>NC_143071.1:19861666-22305833 GCF_052426305.1 Pelodiscus sinensis
TCCCCAGCCAGCTGCTACCCGATCAGTTCTGACAAATCCCTCCCCCAGCACCCATCCTGCCATGTGAGCAAGCCGCTTGCAAACACCACTTCCCCAAACAAAAAACAGGACTATGTAGCACTTTAAAGACTAACAAGTTGGTTTATTAATAAACCATCTTGTTAGTCTTTAAAGTGCTACATAGTCCTGTTTTTTGTTTCAGCTACACCAGACTAACACGGCTACATTTCTATCACTATTCTACATGCAAGGCGCTTCCCCAAAGTGAGCTCACAACCCTTGGGAACCTGAAACCACCTGCTTTTCTCCTGGTCACCTCTCCCAATTCTTGTTTCCCTTCTACCTTGGACTTGCTCCCCAGACAGTAGGGGTTATTCTCCCATGCAAGCCTGGCCTGCTCCTTTTGCCCTTCCTTTTCTACTGGTAACTCTGTTCCTTAAGGTTAACTCGTTTCTTAATCTGCTCCCAGCTTAATGGGCCCAAGAGTCATAGAGCCACCTACAGCTTCTCTGGCTGCAGCCATGGGGCCAACGGCCAGAGGCCAGCCTCTAGCAGCCACGGGAGGGGTGGCAATTCTGAGGCTGAGCATGCTTGAATTTTGCTATGGCAGCACTTGGGACTCTAAATCTTTAGCACTGCTCTAGCCAGCTGCAGATTCAACAGTTCAGAGCTTCTGTCCAAGTTCCTGAGATCAAAGTTCCATTTTTTCCATCCATGTGCAGAATAAAATTTGTCATGTGCACCAAGGCATGTGCAGATGTGCACCACCAATAGAAACACATGCTACCAGCTGTGGGAGCTCTGCAAATCAGCTGGGTGGCACCTGAATCTCTCCTGGGCAGCCACCCAAGTACTCAGCTTACAGGGAATGCTGCCTGAGATACCCATCACCTGCAGCAAGGACCCTAATTGTCCTGAGCTAGCACACAGTCATGCAGAAAGTGCACCCCGAATGACTTTGGAGGCCTGCACAGTAGCAGGTTCCCATCCCTGAACAGCAGCTCTGCAATAAGTTCACACACCCCCTGCC
Source organism: Pelodiscus sinensis (assembly GCF_052426305.1). Taxonomy (NCBI): domain Eukaryota; kingdom Metazoa; phylum Chordata; order Testudines; family Trionychidae; genus Pelodiscus; species Pelodiscus sinensis. The sequence goes on from NC_143071.1 coordinate 19,862,697, forward strand.
ACCGCCATGGGACCAGAACCCTATGAAGACAGTGGAGTTACTCCATGTATAACCAGTTCTGCCCAAAGCCTGCTGAAGTGAGAGTCTTTTCATAATGCAAAGAGCCTATTTTAAATTCTAGGAACAAAGTGCATTTTATGCAGCACTGGTTTATTATTATAGCAAGAGGATCTCACATTACTTAGTGAATAATCAACACCTCCTGCACCACTTAACTTTTCCTGAGAGGCTCCCTGCCCAATAACAAAATATAAACCTGCTTAGCTTACAGGCAGTATAGTTACAAAAGGAAGGCATTTCTGAATTTAGTAGGAATTTTGGAAGTGCACAGAACACAGGTCTGACGTCAAGTGAAACAATTTTCAGTTTGTGTGATTGTAGGATATCTGGATCTACATTGTAAGACTGTCCCACCCAACAAGGAAAAGTTGAGGCACCTTTGTTGTTCTTTTGTTCCACTTTTTGTTTCTGTGGGGAAATCACCAATGCAATATTACTGTCTTCTTTTTAAAAGAAGAAAACATTAAAAAAAACCCTCTGGCAATGACCATTGGAAATAGCAACTCCAGACCCAGTTAGCACTGGGAAGATGCCAGCGTTTGTTGCTCAATTTTATCCTATTTTTTTTATAACAAACTACAGTGGATCAGTATTTGATTTTGGATAAAACGATTTAACAGCCACCCAAACTGTACTTGAGCCCCCCTGTTCCAAGCTGGGAGGCAGGTGCAAGTTTCCCTTTCTGCGTATTAGATAAATCCAGAAAGAAAAAACCCATTTCTGCTTCCATGGCTGTGGAAATTGAGTCAAATCCTCCTGTGTGCCTGGCATTGCATCTAAAGCTGCCCAGGCCCCCTAGTAGAGTCTTTCCTCCCTTACTCTCCTAGCCAGTCCACATAGCCTCCCTTGCCAGGCTTTAGATACATGTGCATTATCCACCCGATTCCTTCTTTGGGGGCAGCCAGCCGAGGCCACCAGCATCCCTAAACTAGTCTGGGGAAGGCTTCTGAGGGTGAGTTCTGGGCCAAACCTGCCTCCTCCCTGTGCACACACGTCCCCAACACACAGCACCACCCCCCTCTAGCGCGAGAGCTTTCCACTCATAGCAAATGCTGTGGTAAGTTCACACAGCGGCCCTGCTCCTCCCTCCTCCTTTTCCTGTTGCTATCTGCCAAGGTACTGCTGGGAAAAAAATCCCTTCCCTGATCCAGGGCCAACTCTCTGGGCAGGGAGCTGGCCAAGGAACTACAGCTCCTAGGATACTTTGGGGACTCAGCTCCCATGATGCTCTGCAGGCTCCCATTACACAGAGGAGTGGGGAGGAAGTGAGTAACAGGGGCCCTATCTGATTTTGGGCCGGTCACCATAGAGCCAGTGGTGCCATGGCAAATCTGCTAGTGAAATCAGCCGGGATGCTTGTCCCTAGCAGAGCAGACACCTGGGCACTGGGTGTACACATTCCTCACTGGAAAAGCACTGGCACATGGGTCTATGTTTCCCCCAGACAGGAAGGTGTTTCAGGTTAGCAAGTGGCTCATGATCCTCTGAACAGGAAAGCGCCGCATTGCAGAATCTGCAGCTGTCTAGGCCCCACGCTGAAGATTTAGAGTCCCAAATGCTGCCATTGCAAAGTTCATGCTACACTCAAAAGTGGATCATCAACTCTGGAGCCAAGAAGGGGGGCAGCAAATGAAGTCAACCCAGGGCACAAGCAGAGGTGAAGACAAATGTTGCTGGTGCTGTCAATAGGCATTTCTCAATTGCTTTCTGGGACCTGGGACAACGGGTACGTTTGGGTTTAAACTACAAGACATTTTCACCAATGACAACAAACTCAGGGGAATGATTCCTAGTGTCCAGGCAGTGAGGGGCACGTGGGAAATTCAAAAGCGGACATCGCTGGGAATACCAAAAGGGAATCCGATTCCACTTCTATCCAAACAGTAAGAACATTCCTTACGTCACCAGAGGCCCAGTCACAGAGGCTGTCCAGGGTAAGCGGTTGGGAGAGGCAGGTTCTGCGCAGTTTCAAAGGGCTGATCTCTGGGCTCCTCCTCTTCAGCTCAGCGATGCTTTTTTCTGCTTGTTTCACAGTCTTCTCCTCATTCTAAATAGAGAGAAGAGGAAGAGTTTCCTGCCTGGCTGGCACTTGACTGAATAACGTGGGCTGGAGACAGCAGGGTATCAAGAGGCTTAGGTTTGGGACCTACATATGGTGGTACTTTGGGGCCATTCATTCAGACCTGGGGGACAGAGCAGAAAGCCTGCAGGGAGGGAACTGCTCCAGAACAGGGTAGGAGGAGGGGTGGCTTTGCTTACAACAGAGTTGTAGAAAGGTGTAATAGTGTCTGGTCTGTGAGTGAGACACGCAGCGCTACTGGGCCAGATTAGTCCTCACCTCCAGCTGCAGCAGTAAATCAGACACCACCCCAGGAGTGTCTTTGTTGAATTTGCTGTATTTTGTATCCAGGTCAGAGTTCAGCTTCTTCAGTGTCTCGGTCACAGTCTCAGCATCCTCCTGGAACTGAAGACAAGCCAAAGGAGCGTCAGGAGATGCTGGGGGACCATGCAAGCTGGGCATCAGCACCTCTAAGTCCTAGTGTGGATCCCCAAAACTGAGCCTAACTCATGACTCCATGTAACCTAATCTCACCACAGCTCAATAACCCTGATCTGCTGACCTCGTCAATGCTGCATAGCCTACTGCATGCTGCTGCACCAGCCACGTGACCCTGGCTGATGGCGTTGCACCATGTTGTGAAGTTCCTAGATTTGACGTAATCCTATGACTCCATGAATCTCTGGTGTGACCTTACACGTGATGCCAGGTAGGGTCAGGGCGTGCACCCTTCATGCATCGAGGGAGAGGTTGAGAGCAGAGGGCAGGGCTGCTTTTGTCCATTGTGGCTGAAGAGCCCATATATAATGAGTGACTGTCAGATCTTCGCAGATTGTGACATTTCATGCAAAGTCAGATCACTTGGGCTTTGGCACTCTCAGCCCCTATGGAATCCCTCTGCCCCTGCTATTCACTGTCTCACAATTAAAATTAATGATTTATCTATTACTATCCAAAGTGTAATCAGCCTCTCCCCAGTCATAGAAGTATATTAACCCTGCCTATTGCCAACCTTAGTCTAATCAGCCACCTCCTAGTAACCCTAACTAGCTAGCAACATCCTCAGCTACCTACAACTGAGCTTAATCGACAGTGAAGACACTTCTAGTTTCTGAAGCTTAACCGAAGCTGGGTGCACATACCAGTGCAGCACAGGTGGTGTGACGCTAGGCCCCTCTGTATTCACACCTGACTCACCACAGCAATGACATTTGTACAAAATACGCCTTGTGAGCGATCCCTAAAACCCCCAGTAAGACACAGCAATATCATTGTGCCAGTGCTGCATGCGCAGTCATGGCTAAATGCTGATATTTTGCTTTAATGGCAATGACTAAAGCCTGTTTAAACCAGGCATGAAGGGGGAGGGGAAGGGGCGGTGTAGATAAGCCAGTTTTCAAGACAAAGGAAAAATAAACCAGGTGTGGCCAAATTCAATGCGCTATTCATTTATCAAAGGTTGTGGGAGGACATTGACAGTGTGAAATGGCAGCTGGAAGCTTTGCACCCACTTGAACACACCAGGGTTCAACATGGAACTGGCCCCCAGAGGAGACTGTATCCCAGGGGACCAGACTGAGTCTTGAAACAAAGGCAGACTTGGCGCTATACAAACAGACAGACAGAGATTTTGGATTATCCTTCACCTGCCAAGGACTCCCTGGGAACCCTGGCTAAAAAACCTGTCAGGTATTACCGGAAAAAGAAGACTGGTAAAGAAACTTGCTCGAATAAAGTCTGAATGTTGGTCAGCGAGGTCTTAGCCATTAGAAAGCACATTTTTACCTGTCTGTCTGTCTGTTTGGGTACGTCTAAACTACATGGCTCCTTCGACATGTAGATTTGTTTGGCAAAGGGAAATGAAGCCGCGATTTAAACAATCGCGGCTTCATTTAAATTTAAATGGCTGCCACACTGAGCCGACAAACAGCTGATCAGCTGTTTGTCGGCTCAGCGCGCTAGTCTGGGCGCTCTCGCTCCGACCTGAAAGCCCTTTATCAACCTCCCTGGTATGCCTTGTAGGATGAAGTTTACCGGGGAGGTCAATAAAGGGCTTTCATGTCGGCAGGGGAGCGTCCAGACTAGCGCGCTGAGCCAACAAACAGCTGATCAGTTGTCGGCTCAGCGCGGCAGCCATTTAAATTTAAATGAAGCCGCGATTGTTTAAATTGCGGCTTCATTTCCCTTTGCCGATCAGCCTAATCTACATGGCTCCATCGATGGAGCCATGTAATTTAGACACACCCTTGGTTTGTTTGTAACCTTTTCTAGTTTTGCTCCTTGTACTTGGTATCACTTAAACCTTGGACTTTTGTTTGATAAACTTGTTTTACGTTTACTACCAACCCACTGCATGCTGCGTTGAAAGGGTAGAGTGTATTTACCCCACTGTCATGTGCTAACTCTTTAAAAGGTCAGTGAACTTAATATCTTCTGCTTCAGAGGGGTAGCCGAGTTAGTCTGTAACAGGAAAAAATTAAAAAAAAAACCAACAAATAGTCTGGCAGCACTTTAAAGACCAACAAAACATGCCATCTGCATGATGGCATGTTTTGTTGGTCTTTAAAGTGCTGCCAGACTATTTGTTTTTTAATATCTTCTGTGAGCCTACAGCGATAGTGGCTGTGCACTGTAGAGAAACATCCCTCAGAAGCTTCAGGGCTGGACTTGCCTGACTCCGGGGTACTCTGGGCTGGAGCACCCCTGGAAAAAATAATACTATTTGCTCAGTGTCCACCAGCCACCCACTGATCAGCTACTTTCCCCCACCCCAGCACCTGCCACAGATCAGCTGTTCGGCAGGTGGGAGGCATGGGGGAGAGGGGGAAGATGGAGTCAGGGCAGAGTGGGGAAGGGGCATTGGAGAAGGGGATGGAGCAGAGGCAGGAAGAGTTGGAGCAAGGACGGAGCCTTGTGGGAAGGGGCGGAGCCTCAGGGCAGAACGGGGTTGGAACCCCATGGGGGAAGCTGAAAACCGGTGCCTGTGCCGCTCAGCAAAATTTGAACAGGGAGAGCCTTGAGGAGCTTACTGGCAAGGCAGACAGCCTGGCATGGCAGGGAGCTGACACTATCTGACCTCCAGCAAAGCTCACACTTGCTGAGGCAGAGAGATAACACAATGGTTCTCCCCTCTGAGAATCCCCAGCAGCGCATTCCACTGGGATGTAGAACTTTGACCCAGACTCGGGGGAAGCAAGGGCTCCCCATACTTTCCAGAGCCACGGCATGACTTGGAGTCCTGTGCCAATAGGGGCTGAGCCTGCTTCTACCCGGGGAAGAATGTATCCCCACCAGATGGCAAATTTTGCACCCACTATTGCAAAAACATTCTCTGCGATAAGTCACGGTGCCCTTGTCCGTCCACTGGACCCATTTTACCTTTCTGTAGCTCTCCATGGTCTTCAGCTGGCTCTCCTGGCAGATGCAGAGGTTGAGGAAATTCTGCCACTCATTCCTCAAGGCTTCCTGGTGAGCCTGCAGAGAGACAGGAGCAATTCCCACTTGTGTCCTTCTCTTAACGCTCCCAGCCCCTGTGGCTCCTCTCTGCATCTCTGCGAGTCCCAGAGAGACAGCAGGGAAAGAACGTTCCAATTCACAGCATGATGCTGCAAGAGACAGCCTACAGCCAGCTTACATTTTTAAGCCCCTGTTTCGAAAAGGGCCTTAACTCCGACTCCAGTATTTTGTATGGAGACTTGCGGCCATATTTAATTGTAGGTGCATCACTGTATCTACAGCAAAATGCAGGACAATGTAGCACTTTAAAGACTAACAAGATGGTTTATTAGATGATGAGCTTTAGTGGGCCAGACCCACTTCCTCAGATCAAACAGTGGAAGAAAAACAGAGGCATGTAGTCTAGACACAGCCCTGGTGACCACACCATAGAAAATAAGACCTCATTCATCCTTTCAAGGTGGGCTTTTCACAGACTCTCTCATGCAGGAAAACTCAACCTTTAGACAGCAGCTGATGCAGCTTTTAGAAAGACAGTCTTCCCAAGTTGGCCAGGACTCAGTTCTGTGTTCACAGCCACAGGAAAAACCTGCTCCTTACGAAACTAAACCAGCCCCCAGACCATCCCTTACTGGTGCAACAGGTCTGGTCCCTTCCCTTGCCCTGAAGCTGCTGAGACAGCGTTCCACACTGAAGGCCCGACTATCCCTCATTTAGCCTTTTAAACAGATTGACTTTCCTGCATTAGATCTTTCAGCCTACTGGAAAATGGAGGGCCCAGGGCAGCCAGAATTTGTGGGCCCTAGTTCAGTAGTGGGGGTGGGATTTACACAGCAGGTGGGAGAGGAAGTGGCACCGAAGGGTGCCTTGCGCTGACTTAATGTTCAGTGGGAGTGGCGCACTGGTGTAACTTGCCAAGAGGACAGGCAGTGGGGAAAGTGACAGAGAGAAGGGGCGGATGATGAAGCAGCTTCTTACATCATTTAATTTATACTGACCCATCCTGAATGCTAACAGGGCTAAAATCAGCCTTGGTGTAGGCAGGTGCAGCTCCCTTTGACTTCAACGCAAGTTAAAATATCAAATTCAGGCCCATGTGTAAGCAAGGGTCAACTCCCTCTGTAAACAATGAGCCTGCTTACCCTGGGGGCAAATTTGATCTCCACCTGCTGACAGGCTGGTGTAAGTTACACTCGCTTTGCACACAGGTGAGCCTCCTTCCGCAGTGCTCACGTGAAAGGATCTCAGCAAACAAGAAAGGGCTAGCCTCCCCAGCGCAGTGTGTGCTTCCGAGCAGGCTAGCGAGCCAAGCATGCACCCAGACTCCTTGCTGGGCTTGTGCCAGCTGGATTCAGGCTAGCTCAGGCTTGTTAGCTTTTGCTGCATGGTCAGACCTTTGACTGGGACAGGGAGAATATCTTCTGCAAGAACAGCTCGCCCTTTAGTGAGTCGTGTATCAAAGGGACTCTTGGAAATGCCTAGCTTCATCCCCCAATGTGATGCAGGACTTTGAAGCCAGAGTCTTAGAGGCCAGCTTGGCCTAGCAGGGCGAGGGGAGGAAAACAGGCTCCATTCTGAGTCCACAGTGGCGCCGACAGCTTCCCGTGGGCCCCTGGGCAAGGTGTGTGGGGGGGGTCAACTCTGCGCTCCCAGAAGTGGCAAGCCCTCATGCAGAAGGGGCAGGGTTGGGGCAGCCAGTCCTCAGTGCTACCCGGAGCGTGCCATGTCAGCCCTTAGCACCGCCCAGAGTGTGGCACATTCCCCCCTCCGCCCAGAGCTATATGGAGCGTGCCATGCAGCATTCCAGCACCATTTAAAGGGCTCTGGCCGCCAGCCCTGCCACAGTAGCAGCAGCAGCAGCAGGTGGGATCCCCGGGTCCCTTTGAATCACCGGGCCCTGGGGCAATTGGCCCCATTCGCCCTCCTGTCAGTGGGCCTTTGGTACCCTACCTGTATTGCGTCCACAGCTGGGTGCTTCAGCTCAATCATCCTGTCTCCATCATCCTGGATCTGGTTCACACACTCCTCCTGGTTCAGAAGCTCATTAGCCTTGAAATCCTAAGGGAGAAGTGAGGGGGTTTCAATGCATTGAATAAATGGATGGTAAGATGGATAGAAAGATGGCTGGAAGGTCAGGCCCAGCGGGTAGTGATCAACGGCTTGATGTCAGGATGGCGGTCGGTTTCTAGCAGAGTGCCCTAAGGTTCGGTTCTAGGACTGGTTTTGTTCAATATCTTTATTAATGACCTGGATGAGGGGATGGATTGCACCCTCAGCAAGTTTGCAGATGACACTAAGCAAGCGGCGAGAAGTAGATACGCTTGAAGGCAGAGATTGGGTCCAGAGTGACTGAGACATATTGGAGGATTGGGCCATAAGAAATCTGATGAGGTTCAACAAGGACAAGTGCAGGGTCCTGCACTTGGGACGGAAAAATCCCAAGCATTATTACAGGCTGAGGACCAACCAGCTAAGTAGAGGTTCTGCAGAAAAGGACCAGGGGGTTACAGTGGATGAGAAGCTGGATATGAGTCAACAGTGTGCCCTTGTAGCCAAGAAGGCTAATGGCATATTAGGTTGCATTAAGAGGAGCATTGCCAGCAGATCCAGAGATGTCATTATTCCCCTTTATTCGGCTCTGGTGAGGCCACATCTGGAGTATTATGTCCAGTTCTGGGCCCCCCACTACAAAAAGGATGTGGACGCATTAGAGAGGGTCCAGCAGAGGACAACCAGGAGAGGGTCCAGTGGAGGGCAACCAAAATGATTAGGGGGCTGGAGCATATGACCTATGAGGAGAGGCTGAGGGAATTGGGTCTGTTTAGTCTGCAGAAGCGAAGAGCGAGGGGGGATTTGATAGCAGCCTTCAACTTTCTGAAGGGAGTTTCCAAAGAGGATGTAGAGAGGCTGTTCTCAGTGGTGACAGATGGCAGAATGAGGAGCAATGGTCTCAAGTTGCGGTGGGAGAGGTCCAGGTTGGATATTAGGAAAAACTATTTCACTAGGAGAGTAGTGAAGCACTGGGATGGGTTACCTAGGGAGGTGGTGGAGTCTCCATCCCTAGAGGTGTTTAAGTCTCGGCTTGACAAAGCCCTGGCCGGGTTGATTTAGTTGGGATTGGTCCTTCCTAGAGCAGGGGGCTGGACTTGATGACCTTCTGAGGTCTTTTCCAGCTCTATGATTGGCTCACTCAGGCTGCCTGAGTCAGCGCGGTGGAGAAAAGGTAGCCACAGTGCAAAATAGTTGCTACCTGGCTCAGGTGAAAGCACAGGCACGCAGGGAGAAGAGAACAAGCAATGTGTAATTGCCGGCTGGGAACTGGAGGTAGCCATGCCTGGGCTGGCTGAGACTAAGCCTATGCATGTTTGTCCTAAGCCCATTTTCATTCCCAGGTTCCGTGTGGCATGTTAGTAGCGAATTAGCTGGCTAGCTATCCCAGGAGGGGAGAGGCCACTACAGCGAATCCTCCTCCAACCGGAAATGAGGAGGGTTTTGCTAAACTAGAGACACCCTTCCTCCATCTCTCGGACACAGAGGGGCCTGCAGAGCATGTACCTCATACTCCCGGCGCATCCCTGGCAGGTCAGCCATTTGGTCGCTCCAGTCCTGCTTCAGGATTTTGTTCTGTTGGTCTGTGAGGAAACCCAGCACCTTGGTGCAGCCTTGCAGGTGGTGGTACAGACTGGCCAGGCTCTGCCCTCGCCAGATGGAGGCTTTCTGCCCATTGAGGACAAAGAGAGGAGACGTCAGCACCCGGACTGAGAAAGGGCTACTCACTGGCCTGCATGGTTATTGTCCAGAGGCCTTTTCAAACACCCTCACCGGTTCTTATCTGGTGTCATTTTCATTCCCTCCTCCCTCGTGCTTTTCAAACAGGACAGTGTTGTCAAGCCAGAATCTGAAGCATGTGTGGACACCTCAGGGGAGTCCGAGAAACATTCCCACCGTGGGGGATATTTTCCCTATTTGCCCTTCCTTGGTTCCAACTATGGAGGGCAGTTGCATGGAAGCAGGATCTTGGTTCTTGCAAATTCCTCTATCCCGGCTGCTTATTCCCCATCTGGCAAAATGTGGATCTGGATTTTGAACACCCCAAGGTTTAGAGAGGTTTGGTCTCCCAGAATCCCAAATATACCCATAATGCCCTGCTTGTGGCAATTGAATCCCCTCCAGAGCAATGGATTGTGGGGTCACAAACAGATGACAACAGGCATGACTCTCCTCTCACACACACTGTCTGTGCCTCTGAATCCAATGCTGCTGCTCTGATATGCCCAGAGAGGGGAGAATCAGGCCCTGTGATGTTAAGAAGTGACCCACAAAGTGGCTTGTGCCACCAGGTTCTGCCCATGGGAAACGAACACTGACACCACGGTGACCCACCCGCCATTCGGAGTATCCAGAAAGGCAGCCCAAGCCGACTGCCCTGATGCTGACACAACGCAAATATCCCGGAACAAAACTCTTACCAGCAAATCCTTGTACCGGCTCTTTAAATCTGCTGCATCCTGTGTGTTATCCAGCCACCAAAGGGAGAGGAAAAACAGTGGAGTCAGTACAGGTGCAGGGTTGACACTGGCCCCTGCATTTCCAAGCTGCCCAAGAACCATCCCAGAGCCATGGTGTAGACTGAGCATGCAGCCTGGCTTCCAGCCGGGCCAGCTTTCCTGCTGCCTCTGCCAAACGAAAACCTCCTTCTCGCTTTGCGGGAGAGCTGTTCCAGGCCTTTCTTAGCGGTGTTACCTGCTGTTCAGGACAAATGCAGCAAACCCAGATGCTCCACGGATCATGCTGCTGTCTGGGTCCATCTGCTTCAGTGTTTGGTGACCATCAGCACCTCTATTGTACTTTATAGGCTTAACTGAACCTCATCTCAGCAGGGTGCTGTTAGTCACACTTAACTAATGGGGAAGCTAAGGTGTGGAGTGACTAAGTCATTTGACCAAAGCCACACAGTGAGTCAGTGGCAGAAGACAGGCATTGCTAGGGTCAGAAGACAGGCATTGCTAGCTTCCAGGCCCAAAATCTAAACAATAGAGCACACCCCTCTCTCACAAAACACAATAATGCTGGTTACCTCCACAGTAAGTGTGACATACCATTCTGCACAGTTACTAGGACCCATTGCTCCCATAGGAATCTGGTAAGGCAGCTGCGTTACCACTTGACTAGTGGCGCCTACACATGGCCAGCCAACACTACATGATGGGTAGGGACCTACTAAACTCATGGCCATGAAGAATGAGTCACATACTGTGAAATCTGGTGGTCTCTCCCTCTCCTCCCCCATGAAATCTGGCCTTTTGTGTGCTTTTACTCTAGACTATTCAGATTTCACAGGAGAGACCAGCATTTCTCTAACTGGAGGTCCTGACCCAAAAGGGCATTGCAGGCGGGCGAGGGGAGTCACAAGATTTTAGGAGAAACATGTTATTGCCACTTTACTTCTGGAGTAGGCAGCCAGAGAGCAGCAGCAGTGCAGAAATAAGGGTGGTGATACCATACCAGGCCGTCCTTACTTCAGCACAGCTGCTGGCGGTGGCTCCAGCCAACAGCCACCATTCTCCGGCGGCCCAGCTCTGAAGGTAGAGCTGTCACCAGCAGTAGAAGAGTGGAGGTTCAGCAATCCTCTCTTCAGTAACTTTGTCCCCACCCCAACTCCTTTTGGGTCAGGACCCCTAAAATAACACTGTGAAATTTCAGATTTAAATAGCTGAAATCATGACATTCACTATTGTTCCAATCCTATGACCAAGAACATTGACCAAAGTGGCTGTGAATTTGGTAGGGGCCTAGTCATAGGGCACAGAAGAGACAACAAAGGCCACATGGTTGGCCAGAGAGGGGCCTGAACTTCTGAAAACCAACAAAGCTTTGAAGTATCCCTCCTTCTCATGGCTGTTGGCCCTGAACACTTGACACTTCAAATATTCTGGAGCAATATTTTAGTGAGACCCATTCCAGCTTCCAGACAAGGGTTCTGAACCAGACTGTCCCCAAAGAATCCACCTCAGGTTCTGCACGGGGCTCAGCCGGGCCCTGGGAGAGCAGTCAGTGATCTGTGCATGCAGGACAGGTGTGATCAACAGCCCCGCGGGTGGCAGGGATCTTGGAATGCAAGAAGGAAGCCGACTTAGCTAGAATGGGGATGACAGTGGAGACTGAGTCCCTCGGATCCCCGCCAGGAATGAGCATACGGCTCACGAGGTGGAGACAGGGTAAAAGAGGGAAGGAGGGAGGGTAACTTACCGGGGTGTGGAGGTTCTTGATCTGGAGGCCATAGGCTTCTATCTCTTTCTGGAGGATGTTGTGCTCTGCTATTTGCTTCTCCAGCTCTGGCACGGTGGGGCCATATTGGCCCGCACTGACATGCTCCTGCGTACAAACGAGGTGTGTGGTGAGGGCCCATGTTGTGTTTTTCTCTAGGGGATATAACACACCCCTCCCTAGATTCCTGCTGCCAGAGGCTAGTGCCAAAGGTTCTGCTGGGGACTCTCCACTGCAGCTGGGCACTGGGAATTGGAATCCAGGACCGTTCTCCTCCGGTTAATTGGAAGAGAACATGTGGCCCATTTGTCAGCCTGTTTTGTTACTTTCAGTCCTCTCAGCTAGTATTTGTCCAGATGCATGGAGAGCAAAGAGGGTATTTATGCCGCATTGCCCAACAGAGGGGCAGCCCACAGCAATTAAAACCCCACAGCCGGCCTGTGCCAGCTGCCTCTGGCTCACAGGACTTGGGCTTAGGGACTGTTTAGCTGCAGTGCAGCTGTTCCGGTTCAGGCTGGAGCCTGCGAGGTGGGAAGGTCCCAGCGCTCAGGCTGGAGCCTGAACCCCAGTGTCTATACCACAGTTAAACCCCTTAGTCGAAGTCAATTGGCATGAGCCAGCCACAGGTGCAGTGGAGACATACTTGGAACTGGCTGGTCTGCTATGGACCTGGACTGACATGGCTGTGCTTCACGGTACACAACCAGGGCTTGGGGGTGATGAAAGGGGAGTGGTATCTGCTACTAGGGTACTTTCAATTGAGTCTCTGTGAACTCGAGTACGGGTGCCACATGCCCCCAGAACAAAGTCCCCGATATGCACATGCTTGTGATAGAGGCAGCCTGCTCCCACCAAACACGGGATCAACACTGCAAATCACCAATGAACACACCGAACGGAAAAAATACGCCCCCACCCCTGTTCCCCACCGCCGGAGTGAGCCATATGACAGAGGTGCCAATCGAAAGGGAGAGGTGCCCCATACGGGGTCTAGCATCTCAGACAAGTGACCGGCCTTGTTTCGCCTGCTGATGCAGGAGTGCTGACATCTGCCTTCTCAGAGCATGCCTCTGCCCCGCAGCGCTGGAACCGCTATTTTACCTGCTTCTGGTCGAGGAGTTTGGTCCAGTCCACCTTGGAGCCCCCTTCAGGGACATTAAATTTTTCATAGAGGTCTCGATACTCGGCACATTGTTGTGTCACGCGGTCGTGGAGCTGTTTGATGCTGCATGCAAGAGGGGAGGAGACAGATACGGCTCATCACCAGTTCTCCAGGGGCGAGAACAGACTGCAGGGCAAAATCCTGGCCCCACGGAAGCCAAGGGGAGTTGTGTGGAGCCAGGACTTCACTCAGAGAACCCAGCATGCTCTGCTTTCCCCTTGTGGCACAGGGCACATGCTGAGTTGCTTTCTGGCTAGGGGGTTTCTTTCCTGAGCTAAGCCCAAGGGGGAGCATGGGATGGAGCACAGACATTTGTGCTTGCACAGAGCTCAGTAAGATCCCTTTCAAGCCTCTGTGCAGGTGTCCAGTGCTGCCGCAGGGAAACCGCTTTCCCACTGGGTCTCTTGTACTGCAGGGGAGAGGGTGGTTTAGTGGCCACTGATCTTGGACTCAAGAGACCTGGTTTTTATTCCTGACTCTGACTTTGCAAGGCAACCTTTGGCAAGTCATTTTGCCTTTCCATGCCTCCTCGCTGTAAAATGGGGATAAATGATCCTTTGGCAAAGTGTTTTTGAGATCTATGAATGAATGGCATTAATACTAACATAGCATGGCTAGGCCAAGGCAGTGCTTTTTGAGCTTTGTATTTGGTTTGACATACGTCTGAATAGTGGAAGTTCAGAAATGTTCTCTTTTAGAAGCTATTTATTCTCGTTCACTCATATTTTCACATGTAATTACTGCAGTCGCAGTGGCCCATTTATGAGCACACACAGGATTTGGAAGTCGAAATACCTATGGCCCTGCACACACAGCATAGGTGTGGGTCTCAGGCTGCACTTCTGGGAATGTACTCCGTGATATTTTATGTTTCGTTCCACCAATGTTCAATCAAAACCTGTTGCATCAGAGAAAGGAGGACAAGAACCTTCAGGTACTGTTAGGGTTGCCAGGTGTCCAGTTTTGAACCGGACAGTCCAGTATTTGAGCTTTCTGTTTGGGAAACAAATTGAGAAAATATAAATGTCCGGTATTTTCTAAATAAGATGTAATGTAGATTGTGATGTCATGTTTGTCAAGTGTGTCTGGTATTTTTGTTGAAACCATCCGGCAACCCTAGGTACTGCATTGGGGCAGCGGCAATGCCTCGTGCTTAGACAGAACTTTCTGTGTTCGAAGGCCTTTGGGAACAGTTACTCTTCAGTTCTTGCCATACCCCTCTGCCGGGGGGATTATCCCCAGTTTATCAATGGGGAAACTGAGGCAGAGAAGGTAAGTGACCAAAGCTGCAGAGTTACAGAAGTGCTTTGGGGCGGGGTTCTGAGTTTGTACAGTTCCTTGGTCAAATGACTAGAGTCCCCAGGTGCTACATATAATAAACCTTAATAATTATCAGAGGTAGGACTGGACCCTGACTCCTTTGCACGGCCGACTAAGAGTGGCGTGAGTCGCTCATTCCCCACTTACTCCTTTTCTATTTCAGTGGCTTGGGGATGGTTCAGCCTCTTTGCTTTGTCCACATCCAGGAAGAGATCCTTCAGCAGGGTCTCCGCTTCCTTCAGGTTTTTCGCATTCTCCTGCTGGAACTCGAATGCCTTGTTCTGCTGGTGGTTACTGATGTCCTGTCGGCCAAAGAAAACAGCCACAAAGCCCCCACAGGGTTAGTTTGCAAGCGAGGGGTCTAGGTCAGAGCATTGCTGTAGGTAGGGTGTGAGCTTTCCCAACCCCAGGTTCTCACAGGCTCACCTAAAACAAAAGGAAAAACTACGTAGCACTTTAAAGACTAACAAGATGGTTTAATAGGTGAGGAGCTTTTGCGGCTCACCTAGTGAGTCGACGCTCGCAGCTAGGTTGATCTTATCATAGGTGATCCTGGCTCAAGTCACCCAGGAAGCCAGTGGACGCTATAGTCGGTGCACAATGCAAGTGCCTGCACCTGCACAAGTGTCACTGGTGCTGCATTTCCTGGCATCTCCCTGCTCCCTGCATGCACAGGCATGGGAAGTAGGGGTGCAGGGGTGCTGCAACTCCACGTTTTGCACCAGGCATCTGGGCCCTGCACCCCTGCTGCCTGGGGTCCTCCCAGCCACCAGGCCCACTGCTGCCCAGGGGCTTTGCTGTCAGTCCTGGGTCCCATTTGGCCACTGGCCTGGCTCCAGGGGCTCTGCTGTCAACCCCAGGGTCCTGGCCACCGGCCTGGCTGCTGCCTGGGAGCTCTGCCGCTGGCCCAGGGTCCCACTCAGCCACCGGCCTTGTACCCAGGGACTCCACTGCTCATCCCAGTGTCCTGGCTGCCAGTCTCACATGTGGAGTTCCAGCGGCTCCAGCTAAGAGATAGCGAGGGGCATGGATGGGCTAAGGGAGGGGTACAGCTAGTACCCCCACTTCAAAAACTCTTCAGCGCCACTGTCTCTACGTGGCCCAACGTGGATGTTCTTACACCTTCCCCTCATGCCCACATTCACCCCTCCTCTTGGTCCGGTGGTTACCTTCTTGAGCTTGGACTGCGTCTCCAGGATGTCCCTTTCTACCTGGTCGGCATTCGTCTGCATGCGGGAGATGAGCATGGCCAGGTCATTGGTCGAGGACCTGAGGGGATGGGGAAACAAACCAGTGGATGACAGCAAACCGCCCTCCTGAGGAGGGTCTCACTCACTACCCAGAGCCCCTCCAAAGAGCCGCCCGGCTGTGGGTTTCTCAGGACTGTGACCACCGCGTCCTTTCAGGCTCCAGGGGACTCAGGTCTAGGAGGTGGCAAAGGAGAGTGGTCCGTGCAGTCCCAGGGTTAGTTCAACACTGCGCAGGAACCATTTTCCAACTGGCTGTCTCTGCCAAGTGCTCTTTGCACACAACGCGCTGCGGGTGCATTTGACAGCAGCTCTTGGTGTGCTGAGATTCAAACTCTTGCGTCAGAGCATTAGCCAGGCCAGAATATCGATCTCTGGATCAAGCAAGGCCCCGGCCTTTTCCCTGGATCCTTGCGAGGCAAGTTGCAATCACCAACTGCACTACTGCCGCTTTCTGGATCCTTGGGTGTCATTCACCACTACATCACTCCAGCTGATGGAACCCAGCTGTTTCCAGTGCAATTCCATTGGTGCATACCTGGAGTCAGGCAGTGGGGAACCCAGTCCCGTGTCTACAGTCAGACCTCTCTACTGGGCTTCCTTCAGACTGAGGCTCACAATAGCAGACTCCACTGCCATCAGATTTCCATGCACAGTCCCTATGCTGGGCATGCACTCGGGTACTGCAGCTCTAGCATTATACACGGTGCTTGCATGGTACTGTGTGGTCCTGAGCTGGCTCCGCTGCCCTTGGCAAGCCAATCAGTGCCTGCCCCTCACAGCTACGGAATGTTTTGCTGCTTCGCCTAGTTTGTGCCCGAGGCGAACAGCTTACAAAAACAGACCCGAGTCACGTCTCAGGCGTACGAACAGCGTGGCGCTCGGAGACGCACGTGCCTCTGGGTGTGCTTCTGCAGTTGTGCACACAGGGCCATCAGCAGTGATGTAAATGGTGTTGGAAAGCAGCACGCTGGCACAATACCCACCAGGGTCTGGCACTCAGGAGGCGCTGAAAATGAATGGAACGGTCACTCTGAAATGGAAGGGCTGGTGTAGCTGGAGAAACAACTGAGAGGACTGCACAAGTCAGATTAGGGGGCTACTGCTTAAGGGCAGGAGAGGATGCAACCTGCCTAAACCCTTGGCCGGAGGTGGGGAGACACACAAATGAGTAGCACAGGGAAAGTAACTTACACTTGTAGAAGTTAACATTTTTTGGCTAGTGATATCTGTTTGCTGACTAAGGCTACGTCTACACTGCGGAGCCCGAAATAGCTATTCTGCATCTTTTGAGCAAGTCTGTTATTTTGAAATATAACGGGCTCAGTATTCCGACGTCCCTGTAAACCTCGTTCCACAAGGACTAAGGGACATAGCGAAATAGCGCTCCATTTCACAATGTGGCACTGTGTAGACAGCACCAATTTTCGAAATAAGCTCTTTTGAAATTACCTCAAAATGAACTATGCAATTTGCATAGCTCAAATTGTGTAGCTTACTTGGAGCTACGAGTGCAGTGTAGACACACCCTAACTTACACCCAACATGCCTGACCAATGAATCAGGACTAAGAATTTCCATGTGCCCCAAAGGTGATACGAAAACATAATAGAAACATACTTCCTGCTGCCTAGCTTCACTCAGATTTGTGTCAATGCGTGCATAACGCGTGCCTACACCCCAATGCACAGAGATGGGTTGCACACACACTAACATGCATTAGACACCCGCACACACGGGAGACAGATTTGCACTCACACCCCCAGTCGGGGACACACACATTCACATGCTCAGACACGCCTGCCCTCTCTGCAACTATAAATCAAGGAAGACAGGATCAGAAGAAAGCTGCCTGGGAGGGGCCCCACCCTTTCGTTAAAATGCACCACAGAGCTACAGCTGTGCCGAGATGGAGATGCTGCTCCGTTCGCACCAGCTTTCCCATTTCTCATTCTGTTTGCTGTCTCCCTCCTTTCTCTCTCTCTCTCTCTCTCTCTCTGTCTCGTGGCGCGCTGCCTGTGGTTTCACCAGTCACAGGGTTGAATGATTTTTGGTGGTGCTCAGCAGCAGTGTAGCCAGAAGGGCCCACTTGGGTGGGCCCTGATTTTGGGTGGGTGGGCGACGGTGGGGGCAGTAGCGCCCCCACACCTGGGTGCCACAGCGCCAGCGGAGCAGGGTCAGCCCTTGTGCCCCAGCCCCGCTCTCCGACTGGAGCACTGAGCACTAGGTTAGCCCTGGCCCTGCTCTCCAGCTAGACCACCTGGTGGCAGGGCACTGTTGGAGTGGGGTCAGCCCCGGTCTTGTTCCCCAGCCCAAGTGCTGGGTGGCAGGGCACCAGTGCGCCAGGCATAGCAGGGTCAGCTCTCTTGCTGGGTGGGCCTGGATGAAAAGTGGATGAGCCTTAGCCCACCCATAGCTATGCCACTGGTGCCCAGAACAGGTGCAAGTCCAACCTCCCTCCCCGCACCCACCTGCCCTAGGCTCTGAGCTGGCTCTATGTGGGATTGCGAGGCGTAGGGTGTGCAAAGCTCCTGGAAGCTTTAAGTGGGGTCATCCTCTGCGTAGCTCAGTCCCGCTTCCCACACAAGAAGGGCACTTTGCTGATGCTGATTCTCACAGCCACGTGATTGACACACACAGACAAGGTGCACAGCGTGTGCGCGGTAGCAAGACTTGTGCAATAAATTGTGGGAGGTGCAGCCATGGCCTGTCCTCTAAATGATTGCTGTGCATCTGGCTAGACAGTAGAGTCTTGGGGGGTTTAGAAGAGCAACCAGCCAGGAGCCTGTTGCTGTTCCCTGATGAGGCAGTGCAGGTACCAGGCTGGTTTTTCATTTTTCTGTCCATTGCATAAGAGCCTCACTCTTCCTTGACACCTCTAGCAGCTCCCCGTCTCTGGAATGAGGAGGGACTCCGAGAGCAAACACTGGAGTCCCACCCAGAATTCTTGCCCTGGCTCTCTGCTTAGGGAGGGGACCATTAGTCACTGCCTTGCTGCATGTCCAGACAGCTCAGTGAATGAATTCACTTGTTCCTAGTTCCACTTTTGCATTTCTGAGCCAGCTGATATGGGCAGGGAAAGTCAAACACTGTTCTTCGGAATTACAGACCTCACGAGGAGTCTGTACTAAGCACCCACAGCGGAACAGCCTTTGGGAATGTCTGGATTTGGATCCAGAATTTGCACTGGCGTCTGTCTCCAGTGGGCCAAGCCTGCACCACATCCCTGAATGCCCCCCCCCCCCCCCCCGCTGTCCCAAACTAGGGAGAAGTGCCCATTGGGATCTGACATTCACAGCTTCTAATGAAAAATCATTTATTCGTGGACTGTGAGGGCTGCATTCCCTTCCAAACTGGCTTCAGAGCTGGCTGAATCACAGGGACCTTTAATTCTCCAGCTCGTGGAGTATTATCTCCTGGTGCGTGTTCAGGAAAACAGGAGAAATCCAAAAGCCATTCTTGCTTGGGAGGGAGGGAGAAGCCCAAGCCAGAATAATGGAAATTAGAGACCCTGCCATTCATATACTCCAACTCCTCCTGCCGCCAAATATAGCATAACTCTTCCCTATAGAGGGGGCTTTGTACAATCTTCAGTGTAATATCCCCAAGCCAAGGGACCAGGAAAGTTCACACTTCAAGAGTTGACATTTGAGGCCAGGAATCAGGTGGTAGATGGGAGGTTACCATTCTGAGCCCCTGGGAAGAGGTGCTGTGTCCCATGAGAGATGCCGTCTCAATCAGGAATGCAGGGCTAGGAGGCTCCAGGAGAAGAGAGGATCAGAGAGGACCGGGGAAGGACTTTCCACCCAGCCAGCGGAAAAAGCCTGGCTGGAGCCCCTGCCATAAGGAGCAATGGCAGACGCCCCAAGGAGAAGACAGAGACTGGAGGTGGCAGCAGGACCGGGCTTTGGGAAGGAACGACCAAGCCCAGCATGGGGCCGTGTGAACTATGGGCTTGGGGAAAAGCGAGTGTTGTGCTGGGTTGCATGGGATGGTTATTTTTACAGAACAGAACCCTGGGGAGGGATAAAGGAGATGGGCCCTGCTGGGGACCCCAAGGGAGGGACATTGAAACAGCAGCTAGGCCTGATGCCTGGTGGATGAGCCCCTGCTATGCAGCCTTCCCTTGGGAGACCGTTCTGACTGTTGCAGCTTACTGAAGGCCATGCCAGTTCCCCTGCATCCGTCCTGGTCACTTTTTTGCTGCTATCCACTCCTGAGGGCCTGATTCACTGCATCATGCAGCCTTTCCCCAGAGTCCGTCTTTCCAGCCCCATGACCGATCTGCTTGACCTCTCCTGCCTGCTACGGATGAAGCCAGGAGAAGGTACCTCACAGGGGCAGTTTTGCTTCCTCCCCCATCTCCTGTATAGAGCCTATAATGTACAGTGCAGCTGATCCAGGGGAAGGGCAGCCTGGAAGAAAGGCTCCTCATGTTGAAGAGCTAAGGCCTCGACTGTTTGGCTCTGGAGAGAGACGACTTGGACTGACGAATGGAGCAGGATAATAGGAGCCAGGAACCTGGTCTTGGACAAGTCCTTGAATCTCACGGGGTTGGATTCTAACCTAATTTACTCAGATGCAGCCACATTAACTGCAATAGGGCAGCACCGGTGCTGGCAGAATTCGACAGCAGTCTCTTTCCCCATCAGTAAGAGAAGTTGGCCGCGGTCTATTCCCCCTCACAGGGAATGGCAAGGACTAATTAGTGCTTGGAAGGGATCAAGCGCCCTTTTCATTATTTTTTGGTTTAATCCCTAGGATATCTCGCTTCTACTAAGAGGTCAATTGGCCGTCTTTTTCTTTCTAGCACAAACATGACCCTTTTCCAGTCTTACTTTAATCTGCCCTGCTGCATTTCAGTAGGGCTACCAGCCCCCTATCTATCCCCCTTCCCCAACTTCCCCTGTTCTTTCCCCTTGACAGGTTTCAGCAAGGTAGCCATCTTAGTCTGTTTCAGCCAAAACAACAAGGAGTCTGGTGGCACCTCAGATACATGCACAGGTTGGTTTTTTTAAATGGCATAAGCTTTTGTGAAGTGCCACTCGCTTCAGGTATCCTAGATCCTGTCTTGGTACGGAACTATTCCTCTTCAAATGGGGGTAATGCAGACAGTCAGGAGGAACAGGACACCCAGGAAATCAATTTGTTAATATCCAGCTGTGCCCAGCCGCTCCAGGACACATTGGTAGACACACCTGAAAAATCTTCCAATTCCTCACACCCAAGGCAGCCAGCTCTACCAATTCTGCCGCCTCCTGTCTATGAATGGGATTGATCACATATGCAGCATCAGTTCCCACCCCTCCAACTTGTCCTCCCTTGGATACTCTGACACAGGGTTGGGAACATCTTCTGGCAAGGAGTTCCACAGGTTGACTGTGCGTTATGTGAAGTAGTACTTCCTTTATTAGTTTTAAATCTGCTGCCTATTCATTTCATTTGGTGACCCCTAGTTCTTGTGTTAATGGGAATAAATAAATCTTCTTTAGGGTACAACCAAGTTTAAAAGCTGCTTTTAAACATGGAGTTATGGGTATGTAGATGGGATAATCCACTAATTCTGGCTGTTGGACTCTCCAGCCCCCAATCTGCACATCAGATTTCCTGGGCAAGCCCCTTCTCGGGCAAACGGTGGCTGAGCTGAGATGTGCAGCCCTGCATTACTTCTGCTTTTGTAAATCTACAAATCGTCCCATGGTGTGCTTCCTCCCATTTTGCAAGGCAGGAAGCATTTAAAACAACCCCCATAGGCCGGACTGTGGTTCTGAAAACATGACAGGGGAAGAGGGTGGAAAACAACCCTGAGGTGGGGTCTGCAGGATGAGCAGGGGAAAGGGCTGCCTTTACAAGATCTCCCTCTCAAAGATGCCCTGGGAAGCCCTTCCCGTTTGGGAGCCCTCTGGCTTCCCGCTAAAATTACCCCAAAAGGGATGTCTCTTCCTCTCTGTGCCTCAGCCCTCACACTGACAGATGAATGCCACACCACTCCGCAGGGTGAAACTGAGCCTGCTACAGTTCCCCCAGGGCCTCACCCGTGTGCAGACTGAAAAGAAGTAACAGGGTGGTGGAATTCGTATGGGCTTACGCTGGAGGGGAATGGCCTGTAGCCAGGATGAATTCTACCCACAAAGTACAGCC
Organism: Pelodiscus sinensis; assembly: GCF_052426305.1. Lineage (NCBI taxonomy): Eukaryota > Metazoa > Chordata > Testudines > Trionychidae > Pelodiscus > Pelodiscus sinensis. Next base: position 19,884,409 of record NC_143071.1, read on the forward strand.
CGTCCTGTCCCCCTCCTTTTCCATGCAGCCAAGAGCAGGGATGCTCTGAGCTTGGTACGAGATGCACCCTCTGGTTTGGATTCTTCCAAAGGTTTTCACATTCTCTTCAAGGGCCACCTCAGCTCATACGGCAGCATCACCTCAGCACCCACCGCCAACCTATTTGGACGCACAGTTTGGAGACTGGAAATGCCACAGCGCCATGGGCGGCAGGTCTGATGGGCAGGGGATGGCCTGGCCTTCCCAAACTGCCAGCCCCGCCCTGCCCCACTCTCTCTTCACCCCCAGCTTCAGTGAGGCTCCTGGGCTGCCCCTGGGCTTCAGCCATGCTGAGGCTGGGGATGCTGGGGCAGTGCCCCCTATCTATGCCCCAGGGTAGGATTTTGGGGATGCCAACCTTCCTCATGCTCCAGGGGTGGGCAAGGTGGGGCCGCACACTGCCCTCCTCCCCATGTTCTGGGGCTGGGGAAGCTTACGCAGAAGACTGAAGGCTTGCCCTATGTGGGGGCAGCTTGGCTCACATTGGGGGGGTGAGGACTTGGGTGGAAGGGGCTGAACTAGAGACTTGCCTCCCCCAGCGCTGAGTTCACCCACTGAGCTATGAACATTCCAGCAAAGCTGCGTTTGTCTGTCTGAGAACATCTCCTTGAAATACCCATGTCTAGATGCTGCCTCTTTCACGACAGCCTCCTGTCTGCTCATCTGAATTCATGTCACGCAGGCTTGATCCCTGCAATATCTTACTCAGATAGTGCCTTGCAAACTAGAGGGTGTTCCTACAGGAACCATGCAGCTACCTCTGGGCTGGAGCGCCAGGGAGACTGACAGTGCACAGCCCCTGGAGAAAGGGGACATATTGGCTAAGTTTCCAACCCTTTGGCAGTGGATTCCCAAAGAGAACTTTGGCTGCTCAGTGCTCAGCAGAAAGATCTTTTCATTTACTCAGAGGTGACCTCTGCCCTGGATACCTCTTCTCCCATAAGTCCTGTAACCCCATAAGAGTTCGGCAAAATCAAGGAATGACACTTACTTGGTTTGCTTGATTTGATACGTTTTGCTGGGGGAGCCTTTGCCCACTCCCTTGAACATCTTGGCAGGAATTTAGTTCCCCTCTTGGCGTCCGCAAAGCTTTTCAGGGGACCGCTTCTCTGCTCCTGTCTGCGGAGATGGAATGACAGGCTCCAGCTGGGAAGGTCTGGGGCAGCTTAAAAGAGCAGTTTCTGGGTGGCTCCTCCCCAAGCTACCGGATGATCCAGAAGCAGAGATGGAGCTTTGCTTTAAAAATGACTCGAAAAACCAGTTTGTGCTGGAAAGAGCAGAGCGGGCGACTCCGCCCTGCTTGTCAGAGGAATGTTCTTATGAATTCACTGTCTGGCACAGGTTTCTCTCTGGGAGAGGGGTTCGGTATTAGCTTTGAAGCCTCAAAACAGAATGAATCCAGCAACTCCAGCGCAATGAATTGACTTTCAGTTCTAAGCCTGTCACTACCTTCCCTAACAATTAGTAACAGAAAAACTTAAAAAACAACAAAGAGTCAGGGACGACTTATCCATTAGGCACAGTAGGCACAGTGCCTAGGGCCCACGATACATTTTCGTGGGCCCCTAAAAGTTTTAATTTCTTTCAAAATCAGAAGAAAAAAAATGAACTTTTAGGGTCGAAGAAAATGTTTCAATTTTTTTCTCACATCAGAAAAAAATGAAACTTTTAGGGTCCACAAAAATCTATTAAATTTTGCCTAAAACAGAAAAAAAAATGTTGAAGTATTTAAAGTTATATCAAAAATAATATTTAATATTTTTTTTTATGGAGGAAGAGGCCCATGAAGGCAAAAGTGCCTAGGGCCCATGAAAGTCATAATGCAGCCCTGCAAATAGTCTAGTCCAGAGGTCACCAACCAGTAGATCGGGATCTACCAATAGATCTTGGAGCCTCTGACAGATCCTGACTGGTTTGGACAGGAAGCTATCAAGCGCTGGCACTTCAGTTGCCCCTTCACCTACTGTCATGCTGCTCCTGCCCTCTGCCTTGGAGTTGCCTCTTGGGAGCCTACTTCTTGCTGTGCAGGGTGTGGGAGGAAGAAGTGGGGGTGCTGATGTCCGGGTGTCCTTCCTCCCCCCATTTCTGTACCATCTCCACACAGAGAAGGGGACGGAGGGAGCTTGGCAACGCAAATCCATCACTCACACAGTGTGTGTGTCTGTCACTCTCAGTGTGTGTGTCTGTCACTCTCACAAACACACACTGTCCTTCCCTCTCATCTGCTGAGCCAACACGTATGTGGGGGGTTGTTGTTACTACTTTTACTGCTTGCAAAGTGGATTATTTTTGGTTTTTGACTGGTCGGTGCATTTCATAACTTTCATTTCTCTCTTAGGCTTATATTTAATTCTTTGAGTAGTGAGTTCTAAAATGTCACGTCTGGAATAATTATCCCTCTGGTAATTGTGCTCCTGGGGGTGGCTGGCATGTCCCTGAGAAGGTCAGAGTAGTGGGTCTCCACCTGCTGTCCTTGCCTGCAGACACCACTCCTGCAGCTCCCATTGATTAGTAATGGAGAACTTTAGCCAGAAGCAGCTGTGGGGTTGGTGCCTGTAGATGAGGGGCAGCACACATGAAGCCACTGATATGCATGCCAGGGGTGGTGCAGGGCCAGGGCAGGAGTAATCCTGCCTTAGCTTTGGTGCTCCATTCCTGGGGCAGCTGGGTCCAGCCACTCTGAAGATGGGGGTAAGACTCAACCCCACAACCCTGTGCTCCCCAGCTGAATGCCCTAGCCCCCTAGGCCACCCCACCAACCTACCTTCAGAGGATCCCTTACCCTGCTTTCCTAATGCAGGCACCAACTCCATCCCTGGGGCAGCTTGTGTTGGCTGTCCGGCCACTCCCAGAGTGGGTGGGGAAGGGAGGGAGGATTTGAGTTCCCAACCCTGCACTCCCCAGGCAAATGCCCTAGGCCACTCCAGAACCCACCCCACCTCCCTACCTTCAGGGCGTCCCCTCCCACATTCTGAACCCTTTGGCCTAAGACCAGAGCCTGCACCCCAACTCCCTACCCCAGCTTGGTGAAAGTGAATGAGATGGGGGAGGAAGGGGGATGGAGAGAGCAGGTTGAAGCCTTGGAGAAGGGGTGGAGCCGGGGCAGGGCCTCAGAGAAGGTGGGGAAGGAAGCCAGGCAAGGGTATTTGGGTTTGAGGTAGATCTTACATTGCACTTACATGGAAAAAGTGATCTTGTGGTTAAAAAGGTTGGAGACCATTGCAAAGACTAACAAACTATGTAGAGGGTATCATGAGCTTTCGCGGCCACAGCCTACTTCTTCAGATGACTGGAGTGTTGGAAGTCCAGATCCAAGAATAAAACTCCCTTCCTTATTTATTCTTGGATCTGGACGTCCAACACTCCCGTCATCTGAAGAAGTGGGCTGTGCCCATGAAAGCTCATGATACCATCTATTTTTTTATATTCTTTAAGATTCTACTAGACTATTTGTGGTTTTTTAAGTTGTTCCTGTTACAGACTAACTCAGCTACCCCCCTGAAGAATTAGTAACATGTATTGGAAGGAGGCCAGGGAAAGCAGCTGCCCAGCGAGGTAGCAAATCCATGGTACCTTTGGACCTCTGGCTCCTGCAGCTCAAACATAAGGCAAAGGAGGCTGCAGTTCTGTTCCCAGGTCCACCCCGATGCCTGAGATGAACCCAGACAAGCAAGCCAGCCTCTCCACACATCCCTTTGTACCAGGAGCCCCAGCTTTCTCTTGTGGGTACAGCAGCCATCCTACCTACCCAAGGAAAGGCCAGAGAGACCAAGCCTCTCTTAAAGGGCCACACTACAAAATCATATGCTTCTATCCCAGCATCTGAACCTTTTCTTCACGGCTAGCAAACATACTCTTCGCTGACCAGCTACTTCTGAACCAGGATCTTAGGGCATAAGGCACCAGGTAAATAGCAGCTCTTAACACCACAACAGGTGAGAACCCCAACTCCCAGGCACGTTGAGAAGCTGGACTCAGTGTTTTGGAAGCAAGAAGTAAAACAGAAGGGTGGGGATTTATTCTAGTGCACGGCTCAGTGTCACATTGAAGGGCCATGTTTAAATACAGTTTAAAACATGGCTCCCATTGAGCCCACTAACAACAACATGGATGGGGCAGCTGGTTAAAACTGTTCAAAAAGGTTATTTTTTAATTCATATTCCCTGCTAAGTCAAAGGAGGTTAACATCTGGCTTAGATGCGATAGGATGCAATTCTCGCTTCCCTGAAATCAATGAGAATTTTGCCATTCAATGGGGCCAGTATTTCAGCTCCAGTTCTTAGAGCTGAAAGACCAGTGTAAACTGGCTTTGGTAGCAGAACCTTTCCCTAAGCCACACAGTGTGCTGCGGAGGTTCTGTACTCCCCAGAGGACTCTGCATAATGGCACAGAAGTCCCCAGCTTCCCATAATTTGTATTACAATAGCACTGAGGGGGCCCAATGCAGATAAAAATCCAATCTGGAGACAGTGATGACTGCTGGGTGGAACCTTGGACTTGTGCTCGGGTCACCCCTGCCACTCACCGGCGGGGTGACCTCCGACAAATCACGTCACCTCTCTGTGCCTCAGTTTCCTCATCTGTAAGATGGGGCTAATGAGACTGACCCCCTTTGTCAAGTGCTCTGAGATCGATGGATGATAAGATAGCATTGTGTGTGCAAACACCTAAGAAGAGCCACTCCCTGATCTGACAGTCTAAATCATGTGTCATTTAAAAATGGAAGGAAAGCTGAACATTTTAAAGCCATGTAGGATTTGATTCTCTCACCCTGGACCTTGTGCAATCAATTGCACCTGTGCAAAGAGGGTGCAAACCCTGACCAGTCCCCTGTACACACGACGAGGCTCTTGATACTGAAGGGGTAAAACTAGGAGGAATGAGGGAAACTACATGCTCCCAGAAATACTTTTTGAAAGTTGTACAGGCACGTGTGGGGGAGGGGGAAGGGGAAAAATACAAAAAAGTAGCCAAGAAGCTGGACATACCTTCCAGGGCAGCTCCCTCCCAGAATACTTTCAGCTCTAATTAAATCACTTACTTGTTATTTGCAAGTGCGGAATTAGAAATCCCTGATCTTCTGGGTTTTCGAGGACTAACGTGTTCCGTCTCTCCACAACACACAACACAACACTCCTGCGGTTTTTCCCCCTAGCTGGATCCAATCTTGGATTGAGTCCTGTTTTAAAGAAAGACCACGGATGAGAGAATAGCCTCAGAAACCTTTCTGCACCAGCAGCAGACAGGACCCACCACACGCATGGCTGGCAGGTGGGGAGAAAGAGAAACACAAAGCTAATCTCCAAATCGCTGCAAAGAATTACAAGCATCTCAGCCCAGCACACTCTGCCAACCAGGTTTGGGTGTTGCACTGACTGGAGAGAACAAGCCATACTCTTGTGATTTGTGTGTGCAGTTATTGGAGTCATTTTCAGTGGCAACAATGTGCTTAATGGTTAGTCAGAGATTGGAGCTACTTTTGAGCCAGGCGGCTTCTGCTAAGATATTGACATAACTTATTGTTTACCAAACAAGACTTCCATTTTCACTGCATGAAAGAGGAAGCTCTTCCCTTTGTGAGCCCCATTGGATGCTGAGTTTAAAACAAACCAAAGGAATGCACAATCTGTGGAACTCCTTGCCAGAGGATGTTGTGAAGGCCAAGACTAACAGGATTAAATAAAAACCTAGATAAATTCGTGGCGAAGAAATCCTCCAATGGCTATTAGCCAGGATTGGTAGGGATGATGTGTCTATTTCAGTTTGTCAGAAGCTAGGAATGGGCAATAGGGGACGGATCACTTGCTAATTCCCTATTTGGTTTGTTGCTCTGGGACACCTGGCATTGGCCACTGTGGGAAAACAGGATACTGGGGTACATGGACTTTGGTCTGAGCCAAATCCTGGGACTGGATTCTGTATGACTAAGCATTACATAGGTCAGGTGTTTGGAAAGAGTCCAAGACAAAGAAAGGTGACTGAGGCCTCTGGAAGCCTCCTCCTCCCTGTTACACAAAACTTCTCCCTAGGATAGTGAAGGATCTCTTAGCACTTAGCATCCATTCAGTTTCGTGCCAGCCCTGGGAGGTTTGTATCCTTACCCTCGATCCCAGCGGTGAAAAGTGCAGTGCAGGGAGGTTCAAAGGGTGCACAGCTTGCATTGCAGTGCACAGGCCTGCACTGGAGCATGATCCCTTCTCCAGCTGAGCGCCTTTGGGCTACAGTAATTTGTAGCCTGGCACGCAGGCCAGTGCCAGGGGAAGAGGGCCATGCCTCTTCCTCCTCCCTCTCTGTAGGTGATTGACTGGTACCATGTGGAAGGGCAGGCCTGAAATTGTTCTTGGACCTTCATTGAAGCTCATGGGAGGAATGGAAAGTCCCTGCTTTTCTTTCCCTTTGCCAGTCTCTGGCATGGTCTCTTGGGGCCCGATTCCCCCACCAGGGCTCACCTTGGATTCCTGTTGAACCCCACTTGTATGGCTCAATCAGAGCAAAGGTCACTAGAACTCCTCACAGGTATTTAGGGCCCTAACTGCCATTGGTTTCCGTGGGAGTTAGGCACCTGCATGTGTTTTCTATCTGGAGGCTCTGGGTGAGTTCCACACAGGGAATTTGTGATGGCACCAGAGATAAAACCAGACCTCCTAGCTATTCCACCACCATTTTCCCTTTATTTACATCCCCCCCTTAGGCCCTTCTGCCCCTGTACTCACTGGTGGGAAGTGAAGCAACATGGCTGGTGGAGCAAAGCGAGCTGGGGCGGCCTTGTTCTGCTTCTCCTGCTGCTGCCAGTGAGTGTGGGGGGGAGAGGGGAACAAAGGGAAAAACTGCTTCTGACCCTGATATTCCTCCAGGCTGCCTTGGCTGGGGAAGAGGTGGGGCATGGGCAGAGCAAAGGTGGGGAGGGGGCAGGGTAAGGGAGGGAAGAGGTGTGGCCTGGGGCAGAGGGGGGTTGTTCCAACACTTGTCTAGACTAGGTGGGGGGTGTCATGTGGCCAGTGGCCCCTTAGATATCCCCGCACCAGAAATATGCTGGGCCAAACTCTGCAAAGGAGGCTTGGCATCAGGCAGCATGAAGGGACACACAGGTAGAGTCCTGCACCTCCACTGATAGCTGCAGCTCATTTTTGCAGAGGCGGATACAGATTTTGTATCCAGAAGCTCACAAACTCGCAGATAGCCACAGGTACTCGCCTCCCCAGCTCACTTTTGCAGATATAAATTGTGTATCCATGCAGGGCTCTACTCCTAGGCAACTGATGCCTGTGGGGGTGCAGGGAGAGCTATACCTAGAGGCATGAGGACCCTCCATTTAGCAATTAAGACGGCCAGGGGAGGCAATGCACTGCCCAAGTGCTGGTGTAACTGCCACCAAGTGGATTTAAACCTGGGACCTCTGAAGTTCAATGTAGGAGCCTCTACAGCTTGAGCTATAAAGCCAGCTGCCTTCCAGACTAGGCTGTAGAGCTCCCTTGTTCTTACCACGCATTGTAAATGGTCTAAGTGCCACTACATGGGATAGTGAACCACACTAGGGCTGTGTCTAGACTGGCAAGTTTTTCCGCAAAAGCAGCCAGCTGTCTACACTGGCCGCTTGATTTTGTGCAAAAGCACTGACGTTCTACTGTCCAAAATCAGTGCTTCTTGCGTAAATGCTTTGACGTTCCCATTTGGGCAAAAGCCCTTTTCCGGAAATGTTTTTGCACATGAGGGCCAGTGTAGACAGCTAAAAACTGTTTTGCGCAAAAAAGCCCCGATGGCGAAAATGGCGATCGGGGCTTTCTTGCGCAAAACCGCGTCTAGAAGTGCTTTTGCAGAAAAGCATCTGTGCCAATCTAGACGCTTTTTTCCACAAATGCTTTTAACGGAAAATCATGCCAGTCTAGACGTAGCCTAGGTGTGAGGGTTACACTGTCACGAGTCAAGACTGGCTCAGCTAACTGGTGCCAGCGTATCCTGCCCAAATATGGCAAAGTCCTGTCACCTCGCAGGAGAAAGTGACTGAGCGCAGCGCTTTGATTTCTCTCAAGCTGACAATGCTGGACTAAGGCCACAGCAGAGTTTTACATGGCAGCCCCCTCCCACTCCAGCAATGGATTTGGCTTGGAAACTGAACTAGCCTTCTTCAAAGAGGGCAGCTCAACAACTGAACCTCAGTGGCCCAGTACAGGGAGGAAAGGCAGATGTGGAAGACTGAATGTCCCACCACCTCCAGCTGCACTTGACAGGCTCAGTCCAGCGTCCATGAAGGCTTCTGTTGACTTCAGAAGAACTTGAACCCGGACTTCATTGCTGTGAAGGGTCATTGCAAGCTGGATCAAACTCTTGGGCCCCAATGAGTCTTCTCCATGGACTCCACAAGGAGCAGAATCAAGCTGCACTCTCAAGGTCACGTGGCTCATCCAGCACAAGTGCTTGTTAGTATTGGCTGTGGACAGGTCTTCTGCTGGTTGTGCCCTTGCATTCCCACCCGTCAAAAAAATAATCCAAGTCTGACAGACTGGCCAGCAATGCAGGTTATGGCAAGAGAGCAGTTTAATGCTTCACTAAGCCCTGAGAGCACAGGATTCAGCTGGCCTCAGATCCTCCCTTTCTAAACTCACACTTGGAGACAAGGTATAAAAACAAAACCTACTGAGGCCTTTGTGGAGACAGAGGGTGTGAGCCTGAACACAGATCGGCTATTTCTCTTCCACTCTAAAACCTGCTCAGTGGAACCACCAGCGCCTGGAACAAAATAATTTCCAACAGCACATCTATCGGGGGCACCATCCAGCCTTTTAGGCAGCTTACTTCTAACCTTCCTCCCCCGCATCAGCGCACCTGCCCAATTCTTTGTCCAGCACATCTCAGGTACCCACTGCCTTTCACTTACCATTGCTTCCCTCACTCTCCTCCCATCTTCAGCTTTTGTGCCTGGAGCCAGGACATCTGCCTGAATTCTCCATAGCTCCTTGTGCCATAACCTGATCATTCTCCCCCATCAGACTGCAAGAAGCCTCATGCTTTGCCTTCACAAGGCTGCAATGGTGCTGAATGAACCCAGTAATATATTGTAATTGACAGCTTGCAGGGGAGGGTGTCTCAATATTTCAGAACACTTGCCCCTATTTCAATCTGGTTAGATAGTACCCAAATGTGTCCCTGGGCTTGCCATTACCTGACCAGATTGCTGATGTGAACTGCCCCTCGAACTCAGTAAAGATCTGCTCCAGTCAATGTGTGACCTGAGCCAATTAAGCATGCAATGGGAAAGAGAATTACATCTTTAGGCAGGTGTCTGTGCATGCCTCAAGTCAGTTAGTGCAACATTCCTGGGCCATAGAAGGCAAATGAAGTAAAACAAACGTGAAAAGTGCACTTCAAAGGGGAATAGAAACAGACACACAAAGAGGAGGAAGTTTGGATTATTCTGAGAACCTGTGAAACCAATAGCCTTCTGCAAATCCAGTGCTTTCCCATAAGACAAACAGTAATACCCAGACCCTCTCAGAGAATGACAGAGGCCCAGGCCACTGAGTTTAGAGGTCCCAGTCCAGTACCAGCCCCAGGCCCTGTCAAATCTAACTTCTCATCCACAGGATCATACTAAAATTAAAATATATGAAAATGAACTCGAGACATTTATTTATTAATAATTAAGTCTTTATACCAATAGTATGTATATTAAAAATGTAACTAATTGTGCGTTTCCACTGCAAGCAAAACTCTTCATTTTAGGAATGCTTTCTGGCTTTGTTGTGTGCAAACTCATTTATAATTAAAAAAAAAACTAGTTTACGTGCAACACCATTGTTAATGTTAAGCCTAGCGAGCCCATTCCAACGCTCTCGTCCCATTCTAGAACGATGATAGTTCTTTGCTTGTTTTAAACACATTGAACGTGCCTTCACCCGAAGCCACTGCAGGGAGACTGATAAAATACGTAAGGCAGTGGTCACCAACCAGCAGATCAGGATTTACTGGCAGATCTTGGAGCCTCTGACAGGGGATCCTGACTGGTTTGGCCAAGAGACTGTCGTCAAGTTCCAGCACTTCAGTTGCCCCTCCCCCACTGCTGCGCTTCTCCTGCCCTTTGCTTTGGAGCTGTCCCCTCAGGAGCCTCCTGCTTGCTGGGCAGTGGAAGGAGAGGAGGGTGCTGATGTCAAGGTGCCCCCTCTCCTACTCTGTATCCTAGCGCCACAGAGCAGAGAGGGGGGCAAAACAGGACCTTGGAGGGAGTTTGCTGGCTGCTTTTGGGGCTGGTGCAGGGCCAGGAGAGGGGTGAGCCTGCCTTAGCCCCACTGCACCACCAACCAGGAGCCACTTGAGGTAAAGCAGTGCCCAGCTGGAGCCCACATCCCAAAATCCTACCCGAGTCATGAACCCCTCCTGCACCCCAAGCTTCTGCCCCAGCCCCAAGCACCCCTGCATCCAAACACCCTCCCAGAGCCTGCACCTAGACCCCCCCTCCTGCACCCGAATGACCTGCCCCAAGCTCAACTCAAAGACTCTCACGCTCCAAGTCCCTTAATCCAAGACCAGCACTTGCACCCCAACCCTCTGCCCCAGCTTGGCAAAAGTGAGGGAGGATGGAGTGAGAAGGGAGCAAGGCCTCAGAAAAGAGGCACAAAGGAGGCAGGGCAAGGAGTATTTGGGTATGAGGTAACTCTTGGATTACACTTCAATTCAAAAAGTGATCTTGTTCTTAAAAAGGTTGGAGACCCCTGACGTAATGCAATTGTGATATTAGGAAATACAGTCGACAGGCCGAGCGTAAATATTTCTTGAAGCAGTTTTTGGCTTGCAGTCCAATTCAAAGTTGGTGAAACGTGTACGTTTCAGGAAGACTCTCTCGTCAGAGATCTCTTGAAATTTCATTCTACCTTCATTGAAACTGTTCAGCCACTGAATATAAATCTTCACCACTTAGTTCTCTGAACTCCCAAAGGAATCCAAAAAGGGTATAAATTTGTTGCAGTGACTCAAATCAACATGTAAGACCAGATTGAATGGAGTCAACAACAACAAAAAAGCCCATTACTTGATCGTGCCTTTCTGCATCCGATTGAGATGTTAGGCTGCGATTGGTGAAAAACTCAGATGAAATGTCAATACCCTATGCTAGTGATTTGGACTCAAGAAAGGACTGCGACCCATTGATCACAAATCTTTTGAATATCTTTAAGTCGTTCAATGTTATTCCTCTCAACATCTAATGTAGCATTGCGTGCTTCAATTATAAGATTAGTTTTGTGGACCATTTTTAGCAGCTTCATCCGCATGGATGACAAAATGCATTCAAATTTGGATATATATTTCTGAACTGACTTAAGCTCAGTGCGAGCTTGTGCTGTGAGTTTAAGAGATTCAAGCTCACTTAAAGTCTCTCTCTCTCGCCTCCCCCCATGCAACTGGTTTAATGCCAATTCAAGATGGCCATCTTGTTGTTGAATGCTGCGAAGGGAAACAGGCGGATGCTGCTTCAGAATTTCCCACTTTCAAGGACTGCTACTGAAGAGGTTGTACAATTGCTGGATTGTGCCAAAGTATGTGATTGCTTCCTTGCATGATTCAGCACAATCAAGGCTGACAAGATTTAGCGTGTGGTTGCCACAAATGGAGAAAACACAGTTTGGCTTTTGCTCAAGAAGGACGGCTTGTACTTAGTTGTACTTCCCAACCATATTGGATCCACTGTCATAGGCTTGGCCAATGCAGACTTGAAAAATTTAATTTGTAGCCTTCCAGAATTTCTAGTACACGAACAATCTCTTTTCCAGGTTTTTTTTGTTTGTTTTAAATTATCAAACAAAATGAATCATTCTTCAGTTGAAAACTTTGAACTTCTTGCAACTTTAACATATTGAACCACCAAGATCATCTGTTCTTTATGAGAACAGTCTGGAGTTGCATCAATAATAATTGAAAAGTACTTTGCATGTCGTATCTCTTCAAGAATTGTTGTTTGCACAAATGTCCCACACAGTTCAAACTCATTTTGTATTCTGGTAGACAATGGACTTCCATGTGTTTTCCTCTCCTGTGATTCACGAACATGCTTAACATGGCCTGATAAGTTGGTATACTTGCTAAGAAGGTCAAGTATACCAAGGAAGTTTCCATTTGTTGGGTATCGATACATTGACTGGAACCCAAGTCAATCCCCATCCAGAAAGAATGACATTCAATATGAGCACAAGGAGGTTTTTTTTCCAGTTATCAGTTTGTGTTTATTTCACTCCGGAGTAAGTTTTCAACTGAACTGTCAGCTAGTGCTGCTCTACTAGCTGATTTCCACGTAACAGTTATCTTTATGAAGTTTCACGTGCAGGTATTTGATCTTTCAACTTCCTCCAACCTCTGATGCCCCAACCGGATGGATCAGACAGTACTGAAGCATTTGAAGTATTACTGTTAAAAATTAAACCGGGTACACAGTACTCTGAGCCTGCTTTTCCATGCTCCAGCAGAATCCACCGGCTGTGTACATCTCTCCATTTGGAAGAGTTGTCAGCAGATGAGTGGGAAAAGCATGATTTTCAGCATCTTTTATTATATTACTTGGAATCTGAAAACAACAGACTGAGAAAGCATTTGAGCAACATTGTTCTTAACAAGAAGTGCAATATCAGGCTATGATGCCACTGTTACACTGTGTCCTGTGCTAGTCATAAGTTCTTGCTCTTGCTGCACAGCATCTCTGTGGTCCTCATTTTTTGCCTGCAGAGTCTCTAAATCGAGCGTAGATTCTGCATTTGTCTCTACTGTTGGCATTTCTGTGTCCTGATTAATGACCTCCTCCGTTTTAAGGCAATGGCTTGAAATGTCATTTGAGGGTGCAAAGTTTCTCATCAGAACTGAAAAAGTGTCACTGTCAGTATGGTCACCATCTAATGGCTGAAGTGTCTTTTATATGAGAAATGATGTTATGGCTTTAAACTCTTAACTGCTGCTTCCCTCTGTTCCTTTCGCCATCTCTTGCACCACTTTCAAATCTTTGCTTCATTTTTATAAAGGGGTTCTTTTAAAACATAGTAACAAATTAATTCACTAAAGGCTGTAGTTGTATATACTTTGCAATTAATATTATATAAACAATGGTTTGGAGGTGTTTTTTACTGCGGCCCTTATAGCCTTATTTCAAAATCTTGACATTTTGTCTGCTAACATGTTCCCGTTATTAAATTCCTCTAATAACAGGTGCGTTATTATGAATATGAACCCGGGATGATTGCCAGATTGGATATAAAGTTTATTAAACAACTAGAATTAAAAGTTTCACAAAAAAGCCTTTAAAGGTGAATCAAACTGGATGAAGAGGTAGCTTACAGCTGAGCCTGATATAGTTATTGGATACAAAGACTCACAAAAAACCCAGGAATACGAAGATCTCCTATGCAGACAAACATGTAATTTAAAGGTTAAATTCACCCTCAGATTAAACAAAATCACTGCATAGTAACAATTAATTACAACTTTCCAAACCTCTAAACTATGCCAAGACTAAACAGCATTTCATAAAGTAGAAACACTAATCGCAAAAGCTACTCCAGTCAAATGAAAACTTAGATGTAACTGAAAAATTGGCGGAGGCCTGAGGTCCCACAATGGTTTAAATCAATTTTTGCAGGTATATAGAGCTTCTTGTGTTCTCTGTTATAATTGCATGGTGTATAATAAATGGAAATGACTTGGAAGGAAAATGTTAAAATTTGAGGCCCCTTTAGCTCCTGAGGCCTGGGCCAAATGGCTCTCCTGGCCCCCCCCTTTGATAGGGCCTGGTAATACCTAGCTCTTAGCTAGCGCTTTTCATCAGTAGAGCTCAAAGCACTTTACCAAGGCCAGTAAGTATTAGCCCTCTGAAAAAATGGAGAAACTGAGGCATAAAGGAATGAATGTGATGTGCCCAAGGGCACCCAGCAGGTCAGTGCCTGAGCTAGAAATAGAAGCCAGCTCTCAAGCATCAGTCTGTTGTGCTATCTACTAGTGCACACTGCCTCCTCTAGAGAGGAGACAGGCCTAAGCGTTCTTTGAGGGCATTATTATGTCAAGCCTGTGATAGGCCAAGACGGAATAAGCCAGCCTGTAGCCCATTCCATGCCATGGAAAGATGGACAGTAGCTCAATCAGGTACTGACATGTGGCCATCAGAAAACAAGATGGAGTCCTACCCAGAAGTAGATTTTGCTCCAATGACAATAGAAATACAGGAGCTACTGAGTAGCTCCTGCTGCTTTGCCCAATCATGAGACACACACCAAGGTGCTCATGATGGACTATTTCTATTAAGAGGAAGTTCTGGAAATGTCCATAGAGTAACTCAGTGGGGGATCTGCCTTTCCCAAGAGAATAAATATGGGCCAGACTTGAATAGTTTACAGTCTAATACAAAAGGCAGCAGTTTCAGGAAGGGAGGTTATCATGCCATCACAGCAGAGGAGACCCGTTATTAAGGATGGTTTTGAAGGAAAAATGTAAAATGTATACAACACACACAATAGATCAAAGCCCAGTGCACAGAGACAAGGACACCACATGTCCCTTTGTGACCATCAGTTGACTGCAGGCCCATCATTGAATGCAGGCCAGTACCAAGCAATTTCTTGCCTCTCTGCCTTTCTGCATGCTCCTTTCACTCCTCACTGCCTGGGAGAACTGACAATGAACAAACATGTGAGAGCAGCCGGTGTTTCACAGGCTCAGAGGCACAGAGAGGATTAATCACACAGTCCCCCGCCCAGGGCTGGAGCCCAAAGATCATTTCATGGGAGAGGAAGTTACTGAGGATTTACTGAGATTCATTAACCTTTACCAGTTGAGTTCCTCAGGGCAGGGCAACACAGAGAAAGTCTCTCATGGGTATCTCTCAGGGCACCCTCTCCATTTCCTGCACGACTGGGCACTGGTCACAGGATGACTAATGTGGCATTTATACACTTAAATCCAAGAGTGCCGAACATGAGTCACACAGGGCTGCGTAGCCTGTATGGGTGCACTTCCAGTGCCTTCCACATGGAGCCCTCCAAGTGCTTTCCAAACCATGGAACCCCAGGAGAAAGCCAGTCTCCTTCCCACTGTGCGAATGGGGACACAATGGAGGTGAAGGGCTTGGTTTGTAATGTCTGGTGCTGAAGTGTTGATGATTGCATCATGTCCCAATGGCAGAGAAATAAAGTGATGCATCCCCCGCTTCCCAAAACTGTTCACTCATCCCAGACTTCACCTGCTTCTGGTTAATTTCCCTTGGGACCATTAAGCATCCCATCCCCTTCTTCTCAGAGCATAATGCCAAGGTTTAAGACATACACACCTACCCAAGTTCTACTTCTCAGTGTGTGGCCCTAGGCAAATAACAGATAGCCTCAGTTTCACCATCTGTACAAGATACCTCCACCTGCCCTGAAAGGGGAACTGTGGGAAAGCTTTTCTGCAAAGTGATACATTTACTCTCAATGACCATTCTCAACATGGGTGCCTAGAAGTGGATTGTGACAGTAAATTGTATTGCCTGAAGACCAGGGGATCGTCCTCTTTGAAAACAAAAGGTATACTCTGTAGTAGGATGCAACTTTAAATCAGTGGGATTGGAGCACATTGGACATAACTCCAATCACAGGAACTGAAGTTATACCCAAAGACATTCGCACATTTTGAGACAAATATTGAATTGGCAAGCTGTCCTTCTAGTCTTAAAATCCACTTCTGGATTATAGTGAATTACGGCAATCACAAATGAAAAAGCAGGGACTTAGAAAATTTTCACCCTAGTTTGTGTGACCAGCAAAGGATC
Organism: Pelodiscus sinensis; assembly: GCF_052426305.1. Taxonomy (NCBI): domain Eukaryota; kingdom Metazoa; phylum Chordata; order Testudines; family Trionychidae; genus Pelodiscus; species Pelodiscus sinensis. The sequence goes on from NC_143071.1 coordinate 19,900,220, forward strand.
AATTTACACAGAAGTTCAGGGACTCATTTAGGATCATGGGTGAAAAGAGCAGGCAAGACTACCACACCCCTTAACTAATATTGCATTTGTGCTCTAATACCATTAGCATCAGAAGTCCACTCAAAGGGTAGAGTAGAGCATTCATTCTACATTGAACCACCAAGACAGCTATTTTGACCGTAAGCACAATGAGGCAGGGATGGTCATTGTTCTGGGTGCATACAGCACCTAGCCCAATGGGGTACTGACCCAGGACGATGGTTTCTAGGGGCTACAATAGCTAATCTGCTAATAATTGAGATACAAAGCTATCAGGCCAGGAAAGCCGAGCACAAACTCTGTACCGGGGTAGATACAAAGAAAAAACACCACACATTTTGCTGAACCTGTTCTCTTAGAGCAAAGGACACTACTACATGAAAGGAGAGGGTTGTGCATGGGAGAGGCTGCAGCACAAACCTGTTCCACAGTATCTCTCCCTTTGCGTATTTTCTTCCGTTTTGGATCTAGGTGAGGCAGCGAAGAAAAACAACTCGCAAAGGAGACTTTGAACTAGGGCTGGCTGGAAATCAAGAATTCCCTTTCCTGAAAAAGCTTTGAGGCTGTGACATTTGAACACCAGTCTGTGTCTCTCTCCAGAAATTCCTATAGAAAATCATCAAAATGTTTCAATTTAAAAAAAAAAAAATCAGAATTTTTCAATGAAAACATTAAAAAAAACCCTGCAGCCAGTGTAGTTTAGGGCCCATGATTCTTTGCAGGAATATACAGACCTTTGTTGTAGGTGATGTCCTTCCAGAACAGAGTTCATTACCTCCGAAGGAATATTTGGTGGTGACTGAAGCTGCTCCACGTGGAAACCTGACTGTAAAGGGGGAGGAATTCAGGCAGGGGTACAAATGGTTAGCAAGAACAAGTTAACGTATTCCATTTATGAGCAGCAGTCTTGTGGAGTCATAATTTCTACTAGCTAGCCTTTAATCACATGGGTTGGGCTTGTGAGCACTGCTAACTGCTGGTACCAGCTCTATTTCCTCAACAAGACACAGCGAAAGGGAGGGGAAGAGAAATTATTTCAAACGACAGCTGACTGTTCCATGCTGTTGAAAGAAAGCACAAGGGAAAGAGAAAGTAAAGTACATAGCACACAAGGCAGCTGTCTAGCAATCCTTTGGAAAAGCAATTGTTCTCCCATTTTCTCCAGTAGATTAAATGTTTTTACACAAGAATTCCCATGCTTTGTAGTATTTTCCACTTCAATCAGAAGGGCCCTTGCCATGCAAACATGGTCAACTCTCCCAACACACCTTGACAAAGGTATAAGCCATGGGAAAAAGTGCAGTCTAATAGAATAAGGAATTTAGGTAGATCTTGTAGTCATCTGCCTAGATGCTACTGATTTCCCCCTATTAGTAGATTGCCTCATTTTTAAATTTAGCTCATTGTATGAGCAGGCAAAATCCAGAACCTGAGGACTTCAACATTGTTCCACAAGCACACAAGTGGGCGTAGAAAGTCACCTGCTTCCCTCAAGGTTGAGGCAATAACTTGTGCAAGGGTCCCATGCATTCCCCCAAAGTGGGTTTTCATATACCCTCAATGGGTCACCTGTTACATCTCTCCTAAGAGTCCTAAAGCTTTTAAATGGATGCTTTTCCAGATCTATGATTTTCATTGGCCTCTTCTGGAGCTTTGTATTATTGCTTAGATCCCCTTTGAGACAGGGTGACTTGAAATGAAGATCCCCTCCAAGGGGCAGGTACACCATTGAGAAATTTTTATAATTAAGATGCACCTGTTATTCTTCATCACTTTATCATAACCCAGCATCTTGTTTTGACTGATTATAGAGGTTTTCACTTCAACAGTTGTTTTAAGCATAATAGGTTCTTCTGTCTGACCAGCAGATGGGCAAGGATAAAATGTGGGTAGAATTAAAGTTCCTGTGCCAACCTCTAAAATCTTTACATTAACATTTTGCACATGAAGTGTATTCCACTCCACTAACAAGTCTGCTGAAGATTTGTCTGGGAATTAAGATTAAATTATAGTTATTGAAAAGGTATGAAATGCTGTGAAGTGAACACTGCAGTTCAAATAAAAGCAATTCAACAAACAGATGTGTTTTGAGTGAAGAACAAGTTCACCACCAGGGCAAGCAGCTAGTTTGTAAAACATTAAGCTTTGCTCTTATCACAGGAGCTGAAGGAAAGGTTCACACATGCCAGGTTCACATATCAGACCTGTTTTCTTGCCTCTGGATGTGCAAACATTTTGAAGGTTTGGCAATGGATCACACAGCTGACCAACCCACTCAATTTGATTAATTCTTGAGGATTTTGAGCCTTTGCAAATTTTATCAGCAGATGGATCAGATCATCTATGAAAAGACTGCTACACTAGTTCTTAATCAATGCTGTCAGACTTAAGGCAGCAGTTCCAAATACAGCCTTTGTGCTAGAAACTCCAATAAATTTAACACAATCTGATTTTCATCTTGACAGCAGTTAATAGCTATTCAAGAGAAAGCAGTACATATTTTTACTATCTTTGGATATTTTCCTAGTGCTTCATCAGTTCCTTCCATGTCACTCAAAATACAAACACACTACTAATAAATCTAGGATATATTTCCCCCCTCCCCTTTAACATGTCTGTATTAAAGGAGGAAAAGAACAAAGTTATATCAGATAATGGCACTCATTTGTCTCCACTGATTATTCATGACACTTCAATTGAGGACAAAGGATAGAACAGCCTCAGAGATGACAGGGCAAGATGGATCTTCTGAAAACTCTTTAGGTAAAGAATGCTCAGTGTTTCCTCCGCTTTATATAAATTACACACCTCAAATCAGGAATAAGACTTTATTATTTTAGGGTTTCTTATGTGTCCAAACTAAGCAGTTATGTATCACAGGATATTTAACATAAAGAGGATAACACTTAACCATTTGAAACAACAACCAATCAGAAACTGGATTCAACGCAAGTTTCACTGGAATGAGTCCAGACACCCATATGCTTGGGGTAGGAAAAGGTGAACAAACACAAAGTCTCGTTTGCATTCAAAACAGTAAAATAATTATCAAATTGATTTAATGTAAAATCTGAAAAAGGGGGAGACAGAAGCTCAGAGCAAAGTACAGTCAAAGAAAACACCATAAGGAAAGTAGCCAGAAATGAGCTGGGTCAGTATATCACATGACAAGGTCTCATTTTAAATTAGACAGGCTTGATGGAGAACTGACAAATCAGCATGTTCCAGGATCACAGCTGTGTTTGAAATTCATCATTTGATAAATTAAAAAATATTCTTTAACATCAAGCTTTTCTTCTTCATCTTAAGATTATTTTCTTGTATAAAATCCCCCTTCCAAGAAGAGACTAAAGAAAATTCAGAATATCAGGAAACTCACTTGATTTACATGTTGTAAAATATACAGAGAAATACGTTTCTTTATCCCTCCCTCTCCCACCCCGTTTGACCTTTATGTATAGGAGTCGTGCTGAAAGAAGTTATCATACTTCAAGAATCAATGAATCAGATCAACTTGAGATCCCAAATATACATTATGTTTAAAAAAAGACTGGAAAACCTGATATTAATTCCATATTGCTCTCCAATTTCACAAATACAAACATCTTTTATGGAATATTTCCAACACTGCACAATCCACATCTGCAGAAGCTGGTTTTTCCTTCTGTCTCCAGCCTGTGGACTATCAAGCCCTCATTGCAGCAGTGAGAGGCAGTATGAAAGCCAAAACAGCCTGTAAGCTATCAAAGTGCTACACCTCAGCAGCCGACTACAGTACACCCCAGGAAAGACCCCGCCCCACACATCTCATGGAAAGCTTCTAAATTTTATTTAGGAACAATTGCCTTTTTTTTTTTTGCAGTGATATGAAATTACCTGCATTTCAAAACAGGTAAAAAATTATTTCCTTAGCAATCAGATGCAGTAGCAAAGTCAGAAGACTGAAGGTGAGAAATAAGCAAGAGAAGATGAACTCCAGACAAGGATCACTTCTTAATCAGGCTTGCCTGAAAACAAAGGAAAAGAGCATGTAGGATAAACTGACTTTCAGTTTATGAACTCCTTTTAAAATCACCCATGAGCAGGTAGGTTACTATGAGCAGCCTTTTCTGAATGGGGTCTATGTTGTAGTTAGGCATTTAATAGAGTGTCTTAAGTGAGAAAGGAGTCACAGATGCTGCAACATGTAAATTCACCACAGAATGGGTAACCATTAAAATCTGTTAAAGTATTTACCACTTCTGCTCTTAGCACAAGAGTATTAGCTCTCATTTCTCAATGCAAATTTGTAAAAAATAAAGACAGATTTCTCTTTACATAACTATATATATTTTCAAGTCAGGGAGTGGAAAGCAATACATCGCAGCTGGAATCCAGTCCTCCTAGATAGTGTTTCACTCCCTTTGCTTAGGCAGCCCCTTTTGTGAATTCTGGTTCCTCAACTCCTGCCTGCTTTCTCCCACCCCTAACAAATGATCTGATTAGGTCATCAAATTATAATTCAATCATGGATGAACATCAAGTTGTCTAAGCCTGGTCCGCTGTGTGTTGACTCTGAATGGGGTACTGGTCAAAAAGCAAACTCCAGCTTTTCAGAGGACAATGGAATTTCTCTGCTCCAGGTGTTAACACAGTTACATAGTACATGTGTGGAATTCTGTTTCCCTCTAATACATTGAGAAAGAACTCAAGTGCACAGGCACATACACAATACAGGGAAGAAGATGGTAAGTCTCCCCTTATCAGGTTTCAGATGCAGATATTTGTGTTCTGGACCCTGTTGGAGCTCTTCCACCATCAAAATAAAACCTCCCTTTCTTTGAAGGCCACTGGTTAACTTCTGAATCCAAAGATGCCCTTGATATATCCTGTAAGGCCACTCTTCGCTTTTTGCTCCACCTTGTCCTCCAGAGGTGGGAAAGCAACATGATTGAGGGCCAGGTCGAAGAACAAGGGTTTGCATGGGATTGGCTGGAACCCAGGAGGGAAATACACCAGGCTGGCTTGCTTGCCGACAAGAGAGGGATCCAGGCAGAATGTCTCAAACCGTTCAGAGAGTGGCTGAAAAGAGAGCCAGACACCAATATTAAACAAGCTGATGACATATTATGGCTGGCTCGATGGTCATCTAGACACTCAGGGTGAGCAGTAACCTTGAGCCAACTGGAGTTGAAATTGACAAATACTGTGTCTCGACTCCTTGGAAAGGGTTCAGCACTGGTGACATTCTGATACTCATTCATCACTACCACAGCTAATTGAGAAAAAGCACTGCAGACTAGAGGCAACATTCCCATGGACCAGGCACTGCAGTTTAAACCCAAAAATGTAGACCCCAGATAAGATGCTGCAGTGGCAGTCAATATCCCTACCCAAGCCAGCTGCAGTCCTGCAGCTGCTACTTTGAGGGGACAAAGAACCCTTTTCCATCCCCACCTCAATTACTGTGGGAAAGACAATCAGCCTAGGGCATTCTGTACCTAAAACAGACCATATTGCACAACTCATTCTGAGCATACTAATCTTACCGAAGTGTACATACCTTAGGTGAGTTACCATTTAAACGAGACATTGTCAAACAGACATGTCGATTACTGAGGTTAAAGTTAAGCTTTGCTCTTCCCATTTACTAGAAAATTAGTCTCTTGTAGAAAACTCTCTAAGGCTGATGAAATCTCCTTTTCACCCTAGTGTGCAAAGCAGTGACTTACCTTGCCATCCTTAACCTGGGATGGAGACTCAGCCTCGTATGTGTCATTTGTATCTGAAAGAGACACAGAAGTGCCATATGAATATACAGACAGAAGACAGATTAGTAGTGTCAAAACTCATAAAAGGTCTTCAGAAGTCACCCAGGGTCTCATGCTTTTCTACATATGGAAGACTGAGTACTCTAACAGACAATTTGCCTAGCTTGCAAAACAAGAGAGGGTATTTATTTTCCTATTTTTGAAGGGGCACAGAAACTATCCCCCAGTCTCAGCACCGGCACAGTACTGTATGGAAAGTTATAACTATATGGAGAGTGGGTGGGGGCAAAAAACCCAAAGGTATGTAGCAAGTCCACAATGTTAGGACAAGGAAAAAAAAAAAAAAACTTTCACCCATACTTCCTTGGTTCTTCTATCAGCAATTTTTGTATGCCAAAGAGGAGGAGAACCTGGTATAGACCACAAATTCTCCAATTCAACTGTCACTGAATGATGACTCAGTACAACTGTGTCAAAATAAAATTAGAATTTTCCTCTTCCAATGAACCATCCCTAATGTCAATTGGTTAAGCCAGATCCAGTAAGAACGGAGAATCACAACTTACAATGCATTCCCTACTCTGATACAAGGTGCCGTACACTATGCTGTTTATCTTTGGTGACAGGTGAGAAGTGCTATTAAAAGCATTCTTTGCAAGATGGCAAAGGGTAAGAGTCCTTCAGCAGATCTCTCAAATCTGATTACATAATAAGCTGGGAAGGCTCTGTCTGCTAGTGGCAGCCCTAACGGTACAAGCAGAGGTCATAGAAGAGGCTGGAATTAGAAAGGAACAGCTTTTCAAACACACTATACATCAAAAACATGTGGTAAGCAACTTTAGTAATGAAGCTTTTACAGATGAAAAAGCCCAAGTGACTGGAGTAATAAATATGTAAGTGATTGAATTTGAGGGAAGCCAGTTCTCCTGCAGGATTGCATAACTCACCTAATATAGCAGCTGCCTGCAGGGAGTATTTCTCTGCATTCACCTGAGTGATCAGTTCCTGGACATCAGGCAACTCCTAGATTTAAGAATATCTTTGAGACTTAAACAATTGCATCAAACCAAAGTTTTAACAATAAATGGGACAAAATGTTTAAAATCAGGACTAACTCTGACAAACTAGGAATTTTAGAGCTAAAGCCATCACTGCCAAACACTTCTCAGAGGAAAGATGAACATTTATAATGGGCTTTATGGTACCACATAACTCTTATCACAAGTAAAACCCAGACACATGATGGACATGAAAATATCTAAAAATCTGTTATAAAACTATAAAGGTAGGCACCTTGTTATTCTGGTGAGGAGCTGTATAAGCAGCAGCTGATTCCTATCTTTACATATCAATAAATGTTAATGACCATTAGGATACCTTTGCTGCAGAAATATAGGTCCCCCTGCTTCACCCCGAATCATATAGGGCAGAACGGAGAGAGCCATTCTCTCACTAACCCATTTCATCATGAAGCCTGTAGCAAGCAAGAGTGTTACAAGAGCTCAAGGCAATATTCTTCCCACCATTTAAAGATCATATTTGAAATACAGTGCCCTATTGTTTAGTTAACTGAACTCAAGTGTGGAAGGGTTTGGCTCATACCTTCAAGCTGTTCTTATAAGCACCTGCCTGGGCCTGAACTTCACTGGCATATTTCAAAACTCTGTCATATAAAACAAGGGCTTCACTCCACTTTTTCACCAGGACATAGGACTGGGCAATGAAGAAACACCTGGCAGGACGAGGAGCAAAGTTAACACTCACAATGATTAACTGCTTTGCCTTGAACATATTTCTTGCACATTCTTGTATGTAGTTTTAAACAGGTTGCCCCAATACTGAGCTATACACCTGGATCGGGCTGAAGTTCTTCAGCTTGCACTTGGCAGGCCCACTCATGTCATGAGCGAGAGTACTCCTTTCCCCCATCCAGTCTTGCACAGTGCACTGGAATATTATGTGTTTTCCCAAAGTTCATCCCTGGTTAGCCCTAGAGAATTCTGTTGCTTATTACCAGCTACAGAAAACAGCCTTGGTACCTATAAGCTTTGTACACCAGTGTCTTCAGTCCTATCTCCTTCTGGAAGTTCTTGTCCTCTTCTAGACCAGGAAGTTGTGGCAGTTCCACCAGATTCTGTAAAAAATATAGAAGACCTGGAATGTGTCAAACCCAAACAAATACTTTCTCCTGGTGTCTGAATGAAGACAGCTACCCTTTTATAGTGAGTCAGAGCAATGAGTAGATTTACCCTTCGGGCAGAATATAAGACTTCCTGACAAAAAATGCACTAGGACAGCACCCTCTCAAACTTTCATAGTAAGAGCCACATTATTAGTTTCTTTCATGCAATATCTCCCTTTCCATTAAACTAGCCAGACCAATCGATCATCCATATGGTAACTACAGTAATTGCTTCCAAGTAGTAACATTAGGGAAATTTTTAATGTTACTTTTAGTTGTCAATTTAATCTAGCAGTTGGAAGTGCACCAGAATCATGGTGACACATGGAAGTTTGAGAACATTTGCATTGGACCATGAAATTCAAAAAGCTTCTTGTCAAATCAGCATTTTCAGATTGTTTAATCCACTTTTTAAAATTTCTTAAGTGCTTACCGGATACCACAGAAAGTTTAGTAAATCATATTAACCCTGACTGTAGCTTCCCCTTTCTGGTTTGTTTGATTCTTTTGGCACACTGCACTTTTTCTGCCCTGGCATTACCTGCAAAATGATGTCATACAAGCGAATGAGGTCCTGAGGTCGTGCTGTACGCTTGCCATCATCCTCTGACTGATGCTCCTGCAGCAATGCCTTCTGCAAAGCTTTTGCCATGCTCTCATTGCGTTTGATGGCTGTTGATAGCTTGATGTAGGTCAGGTAACTAGAAAGTACCATTTACAAGCTTTGAAATTGTTGGAAATCATTCACAGCAATTCTTGGACAGAGTTTCTATTACTAGCTAGCTACAAACTTCCATGTAGAGCAAGTTCTCAGGGGAAGGGGAAGATGTGAAGATGGGACATTGGGTCCAATGTTCCCAAGAATGAATGTGGGGAAAAAACAGATTCTATCTGATCCACTAGGTCTGAAATGATTTAAGACTGAGGTGGCTCAATACAAAAGAGGATTAAGATGAGATTTTTGTAATTCACACGGGAATACAACACTGTCCTAAGAATGCAGACTCTCTTACCTGTGAAGATATTGGATATTGGATACCTTCCCAGAATCTATTTCCAGAGAATGATCCCGCTGCTTCTGCAGAAATTGGAACAAAGTTCTGTGAGATTTACTTAAACTGGTAAATGGAGAAAAAAACCCAACAGTCCAAATTTTGACAGACATCTGGCAACAATCTTCTAATAAAAAAAAAAAAAAGCAATGGATGAATGGCAAAGAAAATGCTCATGTAGAGTTCAATTATGAAGAGAAACTGTGGCCACTCAGCAGCACACCTTGTTATTGATGGATCCAAGAGTAACTATGGCTACAATAGCTGTGGGTTTAACTTTACAAGAGACCCTACAAGGTTAAATGCTATCCCTCCAATTTTGGAAGCGCTCAGATGTTTGGTGTTTACCTGGTCTGGTTTTAGCTCTTCCCGAACAGCCTGAATGGCATCTCGACATTCACTGAGTAAAGACTCAAACAGACGTTCCTTTGTTTCCTCTCCTTCTGCCTAAATACAACATAGAAGAGGCATAAAAATAAATACCTCAAAGACACACTTTCCTATTACTGGGGCTGGTGCTATGGAAGAGTTGGTTAATCCTTCCTTAACTAAGTCTTTTCAAACTTCTCCCCAAGTTACTGCTATTAAAATGTTTTGACCACAATCACCTAACTGTATGTATGTGCTCCAACTGTTTCTAAACAGCAAAACTATACTATAGAACAACCACTCATGTTTGCATGTCTGACATACTTAAGGGGCTGTTTCCCCAATGCTGGCATACACAGATTCCAGGAAAAGGAGAGATGTATTTAAACTAGGGCTGTCAAGCGATTAAAAGAATTTAATTGCAATTAATTGCGTGCACTGCCCCATTGAAACTCTATGGTGGCATTTCAAAGGGGCAGCGCTGTGGGAGCCCGGGATCAGCTGGTGTCCTCAGCTGACCCCGGGCTTAGTGTAGCCCCTTTCAAATGCTGCCCTGCCGGCTCTTAAATACATTTAAAAGGCAGAGCCATAGTGGGTTAGCTCCCAGGGCCGGCAGCTAATCCCACTGCAGCTCCCCCATTTATCGACTAATCGATGGAAATTCCATTGACTAGTCGATTAGCTGATTAAACTAAATTTAACATCCCTAATTTAAATGGCAATGAAGGGTTTTGAAAAGGGGCAAAAAAATAGCATTATCCCAATATAGCTTGTTACATTTTCTTGCTCTGGAACAGCAGTCCTGTCAGACATGCTCAGTAAATACAAAAACTGCTTTTCAGATTGTTTAACCTTTGCACAAAGACTGTCCAGGTTATTAGGTTTAACAAACGCATTCAACAATACAGCAGAACCTCAGTTATGAACACCTCAGGAATCGAGGTTGTTTGTAACTCAGAACAAAACATTGTTCTTTCAAAAGAAAAGCTGAACATTGACTAACACAGCGTTGAAGCTTTACTAATGAAGAAAAATGCTGCTTTTAATAACTGTCTTAATTTAAATGAAAAGTACAGAAACAGTTTCTTTATCGGGTCAATTTTAACTGTAATTTATTAGTAGTTTAATAGTACTGTACCAGATTTGCTTTTTTAGGTCTTTGCTGCTAACTGATTGAATATTTCCAGTTCCAAATGCGGTGTGTGGTTGACTCTAACTGAGGTTCTACTCTACAAACAGGACAACTGACTAATCTCAGACAGTGGCCCCTATTAGCAGAATCAAAATATTAGAATTTTGAAAGTCTGGAGACCATTCCCTCTCTATTTATAACAGCTAGGATCATGGCCGACTTATCCATTAGGCACAGTAGGCACAGTGCCTAGGGCCCCACAATACTTTTAGGGGGCCCATGAAAATGTTTTAATTTCTTTTAAAATCAGAAGCTTAGTGACTGTAAACTGTACGGCCAATATGGCCTCGGCCATAGGCGCCAACTGAATGATGGCAGATAGGAGGCCCACTTAGCCTCAGCGCAGTTTACTTCTCGCAATAAGCAAGATACATACTTCGACTGCGTTGGTATAAAGACAAACATAATCCACCCTGGATTATAGTCGTCTTTATACCAATGTAGTCATAAAATATAATTTTTAATATTTTTTTTTTATGGAGGAAGGGGCCCATGAAGGCAAAAGTGCCTAGGGCCCACGAAAGTCACAATGCGGCCCTGGCTAGGATCATTGTCTTCCAGAAACCCATTATAAATTGTCAATAACTATTTGAAGAAGAAGATTAAATGAAATTCAGCATTCCAGTCTGCCACTCTTGTAAGAGGAAGCTATCCAAAGAATCAAGTAGCTAGCCAAACGACTCCCTAACAACCAAAAGGAAAGTGGTAGAAAGTTGAACACAAAACTAACTTGCACCACCACCTACTGGTCATACAACTATATTGCTTGAAGGGAGTTTTCCTCTTTTCGTGAGATGATCAATTTAATCCACAACTTGAATTTAAGCATTACTCAGGGCCAACCCTACTGTTGCTGGTGCCCTATGAAGCCCAACACTGGTACCACCCTATTCCATGCTGGGCATTCCAGCTTGGGAGGGACACTTGCCTCTGCCTGATGAGTGGGAGCTGGGTGCTGAGCCCTGGGAGGACAGCCAGAGCCCATATGCAGCACGAGACTGTATAGGGCACCATGAAATTTGGGGCAATTTGGTGCCCTACGTGGTTGCGTGTTTTGTTTATCAATAGGGAAGGCCCTGGCATGGTCAGTGGATGAAGGCAGACCTGGGGGAGGCAAGCCTGCAGCCTTGCCCCTTCTGTCCCAGACCCTGTGACCTAAATGAAGCCAAGCCCCTTCACCCGGAGCACCAAAGGCAGGGTGGGTCCCCGAGCACAGGGAGGGTGGGCAGTGCGTGGCCCCCGCCCCCATCCCAGCGCCAGAGAGTGGGCACTAAGGGCAACACTACACCCCCAGTGTACCTACAGTAGCATTCTGGAGGTGGAGTATGGATGGGACCAGGCTGGCAGTTTGGGAAGGCACTGTCTTCCCCCACCTAATATCTGCCACTCCTGGGACCTGGCATTACTTATTTAGAAATAAATGACCGCATAAAAATAAAAAAGTTTCAGATGAGATCAATACAAATAAACTTCTATAGGCTTCACAACAAAACTCCATTTGACTTATGTTTCCTTTCAAGCACAGCTATCATTCTCTACCTCCACCCATTTGACTCCATTCTGTAAAAAATAAAGTTGGAGAGAATTAAACCAGATCTGTGCCTTTTTAAAATTGTATGCTAAATTTGAGCTGTATGCCTACTCTATTAAACTTTATTCCTGCTTATAGAGAAAGCCTTCTAAACTTCCATTGTAATCAGTAGCAAGCCAAGAAGCAAGCAGCAATGACTACTCAAGATTCAAACAGCAGCAGCTCACGATTTTCAGCCAATGGAAGTGAGGAGCATTTTCAGCACCCTTCAATCGGGGAAAAATACCTTGCAGTGAGAATAATTGAGCTTGGTTGTGCACAAAGGCAAGTATTTTCTAATATCTGGGCAGTTGTAAAACTTTTGGGGCTAAATGCAACCCTGATATAACTCCAGGGATGAGTTTGGCCCCAGATGTTTATCGTGAATCTTCTCCATTTCTTGAGAGATTGTCTACGGCAGTGGTCCCCAACCTATAGAGGCTCCCGGGCGCCTGGGGGCGGGGCCACTCACGCGCCGGACGCCTGGGGGGTGGGGCCGACTCACGCACTGGGCGCCTGGGAGGTGGGGCCGCGCATCCTGGGGCACGCCAGGAGCGGGGATGCCCTTGCACCCGGCACCGGCATGTGTGCCAGGGCCGCCCGAGGCCTTGTGCTGTGGGCCTGGGGCTGGCGCCACTGCCCGAGCTGCGCGCCTGGGGCCGGCACTGGCGCCGGCACTGGCGCCGTGCGCCCGCATGTGCCCCAGGGCTGCCACGCACCAGGCGCCGGTGCGTGTCGCGCGCCTGGGGCCGGCGCCTCCAGTGCGCCGCGCGCCAGGGCCGGCCCAAGTTGTCGGCGGGCGCACACAAATGCCCCGGTGGGCGCCATGGCGCCCGCAGGCACCCTGTTGGGGACCACTGGTCTACAGCATGACAACTCTTGATGTGCTGATTAGCACAGTACTTGTTTTGTGCAGTGAAAGGACTAGTTACATAGCCTTTTTTGTCTATTCAGATTGAATAGCAGCACATAGATTAGAGAAGCAGGTGATATTAGAACATTGGCATACAACACCTGGAAGTGATTTCCTACTTACCTGAGCAATGGCTGCTTCATTATCTGCAAGCCCCAATAAAAAGATCCGCACTTTATCTATCTTCACTGGGACAGTTCTTCCCCTCCATTCCACCTCACTCATGGTGGCTGCCTGCTTTGCTCGAGTCTGGGTGATCAGTGACTGAAAAGTGCAAACAAAGGTGAGTGGCTCACAACTTAAATGGATGCAATTTTTGAATAGATGACTACCCTTATATTTACTTTAAAACTTGGAGGACATTTCATGGTTCCACTCCTTTCTAGGACTTGCTCCCTATAAAGTAATACAGCTTCTCTCTTTCAGTTGTACAATATATGTATATTTAATTTAAAAAGCAAAGCAGAAGAATGTATGTTCAATTGTGTTCCAAACCACGTGTTACAAATTTTGGAGCCTGTAGTAAATTACCTCTAATTTTTCAGCAAGAAGACCCTCTGTGCCACCAGATCTCAGTCTCATCTGCATTAGCTCACTGATAGCAGATTGGTCACCTGAGCAACAGAATTGACAGATTAGGTCTGAGACCACACTTGTTTCATTTGTCACTTCAGACAATTTTAATCTATGTCTCTAGAACACAGACTAGTGCTGAGGGGCGAGAAGGAAAAAGTATAGCTCTTGCCCCAAGTATGTATTTATCAGCACTGCATAAAACCACAGTGTTGCAAATTCTAATTTGTTAATCATGTACAGAACTTAAAGGCCTTGTCAGTCATATAGATACATCTGCAGGGTTTGCTTAGAGCATTACTAATGGACTCATTCTAATATATAAATAAGATAAACATTCCAAAACTCTTGCCTCAAAAGCAATCCTTAACCTGAAGCGTTTCCTTATTTTACTTACCAATATTATAGGCACAATAGCGAATGTTGGGTGAAATCTCTTCCACACGCTGATTATATAGCACAGCCTGCTCCTCTGTGAAAGCACTGGCCAGTTTTTCATATATGGTCCTGTAGCAGGAAAGTGAAAACTTACACTGTAGCACTGGCATTTACTAGACTACAGGCAGTCACCGGGTTACATAGATCCGACTTACATCGGATCCCTACTTACAAACGGGGTGAGGCAACCCCGCACTAGCTGCTTTTCCCCCTATCAGACCAGGGAGACACAAAGCTAGCGCCCCACCCAGCAGACCAGGGAGACGCGGAGTGGCTTTTCTCAGCAGACATCTCAGCTTGAGAATAAAGGACTGAGGGAAGTGACATGTGGGAGAATAAAACTGAGCTCTGGAGAAATGTTTGGCTAGAGTTTCCCCTACAATATGTACCAGTTCCGACTTACATACAAATTCAACTTAAGAACAAACCTACAGTCCCTATCTTGTACATAACCCGGGGACTGCCTGTACTAAGAGGTTGGTAAGAGAAAGGATGGCTGCTCAAGACTAAACCATTACTCTGTGAGAAGTCATTTCAACACCACAGCTCAGCTCTCTACCATTATGCTATTGGTTAGCATATAACTGATCAAAGATTTTTCAGAACTCTGGCAGAAGCTAAACAATCGCAGTTAACAAGCAGCTCACCTAGACTTATATCTAGTCTTGTATCAAATTGTATTAAGTGCAAGTTCACAATGATGGTAAGGAAGAAAACAAAACAAAACCAAAAAACTCACTTGCATTTGTTGAAAGCCTCCATAGCTGCTTTCCACTCCTGGTGTTCAAAATGCAGCATTCCTGTGAGGTAAGCCATATATGCCTGCAGACAGAGCAAGAGTGGACAAGTTAACTGTTGTGAAAGCATAGTTCCATTCTGTGTGTTTAACACTGATACCACTATAGATAAAAATCTAGTCCAAGTAATAAATGTTAACTATGAAAAACAGTTTTAATTTTATGCATACACAGCACAAGTTATAATTAACTAGTTCATTTTTCCATTGATAGTTACAAATTCCTGATGTGAGAGGAAGACAAGCTAGTGGCTCTATCTTGCAGTCATTACCTACACGTTGGTAGAAGATTCTGTAGCCCAACAAAACAAAAGCTACAAAATGATTTTTTAATTAGAGCTCCCTTCATAGGGCACTAGTATCGGAAAGCAATGATTGTTTCTAATCTCCACTGGCCAGTAGGCAATCACTCTGGATATACAGAAAAACCTCAGAGTTATGAACACCTCAGGAATGGAGGTTGCTCATAACTGAAAACACATTCTGGTCGCAAACGTTTGGAAGAACTGAACATTGACTTAACGTAGCTTTGAAACTTTACTAAGCAGAAGAAAAATGCTGCTTTCTCTTTTTTAAATGGTTTAACACAGTACTGTACTTGTTTTTGGTCCCTGCTGCTGCCTGATGGCATACTCCCTGTTTCAAATAAGGTGTGTGGTTGACTGTTCAGTTCATAACTCTGAGGTTCAACCATAAATTGTAGGAAATTGAAAAAATTGGTAGAGCTTACATCTGGTGAGACATGTTGCTCAAAGCTATGAGTTTTCTGAATGCTGCACTCAGCAAAATGGCAGCACAGTTTTCTTTTCTGAAGTGAGTTAGGAGTGCTGTACCCTCATCCTCTCCCCACATTCCTGCCATTAAAAAAATCCTTTTGTTAAATCTTAAGCTAAACTCTGAGGCAAGGCCCATTGTGTTTATACAATATATGTGCAGTTGGACCCTAATTCTTATTGAGGCTTCAAGGCATTACTGTAAAGCTACTGCTAAAACACATCTGATAACTAATCAAACTACACAGTAGAGCTCAATCACCAGTAAACTAAAATCATCCTGGACAGTCTTAATCTGAAGTCAGAGCAGATAATTTCATGTCAGTTTACAGAGAAGGGTCTTTGTTCAACTAGAAACAAAAAGTTAGTTTATCCTTTTTGTTTCTGCTATAACACAAAACTGAATGTCAAGTAGTAACCTGAGCTTCTAGCTTAGTCTTGGCATCCACTCGATTGCTTTCACATAGGCGCTCCAGTTCCTCAGCATGTTTCACAGCTTTGCGCAAGCGAGAAAGTAAATGAAATCGCTTGCGGGGTTCTGTGTTGGCTTCCTGTTTAAGCTGCATGGCGTAGCTCCAGGCTCTCTCCGCGTCCATCAGTATCAACAGCAAGTACCTACAGGACACAGGAAGGCTATGAATAAAAGGAGTCAATTTTCCAATACTTTTTTGGGTTCCTTTCTATCACTCAGGCTTGTCTACACTGCAGGTATTTGTTGGCAGAAAGTATGTTAATGAAGTGCTCATTAGCATTTGTTGTGCTGTCATTTTCATATTCTCTGCCAATTGTTTCTGCACAAAAACAAGCAGTGAAGACGAGTCCTTTTATGCAAAATTCCCCTTTTGTGCAAGATCCCTTATGCCTCAAAGGAGGGTTTTTGGTGCAAAACGGACCCATCTACATTGCTTGTTTGCAAAAACCTCTTGCGCAAAAAGCATCTACAGAGAATATGCAAATGACAATGTGCGCTTCATTAGCATATTCTCTGCCACAAATACCTGCAGTGTAGACATAGCCTCAGTCAGAAAGTCTTATAAAATTATAGCTTTGGGCAACAGATTCCTCTATTTCTATAGGTAGTCATAAGCTAAGCAATACAATAGGGCCTTGTTGACTCTCTTATTTATTGTGTGGCTGCTTGTTACTGAGATGCAACCACTGAAAGATTTCTTCATGGACACTAAAGCTGTAGAAAACATTTGATATTAAGTCTCTGCTTTGTAGAATCACAAATTCCTGTGAAGGAAGACTAAAAGTAGCAATAGCCTCTTAGAGCTTTTCAAGGTACATAATTAAAAATAAAACCACCATTTTCAACAGTTAAGGAACCAGAGGAATTATAAAACATTGCCACAAACCAGGTGGAAAGAAATCCCATGAGCTAAAAAAATTCCCTATTTTCATCCCCCTCACAAACAGAAGAAAAATGAGAAAACACACAACTGTTTCTAGCAGCTGGGAAATGAGCCTAACGCTCTGGCTGCCTTCCAGTTCTACCAGAAAAATCATTCTAGTGAATTTTGAAAGCACATGTACAAATTGAAGGCAGATATTTTGGTCCAAAGATAATGGATATGTACCCAATCTCAATCCTGCTAGTAACAGCACTTTAGCTGTCTATATTCAGATGGTTATTCTAAAGAAGTGCTGACTAAATGGACTAAGCACATCCCCTAAAAATATTTGAACTGTACTGCTCAAGAAGCCAGCACTGACAACAGTAGCTAGTGCCAGGCAGTGAGGCAGGAACTCAGACTTTAAGGTCAGAAGGGACCATTATGATCATCTAGTATGACCCCTTGCACAATGCAGGCCACAGAATCTCACCCACCCACTCCTGGAATAATCCTCTCACCTATACCTCAGATACTGAAGTCCTCAAATGGTTTAGAGACCCCAAGATGGAGAGAATCCTCCAGCAAGTGATCTGTGCCCCATGCTACAGAGGAAGGCGAAAAACCTCCAGGGCCTCTCACCTCACAGTATCAGTGTGTTGCAGGCATCTCTACATATTCTAGTCTGAAACTTCGGTCAGACTATTAAGACTTCTGCTGAATTTTAGGTTTTGACAACACTCATCACTGTGGAGATAAAAACCCCTCCACCAAAGTGGTTTAGAGAAGTGCAGATCTGTGAACTAGGATAACATCCAAATTGTTTTCATTTGTGACCTATGTGAAGATAATTATCTCCAGAAGCAAGTTGCTAATACACAGCTAACCAACACCAGATTCTCCCCATGCTGAATACCTGTTGTCAGAGAGAATCTCTTCAGTTACTTTCTTCCCTGTGAACTTGTGTCGATTTCCCATCTTGAAGTTAAGAGTTTTTCGGAGTCGTCTTAGCCTGCGTGAGCAATAACCCCTGGAAATAATCAGAAAATAAAATCAGTTCTTCCAAGGAATATGACTTGGCTCTCATGTATCCCTCTTCCATTGTCAACCTTTACCGAATAATCAGAAAGCAATGCTGGACAAAATGTATGATTTAGAAACAGGCACTCCCAGAAACAATATAGAGCCAAGTTTAAGAAACATGACAGGAACATTAAACCTGATATGTGGCAGATGGTTAAAAGAGAAAACATAGCAATAAAGCAATATGGAAAATAGGCATGTTATGGTCATTGATTTCAACAAACTAAAATGATGCTCTCACTGTGTTCAAAATAATTTCTAATAAGTAACATATACACTCTCAAGTGGCTACTAATAATGTATGTGTGATCAATAACAAAAATGAGGGAACAAAAAGCAAGCAAATTAACTTCAGTATTCTAATCATTTGATTAGTCAAAAAGGATTAATTTGATTTACAGTAAGGCCCCTACCAATGGCTCTTATTTGGCAACCAGTTTTCAAAGTAATTACCTGCGGCAGCAAACTAGGTGATTTACAATGATCAAGATACGTATATTGACTATTACATATAAAATGCCTTGGTGTTATTTACTAACATACTAACCTGTATCTCTGGAAGTCTCCATGCCGTAAACCATGCTGCTGTTGGGATTCCTTAACAATCTGAAGGACTGGAAATCACATTAAGGAACATTTTTTACAGCATGCTGTTTGTTCTTGGTATGCCATTCTATACTAAACTAATGGCGAGGACAGAACTGTACTGGATTTTTTCTTACACAAACATTGAAACAGATATTGGTCAAATGCACACAGAAGAGATTAGTGCAAACTTTCAATGAGAAATCCAAGAGCTGATGAGTCTGTAGAGATTCTCACTAAATATTTTATTATTTTTCAGAATACTGTAGATATAAATTATGGACATTGATAATTATTAGCATTGATGCAATTATAGCCATGCGAAAGTATTTATTTCAGTATTCCAATACAGTGAGTGAAAGAAGCTATACCTGTGAAAACATTTATGCCAATACAACAATGTCTACGCTATAGTTTGGTTGGCATAGCTAGGTGGCCAACTCCCCCCTAACACACTCCTATAACTGACATATCTATGCCAGCAAAACTTTAATTCTAGAATCATTGCTGAATTTTGTTTGATTTCTCTTGCAAAGGGTGCTAGAGGAGCTTTGCTGAATGTATTATAATTGCTATTCTTCTCTTATGTAGCACAGGCAAGCTTTACAACAAATTACTCCCTTAATAATACACTCCGCAAAGTGAGTCTTCCCAATTCTAAATATTTACCTTAAATTTTCTTAAAATCTATTTTAGATTGTTTAATTATACAATACATTATTGTCATAGTAGCTCTAACTTTTGTTGATTTGGGCATGTCTACCACCACTGATGTGACATTGGGTCTGCTACTTTATTTACAAATGCTAAATTATATCACTATTGCTAGAAGTTAAGTCTGACTTGCGTCCTCATTTCAATTTGCACTCCTTCCTACTGCAAGATAAAACTCAGTTTTGCAACAGCTGTGCAGCTGAGTTATTTTCTCAAACTACTCACAAGAGAAACCCTACAGTTTTAAGTCAACATACTAATGGGTAAGTCAACTATAAAAAACTACCACACTGACCCTTTCACAGAAATTGGAAAGAATCCCAAGCTTCTAGTTAGGCTGTAGGTTGACACATCGCAATGTGTATGAGGCTTCATTTAGACAAAGCAATTTTATGTTTTATAGAGGAGTGTGAGCATCTTGTACTCTCTACAGTAGGACAAAAAACACAAATGTGAATAAAATTGACTTTATGTGGGTTACTATGTATTTGAAAACCCATTAAAGTGCTATGTTGTTTACAAATTCAGAGAGGCAGAAAAGATTATTTAAGAAATTGGATTTTTTTAAATTTAAAATTGTTTATTTTTTAATCAATAAATACTAATTTTCTCATTTAAAAGTAAGTTACATCTCATCACAAACATGCTACACAAAGTCTCAAAAATGAAGTAAGCACTCTAGACTGTACAGCCTAACTATTAGCACTTACTTCTTGAAAGTTTTGGGCTTTCAATTTCTGTTTTTAAGCAGACTGAAGACACATGTGCAATAAGATAAGATGTATAGGATTGTTTTTGTTCTGTTTACACGTGGTGGTGGGCTTTGGCCAAGCATGGCAAAATATTATCTTAGAGACAGAGAAAATATATAGGAAAGGATGGAGACCGCATAAAAAGGAACAGTGGCACGGACTGGAAAGAAAAGGGGGAAAACATTTAGCACACACAGAGTTTCCTATATTCCCCCACTCTTTTGTCACAGAAAAACTGTCATAGCTTCAGGGCATAAGAGACAGACTACTGGGGAATACTTTGAATAAATTCTTTCCCTGGGTGAAAAAGGAAAATGTGTCAAGTGTAAGCAGTACAAGATGATTTGCAGGGCCTAGTTCCAAGAATAAAACATCGTAAGAAAAACTACTCATTAGGAGAAAATGATGTGGGTATGGCTGAGTGCATAAACTGGTTAGTAACAACTAATTCACTTTGCAATGCAGCATTCTTCAACTCTCTCTATGCCTCTTAGTATAAGTGTGATTTGACAAGTACATTTCCAAGCCTTTTGCGGTGCTGAATGTTCCTAAAAAAAGTTTTAGCTAATCTTTATGGCTTGTTTAACTAGGTTTAGAATCTATCACTCAAGTATACAATACATAAAGCCACAGTAAGAAACGTAAAGTCAGTTGCCAATGAGTGTCATTTTCTTATTTTATATACATAATTCATGCCCCTTATTTTGGCACATCATTGTCACAGACCATAATGGTGATGCTATAAATCTATTCCCTAATTTATTTCAGCATAACTCAGCTTTTCCAAGCAAATTCCAGTCTATGTTTGTTTTTTCAAAAATCAGAAGTGCCAGTGAATTCAATGGGGCTTACTTCAAAATTAAGAGTCTGATGCTCTACGGACTGAGCTAGCCAGGTGCACTATATGCAGTCTTGGATTTTTTGATAATTTAAATTAATGATTTTTTTCTAGTGATTTAAATCAATTCATCTGGGCAGAATACTTTTCCCTGAGAACAGTATGATATTGATGTATAATTTTATTTAAAACTGTGATTCTAATTGTAACAGTTGATTACCAATGATTACAACTGCCAGAGAAGACTTTCAGCTCAATAGCATGCAACTTCCATAAAGACTACACAAAACATATTTATCACACCAGGATGACACAAACTGTTATTGCTTCTGTGGCTGTAACAACAAGTTCTCTTGGAGAAACCAAAATTTAGTATTGAGCAAAATGAACATGCCACATGACTGTATTCCAATCAAATAAAATTTGGACTGAAATTCTCCATTAACGAGGATTAGTGATATTTGTCACAGCGTCTGCAAGAGGCGGCTAAGGGCGTCAAAGTAGGGATGCTAAAATGTGTTTTCTTTGGTAAATGTGTAACCACTGAAATTTTCATCCATTACATGTTTACATGTGGGGAGAGGGAGGCGGCTCTGTGGGAGCCAGTATGTACATGCATACTGGCTCCCGCCTGCCCACACCCTGTGATGGGTGGGACAAGCAGCTTCCTAGGAGCCAGTCCTCACCAGGAACCTGCTTAAAAGCCAGCCGTGGCCTGCCTCTGCCCCCCCCTCCGTCCCCCACTGCTTCCTCACAATACGCAGGGAAGGGGGAGGACTCATGTTACCACGAAGGTTAAACATTTACATGTTTACACTATCACATCCCTACATCGACATTTACATCAAATTTTCTTGTGCCAAATTTACATTGTTAAAACACGTCAGCACTACCTATCAGTGTCTGACACCTACAACTGGCTAGCCATGTACTAAACCACAACAAATCTCACACTACTCCTTACATTATCTCACAAATAATTCTATTCTGGATGACAGAATATAAACTGAATGAGAGCTCAGCAATGACCAGGATCAGGGCCCGTTAAAACAGAAATGAGAACCTTAGAGTACCAACAAGTGCCAATGAAGCAGTACAGAAGTGACCTCAAGCGTGAGGTCTAATAAAATAAATAAATTAATTAATGGAGATTGCCTATCTCCTAGAACTGGAAGGGACCTTGGAAGGTCATCGAGTCCAGTCCCCTGCCTTCACAGCAGGACCAAGTACCATGCCTGACTAGGTATTCTGACTAATATTCTAACTAGGATCCGATTTGTCTTTGGGTGGCGGGCAGCTTCAGGCTTGGATTACACGCGTGTCAAGTTAGATTCTTCTATTACTCTGCAAACTTAAAAAACTGCTTCCCTCCACACGCGTCAAATCCAGCCTCCGCTTTGCTCCCCCACTGAAGGTAACGTCAGTGGCCGCACAGAAAACCGCCCCTTACCGCACCCAGTGCGGGGCGAGAGCGAACGGGAGCAAAGCTGCGTGCAGCCCCTTTCCGCCGCATGTCTGCCAAAGCCCCGCGCCTTTGCTTCTCCCCGCCCCGAGCACCGCAGGGCCCGCGGCGGAGGGGCGCGCCGAGCCACGCAGGGAGCTCGCCCTGCCGGCGGTTTCACACCGCGTGGGGGCCTCCCCGCGGCCTGACTGACACGTCCTCACTCGCGGCCGGCCCGCAGGATACTCTCCAGGCCCAGGCTGTCCCCGAGGCCCCCCGCCTTCGGCCCCGCCGGCTTCTCATTCTCCTTGTTCTCCTCCGGGCCGACCCCGCCGCCGCCGCCGCCTCCCCCGCGGCGCCCGCCGCCGCTGCCGGCCACCTGCCGCTCCGCCGCCATCTTGCGCCTCTGCCGCCGCCGCGCGGCATCATGGGCCGGGAGAGCGGAGCTGCGAGCGGAGGCCATGGCGCGGGGCGCGCTGGGATAGTGGAGGACGCAAGGCTGGGAGCGGGGGAGGGCTCTGGGCTGGCATTTAAGCCTTTCCCGGCCTCGTTGTGAGAGCGGGGCCCGGCCCGCGGGCGGGCGATGGGGCAGCCCCTCCCCCTGCAGGCGCTGACTCCAGCCCAGGTCCCCCCGCTGCCCTGGGGCTGGATCCCCCCCAGGCGGCCCTGGGGGTCTCACAGTGCAGCCCTCCAGCCCTCTGAGCCAAGCTCTGGTGCCCATCACCCTGGTGCCTGGGCACCTTTGTCCTGGCCCCAGCCCTCCCTCCCCGGGTCCCGAATACCTGGTAATGAGGGAGGGTGGGTGGGTGTCTAAGCTGGGCCCTGGCTGTTAGCCTGGCTGGCCCTCTAAGCCACCAGGCAAAAATCCTGGCTGTGAATGCCCTCTGCTTTGCTAGGAAGGGTGGGTGAGACCCAGAGTCCAACATCTGGCACAAATGCTGCGGCTAACAGGCTGAGTCACAGCTCCAGGTCTTAACAGCCCATAACTGCAGGGAACAAGGGAGCCAGACTCCGAACTCAATCCCTGATTTGCATCTTGGGTACATTTCTAGCTGATATAGGGCAATATTGTAACCTCCTTCCCTTTGGGGAGCCTCACAGGATGGGGAGAGAGGGCTCAGGAAGCTGCTGGATTTAATCCTTACTGTAGACATTGCCACTTTTGTACTTGCCTCTCATGCAGCCTCTTTGGACTATTTGGCATCCAGGAGGTGGGCAGGCATTAGCCCGCCCACATCTAAAAGACCACCCCCCATCCTGTGGGGAGGGTCCACAGAAACTGGAAAAGCCAATTAATTACGGGGGACAAATAATAAAAAAACAGGTACAGGTATGAGAGTCAAAGGGTTAAAACGAGGGAACCGGATGGGGATACCGAGCAGAGAACCCCGGACAGCGCCCACTGCCCCCTGAAGGTCTCAAGAGAGCCAGTGGACGCTGCCCATTGGAACTCTGCTCGGATACGTGAGCGGATGCAGGAACGGAAATAGGCCCCACAGTCGCAGGCCCCTCCCCCAGCCAACCTCTTCTCCCTGGTTTTATAGATTGCCCATTTGGCCATAGCTAGGAGGAGGTTGACCAGGAGGTCCCACGACTTTGTGGGGCCACGGATGGGATGTGCGTAAATTAACAAGTGGGGGGAAAAGTGCAGCCAGAACCGCAAGAGGAGGTTCTGGAGGAGCCGAAAGAGGGGCTGTAGCCTGGCGCACTCGATGTAGATGTGTGCCAGTGTCTCCCTCACGCCACAGAAGAGGCATGTGTCAGGGGTGGGGTTGAACCGCGCCAAGTACACGCCCGTGCTCACTGCGCCATGCAGGATTCTCCAGCTGATGTCCCCGGTGGGCCGTGGAACCAAGGTCGAATAGAGGCTGGCCCACCGGGGCTCCCCACCCTCCATTGGTGGTAGGATGTCCCGCCACTTGGTGTCTGGGCGGGACACGAGGGTGGGGAAGTGGAGCGTGTAAAGCACGAGAGCCTCTTTGTGGTCCTCCCACATATTTGTTTTATGAACTGAACCAATTAGGGACAATCTCCTTCTGTCCCTGCCTCATTGCCTGCTCATTTCCTTTCAAAACCACAGCTGAAAACAGCCCTCTGTGCTGGCTTTATAGCTGGATGCTTTCATTTAAGACATGTCTTCCCACCCCAACAAAGTGTGATTTTACACCAACAAGTTTATCTCAATGCAACACTCCGGTGGAGACAAGATACTAAATTTTACTTTGATATAGGAGTTGAGGTAAATCACAAGTGGAGATAGAATCATAGAACACTAGAACTGGAAGGGACCTTGAGAGGTCATCAAGTCCAGTCCCCTACCCTCACACGACCAAGCACTGTCTAGACTAGGGGTCTCCAAGGCTGTGTCTACATTGCGCAAAAACATGCTGCCTGTCTACACTGGCAGGGAGTTCTTGCGCAAGAACTCTGACGTTCTAATTTGTGAAATCAGTGCTTCTTGAGCAAGAACTATGATGCTCCCACTCAGGAATAAGCCCTCTTGAGCAACTGTTCTTGCACAGGAGGCCCGTGTAGACAGGCAACATGAATTTCTTGCGCAAGAAAGCCTGATGGCTAAAATGGCCATCGGAGCTTTCTTGCGCAAGAGAGTGTCTACACTGGCACAGATGCATTTGCGCAAAAGCACATCTCTTGTGCAAAAGCACTTGCCAGTGTAGACGCTCTCTTGTGCAAATACTTTAACGCAAAAGCTCTTGCGTTAAAAGTATTTGCGCAAAATCTTGCCAATGTAGACGCAGTCCAACCTTTTTACACCCAAGATCACTTTTTAAATGTCAGGACAAGCCAAGATCTACCCCATCTCTTCCCCAAGACCCCACTCCTTCCTTGAGGCCCCGCTCTCTCTGTTCCTCTTCTCTCCATCACTTCTTATCCCTGGCTGATATACACTCTCAGGCTGTCTCTACACTGCACTCCTTTTCCGGAAAAGGGATGCAGATGAGACAAGTCGGAATTGCAAATGAAGTGGGGGATTTAAATATCCCCCGCTTCATTTGTATAAACATGGCTGCCGCTTTTTTCCGGCTCGGGGCTTTGCCGGAGAAAAGCCCCAGCCTAGATGTGAGTGCTGGGGTAGGGGACAGGGTGCCAATGAGTGCTGGGGCAGGATACTTGTGGGGGTCTGGGTAGGGGGAGGGGACAGGAACCGGTACCTGGGGATCCTGCAGTTGCATGCCAAGGTCCAGGAAGTGCACGGACTGCTCCCGTTCCCCATACAGTGGCACGGATACCTGAAACGTCGGTCTGTCACACGCCGGGGATTTTCTTCCCCTGCTGCCTTCCTGTGTGGGGGAAGTGGGTGGAGTGGGGGTCCCAGACCGTGCCAGTTCCAACTGCTTGGGCAGCGCGCGCCTTGCTCCTCCGCTCCCCATGGCAGCATGTGCTGCCTGAGCAGTTGGAGCTGGTGCAGTTCTGGATCCCCACTCTCCCCCCTCCTCCGCATGCAGGAAGGCAGTAGGGGAACAAAGTCCCCAGCGTGTGATGGACTGGCATTTTAGGTACTGGGCTGGCTGTTTGGGGAGGGGAGAAGAACAGCCTGCGCTCTTCCAGACCCTGGCGAGCAGCTGCAGAACTCCCCCTGACCACACAGGAAGCCCGTGGTACCTCCGTTGTCCCTGGAGGTAGCATCAGCACAGGGTTCATCTTGGGGGTGAGGAGCAGTGAGGGGGAAGCACCGAAAGCCTCGTGATCGGTTGGTCGAGCCCCCAGGATTGACCAGTCGATCGCGATCGACAGGTTGGTGACCATGGGTCTAGACCATCCCTGATAGATGTCTTATCTAACCTGCTCTTAAATATGTCCAGAGATGGAGATTTCACAACCTCTGTAGGCAATTTATTCCAGTGTTTAACCAGCTCTCCTACCCTTGGGACAGCCTTACGATGGATGTTGCTGAACCAGAGTGCCATTTTTTGTAGGTACAACCTGCATATGCAATGTACAACAGGACCCATTCTAGGAGACCTGCATCTCTTTCTCTAGGCATTCAAAATACAGCCCACCTTCATTGCAAATACATTCTGAAAACATCATAACAATTACAATTGCAAAACGTTCATAACTAAACAATCAAACCCAATTTTCACTCTACTTACACCGATCATCCCTCCTGGATTTTCCAGGACAGTCTCGATTTCAAATATTCTGTCCTGTTGTCCCCATAAACCATCAAAATGTCCCAGAGATTCCAATATTTTGACAAATATTGCAGTGGGGAATGGGGGGGCGAGGAGGGGAAGCCCTGAGACTCCCCACCGGATCCAGTTTGTGGGGAAGAAGTGCAGCCAGAAGTGACTGCATGTGCTGCTGCTCCCTCCCCCCTCCTGTAGATAAATCTATGTATTATATATTGCTTCATATGACTTGACATTGTGCCTCTCCATATAACCTTGTAACTTTGAATTAGAACCCTATATAGAAAACTTGTAGAAGAATAATATTTTCCCCCCACTCTCTTTCCCCCACTCTGTAATCAATTGCCCTGTTGAATGAATGAGGTGTGAATGAGTAAGACTTGGGAGCCAAGCACCTCCAGACAGCTACACCAGTTGAAGAGGGGGTGGAAGCCAGACCCAAGGTGTCAAGTGGGCTGAAGAAAGAAGAGTAGACATATTGATTGGGGATTAGAAGCAGGCACCTTCTCTGGAAAACACCCTCTCTGCAGCACAAAGGGACCAACGGACACAGACCCAGAGTTTGAATCTGGGATATATTTGCATATGAGATGGATGCTATAAAAGTGAGGTGTCTTGCAGAGGACCCCGGGTTTCGTCTTGTCACCATCGGAGCATCGATCCGGATCGGCAGAAGCCCGGCTCCACCCCTTCCCCATCTAACTCACCTGGCCAGTGAAGTTAAGGGGAGCAACTCGTTGGTAACAACAGCAAGACGGAGTGTGCTTGTGTTTGTGTGTGTGAGTGCATGAGTGACATATATATATATCTTATGCATATGATAACTGTTGATTATTCTATGTGTGATCAATAAATGTGGCATGTTGCCTTATCTCCCCTGAAAAAGATCCAGAGTACTTCTTAAGTACAACACTCCCTTGGCTGAGGGAACAGCAGCGCAGAGATTCGCTTCTTGGAGGCTTTTCCCGCTGCTCTGGAATCTGACCAATATGAGCAGTGGGAGGCGGTGCCTGAGGCACAGTGTTGGGAGCTGTTCAAAAGCAAGTAAGTGGCCCCCCTTCCGCTCATGCTCAGACCCCAGACTCCCAGCCCATTCACTCACCGCCCTGCCAAGTCTCTGCACCCCAAGCCTGCTCATTCACCACCTCCACTGAGACCCCGCACCTCCAACCCACTCACTCACTGCCCTGTGATTTAATTTTTATATTTTGTAAAACTGTTCATATAAATAAAGTCACAAATCAGAAAAAAATCCTTTGTCAGATCATGTGTCCCAATTTTTGGTTCAGAAAATATGGTCACCATAACTGTGCTGTATTCGAAAGTCACTTCTTAGCGAGGGCTGTTTTCTGCAAAATTTCATTTTTCTATGTCCAGCTACAGCTGTTTAAAAAATATACAAGATCCCCCCTCCCGCAAATGTTGTCACATTCAGGAACAGCTGCACCATTTTTGCATCTCAAGATGTGAAAAATATAAATATAAATTCACCTGGCCTACCTTGGAAAGTGTCAGTCTCATAGCTGAAAGTTTTAGAAAATTATAAGCAACTAAAAACAAGAGACTTAGAATGGAAATACTTGGGCAACTTCTATCCTGACATGTTATGTGGTTTTACTATCCTTAGCACATTGGGATCCTCATGATGTCTAGAGTCTCCAGACACTACTGCAATAAGTTATTAATAAAAACTATTGCTGTTTAAATAATAATGCAGTTCAAATAATTGTCATTAGTGCTCCTATGCTAATAAAACCAGCAGGTATGGTAATTCAAAGCTTAGAGGCTTCTGCTTCTTTTTGTGTCTTAGCAGGATATTTGCACAAGATGCTGATGTGGTAAACCATTATAATCAGCAATTTATATTGCAATTCTTTTACTCCTCCTGAGGCCTAAATTAGGCTAGTTTATATTTGGTTTTCTTTGAGCTCTTGCACCCTCTTGGGGACGTGAGGGCCTAAGTGAAAAATCACAATTTGCATCTTTTCTTTCCATTTTAAGTGTTTGACTTTAATTTTCTCTTTAATATTCAGTGTTTCCACCTGCACTTAGGTTTGAGATGAGTCTCGCACTATTGAATTAGATTTCTTTACCAGACATGTATTAAAAGTGATCATTTCAAGCAGAGAAGTGGGATTTGACTCAGATAAAATATCTTTTACAAATGATTGCTGTTTTCATTCATATATGTCTCATTAAGGCAGACAAAGTCTATTACATTGCAAATGAGATATGCACAGCACTAGTATGCTCTCTAGTCTTGTGTCAAGAGAGTTCATGCTAATAATAAAGAATTAGCGGAATTTAGCTCAAGCACATTTCTACCATTCCATCTCCCGCTTGATACTTAAAAGTGATTTCATTTGCCAGGGACTTTTAATCTGCTCTGGATTCTGTAAGTCCTAAGGATAAAATTGTCACCAGTTGGCTCATCGCACAGATTTCATCTGAAAACCTGCACCATTTTCATCCTCTAGAACAGCCGGGGAGGGAAGGAAGGGAAGTGATGTGACCCAAATGAAATGGTGGAGGAGTTGCACTGTACGTAAGAGATCAGTAGGACTGCTCAGAGCTTCAGTATAAAATGGGAGAAAAGCCAGTTGAAAGTCTTTGGGTTAAGTTTAGAAGTAGGGGAAACAAAGGTGACTCTGTGGTGGGTGTCTGCTATAGACAGACAAATCAGGTGGATGAGGCAGACCAGGCTTTCTTGAGACAACTAAAAGAAGCTTCTAGATCACAGTGCCTGGTTCTCATAGGGGACTTCAATCACCCTGATGTTGGTTGGGAGACAAATACAGCAGTGCACAGACAATCCAGAAAGTTTTTGGTGAATGTTGGGGACAACTTCCTGATGCAAGTGCTGAAGGAACCAACCAGGCGCCATGCTCAGCTTGACCTCACAAACAGGGAGGATTTAGTAGGGGAAGCAGATGTGGGTGGTAACTTGGGCAGCAGTGATCATGAGATGGTCAGGTTTGAGATCCTGACCAAAGGAAGAAAGGAAAGCAGCGAAATCCAAACCCTGGACTTCAGAAAAGCAGACTTTGACTCCAGGCCCATGTGCCGGGGCGGGGGAGGGAGGGATGTAAAAGGGTGTGAACGACCTACCCATGGTCCCCAAGTGTGCTCCGGCCAGCTGGCTGGGGGCAGGGCTGGGCCTCACTCCTGGGTGGGGGAGAATTAGCCCCAGCCTTCCCCCGACCAGCTGGAACATGGGGGAGGAAGGCTCTGGCAGTGAGCCACTTCTGTCTTCTCCTGGCTGGCTGGAGCATGCTTACCTGGGGGACCATGGGAGGTGCATTCGCAACCTCATGGTCCACATTTACAAAAAAAGCACACACCCTGAAATTCCTGTGTACGGGCCTGACTCCTTGAGGGAACTGATGGGAAGGATCCCATAGGAGGGGCAAAGGAGTCTAGGAGAGCTGGATGTATTTCAAAGAAGCCTTATTGAAGGCACAGAAACAAACCATCCCAATGTGCAGTAAGAAAAGTAAATATAGCCGGTGACCAGCTTGACCTAACAGTGACATCTTTGGTAAGCTCAAACAGAAAAAGGAAGCCTACAAGAAGCTGGAACTTGGCCAGATGACTAGGGAGGAGTATAAATATATTGCTTGAGCATGTAGTGGTGTCATCAGGAAGGCGAAAGCACAATTGGAATTGCAGCTATGAAGGGATGTGAAAGGTAACAAGAAAGGTTTCTTCAGGCATGTTAGCAACAAGAAGGTGGTCAGATGAGGTGTGGGACCCTTAGGGTGTGCCCAAACTGCACCCTTACCTTGAAATAAGCTACATAATTTGTGTTATGCACATTGCATAGCTTATTTCGAGGTAATTTTGGAATAGCTTATTTCGAAATTTGGTACTGTCTATATAGCACCAAATTTTGAAGTAAAGCGCTATTCCGAAACGTCCTTTAACCCTTGTGCAATGAGAGTTACAGAGATGCCAGAATAGCGTGCCCATTATTTCTAAATCTATTTCAAAATAATGGGCTGCTTTAAAGATGTGGAATAGCTATTTCGGGATACTTCTGGTATCCCAAAAGAGCTGTGCAATCTAGACGTAGCCTTACTGAACGAGGGAGGTAATCACGGATTATGGGAAAAAGCTGAAGTACTCAATGCTTCTGTCTTCACAGACAAGATCAGCTCCCAGACTGCTGCACTGGGCAACAAAGTACGGGGAAGGAGGTGGGCAGCCCAGAGGGGAGAAAGAGCAGGTTGAGAACTATTTAGAAAAGCTGGACATACTCAAATCCATTAATGCCTCCCAGAGTGCTGAAGGAGCTGGCTGATGTGATTGCAGAGCCATTGGCCATTATTTTTAAAAACCCGTGGCAGTTGGCAGAGGTCCCAGAAAACTGGAAAAAGGCAAATGTAGTGCCCAGCTTTAAAAAAGGGAAGAAGGAGAATCCAGGGAACTATAGACTGGTCAGCTTCACCTCAGACTCTAGAAAAATCATGGAGGGGATCCTCAGGAAATCCATTTTTAAGCACTTGGAAGAGAGGAAAATGATTAGGAATAGTCAACGTGGATTCACCAAGGGCAAGCCAGGCCTGACCAATCTGATGGCCGTCTATGGTGAGGTAACTGGCTCTGTGGACATGGAGAAGGCAGTAGACATGATATATCTGGACTTTAGCAAAGCTTTTGTTACTGTCTTCCACAGTATTCTTGCCAGCAAGTTAAAGAAGGATGGATTGGATAAATGGATTGTAAAGTGGATAGAAAGCTGGCTAGATCATCAGGTTCAATGGGTAGTAATCAGCGGCTTGATGTCTAGTTGGTGGTCAGTATCAAGCGGAGTGCCCCAAGGGTCAGTTTTGAGGTCAGTTTTGTTCAATATCTTTATTAATAACCTGGATGAGGGGATGGATTGCACCCTCAACAAGTTTGTGGATGACATTAAGCTAGGGGAAGAAGTAGATATGTTGGAGGGCAGGGATAGGGTCCAGAGTGACCTAGACAAATTAAAGAATTGGGCCAAAAGAAATCTGATGGGGTTCAATAAGGACAAGTGCAAAGTTCTGCACGTGGGAAGGAAGAATCCCAAGCATTGTTACAGGCTGGGGACAGACTGGCTAAGCAGCAGTTTGGCAGAAAAGGACCTGGGGATTACAGTGGATGAGAAGCTGGATGTGAGTCAATCTTGTGCCCTGGTAGCCAAGAAGGCTAAGAGTATATTGGAGTGCCTTAGGAGGAGCATTGCCAGCAGATCTAGGGAAGTGATTATTCCCCTTTATTTGACACTGGCAAGGCCACATCTGGAGTATTGTATCCAATTCTGGTGTCCCCATTACAGAAAGGATGTGGACTCATTGGAGAGAGTCCAGCAGAGGGCAACAAAAATGATTAGGGGGCTTGAGCACATGATTTATGAGGAGAGGCTGAGGGATTTGGGCTTATTTAGTCTGCAAAAGAGAAGAGTGAGGGGGGATTTGATGGCAGCTTTCAACTTCCTGAAGGGAGGGTTCAAAGGAAGATGGAGAGAGGCTGTTCACAGTGGTAACAGATGACAGAACAAGGAGCGATGGTCTCAAGTTGCAGTGTGGAAGGTCTAGGTTGGATATTGGGAAAACTGTTTCATTAGGAGGGATGAGAAGCACTGCAATGGGTTCCCTAGGGAGGTGGTGGAATCTCCATTCCTAGAGGTTTTAAAATCCTGGCTTGACAAAGCCCTGGCTGAGCTAATTTAGATGGGATTGGCCTTGCTTGGAGCAGGGGGTTGAACTCGATGACATCCTGAGGTCTTTTCTGGCCCTAGGATTCTATGATTCCATGACTCAACCACACTGCATTATTGGGGGAGATATTACATTGTGCATGGATACAGGGACAGAAGATGCAAGGAAATGGGGAACTGAGTGTACAAACCCAACTTTGAAATGCCCCGGAGATGTTCTACCGTCTGAGGGCTACTAGCTATCCTAAGCAAAATGACTTAAGTGGTTTCAGTTCTGTTTCCCATGGGTAAGAATTTGCACCATCGATGGCAGTTGTTTTTTACAGCTCCGTTAAGGGTCATAGGACTGAATTGGCTAAGGAGAATGAATTATCTTCTCTATTCAAGAAGTGATTCTTTTAAGGGCTGGGCTCCCTTCAAAGAAAGACCTTGATCTGCAGTACCATAAATCCAGCACACATTTCACACAAACATTTGTCAAGGAGCTTTGGAAAAGATCTCACTCTGTGTGCACAAATAACTGCAAATGGTAAGAAGAAGAAACGTGTGCAAGTCCATTTACAACCTCAATCACTTAAGAAGGTCAGAGGGGCCAGCAAAATAAAATTAAACAGACAAACAAACACCAAATTATCAGGCTACATTTACACTACAGGGTTTTTGCTTTTTGCGCAAAAACCCACGGAGTGTCCACACCTCAACCGTGTTTTTGCACAAGTAAATTTACAGTAAATCAAAAGAACAAAGGTGTTTTTGTGGTGTAGGTATTCCTCTTTCTACAAGGAATAACTCCTTTTTGTGTAAGAGTTCTTGTGCGAAAAGGTGTGTGCGGACAGGCAACAGGAAGGTTTTGTGCAAAAAGAGCTAATCGAAAAAAGCACAGGTGCTCTGGTGGTTATTCTGTGTTTAGCAATCAGAGCTTTCTTTCGAGAGAGCTTCCATGTAGTCTGGACGCTCTCTTGCGCAAAAGTGCATTGCTTTTGCGATGTGCTTTTGTAGTGTGGACGTGATCTTGTGCAAGAAGTTTCTGCGGACGATCTCTTCTGCAAAAAACTTCTTGCACAAGAAGCCTGCAGTGTAGACGTAGCCTCAGTGTCTAGGAGCAGGTCTCACAATGGAAAAGGAGATTGTTATTATTTATAGTACAGTAGCACGTGGTGGTAGTAGTAGTATCTGCAGTAATAGACCAGAGCATAGGGCTCCACTGTGCAGACACATAGTAAGGAAAAGTCTAAATAGAGAAAATGGACAAAGGAAGGTTTGTTCCCACTTTACAGATTGGCAACAGAGGCACAGAGAGATTGGGTGACTTGCCCAAGGTCACACAGAAAGCCTGTGGTGGAGCAGAATTCCTGAGTACCAGTCCAGGGCTTTAACCAACCATTTTTTCTTTTGTTTTTAATAGTGTGTGAGTTTTGCATTGTCTAGTGGCAGCTGTTGTTTCTGAATCAGGGATTCTGGTTGGTCCATATCACAAGGCTCTTTCTCCACCTTTTACCCAGAGGGTTTTTTAATTAGATTCTTTTGATTTTTGATTCTTAACAGGACTCCAGCTGATCACGCTCAGTGAGAATTTATTAATAAAAAATTAGTCAAAGTTTAACACCTCACAGTAGAGGAAGGAAGGGTATACCTTACCAAACCAGTTCTGCAGTAGCACCTCTGCAGCTGGATTCACTCCTAACTAACTCTCAAAACCTTACATATCACAGGTGTATACAGAGAAAGTGAGAGAGCAATTAATTCCTTCTTCCACCACCCAATTACAAGTGGAAATTCCTTTATGGTACCTTAGTTCATATGGCTGATAAAGATATTTCTAATCAAGGCATTATGACAGAAAATGTTGTGACAACAAGAAATTCCTTATGAGTTAAAAATATTTCTTAACAGTTTATCATGTCACCAATCACAGAACACATCTGCAATAACAAGTATCTCTCCTCAGTAAAATGGCTCCTTTCTGGACATATGCTCCATGAATCCATGTGATCAGAGTGAAAGATTACACACATTCCACCATTTGGTCATACACTGTGGTTTAACCTAAGTTTAAAGCACTTAGAATTATAGACCCAGAGCATCACCATAGTAAGAGGAGTGTGGGAGTTTGGTTGAGGTACAAACATTTGAGGGAGTTTGGAATCTGTCAATATAACTCGGTGAAGCATCGTTTTCATAGTCCATAGAGCTGAGCATATAACAATATTGTATTCAACATGCCTATCCTCTTTGGTCTGTATAATCCGAAACAATGTAGGTTTCCCTACAGTGTGTTTGTTCTCAGAATGCAATTGCAGATGCAGGCTCTAGTGTTTAAAGCACAGGACTGGACTCAGCAGAGCCACTCTTACTGCTTTGGTTTGCCACCAATCTCTGTGCAAATCACGTCACTGCTCCCTGCCTCAGTTTGCCCGCTGTCTTTTGGGACTGCTGTGAGGTTTCCCACGTTAATGCTCAGAAGGCCCTCTGACATCCTTAAGCGGGAAGTGGAACGTATCAGTGACACCGGGACTAATTGCAAGCCGAGGCAGAAAATCACCGGAGTGAAAGATGCTCAAAGAGTCGGGGGGGTTCTACGACATGAAGAAAACTATTTCCAGAGGGGGAAAAAGCAATTTTGCAGCGGGTGGCGAGGAGAGGCGTAAAGATTTGTTCCCCTGCGCACGGGTTTGCAGGATTAGTTCCCTATTGCTCAAAGGATGACAGAGCCAACAACTCTTCTGCACCTCGGGGGCCACACTAGAGCGTTCTGCTGCAGGGACCATGTTCTGCGCGCTCAGTGACTGGCACGATGCTACCCTAATAACAGAAACAAATGACCAGCTGGCCGGAGGCTGCTCATCTACTGTCGGTGACCCTCAAATCGACCCTGCAGCCTTTCCTGGGCTCCTGCAAAACTCCCCCCGATTTTCGGGGGGGGGGGGGCAGAAGAACATTTGCAGGCTCGGGAGAAAGGGGGTAGCGGGATCTTAGACACAAATCCACAGTCCAAGAGCTGGCCGAGCTGCTGGCTCCTGCCCGCAGACCCTGTTCCGCACCGCACTGCGCGGAGCTCCGGCCCGCGGCAGCGCAGCTCTCCGCAGCTGCGGAGCGGAGTTCGAGGAGCATTAGGAACGTTCCCCACAAGCTTTCCGCGGAGGAAAACAGCCCGTGGCGCCTCCCGAAGGCACATTGGCGCCCTCCCTTCCTCTGAGGGGCAGGCACCAGCCACCCGCCCAGGGCGCCGGGAGCGAGCTGTAGGTTTCCATAGACACCATTAATTGTATTTCGGGTATTTGTCTCCAGGGAAACCGGAGCCTGGCGCGGGTCTATATATTCCCCCGCAAGCCGAGCTCTCAGAGCGCTGGGCTGCGGGGAGGGAGGGCACCAAAAGAAAGAGAGAAACTGCCAAGAAGTTTGCTCGCTCCCCGCCCCGTCCCTGTCCGCCCCTTTAAAGACCCGGCAGCGATGCCCACCCGCAAGAGAGGCGCTGAGCCGGGCTTGGGGAACGCTCTGGAGCCCGCTGAGCAGCCGAGCGAGAACAACCCCGGAGCAACTTGGGCGGCTGCGGACTAAGCGCGACTCCGCGGAGAAGGGCAGGGGCTGGGCTCCAGCCGAGAGCGCCCGGAGGATGCCAGCGAGCCAGGATCCCCACGCCGCCCCTGCCCCGCGCCCCCTTCGCTGAACAGCTGAGTCTGGGGAGGAGCCGGGCTGGCCGCGGGGATGAACAGCTCGCTGGCCCAGCTCAACGCGTCCGGCGGCGAGGCCGGCTGGCAGCCCGAGTCCGTACTCATCCCGCTGGTGTACTCGCTCATCTTCCTGCTGGGCACGGTGGGCAACTCGCTGGTGCTGGCCGTGCTGCTGCGCAACGGGCAGGTGAATAACACCACCAACCTCTTCATCCTCAACCTGGGCGTGGCCGACCTGTGCTTCATCGTCTGCTGCGTGCCCTTCCAAGCCACCATCTACACCCTGGAGGGCTGGGTCTTCGGGCCCTTCCTCTGCAAAGCCGTGCACTTCCTCATCTACCTGACCATGTACGCCAGCAGCTTCACCCTGGCCACCGTCTCCCTGGACAGGTAGGGAAGGGAGAGGCTAGGGCAGCAGGGGGGCCAAGGCTGCCCAACTTTCTCCCCCTCCCTGGCCAATAACTCAGCAACTTTCCTTGGGTACTTGCTAGCCAGCCCACCCTGCCACTTATAGGTTCCCAGGGAGTGCTGGGGAGCACCAACTGTAACAGCACAGGGGTGCAATGGGGGGGGGGGGCAGGAGTCATCCCCCCCAGAAGCTCTCCTGCTGCTGGCAGGGTGGTGTGTCCCTGAGAGCTGCCAAGCCCCAGCTGCAGAAGGTAACTTGCAAGCTCTTGGCAGAGGTGGTGGAAAGAGGCAGCTTAGAGGAAATGGGACTGAGCCCTGCAGTGAGAGAAAGAGGAGGCATCAGGCACCCTGAGGTGGTTGAACTGGACCCAAGGCCAGCTCAGAGTGGATGAATTCATTAGGGGATGGGGCAGCAGACAGCAAACCATTCCCTTGGCCAAAGGAGATGAAACCAGCAGCACTTTGCATTGGAGGGCTCAGCCATGGCTGGTGGAGTTTAGTCACCAACCAAATTGTGATCCAGGTGCAGGGCCTGAGTCTTTGCTCATGCACCCAGAGGAAATCTGGAGTGGGTCCATTGAGAGACAGTCCTGCTTTTTCTTGACTCATCCCCAAAGGGCCTGGAGGTTGCTCAGTGAAATGGAAGGAGGTGGAAAGGGGTAAGATTTCAGCAGATTTCAGTCAGTCCAGTCTACACTTAAAAGTTAGAGGGACCTATCTAAGTCATGCAGGGCTCTGACAACTGTTATACCTAAGTTGACCTAACCCCTTATGTGTACACAGAAAGAGCAGCAGATGAATTCTTCCATTGGCCTAGCTACCACCTCTCAGAGGGATGGAGTAATCTCATTGCTGGAAAAACACCTGCTCTTGATGTAGGAGGTGTCTACAGGGTGACCCAATCACAGTGCTGCTGTAGCAGCTGTAGTGTAGAAATGGCCTAAAATCCCTTTTCAGGAACTAATTCAGGAACAAGATTAGAGATTAGTTACAGGACTAAACAGTACGGCTACGTCTAGACTGGCATGATTTTCCGCAAATGCTTTTAACGGAAAAGTTAAAAGCATTTGCGGAAAAGAGCGTTTAGATTGGCATGGATGCTTTTCCACAAAAGCACTTTTTGCGGAAAAGCATCCGTACCAATCTAGATGCGCTTTTCCGCAAAAAAGCCCCGATTGCCATTTTTGCGATCGGGGCTTTTTTGCTCAAAACAAATCTCAGCTGTCTACACTGGCCCTTTTGTGCAAAAGCTTTGCACAAAAAGGACTTTTGCCCGAACGGGAGCAGCATAGTATTTCCGCAAGAAGCACTGATTTCAGACAGTAGGAAGTCAGTGTTCTTTCGGAAATTCAAGCAGCCAGTGTAGACAGCTGGCAAGTTTTTCAGCAAAAGCAGCTGCTTTTGCTGAAAAACTTGTCAGTCTAGACGCAGCCCATCAGTGTAAACTCAGCTTTACAGCAGCTCATCATCACTTGTTACAAATGCTAGTGACACAACCCCATCACTATAGTGTAGAGACTTGCAACAGCGGCAGCAGGAGTTTTTCTGTGGTTTTAGTTAATTCTCCCTCTGAGAGACAGCAGCTAGGTCAGTGGAAGAATTCCTCCATCAACCCAGTGTTGTCTGCATCAGGGTTTAGGTTGGTTTAATACTGTCTCTTGGAGGCGTGAGTTTTTTATACTCCTTAGAGACATATCACGATTGACCTACATTTTAGGTATTGACCAGGCCTATGTTGTAGGTTTGCACCCATGTAACAATACTGGCTTTGTCACCACTGCCAACAAATTCGGTTTGTACCTCAGAAGAACTAAGGTGCATTAGCCAGCCTGTGGTAAAATCCTAGTAAAGATCAGGCACCTGTGGTTTTTCCTGTGAGGTCAATAGGTGAGGTCAGCCAGGGGCAGGGGTGAGCCATAAGTGCCTTATTTCCCTAAGGTTACGTCTACACTACAAGCTTTTTGCTCACAATTGTTTTGTCCACACCTCAAGCACGCTTTTTTCGCAAGAAAATTGACAGAACAGAGACCTTTTGCCGGTAGAGTTATTCTCTCCTCATGAGGAATAACTAACTCCTTTTTGAGCGACAGCTCTTGCACAAAAAGGCAGGTGTGGATGCTCCAGAGGGGTTTTTGCTCAAGAACCCCCTATTGGAAAAAGCACAGGTGCTCTGATAGCTTTGAGGTCTGGACACATTTTTGCACAAGAAGTTTTAGCACAAAAACTCTTGCACAAAAGGCTTCTTCCGCAAAAACCCTCAAGTGTGGACGAAGCCCAAGATTTTAGAGCAGGATAGCGAAAATGCTGTGAACCTCCCCTCCACAGCCCTCCAACACCTTTTTTCCTTAGATGTAGCCTTTAACTTGACTTGTCCCCCACACGAAAGGGGCAACTGCTTCATCTTCTCTGGGGTTTTAACTCAACCTAAGAACACGCCTTTTGTTTTTGCAGTAATGACATACCTGTGACAACAAGTCACACCAGTGTGATTTTCTTCGAGAGAGCCAGAGATGGGTAAATGGGTGATACATGCAGGTCAAACCACATCCCAAACCAAATCTCCCCTTAAGGAAGCTATAGTGGAGACATCCCTGTCCCCAAGGGGCTCAGGGCAGATTAAAGAGCAGGCTTGCCCATGTACAGTGAGTAGTAGCTTGGTAAATAGAAGCATGTGTTAATTAAACTGAAGAATGTAAATGGCAGATTTGGAACTCTACACTTCCTAAGTCTCCTGGGGGCATTTATTCACATGCCAAAGCTGCCTTTTAAGAGCAGATCACAACTGAATGCTGGTGTAAAGCTAACAGCAGAGAAACTCCCGAGGGTCATAATATGTATCCCATATGCCTACCAATGAGCATTTACCTACCTGACCACAGGCTACTTGTGTACGTAACTGCAAGGAATATCCCTAAACGATCAGAAATTTTCCAGTGTCTAGAATTGC
The DNA here is from genome assembly GCF_052426305.1 of Pelodiscus sinensis. Taxonomy (NCBI): domain Eukaryota; kingdom Metazoa; phylum Chordata; order Testudines; family Trionychidae; genus Pelodiscus; species Pelodiscus sinensis. Next base: position 19,939,483 of record NC_143071.1, read on the forward strand.
TAAAGGACAACAAAATTGCTGGGAAACATATAGAGCAAGACGGAAAGGGATTAAAAAGAAACTGGCAGCTAGATTCTGATCTCATGCACACTGACATACATGTGCAGAAAAGCTAGTTATGTCATTGGAGTCAGTATAGATTTATACTGTGAGAATTGAGATCAGAATCAGACCTTGATCATTTGAACTCAAGGCTTTGGAAGATAAATTGATCAGGTTATCAAAAGTAAAGAGAGAAACAAGCTATAACTCTCATGATCTATAGACTATATGGCATATAGAGGCTCAGAAAGAGATGTCATAACGGAGGCAGCATTTGAGGAATTGCAAAAATCTTAGCTCATTTGAGGAATTGCAAAAATCACATCTCTTTGTAAATAGCATTTGATAGATGTCAAAGTAGGCAAATCTTTTTTTAAAAGAGTTTCCACTCACCAGCCCCTCCTACAGGCTTATATGAACATTTCCCTCTAACATAGATGATAGATTATTATTATAATTTTTAAAACATCGGGAGATGATTCCAGGGTGGTGTGGGAACACCGGACAATAGAATGAATGCTGGGTTTCAGTTAAAACTGTCATGTCCAGCCTTGAGGTTTGAAATTGGAATTGTCTCTAATGAAGGCAGCCTGCAGCTTTTGACATTTGGAATTGTGATTGCCTGCTGCTGATCTCCAGCAAGAGTTCAGCATTCAAGAGGCCAAGATGTAATTAATTTGCAGAGAAAAAGAGAACACTGGCTCTTGAAGCTTTTCTATTAGAATATTTTCTATTTCATGCCGAAAGTACTTGGGGTTTGGAGTACTTTAAACCTGCAAGATATTTGGATCGTAAGGGCCAATGAGGAAGATGCCAAAAGCCCTTTTAGCAAACCCTTGGCAGTCCTCTACAGAGCAGAAATGAGACAGAAAGTTGTCTTTTTTCTTTACCTTCCACAAAGCTGTATTTTATTTGTTATAAGTCTCATTTGTTTGGCAATAAATAATTGCTTCTAAGAACACGCGGCAGGCATTTGTCACCAAAGGAGCCATAGAAGGACATGCATAATTCAGCTTGGCATAATTTGATTTTTATTTCTGTATAATTTTGACAGATAAGATCATTTTTTATTTTTAGGTATATTTGCTATTGTTATCCATTTACATTTTCACAGTTGTGAGAAATCAGGGGGACACAGGAGTGCAGAAACAATTTGTACAGTGGGGTGCTGAGAGCCATTGAACCAACCTATAAATCCTGGATATGACAGAAACCACTTCAAGCCAGGGGATGTGGCAGCATCCCCAATTCCAGCACCTATAGGGAGAAAGAATTATTTAATGACCTATTAAAAAATACACTTTGTAGCCAAAACCCAAGTTTTCACATTACATGTCAAATACACAATATAAATATCCTTGAGTCAAACCCTAATATGTTCTTAAGCTGCACTTCTCTTACTTTGCACATCTATATAGTTTGATTATTATCTATAGAAGTATTTTTTCATCAATTAGTGTATGCCCACTGGTTTAAAATCAATGTTTGCCAACATTTACTGATAAAAGCTTCAGGGGATAGCAGAGTTAGTTTGTAACAGGAAAAACTAAAAAACAACAAATAATCTGGTAGCACTTTAAAGACTAACAAAATATGTAGAGGGTATCGCGAGCTTTCGTGGGCACAGCTCACTTCTTCAGATGGCCAGAGTGTTGAATGGTTCTGGACATCCAACACTCCAATCATCTGAAGAAGTGGTCTGTGCCCACAAAAACTCATGATATCATCTACATATTTTGTTAGTGATAAAAGCTAGTCCTTCCAAACCTGCGTGTAATTAAACCCTGATTCTCTTCTTCCACCAATGTAAAATCAGGAGTAACTATTGATGAAGGTGGAGTTACACCTGAGTGAAGATTATTGTGAAATATGCGAAAGGGAACTGAGACCACAGGAGTTTGATGTATCATCAGGAGATTATTAACCTATCATTTACATTCTCCCTATGTGTGAGCACCCTGTTCCTGTTGTTTCTGATAACAGTTTTCAGAGGGTAAAGCCATGGGAGCTGTGAATGAGACTGAAGGAAACTAACATCCTGTGCCTCTTTGCTATCTCTTACTAATTTAGTCTTTCACTGACATTTCCAATGTGCCTATCTTCACAGTATTTTTCTGCCAGGCTTCTGCCACAATAATAAAGTCAGTCCAGAACCAAGGAGTCCAAAAATGAGCTATACCATAGAACTGGAAGGGACTGTGCTAGATCATTGCATCTACCCTCACAGCAGGACCAAGTACCATTCCTTGACAGATTTACCCCAGATCCCTAAATGGCCCCCTCAAGTATTGATCTCACAATGCTGGGTTTAGCAAGCCAACACGCAAACCACTGAGCTATCCCTCCCCCCAAAAGTCCCTTGGAGTAGTAAAAATGGATCAAAGTTTCAAAGATGCAGCCTTTCTTTCCATATTCGGAGGTCCCTCTCCCTTGTCAAAAATTGCCACTCGATTTATTTCAGTTCCAGTCTTGCTATTGACACGAGTTAGAGTCAATGTACTAAATGAGGGACCCCCATCCATGAGAAGGGACCCAAGCCAATCCTTTGGGAGTGGATAGTGTCCAGAACCTCACAAGAGAGGCACTCAGCCTCTTTGCAGAATCAGGCCCAAAATGTCAGGGGTGAAATGGCAATTTTCTAACAAAATTTTGCAAGCCCCAAAATTAATCATTTCCTTGCCATTTCTAGTGCTCTCATCTTACCACAAAAGCATAATTATTATGATTCAGCCTGGGGAATTAACTTTCTAGATGACACACACAAGTCTGATTTTCACCTAAAATGTAGCTTGGCCTAGATTTGTTGCTCAGAGATGTGAAAAGTTCACACCCTTGAGAGTCATAGGCTAGCCGGCCTAAGCCCTGGTATACACACCGCTAGCTCAATGGAAGAATTCTTCTATTGACCCAGCTGCTGCCTCTCAAGCAGATGGATTTACTACAGTGATGGAAAAACCCTCTTGTCACTGTAACAAGTGCCTGCATTATAGTGGCATGGATGTCCGTGTGCTGCTCTAGTGCGTGTAGTATAGACATACACTTAGAGCACTTAGTACTTGAAATGGCCTTCACTGCATCAGCTGAATTCTGCAACCATAAAAAAAAAAGCAGATAGAGGATAGTTTACACGTTTCTGGGTGTGGTGGATTCTATCCATTGGTTTCAGTGGACATCAGTCTGTACCCGGGAGGCTTGAAAACCAGAGTTGTGAACACTTACATTTCATGATTCTTTCCCCCTCCCCCTCCTCCATAAAGGAAATGTTAGATCCCAGAGAATACAACTCGGTTTCCAGTGAGAACCCAAAGGTTGGAGAATTGCAGGAAATCCCACGCCTGTAGGATTTGGGCTTGATCCTGCAATCAGAACAAAAACCCTGACAACAGACAGTCCCACTGGCCTGGGGAATAAGGGCTGAGGGGTTGGAACTGTGATGTCTCTGAATAGAAACCTAGCATTTTTCTCATGTGCTAGCTGGAGACTGTTTACCTAGTAATAACCATCAAGAGGAATTTACTAGTGAGTGTAGGAGGATGGTCAAAGCACATTTAAAAGCCTGTTGTGAATTAGAGGCACATTTTAAAATTCATGCTGCTTGGGATTAGGGTAAAGATGTATGCAAATGTGTCTCACCAGCAAAATCTCAGTCTTGCAATGCACTCAGTATCCTGACGTCCCTTTGAGCACCTAGCTGGGAGGTAAGGGTGCTCACAGGATTGGTCCCCACTGCTGACTGAACAGCAATAGCTACTTTGCATACACACACACCAGAACAGTGATCTATATATTTTAGAAACGTGCGTCTGTCTGTCTGGTTGCCTGTGAGTGTTAGATCAAGAACTCCTCCCGAATGGTAAGAACTAGGAGCATCAAATCTGGTCTGCAGCTTCCTCTTCTAACTTAAAGCAAGACCAGGCTTTGGTTGTGCCAGGACACTGGGATGTTCCTGGAATTCAATCGTTTCTCATAAAATGGGAAGGGAGGAGTCTGGTAGGAAGGAGTTATCCTCGGGGAGAAGCCAGCAGCCAGGTTGTGCGGCCCCACCCCTGCCCAGGCTGGACTCAGGCAATGCTGGGTAAGTTTTCTAGTTAGACATATTAATCCTAGCTGGCATTTTTGTGCCCATGGTAAGACTGAATATTCTCTGGGAGGGTTTTGATGGGTTTGGAATGCAAGCCTATTCATTTATGCTAAATGATGGTTACAATTATTAATAATGTAATCCCCCTTTAAAATGGTATATTAGTCACATATAATGACCACCCAATATCCCTTGCCCAAGGAACTGCACTGGGACCCTGCAGAGCTGAAAGCATGAGCCCTCACTGTTTGAGCTGAAGGACTCTGCATGAGAGCTAGGAGCTGATGCAAAATCACAGCCTCTGTAGATTGGGCCCAGGTGGAGTATGGGAGGTGGCCAAGGGGCCACACCATGCCCTGCTAAGGAGAAATAGGAACCCTGCATCTTGACCAGATGAAGCTCCTGTGCTAGTAAAGTCCCTGGCAAAAACTCTCAGGGTATGTCTACACTGCCACCCTAGTTCAAACTAGAGTGGCTAATGTAGGCATTCGAAGTTGCAAATGAAGCCCAGGATTTAAATATCCCGGGCTTCATTTGCATCTTGCCGGGCACCACCATTTTTAAATCCCCATTAGTTCGGACTCCGTGCCCGCGGCTACACGAGTTAGGCTCTCTAATTCGAACTACCGGTACACCTCGTTCCACGAGGAGGCATTGAAAGCACAACCCTTCGAGTTTGATTTTTGATGTCATTGTCATATACAGAGAGAGGCAAAACCAGACGTTCAAATTCAAGGCCCTTTGGATTTTGTAGATGGCATTTCCAAAATTGAAATCTCTCCATCCAGCATCCTAGCTAGGGATGCATGTATTGTCTGATACCAGTTACCATGCACTAAAAGTTTGACTATGTCAAAGCACGCTGGGGAACTTTTAGTGCATGATAGCAGGCTCTGTCTTGCCAGTTAGCACATGGCTGGCTAGTGTGCTGTAGAGTCACATTCTAGCTTCACACCTGTGCACTAGGGTTCTTTGCAGAGAAGCCGTTGGAAATGTGGCAATTAGTTGCATGAGAAATTACATTAGAAGTGCAAAGGTTTTTCATTTTAACTCTTTCTCTGCACACAGCTGAGTGGGCCTTACAAAGTTTTCTCTGTTTTAAATAGAACTGTAGTCTTGTTCTGTTTTCTCTCTTGCAGGTATTTGGCCATTCGATACCCTTTGCATTCTAGAGAACTCAGAACCCCCAGGAATGCTCTCACAGCCATTTGCCTCATCTGGGGCCTTTCCTTTATTTTCTCTGGCCCGTACCTCAGTTACTACCAGGAGTTCCAGATGGCCAACCTGACCGTCTGCCATCCCATCTGGAAGATCTCCCAGCGCAAGATCATGGACATCTGCACTTTCATCTTCAGCTATGTCATCCCAGTGCTGATCCTTAGCCTCACCTACATGAGGACTATCCGTTACCTCTGGACATCCGTGGATCCCATTGAAGACATGTCCGAATCCAAGAAGGCCAAGCGCAAGGTCACCAGGATGATCATCATTGTAGCTGTCCTCTTCTGCCTCTGCTGGCTGCCCCATCACCTGATCATCCTATGTGTCTGGTTCGGCTATTTCCCTCTCAACCACGCCACCTACGTGCTTAGGATCCTCTCGCACCTGATCTCATACGCCAACTCCTGTGTCAACCCCATCGTTTATGCCCTGGTCTCCAAGCATTTCCGCAAGGGCTTCAAGAAGATCTTCAACTGCCTCTTGCACAAGAAGGTGGCCAATAAAGTTCATGTGGCACAGGTGACCAACACAGTCAGCACCCTGGAGGCGGATCTGACTGAAGTGACGCACATCAGTGAGCCCCCACCCGCCAGGATCTTCACCAGCTGCCAGGTCCCAGGCCAGCCGTGGGGGGAGACGGAGCAGCTAGGGCGCCAGCAGAAAGTAGCCAGCTCCTTCATCACCTTCAATGTCACCTAGTGGAACTTTTCCTGTTGGCTTTGAAAAATAATCTGACTCCGGGGCAGTTTCACATGGACCTGGACAGGCTTTAATGGACTGCTCGTGGGAATCTCAGCTTTTAAAATGCTGCTGCTTTCTAGCCTCTCAGCCACGTGAATGATTAAGATGTCTGTGTGGAATGTGGTTTCGTTGCCCTCCTAGTTCCAGTGATCAAAACTTATTTTTCCCAAACCAATGCCTAGGTATGCCAGTGTGCTGCAACCCCACCCCACCCCCTGCTTCGTTATAATGGCCAGTCAGTGCATGGGGGGTTACTGACGGAGGTTAGATTGGAGGTTTTCTTTGAGGAAGAATATTGCATCTTGGAGAGTGCTGCAGAGCCACTTGGCTGCAGGAGAACAACGTGCAGGAGCCATTCAACACTTCTCTCCCCTGCCTGGGCCATAGAACATTCTCTCTGGCTTGCGCTGCACGTCCAAAGCAGAGATCCTGCTTCTGTGCACACAGCTGACAGGCAAGCTCATTGCCATGTTGGGAAAAGTCATTCCATTATAATGGCCAACAAAGGGGAGTGGCTTGCTGAATGGCCCTTCTGGTGTTGCACAGGAAGGGTGTGGGGGGATGAGTTTGTTCATAAGAGGCGCAGGAAAGAGGCTCAGTTCTAGGGCCATGCTTCTCATTACCCTCTTAGGCTATATCTACACATAGTCCATGTCTACACACAAGCAGTTGTTTCGACATAATGTCGAGAGAGAGGTCTTCTTACTCTGACTCCTGTAACCCTCATCATACAAGGAGTAAGGGAAGTTGGAGGGGGAGTGCCCTCTCTCGAAATAACTGCTGTGTAGACAGCGCCAAAAGTCGAAATAAGCCATCTCGACTTAAACTATGTGATTAGTGTAGCTCAGGTTGTGCAGCTTATTTCGAGTTTAGCCCTGCTGTGTAGACGAGCCCTTACAGGATAGGAGCAGTGTGGAATGGGGGCAGGCAGAACCCAAGTGGCCTTGTAGCCAGAGCAGTGGACTTGTGCTGAAGCAAACTTGATGAGAAACAAGTAGAACTTTGTCCGGACCAAAAGAAATAGACTTGCCCACGATTATTTGGTTTACTTGGCTGTTATCAGGACTCTTAGGTGTTTAAGAAAGTCATTCTCCCACACAGGTTCTCCTTTCGTCACATCACCTTTTGCATTTACGACAGGAGTTTGTTGCTATGGAAACAACACAGTCATGCACCTGGTGTCACCACTTGTACCCATGCAAAGTGTGTAAAAATGGCAGCTGGCCTGACTGGTGTAACTACCAATGCAAGACGTGAGTGGAGAAGCTGTCACAGAGGGACTGACCTGTGTGGAAGGACTAACGAGTTGAAACACAGAGGGCTCATTTCCTGCAAGCAGAAATGGGCCGGTACAGTTGGAACCTGGCCAGGGGTACAGAAGGGGAGATTTCACTTTGTGTTGCACTAGTATTACAAACAAGAATTTGACCAACTCCCTTTGACATCATGTTGGGTCTGCAGGTTCATCAGACCCAACCGAGCGGTTGCACTTGCTCTTGGAACTCTAAAGCCAGGTTCTTTGGAGTGACGTCACTGAAACCAGTGAAGTTCCTTGTGTGAAAAGCAGAGCAGATTCTGGCTCATTATACTCCCCACTCGCTGAATGTTTAAATGCCCATAGGTTGCTTTGCACACCTGTCCTAACTGCTACACGCACCTGTTACCCCGCATGGTAGAGACGCAAAATTTCTGAGCAACTTTCACCAATAATCTCAGTGCACATTCCAGGGAACTCATGTTCCCTGATTCTAGGCTGCATTTAGCTGCACTTGTGCCTGGGAAAACCCCATGAACCTAAAGCGATGCCTGTTAAGAGTCTCGTCACTGCTGCTCAGTTGTAGCACTGCTCAGATAGGGTCACTGGGTGGCACCGTTTTTACAGCGGGGGCCCTGAAAGTCATTGAACCAAACCATTTATATGATAGAATCCATGGATTGCAATTAGTGCTTTAAGCCAGGGGATGCTGCTTCACTCCAACTTCCAGCATCCTTAGACCCAAGTCAGGTTCTCCACTGAGAAGCATCTTTCCCCCACCTTCAAGGTCTCTCACAGCTCTGCCCCTCCATCTTTGTACACTCATCACCCTTCCTGATGGCAGCTGCAGCCTTCAGCTTCTTACCCAAACATCTTCCCACTGCCCGTCCTGAACCAATCTAAAATGCCAGTGCTCCCACCCTCTTCCTTCAAATCCCTCCTCCACCAGGATTAACTCACCAATTAGGCTAGCTAGGCTGAGCCACAGCTGGGAAGAGCTGGCATTTTATTTACCATAATACAAACATACAGGTTTCAATGTATATTGCCATTCTCTGTAGTTGACTGTATTGCATTCATCACTGTGTTATTAAGATGTAAGATCACTAAGGTCAGAGGGGGGAAGGATAGCTCAGTGGTTTGAGCATTGGCTTACTAAACCCAGGGTTGTAAATTCAATCCTTATGGAGGCCATTTGGGGCAAAAACTTGTCAGGGATAGTACTCAGTCCTGCTGTGAAAGCAGGGGAGTGAGCTCAACTTGACTCAATGACCTTTCAAGGTCCCTTCCAGTTCTAGGAACTAGGCAATCTCAATTAATTTAAAATATGGCTTCATGTAGCTAAGTATAGAGGTAAGCACAATGGGGCCCTGATCCTAACCAGAGCTTTCAAGTGCCATAACAATACACGTTACATAGTATTAAAAAGAAAGTGGCTATTTCCAGAGTATCCTGTGGTCTGAGACATGCGACTAGCACACAGGATGGTCAACTTGGGTCCCATGCTTATTCCTAAGTTCTAGCCACATAAGGCCCTTTTCCACAGAATGACAGCCAGCTAGCATTTTGAAGATCATTGCCTATATGTCCAAAGTGGGGCCAAGCCAGCACTCAAGGTCCAAACACCCCATATAACATAAGCACACATGGATCAAGATCAAAATCTCGGGACATGTATTTAGTCTTCCTAGCAGGAGAGAGTATGAACACCGGTGTCCTGCAATGGAAGCTGGATCAGGGAGATGGATTTTTAGCAGCATGGGTGTCAACCAGATTGCTGAGGGGATTGTCTGCCACTGATGAGACTATCTGTGCTAACTACATGGGGGATCATGGGGACTTTTACATCATGTGAGTGGAGCAGTGATTCTCCTCCCTAATATATATATCTGTACTTACCACCCTGGTCTGTTTCGTAGGCTGTGTACCACCATTCGCACCTTTAGTTACAACGTATTTCAAAGTGCTTTGCAGACCATCCAGAGAGATCATTGAAACGGGGCCTCTGCTGGGATGGAACACGGCAGCAGCCCTACACCAGACATCGTTAAGAGGCAAATGAAGAATTCCATAACCGGTTGAACTTCATGGATGTAAAATCCCTTCTCTTGACTAGGACACCTGAGCTGATGCTCTACTCTGCCAAAAAGAGCCGGGGGATTTTTAAGCACCACAGACAATCAGGATGGCAGCTTGACATCTCCTCTAAGAACAGGCACCTCCATTAGCTCCCCAGCATGGGCTCAGGACTGGCTCAGCTAGAAACGTGCCGCCTACTGAATCGCCATTCTTCTGCAGCATCTCAGTGCCCCTCGGAAAGCTCCTATGTAAATCTGACGGCATCCAGTAGCGTAGCCAGCTGGTTAGTCCAGGAATGTTTAGTCCCAACACGGTGGTGTGATATTAGGGCCAGTGATACTCAGACCTCTGTGGTTCTGCAGCCAAATTAAAAATCAACATTACCCACAAGAGCCACGGTCATGTGAATTCCTTATTTCATTTACAGTAGTGCAGTCTGATTGCATTTAAATGGTGTGATGGGGGAAATATTTAGTGTTATATTATTTATACAGCCAAATGACTGACCACGTATTATTATTTTATCAACTACCGTTGGTTAATATCATAGTAAAAGCATCCTGATGGATTAATAGCTAAGGCTGGTTAACAATTAAATCACATAGTGTTTTAATATTGTGTGTGGCAAAGAGCCACTTTCAGCTGGCGAGCCTCAGTCTGGATATCACTGCAGTAGGAAGCATGGGCTGCAGTTATCAGCATGGGAGCTGGAGACTAGAGCAAACCCCAGGTCTGTCTGGGTCCTGCTGCCTCAATAAAAAGCTACCTTTATATTCATTACAGCTGAGTCCTGTCTCTTTTCAGAGGTGCTACAGGTGAGACTCTGCGTGGCTTGGGCATCAGACAGGTGGTATAGCAGTTGGTGGGGAGTGGGGAGCTGCTTTCCTTTTGTTCATTGAGTGACCTGATTAAGACTCTAGCTCTGCCGAGGACAAAGCTATGCCTGCTGGAGATTCGGGTTTTTCTCTTCCGTGGCATGTGCTAGGACTTAAGTCCACAGATGCCATGGTGAGTGCAGGAGGATGTGCTGCAGGAGAAGCTAACCAGCCATACACTGCAATACTTGGTGCCCCCTTCCACCTTTGAACACAGTTCACCAATTTTAGCCCTGTTGTAAGGGCTGAATCTGATTCATGCTCTGTGCTTGTGGAGTTAAGGGCTCTGTGAATGGCTTTATAATAGCCCCTGTGCCTAGTCGGTGGAGAGCGATTAAGCGATTAACCATACAGAGCCCCCCGAAGAACGCATTCTGCATTAGAATGGGGGGGGGGGGGGAAATGGTTGCCCACAAGAACTTGACATTTTGAATTTTTTTTCCTGTCCCCGAACAAGACACAAACCTTGAAAATCTTTATGAAGAAATAACCTGTAAAAAATGTAAACTGTGTCAACTGAAATGCTTCATTAGATAATTTCAAACTGTTTTGATTTTTCCCTTTTATAAGCTTTTAGTGTAAATTATTTACATTTGGGAATAAAAATAATTTCCGATTAAAAAAGCCAAGCCTTTTGATTTGAAAATATCGAACAAAGATTTTTTTTTTTTTACAATTTCTGAACTTTTTATCCACATTTTTAATTCCTATCAGGAGATTTGGGGAGGCCGACCCTTTTCTTGCAGTTTTGATAAATTGACATTTTCACTTGACAAAATGTTTTGTAGGAAAGCTTCCAGCCTGCTCTACTCTTCATCCATTCTCATCTGTAGCATCCAAAACACTTTGTTCCTTTGTTACTGCATCCAGTGGCAATGACCTTTCAGCATGTCTCGAGCCCTCGAGTCTGCCTCACTCTGATCCAATATGTGGGTTATTCATACCTTCCAGGACTGGATTTCCTTTTAAATGAATATGGCACAGTTGTAAATGCTAGATGCGCAAATCATTAATAATTATAGCCATGTTAGGCTTTGGAGCCCAAACTGTTCACTTGGCCCTGGTCTGTTACATGGATTCAGACTAACCAGGAATAACTGTAATGGATTAGCGGATTTTTTTCAGGAGCTCCAGCTTCATTAAAGCAATACTCCAATAACCATCAATGGGAGATTGAAGGTGTTATCTGATATTAATGGAAGCCCTTCCACTGACCTTATAAGCTTTGGATCATGCCTTGAATAAGTAAATTCAGGTTCAGGCTCTAGAAATGTCCCAAGTTGAAACCCTGACTTGGATCTGAAATTCCAGAGTCTAGGGTGTTTATCTGTAAGTTTGGGGCTGAAGCCATCACTGATCTAAACATCCTGGGAATAGGGGCTCTGTTTACAACAAGCTCCTTTTCCAGTCCCTGTAGTTTTGATCCCTGCCCTGAGAAGCCCTCAACTGTCTGAAATCTTTTCTTTTTCCCATTAAACCTTATTATAACCAGATCCAGCGAGTCCCATGCTGAGGACCATAAATTGTCTAATGTTTCTTATTAATAATTATACTTAGTCTAGCCATGCCTCAAGCATAAGTCACAACCATCGATTGCATAAACAGCTCCATTATTTATCTCTGTATTTATCTTCCTGACCCAAACCTTTCATGGCAAAGAAAAACATTTAATAAGTTACAGACACATGGCTAATAACAGCCTTCTCCTGCTGCTCTATTCTTGGGCTCAAGAGAGTTTCTTTTGGCTGATGGATGATTGCTCACTGGGCTTCATAGCTCACCTTTCAGAGGCAGGGTTTGTTCTGTCCCAAGAGACCAGCCACTGGCTTAGTTTAGTCACCCATGGAAAAGGTCAAAGGCAGAACAGATTAAGAGGGGGCTGGTGCCTCAAGTGATTTATTTGTGGGGGAAGAGCTGGCTTCACCCCAAACTGTTTGTTTCTTGACTCTGAAAGATTGCTTAGCAGAAGTGCTTTTCCATGGCCTCGTCAGAGTCTTCCGTGAGTTGCTTTGCCAGAGACCATATATGTAACAAGACCGATGGACACCTCTATCATAGTACAAGGCAATATTTAATCCATCTGCCCCCTCCCTGTTCTCACTCTACCCCAACATTCACATCATCCCACTTTTGCATTGCCCTTTGATTAGAAGTCTATTTGTTCTATTACGTAACCGCTGTGTAACAGCAAACGCTGACGTCTCTCTTCCTGAACAACTTGAGTTCACCACGACTTGTCCCGTCCACTATCTGTACCTTGGTGACATTTGTACATAGAATCCTAGGGCTGGAAGAGACCTCAGGAGATCATCGAGTCCCACCCCCTGCTAAGAACAGGTCCAATCTCAGACTGTGTCCCGCATTAGCAGTTCAGCAATTTTTGGCATGTCAGCTGGCTTGAAGAAAGGCTTCATGATGAACAGTGTCCTAATGAGAACTCCATCTCTTGGTACTGGGGAAGAGGGATGCAGATGAGGGCCTGGGATAGTCAGCAGCTGACAGCTTCTTTAATGGCACTTACATTGGACACAGATGTGACCATGGATTGCTTTGAGGACTGCCAGAGCTAAAAGCATATGCTGCTATGGCTGGAGTCAAGACTTTCTAGGCTTGGTGAACTGGGTGCAGGGGGGACTTGTAACAGACTTACTCATGGGTTACCTGTACAAACCTCATTGCATGGCATAGTCCAGTAGCTAAATGAATGAACTAGAAGTCAAAGGACCTGGATTCTATTTCTACAAGGCTATTAACTCAATGTTGGGCAAGTCAGTTCCCCTCTCTGTGCCTCAGTTTCCCTGTCAATAAAATAGGGATGATTTATATGGCTCTTTCTCTACAAAGTGCACAGAGATCTCTGGGAGGACAAGAGCTTTGCAAGAGGTAAGGATTAATATAAGTAACTTTGACTTCACTCTCAGAAAACTCGGCAGTAAAATGAAAAGGCAGAATAAAATGAAGCTCCTGATGGCTTAGCTGTTCACAAACTTCTCTGCAGGTGATCAGAAAGAACAGCATGGGCTAAAACCTAGAAGGACAATACTAGGTCTAGCTAGAATTTCATCCACAAATTACATTGTGAACCTACAACAGGTGTGAATTCATGCTCTCAAAAGCAAGGAAATGCCGGAATGAAGGCTGACGCTGGATCCTTAATTAAGCTTCCTTAGGCGTGTGTATTATGATAGGCTCTAGTTACATTCTATTCCTGCCACACAAGTGCTGCTTCGTTTGGTGCCCAGGACAGAAGGTGCTTATTTAATGAGCAGCTATTCAGATGCCTTTTAAACCTCCCTGGAAACACAGCTTGTGACTCTGATACTCTGCTTACCCTCCCACCCTGCTGGCATCCAAGACAGGCTATTATAACTTCCCCTCCATGTGCTAGGTGCCAGCCAGGGGGGAAGATCTGAAGCATGGAAGAAATGCTCCCTGCTCTCCACTCCTGCCTCCAGCAGCACACAGATCATGGTAGCCAGCAGGAGCAAGTGCGGAGTGAGCCCTGCCCCCCCCCTCAGGCACAGCTCTTGGGTCCCAAGGGACATGAGGGCTGGCCAGGGGACTGGGCCGGCTATACCAGACCCTTGTGCCAGGTTGCAAATCCTGGAGCAGGGCCCAGTGCTGTGTGAGAGGGGCTGCTGAGCTGCTGCCCTGGCATGAGCACAGACTTGTAGCCCCAGCCCCTGGGGACATGGGAGCCACCGGAGCCACCAAAGAGGAGGGACTCTCAAACACAGGAACATGGCTAAATGGGGAGAGGGGGTAAATCGCCCATCTTGGCAAAGCGGCCGCCTCAGACAGATGCTATACTGCCAAGTCGGCGGGCGAAGGGGAGCACATAGACCCATGAAAAGTCTCAGCGGGCAGCTGTCACACTGGCCCCCTACCAAATAGCGCCCCTGAGTACTAGTGACTTCATTGAGCTGCACTTTTGCACATCCAGTAAGCGAACTATCCAGCAGAGCTCAGATTCCTGCCACTACCCTCATCTCCTACTTCCAGCCCCCAGGCTGGGTACCGTCAGCATCGGTCAGTCTCTTGGTTTTAGTATCTAGCTTTCCAGCCAGCTCAAGGCCCATTTTACAGATGGGAATGGAGGCACGGAGAGGCAAAGTGACTTGCCCAAGGTTACACAGGAAGTCTGTGGTGGAGCAAGGACTCAAGCCTGGTCTCTTGTTTCACAGGCCAGTGCCCTAACCATCTGACCACATCATCCTCCACTCCCCCACTCAGGCCAGTCCAAACAACTCGAGCAGGGAGTCATTTTCCTGAAGCAGGAAGGAAGGCAGTTCTGGCGTCTCTCCTTCTTCCCTATGGCCTTTTCCCTCTTACTGCCCCCTCCCCCAACTCCCTTCCCGAGCTTCTGTCCGCCTTTTCATTCTCTGAGTCATTATTATTTGTATGAGCCTGGGACACACCATGCAAGGTGCTGTCCAAACGCAGCACAAAAAGATGGTCCCTGCCCCACACAGCTTCCAATTTAAGTAGGTGATCGAAATGAAGCTGGAGAAACAGTCAAGGTAGTACAAGGAAGCAATGAGACAGTATTCATGAAGGCAGGCTCAGCTCCAAGCCCACTCCGGGATGGTGGAATTTTCTTACTGCCTCTGGTGCTGACACCCTCTATAGGGCTCTGAGCACAGCACAGAACCTCTCTGCTCCAGGAAGGGGAAGATCAAACATTACCCGACTAGCTCCCAGGGCTGCTGGCCACACGACCCTTCAGATCAGTGATCTAGGCCCTTCCACAGTACTGTGGAGACCAATGGCCATCGTCTTCTGCGCACAGAACCAGTGTCCACATGGAAATCTATGTCCATCTCCGGCAGAGTTACTAGAGCCTGCAAGTCATGGGAGGTGGCTCTACTTGGTGCCATTAGGCCTCAGCTGGAGCACCGTGTCCAGCTTCACTCACTGATGCACAGGAAGGGTGTAAAGACGCTGGAAAGGAATTCGGAGGGGAGTGACAAGGATGATCAAAGGGATGAGATGCAAACCTGAAAGAACCGGGGATGGTTTGTTTGGAAAAAAGGAGATTAAAGGGAGACAGGATAGCAGTCTTCAGAATACTTGAGAGGCTGCCATAAAAGAGATGGAGAAAAATTGTTCTGTCTTGACGCAGATGGCAGGAAAAGAGGCAAACTACGGCGGAGCAGATATAGCTTAAAGCTCTGTAAGAACAGCAGACCAATGGAACAATCGCAGCCCGGCACACAAGGAGTTAAATCTGAGTGCCGCCTTACCACTCTATTTAATCCCTGACCGGTCAGAACTTCATGCCCCCATACCTGAGCCTTGGGATGCGCGCAGGGACAGCACTCATCAGCTGCAAGACAACCAAGTTAGGGCCCAGATAAACCCT
The DNA here is from genome assembly GCF_052426305.1 of Pelodiscus sinensis. NCBI lineage: Eukaryota > Metazoa > Chordata > Testudines > Trionychidae > Pelodiscus > Pelodiscus sinensis. Next base: position 19,955,139 of record NC_143071.1, read on the forward strand.
GGCTCTTGCTGAATGTGGCCAGGACTGAATTGGGAAGTCCGAGTGCTGGAGGAAAATGAAGCCTTAACAGAGTTTCTCATTTGCCCCCCTGCCACATTTTGCTTTCTAATTACATGAAGGCTCCCTGACTGAGGGATTCCCAGAGGAGGCTGGCTAGCCGTCTGCCTGGCTGGCTTAGACACAAGTCTTGTGTCTTGGCAGAGGGGTAGACTAGATGACCCTTGCAGTCCCTTCTAACCATGCGGTTCTATTCCCACTTCATTCTCCACCATCTCTGGGCTCCTTGGCCTAGAGCCTCATGTGAGGTAGTGGGGGGTGCTGTACACTCTGGGGTCTACTCTTGTGGCCCTGGGTCCACTCTGGTTGGGCTGTGGGTGACCCCTACTGGCCTCCGTCTGTAAGCACTGCCCAAGAGGGGCGGGAGGTCGCCCTGATCAGAACCATGAAGACGTCTCACCTGACCAGGGGAAGGGGTTTAAACAAAGGAAGGGGTGTGGTTACCTGGGGAGATGAGTGTTCTGTGGTTTTGAGAAGGGGCAGTCATGGCTGGGAAAACATGGACAGAAGGGACTAAATCGGGTACTGGGGGACCAGGGGCCTGTGTACCCCTACTCCAAGGGGTCTAAGGCTGCCTGCCCCTTCCTCCGAGTCCACATGTGCTGTATCTCTGAGAAGCAATAAATCCTCTCTAATCTACTGGCTGGTGGAGTTGCATCTTGCTGCGGACAGGGGTGCAGGGTGAGGGTGCCCCCATCACGCCGTCACACCTTAAAAGGTGCAGTGCAGCTGCTCTCAGGGGGAGTCAGGCAGCTGAACACCTGTGAGGGGTGGTGATGGAGGGCAGTGCATTCACTTACAGCTGAAACACATGACTACTGCTCTCTGCAAAGTGCTGAGATCCGGGCAGGGGCAGGGGGAGGGGGAGGGGGAGTTGTTTCTGAGTTCATCTCTTCATAGTTCCCTTTTTCTTTTTAAATTAAATGAAGTGCAGACTCACAAGAAAGCCAGGATAATGCAAGTGGATTAACTGTCTTCTGCCCAAGGACGGGCCATAAATCCTTCTAGAGAGAGACTTTGCTTTACTTGGAGGAAGAAAAGGAGACACATTCGTGTCTGGGTGTTTGTTCTCCTTGGCTGGGACAGCTCGGGAGGGGGACTTCACGGGAATCAGATTCAGGAGTTTCAGGATGGTAGGGCCAAATCCTCAACAGGTGTAAATTGTCATCATTGAGCTGACTTGAATGATTCCAGCTGAGGCTCGGGCCCTTAAAGTTACCTTCATTATTTTTCTTACTGCCGCAAGATTGCTTGCTGATCCAGGCAAATCCCCTCCTCCACTCCCTGCCCCTTACACTCCCCTGGCAGGATACTAACATCACCCAGCAGTATAGGGCCAAGGTGGTTGGACATTACAGAGGCTTTTGTCAACCCTGGGAGCTGGGGAATCCAAGGCCACTTCTCCCAGCAGCCCCTTGGATTCTCCTACACACAGTGATCGGAGAGAATCCTCTGGACTCAGAGGGTGCCTGCACTAGCCTTTGACATCTGAGGTCAATCCTGACTTGGGAGGGTTCTGGGTCTAAGCCCCCAATTTATGGGAATCACAAACCTACACACAAGGGGAGGAATGTTTCAGTTGCAGCACTGAAACAACAGAGGGGTGTGCACAAAGCCCCCCTAAGCTAGGCCAAGCTCAAGATGGTGCTGAGAGCCTCTCTCCTTCATTGCATCTGGACATTTTCAAAGGAAAGAAGCTGCCTTGGAGATAACAGGCACCTGGTGTTAGGTTGCAAGCCAAGGCAGAGTGTAGCAAAGAGCCACACAAGACCAGATGAACCATACTGGCTCAGCAAAGGGACACCCACTCAGATAGCCCAATGAAAGGGATGGGACCTCCCAGTTAAGCCATGCCTTGCAGCCCAGCAAAAAAGGAATTAAAGCTGAGTGCCACTAGAGACCAGAGCCGTACCACGCTATTCGTTCACTTTAATCCCTGAGGCTACGTCTAGACTGGCATTATTTTCTGCAAATGCTTTTAATGGAAAAGTTTTCCGTTAAAAGCATTTGCGGAAAAGAGCGTCTAGATTGGCACGGACGCTTTTCTGCAAAAGCACTTTTTGCGGAAAAGCATCTGTGCCAATCTAGACGCACTTTTGCACAAGAAAGCCCCGATCGCCATTTTCGCAATCGGGGCTTTTTTGCGCAAAACAAATCTGAGCTGTCTACACTGTCCCTTTAGCGCAAAAGGACTTTTGCCCGAACGGGAGCAGCATAGTATTTCCACAAGCACTGATTTCAGACAGTAGGAAGTCAGTGTTCTTGCAGAAATTCAAGCGGCCAGTGTAGACAGTTGGCAAGTTTTTCCGCAAAAGCAGCTGCTTTTGCGGAAAAACTTGCCAGTCTAGACACAGCCTGACTGTTTCAGCTGTCAGAACTTTAGGCCCCTGTCCACGGGCCCAGGGACAGCACTCTTCAGATGCAAGACAACCCAGATAAATCAAGTTAGCGCCCAGATAAACCTTGGCCCATGTTGAACGTGGCCAGGGCCGAACTGGGAAGTCAGAGCGCTGGAGGAAAATGAATCCTTAGCAGAGTTTCTCATTTGCTCTCCTGCCACATTTTGCTTTTTAATTACACTTGGTTGGAAGCCAGCACAATGCCAGGTAGGTGGCACCAGCAGGAGTAAGCCCAAGCACTCAAGTCAGAAGCAAGGCTTTCAATGAGGCTGGCTGAGGGTGGGCAGATGGGCAGCAGGACTGGGAGGAACTTGGTCCTTGGGACCCATAACCATCCCCTCCCCCAACAGTTTGCTTTGAAAAATCAGCTCATGCAGGTATAGCCAGAAAGGGCCGGTGGGAAGAAATAGGATGTGCTGTTAACACTCACAGGGGCTGATACCATCCATAATGAGGCTTGCGAGAAACAGAGCAGCTTTACCATGCCAAGGAGGCACCAAATGATAATAGCCAGGAGATTCCCTCCTAGCTCTTCTTGGCTACCCAAAGGTAAGCACCTAACCTCAGGCACAGGCACCTGAAGAAGTAGCCTGAAGACCAGCCATACTGAGGCCTGTAGCTCTATTTGGATATCTTACCTCTAGGAAAGTTGGTGAAAGGAGCCCAGGCTGCTAACCCTGCAGAATATAGTCCTCTGCCTATGCATATGCTAGGTATGGTGTGGGCTGCAGAGGGCTGAGCTGGTGGAACTACTTCTAGCGGAGGGAGAGTAGGGCCTTTTCTGCACTGGGGTTAGCAGCCACTTGTAGACAGGAACTGGTGGAAACCCCTGTCTGAAACCAGGGTGGGCTGCCCCTGTGCAAGTCCTGGCTTAGCCTGTTTACACCAAAGGGTTGCAGTCACATTGGTGGCTGGGCACCAGTGGCAGCAAATCCCCACTCTGAATGAGGCTCAGGTAAGTTTCCATGGTGAAGGGTAAATTGAGGCAGTCCATGGTATCTTGCTGAGAACTGACAAACTCAGATCTCAAATCATTAGGCCAGCCCTGGGAAGCATACAGTACAGTAGTTACTGTAACCCTGGTTCCCCTGGCAACCACATTCCAAAAGGGCCTCACTTTGCTAAGGCCGATACCAAACAACCACGCAAGATTGTTTTTCATTGTCTGCTTTGTTACTAGAAAATAAGCTTGGATCCCAAAGATCCAAGGCAATACCACCCCCATGGGAGACGCATTATATTTCCGGCCGACAAAATGACCATCAACATGCCTTTATTTATGTTGGCTTATTTAGCTTGTAGGAATAACTATTTGTATTAGTGATAACCTGTTAAATTGGTAATGGGCGGAGATGCTGTGTGACTGTTGTAGACCATTGGCTTATGTGCATATTTCACTTACGCTGCTAGACCTATCAAATTACTTCTCCTCTGTCCATCTGCTACCTATATAATCTAATGTATGTTTTGGTTAAGTTAGTGCTCACCGGGTTAACCCCTGATGAGTACTCCACCAGCTGTGTGAACCAATAAATCCTCTGCTTGTTTTCACCTGCACCCAGTGTGTCCAAGAATTATTCCCAACACGTGGCTTATTCGAATGTCGGCATCTGAGCTGGGGTTGCTAACAAGAAGTCTGGGCCAAAGAATGGATTTTAGCATCATGACCTAGCCACTGTGATCTGGATTGAGACCACCAGCCTCCGGGCACAGGGGCCAAAGAGCTGTTCGATATCAACTCCTGCCATTCCAGCGCCCTGGAGAGGTGAAGCCATGTTAACTCTCCTCACAAAACCCACAGGGCGGAAAAGGGACTTTTGGCCAGTGGAAAAGAGCAAATGAAGGAAAAAGTTCCATACTCACGAGATGGCTTCCTCATCGGTGGAGACCACAGGGAGCTTAGCAAGGGTTCCCTCGGAGAGCTAGTGAACCTGCTCTGATCAATCCACACAGGAATTTCCTGGCTTTGAACCCCTTGTGTGCAATAGCCCCAGCAATTCTGCAAGTAAGGGGGCTTAAGGAAAGTCAAACTGTTCCTGGGGCCAGCTGATTACTAAGTGAAACGAGTCTTTTCCTGAGCTTTGGAGAAGGGTCATAAACTCCCTCTCAGCCCCAGAGATTTCTGATCTCTAAGCAGCAGATTGCCTCCCTGGGGGTAGGAAGAGTGGCTGTTCTGACCAACACCCCCAGAGACAGACACAAAACAGCCTCTTGACTCACCACTTTACCCATGCAGCTTAACCTTATGAGCTGCCAGGGAGGTGAGGCTCTGAACCTTTTGACCCACTAAAAAAAAAGCCTCTTAAGAAGCAGGCAGAGGTTTGGTGCAGTCTCTGCACCAAAGGACCTAGGAAGGGGAAGAGTTAACACAGGCTTCCTGGAGCCAGCAGCTGCTGACAACAAAAATGTGTTTTGCTTCTGCTTCAAGATTAAGATGTAGTGAGAAGGGATCTTAGGTTAAAAGTTTAACTAGCATATCACATAGATCATACGGCACACATTCATAACTTCATGGTGACAGCCTGGATAGAATTCAGGTTCTCTCTGTTCCAAACAGATGAAATCCAGAGGCCTCTCTAACTTGAGCTAAAGGAGAATCTCCACTAGATGTTAGCAGTATAGGATCTATGACACACAACAGATTAGTGGCCAGATAAGATGGGCAAAGGTGCTTGATGATCTATACTGCTTGGTTCTGTGGTTTTTCATGACTATATCATCATCATGTATGCCATACAAACTCGTGTGAGTCAGGACAACATAAGTCATTCTGTCCAATCAACAGTGCCCCTCTAGGGTCCTCATTGTGGCTTGTGTGGGGTAATTTACCTGCATGACTTTGATGGGGTGAAAGGACAGGTGTGGGAAGCAGTTGTGAATTCCTTGCTTTGTTTGAGGCAGGTTCCAGATGACTCAGAGTAAGTTCTAGGATACCAAGTGCCCCTCTGCCCACACAGGCCCCAGCAAGCATCCCTGCCAACCTTCGCCAAGCCTAGGCCAGGCAGTGGGTTTCCCAGACTGACGGCTTGTGCACAGGCTGTTTAGCTACATGTCCCTGAGCAATAGCAGCCCCGGGTCACCCCACCTGCCAACAAGCTCCATTGGCCAGGTCACTTTTGAATAGCTATTGTGGGTAGCTGGCATCCCGGCAGGCCTAGGAGCATCTCCTCTCCCTGTGAAAGGAGCTGAGGGGGGAGGGACTAGCAGTTTCTGGAAGGATGGGGAGCCAGGGGACACAGGGGCTTAAGCTGTGCATGGTTGCCTGGACAGAGGATTCATGCAGCTTCCACTAGCCAGCCCCACATTCCTGCCTCCTCCCCAACCCAGCAGCCCTCTCCTCCTTCCCTCCCAGACTCCCAACTCAGAGAACCCCCTTTTCCCTGCCACACCCTCCAAATCCAGTGACTGCCTTCCACTTGCCTCCAAATCTAGCAAGCTCCACTCCTCCAAGCAGAAACAAGACAAGCCCCCTTCCCCTCCCAGTCCTGCTCAGGCCCATAAGAGGGAGGGCTAACCCCTAGTGAGACAACCCCCTTCCCCTCCCTGCCCTGCTCAGGCCTCTAACTGGCTAACCCCTTGTGAGCCATGCAACTGCACCAAACAGGTACTTGTGCCAAGCCCCTCGTGCTGGCTGCTCCCTTTCCAAACACACAGGGCTCTGCCTGCAGTGGCTCCAGGGCAGCGGAGAAGGTCAGGTGGAAAGCAGGGCTGTGGGGTGACAAGAGGGAGACTGGGGTGTTCAGAGCTCCCTGACTGAGCTGGTCACACAGAGCTGATGGAACCAAAGGGCTGAGGCACATTCTGTGCCACAGCTGCTTAAACCGAGGCAGCTGATTGAAGTTCCCCCAGTAAGTGGAGAGTAATAAAGGGAGCAAATGAAACAGGATGCGGCAAATTGCTGGCAGCTACTTCCCACATTCTCGGTATCCAGGGGAACAACTGCCTGACAAAAGGCTTGGAGCTTTGAGATGAAATGGTCAGACGTGTTTTTATTGGATTTCCTCTCTGCCTTCTCTCCGCAGCCGTCACTGAAATCACTGCTACCGGGGCCCTTCTCCTGCACCCAGTGGGTCGGGCTTTGCTCAGACGTTCTAGCTCATTTGTTTGGCATTCCCCATCACCAGTTACATTGTGTATCGTCTGTGGCACCGGTGCCACCACTTGTTTCCCATCTGTGCACTGACCATTGTTCTCCCTCCAAGGTATGGCCAATCCTCCCCTGCTAGCCAGTCCCCCCGCTGTGCAGTTTGAGCAGGGAGGAGAGGGAGCCTCAGCAGGGATGCTCACAGAAGTGATTTTAACATATTGGAGCCCTCAGCGTTAGCTGCAGAAAGACAGATGAGGGGCTCCCCTCCCCTGCAGGGGTCACTAACCACACACAGATCCCTGGAATGATTGCAATAGCCACAGATGGGCCCCCAGGAAGTCAGGGCCTGGCACTGCCTGGATGCCTCTGCGCTGATCACAATGCGCTCTCTCCTGCAGACCTTTCAGAGTTACGTGTCCTCCACTGAAACTGCCTGTTACAGTGGTTCTCAGAAGTGGCTCCATTTCGATTTTCAAGTATCTAAAAGGGTGTCACAAGGAGAAGGGAGAAAAATGGTTTTCCTTGGCCTCTGATGACAGGACAAGTAGCAATGGGCATAAATTGCAGCAAGGGAGGTTTAGGTTGGATATTAGGAAAAACTTCCTGTCAGGGTGCTTGAACACTGGAATAAATTGCGTAGGGGGTGTGTGGAATCTTTATTGCTGGAGATATTTAAGAGCAGATTAGATAGACAGCTATCAGGGATGGGCTAGACCAGTGTTTCTTAAATTGAGGCAGTCAGAGGTGTGCTGTGGAGAACAACAGAGTTCAAAATGGCAACCTTTAAAGGGGCAGGCACCTTTTTTTTTTTTTTGCTCAACAAAAATCCTTGGTGTTCCAGGACTCGCCACAAACTGCCATCAGCTTCTCAGCCCTGGCTGAGGAACCCCATGCAGGCAGGGCACCCACTGAAGCAGGCTTATTTTGCACCAAGCGACAGGCCACTGGTGGCAAATCATGTAGCCTTGTGCTAGGCCCACCGTCCTCAGTCTCTCAGGCTGTTCCTAGCCCCAAAGCTGTTGTGCTTCACAGCCAGCCCCTACTGAGCTGGGCTCTTTAGCCCATCCTCCAAGCCTAGCACCTGCTGGGAGCATAGTAGGGAGAGGCCAAGTGAGCCCATAGCATTCTGTTAACCCTTTCTCAGCCAGGGTGGGGTTGGTATACCCCTCTCACACATCCAGCTGAGTAATAACCTGTCCTGAGCATGCTGACAGTGATGAACATTGTCCCCTATAAACAGCACCTTTTATCTAGCCACCTGGGAGTGCTTTTTCAGACACTGATTAAGCCTCAATACCCTTGAGGTATCACCCCTATTTTACAGCTGAGGAAATGGAGGCAAATAGAGGCTAAATGACTTGCCCAAGGTCACCTAGCAAATCAGTGGCAGAATTGGGAGCAAACTAGGAATGCGACCAGACCGCAGCATTTATTGCCTGCATACAACATGGAGCACTTTCATCTGTCCAGCTTGCAGCTGGCATCGCTACCATGCTGTCAGAGGTGGGAAACCTGGAGGCAGCTGTGAGATGGATGAATAACAAACAGGATGAACGTAGAAGACAAAAAGCAAGAGAAATGGGGTCAACAGCTCTCCAAAGGAACCCCTGGTAGGACCTGAGTAACTGTTCTTGTTTTCCCTCCCAAGTGGCACTTTATGGACAGCGGCAGCAGCATGTTTCATTACGAGAAGGGGGCTTGAGAACAGGAGATGCTTTGTGTGGTTTCGAGGATCCATTTCATTTCATTCCCACCCTGATTTGATTGCGGCATTGAGCTGCTGCAATAGCTCTGTTTTGTTTTTGTCGGGTCTCTTTCCCACTAGGTGGCTTTCCCAGGGAATTGCTTTCGCCTTCATCACCCCTCTGCAGCAACCCCTGGCTGCAACGAGCCAGGGAAATCAGACCCTTCCTATTGTTCTATTCTACACTGGCTGTCAGCCCCCTCCCTCGCAGGGCTATACGAGCCTGGAGCACTCTCCGTACCGCTGCGAGTGACACGACTAACCTGTCACCCATGAGTCAGTCTCTCCTGCTAGATTTGTGTGTGCAACAAAGGGGCTTTTGGGTTTTGAATGCTCAGGGTTTATATTGGAGAAGTTTGCCTTGAGGATGTGCGGAGATTTGGGATGGTCCTCAGGGAATTTGTTCCAGTCCCAGACCAGCTCCAGGGTGAGCTCCATCTCCAGCATACACAAGCTTTTCCCTGACGATAGAAAGGGGCTATTGTGAACTTCCTGAGGTGGGGCTGGGTCCCCCACCTGTAGGGGAGGGATTCCTAGATGATTTGGATGGGACTCTCCCCTCAGGTTTTATTTCAGTGGAGTACAAGGGGCTCTCTGCCATTCTTGGATCCTGACTTTACATTGCCAACTCAGACGGGTAGGCTACGTCTACACTGGTGCGTTCTCACGCAAAAACTCTTCCAGAAGACAGAGTCTACACTGGCATGTGCTTTTGCACAAGAGCATCCATGCCAGTGTAGACGCTCTCTTGTGCAAGAAAGCTCCGATGGCCATTTTAACCATAAGGCTTTCTTGCGCAAGGAATTCATGTTGCCTGTCCACACTGGCCTCTTGCACAAGAACAAGTGCGCAAAAGGGCTTATTACTGAGCGGGAATGTCAGAGTTCTGGCACAAGAAGCCCTGATTTCATACAGTAGAATGTCAGTTTACTTGCGCAAGAACACGCAGCCAGTGTAGACAGGCAGTAAATTTTTGCGCAAGATCGCGCCAGTGTAGACAGAGCCGTAGTGTTTTAGACCCAGTTTGCACTTTTGTAACTACACGGGGTGCGGAGCAACAGTGAACCAGGCCTTTGGTGCACAAACCATGTCTACATGGCAAGTTAGACCTGCACAGCGGGGTGTAACTTGAGTGTTGGTAGTCAGTGTGAAGCCAACTAGGTGTAGTATGGTGTAGCTAGATGCATCCATGGCAGACAAGGGGCCTGATTTGCTGGCCTCTACCTATCAAAAGTGCCTTCATTGGTGGTGACCAGCAGCTGTAATGCAGCCCAACCGAGACAGTGACCCAGTCCCGGGGGAGGAAGTTTATTTATAGAGGATACAGGAATTTTTTTTGCCAATGGCCCTCCTGGTGGACAGTTGCCACCACCAGGGGAGTCACAGCTGCATCTGCCGTTGGGTCATCAGACCTGAAACCCAATGTGCAGCCAGCCCATTTGGCTAAGCTGTGTCATGCTTCGCCAAGGCTTTTGGAGAGACCTGTGTCCCTGTCACTGCAGGTCTGGCTGTTTCAAATGGCACCGACATTGCATTCTACCTGGAAGCAGGAAGGGCTTCTTTACAGACCAAATACCTACTTCTCTTATACCACTTTATCCCCCGCTGCATCTGCATACATGCCAGAAACATGCGCCAGCCCTTTCACCCGCCACAGGGCTGTGGTTATCAACCTTGCCAGGCTGCTGCACTCCTTTCAGGAGTCTGACTTGTCTTGCACATCCCCAGTTAAAAACTCGGGCTTTGACTTTTTGCCCTGAGTGCCAGTGACCCCAGCAAAATGAACTCTCTCACCATTTGAGATATAGGATATAGAGCAATATAAACAAGCCATTGTCTGGGTGGAATTTTAGTTTGTACTAAGTTCACTGGTGTTTTCTTTGCAGCCTGTAGTAAAACCAGGCAAATCTCTAGATGCACTGATGTACTCCTGGAAGACATTTGAGAACCGCTGCCTAGGGGATACTCCTGTTGCTATTTTGTTTCACTCTTTACTCGGTCAATGAATCAAGCCCTCTAGTGTAATTCTCAAAGACAAGCTCTACCTTCCAGAGCAAAGATGCTCAGAGACTCGAAGGATGCATGCATGAATCTCGAGGTGGAGAGAGGGTAAGATACAACAAACACAGACAGGTAGGTCTCCACACAACCAACACAGATGAGATGGATGCTCTGTGCCATGCTGATTGAGAGCTCCTTTGATACACATTAAGCACTTTAAATAACCCACTCCATAACAAGAGAAAGTAAGAAGTTACAACTGGAAAATTATAGATTTCCAATAATTCCCCAAGGGCTGCATTCAAAGGAAGCTACAATTTACCTTCCTTCTGAACACACTGGGGCTTGTGATTGCTTCAGACTTCTTGTGCTTTGTCCAGGTACCTTCCCTTTCCCCCCTCAGCAGACCAGACACAGAATTCATTTGAAAAAGCCCTGGTCTACATCAGCCTTTTTAAAAGCTCTGCTTGGAGTTTATTCCAATCCCTCCAAGCTCTGAGGTCACCTTTGTTCCCTTTCACCTTTAGTGTAATTTGCAGCTAATGCAAGAGAGGGGCTATTGGCTCGGGCTATAGAATCATAGAACTGGAAGAGACCTCAGAAGGTCATCAAGTCCAGCCCCCTGCTCTAGGCAGGACCAATTCCAACTAAATCAACCCGGCCAGGGCTTTGTCAAGCCGAGACAAACACCTCTAGGGATGGAGATTCCACTACTTCCCTAGGCAACACATCCCAGTGCTTCACCACCCTCCTAGTGAAATAGTTTTTCCTAATATCCAACCTGGATCTCTCCCACCACAACTTGAGACCATTGCTCCTTGTTCTGCCATCTGTCACTACTGAGAACAGCCTCTCTCCATCCTCTTTGGAACCTCCCTTCAGGAAGCTGAAGGCTGCTATCAAATCCCCCCTCACTGTTTGCTTCTGCAGACTAAACAGACCCAAGTCCCTCAGCCTCTCCTCATAAGTCATATGCTCCAGCCCCCTAATCATTTTGGTTGCCCTCCGCTGGACCCTCCTAGGGAGGCTCCTGGTAGCTGGGTGCTGTGAGCGTGCTTTAATCACAAGGCACTTCCCACAAACAGCTCTGCTAAAGCACGAAGTGAAAGGCAGCGAGGCACTTGGCCCAGGTCTCCCTCCTCAGTTATCCTTGGTGAAGCAGTTTGAACGCTCATAGCACAAGACCTGCTTTCACCCCAGTAACACAGAACAGACCGTAGGCAATCTTCTGAAGACGAAGACGTGCACGAGTGCACCTTCCCCCGGCCAGACGGAGAGCGAAGCCCTGAGGGTGATGAACAGAGCCCTCTTCCTGCCTCCTATAGGTGGAGGACACCCAGGCTCAACAAGTGCCGGATCTAACCCCCACAGAACTAGGAGTGCTCCTACAAACAAGTTACACAAAGGGCTGAGAGCCATCAGGGATGCAATGTGAGAGTCAGGCCCCTGTGCATCATTGGTGTGAAAATCTGTCCAAGACCAGCTCCTGACAGGTTCAGTCACGGCTGGTCCATGGAAGACTGTCTACTCCTTTACCTGAAACAGACAAGGATCCATCCGTACTAGACTCTTCCTGAAGTTCCCCACCATTGCACGTTAGCGCAGACTAGCTGCTGGGGTTTTTGTGCTGTCCCACTTCACAGATTCCAAAGCCAGAAGAAACCACTGTGATTGTCTTCTCTGACTGCCTCTCCGGCACAGGTCAGAGAACATCCCTAAAATTATTCTTAGAGCAGATCTTTCACTAGGACTCCACAAACCACCCTTGATAACCGATTCCAATGGCCATTTAACCACACTGTGAAAGATACACACTTTAAGGGCAGTTAGAATATGCATTTAAATGGGGTTAGAGCAACTCTAGATGACCTAGTAGTTTTTAATGTTGGCAGTGACCAGTTCTCTGACTACTCTAGAGTTTCCCTCATTGCCATCATCAGTGGGACATTAGACAAGCTCCCCCCAAATCCAGCCAGTTCTTAGGAAACCAGCCACCAATCTCATAAGCCCACTGCCCTATCCTCTACCTCAAATCCCAAGGCAAAAGCATAGGGCACAGCCATACAATCCAGCTGCTGCCAACATTCTGGAGTCCTTAGATCAGGTGACATCATGGAAGAGGTTTGGGTAGCACACAGGGCTGATTTCATGGCTATGGACAGCCACCCAATATCTCTGCTCATCCTGTCTGAGGTACCTGCAGGCCCACAACACAGTGAACTAACTCAGCTGGCTGGGATGCGTCTTAGCTTTATCCTGGAGCCAAGCCTTTATCATTGTGGATTAGCGACAGGCAACTTGCCTCTGTTCTTCCAGAGCTACCAACTGAGGAGCCCAACTGGGATCTATCCTGCTCCGTAATACATGCTTCAGGCCTAGAGGAGCCTCATGTTAGAGCGCATGGCTACCACCAGCCTGCAAATAGCACCCAGCTTTCTATCTCCTGCCCAGCAGATAACTGACCATTAGAAGCTCAGCTGAGTGTCCAACCCTGATGATTTTTCTGGAGACTATGTTCCTCCTTACACCCACAAAAGGACGGACTCCTAATCTAGCCTAGTGTTTCTTGAACTATGTTCTATGGAACACTGGTGTTCTGTGAACAACTTGTAGTTGTGCTGTGACCTCTTCTTTGTTTTTGTCACTTCTTTGGGGTTTTTTTGTGTGTGACAAGATTTTTTTTCTGCTTTTCCCGGTGCCTGACTGCTCAACAAATGTTTATCTGGTAACCTTAGGTGTTCTGCCTCAAAAAATATTGTTTGGTGTTCTGTGATCTCAAAAAATTTAAGAAACACTGATCTGGCCTACCCCATCCAGAAGAGCAGAGGCCTTTTCCTGGGACTGAACTCACCATAGCTGGCCTAGCCCTGCTGATCTGAGAGAATCTAAACCGAGGGCATACACCTGTGCTCCTTTCTCAGCTAGGGAGACAGACACAACTGCCGGAGGAGGGGAGGGCTAACACTCCCCTTGCCAGCCTGCAGGAGGGTCAGACATGCCCATCAGAAGCCACATCTCTGGACTGCATGCTCAGCCCTGTGGGATGCTGTGCAAGCCCTCCAGTGACCGAGAGAGGAAGAGACTCTTGTCCACCCTCTGTCAGGCTGACCACGTAGGTGTCTTTACAGACGGAGAAGAGGGTTGGCTTCTCAAATCTGCCTGGGAATGGGAAGGGGTCAGAGCTGATCCATGGCTGAGGCTTGTGCATTGCAGAGTCCATCCCCCCACAGAGAGCTGTTTACCGAGCAGCTCTGACTGCCGACAGGCCTGTGGGGATCAATTGCCCTCCAGGAAGCCACTAGGCTGTTCAGTTCTCCTGAACCACTTCCCCAGCTCAATTTTATTAAAGGCTGCAGCTCAGTTGGTGCCCTGCTGCAAGCAGAACAACAATCCAGCCTGTTGCGTGCCGCCTGCCAAGCAGCGGGAGGCCCCCAAAGCAACATTGCCATAACAACCTCATGGAGAGAGCCCTGACAATGGCCGTGGCCTGTTTCCACTGCCATGGTCCCGCTCACCAGGCAAGTATTAGGTTGAGAAGGGCTGTTCAGCCCGGGTATAAGCAGACTTCACTCCATGGAGGTCAAGACAGACCACTTACACTAGGGCTAAATTTGGCCCATAGTTTGTTGGAAGCTCTAATTCATAGACTCATAGACTTTAAGGTCAGAAGGGACCATTATGATCATCTAGTCTGACCCCCTGCACAGTGCAGGCCACAGAATCTCACCCACCCCTCTTAGAATAATCCTCTCACCTATGTCTCAGATATTGAAGCCTTCAAATACTTTGAAGGCCCCAACATGCAGAGAGTCCTTCAGCTGTGATCTGTGCCCAATGCTACAGAGGAAGGCGAAAAACCTCCAGGGCCTCTGCCAATTTACCCTGGAGGAAAATTCCTTCCCGACCCCAAATATGGCGATCAGCTAAACCCTGAGCATGTGGGCAAGACTCACCAGCCAGACACCCAGAAGTTCCCTATAGCAACTCCTATCATCCCTCCATTGACCTATTTCCAACTGATAATGAATGGTCAATTAGTTACCAAGATCATGTTATTTCATCCAACCATCCCCTTATCATAGAATCATAGAACTGGAAGAGACCTCAGAAGGTCGTCAAGTCCAGCTCTCCGCTCAGGCAGGACCAATTCCATCTAAATCAACCCGGCCAGGGCTTTGTCAAGCCGAGACTTAAACACCTCTAGGGATGGAGACTCCACTACTTCCCTAGGTAACCCATTCCAATGCTTCACTACCCTCCTAGTAAAATAGTTTTTCCTAATATCCAATCTGGACCTCTCCCACCACAACTTGAGACCATTGCTCCTTGTTCTGCCATCTGTCACTACTGAGAACAGCCTCTCTCCATCCTCTTTGGAACCTCCCTTCAGGAAGTTGAAGGCTGCTATCAAGTCCCCCCTCACTCTTCGCTTCTGCAGACTAAACAGACCCAAGTCCCTCAGCCTCTCCTCGTAGGTCATATGCTCCAGACCCCTAATCATTTTGGTTGCCCTCTGCTGGACCCTCTCCAATGCGTCCGCATCCTTTTTGTAGTGGGGGGCCCAGAACTGGACACAGTACTCCAGATGTGGCCTCACCAAACCCGAATAAAGGGGAATAATGACATCTCTGGATCTGCTGGCAATGCTCCTCTTAATGCATCCTAATATGCCATTAGCCTTCTTGGCTACAAGGGCACACTGTTGACTCATATCTAGCTTCTCATCCACTGTAACCCCCAGGTCCTTTTCTGCAGAACTACTACTTAACTGGTTGGTCCCCAGCCTGTAACCATGCTTGGGATTCTTCCGTCCCAAGTGCAGGACTCTACACTTGTCTTTGTTGAATCTCATGAGATTTCTAGTGGCCCAATCCTCCAATTTGTCTAAGTCACTCTGGACCCTATCTCTGCCCTTAAGCGTATCTACCTCTCCCCCTAGCTTAGTGTCATCCGCAAACTTGCTGAGGGTGCAATCTATCCCCTCATCCAGGTCATTAATAAAGATATTGAACAAAACTGGTCCTAGAACCGAACCTTGGGGCACTGCACTAACATACAGTCCTGAAGAGAAGCGACAGAGTTGGGCTACTTCCCTCCCTGAAGCAGGTCTTTACCCTACTACAGAGGAGAGCGAGATTCTTTGCCGTTTCCCCTACAGACACCAGCTACTGCCCTCACATTAAACCAGACCAAAAGGTGTCTGGCTTCCTGAAGGCTGATCAGTGCCATAGGAGTTCCAGGATATGCTGCCAACGTGGTACTAGGCATTGCCTGACAACAAGCTCATGGTCCAGAGGTTGGGAGGGTTGGCCTTTGAACTATGTGCCATACACAAATGGGACGTGAGTTTATCTCAAAAGCACAGGACTCACCCATGCACGGTTAATCACAGAGTATGAATGAGGATCCTTGAGGAGGTATGGCCCTTGTGTCATTAGACCAGGAATGATTGGTCCTTGCAGAACTTGTGTGATCCAGGCATGATCTTTCCCCTTTTTGGTTTGAGGAGATTTGAGGAAGACATGAGAAAAAGGTCTCTGCAAAGCTTACGTTAGGGGAAGAAGTTCTCCTCTGGTCCTGCAAGGTGCTAACAGAGGAAACAGAATAATGCAGGTTTGCATGCACATACCCCAACCACTGGGATCTTGCAATGGAGCAGAGTTGGTGAGACCATCCAGGCCAGCTCTGGAGTAACAGGGATTTCTCTGCTCCTGGAGCCAGCAGCCTCTCTGCTTGAACTGGACAGGTTGCATGTGTGCCAATGTGCATGGAGGCACCTGGTCTGTTAATGAGTATTGTGTTAAACATGCTATGGAGAGATGGGCTCTCCCGGTGACTTACCCTTTGGATCCAGGTGAGTAGTTTTGGGGTAGGAGAGGCAAATAATGAGCTGGAAATTAAATCCTCCTGTTCCTCTGACGTCACTCAGTGCACAAAGTAGATTTTGTACAGGTGCACGTGCTGACTGGTGAGGCACGGAACTGCCAGTCTGGCTCTCCCAGGACAGGCTACTAGCAGAGTGAGATGTAATTCAGGACCATGGACAGTGCACATGGGGGTGCACGGCCCTTGGAGAGTCTTCTGCACAGGCATTAGAGAAGGGCTTGGGTTTGACGCTCACAGCTCTCCCAGGCCTGGGGCCCCTGACTGAGTCTGCAGCTTGGCTGAAATGTCAGCGCAGTGCAAGAGAGCCAGGCTGCAAAAGGCTCCGCCTGATTTGACAACCGCACCCTTCGTGTGTAATGGCACTTTTCAGCCTCACTGAGCCCTCTAGTCATCCAATGCCTCAGCCTCTGGGGGCAGGACAGTAACACAGGGCCCCACCTCCCTGATGGAGCAAGGAGAGGGCCAGTGAGAGCATTTTAGGGTAACCACAGGCTACGTGCTGGGAAAAAGGGTCCTGATTTGCTCCTCAGTCAGAGCTGGGCCATAAAACAAAGCAAGAGATTACTCTGAGTGACGAACCCCACGGCTTGGCCCCCATCCAAGGCTCTTAAAGCACTCTGCAAACATAGACATAACGGCCAGGCTGGGTCAGACCAAAGGTCCACTGCCGACAGTGGCCAGTGCCAGATGCCCCAGAAGAAGGAACACAACAGATTCCATGGGGGACAGTCCTCAGAGGCAGGCGCTGTCAGCCACTCTGGCCACACCCTTTCCCCCAGACAGAACCAGGCATGGGGCAGAGAGACAATTGCAGATGCTTTCTGGTGCAACCTTCTCCAGTGCTGGAGTCTGCACCTCAGGGACCTTGCATTGAAGGAAGGACAAATCTAGCCCTAAACCAAAGAAACAGAGACCCCCTTTTGAATCCTGTTAAGCTTTTGGCCTCACTAATAAATTGTGGCAGTGAGTTCCACAGGTATGTTCTAAAGGTGAGTTTCATTGGCAACGGAAATGATTAACTGGTGTCAAGAAGCTGTTGGGGAGCTAAGCCTTCATGCTCCCCAAGTTCCAGCAGCATCCCAGGCAATTGGGCACTGTCAACATGACAAACATCACCACCTTGCTGTAAACATCCACAACTGAGACACAAAAAACCAGAGAGAGAGAGAATGGGTGATATTGCCTCTGGAGTAAAACAGAAATTGGGATGCAGCTCACTGATCCTCCATCAACACCTGGGAGCAGCATTGTCACTCACTTAACAGCAAATCAAAGAGGGCTGGGAGGCAAGCCGCCACAGCTCCTTACAAAATTACAGCGCTTTCCCCAGAGATTCGGCACTTAATACCTGGCTGTCTCCCTTGAACACGGAAAGGAGTAACAGGATAAGCTGCTAATCAGAGGCCCATCTGCTACTCCGCCTCACCGCTGGAGTCAGAACCAGAATGTGCCAGGCAAAGCATTTGCCCTTATGCATTCTATGGGCTTCCTGTGCGGGCTCCTCTCCCAGTCTTCCTGTTTATCCTCCTCGCTCCATTTCCTAGAACAAGAGTCCAAAACCATCAGGTCCTACCTCAGGTACTTACCTGGCTCTCAGCATGTAGCATCTGTGAGGAGCCCAGGACGAGAACATAGACTCAATGGATTCACCCCCCCACACCTGAGCAGGACTGTGCTATTTTATAGATGAGGCACAAACTGGCTAAGTGACTTGCCCAAGATCATACAGGAAGTCTTTGGCAGAGCAGGGAATTGAACCCAATTCCTTGGTTAGTGTTCTAACCACTTGGCAATCTGGCCTCTCCTGCCAACCTCCCATCAGGCCCTAGAGGATGTTTAGCTGCTGCTGACTGCCCCTATGGTTACCGAGGCGGATGCCAGGCTCTCACATCAGCTTCCTAGTGAGCTATGGAGATAAGCCAATGTAAGAGTGTGTTTAAGTAAGCCCTGCTGCCCAGAGACCCAACCCTACATTGGGACACATTCCTCATGAGCACTCTTTATGCTACATCCTGGAGTCCTGGACCTACATCTCCTCTCCGATAGGGTTGGGGCAGGCAGGGGACATGCTACAGAGGCAGCTTCCATGTCTGAGTTGCCAGACCATGGAGTGATTCCCCTATGTCTGTGGGTCCCAGATGCTAGTCCCTTCCCTTCTAACTTAGCCAGAGTGGGAGTTATGTGGAATGACGCCAGCAGGTTTGGCCTAGAAGTGAGATTCTTGATGCTCCTGTGCTGCAGGGGGTTGAACTGGCTAGGCTGCTCCAATCTGAAATGGAGCCGTCTTTGGGGATGGTGCTGGAGTACATACCCACTGCTAATTGACAGGAAATTCCTATTGCCCTCTCTAGGGCTCAGCTTCACGAGCTACCCTCTCCCACTCAGCCCACTGGTGTGTGTAAGCTGGCTTGTCTGCCTGCATTCCTCAGCTCAGAAAGAGGATGCTTTCCCATTCATTTCAGACGAAGAGCCACACCGCACAAGGAATTCAATTCTGGCAAGATAAAAGGCTCAGAGCAGCGTATTGTTTGGGGGACTGTCAAGGGTCTCTCTCCCCTTTGGCTACATACCAAGCAGATTGCAGACCAGCTCCTACCTGCACGGCGGGCCTGGCACAGGGCACCATGCTGGAAAAAGGCTAAGAAGGGCCTGCAGCAGACCATGCAGGGAATCTGAAACTTTCCAAGGAAACCATTCATCTCCAGGGACAGGTGAGGATTTTTTTTCTTAGTAATAGAAAATAAATGGGCAAAGCAGAGAAGAGAGACAAAGCTATGAATGGCAGCCCAAGAAAACGTTAGATTAAAGACGATTACAAAGGGAGGTTGTTTTTGTTTTCCTCCATGGAAGAGAGCTAGCTCTTACCTCATGGACCAAAGCCACAAAGGGTCACTGGATAAAGCCACCGGGGTTGATGGAGAGTAACAGGGTATTCTTCTGGTGCCAGTGTAAGGGTTGCCACGGACTTCCTACAAGGTTACACTTAGCATCAGATATAGCGTCTTGCCCAGTTGGAGTGCCTTTGTGCTCTCATAATCCCCAACTGCTTTGCTGTTACCTGCTGTGCCAGTGACTAAACCAACCCTCAGCAGACTTGAGGCTTAGGAGAACTGCAAAGCAGGTGTGCAGCCATTTTTGGCCCTTGGAGCCAGAACCATCAACATCACAACTAGCTCTTGGCTGAATTTTCAAAGAGGCCACACACAAAATTTGGGCTACAGAGTGAACTCACCAGTCATCAACAGCCCCTTCTATCTGTAAAGGTCTGCAGCAAAATGGTTCAGTTAAGTATCTGCTAGCTGTCCTGGGGAGAAAGAGGGTTTTGCTTTCTACAGCTGCCACGCATGAGCCCTGAGAAAAAATGGTGAAAAACTGTTACTGTAGAAGTTACAACTGAACCATAAACAAACTTATCAGTGTTGTGCACTTATCACTGTTCCATTGACACCACTCATGTTCAAGCATCTATCTACTGAAGGGTGGCAATGAAACTCAAATTCAATTAATTCAAGAAGCTTTCTAAATGAGACCCACTGAACGTTTAATCATCGTTCAATGTGGAGTTAAATAAAAGCAGTTTCAATTGGGAAGAGAAAATAAATAGAACAAATTAGGCTTCCATGAGAGCCCAGGGAAATTCAGTCTGAGAACCGTCTTTACACTGGGACCTTGCTTTATGGAGAGCCTTCTGAAGGACAGAGTCTTACTATCATTAGATTCTATAGACATTGTGTATTAATAGCACCAGATTCACTCCTTGATTTCATCACTGGTTTCTAGTCAGACATTTTGGAACCGGACTCCTGAGTTCTTTACAACTAATGAAACTATTTAGAGATAAGTCAGATCCAGAAAGCAGAGCCCAGTGAGGTGTCTGGATCAGTATCATGGGATCTGAACCTGCCTGAGGAGATTAGCTCTTTACCAGAGCTCAAACCAGAAGGGGTCTCATTTCTAGGCCTTTTATGAATGTTGTGGTAGTCTCTGAAAACCAGCCAGCTGCAAGAAGGCTGCCAAGCTGACCATATCTCACAGCATTTCTGGTGGTGGAGACTGAAGTTTGGTGAGAACAACTTGACAGAGCTTGATGCCAGCCCCCAAACCCCACCTTCTCCCACCACCTTCCTGTTTTTTATTGTTTACTTTAATAAGAGCAACAAGCGTAAGTCTTGACCTAAACTTTCTCCTGAGCTTGACAATTTCTAGGGCTTTTTCCTGCAGTACCCCCCAGTTTGTGTCCCTCGTGCCCTTGGGGCTGTTGGTAATAGGACGAGCCTAGTCTGGCTGCAAGGGTGACCTATGATATGGACACTTTTCAGCTACAAACTGGACAGGGATCTAGTTTATTTCACACAGCCTCCTGAACACTCAGCAGCTGGTAATAACGGTCAGTCATTACCCAAAAGTCTCCAAGGCATAGCTGTGTTAGTCTGTAACTTTAAAAACAGCCTCTAAGGTACCACAGGACTGCTTGTTAACACATATAATACATCATGAGCTTTCCTGAGTAAAACCCACTCCATCAGATCAGTACTCTCAGCTGATGAAGTGGGTTTTACCTACGAAAGCTCATGATATATTATCTCTGTTAGCCTCTAAGGTGCCACAGAGCTGCTTGGTGTATTTAAAGTAATTACTAAAGTTCTGTCTTCATATAAAACATTATTTGTGGTTATATTTTATCCTGCAAAGTTGGGTGGGGGGGGAGGGAGGAAAAGGAGCATATAGATCTTAGGCAGAGTTGAGGTGAACCAAGGTATGGGAGGGGACACTGCTCCTTTTGTCCCATAGCAAAAGATGCCTCAGTTTCTCCTTGGCCCCTCCATTCCCTGTTAAGGTAGGGCAGAAAGAAGTTCGATTTATGTTTTGACCCAGGAATATCCTAGGGATCTTAAATATCGGTTAACTGAATAGTCGAGTAACCTCATGAATTCTTATTGGTTACTCGACTATTCTATAGTACCCGGGGGTGGGGCTGGCAGCCAGTGCGCCTCACTCCCAAGGAGCCCCCTGCCACCCTGCGCTGCTGCCTCTGTATCAGAGGCAGAAGGGTGGGTTGCCAAGCTAGAGATCCCCTCAGGGACCGGCCGCCTATCACCCCATGCTGCTGCCTCTGTTACAGGGGTGGCAGCAGTCTGTTTGGGGTAGGGTCTGAGCTTCTGGATCTGGCGTGAGCTGGAAGTGAGCCGGGCAGCCTGCCCGCCTACCTCCTAATAACCCTTTAAATGCAGAGCTGCAGCGGGGGTAGGTCCTGGACCCGTCGCAAGCCAGGACTGAGACAGGCTGTTGGTCAGTCTGCTAAAAAATTTATTGGTGGCGGGTGCGGGGGGAATGCGTGTAGTCTATAGCATTAACCTATAAGCTTTTGCTTATCAGTTAATTAACTAGACTATTACATCTCTAAAATATCCCAGTTAGGATGATCAAAACCGTTTTGCTGCCCCATGGGGTTCTCCAGGATTGCAATCTGATTAAACCCAAGGGAAAAGAAAACACTCACCAGGGAAAACAGGGAGGAGCACAATGCCTTTCATTTACCATAAGCTTTCCCTGTAGGAAGTCAAGAAAATCTCCATTCAGATTTCTGCTCCTGTCCATCCCTTCCATTTCTGGTTCATCTCTCTGTTAAGTTGCTTCACATGGCAGGGTTCCAGCTGCCATATTTATGTTCCTTCCTGCACTACAGAATGTACGGCGTGCAGACCACTTGGAAAAAATCCTGTTTTATGAAAGGTGGGGCAAGTGATTTCCGGCTCAGAGCCTGGATCTTTGTCAATGACCAATGTTCGTGAAGATGCCTTGCCACGTCAAAAAGGCATTCCTTACCTTAAAAGCCGAGGAACTTCGGTTGCTCTTTCCCTGAACGCTGTGCACTGGTTGATCGGATCTGGGCACTCAGAGTCAATCAGCTTCAATCTGGAGTCTTTTCTGTTCCAACCCCATATAAAGGTGGGGAGACTTGAAGAAAGAGGCGTTGGTGTTCCAGAAGCAGGCATGGTACTAGATTCACTTCTAGAAACCAGGAGGTCCAAATACCAGTACCGCACACCCTTCTTCTCGCAGGATAGAGGTAACCAAGCTCAGTGCAATGGGGTCTGTTTACTAGGCAACCACCAGAACAAGGTTTTCACGTGACAGTGATTGAATAATGGCTCATTTCTTCCCCCTTGCTACTGCAAGGAGGAAACCCTGTTCCTGGCTATTTTTCTAATGACCTTGGGGGGTTCTAAAGGACAAATCCTGTCATGTGATCAGCATCACACAAGACCAACCATACTCCACACATCTAGGGCTTTACCATCCCGCCCATGTCCTGGAGCCCCTTCCATGAGAAGTCTCTGAAGGCAGGAACAAGCTTCAAGGTATTTATTTCTTTAGATTTAAGTCACTAATGTCCTGCTGTACCATTAACAATATTATGAAATATCCTCTGCAGATATTTCAATAGGAACTCTGTCTGCTGACAACCTCCTTTCCTCCTCGGCCTTGAAAGCAAACCTTCAAGGCCCTCTCCAAAACCCCTGCTTCCTGAGGTTTTTGGAAACATACACAGCTGGAGTTTGCTGATGCGGGAACTCTAGAACAGCTGTGTTGATTAGAGAATATCCCCCACATCACAGGAGGCTTCTACCTTATCCTTGAGACCCTCAGGGTAGTTAACATGAGCCGGCCAAGATGACCTTTGCTCCCCATTTGTATAGAGAAAAGAAAAAGAGAGACGTTCACTTTGTCAATACATTGTGGGCTTGCCTCGGCAGTCAAGGCCTAATACAAGACTTAAGCCAGCCATGTGCTGATTGTTTTCAGCTTCTTTGGAGTCCAATGGAACAGGACTGGCCCAGGAGAGCTAAAGTCAGACGTGAGGCTAAGGGCACCTAACCTGATTTGACTTGCACCTTTTTCTGGAACTTCCACTTCGATGTGATCCTGTCCAACTACTCTGCACTCACTAGGTCTTAGCCACAGGAAACATGCCCCCATCGGGGCACACATCTTGGAATCTGGCCCACCAAGCCAATGGGGGTCTGAGCTGGGGAGCAGGGGAGAGAATGGAAGGCAGAAAAGCAGCCAATCATGTATCTGTTAACACAGCTCCCACTCCCCACAGTAACTTGCACTTTCTTCTGCCTATTCAATACGTTGGTTACACCAATTGACTCCTTTGCGCTCAGCACATAATGTTAGGCAGGAGCATCTACACAGCACTTATTTCGAAATAGAGCTCTCTTCCTCCAACTCCCCTTATTCCTCATACAATGAGGGTTAGAATCATAGAACCAGAGCTGGAAGAGACCTCAGGTCATCAAGTCCAGCCCCCTGCCCAGGGCAGGACCTATCCCAACTAAATCAACCCGGCCAGGGCTTTGTCAAGCCGAGACTTAAACACCTCTAGGGATGGAGATTCCATCACCTCCCTAGGTAACCCATTCCAGTGCTTCACCACCCTCCTAGTGAAATAGTTTTTCCTAATATCCAACCTAAACCTCTCCCAATGTAACTGAAACCATTGCTCCTTGTTCTGCCATCCATCACTATTGTGAACAGCCTCTCTCCATCCTCTTTGGAACCTCCCTTAAGGAAGTTGAAGGCTGCTATCAAATCCCCTCTCACTCTTCTCTTCTGCAGACTAAACAAACCCAACTCCCTCAGCCTCTCCTCATAGGTCATGCGCTCCAACCTCCTAATCATTTTGGTCGCTCTCTGCTGAACCCTCTCCGATGTGTCCACATCCTTTTTATAGTGGGGGGCCCAGAACTGGACACAGTACTCCAGATGTGGCCTCACCAGAGCTGAATAAAGGGGAATCACTTCTCTGGATCTGCTGGCAAAGCTCCTCCTAATGCACCCTAATATGCCATTAGCCTTCTTGGCTACAAGGGCACACTGTTGACTCATACCCAGCGTCTCATCCACTGTAATCTCTCCCCCTAGCTTAGTGTCATCTGCCAACTTGCTAAGGGTGCAATCCATCCCCTCATGAATAAAGATGTTGAACAAAACTGGTCCAAGAACTGATCCTTGGAGCACTCAGCTAGAAACTGACTGCCACCTGACATCGAGCCGTTGATCACTACCTGTTGGGCCTGAGTTGGGTTACAGGACTCTGAGTAAGCAGTCCTCCAGCTTGACAGTATTTTGACACTATTTCGAAATCACTACCTGTTGTGTAGACACGGACTAAGTTATTCCGGAATGGCGCTTGTTATTTTGAAACTGTATTGCAGTGTAGATGTGCCCTACATTAAGGTTAGGTAACATGTGCTGACTAAGCATGACCTAAATGCGACCTTTTGCCTTGCATTGATGTAAGGTAAAAATCTAGGCTACAACTCACACAACTAAAAATTAAATTAAAAGTTTGAAATCTCAGCCTTAACGTACAGCTGCCCAGAGAGAATTGTGTGTGATGTACTGGGCGCAGGTCTGGTGGGTCCAAAAAAGATCCCACTGTACTTTTCAGAAGGGGATTGTCCTGAAATTCTCTCCCCCACTTTCCCTCCCTGAATAGATGTATGCTTGTGAGTTACACTGGAAACGGCTGCATTTCAGCCATGTTCTTTTTCTCTGTGGTCTCATCTTGTGCTCCTTGCACATGCAGGCTTTGATTCAAGTCAGAGGGTGCTTTTAGCATGCACAATGTGGCCCCTTTGCAAAGTACTTTGGGAACTATAACAACATGAATTATCACTGCCATCTCTAGCGCTCATTACAATATTTATGAGTAAATACTGTCAAATCCAAGAGGTCACTGAAACAAATCACCATCTGATACTGGCTGCAGCCCGCTTGCTGCTGCACTATACACAATTGCATTAAAGAGGCTCAGGGTTTTTGATTTAGTCCAGGAAGAAAATATCCTTTAGTCTGTTATGCTTCAGCGTGGCCACATTCCTTGCCTCTTATTTGTTAGTTCAGTCGCTGCTCTATTCACTACACGTAAAGAGAATGCCACGAGGCCTGTCCCCCCGTTCCCCCCCTTTGCTGGTTCTGGAGACAGTAAGTCATGACCTCCTATCTCCATGTTCCAGGGTGTGCTGAGGATCCTGCCAGGTCTCCTCTTTCCATGGCTGGGAAGGATTTTCACTCTCATCTGGGTTTAGTGCAGCGATGGGTAAGCAAGATTAGTAAGTGGGCGGTCTGAGTGGCCCTCCATCTCAGTGGGCTGCATGGGGACTGTGCACCTTTTGCCCCCCAATCCCATTCCTTTCTTGCACACTGGGGCACTTGAGCCCCACACTGCCTACTCCTCTCCCAGCTGAGTCAATGTTCCAGCTCTGGGACGGATGGGGAGGAGCGGGGACAGAGCACAAATCAGCGGATTCAGGGCCTTCCAAAAGCGCTGGGAAGGAGGGGAGGCGAAGTAGTGCAGGGTGTGTGTCCCAGTGTGCGAGATGGGAGTGGGAGAAGGGAGCAGACAGGGGGTCCGTGGGCTGCAGGTGGAACCCCAGTGAACTGCAGGTTGCCCACCACTGGTTTACATTATCTTGGAGGCTGGGGACAAGATAAGATCCGGGCTGGAGAATGGCTGGGAGCAGGACAGGCACAAGAGAGATCACAGCTGTGGGCATGCACTTGAGCAGCCCAGGGTCTGCTGTAGCTTCTGGGCTACAGCAGCCTTGAGGACTTCCTCTGCCAATCAGGTAGCCCTGCTGTGACCCAGGTGTGCTGAGGCTACTGAGAGCTTGGATAGGCGCAGCTGCACACCCTCATTCCTGACCCCCTGAGCTCCAGCTCTCCTGGAGCTACTTGCTGGTTTCAGCTGACTCACCTGACCCTTGGCAGGAAAACCAATGGGAAACCACTTACAAGCTGATGTCCACTCCTCTGAATTCCTCCGTCATGGGATGGCCATCAGCTATTGTAGGACAAAAATTTGCGGGCTTGTGAATGTGAACGCATCCCAGGGAAACAGCCTGAGAGATTCACAAACCCTCCAGCTCCCGGACACTCCCCCAGCCCTGCTCATGATGCCTGTAATTGAGGTGGGTAGTGCCAGACGTGGGAGGAGAGCAGGTTATTTCTCAAGGCCTGTAGATGGTCTGTAGGTGCCAGGAAGGATGAATGAATTCAGCTGCTCACACCTTAAACATGTATCAGACACTTGCTCTGGGAAGATCACAATCTTGGGGGCATCTGGGAAATGCCTCGGGCCAGGACTAAGCCTGATGCGGGTAGGGCAGGACCAAGCAAGAGAACATTTATGCTGCCTGAAAAGGACTGAGTCGTGCATGGACAGGTGACTTGCTCATTGGACAAACTCCATCTAGGACACTTTCACACAAGGAGAACAATGGAATTCCCTCCGCATGGGCAAAGGTATAAAGAGGGCTATGAGGGCTCCTCCATTTTGTCTTCATTCCAGCTCATTTCTTCTGAAGCATCTTTGCTATGAATTGAGCCTGAAACGACTGATGGTCCATCCTAACAAACGATGTATTCCACAGACTTATAAAACAGAAGATTATTTAATCTCTGGTTCAAGCCCACACCAAGAACTCTGCATGTAGTACATGTAATTTGATTCCTTTAACACAGGGCTGGCCAACTCACAGCTCGTGAGCCACATGCTTTCCCCCCCCTTTAAATTGCAGCTTGTGAAGCCACCCCGAGCCCCTAAAAACGGCCCCCTTGCCCCCGGTTCCCTGTGCTCACCGTCCGGCGCAGCGAAGCAAAATGTCTCCGACAAGATGGCGCTGGCTGACGGAAGCCTGATGTGGTCACCCGGAGTTTTGTTTAAAGGGGCAGTGTCCTTTTTCTGCTCAATCAATGCAGTTGGGGCTTTTTTTTTTTTTTTGGCTCGACAACTTTTTTCCTCGGCCCTTTGCACTATATCCCCAACTATTGTGGCTGTTTGCCTTTAACGGGTTGGCCACCCCTGATTTAACAATTCACAGGGGTAAATTCAGCCTGGATGAACTGTCAGTTAACCAGTTATCAGTAAGTATCACCTGGTTAACGAGTAACCCATTAACATCTCTACTTGGTACCAGGGCATGTTAGCTAAACACCAACAAAATCATTTGTCTTGTCATAGACTCATAGACTTTAAGGTCAGAAGGGACCATTATGATCATCTAGTCTGACCCCCTGCACAGTGCAGGCCACAGAATCTCACCTACCCCTCCTAGAATAATCCTCTCACCTATATCTCAGATATTGAAGCCTTCAAATACTTTGAAGACCCCAAGATGCAGAGAATCCTCCAGCTGTGATCTGTGCCCCATGCTACAGAGGAAGGCGAAAAACCTCCAGGGCCTCTGCCAATCTACCCTGGAGGAAAATTCCTTCCCGACCCCAAATATGGCGATCAGCTAAACCCTGAGCATGTGGGCAAGACTCACCAGCCAGACACCCAGAAAGTTCTCTATAGTAACTCCTGTCCTTATCCTCTGTCTCTCCTAACACTAAGATTGCAATACTTCACATCTCCCCTTGGCTAAAACAGCATATGGTAAGTAAAAAGCAATTTGGAGAGCTTAAAATGAATAGTAATAATTATATAAAATATTGTGCTATTATATATGAGATTGGCTAATGCTATAAACCTTACAGGCTCTTTTTTAGTGGGCTCCATTCATATTTGCAAAATAGAAGATCTGCAGAAGGCATGCGTGGCCTAATGACAAAAGGCTGATGGGTATAATGCAGTTTCTAAGCCTTATCGTACCTCCCAGCAGTATATGAGCAAGAGTTGTAGCACTTAACTGGAGTATAGTGACAGTCTTGATGACCAGACTGGTTGCACAGGATCTCTATCCATGGATGAGGTGCAGATTTTGGGGTAGAATTCTCAGGCCTGTATCAGTCAGCCAAAGACCAGTGCCAGCATCAACACAGAGAGATCCAGAGTTAAAAGGTGGAAGCAACACCCAGGAATAGTGAACAGTCCCATCTCTGCAGCAAGCGGGCAGGGAGTTCAATGGATTAATGCATTAACCTCTCTCATGTAGAAATCTCCACTCTAATCTGAAATGCAGCTCACAGAGTACTCAACACAGTCCCAAAAGGCAGTTTTTCCCATCTAATAAACCTTCCCCAGAGGTGGAGATCATTCCTCCATATAGCCCTCTTCCTTTGCAGAGCCCTTCACTGGTGACCTTCCTGAATTGTGGTTTCTAGCCATGTTTGCTTCTGCATTGTTTCCTGCACCATCATCTTGGTGTGATTTAAATGCTCCTTGGGGCAGACGTGCTCTTTGTGAAGCATCACACCCAGCACTACACAAATTTTCACTGCTCTTCTACAACCTGCAGATACTGGAAAAGGAGACTGCTTTCAAAAGGGACACTTTAGCTGCTCCTCGGAGACTTGTGTTTTTCATACATTTACTCATGTTCAACATCCTATTTATTGCCCCCGGATTCTTCTGGCAGTCAAGTCAGTTCAGCCACCCAAAGAAGTTCCCCAATTCTGAGGCAAATGCAGACTGAGGATAATTTTACTGAACTATAAAACAAACTCCTGCAACCACAAATTGAGGGGAGGGATAGCTCAGTGGTTTCAGCACTGGCCTGCTAAACTCAGGGTTGTGAGTTTAGTCCTTGAGGGGGGCCATTTAAGGATCTGGGGCAAATCTGTCAGGGATGATACTTGGTCCTGCCATGAGGGCAGGGGACTGGACTTGATGACCTCTCAAGGTTTCTTCCAGCTCTATGAGATAGGTAACCAAGGCCAACATCCCCATGGCACCAGTTCCCGGTCATGTTTTATATTTAGTTTCCTTCAGAGCTGCAGGTGGAAGCACGTATGATACTAATTCAAATGTTCTCAGTCTACCTCAAAGCTAGACATACAAATATACAGGAGCAAAAGTGGATGAGAGCCTCCTCTAGAAGATCTGTTTGCCATCAGCCATCATTTCCTTTGTGCCAACAGAATCATGGTTCAGTAGACAGGGCTCTAGGCTAGGAATAGGTAACCCTGTGTTCCACTCCTAGCTCTGCCTCTGACCTGTGGAGTGATCTTGGGTCACCTTTCTGGGCTCTAGTTTCTCCATATAGGGAATGGAGTTATATTTACCCTCCTTTGTAAAGCAATGATTTCCAGACAAAATGCATTAGGTAACTACTACTACAATTATTCCTTTCCATGTCATTCTTACCAGCCCTTCAGAGCATTTTTAAGCAATTATTTCCATTTAGAGCTAATTTGCCCATTATTTATAATCTAGTTTTTAAAATAAATTCTTTGCAGCAATATTGTGCCGACTGAATTCTGACTGTGCTGAAATTTCCTTGGTATCATCCCAATACAAATGCCACAGGAACAGAACTAGTTAGAGCTATTCAAGAAGCAACGAATCAAAGCATCTAAACTTAAAGAGCATTTTCCAGTAGTTTGGAAGTTGTGCCCTCTCCTATGGATATTAATACCAGAGGGCATTGGACTGAGTGTCACGAGACCTGGGTTCTAATCCTGGTTCTGACACCAACATGTTGTGTGACCCATGGCATGACACTTCACCTCTGTGCCTTTCTTGACCTTTCCACTCTGTCTTACTAAGACTCTAGCCCTGTGGTTCCCAGCCTTTTCCAGATGGGGACCCATTTTGACAATTCAGGAAGACTTGGTGACCCAAGGCAATTAAAAAATGGAGGGGGGGGGGAAGAGGCCCTTGAGGAGACACTTGGTGACCCTTTTGAAATGTAATGGCGACCCATGTTTGGGTCCCGACCCATAGGTTGGGGAACCCTGCTCTAGCCTCTTTGGGACAGGGACTCTCTCTTATTTGGTGTTTGTACATTGAGGAAGACAGAGAGGCCCCAATATTGGTTCGGGTCTGTGGGTAATAACCCCACTGCCAGTACTGAGCATGTCCCAGTATAGAACTTATCTATAAAACCTGCCTTATCTATGAAACCTGAGCTGGTGGTTGTACTGGGCACATCTGATACTTTTCCATGACATGAATGTTGGAGGCATACAAATGGCAGCAAGGAAGGGGTTAAAACACAGGCCTCCCACTGCCCTACAATCCTCCTTTGTTCCCTTTATTGTTCTCTCTCCATTTCATACCTAGCTCCAATTTCACTCCCCACCCCCATCTATTACCAATGCATTGTTCTGGGCTTCACACAATGCTATTGTGTTGAACTACTTAATTAGGCATTGGTTTATACTAGTCCTGCTAAACATGGATCTGGCAGAATAATGAAATTATTTCTAAACTATTAAGCACTGGGTACTGCAAACATTGCCAACTGTATGGAATCTTGTAAAAAGTTGTGGGCAAATAATGCAGGATATCCTACAGCTCAGTATGCGGCGGGGGGGGGGGGAGGACGTACAGGGGGGCAGGGGAGGATTATGGACGTTAAGGTTAACACTCAAGGAGAAGTACACGCATATCAGGATGCTTTTACAGGACTTGGCTGGAGGAGAAGGAGACTTCTTGTAGGAGCAATTGTAGCAGGGCACATGAGGATCATTCAAAGGCAGACTAGCACCATCACTTGTAGCTCAAATACCCACTGACTTAGTTTCCATGTCTAGCATTTCAGCCTCTCACTATGGAAAGGGTGTGTGTGTGTCAACCAGCTCCTCCAGGAAGAAGACATGTTGGCTCAGAACTGGCCAGGGGATTTGGAAAGAAAGGAGAAAGATGTTATGTGGGAATAACGTATTGGACAGAAATGCGGAGGGCTGCAGCCTTTCCTCACACTCCACAATATAACTGTCACTATGGGTTTACATAAGAGGAAACCATCACCGATTGAGCAATCTGAACTCTTGTACAGTAGGTGACTCATTCCCTGCTCCCAGAATCACTAAATTAAATTGGAGTCTGGTGCCTAACTCCCATAGTCTTTCAATGGGAATTGGGGGCCTGATTTCTTTAGGCTGGACTTGTCAAAGGGGCCTAAGTGATCAGTGGTTGACACTAGGGATATAAACTCCTGGTTAATCAGTTAACCAGTTAAATGTTAGGTTAACCCAACGTTTAATCGATTAAGTGAGTGGGATTTGGGCAGGGGACCACTCCAGCCCAGTTGGAGCAGCCCCCAGCCTGCATAGCTCCTGCTCCCAGCCCCATGCCAAAGCATGCCACCTGCCAGCCCCTGCCAAAGCAGCCCCTGACTGCGGAGTGCCTGTGCTCCCCACGGACAAAGGCTATTCCATTCTAGTAGGTAAAATACTCCAGGGCTAGGTGGCATGAGAAGTAGGTTTGCATGGAGCAGCACATCCCTATTGCAACTGTTCTGTAAACAGAGGATTTCAATCTAGTATTTTTAGCAATAGTGCCGTAAAATTAATTTGCACACAGATTAGAGTTCTCTAAGCCTTTTTCACCCTGATCTGGATCTTTCTATTTCAAAAGAGATCCAAAATTACATGGCAAAAATCTGTAATATTTCCCACTATGTAACAAATGCCATTAGAATACCCACATTCCCTATAGCACATGGTTCTTCAGTAGGAATGTAAGTGATTGACGACTACCCGATAAGTATGTATGACTCGACTAGTCGCTTCCCTCCCCCTTGCTGCCTCTATCCGAGAGAGGCAGCAAGGTAGTGGGGAGCAGGAGCCAGTGCTCTGAGGAGACGGTATCTGCTTTTTAAGAGTATTAAGAGCCACCAGTCTATTAAGAGCCGATTAGTCGATAAGGGGGGAAATGGCAGAGCTGCAGCGGGCCGGGAGCTAAGCCCACTGTGGCTCTGCAGTTTCACCCCTTATCGACTAATCAAGTACTCGATTAGCTGATTACCCACAATTTAACATCCCTATTCTCCAGTCACTTAGCAATGACTGGCTTACCAGTGAAAGAGAAACACTGCTGAGCTCAAAGGAACACTCTCCACTCCTCAGCGACTAATACAGAATGTCTGCAACATATGGACTTTAGTGCAATGATGGAAAAATCCTTCGAGATCCAATAGCATCCCTCAGGGAGAACTGAGATATCATGCACACTTCTCTTATCACATCAAAGGTGCATTAAAGAGCCAGACAAAGCCATAATATAGCATATACTTTCCAGCAGGATCAAGGATTTCACCCTGAGGAGATAAGTACTTACAGAGCTCACACATCAGAGAGAGAAACTGTACCCATCTGTAGACACGTAAGCATAACAGAAACCATTCTGGAATATTTCATCTGTCATCTAAAAGCTTCCTCTGTGATCCACTTTAAAAAGGCAAAGGCAGACAGGAAGGAGTATTTTCATGTTTATAAATCCGATAAATACAAGAATAACACCAGCCCACTAAATTGGGCAGGGAAGGAGGCGTAGAAGTGACCAGGAAAGTTCTGACTTGCAGATGGGCGCATACCAGAATGTCAGTGGTTCATGCTGATGTGTCGAACAGCTTCTCAATCATCTCGCCCACCTGATCGACTCGATATTTGATGTATTTCTCAGGATTCTTGGTGAAGGGCACATTGCCATACCTGCCGAGGGCAAGCAAAACAACTCTGGTGTGACACCCAGCACACACTGCAAAGCCACAGCCCCTGGGACTTCCCTTTTCACTAGTCAGATGCTGCTCCTCTTCTGCCCCTTCCCAAACAATATTCCAGCTCCCACATCTTCTGTTTGAGAGCATGACAGACACCTGGGGAGAGCTCTTCATAGCAAGAATACCATTCTAGCAGGGCTAGTTCAAACGGGCATTCCTGGATTTCCATTGAAATCAAGAGATTTCTCAAAGGAGCTCAGTTTTGCATTAGCTAGAACATGGCTATTCATGAATGCTGTGACCCAAGAACAACCATATCAGCCTAGCTCAGCTTACAGAAGCTCATACTGGAGCTGGCTTTGGAAAGCCAAAGTGCAGTGAGCTGCCTGAGTTTTGCATGTCTACTCTGGGCCCAAGAAAACTCAGTGTATCCCTGGAACCTGGAGAGAGACACCGCTTCTGCAGAAGAATTGTCACCTGTTTAAGAAGGTACCATAGGTCTCTTTCACAATGGTTTTCTGGGCCTGGCGGATTTTGTCCCTTTGCTCCGTGTCTGGGATGGCCCAGGCCTTCTGGATTTTACATAGCTCCTCCAGGCCGTCATTGAAACCCTTTCCATTAAAGCAGGAGAAAACAATTAGACACATCGGTGTCCAAGTTTCAGATGGTGCATTATGCCTGGCAAGCTCAGCTTAGGGTTACATTGATCCAGGGAGAGTTCTCTTGCCCTCCCTCCCCCAGAGTCTCCTTACCTTAAAACGTTCCTTTATTACCTGCCTCTCCTTATCCTTGAGCTGTGAGGAGAGAAGGAGGGATGTTACTTACCCCACCCAGGATAAATGCCAACATTTCTGCTAAATTCCTGGAAGCTCATAACTTACAGGACCCTACTCCAACAACAGAGATGAGCGCTCCTTCAGGACTGACCAGCTTTCAGGAGAAAACCCAAAGGATCTATTCCTCAGCAGTCTCTGCAAGACCCTTGGAATCCTACCACATCTGTGGCACCATCTTTATTTTCATTCACTGGCTCCCACTTACCACCCCAACTCTCTCCCGGAAGTCTGTCTTACGTGCTTTAGCTAGGAGTCTGGGATGTAAACGTGGCGGGGAGCAGAGAATCCCAGTTTCAATGAATGTCACTCATCTAAAGATTATTTAATAGGGAAATTTTGGCCAAGACAGGTTACAAAATTGACTGTGCATGTACAGCAGCTATTGTGCCAGACTCTCAAGAGTTTCATAAGATGAAGTAGCATCATCTGCCCCAGTTTGAGAGAGAGATATTCAGGCACTGAGCAGTGAAGGAATTTGATCAAGGTCACACTGTAAAGCTATGACAACAGAGACTGGGCCCCAAGCCTGATTCCCAATCCGGTATACTCTCCACAATATAACTCTGCCTTCTTGTAGTACTTTTGCTTTCCAGAGAAGTTCTCTTGGATTTTAAAAATATATATCTACACAGAGTAGGCAAAATGCTTTGGTCAATTTCCATTATCCAAAATTCATTCTTATTTAGCACCTCACCTTGACTCCTGGTTGAAAGACAGGCAAGGTTCTCTCTGAGATGTATTCCGTTACTTTTAACCAGCTGCAATTGACACAAGTGGATGCATTACAGACATAACAGCAATTCTGGGTCAGACCAATGGTCCACCCAGGCCACTATCCTGGGTTCCAACAGTGGCCAACACCAGGGGCTTCAGAGGAAATGAACGGAACAGGCTGAGAGTTCACTCAGTCATCAATCTCCTGTCACTCATGCCCAGCTTCTGGCAAACAAGTGAGGGACACCCAGAGCATGGGCTTGGATCCCTAATCTATCCTCTATGAACTTATCTAGCCCAATTATAGTTTTGGCCTTCATAACATCCCCTAGCAATGAGTTTTACAGGTTGAGTGCGTATCATGTGAAGAAGTACTTCCTTTTGATTGTTTTAAATCTGCTGCCTATTAATTTTCTCAGATGTCCTCAGGACTCGTGTTATGTGAAAGAGTAAACACCTTGGGCTCGTCTACACTGGCCCCTTTTCCGGAAGGGGCATGTTAATTTCACCTATCGTAGTAGGGAAATCCGCGGGGGATTTAAATATCCCCCGCGGCATTTAAATAAAAATGTCCGCCGCTTTTTTCCGGCTTCTAAAAAAGCCGGAAAAGAGCGTCTACACTGGCCCCGATCCTCCGGAAAAAGCGCCCTTTTCCGGAGGCTCTTATTCCGGGTGCTTTTTCCGGAGGATCGGGGCCAGTGTAGACGCTCTTTTCCGGCTTTTTTAAAAGCCGGAAAAAAGCGGCGGACATTTTTATTTAAATGCCGCGGGGGATATTTAAATCCCCCGCGGATTTCCCTACTACAATAGGTGAAATTAACATGCCCCTTCCGGAAAAGGGGCCAGTGTAGACGTAGCCTTTCTTGCTTGCTTTCTCCACACCAGTCGAGATTTTATAGACTTCTACCATATTCCATCTTGTTCATTTCTCTTCCAAGCAGCAAAGTCCCAATCTTTTTAATCTCTCCTTGTGTGGAAACTTTCCCACACCCCTACTCACTTTTCTTGACTTTCTCTGTACCTTTCCAATTCTAAGATATATTTTTTGAGATGAGGTGACTAGATCTACATGCAGTATTCAAGATATGGGTGTACCATGGATTTATATAGAGGTATTGCAATATTTTCTTATTGTTTATCCCTCATCATCTATAGGTTATCTAGCAAAGAATCTCATAGTCTAGTACACACTCTCCTTAGTACTAAAAAGTGGGCAATTTTTACAACACATATTCAGATGTCTTTCCATGATGAACCCTTCCCATGCTATGCTAAACTCTTTCAAATCATGATTATTCCTGGAGGAATTCTGCACCACTGCATGTGCACAGAATTCATGTTTCCCACAGATTTCTTGGTTTTCTCACAGAAAAATGACTGACGCGGAAGCAAAGGAAAGCTGCAAGAGAAGTCATGCACCACACTCCAGCAGTGCAGGTATGTTTTAGGCACCCGAAGCAGGATGCAGAGAGATTAATCATCATGGGGCTGTGGACACAACAGCCAGTGGCTCCTACCCTGAGCTGGGATCAGCTGTTGGTCCCAGCTGGTTGAAGGCAGGACAGGACAGGGCTCCATTTTTCCCTGCAAGGAATGGCTGGGGCTTTGTCAGACCCATGCCCAGAAACCTCCCTCAGCTGCAGGAAGCTCAGCATCCTCTTCTGCTGCCCATCCCCACTGCTCCTCAGCTCTGAGAGGAGGGCTCATTGTATGGGAAGCTGCTCCCCCATCCACCCAACCCCTATATATGCAGGTCATCCCATACCCACACTCCACTGCTAAGCCTACATGGTACATCCACAATCCCACCTAGCCCTCCATTCCTAACCCCACCCATCTGAACCTCAATCTCTGTATCTGGAGCCTCTCTGCACCCAGACCTGCTGCCTCAGGACCCCCAGATCTGCACTCAAACCTCCATCCTCATACCCAACCCCCTGCACCACATTGAGACCCTCACACCACTGATTGCCAACTGGCTCCACCCAGAACCTCACCCTACCAACCTCCACTCCCCTACTACACAGATGCCCCCACTAAGACACAGATCCCTGTGCTGAGCCCCAGCAACCTTCATCTGGAAGCCTGCAGAATGCCATTGTCCCTGCACCTGGAACCCATATAACGAGCCTCTGTGTATCCAGACCCCTTCACTTCTAGAACTGCCCCCACAATCTCACTGCTGGAGCCCCTGACACTGAGCCCCCTCCACACTTAGACCTGCCTGATTGGGCCTATCTATCCCACACCTGGTGCACTGGCACAGAGGGGACATGGGACCAGGGAGCTTCTTGGGCAGGCCCAGGCCTTGTTCTGCCAGGGGTGGGTGTAGCCTCATCACGGATTCCACGTCCAGGGGTGCAGGGTGCATGTAGGCTGATCTTCCACCTTCATGTAGCCAGTGGCCTGTGCTCCTCACTGCCACGTTGGGACCTCTGCATTTATTTATTGACAATTTACTGCAGAATTTTAAAATACTGTGCACAGATTTTTAAGTTTTTTGATGCAGAACACCCACAGGTTCACATGATGTTTGTGGTTCCCTTTTATTCTGTCCTCGCCCACCACTCAGTTAGGCCTGGACATTAAGGTTTATTCAGGGAGTTGACTGTCTCTCTACCCATGATAAGGGCTAAGGAAAGAGAAAAAGGATCTCTGCTGACCTGCGCTGGTAGGTCTGGATCTGCTGCTCAATGTGCTCCCTGTAAGACCTCTCTGCTGTTTTCTGAGTCACGGCCACCAACTGGATTAGCTCAGACCTGGTTGAAGGAAGAAGATCTTATCAAAACACCCACAAACTAGCTCAGGGGCGGGCAATAATTTTTAAAAGGGAGCCCCTTCACAAATGTCTGAAGTGGCCCTCGGCTGCCCCAGAAGGGGCATGCTCACCTGCCTGCAGACTCTGATTGACCTGGGGGAGCGCACAAAGTCTCTCATCCCGTGCCCCTACCCTGCTAGGGCACGAGGTGTCTAGAGAGAACTGCCAGCTGTTTTAAATTGCACACCCCTATCTGGGAGAGGAAACTTCACGCGCTCCCCAGTCCCTGGGTCTCGACTGGCCTGGGCTCAGTGGAGTGGCAGGGCGGCCCCAGGTTGGATCAAGCAGCTTGGCAAGCCCGCAGAGGCTGTCTTGCCCACCCCTGAACTAGCTCATCTCCTGCCAATCCACTGATGCTAATTGGATGATGAGGTTTCAACAAGCAAGGCTCCTTGGCCCTTTTCAATTAACAGTCCCCCATTTTTGGGAGACAGCAGTCAGAATGCACAACCCAAGGCACAGAAATTGTTCCAAGCTGGATGCTTTCCAGCGCTGGATCCCTACTGCTGAGAAGATGAAAGAATCTGTTGCACTCAAAGGCCTGACTGCTGCTTTCACTTTTCTCTGTCCTCTGCAATGCAAGGAAGACTTCAAAGGGCGGTTTCAAAGGCGGGAGGAATACCACAGAAGATAAGCAAGTGAGGAAATGCATTCAACATATTGGAGTTTTAAGAAGGGGGAGGGGGAAAATCACCCTCGCAACCTAAAACCCACACACCAGTGAAATTCAGACCACTTGGAATGCACAGGAATTTGTCCAGAGAGGCACTTACTTTTCAAGGGATTTAAGAATGTAATTGTAGTTGTTATGCAGGAAGATGGCACTCAAAGCTGGGTCCTCATAAACCTTGGATTTACTGAGAAGATTTAGTTGCAAGTTGCCCAATACTTTGCCTTAATGAGAAAAAACACATTACTCGAGGACAAAGGATTTTTAATCAAGACTACGGGGTAGCCGTGTTAGTCTGTATCTGCAAAAACAATGAGGAGTCCGGCGGCATCTTGGAGACTAACAGATTTATTAGGCATGAGCTTTTGTTGTTAGTCTAAGGTGCCACAGGACACCTCATTGTTTAATCCAGACTGGAAGATGATGACCCACAGTATCTTGTCATTACAGAAAACAACATACAGGGTTCAATTTTCAAAACCTTCAGGTGCACAACTGAACATACATTTACTACATGCAAATCTGCTTAATTTGTGTGCATAATCATAACCATGCACACAAATTAGGTGTGCAATTGTGTGCATTTCACACATCTGTCCTATGTATAGCTTCAGCACACAATTCCCAGTTCTCATGCAACCATTCCCTTCAAGGAGCAGCTGAGATCTCCTCAAGAGCTAATGCCCTACTGCACCATTTCTATAGTGGCATC
This sequence comes from Pelodiscus sinensis, assembly GCF_052426305.1. Taxonomy (NCBI): domain Eukaryota; kingdom Metazoa; phylum Chordata; order Testudines; family Trionychidae; genus Pelodiscus; species Pelodiscus sinensis. The sequence goes on from NC_143071.1 coordinate 19,993,466, forward strand.
TCCGTGCATTGCATGCAACCACTGATTCCATTAGCAGTAGAGGCTCGAATTCGGCCCTGACATGAACAGCTACAGCTCCCATTGCACCCAGGAGTTCTCTTTGACTTCAACCAAGTCTAATGCCAACATGCCCCATCTGTTGTGCGCTGAATTCAGTAATAGTCTGGCTCTTTGGTCCCAGGCCAGAAATACCAGTCAAATAACTAACTGCAACGCCAACTGCCCTACTTATGCCACCCATCTGACCAGTCCAAACGCTACGCCGGAGAACATGCCTTGCGGAGCACAAGCAGACGTATGGAGAAAGGAGAGCTGTGCATGGTACTCACAGATGTAGGTGCTGAGCAGCCGTCTGTTAAATTCAGAACTGTAGCTGCTAGCTGAAGAGCTGGTCTCTGTAAGGAAAAGGACCTTAAACCAGTTAACATGCCCCTCACAGAACTGCTTTGGTTAGTCTGCCTCGACTCAAACAAGCCATTTTGTTGTTGCTATGAATTTATAATGCCAGATTCAAGCTATCAGTGAAAATTACTCCCTCTCCTCACCACAGCGATGCATCACATTATTCAGAAGAAGGGACAGACTGCACTCAGTTTGACCCCTGTATTTGCACTAACTGCTAGGAAGCCATGCTACACGATAGACCTATTCCTTCTTTACCATCATTTTCAGATTAAGGGAATAGGATCTGAGATAGAGAAGACACTTTATTTATCAGAAATTGAGCAATTAAATGTAAGAAAAGCTCTTTTTTAGGACCAGATGTTCTCAACCAAGGGACAGAGAAGTTATTTTTGTTAACAGAAAGCACTTAGTGTATGTACTGTACCTGCAACATTAATTCAAACAAACAGTACCACTCTGGATAGTTTCAGCTAACACCACTTGGGCTGATACAGCAGCCCAGGCTCTGCACAGGAACTGTTCCATATCCCACCCACACAGGTGATAGGGTTGTCTTATATAAATTCTATTGCCGGATGTGCAAACATTTTAAAAGCATACGAGTAATCTTCTGAGGGCCACATGATTAGGAAGCATACGTGAGAGCACAAAATCCAACAGAGGCCACCATCAGATAATTTGGCCCACAGAATTATGCATGGCCATAAGCCAGACCAAGTTTGCTTGAAAGGTTGGGAGCCTTAGGAGTTTGTAACAAAATCGCAAATTGCTTTTGGAGATAGGTCTGATGGTGCCATCAGTGAAACAAAGAGGGTGTTTGCTGCCATGAGGAGTTGTCAGAAAAGGGGCTGGGTCTGCAGAGGACAGTATGACAGACCACCTGGGTCAACTCCCCCTGGAAAAGCCTGTCCACCATCAGGCATAACAGAGAATTCAGTGCAACAATACAGACTTTATCCCATTTTAACTAATATTGCATCCTCCTTGCAAGTTAACAGCTACATCCACATATTCACTGTAAGACAACACTGACTGCCTCTCCCACTGAGTCACAGAGCTTCTGGGTTATTTTAAAAAGACAACTAGTTTTTAATAATTAAATATTGGTCAAAGAATCAACAGAAATATGTAACTATAGTCAAAGGTGATATAACAGGTTGAGTGGGTAATGCACAAACTCTGCTTACCTCTGGGATCTAAAGGAATATTGTATGTGTCCCCAAGAACTACAAGGTTTAAAGCAGAGCAGAGAGAAAAGGGGAGGGAGGAGAGAGAAAGAAATGCAAAGTGCAAAAAGACAGGTTAGAGACCACCATCTCTTCAAGAAGAACAAAGCAGTTATTAATACAGAGCAGCCAAGGAGCTAAAGGCAGAGCAGGCAGGATTCACTTCAAGCCCATAGAAATGGTGCTGGAGATTGAGGAAATGTATATTTAGTACTAGCGTAAAGGAGAACGCAACGCTGCCATTACCCTGAGAAGATTAAAAAAAAAGTTGCAAAGGGCCTGACCAAACTCCCATTAAAGTCAATTATTTCAGTCGGTTTGGTCCCTCGAGTAAACTGGACACTGCTGAATAGAACTGAGTGGCTCTGGCTCCCTCCCTTTAAAGCAAGCTACATGCTTTTTCTAGGACACAAGTGGCATTTCTGGGTGAGACAGTCTGCCTGGATATTGCTCAGTGCAGGAAGAGAGATGGTGAGAACTGGCCAAAGCAGCGTTTTTTGCTGTTGACTGCCACCACCACCATCTTTCTACACCCAATGGACAATTATATTTAAAAATAGAATGAGCTACATTTTGATGGTTTTCCAGGCATTTCAATAAATGAACCATGTTAAAGGTTTTCTCTGTGGCAAAGTGGTACTTTCCATCCATTTATGGTGAAAAGTATTAGGGGGTAGCCATGTTAGTCTGAATCTCCATAAACAATGAGAAGTCCTGTGGCACCTTATAGACTAAAAGATTTATTGGAACATAAGCTTTGGTGGACGAAGACCCACTTCGTCAGATGCATCTGTTAGCCTATAAGGTGCCAGAGGACTTCTCGCTGTTTTTCCATCCATTTAGTAAATTTTGTGGGCCTCAATTTTTAGGAAAGCACCCAAGAAAACTGAATTTGCACCATCCCCTTAGTCAATGGAAGAGTTAACTCCACAGGTGTATCTTGCCATGCATATAGTTTAGCAGGTAAAGAGGGCAAGTGTTAGAGTGGAGGAGGAAATGATGGTATGCTGAGGAAACAGATGCTGAGATGGATTAGACACAGATGTGAACAGTTTGAGTGCTGTTAATGAGAGATGACTGTATGATGGGGTATAATGTGAACGTGACAGGTAAAACTGATTCCTCGTAGTCAAACCTCATTAACAGGAACTCCCCTGGATAAACTACTATTCTATTATTCACTGTAGATTAGATCTTCATGGATCTGCCTTGCCTATGCTTTCTAGGACAGGCCATCTGTTAGCTAGAGAGTAAAGGTTATCTAGATGTGCTCCCACATGCACATCTGGAAGGCAAAAAGGGAACAAACTGCAAATCTTCTTGAGATCTCCAGGCAGCCATCTCTGTGTCATGGCAGAGCACAGGGAATAGCTCACTGGCAGAGGGGAAGCTGGCATGCTAATGAGAGTTCTTGTTAAGGAGGTTTAATCATAAGGAAAATGGCTCAAATAGCGTGGGAAACAGAGTCCCATGCATGTACCTTGGGATGCTAGCATGGCGCCTGCAGTCTCCTGAAAATCCAGCAACTGTTGCAGGAAGAGAATGGCCTGCAAAAGAGGGAGGAATAGAGCGGAAAGGTCAAACATAATTCCCATTCGGTTTCTTATCCTCCATTCCTATATGCAACAAAGATGCCTGTGCCTACAAACCTGCAAGAAGCAGCAGTGCATTCATTTCAAGTGGCATTTAATAATATTGTGTATCTTTCATCCAACAGGATCTCAAAGCACTTTATAAACCTACACAGGTACCAACTATACAAAGCTCACTGGAAATGCAGTCACCTCCAGGGTGAAAGACAGCACCTGACCAACAGTACATAGCAACACCACAGTTTAGTACTGGAACTGAAGAGAAAGAGTATTTCATTTTAAGTGAAGTGTATTTCATTTTTAGCAAACGTATGTAGCTACAGCTGGATTTTGGCCAAAATACTTCAGTTCACCTCCCCTTCTATTACCATTTGATAATTACTTCATAAAAGAGATCAGGGAGTTGGTTTCATTGCATCTACAGCAGCAGCACAGGGCCCTCTAACATCAGGCAGAGACACTAGTTCTCTAACAACTTTTAGGGAAGAGATCTACCTAGTGAATCACTATATCCTACAATTCCGTTTTTCCTGGAAGTCTCCCATCCACATACTAACAGTTACCATCCTCTTTAGCAATAAAACAGCATTTTCCACACTACTGGATAAATATATGTTGTATCTGTGCAGTGTCCAAATATTGTAGGGGAGGAGGGATAGCTCACTGGTTTGAGCATTGGCCTACTAAACCCAGAGTTGTGAGCTCAATCCTTGAGGGGACCATTTAGGGATCTGGGGCAAATCTGTCAGGGATGGTACTTGGCCCTGCCGCAAGGGCAGGGGATTGGACTTGACATCTAAAAGTCCCTTCCAGTTCCATGAGATAGGTATAGCTTCATATTAAAAAAAAAAAAAAAGTTCAGATCCCCAGGTCTGGTGGGATACATAAAAACTTTTAATTGAGCCCTCCCCCACACACTACCTAATGCTGTAGGGAAGCAGCACACTATCCTAATGCTGTGGGGAAGAAACAAAGGCAGGAATGTAGAAAGCACAAAACCTAATCTCCCAAAGGAAGACAAGTAATTGCTCTACCGAAACGAAAGATAGCCAAATTTAACCACACACAAGTCCCCTGTTGCTTCTATTGAAGCAGATATTGGTCTCCTAGGGAACTGATGTTAGCAGGAAGAGAGGAATGGATTTTACCAATAGATGTTTTCAATCATTGCCACTTACATTGCTGGTGAGTTCGTGAACAGTCCCATCTTTTGGCATGTTATATTCCTTGTCTGGATCATTCTTTTAAGGGAGGAGAAAAAGATACAGATAGAACATTTAATGCAAGTAAAAATCAAACACTGCTCCTCAGGCAAGTATATTTACAAGGTTGTTTTTCAAACCTCCCGCAGTACTGTCCTAACCCAAATGCTCACAGCTCCATCTAATGCTGATCACAGGATACAACTTCAAAGCAGTTTATAGCTAACGCAGAAAAAGACTAAAGCACAGCCTGCTTGTTCTGAAACATGCACATACATTTAAAATTCTCTTATGGTCATAAGTTAGGTTCACTCACTAGCTTATGGATTAATTTAGCAAGAAATCTCCCTTTAGCTGGAGACAGTTTCTAAGTTTGGTGCATGTAAATTTAATTCAATTTTTTTTAAACAAGGTGATTAGATCGCAGATCATTTTCAAGAAGTACGTGCAGCTTTACCTTTCCCTGTAAAATGGATTGCAGTATTGTGCATTAGGGACATTAAATAGAGAACTGCATTAAGTGCAGCCTTAATCTTCTTTTACTATATATTTTAGAAATGTGTGTGTCTGTCCATGCATGAATCCATTTGTTCAAGAACTCCTCCTAAGTGGTAAGAGCTAGGACCACCAAATTTGGTATGCAGCTTCTTCTTATCATAACTTAAGGCAAGGTCAGGGTTTGGTTGTGCCAGGAGAATGGGATGTGCCTGGAATTTGATTGATTGTCATAAAATGGAACGGTCTGGCAGGAGGGTCCATCACACTGCAGAATGACCACAAGGGGGGCACGAAGGGGCTAGAGATGGGGACTGGGACAGCTATAACCCATTGGGCCAACAGAGGGCAGGGATGGAGAAAGGGACAACTGTCTACTATATAGTTCAGAGTCTGTCTGTTTGTGTGTGTGTCCATTTGTGCCATAGCTGGGAAACATGCACCTCTTCCCCCAGCTGCGCTTGCTGCAGGTGCAGCAGCCATGGCCAGGCGCTTTTCATCTGGCCCCAAGCTGCTGCAGTGAGATAGCACCTGCCTCTCTCTGGGGCAGCCTGCATATTGAACCCCTCATCCCTTGCCCCATCCCAGAACAATGATTTAAATGAAGAAAAACAAAACTTATCTGAGTTAAGGACCGCAGCAATGCCAGGTAAATCTTCTAGTTATAAATACATTTCAAAATAAGGGATGGAAAATATCTATTCCTCCTAACAAGTCAGCACTCTCCATTTCTTTTGCTACTGATGCTGAAGACAATGCCACTCCTGCACTACTAAAATGTTGACATGATTGCCACTTTGCAGAAAAAACAGGAAGCTGAACTCAGGTCATTGTTCATGAATATAACATTTGTACAGTTCAGCCGGGCAAGTCTCTTGGGCTACTGAAGAAGAGAGCAGTAGAGGGGAAGTTACCTTAATGTTGTCTGCAAAGTCCTCCAGCGCTTTTGCACCTGTGGTCTCCATGGAGGTGATCAGCCCTGGAAGCTTGTTCTTTGTGCTGGCTGCAGTGCCCTGGAATGGCCCAGTGCATAGCATAAGATGATACAATGAAGTTGGCTGTCACCACCTGCCTTTTCACCCACTAGTTGACCTCTCCTACATCCCTCAGAGCATTTCAATCTCAATTCTCTCAGTGGTTGGACTTCGCTGGAAGAATATTTACAGGCTAGTTAACAGTGGGTGAAAACCCTAGATTCTCACAGAAATGCCACAGACTGGTTCAGCTGGCAACAGAGGAGAAAGTCCCAAGTGAGCCCAGAGCCGAATCCCCATCTAATAAATTATTTCCTCTCTTGAAACACTTGCAGCCACAAGGCAGCACATCGTGGCCACCAACCTCCAACCATGCAGGACTAAAGGAAGATCCTTTGAAAAGACGGACTCTGCTGAAACTGACCAGTCAAACATCTGAACCTAATGGAAAGGAACCTCACCAAAGCTGGACACCATTTCTGGTGCCTGCAAAGCCTTTTTACAGGAAAGTAGTCCACTGGAGTTTTTAAACCCAATTACAGCAGTTACAAATGAGATGAATCCACTAAACTCTGACCTAAAAGAACGTGTGGTTAACACCATCGTCTGCTAGGCCCTTCTTCAGAACAATTAACCTATCTGATGACATGACAAGACATCCTTAAGAGCACTTTTTTAACTAGATTCAGTGGTACTGGAGATTAACTACCTCAGGCTTGGTATAAGAACTTGGACGTATCCAATCACTTGGTATCCAAGTGCCAAATTATTACTTAGAATCATAGAACTGGAAGGGACTTCAAGAGGTCATCAAATCCAGTCCTCTGCCCTCATGGCAGGACCAAGCACTGTCTAGACCATCCCTGATAGGTGTCTATCTAACCTGCTCTTAAATATCTCCAGAGAAGGAGATTCCACAATCTCCCTAGGCAACTTATTCCAGCATTTAACCACCCTGACAGTGAGGAAATTTTTCTTGAACTGGAGAGATCTGTTACCGAGCAGGATTCTCCAAAGATAGAGTGTACTGGCTCACGGAATGGGTCTACTGCATGATAGTGAGAACAACCACATGGCTAGCTGGGTCCTGTTCTAAAGTTTTAATATTTGTGGCTATTGTAAAGTCCCTTAAGAAGCACTACAGGCAAAACTGCAGGATCTTCTCCAGTTACCACCTACTTGCAAGACTTGATCAAACTCTGGCTTCATCTGCTTCAGGTGCCTGAGGATGGGAAAGATGGTGAGCACAGCTGAATAGTCATGCCGAATGATGGCCTTCCGGGCTGCTGAGACAATGTTATCTCCCTCTATCATCAGGTTATCCAGGGATTCCTACAAAACAACCACCGGAAACAGGGGGATGTGTCTTCAACTCAGGAAGCACTAGGTTAGTGGAGGGAAGTAGGCAGGGAATGGTTTTGCAAACTAGACAATACAGTACAAATCAAACCAAAATGATGAGCTTAAGAAACCTGAATGAGGGAGTCAAAGGTCTTCTTCTGGTGGTGCTCTGGGATGATTTCTGTAAGGAGCTGGTACTCGCTCTGGGCCAGTTTCACAAAGGTGCTAACACAGTGAATATACGCATCAATCTCGATGTCCAACATGTCATCCCTCCCTGTGGGAACAGCACAAGTTTATGAGAGCCAGGATTTAACTGTTCCCTCCAGGGCTGGACTGATCTCACCAAGGACATTTCTCATTCTGAGACTCTGGTTTACATACATACAGGTTTTGGGTTTTCCTCTGGAGCAGACCGTTCAGATATTGCATATGATTTTAAAGTGAAAATGTGACCTGTCTGAGCGCAGATCCCAAGGCTGCTACAAATCCCGCCCTGTAAGATTTACTCCTGAAAGTTGCACACACCCCAGTAATGAGTGTGTATGGAGGTCTCCAGCTCCGGAAATGAGAACTGAGGGGTGCCACTTGCTCTCTCCAGCACCACAACAAAGCTAGCAGGGGAAATGTTTGCTACCAGGACTGCAGGTTTGTGACTGAATGTATTAGGGGTTGGAACAAACTGGGAAGGGATGAGAAAGTTGCAGTGAATTATTCAACACCATCTCTAGTTTATTTTAGTTAGTTTACTGGTTTCCCCCTAATGTGCTGATGAACTACTGCCATTCTGAATCAGCAGTTCTGGGAATACAACGCTTTCCTGCATGACGTCTATTCCCCATGGAGAACAACTTAGCACTGGAGCGCAGGAGGACACTGAAATCTCATGGTCTTGGAATGTCAGAATAATCATGCATGAGATTTGTCAGGAGGATAGATGTGCAAACAGAACAAGCAGGAACTCTTAAATCGTTTGTTATTTGAGGAGTCTACCTGTAGCTGCTACACAGCAAGAAAACTGGAGCGGGGTTGGTTTCTACCATACATTGCTCCTTTTCTATTCAATATCAGTGGCTTGTGATGGAAACAGAATCGCTCCATCATACTGATGGAAGTTCCTTAGTTTAGCCTTTAACAAGCATGCTCAAAGTCTGGCACAAACATGACACACAATTCTAAAATTTTGGTTTATAGATTAGAAAGGACTGAAATGGAATGCTGCATGCTAAGACACAGTCTGTTGGCTCCGAGGAAGCCAGCAGCTGCAATCTCTTCCATTTGCTATGAGACAGGAAAGGTCATCCAGACAGCTGATAATCTATGGTTTGACAAAGTATGGGCACCTCTACTTTAGGGGGGACATACATGACTAGTAGGAACAAGTTCCATTGAATGCACAAAAGCAAAAGCTTCATAATCAGAGACAGGCCATGCTCCATGACTGCCCATGTGGAAGGAAAGTCACTGGCTAAGAGACTCTGCAAAACAAGCTGAAAAGGAGGAACATTAGTCAGCTTGTTATTACGACGCGGTACTTACCAGCAGCTGGCCCATGCTTGTCGTTCAGGGTATCGGAAAGGTGTTTAACTCGTAAATCATGCTCATGACCTAGTGAGATGTCAGCCGGCACAAACAGAAGGCTTGGTTTATCCAGGGTGGTTACAGCATGGATGCTCACGCAGGCCGGAAGGCTGGTTTATTCAGTCTGTCAGAAATCTATACACACATGCTGTCCTGGAAGGCCCCACCCACATACCCTCTGTGGGCACCATAGCCCTTTGAAGCCTGACAGGAAATGTGAACCAGACATGTCATTTGCCAAGCCCAAGATGCCCTTCAAACCTCTTGGCACAAGCACTAGATGGGACAGTGGGCATGAGGAATCCAATTTGCACGCAGGCTGTTGGGTACCGGATCTCAGACAGGCACTTCTCCCATTGTGTATTTGGGGAGTGTTTTTGAAAGGATAATTGTAGTTACTGAGATCCTCTTTATAGTTTTGTGAACTAAAATGTAAGTGAAAATATCTATAGACTGATGAAGTTGCAATCATTTCCTTAAAGCGGATCTCTTTATCATTACAGGAATTAAAAGATCCCAGAGATATTTTACAGCAAGTGATCTCTCTGCTTGCCCATCTTGTTCAAATCTCCAAGCATATAGCAGAGCCTGGGGTGACATTTCAGGATGCAGGGGCAAATTTGCTTGTCACTCCCTTTTGAGCAGGCCTCTTGTGAGAAGGAGGGCAGCAAACTGGATCTTGGGCCGGATCTGGTCTGACACATCCTTATCAGGGTTGGAAGGGCCAATACTAATTTAAAGCCTTCTTAAAGTTCAGGCAAAGTGAAACAAAGACAGAAATACCAAGGGAATGTCACTAAAAGACAGAGCAGAGCTTCCCTTAGCCAGCCGACTGTATAACGGATTGACTTGTCTAAGATCAGCTGGCCCATGACCTTACAGAGCCAGCTGAAGAATGGCTTGTTACCCTGGTTTTAATGTTCCATTCTTTTATTTTCTACCACGTTTGAAGTCCTAAGACTTTTTAACCAGTGTAGCTCCTTTGTCAAGTTATCCAGGACCTCCACAGGATAAAGACTAACACTATCTGTACAGTGAAGCTCTGAGCTAATGGGAGCCCTGCCTGAGGAAACAGATCTGATACATAGTGAAGATCCAAGGGTGAAAGAGTGAGAGATGTGATTACCTTCCATAGGAATGAGGTTAGAGGCCCCCTTTTTCCCATCTAGACCATGCTGAGAATATTGTTTCAGAAGGTTCTGAGCCTTCCGGATCGTTCCTGTCACCAGAGCCACACAGAGAAGAAACAAGAAGACCTAGGAAATGAGTGAGAGAAAAAAAAACCACCAGCAGCCCTCCACCAGTGCTAGTCATTGCAACCCCGTGAGATTATAATGGGCAACAGTGAGCATGCTCAGTATACACACTGAAACCCCAAACAGGGTTCCAGATGATGTGCCAATGCAATGGCTTATCCAAATCTGTGGCTTACTTCTTACTTGAGAAGGCAGAACCCAAATCAAGCACTGTGTGATCAGCTTTCATAAGCCTTGGAAGGAATGGAGGTGGGGGGAGAAGGTCAAATCAACTGAGAAAGAAGACCAGGAATCATTCCTTCAGGAATACTTTGAGTTAAGCATCTTGTGTCCAAGTTCGGTTTAAGACAACAATCCCTGCTGCATGAAAGCAAGTACTTGTGATCAGCCCAAATCTTGATATTGTCTACCACCAGTCTGCCACAAACGAAGGGCAACCACTGACCTTTATTACACACCAAGAAACCTGATGAGGCAATAATGCCACAGAAATATATTCTCTTGTTGGGAGAAGTTTTGTGAGCATGCTCAGTGTGGATCAATGAGGATACTAACAGTAGAGGTGAAGGAGAATCTCTTGCAGCACAGGGCTAATAATGACAGCCTCAGGCATCAGTAGCCAAAAAAGTGATTAGGACACAGAATTTGTTTACCCCCCACCCCTAGTTCTAGTGTTAAAGAAGGTAGAGACACTATTCTTTGGAGGCGCCACAAATCAATTGAGCCATAGAAAGAGACAATGAATATATTAAAAAAAACAGACAGCATTAAACAATAGCTGGTGCTGGACCCCATGGCTAGGAAGCGCTGCAAGCACAAAACAGAAAGTGTTAAAGTGTCAACTGAAAACTAAGCACTGCTCACAACCGGAAAGGTTAGTGTTCATATCAGAAAATGCCAGACACATACACACGGACAGATGCTGCTGTCACACTGCTGCATGAACGTGGAATGGAAAACTTTGGAAAGGTATAGGCAACTCTCTGGGGGGTTAAGACATGCAAATAAATTAACCAAAAATAAAACATGGCCAAAATACTAAGCAAAAATAGCATTTTGGGTTTAAAAAAAATCATAACATGCACCAACTCCAACTTCCAGCTGCAACTCTGGCTGCCACATCACAGGTGCTATTAGCTAGTCTGGAAATCAGCGCTAAGAGAACTGGTTTACATTGTCTGAAAATTGAGAAGTCTTATCGTAGATGGCTGTCAAAGTTTAAACTATAGGAGAGCATGACAGGGTACCTGCTCCGCAAAGGCCAAAGGCAGCTTCCAACTCTCCTTACACAGGTGTTCAAAGGAAGGTTTGAACGTACATGGATAAGTGGAAAGGTCTTTGGGAAGGCAAGGCTCCCCAACTGGGTATGAAGGGAATGGACTGAAATCTCAAACTGTGTTAAGTTCACTTCCCAATTCTAAAACATTTAACCCTTGAGTAAAACACTTTCCTTACAACATTTTCTTTTTCTATTAATTAATTAAGATTGCCTATCTCCTAGAACTGGAAGGGACCTTGAAAGGTCATCAAGTCCAGTCCCCTGCCTTCACAGCAGGACCAAGTACCATCCCTAACAAAGTTTTGCCCCAAATCCCTAAATGGCCTCTGCAGGGATTGAACTCACAACCCTGGGTTTAGCAGGCCAATGCTCAAACCACTGAGCTATCCCTCCCCCCAATTTCTGCTATATCCCACCAATTTACAAAATGGTCTTAACCTCTTATTGAAAAATCCTGATAAAACAAAATCAAATTGTAGGTAACTTTCTTATTTCTACACATTCCAAGTGCTTGGGAAAGGATCATGTCCAGTATTCCCTCTAAGCAGCACAGCTACACAGGTGATTAATCCGCCCCACCTAGCCAGAGGCTCAGGGCTCTTTGCATGGAGCTGACGGACTGGGCAGGGCCGATTAATCACCTGTGAAGCTGTACTGCCCCACAGCTTAGAGGGGAACTGTTCATGTCCACTTTCTACATTTACATCATTCATTCCGCAAGTATTCTGCAGTATTTGTTTTATATAATCCTCTACCCAGATCCTAATGGATTCATCTGGGGCAGTTTTAAAATATGAGGTATTTTCATACTAACACTTCAAATTGGTTACAGACATTTTCAGAAATCTTATTTATAACAGAACTTATTGTATTGTTTCCAATGGCACTAAAATGTATACAAATCCTGAAAATATTTCTGGCGGTCTGTTTTTTGTAAGCATTTGGGCAAAAAAATATGAATATTATAAAACTGGGGTGATATGTAAATTGACGGCTCAGCAGGAGGGATGTCTGCATGCTGTCAGTCAGAAGTCACTTTGCATGCACACGGTCCACATCAGTAGGAATAGCTATTCCTAGGAACATGGCCCACACCCTCTTGACATGGTTGTCTTAGATAAGAGCTGCCCTGTCACAGTGCATTTTGTCATCTGCCCAAAAACAATCAAATGCATTTACATTCACACATAGCAAGTGTGTGTGAGATTATTTCAATGCTGTTGCATCCCTGGTACTTTGTATCACAATTAGGGCTTAATGGATTCTATTGGAACCCAAAGGCCTTTGTTCCATGATTATTTCCCTTGATTAGGCAGCTTTCAAATCAAATGGGATAGTGTAGCAGTTACTAATGAAGGCATCAAATTCAAGAGCTGAGCAGTAATCTAACGGGGGACACAGAAACAGGCTATTCATCTTGCTGCTCAAAGATTATATTGGCTTCCTCATGGTACCTCTTCTCCAACTGGAACAGAAAGAAATTAATTGACATGAGCATAAAGTGATGCTCATGGGAAAAGGCCCTTTTACTCCTGGAGAACAATCAAGGCCACCTCCAGAAAATTAATGAGTTTTTCCCTCCCTCTTCCACTTGGGTCAAATATAAAGTGCCAGTTTCCAGCTTGCTCTGCTGTCCTTTCCAATAGGGGCAGTTTCCCATCCTCTAAGCAATTTTCAAAAGCAACAGAAAGTCGCTCTGCCCCATATTTCCTTGGTGTCACCAGGACAGTGTGTGAATTTCACACAGGTTTGTATGAAAAGGTTCAGACATGATGATCACAATGGTCTCTTCTGGACTTAATTGTCTATGAATACACAACTGTTCTGGGAACAGATTTTTTTTTAAGTTAGTTCCTCTTGTGGGCTCTAGAGCAGCAGTTAACTCAGTGAGGTTTTGATGTACCACAGAAAAATGGTAGCTTTTTAAAAGCTTCTTGCCAGGAGATGTTTAAGGAAGATATTTAGAACAGGACAATTTTTCTCACTGTGCTGTAGCAATTTTAGGACAAGTGCTACATTGGAGCCTCAACTATTATTGTCCTCTTAGATGTGGTGCTAACATTTAGGAGTGGAAAGTGGTCAGCGTTAAAAGAATCATAAAGCATTAGGCCTACAAGGAAACATGTTGTGTAAAGTTTCATTAATTTGGCAGCACATGCCTTCATTTTAGAGAGGCTCTTAAAGCTAACCTGTCTCATGATAAAGAATGCTGGAATGCATTTCAATGAATCATTAAAATTTCACTCAATGCTTTAAAAATTTTGCTCATTTTGTCAAACAGACAGCTGTGAAAAAGGTCTTCCTTGGAGGACTACGAAGGCATTACAAATGTGTGATGTGACCTCAGGAAGGTGCTGAAGAAGTAAGTGGTACAACTGCAAAAGAACTGTTGATGGTAACACAAGAATGCATTGACACAATTAATAGGTACTGATAATAAGATCCCTAGTACCCAGTAGATTCCCCGGCATGCAGCCCTGCCTCTTATACCTTGCCATGGTTTTCTCAGACACTAGCACCCTAGAACTTTGCTTTGCACGTGAAAGAGTTGTAGCACATCAGATTTACTTGGTAGTTTATTCTTTGCAACAGATTGAAATGTGTATCAGAGTCTGTGCTGGGATATTCTTCCATTGGGACTGGGGAGTTCTTAACCTACATGCTTGAAATGCTAGACTAGATACCCTCCTCTTAATGCTGTATGACATTGTATTTGAAGGGAGTTAGCTTTGACTACTGAATCGATGGCATAGAAATCAGTGATTTCCTTGCCCAGACTCTGAACTCTGAAGATTAAAATATGGTGCAATTAAATTCCAATAAAAACATTTTGTTCTGGAGTAACACAGTTCTGATTGAGAACCCTTCAAAGATCTCCAACTGGGGTTGTCGTCACCCCTCAGGGGGTTACAAGGTGGTTACATGGGGGCTGGGAGCTCTCAGCTCCTGGGACAGACAGCCTAAGCTCCCATTAAACAGGGGAGTGTTAATTTATAAGGGGTGGGGGGGAGGGTCCATACTCAAGAGATTTGTGTGAGAAACAAGTCACCAATACAAAAAGTTTTAAAAACACTGCCTTCACCTCTGGGACTGTCCCTGAAAACTGATGGACTGGTGGGAAATAAGACAGATGAATGCCAGGAGAGTAAATTAAAAAAAGCTCTTGTTTCTGGTTAACTATGCAGTTACAAGACAGGGTTGGTGTACAAGCCACTAAGAACTTGAGCCTGGTTCAAAGAGAAACTCTCTCCTTGCCTGAAAATATGGAAGACACGAATTAACTACTATTATTTCTTGGGATTCCCAGTACCCTAGATGATCACTTCACTGGATCTCTCTGACACATGTAATGCCATTTCCATTTGCACATCTTCTGAGCTGGTTTCTGTAACCCAGAAACAAAAAGAAACACAGCCACAGCTTTCAGGTATTGAGTGAGTGAGTGAGCGAGCGAGCAAGCGCACATTTTAATATCTAATAATGTGGTCACCAGTGTTAAAGATCTGCCCTAGCAGCAGATTTCCCCTTTAAATATCCCAGCCACACCCTCTGCTATTAGCAGGAAGAAGACTGACTAGGATGTCAAGAGAGACGTGGCAAGCTGCAGAGAACACGCACACACAGTTTACCTGGAATGAAGACTGCCATTCACATAAGGATTATAAAAATAAAGATAATACAATTAAAATGCATCCTTTTCTTCATCCTCTCTAGGCCCTCCACCAACTCCCACCCCTTTCTCTCCTCTCCATTTTTTGAGCATATAGGAAGAGCAATAATCTGGGATCTCTACTGGAAATAACTACATTTGAAAATATTGCTTCTGTACAGGCTAACAAACTGCATATTAAGTAGATTGGACCAGGTGTGCCAGAGCCTTGCAAGCCCCATATGCTAAGCTGATCCTGACAGAGAATCTGCTATTCAATTCTGAATGTGTGAGAGCTTTCGTTTTAGTGCTGCTGAAAGCGTCAGAGCTGGGGAGTAGCCATCACTCCACAGAACAAGGACAGCAGTGGGGGAAGGTTGCCTCACAGACATGCCATGACCTGGAGAGCTGGGAGCAGTGGGCAGTTCAGTTTCCATAGCTTGCTAAATCCTTGGCTTCTGTATTTGAGTAAAGTTTTAGAATCACAGGACTTGCCAGACTAGATGTCCATCCATCTGACAGTGACCAGAACCAAATGTTTCCAAAGAAGATGTAAAAACACTGCAGTAGGCAGATGTGAGATCATCTGCCATCCATACAGCTATGTCAAGAAGAGGTCTCTTCTTGACCTCCAGATTGGTTTAGGCAAAGAACTACAAAGTTTCCAAAACTGTTATGATAATCCTGGAGAGTTATAATATCAATATACAGGCAGTCCCCGGTTCCTCCGCCGCTTTGCTCCCCGTCTCCCTGGTCTTCTGGGGGGGGACGCAGCTAGTGCCCCCCCCCAGCAGACCAGGGAGACGTGGAGCAAAGCCCGGGGCCTGTGGTAGAGCAGGTGGGGTGCTGCCGGTTGGTCCCGCAGCACCGCTCCTTGGCGCTACTGGACCAATCCAGCAGCACCCCAGCTGCTCTGCCCCAGGAGTCCTGATTCAGCCGCTGCTGAAACTGACCAGCGGCTGACTACAGGAAGCCTGAGGCAGAGTTGCTCTGCCCCGGGCTTCCTGGAATCAGCTGCTGATCAGTTTCAGCAGCAGCTGACTTGGGGACGCCTGGGGTTCTTAAGTTGAATCTGTATGTAAGTCGGAACTGGTGTCCAGATTCAGCCGCTGTTGAAACTGATCAGCTTCAACTTAAGAACAAACCTACAGTCCCTATCTTGTACGTAACCCGGGGACTGCCTGTACATGTCTAATCCCTTTATGATTTTTGCTAAGTTCTTAGTTTCAGTTACTTCATGTGGCAGTGAGTTCCAGAGTTTAATTCATGTGGCACTGTATTTCATTTTGCTTGTTCTGAATTTCCCACCTTCTAACTTCATAGAATATCCCTTTTCTATCGTATTAGGAGTCAGAGAGAACAGAAGCTCTCTATTTGCCTTCTCTGCATCATTCACTATTTTATTGACTTATGACCTTTCCTATCTGTCTCATTTCTAAGGTAAAAAATCCCAATCTTTGCAAACTATTCATATAAGAGCTTTTCAAAAATGCCCCCTGAAACATGGACTGGATGAACCAACAAAATAAGAGATGAAAGAGCTATATCAAGGGCTTAATCCAACATGAAAATCCCTTACAAGCGAAAAGGTGTTTGCCATTCAACTCCCATCCACCCAGCTACCTTCAGAACAACTCTTTATGACTGAATGCTAACTCCTAAGATGGAGATGCACAAAGAAAACTCTGATACATTTAATACAACAAGTGGAACAACATGCACAGCAGATGTTCTTTAGCATCAGGGCAGGAAATTGATCCTTAAATTCTGGAACTAACCTGGTCTCTTGATGGGCTTTTTGGTTGGCGTGTCCTTCCTCTTGTTCTGAATGGCAGGGGAGTATGGAACACCTGTGGAGGAGCTGTTCTTACGGAAGTGCTCTTTCAGACCTTTGATGGAGCGGTCGAGCTGACTGGAGCGGATTTGGTAGTAGACATTCATGAAGTCTACGGAGATAAGACGAAGGTATGACTTGGAACCAAACTCAAGGCATTCTTTGCACAGTGAGGATGCTGTTGCTGGGCCTTTCCTCAAAAGAGACTGACCTGCTGTGACTGGGGTCCCACAGCCAAGTTCCTACCTACAGATCTGTCTCAGGGATCTTTTGCTTTGAATAAATTTGATCCTATATTTTAAACGCTTTGGAGCAGGGAGTATTATTGCTGTATGTTGGTAGAGCAGCCAGTTCACTGCTTGGCCTCTCCTGCAAATGTGTGTTCAATAAAAAAAACCTGGAGACTGGGAATGAAACCTAAACAAATTACATTGCTAAACACCAGTGCTAAACCTACTGTAAAGAAGTTTATCTAAAAGTATACAGATTTACTAGACAACAACAACAACAGCTTCCTTGCATCCCTCTGTAGCTGTTCTCTTTAACAGATGGGAAAATGACCATGGAAGAGTCTTCCATAGGCACTACAAAGAAGTAGGATTTAAAAAGAATGACAAAAGGGGCTGTTATGCAAGGAATCCGATTTACAGTACTCACCTAGAAATGCCTCTGAAAGACAGTCAGAAACTTTGCTAACATTCTTTGTCAACTTCCAAAGGCAATTTGATCTCCCTGAAAACAGACCTCACTGCTGAGAGGAGGGAGCTTACTGGCTCAGCTCCACAGTGACACAGACAACCTTCAGCAGATTGTGCTCTCAGCAGTGTGCAGTAAAATGGTTGATGGAGACCATTGTAGTGATCAAGATGAGCAAGTATGGGATATGCAATATGTTTGTCTCCAAGACTGGCTCATTTAGGGGTTTGCTTCAGTTTACCTTGGTTTCTTCCATACTCCACCAACCAAAGGGAGATACGGACAATGTCTTGCAAGACACTCTCAGGGAGGTGTTCCAAAATCAGATCTTCTTGTGCTTCAATCTCATCATCCCCGCTTATTAGATCCATAATAAGGATGGGAGGAACTGGTTTGGTGTGCCGTGTCATCAGACTGCGGAATTCTGACTCCAGAGATTCCTTTCCCTTCTCAAACAGGGATTTCTGGAGGACAGAGCAGAGACAGGAGAAACAAAGATGTTTCTGCAACTTCTCCCAATATCTTTAAACTTCACCTAATTTCTTGCGTTCCCAAATGCTGTGTACCACTGACATCTGCCACCAAATGCAGTGAAGCCTACTGTCAAGAGAGTTTTAAAACGTAAGGGGTTTGAAAAAGCAAAGTCAAGGAATTACTCCACAGGGGATGAAGTTGCTCAATTGCAATCTCTCTAGCTGTTATGGGAACACTATCCAAAGGGAGTTCTAAGCATCCCCAATGATCTGGAAAGATACGGCCATATTCTGCTCTCAGTTACACTGCTGCCAACATACAGAGTTCAGTGCAATTATTTCAGGTTTACACTGGAATAAGATCAGATCTGGCCAATGTTACCTATAACAGGATGTTTTGAAAGAGAGGGAAAAAGTGTCATTTAAATAGAGAAGGTGAAGACTACAGCACGGATAATGCATAGAAGGCTGCAGCAAAGATACAATTTCCATCTCATCTTTGGAATCCTGTATCTTTCTGATCAATGAGCCAGGATTAATACTTGGAACAGCTAATTCTGAAAATGCTGCCTCACCAAAGCAGTGGCACTGGAACAGTTTTTGGAGCAGGGGTGCTGAGTTGCACCCTCTTTTTCCCCAGTCCACATCCCTCACCGCCCCTTAGAGCTGGGACCCCACAGGTGGGGCCTGGTAGCAGAATCCCCAGGCAGGCAGGGCAGGCAGTCAGAACTGGGCCATGCAGAGCATGAAGCCAGCAAGGGAGCAGAATCCGGGGCTAGCAGCAGAGCCCTGGGACAACAGCATGTCCAGCAACCAGGACCACATGTGGCAGGGACACAAGGCTGGCAGCCAAGACCCTGGGTTGCAGGGGCACGGGACTGGGACACACAAAACTTGGGATGGCTTCAGCACCATTGTGCCTCTACACCAAAGCGTTCATAGCCTAGATAGCTTAACAGAAGCCAAGTTTTTTAAAAAGTAAAATCTTATGAATCATTCTGATTCCTTTCTTGTTTCCCCCACAATGCTCTAGTTGGGACAGTTTTAGCAGCCAAGATCTCAAAATGGTAGCTAATTAATACTTTATGCCACATGAATGCTGAAATTCCAAGCTACTTTCAAAAGGTAAAACCATCTAGCTTGGGTCTTGAGATAGCAGCTGTTAAAATAATGTCAGAACTTAATTGCTGGTACAGAGTAGGGAAGGAGTTATAGCTAATGGTAAAAGAATTTAAAATGGCAATGGACATATGGGATGAATTTAAAGATTGATACAGTATTTGATCTATTTTAAGTACTTATACGGCCTCTTATGGCAGTATACGAATGCTTCATAATCTCATGTACTTAACCTCACACAACCTCCTGTGAGGCAGGGCAGTGCTATTCTCCCTGCCATAGAGATGTGAACTGAGGCACAGAGAAGATAAATTACTTGTTCACGGTCACACAGGGAGTCTGTTGCAGGGTAACTGAACGTGAGTCTCCCAGATCACAGCATAGCACCCTAACCACTGGCCTAGCCATCCTCTCAGTATTACCAGAACTAGAGACTAATCTGTCAAGGTTGGGATTTTCAGAAACCTGAAGGGATCTAGACACCAACGTTCCCTGTAAGCTGAGCACTTGGGCAGCCGGCCAGAAGAGATTCAAGTACTGCCCAACTGACTAGCAGAGCCCCCCCAATGCCCACCGCCAGCAGCATGAGTTTCTACTGGTGGTGCATATCTGCACATGATTCAGTGCACATAAAATTAATTCCACATGTGGATGGAAAAAATAGAGGGAACATTGGTAGACACCCAAATCCTATTGGAAAATCAAAATACCTAACACCTTTGCAAATGTCAGCCTACACTATTTAGCAAAGCATGGAGTCTGTTTTCCAAGTGCACAAACACTTGTTTCTTATCCTGGGGATACATGGACTACTGGACCTTAACGACATTACCTCACTCTAGCAACATAATGATTAGGGAATAAGTGTAGCAAATCCTGGAAGTTGGATTAATGGCATTTTCTATCTTTACTAGGAGCAAGATATAATTTAGGAGCATGCAAGGTACAGGCTTTCGGCTATAGGTCTTATTGGTACAGGATGCTAAGAAAGGTAACTGCCAGGAGGTAACAGATTTAATTGGGATTCTAAGAGAAAGTTCCTACAAAAACCCCTCACTTCTGCAAACCTGCCAGTATGCTGCACATGTCAAAGAAGCAATCGCCCACACAGTGCTCTTGGTTTTCAATCATACTACATACCACCCGGTTTAGTTCTGGGCTGTCAGGGTTGTTGTCCTGGAAATACTCCACGGCCTTTTGGATTCGGGCCATGCAGCCCAAATACTCCTCCAGTCTCCCTGTCGGGCTGCAATGAAAAGAATGCATTCATGAGAAAGACACCAAAAACCTCAGCAATGGATGGAAGATCCATGAAGACCTCAACTCCACTTTCTTCAGTCAGAGATTAAAGGGAATGTTCTGACTGCCTCGGTTCACTGCCACTTCACCCCTGCCACTTGCCAAATCACTAGGCAACTTGGAAAGGCTGGCTTTAAAAAGACCCAATTCAGGTATAGACAGCAGCCCAAATGGCAGCCTATGGTCAGTATTCCATAGTGCTCAGTCTGCAGCCTCTCATTGCTTATGTCAGCAATTGTTTCCTCAGTATTCCTATCAACACACTCAACCCATGGTGGGGCAGGACACTTCATGCTTTACCACCGTAACCCCTCCAGGCAACCCAAGCTCCATGAAAGGGTGCCCAGCCAGTCCACCCAGCAAGGAAGAAAGGAATGAATACAATCGCTAGGTGTTCCACATAGGGATCAGGTGCAGAATGTGTTAAAGCACCCCAGAACAGGATTCTACCCTCAGAGGTAATGTTGTAAGTTCAAGCGGAGTTTCCCTTGAGGCAGACACATCTATGTATTTTAGCAACGTGCATCTGTTTGTCTGGCTGTTCATGAGTCCATTTGTTCAAGAACACCCCCTAAACTATAAGAACAACCAAATTTGGTATGCAGCTTTCTCTTATCTTAACTTAAAGCAAGGTTAGAATTTGGTTGTACCAGGACAATGGGATGTGCCTGGAATTTGATTGTTTCTCATAAAATGGAAAGAGAGGGGTCTGGTAGCAGAAAGTTATACCGTAGAATGACCACAGGGCGACAGCAAAGCATCTCAGTGGGAAGCCTCTGGATGGCAGCAGCCAACACGTCAGCCTGCTCCGGGGAGCAGCTTCTGGCCACTGCCCACTCCCCACCCCCCCACTGGGCAAGCCCAGAGAGCGGTAAAAGGCCTGCAAAACCCTCTCCACCCCCAGGGAGTGCCAGGCCTGTGCAGCCTACCAATCCCACTCCCATATATTAAAAAAAAAAAAAATCAAAGAATAACAAGATTTTTGTGAAACCTGCCCAATCAACTACCCTGATTCAAAACAGACCCGGTACAAAGAGATTCAGCAGAAGAAAGCAGGGTTCTGCTACTTGACCCACCCTTCCTTTATGATCTTCTCTGTATCCTTAGCCACGTGGTAGTAGCTAATGACATGATCCAGACAGGACAAGGTCTTCTCAACATTTTCTTGCAGACGTTGTAGATTCTCTGTCTGCTTATGCACAGGGATGATAGAGTTCTCCAGCTTCATCAAACGACTCTCAAAGGAGGAGAGGATGGAAACCTAAAACCCCCAAAAGAATCAAACAGCATGGAGAATTTCCTTCCACATAAAACACAACTGTATTGTGAGCTAGCGGTTAAGAGGGTAATAGAAATCCAGATTCCCAGCTTCTACTCCTGGCTCTACCACTGAATTGCTTGTCTGCTTGAGCAGATCCCTTAACCCACCTATGCTTCTGCTTTCCAATGTGTAAATGGAAGTAATATTAAACATCACCATATACTTATTAGTATTATATTTAGCATTGGTATAGCACTCAAATCATCATACAACAGGTGCTAGGGAAGTATCCAAAGGGAGATAAACTGTAGCTATCTCAGGTGAGGGGAAAGGCTGAAGCAGAGTTTTTACTCCAGGGGTTCTCAGATTGCAGGTTGGGATCCCAAAATGGGTTGCAACCCCATTTTAATGCTGGGTTCCGAGACTGAAGTTAAAGTCAGAGCTCCGGTGCATGGGGCCAAAGCCCAAGCTGAAGCCTGAGAGCTTCAGCCCTGCAAGTTGGAGCTCAGGTTACAAGTCCCCCAACTTCCCAAGCTCAGGGTAGAGGGGCTCAGGAAGACTCAGGCTTTGGTCCCTTCTCCTGTGGTGATCATTTTTGTCAGAAAAAATAAAAATTCACAAAAAATTAATGAAAAAAATTGTCATTCATTGCAATGAAGTTTGAAAATGCCTGCTTTACTCAATTGTACTGAGTGAATGAAGTTTACGATGGAGAAGTCATTTGACTGATGTTCATAGCCCTGTTCTGCCATGACCATTTGGTTTAGGCACGTACAATCCCGTTTAATTAGTTTATCTAGTTAAACATAACTGGTTAACAATTAAACAGAGGCTGGTGTTTGCAGATTGGCTGGATCGCCGCCTCCCTCCTGCCATGGACAGGGGCTGCTCCAGCCCCCGCCATTTAACAATGTCTGATAAGTATCACCCAGTAAGGGTGATGCTTACCGGTTAACTGATCATCCATTCACATCCCTAATTTGGTTGTCAAGGAACTCTAAGTTTGCAACTAACTTAATTAAGAGGGTAAGTGGCCTCAGCAGAAAATGGATGATATGGAGGAACAAAGTTCGTCCAAGCCCTTCCTTCTCTCCAGCAAGATCATCTCTGTCTTGTCTGAGTTCCACATGCTCTCTCAGCTCCTGGGCAGAGATTTGCAATGCTAGAGGTCACTTTAGTCTCCTTGCAACAATAACAAAAAGTATACAATTCCATCCAGTCAGATTCAGATCCAGCTACAGTGACTGAGACTCAGTTACTAAAACTCAAAAGTAAGAATAAGAAGTGGTGAGGTGGGGTGAGGGAATCCATTAGGCAGAGCATCCAGCAGCCCACCTGTTACACAACACAAGTGCCCATGAGCACATCAATGCCACACTTCTCCTTGGGAATGGACTCCCTAATTAATACCAAATCCAATTCTATGCTTCTGTTCGGATGTGGTGGATTATGGCAATACACAGGCAATACAAAACTGTCAACCAACAATAGATCCTTCAGATCCAGGTTACTGAATTCACTACCAGATGAGTTCAGAAAGATCACCAAGTAAATTGTATTCAGAAATTACTCTTCTACTTGGCTTTCCCAAAGCTCTTCACCCCTGTGCCCTGACACACAGAACAATTAATATTAGCTATTTTACCCCCTGGCTGGAGTGGATTTATTTCTACTGTCATATACTCAGGAGGTACTGAAATACTGAGATGAGCAATGCTATAAATGCACATAAATTAAACCAGATTGAAGGATCATTTGAACTCGTTTCCAGTCCTGGCAAACTTGCACCCCAACACACTTTATAACCTATCCTCAAGATTCTAATCTAAAAACAGTACCCAGTGAACTCATAAGTTTCCCAAGTTGGCAAATCAGAGCTTTCAAAGAAACTCTCAGGAGAGAAAGCACCAGAATCAGAGACCAAGCAAACCATATCCTACCTTTTTAAACTTAGTTTACGGGACCCTGCTTACCATGTTTTTTGTGAGCTGATCACTTTTTTCAAGGCTCTCTCTTATAAAGGACAGTGTTTCTTCTTCCTGACATTGGAATAAAGAAGAATTTATCAGTTCTATATGACAGGTGAATTTCAAACCTTACACAAGATTGAAAGAAAACAGCATTTCTAAGTTCTATTAAAGGAAATATCAAATAATTGAGAAGGAGTTTAAAAACACGTACACTTTTAATTAGAACAGAAACATTAAAATGATATACCTGTTTTTAAATTTCAATACAGAGGCATCTGGATTTAAACACTGTTCTCTAGTGTTATGAATTTAAACACAACAAAACAATGTTAGCAGGTGAGAATCAACTAATAATCTACATACAAAGTAGCACCAGTTTAACTAAAGGTTTAATTTGTTTAAAATCAATTAACCCAGTGTAGCAAACACTCTCAGTTCAATTTAAATCTGTCTTGCCTCTGGTCTACACTACAAATTCAGGACAATGCGAGTCACCTTTCATTGACCTAGCTGTGTATCTGACTACACTCAAACTTGTCTTCCACCGATGTAAGTGCCCTATTATGACAAAGTAATAAATGCCACTTTCCGGCTGGGCTGAAGTAGCGCCCCTGCCGTAGTCAAGAGTTGCTCCAGCCTGGCAGCTTCCAGCCCTGCATGGGATCCCGGTGGTGCTAGAGCAGCATTGAGTTGGGCCAGGGGGCTGCTCCCTGGGTATCGGTTAACTATTACCCAGTAAGCAACACCAATTAAGGTTACATGTTAACATTCCTATCCCCAGATCTGATCATTCCATGTGACTTCAGGGGCCATATCCCTACCTGTGCCATTCCACACCAGAGGTCAGTAAGAAAAACCACAGCTTCACAAATACTGACTTGTGAGACCCATGGTTGCTGTGTGTATACCAAAATGGACATGAATGTTCTTTTTCTCTTGTGTTTGATTTATTTCAGAAGTAAATGTTCTATTTTTAAAATGATGGGATATGGATGATATTATGGGGTGGAGAAATTATGGGAAATTATGCAAAAGCTCTCAAGAAATGGTCTTCTCTTTGCAAGGGAAGAATTCCAGGAGCCTATGGAGTGCTGGAGTCATTCTGTAGATGTCATCTACAGGTTAGGCCCCAGTTGGGGAAAGGGCATGGGGGAGGACTCAGGGGGTCTTTCTCTGGAGGGGGCATGTCACAGGAGCAGAGCTGTACGGTCTGGTTCAGGGGGAGCAAGGAGGTCTCAGTTCCAGGGAGGTCTGCCTAGCAGGCTCAGTTCCAGAGGAGTGGAGCTGTCCAGGCAGGAATCTGGTTCCAAGGAGGCTCCCCTGAGCCCCAAATCGTGGGAACGTTCTGGGGGCCAATTCCAGGGGAAATGGAGCGGTTTAGGGAAGGCGGATCCCAGACTGCACTGCAGGGAAAGGCCTCTCACTAGAGGCAGTGTCCCTGCCTAGGGAGTGAGGGCCCTACAGTGTGGGTGGGTAGCAGGGAGGGTCTCCCTAGGGCAGGTGGGGGAGCAGCAGTGGGGTGAGCTGTCCGAGGGGGGCAGTCCGGGGGGGGATGCTGGAGCTGTGAGGGAGGGAGTCTTTTAAGGGGCTGTACAGGGGCGGCGCTGTCCTGGGGGCGGGGGTGGAGCAGGCAACGATGTGGGGGTGTCGGGGTCTCCCCGGGCCCAGCGCAGCGCCCCCCGCTACCTGCTTGAGCTTGTCCTCTATCTCCCGCCTGCGGGCAGAGGCCTCATCCGGAGGGATCATCCTGCCGCGGAACCGCTGGGCACAGCCAAGGGGCACCGGCCTGCCAAACACCCACAGCCCGGCCGTGCCCGCCACTGTCAGTCAGTCTCCCCACTTCCGCCTCACGCCCGCCGCCGTCAGCGCCGAGCCGCCATGTTGAGCGCGGCAGATGGCTATGCGCCTGCGCCCCGCCACACACCACCATCTTGGAACCAGTACTCATGCGCAGATCCAAGACTTTAGGGCTCGGCTTGCGAGCAGAAGTACGCTTGCGCGTCTCCAATGCGCGCCATATAAAGAGTGGCAGGCCCTTGGAACGATGTTCATAGACCGCCATATTGGGCGTGTCCACTGGAGCGCGCTCTTGTCATGTTCACTACTGGATTGGTGGGGGGCAGGGGAGGTGTATCGGTAGTGCCTGGGGAGGGAATTGCAGGCATGAGTTAAATACAGCACACTTGCTGTTACACTCCCTGGGCCTCATCCCTCTGCCAACAGTGATTGGCTGTGGGGATCGCTGACTTGCACATACCTTCTCCAGTGCAGGGTAGTCAGTGATGTGCTAATTTTATGGGGGGGGGCATGGTGGGGAAATATTCTGCTTTACACTATGTTTCTAGCTGTCAAGGGTTTCCCAGCCAGGTAACCTAATTCCCACTTCCCCTAAAGTGACCAGACGTCTTCCTTTGAGAAGGATAGTCCTCCTTTTGAGGGGCTTGTCCTCCGCAATAATTATGTCCTCCTTTTGTCCTCCTTTGAAAAAAATTGTCCTTCTTGTTCTACTTTACCCAAAAAAAATACCGTATCCCTTTTTTTTTTTTTTTTTTTTTTTTTTGTTCCACCAAAAAATACCAGATGTCTGGTATTTCTTGGGAGAAATATACAAGTGTGTGTTTTTTGTCAACTCAGTGTCCTCCTTCCACATTTCCAAACCCTTACTGTATATTAGGAGAGCAATCAATCAGTCTCAAAAGGTCTTCCATGGATCCCAAAAACCATTGCCCATTTTTAACAGATTGTTTCCTCATCTGTTACACCAGTGGTTCTCAAAGTGTGGTCTGTGATTGCCTTTGCAGGTGGGCTGTGGGCTTGCCCTCTCTCCCTCCTCTCCCTCTAGTTGCAAGCAGAGAGTCCTCACTGGCACTCCAGCCTTGTATAGCCCTTTCTCCCTGCAAGGTTGGCTTCCTGCTGCAGGATGGGGGAGCCCTAAGCCTTGTGGGTCAGATCTAGCTCATAGGGGGAGGAAGTGGTTCCATATGCTGCCACTCCCCCTCTCACTTGGCTGGGGAAACTGCAGCGCAGGAAACTGCTCACATGGGCTATGTCTACACTGGCGGGTTCTTGTGCAAGAACTCTCGCGCAAGAAAATGTCCACACTGCCATGTGCGAGCTGTGCTTTTGCGCAAGAGCATCCATGGCAATGTGGATGTTGTCTTGCGCAAGAAACCTCTGATGACCATTTTAGCCATAGGGCTTTCTTGCGCAAGAAATCCCTGCCGAGCGTCCACACTGCCCTCTGTGCAAGAGCTCCTGTGCAAGAGGGCTTACACCTGTTAAAAAAGAGCATAGCTCTTGCACAAGAAGCCCTCTCTTACCACACTGTACCGTAAATCTTCTTGTGCAAGAGCAGGTGGGTAGTGGATGCTTTCCTGAAGAACGGCTGTTCTTGCGCAATAACCCACCAGTGTAGACATAGCCTCGGAGACTTTCCCCACTACGTGGGCAGGGGACCTTCTCAGGTCTCTTTTAGCTCTATGGTTCTATGATTCTACTCTCATTTCCTGGAATTCCAGCCAGACCTCCACCCCTCTCCTGCATCCGACTTCCCTGCCAGACCCTCCTCCCCATCTTCCCAGTCCACTCCTGCTCCCATTTGGTCATCATGGGTGGTTGCTGGTGGTCCACAAAAGGTTTGTTTTGAGCAGGGTGGGACACAGACCAAAAAGTCTGAGAACCACGGTGTTACACAATTTACATTATGTTCAGGGAGACAGCCATGTAACTATTAAGACATTTTAGGATCAGGCAATCTTCTGTAACCCTCCCTTTCCTCACTGGAGTACTCAGGAGCAGACCACTCTCTCGCCTGTGTGTCTGAGCACCAGATGTTTTTAACATTAAAGGAGATCCTGAGTGTCCCTATGGTGATGCTGGGTAGATAGGGATCTCCTTGCTATCCACCCGCTTGTGGCAGTCTCTTGCTTCTAAAGCAGGGGTGGGCAAGATACCTCTTGCAGCCCAGATCTGGCTAAGCCGCCCAGTCCAGCCCATGGACACCCTGCTAGGACCCTCTAGCATACAGCAGCAACTGTTTTAAGAGCAGGGCTGCTCTCTACGCCTCTACTCCTGGGGGAGGTGGAGGCTTCAGGTGATCACCCTGCCTCCAGCCCAATACTCAGCTCCTATTGGCTGGAAACAACCGACCAATAGGAACTCACCCCAGCCAATCTCTCTGCGCTTATTGGCCAAAACCAAACATCCAATGTGAGCTGAGAGATTGCCCTGGGGGATGGAGGCAGCATAAGCCTCTCCCCCCTCCCAGACCTGAGTCCCACATGAAGGGAACCTCTTGCAGTTTTAAGTGGTTTGGGGCTGCCGCAGTCAGGGAGCCCAGCCTGTCTTGGGGTGCTGCAGGCTGGGAGATGCTTAGGTAAGCTCCTCCTGGCCAGAGCCTGCCTCTGGCACCCCAGCCCCTCCTGCACCCCATTTCCCTTCCCCAGGTCACCATCCAAACCATATGCATCCCTCCCCCCCAGGTCACAACTCCCTCCCAGACCCTGGGACTCCGACTCCCCTTCCCCAGCACTTTCCCAAACAGCCACAGTTACTAAAAGTACCTTCTATGCAGGCTTTTCAGAGCCATGGGCATAGCCCATGGCAGGTGGCTGTTGCAGCTGAAGCCAGCTGTTCATAGTGGTGCTGGGATTGGGGTACACCCTGGCCCCCTGAGACTTCCAGCACCAGCCCTAACCCCTAGAATCCCAACTCTTCCACTACCCCCCAGTGCCAGCCACTGACCTGAGTTCCCTGCACCCAGTGCCAGCCTCCTATCCTCAGAGCCCAGCAGTGCCAATCCATCGTCCCAAAAGCCTCATTGCCAGCCCCATCCCTTAGAGCCCACCACCACCAGACCCCCCAGTGCCAACTTCCTGTTTCCAGAACCCCACTGCACCCAATCCCCCCAGACCTCCGCCAGTGCCAGTCCCCAATATTAGCCCCATCCCTAGAGCCCTCCCAGTGCCAGCCTCCCACTTTTTAGAGCCCCCCAGCACTAGCCCCACCCCGGGAGCCCTCAGTGCCTGCCTCACCTCCCCCCACCTAGCCCTGAGGTGCCTCTTAACCACAAGCTGAGTGCTGCTGCCCAGGTCACAGCTGCTGTAAGGCTGCTGTGCAAGGCTCTGTGCAGCTCTTCCGCCACGTAGCGAATTGCTCTTCTGTGTCTGGGAGGAGACCCCCCCACTCCTGCTGGTTGGTTGAAAGGTGGGGCCATATACAGGCACTGGTCCTTGCACCAGTGGCTAGGAACTGCTGGCCTGCTAGATCCAAGCCAACAGGCTTTCAGCAGCAGGCTCTAGCTTTGAGCAGCAGCTCCTGGACTAGAAAAAGGTTCCACAGCAGCAGTCTGGCTCCTCTTTCCAAATTGGAGCCCACCAACTCTCTTTCTGCACTGCCTACAAGAGAGCAACAGTTTTCCCTCCTTTTCCCCAAGGGCTCATAGGAGTTGTTGTCTCTAGGGCTAGACTGCAGCACAAAGGATCCCCCCAGTAAAAATTAGAGGCTCCTTTAGTAAAGGGAGCCTACACTTCCCTTTTAAAATACCAGCTGAGTGTAAGAAGGGGGAATGTTGACTAGTAGTTTTAGTCGGGGTTGCCGCCTCTGAGCTAGGGCTCCTGGTTGCTTGTTATAGTTTGGCTACTGATCGGGAGCAGTCACTTGATCCACTTTTGGCTCTATTTACTCAACCTGTTGCTTTGCTCTTCAGTTTACCTTATTGCAAAAATGGGTATTATACCACCACCCTTGCAGACATGTCACAAAGATTCATTAATCCTCTAATTCTCAGAATCTGTAGCTGGAGAGTGCCACTGAAGTGCAAACCAGTATTATTGATATCATATGTGAGTTTGCCTTTGGCATTGCAGTTACAAAATGGGTAGCTAAAGACCAGGGCTCAGGGGCTTCCCATTAATGTAGGGCTGGGGAACCTTTTCTGGACCTTTTCTGGGGCCACTGACTCACAGAAAAATCAGTTGGGCCACAAGTGAGAAGGAAAGCCCCCCCCCCCCAACCCTCACTGACATGGTCCCCAACTTAGGAGAAAGATACTCCCCACATTCCCCTTGCACACCAGAGCCTAGGGCTAGCCTAGTAGATTTTGTGTGCTCCAGCCCCGTGATGGGACGGTGGGGGGCTGGAGTGCCACTGCGAACTCCCCAATGCTGGGGGGAGGTGGCTGAGCTTCAGGGGCTAGATCCAGGCAAGGTGGGGGCTACAAGCTTGAGGTTCCCAAACCCTGCCTTAGTGTTTGGCTACTGCCGTGGAGGCCAACAGTGCCATACCAGTTAGCATTAATGGGAGCTACGCAATGTGTCTACGTCTAGACTGGCATGATTTTCCGCAAATGCTTTTAACGGAAAAGTTTTCTGTTAAAGCATTTGTGGAAAAGAGCGTCTAGATTGGCACAGATGCTTTTCCGCAAAAGCACTTTTTGCAGAAAAGCGTCCATGCCAATCTAGACGTGCTTTTGCGCAAAAAAGCCCTGATCATCATTTTCGCGATCAGGGCTTTTTTGCGCAAAACAAATCTGAGCTGTCTACACCAGCCCTTTTGTGCAAAAGGACTTTTGCCCGAACGGGAGCAGTGTAGTATTTCCACAAGAAGCACTGTTTTCAGAAAGTAGGAAGTCAGTGTTCTTGTGGAAATTCAAGCGGCCAGTGTAGACAGCTGGCAAGTTTTTCCGCAAAAGCAGCTGCTTTTGAGGAAAAACTTGCCAGTCTAGACACAGCCTGTGCTTCCTGCCAGTGGAGATGAGAGTAAGTCTCTAGACATTCTGAAATTCATATCAGCACTCCCACCTTCTCTTGATAATTTTCTTCTCCAAGTGCCTTGCATGGTGCGGATACAGAGGCATTTGGACACTGAGGAGAGCTATAAAAGTACCTAGAGAGAGTACACATATAAAGACAGGTAGAGGGCATCCCCCAAAAGTACTCATAGCCTGTAGCAGCCACCAGTTCTTGATTCCTGCTGAGCCTTCCAAAAGGAAAGCCACACAAAAAAATCATACATCGAATACTGTTGCTGTGACAAGGAGAAGAGTAATTTCAGTGAGACAAAAGATCCGCAACATGCAATGAATTCCCAGAACATGTGAAATGCAGCACATCCGCCAGGTGTCCCCAAGCACCAGCTTTCCTCCTTTTACTACTCAGTTGGGGAGAAGAGGCATTTGTTTGGCAGAGTCTCTACAGCTAGCCTCCAACCAAAAAAGGCACACGAGGGATTTTCCAACTACCAGCCATAGGGGAATATTGTTTTAGATAATTCATCCAAGCCAATTCACCCTCCAAAACCCTTCACCTCTTGTGTTCCAATGTAATTTATTTGTGACAATCCTTTGGGGGTGGAGGAAAAAGTCTTAATGCCACAGGTCAAGGTAAATATTGTGTTGTAAGCTATTTAGCAAACAATTGTGTTAATATACAGGGAAGTGGGAACTATGTTACCTGGCTGGGAAGCCATTGGCAGCTAGAAGCATAGTATAAATCAGGACATTTCCCCATCGTGGTCCCCTGTAAATGAATCAGCACATCACTCACTGCCCAGTTTTCCTGAATCCATTACTGGGGAAGGGAGCTGTATTGTAATGGTTAAAACAAACAATGAGATGTGGTCTGTTGTTAAATCAGAATATCAGCTCTTTGGCTCAGGGACTATAATTTACTATTTGTTATACAGCACCTAGCACAATGAGACTATAATTTAGGGGAGGCTTCTAGGCCATACACATTTTTAATAAAACAAAAATTAATCTCAAAATGCTATGCAGATAAGTAACAGAGTATCACAAGTATCTGGAGGGTAGGAATTATCATCCCCATTCTACTGAAGGAAAAATGGAGATGGAGAAAGATTAAGTGACTTACCCAAGGTCACATATCAAGTCAATTGCAGATATGTGGCTAGACACCCCTCCCCCCAAGAGTCCTGACTTCAAAAAATAGCCCCCTCCCAGCTCCAACCATTAGAAAGTATTACCTCCCAAACAGAAAGGGCACCTTGTCCCCTATGAACATCCATCTCTACTGTTCCACAGGGAGCTGGGTGGAGGAGTTAGATTTATTTGCAGATGATGCCACACTGTTGGCACCAGACTCACTTGCTGCCCTCGTACTGCTCTCAGCAACCAAGAATGTTGCCGTTATGGGGCGTTGTCCTTTCATCAGGATACCATCCAGTCGTTTTTGGTTGTTTGCTTTTTTCATTTTATTTGCAGCTAGTAAAACCCTCCTAGAATCTTGAGGGAGAAGGGAAGAGTCCCTCGCCTTTTTCCTCCATTTGGCAAACATTGATTCCCCCACCCCAGTGTTTTGGATGGAGCTGAAATTAAACCAGGAGCTGTCTTTGTTCAACAACTTCAGTGTGAATTACAGAGCACCTTATCGTGCAGCAGACAGCTGTGTTTGTGCGCCCGCCTCATCGAATGGGGGTGCATTCAACAGTGTGTTTTGCATGTGAAATTATCTGGCTGTGATCATGCAGACATGGCGTGCAGGCTCAGTGGAGGTTTCTAGTTTGAAGGCTTTGGCCCTATGTGTGTGGGGGAAAAGAACCTTACTTCAGACCCACTCTCCCGCTTCCCATGTTGGGTCAGTGCCTGCATCCCCTTTCAGATGCCTCAGGGCTGAGTCTGACGGCCAGATAATGATTCAGAAGTATCCTACAGATATTTGAGACATTGATGGGAATACAGAGATGTCAGATTAGTTCCTTTCCTCCCAAATGTGTGCTGTCCCTAAAAGTCCTTCTGCCGCTGTGGCTGCATATGCAGCATCCTCCTGATCCTTTACGTCAGAGCTTGCAGTCTCAGTCAATGGAAAGCCTAAGCTGAAAGGGCCACCGATGAGAGCTTTCCAAGTTCCAGCCTTTTTCTACACCATGCAATGATCTTACTGTATGTTTGCTTCCCTTCCACTGTTCCCCTTGCCCACAACTAAGGGGCTTGGATGCCAGAGGTGCTGGCTAGACTGTGACCCCCTTGACATTCGTTTGTTTGAAGTGCTTCTGAACACAGCTTTATGTTTGCCCTGAAAGGCCAGTGAAAAGGCTTTGCTCCCTCCCTATGGAATTACTTGGTCCATTAAGGAAAAGAGGTGGAGCTGGGTCAGATTGCCAGAGGAGAGCCACATGGTATGGGCCATCTCTCAGGTACCAATCCTGCCCCCTGGTTTCCCCCCGGCAGGTTTGCTCTTTTCACCCACGGAACTGAATTTGGGGTGGAGGGTTTGAAGTTTCCAAGCTGGCCTTGTTTTCACAGAACCCTAGGAAGCACCTGCCACTAATCAATTAGTCACCTAGTCAGGCAAGCATAGTCAATAAACGTACAATCACCAGATAATCACAAATCACCAATAAATCACCAGTCCAAACGCAAATCACAGATATGTCGCCACATCTAACAAGGGACTTCAGTTCAAACACTGAATGTGGGTAAAACATGGTACCACTGACGAGGGAGCAGCTAAGGAGACAATAAAAACAGTGGCTGTTTCTTTAAAAAATAAATAAAAAACGGAAGGCCGGGGCACTGAGTGGCTAAGGAGATTTTGCCTCCAGATCCACTCTCTTCCATCCTGGTAATGATTGAAAACTGTCACCATCTGATGGCTGTCGGGTGGCCTATGTGAAATGAGTCCCAGTCCTGTTCTGTAGGGTGACTCCCCCTCCCTCCAAAAAACAAACTGTCATCAATTTTTATCTGACTCAGCAGGGAGAGCAAGAACTGCATGGCTGGGGACCAAGCCCCCGATGAGCCCTGCGGGGTAATGATGATGCATGACCATGTGGTTGGGTGGAGATGCTGGAGCTGTGCAAGAAATTCTTGGGAAAAGATTTTGAGGGATTAAATGTAAGGATCCCAGCAAGGTGACAATAACTCATGGGTCCTCCTGTTGTCCCCAGCAAATGCAGACAGATTAAGGGTTCTGTCTGGATTTAGTGCCGGTGAAAGAGCACTGGCAGCCAGACCTGGAGAAGAAGCCCTCCCCTTCCCCTAGATAGGCAACGCGGGGCAGCAGCGGGGCAAGCTTCCCTCCTGCTGGCTTGGTTAAAGGAGACAAAGACAGGAAGGAAGACTCGCCCTGCATCAGCCGAGGAGGAGGGGCAGCTCTGGGGATGTACTGCTCTCCCCAGACTTCCAACGGAGGAATGGAAGCTGTGCTCCCACCGGGCCCCTTTTCTGAGGGGCCCCCTGGTTTGCAAGGAGAGCTCAGCCCCTGGGCCCCATTCAGTATTTGGCCTCTGCTGTTCTCCAGCCAGTGGCAGGGCTGAGTCCAACTGCTGAGCAGGGATTTAGAAAAGGTGGAAGGGCTCGTTGCAGTGGCCTGTCTCCTTTTCTCTGCAGCTCCTCAGCTCTGTCGTCCAACCGCTTGTGTGGACCAACCTGCCAAACCACCCAAAAGAGGGAAACTTCTTGACCACAAGCTTCTGTTTGCTTGGCTGAGGGGAGCGGAGTGGAAGGCCAGGAACGGAGTTATGAGAAGCTGAGCCAGATTTAGAGCCATTGTCTCCAGGGGAGAGACATGCAGGGAGGTTACTCTAGGGAAATGGGAGGGGAGGGGCGCACAAAGCCTGCAACTTTCCCCAATCTTAAAGGAGGAGGAAACACTGAACTATAAAGGCCACATTCTTGTTGGTGCCCCAGCAACGAAATTGCAGCAGGTTGTAGGAATGGGAGGTCAGGGGTGGAGAGTTAGCGGAAATTGAGTGCCCCCATGCTGGCCCCTCTAAGACTCATGGAGAAACCACAGATCTCCCACAACAGGAGGGGGCATTGCAGGATGTGCCCTAGAGAGGTCTAGAGGTCAGGGGCCTTGATACACACACCAGTGTGCGGCAATCAGCCAGAAATGGCCTTTCTGCATCACCCCCATGCCCACTTTGAAGCCCAAGGGGGTTGATAGCTTGGATTGCAGCTGGTAGTTGTTTGGAGGCTGAGGGTCCTATGAGCAGTACCCTACATGACCACATAAGTACCCTAGGCCACCAATGGATGTACCAGTGCTGCTCTAAATAGATTTCCAGTCCACTCCATGTGTCAAACAGCTGTGACATTCTAGTTTGGGAACATAATTAGAACCCACTCCCATCTTCAGTGTAAGACTGATCACAGGCATCCAGATGGCTTTTTTCCACCAAGAACTTTCTCAATAATGCACCACAGTCATCAAGGCTATTACTGTCTCCAAGAAAACTGTCTGGCCCTTTTGCAGGGGGCAGAACTCCCCCAGGTGTCTCTTCTAGTCCTGTACAGCAATAGCTTCCCCCAGCTGAAACTGATTTAAGAGGAGCCTTTCTGCAGAGTGAAGCAAAGCAGGGAACATGTAGATTTAGCACTGGTCAGGGAAAGTCGGCAAGGGGGCTTTGGCCAACTGCCAGGTCATCAGATCCATTCTCAGTGCGGGAAGCCTCCTTATTACCAGGCAGCATGAGGCAGGAGAGGGAAAGAGCAGCCCTTGTTATTGCAGGCATTGGGACAGACTAGTCCGATTAAGCTGAATAATAATACCCTGGGGCCCCTGCGGTTGCTAGATTGCAGTGCAGGGAGCAGAGCTTTTCCAGTGTCACTTGCAGAGCAGCGAGACAGGTGACCGTGCTCACGTGCAGCCGAAGCAGCAGCAGCATTTGGAAACAAGAGGAAGTAAACACAGAAAAAGTCTCTGAATGGAAATCTGTTCCTCGGTATCGTTTGGCCAGGGGCACCCGTTGCGCAAGGCTAACGATTTTGTTTGCAGTGTGTGTTGAACAAAGATAGATTTGATATGCCGAGAACGTCATTGCACGGGAGGCTGTGGTCAGCTCCGGGCTCTCCAGCTCTGACTATGATTTCTGTACAGTTCAAAACAGTTACTGCTGTCATGCTATTTAAAGAGCCCTGTAGCTTAGATACAACTTTTAAAGGTAGGTTACAAGAGCCAGTGTCAGAGGCATAGAGAAACGGGTGGAAATTATAACAATATTTTGCACTACTCTAATGTTTTCCATCCAAGGATCTGAAGGCACTTGGGAGACATAGCCCCAAAACACACCCGGGAGGTAGGAAGAAGTAGCTAGCCCAATTTACAGATGGAGAAACTGAGGCATGGAACACTGAAATGATCAGCCTAGAGCTGCACAGTAACTCAGTGGGAGAGCTGGGAATAGAAACCAGATTTTTGGATTCCTAGTGTTCCCTCTCATGTTCCGAAGAACTGTCACCCGAAGGATATGATTTTGATCAGAATCTGGCGAAACAGGCCAAGTATTAGCCGTTCCAGAAGTAAATTGTTTCCTACACTTCTACTGTGGTTAAATGTCTCCTTAATGTCACAAAAAGATTCTTGCTTTAAAACTGATAACTTCTTTCCTGCAAAATTAAATGTGTTACTAAAACTGCTGCAGTTGCTGTAGGCCCTGCACATATAGCAGTGTAAGCATGCTGTGGCTGCAGACGAGCACGTGTGGATAGCGAGGTATTTGTGAAGTTTGACAATGCCCCTTTGAGTCCTGAGACTGCAGGTTTCACAGTATGCTACAACGAGGAAAGATTACGGCTGTGAGAAATCCACAAAAGGCTTTTTGCATTTGCTGTGGGAGAGGAGAGAGAGAGAACAGAGTCCAGAGCAGCCCAGGATTAACATAAAATTACAAAACCTTCATTATTGCTTGAAGGGACATCCCACACTGGGAGCGCTCCCCCACCCCAGATTCCTCCTCCCCTTCCCGCGTGACCTCCCAGTGCCCTAGAATGATAAAACGCATGGGAACAACCTCTCCGGAGCCACCAACTACCATCCCCATGCCCCCCTCCCCGTGCCTACAGACACAGAAACTATTATCCGTTTCATTGGGTCATCCAGATTTCAGTTGCAGACAGGGTTATAATAAGGGTGGGTGTGCGTGTATGTGAGAGATCACACAGGTGCTTGTACGGAAGCAAGAGAGAGCGCGCGAAGGGGAATATCCATGAATTGAGAGGTCCAAATGTTAGAAGGGAACCATCAAAGAACTTTTCCCTTTTGTTAAAGTCCCTTCAGGGGTCATTGTTTATAACAGCACCTCCCTGGAAGCTTGATGCTCAATTCCGGCAACTCCAAGCACCTCTGGAAGGTGGGAAATGGGAATTCCAGGTTCTCAGCACATCAGGATTCAGCCCTGAATCACTCAGGGCATATCCAGCCTGAAAAGGTGCATCTACACTGTACTCATAGCTGGAAATAAGCTATGCAAATTGCATGGCTTCTTTTGAGTCAATTTTGGAATCGCTTATTTAGAAATTTGGCGCTGTCTACACAGCACTTATTTTGAAATAAATCGCTATTCCAAGATATCCCTTGCTCCTCATGGAATGAGGTTTACTCTACAGGGACGTCGGAATAGCGAGCCTGTTATATTTTGAAGCAACGGGTGTCTTCAGAAGATGCGGAATAGCTATTTGGAGATACCTCCGGTATCCCAAAATAGCGCTACAGTGTAGGCGTAGCCAAAATGGCCAAGTGCACCTCTCCTCCTCTCCCTGCTCCACATGCCAGAGCTATAGCCAAGAGTCCCCTCACCACCAGCCCCTGATGACAACGGGCCAAGCCAGAGCAGCCATAAGGAAGAAGCAGGGTTACAGCAGACAGGTACAGAATGGTGTCGCAAGGCAGCACCATGCTGGGACGGTGACAGAGCAATTGCACAGGCCAGGTGCTCAGTATGTAATGGCTGCTTAGGTCCAGACTTTCTCTTCAGTCTCATTGGCTGTGTATAAATCAGTTTAGTGCTGGTGAGATTTACTAGGTAGGCAGCCCTGGAGAATGTGATGCTCAAAGCAGGCACAGCATGGGCAGCAGTGCACTCCCACCAACCCATTTCCCACTGAATTCTGAGCGTCTCCTTCATCTCCTGGGAACTGAGCTGAGACCACAAACTCATTGACCCGGAGACCTGACTAGGACTGAGGAGTGGTTTTTGGTCACTCCTGGCCTGGTTTGGAACTGATGAGAGGCCATGGCCAGTGATCACAGCACTTGCAAGGGATTCACTTTCCTTCTCTTTAAAATTTGTCTGGGGCCCTTTTGTCCCAGCATGATTCAAAACAGAGACCCTCAATGCTCTCAGAGTCAGGGCTTTGAAACAGCGATTAGTCTCCCAGATGAACAAGGGTGCAGGGTCTGGCACTCTGGATCCGGGCAATTCCATTTTGCAATTTGTTGGTGTCATGATGCCCTCTCCATGGGCCACAGTGGCAATTGAAACTTAGAGCGTTGGCTGAAATGCATAGGTCTCCACCACTTGAGGTAAAGGAGTGGCTTCATGGCTGCAGTAGTAGGCTGTTAGCCTCTTTGTGGATCAGCCACTAGAAGGGAACACAATATATTTAGCCAGAGTGTTACCATCAATACCATGGGGTCTGAGTGATCGATTAGCAACAGGATCCCTCCGGAGAAGCTGAAAGTCTGTCACCCAAGGCCCTGCTCCTGTGCCCATTGAAGTCAATGGTAAAACTCTGATAGTGGCAAGATGGGGCCCTGTAGGTGGATTAGTTCCCTGTGACAGAATATGCTTGGCTGGCCCCTGAGAAAGACACCAGGCTGATATCCCAGAATGAACCCCTTCTAATACATTGCAGGCACAAGCTATGGCCTCCCTTCCCTGTGCTTTTTGCCCAGGCAAGTATGGTCCTGTTGGGAAAGCCGGCCCTCTGCACGGATAAGGGCCTGAGTAGTAGTCACTAAACGGCTATTTGTAAATGAATGATCAGGATTAACTAGCCTACATGTTACAGTGTTTGCATAGTATTGGGCCCCCTGCAACTCTGAATCCTCCATTTACTCTGTCCAAGGTCCAGGGGCACAGACAGAGCCCATCAGCAGGCAGAGATGAAGAGATTTGGTAGGCTAGAGATAATCCCTCCCCCACTTCTCTTTCTCCCCTGGGTTTTTGCCAGGGGTCCTGGGACCACCAGGAAGCCAACCTATACAGGAGAAGAATGAGATACTAATGGCTGCCCAGATCTCATGTGCACAAGCCAAGAAAGGTCTGTAGGTCTCCAATCCAAAAAGCTGTGGAAGGAAATTCCCAGCCAGACCTGGAAGAGAGAGTCTGATATTACCAGAGTGAGTGAGGACAGGCGCTGGCCCCGCATGCAGAGTAGCGACTGCACCCAGTGCTGCCTGGACTTCATGTCAGGTGAAATGCAGAATCACAATGTCCATCACTGGGCAAATCTATGCACCATCCTGCAGAGACCCAGAGGGCAGGAAAGGTGGCCTGCGATGACCTTTCCACCTCTGATATCTCTAGATCACCCCGACTTCGGCATCACAGTCAGGGCAATCCAATTTCGGACAGCCATAGAGATGGGTATTTTATTTTCCTGTGTCTGCTGGTTTAAAACAAACTGCTCTGCAAACAGAGGTCCAACCTGCCAGCTCCTCTCATTCCTCATAACTTGTCTGCTACATCCCGGTCCTAAGGCTGATGAACACATCCCATTTCACTGACAAGAGAGTAGGTGCCTGTAGAGACAGAACTAGAGGGGAAATCATTTGTATTGAATGACTCTGAGCAAGTCCTTTTTTCCTTCTGTGCCTCAGTTTCCCCTCCTTTACATTTGCGAGATCTCTGGAGGAAAAGTGCTAAGGATTATTATGTTCCATCTCCACCAGTGAGTCCTCTAACATTTCCCCTGTCGTTCTTATCTATTTATTTGGTTTTTATTAAATTGTTGTTCCTAGTTCCCAGGACTGATGCTCCCCTCCTCCAATTGCATTGGCTTATTCAGTTTATTAATGATCCCCAAATGAAGCTAAGTTGATATCTGCAGAGTCACGAGGACCCATCCAACAGGGTGGCACCAGTTTAGCAACAGATTAGTGCAATTTTTGTGCCTAGAACAGGCCCTGGAGACAGAAAAGCAGGGAGGTAGCCAGGACCCAGCCATTTGGGGCTTCACAA
Source organism: Pelodiscus sinensis (assembly GCF_052426305.1). Lineage (NCBI taxonomy): Eukaryota > Metazoa > Chordata > Testudines > Trionychidae > Pelodiscus > Pelodiscus sinensis. The sequence goes on from NC_143071.1 coordinate 20,033,042, forward strand.
GTTAAAATCAATGCCATAAACATCTAGGGCTTGAATCTGGCCGCTTTGCATCACCCTGGCAGCAAAAGGCGCCTTAAAGTGACAGTACAGCTGCCACCATATAACTGAGAATCAGACTCCTACACTTGCTTCAGTTTTTACTCTGGTTCAATCATAGCGCAAAGACATCAGAGCAGCAGTGATCTATTGTTCTTACGTTTTTAAACAGCCCCATGGCTGTGCATGGGTCCTACAGGCAAGGAGCAAGTACGGGGCCCAGGCAGGGGACATTTTGGAAGCAACGTACAAGGACATAGCTGTGTGACTCTCACTGACACCAATGGAGTAGGGTCCAATGTGAAGCGAGTTAGGAGGAACAGCAGAATAAAGGCTGGAAATCTGGGCTACAGTTTTATCCTCAGTCTTTATATTACAGGCAGGCTTGGATTGGGTGCTCCTGGCTTTTGAGCATGTAAGGCTCTGGGTGAAATTGCGGCCCTAGTGAAGTTTTGCCATTGACTCCATGAGGGCCGGATTCTCCTCCTCTTTCTCTCTCTGGGGTTTTCTATTGTGCCTCTCACCACAGTGCCTAAGTCAGGCTCCTTTAACATGGTGGAAGTAACTGCAAATCACGTCCCATTAGTGGAGCTCAGTGACCTTTGGATATTTGTACATTCCTCCCTGTTAATTTGTCTCATACCAAAAGCTACTGGAGCAAACCATTACCTCCCGCAAACACTGCACACACGTGGCCATGGGGGTCACCTCAGATTCCTCTGGCCAGTTCATCAGTGTCCTTCTCTCACGTCCTCCCCCACACCATCCTTCTAGTCTAGAAAAGAGCATGCGTGCATACACACACACACACACGCAGATTCCTTTGCTCCCATTCACAAGCAGCTATGCACACACACACACAGTGCTTCTACACGAGCAAAGAGCCATAATTCCTCACCGATGCAGCGCATGGGTTCTAACTCTGGTGTAAGGGAGTGATATGGCTCGGTGATATGGTGATATGGTTCAGACGTTGGCAGTTGTAATCAGCATGTTGACTCTGTCTCCTTACTACTCCCATCCTGCTTAGGCCAAAACAGGCTCAACCAGAACTCAGGGAAAAGTCCTGAGCTGGGAATATTTGGAAAGCCACCAAGGTTATCCAAAGTCCCAGGCTCAGGAAGGCTACAGCATTCTGATGTTGGAGAGTGGAACGATATAGCAGATCCAGCCACAAGGAGCACTTTTCCTGCTGTGCCTGGATGTCTCCGGCTACAGGAATAGGTCTCCCACACTTACTCTCATACTGGCCTGGGGCTAGCTGCTTGTGTGGGGCACTTAAGCTGAGACTGGGACCTCAATGGCACTGATGAAACCCAATCCAAGCTAGCTTGTCATGGTCCAGCAGACCAGGTACCAGACTAGGAATCAGGAGGTCTGGGATCTATTCATGTCTTGGCTGTGGGCTCCTGAGCATGATATTTAGCATCTACCTCTGTCCCTCAGTTTCCATTTTCCCACCTGTAAAATAAGAATACCATCCCCCCCCCAAAGTGCAAAGGGATTTTGAACATGACCAGGACTGAGGACAGAGATGCCAGGCCCCTGGGAAAGCTGGGGAAAGCTAGCCTCCTCCTGCCAGTCCTTTTGAGGTGCCCACGTCGCGGGGCCAGGGGCTCCCGCAGTGATTTGAAAGGGCTTGGTGCACCAGCTGCTGTGGTGCTCTCTGCAGCAGAGGGCCTGGGTCCTTTTAAATCACCGGCTCCCAGGGCAGGTGTCCCAGAGACACATGAGACTCTGCTTTCACTTTTTAAAAGTAAAAGTTCCTAGTCCACATACTGCCGAGAAAGGCTTGAAAATATGATCCCCTAAGAGATTCAAAATCCAGGAGTAAAATCCCCCCTCCCCCAACATTTATTACTGAAAACCTCATTATTTTTAAGGCAATCTCATGATTTTAGGGGGGCGGACTCTTCCTGTTTGAACATTAGGGACTGTCAATCCTGGATCCGTTTCATAAGGAGTGTGGGCACTTTTCTGACCTGAGCTGCACTTTCAGTAGATTCCCCCTGGCCCATTGACTGAACGGGTGCATCAGGCAAAGTGACTTATTCAGGACACACATACACAGCATCAGCAATGAGGGGCTAACCCCCCTTTCTCGGTACCAGGAAGCCCTAACTCTTGCAGGACTTCTGAGACATTGGTGGCATTTCCTTCTCCACAAGGTCTCTTCCTCCCCCCCAGTCAAGCTTCTTAGCCCGCAGCTCTCTCCCATCCTGAGTTTGTGGTTTGCAGGAAGAATGCGAACCACCCGAGCCAGGGTTAGGGTGCTGGAGGAGGAGGGTTGGAAGGAATTCACAGCAATCTTCTCCTGACAGCCTTTACACATTGTCCAAGGCAGAGCTGAAAGGGGCTGGTTGCACCTGTTGGTTCGGGTCAATGCTGGCCTAATTCTCCAAGCTCCTTTCTCTTTTCATGGGCATGCCCCAACCTGCCGGCCCATTGTCTCGCATTCCCCGCTGCAGCTGAGAGGAACGTCAGCCTGTAACGGCTGGGTGCCATGGATGTTGTTTATATTTGTTTACTTCTCTGGCCTCTCCAGAGGAGAGAAGGGAAAGGTAATAACAACAGTGGATGGCTCCCTGGGGCTCCGTGCCTGGTAGGAGACACACACATTCTGCGCCTGGCATAGGTGCCATCGTGGCATGGCACAAGGATGGGGAAGAGCCCTCCCATCTGCTCATCTTGAACCATTGGCTGGAAACAGCCAAAATCAGTGAAAAAGCCCGAGCCCCCCAACACAGTGGGTGATGCTGGGAAATATAGTCACAGTCAGAGGGCTGGAAAATAGGACTTGAGCAGACGTGGCGGCGGAGGGAATAGGATTAGCAGGGAGGGGATGCAGCTAGAAAAAAGTTGATGTGTGAGAATCAGTGGGAGCTTCATCTTCATCTGCCTCTGCATTTAAAATGTGTACAGTTTGAGAGCTCTGGGTCCACTCCAGACAAGGGGCGAGTCATTGCCCTGTGTTGTGCCTCAGTTTCCCCAGCTCTTTCGTAGGGCTAGTGACACTCACCAGCCCCAGCTCAACAGGGTATTATGAGGCTCCAGAGAGGTCTGTAAATCAGTGTGAGGGATGGAAGGTAAGGGCAGGAAGGGAAAATGTTTCTCTCCCCTCCCCCCTTTTAAGGTATGTTTACACTGTATGGCTATTTCGGGATACAAGAGGTATCCTGAAATAGCTACCGCACATCTACACGAGCCGCCTGTTATTTCAAAATATTTTTTAAAATAATGAGCGTGCTATTTCAACATCCCGGTAAACCACGTTGCACGAGGGATAAGAGATGGCTTGGAAATAGTGTGTTATTTCAAAATTTGGTGCTGTGTAGACATGCCCAATTTCAAAATCATCATCATGGCTTGGCTTCGCGAACGAAGATCTAGGAAGGAAATCCACGTCTTCTGCAGGCACGCTGGTGGCTGACGAGGCCTATGCGGGACAGGCAGGTCCTGCCACAACGGCTGCAAATATAGGTCTGATCCGGGATAGGTGCTGAGGGGTCACGGTTCTTCTTCCTTCTCCTTTTGTCCTCCATACAGGCCCTGCGGGTATCTTCAAAGAAGGAGGTGGCCTGGTGGACCGTGTGCCGCCAGGAGTTGCGATCAGCTGCTTGTGTTGCCCACTGACGGTGATCGATACAGCAAGCTGTGAGGGACTTCTTCAGGGAGTCTTTGTACCGCTTTGTGGTGCCCCTATGTCGCGGTAGCCAGAGGACAGTTCCCCATACAGCACGATCTTGGGTAGGCGGTGGTTCTCCATCCTGGCGATGTGCCCTGCCCAGTAAAGCTGTATCTTGAGGACCATGGCCTCGATGCTGGTGACCTCCGCTAACTCGAGGACTTCAGTGTTGGCGACGAAGTCACTCCAATGAATATTGAGGATTGTGCAGAGGCAGCGCTGATGGAAATGCTCGAGGAGACTCAGGTGACAACAGTACGTGACCCAGGACTCAGCGCCATACAAGAGAGTGGTCAGCACAACAGCTTTGTAGACGCTGACCTTCGTGTCTCTTTTGAGGTTGCTGTTGTTCCAGACACGTTTGTATAGTCTGCCGAATGCACTGTTTGCCTTGGCCAGCCTGTTATCGACTTCTTTGTCGATCATGGCGTCAGACGAGATCACGCACCCCAAGTAGCTGAACTGGTGGACAACTTTCAGTTCTGTTTGTTCAATGAAGATGCTTGGTGGAGGGTGCTCCTCGTGGGGTGCGGGCTGATGAAGAACTTCAGTCTTCTTCAGGCTGACTTCAAGACCGAAGATCTGAGCAGTTTTTGCGAAACAAGACGTAATTCACTGCATAGCTGCCTCACTAGGATGTAGTCTATGAGATGCCAGTGTTTTGACCGAGGGTGCATCCAGGTTGTCTTCAGACTGTCTTTCTGCTGGAAGATAGTGTTGGTGATGGAAAGCTGCTGTTCCACGCAGAGTTCAAGTAACAAGCGTCCATTATCGTTGCAGCTGCCCACACCATGCCTTCCATGTACGCCTTTCCAGGTTTCCGAGTCTCTGCCCACTCTGGCGTTGAAGACGCCCAGGATGACAATCTTGTCATCAGCTGGAACATCCTGCAGAAGGCTGTGTAGGTCAGAGTAAAACTTGTCTTTGTCAGTAGGGTCTTCCTGGAGAGTTGGAGCATACACACTAAACTGTGTGGTGTGTTGCTGGTCACGAAGTGGTAGACGCATTGAGATGATGCGGTCAGAGTGGCCAGTTGGCAGGCTTGCAAGCTTGATAGCGATGGAGTCCCTGATCATGAAGCCAACACCTGAAAGGCGTCTCTCTGTCGCTGGTTTGCCTGACCAGTAGAGGGTGTAACCTGCGCCATGCTCTCTTAGACTGCCTTCCTCTGAAAAGCGGATTTCGCTGAGTGCAGCGATGTCAACATCCAGCCTAGTGAGTTCATGCGCAATTAAAGCGGATCGTCGCTCAGGTCGAGTGCTGTCGGCTGAGTCTAACATGGTTCTGATGTTCCAGCATGCGAGTTTAAGTCCTTTCCCACCTTTTAAGGCAAGTGGGATGCGCCGTTGATTCTTTGATATAGTTCGACCACATATGGAGATGCCCGTTGACCGCGGTAAGCCAACTGGGGGAGGAGGAGATGAGCTTTGTTTAGGCCACCTTTTCTAGGCCCCTCTCCGTATGGAGCAAGCAGTGCTGTCCCTAGAAAAGGCTGCTTGGTCGCTCAGGGTGCTGCCGAGTGATGATGTCGTCTCCAGGTCATCATCAGACAACCACTAGCGCCTGAGCCGCCTGCATGCAGGATTGAGACTGTGGCTGCCAGTGTCATCTTACACCTGCCGAGTTCGCCCCTTTCCCATCGCTACAGGACTTAGTGAGACCGGAGGGAGTAGACATGAGTATTTCCTTCTTGCCTGCGCAAAGGAGCTTTCAAGTGCAGTGCAGTGTGTGCAGAACTGGCTCCACCCTTTAAACCCGGGGTTCAGCTGCCATGGCCTAGCAAGCTGGGACGGTGACAGCGAGGTCCTCGGACCGTAGGTTTTACATCAGAGTTGCCTTCTCCTAGGCAGACGGCCTTCCAGGGCTGAAGAGATCCACCTTCCCTGCTATTTCAAACCATAGCTGGTAGGCCACAGCTGCAATCCACTATAACAAAGTTGCGCGCCTTGGTCCCGAACACTTGGCCATTGGGTCCTAACAAGACCCTTCCGCCCTGGCCGGTGACTCCGTCGTGGGAGTTCATTCGCCCAGTGATGCAGTGAAAACATCACCCCCTCACGTCGTTTAGCCCGCCAGATGAAGTGGTTTACCGGGGTGTGGCACTAGGAACCAGACGTGAGAGATTTAGGAGATGGATGAGGACCAGTGCTTCCGTCTGCTCAAAAATTGAGTGCAGCTACCAGAAAATAAAGGTACTACCTCTACCCAGAGCTCCCTACCCCCCAATTTCAAAATAAGATATTTCCAAATAGATTTGAGATCAGATACGCAAATTGCAAGTTTGTGAATTTAGGGTGCTGTGTAGATGCACCCGTAGAGATTAGCTTTTCAAGCACTCAGCATTCAACTGCTGCCATAGCTCCTGGACACGGCATGGAATGAAGCTGCCCAGAAGCCTGCTCTGGCTCTCTTCTATGGGGCAGCGTGTGTCAGAGTTCCCAAGCAGTTGTGTTTTACACTGGGAGCTGAGCCCCACTAGGGCACAGTCTGCCATATTGTTCCAGACACTACGGCCCACAGCAGGGAATGCTTTGCCCCATCTTAGGACCTGAGACTCCCCCCGGAGGAATGCAGTTGTCTTATGGAGGGTAGAAAGGCCCTGCAAAGTAGCCAGGATTCAAGCCCTGGGTGGGGGCATATAATAGGCCAGGGGAAGCTAAGCCTCCCCTAACCCACATTCCATCCTCTCCCCCCAAAGCTGGCAGGGGCTCAGTTCCAGCCAGAGGCAAGCATGGGGCAGGGGCCAGAAAGCAGCCCAGAACAATTTGGCGAAGACTCGTCAGGCCATGGGTGTGTGTGGGCATGTGCACCTGGGGGTTCTGGCAGAGGAAATGGGGCGGTAGGGGTAGGGCATTGGGCAGAAGAGGTGGGAGCTCATGTCCCCCCATGAGCCAGGCCGTTATGGGCCTCGAGGGCTCAGGTTTCCTTTATGGAACTCTGCTTGTGCAAAGGTTTAAACCATCTTTCTTGCTCCCTCCCCTTCCTCCTGAGTGCAGGTTAGGGTTAACAAATAATCAGTCCCCAGGCCTAGGAGGCAAATGGGGAGCCGGTTGCAAAAGCCCAGCTGTGAGGTGTTAACAGTACTCTGCTGTAAAGTAGGGTGGCTTCTGCCCACCTGACCTCTTCGGCCTTTCTCTAGCAGCTGCATCCAACCTCAGGTGGAGCGAGTTACTGGAGGTGATATAACCATGGACAATAGTGGCCAATTCTCCAGCTGAGAGAAGGCAGCAAACCCCTCCGGCAGACAAAGCAGCTGGGGAGAGGGGGGCTGACTAGCTAGGCTTCTAATGTCTCTTGAGATGCCTTCCTCCATGAGTGGGGAAGTAAAATACTGGCAGCTCCTCAGGATGCTTCCCCCGTCATACAGGCTGGCTATGTCTAGACTGGAATGATTTTTCGCAAATGCTTTTAACGGAAAAGTTTTTCCGTTAAAAGCATTTGCGGAAAAGAGCGTCTAGATTGGCACGGACGCTTTTCCGCAAAATCACTTTTTGCGGAAAAGCGTCCGTGCCAATCTAGACATGGTTTTGCGCAAGAAAGCCCCAGTCGCCATTTTCGCAATCGGGGCTTTTTAGTGCAAAACAATACCGCGTTGTCTACACTTGCCCTCTTGCGCAAAAGCATTTGTGCAAGAGGACTTTTGCCCGAACGGGAGCAGAATAGCATTTCCGCAAGAACACTGACAATCTTACATGAGCTCATCAGTGCTTTTGCGGAAATTCAAGCGGCCAGTGTAGACAGCTGGCAAGGTTTTCCGCAAAAGCAGCTGCTTTTGTGGAAAAACTTGCTAGTCTAGACGCAGCTGGGTATGTCTAGACTGCAGGCTCCTTTCGGAAGAAGCTTTTCCGGAAGAGAGCGTCCACACTGCCCAAGCGCATCAAAAAAGTGATCTGCTTTTTCGAAAGAGAGCATCCACCTGGAACCAGTTCAGCCAGGGCTTTCGGTGACCAGTTGCTTCTGAGTGCTGGTGCCGGAGCCTAGCTGAGATACGCGCTTAAAGGGACCCCCCATGACAGCCATTTCTCTGCGTCTGCTGCGTGCTTGCCTACTTCTTTGAGGCACAGCACAGCTCTCGCAGTGCCTGCTTTGGTTGCCCTGCTTTTTTGGACGCCACAGCTTTTGTCTTTGTGTCATGGAGCTGGAGCTGCCCCTTGGCATGCGATTGCTCCACCCGGTCATGCTGCAGTTTCTGCAGGCCGCCTTCCTGGCCCTACATGAGCTCAACTCCAAGCTCATTCTTGAGACCCTCTCCCTTGTGTGCGGGAGCAAGACACTTGCAACTACATCCCACAGTGGAGAGATGGTTTTGGAGGCTGGACACTAGTTCTGACTGGTGGGACTGGCTGGTCATGGAGCGGCAGGATGACCAGCAGTGGCTCCAAAACTTCCGCATGCAGAAGGCCACCTTTTTGGAGCTGTGACTGGCTCGCCCCTGTCCTCAGATGATGGGACACCCACCTGTGGCCCACCATCCCCCTGGAAAAGCGGGGCGCAATTGCCGTCTGGAAGCTTGCCACCCTTGGCAGTTACTGGTCGGTGGGCAACCAGTTCGGCGTGAGGCAGTCCACCATCAGGGCCCTCCTCGTGGAGCTAAGGCACTCTTGGGCTGCAGTCCTTGTGGGGGGGGGGGAAGGGAGTCCTGGAAAAGGGGGACCCTCAGGAAATGGGGGGTTGAAGGGAGCAGCGGAGGGCTGGGGCTGGGGAGGAAGCCCCGTCCCTGGGGGGTTGTGCCAGCCCGCCCTCACACAGCCCTGCTGCTGGGGGGACGGCCTCATAGGAAGTGGCTCCTGGGGTATTTGAGGGGGGAGGGGAAGTGAGTGGAGGGGGCAGGCACCTCCCAAGGGCTCAGGCACTCCTGCTCATTCTCTGTTTTGTGTGCTTGTTTGTCTCCTTCTGCAGGTGGTGAGGGCCATCAACTCCATCCAGCTGCACAGGGTCATCTGCCCGGGAGACCTTGACCCAATCGTGGCCGGATCTTCCACCCTGGGGTTCCCGACTGTGGTGGAGCCATGGTTGGGACCCACATCCCAATCCGCGCACCATAATATCAAGCGGCCCAGTATATCAACCGCAAGGGCTATTTTTCAATGATGCTGCAGGCCCTTGTCAGCCACCAGGACAGTTTACTGGTATTTGTGTTGGGTGATTGGGCAGGGCGCACGTGTATTTTGAAACTCCAGCCTCTACTGGAAACTGGAGGCTGGCACATTCTTCCCCTGGCATGACTTTGTGGTTGGGGATGTGCAGATGCCACTGTGCAGGTGTTTCCTACCCCCTGATGCCGTGGCTGATGAAGCTGTACACCGGCCACCCGGACTGCAGCAAGGAGCAATTAAACACCCAGCTGAGTCAAGGCGAAGATTGAGGTGGAGTGTGCCTTCGGCTGCCTCAAAGCGCGTTACAAGTGCCTCATGACCCACCTTGACATGGGGGAGTACAACATCCACATGGCCAGGTGCTGCTTCAGGGCCGGCTTCCTGCCACAAGGCTTGTCCAGGGTGCCTGCAGCTTTAAGAGGGGCCAGGAGACAGGAACTATAGAGTTGTGATTACTTTGGATGGACTGGCCACCGGGGCACCTGTGTTATTTCCTGGAGGCCTCTTCTTTTGAAACAAAACCCTCCTCTCTGTCCACACACGCCTTTGTCTGAAAGCGATCTTTCGGAAAAGGCATTTTTCCTTGTAGAAAGAGGTGTACTTCTGTTGAAAAAAACCCTGTGTTCTTTTAATTTTTTTTGAAAATGTGATTAACGTGTGGATGTAACTGAAGTTTTTTCAGAAAAACAGATGTTTTTCTGAAAAATCTCTGCAGTATAGACATACTCACAGAGACTGAAAGAGGCTAAGGCCAGAGGGGTCATGACAGTATGTCTCCTGGACCGGGATGCTCTCAAATATCGGAGCAGTTTACTTCTCAGCCCTGGACCTAAAATCCTACCTGTGGGATTTGCCATTCAAAGAGTAAATGCCAGAGACACCTTCAGACCTGTTCCCATAACATTTCTTGGCCAGTTGTGCAGATTCAGGGAGGTTTGGATAAAAGGCTTGAACTTCTTGATGCTTATTTGGGAGCCCGAATCCCCAAACTTTGGAGGTTCGTTCATTGCTATGCAAAGCGTGTTCATTCCCTTCCCTCCCTTTATATCCCACCCCCGCTCCCCTCCCAGTCTAGTATGTTAAAACTGGCTCCATTTTCATGATGAGAAAAAATAAGGCGAGTGGAGGGGGGGGAGCATCAGCTGTGACCTCCTCAGAACACAAGGCATCAAATCCACACAAGGAAAACAAAAGCCGAGTAGATTAGCATTTCCAAACAGACCCAAGACAGCCCCAATCTCTGAGCTGTTTATTCTAGGCGTTGATTTTCAATATTTAGAATGATTAGCAAGTGAAAGCAGGTTGTTGCCAGGATGGCTCCGTGCCAGCCCCCCCGCTCAATGGAAGAGAAAGAAAGAGAAGGCAAGAAAAGGAGAGAAAAGAAGGGCTTATGTGTGTATGTTCCCTCTGCGAACAGGAGATTGGTTTGAGGTGTCGTTGTTTGCCTATTAAGAAAGGATGATAGATGAAGAGGCATCTGGGGGAATACGGGAACTAAATAATAAAGGGATGATTGTGATGATCCTAATGACTGGCATTGATAGCTGTATCCTTTCATCCCTAGAGGCTCCACAAACTTTGCACAAACTCTGTGGCAATCCCTGAAGCGCCTTAATCGGCCAAGGCATCCCCCGCTCCCAGCAGGAGTCATAGGCATTATCACCTAGATTTGGCTCCCTGGCTTCAGAGCTTTGACCTTAGTAAGAGCAGAATCCAGGGCTCAGGGTTTGCCAAGCTTCCTCTTGCACACTGACCAAGAAGCATCGCTTCCTGCAGCTGTGAAATGCAGCCGCCTCTAGGATGGTGTGGCAGGTTTTAAGCCTTAGTCTAATAAAACTCTCCAGCTCTTGAGTCACCTTCAGATGGTCCCAGAGGTCTTAAAGTGAGATGCACGGTGATTTTCTGGATCAGGATATCAGATGCCACAGGAATGCTACATGATAGGAGGGAGGAATTGTGCCATCTCCAATTGACATGCAGTGGGGATTTAACTCAGAGCAGGGGCGGCCCATCCATATAGGCGAACTAGGCGGTCGCCTAGGGCGCCAAGTTAAATGGGGTGCTACATGGTGGCGCAGTATCATTGAGGGGTTTGGAGGTGGGCGCGCCGATTGCATGGTTCGCCTAAGGTGCCAGTTGCTGGCAGCTAGTCTAGGGCTGCTCCTGGCTCAGAGCATAACAGCCCAGGGATCTGGCTAATCCCCCATCTCTTCAAGTGCGAGCAAGAGATTCTTTAATCTTTTCAGCAAAATCATGGGAACCCCAGGGAATTGTTCAGGGGACTGAAATAATTCCACCCAACACCCATGGCTATGCCTGGACTGGGCAGTTCTAACATCTTCTGCCATTGCTACTGCTGGTCAGAGCCACCAGTGACAGGCAGAGCTCAGCTGCCAGAGTTCTGGCCATGGATCTGTGTAACTCTGCCCCAATGACTAGGTGTCTAAAACACCAATGTCCACTCTTGGCCTGGCGGAGCAGGGAATAACTGTCAGGCGCAGGACGTGTTACGGAAAGACAGTGCAATGGAATCCAAGCCTAAGGCTCTGGTTCTCTTGTGTAGCCAGCTGCAGCCGGACAAGCGAGTGCACACAGGATGTGATTCATACAGAACCCCATTCGAAGGGTTGTGTTTCTCACCCACTTTGCACTGGTGACATTGATTACCCCTAGTTCAGAGTGCAGAATCAGGCCCCGGGGCCAACATGCTCCATTCCTATTGATTTCAGCTGGAGCTGCACAGGGACGTCTGGGTTCGAAATCTACCAGTCCAGCTGATTATATTTGTAGTTGCATCATAATACCAAGGCTGGGAGGAGACGGGGTCACCCCAACATGTGTATGTACTAGAGATGTTAAATGTCGATTAACTGACTAATCGAATAGTCGATGCAATTTGTATCAGCTATTCAATTAGTTGATAAGGACGCCTCCACCTTTGAAGTGTAGAAACAGCTCTGAGGCTGTTACTCCACTTCAAAGGCGAAAGTGCTGTGGAGAGCATGGGGTCAGCGGGGCAGTTCCCCACTGGGCCTGTGCTTCCCATGGCATTTCAAAGCAGCTGTGCCAGGTGGAGCCAGGGGTCAATGAGGGGGATCCTGGGCTTTGTGCCACTCTGTCGCTTTGAAACACCGCAGGGAGTCCAGCACCAGGAGTCCCCAGCTGATCCCGTGCTCCATGTGATGCTGCCGCTTTGAAACGCCACATGCAGTCTGGGGTCTCCCCAGCTGGCCCCGGGCTCTACATGGTATTTCAAAGTGGCAGTGCTGCATGGAACCCAGAGTCTGACCCTGGGCTCCACACGGTGCTTTTGCTTTGAAGCACCCCCTTCTTTACGCCCACCTTGCTGTCTCTTTCTGATAGAGAAAGCAAGGGGCGGGGAAAATGACTAGTTGATTAGTGTGTTGACCATCTGATAAGCATTTGCTTATCGGATAGTCAACTACTTGACTTGTTGTTCACATCCCTAGTAAATACTCCTCAGTCACTCATAACTGTAACCACTGAGGTGCTGGTTGTACTGCTGAAATGCACTTTTAATGCTGCCTTCACGAGCCCTTAATGACCTCTGTGTAAAGAGGGTTTTCTAGCTCCCAGAGGGACAGGGCCAATGCTCCTTGACATGAGATGAACCAATGCAGGAGGATGGGAACTCCCGGGCTTTGCCTTGTTTCCCTTCAGTCTCTCATTGCAGTGGTGGAGACTCTCCCCGGAGGAGAGGTGGAGGTTTGCCCCCTCTGACCAGGGAACAAGGGGGTTGACATGGAGGCACAGAAGTCCTTGTCTTTACACTGCCACTTGCTTTGAGAGGTAAAAGAAAGGAGAAAGAAGAGAACCGCCAGAAAGAGAGTAAAGGAGAGCCATAAAAAGAGAGGGGGGGAGGAGCCATGACGGAGCTGGGCACAGCTTAAGAGATAGTAGAGTCAGAGAGCCAAACATGGCGTAATACCATTGATTTCAGCAGGACTCTGGGTAGGGAAGGCTGAGGAGGGACTCCAGGTTTGGCCTTGTTTCAGGCAGCACCTCTAGGTTGTGCTAGAGGAACGCTGACAGGAGGAACCAAATCTGGTACCTTTGGAACCTAGTGCATGAGCTGCTACACGTAAGCTAAAAGCCAGCTGGCTCTCAGCGAAGACTATAGAGCGAACACAGTCTCTCTGTCATCTGAAGACGTGGGCTGTGCCCACTAAAGCTCATGATACCATCTACATGTTTTGTTAGTCTATAAAGTGCTACCAGACCATTTGTTGTTTTTTTAAGTCTCTCTCTGTAAGTGGTCTAAGTGCCGCTCCATGGGACAGTGAATCACAACCAGTAGGTGTCTGGGTTACACTAGACCAGGGATTCCCAACCTGTGGGTCAGGACCCAAATATGGGTTGCCATTACATTTCAAAAGGGTTGCCAAGTGCCTCCCCAGTGCCTTCCCCCTTTCCTCCCCCTGTTTTTGAATTAGCTTGGGTCACCAAGTCTTTCTGAATTGTCAAAATGGGTCCCCATCTGGAAAAGGTTGGGAACCTCTGCACTAGATGGTGTTGCTCCCATCAGGATGTGAGTTATACAGTTTTCTTTGGCTAATTACTGCCCAGGCCAATACACTTGCAAACTGGCAAGCAGCCTTCTCGCCCCTGCTGAGCTGTCCCAAGCCTCCCTGAAAGCTGGGCTGGCTCAGCAAACAAACACACTCCCCACTCTGCCAGTTGGCTAGTTAGTTTTGCAATTTGTGTGTGAATGGGGGTGGAGAGAAGCTGTGTGTGTGTGTGTGTGTGCGTGCGCACGCGCGCACCACTTCCCGAGAACGTATCGAAGCAGTGGGATCTATGGGAGAGAAAGAGGCCAGGCTACAAGCTGCAGTGTTTGAAAATCACGCTCTCCCAGGCAAGCCTGGACAGGCCAAGCTCTGAAGAGGCCTTGACCTTCCTTTCTCTCCCTCTCCCTTTCTCACTGAGTACACACAGCGCTTTGTAAAAGCCAGCCCAGTCTCTTTAGCCTGCATTGGAGGGCAAAGTTTACAACCCAGGGAGAAAGTTTATTGTCTTGCATTCTTTCTCTCAATCTCCTTGGCTGGAAGAAAGCTTCAAGCTTTGATGGAAGAAAAGACCTCCAAGCCCTCCCCTCTCCCTGGTTACTACAGTATTGTCCCCATCCGCCCAGGCCTCCCCCTACACACACATTAGTCATACATCTTCTGGCTGTTGTAAAAAAACCCACAACCCATTGAAAAAATGTTGCTTGGAAGTTTGTTTTGGTGGCTTCACAGCTGAACTAGTTGTGGATTCAGATTTGCCAGGTGCTCCCCCTTATATCCTCTTCCCCCCCCCTTTAAAGGTCCACCTCTTCTCCTGGGGCAAAATATTTGTCATCCCTTTAAATTTTCCACGTCCATGCGAAACACTTGTCTGTTTCAAGGGGGTTTGAACAAAAGCAAGTGGGTTGCCTCTTGCGATTCTAAAAGGCTGCTTCACACGGCCCTGCTTCTAACAGCATGGTTGACAACATGGAGCAGTCAACAATCAGAAGTCAGCTCACCCCTCCCCCAAACTCATGAGATTTTTAAGAAACAGTCCAAGGTGGAATCTTTTTATTTGCTGTCTGGGTTTTAACGCTTTGTGGGTCATGCTTTCAACCTTTTCTCCACAACAATGAACATTAGAATCTCACTGTGAAAAACAAACCAACAAGAAAAGAAAGCTGAGATCCTACATGGGAACAGTTTGGGGTGTTAAGAAAAAAAAAGCCCACACCAAATGTGATGTGCAATTGAATCAAGAGAGTTATAAACCAAGCTCCAGTCTGCTCTGCATGAATATGATAGTCCTCTTTGCTCTTTTCACAGCCATGTCTTAGCCAAACACCTCCTTTTGCCACTGTGTGCAGTTAGCTGCTGCCCTCACGCATATCAGAGGTGGCTGCTTTTCAGTGGGACCCCAATGTGTGCAGTTACCAATCAGGGCTGGTCTAGGTTTATTTGTTCCTGCCTTGGTCCAGGGAGCTGGATTTAATGACCTCTCAAGGTCCCGTCCAACCCCACAGTTCTGTGATCCATGCTTCAGTGCCATTTGAGATTTGAGGTTAAAGTGATCTGGCATGTGAACTCTGCCTTGCGCTCTCTCCAGACCATGTTAAAAACTCTTTCACCATCTCTCCTCTAGTACCCTCCTACCAGTGTCCAGCACATACACAGCTTTGAACTTCCCCACTCCCACCCAGTGGATGCTGGCTTTGAACCTGCTGGGCTATGTCTACACTGGTGGGTTCTTGCGCAAAAACATCTTGCGCAAGAGTTCCTGCTCAAGAACTCTTGCACAAGAGCATGTCCACATAGCCATGGGCTTTTGCACAAGAGCATCCATGGCAGTGTGGATGCTCTCTTGTGCAAGAAAGCTCTGATGGCCATTTTAGCCATAGGGCTTTCTTGCTCAAGAAACCCTTGCCGCTCGTCCACACTGCCCTCTTGCACAAGAGCTCTTGAACAAGAGGACTTGCGCTTGTTAGAAGAAAGCATAGCCCCCTCTTCCCACGCTTTACTGTAACTCTTCTTGTGCAAGAGCAGGCAGGCTGTGTGGACGCTCTGCAGGTTCTTGCGCAAGAACCCGCCAGTGTAGACATAGCCCTGCTGTGAGTGGTGAGGAGGCTCCACCCTGCTCAGTAAGAGGAGTACTGCCCGTAACAGCTGCTACCATTCTACAGAACCCTGGGCCAGGGATTGGGGTGTGTGTGTGTGTGGGGGGGGAATAGCTGGAGTAGCTGCCTTGCAGTGCAGTGCATGATGGGTGCTGCCAGTGCCAAAGACCAAGGGGGGTGGCAGAAGGGACTAATTCTCAGCCTTTCTGGTAAATGGGCTTTATGGTGCATCTGTGCACCCCACACACTTTTAAAAAGAACTCGGCAGGGAGATTTAGAGGCATACTGGCTGTTTATTACACAGGCCATGCTGTGCCTGCCAGCACTGGATGTTTTGAAAATATTCTGGGATCCTTAGGCATTCAGGCCACGTCTACACGAGCAGATTATTTCAGATTTACTAAGTTCGACTTCTTGGCACTCGGTTTTACAGATTTGAACTACCGTGTCCTCACTACGGGGAAGAATCTAACGTAGTCCAAGGTAGTAGTGTGTCAGAGCCCCAGGAAGCACTCTGGGGAGCTGTGAGAGGCCTTCCACAGGCCATTAGTTGGAATTAGTAGCACCAGAGCAGCTACATTAAAGTTTCAGGAATAGCATTACTCCTCGTGAAAAGCAGGACTACAGAGTTTGAATTCTGATGCCTCTTATTCTGGAGTAATGAGCTTGGTAGTGTGGATGCATTGCTTAGAAAATTGACATTGAGGGGCTAACTTCAGCCTAATGTCCTAGTGTAGACCAGGCCTAAAGTACAAAGACTATTGACTTTGGACGTTCATTGTATTGTGGGCGCGGGGGGAGGCTCCATGGCTCCCTTAACATCCCCTCAGCCTACTTTTATACCTCCGTTCTCGAGGGCCCTGTGTAACAAACACCTGCTTTCTGCTCAGGGTAGATTGCTCGGGGTCCCTATGGAACCCCCTCAGGACCACAGGATAAAGCTGAGTAACGGAAAACCCAGCAGTGCTCCCAGGCCCCACCAGTCCAAGACAAGAGGATTTGGGCTATGTGCACAGCAGCGCTGAGCAGCTTGGCCTCACCCTTCCCTGGTCACCGTCTCTGGGCTGGTGCAGCTGATCAGTGTTGTTTTTAATCAAGGCACTTTGCTCATCTCAAGCAGGGCTTGTCTCACACTCCTCCCGCTCTTATTCCCACCGCCCGGCAGGCACACATTAACCTGAGCTGAGACAAAAAGAGTTGCCCTCAATCAATTCAACCTGTGCTCCCTCACCCACTATTGTCCCATTCCTCTGCCCCTTCCCTATCTCCACCCTGTGCTGGGCTGAGCTTCCTGCACACCTCCAAGGTCAGGAAGAGTTCACCCTCCCTGATCTTTCAAGTTTTTTTTTCTCCCTGCCTCTAACATCCTAATTGCTTCAGAGCATAATTAACCTCAAGTGGTTTCATCTGCTACCGTCTCTTTTGTGCAGTTTCCCCTGTCCGCCCCAGCTCATGGCCTCCTTCCCTGCATTGCTGGGGCTTTTCTTCTGCTCTGAAGGGCTGGCTGCCTTTGAGTGACAAGAAGTGTTTTTCCACCACCACCACCACCACCCTCGGAAGGTGCTTCTGCAAAGCTAATTGCTTTTGAGGAGACCTCATCCCTGCACCCCACTTCCATCCCGTTCATTTCTGAAGACATGGGGAACTACGGGCTCCTTTCCCTGGCAAAACAAAGGAAGGCAGAACTCAGAGAGAGCCCCTCATATTAAGTTGAATCTGAGGGTCTCCCTGGTGGCAGCCTTGAACTTGACAAGGATGCATAAAATCTTCTGGTCTGAACTATTGTTTGTTAGAAGTGTTTTTTAGCCATATCACTCCCCAAGTGTCTTCCTATTCCCCTGCCAATAAACAGTAGCACAACTCGGTACTGTAAGAAGCCTAGCTGGAAAAACATCATTACAGCAGCCCAAACTGAGCCAGCCCACTGCTCCATTGGCCTGTTTAACAAATTCCAGGCTGTCCAGGTGTCTATGGTACTTTCAGCCAGTTAGGCAAGTCCTTCTGTCAACTACCATTGAGAGATGAGTCTCCAATGCTGCGCATTGTGGGGAGTGTCTCAAATATATGTGTGCACAAAATGTGAGCTAAATCACTCAGGCAAAAGTCTCCTAGGGGTCAGTGGTTGTTCCAAGAGAGGAAGGACAGTTA
This sequence comes from Pelodiscus sinensis, assembly GCF_052426305.1. NCBI lineage: Eukaryota > Metazoa > Chordata > Testudines > Trionychidae > Pelodiscus > Pelodiscus sinensis. Next base: position 20,050,629 of record NC_143071.1, read on the forward strand.
AAAGCCCTCATGGAAGTTTTGCCTGGGTACAACTGTTGGGCTCTAGCTCTTTGGTTTGGAAAGTTGCCTCTTCTGCTCTCCCCAGAGTGAAAGTTCCCAGACCTGAGTGACACGAGGGAAGTCCAGAGAGATTGGTGGTGGCATAGAGTCCCACTTTCCCTCCCAGGCATTTCTGCTCCCTGCAGGAATCCCCTGTCCCCACCCTCAGACAGGTGCAATAGCAGGGGCATCTCCCTGAGGTATACATGGTTGAGTGGGATGAACCTGCTGCCTCTTTGGCTCCCCTTGCACATGCACACAGTGGTCTGTTGAGGGTAGTGTTGATTGGGCTTCTCAGCACAATAAGCCTTCATATTAGCACTCCATTAAGATTAATGCTCCACATTCTATTCCATAGATCTACTATTGCTGGCAGTCTGTAGAGTCAGGCACACTTAGGTCATGTTTCCAAGCTTTTTGTGGCCTATGAGAGCTAGAAACGTACTTAAAAAAAGAAACAGATTCTGGTGTAATGTGATTCTAGGAACTGGGATACTAGGACTGGGCTTATACTATGGTTTAGCAACCATAGCAACTAGAAGAAGAGAAACCAATTTTCAGTGGTGACCTTTAGGCATTAAGAACATAAGAATGGCCAAACTGGATGGCTACATCTAGACTGGCATGATTTTTCGCAAATGCTTTTAACGGAAAAGTTTTTCCGTTAAAAGCATTTGCAGAAAAGAGCGTCTAGATTGGCACGGATGCTTTTCTGCAAAAGCACTTTTCGCGGAAAAGCGTCCGTGCCAATCTAGATGCGGTTTTGCGCAAGAAAGCCCCAATCGCCATTTTCGCAATCGGGGCTTTTTCGCGCAAAACAATACTGTGTTGTCTACACTGGCCCTCTTGCGCAAAAGCATTTGCACAAGTGGGTTTTTGCCCGAACGGGAGCAGCATAGCATTTCCACAAGGACACTGACAATCTTACATGAGATCGTCAGTGTTCTTGCAGAAATTCAAGCGGCCAGTGTAGACAGCTGGCAAGTTTTTCTGCAAAAGCAGCTGCCAGTCTAGACGCAGCTGGTGAGACTAAAGATTCATCTAGCTCAGTATCCTGTCTGCTGACAGTGGCCAATACCAGTTCAGTGGGGTGGGGAGGAAAAAGGCCCCTGGAAGTTGGGGAGTTTGGGGGGAGGGAAGAGAACAGGCCCCTGCGGGCGGGGGGGACCTGCAGGGAGGGAAAGAGAACATACCCCTGGCAGGTGGGGTAATCTAAGGGTGGAGAACATGCCCCTGTCTCCCAGCCTCCTGCACCTCTCTGACATCCCCAAAACCCTGCTCTGAAGGACCCGGTGCAATGTTGGGTAAGTCTGCTAGTATAATTAATCAATTAATTAGTTAATGCATGTTACATCTTGATCCCTTAGACGGATGTCATTCTCCCATCCCTAAACACCTTTTACCTCCATGAAAAGAGAAGAACGATGGCCCAGCAGTTAGGGCACTCTCTAGACTTGGGAGACCTGAACGGAAGTCTCTGCTCCATTACAGATGTTTGGTCTCACCTTGGGTGAGTTCCTTAGCCACCGTTCCCCAGCTATACCTTGAGGGTAACCACACCGGCCACCTCACCTCCAGGAGTTCTGGGAGGATAAACGCATTAAAAGGTTGGGGAGTGGCTGCCATGGCAAATGGGAGCCACGTAGGTACTAGACAGAAGGCGATGCTAAGCCTTAGGAAACAAGGAGGCAAAACCCATTTTTCCATTTGCCATGTTTTTTTAATTGTAAATAGCTTTCCATGAAAAAGGTTAAATTGCACACTTATCTTTGCAGTTCTTCCAGCATCTGTATGAAACAGGCCCCAAAACAGGAGAAAACAAAAAACATGAAGCATAAAACCCCCACACTGGACTAGGCCCAGTCTGAGCACAGGTAGCCTTGGAATGGAGATGAAGGTCTGCAGCTATGTCTCACCGTTGGGCAACACAGCCAGCTGTCACAGCAGTGCATGCTGGCCAACGACACCCCCACTCGGTTTGGCGGTTGTTCTCTGAGTACTTGAGATGTTAAAATTCCAACCCTCCTTCCCATTAGTCCTCCGTAAAACGGGGACCAACCTCTGGAGTCATTTGGCAGCCATGGCAGCTTGTATCCTCTGCATGTCTGCCAGACCCAGGGGAGCCCTGTGTAAACCATGGCCCCTCGGAATAATCTTATGCCAATGAGTCTCAGAACCCAGGTTCATTGATTTGGGCTTGCAGGGCTCTTGATGTGGGGCTAAAAACCGCAGTGTGTATGTTCTGGCTTCTACCCACCCTTCCTTCTCATGGGGTTTCAGAGTCTAGGCTCCCACCAATATTTAGCCCCACAACCTGAGCTCAAACCAGTGGACTGGGGCCAGCCACAGCTGTGCCCCACATCTTTTATTGAAGCGTAGACATACCCTCATTGTTCCACTCCACTCCAGCAGCCACCAGTATGGAGATCAGTGGGTCAGCATCCTCTACTGCTGTAAGCCTCAATAGCTCCATTGACATCAGTGGAACTAGGTTGATTTGCACCAGCTGAGGAGCTAGCCCTATGTACCTGAAAACCCACATGGAATGCATTGCATTTCCGACCTCTGTGACCTTGAATGCAAGTTAATTCATTAGTTAATACAAGGGTTTTCTTTTCCAGCATTAAATCAGGCTATTTTTAAATGACAATTAGACTCCAGCTAAGTTAGTTTGCTCATATCAAGATTCCTATATTCTTACTATAGTTTCTAAACAAACAAAAAAGTTTATAGTTTTCCACTTTTTCAACAAGTCTAACACACTCCAAAGTAACTTCATTTCTGCTAACTAGCTGCTACCTAACCTTAACTATACTACTTGTACCAACAGAGAGGCTTAGAATCTGATTCTCTAGAGCTTGAATTCAAGTTTTTGTGAGGTTTTTTTATTTTTAACTACCATAATATTTCTTTGCTGCCTATGCATATTTCACAGACACCTTTCCACACTCCCATTAGCAAACCAATTAGGGGCAGATCGTCAGCAGGTAAATCAGCATAGCTCTTTTGAAGTTAAGCGAGCTCTGGCAAATTTCACCAGCTGAGGTTCTGATCCTGGGTTGTTAAAAGTCTTAAGAAAGGAGTCAGGCATTTTGCCTCTCCTTGCTTTGCCTTTCCAGGCATTTGAAAATACCATGTTAATTTCTAGCTGCTTTGGAGAAACCTTTAGCCTGCTGGCATCCCCTTCATACCTTTAGGAGGCAGTATGATCACAGGATTGGGAGTGAAGTGCTGCTACTAGATGTGGTCAAACCAATTAATTGATTGCTGCCTTGTCATTCCCATCTGTAAAATGGGGATAATAATACTTACCTTGCAGGGGTGCAGTGAGAATTAGCTGGTTAACCTTGTGCAGCAGGCTGGAGGTGGTAAGTGCTGAGAATAATTATTGCCTTAGGAGGGGAGCAGAGTAAAGGGGACACATTTTGAAGGCAGAGAAGAGAATTCTAAACTCTGCTTTCATTCATAACTAACGTCTGTTGCAAGCAGAGTCTTTGGCCTCTTGCTCCCTGACTGAGTCCTGGACAGAGATTTCATTTTTTGTTCATCCCATACAAGCACATTTGTTTAAATAAACAAAATAATCAACAGCTGGTGTGAGCATGGGAACCCCCAATATAACAATTCCAAAAGAAAGCAACATTTGATCATAGCTGCTTCACTGAGGGAGAAGAAAGCTCAGTTCTTAATCACTTATCGCTTGATTTGTCTCTTGGCTCATCCCAAAGGCTGTTCAGAGCCTGACATGCAAGCGGATGAAGGGGATGCTTTCGGATCACAGTTTCTGATCAGCGAAGAGAACATGGTTTTGTCAGTCATCATTCAGAAACGTAGCAGGTTCACAGTGACACAATTCTGGGCCTTACAGCAAATACAGCTGCACATAATCCGAAACCAGGAGTTCAGGATACACAAATAAGTAAGAGCACAATCTGGAGAAGGTCAAGTCTCTTCTCCGTCTCTCCTGTCTTGATCCTTTTCTTGATTCTTCAAGAAATTAATTGCTTTAAATGTAGGAATTTTCCTTTGCATATTTTGTTACAATAAACACTTGACATGCTTCATTTTTAATTTGTAGAACAATTAACATTAGTCTTTATACAGCACAGAAAAAAACATTTCCACTGCCATCCCATCAAAGAGATACTCTACTGATTGTGCTAAAAATATAGGTATCTTTGAATAGAGATATATTTATATATATATAATAGACTATAAACATCTGAAGAGGCTAACTTGCTGATTTACATCTGATTTTACAGATCTCATCTTCTTCTCCAGCCCCAATTCAGGAAGGAGATTGAATGTATAGAATCCAGAAGGGACTTTTATTTACTTGTTACTTAATTATCTCATGTTGTACCTGGGAATATCCCTGGACAGAAAAAACAAACAAACAAATAGAGAGCGGCAAATGGAGAAGGAGAAAGGACATTGTAGACCATGTGCAATTTCTAAGTCACCAGGAAATTTCAGCTCTTGCATGAAACTCAGCAACTGTTCTCCTTTGTCCTAGAGTGAACATATGCTCCTTCCATTCCCACAAAAAGTAGGATAATCTGCATTTCTTTTTTTAAAAAAAACAGAGTCCCAAAATAAGCAATTATTTTTCCCTTAGAGAAACCCAAGGGGCAGAGACTTCTCCTGGCATGTTGTTTAGAGATATATCCAGCCAAATTTTCTGGGTTTCTTCTAGAGTGACTGTCACTGATCGTACTTTGCAGCTGATAAAAGTCAACATGTTTCTAGGGATCTTGTTCTTTGTAAGTTCCAGCAGCAATGGGAGTATCTTGCTAATAGATAAAGTCTATCTGGGTTTAACTTGATCCTTCTAGCTGGCAGCAGCCTCTTATAAAAAAGATCCCATACTGCTCCAGTCACTCATGTCTGTTGGCAAAGAAGAGTCGTTGAGGTCAAACAACTGGTCCATGTTGACCGAATTTGAGAGGTAATCATTTCTCTCTTCGTCCCAGGGATGTTGAAGGAAAGAGGTGGCCATGAAGGTTTCATCAAAGTCCAAGTTGTTCTGGTTGGATTCTGTTAGGACCTGATCTTGTCCAACTGGGCACCATTCCTGTGGACAGTCAATGTGCCTTCCATGCACTGTCAAGTCCACATCTCTAGTTATTGGGCTAATAGGAGGTGTGAGTTCCAGATCCCCAAAAGTGGAGAAGTCGCCATTCAAGGTGGTATCAAAGATAGCTTCCCAGTCAAAGTCACCTTTCAATGAGCCAAGCTCCGTCTGTTCCTCCTGGGTGAGCAAGGGGGAGCTAGAGAGGCGAGCTGTCTTGTGCATACGTTTGGGCAATGGCTGCTTACGTTTGTGGCCCATTTTCCCATCCGCTGGGTTCCAATTCTGGTCACTTGTGACTTCCTCAAACTCCTTGAGCAGTTGCTGTGACTCCATGTTGACATTCAGGACACTGTGGTTGGACCAAGAGGATACTGCCTGGTTAGCAGCCGTCCCGGCTTCTTGTTGGACTCTGCTGGTGAAGGCCGGGTGGATCTGCACAGGGGGCATCCTACGCTTCTTGAAGGCCCCATTCATGAGCCTGTCTGCGTACTGAGGGTCGATCTTCCAGAATCCACCTTTCCCCGGTTCGTCCTTCTCTCGTGGCACCTTGATGAAGCACTTGTTCAAGGATAGGTTGTGCCGGATGGAATTCTAAACCCAAGAGAAAACAGCAAGGTTGGACATGTACAACTTTGTAAACGATCCATTACAAAATGTAAACTGCTCCCATGGGGTGAAGATACATAGGACCACCTGGGGCCTTCTGACAATCGGGAGACAGAAATGACTACAAGAGGAAAACACATCCCAGGCCGAATCCCGAGTTGTGCGGCACAGCAGAAACCTCCTTGGCCAGCAGCTGTGTGAGTACCAAAGGGAAGGCAGCCATCTCAATTCCAAGCAGATTCAAAATAGCCAGAGCCAAGGGGCCTGATCCAGAGCTCCCTGAGTTTCATAGGAGTCTTTTCTGTTGAATGTGGATCACTCCCATGAAAAGACAGGATGGGGGGTGTGAGCTGTGCCAGTGTTAGCAACAGGGGGGAATGAATTGGCAAATGAATGAGTCCTGCTATCTCTAGTGTTATCCTGGCACCTAGATCCCACTCAGGTATGCATGCTCTCTTCCTCAGAAATGCACGTGTCCATGTGCTGATTATTGTTACCCGGTTGCACATGGGGTGTTGGCCTTAGACACAAACACCTATATGCAATGGATTTGCACCTCGATTTTGAGCACCATTAGTGAATTTGTCCACAAGACGTAGGAAAGCTTGGTATGAAATCACTGTCTGTATCTTCCTAAGCACAAATCAAAACAGCTGCAAAAAGAACTAAAAAAGGAACTTTCTGCTTCCCGTCGAGCTCCTCTGAAAAACATGAATGTCTGGAGTGATGTGCATAATCAGAAAGGAAACTCAGTTATTGGGTAAATAATGCTGTGTTACACTATACAAAGCCAAGAGAGTGTTAAGAGATTGGACATGGTGGAGGTTTTTTTTTAAATGTTGCCTGGATATCTTTATGCTTATTCATCCATAATCCGTATTGCTGGATAGTAAAAACAAAGCTTGAATGCCTGGAGCCCTCACAAAAAACAAAAAACAAACCCACACATCCTACAAAAAACCAACACCCCTCCTCCAGGCTGAAACTCCCTGGGCAAATTGGCTCTTTTCCAAAGCATGCAGCTCCCACAGGAATCTATCCCTCTCCCCCTGCATATGGGTGGCATGACCTTTTGAGTCTGTCTCTGCTTACTAGAAGTGGAATAAAATGATGAGAGCACAGGTGGTGGGATAATGGGAAAGAAAGGGAAAAAACCCAGCAAACATTCCAGACTCCAGGGATTCAGAATTTACTGTTTAATGAAATCTTACAAAGGTCAGACAATTCCAAGCCAAATTCTCCACTCCCAGCCCCAAATTTCATTCAGCCTAGCTGGCTTGCAGTTGATTATTACCCAGCCAGTTAGCATATTTATCATTCCTCCCTGCAACAAGCAATCTAACCACCTGCATCTTTGCAGAGAGGGATTGAGAGCTTTTTTTTTTTCTTTTACTAAACCTGTTTAATTGAAAATATGGTAATTATCCAGAATTTGGAGAAGTCAAAATACTAGCACTTGCCTCCTGGCTGACTGTTCTTGTATATTCCCCAGTGCCCAAACAGGTTGACTTGCGCCTGCTAGGGGATGCAGACTGATGAGAACTCTCTTTGGTGACGGTTCTTTATGTAGGGGAGTTTCCCTCAACCACTATTGCTGAAAGCCTTTTGGACTGATACTCCACACACGGGTAGTGCAACCCTGCTCGCTGGCATGGAATCGCTCCCAATTTACAGAACCAGGGACTGCTGCCCCCTCCCATTTCAGGTTGAACATGCCAGCTGGAATGGAGATTGGGGAGCTGTCACAAGCACAAGGTGGGAGTTGAAGATGCCTAAGATTCACCCTAGTTTAGAGTGGATGTGGTTGCATGGAAGGCGGTGGGCACTAGTTGATCTAGTCATGGTCCCATGGCTGCTGCACGGCTCGGGACCTCAGTCTTAGCAAACCTCCATCTGAGTCCACTCCCTTGTTTTGTCGGATTTATTTGGTTTAAACCCAGAACCATTCCGGTGTCAGTCCTGAGCAGTGCAGGTTTGGTCTTCAGGTTCTCAAAGTTCTTAAAAAAATGGTCGAGAGCCAGACCAAGCTGGCACGTTAAGGGGGTAAGCACACAACTGAACGGTGGCAGTCGGATTTGCAACCATTTAATCTCTGGCTGGCCAGTGCCCATGGCCACAAGAACTCAAATTCGATGGGCCTGATGCACCCAGGTGCTGATGCAGAGCCAGCATTGACTCCAAGAGGAGCTTGAGCCTCCCTGACCCTGGGATTGCTCGGCTGGCTCAGTTTCTAGCGCAGGAGAGGGCAGCGCTCAATTGGCACCTTGCCTGCCATGGCCCATATGTCCTTGCAGCAGCCTGGGATTAACCAGGGGGTGGGAACACCCTGGCCACACCTCCTCCTCCCCGTGATGCATCTTTGGAACGCCCCCTGTGCCAGGAATTCCATGGAGGGGAGGGCATGGAGCCAGTATAGCTGGGGAGGCCCCATGTTGAGTATGTACCCTAGAGGGCCTAGGGTATGACCAGAGATGAACCTGGTTCAGTGATTCTCCCCATGAGCTTTGGGGAGCATCTTCAGGTTAACTCTTGGGGCTGCAGCTAGTTTAGGGCATGGTTCAGCCTGCAAAGGAGTGCAGGGAATTATTTATCAGTGTCGTAATGGTCACCAGCGATCTAGGGAAGTTGTTCCTCCTTCAAACAGAGGCAAAAGAAGCTGGCCCTGGACAGGTTTTTCTGTTTGCAAAGGAGCATTAAGGCTCAGGGCTCTCATCACAGGGATGAAATCTTTCCCCTTCTTCATGCCACAAGCCACTGAAGGATACAAGGCTCTGTGCTGAATGGGGACACAGCTTTCCGTTGTGCTATAGGTTGGAAAAGATGGTGTTTGCTGATCTAAGCACTGCTGATCAGGGATTTTCTACATGAAGGTATTAACCCTTCCCCTAGATCTTTTCCTTTGTGGCTGTAGAAATTGCTGGCTCAGAGATCTGATGAATTCACTAATCCCCCCCCCCCCCCCCGCAAGGGAGTGAAGAAATGACTCCTCAGTCTGGGGGCTGCCGGGTCTGACATCTGAAGAGAACAAGGCGTTGGTACTCAGGGATGGAAATGCCTCCCAACGGGTGTGCCATCCAACGGCAGGAGGAGTTTCAGGTCCTTAGAGCAGAATTTTTACCTTTCAGTATCCTCAAAATGGCAGTGGGCTATCGCAGGATAATGGATGTCTTACTGCAGCCAAGAGCTCGCCTGGTCAAAGCTGTCTTTCAAGGCACTGTTGGGTTTCTAATCTCTAGAACAGGGGAACCTGGCCGATGTGTCTGAACCCGATACAGAAGTTAAACACCTCACAGATATCTCCCTGCCCTTATCCATTCAGCTATTTTTACCATCCTCCCTTTGCCATTGTCCCCCAGTCTTTTCTCTCATCCCCTTCTCTCATGTTCTTCTCAGCCTTTCCTCTCCACTTCTTCTTTCCCCTCTCTGTCTCTCCTCCCTGTGCTCTCCGAGCCAAAAGCTCTTCTCCTTTACATGCGTGCAGCACACTAAAGTCTGCTGATGTAACAGAGGAGGATTTTGTCCTTTTGTCTTCCATCTCAACCTCTGTCCAGCATCGGCGGTGTGATAGACAATCACTAGCTTTACAAGGGTAAATTCCTCTTTATATTGGGCTGTGGTCTCATTTACAGCAGCTCCTGTGTGCTACAGAATGCTCACTCAAGGCAAAAGGCCTGGGCAGGAAACATACCAAAAGCAATTAAAGAAAGAGAGAGAGAAAGAGAGAAAGAAAGAACGAACTGCTTCTAAGAGTGCCATCATTAAGAGGTCAGCTACCAATGTTAAAACGACATCAACAGGAAGACTCCCCTTTCTGCCAACCATTTAGAACTGGCAGCACAGTTCCTGTTGCTCCATTAAACACATGTGCAGTGGATGCTAGGCGCACAACGTTGGAACACAATTCGTATTACTCCTTCTTGTTCTGCTCTGGCCCAATCTGGGGCTGGAGCACCATCAGCTCTTGAGGACTATCTGACTTCATCTACTGGCACCATTACTGCAGTACTGGATTACCTAGGGCAAATCTCTCCCAACCCCTTCAGCATTCTGCACATGTCCATCTCTAGGGATGGATGCAAAGGGGGGGGATGGCTTGGTGGGGTCCTTACCTGCCAGGTGGGGTCAGCATGTCTGAAGTAGCAGAAGTTGTCCGTAATCCATTTGTAAATGGCTGAAAGGGTGATTTTGGTTTTCTTGCTGGCTTCCATGGCCATGCAGATGAGCGTCGCATAGGAGTAAGGTGGCTTCACATGAGGGTTGGTCTTGTAATCTATGTCTTCCATAGGCTGGGTCTGTATGCCCATCCCCAGGTGAGCAGTCCTGGAGGTGGAAGATGAAATGGGTTTGCCGGGAGTGTGGGGCATCCCAATGCAAGCTGGGTCAGCGGCCAAGGGGGAACAAGGAGCAGCAGAGCCAGGGATCTTGTGGTAGCCATGAGGGTCCGAGCTGCTTGGAGAAGAGGAAGACTTGCCCATGTTGGCATTGATGATGGAAAACTCTTGCAGCCACTGTAGGCTAGTCAGGCTGTCATCCAGGTTGGCAGAGTCCCCCATGCTGCTCTCCTGTCCTCTTTCTTCTTCTGACTGTAGGTTCAACCAGCTGTCAGCCATGTCTGGGGAGGCCAGAATGGGCAGGTCCAACATTCAGGAGGTGTTGGGTGAAACGAGGTGAGGGAAGGGGGGGAAAGGGGCAATCCTGCAAGGACAACATGAAGAGATCAAGTTCCCTAACAAACAGGCAGCTAACAACAGTCAGCAGGCTTTCAACCTGACACTCACAATAAGCCTGGCTCCACTGATCCCTGGTGTGCCCCTGCAGATACCACTGAAGTCACACCAGAGATGCTGGAGCCCCCCTTCTCCATCCAGCCTCCTCCACAAGCCAGTTGGAGATCATCTGGGCCATTTACAGCAAGCTGTCTTCTGAATCCCAAGAATCCAAGCAGCTTTGCTATTTACGCTATCTTCGAACTACAGTGCACCAGACCAGACTTGTACCTCCTTCTGGGTGCTAACCCTTTTCTTGGTAGACTTTAATTCCATGGATGACAACCCAAAATAATAGTCTCCTGCATTTGTTAAAGTGCCCCGAGTATTTCTTAGATAACTAAATTCCATTTCTTCTATTAATTTCTTTTTTCTCTTTATGCAGGGCATTGCCATCTTTGAAACAAGGTGTATAAATATATTTCTAGCAACCTAGGAGATTTAGAGGTAGAGTATTTATTCATGTAATAGGAGATGCGTCTAAACCCCTTTGACTACTTTGGCAGTCATAGCCGTGAATTTCTTCCAAAGAGAAATGCAATCACAATTAGAATACAAATGTTATTTCATGCCAAAGAGGTGTGTAGCATCGCTTCTATGCCAGGCTAACAGCCAGATGTAATTGTAAATTCTGCTGGTGTCTCATTTGAATAATGTAGCCATTACATAGCTAAGATAAAATGCTGGAGATTCAAAATAAAAAGAAGTGAAACAATCCAGCAACTTCCAGCAAATGAAGATTTGCAACAGTCACCCTGTCTTTAAACATGCAAAAATGTGCAAAACTAAACAAAAATCTGGGGTGTTACTGAACCAAACCATTACAATTTTAGAATACTTTTGTGCAGTGGGAAAAAAGAAATGTTCTGTCTAAATACACCTGCAAGTAAAAGATCCTCCAAACTATGGCTTAGTTATACATTAACTTTCGAATACATTCTCCTACTTACTTAGTGTTGCCTGCAAGACACCATCAGCAGCAGAAAAAACATCTGCACTTTCCAGTACCCTGTGCTGTAGAAATAACACTAAATGCACTTGCCACAAAAAACTAGCTCACTAAATATTTCAGGGCTCCTTACCTGATCCTTATCAAAGTCCCACAACTTCCAAAGTTCACAGCTCAGCAGGAATGTTCTGGAAAAAAAGGGAATTTCTACTTTTCCCCTCTTGGATAAATTATTACCCAAAGCTCTGCCAGAGCTCCTTTATTGCAGAGCTGCAGTGATTTGTAAGCAGCAGAATGACTGTCATTAAGTAGCTGCTCGAAAAGGCTTCACTGGATGCCATGGAGATGCTCCTCCCCTATAAACAGCTTCCATCCTTGCCATTGGTCCAATGATCTCCATGGAGAGTTCAATCACTTGCCAGTTTCATCTGCAGTTCTGCACAAACTTTTTTTGGCTTCCCCCTCTTTCCTGGTAAGTTGTTTGCGAATCTGAATGTTTAACCTCTCGAGGCCAGGAAGGAACACCCAGCTAAGGCTGGGCCCGGTGTATTGTTTAAGGGAACAGAGTTGTCGTGTGGGGCATCGCTCGGCGCTGATTTACGTGGGGTAGCAGCAAAAGAGGGGCCATGTGGGATTGCTGCTCTGAGTTTCATGAAGACAAATTAAAGTCCAGTTGAAGTAGCTCACAGACGCCCATTATTCATCTGGATGCTAAAGAAACTGCTGCCAAAAAAGCCCCAACTTGACAACCAGAATGATCGCTGCCCTGAAAAGAAGGGAACGATTCAAACCGTCGGCTCTTTGCTCCCTGGGGACAAATGTTGGGATCCCTCTGCCCAGTTACATGCCATTTATCTGCCCGAGCAAGAGGGCTTCTTTCCCACTGCCTACTCTGTCTGCAGCTGGGAGAGCAGGCGAGGGGGAGGCAGCATTCCTATGCAGAGGACCCCCTCTCTCCTTGCTGTGGGAGGAATTAATAGCAAACCTGCCATGCGGCTAAGCATTCGGAGGCCCAATTCACCCCTGCAGCAGCCCTGTTGCAGTCAGTGGAGTGTACACCGGGGAGAAAACGGGCCCTTTTCCTCTTACCTGCCCAGGCACCATGAAACCGTGACCTCTGTGTAACCTGAAATAATTAGCTTGGGGAGCGGGGAGCTGAAGCGGGGGAGGGGGAAGAGGCTGACAGACCCCTCAATCAAAGGGATGGCTTGGTTCTTCCTTGATTTAATTAAGATGGCTCCAGTCACATTCCCCTATAATGACTCCTTGCCCCCTTCCCCCATAAGCCAGTTATTAGAAGTCCTTAATGAAAAGTACCCCCGCCCAATGGAGGAAAGCATGTTGCTCTCCACAGCACATTCCCCCAGCACAGCCAACATGGGTCAGGGGAGAGGTTTCTGTGCAGCGGGAACATGCCCCGAAGTCTAGCTCTGCCCCCCGGTTAGCTGGAGCTCTGAGGTGGACTTTAGTATGCCAGCGTCCGGCAAAGGCCCATAGCTCTGCCTCTGCACCTGGGCCCAGCCTCCCATGGGGCAGCAACATGACCGCACAGCATCCAGCTCAGCCCGCAGCCCAGGTTTTCCTTCAGCTGGAGAGCTGTGTCAAGGAAGTTCCCTGAATCACTGTGGAGATGCAGGCTGGTTAGTGCTGCTATTTCCTGCTGGCCACCCCTTGCCACGTGACAGGGACCAGGCCTGTTTCCAATCGCTTCCTGCAACCAGAGGCCAACCACTCCAACACCGTGCCACTGGGGCTTGCAAAGCAGCTTCCATACCAGAGCACCACACCGTGCGTCCTCGCCAGCCACGTGACACGAGTCACACCAAGGATGGATCAGGCCCAACACGGTCCAAGACAAAGGTGATGGCTGCTATCTTGGCTGAGCCACAGGGAGCCTGCTGATTGACTATGAGCTGCTACTGATGGTTACAGACTTATACCATCCACAGAGCTGGCACAGGAGGGCCCTGATGCACCCTGCTCACTGGATGACACAGGCAAACTTTGGAGACTGCTATATGCCACGGTGGCCGTGGGGCGAGGGGGAGGGGTTGCCACAGGAGCCACCTAGGCTGCTGCCCCCGTCAGGAAAATCAGAATAACATAATTTCCTTTCCTCCTTTGATTTTGCCAAATGAAGTGTCCCTGGGGGAAACCAGCTCTGATGCCCCAGACTTCCAGAGCAGCCCAGGAACAACCTTGGAGTGGCAGCTAAGACTTGAAACACCACCTTGCGATTGCCTAGGACCATCCACTTCAGATTCATGCCCAGGTCTTTGGACCAACCAAAGGGGAGTCCATTCAGCAGAGAATCCATCTCAGGTTTTACAATGAGCACAGCACATGCTGGGGCAGAACTTTGGGTGGGATGTCAATGCTCCTAGACTCATAGGACTGGAAGGCACCTCAAGAGATCAAGTCCCATCCTCTGCACTCCTGGCAGGACTCGGTATTATCTAGGCCCTCCCTGAAAGGTGTTTGTCTAACCTGCTCTTAAAAACCTCAAGGCTATGTCTACGCTGGTGGCTTCTTGTGCAAGGGTTCTTGTGCAAGAAGTCTTGCACAAGAACTCGTTTCTTGCACAAGAACATGTCCACACTGCCATGTGAGAGATGTGCTTTTGCGCAACGGCATCTATGGCAGTGTGGATGCTCTCTTGCTCAAAAAAGCGCTGATGGCTGTTTTAGCCATAGGGGTTTCTTGCGCAAGAAACTCCTGCCGATTGTCCACACTGCCCTCTTGCGCAAGAGCTCCTGCTCAAGAGAGCTTACACCTGTTAGAAAAGAGTGTAGCTCTTGCGCAAGGAGCCCTCTCTTACCACGCCATACTGTAAATCTTCTTGCACAAGAGCGGGCGGGCAGTGTGGACGCTCTGCGGATTCTTGCGCAAGAACCTGCCCGTGTAGACATAGATGGAGATTCCACCCCTTCACCTAAGCTCTTTCCTGTTTTTCCCATCCCTGGGCTCCCATGATCCAGTTCTACCAATCTAGCAAAAAGGGGGCGTTATTGTGTGAACAAAGCATTGGCCGCTGCTGGTCTTCTAACCTCTGTGTCCCCAGAGAGCTGCTCCGGGAAGGGTTAGACCAGATAGTGGTTATTCCTACTGGTGCCATCACTGGGGGACAGTGTTTGTGTGTGTGTGTTGGCGGGGTGGGGGGGACTGAACACAGACACAAGAAGCGATGCAGACCTGACCAATAAAGCTCTTTGCTTATGCACTTCATTACTGAGTTGAGTTAGGGAACTCTCACAAACCCTTGGTCCTATTTTGTGGCATCTTGTAGCTTTTAGCACATGTCCTGCTAACAGTTTTCAAGTCTGCATAGTGTTTGGAATAGAGGTTTGCATGCTCTGGGAAAAATCACTCTGGGGTTTTAATAATAACTAGCGGAAGTGTCCTGTGCTGCTCTGGAAATTTGCCTCTGGTGGCATTGGGACATCACATAGACAGGGAGAGAGCCTGCGAGTGGCAGTTTTATTCTTCATCCAAATGCTACAGAAAATGATTTTCCTTTACGGCTCCATCAGAGACAACCCAAGAGCTTCCCCACAGCAGCTGCCTCATAGTCAGCAAGCAGGGTCGCTCACAGAGCCACTGAGGCTTTCCTTAAATCATGGGTTGCTTGTCTCCAGCCACCTCTGTGCTCCCAGCACAGCTCCCCTAAAGGCCACTCAGAATGAACCTACTCCCCCATAAAGATCCCTAATTCCTGGTGATTCTTCACTAGGAATCAGGGAGGCCATTAAACTTCCAGAGACCACGTGGGTTTGTTAGGCCAGGTCTACACTACAAACACCTCAGTATGACTATGTGTAAATCTCCTCCCCCCCCCCACCTAACCCCCCCTGCGTAGACAGCTCTGTCTTCCGAAGAACTCCTCCTCCCACCCTGACTCGCTACCACCTCATGGGGAGGTGAATTCGCTCAGTGCTTTGGCAGCCCTGTACATGAAGACAAGCCCTGAGTAAAGGCAGTGGCTCCTGTGGATTCCTGGCCAGTCATTACAGGTGACATTTGTCACCCTTACCCTGCATTAGCTCCATCCGTCTGAGGGAAGCCTTCCACTGAAGTTCATGGGAACTCACCTGTGGGGCATGATAATGAGTGTTTCCCTTTTAATATAAAACTAGCCAATAGCCTGTCATAAGACAGGATTTTCGGGTCTCTCCTCCACGTCCGTCTCTCTCTTTCTCTTTCTCTCTCTCTCTCTCTCCTCCTCCTACTGCCTCCCCCCATCTCTCTCAGCTCTTCTCCGCCTCCTGCCTCTCTCTCTATCTCTCTCTTTCTCTTCTCCTCCCCCTCCTGCCTCTCATCCGGGGGACCACAA
Source organism: Pelodiscus sinensis (assembly GCF_052426305.1). Classification (NCBI taxonomy): domain Eukaryota; kingdom Metazoa; phylum Chordata; order Testudines; family Trionychidae; genus Pelodiscus; species Pelodiscus sinensis. The sequence goes on from NC_143071.1 coordinate 20,066,393, forward strand.
AGCCCAAATGGTCGCTTGTGCCTCTTGCTCCCGCGCAGCGGCCCGGTTGAGTGGCACAGAAGTCAGCTGAGCACCACAGTGGGGGGCGAAGGGGGGGCGAGGCGGTGACGTTCACGGCCGGGGGCGGGGCCTGGAGCTGTTGTCACATTGCATGTCACCGCCCCACCCCCTTCACCTCCTGCCATGGTGCTCTGCTGACTTCTGTGCTGCTCAGCCAGGCCGCCGCTGGGGAGCAAGCGGCGGAAGCGGCCGTTTGGGATTCCCCGCGGCGGCCCGGCTGAGGGGTGCAGAAGTTAGCCAAGCGCCACGGCGGGAGGGGAAGGGGGGCGGGGCAGTGACGTAGATGGCCAAGCCCCGCCCCCACGGGGGTGCTGCATAGGGACCGCGGCGCCCACATGGCTGCTTGCACCGCTTGCTCCCCCGTGGCAGCCCAGCTGAGTGGCACAGAAGTCAGGCGAGCACCATGGCGGGACGCGAAGGACGTGACTGAGGCAAGAGCGCCGCCCAGAGGCAACAGCCAGCATTTCAGTTACAGAGTCTCAGGCTACTATATATATGATGATGCCCAGCTTTAAAAAGAGACACAATGTTGATGCCACTCTAACTGGCTCACTCTCTCTCCCCCTAGTGATATGGCATTCCAGCCACAGGACAAGACTGGACATCAAAGAGAACTAGGCTCTTTTCTTTCACCTACCACAGGTTTTCTGGATGACCTTAAGCGAGCCACTTACTCACTCTGTGCCTCAGTTTCCCCAGCTGAGGGATAATAATGCAGACCCGCATCACAGGGCTACTGGGATGATCATTATTTTTATTGCAGTAGCCTCTAGGCATCCCAGTTATGAACCAGGGCCTCATTGTGCTAGGCACTGTACAAACACAATCCCTGCGGGGCACTGCCCCAGGAGCTTACACTCTGAGGGTATGTCTACACTACCACCCTAGTTCGAACTAGAGTGGTTAATGTAGGCAACCGGAGTTGCAAATGAAGCCTGGGATTTGAATTTCCCGGGCTTCATTTGCATATTGCCGGGCGCCGCCATTTTTAAATGTCCGCTAGTTCGGACTCCGTGCCCGCGGCTACACGCGGCACAAACTAGGTAGTTTGGATTAGGGTTCCTATTCTGAACTACCATTACTCCTTGTGGAAACCTAATCCGAACTACCTAGTTCGTGCCGCGTGTAGCCGCGGGCACGGAGTCCGAACTAGCGGGGATTTAAAAATGGCAGCGCCCAGCAATATGCAAATGAAGCCCGGGAAATTCAAATCCCGGGCTTCATTTGCAACTCCGGTTGCCTACATTAACCACCCTTGTTCGAACTAGGGTGGTAGTGTAGACATACCCTAAGTAACATCCTACAGCACTTTGCAATTCATGGATGGAAGGAGCTCTTGCCATGCAAAATAAGATTTATAAATTAGTCATCATCACCATGATGCTCTCCCTGTCCTAAACACACAGAATTAGTCTCATCAGTTGTACCTTTCTTAGTGTTGATCACAGCCTTTGTTCTGGACTATTGACTTCTTGTTTGCTCTCCCTCCCACCCCTTATAAAACTCCTTTTTCTGTGTGTTCCTTTTCTCTCTGCTGGCTCCAGTAGACATGACAAAAGTAGCATAATTTCAACCCCTTGTACAAGAATTTGTGGCCTGACTGAGCCTCATCTATGTTTCTGATAAGTGCATGCCACCTGCTGACTGCAGCCCATCACTACATTCTGTCAATGCCTTGGACCATAGGTGGACCCTGCAGCTGAGTCATTGTGGATTAGCCGCATTCTGCCTTGCTGGACAGCCTTGCACCAAGTGTTCCAGCCGAAACCTCTAGATCCATTTCATCGTCATTCTGAGCTCAGAGGGGAAGGAACATGTTCCCTGTCTGAGCTTTCTAATCATCACAGCTAAGAAATGGGCGAGCAAAACATTCTTATTCATGCTTCCTCAGACTGCCTGTATTTTTATACAACCAAATGTCTTTGCCCACACCAGAAATGGGCTTGAAAAATTGACTGGGGCAGGTTTTGGCTGAATGGCAACACTGCTGAGAGATAAGGGACCAAGCTTGCTTTTAACCTCACTCCTGTAAATCTGGAGAACTCAGCTGACCCCAGGAGAGTTATTTTGAATTTCCTTCAGTGTAACCGAGAGAAGAATTTTGGCCCTTAATAGATGTGCAGTGCCTGTCTTGAAATGTACTTTTAACAACCAAGGTTGAGCAAGATTGTCCATTGCTTTCCTTTCTTCTCAAGTTCATGAAGATGTAGGTTAATTAGGCTGAGCAGTGAGCAGAGCGGGCCCTTAAAACTTGCAGATTTAGCTCCATGGCTGTGAATGACTGGTAGCACTAAAAGGACCCTGCTCATGGAGACTCTAGCTCTAACAAAACAGTGCTGCACATCCCAATGAGTTGATCTAAGGCTGGCAACGAGGGTCTTTTCCCATTTTATTAAGTACTCATAAGAGTACCATTTTGGCAACAAACATGATTGGGGTTGAATGGGTTCCATATGAAGAGAGATTAAAAAGACTGGGACTTTTCAGCTTAGAAAAGAGGACACAGAGGGTGTGTCTAGACTATAGGTTTTTTTTGAAAAAAGTGGCCTTTTTTTAAAAAAAAACTTCCCCTGCGTCTAGACTGCTCCTGAGTTCTTTCGAAAGTAAATCAGTTTTCTCAACTGTGGAAAACCTTGTTTTACAAGGAATAATGCCTTTTTTCGAAAGTGCTCTTTCAAAAAAAGGCGTTATGTAATGCAAACTGTGCTTTTTCGAAAGAGAGCATCCAGACTGCCTGTGGCTTGCTTTTTCGAAAGTACTGGTTGTAGACTAGACGCTCTTTTTCAAATGAGGCTTTTTCAAAAGCATCTTTCAAAAAAGCCTCTTTTGAAAGAGGCTTGCAGTCTAGACGTAACGTTAAGGAGAGATATGATAGAGGTCTATAAAATCATGACTGGTGTGAAGAAAGTGAATAAAGAAAAGTTATTTACTTGTTCCTATCACACAAGAACTAGTTGTCACCAAATGAAATGAATATGTAGCAAGTTTAAAACGGACAAAAGAAAGTTTTTCTTCATGCAGCACACAGTCAACCTGTGGAACTCCTTGCCAGAGGATGTTATAAAGACCAGGACTTTAACAGGACTCAAAAATGAACTAGATAAATACATGGAAGATAGGTCCATCAGTGGCTACTGGCCAAGATGGGGAGGAAAGCCATCCCTAGCCTCTGTTTGTCAGAAGCTGGAAATGGGAAACAAGGGAGTGGTCACTTGATGATCCCCTGTTCTGTTCATTCCCTCTGGGGCATCTGGCATTGGCCACTGTTGGCAGATAGGACACTGGGCTAGATGGACCTTTGGTCTGACTATTCTTATGTTAGATCCCCTATGAACCCAAATCTCCTCCAAACCTCTCAGTTGCCCATTTTTGTTCTTTACCAGGTCATAGCTCACAGCTGGAGAACCACTCTACTAGAAATGTCTGGGATGAGTGTCTCTTCACTTACGGCAAGGGATCATGTACTCTTCCCCTGCAGAGCTCTGCCAACCTGTCCGATGCTTGCAAACCACCCTGCTCATGTAATGCTGATCACCCAGATGGTTGCACAGAAGGACCGCACCTGGATTTCTCCTGAGCACCATCAGCTGGGCAGAGTTCCAGTAGGATTACTACTATGATACTAAGCTGAAGGTGAAACCAAAGTCTTTTATGGAGGGAGGTTGCTATATTAGATTAGCCCACTTAGCTACTGTGACTTGGGTATGACAGCCACTTGGGATATGACAAAACTATCCAGAGGTTTTATTAGCCAGGGATATACTGAGAGGTGAAGGATTTTTGTGACTCGTGCCCTGAATGTCAAAAGACTAGCCCCAAAGGAGTACCCAGGGCACCTCTAGTCTCTTTACCAGTAATTGAGGGCCCCTTCAAGAGGGTTGCCTTTGACCTGGTGGGCCCCCTCGAAATGACACGAACAGGATACCAGTACATCATGGTCCTAATAGACTATGCAACAAGGTACCTGGAGGCTATCCCATTGAGAAATACCACTGCACCTACCATTGCCGCGGAGCTAGTGAAGAACTTTTTTAACGTTACATCATGATTGATGGGGGAGCGTTGCCTGTTATTGAGGATCAAGACACTAAAGACCTCTGTTTACCACCCCCAGACAGACAGATTGGTAGAGAGGTTTAACAGAACACTTAAAAAGTATGTTAAAAAAATTGGTGGATGAAGACCCCAAGGAGTGGGACAGGCTTTTGCCAACCCTGTTGTTTGCGGTCCGGGAGGTAGCCCAGGTGTCCACAGGGTTCTCGTCGTTCGAGCTTCTATATGGGCAACAACCCCGGGGTATACTGGACGTTATTAAGGAAGCCTGGGAAGAACAAGCAACCCGGGTGCAAGGCTCGGTGCAGTACATACTTAAATTACATGAAAAACTGCACACCCTGGAGGAATTTGCGAGGGTAATCTACTAACCGCCCAAGGGAGGCAAGCAAGGTATTATGACAAAGGGACGTGACTAAGGACCTTTGAGCCAGGGTATAGAGTATTCCTTTTGCTACCCACTCAGGATTCCAAACTGTTGGCTAAATGGCAGGGACCTTTCGAGGTAGTCTGACAAGTGGGAGAGGTTGACTATGAAATAAGAATGCCGGGAAGGTGGAAAGATACCAAAGTTTATCACATCAACCTCTTGAAGACCTGGAAGAATCGGGAGGGTTTAATGATTGACCCGGGGCCCGCCGAACCCGAGTTGGGACCCTGGGGAGCGGAAGACGCTAACCCATTGCCCCTATAGTTGGGACGTGAGCTGGGGCTGAGTCAACAGGCTGAACTATGCTGACTATTGCAGATATTCATATCGGTCTTAACTGACCAACCAGGACATATGACTTTGGCATATCACCACATCGCGACTGAGCCCGGTAAAAAGGTGTGAGACCCCGTGTGACCCCTTCCCCAGACAATGTGGGATACAGTTTGGGAAGAGCTCCACCAGATGCTACACTGGGGTGTAGTGGAGGAGTCTCGTAGTGAATGGCGGAGCCCCATAGTCCTGGTCCCAAAGCCTGACAGGTCGACTCAATTTTGCATCAACTTTCAAAAGGTGAATGCAGTATCTCGGTTCAATGTCTACCCAATGCCCTGGGTTGACGAGTTATTAGACCTACTCAAAGTGGCAGAATACATATCTACCCTCAATCTGACTAAGAGATATTGGCAAATTCCTCTGACCCCAGCCTCCCGAGAAAAAACAGCATTCTCGACATCATTTGGACTGTACCAGTTCATGAAGATGTCATTCGGCTTACATGGGGCAGCCACGACCTTCCAAAGACTAATGGACAAGGTGCTACAAGACCACAGGCAGTATGCCTCAGCATATATAGACAACATAGTGTACAGTGTATCGTGGTCCGAACACCTCCAATGGCTAGATGCTGTTCTGACAACACTAAAGGAAGCTGGCCTCACCGCAAACCCCAGCGAGTGACGCTTCAGAGAGAGTGAGGTATCATATCTGGGGTACACCATACGGAGGGGTAAACTGAAGCCACTGGTAGACACAGTCAGAGCCTTGAGGGACAACCTGGCACCCTCAACCAAAAGGCAAGTACGTCAATTTTTAGGGCTCGCCGGATGCTACCGTCACTTCATCCCCAACTTTGCGACCCTGGCAGCAACTCTGACAGACCTGACCAGAAGTGCCTTGCCCAAGAAGGTGCAATGGACCGCGGAGTGCAACCAGGCGTTCCACGTGTTGAAAGACCAACTGATCCATGCCCCACAGCCTGATTTTACAAAGCCCTTCATCTTACATACCGCTGCTTCGGCTGTCGGACTAGGGGGCGGTGTTGTCCCAAGAAGAGGAGGGGAAGAACATCCTATCCTCTACATAAGCCATAAATTATTCCCTTGGGAACTTAAATACTCCACTATTGAAAAGGAGGCTTTGGCCATAAAGTAGGCTATTGACATGCTTCATTATTATCTTTTAGGAAACCGTTTCCGAGTAATTACCGATCATGCACCTTTACGATGGCTTCAAACGATGAAGGATATGAATGCACACATCATGAGGTGGTACATGGCTTTGCAGCCGTACTGTTTTGAAATGGCCCATCACTCGGGCTGGGACCATGGAAACACGGATTTCTTTTTGAGATCACCCCTGAATGAGGAGGACAAGAAACCAGGGGTAAGAGGGAATCTGGAGGGGTGTGTGTGTGTGTGACAGGGCACCGTTGCCCCGCACTAGGAATGCCCCAGCACCCACGCTGTACGGGGAGTGTGGGGCACGGCTTGCCACGTGCTCTGCCTGTTTGTGTGCCGTGAGGCAGTCGGAGGTGTGCTGCGGAGAGAACAGAATTCAAAATGGCTGCCCTTAAAGGGACAAGCCTCCTTTTTTTTTCCCCTCTCAACGACTTTTCCCTGGGGGCTTTTTTTTCCTCAACAAAAAAATCCTAGGTGTTCCCCATAAAAAAAAATATTGTTTGGTGTTCTTCAGTCTTAAAAAGTATAAGAAACACTGATCTGCATGTTTTGTTAGTCTTTAAAGTGCTTTAGGACTATTTTAAAAAAAATGTTTTACATAGTGAAAGGCGGATATATTTGGGGTTTGAATTCCTTTTGGGGGTTGGTTTCCTGAGCGCTGAGCTCTAGAATTGAGCCCTCCCAGAGCTGAAGTGGCTCAGTGTCTGCATTGTTTTGCAGGGGGACAGTTACACAAACTCTGTGCCTTGTTTGGGGGAGACAAGAGGATCTGGCCCAGCAGGACAGGGTGCTGGGAAGCCCCAGAGAGCAAGAAGGTGGGACCAGTGGCATGATCAGCTCACCAGGAAACAATCTCGAGGGCACTTCTGTGAGTGCACCTGACACCCTATAACTGCTACTAGCTTATGCAACCACTTCACAGGATTACCTTACGAAATGCTTCCATTTCCTTGTCCCTTCACTGCTGTTCTGCAGCTCCCTGGGTGGCTCAGACACACTCATGAATGCACAGCTGGTTTAAATGTCTCTGTCAAACTTTATGAACACTCCTTTCCAGCACTTGGTTGTCAGAAAAGGCAAAGGCACCTTCATTCCTCCCCAGGCCAGAACTGCCCCCGCAATGCACCATGTCTGTGGTGAAATGCCCCAAGAGCTCTGTGTCCTCTTAGAAGCCAGTATAACAAACACCTTGGTCAGTGGACAAGTCGCCATCACAAGTTTGCATAAAACATTCCGGCTGTGTCTAGATTGCACCCCTTTTCCGTAAAAGGGATGCAAATTAGGCACAGTGCAATTGCAAATGAAGCGGGGATTTAAATCTTCCCCGCTTCATTTGCATAAACATGGCTGCTGCTTTTTTCCGGCTCGGGGCTTTGCCGGCAAAAAGCACCAGTCTAGACGGGGATCTTTCGGAAAATAAAGCCTTTTCCAAAAGATCCCTTATTCCTCGCCAGTCCCTCTGGGCCACACCCTAGCACTGGAAGGCAGGAGACCAGAGTGTGAGAGCAGATGAGGTGGAAAATCCTTGACTAGGTCGCCCTGTCCATGTTACAACAGAACCAGGCCTGGCCTTTACCGCCTGTTTTGTCCTTAACCTGCCCTGACAGGACAGCTGCTAAGCACTACCAGTTACAACCTGTGTGCTTCGGAGTGCCCCTGCCTGCCTGAGTCTTTGGTATTCGGAGAGATGGGGGATCCCCAAACCCCTCTTAGCTGGTGACTCAAGACAAGGGGAAATTCAGTCACCGGGGTACAACATCCCAGATTCCAAACACCGGCTGCTCCCATTGGCTTCAGGGGAACTTGCCGCAGTTCCGCACAGTTCACAGTGCGAGGGGTAGCAGGGCTCTTTGCACAGAGAAAGCAGCAGTAGCACTGGCTGAGTCCCGGGGCATTAGACAAGACAAAAATGGACCAGAACACAGCCCCGGAAATGGACCCGTCCGTGTGCAAACACAACCCCTGGTTCCACCCAATGGCTGCGCTGCTCTTGTAAACAGTATTCCCTATTAGACTCACACCACAACGAGCACCTGTTGCACCGCTGCCTTTGCCAAGGGCCCTGGTTTGTGTGCAGGGGTGCACCTTCCCCACCGTGGGGCATGCACCCGCGGGAACAGAATCACTCTGCAGTTGCCGTTGGGATTGCGTCGCCTTCATTCCGCTCCCAGGATCGTGCTGAGAATCACAGACATGCCCCCTCGTTGGGTCTGGCCACCTCTCCCCTCCTGGTGCAAAGAGCAGTGGCCCCCGGGCGCTGGGGCCCATCACACTCAGCCCACACCTGACACACAGCTGGAGCATGGAGAAAACGAAGGGAAGAGGGGTTCTGTCCGCTGTTGGTTCCTCTGTCTCTTGTATTCTACAGCCAGGAGCTCCAACTCCCAATAAGGGTGGCTACTATTTCAATCACTGGCGTGCTTTTATTGAGGGGGTATCACGGGGAAGGAATACAACACTCGCTGGCATCCCCTCATGGCTTCTCAAAGGAGCCCTTGGTAACCATAGGAGAAACCCAGGCCCTCCCTCTGTCCCAAGGGCAGGGCGAGCCCTTCACGCCACAGCCTGTTGTGTCGGCTAGGCACTGCCCTGCCTTATTGGAGAGGTAGAGCTCTGCAAATCCCCAGCTATCCGCAGGGCTCCACACCCAGGGACGTGGGTATCCACGGCTCGCTGCTGCAGATACGTTATTTTGTATCCACGCGCGGCTCTACTTTAAAGGGACGTGTCCTGTCTGTCTGGGGTCAAGCTGCCCCCTTGGCTATGCTGATCCCAGACTAACAAGCCAGGCCAGTTCTCCCCACAGAAATCGAAAGGAAAATCAAGGAGTGAAAAGTGAGGGTTGAGCAGGACGATGCTTTTTTTGTTAAAAAAAAAAAAAAAGGTGCCGGTACTCCAGGGGCTCTGACTGGCGGTGCCAGCACTGTGTCTGGAGGTGCCAGTACTGTGTACTGGGCAGTACCATCACAAAAAAAGCACTGGTTACAGCAGTGGGAGATGGGAGACGACACGGCTCACACGTCCTTGGTTGCCGACACTCAGCAAGGTGCTTTAGAGAGGAGGAACAGAGATACCGAGTTTGTCCTCGCAATTGTGCCAGAGAGAGGGGCATCTGCAGGCTTTGAATCCCCTCCGGCTGCAACAAATGGAACCAGCAGGACAGCAGTTTGGAAGACTATGTGGAAAAGAGCCTTAGTCATCGCTGAGAGCAGCTGTTGGACCCGTGCTGTGGCTTTCATTGTAGGAAACGGCTACTACTTCCCTGCCCCAGATCTTTTAGTTAGATACCAGACAAGCAAGGGTTGAGGGTTAAGAAGTGAGTCCCCATCCCGGCCAATAATTGCCCTTCATCTGTTCTCTTGATGAGTCACAGCAGAGGGCAGGGAAGCATGACACGGAGGGCCTCCACCTAGCTTATTGCTTGGTTTTATTTTGCAGCAGGAAGAAAGGCCTGGGAGCCACAGGATGGTGGAAGGGAGAGGGCAAAGGGGCCCCAGAGGATGTTTTGAAGATGGGAAAGCAGCAGCATTTAATGCACAGATTTGCAGGCTTGAACCTCACAAATTGGTCTCAGGGTAAAAACATCACCACAGGGAAGAGCGGGCTGAGCAAACGTGAATAGGCATCCACAACCGCGTGCACATACGTGCTTCAGGGTGCATGCACATAACCCTCATATGCACAGTCTTTTGCACACTGAAGTGCACCTATTCAGGTATGCCAGCCTTCATCTGTCAGCATGCCTGCTCCTTGGAGGCTCACCATGAACACTAGCAGCTAAATCCTGGTCCCCCGGAAGGCCAGAGCCATGTTCCCATTGACTTTAATGAGATCAGGGTTTAGCTTCACCTCTTGGGGAACGGACACCTGCGGGGCACATGCAGCTGAGAGCGCGAGGTGGAGACACTTGTGAGGTAGATGGAGGTGAGCTAATAGTGAGTGCAGATGGACAGGGGAGGGAGAGCCTGCCCATGGCTTGCTCCCAATCATGCTCTTCTCTTAACCAGCTGCCAAGTGCAGATGGCAGCCACCTCTCTAACCCAGAGACTAACACTCATCCCCCTCCCTCGCCCCTCAAGGTGGAGGCCCCCCGTGTCATGCAGACCACCCGCCCTGGAACATCTCTTGCAGGGGCAAGCAGGCAGACCTTTCAGTGCTCCCTTGGGCCCAGCTAAGAAGGTGGAGGCTTAAACCATCAGCAGAGACTGGAGAGAAGAGGCAGGCATGGAGGAAGGGTGTAAAACATCAGCTCTTTCCTCCCCGGTCACCACGCTGAAGGAGACAGGAATGGGTAGGGAGAGGACCGACAATCCCTTAGCTACAGAAGGTGGACACATGCCAGGAGAAGACTGGAAAGGCTCAGAACTGAGGAGTCATACGGCCTTCATTCAAACAAAACCCCTTCTGCTGTTACCACGGCGAGCTCAGTTTGCCTTAGCATAAATAGCGAGAAGGGGTCTGCCCAGAGGAGCAATGAGAGGTCCAGGCTACATTCTGTAAAAATCAGTGTCGCTACATCTGCTGGATTTGAGTGTTAATGCCCACAGAGCTGGTGCTCTGTGTTTCTTTAGTGTCAGGGAAGTGATGGGTGGGGGGCTTTGCCCTCTACTCTGTGTGAGGCTGGAATGAGCATGCAGTCCTGGGGGGTGGAGTCTCTTCAGACAGCCAGCGGGCCCATCACGCCCTGCATATCTTCCTTGTCTTCCAGGCTGATGCTGCTGGAAGACAGATGGTGCCTCTGGGCTCGCCTGCGGGTCAGGGCATTGTCATCTGACCCCTGGATGCCTGAAGAAGAGAAGACAGTGATTAGACATGCACAGCGGTGCCTAGTGTTAGCAGAGAGCAGGGCATCTCAGAAATACCACTCGGTATTTTAAATCTGGGCACAGAGTGGAATTGCCTTATAATTGGAAAAGGATGGGACAGCAGCATGGAGCTGGGGGTATCCTCTTTCTCCACTGTCAGCAGCTGGGATTTGGACTCCTTTTCACAAAATTATAGCGGGCTGGTCTCCTCGCTGGGCCCCATTTTATCCCAACCGCTAGAAATTCACAGCCTGGGACAGTTCCAGGGAAACACGTGAGTTCATAAACAACAATGCTCCACCTAGAGTGAAGCAGAGCGAATCCCACATTGCTTCCGCGCTTTGCCGAGGACCAGTGGCGCTTCTAGCCAGAGGAGAACCTCATCTTACAGCAACCTGTGCTGGGGAAAATGACTTCCCTCTCACTGGCTCACACCGCACCATTCAGACAGGAGACCACTGACTCAAATTGCACTGATTGCAGCAGGCCACCTATGGCATGCTCATGGCTCACAGGCTCCTTGCTGTGGAAATGACTGGGATACACTAGTGCTTGCTTCAATCAGTACGTACAATGGCAACAACAATCCATTGTGTAGCTCAATTACCTGGCTTCTGAACGGAGCCTGCAACTGCTGATAAACTGCAAAAATACCCCCTGGGCTGAGGAGGGATTTTTGCTCAGCGTAGGAAGTGTGTATGTGTTATTTTTGCCTAGGAAATGTATAGAGCTGAGCCAGCCTGCAACACAATGCTAAACAAGGCCATCTCCTGTGAATTTACAACCCTTGGAGTGTTTTGCTCCAGAATCAAAATGGCACCACCCCCATTGTTTGCATATTTGCTGGAAGAATGAAGGAACATCCCACAAGCGAGAGGCTCTCCCCATCTCAGCCCTGGAGACCTGGAAATCCACTTTAGCACTAGCAGGCCTTGCAAAGAGGCAAAGCTAACCATGGTGTGAGACTAATCTGAGACTAATCTTGGTGTGACATCCAGAAAGGGCAATGCGTCTGCTAGAGTGTTCCTCTACCGTCCTGATGCCACAGCTGAAGAGTTACCATGAAAAAGCAACGTTGGGATGTCACCTGGGATTGCTTACTGGCTCCCAGCAAGGCCTCTGCAAATACTGGGCCGTGCAAACCCAGGGTGTAGCTCCACTGACTGCCATGGAATTACACCCGGGATGAATTTGGTCCATTAGCTGCTGGCCCCTTTCTTCCTGGCTACTGGAAGGCTGAAGAAGGATGCCATGGCTCGGTATTTTCCCCACCACTTTGTGTGCATGATGGAAAGGGCTTGGGTCATCTGCCTAAGCTAGGGCAGGAGATGCTCCGCTGAGATCCGTCGGCCCCTCAGGCACACATGGGATTTTTTCAGGATTAAAAGTCACTGACTCAGCATGTACTTTCTCATGACATAAAGGCAAGGGAAATCAATCAGGTCCAGCAGGTGAAGGGAGGCAGAAGCCCTTCGCTCCTAATGCCCACACAGAGGCCAGCTGGAGTCTCAGGACACAAAATGGGGATGTTCAAAAGGGGCGAAGGCCAGGAGAGCTCTGTTTAGACTTACAACCAAGGTTCCCTCTAAGCTGCACGGCAACATGGCACTGCAGCTGCTTAATGAGTCCGGCTCGGGGTGGCTGCACACAGAGCTGCCTGGCTGGGGGAGGGGTACTTCTCTCTCAGCTGCAGGAGCAGCTCCCTGCTGAGGACAAAGCTGTCCTGCCCTCCCCATGCAAAGCAAAGTTCCATTACATCAGGGGAGTAATTTAGTCCCTACAAGCCACCCATGGGCATTCTTTCTGGTTGGTTGGTTTTTTGCAAAGGGCTCGTGCACTGCACTGGGATCTGGCTTTTCCCCATTTGCATAAGGGTGGTAGCACATGCCAACAGACCTGTCCAAAGCCTTCACCATGGGTCTTTATACCACTTGCAGAGGTGGGGCAGGAGGAGAGCAGCCCAGCTTCTCCAAAATACAATCTGTCTTTCGCACCAATTCCAAGCAGTGGGCCTCATGCTCCATTGCCCAGCACTTTGCGGCATCAACTCTGCCAGTGCTCAGCTGCCATTCTGCTCCGGCAGTGTTTGACACCCAACGGGCCGAGCAGTGGTGATTTAGGCTCACTGGATATGGAAATCCCTTCTGATGTTATCAAGGGGATGTGCTTATTATCAAGGCGTATGGGATGGGGCAAGATTTTTTCCCATTAATCATGGCATGGGGGCAATTTTGCTCATCAAGAGGAGTCCAAAAAAAAAAAAAAAACCCCAAACAGTAAAACAAGCGTGAGGGTTGTTCAGACTTTGCGTATCTCATACCTAGTCGTCAATGTTTATGGGGCACGACTCCGGAACCGCGGCTGTTCAGCAGAAAAGACCAAAAGCAAATGGTGAACAAAAGACACACACGGGCACACACAAAACAGAAGCAGCAATGCACAGAAGTTTTGTCACACTGTGATCCAGAAGGTTCTCCATGCAAACCCCGCCCTGCCTGGCTGGGTTAACACCAGCCCCTGGCACCGTGCTCCAGCTCAGATGACATTCCTTAAGAGACCACCTGAGCTGCCGTGGTGAGATGAACGGAAGGAACCCATCCTGGCTACCTATTGGGCGGAAGGGGTAGATGTTGAACCCAGGAGGTGCTGTATTCCATGTCATGCCATAAAAACTGCCGGACTGGGAAACAAAGCCCCACAAAACCTCATGTTCTAGCAGAGCATTACAAGCTGGATTGCATGGTCACAGTTTATGGACACCCAGGGTTACAATGGAGTTTCCACCTATTAACACAGACAGGAGCGGAAGGTTAAATTCAGTGCAAGAGAAAACAGCAAAAAGCCAGGCTTGAGGACCGAGACTGGACAGCTTACTTCTAGAAGCCAGACTTCTCTACTTCCCTGGGAGCTTTTCCTCCCAAACTCCCTTCATTCCTAGGGATCTGCCCCACTTCCTCACCCCTGCCCTCTGACTGCCAAAGAGAAGGAAACACGTGTCCTCATGAAAAAAGGTTTCAGCACTTGGGCTCCATCCTGGTCTGGGAGTGTGTGGACACAGCTGCACTCTGAACTAGGGATGTTAAAATTAATTAACTAATTGAATACAATTAGTCGATAAGGGCACTTCCACTTTGAAATATAGCAAGAGCCCACCTGGCTGTTGCTACATTTCAAAGGAAGAAGTTCCACATGGTGTTTTGTTTATCGGATAGTCGACTAGTCGATTAGTTGCTTACTACTCCAAACCATCCTGCCACAAAACCCAGTGGGCCTGATTCTGATCACATCTGTCCTGGTTTTGCACCCATTTATCTTCACTGATGTCAGTAGAGACGCTCCTGATTTAAACCAGTATAAATGAGAACAAGGTTCGGCCCACGGAGTTCACACGCCACAGGCTTTCTGTGGGGGATGCCTACAAGGGGTGGGGATCCACAGGTCCAAGGAGGGGCTAAACTGGTGTTTTCAAAGGAGCTGATGTAGATAGAAGCCCAAATCCTGTAGAGTTTGAGTGGGAGTTGCCAGCACCCTGCTTATGTGAAACGCTGACATTACATGCCCTTGAACTTCCTCTTACAGAGCCTCTGCCACTGGAATTACTCTGGGAAAATACCTAATCTGGGTCTCTCCCCTATCAGATCACTTAGCACACAGGCAACAGCCTATTATGTCTATGTTTGTCCTCCTGGTAACAATGACCACACAGCTATCTGCATGGCCACTATATGTCTCTGTGCTGTATAGTGTTCCAAATGGGGTGTGATCTTGGTAAACAACGAAGACAAAGTGAGAACTCAAGCTGGGTAAACGCCTGTTTCTTTTGAACTGTAGTTTGTAATAGTTTTTCTTTTAAACAAATGGCTCTTGCTTAAGACAGTGATTTCATATATTATGACAGCTATGATTGGAATAAAACATACCAGCCTTTAAAACAGTGAACTGCAATACTACATATTTCAGGAGAGGAAGAGTATAATTCAGCCTTGTTTACCCAAGAAATAGTTGTCCATATGAGATCTGCTGGATGATCATTCTATATTGCAATATCCAAAGATGATACTGGACAATTTACTAAACACACTCTTTTGGCCTTTAATGTAGCTGTGCTTTGCAGAAAGAGATAGTCATGTCAGAAAGTAAATTTACAAAAGCATCATGTAAATGTAATGTGCTACCACCACACAGCTTTCTATGGAGGACTGTGCTGTGTGCCTAGTGGAGTGGATTACTTGGAAAGTAAATAAGCATAATGAACCAATATGAGTTTGACTCTGAATTCACATCAGTGCTGTTTTACACTGGTGTATTCCCACTCATTTCAGAGTAAATGAAAGCTGCTGTTTATAACAGATTTGAAAATTCAAGCCCTTAATGCATCTCTTGCCACCCACACTGAAAAATAAAATCCTACTTTAACTGAGAACTACACAGTATATTGCAAAGTGTACACAGTTAAACCGCCTGATGACTTTGATCAGTAATACCTTTAAATCATTCCTCAATAGCAGAGTTATCTTTTGCTAACTGACATTAGGGGCCTAATTCTGATTTACACTAATGCCCTTTTATATCACATTGTTTACACCTATGTTACAATGCTCTGGCAATGAAAGGGGACTGAATATAAACACAAATCAGACCCTAAGGAGGGGCTGTCTTCACTGCAGAGTTAGCCCTGTCTTACTTGGGTGTTGTCCTACCCCAATCCTGTCCATGCACAAAACCCTCTCCTCTAAGATCAGAGGTGCTTCCAACCCAGAGTAGCTGGTTCAGCTGGAGATGTACTTTGGAGCCCAGGTTTTGCTTTCAATGAGGACGGAGGATAAACCTCTCTAGCACTGACAGTCCTGCCAAATTCCCCCCAGGGCCCCAGAAGGACAGAAAGTTCTCCCAGAACTACCTTGGAAAAGAATATAGAACAATTCAGTTACTGAAGCATCAAGCTTCACCACAGATAGAGCCAGGCGCAGATACAAAATTTTGTATCTGCATCCACATCTGTATCTGCAAAAATGGGCCGGGGATATCCTATCCACATCTGCGGATGTGGATACCTGCGGCTATGAAGTGGATAGCCATGGATCTGCAGGGCTGTAACCCTGGGATACACCCCCGAAACACCTAGTTTAGCGATACACATGGGGGAGCACAGAACCATGAGGACTGAGACTGCTCACACCTCATCAGCTGGGCTAACCAGTGCTCATCACCTAGGTTAACACCTCCATGAAGACACAGACCCTTGTTTTCCACTGGCATCCAAAAGCCGATGTCAAAGATTATTGGCTGTTTTGTGGAACCACATTCCTAACACCAGCTGATTTTTCATGTCGAAGTTGAGCTAACGAGTGATAAGAGAATCTCCAGGTCTCGGAGACAACACAAACAAAATGAGAAATTCCATCAAGAGCTAGATGTTGCAGCACTAAGATGCCTCTTTACAGAGAGCTGGATGAGTGAGGAGAGGCCCGGGAAGATTAGAGGGCAGCATTCCACAGAGAGACCTGATACAGAGACACATGGTACAGATCATAGGGGCTGGAGCATCTGCAGGGGAAAATAGGTGGGTGCTAAGCACCCACTAGTAGTCAAGCTCCTCCGCTGCTGCCCTTCCCCCCCATGCCTCTTGCCCGCCCACAGCCCTGCTGATGAAATCCTCTCCTCCCTTCCCAGTGCTTCTGGAGCACTGCGAACAGCAGAGGATTCACAGCAGGTTCACGCCGTTTGGGAAGCTCCAAGAGGAATGGGGAGGAACAGGGACGGGGCACGCTTGGGGGTAGGGGAGGGGCAGGACGTGGCTTGGGGGAAGGGGTGGAATGGGGTGGGGGTGGGCTAGGGTGGGAAAGAGGCGAGGCAGGGATTTGAGGAAAGGGGTGGAGTGGGGGGCCTGGGACACGGTGGGGGGGGGAGGTCAGGCACCCCCTGGCTAGAGGGGAAGTCGGTGTCTATGGTACCCATAAACAGAACTATACGTTCCCCCCACCTCCTCCCACACTTCACAGGAAGGTAGAACTGGCTGGGACCTCAACCTAATGGTTCCCAGACTGCTTCAGCTGCTACTTTAAGCCCCCTAAGATGGATTTGACCAGGCCCTGCTGCCTTGACTTTCTCTAACTTATCTTTACCTGCGTTAGCCTGCTCTTTGTCTGCATTGGCCGCCCTTCCTACACCCTTGTTCTTAATATTAACTATGCTGAGTCACCATTAGCCTTAGTGAAAACTGAAGCAAAACAGGAATCAAATGCCTCCGCCTGCTTGAGGTCACCAGTCACTAGTTCTCCTTCTCTAAGTAGACGACCTACACATTCCTCCATCAGTCTCTTGCTTGAATGGCCTTTTGGTCAGAGCCATAAAGACTGGTTCTCTTGGAAGAACGGCATTAAGGGAAAGCTTAGCCATTTGAAATAAGCCTGCTGCATAACTACTTGCTCTTCTAGTAATTTACATTGTTATAACAAGGACCCTGCTCTGGCTTTAAATCTGCAGCCGATTCAATAGCCTGTCATGTTTATTTAAACCTAATGCCTGCTGTGAGGTTTGCAGCCTCACAGAGACCCTCCTGTGCTGTATCACATTGCCCAGAGGGATGCTTCCTTGAATCTTTCCAAGGCTGCTCCTGCCTAATTCTCCTCTAAAGAGCCATAGACAGTAGCAAAAAGAGTGATGAAGTGTCTTTGCTTGCATGTATCATTTTGCAAGGCTGGCCATTTATCATAGAAAAAACCAGCGGTTTAACAAGGCAGCCTTCCTCCGACCCTGCACTTCCCCCCCAAAATTACAGAAAACACAGAGAGGGGGAGGCCTGAGTCAACACCGTTTTGGGCAAAAATCTTTCTCTTGAAAAGATACATTAGACCACTAAAAAATCCGGGTCACTCTTGGGTGCTGCACAACACTGAATGTGAACAGATCCACCTGGATGAGAACTGGCTGAGTGTTGCTCAGCCATGTGCCTGGAGGGGGAAAGACGGTTCATTGTGAAAACACTGCAAGGGGCTTTTTTGACACAAACCGCATGACTGTAACACACAAAACCTCACAGTTCAACAGTTGTGTGGTCACCACTCCCCGCTACTTCCCTTAATCTACATACAATCAGAGCAGCCCCTGCCATTTTCCGGAAATTGTCACAGGACCATGCCCATTATGACAGCAGTGGGGTGCATTCAGTTGTCAGAACAGAAGCTCAGGTTTGCCCCCTTCCGAGCTGCTGGATGCGTCTTGCTGTGTGTGGTGCTTTCTGCATCCACTCGCTCCCTTTTTAGGGAGATGGGTGACGTGCAAACTTTGGAAAACACCCCCCTTTCCACAACATGTAGCATTTATGGGCTAAGCCAGTTTGGCTTCAAAGCAAAGTACATTGGAACAGGTAAGTCATTGCGATGAAATGCGCACAAGGCTCTTTGCTGTGGGCAGTGCATAAGGCAGAGAAGACAGCTAGGGTTGTGATGGGGCATCAGAGTGAACCCCACAACATACTAAACATACCACAATCGCATATTATAACACAGAAACTGCAACTGCTAAAGGAACAGGATATTTTCTCATTGTCTCTGCCTTCTTTTGAGCATCACAATTGACACATGAGTCTACGTGGGGCAGATCCTCAGCTGGGGGGAAACGCACACTGGCGGATGTAAAAGAGCTGAGGATCTGGCTGCATGGGCATCTACTGTACTGCAAAAAGCTGCTCTTTTTCTCTGATGATTCAATAGCATATTCAATAAGGACAAGAGCCGATTCATGTTTCCTCTCACTTTTTCCATCCATGTGCGGAAAAAATGTTATGTGCACCGAGGCATGTGTAGATGTGCACCACCACTAGAAATACAAGCTGCTGGCAGTGGGCACTTTACTAATACGCTGGGCAGCATTTGAATCTCTCTTAGGTGGCTGCCCAAGCACTCAGCTTGCAGGGAACACAGGAGCCCATGTCCTTTGAAGACTGGATCAGCCCCTGAAGCACTCACCTCATGACTCATCACTTAACTTCCCCTCTGGAGATCTGTGTTTCTAGCCAG
This sequence comes from Pelodiscus sinensis, assembly GCF_052426305.1. NCBI lineage: Eukaryota > Metazoa > Chordata > Testudines > Trionychidae > Pelodiscus > Pelodiscus sinensis. The sequence continues at coordinate 20,085,222 of NC_143071.1, forward strand.
CTACCTATCCTCTGCATCTATTCTGAGGCAGCTTTTCACCAAAGAAACACTCTAGGAAGGACACCCAGGATATGGCTACACTAGTTCGAACTAGGGTGGCTAGTGTAACCATACCCCCGGAGATTAAACCCAGCACTAAGGTGATAGTGAAGGTTAAAGGATTGGATCCTGGAGTGAAATGAAAACCTGGCCCCCATCAGGGCTTTCATGAAGAGCTCTACGGAATGGGGTCAGGAGTCATTCCGGGGAAGGGGGAAGGAGGGACGTCGGTCAGTGACTGGAGAACAAGCTGAGAAGAGGAAACTCAGGATCAGAACATGCATAGAGCCTCTGCCCCTAGCTGATCCACTGACACTGTGCAGGCCCATCTGAGGTGGCTGGGACTGCGCATCTGTGGACAGGCAACCTTGAAGTGCTGTGCTCCATTGCACTTCACATACGCAACCACCCAGCCCCTGTCTCCCCCAGGTGATGGTGCTGCTGGCTTTGCAGAAGAGGTGGATACAAGCAGAGGTGCAGGGCTCAGAGACAGGTGCTGCTCTCTCCCCCCTCCCCCCCAAGAGAGAAGAGAGCTCTGCAATGGACTCATAAGCAGCAAAGCCACCAAGCAGCCATGCAGGCTGGAGGATGGACGCCACGTCTCACAGCTGTGCATTTAGTGCCTAATTTATTCCACAAGGGCTCCTAGCTTTGGCCTTCTCCAAGCACCACTGAATGCAGCAGGAGCTGTGTTCTGCAGAGCCAGAGCCAGAGCCAGATTTGGCTCTTAGTTACCTGGATGCAAACCATGGCAGCAACTTGGCTGAACCCAATGCAGTTGCTCTGGATTCATAGCAGGGGAATAGGGCAGAATTTGGCCCCGAGCGTTTTGTCAACCTCCCCCATCTGCCACAACATGGCAGATTCACTAGCAAAGCCTGGGGCTAAGGAAAGGTAACAATGGCTGGAAGGGAATTCAAAACACAGCTGTGGTTAACAAGGAATTCCACTAGGATGCCCCTGGCCCTGGGCTATTATGTGGAGTTGCTCCTTACCACACAGGGAAAGGGGCAAGTGGCTGATCTGCCCAGTCGTTCCCATCACCCCTGCAAATGGATGCTGTGAAGCAACTGCCTCCCCACAGAAAGGCATACTCATGACACAAGGAGATTCAGTTTGCCGCATTCCTTGCGGGCTCTGTTCTATGGCAGGAGCCTGTATCATCTTGATTTCTTGGCTGCATTTCCCCAAGTGGAATAAATCGTAACGGAAATGGGATGGCTGCAATGGGAGAGGAAGCAGCAGAGGAGGAAGCGTTTTTGGGCAGGGTTAGAAAGGATCTTCCCCGCCACAGCTGATAAAAACTAGGTCCCCTGGAAGGAGGTAGGGAGGTTTCTCCAAATATGTCAGGTCTACAGCCCTCAGGGAGCAGCCTGATTTACAGATCAGGAAGGGATAGGCAGGTGCAGGGTTGCATTCAACTTGTCCACAAATTTACTGCTACGGGGCCAAAAATCAGTCTGGTGGTGTCAAGAGGATGAATTTGAACCAGTGCTGGGATCAACCCCCTCATTCTTTCCCCTCATGCTGAGAGAACTGGTAACTCCATCTTGCCCCCATGCCAGGTAAGAAAGCAACTCTGATATAGCAGCTGGGAATTCCCTTCCTTTGTCCCCAGGCACCTACTGCCAGCCACATACATTCAGGGACCGTCAATAAATTTGTGACCGTTCAGCAACCCTGAGCGTGGGAAGGACAGAAGCATGGATCGAGAAAACTGTGTTGGGACAGAGTGAACATGAACTTTCACACAGATGGAGTCCAGTGAAAACAAACTCAAGAGACAAATACAGGAGCGACGGACTCGGAGTTAGTAAAACAATGTGGAAGGAAGAAATGGACAAAGAGAGAGTTAAGTGGGGAGGAGGGATGGGTCTTTTGGGTGTCCCACGGGAAGAAGAACAAATCAAGCAGTAACTAGACTGTGCTTGCGCTCAGCCACTGGCTACCCCCCTGTTCACTTGCTTTGTGGATGGCACTTTCCAAGGCACTGATGTTTGGATCAGAACGGGTCTACAGGATACCTGGAAACAACTGGCCAGTGGCCGCTGCTAGGTCTTCAGTTGGGAGGAGGACGTGCGCCTGGTGAAATTTTGTGCTGTTTTTTTGCGAAGTCTGGAAGCGACCAGGGGCCACAGACTGTGAGTCTGATCAGCTCCTGGTACAAATTGGTGCAGCTCCGATGAAGCTAAGAGAGCAGCACCAATACATTTACCCTAGCAGCCACCCCCGCCCTGTATCACTAAAACGGTCTATTTCCTACCGACAAGCAGCACACCTTCCAGCATCCAACCAGCAGACCTGCCGCTGCGGTGCCATAGGTGCCATCTGCGCTACAAGACGCCACTGTGCTGGGGGAAGAACCAGTAACCCCACAGTAGCCCTGTCCCAGTTGAGGCCCAGTCTGGCCTTGCAGCGGACACAGGCGTGAACCATGTTTGAAAAACGCTCCCACCTTGCGGAACTGCAGCTTGATTCAGAGCTGTGGATAAACCCTGGCTCCTCTCCGTGTGAGCAGGCCCACGCCACGGCATGTTGCAATACGGTAGCTCTTCACTGGGAAGATGGAACCCAAAACCAAAAGGACAATTGTCCAGTGACCCTCTCCTGTAAACTAGCAAAGCTGCCTAGGCAGGTAGAAACCCCCCATTCCTCACTCACGCACGGTCAGTGCTGACAAAATGGGGAGAAGAGCAACGCTGCTTGTGGAACCCTCCCCTCCGCCTCCCAAGGGGTCTGTCCTACCGTGTGTCTCTAGGTCCCCTTTTGGACCCTTCTCCTTAGCGACCCTGACCAACAGGGAGCAGTCAGGAAAGGGGAGACCACTGATCTCTCCCTTGGCTACAAAATAGAGGGCCACAGGCCCCAGCTCCCTGTCCTAAGCTCTCACTTGAAGGCTGAATGGCTTGAAAAGGAGGTGGAGATGGTTTTGCTCACCCAGCAAGCAACAGAAGGCCAAGACCTTCTGGCCAAAAGCGGCAAAGAATTCACATCACTGCCTTCCATGACCTACTCCTGCTGGAGTTGGAGACCTGCAGTCAGTCCTTCCCTGCCCCGCAGCTTTGCTCCGGGACTGTGCTCATAAGGAGGTGGGCACTAGAGCGGAACATCTCCTGCCTCCCGGCTGCCTGGCTAGGCACACACGTCTGCTGCAGTGGGACAGAAGTGGGGAGTGAGGGATAGGGAGAGTGGAAATTCTGCCCCTTCCCCCCAAAGTTCATGTTCAGCAGACTGCCACTCACCAGGGAAGCAGGCTTCAGAGCACAGCTTATTGTCCAGCGCTTTCACGCTCACGATGTCAATGTCATTGTTATTGTCACACTCCATACCTAGGAAAGCACCTGTCCTCTGGCCTGCAACGGAGTTAACGCAGTTAGAGAGGCAGCGGTGTCCCCCCATCTCCTCGTAAAATACAGGAAGAGAGACAACAATCAAATGTAATCACAGAGCTCTAAAAATGACAAGAAGAACGACATGGGTAGAGAGTGGACAATAAGGAGTCAGATCCGTGTGCATGCATTTGTGTCAAGCCATCCTGCTGTTTTCCCAGCCGCCTCCTTTCTTGTGCCCTGACAACTGATGTCACCCACGGGAGGCTGCGGAACACAGGAGGACACTTAACAGACACATCTAAAAGAGCAATACGTATGCAGGTGAAAAGGCTGAGAAGAGAGTAGCTGGGAAAAGCAGCTAGTGAGATTTCTCCCTGTCCATGCTTTTGTTTGCCTCTGGTCTGCATCTGGTATGAGCAGGGCTGTGGGAATGTGAGGCTACTAGAAAGTAAAACCAGCAGTAGAATCTCACCAATTCTCACTTTTCTGGGGGCGGGGGGGAGGGGGGGAGAGAGGGAGAGACTCACTGCCACCTCCCCCGAAACACACCCTGCCAGCAACCTCTCTCCACTTCCATCCCGGATTTAATTGCTGGGAAAATGCAACAGGGCAGGGAGAAACGGCTTTTTGGAGTGGCTTGAGGGCTTATTCTTTGCTTGTTGTCTAACCAGAGACACACAAACATGGAAAGGGGAGGAAAAAGGGAGATTTGGACCCTTGCTGACACTCCCAGTGAAAGCAGTGGGAGCGTGGCCTGTTGACTTCAAGGGAAACAGGTGGAAGCCTCAGAACTGCAATTCATTGCAGCTCCTTTTCTAGGGGGAATGATGGGGTACAACTCGAGAAAGGGGCAAGAGAGAAATCTGAGTCTGCTCACACACCAAAGCATATTGGGAAATTAAACCAGTCGAGAGACCTGCTCGATGTTCCCTTACTTGAAAAACAAACCACCACCACCATGTACAATAACCTAGAAGGGGGAGATTTTCAAAGGGCAGCTGGAAGAGAGAGATCTCCAGTGGGAAGCAGGCACCTCCCTCCCATTTGTGCCTTTGAGAACACTCCCCTTAATTGGCAAGTAGACTGAAACCTGAGGGGTGACAGGCACCATTCCAGCAAAGGAACCTCTCTTCAGAGACTGTCCAATCCCATTGCCAGTGGCAGCACAGGACTCCAAGCTGGAAGTCTCCAGGCAAAGGGAGGGGGATCCGGCAGGCTGTTTGCTGGGCTGTGTATGCGATAAGTGTGCATGGCCACTGAAATGCCAAGAGTGCACCTGGCACTAGACAGAAGCTATGGCCTGGGGAACAAGGAGCAAAGGGGAGAGATGTTGGCTGGCCCCTGAGGACAGTCTGTTAGAAAGAGGGAGGGTGTGTGTGGGGGGGAGTGGGGGTTTGCTCCCTGAACTCTTCTATCTACACCTATGGGAGGAAATAGGAATTTTCCATAATGTTTTTATGAATCCCGGGTATGCCTCAGGTTTCCCCGTCTTTGCATTGTTACCCAGTAGGGGAAATGGGTGTAGTCTTCATGTCGTCTTCTCTTAGAGTAGGCTGAGAGATATAGGTGGCTGCATGTCACCTGGGTGTCTGAATGGGTCATTAAAGCGATTGGCTGAGGCCGACCCATATCCAAGAAGACAATGGAAAACCCAATCACCAGCACCTTGACACCTAACAAGCCATTGGCCCAGGAGCTGCTTAAAGAGGACCCAGGGGTTGCAGGAAGATGCTGGGGTTAATTCCCTGCTGGCCTAAGTGGGTGGGATTCCATCCAAGTGAATGAAGTTGCATTTGCTTAAGCCACTGCTGAATTTCAATGGTTGGCTTTTCATCAGCAGCGCCTGGCCTGGGACTGGATTTTGCCCAGACAGACTGTGAAGATCCCGACTGCTGCACAGCACTTTAGACGCTGCTGGGCCGGGTGCAGAAAATAAAAGGGGCCTATTGTAGCAGACCCTGAAATACAGCTTCCTTCTGCACCACCCCAGCACACCACCCTGTGTTCTGCTTCTCGGGCTGCGCCACTCGCTCCTGCGCACTAGCCGAGTGGGGCTGCAATGAAACACTGGAGCGGCTGGGGGTCCCTGCCTGATCCGCTACATTTCTCCTTTTTGAGAGATCCCGGCCCTTGTTGTTAGAACAGTGCGAGGTCGGAGGGGGAGAACAGACCCCTCTGCTCCCTGCTCGTCTCTCCTGCGTAACGGCTCACCCTAACCATGCCTGTTTCTCAGCTGCTCCCTGGAGAAGGCAATCAATCGCTACGAGGGGCACAGAGGGCACTTTGGTTGCTGCTCGAGTGACCTGAGCCAAACCCCCTCAGCTTTTGGATGTTCCCATTCCTGGCTCCAGGTCCAGCCCATCTCATGTTTCTGCTGCCTCTAAAAGCCTGAGGTGCAGCTCAGATAACCAGCCGGGGGAAGGCGAAAGGGAGAAGAAAGGGGATCCCAGGACACTGCGAACTGTACTGTCCATACACCATGTACTGTGCAGACAGCACCACGTCTGTGCCCTTCCGTGGGACCTGATACAGATGGAGACACTCCTCAGAGCCTGAGTCTTGACATCAAGGGATTCAGTCTACTCCCAGAACATACTGCACAGGCACAGATCATCTCCGTCTTGCACTCGCCCTCCGCCAAGCCGCCTGTGCTCCCCAGTACCATTCTCTGAGCCCCAGTTCATGGTGAAGGAAGAGAAGATGACCCCCTCCTACTCTGCACCCAACCACCAAGCAGGCTAGTCCCGGTGCGGGCCGACTCTCCTCCTCTGACTAGGTGTGACACCCTGAGCATACGATATGCTCTGTGCTTGCTGGGGAAACAGAACCAAGCTAGCGGGGAGGGAGTAATGATCCACGTCGGTTACCGTCTTCCTGGGTGGGAGATCCGGCCTCTTCATCCAGAACGTCGTTCCCCTGCGACACAGAAGACAGGCAGTGAAAGGCAAAGGACTCTGTCCAAGAACCAGGAGCTGAGTCCTTCAAACACCATCCACCTCCTCTCCACAGGCTACCCTCTACCTCCTGCACTTACCTAGCTCCCCCAGCACCTCTTGACATGCCCTTACCAGCCCAGGGACAATCTGCAACACTGCTAGAGGAGCTGCCCCTCCCAGAGCTACTGCTGTCCTGCCAGGGCTGCTGCAGTCCCCTCAGCTCACAAAGCTACAAGCCAACTCTCCTGCTTGCAGTCCTTGCTCATCTCACCCCCTCCCCAAGCTTTACATGCCAGTTTCTCCAGCCCAGGAGAAGCTAGCACACCCACGTACGTATACTCTGGCCACCAACATGAGCCAAGAGAGGACCTGGGGTTAGAGCTCAGCCCAAGTTTTCAACTGAAGCTTTTTTGGGTGGGGGGCAGTGAAAAAGGCAGATTCTGCAGCACTGAAACATTCTGCAAACTCGTGCAGATTTTCACAAATTGTTTCCTTTGAAAAAGAAGCGAGAAGAAATTCTGAAAAAATCCCAATCCAATTTTCCAATCTGAAACGCCTGCTTTAACCTTTCCTTTCATTCTATTGTTAAAAAGCTGAACAATGTCCCTAGTGCAGGCATGTCAAACTCGAAGCCTACTGAGGGTCGCACAAACGAAAACTGATAGGTTTCAGGGCCATCAAAGAAAGTGTACTTTATCAGAAAGTTGTAATTATTTATTATTATAGATTATGTTTTAGGTATATTTTATAATATTTTTTCAGGTCTTTTTTTAATATAATACAATAATTTGATGTGTGTAAATGTTATTTGCTCATATAAAATAATTTTTAATTTAAATATAAATTTAAGGTACTTTTTAATTTTTTATATGATACATAACTTGCTTTGTTGAAATAAAAACAAGTATAGACCCTGGTTAACCAAATAGAACATGCTTCTCTGAAAAGCTCAGATACTTTGTAAGTTTGAGATTTTGCATAAACATATAATTATTCGTGCAATTGCAAAAAATTGACATATTTATTGATATAAAATGAATATACATTTTGCAATTTTATTTGGGAATAAATAAATAAAAAACAAAATATTAACAAAATAACTCCCTCCTCTCCCCCAGAGCCAGGCACTCCCATACCCCCGTTCTAACCAAATCCCCTCCACTCCCCCAGAGCCAGGCCCCTCCAACCTAATGCTTCCTCCCCCCCAGAACTAGGCCCCCCCAACCTAATGCCTCCCCCTTTTCCCAGAGCAAGGTCCCCCACAACCTAATGACTCCCCCCTCCCACAGAGCCAGGCACCCCCAACCTAATGCCTCCCTCCTCCCCCAAAGCCAGGCCCCCCAACCTAATGACTTCCCCGACCCTCACAGCCAGGCGCTCCCAGCCCCTCTAACCTAATACCTGGGTCCCAGAGTTGCCGCTGCCACCACCACACATTTCTTCCTCAGGTGTGCTGGGGTGGTGTGAGCACAGGGGCCAGCTGTGAGTGCGTGCTGGGCGCTGGGTGCAGAGTGGCCCGGCTGGCTGTGAGTGCATGTGCAGAGCGCCCAGCACAGAGCAGCCCAGCCGGCCATGAGCACATCCTGGGTGCCGTGTGCAGAGCGGCCCCGGCCGCGAGCAGTCGCTGGGGTGCAGAGCGGCCCGGCCGGCTGTGATTTGCACTCGGCCGTGTGCTCCAAGTGCCCAGCGGGCTGCACATTATTGCTTTATAAAAATGTAGTGGCAGGCCGCAAAAATTTTCGATTGGGCCGCATGTGGCCTGCCAAATGCCAATTTGACATGCCTGCCCTAGTGGATAGGCAGCCTCGCATTCCTGTCAGGCTGAATGGAGCATTTTATTGGACCAGAGACAGATTTTTTAAAAAACTCTTCAATGTGCCAAAAATTTCATTTTTGGTTTGACCTGAAGTGATTTTTTTTTTAATTCTGTGTTGCCAACTAACCGTACTAATGCTCCCTTATTCACACAGGGATGGTCTGGACAGTACTGGGTCCTGCCATGAGGGCAGGGGACTGGACTCGATGACCTCTCGAGGTCCCTTCCAGTTCTAGAGTTCTATGATTCTATGATTCTACCAGGACTTTCAACCAAAAGCGCATGCCTCTAAATCTTGAGCTACAGAATAGCTCCTTCATGCAACTCACAAGGTCTCACCCTCACTGTGGCAGTGCTTAATTTGTAACGAAAGAGTTGCTGGGGCTCAAACAATAGTTTTTCATTCATAATGGACGTGGAATAACCAGAGGTGCCAGGTATGAGCACTGGTGAGGCCTAGCACCAGTTAAGCACTGCACTGGGACCAGCTGCTAGCAGCCAGTGCGATCACACATGTGAACTCAGTATATTACACAGCTCATTGATCACCAGGAAAGGCTGCTGACGAGTTCCTTCCTATGAACGTGGGTTTTTACCTCCGCATCTTGCTCCTCTGCAGGGATACTGACAAAATTCGTATCCGGAGATTCCACAGGGGTTGACTGCAAAACAGGGACAAGAGAAGTCAGACGATTCTACTCGCGCTGCGTGGCTGTGAATCAATGCAGTTTGCCGCTAGCATTCTCCATCACCAGGGCTGCCCCAATGGAGCTGGAATAATAGCCCCCCAGCGAGATGGGCCTTCTTCCAGAAAGGCGCAGGCTGAGCAAGGCTTATTAGCCGATTTATTCTCTCTATTTAGTGCTGTACAACAGAGAGTAAAAAAGAAAAAAAATGTTTTTCAAAAAAGCTTCCAATCCATGGTCCTGAACCAAATAATGTTTCTGAGTTTTACTTACAGCTTCAAAATTGTAATTCTGACAATAATTTCATCAAGTTGCTGTTTAAGACAACCCCCTGGCAACCAAAGAGTAGAAGTTTTCTATAGGACAGTGGCACCTAGAGCAGTGATCTCCAAACTTTTTACACCCAAGATCACTTTTTAAATGTCAGGGCAAGCCAAGATCTACCCCATCCCTTCCCTAAGACCCCACCCCTTCCTTGAGACCCCACCCTCTCTGTTCCCCTCCTCTCCATCACTTGGTGTCCCCAGCCCTTACTCACTCTCACTGGGCTGAGACAGGAGGTGCGGGCTCTGGGGTGGGAATGAGGGATTTGGATGTGGGAAGGGGTGAGAGATGCAAGCTCTGGGAGAGAATTTGGATGCCGGAGGAAGTGGAGAAGGGGCTACTGGCTCAGGGAGGGAGCTCTAGGCTGGGGAGTGTTGGGGTCAGATGGAAGGTTAGGGTGCTGAGCAAGCTGCAGGCTTGTGGAGGTTGGGGTTGCAGGAGTTTAGGTTGGGTGTAAGAGGGGTTCAGGGCAGGGAGGCTGGGAGTATGATGGGCTCAGGACACAGATTTGCAGTGTGTGGGTGGTGCAGGAGTGTTGGGGCAGAAGACTGGTGTTGTGGGAGTGCAGGAGTTTGGGGATGTGAGGGGCTCAGGACAAGGGGTTCTGGTGTATGAAGGACTCAGGGTTGCGGTCTGCGGTGGATGCAGGAGTGTTATGATGCTGTGGCCAGATGGGGGCTTGGCCCCAATTGGGAGTTTGTTAGCCAGGTTTCATTTAAAAAAAAATATTATGTCAAACACACAACGTTTCAGCGTTGTCTTTATTTATGAGAGGGGTAGGGAACCTGTTTTGGGTCAGGTGTCACTGACCCACAAAAAAATCAGTCCAGGACTACACAAATAAGATGCAAAAATACAACCCCTCCAAAACCTCCCAAGCCTCACTGATGTGGCCCCAACTGAGACACCTCACTCTGGCCCCTGAGTGAGGTTCAGACCAGATTCACTCTTCTGGGGTTTGTGGTGTTTTAGATGCTGCTTGTAATTAGAACTGGGAGCACTGGCTGTTGGGAATCTGGAAGCACAGGAAACAGGAAGGAGGGGGGAGGAGATGAGCCAGGGCTGAGTGAGAGCTACGGAGGGGAGCAGCAGCAGCTTTGTAAAGAGGTTTCACTTTTGGTAAATAAAGGCCTGTTGAAGTTTGTTACTACCTTGCTTGCATGATACAACAGGGTTCCAGAGTTAGTGGAATTTGTGGGCTCCTCTACACTCTGAGGTGGGGCCAAAAATGAGGGATCCAGTGTGCAGGACGGGGCTGCCAATGAGTGGGATAGGGATGGGGGTGCAGAATCTGGGTGGAAAATAGGGTACAAGAGCAAGCTGGGGGTAGGTGTCTGGCCAGGAGGGAGGGGGCAGGGGAAAGGCTACTGGTGGGGGCTGGGGCAGGAGCAGGGTGCAGGTGGGGAGGAGCAAAGGGAAAGGAAGGGAGAAAGGGCTCAGGGCTCCTCCGCCAGAAAGTTTTCTTTCAATTGTTTGAGAGCAAAAGGTTTTAAAAAGACTGGAACTTAGCTGGTGCAAACTGAAATGACAAATGGGTGTAACATTCACTGCAATGTTGTTCCAAAGACATTAACTCTCTGGTGACCGGAGTGCTGGAGCAGTCCCATTTAGAGGGGCAATCACACCCAAAGTTGGGTTAATAGCCTGGAAGAGCTGAGATCAATTTTTTCAATGCGCTCAAGTGACATAGGAGGCTAAATCTCATTTTCAAAAGGGACTTAGGCACTTCGTGGTCTAAGTGGCTCTGACTTTCAAAGGGCCTAAGTTTCAATGGACTAGTTACAAAGGCTGTAAGTCATTCGGGCCTTTTGAAAACTGGACCCCAGATCTGAAAGCAGAAGAGCAGTGAAAACAAACGTGAGAGTCTCTGGCATTGTTCCACCAGAGTGAACAAAGGAACCACGAGCTGGTCCATCTAATCTGGTATTCCATATTGAACAGGGATCAAGGCTGGATGCTTTATATGAAGATATATTCAGGGGGGTTGTTTACAGGCTCCCCCCACACCCACATACACGCAGCCCTACCCTCAAATAATCAATCATACTGTGTTACAAAGGGGGGAATTTCTTGCTGGCGATCAGCCTCTCTCCCAATGCATGAAGTGCTTGTTGGTCCACTCTGCCTACCTCTCCTTCTGAAGGAATCCCGCTGGCAGCTGCAGGGGATGGGAGCATGTCCCCCTCCTCCTCGGTGCCCGGAGCGACGTAGGAGCCAGACATGGAGGACACAGTGTCTGTGCTGATCTGGGAGTGCTGACTTTGGGAGGAGGCCATGGACATGATGGACTGGGCCAGGCTGCTGCTGCCAGGATCTGGAGAGAAAAGGAAGCATGGAGAAGGCAGGGCAGCATCAGAAAGGGCAGAGCAGCCGCAGCTGTGCAGGTTTGACTGCAAGGGAAACCGTTTGCAATGCAGATTCTACGATTATGGGTGTCAATTTGCCCTGCTCCCCTTCTCCAGACCCTGGCACTGGTGCCTACGAGCTGGACCCCTGCTTCCATGTCCTATGGCCTGGAGACTCCCATTGGTAACCTCCCTTCAAACACCTAGCAAAGAAACTGCTTTCCAGTGGGAACAAGCTCCTGCTGCATGCAATGCCCACACCAGACCTACAACTTTGGGGCTGGATGGAAGAATCAGTAGGTGAGGCTCTAGCCTGTGTCATAAGAATGGCCATACTGGATCAGACCAAAGGTCCATCTAGCCCAGGATCCTGTCTTCCAACAGTGGCTAATGATAGATGCCCCAGAGGGAATTAACAGAACAAGTGTTCATCAAGTGATCCATCTCATTGCCCACTCCCATCCTCTGACAAACAGGTTTGGGACACCATTCCTATCCGTCCTGGTTAATAGCCATCGATGGGCCTAACCTCCATGAATGTATCCAGTTCTTTTTGAACCCTGTTAAAGTTCTGGCCTCCACAACATCCTCTGGCAAGGAGTTCCATTGGTTGACTGTGTGTTGAATGAAGAAATACTTCCTTTTGTTTGTTTTAAACCTGCTGCCTATTAATTTCATTTGGTGACCCCTAGTCTTTGTGTTCTGAGAAGGAATAAATAACTCTTCTTTATTCACTTTTTCCACACTAGTCATGATTTTATAAACCTCTATTATATCCTCCCTTAGTTGTCTCTCTTCCAAGCTGAGCGGTCCCTGTCTTAGGGTATGTCTATACTACATGCCTCTGGCAACAGAGGCATGTAGATTAGGCTACCGGACATAGTAAAATGAAGCGGTGATGTAAATAATCGCCGCTTCATTTAAATTTACATGGCTGCCGCGGTGAGCCGACAAACAGCTGATCAGCTGTTTGTTGGCTCAGCGCGGCAGTCGTGTAAATTTAAATGAAGCGGCGATTATTTAAATCGCCGCTTCATTTTACTATGTCCGGTAGCCTAATCTACATGCCTCTGTCGCCAGAGGCATGTAGTCTAGACGTACCCTTATTAATCTCTCCTCATATGGCAGCTGTTCCATATACTTAATCATTTTTGTTGCCCTTCTCTGAACTATTTTCCAATGCCAAGAGATCTTTTTTGAGATAAGGGGACCACACTGAGAAGCAGTATTCAAGATGTGAGTGTGCCATGGATTTATATAGAGGCAATAAGATATTCTCTGTCTTACTCTCTATCCCTTTTTTAATGATTCCTAACATTCTATTTGCTTCTGTATGCAGGAGGTCAGACTAGATGATCACGATGGCCCCTTTCTGGCCTTAACACCTGTGAAATCTACAGTAGGGATGTTAAAATGTGGTTCATTTATTAATCAAGTAGTCAATACAATTTTTATCAACTACTCAATTAGTCCCGGCTTACACCAGGTGCGGGACCAAATCCCACTGCAGCTCTGTAATGTAAAAGGCAGTAGGAGCAGGACAGCAACCCCTGTCCGTGGGTTGGGACATCTACTTTGCGTCAGCAACCCCTTCCTTCCCCCCCAGCGCTGCTGCAGGTGGCACTGCAAAGACTGTGCTGGAGACAACTGGCTTTTAAGCCAGCTCCCCACAGCACCAACTCCTGCTGCCCCCTCCTGCCTTGCTGCCTCTATATCAGAGGCAGCAAGAGGGGAGGAATGTGAGTAATCAACTCAACTATCGGATAAGCCTTGGCTTATTGGGGAGTCAACTAGTTGATTACTCCCTTACATCCCTAATCTACGGCTGATATAGTTTGACCATTAAGATCTTACCATGCCAGCTCATACCCTGTTCACCTAGTTCATGCATTACTCCCAATGAAGTGCAGACAGGGCTAAGGCAAGCAGGATCAGACCTTTGGAAGCATCTTGGGACAAGATCTTTGTCCTCTCTTCTTCAAACACAAAGTGTCACCTGCTCCTATGGCACTAAATACAGCAACAATGGGGAAACCCAGTGACCACTGTAACCCTACTTGTCCCTCTTCTCTTACCGTACCTTCTGGGGAGGAGATGGTGGAGGAGAGAGGGGTTCCTGTGCATGACGACTGATCGATTGCTCCCGAGGAGGACAAGGTGAGGTTTTCACTCTCTGGGGTCACGCCACATTCCTGGAAGGAGAGCAAACACCAGAGTAAGAGGAAGACAGGTCCCTGCAGGGGAAGCAACTGATCATATCTGGTATTTTCAAGGCTTGTATTGCTCATGGCAGATTCTGAATTGGCAGCTGTGGGGGGTTAACGTAAATAGAGCAGGTGTTTTCACAACATGCCTGTTCTCCAAGGGCCACTGCTGGGGGAGAAGGGTTTATAACTCTTGGTGCTCATTCTGCCTTTGCTGCTGTGGCTGCCAACAGGTGAGCCAAATGCCAGGTGGATGAGACTCCCCAAAGCCTTGTACATGAGCCAACACAATCTGAGTTGGAAATGGACTGATGTGGATGCCTTTTCCAGTGCACTGGACAGTGGGAACCTACCAGTGAGTGAGCTGGAGCTTTTAGGCCATGCATGACAGACTGGTCACCAATGGAGCCACCCAGCCTCCCTGCATTTTGGGTCCCCCTTATCCTTCTTTTGTTCCAGGGCTGTCAGGGCCATCCATCACCAAGCTGGTGGTGGCTGTTCTCTGGGGGTACGGCTTGAACCCTTGACCTCTGGCAGCAGATACCTTACCCGCTGCTCCACTGGAGGAGCTCCCCAATCTCCCTATATTCTAGGCCCCCCTTATCCATCCTATGTCCCAAGGGTGACTCTAGGTTGGGTGGGTGGAGCTCAAACCCTCAGCTTCTGCTTCAGGAGACAGGTACCTTATCCACTCCTGCAGCTCCCACTGATCAATAATGGAGAACTGTGGCCAGTGGAAGCAGTGGGATTGGAGCATGCATATGAGGGGCAGCACAGCACCAGCTGCCCCTTTAGGAAGGCCGGATAAGGGACGCACTGAAGGTAGAGCAGTGGGGTGGGTTCTCAAGTGGCCTAGTGATTAGGGTCTTGGCCTGGGAACCCTAAGGTTTTGGGTTGAAGCCCCATCCACCCTGACATTGTTCTTGCACCCAGAACCAGTTGCCCCAGAGATGGAGCTGGCTCCCGCATTAGGAAGGCCGGATAAGGGATGCCCTGAAGGTAAGGCAGTGCAGTGGGTTCTGGCATAGCCTAGGGGATAGGGCATTTGTCTGGGACAAGCAAGGTGGTGGGCGGTGTGGCCTAGAAGATAGAGCAGGATGGCAGGCTCAAGCCCCCGCGTCCCCCCCCCCACCACCCCCGGAGGGACAGGACAGGGACAGCCAACACCCAACAAAGCTCCTTGTGGAGACAGCCTCCCCCATCAGCCAGGCAGCAGGGCTGGGAGACAGGTGCTCTCAGGCAATATTCCAAGCCCAGGCTTTCACTGTGTGACCTTACTTCACCTGTCACTCACGTATACAAGGGAGCCAATATGGACCCACATCACATGGGAATCATAAGGGGTCTGAGTCAATGTGCAAAGCATTAGATAACAGGGGCTTGGAACAAGAGGCCAATGAATGATTCTACCCAGAAAATGACTTTGTAAAATAGCATCTTCTTATTTAACAGATCTGCCCTGTGCAGGAATTCAGAGCCCAGTCTACTCAGTCTCTGCTATGTTTTACTGTTGTCAGCCCAGCAGGACCAACACAGCTCGTGGGCAGCCAGAAGGATGCTTTCCAGCCTCCCAAGTATCAGAGGGTATGTCTACACTACCACCCTAGTTCGAACTAGGGTGGTAATGTAGTCAACCGGAGTTGCAAATGAACCCGGGATTTGAATTTCCCGGGCTTCATTTGCATGTTGCTGGGCGCCACCATTTTTAAATGTCCGCTAGTTCGGACTCCGTGCCCCGCGGCTACACGCGGCACAAACTAGGTAGTTCGGAATAGGAAGCCTAGTCTGAACTACCTAGTTTGTGCCGCGTGTAGCCGCGGGGCATGGAGTCCGAACTAGCGGACATTTAAAAATGGCGGCACCTAGCAACATGCAAATGAAGCCCGGGAAATTCAAATCCCGGGCTTCATTTGCAACTCTGGTTTACTACACTACCACCCTAGTTCGAACTAGGGTGGTAGTGTAGACATACCCAGAAGGATTAACTATACTCCGACTCCAAGGTCACCTGTGCATCCCAGCCTCTTCATATAGTGTCCCCAGTTAAATGTGAGCAAGTCCACTGAGGGCAACAGGGCTGCACAGAGGTCATTTACAAAGGACAGCACCTGGCTGAAGAATCTTCATTGCTGGTAACCATGCACGAGAAAGAAAGAGCCCAGCTTGACTCTCAGATCCCAGGCTGAGTTTGCTGGGTTGACAGAAAAATATAACAGAGCTTTGCTTGATATAGAACGACTGAGGAATGAAACAAACAGGGAAGCCCAGAGTGTCAATTCTATGGAGTCTCTTCGCTCCAGATGGCTGGGCCCACGTTGGGCCAGAACCAGAACCCTGTTCCACAATCACCTCCTCCTGCTGACGAGGAGACTTCCTCCTGGCAATCCTGATTTCTGATTCGCTGCAGGACTTCTCCTCTTCTTCATGCAGGACAGAGGAGGTCTGGGACACTGACCTAGCAAGGAGGGGACAGGAGTTTTCTATTAACCTACGATTTCACTAGCAGAACCCACAGCGGTAAACACCACTGAAAGCCATTGCTACCGGAGCCATAAGTATCTGCCTCCACTGGCCAGAAACAGGGCAACCAGAGGCGGGTGTAACAATAACAGCTGCAGCCACGTGCTAGGGGCGTTAACCCTTTGTAGCCCAGGCCCCTATTAGCACTCTGGGGCGCATTTATGACAGGAAAGGCGAAAAGTGGTATTTACTCGGATCAGTGAAATAAATGTCTTTTTCTTAGAGCCATGAGTCTATTCCTTTGCCCGGTTCTCTGTACAGACCCTTCCCTTATCTGTTCTGCTTTCTGCAGCAAAAATCTCTCCCCAGTTTTACTGGGATAAATCCAAAGCTGTCCCACTGAAGTCACTGGGGTGCTGCCTCTACTCCAGCTAAGCCCAGATAGGAACTGAGGGTGTTTGACACCTGACTGGACCCAGCCCTTAGCCACCCCCAAGGTTCCTTGGCTTGGCCACATTAATCCCTCTGCTGCAAGTCTCCACCACCAGGTCCATCCTTATGGTTTATGGTGCCCCACATGGGGGGTGGACTGGCCGTTCCGTGGGGTGGGGGCTGTGCTCAGGGCTGCTGGGGCAGGAGCAAGGCAAGGAGGCATAGGCATGGGAACTAGGGGGGTACTGCAGCACCCCCATATGTTATGTAGCTTCCTGACTGCTACCTGGGTTCTGCCAGGTTCCCAGCTGCTACCTGGGGTCCCCACCATAGCCTCACGCCCAGGGTCCCAGCTGCTGTGCCACTTTGCCACCAGCCCCACTCCTGGGATTCCAGCTGCTGCCTGGGGCTCTACCACCATCCCCGCAGCTATGCCTGGCTGCTGCCCAGAGCTCTACTCCCATGTCTCCCCCAGCCTCAGCCCCCAGCCCTGTCCCGGTCTCTACTTCCCAGAGACACGGCCCTGCTCCTGGCCTCAGCGAGGTGGAGCAGAAGAACAATGGCTGGGGGCTTTGGGGGATGGGGCTGGCTGCCAGAACTCAGGAAGCCTGTGCCTTGCTTACTGGTAGCAACAGCCCCAGGCATGCGTGGCCCATAGCTGCATATTCTGTGCTGCCTAAGGAGGGTCCTGTCCACCACAGCCTTTTTACCACAGGCCAACAGTCTGCTGGAGCATCAGGATGCAACAGGTCCCTGGGGCAGCCAGTGGGGCTAGGGGAGAGGATGTTGCTTCCTGGCCTGCTAGGCAGGACCATACAGTGCAGATAGGAGACCTTGGGCCCAAGGGCGCCATTTCAGGAGGGTGGGGGCAGCAGCCCTGCGCTCCGGAATGTGGCTTGCTTTTCATCCCATTCCCCGGACTATCAGGGAGTGAGGGGAAAGTCCCTGCATGCCTCTCTCAGCTGGCTGGTGAGCTCCCTTCTCCAGCAAGGCATGAGAGGCATGCACAGAATGCAAGTACTTTCCCCTCACTCCCTCGCCATCTGGGAACGGGATGAAAAGCAAGCCACAGTCTGGTGCGCTCGGCTGCTGCCCCCCTACCCTCCCGAAATGACGCCCTTGCTTGGGCCTGATGCAGAGACCGCTGAAGTCAATGAAAGGATTCCCACTGGCCCCAATGGGAGCTGGGTCAGGCTCTTCACAAGCATGTGGCTGCCCTGGCTACAGGCACGGGCCTGCTCTGCCCTCTCCCGCAGGGGTGTGGAAGCCAAGGGCTGGGTTTGGAGCCTCCCTGAGGAAGCTTAGGGCAGAGTCCCTCTCTCGTTGGCTGCCGCTAACATGCCAATGGGAAAGGTGGCGAGCAACTTACTGTGACAGGCTCTTCTTGAGTTTGAGCCCTTGGCTGCTGCAGTCCGACAAGCGGTCAAGGGGAGAGAGCGTCCTGATGGGAGGCAGGTGGCTGTCGCTGCCATACGACGGCAGCATCCCGGCCCCACGGCTGTCCCCAAGCCCGTGCAGCGGAAGGGCGGCCGGGGATGGAGTGAGAGGCCCATTGAGAGCTTCCAGCAGAGACACCACCTCGTAGCCAGGAGGGATGTTCTCAGAAGACTACGGGAAGCAGAGACAGGCCTGGGGATGAGCATTCAACAGCCCACATTTCACTGACAACTGCACCCTCCATGCCGGGCCATGCATAACAAAGCAGCATCCTTTCGATATGGAACTCGGTAGTCAGGAATGCAAAGAGCTGAGACCGCTGCCTGGGGGAGGCACAGAGCAAGCCAGGGCTGAGCAGTCCTCCCCACACTCAGCCTCCCGCTACCTTCGCCTCCCACTTGGCAGCTCTGCCAAGTTACCACCTCCTCAACTAGGCCTGGCAATGGGGGGGAGGGGAGACAACTGCTCTGGAGCCTGGTGATTCAAAAGGGCCTGGAGCTCCCAGCTGTCACTACAGTGGCAGGTAGGGTTGCCAGATGGTTTAACCAAAAATACCAAACACCCTCCCAAAAAAAGTGAAAAAAATGTGTTGAAAAAAAAGGGGGCGGGGAGACCAAAGTTGTTGAGCAAAAAAAAAGGCCCCAGAGAGTTATTAAGCAAAAACTTGCCTCCCTCCCTGCTCCGGGCCAGACAGCTCCCCTGCAGAACCAGGTAAGAGCCGTGGGGGAGGGGAGCTGGGCCTGATTGCTGAGTGTGTCAGAGGGTTGTCAGGTGCCTGGTATTGACCTGGACAGTCTGGTATTTTTGCCGCCCTGGCTGGGAAAAAAAATCAGAAAATACCGGACATTTTAAGTGTTCGGTATTTTCTGAATATTTTTTACCAGACAGGAGCCAAAAATACCGTACTGACCGGGTCAATACCGGACACTTGGCAACCCTAGTGGCAGCAGTGGTGGATGGATCCCTGGGCCCTTTTTTAAATCACTGTCAGAGCCCTGGGTGGCACTAAGGGCGGGCGGGGGGGGGGGGGGGAGAGGGCAGTGCTAAGGGCTGGCTGCCTCAGCCCCGCCTCTTCTGCCTGAGGCCCCGCCCCTTCCAGGATTGCAGAACCAGGCCCCCTCCCATTTCTGGCAGCCCACTACCCCCAACTTGTCCAGCCCCCGATTCCTCACCACACATAGCTCTGCCATGAACTTTGACCCTGGATGTCATGTGAGTTCAGCACACCACCAGATCAGGCCTGAAAGTGGAATGAATTCTCCTTCCTATGTTATCCCTTTGTTTAGAAACCTGGGAACTATGACCATGCACCAATGTGGGGGGGGGGGGGGAAACAGCAGCATCAGGACTACACGTGGTAGGGCCCAGGGGTGGGTTGCTATGGTCAACACTCACCGAGTGCTCCTCAGAATCGGACGTTTGGGACCCAATGATTGGGCTGAAGTTGGCTGGAGAGAGAGGACCAAGTTTTTTCCTCATTGCTCGGATCTGAAGCAAGGCTCGGAATGCTGAACAGGGGAGGGGAAAACAGTTAATTTCTAATCTAATGTGCAGGAAACCCAAACTCACAGAAGAATGCCACTTGTTTTCATAGGCTGTTTTATTTCTTCTGTTCCACACTAGTCAAAGCCACACATAACGAGCCTTGTGGATAAGGGAGAAGCGGTGGATGTCATATACCTAGACTTTAGTAAGGCATTTGATACGGTCTCGCATGATATTCTTATTGATAAACTAGGCAAATATAACTTAGATAGGGCCACGATAAGGTGGGTGCATAATTGGCTGGATAACCGTAGTCAGAGAGTTGTTGTTAACGGTTCTAAATCCTGCTGGAAAGGGATAACAAGTGGAGTTCCTCAAGGGTCAGTTTTGGGACCCGTACTGTTCAATATCTTCATCAATGATGTAGATATTGGGATAGAGAGTATGCTTATTAAGTTTGCAGATGATACCAAACTGGGTGGGGTTGCGACTTCTTTGGAGGATAGGGACATAATTCAAAATGACCTTAGCAAGTTAGAGAAATGGTCAGAGGTAAACAGGATGAGGTTTAATAAAGAGAAATGCAAAGTGCTCCACTTAGGAAGGAACAATCAGTTCCATACATACAAGATGGGAAGCGACTGTCTAGGAAGGAGCATGGCAGAAAGGGATCTAGGGGTCATAGTGGACCACAAGTTGAATATGAGTCAACAGTGTGATGCTGTTGCAAAAAAAGCAAATATGATTCTAGGTTGTATCAACAGGTGTGTTGTAAGCAAAACTCGTGAAGTCATTCTGCCGCTCTACTCTGCACTAGTTAGGCCTCAGCTGGAGTACTGTGTCCAGTTCTGGGCGCCACATTTCAAGAAAGATGTGGAGAAATTGGAAAGGGTACAGAGAAGAGCGACAAGAATGATTAAAGGTCTAGAGAACATGACCTATGAAGCCAGGCTTCATGAACTGGGCTTGTTTAGAAAAAAGAAGATTAAGGGGGGACATGATAGCGGTTTTCAAATATCTAAAAGGGTGTCACAAGAGGAAGGAGAAAATTTGTTCCTCTTGGTTTCTGAGGACAGGACAAGGAGTAATGGGCTTAAGTGCAGCAGGGGAGGTTTAGATTGGACATTAGGAAAAAATTCCTAACTGTCAGGGTGGTCAAATATTGGAATAAATTGCCAAGGGAGGGTGGAATCTCCCTCTCTGGAGATATTTAAGAACAGGTTAGATAGACATGTCAGGGATGGTGTAGATGGAGCTTGGTCCTGCTTTGAGGGCGGGGGGCTGGACTCGATGACCTCTCGACCCTTCCAGTCCTATGATTCTATGATTCTATGAAAACCCTCACGATGGAACTGAAGGTTCAGAGTTGGAGGGTTTTACACTGTACTGCAATTTCACATATGCAGTGTAAAACCTGCAAAATTTCAGGTTTTTCCACCTCACGAATATGGCTGGGTTTGCTGGAGAAAAATAAAAGACATGGCCATCACTCAGAATAGACCTATTTTCAAAGCAGGAACTACTGACATTTTAAAAATTCTGAATTTCAAAATTTCGGTCAAAGATTTTTACCCCAGAATTTACCCCCGAAAAGAGTTTACTTTGTGTATTTTTTAAATCAATGATAAAACCTCATTTCACAAAATTTGGGGAGGAAAGAACAATGCAGGTGCAAAATTGCTTAAAATGCAGTTCGGAGCCCTGTTGAAAGAATGATAGAAAAGGGTTTTGCATGGAGCTACTTCCAACCCCAGCCAGATGAAGATGTCTGTCAGTGCACTAGCGAGTCTCATAGACTCCACTTCTTCCTAGGTTCAAGCCCTTATTCCAGGCCAGGCAGCTCTAATTCACTAGCTAGAAGCAGCTGCCCTCATTCCCTAGGTCGGGAAAAGGCCAGTGCCAGCCAATCCCAATGTCTTGTACTGAGAATCACCACGCGAGTAGTTTGGGTGAAGCTAAGAGTTGTGTCTTGCTTGAAGCCCATGTGTAGAATGAACAAGATTGATCTTCCCAAGCTAACACATAAAACAACTTGGGACAATGCCCCTTTGCCCCCCCCTCCCCATAGGAACGACCCTGGGAGATGAAAGGAGCCCTGTGCTTACGCAGCCTGCAGATGGGGCAGTTGTTGGCTTGGTAGCGCAGGGTGTCTGCACAGGTGTTACAGAGGCAAAGATGGCGGCAGGGTAGAATCAGAGTGTCCCGCACGTCGGAGAGGCAGACCACGCACTCCGCGCTGTTATCGCTCACCTCATCCTCCGCCACCTGCCAGGAGAGAGAACGACTCGCTGGGCGCGGAGCCGCTGCATCCAGAGCATGGCGGGACGGGGCTCTGTGGGCACAGCCTGGCTGTGTATCGAGTGGCTGCTGTTGCTAATGCGAGCCTGCAGCGGTCCTGGCTGCTCCTGTGCTGCAGGGATCAGCGGCTCACAGGTCTGCAGAGGGGTGGATCAACTGCCCCTCTCCTGCAGCCTTTAACCCCTTGCTGCCCAAACATGCAGAGAGCTCCTGAGGAGCTATGCCTGGAGCATCCCTGTGCAGCTCCCATCAGCCCTGCAGCATCTCCACAGCAGCTAGGGCAAGGCCTCACCCCGTGGGGTCCCTGCAGCCCTGTGTGGAGAAAGGATTTAACAGGAAGGCCCATGGAAAAAAGGGTCAGGAGTTGGGCTTTTAACTGCCAGGGGCCTTGGTTCAACTCCTCAGTGATCCTGAGCTTGGAGGTCCCACCCTAGTGCTCATGGGTGGAAAAGGCATTAGGGTGGGCCCAGGACTGGACCAGACCAAGGGCAGGGTGGCTGAGCCTGGAGGGGCCTGTGAAGACGGGAGAAGCCTGGGACTGCAGCTAGCCCTGCTGACCAGGCCTGAGGGGTGCTGGCTACACTGAGTGGGGAACCCAGGCACCAATGTGGAGCAATAGCAGTGCTGGGCCCAAGCCGCCTGCACTGTTCTATAAACCCTGGGCTCCCCTGAACGGTAAGAGGCCCTGCGTTAAGAGGAAGAGAAGAGAAACGGGGATTTCAGAGAGTATCAGTACGAGAGGTGTGTGCGCCAGAGAGAACAGCGACTGAGAAGGGCACCTCCCACCCGCAGGTTCTGCAGCCCTCCGCCCCGGGGACACCCCCTTACCTTGGAGTCCTGCGTGTTGTATTTGTTCTCGATCCCGTAGATCTCCTGAAGGAGGTAGCTGACTCCATCCACCTGGAAACCGCCGAGACGGGGGAGTCACATGAGCAACGCAGTCACGCTGGTGCTGCCCCACAAGCGCATTTCAGATACTGTGCTTGGGTCTGCCTCTTTCTAAGCCTCCCCGTTTCCCCACCATGTGAGCAGGGCCCCCCCTCCCCAGCCCCCAGAGCCCTATGCTGGGAGGAGGCTTCTCTATGCAAAGGGGGTGCCTCATTGCACCAGTAATACTAACAGGCCTGAAGTCCTTCCTGGATTCCAGCTCCCATCCAGGCCAGCCCTGCTCACGTCCACCGACAAGGAGCAAGTGACCCTCATCCCCCAGGACAAGGCCAACGTTAGCCGGTCCCAACCCCACATAGACTCACCACTTGTTTCTGCTTGAGAGGCTTCACACAAAAGCTACCATCTGCATGCTGGAAACAAGGAAAGTGTAGTCCAAGTTAATCCAAAGCAACCATGGACGCTGGGAGAAGAGAAGGCAGCTGTGGTGTATCTATCACATTGTGACGCCTGTAGCTAGGCTCCGAAGGGTTAGATTGTTGTCACTAAATGTCAGTTTCACTGCACACATGCAAACTGATGAAAAAATGTTGCCTTTGAGAATACTGGAAATACTCCCAGAGGCAAAATAAGAAAAGGCTTTTTGAGAACTTCTTGGCGTTTGATTGGAGGCTATTGACATTGTCTATCTGGAGATGCGATGCTGACAATTTGTGCTTTAATGGCTGTAAAACTTTCTGATTGCAACGCTCACTGTATTTCAATAACCATTGTCTGAGCCACCCCATTGTCTGTCCCCTCCCACAAGCCCCTGCTCCACCGGACAGGACAGCCAGACTTCTTGGGGTGTGACCCTGATGGAGCCTCACTCACCTTCTCGAAAGTGGCCAGCAGGACGTGGCAATGGCCGAGGTGCTCTGCAAGACACAAACGGGGCAGGGCCGAGAGGTCAAAAGGGAATCCCTGCAGCTGGGAATCCGGGTCACTGCCCCAGCCCCCTTTGCAGGAGAAGGACGCGGAGCACCACATCCCGTGGGTCTGGGCAGGACCCGGCCTGCTGGGCACTGTAATGGGAAAAGCAGATGGGGGAGGCTGCCATGTTTGGATACGAGGAAGGTGACAAACTTGCCCCCGCCCCCACCCCCACCCATCCCAAGATCAGGGAGGAGGTCCCAGCCTACAGATTGGAGGCAGGGGGCTGGTTCTGGGTTTAGTAAGTGTGTGGGCTAGTCTCCTAGCCCCTCTCCCCAGCCACCTGTGGAAGGTGCAGCTGTTATAGGAAGGGTTTTCACTCTGTCTGGAGGGAAATGGAGAAGGCACAAGGATGTAGGGAACTGGGAAAGCCATGGGCCAACCTCCTCTTAGGAGTAACTTCACTGACTGCAATTCATTTGCCCTGTGACTTCTTAGAATCAGCCTATTTCCCATGTTCCTGACACAGGATTCCCCAGAAACCTGATGGAAAAACAGTAACAACACGGCTTTACCATTTTAAAGCCATATGCAGACTTTAACTGGCTAATGCTCATAGCTCCCCTGGGGATGGGATCCCTACTGTACAATGGGGAAACTGAGGCACGAAGCAGTTGCGTGACTCACAGTGGGACAGTGGCAGAGTAGGAATTAGAATTCAGGAGTCCCTGGCTCCCAGTCCCCATGCTGACTCTTCCTAGACCATACTGGCCCCTGGGCAAGAACAGTCTGTGGGATGGGCCAAACCTTTTCATGCTGCAAATGGGAAAGTTCACAAGAACAGGAAGGTGTGGGTTACAAAAGAGCAAGTCTTCCACTGCATGTGGCAGTCCCCTCGCTCCACACACAGCTCAGGTTGAGGACACTCCCCAGGGGCAGGACCAGGGCTTGTAGCAAGGCACTCTGGAAGCCTGGACAATTCCAGTGAGCTCAGGCCAAAGGCTCATGCTTGGTACTTGGCACTCGAGACAAATCTCCCATGGACGAGGGGTTCCTGCAAAGAGCCCCAGGCTCGGCCTGTGCTCTCAGTGAGAGCTGCTGCTGTTACACACCACGAACCTTCGACTGCCCCAGGGGAAAGCTGAGCTCCACTCGGGCTCCTGATCTGGGCTAGAGAAAATGTCAGGGCCTTATGAGTGACCTTTATCAAAGCCAAGGAGAAAGATTTACAGGGCAAGATAAAGGGGTGAGGGATGTTAGATACCATGTCATGGAATTATTGTGTAACCCCGTCAAATTTTAGTGATTACACAACTATCAGATAGCCCCGGGGCGGGGCCAGCAGCCAGTGTGTTCCTGGCCTCACTCCCAAGGAGTGGCTGGCTCCCCACGCTGACTGGCTCCCATCTGCCATCCCACACTGCTGCCTTTGACACAGAGGAGCAGTGTGGGGCAGCAGCAGTCCCTGTCCATGGTGGGTCTGAGCTCCCAAAGGACAGAGGCTGCCCCAGCATCCCACAGAGCAGCCTCTGTCTGCAGTGAGCCTGGGCCCACCACAGACAGCCTCCTCTGAACCCCTCTCCATCCTGCGCTGCTGCTTCTGATTAAACTGGCTCTCCCCAAACCCTGGCTCCTGCCTGCCCCCACTGCTGCCTCTGTGGGAGGCAGCAAAGTGGGGGTGTGGCACATGAGGAGAGCCAGCTTAAAAGCTGGCTCCCCATGCATATTGGCTCACGCTTGCCCCCACCCCACACTGCTGCCTCTGCTAGAGAGGCAGCAACATGGGGGGCGGGGAGGCGGCAGCTTTATGGGAGCCGATATGTGTGGGCAGCTTGCTTGAAAGCCGCCTTCCTGCGTGTACCAATTCCTACCTGTCCCCGCTTGCCTTCTGTGCTGCTGCCTCTCTATTAGAGGTAGCAGCGCGGGGGTGGGGGTTGGGGGAGAGCTGGCGCCACAGGATCCGGTGCTCGTGGGGAGCTGACTTAAAAGCTGATTCCTCACTGGTACCAGCTCCTCCCTCCCCCTCCCCACTTCCTTTGCTGCTTCTGATACAGAGGCAGAAAAGAGGGCGGTGTGTGTAGTCAACAGGTTAACCGAAAAGCCCAAACTTATTGGTTAATTGTGTCGTTGACTACAAGTTGACATCCCTAAAGGGGGTCCCAGCTGGAGTGCAAGGGAAATGCATTTCATGGACTCTTAGAATCCTAGGGCTGGAAGAGACCTCAGGAGTCATCGAGTCCAGACCCTGCTAAAAGTAGGACCAACCCCAACTACTCTGGACTCAGAATGAACTTCCTGACTGCAGCCTCCAGTGCTGCATAAACGCTGCAAGACAAGTGGGGGGAAGGCCTATAAACCTCCAGCTGCCTCCACCAAGGGCCTGTTCCTGTGGAGTGCCGAGCATCCGGATCACTCAGCAAGAGCAGAGGGCGCTCAGCGCCACAGTCAGGCACACCGTGCAGCTACCTGGACTCACTTTCCTTGCCCGGGGTCCGATGAGAAGCCACGGGTGCCAAAGGGACACTTCCCAGTGACGTCAGGGAGCTGTGCACTGGGCCCTCTAACAGATTGCTCTTGCTCCCAGCAGGGATCTTCGTCCTGAACTGGCCTCGCTGACTGGAAGGCTCCTGGCCAGGGGATATTGTTCATTTACAGTCACTAAAGCCCGCTCCCTTTTTCAGTTTAAACAAAGAGGTGGTAGGATGTGCTCTGCCAAAGCATCCAGGCCATTGGATGTGTGTCTGGCCAGATACAGCCTTTTGCTGTTATTTAATGTTTACACTGTAATGTATTCAACGACTCTGGCCAGCGTGGGCCCATTGTGCTAGGTGCTGTACAAACATGCTATAAAGGATAGGCCCTGCCGCAGAGAGCTGATAATCTAAAAGGCCTCAAGCACAAGGCTGAAAAACTGCTGCCTCGGGATCAATAATGAGCCTTTATTTTCTCTCTCCAACAAGAGCAAAGTAAATCCATTTATCAGATCACCTGGGCTGTCTTGTACCAACACAGGGGACTGGAGCAACACACACGTGCAAGAGCCGACGCTGCGGATGCTGAAAATTCACGGCGCAAATGGAGGCTGCATTGTAAGAACACAGACGCCATCCGCAGGGCAAGTCTCATGGGGCACCAGAGACTTAAAGCTCATCCATGTCGCCGCTGAAATAACGAAACAAAGCCTTGAATTGTCAAGGGGCAGTCCCTACCATCTCCCTCGTCCACGACTGCATGCACCACCATGGGATACACCTCTCGGTCCAGGTCAAAGCCCAGCTGGAAAGAGAGAGAGAACAGGAAACGACTTACAAGAATCACCAGAAGCGTCACTGAACCCGATTCTCAGCTGGTATAAACGTAACTCTGTGGACTTCAATGGAGCAACCCAACTGACATTAGCTGGGGGAGCCGGCCCAGTGATGTAAATGGCATGATGTCAGCTTACACCAGCTAGGGATCTGGTCCATAACAGCAAACGCAGCCTTAAGCAAACCCGGGAAGTTTGTGTTCAGTGAAGGTGTAAGAAGCTGACGCACAGAGATATGCTCCTCAGTGGGCTCAGCTCCTCCAGCTGTCAGACTGCCATGGTGCAATTACATCTCAGTACTTGCCAGCCCCCAGCCTGCCAATGACCCTCAGTTGCATGCACAGCACTGGAGCTTACTCAGCAGCCCCAGGCAAATACCCTGCTGCTACAAACCCCTCCCTGCTTAACCATGCAACCTAGTTTAGTTAACCCTGTAACAAAAGCCCCCTCCCCCACACTATCATATTCTAACACAGCACTGGGAACAAAACGAACCAGACCATGCTACTTTCAAGGGCATCATTTCAGGACAGGAGGAATGAAGCCTCTCCTACCGGGACACCACTTACTCTTCTTCCCCTTCCCCTCACTATCAGGGGGTGAGAGGGAAGTACACAGCTTGCATCACTCACTCCTCTGCCTCCTCCCCTCCCCAGCTGGGAGTGAGAGAACTGCATGCAAGTTGTGTACTTTGCTCTCGCTCCCTGACAGCGAGGGGAAGGGCAAGAAGAGCAAGCAGTGCCCTGGTAGGCATGGCTGTAGCCCATCCCAGCCCTTCTGAAATTGCACCTTTGCCGTGTTCCCTGTAAACTGAGCACTTGGTGGCCACTCGGGAGAGATTTGAATGCTGCCCAGCTGATTAACAGAGCGCCCATAGCTAGGTTTTGTTTCTAGTGGTGGTGCATATTCATACATGCCTCAGTACACATAATTTATTCTACACATTGATGGAAACTATTAGGGGGAACATTGCGCCGCTGGCTACTTTTCTGGTGCGTAAGAGCAAAGAAGTTAAAAATCCTCTCTTAGTCATGCACCACTAGTCACAGTTGCATGTAGGCACTGAGGGTATGTAATGAGGAGTAATGGTAGTCTGAATTAGGGGCTTTAGTTCGAACTACCTAGCCCGTGCCACGTGTAGCCGCGGGCAGGGAGTCCGAGCTACCGGGCATTTAAAAATGGCAGCGCCCAGGAACATGCAAATAAAGCCCGGGATATTTTAATCCCGGGCTTCATTTGAAAGTTCGAATGACTACATTAGCCACCCTAGTTCAAACTAGGATGGCTAGTGTAGACATACCCTAAGATACTTTTACAAGGAATAACTTATAAGTAAATAATTGGAGGAATTATGGAAATGTGGAAAGAGCACAATAAATACCATTAGAAATGTGAGGCTGACATTAGGAAGATCAGTTGAAATGGGGAAAACAGCATACTTTTGTTTTATTGACTTCCAAAAAGCATGTGACAGCATCTGCTACTACAAATTGCTCAACTTACTAAGATTTGTGGGGATTGACTATTATGAACTCCAAGTAATAAGACAATGATATGGGAAATCAGAAGGCAATTATAATAGGAGATGAAAATGAAAATCTAATAGAGATCAAGAGAGGGTTGAGACTAGGTTGTATACTTAACATTTATAGCATTTGATTAAGTAAATCTAAGAAAGAAAAGAAAATAGGTAAATAACGTTTGTTACGCAGATGACACACAGCTGTTAGTTGATTCAGAAGAAAGTCTTATGATGTTAGTGGTGATTATATATGAATATGACAGAGAACATAATCTAGAGTGAATGTGGACAAGACAAAAAATGAGGATCATATGCAAGGATCCTGGGAACACATACAAAATTCCAGTTGTACAGGAAGTGAGAAATGATTGCTACTTAGGAAGCACCATTATAGAAGATGGAAGATTGGATACTGAAATCTACACGGCTGTGTCTAGACTGGCAAGTTTTTCCGCAAAATCATGTGATTTTGCGGAAAAACTTGCCAGCTGTCTACACTGGCCGCTTGAATTTCCAGAAAAGCACTGACGATCTCATGTAAGATTGTCAGTGCTTTTCCAGAAATACTATGCTGCTCCCATTTGGGCAAAAGTCTTTTTCCGAAAGACTTTTGCGCAAAAGGGCCAGTGTAAACCGCACAGTAGTGTTTTCCGCAAAAAAGCCCCGATCACAAAAATGGCGATCGGGGCTTTTTTGCGGAAAACCACGTCTAGATTGGCCATGGACGCTTTTCCGCAAAAAGTGCTTTTGCGGGAAAAGCATCCTGCCAATCTAGACATACTGTTCCGAAAATGCTTTTAATGGAAAACTTTTCCATTAAAAGCATTTTCGGAAAATCATGCCAGTCTAGACGTAGCCCACCAGAACAATAAGAGTGGAAGAGGCATTCTGGAAGAATAAATATCAGATAAGGGGGAACATAAACCCGAAGACTGAATTCTGACTCTTAATAACTTACATTTAGTCTGTGTTAAATTATGGCTCTAAAACATGGACATTCAAACAATTAATAAGAAAGAAATTACAACCCTTCCAATCATGGTATTATAGAATTTTTTTAAATATCTGGCTAGATCATATAACCAATGAAAAATATACTTAGAACACAGCAAATGTCAGGCCACATTTTAAGAGGCTCAGCTAGGCTACATCTACACTGCACAGTTATTTCGGAATAAGCTATTCCGGAATAGTTATTCTGAAATAGCTTATTTCAAAATAGCATGTGTACCCTGCAGGGAAGCCTCAAAATTAGTTCGAGGCAGGCTTCCCTAATGTAGAAGCTTCCTCAATTTAGAAGCCCAGGAGGATTAACTTAGAATGGCCCTTGTGAGGGGCGATTTCAAAATAGCAGAAGTGGAGCTTCTACACACGCCTTATTTCAAAATAGCTATTTCAGAATAGGCTTTATTTTTCGTAGAATGAGGTTTACAGAAGTCAGAATAAGCTGTCCATTATTTCAAAATTATTTCAGAATAATGGCATTGCTGTGTAGATGCATACATAGTTATTTTGGAATAATGGCCATTATTCCGAAATCACTTTGCTGTGTAGGCACACCGCTAGTGATGCATATTTGCAGGGCCTGGAAGGGGAAGGGGCTGGTGGAAGAATATGAGGCAGAAGAAAGAAACCCTTGTATGGGACAAGGGGATACCGGGGTGGATCAAAGGACTGTAAAGAGATTAGCAGAGGATCCTTCCCAATGGGTTCCCATGGTTGCAAACCTCTGATAGTGCCACACAAGCAGCAAGATACTCGGGCAGCTCACGGGGTGATGCATCTCTCCCCACAAAGCCAGATTATATCCATGCTGAAAACAAAGGGAGGACATGTGAGCCCAGTTCCAGACTAATGCAGCTCGACAGGCTTTGGAGAACCCGCTCCTTTCCCCTCGGGTTCACAGCAGGAGCTCTGAAGGGCTCCACGTGGCCGGCTTTAGCATGTCTATTTTAAATCAGTGCTACTGCTCAGCGATTCCCAGCCACTGGTTCACCACTAGCACTGGTCCCTCAAGCTTTGTGACTTGCTTTCCCGGTTCCTCTTCTCCCAGTCTTGTGCTGGATCCCACATGCCACCGCCTCCCACATCCCACTCAGCTGTGAGCACCCTGTGTCCACGGGCCAGGAGCGGTTCCAAACGGCAGAGCACAGGTGAACGACAGGGAGTTAACCACAGCCCAGAGCTCAGGGAGCGTGGCCGACCAAGAAGAGCTGACAAACCACGGTCTTGTGGCCTCACGCCAGGCTGGCTTACCTCCTCTTCTGCCCACTCAGACGGATCGACGGTGTGGGAGGGGACGCAGAACTGCTGACACACCCCTCGTTTGTAATGGACCGTCTCTGACTGCAGGCTGGTGTCTTTGGGGAGGTAGCTGCCAAGCAGAGGACGACAGAGTTAGTCCCTGGCTGTGCATGCTCGCTATGCTTACGCAGTGCATCCGTTCGCTCCAGCCAGTGCTCCCCAACACAAGGCAGACACGAGCCACCTCCTCCCAGGTCTTCTGTGGGCCATCTGGGTTTGGTCCCATCACTCCCTATCTGGGGTGGCTGAAGGCTGGGAGCCCAGTGAGGGCCAAAGGTATTTCAGGCGTGTTTTGAGATCCCACTAACCATCCAGGATGGGGAGAGATCAGCATGTGGTCACTCCCATTGGCAAGATGGAGACACTTTGTCAAGGCCTAATGGTCCTACAGGGGGCCACCAGCTCAGCACACCTCAGCCTTGTGTCAGGGGAAGCCCAGCGAAGGAGCATCTCTGAGGCCTTACTCCATCCTCTCGCGTGCCCTCACCTCAGCACAGAGGTGGGGTGACAAGAGCTGGGGGCAGGGAGGACTGGAAATAAGATGCAGGCAGTCTAGGACTCTCAACTCACTGGAGGGAAATAAAGCCGCAGGAGGTGCTCTGGCCTGGCTCTATGGGAAGCTGTACTAGCCAAGGGCCAGGGGAAAGCCACGCACCTGGGCCCCTCTGGTTCTTGGAAGAAATGCCTCTCCCAGGCCTCTCATGCCCAGGGGCGTAGTGAGGGAGGGACAGGGGGCGGGGCAGTGCCACCCGGGCGCCACACTAGGGGGGCACCAATTTAGTCCCCCTCCATTCCCTCCATCATCCCTTGGCACGCCTGCTCCTCCTTCACCCACCACCGCAGGCTGGAGCCTCCGCCCCACCTCTCTGCCCCCAGCCCCACCCTCCTCTATCTCCGCCCACGAGTTAGAGCATGCAGGGGCCCAGCCTCAGACTGGAAGGGGGGAGACATGGCACAAGCTCCCCACCGCGGGTCGGGCTCAGCCGTGAGCCAGGTTCGAGGCCCTGTTGCATGGCAGTGGCAGGGTGCAAATTTTACTTTTGTCCCTGGGCGCATACACTGTCGCTACGCCTCTGCCCACGCCCTTCTCACCTGGCTACTCCATTCTGGAATTCTTCAGTGGCTTGGTAATAAATGGTGATTGCCACCCGGGCGTCGGTGTCAAAGGTGAACTCCACATTGTAGTGGACCTTGGCTTTGCTGACTTCCTCTCCAGGGGTCTTCACTTCCTCTGCACACCTGGCAAATCCCAGAGGGAGTCAGAATTTACCCGGCACCCAGAATTCCCCCAGATCACTGTGAAAGGCTCTGGAGCACAAAGTAACCACTCTGGGGAAAACTGGAGCTGCCACCCCCTTCCCTCTGATCAGGGAAAGCCAGTAAGTGACAGAGCCACAATGGGATCCATCCAGGGACTGGCCCAGCAACAAACCCCAGCCATGGGCAAGAAGAGGGGACACCAGCAACCAAAGGGCTGTGAGGGGAATGAAGTGGGCCCCAGTGCTGTGTAACAACTGGGGCGTTACTGCCAGAGATTGTATAAATCCAACCACCTGCCAACAAGAGCTCGCTTCCGCCCCATCCCGCATCCAGTGTGAGGCTGACGCTGCCCAGCAAACAAGAGCAAGAAGCTTGTGTGGCCGGGAGAGTCAACTTAAAATCCAAGATTCTTCTGAGCTTTGGTCTGGATGCAAGGACTAGAGGGCTGCCCCATGGAGAGCAAACAGCTGGTGTTGTGCAAAAGAGCAAAGCGCTGACCCACTGGATTGCTCCGGGCTGGTTCCCCACTCGGGTGTTGAGCCGCTCTCTGGAGCCCTGCTATACCTTGGCTTTGCTCACTGCAATGAACCCCCATTTGCACTCACAGAGCAAGTGAGGGCTCTGCTCATTCTGAACGGCTCTGCCTCCGTGCCAGGGCGCACGTGCTGCTGGGAGGTGCTGGGCCAGCTGAGGAGAGCAAGGACGTAGCCAACAGCTGACTAGGCAAATGCGCATGGCAGGGGAGAGGCAGTTTTCCTAAGATTCTGAGCGGCGGTTAGAGCCCAGTTCTGTGCCACACGCCACACTGGACAAAGAGCTCCACCATTCCTGTGTGCTTACCTGTCCCCTGCTGCCACGGCTCCCAATCAGTTACGCCCTATAAAACCCTGAGATGTGAATATTAACTGTCTGTCCTCATGCTGAGACTCAATATATAAACTGCAGCACCCTTCTGAGCCTGTTATAATGTCTTCCACCCTCAGATCCCAAACTACCTGCCATGCCCTGATGGGCTAAGCCTCTCCAGGCCCCTGTGCAGTAGCTATATATCATGACCCCAATGAACAGAGAGCAAAACTGAGGTGCACAGAGGAAAAATGACTTGCCCCGGGTCTTGCAATGAATCAGTGGCAGAACTGAGCACAGAGACCACGTCTTACTCCTACTCCAGTGCTTTAACCACTAGAGCACATTGCTGCCCTTCTTTCTAATAGCACCATTTGGAAAGTAACTGCAAAGAGAGGTGTAAACGCCACATAATCCAGCCGACGTCAGGAACATGACGGACCAGATGCAGAATGGTACAGAACTCCCTTTGTTTACCCAACAGGCCAGCGACATGTCCCAGTGACTTGCACACTCGGGGAATTTGGAAGATGAAAGAGAAAACAAAAGTGGCTTGGAAGAGACACAAAGCTGATGCTGGCAGGAGCCAGCTTCCCCTGTAAGCCATCGCCACCCTGCTTTTAAGAAGCCTCAGGTTTGCACCTCACGACAGTCATGGGTTTCCCAGGCCTGTCCCACTTTGACCCCACGACCCCGGCCTGGTGGAAGCAGATCATTTCCCATGCCAACTTGGCCACATTAAACTTTCAGCCGAGTCCTAGAGATGCTCAGGATGAAAGGGCAGCAGCTTTGCCAGGACTTTTGTCTCCTCCTGGATACAAACCGCCCTCTCTACCCAGGCCCCCTTTGGCTGCAGGGAGCTGGAGCTACAATCCCCAGCATGGCAGTAGCAAGGGCACGAGCAGCACTGGCCACCCGACTGCCCGCTCTGGTTTGGCCCATGCACCAATGTCACCAGCAGCGCTGTTCCTCCACTCCACTGCCATGGGCAATCCCCTCTTGTGTCTGCACTCGCGGCCGCACTTCCTCAGCCTTTTCTTTCCATGCGCCACCCCCAGATAGATGTTTACTTCTGGCCCAGATACATCCTCCCCTAACCAGCAGCACAGGCAGCAGAGAAAAATCCATGTGTTCACGCTAACGGGCCACCTGATCACTTCCATTCCCTCCCTCTCCCCTCTTCTCTTTTGCTTCCCACCCAGCCCCAAGTTTCACTCCCCCCTTTTCTCTCCCTCAGGTTTTAAAAAAAACAGGTATTCAGCCATAGCCCCGCTTCATCAGATGCCTCCAGCCGCCCCCCCCCCCTTCTGCCCAATGCAGCCTGCGACTCCCCTGGGCACGTTACTGCCCCCAGCTTCACCCTGTGGTCACCTCAAGTCAGTCTCAAAGGTGGCTGCTACTTGGCCATCGATCTAGGGGTGGGAATGGCGAGCCCAGAGCAGCACCTTGGAGACAGTTTCTACTACACAGAACCGGACAACAGTCGCCCCCTCCCCGAAGCCCACCTCTTGTCACCCGGTCACCCAGCCTCCGTGCAAGGGGGGCACTGAAAGCCTAGGTCACGTGTGACCACTGCGTGTGCACGTGACGGTGTAATGGGCTTGGGCCTCAAGCTCTCCGTTTGCACTGGGCAATGGTATAGGCACATCTCTGCCCAGTTCCCTGCTCTGACGCACGCCTGGCTGATTAGAACTGGGGAGACACAGGGAGAGAAGGGCAAAGAGAAATAACGGTTGCAGCGTGTCCCAGAAAGGGAGGCAGGTTAGAGAGAAGCTGGTCTATGGTGGCCCTGTGGCATTGCTGGCCCCCGGCTTTTACTATGTCACGTCTGCCCGCCAGGCCTGAACTCTGCGCTGCTGCTTTTCATTTGGTTCCCATCGCTGGTTGCAGCCCTAGCAGTGGGAGAAGGATCAGCTCCATCTTGCTCCTGCAAAGCAGGTGGGAAGGTGAAAATCCAAGAGGCTAATAATGGGGTGGGGGGATTTGTCCTATGGCACCACCATTCACCTTCAGTTCTCCACTGAGAACACGGTTAGTCCTCTTGGCAGGCTGGTAGATGGGTGGCTCTAAGCACACCAAAAAGATTAGGGGGCTGGAGCACATGACCTATGAGGGATCTGGGCTTATTTAGTCTGCAAAAGAGAAGAGCGAGGGGGGATTTGATAGCAGCCTTCAACTTCCTGAAGGGAGGTTCCAAAGAGGATGGAGAGAGGCTGTTCTCAGTAGTGACTGGATGGCAGAAGAGGAGCAATGGTCTCAAGTTACAATGGGGGAGGTCTAGGGTGGATATTAGGAAAAACTATTTCCCTAGGAGGGTGAAGCACTGGGATGGGTTCCCTAGGGAGGTGGTGGAATCTCCAGCCCTAGAGGTTTTTAAGTCCTGGCTTGACAAAGCCCTGGCTGGGATGATTTCGTTGGGGTTGGTCCTGCTGTGGGCAGGGGGCTGGACTCGCTGACTCCTGAGGTCTCTTCCAGCCCTGGGATTCTATGAGTCTATGATTCTGTGCCAGAGGGGAGCTGACTCCTCCACTCATGAGCTTCCCTTCACCAACCAAGTGTAAACGGGATTCAGCCCTTATTCCTTCTAGTCAGAGCCACTCCTGAGTGGAATGAATGTTCTGTGCACCAGCGTGGAGGTGATGTGACACGGAGGGGCTGGGCAACACATCACCTTCTTATTGGTGCACATAAAGTTCATGTGGCAGGGATGGGGCTGAGGGGTTCTGAGTGTGGGAGGGGGCCCAGGGCTGCAGTAGTAGGTTGGGGTGCAGAAGTGTGAGGGTTCTGTCTGGGGATGCGGGCTCTGGGCTGGGGCCAGGGATAAGGGGCTCAGGGCTGGAACAGTGGGTTGGGGTGCAAGACCTCTGGCTGGGGATGCAGACTCTAGGGCGGGGCTGGGTTAAGAGGTTTGGGGTAAAGGAGGGTGCTCTGGGGCTTCTGCAAGGAGAGAAGACTCCCCCCATCTCTTTTTCCTTGCAGCAGCACCTTGAGAGGCACGGGTTCAGGCTGTTCCCTCCCCCTATGGCAGGCCAGAGGCTGGACTAGGTTGAGGTTGGGGCAGCCTCCTCCAGCTAACTAGGCAGCTGCATAGCTTACAGGAAACGTAGGTCACGGCCCAGTCCTGCTAGATCCCTTCCTTGCCGTCCTAAATCCCCTCCCTGCCCAGTGCCACAAGCCTTGCTTTACCTCAGATACATGGGCAGGCGCAGAGCTCCCTCTGGAGGTGTTTCGGGGCACTACCACATGGGTGGATTTGCCACTGTTCAGCTGATGCTGGCATGTAACTGGTTAAGCCACTGGGAGGCTGCAAGTTGGAGCAGGATTCCCAGCCAAACCATATAATCCCTCACCTCCACAAATTGGGACTCACTTGACTAGGCGCAGAGTGTCCTTTCGGATGTTGATTAAACTCCTGAGTGTCTTCACTGGCTCCTGGGGGGGTGGGGCAGCATAAGGAAACTAGGGTGAAAAGAGAAAATTGAAAGAAGTTGATTTTTGTAGCACCGGGTCACCTAAGTCAAGATCACTCATTCTGCAGCAGGCCTGGCTGCCTGCGCTTGCCATGCCAGGGCTACAGACCTTATCTCTGCAACAGGACAGAGCCCCTTCCCCGTACCACCAGCCCCAGCTTAAAAAATCAGGATTCTGGCCCCCTGAAAGTCATGAGGTCGGCTTAGGCGCCAGGAGATTTTTACAAGAACAGTAACACATATTGGGTCTTCCTGTTTGCTGAGACTTCCATGGTCACATATTCCAGTTTTCACTCGAGCCACAAGGTCCAAAGACCCACTTTGTCACTTTTACCCAGAAACCCAGATTCACCAAATTCCCTGGCTCCAGAGCCCGGGGCTGTAAGAACAGTACCACACAAGTGCCACAAGCCACCACAATGGCAAGTGCCAGCAGCTGTCCTGCACATGGGCCAAGTTTTCCATGCAAACCAGCGAGCAGGTGTGGTTGTAAAGTTCTAGGGAAGTGGGTTGGTTTCTGCCTTTGATTTCCCACTCCTTTGCATAGGGAGATAAAGCATCTTTGAGATTCTGATCCATTCCCGCTCCTTCCCCCCCCCCCCCCGCACCGCTCTCTTCCCCACCAACCCTTTGCTGGAGTCTAATGTGTCCAGCATGCTAATGGTGGGTATTTTTAGACTGCTGATACTGCAGAACACACTCTCCGATGAGGATCAGGGGACAGAGCATATTCTCTGCCTGGCTGCTATGGAATGAATACCAATTTGCCCATTTAACCAGCTGCTCCCCCAAGACATCTGGGAAGAAATGGCATCCCCATTAGCCGCACTGAGAGGTGCCAATGAAGAGCAATCCCACTCAGGAGGGCATCAGACTCAGGAAGGGAGGGGCCAAGGCATCCTGGATCCACACAGAATTAATGCCTGGGGGATGGCAGACTCTGCAACCGCGCACATAGGTGACCTTGAGCACCAGAGCTGCATGCTCAGGCTGGCTGCTGCTCACAGGGGCGACAGTGGGTCAGAGCAGCTCCCCTAGGTCTGAGATCACCAGGGAGTGGCCACAGGGGTGGAAAAGATGGTGGATGCTGACGGGCTCAGAGACGCATGTCTCGGCAGCCGATTGCATCACTTCGCCACACACTCCCCTTCGAGGTCTGCTCCTTCTCGCCCACCCGGGGGCATGAGCCTCTAAAGGTGCCAAGGTTCCACAGGGCCATGGTCCAGCCCCTCTGCAAGGCTGGCTGGATCCAAAGTGGCCTTGGCACAGCCCAGCAGCTCTGGAGAAGACTCACAATCCCTTCCACAGCTTCCCCTGACCAAGTCAGCAAGGAGGTGCAACCAGAAAACAGAGCAAGGGGGCACAGCAGTGTAACTGCACCAACATGGCACACAGTGGGGGCAACTGGAGTGTAAGTTACACCATTTAATATCTTGTAGGGGAGCAAAGCCAGGCCCTGTCCAGTGCGAGGCCAGTTGCCATGCAGCTTTCACATTCCAGCCTCATTTCCTGGGGGCTAACAGCTTGTGTTTGCTCTTTTCAAGTTTCCATTGTATCCTGTTCTCTCCAGCGAAGACCAACCGAAGGCTGTAGAGTAGACTCAGACATGCATCAAAACACTGCAGACAAATGCTGGCAGGAGTCACACAGGGAACAGTTGGACTCGGGGATGCTCTTGGTGGTTTTGATACCATCGCGGCCAATTGTTCTGTGTTTATTTAAATGTATGGATTAAAAAAATCTTGGAAAAAATGGAGCCCATTCTGATCACAGTTGCTGGTATAAATCAGGAGTAGTTCCTGTGTGAGACTCGGGTAAGGGAGAGAGAACTCTGCCCCCGAAGAGTTCAAAGACTAGCTCTGTTAGCTGCTCTCTTTCTGTCCCTCCTTTGTTCGAGAAGACAGACAATGCCAGCTCACATACTGCAAGTGGCTTTTACAAGGCTTTGTTTGTTCCGGCTGTGAGGCTGTTCAAAAGGAAACTGGGGACCCGTGCTCCACATTCACCTTTCAGATTCCATCAGCGACTGCACCGCTCAGCAGCAGGCTGGTACATGCCTCAGACATGCACGGATGAGGCTGCTGTCACGCCAGCTGGGCTTGATGCTGCCTGCACTGCCGTGGAGGTACTATATGCAGGGTGCACACACACTTGGGAAAACAGGAGTGAACACACTGGAACAGAGCTGTCTTTCTCCTTTGCTGCTCCATTGTGGTAGAGCACAGAGGGAGGAGAGATGCACGGTGCAAGGCACTGCACGCACCACAGAGAGTCCCCGCCCCAGAGAACTTACAGTTGCATTTGTTTAATTCAGCTGCCAGTTCCAAACAGAGAGTGCCAGACTGCCAACTCCAGGGAGACTTTTCCCACGATAAATTTGGCACCCGACCCTCAATGTAAGTCAGTGGGAATCGGGCAAAACTCCCAGAGAGCTGTGGGACCCCAAGCTTGTGAGCCACAAAATACCTTCCTCTGCACAGACTCGCTCTCCTCTGGGAATGTTTAAAGTTATGAGTGGAATCAGCAGGGCAGGGCATGCTCCTCAAACCACACCTGGACCCCTTAATGATGCTCCTAAGTGGGGAGAGAGCAAGGTGCACACAGGCCCTGGTCAGCAGATCTGTGCCAACAGCCTCTTTATTTGAAATGTTTTGGCGCCACCGAGTGGAGAAATTGCATTGTTACCTTAAACCACCACAATTAGGCACGGCTCTCCTAACCAGGCTGGCAACTGAACAGAGCCAGCCGTACTGGAAACAGGCATAACTCCAGGCAGTGGAGTTCCACCTTCTTCCACTCTGTTTCACTAGCTAAAGTCTCTGACTCTCCACTTGCAAGAAGTTTTTTCGTGCAGAATTTGCCTGAAGCCAGGGGGATGGATTAGAAGGGACATTAGACCTGTTTGGCAAACCCAGATGGGATAAGCAGGCTGCTGTGACCCGTTAATGAGGAGTCAGGCCTGGCCAAACACTCTGCTTTCATTTCAGTTCATGGAACATTTTCAAAGCTGGGAGATGGCAAATCAGAACTGAAACAAACCTTCTCCCCGCAAAATGCTTTCCTATTTAAAACCGTTTCCTGCTACCAAAGAAACCATCATGCCCTTGAATCCTCCACAGCTGTAATCCAATGCAAGGAAAGTGTCTTACATGGCGGACTCGGGTCCTGCTCCTTTCACCTCTTGTTTCATGAAATCAGGGAAGTAGACGAGTGGAATGGACTTTGGGAAGTCATCATATCCAGTCCCCTCCTTGTCATCATATCCCACCTGTTCTTAAAAGCAGGGGATTTGAAAGCCCTCTTCGAGAGCCTGTTCCAGAGCCTAATTTCCTTTCAGATTAGAACATTTTTCCTAATATCAAACCTAAACCTCCCTTGAAACAAATTATGCCCTTTAACT
The DNA here is from genome assembly GCF_052426305.1 of Pelodiscus sinensis. Taxonomy (NCBI): domain Eukaryota; kingdom Metazoa; phylum Chordata; order Testudines; family Trionychidae; genus Pelodiscus; species Pelodiscus sinensis. The sequence goes on from NC_143071.1 coordinate 20,124,925, forward strand.
CCTTACAAACTGACTGGTTAATAATTTGTTCCACTATCTTTCCAGGTATCAAAGCGAAGCTGGAGCTGACTAGTCTCTAATTCCCCTGGTCCTCTGTGGTCTCCTTTTGAACGAGAGGTCCTATGCTTGCCCTTCACTGGTCCTCTGGGACCTCACACATTCTCCAGGACTTCTCACAGATAACTGCGCTGGCTTGTTCCTTAAGCATCCCTAAGATCATCAGGCCCTGCTCACTTAAATACATCAGACTTATCTAAATGGTCCTTAGCCTGCTCTTTCCCTGTTTTGGCTTGCATTCCTTCTCCTTTGTTGTTAATATTAATTACACCGAGTATTTGGTCAACATTAACCTTTTTAGTGGAGACAGAAGTAAAAGATATTAATTTACTTTACATTAATTATTAGTACATTACATTACTTCAACACCAAATAGTGGACCTACACTTTCCTCTCTCTCTTACTCCTAAAATATTTAAAGATAATCTTATTGCCTTGTCTGTCCCTTGCTATGTGCAACTCATTTTGTGCCTTAGCCTTTCTAAATTTGTCCCTACCCACCTGAGGTATTCTTTTGCCCTCTCCATAGTAATTTGTTTCTACTTTTTGTAGAATTCCTTTTTGATGTTTAGGTCATTATATATCTCCTTATTGAATCATGTTATGTCTTCTTATCTTTCTTTCACATCACAAAAATTTGTAGTTTAATGGGGTTGCCTCAAGAAACTGCCAATTCCTTTTCCCTTAGTTTTTATTGCCATTGGACCCTACCTACCAATTCTCTGTCTTTGTTAAAGTCTGTTTTTAAAAGATACATTACAATTTCAAAAAGTGCAAAGCAGGACAGCAAAAATTATTAGGAGTATTGATCTGTTTCCATATGAGGAGAGTATAAAAAGAATGAGAATATTCAGGTTAGAAGAGATGACTCAGAGGGGATATGATAGACATCTATAAAATCGTAACTAGTGCAGAGAAAGTGAATAAGGAAGTGTTAGTTACCCCTTCACATAACACAAGAACCAGAGTCACAAAAAAAGAAAAAATAATAGGCAGCAGGTTTAAAACAAACAAAAGGAGGCACTTCTTTACACAGCGCACTGTCAACCTGTGGAACTCTTTGCCAGTGGATGTTGTGAAGGCTAAAACCATAAGGCTACGTCTACACTGCAGGGTTTTTGCACAAAAACTTGCAGAGGGTCTACACTGCACACGTGTTCTTGCACAAGTAAATTTAAAGTAAATTGTCGGAAAATAGGGCTTCTTGAGCAAGAGTTATTCCTTTCCCCACGAGGAATAAGCCTTCTTGCGCAAGAGCTCTTCCACAAGAAGGCAGTGTGGACTTGTGCAAGAAAGCCCTATGGCTAAAATGGCTATGAGAGCTTTCTTGCACAAGAAAGCATCCACACTGCCATGGACACTCTTGTGCAAAAGCACATCTCTTCCACAAAAGCACATGGCAGTGTGGATGCACTCTTGTGCAAGACCTTTTACACAAGAACTCTTGTGCAAAACAGTTCTTGCGCAAGAAGCCTGCGGTGTAGATATAGCCTAACAGGCTTCAAAAAAGAACTAGATAAGATCCTAGAGGATAGGTCCATCAATGACTATTAAGCAGGATGGGCAGGGATGCCAGAAGCTGGGGTGGACAACAGGGAACTGGATTTGATAACTGACCTGTTCTGTTTATGCACTTTGAAGCACCTGGCATTGGCCTCTGTTGGAAGACAGGACTGGGCTAGATGGACCATTGGTCAGACCCAACATGGCTGTTCTTATGCTTTTTTTGAAGTCTATTGTCCTTATTCTGCTCCACGCTCTCCTTTTTCCCCCCTTAGAATCGTGAAATCTATCATTTTCCAATCACTTTCATCCACATTGCCTTTCTCTTTTTTATTCATTACCAATTCCTCCCTTTTGGTGAGAATCAAATCTAAAATGGCTTTGCTCCAGTTACCTCCTTCACTGCTGAAACAATGGGCTCACTCGGAAACCCGCCATCATGCGTGGGTCTCTTGTGGAGAGGGAGGCTGTGCCTCCCCAAACACTCTAATGTGGTTCCACCCACACTCCATCCCCTGGCCACACCCCCTCCAGCTGTTCCCAGAACTGGCCAGCCCACGGGGGTCTCAGGGCAGCTGATGCTGTTCCTGCTAATTTTTCCCACTCCTGAGCAGAATGAATTTTCTAATGTGGACCACTGTAGAAGTGATGTGCAACATGTGGGAGTTGGGCCCAGGGGTTCTGAGTGAGAGAGGGTTCAGGGCTGGGGCAGAAGGTTAGGGTGAAAGGTGAAAGGTCTTTAGGGTGAGGCTTGTGATGGTCCCCCCATTTTTTATGAAAATTGGTTTATGAATATTAATATGCATAAATCAGTGATGCTTTAAATAAAATGCCTCATGTAACCTATCAATTTTGATGTTACAATCAGTTGGATCTGTATATCCCATTTTGGTGTATGTAGCGTTTCTGTCTGAGAAGTTAAAAATATGAAGTATGAGACTATTTATACTTTTCAATGTGCTAATGAGAACCATTACTGGTTCACACCCCCCAAGCCTTAATGATTGGGCAATCAGCTTAGCGACTGGTAAACAGCCTTGTTTGTCCTGTAAGTCCAAAGGTGATTGGACTAGTAAGACATGTGATCATACCACCTGGTACCATGCAGGGAGGGAAGGAGGGAGGTAGAGAGTGTGTGTGTGTGTGTGCGTGCGCGCGCATGTGTGTGTGTCCATTCCACCTGGTACCACAGAGGGAGGGAGGGAGGGAGGGAGCGTGTGTGTGTAAAGGTTCCTGGGGGAAAGACTATTTAAGCAATGGGAAGCCATCAGCCCTCGTCTTTGGCTGGAAAACCTGGAAAAGATACAAAGGGCTAGAGACCCAGGTCAGGGCAAAAAAGTCTCTGACCTGAAGATTACGCCTACAACAGTGGTTCTCTAAGTGCAGTCTGCAGACCACTAGTAGTTCGCAGCCATCTTACAGGTGGTCTGCAGGAAGGGCACCAGGGCTGGTCTTACTACGATGCAAACTGAGGCGGCCACCTCAGGTGCCAGACTGTGCGGGGGCGCAACTAGAACCCAGAGAATTGAGACCTTTCAAAGTTTTAGCCCAACCAAGGAGGTATGGGGGCGTCATTTGAGCTCCCCACCTCAGGTGCCAAAATGTTGTGTGCTGGCCCTGAAGGGCACCCCAAAATGGCATCTCTCTAACCACCGCTCTGTGGCCCGAGGTCTGGCTGCTTGCTCTCTCTGTCAGCCCAGGGCACATGCAGTGTCCCCCAATAGCAGCCCACCCCTGCCAACAATGCCTCGTTACCTGCTACAGCTCACACCACAGCATAGAACCCCACACCCATCTGGCCCTTTGAGACCTCACAAGACTGGGATGGGTGGGGGGTGGAGGAGGCGGAAGTGATGCCGAGGATGACAGCGGACTCAGGAAGTGCATCGCGGTGGCAGCCGGGCCCACAGGCAGGCATTGTGAACACCAGAGTGGGAGGTGAGGGAGGCGTGGAATGAACTATTTCTTCATTGCTCCAGGCTGGGACTCTTCCATGGCCCACAGCAACTCAGAGCACAGGCCTTGGCTCCCTGCTTCTCCCCTATATCATCCGGGTCCAGTTGCTCTGGGCCCCAGGGAGCGGCATGTTTCCATGGGGGTTCCTCCTACCCTCATTGGGACCCTTAGGGCCAGGCTGCCATGGTTCTGTGCCTCTGGCCAGCTGGGGGAGGGGGGCAGCTCCTATGGGAAGCCCTGAGCTTCAGTCCTCCCTGTCCCTTCCCCTCATCCTGTGGGGCTGGAGCACCACAGTGAAGTGAGGTGTCTCAGCTGAGGGCCATATCAGAGAGGGTTGGGGGTGTTTGGAGTTTTTTTGCTTCTCACTAGTGTGGTCCCCAACTGATTTTTCTGTGGGTCAGTGGCCTCCAACCCAAAAAAGGTTCCCCATCTCTGCCATAAACAAAGAAAACATTGTAACCTTTTTTGATGGACATAAATTAATATTGTACTTTTTACTTTATTTACAATGAAGTTTAATAAACTAACATGAGAAAGCTAAAATGCTTAATCTAACCATTCACTCTAGCTGCAGCACTAGCAAAATGGCTCAGGAATAATTATGTAATTAACAGTGAATTTCCATTAGCAACTGGAGGTCCACAGAAATGTTTGCATTTAGCTAGGTGGTCCACAGGCCAAAAGGTTTGAGAACCACTGGCCTAGAACAAGAACAGTTCTTTTAGGGTAAGAATTTGCTTGGAATAAGCTTTTTAGTGAAACAGCACTAGCTATGCATTTTCTTTTCATTTTCACTAAGAAACTTACTTTGATCTGTCTGTTTTCCCTTGCAATCACTTAAATCCTGCTGCTTGCACTTATAAAAACACTTTCATTTTCTATTGGGCAAACATCCTTATGAACTTTCCTTGTGTAAAATGTTTACACAAAGATGGATTTATTTGGGGGTTTGATCTCCTGGGTGCTGCGAAGAACAATCCCAAGAGGTCTTCTGTGATCACACCCTATCAAAGGGCTGGTATTGAGGGACTCAGGGCTGGAACAGGGGGTTGGTGTGCAAAAATCTCTAATGGGGGTTGCATGCTCTGGGGTGGGGCTGATGAGATGGGTGTGCAAGGGGCAGCTCCAGATTTGTGATGGAGCTCAGGGCTAATGTGCAGGAAGGACTACAGGCTTGAGGTTGGAGGTGTGGGCTTTGGAGGGTGCAGGAGGGTGCTCATGACTGGGGAAGGGTTCAAGGTGAGGCAGAGTGTTGGGGCCTGGTCTATCTGGGCATCTCCCTGCCAGGGCTTAATTGCCTCTGTGAGGGACTTAATGGGAAACCACATGGTCATGCAGTTTAGGGGAAATGTAGGCAGCTGGTGCTGGGGCTGCACTGCCCTCTAGGTGCTCACACTGCACTGTCTGAGACTGGCTGCCTGGAGCACTAGGGCTGGTAGTGCAGCACTAGAACTGCTGTGGGCTCCTGAGGGGGACAGAAAAGGAGTGGAAGGGCTTTTGGACTCAAGGAGAGGGCCAGGGGCCAAGCCTTCTGGTGGCCAGGTCACCACTTGCCCATGAGGCATCCCTATTTAGCTCATGCTTTTTCCCCACCTGCTTTGACTCTCAGCCTGGCATCAGTTTCACACTTTCCAATTCCACTGTCTTCTGCAAAGCTGGATTCATACACTGGTAGATCTGTGCAGAGAATCAACTAATCTAGGTAGTGCTGAATTGGCAATGAAAGAAGTGCCAGGGGCTTAAGCAATCAGATGCTGACACTGAAACAATAGTTTTACTTTTGTAACTGCAAGTCGAGAGGTGCTGGAGTTATAAATTGCCAAGCCTAGAGGTGCTGGGCTTGGCCCTGGCACAAATTCAACACTGCATCTAGGTTAGTTCTTCAATTGCACCTGCATCAACGAAGAACGGCAAGAGAGCTCGCATGAGAGAAAGCATAACATGCACATCTCCTCTAGTAGGCTACAGGGACTCCAGAACAGGATGGCTGACATGGAAATCTAAAGGTGCAATAAACAGATGTAAGCAGGGTCTGAAGGAATGCTTTCCTTACAGCTAGTTAGCAGGAGAAGAGACCCTGGGGTGTGCATATGTAAATACAATTTGCTCCTGCTCTGCATAGATCTGTTGGATATTCAGCAGACAGAGAGGTATTTTGCTCAGTGTAATCAACTCAATTTGTGACCCAACACCAGCTCTCTTTGTATTAATTGCAGGAAGAGCTGAAATACGGCTACCAAAGTTTGTAATTTTGTGGGATCAGAGAAAAGTAGGACTATGCTACATTATTCCAAAGGAAAGGACTCAGCAGAAAGAGCTTTGCTAAGCAGGGGATTGACTTTCAAAGCTCTATAAGAGTTTGGGGAAGGTCTTTCTGGTTATGAGGCTGCATACTCTCCTTTGTCTACACTCGTTTGCCCTGTTTCTCACCCCTGTTCAAAGAACACAGCTAAATAGCTATCATGAAGATTGTCTCTTCTTATGATAATTGTGTTGGGAGTTGTATTTCTGCTACTCTTCCTGCAAAGAGTGAAATCACTGGGAGTTGAAATCACAGAAGGCGGATGGGCTGAAATGAAGTCACAGCCAAGAGATGGATGACAGCAGACTGTGATTGACAGCCAGCAGGGGGCACTGTAGCAATGCGACAAGTAGCCAGCAGCATGGCCAGCAGGGCGGCAGCGGAGTGGTGAGAGGAATGGCCAGCAGGGTGGCAGCGGAGAGGTGCAATGAATGGCCAGCAGGGCGGCAGCGGAGAGGTGAGACAAATGGCCAGCATGGCAGCCATGGAGAGCAGTGAGCAGGCAGATGTTGAGTGACCAGCTGAGTAAGATGCCACTTTACCTTCCTCCCTCCCCAGGATGGGAGGTGAACTCTGAAGAGGCACTGCTGAACTCTGGTCTGCCCTGACCAAGGGCAGTGACTGTGAGCGGGATGCAGAGAAGGGTTGGGCACATGAAGGGGACATTTACATTGCTGGACTTAAGAACCCGAGAGGAAAGAACACTGTCCAACCTCGCTGGGTGGGATTTTTGCTCCTGCTTTAGGTTTATGAACCATGTTTGTGGTGTTTTCCCAAATTAATGACAACTTTCTTCCCTCTCTTTTACTATGCTTCTTTTCTACACTCAGACTCTCTGCTTGTGTAACTGCCACCAGGCAGATTTAAACCTGGGATCTCTGAAGTGGGGTATAGGAGCCTCTACCCTCTGAGCTAAAAGCCAGCTGGCTCCCAGCCTGTGCTGTAGAGGTCTCTTGGTCTTAACTGTTGCTGTGGTCTAGGTACCACTTGCATTGCTCAGTAACCACACTAGGGCTGTGTCTAGACTGGCAAGTTTTCTGCAAAGGCAGCTGCTTTTGCGGAAAAACTTGCCAGCTGTCTACACTGGCCCTTGAATTTCCGCAAGAACACTGCCTTCCTACTGTCTGAAATCAGTGCTTGTGGAAATACTGTGCTGCTCCCGTTCGGGCAAAAGTCCTTTTGCGCAAAGCTTTTGCACAAAAGGGCCAGTGTAGACAGCTCAGATTTGTTTTGTGCAAAAAAGCCCCGATCGCGAAAATGGCGATTGGGGCTTTTTTGCGCAAAAGCGCATCTAGATTGGCCATGGATGCTTTTGCACAAAAGTGATTTTGCGGAAAAGCATCCGTGCCAATCTAGACGCTCTTTTCCGCAAATGCTTTTAACGGAAACATTTTCCGTTAAAAGCATTTGCGGAAAATCATGCCAGTGTAGACATAGCCTAGGTGTGTGGGTTACACTTGCAAGTAGGGAAGCACTGCCTCTCCGAGGCACCCAGGGGTGGGGTGTGAATTTCTCAGAGTACTGGGTGGGGTCTTGAGTCAATTCTGTGTTGGATGGATGGAAAGGAGCCCTTAGATCAGGGGTGGGGAACCTTAGGCCCAAGGGCTGGATGTGGTCCCTCCAGTTTGTCTGAATCTGTCCCCCAAGACTCAAGGCCCTCCCCCAGCATTAAGGAGCCTCCACTGGTGCTCCTTCTCCCCTCCCACTGCAGGGCTGGAGCACACATTTCTACTAGCCTGGGCCCCTCTAGGCTCTGGTGTGTGTGGAGAACATTGAGAGCATCTTTCTCCTTCTCAGGGTTGTTTGTTTTTTTAGCTTCTCACTTGTGTGCAGATCCTGACTGATTTTCTATGGGTCAGCAGCCCCTGACCCAAAAAAGGTTCCCCAGCCCTGCCTTAAATCTTGAACCCGGCCGGCTGCTGCTGGCTCCACCTAGCAGAAAGGTTACACAAGAGTAAGTTCTACAGTTCCCCAGCTTGCATCATTCCACAGTCTCATCGACACTTTGGACTGATTCTGGCCACACTTCCGGAAGATTCCCACCACTGTAACACTGCTGATCTCCTTGGAGTGGCTCCTGGTTTTCCCCATTGTAGCAAGCAGACTCTAATCCTTTATTCTGTTGCGTTAAATCAGCTCTGTGCTAACACAGCTATGTCTAGAGCTTGAGGTGATTGTATTAAAGAACATTTTTTCCTGGTAGGCCAGTAAGTGATTTGCTACTGGAAGCTTGTTCCATTTTGCTGATCACAGGGAAGTGGAGACTTCAGATCCAGTCTGAGGTGATAAAATATCAGAACTCATTAGGGCAGACAGCCCGTGAGCCAATCAGCTCTCAAGGCTCCCAGCCAATGACAATGCCCATAAACTTGTTTTCCCCTTTGGCTCTCAGACATCTTTACATTCCACCACCCCCTCCGCCACAGCCTGAAGGAGGCAAAAGGTTGCTGAGTCATTAACTTCAAGCTAATGAGCTTTTTAATGAGTCATGAGAACTAAATGGAAACCCTGCAGTATTGCTAATTTCATCTGGAACCAAATGGCAGAGAAGAGAGAAATTTGTGCCGCATGATTGCTGCCCCTGTCTTCCCGGCTATTAATATAAACGTCTCTGGGCACCCGGGATGGAAATGGCACTGCAGCTAATTTAACAGCGCTGTTGGACAGCTGCTCCATTCTCTCACGGCTCAGCTTCAAGGAAACCCCAAGAGCTGTGCCAAAGCCACACTGCACTTGAAGCACATGCTCTGTGATCTCTCGAAGCAGCAGTGAGCGTTAGAACCCACGTTAGAAGCAATATTGCTTAGCGTGGTTAAAGCACAGGTCCAGGAAGCAAGAGATTAACTGTATCTAAACTAGACAAGTGAACCAGTGGGATAGGACTGGTGTACGTCAGCCCAATATGGCTGAACTGGCATGTTATTTCAAATGCAGTTTGTAACCTACAGCTATGCTCATACACTATGTACAACAGCCACACGGACCTCTGGGTAGCTAGCCCACAATTACCAGCATGGTTCCTAACATTTTGATTTTGATAACATCTCATTTTCTGAGAGAAAACTGTTCTGTCCCACTTTTTTTGACCAGCTCTACTTATAACCAAGTTTATAAAAAGGTTTTTTAAAAAGGCCACACGCATTGTAAACAACACTGAATGACTTGCTGTGACAGTTTATCATGGCGAATTGAACTGAAACTAGAGTTGGTTGGAAAGTTGTGAGGTTTCCTCCAGAAGATTTTGATCATTTTTTTCAAGTTTGTCAACTGCCCTTTCCTCCCCGCCCCCAGATTCCTAGATTTTCCAGAGAAATATCAAAAACCAATGAGAAGCCCCAATTGTTATGTAGAAAAATGCGTTCAGTTGAAAACACAAGTTTCCATTAAAAAAACCCAATTTCAAGGAAGGTTTGTGACGAGCCTTTATCAGAGCCACTTGACTGTGTTTCACAGGCCCCGTACTTCTAACAGCTAGGGAAGGATCTCCTTTAGCTCAAGTGGGAGGGGCCTGTCCTCTGGGAGTGACCCTGCAGTTCTACCCCTTGCATCACTATGAAGTTCCAAGTGGCTACAACGTGCAGCACAACAGAGAAAATCTGAGTGACCCAGGATGTGTCACACAAAGCAATTCCTTTTTTCAAATGAGAGGGGAGACCTTAGACTTACTCCTTTCCGATAAAGAACATTTCCTCTGTGCTCATAAATCCACTGAGGCTCATGTCCTAAGAAAAGGCAGCTTTGGTTATTTAATTAGTTTGCTTGCGTAAAATCCTAGGGTTGAAGAGACCTCAGAAGGCATCGAGTCCAACCCCCTACTAAAAGCAGGACCAATCCCAACTAAATCATCCCAGCCAGGGCTTTGTCAAGCTGGGACTTGAAAACCTCTAGCGATGGAGATTCCACCACCTCCCTAGGTAACCCATTCCAGTGATTCACCACCCTCCTAGTGAAATAAATTATACCATGTGGTATAATAAAGAGGCAGCACATTGAAATAATACAGCTATAACCTTAAAGTCAAATATCAAAGTCTGTCACATCTATGTGAACTTTCAGAGTCTGGAAGAAGTTGTCAGTTTTACTCTGAGGGCCCAGTTTAATTACAGCCTTCTTGTAACAAGCACATGGGATTTGGGACAGGAAACAAGCATGTGACTGGGGTTGTATACTTGGTTTCAATGCCTTCATGAACAGTCCTGGGGAAACTCCTCTCTAGCCTTGTTTCAGGACAGGTACTTTAGCATGGCCCATAGAGAAAATCCTCAAGCAACTTCAATTGCTTTGCATGGACTGCAATCCCTGCATTGTACAGCATGTCTTTTGTTACTACTGATTCACCAACAGCCAAGACAGCCGGTTGCATTTCGAACCCCATAAAGACAGCTTTCTAAACCAATCGGAGCTGCTACATCAGCCTGATACAGTTACTGAAATAACACCAAGGCCTACTAGCCGTAGAGTTGGGCTCAGGCCCCAGAATGCACTTCTGGATCCACTAGCTGGTGTCAACAGGACCTTTGTCACAGTTTCTTTGCCTCTCAGACTCATTAGTCATTAGCTTAGTTGGCGGGGAGCTTTTGACTGAAGGGGCTTTGTACCCATGGAAATCCACAGGAGCTTCCTGTAGGAAAAATGGACTTGCAGGAGCCATTGTATTTAAAGGGCTGTTGAAACATCTTCATAGAAGATGAATCTGGTCTTTGGAGACAATCACACAGGTTCCCAATCTATTTCTGAGATGTTTAACATGGAAACAATTTAAAAGCTTTACCAACCACCCCATCCCCTTCCTTCTACAGTGACTTTTTTCTTCCAGTGGGAGTCAAGCATGCTCAGCACCATTCAGGACATGGTCCGTAGAACATCTCCTGCAATTGGACAGCAGAAAAACTGCCCCATGTTGGAGGATTCCAAGCCACAGAACTGGTTTAAACCCCTCGCTTCATTGACTCAAAACTGAAACAGGCTCAGCATGGCTTGCTGAGATATGCTGTGAACACGCCAGCTCTGGCAGACACGGTCACATTCAATCACAGACACTGAGTTAGCAGTCATCAGAGATGGGCCCAACCAGGCTACCATTGTAGAAAGAGGGGACTGAGAACATTTACGTCAGGGTTTGATTCTGGAAAAGGTCCACAGCACTTGCAGGAATTTGAAGCCAGGGTTTTCTGTCGTCACCCACCCTTATCTTTCTGAGACTTTATAAAGGAGGCTGCTGTATATTCCATTGCTGGAATGAGACAACCTACTGAAATCCACTCCCTGATATGTGTCCTGTTTGTACTGCATCTGAGCAGTACAAATCTAAGAAACCAGAACCAGATCCAAACAGAGTAAGATCCATGCTACGTTTGTAACACTAATAGGTGGAATCGAACCTGGGCCTGCTGGAGCTTAGTGTATGAGCCTCTACTGCTTGAGCAAAAAGCCAGCTGGCTCTCAGCTAAGGCTGTGAGCAAACTCATTCTCTCTCTCTGTAAGTGGTGTAAGTACCACTACCTGGGACAGTGAACCACACCCAATAGGTGTGTGGGTTACACATACATAGTACTGACAAATCCTGGGCTGGGACAGGTGACACCTTGCCATGCCAAGTGGGCTCTCCCATGTACAGCTCGAAGGACAAAGCGAGGATGGTTAGCACTGCTGATGCAGCCCATGCAGAGCCAGAGAAGAGAAAGTCAAGCGTCTGAAACTCTCGGGCAATGCCAAGATAAAACACTGCAACCAGCAAGGGGCAGACAAATGACACTAAGTGAGCTTAAAAGTGTAGGCGAGTGAGCAATTATGGGGCCCAAATTTCCTGCTGGCATGAACTTCCTTATTAGCAAGAGATAAAGAGATCCTGGGGGGAGGGAGGGTTTGTCAATGTCCGTAGAGAAAGAGAGAGCTACATTCTCCATGCTGGGTGGAATATTTTCAGTCTCTATTAGCTTCTGTCTCTGGTCAAGGAGTCATCACATGAAATGGATCAGTGCAGCCAATCATGATCAATATCACAAAGGAGGAGATGGGAGCCAATGTCCTGTGTAGAACTGGAGCAAGAAAAAGGTATTGTAATGCTGTTTTCCAGCATCAGCATGTTTCTGCTGCCATCCAAGATGCAACTGCAGCCTGTGTAGGCATACCCAAGCTAGCTTTGATTAGTCAGCTCAAATCACAGCAGCAGTGAGCTGCCCTACTATGGACTATACAAAGAACCCTGGGAATGTATTTGAGTAGTTACCCTCTGCTGCCTTTCACTGCTGTCATCATTCAAGCCAACTAGATGGAAGCTAGATCCAGTGTGTTTACAAGTGCTGCAGTCACACTTCCGATTATAGTATAGACACAAACCCTTGGTGATGCATCATGAGAATACACAGAATAGAGAGCTGTGATAAGTCCCATCTCAACAGAGCTGGATCTGAGCCACAAAAGTCAGCATTAGGTGTGTAATCTCTGCGACTTCAGGGCCTTTAGGAGACAGGTGCCAGCAAAATTCAGATCTGGATTGGGCTTTGGTTTAGGCCCATCTCTGTGAGATTGTTCTCTCCTATGTATCATGAGACCAAGCCACTATTCTCCCAGTGGAAGGACTAATGCTAACAAGAATTGGACAGGGATTTGTGCAGCAATTGTGAGCTTCAGAGGCACTCTTCATAACAGGAAAATGCTAGTGCTTAGGAGTGAATGAAATGAGGAAGCTTTTTGGGTGAGTTGCTTTGTGAAAGTGTTCACAGTTTCACACCCACAATAACTGGACTTTTCATGAAATTTTACACTCTACATTTGCATGTCAAAAAGGGGGCTTTTCACAGGTTTTTTTTAAAGTCACTTCTTCTAACAAGACCACAGCTTCACTCAAAAATTTGCCTATTTATACATTATTTTATTTTTCAGTCCCAGAAATAGCTTCCTGAAACATGCAAACTGTCAAAGACAAAAGCATACAAAGCCTTCAATAAATGTTTTGTGTGTGCAAACACAGACCAGTTTCTTATTTTACAGTGAAACACAGAGAAACATACATTCTGATCGTTCTTATTTTTCCCGCAAAAATGTTGTACATCTCCATTAACAATACACTTCCTAATCTGCCTCCTTAGGTTTCCAGTTCAGCTCTTTCATAGAAAATAGTTAATCACGATAAGACTGTGTCCATTGACTCTGAATGCCTTATCATCCTATGACTCATGACAACACTAGCAAAGCACCAGCTACATGGGCAAGGAAGGAATTTTTCCCCAGGTCAGGTTGGCAGAGACCCTGGGGTTTTTTCAACTACTTCTGCAGCATGAGGGCATGGTCACCTTCAGGTTTAAACTAGAGTAAATGGTGGATTATCTGTAACTTGAATCTTTAAATCAAATCAAGATTTGAGGACTTCAGTGACTCAGCCAGATGTCCTGGAGCTATGAGTAAGGGGGTGTTGAGGTTCTGTGGCCTGCGATGTGCATGGGACAGATTAGATCAGTGGTTCTCAAACTATTTGCCATTGTCAGCCACACATGCAGCTCTCTGTGTGTTGTGTGGGCCACATCCACACAATATAAATATGCACTACCTGAGAGTGTCACATTGGCCACAACTATGTGCTGATTGGACTGTAAGTGGCCCATTGTCAGAGAACCACAGGACTAGATGATCCCTTCTGAGCTTCAAGTCCATGAATCTGAGCAGGCTGCTGATAAGGTGCCTTCTTCCCTATCAATCTCTCTCTCTCTGGCTCATGGGCCAGGTACAACAGCAGGGCTGAAACTACACTGTACTCTAGAGAGGGGCAATAACAATGGCAGCAGAAAACCCCTTTCCCTCCAATCCCTTTCGCCAACATGAATCTTGGCAAAGCCTTTAGTGTCAATGGTTTCATCTGGTCAATGGCACGGTGGGTGGCTTGGTGATTCGTGTTCATATCCACACATGGCCTCTCTCACCACCAGGGTCTCCCCTCCCTATGACCTACAGTAAATCTACAGGGCCACAGTCGGTGTTCCTTGTCAGTTAAGCACTTGGGGGGCCACCCAGGAGAAATTCACATGCTGTCCAACTGATTAGAAGAGTGCCCACAGCTGGCAACATGTGTCTACTGGTGGTGCACCTCTGCATGTGCCTCAGGGCATATAACATTTACCGTGTCCATGGATAGAAAAATGAGAGGGTACATTGACCACAGTCACCAGATGCCCCGCCTCAATGCACAAGGTAGGCATTTGATATGGCCCTGGTTATGTCCCTAAGAACTCTGCATGCATTCATGCAGCATTTAAAGAGCAATTTCCTGCCCTGACATTGATTTGCCTCCACTAAAATCCCATCTCAAGGTTCTTCCGTGCTTTCTGCTCCTCCCACTGTAGGCCAGCGTTACAATTCCCCTTTGGTTTACTCCATCCATAAAGCACACAACATTCTCCACCCAGGAACAACACCCCCTTCCTCCCCCCAATAACAGCACTGGCCACAAATGTCTGGCAAGTCCGGCAGGCTCCCAACAGTCTCTGACATTTAACGCTCTGCTGAGCTCTCTGGCAACACGGCAAACTCCGGCTTCCGAGAGCCTTCGGAGAGGATCAGAGACACTGCACGGCTGTTCTTTAAATAAATCAATCCAGACACACAGAACCAAAGGGAAGGAGGCGGCAGGGGGAGAGCCAAAGCTTGTCTAGACTAATCTGCATCAAGTTGTCAGGCTTCTTTGTGAGCCTCCTTCCGCTTCCATGTTAAGGATGAATATTTATCCTATCAGTGTTCATGAGCATCCAGTAAATACTGCAGAACACCTTCGCTTCTGCTGGCACAAACCTGCCTCCTCAGTCTATAGGTTGTGCTTTAGGTGTCAGCCACAGCCCAGTGCTGCCAGGGCATGGGTGGGGACGTGATGCATAAGGACTTGTATTATAAGCCAGTCAAGGGTTCAGGGAAAGCATTTGGAAGTGATAAGGGGAACACTGAAGGAATGTACCCCATGCCCGGCTTTCTTGGATGGCATGGAGTAAGTTCAGTGACAGTCGGCAGTATCATTGGGTGTACGCGCCATTGTCGCAAACTGAACAAGCAACAGATCTTGGGGTCAGCGGATGGACAGTGAGTTTTGTGTATGGAGGAACCCTGCACTGCCGCCTCCTAGTCATTTCAGGATCCATTTCAAAGCCACCCTCCCTGCTTTTAAAATGCATCATGCAATTTGTTTAATCCTACCTGTCTAAGGAGCATCATTGCTGTAACCTCCATGTGCTTCCCAATTACTGATGCGCTGTGAAGCAGGAAAATATTATTGACCCACTGGTGCAGGTGGGGAACTAGGGCACCAGGCAGATTAAATGGCTTGCCCAAGATCACACTGGAAATTTGTGGTTAAGACACAGAATCAAAACCACGTGTCCAAAGTCCCAGTTCCAAGATCCACACACAAGGCCTGCCTCTCACACGCCTTGCTTCTCTCCCACCACCCAGTCTTGCCAGGCGATAGGTCTGCCTGCACCCATGGGCTAGTCTACCAGAGCTAGCATCCAGCTAGTGTGGGTAAGAATAACAACAAAGACAGCTCAGCCTGGGCAGTACAAGCCTTGGGTATGTACTTGGCTTGCCAGCCTATTCTGAAGCCTGTACTTCAGAATCGGTCGAGGAGGAAAAGAAAAGAAAAAAAAAAGACACTGCACCTTTAAATCTCCTTGTCCCCACCAGATATGGCAAGGGAAGATTGTCCTTGTCGGCCTTCCAACTGAGAAAAATAGACAGGGGCCACAAATACCAGACTGTCTGGGCAAAAACCAGATATCTGGCAACTCTCCTACACTTGCTGGACTCAAGCTCACACAGCACTTGCACTGCCTTTGCTAGGTGGGCAGACCCTCACTGCAGGAGCCTTCTCTGAATCTCCTGCCATGAGGAAGTGCCATCCATCCAATTTCAGAACCCCACTTCAGAGCTTCTCTTTTCCTTCTGCTCCCACTCACAGGCTGTAACTCAGAGGTGCACAACAAGCAGCCTGTGGGCTGGACGTGGTTTACAAGGGTTAGCTCCTGGCGGGCTGGCAGGAGCTTTATTTACCCAAGAGTCTGCAGGCATGGCCACTTGCAGCTCCTGTTGCACTTGGTTTGCTGTTCCCAGCCAATGGACAAACCGCCGCCAACAAGAGCTGTGCCTGCGGACACTCAGGTAAATAGAGCTCCTGCCTGCCTGCCAGAGGCTAACCCTGACAAAGCCGCTTATTGCCCACCCCTGCTGTGACTGTAGAGCTCTCCCGAGTGAATAGAGAGTTTGGGGAGACAATACTCTGCCAGCGGAGACAGTTCTACAAAACAACTGCCTGAGCCTAGGAGCAGAGAAGGGAGAGAACCAAACAACCTCACTCCTGAAGTCAGACTTTGTGACTAGCTTGTAGAACGGGCCAAACCAGAACCCCAGCTCCCATCACCTGAACCTGGGAAACACGGTGCGAAAGCAACGCTCTGCAACTCGGGCCCATCGTTAATGAAGAGCACACAAAGTAATTTCTGGAGTTGGAAAGGCGGCGTTCATTCTTTCCAAGCCCTTTGTTTAGTCTCTCCTGCATCTGACGTCTGGGTCCCTCCCTCAAGGAACCGTGCACGGTGGGCAGTTTATAGGCTTTTACTGTAATCAGGGGGATTTCTTTCAATCCCTGCTGGAGAGAAAAAATGCATTGGGATTAAGGCTGAATTTCCATTCTAATGGGGGAGGGAGCTCGCTGTGGGACTCCCTCTGATTGTAAGACACAGCTAAACCCTTGTGCAACCCTTCCCTCCCTCACCACTGCATTGCACAGCTGTCCTGAAAGCTCAATGTGATGTGGTGCAGCAATAGGGTGCTCTCCCTTACCTGACACATTCATTCAGCAACAAGGCAAGCAAAGTCTTCCTGATTCATAGCTATTTAAGTGCTTGTGTGAAAACAGACAGTACTGTGGGGGAAGGGGCTGTCCCTGTTCGTAACAGTACCTAGACAGTGGGCACCTGGACGATGGATAATGCAAATAATAATGGTACACTAAGAATCATAGAACTGGAAGTGACCTCAAGAGGTCATCAAGTCCAGTCCCCTGCACTCGTAGCAGGACCAAGCACCATCCAGACCAGGGGTGGCCAACCCGCAGCTCACGAGCCTCACGTGGTTCTTCCCCCCTTAAAATGCAGCTTGCGAAGCCGCCCCTGAGCCCCTAGAAATGGTCCCCGGTTCACTGTGCTCATCGGGGTAGGGGAGCCAACCAGTGCGGCAATTCAAAATGCTCAACAACTCTGGGGGGCAGGTGGGGAGCTCTTCCTTCCCCCCCCCCCACCCTCAACAACTCGGGGTGGTGGGTGGGGAGAGAATTCTGGTGCAGCTCTTTGCATTTTTTCCACCGCTGTTTCGGCTCTCTTCGTTTAATGGGTTGACCACCCCTGATCTAGATTATCCCTAACAGGTGTTTGTCTAACCTACTTTTAAAAATTTTCCAATAACGGAAATTCCACAGCCTCCCCAGGCAATTTATTCCAGTGCTTAACCACACCCTGATAGTTAGGACGTTTTTCCAATGTCCAACCTATACCTGCCTTACTGCTGTTTAAGTCCATTGCTTCTTGTCCTATCAGAGGTTAAGGAGAATAATTTCTCTCCCTCCTGCTTGTAACAGCCTTTTAGATACTTAAAAGCTGTTATGTCCCCTCTCAGTTTTCTCTTTTCCAGAGTAAACAAACCTAATTCTTTCAGACTTCCCTCATAGGTCATGTTTTCTAGAACTTAAATAATTTTTATTACTCTTCTCTGAACCTGCTCCAATTTGTCTATCTCTTTCTTGAAATGTAGTGCCCAGAACTGGTCACAATATACCAGCTGAGGCCTAATCAGTGTGGAGTAGAGCAGAAGAAGGACTTCTCCTGTCTTGCTTACACATCCCAGAGTGGCATTTGCTTTTTCTGCAACAATGTCAGCCAATGCAAAGAAACTATTTGACAAACCTTTTGAATTCCAATTGTTAGAGCCCTGTAGCTCTTAAATGCACATTTATCCTTATAAATCAAAAGCTTCAAGTGTAATAAAAAACAAGGAATAAATACCCAGCATTCACAAATAAGCCCCACCACAGCCCATCAGTAGCAGACCGTCATTCATGAGTTTCTCTTTCACTTACAGAACATGCAAATGATGGAACAAAACACCAAACATCTCAGGGCTCAGATCCACATTTCATTTCTGTGCATTCAAAACAGTTACAAAGAGGAAACTTTGAGCTCTATAAATTCTGAGTATATTTTAAGAGAGTATCTTAGCACAGAGCATCCACTTGTACAGAGCAGATTGTGCGCACGGCACGCTGAGAGTCTTGTGAGCAGAAGGCCAACAGCCCTCCAGCAACTTTGTCATGAAGAATAATTTCTGGCATGGAAGAATCCTGCACACAGCTGTACATGAGCCCCACCAAAATGTGTGCTCTCCTTTTTATTAAAAATACATATCCTGCCACCAGAAGCTGCTCAACTGAGGATTAACTAAGATTCACTAGGGATTACAAATGTAATATTTTAAAGGGGAAGCAGAGTTTACTAGATAACACACACTAATCATGGGAAGGGTGGTTTCTGGCTAAGGCCCCAAGAGATCCAGGTTCAATCCCCTGCCCTGCCACAGACTATAAGACCTTGGGCAAGTCACTTGCCCTACACTGTGCCTGTAAATGTGGGGTGATGTTCATGTCTCCCATGCTTTGTCTTTTGATTGCAAATTCTTTGGAGGCAGGGACTATCTTCTCACATGCCCAGCAGCACAATGGGGCCCTGATCTCAGCTGCTATTGTAGTAAGAGTAGTGATAATATTAAACATCACTTTCAATGGCCTTAAATAGAATGAACACAAATAATTGTATAAGAAGGTAACATCTTGACAGCCTGGTGTTAGGGTATAAATCTGACTAGAGCTGCCATTTCTGAGCATGATAAACGGCAAGTTTATTTGTTTTTTGTTGATTAAATAATGGATAAACTTAACTGTTTAGCTCATAAAACTCACAAGGCAACATCATCAGATGGTCTGGCTTTCCCATGCAGACAAGCAGCAGTTGCAGTCTCTTCATCCTGCCCCGCTTTACAGTATATTGACCATGTAGTAACTACAACACCATTTAGGCCCCAATTCAGCAAAGACTTAAGAATGTGAGGTGTCATTAGAGGAGGTTTTAGAACAAATTGATAAACTTAAAACTAACCAGTCACCAGGACTTGTTGGCATTCACCCAAGAGTTCTTAAAAAACTCAAATGTGAAATTGTGGAACTATTAACTGTGGTTTGTAACCTATCCTTTAAATCAGCTTCTGTACCCAATGACTGGAAGATAGCTAATGTAACGCCAATATTTAAAAAGGGCTTTAGAGGTGATCCTGGCAATTACAGACCAGTAAGTCTAACGTCAGTACCGGGCAGATTAGTTGAAACTGTAGTAAAGAATAAAATTGTCAGACACATAGATAAACATAATTTGTTGGAGAAAAAATCAACATGGTTTCTGTAAAAGGAAATCATGCCTTACTAATCTGCTAGAGTTCTTTGAGGGGGTCAACAAACATGTGGACAAGGGAGAGCCTGTGGATATAGTATACTTAGATTTCCAGAAAGCCTTTCATATGGTTCTTCACCACAGGCTGGTAAATAAAGTAAGTTGTCATGGGGTAAGAGGGAAGGCCCTTTAATGGATTGATAATTGGTTAAAAGACAAGATACAAAGGGTAGGAATAAATGGTAAGTTTTCCGACTAGAGAGAGGTAACTAGTGGGGTCCCCCAAGGGTCTGTCCTGGGACCAAACCTATTCAACTTATTTATAAATGATCAAGAGAAAGGGGTAAACAGAGAGGTGGCAAAATCTGCAGATGATATGAAACTGCTCAAGATAGTTAAGACCAAAGCAGACTTTGAAGAGTTTCAAAAAGATCTCAACAAACTAAGTGATTGAGCAACAAAATGGCAAATGAAATTTAATGTTGATAAATGTAAAGTAATGCACGGTGGAAAAAATAATCCCGACTATGCATACAATATGATGGGGACTAATTTGGCTACAGCTACTCAAGAAAGAGATCTTGGAGTCATGTGAATAGTTCTCTGAAAACATCCACTCAGTGTTCAGCGGCAGTCAAAAAAGCAAAAAGAATGGTAGGAATCATTAAAGAAGGGATAGAGAATAAGACAGAAAATATCTTATTGACTCTATATAAAACCATGGTGTCACGTAACTGGTTTTTAAGGGGACCAGCCAGATCACTGCTGTACCCATGAGGGGGAGGGGTTGCCCCAAAGTCTATACAAAGGGGGCCATGTGAGGTATCAAATGAAAGCTTATGTTCTACTGATTCTGTGTATGCTACTCATGTTCTTGTATGATGTCTGTATGTGGAGTTATGAATATGGACTCTGTGCTGATACTGGCCTGCACTGCCTGTTGTAAAGGAGGATTGTAGAATAAATGACTATGCTAATTAGCACAGCCCTAAGGACAATGACTCTCAAGGTGCCCAATACACACCTGAGGAATGCATCTGGGAACATGCAAACCATCCAGGGCATAATGGCTGCCAGCATGTGAAACACAAACAGGTGACTTGACCACGTGAATCGCTCTGACTTGGGAGACCAGGAATGGATATAAAAATGCCATGAGGCGGTCTCCATCTTGCCTTCAATTCTGCCACTAATCCCAGATGCAGCCTTGTGAAGGCCAGCGAGCCAGGGAGGACTGTCGACCCATCCTGACATAGGACGTATACCAGAGACTTTTAAGATAGCAGTTTGTAACATCTCTGCTGAGAGCCTGCATCAAGAACTTGGTGATTGGTGCATGTAATGTATTTTCTTTAACAACCTTACTCTCCGCCTTTTCTTTCTTTTATTAATAAACGTTTAGATTTTAGTTTCTATAGGATTGGCCCAGCGTGATCTTGTGGGTAAGATCCAAAGTGTAAATTGACTGGGAACTGTGGCTGGTCTTTTGGGGCCAGGAGAACCCCTTTCGGGGTAAGTCAGATTGGATTCTATAACCCCTCACCTGTGTGTTAGGCCTGGGGCTGATAGTGGCACAGGGAGAGCTGGGATGTCTGAAGTTTCCTGCTGGCCAGATTTTTGCTCATGAAGTTTCCTGCTGGCCAGATTGGCAGCTGAAGTGCTCAGTATGACTGGTTTGTGGCTGTAAGGAGCCCTGATTTTGAGCAATTCATCCTGAGCGGACGCTTTCAGCGGTGCCCAGACCCGGCCCGGTCCGTCACACATGGTACACTCACATCTTGAATACTGTGTACAGATGTGGTCGCCTCATCTCAAAAAAGATATATTGGCATTGGAAAAGGTTCAGAAAAGGACAACAAAAATGATTAGGGGTTTGGAACGGGTCCCATATGAAGAGAGATTAAAAAGACTTGGACTTTTCAGCTTAGAAAAGAGGAGACTAAGGGGGGTTATGATAGAGGTCTATACAATCATGACTGGTATGGAAAATGTGAAAAAGAAAAAGTTATTTACTTATTCCTACAATATAAAAACTAGGGGTCACCAAATGAAATTACTAGGCAGCAGGTTTAAAACAAACAAAAGGATTTATTCTTCACTAGGCGCACAGTCAACTTGTGGAACTCCTTGCCAGAGGATGTGGTGAAGGATAGGACTTCAACAGGGTTCAAAAAAGAGCTAAATAGATTCATGGAGGTTAGGTCCATCAGTGGCTGTTAGCCAGGATGGGTAGGAATGGTGCCCCTCACCTCTGTTTGTCTGGAAATGGGTGATAGGGGAGGGATTATGTGAGGATTACCTGTTGTGTTCCCTCCCTCTGGGGCATTTGGTATTGGCCACTGTCGGCAGACAGGATACTGGCTAGAGGGACCATTGTTCTGACCAAGTATGGCCGTTCTTATGTTCTTAATGTACTGCAGTCCATGTCCATTCTGCAAGGCCCCACAGCACACACTGGAACTTTAAGCATCCCTGTGTTTGACACGAGGCATGTGCTAAAGAACCCTGCTGGATCAGGGCAGAGGACTCAGGCTCTTGAGTCAATAGCAATGCTGATAGCAGCATCCAAATCTCCGGCCCACCAGACTTGTTCTCTCTCACAAAGCCAGCCGCCCTCCTGTGTACAGATCTGGCATGAGAGGGGCAAACCAAGTGTCCATTTCAGCCCAGCTTGCTCGGGTGCATTCTGCATGCTGGGCCTGGCAGATCACATAGCTCACCTGCGGGTGCAGTGGGGACTCCAGCAGGGGCAGGCTGAAATGTGACATGTGACGTTTATGCTCCACTGCTGGGTGGTGGCGGGGGACGTGGCCGTGCTCCATGTGGACTAACAGCTCCATGCAGCAGGTAACATGGGCCTCCAGGGAAATCTGCCTGAGGCAAACGGTCACCTAATGCAAGGTCCCTTCTCTTTGCCCTATCCGCTCACTCCTAATGCCACCGCCTCCTCCCCATCCCACTTGCTGCCGTAGCTAAGCCATTTAGAAAGAACTGCCCTCTCTCTCCTGGGCCTTGTTGTGGGGTTGCAGCCTCCCTTCAACCATTCCTACCTCAGAGAGCCCCTCTGACATGGAATTGTGAGGACTCCCGCTCCTTTCCCCCTCTCCCCCATCAGCTTTCATGAGCCCCTGGCCTAGGGGCTTCATTATTAACTGAGCTGCAAAGGGCCCGACAGCCTGGAGTGCAGCTTTAGGGAGAGGAAGCCCAAATAAAAAGTTGTTTCAGGTTCCCAGCCATAGTCTATGTAAACCACATGGCTCAGGCTATGTCCACACTACAGCAAGGGGTGCAATACCCTTGCTCACATGCATGTGCTCACACTAACTCCTGTCGAGCTAGCACGAACAGGGGCGCCCCAGTAGCAGCGGATGCACAGTCGAGCTGTGCTGAGGGCCAACCCTGTCTGAAAGCAGTGGGTAGAGGTGCTCGCTGCCGCTACCCGTACTACCGCAGCTACCCTGCTGTTTCTGCCCAAGGAGTGCTAGTACAAATACCTGTACGCAAGCAGCGGAAATCACACAGAGCAGCCTTAGTCTACACCAGCTGAATTACACCCTCCCCCTAGGGCAGGTGTGTGGACTCAATATAAGGAACAATGAACAATGACAGACTGAAATATCTCAAGTTTTGGGCACGGAGGGAAAAGAAAAAACTTCTGATTTTATCCTGAGCTGCCTGATGTCATTGCTATATTGTGACAACTTGCCCTTCTTAGTAAACATAAGTAAGGTGGCAAAGAGATTTGCCAGGATGTGATGACTCAGATGTATGTGTTTTGGGATGCAAATGAAGAGAGACTTCATTGGTTCCAGGACAGGAAGAAACCACCATGATCATCTGTTAAACTGTTTCTGGTTTAACAGAGGCCTTAGGACTTCCCTGGTGTGATTCCTGCTTGAACTTGTCTATAGCATATCTGGTTCATACGTCGAGGGCTCAGACCTCTATTGCCTTAATAAAATCCTGATTTTCCCTGCAAGTCTCTGAGAGAAATCAGAAAAAGACAGGAACTAACTTAAATGTAGCATTTCTGGAGAATACAAGCAAATTTATAAAGTTACTATGTAGATATGGGATAGAAATCAAGAGCAAAGCCACTGAAGCCAAAGGAGTTACAATGAGCAAGAAAAAAATCGGAACCATGGATTTAGAGAAAAAAAGCTCCTGTTTTTAGGATTACAGAGATGGCAGCTTATGGTGGCAGAATTTACACAACATGCAGAAACTCATCACATGTCAAAAGTGGGCAGCAAGTGAAGGTAATTTACAAAGCAAGAAAGGAGATGATGGAATCTCTGATTGCAGAACTCTCCACCCCAATTGTTAAAGCAATAAGACAGCAGGGGTGACTCACTAATATTACAGCCTGAAATTAACACGTCCCTACAATAAGAGCCAATATGGTGGAATGTGGTTAAGATTCTTCTTCTTCAGCCACATATACTGGGAATACATTTTTCTCTCTCTTTTCCAAGTCAATTTCAGAAGTTCACAAGTTATGAGACAGTATTTGCTTTTCAAAAATAACAGCAACGTTATCATATAAACTAATCCTTTTCCTCTACCCTTTCCAACCCTAATGCAAACATGTGGGTCCTTTATGTACCTTTATGTACCTTGTGCCCCCCAGTACTTTGGTACATCTCCAGGAAGAATACAAAGGGAACACAGAAAGGCAGCAGTTTGCCAGTCAGTCTGCAATCAGATTTTCATGGGCTACATTTTCTAAGTGTCCATGCAAATGATAAAATTCATGGGTAAGGTCAATTACCATGTGCGACTCCAGTGTAAACAGCAGCAGCTGGCTTCTGGGTATGGTCTTTAATGTCAGCACTTCTATTCAACACCTGTGTGAGTGGTTCTCTACTTTTCCCATGCTGCCACCACTTTGCCAAGACTCCCTCTCTCTGAACAGTACAGGAAGAGCAGGGTAGTCATAAACCCCAAGTTAAAACATTTGACTTAGATAAATAGAAGTGATTAAACTGTAAAAATCAGCATCTTTGC
Source organism: Pelodiscus sinensis (assembly GCF_052426305.1). Taxonomy (NCBI): domain Eukaryota; kingdom Metazoa; phylum Chordata; order Testudines; family Trionychidae; genus Pelodiscus; species Pelodiscus sinensis. Next base: position 20,149,222 of record NC_143071.1, read on the forward strand.
TGCCACTGAAGAATGAATGGTGTTATCAGCAAAAGATGCTGGCGGATAACAATTAGACTCTTGCCATCAGGAAAGGGTGTCTGCTTTATATCCTGCACCCAATGCACTAGGAGTCCGGTTTATGAATACGGGGGGCCAGAGAGGACATCAAAACTCCTGCATCTGCATGGGCATTTCCAGGACATACAATCATGAGAAATGCAGGGTTCCAGGCAGTGACCCATCTCGAGTACAGAGATGTGTAACCTCAATGGCCTAGCTAGGAAATGTGTTTGGAAATGGACCTCGCATGCACAGAACACAGACTGGGGTATCTAGTCTGTGCCCGTCAGCTCTCCCCTTGCACAAACCAAAGAATGCCTCTGGGCCTCATCACATGTGCCAGGAGAGGAGTTAAAGGTGAGGCAATAGAAGTTGTGGTAAGTGGAGCAGGGACATGCACCAGCCTCTCCTGTCTTTGATGCTGGGCTCAGGCATAAGCTCATGTCACAAAGGGCTCTGGGAGTCAGTTAAGGGTCTCATTTGTGTGCATCACAGCTCAGCACCACCAGCAGTGCGTGTTCTCCAGAGAACCAGTAATGGTAGGGATATTGCATATCAGCTTTGAGCTGCACTGGAACAGCTGCCTTGAGATGCTTGATGAGTACCTGCCTGCACCAGTGCTGTCGGCATCTCCATATCAAGAGTTCTAGGGTCACCTGCAAATGTAGAAGGCAAAATCCTAGGCCCTGTTGAAGTTAGTGGGGTCTCAGTCAGAAAACAGAGCATCAGTTCGACATTGTCTAATTGTAGGGATGTGCCTGAAACTACCCAACTGGGGGAAAGTTCAGATCTGCATGTAAAATGCAGATCTCTGCAATGGGCTGATCCAACCACTCCCACCGATTTTAGGGATCCCTGCTTGTATGCAGGGATCTGAGTTTTGAAGCTCAGGCAGGTGTGAGAGAAGAACCCACCCATCACAGATTTTTCTGTCCAAATGGCAATTCTCGTTCCATGTCTCACAGTATCAGATTCCACCACCCCAACTGCAAACCCAGCTGAGTTAATTCCACTCTACCACCACAGGTCTGTTTCCCAGGAAGTTCAAGTCGCTGTTCTCTCCAAAGAGGTATCCCTCTGGGTGCGTGGAGTCGAACTTCTCACCTCCCATGATGAAATGGCTGGCAAAGTAGCTCCCTAAAAAGGGGCAGAAAAAAACAGAAGCTGTTAGAAACACTGAATGGTGCTGGAAAGTGAACGTGATAAACTGCCAAGCAATGAAACGGTTTCAGTAATTTCCAACTCAGATGCCTGCAGCCATGGGGAGGAGGGGCAATTCTGTGGGTAGAAGGGCAGCACAGCAGCCACTGAAATTAAACACATTTAGTCTACATACTCAGACTTTGCTTTGTCTGTGAAAATGCTTCACATAAATCGCGCAGGCTAAAGCCACCAGAAAGAGCCATCACTGACAAGAGACAGGTTAAAAACGTAACATTGTGTCTGGTGGGGGGGGGGGGGGGGGGGGGGGGATCTAAGGCAGTGGTGCGCAACCTGTGGGTCAAGACTTTCTTCCGGGGGGGAGGGGGGGAATCGCAGCACCAGGCTGGCTGCCATTTTTTTCCTGTCTCAGCATGCATGAGTGGCAGATGAGCAGAGCGACATTTAAAGGGGCCGCACTTTCTTTTTTGTGGCGTAATTAAAATTTTCCCGGGGTCGCATCAGGAAAAAGGTTGCACACCACTGAGCTAAGGCAGAGGTCAGCAACCTATGGCTCTCAAGTCAAATATGGCTCAGTATGGAACCAAATATGACTCTTTTTTCATTAAGTTAAAAAGTTGCCTGTATTTTGGGAATGACAAATTAATTCAAATTTTTAAAAACTGTGTAATTACCCCTGCCAAGAGGGTCTTTTTTGTCTAGTTGATCTCTACCCAGAGGTGAAAGGAAGGCAGTGCACCCCAGTAAGAACCGGCTGCGCTGCGGCAAGAGGGGATGTGCTGTAGGGGACGTGTACACGCTCCCAGCCAGGATAGTGAGAGGGGCTGGTGGTGGCAGATGCCTCCAACTGGTCGTGGCCTCCCGGCCCCAGGCCCTATCTGACTGCCGCGGTCTGTTCCCAGCCGCTATGCTCCTGGGGCAGACCCCATGGTCTAGCCCCAACAGCCCCATGACTACTGCAACAGCCCAGCTGCGGTGGCCAAGCTTGGGCTCTGGCTGTGGCAGTCTGGCCAACAAGGCCCCAATCGGGGCCCAGCCCCCATCTGCCCACAGCATTCTGTCCACAACCCCGATCCTGGGGCATGCCCCAGTCTGGCACCCATATGGCCACAGGAAGGGCATGGATAGGAGGGGAGGCTGCAGTGTTCCTGGCCTGGCCCCTCATCCTGCCACTACTGCCCAGGTGCAGCAAGCAGCCCTGACCAGGTCAAGTAATCTGGCCCCAGGCCTCCCCACATGCCCTGTCTCCTACACCTCCCACTCATCCCACCAGTCCTTCCGCTTGGGGTTAGCACCGCTGTCAACAGGGATGGCCTATTTTTAAAGGGAAACTCCAGGGAATTGTTCTATTCCTGTATTTTGGTGATTAGATAGACTCACAGAAGACAGGAGAATTCAAGGCAGCTTTTAAGAGAGACCTGTCCTGATGTCAGCATCGCCTCTTACCTAGCTCAGAGGGGGGCCCACTTTAATGGTACTTCCCCAAAAGAGACCTGTCAGTGAGTAGTACTCCCGGCCTACTCAGACCAGGAACCCACAGAGTCACAGGCCGCTCCATCCTGGAGTCTAGTTTGTTAATGACACTTCCAAAATAATTCTGTGCAAAACCCCAGCCTAAGTCTTCCCCCAGGCACAGCTGTTCCTAGGGAGTCTTTCCATCAGGACATTCCCCAGCCGGCTCACCATCATGTAAGGGGGCGGGTTAAGTGATAGAATTGACTTTGTGGTCTCTTGGAGGCAGAGCTGTAGCAACACCCAGCAGGTGAAAGGAGCTGTCTGGGGCTGCTCACCTCCATCCAGGATTGCACCAGCCCCAAGCTTCCCATTCCCCACCCCAGCTGCCATTTAGGGAGGGTAGAGGGGCTGCAGCTGGGGTGGGGGATGGGAAACTTGGGGCTGGTGCAATCCTGGATGGAGGTGAGCAGCCCCAGACAGCTCCTTTCACCTGCTGGGTGTTGCTTCAGCTCTGCCTCCAAGAGACCACAAAGTCACTTCTATCACTTCCCGCCCCTCAGGAAGCAAGGGGAAAGTGCAGAGTTTGCTCCATTCCTCACTCGGGCTGGGGAGCACAGGCAGCAGATGAACCTGGACCTGCCCCAGCTGAGGGACATGCACCACGCCCCCAGCTGTGCCTGCTGGAGCTGCATTGGCCATGGCGAGACACTTCTCACGTGGCTCCAAACTACTGGGCTGTGTCTACACTGGGCCACTTATTCCGGAAAATCAGCCACTTTTCCGGAATAAGCTGCGAGCTGTCTACACTGGCCCTTGAATTTCCAGAAAAGCAACGATGCTCTACTGTACAAAATCAGCCACTATTCCGGAAAAACTATTCTGCTCCCGCTCGGGCATAAGTCCTTATTCTGGAACACTGTTCCGGAAAAGGGCCAGTGTAGACAGCCCAGTAGTCTTTTCTGGAAAAAAGCTCCGATCGTGAAAACGACGATCGGGGCTCTTTTCCGGAAAAGCGCATCTACATTGGCCACAGATGCTTTTCCGGAAAAGCAGCCTGCCAATGTAGATTCTCCTTTTCCGGAAAAACTGAAAACGGAATAGTATTCCGTTTTAAGCAGTTCCGGAAATTCATGCCAGTGTAGACACAGCCCTGCAGTATAAAAGGTCTGGGGTTGTCCTCTGTCCCCACAAGGCGGCCTGCATACTGAACCCCTCACTCCCACCCCCACCCCACAGCAATGATTCAAATGAAAGAAAAACAAATGGAGCCAGTTGGGTTACCAGGTGTCCGGTATTCTACCGGACAGTCCGGTATTTGCGCTCTTTGTCCGGTAAAAAAAATCAGAGAATACTGGACAAGTGCAATGTCCGATATTCTCTGATTCTTCCGGCTGCGCACCGGACAGAAGCCTGGCGGGTGCGTGGGGAGCGGCTGGAAGGCGGGGTCATGATTGGCGCTAGGAGCCTGCGATTGCGCAGAAGCCTGGCGGGGGCGGAGGGAGTGGCTGGGACACCCCCCGCCCCTGCCAGGCTTCTGCGCAATCACAGGCTCCCAGCCTGGGAGTCCTAGCTGGGAGGTGGGGCCAGGATTGCTGCTCTGGGTGCTTCAGAAGCCTAGCTGGGACTCCCAGGCTGGAAGGCGGGGCCACGATCGCACTGGGGGCCTGTGATTGCGCAGAAGCCTGGTGGGGGCGGGAGGAGTGGCTGAGAGTCCGCCCCTGCAAGGCTTCTGCACAATCACAGGCTCCCAGTGCCGATCGTGGCCCCGCCTCCCAGCCTGGGAATCGTTGCTTATCCCGTGTTCTTTTTTTTTTTTTTTGCTCGACCAAAAAAATACTGGATGTCCAGTATTTTTTGGGAGACCATCTGGCAACCCTAGCAACTCCATGGTTGAGGCTCTCTCATGGCCAAGCTGATCCCTTTGGTCCCATTTACTTCCTCAGAGCAGCATTCTGGCAGCTTCCAGTCCAATCATTCCCCTGATTTTTTAAGTACCTCTCTGTCTAGTGAGCTGCTTCTCTTTGCAACTGCTTAGAGTGACCCCAGTAGCTCTTTAATTCAGAAAAGCCTCTCCACAGGCCAGACCTTGAGATCCTTATGCCGATTTTCGGAGGTAACATTTTCAGTCACTTTGGAGTTTTTGAAGAGCCCAAGTTATTTCTCAGGCAAATTTCTCATGGAGACAGTGGAAATTTGCTTGCATAAGGATGTAGCATGTTGGCCAAGTCTTGAGGTCAGTTTTCATTGGCACCACCTGTTCAGGTACCTTAATGAAAAGTACAATTAAGGTTTACCTCATTACCACTCAGGTCTTGAGCACATTCTCCTTCAGCACATGCCTGTTAATGGAAGCTATTTTGCTTGCCTCTAGGCAGAGCAGATCCCGGACATGAGTTAATGCCTCACATACATTTCCCAGACCTCAGACACCTGCCCCTTCGCCCTCTAAACAACTCACAGATTTCACAGTAAAAGGTCTAACCAACTTTTAACAAGTGAGCCTTAATCCCAGCCACGCCAGCGGGAATGGATAGCCTCTGACTTGCAAGAGATAAAAGAAGGAAGATTGTTCTCTAACAATTCTTCAGTGTCACAAATGGAGAGAAACCAGATAAAAGCTGGGGATTAGAAACAGAAGTGCTAATCCTTGTAGTAGACTTGATTTAATTTCTAGGGTTGCTAGAGAAGACTGCAGCAGCAGCCCTGCTTCCCCATCCCCTCCTCTCCCAGTACTGTCCTGCCAGAATGAAGGCATGTCTCCGAAAGCCTCAGAAACTGGAGGAAGGGAGCAGCTTAAGGTTAGAAGCTGAGTCCGTCTTCCTCTGAAATACTGAAACACACCAGAAGACACTCACTGACTCAGGGTAGATCAGGAACAATTCTGGAGTAGCCAGTGTGGAATTACAAATTGGTGTGGGATCAGACTCAGACCCTGTATGTCTCAATACATCTGTTCCATTAAAACAGTGAGGCTGTGTCTAGACTGGTAAGTTTTTCCGCAAAAGCAAGTGCTTTTGCGGAAAAACTTGCCAGCTGTTTACACTGGCCGCTTGAATTTCCACAAGAACACTGACTTCCTACTGTCTGAAATCAGTGCTTCTTGCGGAAATACTATGCTGCTCCCGTTCGGGCAAAAGTCCTTTTGCGCAAAGCTTTTGCGCAAAAGGGCCAGTGTAGACAGCTCAGATTTGTTTTGCGCAAAATAGCCCCAATTGCGAAAATGGCGATCGAGGCTTTTTTGCGCAAAAGCACGTCTAGATTGGCACGGACGCTTTTCTGCAAAAAGTGCTTTTGCGGAAAAGCATCCGTGCCAATCTAGACGCTCTTTTCCGCAAATGCTTTTAACAGAAAACTTTTCCGTTAAAAGCATTTGCGGAAAATCATGCCAGTCTAGACGTAGCCTGACTGCCTGCAACTCCCAGCTTTACACATGATATGCCAGGGGGCATCCATCTGAACTGAGTTTTGCCTGTTCTCAGTCAGCAATATTCTGTATGTAAAGTTCAAGTGTAGATAGAGACGAATGGCTAAATGTGATATTATTCATCCAAATGTTTGACTTTCATTGATCTCAACAGGTGTTCTTCCAGGCATCTACAGCACCCATCCTGAAACCAGTTCCAGACAGGCAAACCCTAGGGCTGATTCAGCAACACAGTGGTGTGAGGGTGTGTGTGCTGAACAAGTTGCGGGAATGCAGCAGTCTAAGACAATACCGGCACCTGCCCTGGAAGAACCCTCATTAAGCACTAATGCTTTTACTTTAATAATATGTTTATAAATTCACCAGATTTGTGCTTGTGCTTGTGCTTGTGCTTGAAGACTATGGGTTTGAGCACAGACTGTACTTTCCCCCTAAGCATGAAGACACACATAACTACAGTGTGTATACATGGGCTGTCAGAAACATGCACACATTTCAAGGCTGATTTTCTACCGTTAAGCAATCAGAAATTTAGAATGGCTGTACTGTTCCCTCCACCCAACGTGGCTTGTTTTGTAGATCTGAGGCCTACAAATCAAGTCAAGTTTGAAGAACATCAGTTCAGTAGTTTTAAAGTTCTGAACACCAAAATTCAGTAACCCTGAAATCACCTTAACTTACACTTACTTGTTTAGAATAGAAAGCAGGCGTGGGCAGCAAAATGGCAGCAATTTACCAGGGTTAGCCCCAGCAGTTGCTGTTGCTACATTTACCTGTGCTATGCAGATATGGGCAACTGCAGCTCCTATTGGCTGCAGATTGCCATTCCCAGCCAATGGGAGCTATGGGAAGTGGCATGAACCAGAACACCACTTCCTGCAGCTCCCATTGGCTGGGAACAGTGATCTGCAGCCAACAGGAGCTGCAATCGCCTGTATCTGTGGATGCACCAGTAAATAAAAAGTGACAGCCTACCAGGGGTTAGCCTTAGGGATCTGAATCTGGCCCATGGGCTGGTATTTGCCCACCGCGACAGAGGCACAGACATAGGAATAAGCACTTGCCCTGTAATAGGTGGACATGATCAATATTTTGATGAACGGAGGCATTTTTCAGGAATACAAATGGGAAGCACCCATTCAGGAATACAAATGGGAAACTTTCAATGAGAGTTGGGCACCGAACGTTCTTTGAAATTACTTCCCTATGCCTGCAAACAAGTTTACTAGCATCACAAACAGGTACTTGCTGGGACTATTAACTGGACTTTTCTTTTTTACCTCAAATCAAAATCTAGGAAATTAACTGCCAATGATGAGAGTAATGCCATGCTCAGGGGGCAAAGTTAAGCTGCAAAGAGTCAGGAAAGATGAAAAAGTAAAGATGAATGTGCAACCTTAAGTCTGTTCTTAAGCTCTTTCTTGTAGACATTGCAGTCTTGATCAGAGGTTACATAGATGCAAATATACTTAGGGCTGTCAAATAGTAGCTCATTTTAAGAGATACTATGTGGACACATCATTAAAGTCTACGGCAGAAGCGTAAGTGCAATGAGGCATAACTGTATGATGTAGTGTGTCGGTCAGTGACCTAGGACCCAGCAGACCAGCATTCTATGCCCAGCTCCGCCACTGCCCTGCAGTGACACAATAGGCAAGTCACTTCACCCCTGTGCTTCCCTTTATCTGCCTTGTCTATAGGCTTATACACATGTGTGTGCAAGGACAAGTTCTTACTGTTGATGCAATGGGGCCATAGCTGAAACTGGCCTCTCAGGACACTACCATATCTCAAATAATAATACAATTGTTTAATTAACCTTAATTTTCATGTTCTGACATTTCAGTGTTTTGCAGCCTCTGGCTTCTATGGACTCCATGCAGAGTTACACATGGAGTTACATGCTGGATGAAGGCCTTTAGAGGTGGAGGTGATGTCTGACAGTTTCAAGCAGAAGCTAAAAGTTACACTGTGCAATTTAAAAGAAGAAAACCACCAGACCTAAATGGATACAAAGACACAGCTCACAGTTTAGGAAGGCTCGACTATCAATTATTGATGCCTGCTGCTTTCTGTCCCCATTTTCCACGTGCATAATTTATAGGTAAGATAGTTTCACAGAGAGAAAGCAGACATCTGAATGATCCTCACTGTGAGCTGCCCTCAACCTCTACTAAAACCAATATGGGCACGTGTCTCTGTGGGTAGGGTGGGGTGAGCAGTGGGAACATACATCGCCTGGTTTCACTTGGGCAGATTAAGTGAGTTGGGCAGAATCAAGGAAGAGTCCTGTGGCACTTTAGAGACTAAGAGATTTATTAGGGCTTTCATGGGTAAAACCCACATCATCAGATGAATTGGAGTGGAAATTACAGAGGCAGGGATGTGTATGTGTATAAATAAGAACAACAAAAGAAAGTTGTGAGAAGAGTAAAACACAGAAGGGCACATTAAACCTTCTCAGGGAATTTCCTAGGCCCCTAACAAAGTTTAAAAGAGGGCAGCCTGCAGTAAGTAGAAGCACCATTTATTGTATCTGCTCTACAATCCTGAAGCTCTGGGTTCAAGGTTAACCAGTGAACCATGAGCCAACCAGTTCCAGTTAACCAGTGGGGCTGGAACAGCTCTTCACCCACCGCAGGCAGGGGCATTCCAGCCTGGCCAGAGTCCCTATCTGTGAAGGGGGGCAGAGGAGCACGCAAGCAGGACAGGTTGGGCTGGAGTGGCCCTCCCACCTGCTCCCCCTTTAATCTGCTAACCAATTAAATGAGATTTTACATCTCTAGTTCAAATCCTGCTCTAGCACGAGATCTACTCCCCATCGCACTCTGGAAAGGCCACCTCTGGAGTGGCACATAGGGAGAACACTGGCCTGCAGTTACTTCTCAGTGAGCACCCCCTGCACAGAGGCGAAGGGGGTCTCTCTGCCAATCAGAAAGGAGACGAGTCTCACCTGTGCGTGGCACTTGATGCTCTGTACCTGCCTCCTCAGTGCCTGCTTCTAGACAGGGCCCTGCAGCCTCTTGCTTTCCTGAGCCACAAACATGCAGGCTGAAGGAGATGAAAAGAAGTCAAAGGCCAGGGCCCAATGCTCCCTGCGCAGGCAAGGGAGAACAACAGCTAGTGTAGATGGAGCAATACTGCTCCAGAATCACCTGTTGGCCTCGGGCCCCGTGGAAGGGGAATCAGGAGAAGCCGCTTTGTGCTGCTTGTTCTCATCAGAACCCAGATGTCAGTGCTAGAGGCACAGGCTCCTACGCCCCCCGTGCATGGGCTGGACAGAGGAGCCAATGGCTGCATTTCTCCCAAGGGAGCAATGATGCTGGAAAAGTTCCATCTGCAGGCTTGGACCTTCCTTTACCTGGATCAGAAGGATTTGGAGATCCTCCTGGCTGGCTCAAGCCCCTCCACCTTTTGCATTAGTCCGAGCCCCATCTGTGGGCACAAAGGGTTGTCTTGTGGCGACTGGAACTCAGCAGCTCTGGGTTGTTTCCAGATCTGCCAGATGTTCCACGGGACCTGGTGCAAACCAAACCATCTCCCTAGGCCTCAGTTCCTTGTCTGTGAAAGGGGGATATGGTGTGTGAGGGTAGGGGCGTGGCTTCTCACTCGCACCTTGGTCAAATCCACACAGTTCCCTCTCCCCCATCATAAACACCAGTGTCCTTTCAGACAGACTCAGTTGCTTGTGAGGGGGGAAATGTTGCCCATTCCTGGTGCCCAAGGAAGGAATTTAGATTTCCCAGGTTTCTGGGTGGGGGTTTGAGCTTCTTTTGACTTATAGTTTGAAGAACCCCCCTAAATATTGATCCAGGTCCTTGCTGCTGACACCTCCTGGCAGAGGGGTTACACACGATTTGTCTCTCTGATCTAGTGAGACTGTACACTCCTCTGGGCATCTATATAGCACCTAGTACAGCAAGGCTGGGGCATCTAGGCGCTACTGCAATTCCAACTCAGTCATGTGAGCTGCAGGGTGTGTGCCCAGCCTCTTGCCCCATTGCAACGGTTTAAGAGAAATTAAGGGGAAGAGTTGCCTAATGGTAATGGTGCTAGCCTAGGCCTTAGGAGAGGCAGGTTCAATTCCCATCTCTGCTGCAAATTTCCTTGTGCACTTAGTTTCTCTGTGCCTCAGTTTCCCAATTATAAAATGAGGATAACAGCCATTGGCCAGATGAAACCGTTGAAGCTAATGGCTTTGCCAGGGTTGGAGGGAAACGGGCTCTCTGCTGCCATTGCTATTGCCCCGCTCTGGAATGTGGTGTAGTTACAGCAGCAGGGCTGAACCTGGCCCAGGAGCCAGAGAGAGAGAGATGGCATGGACCCACCCCACATGGATGCTGTTAGGATAAATACCACCTGTAGTGGGGGGTAGTTTTTGTTATGCTCACAACGGAGTGAAAATACCCCTCCATTTACAATCACTAACACAGGATCACTGACTGCTGCACAAGAACTCATGATTTGGAAGGTAAGATGGCAACTGGAACAAGAAAAAGCGTTACAAGGAAAAAAATAAAAAGCAACAAACAAGCCCTGGGATCGCTTTTGTTATCAGGAAAAAGACCCACAAGCAGCTCCTTACTAAAGGGGAAAATGTCAATCTGAGTATCTTCCACTCTAGTTACCATGAAATCATTTGGACACAAGCAACTAAAGCTCTCGCTCAGCACACGCCTTTGGATTTTCCTCCTGTTTACCTGGCTGACAGCAAGACGTCCAGGCTCCTAGCTCTGCCTGAACCCCCTTTTTCATACCAAAACTCTGCTACTGCCCACCTGCGCATTCCTTTGCTTTTCAAGCAGTAATTGAGAGGAAAGCCCTGTACACTGTCCCCAGGCCCAGCAGAACAGCTGTCAGTCACGGCAGAGGAGATTAAAGAGAGAACTGACAATTTTCTCTCCTCTACATGAAAGAGGAGAGGGAGGAAGCAAATGGGTTGTGCTGGTCCAATGCTCCCCTCCCAATTCGGTGCCCAAGGGGGAGGAGGAAGAGAATAAACCCATTGTTGTGTGGAGTTTACTGTCTCTACCAGCCGGTAGTGAGTGCAAAATGAATGGCTTCATCAGGGTAGGAGCTTAGCACTAGGTTGCTGCTGCACATCAGCTGATACCTGACTCCCAAAACACTGTCTCTCATGCTGCAGCATCCATCACCAGCAACAAGACTAGAGATTCTTGCTACACTGGTGCTTAGGAGCAGGGAAACTTGCAAGCCGGGCTACCTTGCCCTCTTCCCCCCTCTGGTGAAGAGCATGCTTTGAACAGTCTCTCAGAGCTCAGACCTTGGGCCAAACACTTTAGCTGCCTGAACATGGCTGGGTAGGGTGGGGGCGAGGAGTGCCCTCTGTCAAGCAACAAGCTTCCTATTATTGGCTAATTATAATTCTTTAAACCACACCTGCCTCAAGAGGATTAAAGCCCTGTCAAGGTCAGTTAAATTACTAAGGGAAAGCCAGGCTCTAATGAGATCTAAAAGAAGATCCCAAGGAACAAATTAAGAAAACAGTATAAGTGAACTGTGCTATTTTTAAAAATCAGCAGAAGTTTGAACAAGACATCATGATGGCATCTGAAAATTAAGACAAGCCTCATGTATTAGCATCACCCCCCCCCCACCACCACCACCAATGTATTCATAAAAGAGAAGCCACAGATGCCCAGAATGCATCATTTAATCCAAATGATGCTATTGGTCTCCTTTTCACGTGTGTGCCAAGCACCCAGCAGGCGAATTGTTATAGGGAAGGAATCTTTGGTTTGCCCTATTCTGGGAATAAATCTAATTAAGGCTCCACCTGCAATATTCTATACTAAGAGACAAAGAACTCTGCCATGGAACAGAGACAAGTGCAAGGCTAAGAAGCTGGCAAGCAGCAGGCAGCTTTTTCCAGTTACTGTACATCACAGTGCGAGGCAAGGCTAATGTGCTAATGGCAGCTGGGCTAATCAACTTAAGTGCACAAATAAAGCTCTCTTGCAAGTGGCCAGTGCTGTGAGTCTGTTTCCATTTTGCTGATCATGAAGAATTTGCTTGCGGGGAAGGAGGGAGAGGAAGATAATGCCCCATCCAGCTCTACGGAAAACACTGCAGTTTAAATAAGGGTCCTGACACCCTGCACAGCTCCCTCCTCAAGTGGGCAGACAGGCACAATGGAATGTTACATCTTGAAAACTTCCCTGCACGTAAAGCAATTTGAGCCAGTCTTGCAGGTTTTCTAGAATCTATGGCTAGCAATCATTGGAGACTGTAGCTTTGTGTGTAATTTCAGGTCCAAATCTGCTGTGCCACATTCCTTGCAAGACACACCAGTCATTATACTTCATACTCTGGATTACACTTTTTTGTTTTGTTTGTTTTTTTACATCCCATACCTTAGAAACAAAAGACTGAAACCACTTTACAGTTGACAAGAACACCACAAGGCAGAGTTACAGGATGTATGAGAGGTGACAATTTTTACAAGAGGGTTTGATATGAAAAGAGCAATGAAATGGGAGAATGTGTTGGTGGGCAGGCTCAGACTTTGTCTGGAAGCACTTATCACAACTGGGCTGTGCAAGTGCATTACAGCCCTAAGGGGAAACCGATTGAAAAAAAAAAAAAAAAGATGTGAAACTGACCAGGCCACTGCTACTGCCCAAACTGAGCCAAGTGGGGAAAATAGCATAAGTGACGACAAGTCAATTTGATCTTTTTAATGCAGATTGGATTATCTAAGATGTTATTAGAGACACACATAAGGGATTCTTCTCCAAATGTACAGTGAAGCCTTTGCCTATGACCACCTGCTCTTCATACTTGTGTTAACCATTGGCAAAATCCCAGACCCTGTAAGATTTCCCAGCCAGAGTAACTTAGGGTGTAGCAGGGAACCTCCAGCCGCCACCTGCAAGTCCTCTGCTCCCTCAACTCCAGGTACACACACACACCCCTGCATACATTGTGTGTAATCACCCTCCAGCAACGACTGCGGGTTTTCCTGTAGAGAAGAATGTCAGCAGTGTTTTAACTGCAAACTTAGGGAAAGATCATGCCCAACCGTTTGCAGGCATGCAAGGAAGAGATGGTGGGAGAGCAGAGGAAGGAGGAGGGAAGAATTCAGGAACTAGGATCTTTTCACCCCCACTTTTGTTCTGCGCAGAAACTTAAGCACCTGATACACCCCACTGTAAGGTGCAGAAATGGAGGCAGGTGATGTTAGAGGCATCATCCCTATCCTAAGAGCTGCCTTGGACCTGGTGCGCTTCTGCATTGCCTACTTGAAGTGGTTCAAAGCCACCCCAGTTGCTTATTTAGACAAGTGCTGTACGTCAGACAGAAGCCCTCAGGAGGAAGCATAATGAAGATAAAGCTGAAACAGCAGAACTGTGTGTGACCTGTCCTCTTCTAAATAAATAAATAAATAAATAGGCAGCCACATGCAAACAAGTGGGATGCCTGAGTCCCTATGGTGGCCTTTGATACAAACAGTGGAATCTGTTCATATTATTTGCATTCCAATAGCACCCCTGGACTCTGACCAACTACAGGGCTTCATTGGACTAGCTGCTGTACAAGTGCACGAGACACAGTTACTGCCCCAGAGAGAGTAGCCAATGGGGTGGGGGAAGGCAAAGCAAAGGCACAGAGAAGTTACATGTATTGGCCAAGGCCACATCACACAGAAGAGTAAAGGCAGGAGTAGAGCCCAGCACCCCAGCTCCAATCCCCTCTCCTCTGGACCATACCATGACACTTCTTCTTTCGACTTGCAGCTGAATTTGGCCAGAGTGCGAGCTCAGCACATCAGCACCTTCCCCGAGGCATCAGGCCCTGGTATTTTGTCTGCATGTCACTGGTAGATTAGGTCCCTCACTGCTTGTCAGGTAAGAGCCACCCATCTGCTCAGAGCCTCTAGGACTCAGTCCTGCATTCCAATAGAAACCACCTCTGTACACCACTGTAGGCTGGACCCCCGGGGAGGAAATCCACTTGGAAAGAAAAACAAGCCTCCCTGACAGACAAATAGTTTCTGAAACAGATTCCATAGTGGGTAAGGCCCAGTGCCATGGGGAACAACCAAATACCAGCTCTGATGCAAACTCAGATCTCTGCATGGCTTGGGGCAGCTTTCCTCCATTTCAAGGATGGATCTTCCATTTCATTAGGATCATCTAGGCCAGGGGTTCTCAGACTTTGCTGCACCACATCCCCCTTCCAACAAGAAAAATTACTGCACAATCCCTGAAGCCTTAGCCCGCCCTAGCCCTGCCACCCTCGGCTGGGGGCCCCAAAGCCAAGGGGCTTCAGCCCTATAACCTGAGCCCCACTGCCCACAGATGAAGCCCTCGGGCTTTGGCCCCAAGCACTGGGGCTCTGGCTTCAGCTTGTCTAAGCCAGCCCTTAAAATAGGGTCATGACCCACTTTGGGGACCCTGACCCACAGTCTGAGAACCACTGATCTGATTTACATAACACAGGCCAGAGAACCTCACCACACGATTCCTGCCTCTGGAGTACAGCAATGCTGCAATAAAAGGCCATGGCTGGCCCACAACAGTGGACTTAAGCCAGCTACCGGTCTTCATGGGCAGTGTAGACACACAGAGGCTGAGATACACATCCATTACAAAGGCATCCAGACTCCATGTAAAGACACCAAGTGATGGGGAATGTGCAACATCCCTTGGTGATCTGTTCTAGCAATAAGTAACCCTCATGGCCTGCACCTTATTTCCAGTTGGGTAAACTTAGGTTCTGGATACACTTACTCCAGGACCGACAGCCTTCAGCTTGGTTTCCACACCACTGATGTCCCATGGCGAGGCTCTTGCAATGTGTTGGTCTAAGTGGCAGAAGTGAATTAGAGGAGACAAGCACAGTATCCACAGATTCAGTGGCTCACTCACATGAGTGATGCAAGAGGAGCTACAGCCACTTTTCCAGCCCATAGAGCAAGGGGAAGGCGTTGCTGAACTGCAGTCTAGCCCTGGCTCCCAATCCGAGCCTCTTGCAGGCTTCACCAGCATAATTAGAAAGCTGAAGTGCATTTCACCCTGAAAGCTGGTGTGCAAACTGACTTATTTGCATCTTCCAGCCAGCAGAAAGGAGACCAGCTGCAAATGGGACAGAGAAAGGAGTCCCCTTTTGCCACACAATGAATAATAGTTCATTTCAGCGCTTCCCATAACCGCCCCAGCCCAGCTTAACAAGCAGCGAGAAGACATGGCCATATTTCATTCATACGGCTGCATACGTCAGACGACTTGCACACAGGAGTAAAGCATCCGAGTCAGCAGAACCATGGCTTTGGCCAAAGCATCATCTTAGATTTTCAACAAGGAAATGGCTATGATGGGTGAGGATAAGGCATTTATGTAGTGAGGGAAAGTGCAACTGACTAGCACCATGCTACAGACTGGTCAGTTAGGCCTGGAACCCCCAAAACTATAAGAGAAAGCAATGGGAGCTGCAAAACTTCCTCTGAGCCCCATTGCTCCCTCTTGCTATAGACAGTGTGTTCACCTACCTCTGAAGAAGCCTACTTTTAATAAGACACCCCTTTGTAGCTTTACATTCACAACATTTGCCCTTTAGAAAATGTTAAATGCATCATTGTCCCACAAAACTGGAAGGAAATCCCATTTAAATCATAAGTAAGACAACTGTAATCTCTCCGGGTCCATGCTCATCTTAGCTGCAGATGGTTGTATCCGCTCCTAGTAGAATTTCTGGTAAATAACTGAGATGGTGGATTATTACTTCACTTCCCTGTGCAGTCTCCCAACTTTGGACCTGAAACACACTGAGAAATCACACGGGGAAACCCAGACAGTGCTGGGACCCGCCCTATTGCACAACACTGAAGTTGGCCTGATCCAATACCGACTTGACAGAACGTGTGTTAGCGTCTCTAGGTCCTGACTGCTCCACTGCTAACTTGGATGAAAGTAATAATCTAAAATGCCTAGCAGCTGAACTGAGCTTTGTGGGTGCTCAACCAGGAAAACTCTTTGTTCCCAAGCAACTGAACTGAAGGTGAGAAAGTCATTCTCATGCTTGCCAAGGGCTCTCTAATCAGGAGCAGGATAAAGACAGTAGACTGGAGGCTGCAGTGCCAGAGTTACCCAAGTACCTCAAATCATGCTAATTCTAACATAACCCATTTCCCTTCCTCAGCAAAGTAAGGCAGTTTATAGACATTAAATTATGCCGCTCAAGTTGCAGTGAAGTAAGAAGGGGAAATACTGTCACCCCCATCTCACAGGTAGGGAAACTGAGGCTCAGAATGTTTAAGTAATTTGCCTGGGGTGGCAGAGTCAGGAATAGAATCCTGAACTCAATCCCCAGTCCTGTATTTTAGACCCAAGAGAACAAGCTAGGCCAATAAATAATATTACTTCACCAACCTGGCTATTCCCCACACATAAATAAAGACATTTGTCTTCTACGGCACTCTCATTACCACAGTGTCTGAACATCTCACAAACATTCCTGGATGTATTCTCAGAGCTGCACCCTTGAGAGGTGGGAAGGTGCTGTTAACACCATACTCTCCCTTGTTCTAGATGGGGTTTGAGGTACAGGAATAGGGACTGCCATGAACCCACCACTTTTGCCAGTTGTAATGGTAAGTGATGGGGGAGGGGCAGGCATGAGCACGTGGGGGGCGCAGAGTCTTGGGTGCCTCAGGGAAAGGGGTGGGGCACGTGGTGGGCCACAGTGAGGGTGCTGGTGGGGCTCCTCCACACTTTTAGGAAACTTACACTGTTCCTAATGGGGATCCGAGGCAGAGACTAAGTGACTTTCCCAAGGTCACACGGATTCAGGGAGTCTGTGGCAGTTCACATCTCCCAAGCACTTGTCCAATGCTTTAACTGCCAAGTTATCATTTCTCCTTTTCATAGCCTTCCTTTTGAGCTTCAGATACCTGCTGGTTACGTCTACACTGGCATGATTTTCCAGAAATGCTTTTAACAGAAAAGTTTTCCGTTAAAAGCATTTTCGGAAAAGAGCGTCTAGATTGGCAGGACGCTTTTCCGCAAAAGCACTTTTTACGGAAAAGCGTCCGTGGCCAATCTAGACACGCTTTTCCGCAAAAAAGCCCCAATCACCATTTTCGCGATCAGGGCTTTTTTGCGGAAAACAACTCTCTGCTGTCTACGCTGGCCCCTTTGCGCAAAAGTTTTTCGGAAAAAGACTTTTGCCCGAATGGGAGCAGCATAGTATTTCTGCAAAAGCACTGACAATATTACACGAGATCGTCAGTGCTTTTGCAGAAATTCAAGCGGCCAGTGTAGACAGCTGGCAAGTTTTTCTGCAAAAGCAGATGATTTTGCGGAAAAACTTGCCAGTCTAGACACAGCCGCTATGAATGTTACTTCTTCCCCCACCCTCCCAGGTTTTTCATCAGCTCACAATGCAAAGCTCAGTAAGGCAAAATAAAAGGATGTCACAATGACAGCATTTAAAGGGGGAAAGTGGAAAGAAAAGCATCTCCAGCAGTCCCAGTGTATGCCAAGCGCCCAGTATCTATTGCAGTACTCAGGAACGCTGCATAACTCTCCTTGCTGTAAAATGTGTGATGCCCATGTGTGCATCAAGATAGGATTAAAACCAGCAGGCAACACCTGTTTAAAATTATGGAGCCACCAGAACATACCTTGTATTGTGATTGATGGAAAATAAGTTATTAAATGCCAATAACCAGACAGATGTTTCAGCAGACCAATTCCAGCTGTGCTGGCTGCTACAAAAGCAAGCTCATATTTTCAGTACAGAAACACAGTTTATGTTGTCAGTAATTCTTTCTGAAAAGGTCCTTGCTAGTAATTAGCAAGTGGTTTCTTAAAGCATTAATGATCCTTAGCTTTTACCTTACCCTATTAATTAATAAAATACTTATTAACATTCAGTGCCTCAAGACTCATTTTGCATATCAAGTACAATTCCATAGTGGATCAAGACATTTTCAAAATATTCACCCCATAATGTAACACTTTGCATATCAGTAACACCTTTCATCCCAGGATCACAAAACACTTCATAATTATTACTGAATTAAGCTAAGACAGTTGATTTAGTTGGGGTTGATCCTGCTTTGAGCAAGGGGCTGGACTAAATGACCTCCTGGGGTCTCTTCCAACCCTAAACTTCTATGATTCTATGGATATCGGAGGTCAATGATTCCTGAAGGTCACTCACTCTTGCATGAAGAGCCAAGACCAGAACTGCTCTCTCAATGCTGTGTTGTTACAACTAGCCCATGCATCCTCTCTGCATGATCATGTCACAAGCACAGGTTCGGCAGCTTCAAGAATTTCAAAGAAACCGCACTACAAAATTCTCAGGAGAGGGGTTGGTCTCAGACTGATCAATGGGGAACCTGACAGGAGTTTAACAATGGTTTCAAAAATAAGATGCTACACCAGTGAATATCTGTAAGAGTACAAATCCCTGGTATTGTCACCCTGGGAATTACTCTTCAAAATACATGATTAAACAAGAGAAAATGAAGTGGAACATGATATAGTTAAAAGCAATGAGCTATCCTGTGGCACCTTAGAGACTAACCAATATATTATATGATGAGCTTTTGTGGATGAAGTCCACTTCAGATGATGCTGTTTTATTTTTTTAAAGCCAGACAATTGTTTGCACCTTTTAACAAAAACTTATCAATGCAATATGCTATTTAAAAGAGAACCATTAAGCTGGCAGACTAAAACCTTATCAGAACCCAAAGATCTTTTCTTGCCATTACAATATTTGTAACCCATTCCTTTCCATGCCACACAAAGAATGCATCACACTAACAAGAACGACTGACAACACAGCTTTGTGTTATAAACCAGAATTTTACCCAGCTATTATGCATTTCATTTTTGCAAAGGCAAGTAACAATGAGCCAAATATTCCAACCTGTGTGAAGATACACAGGACACCACATCTATAGTTAATGTGTATTATTAGGTGCACACACACCAAGACTGGTATGTAGCCATTCATTGTGGGATGCTGTGGTTGCAATTCAGTTTATACTAGTGACTTCAAAGGGCATTTTGCCTAAACAAGATATGATCAAAACCCAGGATGTAGCCCTATAGCTATGTCCACAGTAAATACAAGTAAGAAAACCAATAGGCTAGAAAGGTCATTTCTTTACAGTGCTATGAATGTCCTCAATGCAATTCAGGAGCCGGGTAAAAATATTGCCGCCTGACAAAGTAGCAGCAGGCAAGTGCGAGACAGGAGGATTTAGGGCAGACTCCAGACCTGCGAGAACCTTTGCTGGGAAGCTCATTCTTCCTGGAGCAAACTCCACGAACACTCCTCAACTTCCGCAACTACAGCCTCGCCTCCCACCCAGCAAAAGGACCCGACGAGCCCTGTCCCTCGCCACAGGAATCGCCCGGCGGGGGCTGGGGCAGGCAGCAGTCACGGTGCCGGCCCCGCTCCGGAAGCCTTACCGGACTTAGGAGGGTATCGGTAGGCGGAATTAGAAGGGATGTCCACCTCTTCCACCCCTGCGTTCTGCCTGCTGGCCAGCGCCCCCATGGCCGCGCCGCGCCGAGGGATCCCGGCCGGGGGTGCCTAGCGGGAGGGATGCAGGAGCAGGCGCTGCACGCGAGAGAGGAGGGGGCAGCCTCGCAGTGTCCTCAGCCAACCGCACAGTCAGTGGGGAGGCTGCCGCATTGGCTCGCCCGCTGCCGCGGAGCGGGGCACGGGGCCGGCTGCCCGCCCTCCCATCCCCTCCTCGCCGGAGCTGAGCGCCCGGGCTGGGCTGGAGCTCAAGGGGGGCCCCTCCTAGGGCACTGCGGCTCAGCGGGGGAGGGGGCCTGCGCCGCCAGGGCGGAGGATGCTGCGGCCGCCGCTGCCGAGGGGCCGGGAGGCAGCCCCTGCCCGCAGCAGCATCCTCCCCCCAGCGCCGGCAGCCGCGGAGCCTTGGCACGGGGGCCGGGCGCCGCCTTGACGTTGGCAGCGGCTCGGCAGCCAATGGGGGCGGGGAGGAGGCAGCTGGAGCCGCCCGCGGGCCGCGGCTCGGGCTCACCTGGCAGTGGCAGCGCCCGGGGCGGGGGCCTGGGTGCAGCCGCCGCCACGGTCCTCTCACAGGCAGCAGCGGGCTGGACCCAGAAGCCACCTGCCGTAGGTGCCTTTTGTGCAATGAGAAGCCGAGAGGGACCCCGGCTCCCCCCTCTCTGCGCCAGGCAGCCCGGGTCTCTTCACCGGCTCTGGCCCCTGTCCCTTAAGCCCCCGGCTCCCCCACCCCATGGCTTACAGCCTTCCGGGCCTGGCTGGGGGAGCTCACTACCAGACAGCGGGCGGAGGGCTCTTTCCGCTGAGTCTAGACGGGTCTGAGAACTCCCTTTAAATGGGCCACACGGGGCTTTTTTCACAGGCAAAACCAGACCCTGTGTTCACGGACTGCACAGGGGAACCCCCCCTCCCCCCCCCGCAGAGCCCCGGGGAGCCCCAGGACCTTACTCTAAAACCAAGGCCTTTGGCTCTTACCTCTAGGGTTTAGGTGCCTGAGCCCCCGTTTTGGCTCCACTGCCAGCCACACAACCTAAACATGCTCAGCTCCTAGGTGATCAGGGCAAAAGTTCCTCAGGGCCTGTGCACTGCCACTCTCCAGGCACCCAGGCTCCTGTCCCCCTCTATGCCCAGAGCCAGTCAAACCCCAGGGGGAGATAGGCGGACACATGCCTAAATTACATGCAGGGTCCAGGAATCTGATCAACGTGAGCAGGGGCTGCCTATGGGGATCAGGGCCTATTCAGAATCCTGCTAGAGGAGAAGCTGCTGCTACAACCCTATAACTTTCAGTCCAGTGGCTAGAGCAGGCCTCCTTGGCAGAGGGGGAAAGACAGGATTTGAACAGTGGTCTCCCACCTCCCAGGAGAGTGCTCCATCCACCTAACAATGGGAAATTCTGATAGCGAGCGCCTGGCTCTTTAGGCTGTTCCGCAATAAAGCAGGGAACCTGGAGCCAGGCTCTCCCATCTTCCGAGTGGGTGCCCTAGCCACTGCTTATAAGGCTGGCAGCAGCAGCAGCAGTGCCTCCTCTGTTTGCTTAGGCCCCTAAGCTGCCTGATTCCAGGTGGCTGATTCCCATTTAACATAAGAACGGCCGTACTGGGTCAGACCAAAGGTCCTTCTAGCCCAGTATCCTGTCTGCCGACAGTGGCCAGCACCAGGTGCCCCAGAGAGGGTGGACCGAAGACAATGATCAAGCGATTTGTCTCCTGCCATCTCTCTCCAGCCTCTGACAAACAGAGGACAAGGACACCATTTTATCCCCTGGCTAATAGCCTTTTATGGACCTAACCTCTATGAAATTACCTAGCTTCTCTTTAAACTCTATTATAGTCCTAGCCTTCACAGCCTCCTCTGGCAAGGAGTTCCACAGGTTGACTACACGCTGTGTGAAGAAGAACTTTCTTTTATTAGTTTTAAACCTGCTACCCATTAATTTCATTTGGTGTCCTTTAGTTCTTCTATTTAGGGAACTAATAAATAACTTTTCTTTATCGGCCCTCTCCACACCACTCATGATTTTATAGACCTCTATCATATCCCCCCTCAGTCGCCTCTTTTCTAAACTGAAAAGTCCCAGTCGCTTTAACCTCTCCTCATATGGGACCCATTCCAAACCCCTAATCATTTTAGTTGCCCTTTCCTGAACCCTTTCCAAGGCCAAAATATCTTTTTTGAGGTGAGGAGACCACATCTGTACACAGTATTCAAGATGTGGGCATACCATAGTTTTATACAGGGGCAGTAAGATATTCTGGGTCTTATTTTCTATCCCTTTCCTAATAATTCCTACCATCTTATTTGCCTTTTTGACCGCCGCTGCACACTGCGGGGAAGTTCTCAGAGAACTGTCCACAATAACTCCAAGATCTCTTTCCTGATTTGTCGTAGCAAAATTAGCCTCCATCATACTGTACGTATAGTTGGGGTTATTTTTCCCAATGTGCATTACTTTACACTTATCCACATTAAATTTCATTTGCCATTTTGTTGCCCAATCACTCAGTTTGGTGAGATCTTCTTGGAGTCCCTCACAGTCTGCTTCTGTCTTGATTATCCTAAACAGTTTGGTATCATCTGCAAACTTTACTACCTCACTGCTTACCCCTTTCTCCAGATCATTTATAATTAAGTTGAAGAGGATTGGTCCCAGGACTGACCATTGGGGGACACCACTAGTTACCCCTCTCCAATCTGAAAATTTATCATTTATTCCTACCCTTTGTTTCCTGTCTTTTAACCAGTTCTCAGTCCAAGAAAGGACCTTCCCTCTTATCCCATGGCCATGTAATTTACACAAGAGTCTTTGGTGAGGGACCTTGTCAAAGGCTTTCTGAAAATCCAAGTATACTTATCCGCATGTTTGTTAACCCCTTCAAAGAACTCTAATAGATTAGTAAGACACTAATAGATTAGTAAGGATTTCCCTTTACAGAATCCATGTTGACTTTTGTCCAACAAATTATATTCTTCTACATGCTTCACAATTTTATTCTTTACTATTGTTTCAACTAATTTTCCTGGTACTGAAGTTAGACTTACCGGTATGTAATTGCCAGGATCGCCTCTAGAGCCCTTTTTAAATATCGGTGTCACGTTGGCTACCTTCCAGTCATTAGGTACGGAAGCCGATTTAAATAGGTTACAAACCACAGATAATAGCTCAGCAATTTCCCATTTGAGTTCTTTTAGAACCCTTGGATGAATGCCATCCGGTCCCGGAGATTTGTTAACATTAAGTTTTTCTATTTGTTCCAAAACCTCGTCTAATGACACTTCAATCCGGGACAGTTCCTCAGATTCATCACCCTTAAAGGACGGTGTAGATTCGGGAATCTCCCCAACGTCCTCAGCTGTGAAGACTGAAGCAAAGAAATCATTTAGTTTCTCTGCAATGGCTTTATCATCCTTGATTGCTCCTTTTATAGCTCGATCATCTAGGGGACCCACAGGTTTTTTAGCAGGCTTCCTGCTTCTAATGTACTTAAAAAACATTTTGTTATTTCTTTTTGAGTTTTTGGCTAGCTGTTCCTCAAAATCTTTTTTTGTTTTTCTTATTACATTTTTACACTTGATTTGACATTTGTGGATTGCTAGCAAGAGTAGGCATCTCCTTGCAGCCCAGACTTGGGCACCTAAATCCAAGAGTGTGGCCAGGCTTGGTGTGTACCATTCTCATTGGCATCGCCCATTGGGAACTTGGGCGGCTCCTCACTTAGCTGCTGACTTTTGTGCATCCCATTATCAGGCACTTTTCTCTTCCCATTTCTTGTGTAAGGAGCTAGACACCTAATTCCACTTAGGGGATCCCGGTGTGTTCCTGTGTCTAAAAGTTAGGCACCATGAGGCTTTGTGTACATCTACACAGCCACATTATATAATTTAATCCGCGTCTACACAGCAGGCAGTTATTTTGAAATAATGTCGAAATACTGTCAAGCTGGAGAACTTCTTACTCCAACTCCTGTAATGCTCATTGTATGAGGAGTAAGGGAGGTTGGAGGAAGAGTGCTCTGTTTCAAATAAGTGCTGTGTAGACACTCCAATTTTGAAATAAGCTATTTTGAAATAAGATACACAATTGACATAACTTGAAATAAGCTATGCAAATTGAGCTAAGCCCTGCAGTTTAGACACACCCTTAGGCTACGTCTACACTGGCACGATTTTCCGGAAATGCTTTTAACGGAAAGATTTTCCGTTAAAAGCATTTTCGGAAAAGAGCATCTAGATTGGCATGGATGCTTTTCCGCAAAAGCACTTTTTGTGGAAAAGCGTCCGTGCCAATTTAGACGCGCTTTTGCGCAAAACAGTACTGTACTGTCTACACTGGCCCTCTTGCGCAAATGATTTGCGCAAGAGGGCTTTTGCCCGAACGGGAGCAGCACAGTATTTCCGCAAGGACACTGACAATCTTACATGAGATCGTCAGTGTTCTTGCAGAAATTCAAGCGGCCAGTGTAGACGGCAAGTTTTTCCGCAAAGGCAGATGATTTTGCGGAAAAACTTGCCAGTCTAGACACAGCCTTAGGCTATGTCTACACTGGCTCGATCTTGTGCCAGAGAAATGCAAATGAGACTAAGCGTGGAATATCACTGATTCTCATTTGCATATCTAATGAGCCGCTATTTTTGTGGAAGAGGCTCTTGCGCCAGAAGGAGCTGTCTACACTGCCCCTTCTTGTGCAAGAAAAACCCTCTTGCGCAATGCCGCTACGCTGATTATTTTCAGGAATAACGGCATTGCGCAAGAGGGTTTTTCTTGCGCAAGAAGGGGCAGTGTAGATGCTCCTTCTGGTGCAAGAGCCTCTTCCGCAAAAATGGCAGCTCATTAGATATGCAAATGAGGCTCAGCGATATTCCACACTTAGCCTCACTTGCATTTTTCTGGCGCAAGATCGCGCCAGTGTAGACATAGCCTTAGTTTTGCAATGTCCCACGGGGTCTGCCGCAGGCGGAGGTGCTCCAGCCTAGTCAGAGCAGCTCCACTCCAGCCTGCCTGGGTGAGAGCAGCCCCCACTGCCGGTTCCATTTAATCAGTTAACTGGTTAAACATAAAGTTAACTTTAAACCGTAAAATTAAATGGGATTTTACATCCCTAATGTGAGATTATTATTTATCCTGAGATACCCACTTACGGCTTCATGGAGTTCTCATTCAGTTTACACACTACTCTCTAAACAACTTGGGCTCGTCTACACTGGCCCCTTTTCCGGAAGGGGCATGCAAATTTCACCAGTCGTCGTAGGGAAATCCGCGGGGGATTTAAATATCCCCCGCGGCATTTAAATAAAAATGTCCGCCGCTTTTTTCCGGCTTTTAAAAAAGTGCCCTTTTCCGGAGGATCGGGGCCAGTGTAGACGCTCTTTTCCGGCTTTTTTAAAAGCCGGAAAAAAGCGGCGGACATTTTTATTTAAATGCCGCGGGGGATATTTAAATCCCCCGCGGATTTCCCTACGACGACTGGTGAAATTTGCATGCCCCTTCCGGAAAAGGGGCCAGTGTAGACGAGCCCCTTGAGTATCTGCTCCAGAATAAGATTCCTTAGGGATATGATACCACATTTTAAATATACTTGTTTTGATCTATTTTCATATATAAAGGTTGGAAAGCAGAAACTTATTTACAAATGCTAGCAATAAATTAATCTTGCAATGCAAATTAATGGAGGAATGAATTTGTTTAAGTTGATATCAGAGTTGCTGCACAGATTAAAGCAGAGAGGCATATGTGAAATCAGACAAATGGCCACATTGCCCTAAGTTGTATATTCTGTGATGAATGAAACTACTGGTGGCTTTTCTCTGCTCCACGAGTTCCACATTACTTTCATTTAACTTCCCATTTCTCTGAAAAATCAAGAAATTAGAGCAAACATCCAATGGCCTAAATATGCTAAATGTTGGGTGTGTTTCACTTCAAACAGTTGCTTTTAAAGAATACAAGCAGCATGGAAAACTGCAATATCATGAGTCAGCCCTTCACAGATAATGATATTTTGCAAGAACTTTGAGGTTCCTTTTACTTGCCTTCTGTTTTTTAAAACTTTGGGATACATTTGTCTCATTTTCAAGATTTTTTTCTGAAGCTTTGGGAGTTAGAAACTTACCATTTTCTCTTTTTTTTTAATGGAACCTGAGAGAGTCTCACATATTCACAGGACTCCAGGAACAGGGGTGTTAAGAAAACCCCCAAAAATGAGACTAGCAATTAGGGATGTTAAATATCGGTTAATTTAATAGTCGATTAACCTCATGAATTCTTATTGGTTACTCGACTATTCTATAGTACCCGGGGGTGGGACCGGCAGCCAGTGTGCTCCAGCCTCACTCCCGAGAAGCCCCCTGCCACTTAGCACTGCTTCCTCTGTATCAGAGGCAGCAGCGTGGTGTGCCTGGTGGGAGCTGGTCCATGAGGGGAACCAGTTTAAAAACCAGCTCTCTTCATGAACCAGCTGCTTTTCGCTCTGCACTGCTGCCTCTGATACAGTATGGCAGCAGCCCCTGTCCAAGGAAGGTCTGAGCTCCTGGACCTGGCCTGAGCCAGGACTGAACTAGGCTGCCTGACTGCCTGGCTCTTAATACACTTTAAACACAGAGTTGCAGCAGGGGTAGGTTCTGGACCTATTGCAAGCCAGGACTGAGCCAGGCTGCTAAAAAATTTAGTGGTGGGAGGAAGGAGAAATGCATGTAGTCTCTGTAATACGGAGATATACCTATCTCATAGAGCTGGAAGGGACCTTGAAAGATCATCTAGTTCAGTCCCCTGCCTTCACAGCAGGACCAAGTATTATCCCTGACAGATTTGCCCCATATCCCTAAATGGCCTCTTCAAGGATTGAACTCACAATCCTGGGGGGGGGGGACGGGAGGGGGGACACCAATGGTCAAACTAATGAGCGATCCCTTCTCCTCATAAGCTTTTGCTTATTGGTTAATTGACTACACTATTACATCCTTACTAGCAATCCCATCCAAGAGCTGCCAACACTGATTTAATGCCTAATGCTGGAGTTCATGCAGAGACAAGATATATGTGGGGATCAGAAACTGCCACAAGAGGTGTCCCCCCCCCCCCCCCCCGCCATCCATGCAGATTATAGGACTGGCCTCTTGGGCACTTTTTAAATTTTAATTCATTTTCTTTTTCCCCTGCAGCTTGCATGTTTCTCCTCCCTCCCCCCCCCCCTTTTCCCCATGTTGACACTCTGTGGCATCTCAGTTTGTCAAACAGAGCCTTAGGCCCTGATCCTGCAGGAGATCTGGATGAGCAGACCTCCTGTGCTCGTATATAGTCCCAGAGATATCAGTGTGGAAATCTGCCCACAGAGCTAACAGAAAAAATGAGAGCTTATATTTTCCTTTCCAGAAACCCTATGCTTCCTTCTTTTCATATCTGTTGAGCTCCAGTATTATTTCACAGGGTAACTACCCTCTCTTTTGATTCCCCTATAAAAACTAAAAGATCAAGGCCACTGAGCATACACTCAGTTACATGGGGTTACATGTTTTTTTTTGTGTTTCTGATGGCTAAACACTACCACTGATCTTTGTATTACATGTATTCTCTTGGAACACCAAGTAATTGCATTTACATAGAGAATGATTGACAAGAATTTCTGGCACAAATGCTCATATCTGCACACATATAAGCTCATCCTTCAACATCAGTGCAAACAGAAGACTGTCCTGTGAAAGTCTGCAGAAAAGGAGACAGCATGGATGGATCAGATCACAAGTCAGATTTCCCATGCATGTTCAAATTCTTTGCAGCAATTCATTCAGCTCTGGTCCTGATGCTGAGCACACAACTGGCAGCCCACTTTAGGGTTGAGCAAATTGGGTCTGGATTAAATGCATCTGAGGGTGCTGAGGGAGTTGGCAAATGTCATTGCAGAGCTTTTGGCCATTATCTTTGAAAACTTGTGGAGATTGGGAGAGATCCTGGATGACTGGAAAACGACAAATGTAGTGCCCATCTTTAAAAAAGGAAAGAAGGACAATCCAGGGGACTACAGACCAGTCAGCCTTACCTCAGTACCTGGAAGGAGATCCTCAAGGAATTCATTTTGAAGCACTTGGAAGAGGGGAAAGTGATCAGGAATAGTCAAAATGGATTCACTAAGGGCAAGTTGTGCCTGACCAATCTGATTAGCTTCTATGATGAGGTAACTGGCTCTGTAGACATTGGGAAGTCAGTGGATGTGAAATACCTTGTCTTTAGCAAAGCTTTTGATACGGTCTCCCACAATATTCTTACCAGCAAGTTAAGGAAATATGAATTGGATAAATGGACTGTAAGGTAGATAGAAAGTTGGCTAGCTTGTCAGGTCCAACAGGTAGTGATCAATGGCTCAATGTCTGGTTGGCGGTCAATTTCAAGTGGAGTGCCCCAAAGATCGGTTCTAGGCCCGGTTTTATTCAACATCTTAATTAATGACCCAAATGAGGGGTTGGATTGCAAGTTTGCGAATGACACTAAGCTTGAGGAGAGGTAGATATGTGGGAGGGCAGGGATAGGGTCCAGAGTGACCTGGACAGATTAGATGATTGGTACAAAAGAAATCTGATGAGATTCAGCAAGGACAAGTGTGGAGTCCTGCACATGAGATGGAAGACTCTAAAGCACAGTTACAGGCTGGGGACCGACTGGTTAGGTAGCAGTTCTGCAGAAAAGGACCTGGGGGTTACAGTGGATGAGAAGCTGGATATGAGTCAACAGTGTGCCCTTGTAGCCAAGAAGGCTAATGGCATATTAGGGTGCATTAGGAGGAGCATTGCCAGCAGATCCAGAGAAGTGATTATTCCCCTTTATTCAGCTCTGGTGAACCCACATCTGGAGTACTGTGTCCAGTTCTCGGCCCCCTACTTTAGAAAGGATATGGACACATTGGAGAGGGTTCAGTGGAGGGCAACCAAAATGATTATGGGGCTGGAGCACATGACCTATGAGGATAGGCTGAGGGATCTGGCCTTATTCAGTCTGCAGAAGAGAAGCGGGGGGAGGAAGGGGGATTTGATAGTAGCCTTCTACTTCCTGAAGGGAGGTTCCAAAGAGGATGGAGAAAGGCTGGTCACAGTAGTGAGGGATGGCAGAACAAGGAACAATGGTCTCAAGTTACAGTGGGAGAGGTCTAGGTTGGATATTAGGAAAAACTATTTCACTAGGAGGGTGGTGAAGCACTGGAATGGGTTACCTAGGGAAGTAGTGGAGTCTCCATCCCTAGAGGTTTTTAAGTCTCGGCTTGAGAAAGCCCTGGCTGGGATGATTTTGTCAGGATTGGTCCTGCCTTGGGCATGAGGCTGGACTTGATGACCTCCTGAGGTCTCTTCCAGCTCTAGGATTCTATTATTCTGATCCTGCAACTTGCTCTGTATAGCTGGACTTCATTGGCTTCAATGGAGCTTAAAAGACAGGGATCTGCTGATGTGGAACAAATTGTGTTGAACTCCTATTTTGTTCACTAGTGGTTTACAGGATTGGGCCCTATGTTAAGAGACTTTAACTTCTGTTATGTTTTCCAACCCAGCCACAGAACTGTCTAGTGTGTTTCTAAACTGAATGATGTTTACAAAGAGGAACAAAAGCAAAGTTCCGGTTAGAAATCTATGAAATTTTATTTTAGAAAAAAAAGACACATCATCTGTCTTAAGTTTAACATTTGCCTTTTCTATGGAAATTCAGGTTCTCAGCTTGACAAAGCCTTGGGTGGGATGATTTAGTTGGGGTTGGTCCTGCTTTGGGCAGGGGGCTGGACTTGATGATCTCTTCTATCCCTATGATTCTATAAATTCCATAGTAAAGGCAAATGTTAAACTTAAGACAGATGATGTGTCTTTTTTTTCTAAAATAAAACTTCATAGATTTTAGGGAATAAAAGAAAACCAAGGTTGACAGCCACTGCGACATTGGCAATTGACATCATCACCAAAATAAATGGTTGGTTATCTTTTCTGTGTACCACACGGTCTGCAGATAACAGACTACTAGCAAAGGCCCTTGACATTCTGTGAAGTTAAGCTGTTGGAGCCAGAGATACACACAAACTGCACCGTCTAACCGGAACTTTGCTTTTGTTCCTCTTTGTAAACATCATTCAGTTTAGAAACACTAGACAGTTCTGTGGCTGGATTGGAAAACTTTTTTAAAGATGGGCACTACATTTGCTTTATTCCAATCATCCAGGATCTCTCCCAATCTCCACAAGTGGTAGGAGAAGCTTGTAACATCAGGCCCATGCGGCTAAAAATGGCCTGATCCACAATGCTGTATCCAGACTTACCTGAATTTTGGGGAGGAGGTCAGAATTCAGACCTGAAAACAAATTTTACAGCTGGGTGAACCAAGCATGCTGGAATTGCATAGCTCTCAACTTTGGCAGGTACAAATCCCAAAAGTGGGTCTGAAATTCAAGGTTTGGCTTCCATCTCCACCTCTGTATAGAGAAAACCCAAGGGAAGTACAAAAATGGACAGAAGGGAGAAAGAGCCAGCAAATTTCATTAGACTGAATCCCATTAAACAGACGGCAGGATTTTACAGCAGATAATCAGTCAAAGTTACACCAGCAAAGAGCCATAAAACACCAGTCATTATGCTCAGTGTTGGTATTTTACAGTGTCATACTGCAGCGTATTATTTTCTGGTGCAGTGCTGCAGTGGAGGACTGTGGTTAAACAATATTGCTACAGGAGGATCTGTAGGTCTGCCCCCCCCCCCCCCCGCGCCCTTCAAAGTGTTGCTTGCAGAATTGAATTACTGTATCTCGTTGGGCCAAATACTGCCAGCCAAAACAAAGTCAAGGCAGATAGAACTGGGCCAACATCTCCAGCTTGGGGGGAGGGGAAAGAATGGAAGAGAGACAGGCTGTGTTTAGACTAACTCTGCATCTGTTGTGCAAGACCTGGGGGCTGAAGCATTAAGCCTATTCATCTAGTAGCTTAGGAAGCTGGAGTATTCATTAAAGGGGGCGAGAGGGAAGAGAAAAAAGGCTGTTACTACAGACTGCCAAGAACTGTAATCCTGCTAGCCTGTTGGCACTGTTTGCATCCATCCCCCTTGCTGGAGTTCCTGCTCTAAAATCTGATCTGACCCTCACTCAGCTGCACTCATTGCAGAAAAGCAACAGTAAGTACAAAGTATTAGGTGCTGACATCACCCAGCTTAATCATGCTACAGCGGCTGCTCTGTGTTCATGAAGTGCATTCACGAAAGGGCTAAACAGCCCAGCATCTGGCCTGCCAAGAGCCATAGATGAACGCTGTAAGGAACTGCTGTCAGTATCAAACAGCACCTGTCACTGGAGTGAGTAGCGAGTTCTATTAATGACATGACAGGTCCTTAGCTGCATAATAAAATACTCTTTTTAGTGAGTGTGTGGCTGTAATTATTTCACAATTGCTAAGGATGGAGTTTCAAGGGACGGTGCAGAATGTTCTGTTAAGACCCAGTCCTGCATCCTCAGCCACATAAAATTCCCCCGTTGCATCAAGGCTCAAGCAGTATGCTGGACACTCGTGCAGCCATTCAGGAGAGATTCAGATGCAGCCCAGCTGATTAACAGAGTGCCCACAGCTAGGTTTTTGTTTCTACTAGTGCCTCAGTGCACATAAAATTTTATTCCACACATGGATGGAAAATATTAGAGGGAACATTGATGCCAATGCTTGAGAGAAGTGCTGGACAATGAAGCAATTCTCCTTTGTGGATTAATGCTTAGTTATGTTCATGCAAAGATCTCAAACCACTTCACACAGGAAGGTAAATATCATTACTGTCATTTTACTGATGGGGAAACTGAGGCACAGAGACAGTGAGTTGCCCAAGACCACATAACAGTTCAGTGGCAGAACTAAGGAGCCATTAATCTCTCCCAAGTCTAGTACACCCTGCTGCAAATCAACAGGATTACTCCTAGGGGTAAGATGGTCAGAATTTGGCCCTGTTTCCATACATCTAATAGATGGTCAGTTTCCTCTACTACCCCTTTAATGGTGATTGGCATACACTGCCTTCACGGGCAGCATCCAGAGCACCCTTCCCTTCAGTGTCTCTGGCCTGAGCTCTCTCCTATAGGAGATAAAGCTTTCCAGATGGCCTTTTGGCTAAGATCAGTCTGCCTATCAGCAGCACTTCTGACATGTCCTCTGCCAGGAGCCTGTCTGCTGCTGCGCAAGGGGGATGGGCGTAGCTATCTAGTTCAGTAGCTCTTTCCCATCTCTATCTACTGTGAGCTTGTCCCATGACCTTCCTTGTTATCTTGTGCTGATTGAAATTGTCATTGGGTTCCTAGGACTCTGTCCTTTCCTGGGCCTCTGCCTGCCACCCTGACTGCTCTTTCAGCAAATCCTCGTACTTTTCCCCCACCCCCCGCCCACTTCTGTGTTGATTTTTCCTCCCCGCAGCTGTCCTTGGACCTCTCCTGCCCTATCCCACCTCTCTCCTCAGGACCTCATGTGCTCCCAGGATCTCTCTCATCATCTCCATGTCAATGACTCTTGGTATCACTCTCCACCCCAGCTCAGTTTCTCTTCCTGCCTTTTCAAGGTAACTTCTTGGGGACATCACACCACAGCTTTCAATGGGTCCTGGGATTTAGCAAAGTTTTTACTCTTTTACTCTCCCCTCTCACCAGAGCCAGCTCCAGTCTGCTCCCCGTCACTCAGACTGAGGCTTATCTTTTGACTTCTCCTTTCCTTCTCCTGAGCCAGGATCTTGCCAAATTCTGTCTGATAACACTCCTAAAACCTGCCCCTCCCTCTCCACGCTCTGAAAGAACCAGGGTTCCTTTAACCTGCAGCAACCAAACCACCTTCCTTCTAAGCCCCCAGCTTCTCACCTTTCCTGCTTTCATCTACAGCAGTGGTCACCAACCAGTAGATCGGGGTCTACCAGGAGATCTTGGAGCCTCTGACACAGGGGTGGGCAAAAGGGCCTCCGCGGGCCGGATCCAGCCCACCAAGTGGGTTGATCCAGCCTGCGGAGGCCCTGCTGCTCCCCCGCCCCCAGGCCAATCAGGACTTGGAGGCGAGGGAGCGCATGACATCTCCTCCTGCCCTGCGAGCAGCACGTGGCACTTTGAAGGCTCCTCACAGGGCAGGGGTAGGGCAGGAGGAGGCTTTGCGCACTCCCTGCACCCCCAGGCCAATCAGAGCCTGGGGGTGGGGGAGTGTGTGAAGCCTCTTCCCACATGGGTGCCTAGTGGGAAGGGGTGACAAAGGGGCTTCCCCACCCCCAGACCAATCATGGTCTGGGAGTGGGGAAGCCCAGAAGCATTCTGGCCCCACCGCTTCCAGATTAGGCCCCGCCCCTTCTGGCCTGGCCAAAAAATGTTGACGTGGCCCCTGGCCAAAAATTATTGCCTGCCCCTGCTCTGACAGCTGATCCTGACTGGCTTGGCTGGGAAGCTATCAAACACTGGCACTTCTGTTGCCCCTCCCCTTACCGTCATGCTGCTCCTGCCCTCTGCCTTGCAGCCGCCCCCTTGCAACCCCCTGCTTGCCATGCAGGATGTGGGAGGGAGAAGAGGGATGATGTCAGGGTGTCCCTCCTCCCCCCATTTCTGTACCCTGTCTCCACACAGAGAGAAGGGGATGGAGGGAGCTTGGCAATGTAAATCTCTGTCACTCTCTCACAGTGTGTGTGTCGGTTATTCTCACAAACACGCACTGTCCTTCACTCTGGAAGCTAGGGAGCTGGGGCAGCTCCTCCAGTAGCATAATGGATTAGGCAGTGCTTCCTCAACCTCTTTTCATAAAGTACCCCCAGTACCTACAGTTTTCAGACACACAGGCTATGTCTAGACTGGCATGATTTTCCAGAAATGCTTTTAACGGAAAAGTTTCCCATTAAAAGCATTTTCAGAACAGAGCATCTAGATGGGCACGGACGCTTTTCCGGAAAAGCACTTTTTGCGGAAAAGCGTCCATGGCCAATCTAGACGCGCTTTTCCGCAAAAAAGCCCCAATTGCCATTTTCACGATCGGGGCTTTTTTGCGGAAAACAAATCTGAGCTGTCTATGCTGGCTCTTTTGCGCGCAAAAGGACTTTTGCCCGAACGGGAGCAGCATAGCATTTCCGCAAGAACACTAACACTCTTACATGAGATCGTCAGTGCTTTTGCAGAAATTCAAGCGGCCAGTGTAGACAGCTGGCAAGTTTTTCCGGAAAAGTGGCTGATTTTCCGGAAAAACTGGCCAGTCTAGACACAGCCACAATGTTTTTTCTACCATTGTAACACATTTGTTTAAACAACTTAATCATAGCCAGGCAGGCAATGAAATGTTGGGTGTAAAAAGTAGAAAAATAATAAAGCACTGTAAAACAAAGTTCCGTTTTCTCCAAATTTCAGTTGTGTTGATGTATCCTCCAGACTTCTCTCGAGTACCCCTACGGGTTCTCGTACCACTCGAGAAACACTGGGAGGAGGCACCTGCCTCCAGAGCCCTGGGTTGAGGGTTCATGTCCGACCCATCGTGGGGGCAGCCACCAGGAGCTCCTTGGGGGATGGAGCTGACACCATTGGAAGGCAGGAAGGATAAGGGGGCCCAGGAAGGTGGAGTGGCTTGTCCAGTGGTGCAATGGATAAGGCACCTGACTCAAAGCCCGGGGTTGAAGGCTCCAGATGCTGGTGGTGGCTGAGCAGGAAGCTGGTGGTGGCTGAGGGATGGAGTCCAACACCAGATTCCTGAGTGCTGAAACTGGCACCATTGGAATGGGGGGGGGGTTGAGGGTTGGGGTCCTGTGTGCCCAGAGGATGTAACTGACACTATTGGAAGATAGGGAGGATAAGGAAGCTCCTGAAGGTAGCTATGTAGGTCCTCCAGTGGCGTAATGGCTAAGGCATCGCACCCTGCAAGGCTGGGGTTGAGGGCTTCGGAAGCTGGTGGTGATTAAGGGGGATGCTGGTGGTGGCTGAGGGTTTGAGTCCTGCCCCCCTGCAGGCAGCCACCACCAGCTTCACAAGGGACAAAGTTGGCAACACTGGAAGGTCAGAAGGATAAGGGGGCCTCTGAAAGTGGGGTGGGTCCTCCAGCAGTGTAATGGGTAAGGTGTCCACAGCCCAGGGTTTAGGGTTTGAGACCTGCCCACCCTGGCAGGGACCCACTGCCTTCCAGAGAGATGCAGCTTGCATCATTGGAAGACCAGAAGAATAAGGGGCCCCTGAAGTTAGGGAGGTGGGGTGTGTCCAGGATTGTAATGGAGAAGGCATTGCACCCCTGAGTAGAGGTTGAGGGTTTGAGTCCTGCCCTTCCTGGGGGCAGCTAGGTTCTGCCACCAGATTCTCCAGGTCTGGAGCTGGCACCAGCCCAAGGCTGGGAGGACAAGGGAGACAGGGGTGGGTGGTTCCTCCAGTGGCTTAATGTAGAAGGCCTGGGACTCCTGAGACTGGGGTTGAGGGCTGGAGACTCACCTGTCGTGGGAGCAGCCATCACCAGCTTCCCGAGGGATGGAGCGGAAGATCTGCAAGATAAGGGGGGGGGGGCAAGGGAGGGTGGGTCCTCCAGTGGTGCAATGGACAAGGCATCTGCCTCTTGAGCCTGGGGTTGAGGGTTGCAGCTTTGCCTGCCCGTGGAGCAGTCACCTCCCCCTTCTCAAGGACCAGAGCTGGCACCATTGGACAGTAGAAAGGATACGGGGGCTGAGGGGTGGAGCGGGTACCATTGGAATGTAGAAAGGATAACAGAGCCCCTGAAAGCCGGGAGGTGGGGTGGGTCCTCCAGTAGCACAATGGGGTTGAGGCCAGGGGAGCTGGTGATGGCTGAGGGCCTTAGTCCTGCCTACCCTGGGCAGTCACCAGCTTCCTGAGCGATGGAGCTGGCACCATTGGAAGGGGGCCCCTGAAAGTGGGAGTGAGGATGGGAGAAGAAAGGGGATGGAGTGAGCAAGTGAGGCCTTGGAGAAGGGGCGGAGCCAAAGAAGGGGCAAGGGGGCTTGGGTTTGAGGTAGATCTTACATTGAAACAGGTTGAAAAAGTGATCCTGTGGCCAAAAAGGTTGGCGATCACTGATCTGCAGCATGTTTAGCAGCTCCCTTGATCTGCTTCTCTGACTGCTTCCCCGTCCCTTCCCCAGCCACTGCTCTCTTCCCTCGGAGTGGAAGCCATTAAGAATCACATTTAGGGCTTTGCTCATAGCTAGAGCCCTGCAAATCTACAGATCCCTGCTTTATATCCACATCCAAGGATGTGGCTATTTGCAGCCATGGATACGGATACAAATTTTGTATCTAGAACCTTGCAAATTTGGCTCATTTTTGCAGATGCTGACAAGTTTTGTATCCACCCAGGCCTCTACTCATAACTACAGCTCACCTCCCACTGAAGAAAGGGAACTAGTCCAGATTCCAGCCACCACTAGAGCTCAACAGGCGTGAGACCTGAGGAACAGGAAGGGGTCAATCTAGTCTCATCAAAGCTTTTCACCAAGCAGCCAACAGTCAAAAAAAACGGCAGAGTCCTTGTGCTGAGCAGCCAGAGGTCCCTGAATAGTCAGTTCCTTCCTTGCCCCCCCTAACAATCTGCATGGAACATGGGGGGTGGCACCAGAAGGCACAGGACTCAGTCTGCCTGCACGTGGCTAGAGCATTCACTACAGTTACAGCGCTGCTGTAAAGAGTTCTCTTAATAAACAGCCAGCTTAGCTAGACAGGCATTGAGCCCTCTCATGCTATTACCCAGGTTGTGATGCGTGAAACACACACTATGGCTACATCTAGACTGGCATGATTTTCCGCAAATGCTTTTACTGGAAATGAGCGTCTAGTTTGGCACGGACGCTTTTCCGCAAAAGCACTTTTTGTGGAAAAGCGTCCGTGCCAATCTAGACGCAGTTTTGCGCAAGAAAGCCCCAATCGCCATTTTTGCGATCGGGGCTTTTTAGTGCAAAACAATACCGCGTTGTCTACACTGGCCCTCTTGCGCAAAAGCTTTTGCGCAAGAGGGCTTTTGCCCAAATGGGAGCAGCATAGCATTTCCGCAAGAACTCTGACACTCTTAAATGAGATCGTCAGTGTTCTTGCAGAAATTCAAGTGGCCAGTGTAGACAGCTGGCAAGTTTTTCCGCAAAAGCAGATGCTTTTGCGGAAAAACTTGCCAGCTGTCTACACTGGCCACTTGAATTTCTGCAAGAACACTGACGATCTCATGTAAGATTGACTGAGAAAAACTGGCCAGTCTAGACTCAGCCAAGACATACAACGAGTTTGTAAACCCAGCTTAGTCTCTCCCCCCATCCTCCCTGCTGGAGCTTGGCAGTCTCCTCTCTGCCTGAAACTGCCCATAGTTATGCATACCTCTCCCTTTTAATTACCAGTCTGCTGGTTATGGATTACAGGTGGAAGGTCCTTCTTCCACCACTAAGGCAGGTGTTGCATGGTTGTCTTAATAAATTCCTTGGATTCAGGACAAATTTGCTAATCAATCTCTTCCTGCTCAGGCCAAGTGTAGAGTCTATGCACTCCGTCAAAATTGCGGATGGAAACTGTACTCACTGCTGAGTGCGGTAATATCGCTCATGCCTCTGAAGAGCTGAGATTTTAAGGGATCAATAAACAGGTCAATAATCTGACTGAGAAACTCAGTTTCTTTTGGACAGTGGAGCTACAAAACACTTAATGTCTGATGATTTTTCTGGCTTCCCTCATCTAACAATGGAGATGGTGAATACAAGTAAACAAGCCACATTGACTAAGGAGCCTATTGTGGCATGTAAAAGCAGCACTCATCCAGGCTAAGCAGTGTAGTGGAGCTGGGTGAGGATGTATGGAGTCTGATGCTAAATCCAGTGAGACCATTGGGACTTCTGCCACTGTTTTAATGGGAGAAAGACTGGCCCATGCTGGAGCCCTTAATCAGTTCTGGCTCATACAATGTCAAGCAAACACAGGCTAGCAGGCCAATGCTGTCCAGGTGCCCCCCTCAGACTAGTTACACCAACGACCTGTGCCCTCATCCAACAAGCAAGAGACAGTTTTGACTATGCAAGGAAAAGCTACAAACAGCTCATCAGTGTGCTACTGTCTCTGCTCCATGGCACAGGGAACGTGGTGAAGGCTCAAAACCTCAATTTGGTGAGATTCTGTTTGAACATAAATGTCTCTCTGCAGACTCCCCCACCCGTCACCAATAGTCTGAACTAGAACTCGCATCAAAACTAATCCTGTTTATCCGTTTAATCTAGCAGGTGGCACTCAGCTTGTGGTGCTGAGAGCTAGTCCTACCTCAGCTGGTGCACTGTGATGTTGGACAAATCACATCTGCTCTGTTTCATCTCCTCCTGCCCATTGAGTTAGACTGTGAGCTCTTCAGGTCAGGGCTGTCTCTTACTACATGTTTGTACAGCGCCTGGGCAGGGGAGATCCCAATCTCAGCTGAGGCCCCTCAGCATCACCAACACTCTATTGACAAAATGTTCATGAATAAGATGAATTAAAAAGCCAGCTAAGTGGCCTCTCTAGAAAAAGGTCACCATTTTGCTGCACAACTCTTGTCTGCTATTAATGAGGAGGTTGGGCTATTCTGAATACGTATGACCTACAGAGCTGTTCAAGACAAATATTCCCTGCCCCACGCTGATGTGTGAATTGTTTGGCTGCACGGGGCTAAAATGTTTTCCAAAGTTGTTGTGTTGTGTGCTGAACTCCGGTCAAAAGAGATTTTCAGTCCAGATCTAGGTTATGTGCATGTGTTTTGTTTTGAACAGACACTAGCTGCTTTTCTTAAGGCAGTGAATGGGTTACTTCAAGAGGCCCTCAGATAATATATTGTCTACTTAGTTCACCTGTTGGAATGCTAGTAATCCACAGGCAGATCATAAACAACATCTTAAAAATAGCATTTAAAGTCAGTTTATAGGTAAGAAATAGGCAGCTCATAATCAATAGTTAAAGACAGCCTTGTATATTCTCTAGAGATCAATCAGTACAGCAAAACAGATTTTCAGCCAGCAGAAAACCTGGTACCATTCCTAAGGTTTATTGTGTCTAGTAGAGGTGTATGGAGCCAACAAAGTCACATCCACCTTGAATTGACCACACTTAACTTGTGTTGTAGGTGTGAGAACTTTATTTCCACTTGCAAGTTACTACAGGAAATGTGTTGCAAGACTTTGCCTAAATTGCCTTTGTCTTACTGAAAGTATTTGAAAGCAGCAGTGCACCTGACCCAACCTCTCAGATGACACACACACACAGCAGATAGGTGAGAAGGAAAGGTGCAGTGTTACACTGCATTCTTTCTTAGAATTCAGAACAATAACACACAAGAATGAAAACCAAAGAGACAGACAAAGCAGGCTGCCCTCTCCAAGAGGGAGGCACAACTCACCCCTCCTTCCTCCGGGCTGGCTGGCTGCAAAGTAGACAGACTGCTGCACCTCCTAGGTCACATACTTCCCTACAGAGCCATCTGGCCAAGCAGGACCTCTCCCCACCCCTCCACTCCCAAATTGCGAGCTTGTATTTCCCATGCAGTCCTCCTCAATACACCACACAAACCTCCTCAAACTTTAAGGACAGTCAGATCCAGACTGAATGGATTAAATCAATCTCTATAAATGGAACCTCAAAGGGCTGACCCCCACTGAACTTGAGGAAAGTTCTGGTACAGATCTGGACCTGCATCTCTAGGGAAAGATAAATGCATATTTGTATAGCAGGTAAAAAGCAAATGCTTTGCTATGGACCAAAATAAACTTTTCTTTATGATGCCCCACCTTTGCCTTATGTGGCTATGACAGGTGAGTCTGCTAAGGCATAGAGAGCTGATCTGAATCAAGTCCAGCTGTGGTAGAACAGCCATTGGTTTCGGAGTTTGGACAGCTTACACTGACTGAACACATTTATGCAATTTCTGAAAAGGAATGATTGACCCTTGTGCAGTCATCTGTAACGCATGTAAGGAAGCCAAAAAGTCTTAAGTGAAGCATTCTATAGCCAAAATGGATCACACCTCCCTATATTGTTTAGAAACTCGGATAAATCTGTCCCAGAGACAGGCTGCCTGGATGGAACTGCTGCAGATATGTATGACTTTGAGATACCGTTTTATCCCAGGAAGGCTGACACAGCAGCCAAAGTCTTGACTAGGCAGCCAGAAATCAATATACTTATTGATGTGCAACATGACCAGACATTCGTCCTGTTGCCTTGAGATACTTATTTTACACATTCTTGTTTTAATAACAGTTTTGGGCAATATCAAAGCTGGTGTTAACAATAAAAAGACAAGAGAACTAATTATCCTCCCTCTTACACCAGGTTGGCACAGTATTAGATCACTGACCGCAGCAGAGTTACTTCTGATTTATACTGGTGTGAGTGAATCTGACCAATGGTAATTACTAGGAAAAAAAGATAGGTTATTCAATATCTATCCCAACATGGCAGAGCCTGTATATTCCATATGCCTCAGACCTTCTAGATCAACACAATGGCCTGTCAGTACAACATTTTGTTTTAATTTAGGGAAATTGATATAACCAGCAATAACTTCTTGTTTTTGTTTTACTGGCCCAATATGTGGAAGAAGGGTAGTTGGAAGGAAGGCTGTGAAATGTATCTGTGCCATAGTAAGATGCAGGCACTGTGACCTAGTGGTCAGAGCAGGACCAGAGTGTGGAACCAGAGACCTGGTTGGGAGGCATAGCTGCATCAACCTCACTTTTTAGTGTGGACGTGGCCATACCAAGGGTTTCCTGCATCCCGCTGAGCCAATGGGTTTGCTAAGCAAGCGAGCTCAGAGATAGGTGGGTTCCTGATGGTGTCAGTGTACAAAACTTACTTCTCAGTTGCCCATTGGGCTAATGCAAGTGATTCTTTTACCATTATGGGAACAGATGATGATGGAGTTTGTTACAAACTTGTCCGGGACTAAACATTTGCTCTGACCCACTTTTATAGGTGTTGGGCCACCATACCAGATCCTAGTCCCGCAAGCAGCTCACATAGGCATGCAAAAACTTCTGAGAGATTTTTGCACAGGGGCATAGCAAGGGCGCCATTTCAGAGGGTGGGGGGCTGCAGCCGTGTGCTCTGGGACACGGCTTGCTTTTCAGACAGTTCCCCGGACTATCAGGGAGCGAGAGGAAAGTACTTGTACAGGCAGTCCCCGACTTATGTCGGATCTGCACTTACGAACGGGGCTTTCTCGTCCTGGAGGTCGAGGTGGCAGATTGCTACCTGCGAGCTCCGGGGTGAGAAAGCCCCGTTCGTAAGCTGCTCCGGTGCCCCTGGTCTGCTGGAGACCGCTGCCACTGCGGCTCTGCTCCCCGTGGCCCTGGTCTGCTGGGGGGGGGGGGGGCGCAGCTAGTGTGCCCCCCCCCCCAGCAGACCAGGCTTTTGTTTTGGACCCTGGGGCAGAGCAGCTGGGGCGCTGCCGATTGGTCCTGCAGCGCCGCTCTGGGCACTACTGGACCAACCCGGCAGCACCCCAGCTGCTCTGCCCCAGGTCCTGATTCAGCCGCTGCTGGTCAGTTTCAGCAGCGGCTGAATCAGGACGCCTGGGGCAGAGCAGATGGGGTGCTGCTGGGTTGGTCCAGTAGCACCGAGGAGCAGCGCTACTGGAGCAACCCAGCAGCACCCCAGCTGCTCTGCCCCAGGCATCCCCAAGCCAGCTTCTGCTGAAACTGAGCAGCGCTGACTACAGGAAGCCCGAGGCAGAGTTGCTCTGTCCCGGGCTTCCTGGAATCAGCTGCTGATCAGTTTCAGCAGCAGCTGACTTGGGGACGCCTGGGGTTCTTAAGTTGATTCTGTATGTAAGTCAGAACTGGCGGTCAGTTTCAGCAGCGGCTGAATCTGGACGCCAGTTCCGACTTACATACAGATTCAACTTAAGAACAAACCTACAGTCCCTATCTTGTACGTAACCCGGGGACTGCCTGTATTCTATGAATGGCTCTCTTGCCTGACTGGAGAAAGGAGCTCACCAGCCAGGTGTGAGAGGCATGCACAGAATGCAAGTACTTTTCCCTCGCTTCCTGATAGTCTGGGGAACAGGAAGAAAAGCAAGTCGCATTGTGGAGTGCATAGCTGCTGTTTCCCCTACCCTCTCAAAATGGTGTCCCTGGGGCAGAGGACTATCCACAACAATCACCTTGCAGCACTGGGGAGCCTAGCGATCAGGGATCAGATTCTGATCTCAGTCACACTGGTGGAAACCTAGAACCCTCTGACTACCATGTGGTTATTCTGGATTCTTACTGGTGCAACTGAGGTCAGAAGCTGGCCTAATATTTCTCAACAACACCCTTCTTTGCTTTGCCTTCTAACTGTTATCAGGGGAAATCAGGTTGCAATCCAGAATTTACAGGAAGATTTTGGAAAACAAAGTATGGTTTTGGTAGAGGAAACCTAGAATCATGGGATTGGAGAGACCTCAGAAGGGCATCCCAGCCTAGGGTTGCCAAGTATCCAGTTTTGAACCGGACAGTCCAGTATTTAAGCTTTCTGTTCGGGAAACAAATGGCAAAAATATAAACGAGAAAATAGAAATGTCCGGTATTTTCTAAATAGGATGTGTAATGTAAATGGGGATGTAATGTCAAGGGTGTCCAGTATTTTTGTTGAAACCATCTGGCAACCCTATCCCAGCCAGTCAAGGGCTTAAAAATCACCAGGGATGGAGATTCCACCACTTTCCTAGGTCACTCATTCCAGTGCTTCCCCACCTTCCTAGGGGGGGAAAATCCAGTTTTGTCTACAGCTTGTTACCCTCAGGGGGAAGGACTCCCTGATCCCAGACAGCCACACTGGTTCTCTCACTAAGGTATCAGAGAGTAGCTCAGGAGGATGGGGTTCAATTCCTGGCTTTGCTACAAACTTAATGTGTGAGTTTGGGCAAGCCATATAATCTCACTGTGCTTGTAGACCTCCATTGCTAAAATTGAAGTAATACTCCCACATTTAGTATGTTTTCCACATTTAGGGTGTGAGCTCCTCAAGGCAGGAACTGTCTTTTATTTTGTATACATACAACACCCAGCTCAATAAAGCTCTTACCTCTAGGTGCTCCTGCAATGCAAACAGTAGCATGCTAATAAACTTTTATCATCATGCTTCATGGTTTTGTTAATCAAATGCAGCCTGATGGGCATAATCTACCCAGATTGAGGGATAGCTCAGTGATTTGAGCATTAGCCTGCACTACCCAGGGTTGTGAGCGCAATCCTTGAGGGGGCCATTTAGGGAGCTAGGGCAAATCTGTCAGGGATGGTACTTGGTCTTGTGGTGAGGGCAGCAGACTGGACTTGATGACCTCTCAAGGTCCTGTCTAGCCCTAGGAGATGGGTATAGCTCCATAACCAGTCTCATCCCACAAACAACTGGTTAGGCCCCATCTAGACTGCAAGGCTCTTTCAGGATACCAAAAGTATCCTGAAATAGCTACTCTACATCTAAGGAGCCTTTTTCAAAATAACAGACATGCTATTTCAGCATCCCTGTAAACCTCCTTCCATGAGGAACATGGGATGTCTCCAACTAGTACTTTATTGCGAAATTTGGTGCCATGTAGATGTGCCAAATTTCAAAATAGTCTCTTTCAAAATAAAATCAAAATTTAGAGTGCAGTCTAGACATACCCTTATTTAGCTACCTGGACTCTGAAGCAACCATTATTTTAAAATTCCCTCTCCCCCCTCCCTTTCTTTAGTGAGTTTGAACACATTAGACAATTCTCTGTCTTGTTCGTTATTTGCATTTCTTCAATAAAAAAACTTTTCATTAACAATTCATTGTGTACACTCATCAGTTGTACTGTGTTGGTTAGTTTCATCAGCCATGTGGTCTGGTTTCTTTTCCCAGATTGGATGACTAATGTAACCAACCATATAGATCACGTCTCTTCAGAGGGTCAGTTCATGTCCTATGCCTTACCCACGCCTGTTACCTCAGTGGTGTAAAGGCTTGGGGAGGGCCTTTATTGATCTGGAATGTGAGTTTTTTCTTGTCAGCTCCAACATGAATAGGAGTTATGTGCTGGACAGAAGACTAGAGCCTCAGGGACTGAAAGTACGAGGCCTGTTTCTGCTCTGAATAGGAGGAGGCGGGGGAGGGGATGAATCAGAGTCCAAAGAGAATAATTATGCCTATTTGTTCACAGGAGTCTGACCTTTAAGATGTAGAAGAAATGGTCACATTTCAAACCACAGCAAACTTTAGCAAAGCAGGAAACTCCAGATTGTACAGAAACAATATTTTTCAGTGCCATCAAGGTCCTTCAGTTTGGATTTTCATACTTCTGGGGTTACCAAATAACAGAAAGTAAAAGTAACACAAGTGCAATTTAGAAATACTTGGATCAAAATGTTTCTCCAAAGAATAACATCTCCCACAGCCTGAAAAAGACCTGAAATTCCAATGGAATTTACCTGTTGGTAGTGACATCATGATAAAATCCATTCCTAACTATTTGTGTATTTATATTGCTTTTCACAATTATTACAAATGTCATCAACCACAATATCTCAGTCTCTTCAGGCTCTTTTAATCTGATATCAGTTGATTAAATCAATTGTCTTCTTGCAAAGTCCCTGCTTCGGACAACACTTGTGTCTCCGTTTAGCTATATGCTTTGGAGCAATTTTTAAAAATAGCAGCAGGAAAGGGTACTCATAGGCTATGTCTACACTACGAGTTTTCTGGGCAAAAGATATGCTAATGAGGGACTAATTTGCATGAGTCGTGATCTCATTTGCATATTTTCTGCCAATCCGTTTTTGCGCTAGGGTTTTTGTGCAAAAACAAGCAGTGTGGATGTTTTCTTTTTGTACAAAACCCCCTTTTCCTACAAGATCCTTATGCCCCAAAAAGGAGGTTTACTGATCTTGCAGAAAAATGGGTTTTTGAGCAAAAAGAAAACATCCACACTGCTTGTTTTTGCACAAAAACCCTAGCGCAAAAACGGATTGGCAGAAAATATGCAAATGAGATCAAGTATCAGAGGGGTAGCCGTGTTAGTCTGAATCTGCAAAAGCGGCGAGGAGTCCTGTGGCACCTTATAGACTAACTGAAGTGTAGGAGCATAAGCTTTTGTGGCACCTAAAAGTATGAGAAGAGGGAAACCGGTGAGGTGACTGTTTCTTCTTCAAAAGTCAGTCACCTCACTAACACTTAATGTGGGGGTGGACAAATACCAGACCATGGACTGGATCCAGTCTGTCAGGGTTAGCACTGGTGGGCTTCCACACCACCATGTTTACCTGCACCTCTGCAGGTACAGGGGATCACAG
This sequence comes from Pelodiscus sinensis, assembly GCF_052426305.1. Taxonomy (NCBI): domain Eukaryota; kingdom Metazoa; phylum Chordata; order Testudines; family Trionychidae; genus Pelodiscus; species Pelodiscus sinensis. The sequence continues at coordinate 20,194,048 of NC_143071.1, forward strand.
CTCCGGTTGTCTGTGCAACGCCATTCTGGGCCAATGGGAGCTGCAATTGTCCATACCTGCAGAGCTGTGCATAAATACCGGGGCTAATCCTGGTGAACCACCACCGTTTTATTGCCCACCCTGATCTAATGTCATGTAGGAGGAAGCAAAGCCTGTCACTGACTACAAAATCTGGGTAATTAGACTATATCCTGGGAATCTCTGTGAGAGTAGAAGAAAGTCTCATGATAGGACCATGGAGCTGGTCACAGATGCAGTAGCCATTATGGGGAGCATGGTGAATCTGCACAGTCATAGAACTGCTAGGTCTACCCTGAGACCTCCCATGTCTTACCCTTTCCCCAAATCCCACCAGTGTGCAAAGAGCCACAAAGACTCCTGGCTAAGCAGATATTCTCGGCTCCACTCCTGTGCAGCTGGAAGCAGCATTTGTCCCTGTTAGCAGCTCTCATAAACTGTTTAAAAAGTGCCTGACATTGTCAGTTCTGGGGAAAACACCATTTATTGAGAGCCCTAAATTCAGATCTTGGCAGGCAAAAAGCCTCTGCAGGTCACCTTCACCTGACTGTGACAAGCAAGGCCCACAAGCCAATCTGCCACTCATGGCAGAGAATGTTTCTGGTGCCCTCTGAGCAGGAGAGGGGGGAAAAAAGGAGGATGCGAGCAGAACATCCGAGTGCCCCCCCCCAGATGTTGGTGTGTAGGGTGCCTGCCCGTCCTTAAGGATGGCCCTGGTGGGAAACTCATTAAAGAAAAATGAATTGATCCTCACACAAATTCAGCAAAAGAGCCAACAGCGTGGAGTGGTCTGAGCAAATGGCTGGGAGTCAGGATCTCCTAAGCCCTAATATTAGCACTCACAATACATTGTGTGTGGTCTCAAATTACTTAATCTCTCTATACTCAGTTCCCCATCTGTAAAACAAGTATGACATTTACCTGTCCACATGGATGATGTGAAGCTTCATTCATTTATGTCTCCTTACGTTCCTCAGTCAGCATTTGGTTTGTTATTTCTACGGCACTCAGCACCACACTATCTGCACTCTTCACAAACTTAAAGTCTACAAGGTAAGGAAGTATCATTAGCTACATTTTGCAGATAGGTAAATGGAGTCACAGGGTGGCAACATTACTTGCTCAAGATCCCATCTTGAGCCTGTAGCTGAGGCAGGAACACAGCTTTGAAGCCACAGAGACCTTAGGCTTGACAGTCTTAGCAGTTATGGGTTGAGACTGTGGGAATTCCAAAAATTCAACTGGCAGAATAGCAAGACTCAATAGAAAGTCCCTGCACCCCAGATTTAACTTTGTACTAGAAGTGGGATTCTCACACACATCCATCCAAGGGGTTGATTCTCAAAAGTCACTTAGAGCATAGCTATACTGCAGGGCTTAACTCAAAATAAGCTACGCAAATTTAGCTATGTCAATTGCACATCTTATTTCATAATAGCTTATTTTGAAATAGGAAGCATTCACACTACACTTATTTCGAAATAGAGCACTCTTGTTCTGACTTCCCTTATTCCTCATACAATGAGGTTCACGGGAGTCGGAGTAAGCAGTCCTCTAGCTTGACAGTATTTTGACACTATTTCAAAATAACTGCCTGCTGTGTAGACGCGGATTAGGTTATTTCAGAATAGTGCTAGTTATGTTGAAATAGTGTTGCAGTGTAGACGTACCCTTAGAATTGAGGTACCATAGAAGTACAGAATTGTGTAATTGCAGATTTTTACCAGTGTACTTTTCTGTTGTTTGCCATGTCTCAAAACTGATAAAAAATAGATGAAAAGAAATAGCAACCCTCAACTCCCAGTATTAAATAAACTGTAAGAATCGGAAGTTGCAAATGTGCTCTCTATTGTGAGAAGTTTGGTTCTCAGGATCACTAGTTCTTTCACAGGAAATGAGTCAGAGCCATTTTTGCTGCTGCTCAGTCGAGTCCTGCTTTTCCAGCTGAGCATGTTGGTTTCAATGAAGCTCTTGAATGAACTTGGCTTTACAAACATTTTTTTTCAACAAGAGAAAAACAGAAAGAGGTAACAGCCAATGAACAAGCCGGCCGGGCTTTCCAGCTCATTTCGCAGAACAGCACAGTCTCACCCCGCCCCTGGAAAAACAGAGGCCAATGGTGGCCCTCCCCCGATCCAAAACACAGCAGCTATCCAATGGGGAAAGAGCCCGATGGCTCATTCTCCCCCAATGAAGCATGAGCTGGGGGGAAGGGAGCCAGAGAAACAGCCACAGCCAGGGAAGCTGGAAGATTCGAATCGAACGTTCATACATGTGAAGAGCACGGCGGTGGCCAATCAGCGGGCTCGGAACGCCGGGAACGGAACGTTGAGACACCTCCAGCCTCCCTCCCCCTAGTTTTCCCCACATGCTCCTCCCCTGGCTGCTGTGCTGTTGTTTGTGGTGCTCAAGCAGCCGAAGAGCTGGAAGGACTGGGACTGGGGCCGGGGGGAGCACAACATAATCGGCTCGGTGCCGCCTGAAACAGGCTGGGAGGAAGCAGGGTTGGCTTGGCCAAGCCGAAGGGCCAGGGGGAGCCGAGTGTGGGGTGGAGAAGGAGGGAAGGGCCTTCGTGGATTCACCCCCATACGCCGCAGGGGCACCGTGCGTGTCTTTTGCCCCGCTCCCCTCGTTGTTGTGGTTTCGTTTCTCTCGCCATGTCGGTGAATATGGAGGAGCTGAGGCACCAGGTCATGATCAACCAGTTCGTGCTGGCCGCGGGCTGTGCGGCAGATCAGGCGAAGCAACTGCTGCAGGCGGCGCATTGGCAGTTCGAGGTGCGTGGCGGACTGGGGGGGGGGACCCCCCAGGGGAGCGTGGGAGCCTCGCGCGCAGGAGCCCCTGCCTTTTCTACTTCCACCCCGTCCTCCGCCTAATCGCTCTCCCTTTCTCGCTGAAACAGTTGGCCTTGGAAACAGTTGTGGGGGTGGAATGTGTGTGTACGCGGCTTTAAATAACAACAGAGCGGGGACACGGCCGGCCCTGCAACATGGGGCCCTGGCGCTGCCGCTGAATGGCAAGCTAGGGAGCTGCATATAAACAATCATTACTAGGACTTCATTACGACTACCTATTGCAGCAAGTGCCTTCGGGGGCCAGCAATGCACGAGGCCTCGCACGTAATGTCTGTTGCTGCTGTTATGGATGGGAGGGGAGAATAAATTTTATTCATGTAACTTACCGGGAGGAGGGGGAAGAGAAACCGGCTTGCAGCTCTCCTGGTTCCTATTTATATATTGCGCTGTAACCAAATCTGTAGCCTCCTCTGAGCTCCAGGGCCCTGGAATGAGGCATAGAAACGTGGTCTGGTCTCTTTCTGCCCCGATTTACCTGGTGGGAGAGTGGATTCATAGGGGAAGCTGCTCCAGAGCTGGGGGAAATATTGTCTAGGGAGTGAACTCCTTCCCAGCCCCATATGGAGAGAGGCAGGGTGGTAAAATGTGGTGTGGTCGGTTTGGGTCTTTTTTGTGAGTGGGGGAAAAAAGGGGGGGGGGAATGTTATGTAAGATGAGAAGGGCTTTAACTCCCTTCACGTGGATAAAGACCATGGGGAGGAAGCAGATGACAAATGGAGTTTTAAAAAATATACACTGTTCACATAAAAGGAAATCATTACACACGGGGCTTTGTCAGTTTCCTGCAGGCCTGCTGGTGAAGGCTTGCTTTTTCTTTGGCATGTTTCTGGAGAGACTTTACCCTACTGGCCCCTTTTCCTTCCATGATTAATGCCACTCATGATAACGAAACCAACATGGGTCCCTTGGCCGTTTTTACTGAAGTGCTTTGATGGTACTTCAGCTGGATTCTGTTTTGTGTTTCTGGGTTAGATAGGGTGGGGGATCAATTCAGTCCAGGTGGGGGAAGGTCTCCTGCTTGTGATCTTGTTTTGGATTCCTTAGTAGCTTCATTCCTCTTTTTGCAGGGGGAGAGAAAATTAGCATTTCAAAGTAAAGCCAGTGTTGAGAAATGCCAACAGCCTGTTTGTTGTCTTACATTATTTGTTTACAATTGAAATGTACTTAAGGGAGCAAGAGATCCAAACAGTTTTTCACAAAACAAAACATTTCCAGTGTCTTTGCTTGCCCCAGTCCTGTGTGTTGGCTTTTCCTCTGGCTGGCTGCTGGAATTAACTAATTTGTTGGTTTTTTTGCAGACTGCTTTGAGTGCATTTTTTCAAGAAACTAACATTCCAAACAATCACCACCACCATCAGATGGTAAGTGACCCAAACTTCAGACACGGTGCTGTTCCCCTGTAGTATCTTCACTTCCTGTGGGCAAGAAATGTACAGGAATGTCCTCCCCATCCTACAGAGTCCTTCATCTCATGAAAAAATGAAATCTGAAAGGGTTATTTCTTATCTCGGAGAACCTCACGAAAGAAGCTACAAAGGCTTCATCTGAGGCCACTCTTAACCCCCCCTTCCCCCCCACACCAGTTGTTAAAGTTTTTCTTATGAAAAGCCATGTAAAAAACAACTAAGGGGCGGGATTCCCTGTTTCGCACATGGCTGCAGGCAGAAGTGGTTGTGCATTCAAAACTGTCGGCTCTTGTGACAGCCATATTGCTCTGCAACAAGAGAAATACACAGACTGCAAATGTAAACAAGAGCCAAAATGTCTGCCAGGAAATAGTTTGTCTTCACATAGATCTAGATAGTTATAACAAGTAAAAGAGCCAAGTGAATTGAGATGGGGAAGGGGGCAGGCCCTTTCTCTTGTATGTTTCCTCTGAACTTCCAGCAAAACTTTACTTGACCTTGGCTGAGGGCAAGTCTCTTTAGCGAAACAGGGGAAGTTTTTTTTGGAAACTAAACCAGTGCTGTGTGTGAGGATAATAGCAGATGTAGGCTAAGCCATAGATTTTTCTTTTCCTGTACTTTCCATTGTTAAAGCCTGTGGCCAGTTCTGTTTTATTCCAAATATTTTAGAAAAATGGCTCTCAGGAACTTTTGTATTAATGCTCTTATTTCCTTATTGTATACTTTCCCCCCTGCTTCCTGGCACAAAAGTTTTGTCCCAGCATTAGAGTAGCATGGCAGCACTTACAAGCTCTGGCAGAAACCGCTCCCCATTGAGCTAGGTACTGTACAAACAGCCCTGCCCTAAAGAGCTTCCAGTCTAAATACTCAAGAATGAATGGGAGAGGGGAAACTGAGGCATGGATTAATTTACTTTACCCACAGTCTCGCAGCAGGCAGAGAGATGGACATAGAATTCAGATATCTCGAGACTCAGTTCAGTGCCTTTCTCCCTAGAACACTAGGAAAGCCTCTGCAAAGGAACTAGATTTATATTGTCCCTTTACTCCTAGGATCAATCTAAGTGCTACATCTATCTTGTATTTGTAAATGAGCTTGGAAATTCAGAGGCACTATCCTTGGATGGCTTGATTGAGGACAAGCTTTGACTAAAGCTAGAGGGTGCAGTTATTCGTTTACAAACCTTGATCAAACTCTGAAGATGCAGACATGATTCAAGCTGTTTGAAATGCTTACCACACAGCAGGAGTGATTCCATATGAAGTTAAATCATTCTGCGTGGTTACTATAGGAAGCTTACAATGTTTTAATCAGGCTGGTTTACCCAAGAGTTTAACACCCCCCCCCCCTCCCCCCCCAAAAAAAACTGGATTATCAGCTGGTTGTTTTTTTTTCTTTTTTTTTTTTTTTTAATGAGGGAGGCCAAAATTTTAGCTGATAGCCATATTACTTGAAAAATTCAGCACTGAACACTCATTTCTGGTGTTCTGAAAATGTTCAAACCCTGATACTCTAATGCAAGAGCAGTGACATTAGTGTGCTTGCCCCATTACTCATAAAATGATTTCTGACACCTGAACAGATCTTCATCTGAGGTTATTTCATCAAAAGACAAAGACCGGGGAAGCCTATTCCTGAATGCTTTATAGCCTCTCTGTGCTGCCAAATGTTCATCCTCTTCATTACAAGCCTACAAATTCCAGGTTCTCTAAAAGCATTTGAATAGTATTTCCAAACAAAGGAATTCTTGACTGCTTGGTAGGCTAGTTTCACCCTCCCTTTTTTAAAACCAGTTTACACATTAATCATGGAAACTGGTGTGCGTGTCATGATCTGCAATGTGACCCTCCGTGCCCCCACCCACCCCAATGTTATTCATCTCTTTCCCAGGTACCAATCTGACTTTTGTGTTACATTTTTGGCATTTCTATTGTGTGTCTTTTCCCTGCCCCTAATTTTGAGAAACAATGAGTATTCCTGTGGCACCTTAGAGACTAACTAAAATATATAGAATCAAGACTTTTCATGGGTAAAACCCACTTCGTCATATGAGTTGGAGTGGAAATAACAGAAACCAAGATATCTGTCTGTCTATTTCAAAAGAAATACCTGTCAATTGTAGGACCTGTGATAATGAGGTTAATTAAGTGTGCTGGATGTGTCCCATTCATAACTTTTGATGTGAAAATGCGGGTGTTAAGGGCAGGGGAAATTGGCTTTGTAATGTGCCAACCAGTTAATGTCTCTATTTCAGCCCAGGGTAACAGTGTCAAACTTACAGATGAATTCCAGTTCTCCAGTCTCTCTCTAATGACATTCCTTTGTAGAAGAATGGCTACTTTTAAATCCAGGGATTGAGTGCCCAGGCAGGTTAAAATGTTCCGCTACATTGTATGTGTTTCATTTCTGATGTCTGATTTGTGTTCGTTTATCCTTTGTCGCAGAAACTGTCTGGTATGGCCAGTGTGCATGGCAGAGGGGCATTGCTGGCACTTGATGACACATATCACATCAGAGTACGGGTGGGGAACCTCAGGCCCGGGGGCTTGCAGCACTTGGCTTGCTTGGATCCAGCCCCTGTGGCTCAGGATGCCTCCTGCATTAGGGAGCCTGCACTGGCACTCCAGCCCCTCTGCTGCCCCACCATAGAGCTAGAGGACACAAAGTCTACTTAGGCTCTTCTGGTGTGCATGGGGAATGTGAGGAGTATTCTCAGTTGGTGAGGGTGGCGGTGGTTTGTTTGGGTTTTTTCTTTTTTGTTGTTGTTTTTTTTTTTTTTTTTGCTTCTCACTTGTGTGTGGCCCCCGACTGATTTTTCTGTGGGTCAGTGGCCCCCGACCCAAAAAAGGTTCCCCACCCCTTCATTCGAGGATGTGCAGCTGTATGAGCCCCTGATGTTGTGGCTTATATTGTTGGGTCCAGTGACGGTGTCGTTTGCTTCTGAAAGTTAAATGCCCTAACATTTCTGATTACCAAAAAAAAAAAAAAAAAATGGAGATTAAAACCAGAGGTGTTTTGGAACAAGTCTAGAAACTTTAACACGGTTGTACAAGTAAAGCTATGAGGGAGCCACAACAAAAGTCAGCAGCTCCTCTCTATCTCATGGACCTCTCAGAGATGTTTCTATTTAGCTAAGAGATGCTCCCCATATCCTGGTTTCTTACACCATTAGCCTTAGAAATAAGGAGCTCGTGTTATGCTATTTCCATCATGTCCATGCACCAATCTGAAACGGGATGTGAACCTTCTAAATAAAGAACTTTGGACACCACAGGGTATTCTTTGTAAATATGAGAAAATAAATGGAAGTTTTCTAGTGTCCAGTCCTGGCGACTGCTCTGCATGGGCATCTACCCAGCGGAGCTTAGTTGGTGTGTGGCTACCTGAAATTCATGCTAGATTGGGACCTTTTACCTCGTGATGTAAGGTTCCAAATCCTTTCCAAAACACACTTCTAATGGGCAGATTTCACTGGTTTAAGGTAGAGATGTGAATGTGTAGCTGTATACATAGTTACATGCAGCCCTCCCACCCCTGTGCTGCAGGAGCCGGTATGTGTGGGGAGCCCCCCCCTTCCCACCTGCGTGTGTAACCACTAAAATTGTCAGTGGTTACACGTTTACTTTAATAAATGCATTTTAACATCCCTCGTTGAAGGATAGAGGAACTCTGAAGTGTGTGTATCCAGATTCTAAAGTGGCTCTAAGATGTTGAATTGATTTAAAAAAAAATCCAGGGATGGATCATCTGCCAGTGGAACCTACTTTCTCTGCTGGATTGGATTTGGTGCAGTAAAATGTAGGGAATGTTGATATTGACATAAACTGTGTGGGATGTGTCAGTGTCCTGATAAAACTCCTGGCCTTTCATCTGCATACAGATGCTCTGTGATCATACTTATTTGACTTCTCCTACCTGTTGCTGCTGTCTGGTTTCTGTTCCTCTACCTACCCTATGGCACATTGGGAAAAATTGTGGAAGTACAAATCCTCCTGCAGAATGTAGGTAAAATATTAGTTTCCTGGCTGTTTTCTCAAGCATGGGCTGTTCTAATTAGGCTCCACATGAGTCAGATTTGACATGCTTTGCAGTACAAAAGTCCATCTTTTAAGCAGCAAGTGCCCTTGTGGCAAGGAGCTGATATCCTGTGAGGTTTGGGTCCCATAAAGCAAACTGGCCAGAAAAGAGGAGCCCGTTTGTTGGTGTTGCTTTTTTTGTTCTGATCACTTTGTTTAAAAAAAAAAAAAAAGTCTCCTCCGCCCCTAGAGGGAAAGTTCATCTCCAATGTATCAAGTGGACCTGTCCTGCAGTCAGTGGAGTGCCAGAGAATGAAAGGCCATTCTTGTTATTGACGATGTTCAAAACCCACCTCTTTTCCTACACTTTTCAGGCAGAGCCATGTTGCACTGCTGTATACCTGGAATAACGCCACTGAAACTGACGGACTGATCCTGCTTCCCTAACTGTAGCTAATATCGGAATCTAGCCCCTTATGCCATCTCTTGACATTTACAAACTTCCGTGCCTGCGAATTGTAATATTGCTCTCCTTTTGCTCCTGACTAAGTGTCTGGTGTGTAGCTATGTATTGCAAATCACTTTCTGCTATCTGTCGCTTCCCCAAAACAATCGTTTCCTCAGCCTTGCTCTTTGACAGAAAATGTAGGCACTTGGGCCACTTTGCACAGGACCTGGTTTGTGTTCTGTAATTTTACTGCCCTAATCCAGGATCTCATTCTGTATTGACTAGCTCCTTTCTCCACAAATAGCCTCATTCATTTCATAGGAACCACTCAGTGTTAGTAACGTGGCAGAATCGGGTCCACTGTCTTTCCATTAAGGTGAGATGAGGACAATCCACTTGGATTCCTTGTGGCTGCAGCATTTAGGGATGCAACATTATTGGAGCAGTTTGCATAATCCCAACTCTCACCAAAAATTATCAAGAGGGGATGTAAAGGTTAATGTGAGACAGTAAATCCTGGAACACTCTGTGTATTCACTAGGGATGTTAAGTAGTGGTTAATAAGCTAATCGAGTAGTCAATGGAATTTCCATCAATTACTTGATTAGTCAATAAGGGGGTTAGCTCCTGGGGATGGTGTGAGCTAGGACTGCTGAGTCCTGGCTTGCGCTGGGTCCCCCACTGCGCCTCTGCCCTCCACCCCCTCTGGAGATGGTGCTAGGGGGAGCTGGCTCTCTTTCCCCTCTCCCCCTCACATCCTTGCTGCCTCTGACTCAGAGGGACCCGATTAGTCACTTACGCCCCTGGTATTCACTACATAGTATGATCCAGTTTGGCTATTCCTAAAATCCATCTATTTCAGTATTCCAACTGTGAGAGATTGCGTTTAGTCTCTTCTAAAATTAATTATCATTACCTATAACAACCCTGGATATTATTGTCAAGAGTCAGATTGGACACCGGATGAGTAAGTTTTTAGTACCACTGACATCCTGTGGCAATGAGTTCCATAGTCTAAATAATGTGAAATCAGTTATTTTGCCTGTTAGGTTGTGTGGCAAACACTTAAAAAGCAAAACAAAAAACTTTAGACATGGATCTTAGGATCTTGAACACATTTACTCTTCTCAGATTGAGTTGGGCAACTGTGTATGGTGGGGGAATGGATCCAATGTAATGTAATCTCACTGCCATAGACTTGGTGCCAGTTACAAAATCCCGTCTCTCCATTCCCCCAACACACACAGTCGCAGTATGAAAGAGCCTGTTTGCTAGCACAAATTTTGAAGGTACAAAGAGGCTCCTTAGAAACTTGGCATATAATATTTCACATAAGGTGGGTTTAATTAGGGTTGGTTTTGAAGGACTGAGCTATACGCAAGCCCCAGTGACCTGGTGGAGGATTGTGGCATTTCTGCTTCTCTGGCACGTACCTGGAGAATAAACACAAATTCTAGAAGTTAACTTAAGTCTGATCTACTCACAATGTGTAGCACAGTAAGTGATCTCATTTCTGTAAGCCGATGCAGATCCCAGTGTGTACACATAGTTTGGTTTAATCCCGATTTTTTACCTCTTGAGCTTACAGCTGGTAGATATAAAGTGAGTTGTGTCCACACACTCAGTACTAGAGGAACTGAATCCATTTTTAAACTGGTGCAACTGCCATTGTGGACAAGGTTTTGGTGCAGTGCTCTTCTTTGCTAGGACAAGATCTGTGTGAATCTTCCTTTTTAAAACCCCTCCCCTTTTAAAAACATGCTTTCCAGACAGCTGTGAAGTGGACTCTATAGGAGCTTGTTCTACAAGGGCGTTTATAAAGAAGGATTTTTCCCAGAGATCAGTAATGGATTCTCACACTGTGTAATGATCCTGCAGACTATGCCCAAGACAAAACTAGCAACTCTGTCTCTGGTTGCTGAGCTCCAATATTAATTCTGCTGCTTTTGCTTGTTTATTGAATGGGGCAGGTTAGAAAGGGGGTGTATGTTGCAGTCCCTTAGGCTGCATTCTCCCCCATTTGTTGTTTTGGCCACTGTTGGTATTTTGGAAGTTTGGTGCTTGCTGTTCTGGTCTGGGCCGCTAGAGGGGAGCAGCTGGGACAGTCTCCCCCCTCTGGGTGTTTTGCCTTGGAGCTGGAGGGATGGACTCCACTCGTGATTTCCTGAGCTTTTGCTTTGAAACGCAAGGGTGTGACCTGTATGGGCGGCTACCTAGGCACCAGTGTGCTATTCTCTATGGAGCCAGGCCACCAGGGGAAACCACCTTCTGTTAACACAGCTCACATGCTGCTCCAGGCCCCATTCAGTAAATTGCTCAGGGGTGCTTCAAGTTAAGCATGCGCCTGAGAGTTTTGCTGAATCAAGGCCCAAGTCTAAATAGTCTCAGGCAGGGGACTAGGAGTCCGGTGGCACCTTAAAGACCAACTGATTTACTTGGGCATAAGGTGCTGCCTGTTCTCAGTGCAGGCTGTTTTCTGCCGCTGCTGGTTCCGCTTTTCACTTCCATTCTGCTGCGCCACAGGGTGTTGCGCGTCTGTCTCCCACCCTCCCTCTGTGCACTAGCTTGAGCAAGCGTGCTCTGTCTCTTGTGGGCTGGGCTCCAAGGATTGGATTTCTCTCTCACCACTGATGCCCACAGAGGGTGTGATGCTGATTACGAGGCTAAACAGACCAATCACAAGACTGCTCCCGAGCCAAGGGAAGGCCTAGAAAGGAGTGGGGAGGGCACTTGAGACTAAAATTAGAATGAATGCACAGAACTGTCCCTGCTTACCAGGAAGCGAAAGAAAGCTGATAAGTTGTTTTTAACAGTGGCTGTTGTGTGTGTGTTTTCGTGTATCTAAATCCCCTTCTTTCCCACTCCCTTCGAGCTGAGTAAATTGTGATTTCTGGCCGGGGTTGGGAGCATGCTAGCCCTTATGAACCTTGGCACAAAATTCACTTACCTGCCCTTCACCTGGGTTATAATGGGGGGATGTAGTTTGTTTTACAATAGCACCGGGGGGGGGAGGGGTCTCAAGGGAGATCTACTCTGCCCAGCATTATTCCCTGGGGACTGGTAGAATTTTGCAAGAATGACCTGAAAGAATTTAGATAGTGTCAAATGGTGCAAAGACCTCTCGCGTCAGTCTCTCTGGTGTCACCCGCTCCAGTAGCACCTCAGTATGTAACTCAGAAAGATGCCACTGGCCTAGGTGTCCAAAGATTGCTTCACCTGTGCAAAGTGTTGCACAGCCAGCCTGCGTGGGTCACGATCTGACTTCTCCTTTGTTTTCGCTCTCAGTTGTGCCTGGGGCTTGCCAGTCCTAGAGGGCCCTTCTGCTTCTTCTAGTCCAGCTTCTTCCCCTTCGCCCTCCCAAACCTATGGCTTGTTCTGACCTTTTGAACACTTTTCTCCCTGTCTGTCTCTAGTGGGTAGAAATGTCAGACATGGGTTTGGGGGGCCTCTTTGCATTTGCTGTTAAACCCAACCCAACCCCTCTGCTCCACCTCTTAAACCCCCCTTGAAAGGTTCAGGGATTACTGAGATGAGACAGGCTGCACTGGGGCATTCGCCGCTTCCCAGGGTCCTCGTTGCAGCGGGGCGGGGGCCGAGCCTGGGGACTGAGGAGCAGAGTTGCTGTAACCTGAGCAGAGCAAAGTCCTCGGCGAGACAAGACAGCAGGGGCAGCCGCTCATCGGGCTACCTCTGTTTGTTGTGGTAACGCTCCTGGCTTAGTTGCTACCCTGGGTCACTGGGACATTGTTAACATGAGGCCCTGGTGATTCCAGAGAGGGGACCCACAATCCGGACACTTGTTCTGCAGCGGGAGCAGCACTGCGGATACTCGCATCTTGCTCCCTGCAGAGACTGCTGATCAGGCAGCCAGGCACTGCCATGTGTTTAGGGTCTGCTAAATAGTCTCTGAATCACTCTCTTTCACTGGAAGCTCTAACTCCTAGTGAATGGGACTAGCTTGCTTCTGAGCCCTAGTCCAGCCAGGTTAGAAGTAGGGATGTGAATGGGTAACTAGTAACCATGGAGCTGCTCCGACCAGCCAGCAGCCCCCCGGGTTCCCACACCTGTTCAGTCTTTTAACTAGTAAACATAACATTTAACTGGTTAACTAATGAGCCCTTGAACTCCATGCTTTTGATAGAAACTGTTTGGAGAGTTGGGTGGAGGAGGCTGTGGTTTGCAAGACCCTTTGTTCCGGCAAGAGCTGAAATTTTACTTTCACCCTTTTTTTTTTTTTCACCCCCCGGCTTTAGGCAGACATAGCAGTGGTCTGATAGCTGCAGCTTACATTATCAGACTTACCCAAGGGGAGCCTGTGATTTGTGGAGTAGAGGCTGAAAGCTCAGGTAGATCCAGCTTCTGTCGCACTAGTAATGCCTTGCAAAAAAAGTGGTCATGGAGCAGAGGAAGACATAACATAGGCCCAATTGCCTTGGGAAGAAAGGAGGCGGAAAATGAGGCTGTTAACCATAGAGCTATTTTGGTTATGATCGCTTTGTAAACTCTGCTGGCCACAAGGATGGATTTATTCTAAAACTCTGGGTGTGGCAATCTGTGGGTTTTCCATTCTCGTTCTTGTCATATATTGTTGTGACTTTTGAAAATAACCTGCCTTGTGAAGAACAGATCACAAAGGTAGACTAGGAAGTACCTTATCGGAATACTGAGACCGTCTTTCAAAGAGTACCAGGAACTGGCTTGTCATCTTTTTCGGGGCGGTCTTCTAGTCTTTAGGGTTGATTCTGGGGAGGGGGAAATGTTTCTGTGGCCTTTCAAACTTCTGTTGCATAGGGTTGAACTTTTATAGCAAAAATTCCCCCGCAGGGTTTGCAATTAAAGCAGGTATGCTAGAGCGTGTAAAGGGAGTGAAATGGCTAGTTTATTTTTACTGTCACAACACACATTTAAAAGAATAAATCCTCCCGCCCTTCCTCCCCCTCCCTTCCCCCCCCAGGGAAGAATGAACTAGATTTCCAAACACTGGGTTTCAAGAGTTTAAAGTGCTGGTAGTAGCTGGCTAATAGGACCCCAACCGGCAAATCTGATTTGTCTGGGGACTTTTCATTTTTTTTACACCTACTATTACAGTAACTCTGAGGATACTAGAGCTGAACAGTTATTTGAAACATTCCTTTTGGGGCTGGTTTGCTCATTTGGCAGCACTTCCTGTGAAGTCAGTTAGTCAGTTTCCCCTCTTTGCCTGAGTCTGTCCTTTGCTGTTGTAGGAGAGGTTTTAAATAGGAAAAAGTGACTTGTCTGACCAGAGAGATTGGTGGCTGGGGTGAGGTTTCAGGGACCACTGGAGCACCCAAAACTACTCCTAACTCTCAATATCCAGTGCAGCAGAGCCCTGACATGGGGGTTCCCACGTACTATCATACTGCTACCAATAGGGATGCTAGCTAGCAGGTAATAAAATAGTTGACTAGCCACATGCATTCTTAATGGTTAGATTATTCCAGTGGTTCCCAACCTTTTTTATATTGGGGGCCAGGAAACTCCTTCAGAAACTTTTGGTGGACAGGAAACATTTTATTTGCATATTTGTTACGCAAATAATAAATATGCAAATAAAATGTTACCAGTTTGCCAAAATATGTTCCCCAGCCCCCTCATACACTCCAGCCCTGAGCCCTGTGTGTGTCCCCCCTCCCAATTATTTTATTGAGCCCTGGCCTCCAGAGTAGCTGCCCACTGAGTGGCCTTGGCTTCAGCCTCTGGAGCAGGCCCTGGTTCCCCCGCCACGCAGCCTCAGTCACCCGTCCCCGTGCCACAGCCACGCTTCACACAGCCGGGCTGTGTAGCAGCTGATTGAGCTGGAGCCGGGGCCATGATAAGGCTGCCCCCTTAGGGACAGCCCACAGCATACCCAGCTGCCCCGCTCCCCCTGCTGCTGCATGAGAAGGTGGGCGGGAAGGGAATTCTCTTATGGGGAACCCCAGCAGCTGGGGCTAACTAAGAGCTGGGGATGTGGCCAAGCAATGTGCTGCGGCCCGGCTGGCAGGGCTCCACGGACCGATGGTTGGGAACCACTGGACTGTTCTATAGTCCAGCAGTGGCCAGCCAGTTAGACTAAGAGCCAAAATAGCTGTGGATAGTAGTGGAAATGCATAGGGCTGTGGATAGTGGAGGGGGAAATGCAAGTAGTTGACTAGATGTTTAACTGATAAGCCTGGGCTTGACATCCCTAGCTACTAATCTCCATTACTGACTCAGTTTCTTTTCCGATGCATCCCTTTAAAATAGCTTTAATGTTTTAACCTGCTGGCTCCCATTTAAAATCTTCGGGCAAAACAGCAGTCGAATCAGGAACTGAAGTTCTGCATCCAAAGAGCAGGAAAACGCTAGCAGAGGAGGCTGAGCCCAGGGCAGTGCTGGTGAATTTCTCCTCCAGGCAGGTGATGGGGGAGAGTCTTGCACAGTCACCTTGAGCCTTTTAAAGGCTGGGCCTCCTCCCCGGGCTGGCTTGGTGAGAGTCCTCTGGGCGCTGCATGCCAGAGAAGCGGCACCAGGAGAGGAAGATACTGGGAAGGTTCAGATGTGTGTCTGGGAGGCAGGTGGAAGAGACGTGGGTTCCGCCGGTGCGCTGAGGGAGGTCGCTCAGCCACAGAAAAGTGGGGCTTACCTGGTAACGTTCATCAGATGGGGCTTTCCTTCCAACGCCCACCGTTCTGCTGTTCTTTGGCTGGATGCGCCGTGCCTTGCGGTCAGAGGTGGCATTGTCTGGGGGCAGCGTCTCGCAGACTACCAGCCGTTGAAGGGATCCCTGGGCCAATGTCAGGTTCATCAGGTGCCCAAGGCCAGCAGGAGCTGGGGACGAGTAGCAGGTGGAGGAGCAGCTGGGGAATCCAAGGGCTGGGTTCCTTTACTACTGGAATAGGGCAGAGGCCACACTTCGGGTGGGATGGCCCACGTGGCTTTCCTCTAGCTCTGGTGTCAGTGGCTTTGCACTCCCTCTGTAGTGGTGGTGGTGGGGGGGCCTCTATGGAGCCAAGAGGAGGCTTGTGGTGCTGATGCCGGCCGTGGTACTGTTATTCTTCAGATGCTTTTGCAAGATACCTGTGACAGGATGCAGCAATTCACCAGGGGAAAAAAGCCTGGCACTTGCTATCTTCCGAGTGCCTTGAAACTACGCCTCCCTGGTTAGGAAGCAGCATCCTCGGTAGAGGTGCAGAGGAGTGAAGTAACTTTTCCAAGGCCAAATCCAGTTGGTGTCACCAGTAGAACTGGAGCCCAGGAGTTCCTGGGTCCCAGGCTTCCCATCAAATTGTGGCAGTATTGCCAGGGGACAGGCAATGGAGCAGGAGTCATGCTTAGCATTGGTGGTGACCTTGGGCCAGGAACTAGTGTCTGTTGCTCTGTCTCCACAGCTAGTTGCTAACATCAGCTCCACCTGTGCTGGCATCTTTGGGAGCCCTAGATTACACCAGCCACTGTTGTGGCCACCACATCTATTGAACTGGCTCTGCTCGGGGCTAAGCAGAGCCAGGTCCACGCTCGGGTGGTCAGGTGGCTCTCTGGTGGCCTTCCAACCTTCACCACAGGCGAGCAGCCTCTGCCGAAGCTGCGAGGCGTTGTCCGGTCCTTCCGGGGGAAGCAAACGCCCCCGTCCCGGCAGTTCCTAGCAGGCAGACAGGTTCTGCCTTTCCAGCTCTGACATGGGCTGTGGTGCCTGCTGGTGTCTGATGCTCTGTCCTTTCCCTCCCTGCAGATGTGCACGCCCAGCAATACTCCAGCCACGCCTCCCAACTTCCCGGACGCGCTCGCGATGTTTTCTAAGCTGCGGACTTCAGAGACCCTCCAGAGCAGCAACAGCCCCATCACAGCCATGGCCTGCTCCCCACCGGGTAACTTCAGCCCTTTTTGGGCCTCCTCCCCTCCCAACCACCAGCCCGCCTGGATCCCACCCTCCTCTCCAACCAGCCACAACCTCCACCATCATCTCCACCACCAGCAGCCCATGTGGCCACCCGTGTCTCAGCAAGGAGGCGCCCCGCAGAAAGCTATGGCTGCAATGGATGGGCAGAGATAAGACTCGTTAACATTGAAGAGGGGGGAAGGGCGGGGGGGGAGAACAGAGAAGAGGCGCAGGGGATCGGGCGGTGGGGGAGGGGGTTCCCGAAGATCGCACTGGAATATTTTATAATTCTTTTTGCAACTCTGCTGGAATGGCTTCAGCCCAGGGGGTTTTCCCTTCAGGAGAGTCAGTAACTGGTCTTCTTTTTTTTTTTTTTTAATATATAACTATATAATATATAAATATCTAATGTATATAAATCCAGAGAGAACGAGAGCAATGGAAAGAGATGGGGCCATGCTGCTCCTCCCCTCCTGGCAGCCAGGTGGGCGATCACAGGCTGGCGACGCCAACGCTTGGGTGAAGAGGACGTTGCTGGACACCGGGATCTTCCTGCGGGCAGAGGGTGGGAGGGGTCAGGAGCTGCTGCTCTTGAGTTCACGTCCCCCCTTCCTTGTTCTCGGGCTGCTCCCCGCACAGCTGCATGACTCTGACTCGGGGCTTGCTTGAAACCTGCCCTTCCAGAATCAGGGAGGAGGGGGAGAGGCCCCCGCTGAACTGTGGCTGCTTCGGAAAGCGTCCTGCGTGGGGCTGTAACGTGCCACCGGAACCCGGAGCTCCCGTGCTGCGCATCGCGCTTGGGGAAGGAGCTGCATGGACGCACGTTCATCTTCCCTGCCCGGGCAGCTGGGGCCGTGGCCGACACGTCTCCACGGTTGGCTGCATTTTGGCAGGCCTAGGGAATGGGCGTCCTGCCCCAGCAGCTGGAGAAGCTCCCCAACGGCAGGGTGAGGCTGGGGCCAGTCCCCGGTGGGTCAGTGATGGGGTGGGGATCTGAGTTTCCGGACCTCATGGCTGAGCCCCCCTTCCAGCTTTGCTGAAGATCATCCATGTCTGGGGCACATGCCCCGCAGAACTCGTCATGCTGGGATTCGTGCGCGTTGAATCTCCCCGTGCCCCCCCTTGTCCAGGGGAGAGGCTGATCTCCTCCATCCTCCGACGCTGGCCCTGCTCCCGCAGCAGACAGTGCGCCTGGGCGGAGGCCAAGCTGGAAGGGCAGTTGTGCAAAATGGAAAGGACCATTCTTCTCCCTGCCCCCGCCGGGCTCTGCAGCAGGGCCGGGGGCCTGCTTTCAGCCAGGGCAACAGGGCCGAGTGGTGGCGTTGGGGGTTTGGTTTCCAAATCAGAATCTCGCTTACACAGGCTGAAGGTTTTTTATTAATTTAAAAATTTTAAAAAAAAAATCACTTTTTTAACCTACTGGCTCCCTGCCTTTTCTCTGCGGTGCTGGTGCCCCGCTAATGGTGAACTCCACACTGGGGGGGCAGGGAGGCAGAACAAGGGGTGCTTCCCCACACACCAGTGGTCCCTTTAATCTTCTCTGTCCAGGTGCAGAATAACTTTTATGCGCCCCAAAGCAGGGGTGAATGTGCACCACACGTAGAAACAAAACCAGCTGTGAGCGCTCAGCTAATCCCCTGAGCTGCACTCGACTCTGAGCGGCCGCACAAGCACCCAGTGTAGAGTGACTGCAGCCACAGCCCCTCCTTTCCTGTGCACTCAGGCCTGGAGTCTCTCTCACCAGTGGGGCAGTGCAAAGGGCAGTGGCGTGGCTGGCTGAGTTAATGCCCCTTTGCACCGTGTGGCCAAGGCATGTTCAGCTGGGCCTAGCCCAGTGGTCCCCAACCATTAGAGGCTGCCGGGTGCCAGGGGGCATGGCCGGGCACCAGAGGGCGGGGACACATGCACGCCTGGGGGCGGCCTCCCCCATAGCTGCGTGCTTCCCCCCATAGCTGCGTGCTTGGGGCCAGCGCCCACTCCAAATGCCACGTGCCCACCCCACCCCAAGCGCTGCAAGCCCAGAGCGCGAGCGGCCAATTCGCGGCGCTCCCGGGGCTGACGCTCACCATGCGCCCGGGGCCGGCTCCGGCACCATGCATGCACCAAGTGCCCAGGGCCACGCCAGCCCCGAGCACTTGGCGAGCGCACACAAATGGCACCGTGTTGGGGGCCACTGGCCTAGGCAGTTTTGTGCCAACCCAACAAGAACATCAGAGTGGCCATAGTGGGTCCGACAAAGGGCCAGCTGGTCCCTGTGTGCTGGCTGGTGCCAGGTGCCCCCGGGGTCTCCTCAGAGCAGGGTTTTGCCTTTGCTGCTGAAATAGTTAAACAGCTGCAAGGCCGAGGGTGGGCCCGCCGAGTCCCTTTAGTTGACAGGAATGAGCTGTACCAGCCTAGCAGTGCCTCCTGCCAGCAGCACGTGCCCAGCAGGGCTTGGGCCGCATCCCAAGGCGGGTTTCTAACCCACGAAGAAAGCTACAAGAACAGGGTGCATGAGTCTTGGCGGGCTGAGAATCCGGCCCCACTCGCGTCCTCTCCTCTCTTACCACAGGCTCTGCCTACACTGATCCCTACAGCGGCACAGCTGGGCTGCCATAAGTTGCCCATGTGGCTGTGTCAGCAGGCAAGCACTCCCCGGCTGACACAACTGCCCCCAGCCAGGGGTAGCAGGCTTGTCAGTGGGGGAGGGGCTCTGGCCGATGCAGTGCTGTCAGCCTTTCCATGGGTGAGGCTGTGAACCCCCTTCCCTCCCCGCCCTGGCTGACAAGTGCAGGGGGGCGAGCCTGCCTACAAAACCGCTACCCGGTAGCTGCCGGCCGTGACGGATTGTCCTGAGCCTCTTCCGGGCGGGGCTTGAACAGCTTGCCAGCTGCCGGCTTGCCAGAGGCAGGTACGAAAGGCAACACCCTGGCATAATGCACTGCTGGGAACAGGGATGGGCCCAGGCGCCTCGCCCGGGGGCCAACTCAGCCCTACGGAGGATCCAGCTTTTGGGTTTGTCCTTGGCATGTGGGAGAGTGGAGAGAGGTTAAATCTCCCCCTTGGGCTGGCAGAGCAACTCTCCCCCACCCCTCTTCTCCCTCTGTCCCAGTGCCTGGCTGCTGTGAAGGGGAGGGGTTCTCCACTCCGCCTCTCCCTGGGTGTCCCAGCACCAGTCCAGGTTCTTGTCCCTTTGCCACAGGGAAGCTTCAGCGCCTCTAGCTAGAGCAGCAGCACGCGAGCTGCCAGCAGCCTCAGGAGGCTGCCACTAGGTCAGTTTCACTGGGGGAAGGTTCTTTGCAAGCAGCTGACTTGAGTTCAGGGCTTCTATGCCCTTCCGGGAGCCTAGCCTAGCCAAGGGGGTTCTTCAAGGCCTGGGGCAAAGTGAGGACACTGGGCCTGGCCATTAGTGCTACTGCCTCTTGCCCTGGCCAGCAGGCGCCTGAGCTGAAGTGTGGAGCGCCCAGAGCCAGCTGCAGCAACTGCTGGAACCACATCACAGACTCACGTTTCCTGAAAGCTGCCGGGAAATAACTCCCTGGAAGGGACTGCGCCAGCTCTTGTGTTGCAGGAGTTTGGCGCCTGAATCCCGGCCCCTGCTATTTCAGTAGGCAAAATCCTAAAAGCCTTTTCGCTGAGGCCTTTAGCAGCCAGCAAGCTGGGGGTAAGGGAGCTCCATCAGGGGGTAGAGGGGCTGCAAGCTGCCAGGACAGTCCCTGGCTCTGAGAAGCGAGTCCCTTCTTTCCTCCACAGGTACGCTCTGAATGCAGAGACTTGTGCTTTCCCCGCAGCAAGCCCCTTCCACCAGCAAGTGGGAAAGGGTGCCAGGGGGATTCTCACCGCCTCCGGGCAGAGCGCCAGCCCAAAGGCCTGTGGCCTGCCCACATCGAACGTCCTGTGTTGTCCAGGCGCACCCAGGCTGGCGCCCCACTGTGCTGGGCATCCTACGTGTGTGTAGTGTGGAGGGGTGACCCCGCTCCTGGGTCCCAGGACCCTGCTCCGTCCTTCGTTGGGCAGGGTCTGCACTGCGTTACCAGCCCTTGGCAGGGTCTAAGCTCTGGTCCCTCAGCCACCAAAACAGCCCTTTCCAGCTCTCAGCTGGGGTCTCAGGCTGCGCGGGGAAGCTAGGCCTAAACTCTCTGTTTGGAGTGCCTTACGCCCACTGTGCTCTCTCTCCCTGGCCATGTTGCTGTTCCCTTTCTCAGTCTGCTCAGGTCTCCCCCCTCCCTGCAAAGAGGGCTTCCTTTTAACGGCTCCATGGCAGTCTCAGGTGAGATCAGCTGGCCCTGATTAATTAACAGCCATCCTATCTCCTTTGCTCCTGATTGACCAGGGCTCTTGCTGCCTTAGAGCTGCCTTTCTCCCTCTTAGCTGTAGTCCTCCAGCCTGCCCCGTCACAGTCGGGAGAGCCTTCTGCCCTGAGACTATTAAAATCCATGCAAAAGGTCAATGTTACAAGTTACCCGACTGACACAACGCTGTTCCCTTTGCTGAGGGTCCATTCCCACTTCCCCATAACCTGGCACCCCGAGACATTGCTCGCCACAAACCCCCCCACCCCGTGCGCTGCAGTACAGACTCGCTGAACATCCTCTATGTCCTGTCTGCTGCCTCCGTATTGCGAGCACCTGCCATCTCAGCCCTAGAACGTGCTTGCACCAGATCATGTTCCCTGCCCTCTGTCCCTAGATGCTCTGCATGTCCCTGGATCTCTGTCCCCCTCTGAATCCCCAGCGTGACACGGTGCAACCGCAACACCCTGGGGGCACATTGGCACTGTGCTAAAACTCCATGTGCATTGTCACCCGTCAGCAGGGACAGGCCACATGGGTAGAGCCATGGCTGGGGGTGCAGTGTCTTTGAGGGCGTTGGTGAGGGGAAGGAGGAGGCAGATGGCAGATCCGTTTGGGGAAGGAAGGAGGCTGGAGCTCGCCCTCCAGCATGTCAGCCAGCACGTAGTGGAGGGTGAGGCAGCCGGTGCCCTGGCGGGGTGAGAGGTGAAGGCCCGATCACGACCCCTTCCTTGCTATTGCTAAAGACACTGTCCACCGCAAGGGCTCAGCAGCTTGGATTGTGGTGGCTCGGCCTGCTGCCTGCTAGTTCAGCCCTGCTACCCTGGCTCACCCATGGCTGATGTGTGCCCTGTGGGGGGGGAGCTGTCAAACTGTCTTTGCACCTGCTCGTGACCATTTCCAAACTCTCCAGAGCTGTCAGCTCCCCCGCTCCAGAGAAGAACGTGTCCTAGGAGCTGGTCCTGCTGGCATGCAGCCCAAGACTGACTTGCACGTGCGTAGTTGGGTGGCGGTGGGGGTGCTGGCGTGACAGCCTGGGGAGGTGAATTCCTGGAGCCATGCAGTAACAAAGCTTTCCGGAGAGCCCTGCACCCAGGGTGCTGAGCGCCTTTGAAAACCTGGTTCCAGTGCTGGGCGCTGAGCCCTCTGACTAGCCCAGCACTAACATAGTTACAGGTTCCTCCCTAGAGTGCTGTCCCGACATGCCCTGACCTCCAATGGGCGCCTGTAGGGTGGAGAGGGTTGTTGGGTGTCTACAGAGCGCCTAGATTGGCACAGAAAAGCGTCCGTGGCCAATCTAGAAGGGCTTTTGCGCAAAAAAGCCCCGATCGCCATTTTCACGATCGGGGCTTTTTTGCAGAAAACAAATCAGAGCTGTCTACACTGGCCCTTTTGCACAAAAGTTTTGCGCAAAAGGAAGTTTTGCCCGAACGGGAGCAGCATAGTATTTCCACAAGAAGCACTGATTTCTTACAGTAGGAAGTCAGTGCTTTTGCAGAAATTCAAGCGGCCAGTGTAGACAGCTGGCAAGTTTTTCCGGAAAAGCGGCTGATTTTCCGGAAAAACTGGCCAGTCTAGACACAACCAGCAAGTTTGGGTCAGCTATCCCTGTTGTTCTGTCCCAGCAGCCGACAGTAGGAGGTTTAGGGACAGCCAGAGCATGCGAGTGCATCCCTAATCACATTGGCTAAAGGCTATTGATGGATCTATCACCCATAAATGGACCTAATTCTTTTTTGAACCTAGTTATACTTTTGGGCTTCACAATATCCCCTGGCAATGAGTTCCACAGGTTGGTTGTGTGTTTGTTTATGTTTGTTTTAAACCTGTTGCCTCCTAATTTCATTGGATGATGCCCAGATCTTATGTTGTGTGAAGGGTAAATACCACCCCCTTCTGTTCACTTTTGCCACACCATTCATGGCTTCTAGATCTCGATCATCTCACTCTTTAAGGGTTCTAAGATTAACAGTCTGGCTGCGTCTAGATTGGCATGATTTTTCCGGAAATGCTTTTAACGGAAAAGTTTTCTGTTAAAAGCATTTTTGGAACAGAGCATCTAGATTGGCACGGATGCTTTTCTGCAAAAATCACTTTTTGCAGCAAAGCGTCCGTGCCAATCTAGATGCACTTTTCCGCAAAAAAGCCCTGAACTCCATTTTCGCGATCGGGGCTTTTTTGCGGAAAACAAATCTGAGCTGTCTACACTGGCCTTTTGCCTGAATGGGAGCAGAATAGTATTTCCGCAAGAAGCACTGATTTCTTACAGTAGGAAGTCAGTGCTTTTGCGGAAATTCAAGCGGCCAGTGTAGACAGCTGGCAAGTTTTTCTGGAAAAGCAACTGCTTTTCCGGAAAAACTGGCCAGTCTAGACACAGCCTCTTTGTAATATCTCCCTGTATGGAAGTTGTTCCAAACGCCTACTCATCCTGTGGCCTTACTCTGCTCCTTTTCCAATGGAATAGCTCTTTTTGAGATGGGGCAGCTACACATTATTTAGATACTGGGTTTAGATAGTAGCTTTAAGATGTTTTCTGTTTTATTAGCTACAGTGGGGCTGACAGAATTGCTGAGCCCCTGGGCAAGGGGGTGCGGGAGGGGCTAGCTCTGTGCTCCTGGAAGGGGCAGGGCCTCAGGCAGAAGGGGCGGAGCCAGGGCAGCCAGCCCTCAGCATCACGTGGATTGCGTTGGTCCCCCTCAAACGAGCCCTCTCCCCCTACCAGCCTGATTGTCCCTTTCCTGTTTCTTCCTACCAGTCTGGTAGGTATTTCTGACTGCACTGAGCAGATGTTTTCAAAGGACTCTGCAATGACTCCAAGATCTATAGTGAATGGTACTGGCTACGTGAAACCCCATCGTTTTGCATAAGTAGCTGGGGTTATATGTTCCAACGGGCATTGTTTTGCACTCACCCACGCTGAATTTCAACTGCCATTTTGTTGTCCAGTCATCCAGTTTTGAAAGATTCCATTAACGCTTCACTGTCAGCTCTGACTCCAACTGTCTTGAGCAATTCCGTATCATCTGCAAATTTTGTCACCTCACCATTCATCCCTTTTTCCAGATCATTTATGAATATGCTGACCAACCCCAGGCCCAGGACAGATCATTGCTAATCACTTCTCTTCACTGAGCAAACTGACCATTTATTCCTGCCCTTTGTTTCCTGCCTTTTAACAGTTACTGATCCATGAGAGGACTTCCCTCCTTTGCTTAGAAGCTTTGGGTGAGCGACTTTGACAGAGGCTTTCTGGAAATCTAAGGACACTATATCCCCTGGATCCCCCCTTTCCACATGCTTGTTGAAATTAGGCTTACTGGGCTGTAATTGTCAGGATCACCTCTGGAGTAGGGATGTTTAGAAAAGAGGAGACTGAGGGGGGGATATGATAGAGGTATATAAAATCATGAGTGGTGTGGAGAGGGCCAATAAAGAAAAGTTATTTATTAGTTCCCTAAATAGAAGAACTAGAGGACACCAAATGAAATTAATGGGGAGCAGGTTTAAAACTAAATAAAAGAAAGTTCTTCACACAGTGTGTAGTCAACCTGTGGAACTCCTTGCCAGAGGAGGCTGTGAAGGCTAGGACTATAATAGAGTTTAAAGAGAAGCTGGATAATTTCATGGAGGTTAGGTCCATAAAAGGCTATTAGCCAGGGGATAAAATGGTGTCCTTGGCCTCTGTCTGTCAGAGGCTGGAGAGGGATGGCAGGAGACAAATTGCTTGATCATTGTCTTCGGTCCACCCTCTCTGGGGCACCTGGTGCTGGCCACTGTCGGCAGACAGGATACTGGGCTAGATGGACCTTTGGTCTGACCCAGTACGGCCCTTCTTATGTTCTTATGTTCTTATGATGTCAATGTGTAGTTGACTACACAATAAGTCTGGGCTTATCGATTAATCCTATTGCCTACACACATCCCCCCTTGCTGCCTCTGAATCAGAGACAGCTGGGGGAGGGGGAGGCAGGAGCCAGTGGCCACGGGGAGCACTGGAATACATGGAGCCACCTGCTCCCTCATCCTCATGCTGCTGCCTCTGATGGAGAGGAAGCAGCGCAGAGGGTGAGGGGGGCAGGTGGGAGCCAGTACACATGGGAAGCCAGTTTTTAAGCTGGCTCTCCATGTGTGCTGGCTCCGCAGAGCTGCCTCCCCCTCCCTTTGCTGATTCCCACTGAGGCAGTGGGGGGAAGAGCCAATGCTTGGCGGGAGCTGGCTCCCTATGACACCACCTCCATGGAGCCGCTTGGCCCCCCGAGCTGCTGCCTCTATCAGTAGCAGCAAAGGGGGAGGGTAGGGGAGGCTGCAGCCTCTGTCCGCTGGGAGCTCGGCCACCCCATGGACAAAGGCTGCCGCTGCCCCATGCTACTCACTCGGTATCAGAGGCGGCAGCACGAGGCGGCAGACAGGAACTGGCTCCTGCCTGCCACTCTGCACTGATACAGAGGCAGCAGCGCCAGGTGGCTGGGGGCTCCCCGGGTCTGGGGCCAGGAGTGCACTGGCTACCAGCCCCGCCCATGGAGACGATGGAATAATTGTGTAACTGCTAGCAGCACGATTTTCACAGAAATAAAGGGCTCGATGTGTAATTTCAGGCTGACTCCTCGCTGCTGTGGAGATAATGACACATTTCCACACGTGGCTTTGCTCTGACAAGTGAAACCGTAACACAACACAAAGAGGAGTCACCTTAGCTGAAAAGATCCCCCCTGGGTGTAGCAGAGCCCCAGCCACTGACTCAGGTGGCTCCCGTACGGTGAGGTTTTTCGCTACTTTCTGCTGCTGCTGGGGTATGGAGCCAGCACAGCTGAGAATGCAAGACGGGGTCCCTTCCTTGGGGGGGCATCAGCCACAGAGATGTATTCCATGTCAATCAGTTACAGCTGTGCAAGGCCATTGATGGCAATGGAGCCCGGCAGGTGTCACTGTGAGCCTAGCCCAAGGACAATGGGACTGCACGTCTCACTCTGCTTGTAAGGTCTCTCGCTCCCTTTGCTTAGCGCGCCTCGTTACATCACCAGTGCGTCAGGGTGGCGCCTCTCGGTTGGTTTGTACAGCACCTAGCGCAAAGGGGCCTTGCTCTTGGTTGGGGTCACCCAGTGCTACTGAGGTACAAAGAACGCACTGGAAACAGTAAAGCTTGTGCCCTGACCCCAACAAGCTAACACCCAGGCCGGCCGTGCCAGTCTCAGAGGGCCGCCGGGTTAGTCTGTATCTGCACAAACGACGCGGAGTCGGGCGGCACCTTGCAGACTCACCGATTCATTAGGGCAGATGTCTGACAAAGGGGGGGTCCCCCTGAAGCGCCTGCTCAACTAAATCTGTTAGCCCCGAAGGTGCCCCAGGCCGCCTTGCTTTTTGGTAGAGCCAGGGACAGAACTGGAACCCAGTGAACGAAGGGCTCCCTCAGGAGAGGGCTCTGGGTGGCAAGATGTGGTGAGACTGTTCATGGTGCGGGAGATACACTCAGGCCCTCTGATGGGGGAGGGGGGCAATAGCCCCAGGGCCCTGCGATTCAAAGGACCCAGGGCTCCCAGACGCCGCTACTGCAGTAGTGGTGGTGCCTGAGCCTGGGCCTGGGCCCTTGAAATCGCTGCTGGAGCACCATGTGTTGGGCTGCCAGGGCTGGGGGGGTGCCTTGCTCCAAGCAGCACAGAGGGCCAGCTGCCTTGGCCCCACCCCTCTTGCCCGAGGCTCTGCCCCTTCCGGGAGCGCAAAGCCAGTGTTCCCACCCTGCCCAGGTGCCCGGCAAGGCTGCGGCTCCCCTGGATACACTGGAGTTTTTGGTGGGGCGGGTTCCCTGTTCCCCACCTCAGCCTGGGAGCTGGAAATGGAGCTCGACAGCCCCGGCCTGGGCAGAGCTAAGGTGGGGCGGCGGAGAGGGCTCTGTAGGGAACGTTTTGCTGGCCTCACTGCAGGAAGCCTGACGGTGCTGGGGGAGAGTTCTCTGGCAGGGCTGCGGGGTCCATTTCCCCTGCTTCCCTCCAGCAGCACTCAGCCCGGGAAGGCGGCGTGGTGCGTGGCTGCTCCAAGAGCTGCGTTTGCACTGCACACTGAGGCCCTGTCAATGCAGCCTCTGTTCAGGCAGTGGGAGGGGCCGGCGGCACTGAAAATCGAGCTCCTCTGTTCATTCACAAGCCTGGGAGCCCGGACAGCACGTTAACCATTGCACGTCCCCTCGCTCGGCTCTTCCGAGAGCGCCAGTCCACGGCTGCCATGCGGCCTGCGAGGGGCGTCCAGCTCTTCCCATTGTAAGGCTTTGGTTTCAGTTGCTTGTCACTTTGCCAGACTGTGACCGTTCCACTCTTGGCCTCTGCCTCAGGCTGAGAATTTCTGGAAAACTTCGGTCAAAACGGCTCAGTCCTTTCCAAGGACCAGCAAAGAGGGAACCAAAGATCTGGGGATCTTTTCTTTCAGACGCTCCAGCACCCCCACTCCCAGCTGGGAGCACTTAGGGTACGTCTAAACTACATGGCTCCGTCGAGGGAGCCATGTAGATTTGTTTGTTCGGCAAAGGGAAATGAAGCCGCGATTTAAATAATCGTGGCTTCATTTAAATTTAAATGGCTGCCCTGCTCTGCCGATCAGCTGTTTGTCGGCAGATCGGGGCCGTCTGGACGCTCCCTTGTCGACATGAAAGCCCTTTATCGACCTCCCTGGTAAACCTCATCCTACGAGGCATAACGGGGAGGTCTATAAAGGGCTTTCAGGTCGGTGCCAGAGCGTCCAGACTAGTGCGCTGAGCCGACAAACAGCTGATCAGCTGTTTGTCGGCTCAGCACGGCAGCCATTTAAATTTAAATGAAACTGCTATTATTTAAATCGCGGCTTCATTTCCCTCTGCCGATCAGCCTAATCTACATGGCTCTATTGACGGAGCCATGTAGTTTAGACACACCCTTAGAGAAGGAGGTGGGGGCTTTGTGTTGGGGATATGGCTTTTGCTATCACTGTGAAAATCCATCTCCATTTGGCCAGCTCTGGAGACCACAGATCACACATGCGCTTTCTAGAGCTTTGCAGCCCAGACCAAGGAAGATTCTGTCTGCACTGAGCATGCTCCAACCCAAGGCAGCGTCTGACCATCTGTCTTGCCTGTGACCTAAGGTGGCCTTCTGCTGGCACCCCGAGAATGTGGAGGGTGAGGAGCCCAGCTCCAGAACGAGGCTGGGGTATTGTAACACCGAGTGCTGCAGTACCTAATGGTGAGGTGCCCCGATAAGCCACAGCAGAACAGTGAGATTTGCAGAGCTGGGTTAGGTGCTTGGGCTCCCTCTACACTGCCCAGGGGAGGGAGAGGGGCCTAAGAATGCAGCTCTCACACGCCAGCATGCCAAGCAGGAACCATCTCAGCCAGCCAACGAAATGGATACGAGGTTAGGTGCCTAAATCCAGGCTGCAGGGAGACCTCTCGCCACAGCTGGGCGCCAGTCTCTGGGAGTCGCCAGTTGGTGGCCTGTACTAGTATAGACGGGCCTCAGAAGTAGTTGACTCTAGCACTAGGAGGTGAACGTGGGGACAAGCCTGCGCTGGGAGGGAGCGAGGCTGAGTGACCCAGGAGGTCCGTCTTTATCGCTAATTGCTGGGATTAGAAACACAGCGATCCACGAGTCCACATGTGGAAAATGGTGCAACACAAAGAGCTGCTTAAAATACCAACAGGAACAGAAACTAGATTGCCCAGCGGGAACCAAAAGGGGATCCAAAGTCAGAGAGAAACTATGAACTATATAAGATGGCTAGTAGGAAGTTTAGACTTGAGATTAGACGAAGGTTTCTAACCATTAGAGGAGTGAGGTTCTGGAACGGCCTTCCAAGGGAAGTAGTGGGGGCAAAAGATCTATCTGGTTTCAAGATTAAACTAGATGGGTTTATGAAGGGGATGGTTTGATGAGATAACATGATCTTGGTAACTAATTGACCATTCATTATCGATTGGAAATAGGTCAATGGAGGGATGATAGGAGTTACTATAGAGAACTTTCTGGGTGTCTGGCTGATGAGTCTTGCCCACATGCTCAGGGTTTAGCTGATCGCCATATTTGGGGTCGGGAAGGAATTTTCCTCCAGGGTAGATTGGCAGAGGCCCTGGAGGTTTTTCGCCTTCCTCTGTAGCATGGGGCACAGATCACAGCTGGAGGATTCTCTGCATCTTGGGGTCTTCAAAGTATTTGAAGGCTTCAATATCTGAGATATAGGTAAGAGGATTATTCTAGGAGGGGTGGGTGAGATTCTGTGGCCTGCACTGTGCAGGGGGTCAGACTAGATGATCATAATGGTCCCTTCTGACCTTAAAGTCTATGAGTCTATGAGTAAGAGCAGATCGCTGCAGCCCTCTGGCTTACACAGAAGGGGTCTTTAAGAGCCCCACAGAGACAACAAGGGAACCGGTGTCAGCTGAAAGACTCCCCAGCTGGCTGTTGTAGGCCTTTCCAGATAAAGGGGGTAGGCAAGAGAACTTGAATCACCAGCGAGACAGGCTGGAGTCCCAACTGGAGCACTCAGAAGCCGAAGAGCTTCCATGGGGCGGCAGCTGGTTCAGGTGCCTTTAAAGGGCCAGGCGCCAGGACAAGCATATTGGGAACGGCTCCTTGAAAATTATAGCTAGTGGCAGGGCATCCTGTGCTGGCTCAGAGTGGGCAGTGCGGACGACGACAGTTTCTGGGGTTAGCTTTTCAAATGCCCATAGGTGGGGCTAGCTTTCTCAAAGGCTCTTGTTCCGGCACTTCACTAAGGGCTGGGCTTTGCAAAGTGCTCTGTTTCCATTGTGCCCCTACTGGGCAGAATTCAGACGGGCTCCGCTAATCACGTCTGCCTTCACTTATGGCTTAGCGCCCTCCCAAACAGTGAGCTGCCTGGTATCGCACGCTATGAACCTCTCTAGTCTGGCATCCTCTGGTCCAGCAACATCCGTGGTCCAGCATGAGTTTAGTTAGGCCAGGTGGCCTCTTATCATGGGTGTGACCAAGTCGCCTGCTGTCCCAGAAAGTTTGTTTACAGCCACCAGTCCTGGCTCTCAGTGTTCTATGCTGTTATTTAGCTCTAATTTACCCCTGAACATATTCTCAGAGCCCAGCAAGCAGTGGAAGTGTTGGTAACGTTGCTGGTCAATATTGACCTCCAGGGGTTCAGCAAATTCTCTGTTTTGGCACCAGTCAAGTCCTGAGCGTGCTGGACTAGCACGGTTCAACCTGTACTGCCGCTCTGTTTACTTGATGCTGAAGTAAACAGCATCAAGTTCTGGGAGGATTTGAGCTTGTGGTTCCAGAGAGTCCAGGGACCGCACACCCAAGAAGGCTAATCGGCAGGAATCAGGATCAGGCTACATCTACGCTGTGGTTAAAAACCCGCAGCACTGAGTCTGAGCCCAGGTCAGGTGACTCAGGCTCCCACGGCTGGAGCTGCAGGGCTGAAAATAGCAGTGAAGATGTTTGTGCCTGGACGCTGAGATCCTGCATGGTCGCAGAGCCCAGGACGGGCTGTCAAAGGTGACGCATGTGGAGAACTGGCGATAGAAAGTGCCACAAATGCTCAGCAAGCGAGGCCAGTATGGGTATTCCTTAGGAGAGTGTCTCCATAGAGCGCTAGGCTCTGCACAGGGTCCCGTTCCCATTGAACCCAACAGGCTGCCTCCACTGATGGCAGGAGAAGCATTCCTGGGTCCAAGACACAAGTGGGTTGGCTCTAAGCTGAAAATCATCCCCCACGCTTATGCAAGCAGGATCTGTAGGAATGCTTCCCTTACAGCTAGCTGGCAGGGGGAAGAGACCCTGGGGCGTGAGTATGTAAATACAGTTTGCTCCTGCTTTGCTTAGATGTGTTGGATATTCAGCAGATGGAGTGGTATTTTGCTCAGTGTAATCAACTTAATTTGTGACCCAACACGAGCTGTTTGTATTCATTGCAGGGAGAGCTGAAATATGGCTGCCAAAGTTTGTCATTTTGTGGGATTAGAGCAGTGGGCACCAACCAGTCGATCGGGATCTACAGGTAGATCTTGGAGCCTCTGGCAGGTGATCCTGACTGGTTTGGCCAAGAGGCTATCAAGTGCCAGCTCCTCACTGCCCCTTCCCTGACTGCTGCTCATCTCCTGCCCTTTGCCTTGGAGTGGTCCCCTCAGGAGCCTCCTGCTTGCTGTGCAGGGGAGGGAGAGGCGGGGGCTGATGTCAAGGTGCCCCTCTCCCACCCTGTACCCTATCTCCAGAGCAGAGAAGGAGCACAATAGAACTTGGGAGGGAGTTTTCTGGCTGCTTTATGGCGTGATGCAAGGCCATGGCAGGGCTGAGCCTGCCTTAGCCCCACTGCACCACCACCCAGGAGCCACCTGAGGTAAGCAGGGCCCAGCTGGAGCCCACATCCTGAACCCCTACCCCAGCCATTAACCCCCTCCTGCACTCCAAGCCCCTGTCCTAGCCCCGAGCACCCCTGCATCCAAACGCCCTCCCAGAACCTGCACCCAGAATCCCCTCAGGTAGGGCCGGACGGAGGCATGGGTGAACTGGGCAGCTGCCCAGGGTGCCAACCCACGGGGGGCGCCTGATAGCAGCTGTAAGGGGCGCACGGTGACCGTTACAGCTGCCATCAGGAGCCGCGCGCCCGGCTCCAGCAGCGCTGGCCCTGCAGCACCGGACAGCAGCGCCCTTGCCCCCACGGTTGCGGGGCCCTGCACGGGCCAAGCTGGGCAGCGCATGCGCCCTGCGCCCGGGGGGCAGCGCCACACGCCCATGCCCAGGGCGCCAAAAGGGCTCAGACTGGCCCTGCCCTCAGGCAGCCCAACTGCCTGCTCCAAGATCAGCTAAGAGCCCCTTTCACATGCCAAAGCCCTTAATCCAAGACTAGAGCCTGCACCCCAACCTGCTGCCCCAGCCTGGGGAAAGTGGTGCAAAGGAGGTGGGACAAGGGTATTTGGGTTTGACATAGATCTTGGATTCAAAAATGATCTTGTGCTTAAAAAAGTTGGAGACCACTGGATTAGAGAACGTAGGACTCTGTGCTACTGGGAAAGGCTCACAGTTAGCAGAAAGAGCTTTGCTAAGCAGAGGCTCACTTGACTTTCAGAGCTCTTGGGTCAGGAAGCTGCACACCTTCCCTTGCCTCACCTGGCTTCTCCTCCCCCCCCCCCCCCCCCGCACTGTTCAAAGAACTGAGCTAAAGAGGCATAATTAAGAGCCTCACTTCTTATAATTGTGTTGAAGTTGTGTTGCCACTACCCTGGCTGCAAAGAGTGAAATCACCAGGAGCTGAAATCATTTAAGAAGGATGGGCCGATGACACAGCCAAGAGGTGGATGCAACAGATTGTGACTGACAGCCAGCAGGGCGGCGGCGGAGAGGTGAGACGAATGGCCAGCAGGGCGGCGGTGGAGAGGTGAGACGAATGGCCAGCAGGGCGGCGGCGGAGAAGTGAGATGAATGGCCAGCAGGGCGGCGGCGGAGAGGTGAGACGAATGGCCAGCAGGGCGGCGGCGGAGAGGTGAGACGAATGGCCAGCAGGGCGGCGGCGGAGAGGTGAGACGAATGGCCAGCAGGGCGGTGGCGGAGAGGTGAGACGAATGGCCAGCAGGGCGGTGGCGGAGAGCAGTGACCAGGCGGGTGATGAGTGACCAGCAGAGTAAGATGCTATTTTACCTCTCCCCGCCCTTCAGGATGGGAGGGGAACTCTGCAGAGGCACCTGTGAACTCTGATCTGTCCTGACCAAGGTCAGTGACTGTGAGAAGGATGCAGAGAAGGGTTGGGCACAGGGTTTAGGGTTATGAAACCTGTTTGTGGTGTTTTCCCAAATGAATGCCAACTTCCTTCCTCCTTTTCATTAAAAGTTTCTTCTCTACACTCAGACGCTGAAAGGCAATACTTCCCCACTCACAGGCACAGAGGTGCCCGGGGTGGTGCCTGAATTTCCTAGATTACGGGATGGGAGCTCGAGCCGGTTCTGTGTTGGATGGATGGAGAGGAACCCCTAGATACTGAATCCAGCCCTGACTGCTGCTGGCTCCACCTGGCAGAAGGGCTGCATTTCGAAATGAGTACTGAGGCACGTCTCTTGCTCGATCAGTTTGGTGCAGCTTGGGCTGTTCTGAGAGGCCATGCTGGTTTTAGCTCCTGCCCTGGTCACATGGCTCAGCATCCCTTCCCCAAGGCTGGTTCCCCCATCCTGGCTTCCTGCAGCTTTGGCAGCCTCTTACTCAATCCCGAGGATGTGGCTGACCCCAGGCACTCCAGTAAGAGAGTCAGAAACCCCTTCTGTGACCGAGCACGGACGTCCTGTCCCTCCGTGCACAGAGCTCCTCTGACCTCGCCAGTCCTGTTCCTATTGTAGGGTGGAGGAGAGGCTGGCTCGCCGACCCACCGCCGGGCAATACAGGGCCCTCAGAGAGTGCTCAGCCCCACTCCCCCGTAAGAACTCCCATCCTGGGAACAGCTCCTGGCCTGGGGTCCTTAAAAGGAGGGGTGATAAATGGGATTATTTATTTGTACAGCAGTAGGGGCTGAGGTTAGCAGGGTGTCTACACTGCTGTGTAAGTCTAGGCCTTGCACTCAGGCTCAAGCCTAATCCCCCTGCTGTCGCCACACAGACTGTGCTAACTCAGGACCCGCAACCTCATGGGGTAGCAGGTCTGAGCCTGAGTCAAGGTGGGATCCAGGGGTCAAGTCCTGCTGCTTCTCCATGTAGACTCGTGCTCTGGGAGTCTGCCAAAAGCATCCCACAATCCCACAGGCCAATAGGACCAGCCCTTCCGATGACAGGGAACTACAAAAGCAGGGGAGGGTGCAGAGGCAGGAAAGAGGTGGGGAGAGAGGCTAGGGGAGGCCAGAGCAAGGGTATGAAAGAGAAAACCTGGGTGTGAATACTAGCCAGGCAGTGGGACTAATGCCAGGCTACGCTCCCTTAGATTGTCCCTGAGCAGGGAATGAGAGCATGACGGGGGGGCCGGGGCCCTGGGTTCTGTGCCCACGAGTGTTGCTATGACCCTGGCAGGCTCCGTAGTGCTAGCTGTGGGGGAGGGGAACCCAGCTATGAACCCGGCTCACTGGGGGGCTGCGAGGTTTAACACGCTGTTTGCTAATAACCTGGCGGCCTTGCAATCCAGGGCTGCAGCAGGCGCCATGGGCACTGCCAAGCCTCAGCTTGGAAAGTGACCTCTCCCCGCCGCAGGCTTGCCCCAGCCTCCCGAGCTCTCTGCATGAGGGGCTCTTGAGACTGGCTCCTGTGGCCCTTTGCCCCCCACCTTTGAGGCGCCTGCATTTCGGCAGAGCTGGGAGGCCCCAGGAAGGGCCTGTCAGTGTCTCCTGGCAGGTGCAGGAGCTGCCCCTGGGCCACACATTGAAAACCCAGCCCCCTTGCGCTAGGTTCTGCGACCGAGCCTCAGCAGGAAGTGCTGCTCCTCCGCATGCTCGGGGCTCCTGCCAAGTCACTGCCCTGCATGGTGCCAGCCGCCTCCAGAGACACGAAAATGAAACCGGCCTGGGTTGGTCCCTCCCAGCCTCAGCACAGAAACCTGAGCCCCACCAGCGTCATTCAACTGGGGCTTCCGGCCACAGGGCCATGGCCCCACAGCTGCTTGCTTCCCAGCTGCTAAAAGACCCTCCTCCCCTCCAGTCCATCCCCTCGTCACAGACGTGCCTCACCAGCCCTCGCCGGGAATGGCTTCCCAGCCACCCTCCAGCAGGCCCATCACGGAGCAGCCCTGAGGGGCTGAGAGGCGCTTGCGGAGGCAGAAGGAGGGTAGCCACCCGCGAGGCGTGGGGGAGGCAGGCGTGAGGTTGGGTGAATACTCGGCGGCGAGCAGCTCCTGTGCCGGGGATCTGCATTTACTGTGTGCGCAGGGCAGAGCATTAGTGAGCATTGGTGCGAGGTGTTTTCAGGAGTGGGGCTCTGAGGGGGAACATGGGAGTAGCCGAGTCAAGGGGCCACTTAGGAGCCGGCGTGGGGGCAGCTCAGTGTAAGCTGGAAGCTGGTTGTGTTTTGAAGGGTGGTGGTCAGTGGGCCCGGGGGCACGTGGACCACGTTGGGTGCGCGTTGTGGCTGTGGGAGTGTGTGCGCGCAGGAGAGCACGCGCAGGTGGCTGGGAGTAGGAGTGTGCGCGTTTGACTCGGCCTGTTTCCTTGGAAAGCCGCACTGATGTCTCTGGGGGTAGGAATTCACACGGCACTCCAGTGAACACCCACAGGGGTGTGGACTAGTTCAGTTTAACCTGCTCCCGAGCCATTGAGCTAAACTGAAATCAGCCTCTCCAGACCGAACCCACAATGCCCTTGGCACCAGTTCACCAATGGCACGTTACAAATCAGGGTACGTGACGCTGGTGCAACTGTTCCATGTAGACAAGCCCTAATTCCTGGTTGTGTGGCTCTGAGAACAATTCGTCAGCATCCTCTGCACCTGCCCCCAAGCTCCAGGGGTCAAAACCCATCCCCATGTGTCCATGTGTTTGCTCACCGGCCGGGCCTGGGCCTGGCGTGTGCGGCTGTGGCTGTGATTGTTTACGCTGTGATTCAGCGGGCGCACGGTGAGCCACGTTCTGTCCAACTGAGCCTGCTGCAGCGTCACACTCAGTTGTTGCTGCTCCGCACGCGGTGACAACAGTGGATTTCGGAGAAAGAGGAAGCTGAGACGCCTTTGACCTTTTAGCACTTGTGGGGCGGGGGCGGGGAAAGCGAAGCCAGCAGGTGCTTTGCCTTTCGCAGAAGAACCAGCACTCCCCGGGGACTGCAGTGATGACAGGCAGGTGCAGCTGGAGCTCAGGGGGATACCCTGGCGGGATGGGGCTTTCCCCACCTACTCCCCTGTACTCACTTAGCACCTGCTGCTTTGGGACTCCTCTGGGAACGAGCCCTCCGCCCCACTGCCCTGGCAGCCTCTTCAGTCCCTTCCTGGAGCCCTGCCTGAAGCCTGTGGAAGTTTTGCTGGGCGGTTTATGGGAGGGGCAGGGGTGGGGGTGTTACTGCAACCACAGCTGCCCCGGCTTTTCCTTCCTTCCAGGAAATAGAATCAGCAATTAGCTAAGAAGCCTGGTTTTCAGCAGCGCAGGCCCCAGCGCCGTTCACTTTTCTGATCTGCCGGGTTTGCGCACTTGGAAATCTGGCAGCTTCCTTCCGGTTCCTTAACGAGAGCTTTGGCAACGCTAGTCGAGGCGGGAGGGAGCTTTCAGGAGCTTCTCAATGGCTCGCGGGAAAGGGGAGGCCTCCCTGCATCTTACTGGCACCTCCCTCTCTGGGTTCTGTGCAACCAACTCTCCCCAGAGCTGACAGTCCTGGGGCTCACAAAGTCCCCAGGCCTCCTTGCCACAGTTCTACGCCCCCGGTGAGCCAAAGAGTGGGCTGTTGGCTCTGGGCTTCTCACAGGTAAGTCCCCTGTGCAAGGAGCTTCAGGCGCACGACTGATTCCCAAGCGTGTCCAGCACCAGGCAGCCTAGCGCTAGGAGAGCCGCATCGGAGAGTCTGCTACAAAACCTTTCAACAGAAATTGGAACAAAATCATTTCCAACAGGACGGCCAGGACCATTTTCCTAACAGAAATCCCCCTGGTCCTAGCCAGGGAAATTAACCCAACCCCAGACCCCCCCACCTCTCTCCCTCCCAGCCCCCTGCCCTGCCTCCTGCACCCTCCACCCTAACCCCCGCCCTGAGCCCCCCATACACTCCAACCCTGACTCCTGCACCCCCCACATCCCCAGCCCGCTGCCCTGACTCCTGCACCCTTCACCCCAATCTCCTGCCTTGAGCCCCTCATACACCCCAACCCTAACCCTGCCCTCCACCCCCCCACCTCTACCCTCAGCTCTGAGCCTTCCACACTCCACCCCATACTTAGAATTTCTTACGGCTACAGCTGTATTGCACCATCCCTGTTCTGAGGGCCCCACCCCAAGACAATACCTGTAAGAAATGTAAGTTACTTTCACCCCTGGATGCCATAGAGATAAGGGAGCCATGGGGGGCTCCAAAGAGAGGCCAAGAGCTGAGTGGCCTGGAAGCCGCCTGCCTGCCCAGTTGTCTATGCCCTACTCACCTGTGCTCATTCACACTCACCATACTTGGCACCAGACCGTCCAGACAAACCCCAGGCCCCTGAATCTCCCCCATCTATCGCACTAGCACAACCCCCGCCCTCCCCATCCCACGCACCCCTCCAGTGCCGAGCATGTGGCTGGAAGCTCTGCTGGGGAGGCCAAGGAGCCCCACAGCCTGTCAACGAATTGTTCCCGTAGACACAGAGCAGCGAGGCCTTGCAGCCACTGCCAGCCATACTCTGGGGCTGGGAACAGACTGTCAAATGTGGCTCTGCAGCAGCCGTGAGTGAGGAGCCCTTCCTACGCAGCCCTGCAGCGCACTTCATGCCCAGCCTTAGGAATCCTCTGGGCTGGGCAGGGTAGCAGGGAGCCAGACGGGGTGGGGCCCACCCGTTTGTTCTGGTTACTCTGAGCCGGTTTTTCTCCAATCTCTACTCGGGCTGTCAATCACATGGAGACACAGAGGGTGGAACAATGGGACTGGCCCAGCCTTAGTGGATTTCTGAAGGAGCCCAGGATCAGGGCGGGCTGGAGATCCCAGTAGCAGGCAGGCCCTGCCCACAGAGCTCACAATGAGCTGAAGGAGGGAGATGCAGAGGGCGTGGAGCTCCTGAGCCTCTTGCCCCACTGCTATTATCAGAGAATCATAGGATTGGAAGGGACCTCAGGAGTCATTGAGTCCAGCCCCCTGCCCAAACAGGGCCAACCCCAACTCAATCATCCCAGCCAGGGCTTTGTCAAGCTGAGACTTAAACACCTCTAGGAATGGAGATTCCACCCCCTCCCTAGGTAACCCATTCCAGTGCTTCACCACCCTCCTAGGGAAATAGTTTTTCCTAATATCCAACCTAGACCTCCCCTGCTGCAACTTGGGACCATTGCTCCTTGTTCTGCCATCTGTCACTACTGAGAACAGCCTCTCTCCAGCCTCTTTGGAACCTCCCTTCAGGAAGTTGAAGGCTGCTATCAAATCCCCCCTCACTCTCCTCTTCTGCAGTCTAAGAAGCCCAAATCCCTCAACCTCTCTTCATAAGTCCAATTGGAGGAGGAGGTTGGCACTCCATTTGGATGTGAACTTTACATTAGGCTCCTTGTAGTGTGTGCATTTCTACATAGGAATAACAGCCCACCACCACAATGCAGCCACCTCTGGGGTGGAAAGCAGCTGCAGGTTCATGGTGTTTTGGAGCAAAAAGAACCAACAACCCTATTTCTGTTCGGAATTAAAGGTGAGATAATGTAATCGCCCCCATTGGTGTTTGACCAGGAGACTGGGGTTATTCCCCCTTCTTAGGGGAAAGATGTGTGGGTCCCAGAGCGGCCAAGCTGGGTTGGAGGGCCCAGCTGGGCTGCCTCTCCAAAGGGAACACGGTGTTTCCAGCGGGTGTTGCAATCAGGGTAGGCTATGCAAAGTGAGAACAATGGCAAGAGAAGCTACAACTACAATCGCACACCCACCCCGGCACAGAGCAGGGGTTGGTGTCTTTCTCCGCAGACAGGAAGCCATGTTGCAACAAGGCTGCTGACTCTTTGGGCTGTTAGTTACTCTTGCGCTGGCTGCCACAAGCCAGGAGCCTTGGTCAGGAACAAAGGAAGAGAAACCCCACCTTCTGCTCCAAGCCGGGGGTGGGGGAGAGCATGGCTGGGGGATTTTGTAAGAGGCGAACACTCAGCGGAAAGAGTTGACAGATCAGAATTGCCCCAGCCTGTGGAATGAGTGATGAACTGCAGGACAACTCACCGCTCTCTCGTCACCTTCTCAGGCAGAGCTACCCCGAGTTTACAGTTCCTGTGAAACAGATCCCCTCCTCGCCCACGCCAACAACCCACCTGCATCTTTTGCCTGGATTCGGGCTGAAACAGTGAAACCAGCTTTGTTCTAGAGCAGTGGTTCTCAAAGTGTGGGCTGTGGACCGTGAGTGGTCCACGACAATCTGACAGGTGGGCTGCAGTCTCCAGGCTCGCCTAACCCCTGCCCCGCCTGGTTGGACCACCAGTGCTGGCTTCCTGCTGGGGCTGGGGGTTGGGAAGGGTGGGGTGGGGGAGTCTCACAGGCCAGATCCAGCTTGTGAGGGAAGGAAGCCGCTCTGTGCACTGCTGCTCCCCCTTTCCTCCAGCTGGAATTGCAGTGCCTGGGAGCGGCAGGAGGCTCAGAGCCAGGTAAGCATCCCCCATTCCTTCTCATGCCCAGACCCCACACCCACATGCCCCTCACGCTGAGACCCTGCACTCAGCCCACTCCTGCATCCTCCTCCTACCCAGACCCCATACCCCCACCCTGCTCGTGCACCCTCTCTTCCACCCACACCCTCCCCCCTGCTCCTGCACCCTCCCAACAAGACAGCCCCCTCACTCCTGCACCCTACCTCCCAATCAGACCCCCTCCCTCACTCTCTCCTTCACCCATTTTATCATCATGGCCAGTTGGCTGGTGGGCCTCCTGCTGTTTTAGCTCCTCCTGCTGGGATGTGCATGCTGCAGCCTGGCTCCCTGGAGGAGCGTTACCACTGTGCACAGTGCACAGAGCTGAGAGGCAGGCGGTTATTCCAAGCTGGTGTCACCGCCCCGCAGTCAAGATCTGCCCCAGCAGCAAGACTAGCACGACTGGACTCACGGAGCACTCCACCCGTGTCACGCAGCTTAAGACACACCAGTGAAGCTCTGCGGGTACCTGCAGGTCCTCATTTTGCCTCTAATGAAATAAGAAACCTGGCAAGTGACACCTGTTTTTAGGTTTCATTCGCCACTTTTGCCCGGCTTCATGGCTAGTGCTCTGGAGTTGTTCCAGACAGCGGCACTTCATGGCTCACCCATAGAGACCAGCTCTACCAGGCCCAGAATGGGGCCTTTGAGATACAGGGCTGAGTCAGTTGGCCAAGAGCTGGGTAAAATCACACCTGGTCTCAGTAAGAGTCATTTCAGCAGGGAATTATCCACCTCAATCAGGTCTGGCAAAATTGAAACACAAAAGAGCAAAACCCTTAACCAAGCCCCCTTTGTGTAGTTCCCTGTGCACCAGCCCTCGTGCCACACATTGCACCAATCGCAACCTGACCGTTCACACCCCAACGAATACACGGAAAGTGAAACTGCATGAACATTCCACCACTTGGCGGCAGAAGCGCTATGCACAAAGGGGGTGTGTGCAGAGCTGGGAGACAGGCTGAGGCCCTGCTGCCTGACATTCAGGATCCCAGTAGTTGCTTTATTGTTGGGGTATTTGTGGGCAGAACACCTAGATTGTAGTGCCTGCAGCTTAATACGCAGGGCAACGAGTCAGGCCAGGCTGATGAGACAAGTCTGCAAAACGTTCACGCCTTTGACTGTAGTCACGCCTCCGGAGCCAGGCCCTCGTGTGCTCGCAACTGACGAGCTTCGTGGAATTGAAACAGTGAGGTAAACAGAGACCGTAGCCCCAGCCTCAGCCCAGAGCAGTCGATGCCAAATTCGTCTTGATCTCCATGGGACCAACATTCTGGCACGTGTAGCTCTGGCTACAGAGATCTGGATGAGTAACTAATTGTCCATGTCCGCTTGCAAGACCCAGAGACTGACAGTGGCCTGATTTACGCTCAACACTTAGGTCAGCCTAGCTCCATTGTTCAGGGGCCTGAGAGATGCAGTAAGTGGACCGTAGCCACTGCTGGGTCACATCGACCTAGCTACTGCCTGGTGGGGAAGGTGGATTAACTACAGCTGGAAAAAACCC
This sequence comes from Pelodiscus sinensis, assembly GCF_052426305.1. NCBI lineage: Eukaryota > Metazoa > Chordata > Testudines > Trionychidae > Pelodiscus > Pelodiscus sinensis. The sequence continues at coordinate 20,234,639 of NC_143071.1, forward strand.
GTCAGCTGCTGGAGCAAGCGTCCACCCCAGCCCTGCTCACACTTCACCGCACCTCAACCCCGGCCTAACACCAGCAATTGCCACATGATCCCAAGGTGGGGAACCGAAGCCTGAACCTGTCTGAGACCCACGGCCCCGGTGAGGGGCCAAAGCAGAACCGCAAGGGCTTCAGTCCCATGCAGCGGGGTTCAGGCTTCAGCAGCGGCGCCGGGCCCCAGCAAGTCTAACACCAGCCCTGACGACCCCATTCAAATGGAGCCGTAACCCATGTTGGGGTCCCTCCCACCCCGCAGTTTGAGAACTGCTGGTTTACAGCCTGTGCTCGGTGCCGACAAGCCCCACACACTCTCATGCTGGCAAAGACACTGCAGCCCATCACTGGCCGCACCCAGGCATCGGGGAGACGGAGGGTGAAGCCGGCCGGCGTGCGTGGGTTCCCTTGAGGACGGGAGCGCGGCGGCAGGGCTGCAGTGTGAATGGGTTACCTAGCACTGGAATGGGTTACCTAGGGAAGTAGTGGAGTCTCCATCCCTAGAGGTGTTTAAGTCTCGGCTTGACAAAGCCCTGGCCGGGTTGATTTAGTTGGGATTGGTCCTGCCTAGAGCAGGGGGCTGGACTTGATGCCCTTCTGAGGTCTCTTCCAGCTCTCTGATTCTATGTGGGATGTGAGCGCGTGAGCTGACGGGGGCGTACGGATCACAGTGATTAGAACACGCCTCCCGCTCCTCCCCCCTTTGCTTCAAAGGCAATAAAAGAATCCCGAGTTGCGGCAGGGGCTCGTTCAAACCCATACGATGCCATTTCAGTAAATAAAGCCACTGTGGCGGACGTGGTTAATGGTGACTAAGCAGTCACGATTATTCCTTTGCCACGTCAGGGAAAGGCAGGTCAGGCAAACAAACGTTGCTTAAAACTGGCCTGTTTCAAAAGGTTCTCCCTTGTCCTGGGGAAATCACGCACCCAAGGCAGGAAGCAATTTTTTAATACCCTGCTGCTCTGTGCCCCACGTGGCAAGGCCCATGTTCAGTGGCTCTACAATTGCAGGGGGGGGGGGGCTGCAAAGCAGGCTGTTTCCCACACTTTGGGGGGGCAGTGAGGTATTTGCCTCATTACCAGCTTGGGCCAGAATAGTCCTCTCAGCTCCCTGCCACCCACCGCACTGTTCTGCTCTCACCCAGGTTGGCTCCGCATGAGCCGCCAATGCAGAATGTGCAGCAGGCAGCCATGGCACAAACTGAATGGAGTTGGGACGCCCTGAACTAGGGCTTGGCATTCTCACAACAGGCCCGAAGCGCCGCACATGCAGCTTTGCAGCATGTGCGGGGAAGGGGGAAACAGGGTTTGGGGAGCTTGCAAAGCCCAGATGTACCCCGAGGTCTGGGAGCAGTGGCTGGCCAAGGGAAGGCAGTGATGGGGAGCTCTGCTCTCCACTGGTCCAGCAAGTTACTAGAGCAGAGGAGGCCAAGAGGGTTCCTCCGCCATATTCCCTGTGTCCTGCCCCGTTGCTACTGGGGCTGGGCCGAGATGAGGTGGGTGTGAGTATACCAAGAACACCAGCTTGCAGGGTGTATCATTCTGTAAAGTTAATTTTAAACCTCAGGACTGTGAGAGCATCACAGCAGGAAACTAGCAGGGAGGCAGATGCTTTTGCGGAAAAACTTGCCAGTCTAGACGCAGCCTAAGGGGTATTAAGGAAAGGCAAAACCTCAGCATGCTACAGCCAGACTCCACACGGACCAGACGGCATGATTCACGGTACACCTCCCTCAAGCACGCAACCCCGGCCTGCAGATACGCAGCGCACATTTGCCCCCGTGTTGCACAGAGGGACAAAACTTGTCCACATTTAATTCATTGGGCAGGAGACACACACTAGGCGCCACTTCAGTCCCACAGTCGCGAGAAGAGCGCTCCTGTGGGACCGAGCTGCAAGAGGTCACAGGCCGTGTGCAGCTCCCTACACGAGTAAATCTTCCTCTGCGGAGGCCCTCTTGCTGGTCCCTCCTCTCCCAGCTGCTCTCTCTGCTCCTTACTGCACGTCCTTCTCACTCAATCATTCAGTCCCCAGCCTTGTCCCCAGCTAAGTCAATGGGAGTCTGCCACTGATCCCAATGGGAGCCAGACCTGGCCCATGCTATAAACTTCATTCGCATTTTCCACCAATGTTTCCATGGCAGAAACACTGTTGCTTTGACTGTGCACTGGCAGCTTTCAGAAAGCTGTAGGTAGGGACTGTCCTGAACTGTCCCTCCTCACGAGAAGGGTCCACCCTCAGGGCAAACAACCTGTCAATCCTCCGCCCCTGCGGAGTAACTACTCTGTCAGGACAAGAGCGGCAGGGTGTTTGTAAGGCAAGTGCCAGGGGATGGCCACTTAATCACAGAGCAAGTGGCTCAGGCTGGCAGGGTAACTGCGCCGCAAGGGGCTTGGCAGCACGTGCTGTGGATTTACTGGGAGAGTGTCTTGGTTATGCAGCAAATGTGAGATCGTTTGTGATACCTGCATTCAGGCACGGGTGCCGTCGGCCGAGTGTAATGCCAAGTGCTGGGAGCATACAAGGCAGTAGCTCTGGGGCATTAATCAAGTAGCCTATGTAATTACTAACCTAGTTAGGGCTTGCACAATAATTGTGCCATGTGACCTGTACTGGATACACTGACACTTCTCCAAACATAGCCTGCAGGATCCTGCTGGCCCCTACTGGCTTGACTGGACACACAAAGTTGAGAGTGAGCCGAGAATTTAAATCAAGATGCATTGCAGTGTGTTTACTGCTCAGCCCTTCCTTGTCTGCAAAAGGCTACACGCCTCCTGTGCTCTGGACTTTGGTTTGTGTCTTTGAGCTAGGGCAGTCCAAAGCACCTACAGCCAGCCAGGGCCATCCCTACCAACAGGCAAAGTACGCAACTGCAAAGGGCACTACAAAATTTAGGGCACCATATTGTCCCAAATGCAATATCAACCCATGGAACTCCTTGCCAGGGGATGTTGAAGGCCAAGATTAGAACAGAGCTCAAAACAGAGCTAGATACATCTATGGAGGTTAGGTCGACCAAGGACTATTAGCCCGGCCGGGCAGGAAAGGTGCCCTTAGCCTCTGTTTCCAGAAGCTGGGAATGGGCAACGGGAGTGGGATCACCGCTCTGGGGCTCTGGCATTGACCACTGTCGAGAGACAGGATACTGGGCTGGGTGGACCTTTGGTCTGACCCAGTGTGGCCGGTCTTATGTTCCAATTCCATGATACCCCAGGCAGCTGCATGCTGTGTATGAGGTGGCACCAGCTCCAGTGGCCATTTCCATCCCCTGGTTGCCCCCATGGGCTGTGCCCAGCAGGGCCATCCCTAAGGGGGACTGGGACTTGGGACAACCCCCGTCCCTCACTCAGCCCTCCCCCCATCTCACCCCTTTCCCTGAGCGATGCAGCCTGGGGAACTAGGGGAGGGGCCTGACACTGGCAGCAGCAGGGGGAGAGGGAGGAAGAGGAGCGACCTGACTCCAGTCCACCGTGCTCCCCTCCGTTTCCCACCCCAATGAGTGCGAGCTGGGAGTCCGGGGAGCAGAGCAGGCTGGGGCCAGGTTGTTTCACTTCCTGCTGCCGCCAGAGAATGCAGAGACAGGCCTAACCCCTGCGGCCTCCCTGCCTGCCCCTGCCCCCCACAGCTCCTGTCCCTGCAGCCCTGAGCACAGCCTCCCCAGCACGGAGGGGCCACCAACATTTCTAGGGACACTTCTTACTACAGCACTCTAAGGCAGCATTAAAGCAAGTGGAACAACAGCTCTGTCTGTCTGTCTGTCTGTCTCTCACCCAGCGCTAGCTCCACATGATGATCACACCGGCACCAGAGCCATGGGCAGTATGACAAAGCAAAGCAGCAAGGTTAAATGCCCATCGGGCCATTGCATGAGAATCAAGGAATGGAGACAGTGGTGCAAGCAAGGAGGAGAATAGGGTGGCAGTTTCCTGCCTTTTCTAGACGTCTGTTTCCCCATCTTAGGAATTATTTGTAACCCTTCCTGGCATTCCCCTCACTTGGACAGCTCCATAGATCCAGGGGTCTCAAGGTGCTTTACGTACAAATGAAATAGGCCCCATGCCATGGACTTTAACAGAAGGTGGAAATTAAGAGAGTAAAGGGAACCACCCAAGGTCACACCGTGAGTCAGTGTCAGAGCTAAGAACTGAATCTGGCTCGGACATTCACTCTTGGGCCTTATCCACAGGCCACCAGTCCTCCTCTAATCATTCAGGGCAATCACCCTCCCTCTCAAAGCCCTTCCTCCTCACTGAGGGAAAACAAAGGCAGGCCCCTGTGCAGGGGAGGGGTCAAGGGTGCGAATGCCCTGCCCCCGTGGTCTTCCTAAGTGAGGCTGGTGGCTGCCCTGCTCCTGTGGTCCACCCCTGTCCCAGCCTGCCTCCTCCCATGCTCCGGCGAGCTGGGGGAAGGCTGGGGCTGATTCCCGCTCCCGCTCCCGCCCCCGCCCCCGCCCCCGCCCCCGCCGGAGTGAGGCTGGGGCAAGGGTGGACCACAGGGGCAGGGCAGCCACCAGCCTCACCCATAGCTCACCCCCCCCCACCCCCACAGAAATTCCTGCATACTGGCCTGAAAGGCCTGGGAGTTTGCCTGATACTAGCTTGGCCTTTGCCTGATCCTGCAAGGCAAGGGCCAGGCCTTGAGGGAAGCAAAGACCTGTGCGTGGGAACCAGCAGTTCTGATTAGAGGGGGCTTTGTCACTGAGGAATGGAAGCAAACAGCCTGTCCTGGAGCACAGGCACTGCCCTGGGGCAGGAAAGGCAGCAGTCGCCATAGAGCATAACCCCTGGCTTAGAAACAATCGTCACACCCACCTGCCCCCCTCCCCCAGTGCTTTATCATAGAACACTAGAACTGGAAGGGACTGGAGAGATATTGAGTCCAGCCCCCTGCCCTCATGGCAGGACCAAGCACAATCTGTGTCATCCCTCATAGATGTCTGTCTAACCTGCACTTAAATATCTCCAGGGATGGAGATTCCAGTACCCCCCTAGGCAATTTATTCCAGTGTTTAACCACCCCGGCAGTTAGGACGTTTTTCCTAATGTCCAACCTAAACCTCCCTTGCTGCAGTTTAAGCCCATTGCTTCTTGTCCTGTCCTCAGAGGCCAAGGAGAACAATTTTTCTCCTTTCTCCTTGTGACCCCCTTTTAGATACCCTTTTTTATGAGAATTGGCTTAAGAATATGAATATGCGTAACTTGAAGATGCTTTATGCAAAACAGGGCATGTAAGGTACCAATTTTACTATTTCAAGCTGCTGAATCTGCATATCCTATTTTTGTGCATGTGTCATTCTTGTGTGTGAGGTTGGAAACATGAAGTGTGGATCTGTGTATAGTTCTAAATGTGCTAATGAGGGCCATTGGTGATACTTCCGGTGCTTACATTTAATTATTTCAGGAGTGAGTTCTAAAACACCTAACCTGTCATGGCTGGAGCAATTATCCCCATGGTAATTGCTGCTCCTGGATGTGTCCGGCATGTCCCTGCAGCACCTGAGAGAGGCAGAGCAGGGGGTCTCCACACGCTGTCCTTACCTGCAGACATCACTTCTGCAGCTCCCATGGATCAGTAATGGGGGACCGCAACCAGTAGAAGTTGTGGGCTCAGTGCCTGTGGATGAGGGCAGCACATGGTGCCAGGGAGCCATTGCTGCACATGCCAGCAGCTTTCAGGAGTGGTGTAGGGCCAAGGCAGGAGTAAGTTACCTCAACCCCCCTGCTCCACCACCCGGAAGCCAGCTCAGTTAAAAGGTACCCAGCCAGAGCCTGCTTCCAAACCTCTGTCCCAGCCTGAACCTCCTCCTGCCCCAGACGTGAGTCCCCCTGCATCCAAACTTCTTCCCAGAGCTTGCACCCGGAAACCCCTCCTAGGCCCCAATCCTCCACCCTGGGCTAAGTCCCGAGCCCCTCCCACACTCTGAACTCTTTGGCCCAAGACCAGAGTGTGCACCCCCACCCCTACCCCAGCCGGGTGAAAGTGAGTGAGGATGGGGGAGGAAGGGTGATGGAGCGAGCAGGGTGAGGCCTCGGAGAAGGAGTGGAGCAGGGCCGGGGCCTCAGAGGAGCGGGAAGGAAGTGGGGCCAGGGCGTTTGGTTTGAGGTAGATCTTCCATTGAAAAAGGGATCTTGTGGTCAAAAAGGTTGGAGACCTCTGTTCCAGCGGGATGGAGCTGGCGCCATTGGAAGGCGGGAAGGATAAGGGGGCCTCTGAAGTTAGTGCCTCCAGAGCCCTGGGTTGAGGGTTTGTGTCCGACCCATCATGGAGACAGCCGCCAGGAGCTCTTGGGGGAGGGAGCTAACACCATTGGAAGGCGGGAAGGATAAGGGGGCCCATGAAGGTTGGAAGATGGAGTGACTTGTCCAGCGGTGCAATGGATAAGGCACCTGACTCAAAGCCCGGGGTTGAGGGCTCCAGACGCTGGTGGTGGCTGAGGGTTGGAGTCCAACACCAGATACCTGAGTGCTGAAACCGGCACCATTGGAAGAGAGGGAGGATAAGGGAGCCCCTGAAGGGTAGGGTGGAGTGCCCACCTGGAGGGCAGCTGACACCATTAGAAGATAGGGAGGATAATGAAGCTCCTGTAGGCAGGTGGGGTAGGTTCTCTGGTGACGTAATAGCTAAGGCATCACACCCCTAAGGCTGAGGTTGAGGGCTCCAGGAGCTGGTGGTGACTAAGGGGGATGCTGGTGGTGGCTGAGGGTTTGAGTCCTGCCCCCCACACTCAGCCACCACCAGCTTCACAAGGGATGGAGTTGGCAACACTGGAAGATTGGAAGCAGTGTGGACGTAGCCTGTGCGTGACTGTTATTCTCACAAACACACACTGTCCTTCCTTCTCATCTCCCAACCCAATATATGTGTGTGTGTGTGTGGGGGGGGGGGTATTGTTACTTCATTTACTGCTTGCAAAGTGGGTTATTTTTGGGTTTTGTCTGGTCTGTGCATTTCATAACTTTCATTTCTCTCTTACGCTTAAATTTAATTCTTTGGGTGGCATGGAGTGAGCAGGGTGAGGCCTCGGAGAAGGGGTGGAGCCGGGGCAGGGCCTCAGAGAAGGGCGGCAGAGGGGAAGGAAGCTGGGCAAAGGTATTTGGGTTTGAGGTAGATCTTACATTGAACAAGTGATCCTGTGGTTAAAAGGCTGGAGACCACTGACTTAAACCCACTTTTTGTATTTATAAAACCACTTCTGTTTATTAGCAAGCCCAGTGTAAATGCTTGTCACCTGGTGGGGGAGCAACTATTCATTTCTCTCTTTCATTGATAAAGGGGGCAGACACCTTTTAAGCTTTCACTGTGTGCGCGACAGAATAAAACGGATGTACCTGGGGCATTGGTCCCATTTGGGGGTTGGTTTCCTGGGTGCTGAGCCCTCTTGGAGCTGAACTAGTTCAGGTGCTGTGTTGCCATGCAGAGGGACAGTAACCCCAACTCTGTGCTTTGGCTGGGGGAGACCAGAGGATCTGGCCCAGCAGGACAGAGGGAAGGGGAACCCCAGAGAGCTGGAAGGCGGGCGTCAGCACACCAGGGAACAACCCTGAGGGGACTTCTGTGAGTCACCCCATCACAATGACCACTCTCATTAAGACTCTCTGTTCTGAGCTGCAGGAAGCCCAGGCTGGACTGAGCGCTGCATTAAGCGGAAGAGGCAGCTACACTGGTGACAATCCCTTCCCTTCCTGCTCCACAGAGCCTGTTTCCATGTCTAGAGGGGCCAGACCTCACTGTTCACGGAGCTCAGGCTTTGTCCAGAGCAGGGCAGCTCTCCTCATTAACTAGGGGACTCCCAGGGGGCCACTGGCAAGGTGCACGGAATAGAGCAGACGGGAGCCCCCCGAGCAGCTTATGAAGACTGCAGATCCCAGCAGGCAGCATTCCAAGTGGCCACAGCTCTCCACAGAGCGGGAGAATGGGCCACAGCCGGGGGACTGCATTGTGCGCTGGTGACTGTTACCCCGACAAGTCCCCATTGTCCAGTTTCAGAGCACACGAGGTGTGTCGGGCTCTGCGATTCCAAGGGCACTGCCAGGGCAGAGGGGAGGGATCCCAGGGGCTTGAAATGAGCTGGTGTCAAACTGGCTTACCCAGAAGATCGGGTATGTGCAAAATCTACTCAAGCAAGGCCAGCAGCAGCCAGGGGAAGGTTTGCAAGGGCCAGGGACCAATTGTTTTCAAGACTGAACGTGCTGCTGCATGGAACAGCCCTAGGTCCTGGCACCCCAGGAAAAACTCCCTGTTTCAATCTCTGTGACACACACAGTCTCCCCTCAGTTCTGCTCACTCTTTATTGCCTGGCTTCTGTCAGCGAGCGCGGCTTTCCTGCCATCGCAGTCACTGTAATGGAGCTGGCTGCTCAGTTGATTGCCGGCGCATGGAGAGGTCCAGATGAAGCTCTAGGGTTTCTTTCTCCAGTGTGGGAGAATCCTCACTTGTCTCCTCGGGGGGAGGTGTCGAGGTGGATAGAGGGGCCAGGTCTGACCGGGACAGTCGGCTCTCTGATGACACAGGCCTGTCCTTTAGCGACCTCGCTGTACCTAAATGAGGAACATTGCAGAGGATGAACTGATGGGTGATCCAGCTACCTGACTGTGCATCCATGTCTCTGTTTCTGCGCTCATCCTCTAGCCATCCTGCCTTCCCCATCCAGACCCTTTTCCATCCATTATTACATCCAGCCACCTTGCCTACCTTGGTTCTATCCTTCAACTATCAAGTTTTAGGTCACTGGCCACCCATTCATCAACATGAACTTCTGTCCCTCTCCCCTACCTTCTTCATGAACAAGCCTTCTCCCGACATCTACTCCAGGTTTGTTTACTGAGACCCCACTGAAGAGCAAATTAAGCGCGAGGTCTCAGTGCATTCCTGAGTGAAATTCACGCCCATGCAATCAGACATTTCTTGACTCTACAGCTGGATATCTTCCTCCATCCTTACTGCTTTCACTCCATTTATCCAGTCAAATTTCCTTGCCTTCCATACCCAATTACACCAGGGTATGTCTACACTACAGAGAGTTTTCAGAAAAATGGCCATTTTTCCAAAAAACCATCACACTGCAATTGCGTTCTTTTGACAAAAAAAAAAAAAAAAAAAAAAAAAAAAAAACACATCGAAAGAACAGAAGGGTTGTTCTGACGTTGGTAATCCTCATTCTACAAGGAAGAAGCCTTTTTCCAAAAGAGCTCTTTCGGAAAAAGGTGTGTGTGGATGGGGAAGAGGGAGTTCTTTCAAAAGAAGAGGAAAGAGGAAAAAGCTCAGGTGCCCTGGTGGCCGCTCCAACCATAGAAATCACAGCTGAAATATGAGATAGCATCCATTCAGCTTTGGCAGTGCGGACGCTCTCTTTCGGAAGAAGTTTTTCCAGAAGATCTCTTCCGGAAAAGCTTCTTCCGAAAGAAGCCTGCAGTCTAGACATAGCCCCAAGCTAAACATGCACTCTTCCCGCTGAAGGCAAGTGGCGTTCCGAATGCCACCTGTCTCCATTTTAGTGGCAGAGGGTACTGTGCTTTCCCACCAACTTCTTCACTCAGTGCAGAAGCTATTGCAGTTGTGGGCTGTGTTTTAAATCATGGCTCAGATCAGGTGGTTCTGCAGCATCCCGCAGCTCACCCTTACCACGGATGGGCCTGCAAAGGGATTGCTAACACAGCCTGAATCCGCCCATCCTCGGGGTGGTTTTATGATGGATGCCACCGAGCGCTAGTTGAGAACATTAACAGGTGTGTTGTGAGCAAGACACGAGAAGTCATTCTTCTGCTCTACTCTGCGCTGGTTAGGCCTCAGTTGGAGTATTGTGTCCAGTTCTGGGCACTGCATTTCAAGAAAGATGTGGAGAAAGTCCAGAGAAGAGCAACAAGAATGATTAAAGGTCTAGAGAACATGACCTATGAGGAAAGGCTGAAGGAATTGGGTTTGTTTAGTTTGGAAAAGAGAAGACTAAGGGGGGACATGTTAGCCATTTTCAGGTATCTAAACGGGTGTCATAAGGAGGAGGGAGAAAACTTGTTCATCTTGGCCTCTGAGGATAGAACAAGAAGCAATGGGCTTAAACTGCAGCAAGGGAGGTTTAGGTTGGACATTAGGAACAAGTTCCTAACTGTGAGGGCGGTTAAACACTGGAATATATTGCCCAGGGAGGTTGTGGAATCCCAATCTCTGGAGATATTTAAGTGTAGGGTAGATAAATGTCTATCAGGGATGGTCTAGACAGTATTTGGTCCTGCCATGAGGGCAGGGGACTGGACTCGATCTCTCGTGAGGTCACTTCCAGTCCTAGTATTCTATGATTCTATGAGTTTGCCATGTTGGTAGTTTTCTCCCCAGCACCAGTAAGAAGCTTGGAATCAAGAACATGATTTTCCTTCTTGCTTTGGGCCACAGGCTGCCTGTGGCTCATGGCCTGGCGGGGACAGCAGGACAGTGCCTGCCCCTGGGGCAGGGAGCACGATGTGTTCCACTCGCCCAGTCTCTAGCTCTCACGCGCGGTCCGTGGAACCAGACAACAGCTTCCCCCCAGTCAGAGCGGACTGAAGCGGCAGCGAGCAGCCCCATGGGATGTGGAGCTGGAGCAAGTGCCCGTGGGAGGGCGAGGAGTGGTGCAGGGCACTGGGGAGGTTCCCAGATGCAGAGCTGTGGGGCAGGGGTGGAGCTGGGCTGAAGCGCATGCTTAGGGCTGGGTAGCCCTCGGAACGGCTTGGGCTTGGAGGAAGGAGGGAGCTTTGCATGCGGCTCTTCCTCTTCCCTCCACAGGTTTTCCCCGCAGATGGAGCAAGTGATTCCCCCCCCCCCCCCCCCGGCTCCTCCCCTTTGTTTACTGAGCCTGTCGGTGTCCCAGGGGCGCTTTTAGTTCCTTGTTAGCTTTTGTCATCGCTGATGTGCTGGCAAACAGCCCAAGCTCTGTGCTGGCAAGCGGGCGAGTTCTTTAACTCCTGCCCCCTCTGCTGGCTGCTTCGGCAGCAGCTGGGCACAAATACTCCTGTGCTGATCCAGAGGCAGACTGGCATGTCTGCTCCTGGGGGCCTCTTCCTAGAGCCCTGCGCCTCACAGGGCCTGCCATAACCTTCCCCAGCTCCAGGTGGGGGGAATCTCTGCTAGGAGGAAGGGGAAAGAAACAGGGCTCTTGTAGGAGCTGCCCTCTCTCCTCAGGCTGCGTCCCCCACCAGACCCCAGGGAGGTACCTGAATTGCAGGGGGACAGTTTGGCGCTGTGCGGGCGAGCGGGGAGGCTGGCTGTGTCTATCGACGGGCGTTGTGAGGAACAGCGGGAGAGCTTGGGTTTGGTTTTCAAAGGACCTGTTGGGAAGCACATGGGTCAGTGGAGGCTTTCAACAGCTCTTGGCAGTCACGTGAAGCCACGAGGCCGCGGTTACTTAGCTACAGCGGAGGATTCGCCCACGGGAGAGCAGCAGAGCTGAGACGGGTGTAGCCAGAGACATCCTGGGCGATTTGCATGCCTGGCCCTGGTGGAACTCCATGCCAGTCAGTGACCTACTGTCCCAGGGCCTCTCCCAGGGGGGTCTCATGTGGCCGCACAGGGGGAAGCCCCCCAAAGAACAGGGCGCTGGGACAATGGGAAAATAGATCAGAGTATATGCAATCGGGTACAACGGCTGCAGAAGTAACACTGCCCGGCACGCGGCAGTAGGGAGCAGCTCCTCCAGAGGGGCTGCCTTCCCCGCGCACACAGACTCCGTGCTTGGCAAGGTTGGAGTGACCCTGAGCCCAGGGCCTCAAGGCACTTTACAAACATTAACAAAGTGAGCCTCACAATCCCCTGCCTCCACTCCACTGGGAAGCTTTTTTCTCTCCATTTTACAAAGGAGGAAACTGGGCAGCCAGCATGCAATTTCCCCGGCCTGGCGCAGAGGCAGGAGCCCCGCATTTCTGCTCCACTTTCCTGGGGAAAGGTTGGACCTGATCCGTTTGCTAGAGCCCTTGGTGCTCACCTCTCCTTTCATCGGGGGGGGGGGGGGGGGGTGTTCCAGGGGAGGAGGGCCCGTATTCCTGGGATTAGCATGAGCATGCAGCTCTGAACATGCACAGCCAGCTCTGCCCTGCCAGAGCTGCCACTGGCCTTGGGCACGTTGTTATGGGACTGGCAAAGTCTACGAGAGAATGGAGGAGCTGCCAGGGCTGGAAAGGAAGGGCCAGTTCATTCAAGCTCCTGCCGCCACTGATTCCAAGTGGGACAGTGCACACAAGCACCAGACAGGGACACTTGACTGGTGGCCCAGTTTGAATTGGCTCAGCTGCATGCTCTGGAGCGGTGCCTTGGCTACTGGTGGTGATCCTCAGTCCCCGCCCCCCCCCGTCACCCTCTGGCTGCTCTCTGACCCCGCTCCCCCATACTCCTGGTCGGGACACCGCTGCCCTACACATTCTTGCACAGGCTGAAGTTTGGCTTAGCCTCAGAATCTGGGAGCTGTTCCCTGCCCCGGGGGCAGCTGAGGCACAGTCTTCGCATCTTGCCTGTAGACGCAGGGGCTGTGTTTGTGTGGAAGGGGCAACATGAAGGCCTAGAGCCCACAAAACCGCTCTGAGAAACCAGCTCACTGGCCACTTTGGTGTGTTCATTAACCGGCTACGCAGCCTCATGCCGTTTGCAACCAAGGGGAGCTGTGGGAAGCTGCAAATGGGAACTGGAGCCCATGGGAGCTGTGAGGCTCCGTAGCTGGTAAACACACACACGGGAGAGGCCAGTTAGCAGGCTCCTCAGAGTGGTTTCACAGACCACGTTGAGAAACGCTGACCTAGAGAAACAGGAAGGGTTAATGCACCAGGGCAAAGCATTCTGGGTACAGAGTCCTGGCCCTAGGCAGCTGTCTTGTCTTCTTCAGTAAGGAATCCCAGCGCATTGGGGGTGGGGGTCAGATTCCCCTGTATTCCCTGTGACATCCCCTACTGCTCCACTAGTGGGCACAGAGCTACCTCGCACTCTAGACAAAGGGCACCGGCTTCCGCGCCCCCTGGACCCAGGATGGGAACTACCCAACGGGTAGGTCTGAGACTGGCTCAGCGCTGAAGCAGATACTGGGGGAGATCAGACGCCCCATTTCCCAAGCTGCTGTTGTATGGGTCCCAGACTTACAGGGGCTGGGGCGAGGGTTGGAGATCACGAGGTGAAGGATGTTCCTGTGGCTAGGGTGCTAGCTTGGGCAAGTCACTCTATCAGGGGAGCCAACAGCCTTGCTGGACCCCTGGGCAAGGTATGGGGGGGGGGCAGCTCTGCACTCCCATAAGGGGCCGGGCCTCGGGTGGACAGGGTGGGGCCATGGCAGACAGCTCTCAGCACCGCCACCAGCGCTCCGACACAAACGCAAAGGGCCAAAACCCCCAGGTCTCTTGAAATCACCAAGGCCCAGGGCAGTTGCCCTCCCCCCCTCCAGTCAGAGGGCCTCCATTCCCACCTGTACAATGGGTAACGTCCTGCCCCACAGCATGGCTGAGGAGAAAGAACACACTGGAGATTGAAGGGTGCTTGGATACTGAGGAGGTGGTATCCCCAAGGCCTAATAAATACAAGACCTAATAAAGACCTCACATCACAGAGTGGCCCAATTCTAGGTGCCACATGGACAGCAGATCCATTCTGGGGGAACATACAGAAGAGGGAACCCCCCTCTCTGCACTAAACCCCCCGTGCTGGCCAGCAGGAAGAAACAGCTATGTACTATCAACAACAGGCTCCCCAAAGAAAACATCCAGGGGATCAGAGACTTACCCTCCTTGCATGCAATTGATGGGAGCCTCGTGTCCATCCGCCCTTTGTAGATGTGTCCATCCAGGCCCAGGATATCCACCTCTTCGTGCTGGGAAGGGAAGGCAGAGATGGGGCTGGGTTGAAGGCAGACTGGGGGACAGAGTTCTTTGACATGCCCAGCAGTGAAAATGGCTGGGAATGAGCTGAAAAGCACTGGCCAGGGAAGCGCTGGCTCAGCGGTTCGTTGCTCTATGGTCATTTCAAGGGAGGGCTCTATGAGAGCAGTGACTCGGTATAAGGACAGTCTCGCTGGGGCTCCCAGTGACTCCAGATCAGCCTGCCCAGTTTGCACAGAAAATTACAGCTTCTCTAACTGCTCGCCCGCCAGCCTCAGCTCGGGAGCTGAGAGGGCAGCTGGGTTCTTCCCAGTGCTGATGAGACAAGAGAATCCAGCTTGTGCTCCCAGAGCCGTGCTGGCTCTCCAGGGCCAACCACAGGAGCACCCTGTTTCAGTTGCTAACATCAGCGCATCAGACTCCCAAGATACCCGGGAAGGGGTTGTTTATACGTGCACAGGGCCACACACACAGTCCCAGCCTCAGAGCGTGCCAGTGGCTCCCCTCGCTCCATACAAATGGCTGAGAGGAGTCCTGCCATGTAAGACCAAGCACTGTTCTACCAAAAGGTGAGTGGGCCCCAAGAATGTGATGGTCTGAAATGTACATTAAAGGAAATCACACCCGGGCGGCCAGATTCTGGTCTTGGATCTCAAAAGGCTAAGAAATGCAATGGAGTTATTCTGCATTTACACTGCTAAACCTGCGATCTGGGGGTCTCAAGAGTGCCCAAACCACTCAGGGTATGTCTACACTACCCCGCTAGTTCGAACTACTAGGAATCCTAGTCCGAACTACCTGGTTCGAGCCCCGTGTAGCCGCGCTGCACGGGGTTCGAACCAGCGGGGTTTTAAAAATGGCAGCTCCCCGCTTATGCAAATGAAGCCCGGGAGATTCAAATCCCGGGCTTCATTTGCAAGTGCGGTATGCCTACATTACCCTCCTAGTTCGAACTAGGAGGGTAGTGTAGACATACCCTTAGAGACTATGTCATGTTGATTTTCGGAGGGCCTGAGGCTCCTAACTCACCAAGGCACATTTGAGAGGGTTTCTCTAGATCTATTGTTTCTATCTTGCTTTCTCCCCAAAGCAACATGTGGCATACTGGAAAGGTTTGAGGGAGGGGGGGAGTTAATTCATTGTAAAGATGCAGGCACAAAACCTTTCCCCTTGGCAGGAGGAAGGGAGGGGAAAGTCCCACGATGGATACTACTTGGATTATTCTTAGTTCTGGAAGATGCTCAAAGATATCAGGGGCGGGCACAACACAGGCACCTGAACAGAATGGGTTTGGCTCCAAACCCAGAGAGTTAGTAGAATTTGGACCATCATTCAGGCAGACAGATACCAGACACCCCCCTCGCCCCCCCCGTGGAGCAGTGGCAGGCTCTGCACCCTGCAATCCCCTCCCTTCCCTTGCTAGAAAACGCGCGTATGGCTCGGGAACGCTGCCCTGCACCGACCCCTCTGTGCTCAGGGCCCCGTCCACACTAAGGAAATCTGCTCTACCAGCTGGCTGCATTATGCAGCTGGGATCTGGATGCACTGTACCGGTGCAGAATGGGCTTTGTGCCTGCGGGAACAGCACTGGAGCATCACTGATGGGTGCAAGCACAGCCAGCCAGTAGCAATGTCCTTATGCAGGCAGGGCCCAAGCCACTATTCCGCTCATTAACTCCTCCCTCTGGGCCATGTCTCGTCTCCAGCTCTGCCACTGCTCCACTGTCCTCACCCTGCCACACTCTCTTACTCCCATTCACACACCCTCCCTTCCCCCATCCTCTCTGGTCCCGTCTAATCCAGTGGCTCACTGTCTCCCTTCCCTGCCCCTCCTTACTCTGCTCTGTCAGTGGAGGTGGAGCAGGCAGGGTGGGCTGAGGAAGCTCTGGGGTGCAGTCCCAGGGCTGAGGAGGCTCTGACTGACGGCAGTGCGCAGGAACCGGGCATGTTGTAGGCACCTGGGAACGCCTTGGCTGTATGTCCCTTTTGGAACAGGTGCCAACCCCACGTCTGGGGTGTTTCCACTTGGGCCTCCTGTTCTCTGCAGAGAATTGTGGCTTGTACACACACTAGTAATAGGGAATGCCGCCTGGGTTTGTTTCCCAGGACCTGGAACTCTGTGGGGTGGCAAGGCCTGCAAGGGAGAAGGTCTCCTGAGAAACTGCAGGAGGAACAACCACTACCCCTAGCTCTTAGCAAGCACTTTTCCTCAGGAGATCTCGAAGTGCTCCACCAAATCAGTGTCCCCATGCCACAGATAGGGAAACTGAGGCACTGGGCGGTGACGTGACACCAGAGCCCATGACAGAACCTAACTCGCCTGAGTCCCGGTCCAGCATTCTAGCCACTCGGCCAGTCCCGACGACAGACCTGGCAACGGGCCCAGCGCAGAGCGCCGGCGTTAAAGCTGCTGCAGAGGGGTGACTTATTTGGGAGGCAGGTGCACGAGAGGTGCCAAAGGCGAGTTCGGGGGCCAAGGAGAGGAAGCGTGTTAACTGCTGCACGCCTCAGTGCTGCCAAAGGGGATCGTCAGAGCTGTCTAGTCTGACCTCTATGGACCTCTGGGTCAGGTGCGGGTGGAGCTGGGAACGAGAGGCACCTGCAGCCCTGACTGACTGGCGAACCAGTGGGGGTTACTCTGCACCCCAGACTGGCGTGGCAGATGGGGGAATTTCTTTAGAAATTCTAGAGAAGCTAGAAAACAAGCTCTGGTGCTCAGAGACTCTGGAGATTCTGGGGCTCCATATAGACCAAGCCCCTCTGTATTCCAGAGGATCTCAGTAACACACAGCTGGATCCTCAACTGCTCCAGTCCCACGCTCAGGGCTGGGAATTGGGGATACTGTGGCTTCAGGTTCCCCTTATTCTGGGGCTATCAAAGGGGCTGCCCAGTCCCCAGGGTAAACTGGAGCAGCCTCGGGGCTCTTCTGACTTCTACTTCTCACAGCCGCCGGGAAATCCAGAGCGGACAGTGCCATGCTCCCAGCCAAGCCCGACAGTCCTTGTGCCAGCAGAACCATCACACCAACTCTGCACTTGCCGGAAGGCCTCCTGCCCGGGTGATTCCACAGGGGAGCCTCCAGCCTGCCCTGGGCCCCTTTTCAACCAGAGCCGCACAAAAAAGGCTTTTCCCGGAGCTGAGACCCGGCACAAAGGTTTCCTCCCTCACATTTCCTGCGTCTCTTATTCCTGGAAGAGCTGGTGATTCAAGAGGCTCTGCTAATTCTCACCCTCAATAGCCCTGACCCGCCATTTCACATCCAGCAGCTGCAGAGATGCAGGACACTGGCTCAGGGAAGAGTTTTAAAAGCCCAGCATTGCCAGATGATTCAAAAGTGATATTTCCAGTGGAACCCAACAGCCTGTTTGGCCGCTGTGGGCCCTGTCAGTCATCACTGGAGCGCCTCGCGGAGCACGCTGGGCGACTTTTAGGGGCAAGGGTGTGCTATGGTCCATGAGCACAGAGGGCTGGTTGCCGTGGCCCCGCCCCTTCTGCCTGAGGCCCCGCCCTTGCCAGGGGTGTGGAGTTGCCCCCTCCCACCCTGTGCCCCGGGACCCAGAGGCTGTCCGCTCTCCTGGCTTCGCGGGAGCTGAAGTGGTGTTAGCAACCGAGGGACGTCTTTGCAACAGGTCCCTAGTGTAGTTGAGCCTTATGAAGAGGATACACTTTATTGACTCAACATTATTAGCATCTTGCAAACAAAGCCCAGACTGGCTCTGGCGCCCCTGCCCTGGGCCTGTACCTCTGGTGCTTTTAAGACTTTTTCCTGTGATTCAACAGCCCAAGGAGCAGGAGGGGGCAGCTGTCTCTTTGAACCGCCAGTAAGCCCGCGGTGCAGACTCCAGGTGGGGAACTTCCCAGCCCAGTGCAACACACTTATGTCGTGACCTGTTTTACACCCACTTTGCACTGGTGTCAATGGCCAGCAGAGAGCTGTGCTCCCACGTTCCTGGTGTCTCTCCCTCCCTGCCATCCCACTCGCTGATACCTTCATCACTGTCAGCATGGTAGTTTCCTCAGGATGCACAGGCATACACTGGGCGATTTGCTGCAGCCGGGTGTAGCGCCGGAGGGTGTGGCTGCCACCGCAGCGCCGAGGCATGGACAGGTAGCCGTACTCTGCCATCTCCGTCATCTTGTCACTGCAGGTCAGTGAAAACAACGCTGCAAACTCAGCGAGAGAAACAGCAGAAAGCCCCCCACCCCGGATAGCCCAGCTCCAGTTCCAGTGCACACTGGCTCATGGAGTCAAGGCTTCCTATCTTTGCAAGTCGCCTGCTGCTATCATGTCCCCATGTTACCACTGATCCGTGATGGGGAAGTAACTGGGTGTCTGGCCTGTACTGCGGCTTTTACAGGGACAAAGAAAGCCAGGACGTCACTAACTTGCCTCTCCCATTTCTCCCGTGGACAGCTAGAGACCTGATGAGATCCTGACAGCTAAGACCCACCCAGACTGTGATGCCTGATGGATGGGAGGGGAAGGGACTTTCATGCAGCCTACTGACAATGATGGGCACATTTTTGTGGGCATCCACGTAACTCGAGTCCTGATAAAACACTTGGTAGAAAAGTGATTTTTGTAAAGTCTTAACGCCTTCCTCACAGCCCCACATTTATGTGCTGAGAAAGCTCCCAGGCTGAGACCCTCAATGAGTCCTCCAACAAATGCAGGGGCTTGACATGCTTGATCTTTCTAAGAAGAATCTTTTCAGGCTCCTTTTATAACAATATAGCAAAACAAGGGCACTGGCTTAAAATGATGCCCCCTTCCTTGCAGGTCACCTTCAAAGGATGCTGGAGGTGAGCCCTTTCAGGGATGCTACCATGAGAGCCCTATGATGAAGGGGCTGTTAAGCTTAGTTCTGGATCCAAATGGCTCCAGAGCCCAGTGTGTTCAGATCTGGGTTCAGGCACTTCCTCTCTGAGGGTGCATCTAGACTGCAGGGTTTTTCCGAAAAAATGTCACTTACGCCCACACTGCTAATGCGTTCTTCTGAGAAAAAAAACGGAAAGAACAGAGGGGTTTTTCCGACACTGGTAAACCTCATTCTATGAGGAAGAAGCCTTTTCCCAAAAGAGCTCTTTCGGAAAAAGGCGTGTGTGGACGGGGAAGGGGGAGTTCTTTCAAAAGAAGAGGAAAGAGGAAAAAGCACAGGTGCCCTGCTGGCCATTCCGTCCATAGTCACCCCAGCTTACATGTGAGCTAGCATCCACTCAGTGTGAACGCTATCTTCTGAAAAAGCTTCTTTCTAAAGAAGCCTGCAGTCTAGACGTATCCTGATTTGGGGCTCTCAGAGCCAGACACAAGGGCAGGTGCCAAACAAGCTTCTCCCATCCAGACATAGGCCTCTCCCAAGCAGAGCAGACCACATTATGGGGAGGGCTCAGACCTGCAACACTTTCTGCACACTCAGTGCCCACTGATGTGAATGGGAATTGGGCATGAGAGACCACCAGCCCCTTTGTGAGGGACCCCATGTGCAGACAGGACAAGTTGGCTCACTGTCATTTGTGCCTGAATAACCCAGGCTGAGGTCTCCTGAGCAGAAAGGCCCATTGTCCTACCCCACGGAGTCGCCATCACTACAGCCCTAGGGTCCACAGATTGGCTGCTGAACCGCAGACGCAGGGAAACATACACACGCCGAGAGGCCTCCCACACGATGCACAGAGCAGGGGCAGCACCCGACGCAGAACGGCAGCACAAACCAGGTGGCAAAACCCAAAGGGCACGACCGACACAGAGCAAGGGGCCCAGAGGCAGAGGAGGCAGGAGTCTGGGGCCTGGTCTTGCTGCCTGCAACGCATCCGGTTAGAGGGGACTGCGTGCCATAGTGTGGGTCAATTCGGAATGGGGTCAGGGCGAGAATCACAAATACACCAGTTAAAAGAAGCACGCAGGCGCTCACAAGGGGGAGATCGAATGTGCACAGCTGCCATGACAACAGATCCAGAACCAGCCTCATCACAAATTGAGTCAAACAAATATTAACCCCCCCCCCCCCAAAAAAAAAGATTCTGGTGGGTACAGGCCAGTTTGATAACCAGGTGCAGTTTCTACTGCCCCCCAAATGCCTTATGTATTTATCAGCCTCCGCCCTCACGTGATATCCCCTACGACCGGGCTGCATCCTATTGTACCATGATTGGTAGGCATCCCACCCAGGGCAAGAGACTGAGATACCCATGGCCGTGCGGCAGGGGCAGAAGCCAGCCCTCACCATCCAGAATAACCTTGGAAGGGACTGTCCCTGTGGGCAGGTTGTTTGCCAGCCCTTTGTAGGATTCCTGCCGTTTCTTTTGGAGCGCCTGGTACTTGCCATGGCTGGAGACAAGATACCGGACAAGCTGGCCCATTGGTCTGACCCACGAGGGCCTCTGACACCGCAGCCCTGTCTGGCCGCGTTGCCTGCTCTGCTGAATGGCCAACCCTCTTGCACAGGAGGTTGCCCTCTGCGTAGGGCTCTCCTACAGCGAGGCACCCTCTCTGCAGGGCGGCCTGCGGGGGAGACCGGGGGGAGATCTTCTCCAGCGGGCCCGGAGTGCAGTATCTGAGAGCAGCGCTACGGAAAGCGCAAGACGCCCCCCCACCAAGGATGCGTGGGCTGGGATAAGAGCCCCCAGCTCTGTCTACATACTCACTACTCGGTCCTGCTCTCCTACCGTTTGTTATAGTGGCCTGGGCTGAGACACTGCGACTGCATTATCTCCCTGATCATCTGACTGCTGGCCTTCGCCGAGCCCCCAAAGTGGATCTGCACCTTCTCTATGTCCATGAGCATCTTGGAGTGGATGCTGCGTAGCTTGCCAAGGCCCGCGGGAGCATATCCAGGCGAGAGCATATCCAGGCGAGGGTAAGGGCTAGGCCCTAACTTCAGACTGGGTGGGGGAGGGGGAAGGAAAGGAGAGGTTACCCAGGGCTGGGAGTGGTGAGAGGCAAGCCAGCCCCCCAAGCCTCTATGGTCCTTCATGGAGCCTTGTCGTGTGGAAGGGCGGCGGGGTCAGGCCATTCCTCTGTCCGGGGAGTTGTACGATGCCCCTGAGAACAGGCAAGCTGGGCTGTACCAGCCCATCTGAATCCCAGAAAGGTGGCTGAAGCCCAACCCAAGCACACATTAGCACACAACACTAGTGGGAAGGAAAGAGGAATGAAGTCAGAATTCCTACCCTAACTTTCCCCAACTCACTATAAGATTTATAATACGTGACTTGGCCTCCCTGCACCTGCATTTTCCCCATATGTAAAATGCACATCACAAAATTCTACCATGTCACAGGAGTGGTGAGATGTCCAGTAACATTTGCAAAGCACTTGAGATCTGTGAATGAAAGAATCTATAAACAAAGCACAACGACTGTTCCTCTTTGGACACGCCAATATGTGCTTTCCAGCAACCTCCGGGCAAAAAACAATGCTAAAACGGAGTGAAGGTTGACAGTGCCACATCACACAGGGCCACCTTCCTCCAGGACAAAACTGACTTCCTCTCCAAATGTGACAGCATCACTGTACTCCCTTGGAACCAACCCGTCCAGGGAGACAGCTCCCAAAAGCGACCATTTGTGCTGGGTTTTCCGCAGGGCTGAGACCCCACAAAACTCATGGCACACTGGCTGAAGTGGTTGGTTCTCTGCCACAGAAGAGTTTCCTTGTTCGTGTGACAGGGGTCTGGGCATCACACAGCACTGAGTTTGGGGCTGTGCTGATGCCTACAATCTGCCATGGTTGCAGCTGGAGGATTTTCAAAGGTTTTACTGTGAGGGGAAAAGGGTCAGCTAACCCTTTCTGATTGTCTGCAGGGCAAAGTCTGCTCTCACTCACACCAGTGAAACCTCAGGGAGATCAATGGGGTTGCAAGATCCATGAATCATCCCCTCCCCAATCCTGACCAGGACTTTTGAACAATCAAAGCAATGGTCCCTAGAAAACCCACCCTAGAGTCTATACGGAGAGCACCAGGGGAATATAACGACACTCCAGTACCACGCCCTCAAGTCTCAGTGCCGTGATTTAAGGAGCAGTCCAGACATCTGGGACATCACACACAGATGCCCCCATGAGACAATTCACAACAGTGTGGATAAAATCCCTTCCCCTATAAGAACATAAGAATGGCCATGCTGGGTCAAACCAAAGGTCCATCTAGCCCAGTGGCCTGTCTGCTGACAGCAGCCAATATCAGATGCCCCACAGGGCATGAACACAACAGGGAACTGTCAAATGATCCCTCTCCTGTCACCCATTCCTAGCCTCTGACAGAGGCTACAGACACCATTCCTACCCATCTCGGCTAATAGCCATTGATGGACCTAACCTCCCTGAATTTATCTAGTTCTTTCTTGAACCCTGTTAAAGTCCTGGTCTTCACAACCTCCTCTGGCGAGGAGTTCCACAGGCCAGCCATGCGCTGTGTGAAGAAAAACTTGCGTTTGTTTATTTTAAACCTGCTACCTGTTCATTTCATGTGGTGACCCCTAGGTCTTATGTTATGGTCTTATTCACTTTCTCCATACCCGTCATGATTTTACACACCTCGATCATATCCCCCCTCAGTCTCCTCTTTTCTAAGCTGAAATGTCCCAGGCTTTTTAATCTCTCTTCATAAGGGACCCGTTCCAAACCCCTAATCATTTTTGTTGCCCTTTTCTGAACCTTTTCCAATGCTACTATAACTTTTCTGAGATGAGTGACCACATCTGCACAGTGTTCCAGAAGTGGGCGTACTATGACTGGGCAGGTGCAGGGATTCCAGCTCTGGGCTTCAGGAAGCTGTGTTAATTCAACGGGCAAATAGCAGCACAAGGCTTTGATGCATCAAAACCCCAGGCTGGAGAGTGGCAGGAGATGGCACAGTCAGCCCTCTGCAAGGAAGAGAGGCCTTCAGCAGGGTGACGCCGCATTGAGGACATGGTTGGGGGGAGGGGGATGCAGGACCATCTCCACCAATTCCAAGACATGGCAATGGAAGGCAGGCCAGGAAGGCTCCCACCTGCCTGGAAGGTCCAAGTTGCTGTTGTTGCCCAAACCTGCTAGCAGAGGAACCTCCACACAGTCACCGCTGGCAGCTGCGATGGAGAGCTCTTCACTCCCAACCACCCCTCTCCTGCCCACATTTGAAGCCCAGTAATAGGAGTATGGCCCCTCACTTCCTTGGGCACCATACTTGCGGGTGTGCTGCCTGATTTGCTCCAGTTCGTAGACAGTGTAGGGCCGGATGGAGCGATGCGACGGTAACCCCGGCACGGATGGGATGGTCATGATGGTTCTGGTGAGTCAATAAGCAAAGGGGTCAGAGGAGAGTATCCAAATATCCCTGGTTATTAAATCCACACGTCAGCAACCTTTCAAAGGGGCATGCCAAGATATAACTTATTCACTTCTATTTATGGATCTTCATGCCGGGGGGAGGAGGGGTAAGGGGCAGGCTGGGTACGGTAACTGTATTTTATGAACCAGCTGTAGCTAGGGAGAACAGTTTAATTTAAATTATTACACAGACTATGCATTTTAACTCTCTCGTTAGTTTATCAAACTTCATTTTAAATGAAGTAAAATATTAATTTATGTCCAACACAAAAGGTTTCAGTGTTTTCTTTATTTATGGCAGGGATGGGGAACCTTATTAGGTTTGGGGCCACTGGCCCACAGAAAAATCAGTTGGGGACCACACAAATAAGAACAAAAAAACCCTCCAAACCCCCCCCCCCCAACCCTCACTAATGTGGCCCCCAACTGGGACATTTCACTCTTCTGGCACTCCAGCCTCATGGGGTGAGAGGAAGGGACAGGAGGACTGAGGTTCAGGGTTTCCCATAGCCCAGATTTACTTTTCTGGGGTTCCAGAGTTAGTGGTTTTTATGGACCCCTTCAGGGTTGCCAGATGGTTTCAACAAAAATACCGGATACACTTGACATTACATCACAATCTACATTGCATCTTATTTAGAAAATACTGGACGTTTATATTTTCTCAATTTGTTTCCCGAACAGAAAGCTCAAATACTGGACTGTCCAGTTCAAAAACAGACACCTGGCAACCTTAGATCCCTTAGGCTACTGGATAGGGACAAAAATGAGGGGTTCAGTGTGAGAGACAGGGCTGCCAGTGAGTGGGATAGGGATGGGGTGCAGAAGGGGGAGAAGTTGCGAGGTTTGGATGGGAGGTAGAGTGCAGACGCAGACTGGGAGTAGGGTGTCTGACCAGGGGAGGGCTCAGGAGCAAGCTGGGGGTGCGGGATCTTGGCGGGGGGAGAGGAGTGAATGAAGGGGGAGGTGAAAGGAAGGATGGGAGCAGAAACCGGACATCCCATGTATGGGGGAGGGGTGGAGCAGGAGCCGGCTCCCCAATGTGCATGGCTGCTAGCTCCTGCTGCTGCCCCCTCTCCCTGCATGGGGGGTGGCAACGGCAGCCCCATGCAGAGGGAGGAGTGGGATCCCACTTAATCAGTTAACTGGTTAAACCTAAGGTTTAACCCATTAACTGGGATTTTACATCCCTATTGAACACCCTGCTCATGCCCCTCCGGCAAAGTAAAGGGATCTCAAAATGGGGAGAAATAGCCCCTGAGAAAAATCTCTAGGGCAAGGGGCCTCCCTGACCAGTAAAGAGCTGGGGTGGGGCTCCATGCCCGCACCAACACGGGGGGGGGGGGCAGTGCACTCTGGCCATGCCCCCAAAGCCATTGCACACTTCCTAGGGACCGGGGGAAACAGTTTCGCACAGAGCAGCCTGAGAGCTGCTCTAATTTACACTGGCGCTGGGCAGATCTGTTCAAGGCTCCAACTAGGGGGAGTACAAAGGGAGCTTAACGTTTATCTTTGTTCCCTCCTACACGTAACCCCCGCCCCACCGGCCACAGCACCGGAATGCAATAACTAATGTCAGGCCAACCACAGATGAAGTTTACACTGTTCTGGTGACGGTCCTCGCTTTCCCACGTCACTGTCAATCAGATTCTGGCAGCTGATACGCCAGAATTAAGAGTTTTAGGCTTTTTCTCATTTGATCACTGCTCTTGCAAGCTTGCAGGTGCTATGAAGCATTTGCTTTTAGCGCTGCGATTTGAGATAGCACCACACAGCAAGTGTCTCTCAGCAAGGGTCAGGGAAGACGAGGATTTGAAAATGGTTCTTTTACAGTCCTCCCTTTGTAGCACTTTCTGTGGGCAAAGCTCTGTACACTTACTGACTTAGCCTCCTAAGGGACAATAAAATATCACCCTGCTTTATAGACAAGCCATGGAGAGATTAAATGATTTGCCAAAAGCCACACACTGAGTCAGTGGCAGAGCTAGACTCGATTTCCCATTCTGTGTGAAATGTTCCAAAATTGGGGGTGGGGGGAGTATTAAAAATCTCCCACAAAACAAAATTCTATTTTGGCTAATTTTGTTGTTTTAAATGTTTGTTATTTTATAATATAAAAGAAACAGCAAAACAGAAAGTTGTTCCGACATAAAATCCAAAATGTTCCCTTCCAAACTGTCACCACGGAGCACTCCGACATCATCGGCGCGCTTTGCATGGGGCCTTTCCAAACCAATCAACATGTTTCACAGACGGAGACTCGGAATTTCCTGATGGAGAAAGGTTCCCCGAGAAAACATCCAACCGGCTCAACCAGCGGCAATGTTGGGATGCCTGCACAGAAGGTTCTGGCTTCCAGCTCTATGCTCACACCACTCGAGCAGGGTTTATTTGCCTTCCATGCAATGTAAATGTGCAACAGGAAATCTTGGGGGCAGCTCCCAAACCCACCTTGGGGACATGTCACCAGTGTTTGGAATCACTATGGTAGGACACACAGGGGCTCACCAGTGTGAGAACTGCGTACAGGGAGGGGGAGCAAAGTGCAATTATTTCCTACCCCAGCACGGGGGAAATACATCTCTAACAAACATCACTGCCCCGTTTCTTCCCCAGTGCCACTTAGAGAGGTGAAGGTCAGCTGATGCGCCCCAGTGCACCATTCCAGAAAGGAGCCGGCTGGCCGGGGCACTCAGCTGCAGGAGGCAGTGTGACCTGTTCCCAGGCTCTCCTGCAGGCTACCACGCAAAGCAGCAGGCAGCCCAGGCAGATTAAAAGGGCCAATTGCGGGTCCCCCCCACAATCCATAACTGCCCCAGCCAAGAGGCCACCTCAGGGCACCCCCCAAGATTCGTCCCAGGCTGCTGCTTTGTTCTTCCCCTTCCCAGAGCAAGAGGAAAGCACACAGCGTGCGCGCATGCCTCCCCCTCCTGGCTGGGCAGGGGGTGGGGAGTGTGTAGGGGAGAGGGCAGAGGGACAAGGGCACTATTGAGGGGAGGGAAGGGGGGGCAGAGGAGTGGCTGACCCACCCTGTGCACTTTCCTCTCCCTCACAGAGTGATGAAGGGGAATAGGAAGCAGCGTCCTGGTACAAATCGGGGGAAGGAGGGCTGGAGCCCCCCCTCCCTAAATAGTGCCCTTATCCCCCCTGCATTCCCTCCCCCACACACCCCCAATCCCCTGCCCCGAGCCCCTCCACACACCCCTGAGCCAAACATTATGTGCACCAAGGCACATTACAATCACTCCTGAGTCCTACATCTCCCCACCTCCCCAGCCTGCCCAAGCGCACAGCTTACAGGGAACACCGCCCCCAACCCTGAATCTGGCACCCCCACCACGCATCTTCAAACCTCTGTCCGAGCCTCTCCTCACTCTCCCAACCCTGACTCCTGCACCTCCCCACACCCCAATCTTCACACCCCACACACCCCAACCTTCTGCCCTGAGCTCCTCCTCATGCCCCCCAACCCTGACTCCTGCACACTCAGTCCCTTGCCCTGAGCCCCTAGACCTCAAGCCCCTGCCCTGACTCTTGCACCCCCTATATCCCCATCTCCTGACCTGAGCGCTCCCCACACTCATACCACAAGCCCCTACCCTGAGCCCCCCACACTCCAACCCACCCTTAGTTTCTTACAGGTACTGTCGTATTGACCACCCCCATTCCCCTGCCCTGACACTCCCCCTCCAGGAGGCTGCAGTACAACGGTACCTGTAAGAAATCTAGGTTACTTTAATCTCCGATATGTCATTGATACAACTATGAACTCTTGAGACACATGACAGGCTGCAGCATCTGGAGAGCCCAGGGTACTGCAAGAAAACATTTACATCCATGCACTTAGGAAATGGTCCAGTACTTACGGGCCAGGCACCACCATTTCCAGAGGTCTGTCACAGGAAATGCAGTGGAAATGAGCCATCAGCCTTCTGTTGGAGTGAAACCAGACACGGGGATCATTACAGGCTTGGGCACAGGCATGAACTGTTTCTTTCGATCTGTACTAAGGACAATAGGCCTGAAGTTCAAGTTACAGGACCCCCGAGCAGGCACAGTCTGTCTAAGACCAGTGACCTGGAGCATGATCTATATCCATAGCTCCGTTGTTTGCTACACATCAGCAATACACTGGCCAGGGGACTAATTTTATACAGGCTACCATGTAGGTACTTTTATGTATTGGGCCAGATCCTGAGCTCCATTGACTACAGCGGAATTATCTCCACCAGACGAGGTTTTGGCCGAGCCTACGTAGAATGACAATAATATTTAGAGTTACTAAGATGAAGGGGTCTAGTCAGAGCGTGTGGGGTAGGGACTCTGTACAGCTCCTAGCACCACCGGGGCCTGAGCTCTGAGGCCATACAGCACCACAAAGGGCAAAGTGACACATTAACTCCTTCCACAGCCCCTGCCAGGTGGGCCAAAGTCATTATCCTCCATGTGCAGGTGGTGAAGTGACTTGCCCAAGATCACACTGCAAAGCAGTGGCAGGCTCAGTGGTCTTGACTCCAACTGTCCAGCATAACCACTAGCCGCCACTGCCAGCGTAATTACGTTTGGTTGTACACGAACCTGACACCTGTAACTGCTGTGAAATCGTTTCACACCTGGCATCGTGTGTCACACGTGTATCAACGGATATGAAATTTACCCCACGTTCGCACTGACCAAACAGACCTTGGCCAATGAGTGCGGTAGGAACATGCTACACCCTGTCTGCAGTTCCACCAGCATTACACACCCCAGTACAAATGCGCTTAAAAGCGTGTGTGACTTGGCGCAGACCTGCCATGAAGGGGTAGAATTCTGCACCCACGTAAACCTTAGGCAACCTATGAAAGCTGGAAGGGGAGGGCACAGAGCCAGGATGCAGAACTGTTTCTTCTGAGAGCAGGGCGCTAAGAATCCCAAACCTGAGACTAATCCTGCTGCTAATCACTCAGACCACTCATAAAGCAAGGGTAGGCTCATGGCTCAGCAGCAAGGAATTACAGGCAGTCCCCAGGTTACATACAAGATAGGGACTGTAGGTTTGTTCTTAAGTTGAATTTGGATGCAAGTCAGAACTGGTGCTTATTGTAGGGGAAACTCTAGCCAAACATTTCTCCAGAGCTCAGTTTTATTCTCCCACACCTCACTTCCCTCAGTCCTTTATTCTCAAGCTGAGGTGTCTACTGAGAAAAGCCGCTCCGCGTCTCCCTGGTCAGCTGAGGGCGGGTGCTAGCTTTGCGTCTCCCTGGTCTGCTGGGGGGGAAGCAGCTAGTGTGGGGTTGCCTCACCCCGTTTGTAAGTAGGGATCCGATGTAAGTCGGATCCATGTAACCCGGGGACTGCCTGTACTGCAAACCTGCCCTGAGCTGACTGGAAGATGCAATTTCTCTTGAAGGGACTGAGTGACAGCCCCAAACCTGGGCCTTCATTCAAACATCACTCCATAGTCACAGCTGAAATCAACCCCACAGGCACCCCTGCCTTCCCTGGAGAAGGAGCCTGAAGCAGGGGGAAAACCTGACTCATCAGAGTTTGTTGCTTTTGTTTTCCACCCCTCCCAGTGGATCTGATGTTAGGCTCAATAAAAAATAATAGGAAGCCCATGGGAGAGAGTACATGTGTACATGTATGGGTTGGGAAGAGGACTCGATGTCAGATCTATCAGTAGCTCATATACCATGTGGGCCATACATGACTGTGATTGTGCCATTTTACATAAGGGCTTTGCACTGTTGTCCATCAGCAGCGTCTGGTGCCTTCCACATACGATCAGTAACAACACTGACGTCCCTAGCACACTTCAAGAGCTGCCAGCTGTTAGGTTTCAATTCTTAAGTTTTTAGGACAGGGTGTTTCAAACCTGCATAAGAGATTTAGATGCCTGTTCATTTCCAGTCCCTTAGGCAGCTTTGAAAATCTCCATCTTCGGCCTCCCTGTTCTGAAACCACACTTCTGCCAGCAACAGAACAACAGGAGCAAAGAAGCTGGTACTACCTTTTGGTCAGGAAAGTTTCAATAGTATTTGAATAGGCTGGGACTAGAGAAATCCTCAGGTCTGGTGTCCACACATTTTTATATCAGTATAGCTATGTTGGCTAGGAGTGTGATTTTTTTTTTAACCAATAGCCCTATAGTAGAAGCTCTAGTGGGGATTCAGTTATACCAGGATAAAGTTTCCGCATAGTTATTCCCCTTCTGGCATAGGAACAGCTATAGTGCTCTAAGCATATTTATATCCGTATAATTACATCCACACTAGGTGCTTTAAATTAGCCCAGCATGGTTCAAGATGTACAACGTCCAGGGGCGGCCCGTGAGCACAGGCCAACTCAGCAGTCGCCTAGGGCGCTGTCTTCAATGGGGTGCCCAATGATGATGTCATGGCCATTGACGGCCATGCAGGCGGGGGCGCCGATCATGCGTTCCGCCTGGGGCACCAGCAGCTGCAGCCCGCCTCGGACCGCCCCTGACAACGTCTGTGTAGATAAGCCCCAAGAGAAGTCAGCCTGACTGAGGATACCACAGCACGTCAGAGAGACCCATCCCTTGGTCCAAAGTGCAGCCCAGAAGCTCAGCTGTCCATCGCCTTACTTCCTAATTCCAGCAGCATCATCTGCCTCGTACTGCGGAGACCTCTCCTTCAGCTGTTTCCGGATGGCCTTCCAGCGCTCCTCCAGCTGCTGTCTGAAGGGATCTAATTCCAGGCGGTCCAGCTGCAAGGCAATGCACAGCTCGTGAAAGAGCTCCGAGCGTGTGTCTCACCCATGAACCGAGACAGCAGATAAAGGGACACAATATTGGGCTCCAAGGCAGCGAACACTCAGGAAAGGGGAGATGCACTCCAAAGGCAGGAGCCGTGGGAAGAAGCCAGGCAAAGGAAATCCTCGGCTGGCTGGTCTCACCCGAGGAAGTTTCCCCCGCTATTCAGAAGGGAATGGTCTCTCAAGACAAGCCGAGGAAACTCCATCACTTGGATCGTTTGGAATAAGAGGGGAGGAAGGGTTAGGAAATGAACCGCAGAGAGCAGTCTGGAAGTGCGGGCAGTGCTCTGACACCGAGTGGGGGCTTTCCATCTTTACCTCCGACGGTTCACAGACCACAGAACATCTCCAAGTGATGGGGCGGGGCAGGATGGCATGAGAAGAACCATGTGGGCAGGACATCAAACAAGGTGGGCAAGTCTGTCTGCCCACAGTCGGGGGCTGTCACAATTCAGGGCAACTGCCCCTGTATTTCCCCTTAGTGGCCCAGCAAAGGCATCTGCTCTCTGGCTTCCAGCACCCCAGCTGGTGCTTTTCGTGGGTGGAGTCCTGCCTCTCACGCTCTCTGACCCAGGTATTTCCAGGCGGCACAGTTTCCTGTCTCCACTGTTTATTTCCTAGCACAGACAGTCCCCCGGGCACTCTTGCTTTCCGGGGGGGGGGAGGTGTATTTCTTTGGCGATGTTACAATCTGAACGAATGTGCCTGATCACTCGCAGCTGGTGTCTGATTGACCTTCCCATGGAAATACATACAATCCGGCCACACAACTGCATTTTGGACCCCAAAAGAATTCATTTAATTCATAGAATCCAAGGTTTGGAAGAGACCTCAGGAGTCATCGAGTCCAGCCCCCTGCCCAAGGCAGGACCAACCCCAACGAAATCAACCGAGCCAGGGCTTTGTCAAGCCGAGACGAGATTCCACCCCCTCCCTAGGGAACCCATCCCAGTGCTTCACCACCCTCCCCGGGAAACAGTTTTTCCTAACATCCAACCTAGCCCTCCCCCACTGGCATCTACTGAAATCAGTGAGGTTCACTGGGGATCTTGCAGGGCATTGTCAGTCTGTCACAGGGGTACAGTGGCCAGTGCTGGGGGATGCAGAGCCCTGTGAAATAGGGTGGGACTGGAGCGAGAAGCAGAAAGCCTGCCTGGCTTAGCCCCAGTGTGCTCAGCATTGCCCAGAATCCCTGCCTCAAGTGGCTCCTGGTTTAAAGGCTAAACACAAAGGAGGCAGGGCTCTTTGGGTACCGCCCCGGCACCTCCCGGAGGCCAGCAGTAGCTGGATGAGAGCTGGTCCTGCAGGGCAGGTGTCCAGATGTGGCCTGTAGTATGTGGCATGGCAATCCGTCCCCAGAGCTCTCCTAGCAGGTGTGGCAAAGCCCCCTGGCTCCCTGGCCCAGGCGCGGGTCCAATCCAGGAGGGACAGGAAGAAGGAAATGAGAATCAAAAATAAAACGCTGCTGGTCAGATTGCCATGTGCTCCAGAGCCCCTTGGCCGTGGTCTGGCAGCATGAAGGGGCCTCAGAGAGGCCCTGGACATAACTATGGCTCACTTAGACCCCAGAGAGATGTAAAGGGGCTCTAGGGAAAATAGAAACCAGGCCCAGGCCATTGACAGGAGGCATAAGGGGGCAACTGGCCTGGGGCTGGTGATTCAAAGGGTCCAGAGCTCCCATCTGCCACCACGGCAACTGCGGCAGTGGCTGGAGCTCCAGGCCCTTTAATAGCTGCTGGAGTGGTGCACCACACACTCCGTGCGGCTCTAAGGGGTGGGGGGCATATGCACTGTGCTCCAGGTGGCACGGAGGACTGGCTGCCCGCAGCCCTGCCCATGGCCCCGCCCCTTCCCGGAGTGCAGAGCCACCCCCCCTCCACACCTTGCCCAGGCCCTGCCTGAAAACACGGGTAACCCCCCAGCAACTGCCCAGAGAGGACAAAGCTCCCCACCCTGCCCAGCTACAAACTGGGCAAAGTCTCTTCCCCCACCTGCCCCTTGCAGTGGCTGGCAGCCGGCTAATGCACAAGGTGGGGCTGTGAGCCACGCAGTCGGCACATCCCCAGCTTACCTTGGAGTCCATCTCCACCGAGATTTTATCGAGCACTTTGTGCCAGTCCTGCTCCTGCCCACTCATCTTGTTCAGCAGATCCTGCATCATCTTATTCAACCGCTCCGTGGTGGCATCGAACTGGGTGTGGCTGACTTTGCCAGCCAGGGCGATCTTGTCTGCTTTCTGGCAACGGGGAGCAGAAAGGGGGAGAGCGGTGGGGCCAGAGGAGGGGGGAGGAAACACTGGATCCAGGGCACATGGGAAGCATTCCACACAGCACTCCTGCTGCACAGGGCACCTCCCTCCTTCCACAATCCAGGCTCCATCTGCCAACTCTGTCCCTCTTCTTTGTCTCCTTCCCCTTCGCTCATTTCAATCAGGCCCTTCCTCATCAATGCAGATGCTACCCCAGCATTTCAGAGCTCAGAAGAACTGGATGGTCTGTGATGGCTCCTCACTCATAACCCAGGAGGACGCGGGCATGGACCCTTCTTGCATACTCTGGCCTAGCTCAGGAGGAGCTGCAATTGGAGCTGTGGGTACCCAGCATCTCTGGAAGCTCAGGGAGTCTCATTCAGAGTAGGGACACAAATGTGAAGTCATTTAAAAGGGTAACTGGCTACAAGTGGCTCACTCCGGCTCCTGGGGAGCTATCCATATGCCTTGTTGTATCAGCAACAGCTGGCTCTCTGGGAGCAGGGTGGCAGTCGAGCCAGGGCATGCCAGAAGCCAGCTTAAAAGCTGGCTCCTAGTGCACACTGGCAGCTGGGGAGCTGGCTGCCACTCTGTGTCAATCAGAGCCACACATTTTAATATCCCTAATTCAGCCACTGAGCAAGCGAGGCACCAAACTAAGGGGCCACCATGAACAATTCTGGCTTCCGCGTAGGTAACGCGAGTGTAACAGCGGCAGGGAGAGTCTCCTTGCTTTGTGCTGCACTGCGAGGATGTAAATGCAAAACAACAGTTAGCGCTTTTCACCAGAAGAGCTCACAGCAGTGCACAAGGCAAGAGTCATTATTCCCATTTCTAGCACAGTCAGGAGAAGGGACTTGCCCAAGTCCCACACAGCAGAGCCAGGAACTGATCCCAGCTCTCCAGCCTGGGCTCTTAGCCACCACTTCCTGCCGAACGGAGAGCCTGACCGTGCAAAGACCACGTGTGTCTGCTACCCCTAAGCTGGTGCTGCCCACCCCCTTACCTCGTCAATTTCTGTCTCCAGATGCTCCTTGTCTGCTTTCTCTTTCTCCAACTTCTCCAGGGACTGGAAGAGAAGCTGTAAAGAAGCAAAGGAGGAGGATGAAAGCTGGTCAGAGAACAGGAAGGCTGTGATGACTGCATGCTCCCTGGAGGCCGCCTGCCACTCAGCTAACACATCACAACAGCATGGTGGGGACTGGAACACACGTAGGCCGAGCAAGGACCAGCGGACAGGAGGGCTGTCCAAGTGGATGCTCCCTGTCTGCCTCTCCCTTGGGTGCCCTCCCTGGAAGAGATTCAGTGTGTGTCAGGTGCTGGCGTTTTAGTGTCTATGGTGGGCGGGATAGCTCCGGAGCCAGTCTCTGATTCCAGGTGCAGCAAATTCCCATTGTACCATGACAGGCAGCTCAGAAGCATGACTCCTGCACTACTGGATGTTGGATGAGGAGAAAGCAGCTTCAGGGCCAGCAAGTCCAGAGCCTCTTGCCAGCCCTGCACTATGTACATGTATTGGGTTCTTCCAGGGCGGGAGAGAGGATCCTTCGCCTCCTCTTCCCATTGGTTTGTTTTCCTTGCTAACGAGCAGATACACAGTGTCAAGAGCACCCCGATTACCAAGAAACCCAAGCCCTTGGGGAGTACAGGCAGGACTTTATCCCAGCCCCTCTAGCCAGGCCCCTGCTGTCACTTACAGAAATATCCTTCTGCTTCTGCCGATGGTCTTCTATGAGGTTCCCAGTGGTGGCGTTGAGATTCTCGCAGTCTCCTTGCACCTGGAGGATGGTGTTTTGGATGCGACTCAGCAGCTCTTCATCCTGATGCAAAGGCAGCAGGAAGGGAGAGTGACGCTCTGTAGCAGATCATTACTGCCAGACTCAAAACCTTCACACTGCAGAGCAGGCATGGCAGGGGCAGGCACAAGCCACAATGCCCCATCAGCGTGTCCCCTGCCTCACTTGGAGAACTCTCCTCTGGAGCTGGGAGAGCAGTTTGCCTGGGCCCAGCCACAGCCTGGCTTCACCGCAGTGACTGCCAGCTGCGGACGCGCTTTTCCTGACATGGACACCTGCTCCCTTGGACACAGAGATCTGAATCAACCGCAGGCGTCACACGCACAAGAACCTCACCCGGCATCCAGGGCCGGGATTGTCGGCCACTACTACTCAGTTCAATGAGTGACCTAGAGGTGCCAGGCCCCATAGACAATTCATCCATTCCCAGTCTCCCTTGGGCAGAATGATATAGGGGTAGCCACGACCTATCCCTTCCTGCTGGACACAGCCCAGGTAAAAAGGGGCTCCCAGTATCAGCTGAGTGTCTGGAGTTCTGTGCTAGCACCTACAGGTTGCACTGGAGCAGGCAAAGCATGAGTCAGTTTGATTCCCTTGGTTTTAGGAGTGATATTTACAACATTCCTAATGGATGACTGTTTTTCGCGGACTGTACCTCCTCCAGGCATGCAAAGCCAGCACCGTGTGCATGATGGTGGCTTGCCCCGCTCTTAGACCTGTTGGGCAAAATGAGTCTGTGCCCACCGTTACAGACACGATCAGCGACCAGGACTTTTAGAGAGGTGGCAGCTGAATATCTGGCCTTAGGAATCACCCTAGTATCTCCTATGGTCCACCCAGCCAGGCAAAGGCACCGCTGCATCCTGCCATTTGGATCATCTAGGAAATGACCACTGCAACATGGCCACTAACTGTTCCTTTCCATACATTGGCCAACTTGGGCCCACAATCCCCAGCCACCAAGAAGCAAAGATTTTTGTCTCCGTTTTACAAAATAGGAAACAAAGGCACAGAGAGGTCACGAGCCAGGACAGCGATAGGACAAGAGCTCAGGGGTCCTGGCGCCCAGTCTCCAGACAGATCATAACACTGCATCAGTGCGACATACTGGTGCTTTGACATAGTGTAAGACTGTTGCGGTACGTGTGTCATAAGGCCACTATATTGTCCCACATGGGAGATCAAATACCAGTGAGGGGCAGGAACGTAACTGGCGCCCCCATTCCTCCGAGGGCCCAGTGGGCCCTGTTTTCCCCTCTAACTTCAGGTTCCTCGTTTAATGGCAGATGTTCTGTCGGGTAACCCATGGAGTCTAGTTCCCTTTCGGTCTTCTCCCAGCTCTCTGGACAAGCGTCAAGCCAGACAAGGTGAAGGGCCAGGCCAGCCAGCATGTGTAACACAAGCACCTCTGGGCTTCCCAGGGATCTGCTCCTGCATGCTGTGCAGGCAGAGGGGCTGAATCGGTCAGTCACACAAGTCCTGTGGGCAGCTCTTCCCATGAGCCCTGCACAGCAGCAATCAGCATGCCGGGCTGCTGCCTGCTGCTCCGACTCGCTGCACGGACCCAGCCTCAGCCACCCCCTCGCGGCGCCACTGAACTCCTCCAGCCCTCGCAGCTTTGCCCTGGAAGCGTGGCTAAGAAAGGAGGGTGCGTCCCTTTGGCTGGCCTTACCTGACTCCTCATATGCAGCCTCTTTGCTGGCTTGCTTTCCGCGTGCCTCGCCGTGAAGCTGCTAACTAAATCCTGCAGCTCTTCGTAGCGTTTGAACAGCTGGCTAACCTGCTCGCTGACGTCTAGGCTGCAAGCCGGGCAAGTGCCATGGGGAGACACTGCCTGCCCCGGCTCCGGGGTAGCAGGCATGCTCATGGAAAGCAAGGTGGAGGAGGAGGCCATCATGTTCTCTATGATGGATCTAAGCTTGTCTAACTATAGGCAGGGGAGAGAAGGAGTCGGGGTTGAAATAGGCGCCTCCCGGCAGAATTTCGCTGCATGCTAAAGCACGTAGGCAGCGGTGAGATGGGCAGTGTCCGAGGCAGTATGTTCTGGCCAAGACTCCACCGATCTGCCAATGGATGAGTCTCATGGTTTCATGGTGGGCCACATGGCCCCTAGGTACCTTCTCCAGTTAGTAGCGGTGGAAGCAGCGCTCCCCCTAGAAGCCAGGCCGAGCTGCCTTGGAGCCTGCCTTACGGTCCCCGGCTTGGGCCAGGCGGCATCGAGCGGAGCTCTGGAAGTACTGCAGAAGACAGGCTGGCTGGCTCCCGAGCAGAGCATCTTAATGGCCCCAGGCACAAGGCAGCCCACTGACCTGCCACCAGGATGCACTAAGGAACCGTTGGGCTGCTCCCCTGCGCCCCCTTGACAGCACAGCAAAGCCTTCACCCTCAGCCAGCTCCAGAGCCCTGCTGCATCACGGCAGACAGCAGCCTGTGGAAAAGCACCTCCCTGGGGCCCTGGCCAGCACTGCATCTCTACACCAATGACAACCGCTTCCCCGGCGCCTCCGGCTAAGCTCAGAGGCTCCTTCCTTCCCCTGCAGGGTAAAGGGAGGCAGCAGTTAGTGGCCTGGGCCTGACCCCGCTGGAGGAGGGGCAAGCACAGACCCCTGGCATTACCACTGTGCCAGCCCCCAGGGGCAGCCGTTTCACAGGAAGCCAGTGAGCAGCCCGACCTCTCGCCTCAAACCACCTGACCTGTTCCTGCAGGTAAAGGGCTGTGTCAGCCACCGACTGCTCCAGCTTGGCTTTGCCACGGTCCTGCTGCTCCCGCAGCTCCCGCAGATCTTTCTCTATGTCGTGCACGGTCGATCTGGACCACAGAGCCAACAACAGGAAGGGTCAATTGCCTAGCAGAAGGGCCCTGTGGGGCTCAGAGCACGGCGAGGGACCGGAGCTAACCTTGCACCGTGCCAAATGTGGCTCAGGAGCAGCTCCCCTGGTGTCAGCCTATTTACCCTGGGGCTGAACTGGGTTCCGGCCATGGTGCCGGGAGGGAGCTCTGTGGCGTTACCAAACCACCCAGAAAGGCAAAGGCCAAACAAGGAATGCGGCCGTTCTTATGGCTCTGTCTAGCTGAGACTGGCTGCCCAGGTCCCCCTGCTTTGAGAAGAGGAGGGGTGAGGTCTTGTGCTGTTAGACCCTTCCCAGCGTTCTCCTAGGAACCCCGCCTCCCAGCGTACGGCCCAGTGTCCCTCACCGCAATTCACTCCTCAAAGAGCTGGATTTTGACCCCCCTCCCTCCCTCCAACCCAGCAATGGCAGCCCCCTTCTCCCCACAAACTCCTCTGTATGGGTGCTCAGCCCTGGTGCAAGGTACCTCCCTGCCTTGCCCCATGGCCCTAGTCAGGTTACAAATGTCGGCCTGGCACCGAGCTCTGCAAACCGAGAGCCAGGGCCTGGAGCCAGCCGCTCTACGACAGCCCTGCTCTGGGGCAGCCCAACGGCGCATTTAACACGGTCCAAGGCTCTGCTTGGCCCAGGAGGGAGACGTGGCTGCTCCCTGCAGGATATTAAGTGACGACCCCGCAGGTCGCTCTGTTCCTACAAGCCATGGCAGACAGGTCACCTGTTGCAAAACGATTCTGCCTGCACCAAATCCTTTGGGAGGCAGGGTGAGAGCCCAGCTCTTTTTCAAGCCAGCCCCAGTGGGATGCGGGCTAGTTAGCATGGAGATGCCCTTTAGGTCAGTGGTTCCCAACCTTTTTTAATACCGCAGACCAGCAAACCCATTCACAGACTTTTGGCAGACCCTTAACATTTAATTTGCATATTCATTATGCAAATAATGAATGTGCAAATATGCAAATAAATGTTACCAGTCCACCAAGGGGCTGCCATGAACAGCCGGTTTCAGCTGCAGCAGATGCCCATCACATGGTGGCTGCGGGAGCTGAAGCTGGCTGCTGTGGCCCCCAGAGCCTGGCCCCCAGAGCCGCCGCAAACAGCCAGCTTCAGCTCTGGCAGCCCCCATGGCCCGGCAGCCAGGGGTTCATGGCACCAGTCCGCAGACCAGCCTTTGGGAACCACTGCTTTAGGTTACACAATTCAGTTCGACGTGAAGCCTTCGGAACATGGACGGACGCTACAGCTCAGCCCCATCCCAGGGGAGGGGCCTTGGTCATGAGTTACTACCTGGGAGCCTGATTAGTTAAGTGTAGTTCAGTTCTGTAGCCACTCAGATGCTGTACTGTCTGAACAGAACTAGCATTTACACGCAGGATTCAGATCAGAAATGGGAAATTGTATGGAATCCAGCTCTCCAGCACAGGTATGAACCCTATGGCTTCTGGACCAGGATTCATGTGTCATGTAATAGTGGAAGGTAGCTTTATAATGGGACTTTCTGTTAACAGGCTCCTGTCCTATCGGAGGGCAGCTCTACAGCCCATTTGAATCCAGTGGGACCAAGGCTTGTTCTGGGCATTAGCAGCATCCATGGCTCTTTTCCTCTTTTTACCTGAGGTAACCTAACTGCAGGTTAATCTGATTGGATCCCTCCACTTTCTGATCTGCTTTTGTTGCCACTTCTCCTTCCAGGGTGCTGTGCAGCTTCCTTACCTAGAACCATGACAACCATGAAGAGTCAGGACTCCAGGGCACAAGTCTGTCTGCAAGAATGTCCCTCAAACCGGCTGATTAACTTCCCAGCCCCCTCCCCAGCGCATGAGCTGGGTCCAAACACCTCAGGGCTGCATGTAGCTGTAAGCAGTTGACATTATTTATTTAAAGGATTTGCATCTCTTCAAAACTGAACTGACCACAGAAAGCAACCGGGCAGCCTAGCGCACTGTCAGTGCTGTAAAATAATCCTTGGTGAGAATAAAGCACAGGTGGGTTTGGGTCAGAGTCCTGGAGAGTCTTTGCGAGGGGGCTAGGGCAGGGAGGAAGCGCTGGGCTTTGTCCCACATGTTCTGAGGGACACAAGGGCCAAACTCCCACCCTGTCTCCTTTCCCCCTCTCCTCATGCTGCTCTTATGATCATTCTTTATCTTCTGATTGCGCTGAGAAGCCAGTGAGTTCAGGAACCGCAGTGCCAGGCACTTTGCTAAGACACCGACAGAAAGAGTCTGTGCTCTCTTGAGCGTACAGTCTAAAATGACAAGGCAGACAAAGGTGGGGGGGGGGGGGGGAATTAAATGAAATACAATTAACTATTGTACATGGATAATAAGGGAAACAATGTAAGGGCTGGATTCACAACTTAAAGCTGTCCCTGGATAATTCTCCCTCTGTAGGGGGAAGGAGAAGTAGTGACGGAAGCAGCTGTGATGCCTCTTACACTGCATGGGAAGGAAGCTGATGTGTCAGCGCTGGGAGGGGAATGTAGCAGATCCAGGCTCTGCTACACCTGATTTTCCACTAGTGTAACATCCTAGAGGGAATCCAGCCTTAAGTGACTTGCTCCTGGTCCCAGAGGCAGCCTGTGGCACAGCCTGAAATTGCATCCAGCTCTCCCAAGTCTAAGTTCAGAGGCGTTAACTACACAACCAAGCAACAAGGACTAATGCCAATACCACAACTCCACAGCTACAGCACACATGCAGATCCGGGATGCTACAGTATCCAAGTCCCTGTCTGCTGCACCATCCCAGCCAGCCACAGTGAACTCTCGTTGCCATCAGCGTTTCCATGGCTAGATGACAAGATGGCGCCCCAGCTACTCACCTTAGTCTTCACTTCCTTCATGTCTTCTGCCAGTGCCTTTAGGGCAGACAGCTGGTCTGGGAGGTCGGCAGGCATGCTGGAGAGGTTCTTCGGGACTAGACACCACCAAGGAAATACAAAGGAATCACGTCACTGACTGGACACAGGACAGAGGGCAAAGCGGACTGGAATGGGCCATGCTGGTAAGAACCGGCGGCTGGTACCGGTGTGAACATGGCCAATGGTAAAGCGCTGCACGTCAATGTCACTGCCCTTTTGGTCCCCCCAGTTGTCAGCCCTGCTGGTTGGGTGAGGGGAGAGCAAAGGGAGGGGCAGCTGCCCTGGGGCCCAGCGATTTTAAAGGTGCCTAGGGCTCCTGGCTGCTGCTATTGAAGGGCTGACTGGGGAAGTCTGGCCCCCTTGACTCACCCTTCTGCCCTTCCAGGGGCCCAGAGCCACCCCTCACCTTGCCAAGGACCCCGCTGTACCAGTAAGACCAGCAATTCCTTCCACCCCTAGTATCTAAGAACACAAGAACAACCAAACTGGGTCAGACCACTGGTCCAACTAGTAGTGTCCTGTCTTCCCACAGTGGCCAGTGCCAGGTGCCCCAGAGGGAATGAACAGACCAGGGCAATTATTAAGTGAGGCCTGTTATCTAGTCCCAGCTTCCAGCAGTCTCGGGACAGCTCTTTTGGCTAACAGGCACTGATAGAGCAATCCTCCATGAACTTCTCTAACCCTTTTTGAACCCAGTTACACTTGTGATCTTTAGAACATTCTTTGCCAACAAGGTCCTCGGGCTATGTGCTGTGTGAAGAAATAATTCCTTTCGGCTTTTTAAACCTGCTGCTTATTAGTTTCATTGGGTGGCCTAAGATTCTTATATTATGTAAAGGAGTAAATAACACCCATTCACTTTCTCCACATCATTTGTGATTTCATAGATCTCTACCATATCCCCCCCTTAGTACAGCTGGGGTTATTTCTTCCAACATGCACTAATTTGCTGTTATCAACAAGCCACCGAGCTCTGTGAGATCCCTCTAACTCTCCATACACAGCTTTGGACTTAATCATCACGAGTAACTTTATGTCATCTGCAGTTTCTGCCACCTCATTCGCTTTTTACCCCCTTTTCCTAATCATTTATGAACATGTTGGACAGCAGTGGCCACTGGACAGATCCTGGGGTCACCACTCCAGTCTGAATACTGTCCTATAAGTCCTACCCTTTGTTTCCTGTCTCTTAACCAGATACTGAGCCAGGAGAGGCCCTTTCATCTTAGCCCATGACAGCTTGCTTTGCCTGAGAGCCTTTGGTGAGGTGAAGGCTTTTGGACCATCTAAGTATACGGTAGCCACTGGATCCCTCTTGCCTCCCTCCCTCAAACAATTCTGATAGATCAGAGAAGCAGGATTTCCCTTTACAAAAGCCACTTTGACTCTTCCCCAACATACTATATTGGTTATGTACCCAATCATTCAGTTCTCTATTATAGTTTCAGGTAATTTGCCTGACACTGCAAGGTCCATACCAGCCTGTAATTGCCAGGATCACGTCTGAAATCTTTTAAAAAAAAAAAATCAGTCACACATTAGGTATTCTCTGGACATCTGCTGCAGCAATTGAAGCGACAGTATTACCAAGCAGTTCAGTTATATTCACGTCTTGGGCCAGATCCTGCGATGGATTTAGGACTAAATCAAGAATTGCCTCTTCCACTGTGGGCCCCAGGACTAGCTGTTCCAAGAAGCACTTATTAATGGTGTCTGTAATTTTCTCTCTGCATCTTGTCCTGAGAGGACAGGTGACATCCCCCATTGTTACTGGGGTTTTTGTTTTTGTAGCCTCTCTAATCTCCTTTCACAGTCATCATCACCATCCTGGTCAGGAGATTGGTAGTACACACCTGTGGCTACACTCTTCCTATTCAAGCATGGACTTTCTGCCCACAGAGTGTCAATGGTACAGTTTGATTCATTTAAGATGCTGAGCATAATTGACTTTGCTTTCATTCCATAGAGTGCCCTACCCACCACCAGCATGGCTTTGGTCTAGGCACACTTATAAAATGTGCCCATATTTAGTTGTTGCCTTTGTGAATGGGACCCTTTTGTTTGTTTCTTTCTTTTCTGTTCTATCTGCACTTTATCAATGTCTAACCTCTCCTCTTTAGTAGAAATATACAGTCCTCCCTTTAATAAATCTATGGCTTAGCTCAGATGCAGACCCTGAAAGCAGATTACCAGTGATAGCTTCCAAACCAACACAAGCTGAGATATGAAGCTCACCAAAAGAATTCAATTGCAATCCCTGCATCCTCATCCCAGTGCCCCCGTTGGGATATTTTGTATCCTTTCACAGGCCACTGTCGGCAGACAGGATACTGGGCTGGATGGATCATTGGTCTGACCCAGTCTGGCCGTTCTTATGTTCTTTTGGGATGCAGGATGGAAATGCAACAAGGTCCTTGGCACTTGAACCAGAAAATGATCCAGCTGAGATAAAAGAGCCTGTTTCAAAATGGTACCTGGGGAGTGAGCCCAAGGCCTCTGTCAATGTCAGCACAAGAGTCCCACAGTGGAATATTGATCCACTGAGTACCACTCAGGATGTTTATACCCTTCAATGACAGCTCTGTCTCAGTGAGCTGCCCCTGTTCCACCAAGCGCTTCTCTGTGGGGAGTGAGCCCCAGGGGATGAGCAGCATGGGGTAGGATCCAGGCTCCAGCCAAGAGCACCACTGCTCATCCAGACACCACTGTGGTTCCCACAGAAGTCTACAGTCAGCATCATGAAATGGGAATCCACATTATTCTGTCACCCCATTCATGTGGACACGGAGCCCAGGGCTCTCAAGGGGCATATGGGAAGCCAGCCCCAAGGAGTGTTTGCCCAGAGAGCTGCCTGCATCCCTCCCCCGCCCTGGACGGACGCGATGAAGCCACTGGCTGAGGGGGAAGTCCCTACCTGCCTCTGAGAGGAACTGTCGCAGCTTCTCGAGGTCAGCGTGGCTGCACTTGATTTGTCCCAGGTGGTTTATCTGCTCCTGCAAGCTGGTATAGAGGTCGGCCAGGTGCCCTATCTGGCGCAGCGCTTCCACGGTATCAGAGTAGCGGCTGGAGGCGCTGCTGGACCCGGAGGACCTTTGCGGAATGGATGAGGGTAGGACTTTGTCTTTCTCTTGGAAAGGTGACACCGGCGATGTAACGGCAGAGTGAGGCCCGAGTGGAGCTGCACGCTGGGCTGCTAGAGCTGGGGGACCAGCTGCAGGTGATGTAGGCGGGAATGCTGAAGTGCCAGCTTGGGGCCCAGTGTAACCGGCCTGAGTCCCCTGTGCACCAGGCCAGGCTCCAGGAGGCCCCACCTGGGTCCCTGGAGCACCTGCCTGGGCTGCGGGGTAGCCTGACTGGGCCCCCGGCTGGGCCGCGGGGTAGCCTGGCTGGGCCCCCGGCTGGGCCGCGGGGTAGCCTGGCTGGGCCCCCGGCTGGGCCGCGGGGTAGCCTGGCTGGGCCCCAGGCTGGGCCGCGGGGTAGCCTGGCTGGGCCCCAGGCTGGGCCGCGGGGTAGCCTGGCTGGGCCCCCGGCTGGGCCGCGGGGTAGCCTGGCTGGGCCCCCGGCTGGGCCGCGGGGTAGCCTGGCTGGGCCCCCGGCTGGGCCGCGGGGTAGCCTGGCTGGGTCCCCGGCTGGGCCGCGGGGTAGCCTGGCTGGGCCCCAGGCTGGGCCGCGGGGTAGCCTGGCTGGGCCCCCGGCTGGGCCGCGGGGTAGCCTGGCTGGGTCCCCGGCTGGGCCGCGGGGTAGCCTGGCTGGGCCCCCGGCTGGGCCGCGGGGTAGCCTGGCTGGGCCCCTGGCTGGGCCGCGGGGTAGCCTGGCTGGGCCCCTGGCTGGGTCCTGGGAGAGCCTGGCTGGGCCCCTGGCTGGGTCCTGGGAGAGCCTGGCTGGGCCCTAGGGGAGCCTGGCTGGGCTGTTGGAGTGACTGGCTGGGCTGCTGGCTGGGCTGCTGGCACTCCTGCCCTGGTCCCTGGAGTGCCAGGCTGGCTCCCTGGTGCCCCTGCCCAGGCTGCAGAGGGTTTTGTAGCTTGGGCATCCATAGCTGAAGCTGGCTGCTTGGTTGCAGAGGGCTGGCTGTGGCCGGGTTCCACAGACTGGCCTTCCTAGAAACCAATGGAGTGGGAGCAGTTTACTAATGGCACTAGCTCAAAGCAAGTGGAGGGGAAGAAGGGAGCGGGGATATTCAAAACCACCCTCCTCTATTTCTGTACTTCAACTGGAAGTAACACAACTCCCAGCCCCTGAGTGTGACTCCTCCAGCCTCTGAGTGTGGGGTTTAAGCCGGCAGGGAGCGGTTTGGGGATGAGTGTCTTTCCCCCACCACAACTCAAATAAATGTAGTGTTATTATTTTATTATTAATGTATTTTCAGTTTTTCTATGAAATAACTACTATGAATATATAAACAGGAGGGGGCTCAATTTTAT
Source organism: Pelodiscus sinensis (assembly GCF_052426305.1). NCBI lineage: Eukaryota > Metazoa > Chordata > Testudines > Trionychidae > Pelodiscus > Pelodiscus sinensis. The sequence goes on from NC_143071.1 coordinate 20,278,734, forward strand.
ATTATTGCCTCAGGCACAAAATTAGCTAGTTACGGCTCTGCCCTCCCTCCCCCCTGTTTTTGAATTGCCTTGGGTCACCAAGTCTTCCTGAATTGTCAAAATGAGTCCCCATCTGGAAAAGGTTGGGAACCGCTGAAGTAACGTGATCTATGCCAGCAATGCCCCATTGCCATGTATATTGGCCAAACTGGACAGTCTCTGTGGGAAAGAATTAATGGACACAAATCCAATATCCGAAAAGGCAACACACAGAAACCTGTTGGAGAACACTTTAATCTGCCTGGACACACAGTAATGGATCTCCAAGTCGCTGTTTTGTTTCAGACCAACTCCACAAGCCAAATACACAGAGAAGGGTTGGAACTTAACTTCATTCACAAGTTTAATTCTTAAGCAAATGGTATGAATTGGGATATCGGCTGGCTGGCACATTATCTTCCACATCTTAATGACTTGACCAACCAATGAAGGTGCTAATGGTTCTTATCAGCCTCTTGTAACTAATTAGTCTTTAAGGTGCTACTAGATTATTTGTTGTTTTTAAAGTTTTTCCTGTTGCAGACTAACTTGGCTACCCTTCTGAAGCATATCTACTCACTGTCTCTCTTTTTTTCTCCCCCCCCTTTTTTTCTCCTCTTGTTTTCCTTCTCCCCCTTCCCCCTTTCCTTTATTTATTCTTGGATCTGGATTGCTTGCTTGGATTCTAACACTCCTGTCATCTGAAGAAGTGGGTTGGACTCTCGAAAGCTCATACCACCATCTACTTATTTTGTTAGTCTGTAAGGTGCTACTAGACTTTTTGTTGTTTTTTAAGGTTTTCCTGTTGCAGACTAACTTGGCTACCCCTCTGAAGCTGTTAAATTCATCCTCACTCAGGACTAGCCTTCTAACCAACCCCAATAGGGCCAGGTGACATCCCTGCTGCCTAATCGTGAAGATTCAGCCAGTGACTTCCCTAGACAGTTAAATGCAACAGGAAGCTGCCCTAGGCCTGCACCCTTGAGATAAGAAAAGGGAACGGGACAGATCAGTTAGCTCATCCAAAAAGCATTTTTAACATGCATGGTAAGAAAAGGCCAAATTCCTCCACAGGGTAAAGTTGATGGATCAGAGGGGTCACACCACTGGTTAATTTAATCTCGTGACCATTGACAAATCTGATAAATTCCAAGAATGTGAATCCTTCATATCACACAAATAATGGCCCCTCCCATGTTGTGCTCGTTAGACACTGGGACGGGATGGCAGAGCCCCCATGTCCTCCATGACCCACCTTGACCCCCCGTCAAGCCGGAAGCCAGAGCAGGGAGCCCAGGCTCATCCACCTGCAAGGGATCAAGGGCTAGGGTTGCCAGATGGTCTCCCAAAAAAGATGGGCGGGGGGGAGTGGCTGGGAGTCCCAGCCACTACCCCCGCTGCCCCCACCAGCACGCTACCACAGGCTTCCAGCGCCGATCATGGCCCCGCCTCCCAGCCACTCCCCCCGCCCCCGCCAGGCTTCCGTCCAGCCGGAAAAACAGAAAATCCCAGACATTGCACCTGTCCGGTGTGTTCTGAATTTTTTTACCAGACAGAGGGTGCAAAAACTGGACTGTCCGGTAAAATACCAGACACCTGGCAACCCTATCAGGTGCCCAAGAGCAGCCCTGGCCTCTTAAGCTGGTGGAGGCTCCGCAGCTCCCTACAGATGCCAGGGCAGCCTGGCCAGGCTCCATTTCCAGCCTGGCCAGGAGGCAGGACTGCGGCGGAATGAGGAAGGACAGGGGTTGGGCAGTACTGAAGAGTGGCTGATTCCAAGTGGGAGAGCCATAGTCTCCTCTCCCTCCCCGCATTCCAGCAGCCCTGCACTGGGAAGCCCTGGGGAGGAGTCAGGCCCGGATTTCCAGGGCTCGGTCATGGCCCCTTGGTGTCAGCGGAATGGCAGTTACAGGTGCCATCACAACAAGTGGTAAGAAGGCAGGTGGGGACTGTTCCTCGTTTCCAGCACCACACGGCTCTGCTCAGAGGCCACAGCAAGAGAGAAGCCTTTGGTGAGAGCCAGATCAAGTGGAGCCTCTCATGGCTCTGGGGCCTAGAAATGAGAAATGTGAGAGATCCCCAGAGTCAGCTCCAGACACCCTGCCCAGAGAGGAGCGTCTCAGACCGACCATGATCATGTAAAGCCGCAGGAAGGCTGGAAAGGGTCCAGATTCACACGACCTCCCTCCCCACTCTTCTGGGGACAGCTAATAAATAAATATACTGATCTCATAGAAACAGAAGGGACCTTGACAGGTCAAGTCCAATCCCCTGCCCTCATGGCAGGACCAAGAACCATCCCTGACAGATTTGCCCCAGACCCCTAAATGAACCCCTCAAGGACTGAACTCACAACCTTGGGTTTAGCAGGCCAATGCTCAAACCACTGTGCTATCCCCCTCTACAGAGGTAGAGGAAGGGGGCAAATGTATTAAACATTCTCCTCCCCCCAGCATCCCTAACAGAAGTCACACTCACAGCGGGTGGGCTCTTGCCTTTGCCTGTAACAAGGCAGTTCTCCAGAACATCCCAGGGCACCATGTTGTTCAGTTCCTCGGGGCTGGGATAGAGGTTTAGCCTTTGCTGCAGGTTCCTCTGGAAAGGAAAAAACCAAAACCAAACAGAGAGATGACCATACTTCTAAGGTGCGTGTCTAGGGAGGGACTTCATTCTTCCTCCATTAACTCTTCAGAGCCTCGCAAGCCCGGGATCACCCAACTGACTAGGAATACATGTTCCCCAAACAGAGCAGCAGACTTCATCCTGGACTCACCAATAAAAACTGGGACCCCTTGTGGCAACAACACAGAACCAGGCACCAGGAGAACAGGATCAATACTATCCATTGTAACCAGTTCAGCAGCTTTGGTTCCATGATGGAGCAGACCTCGCCCTGCCTACCGACACCACCGCTTCTGCAACCCTGGAGTATCAGGGACAGGGCCTTCCTCCTACAGAAATGGAGGCTGTAACTCCTCCAATAGAAGCACTGGCATTTTCTGCCCCTAAAGTAGAGGTGGGCTACCTATGGCCTGGGGACCAGTCTGGCCCTCAAGGCTCCGGGCTCCTTCCCCCTCCTTCACAGCAGGGAGTCAGCATTGGCACTGCACCCCTCCTCCTGCAGGGGCTGCAGCACCAGTGCCAGCTCCCTGCTGCAGGGGGAGGGAGCCCCAAGCCTTGTGGGCGGGTATCAGGTGAGCCTGGGGCTGGAGCAGACCCATGGGCTGTGCCTGGTGGGGGGAGGAAGTGGCTGCGAGCGCAGCCACATCCTCGGCCCCTGTCCCTTCCCCGACTCCTCGCTGGGGAAACTGCAGCGCAGCAAAGTGGTGCCTGGAGGCTTTTCCCCCACCACTCCGATAGGCTGTAATCACAGTCAATAGGCGCAGCAGGGGGCAGTGCCTGGAAGTGGCAGGGAACACGGAGCCATGTGCATCCCCGGGGGGTTGCGCCGGATGATTCATATGCAGATCGTTCCACTTAAGAGACGTACCACATCACTCTCCAAGTTCTTCTGATCAGTGATGCAGGTCTGCAGCAGATTGCCAGTCTCTTGGGCGTCAAGTGGTAAATTCTTGCAAGAGAAGAGAGTTTAGTTAATCTCTGACAGTCTGGTGTGTGCGTGACTGCCTTTAAAACAAGATGACCTATTTAGATTTAGACCCAAAATGTAGAGGTTTTTGTGCTGTGTGTGCATGAGCAAATGCATACCCAGGGCCGGCTCAAGCCATTCCTGCGCCCTGGGCAGCAGGCGCACAATGCATGCGCGGCTCCGCCCGTGGGCGCACTGCGCACCTTACAGCTGCTATCGGGTGCACGGTGCCTGATGGCAGCTGTAAGGGGCGCTGAATGGCCTCCAGCCCCGGGCGTGTGGCACCTGATGGCAGCTCTAAGGGGCACCACGCGGCCCCTGGCCCTGGGCACACGGCGCCTGATGGCAGCTCTAAGGGGCGCCGTGTGCCCCTTACAGCTGCCATCAGGCGCCCCCCATAGGTTGGCACCCCGAGCAGCTACCCCGCAAGCCCTCCCTTAATCCAGCCCCTGTGCATACACACACACACACACACACACACACACACACACACACACACACACACAATATGTGTGTGCATTTACATTCCCCTGTCCAATAAAGGAGTTAGTCAGTGACCAGGGAGCTTGTGAACAGGGGATGTTAATAGGGAGTTTGAAGAGGGAGTTCTCCAGATAAAGGAGGAAGCTAATACAGGACCCTTGAGGGAAATGACTGTCTGTAGTGTGTTTGTGTTTGGGGTTTTCTTACTGTGTGATGAGCTTGGGTACGTCTAGACTGGCAAGATTTTGTGCAAAAGTGGCCGCTTTTGCGCAAAAACTTGCCAGCTGTCTACACTGGCTGCTTGAATTTGCGCAAGAGCACTGACTTTGTAATGTACAAAATCAGTGCTTCTTGCACAAATACTTTCACGCTCCGCTCGGGAAACAGCCCTCTTGCGCAAGAATACTTGCACAAAAGGGCCAGTGTAGACAGGAAAGAACTGTTTTGTGCAAAAAAGCCCCAATGGCTAAAATGGCGATCGGGGCTTTCTTGCGCAAAATCGTGTCTAGACTGGCCCCGGATGCTTTTGCGCAAAAGCACTTTTTGCGCAAAAGCATCCGTGCCAATCTAGACGCGCTTTTGTGGAAATACTTTTAACGGAAAAACTTTTCAGTTAAAAGTATTTCCGCAAAATCATGCCAGTCTAGACGCAGCCCTTGTGTTTGGCTGTTAGTTTGTTTTTTGTTTTCCTTCCCCTACTCTCTATGAGGGGGGAAGTGAGTGCTGTGGCTGGCAGGTGGAAGCTTCTAATCAGGGGTTGAAATCTAGAAGCCTCTGCTCATTGGTTGAGCCTTAATCAGGGGGAGAGGCTATCAGGCAGTCCAGGACTTTATAAAGGAGTGAGTCAGCAACCAGGGGCTGTTAACACAGAGTTTGGAAAGGGAGTTAGGAAAGGGGCGAGATACACACACTCTTCTTTAAAATCTTTTCACTAAACTCCTGCCCTTCAAGGACGCATTTAATAACATCTGAGTAATCTCTCAGAAGGACGGCAGGTATGGATAGTGATAGGTTTGCTGTTGTTACCTGCACAGCATGTGCCATGTTTGTCTTCCTCCCAGAAGAAAGAAGGGATTTCATGTGCACTAAGTGCAAGCTGGTCACCATTTTGGAAGAAAAAATTAGAGGACTTGAGAGCCAAGTATTAACCCTACATTCTATCAGAGAGGATGAAGACTTCCTCGATAGAGGGCAGCGTTTAATCCTGCAGGCACAGCAGGCTGAAGAGCCAGTCAGGGCAGTACAGGATAAGGAAGAGAACTGGCAGCATGTAACCTCTAGAAGGAGAAGAAGGCCAACTCAGGTATCCCCCATCCCTGCAGAGGTAAGTAACCACTATGAGGCTCTCTCCACAGGCATTGCGGTGGAGAATGCTTTCGTAGGGACCTCTCAGGGAAGAAATCAGAAGGGAACACCATCTACTGGAAAGCATGGGATACATAGTTCTAGGGATGAGGGTTCCACAACTACCACCCCCAAAAGAAGACAACGGGTAGTGGTGGTCAGGGACTCCCTCCTAGGAGGGACTGAGTCATCCATCTGCCATCCAGACCTGCAATCTTGAGAAGTTTGCTGCTTAAGATTGGAAGCTCGCATTCAGGATGTGACGGAGAGTCTTCCGAAAGTGATTAAACCTTCGGATCGCTACCCTTTCCTGCTTCTCCATGTAGGAACTAATGAAATGGCCAAGAATGATCTTGAGCAGGTCACAGCGGATTATGTAGCGCTGGGAAGAAGAATCAAGGAATTTGAAGCACAAGTGGTGTTCTCGTCCATCCTTCCGGTTGAAGGAAAAGGTCTGGGTAGGGATCATCGAATTGAGGAAGTAAACGTGTGGGTACACAAGTGGTGTTGGAGAGACAGTTTTGGTTTCTTCAACGATGGGACTCTGTTCTAGGAACAAGGATTGTTAGGAAGAGATGGGATCCACCTAACCAAGAGAGGAAAGAGAATCTTCACGGGCAGGGTTGCAAACCTAGTGAGGAGGGCTTTAAACTCGGTTCGTTGGGGGACGGTGACCAAAGCCGTGAGGTAAGTGAGGTAGTCAGACACCAGGAAGAATCACAAGGAGTAACGAGCAACAAAGGAGGACCCCTGATTCTGCTGGAGAAGGCAGGACGATCAACTTGTTATCAAAGATGTTTGTACACAAATGCGAGAAGCCTGGGAAATAGGAAGAATTAGAAGCCCTGGCCCACTCGAAGAACTATGATTTGATTGGAATAATGGAGACTTGGTGGGATAACTTGCATGACTGGAGCACTGTCATGGAAGGGTATAAAGAAGAGCACTGTCATGGAGGACAAACAGGCGGGGGAAAAAAGGAGGAGGAGTTGCACTGTACGTAAAAGAGCAGTACGATTGCGCGGAGCTCCAGTATTTAGAGGAGGAAAAGAGGATATGTCTACACTACCACCCTAGTTCGAACTAGGGTGGTTACTGTAGTCAATCGAAGTTGCAAATGAAGCCTGGGATTTAAATATCCTGGGCTTCATTTGCATCTAGCCGGGCGCCGCCATTTTTACATCCCCGGTAGTTCGGACTCCGTGCCATTAGAAAGCCTAATCTGAACTACCTACTCCGTGCCGTGTGTAGCCGCGGGCACGGAGTCCGAACTACCTGGGATTTAAAAATGGCGGCACCTGGCAAGATGCAAATGCAGCCCGGGATATTTAAATCCCGGGCTTCATTTGCAACTTCGACTGACTACATTAACCACCCTAGTTCAAACTAAGGTGGTAGTGTAGACATACCCAGACTGTTGAGCATCTATGGGTTAAGTTTAGAGGTGGAAGCAACAGCAGTGATGTTGTGGTCGGGGCGCTGCTATAGACCCCCGGATCAGGTGGATGACATAGACGAGGCTTTCTTTGGACAACTGAGAGACGCTTCCAGATCACAGGCCCTGGTTCTCATGGGCGACTTTAATCACCCTGACATCTGTTGGGAGACCAATACAGCAGCACACAGACAATCCAGGAAGTTTTTGGAGAATGTTGGGGATAACTTCTTGGTACAAGTGCTGAAGGAACCGACCAGGGGCCATGCACAGCTTGACCTGCTGCTCACAAACAAGGAGGAACTAGTAGGGGAAGTAGAGGTGGGTGACAACCTGGGAAGCAGTGACCATGAGATGGTAGATTTCAGGATCCTGACCCAAAGGAAGAAAGGAGAGTAACAAAATACACACTCTGGACTTCAGAAGAGCAGACTTTGACTCCCTCAGAGAACTGATGGGCAGGATTCCCTGGGATGCTTACATGAAGTGGAAAGGAGTCCAGGAGAGCTGGCAGTATTTTAAAAAAGCCTTATTAAAGGCACAGGAAGAAACCATCCCAACGCACAGCAAGAAAAGCAAATATGTTAGGCGACCACATTGGCTTACCGGGGACATGCTTGGTGAGCTTAAACCCCAAAAGGACGCTTACAAGAAGTGGAAACTTGGACAGATAACTAGGGAGGAGTATAAATATATTCCTCAAGAATACAGGGGAGTTATCAGGAAGGCAAAAGCACAATTGGAATTGCAGCTAGCAAGAGATGTGAAGGGTAACAAGAAATGTTTCTACAAGCATGTTAGCAATAATAGGGTGATCAAAGAGGGTGCGGAGCCCTTATTGGATGAGGGAGGTAACCTAGTGACAGATGTGGAAAAAGCTGAAGTACTCGATGCTTTCTTTGCCTCTGTTTTCACTGACAAGGTCAGCTCCCAGACATATGCACTAGGAAATGAAGCATGGGAAGGTGGTGGAGAGCCCTTGGTGGGGAAAGAACAAGTTAGGAACTATTTAGAAAAGCTAAACATACGCAAACCCATGGGCCCGGATTTAATGCATCCGAGGGTACTGAGGGAGTTGGCAAGTGTCATTGCGGAGCTTTGGCTATTATCTTTGAAAACTCACAGAGATCGGATGATTGGAAAAAGACAAATGTAGTGCCCATCTTTAAAAAAGGGAAGAAGGACAATCCAGGCAACTACAGACCAGTCAGCTTTACTTCAGTCCCCGGAAAAATCATGAAGGGGATTCTCAAAGAACCCATTTTGAAGCACTTGGAAGAGGGGAAAGTGATCAGGAATAGTCAACATGGATTCACGAAGGGCAAGTCGTGCCTGACCAATCTGATTAGCTTCTATGATGAGGTAACTGGCTCTGTAGATATGGAAAAGTCACTGGATGTGATATACCTTGACTTTAGTAAAGCTTTTGATATGGTCTCCCACAATATTCTTGCCAGCAAGTTAAGGGAATATGGATTGGATAAATGGACTGTAAGATGGATAGAAAGCTGACTAGACTGTTGGACCCAAGGGGTACTAATCAATGGCTTGATGTCAGATTGGCGGTCGGTTTCTAGCGGAGTGCCCTAAGGATCAGTTCTTGAACTGGCTTTGTTCAACATCTTTATTAATGACCTGGATGAGGGGATGGATTACACCCTCAGCAAGTTTGCAGATGACACTAAACTAGGGGGAGAGGTAGATACGCTGGAGGGCAGGGACAGTGTCCAGAGTGACCTGGACAGATTAGAGGATTGAGCCAAAAGAAATCTGATTAGGTTCAATAAGTGTAGAGTCCTGCCCTTGGGACGGAAGAATCCCAAGCATTGTTACAGGCTGGGGACCGAATGGCTAAGTAGCAGTTTTGCAGAAAAGGACCAGGGGGTTACAGTGGATGAGAAGCTGGATATGAGTCAGCAGTGTGCCCTTGTAGCCAAGAAGGCTAATGGAATATTAGGTTGCATTAGGAGGAGCATTGCCAGCAGATCCAGAGATGTGATTATTCCCCTTTATTTGGCTCTGATGAGGCCACATCTAGAATATCATGTCCAGTTCTGGGGCCCCCACTATAGAAAGGATGTGGACGCATTGGAGAGGGTCCAGCAGAGGGCAACCAAAATGACTACGGGGCTGGAGTGCATGACCTATGAGGAGAGACTGAGTGATCTGGCCTTATTCAGTCTGCAGAAGAGAAGCGGGAGGGGGGGGATTTGATAGTAGCCTTCAACTTCCTTAAGGGAGGTTCCAAAGAGGATGGAGAAAGGCTGGTCTCAGTAGTGACGGATGGCAGAACAAGGAGCAATGGTCTCAAGTAACAGTGGAAGAGGTCTAGGTTGGATATTAGGAAAAATGATTTCCCTAGGAGGGTGGTGAAGCACTGGAATGGGTTACCTAGGGAGGTGGTGGAATCTCCATCCCTAGAGGTGATTAAGTCTTGGCTTGACAAAGCCCTGGCTGGGTTGATTTAGTTGGGATTGGTCCTGACTTGGGCAGGGGGCTGGACTTGATGACCTCCTGAGGTCTCTTCCAGCTCTATGATTCTAATATCTATTTTCGTATTTTTTATTTGAAAAGGCAATGACAGTAACTTGAAATACAGTCAGTTTCCAAAAAAAACAAAAACAAAAACAAACAAAAAAACCCACACCCCTGAGTTAAATGAAGTTACAGCTTCTCTACCCACCTGCCCTTTAGTCTCCCTGCCAAATTGTGGATTTACAATCCCATTTTTCTGTCTTTTAAATGTTTTTTCTCTCTGCTGTTGCTCTATGAAAATCATTCAAGCAAGACAGGAAGAAATGGACTATTTGTTCTTACAGCGCAGGAGAAAACTTTCACTACACAAAATGCAAAGTAAACGAGCTGGAGAGAGCAAAACATAAATACATAAAACCCCACTTTGCTCTACTCTACTACTTGGGAATTATTAACTGTAAAGGATCAAAAAATTCAGACAGCAATAAGATGCTTCAGTCCATGATATGCCTTTAAATATTTCTTCCTCCAATACTGGAAACTCAACCCAAGAACTGTGTGTTAGTGCAACAAACAAGCATAAACAGAAAATTAAAACTGTCTGAGATTAGTTTTTTGCATTTCACCCTTACTTTTAAGAACATATGTTCGGAAAAACAGATAAAGAACCCAGTCTGACAAAACCTTCAGGCAAGTGAAAGGACTGATGTGAGCAAATGTTTGCAGAATCAGGCCTCTGATATGTAAAGATCTTCTAGTTTTGTTAGTCTAAAGTGGTGTTAAAAGCCCAGAAAAGGGTGCCACATTTACAAATATGATTTTCTGTCTTGGTCATATCCCTTTGAGCACAGCATATAAATAAAACACTTGGAACTAACTTTTACCTGAAGTCATTGCACTGTTCATGATGGGGATTGGAGTGGGAACCAAGTAAATGGAAAGTGGCACCATGAAAAACTCCCAAAGACCAGAACACAAGAACAGTCATACCGGGACAGACTAAAGGCCCATCTATTAAGTCCTGTCTTCTGACAGTGGCCAATGCCAGGTGCCCCAGAGGGAAGGAGCAGAACAGTTAATCTTCGAGTGACCCATCCTCTGTTGTCCATTCCTAGCTTCTGACAGAGGCTAAGGACACCATTCCTACACATCTTGGCTAATAGCCATTGATGGACCTAACCTCCATGAATTTATCTAAGCTCTTTTTTAAACCCTGCTAAAGTCTGCCAGCAAGGAGTTCCACAGGTTGGCTGTGTGCTGCATGAAGAAATACTTCCTTTTGTTTGTTTAAAAGCTGCTACCTATTCATTTCATTTGATGACCCCTAGTTCTTGTGTTATGGGAACAAGTAAATAACTTCTCCTTATTTACTTTCTCCGCACTACTCATGATTTTATAGACCTCTATCATATCCCTTTTTAGTCTCCTCTTTTCTAAGCTGAAAAGTCCAAGTCTTTTTAATCTCTCCTCATATGGCAGCCATTACATACCCCTAATCATTGTTGTTCCCCTTTTCTGGATGGTGCCAAGATATCTTTTTTGAGATGAGGTGACCACATCTGCATGCAATATTCAAGATGTGAGTGTACCATGGATTTATATAAAGGGAGGTGACCACATCTGCATGCAATATTCAAGATCTGAGTGTACCATGGATTTATATAAAGGGAAGTGACCACATCTGCATGCAATATTCAAGATGTGAGTGTACCATGGATTTATATAAAGGCAAAAAGATATTCTCTGTCTAATTCTCTATCCCTTTCTTAAGGACTCCTAACATTCTGTTTGCTTTTTTGACTGCCACTGCACGTTGAGTGGATGTTTTCAGAGAACTACCCACAAGGACTCCACACATTTGAGATTATGCTGCCACTTGGTTGCCCAGACACCTACTTTTGTAAGATCCCTTTGAAGCTCTTCACAGTCTTAGTTTTGTATCATCTGCATATTTTTCCTCCTCACTATTTACCCCTTTCTCCAGATCATTAATAAATAAGTGGAATAGGATTGGTTCCAGGACAGACCCCTGCAGGACACCACTAGTTACCTCTCTCCATTCAGAAAATGGACCATTTATTCCTACCCTTTGTTTCCTGTCTTTTAACCAGTTATCAATCCATGAGAGGACCTTCCCTCTTATCCCAGGACAGCTTAGTTTCCTTAAGAGCCTTTGGTGAGGGACCTTGGGGTCTGATCCACAAGCCACAGAAGTCAACAGAATGGATCAATTTCCTACTCACCAGAGGTAAGAGGATTTTGTCAAGCCCCACTCGTTGGCGCTGAAGAAGTGAGTGCTTGGAAGAGACTGGAAAGGTAAGAGGGAGTGGGCTTGGGGGGGGGGGCAGTGTTCCATTCCTGTGTTGGGGGAAATTCTGGGGCTGGCATCAGTGACAAAGCTAAAGGGGTTGTGCTAAGGGTCTAGGACAGAGATCGAGGCTGGACCCCAGCCATTCAGTGTCTGGGAGGCGAGCGCAGCACTCTCTCGGATAGAACATGTTTTCGGGGCTAAGCACACACAGCAAGGCTCAGCCTTGGCATCCACTTCCCTTCTGTTTCCCTGGGCTCTAGGGAACGAGATGTTTACTGCTTCCCCACAGCCCCCTCCCTTCCCCCCAGGCTCCTGGGAAGAGGCAGCCTGCCAAGCTGCAGAAAGAATAAAACTCCTGCAGCTAGTGGGATGCTTGGTGGAGCAGGCGAGTGCTGCAAGTGCTCCTGTGAGGGCCACCCCGAGGATCCCAGAAGGCACAAGGAGCAAGCTGGGCATTGCCAACCGCTGCTGCTTTCCTTGGGGAAAGTTCAGACTTTCCCCACCGGGCAGCAATTCCTCAGCCGGCAGAGACCCCTGGCCAGCACCAAACTGGTGGAAGCTCCCCCAGGCCTTGCTAGGACGATTTACCTGCTGGGAGCTCTCACTCCCCATTGACACTGAATCCTGCCTTAGTCTTTCAAGGGGCGTGGACAGGTAGCTGTCCTGGATCCCACGCTGGAGGCCCTTATCTATATACTCCTCCAGCGGTTAGCAGGGGATTGGCTCTTCCTCATCCCTTCACAATAGCCTCAGGTGCCAGTGCCCCATCCCATACGGTCTCAGCCCCTCTGCCAGTTGGGCTCTTTCTGTGCCTGCCTGGATTCCAGAGCTGCCCTGCCCTGGTGGAAGTGGCAGGAGAAGGCCACAGAGATAGAAGGGTGAGCCCTTCCCTACCCCAGCTGCCCCGCAGACTCCGTATCACATCGTCAGGAGCCGGCATCTTGCTGGGATCCCTTGTAGGGGCCCCAAGTGCTGAATTTTTACCTTCTGGCTGCAGCATCACCTCATGTTACCTGAGCCAGCTTTGCTATTACAGGCCGGGCCACCCAGCCCGGCTTCCCCAGGCCCTGAGAGTACAAACCCCATTCCTTCTGCTCTGGCTAGCTCCTGTGTGGAGCATTCAGGAACAGTAACAAGGCTATAGGGAAGGGAGGACCTGACAAGTGAGCCCTGTGCATGACTCCCTCAACACCTTATTCCCCAGCCTCGTTGACTCGACCGTGCATTTGGCATGTGGGGCACATCTCTGTCTAAACGCCAGCACACCAGTACACACATACTGCTCACTTCTGTCCAGGTCTAGGCTCCTCATGAGTAGAGCCTACCAAATTCATGGCAGTCAATTCAATTCATTTTAGTCAATTTCACAGTCATTAGGATTTAAAAAATCATAAATGTCATCATTTCAACTATTTATATCTGAAATTTCACAGTGTCATATTTGTAGGGATCTTGACCAAATTTTGTGTGTGAGGGGGAAGTCATAAGGTTATTGTAAGCACAGCAGTACTGCTACGCCTACGTCTGTGCTGCTGCTGGAGGGCACCACTGCTTCAGAGCTGGGCAGCTGGAGAGTAGCAGCTGCTGGCCAGCTCAGCAGCGCAGAAGTACAGCCTGGTATGCTATTGCCACCCTTACTTCTGTACTGCTGCTGGTGGGATGCTGCCTTCAGAGCTGGGCACTTGGCCAACAGCTGCCGCTCTCCAGCTGCCCAGCTCTGAAGGCAGTACAAAAGTAAGGATGGCAGTACTGCAACCCACCTACAATAAACCTGTGATCCCCTGCAACTCCCTTTTGGGTCAGAATCCTCAGTCTGAGAGAGGCTGGTTTCCCTATGAGGTCTGTATAGGAGGTGGGAGGAATGTAAGGCCCAAGGGTTGTATGTGGCCCCTGGTTTGCCTGATTCTGGCCCCAAGGCTCAGGGTCCCCCCTCCAGCATTGGGGAGCATGCGCTGGTGCTCCAGTCCCCCTGCTTCTCACATGTGCAGCCCTGACTGATTTTTAACAGCTGGCGGTTCACTCTAGGGGCTACGCTCCCCTTGCAGGGAGGGGGTAGGAGGCGAGAGACTTTACACACTCCCCCACGCCCATACCAGCAGAGTCTGTGAGCAAGGGAGCACAGGAAGTGCACTGGCCCTGCCCCTTCTGGAGCAGCCCAGGGCCCTTCAGAAATTTGTGAACTAGCCCTTCTTCAAAAATTATTGCCCACCCCCAGATGTCTGCTAGAAACATCTAAGAGTGAAAGGAGGAAGGATTGGGCCCAAGCTAGGAGGCTGCCAGACTTGTGAAAGAGATGGGTAGAAGAATTCGCATGTCACAAGTTTCTTAGTGCAATAGGATTAGCAGGTATGTTTTGTTTATTTTAATTTAGTAACTTACTTTGATCTGTCTGTTTTCATTTGCAATCACTTGAATCCTACTTATTATACTTAATAAAAACAGGGAGAGGGAAGGCTCTGTGCACACACAAGAGGAAGAACAGGCAGGGGAGAAAAAGAGGAGGAGTTGCACTGTATGTAAGAGAGCACTATGATTGCTCTGAACTCCAGTATATAGAGGGAGAAAAACCCGTTGAGCGTCTATGGGTTAAGTTTAGAGGTGCAAACAACAGCAGTGATGTTGTGGTTGGTGTCTACTACAGGCCGCTGAATCAGGTGGATGAGGTAGATGAGGCTTTCTTTGGACAACTGAGCGAAGCTTCCAGATCGCAGGCCCTGGTTCTCGTGGGGGACTTTAAACACCCTGACATCTGTTGGGAGACCAATGCAGCAGTACACAGGCAATCCAGGAAGTTTTTGGAGAACGTTGGAGATAACTTCTTGGTACAAGTGCTGATGGATCAGACCAGGGGCCATGTGCGGCTTGAGGAAGGAACTAATAGGGGAAGCAGAAGTGGGTGACACCTGGGAAGCAGTGATCATGAGATGATAGATTTCAGGATCCTGACCAGAGGAAGAAAAGAGAGTAGTAAAATACACACCTTGGACTTCAGAAAAGCAGATTTTGACTCCCTCAGACACCTGATGGGCAGAATCCCCTGGGATGCTAACATGAAGGGGAAAGGAGTTCAGAACAGCTGGCAGTATTTTAAAGAAGCCTTATTGAAGGCACAGAAACCATCCCGATGCGTAGCAAGAGAGGCAAACATGGTAGGAGACCGGATTGGCTTATGGGGGAAATCCTTGGTGAACTTAAGCACAAAAAGGAAGCTTACAAAAAGTGGAAATTTGGACAAATGACCAGGGAAGGGTTTAAATGTATAGCTCGAGAATGCCAGGGGGTTATCAGGAAGGCGAAAGCGCAATTGGAATTGCGACTGGCAAAGGATATGAAGGATAACAAGAAAGGTTTCTACAGGCACGTTAACAAGAAGAAGGTGATCAGAGAGGGTGTGCGGCCACTTCTGGATGAAGGAGGTAACCTAGTGAGAGATGATGTGGGGAGAGCTGAAGTACTCAATGCTTTCTTTGCCTTTGTATTCATGGACAAGGTCAGCTCCCAGACTAATGCGCTAAGTAATGCAAGACGGGATAACAATGGACAGCCCTTGATGGGTAAAGAACAGGTTAGGAACTATTTAGAAAAGCTAAACCTACACAAATCCATGGGTCCGGACTTAATGCATCCAAGGGTACTGAGGGAGTTGGCAAATGTCATTGAGGAGACTTTGGCCATTACCTTTGAAAAATTGTGAAGATCGGGAGAGATCCCAGATGATTGGAAAAAGGCAAATGTAGTGCCCATATTCAAAAAACGGAAGAAGGATGATCCAGGGAACTATAGGCCGGTCAGTCTTACCTCGCTTCCTGGAAAAATCATGGAAGAGATCCTTAAGGAATCTATTCTGAGGCACTTGGAAGAGAGGAAAGTGATTAGGAATAGTCAGCATGGATTCACAAAGGGCAAGTCATGCCTGACCAATCTGATTAGCTTCTATGATGAGGTAACAGGCTCTGTGGACATGGGTAATTTAGTGGATGTGATATATCTTGACTTTAGCAAGGCTTTTGATATGGTCTCCCACAATATTCTTGCCAGCAAGTAAGAGCATGTGGATTGGATAAATGGACAGTAAGATGGATAGAAAGCTGGCTAGAAGGCCGGGCCCAGCGGGTAGTGATCAATGGCTCGATGTCAGGATGGCGGTCAGTTTCTAGTGGAGTGCCCCAAGGTTCGGTTCTAGGACCAGTTTTGTTCAATATCTTTATTAATGACCTGGATGAGGGGATGGATTGCACCCTCAGTAAGTTTGCAGATAACACTAAGCTAGGGGGAGAGGTAGATACGCTTGAGGGCAGAGATAGGGTCCAGAGTGACTTAGATAAATTGGAGGATTGGGCTACAAGAAATCTGATGAGGTTCAACAAGGACAAGTGCAGAGTTCTGCACTTGGGACGGAGGAATCCCAAGCATTGTTACAGGCTGGGAACCAACCAGCTAAGTAGTAGTACTGCAGAAAAGGACCTGGGGGTTACAGTGGATGAGAAGCTGGATATGAGTCAACAGTGTGCCCTTGTAGCCAAGAAGGCTAATGGCATATTAGGTTGCATTAAGAGGAGCATTGACAGCAGATCCAGAGATGTCATTATTCCCCTTTATTCGGCTTTGGTGAGGCCACATCTGGAGTATTGTGTCCAGTTCTGGACCCCCTACTACAGAAAGGATGTGGACACATTGGAGAGGGTCCAGCAGAGGGCAACCAAAATGATTATGGGGCTGGCGCATATGAGCAATGAGGAGAGGATGAGGGACTTGGGTCTGTTTAGTCTGCAGAAGCGAAGAGCGAGGGGGGATTTGATAACAGCCTTCAACTTCTGAAGGGAGCTTCCAAAGAGGATGGAGAGAGGCTGTTCTCAGTAGTGATAGATGGCAGAACAAGGAGCAATGGTCTCAAGTTGCAGTGGGAGAGGTCCAGGTTGGATATTAGGAAAAACTATTTCACTAGGAGGGTGGTGAAGCACTGGAATGGGTTACCTAGGGAAGTAGTGGAGTCTCCATCCCTAGAGGTGATTAAGTCTAGGCTTGACAAAGCCCTGGCCGGGTTGATTTAGTTGGGATTGGTCCTGCCTAGAGCAGGGGGCTGGACTTGGTGACCTTCTGAGGTCTCTTCCAGCTCTATGGTTCTAAGAGGGACTAGGGGAGTGTCCGTGCTTGAGCGGGTGGAAGGAGAGGTCTTGGCATTTCCCTCCCCAGGGAGAGTGACCAGACTCACTCCGCTCTGTGGGAGACAGCCACACTCACCAAGTCGAGTTTCTCCTTCATCTTTTGGAAGCCCTCGGTCGACTGCAAATGAGCTGCCTTCATGCCGCTGACTTCATTCAGCAGATCCTGGAACAAAGCCATGGCCTGAAACAGACAGGGAGTGAGTTTAGGGCCAGAAGAGCACCTACTACACCACAGTCAGCGAGGCGGCTCCGAGGGGCAGCAGGGTCTGGCAAATCAAGCAAGGAGCCATCATACCTGGCACTGGCACTGCCCGGCTGTGTGACCTGAGGCAAGGCACCTCCCCTATCTGTCTCCATTTCCTTAGCTTTCTGATGAGCAGAGCCAAGGGATGGAGTCCCTTAGACAGGCTCTGGCAGCCAGTGGAGTGTGGGTGGTGGTGAGGGACTTGCCAGTTTAAACAGAGAGCCTGAGGCCAGAAGCTTCCAGAACAACACAGCAGCTACCCCCGGAGCATCCGTCCCAGCAGGGAGCTGGACTCGGAGGAGTTCTCCTTTGACTCCCCAAGTAAATAAAAGCTGCATGAAGCTTGGCAGCTCCAGGCAGGCCTCTCTGCTAGACTAACTGAAAGAGTTAAATGAAAACACCAGCCTGGGTCCACCCCCCCCAAGTGTATTTGCAGCCGGGGGGTGGAGATCAGCACGTTGGGTGCCTAACTGAGTGCGGAGAGATCAAGTGCAGACATGCCCTGAGGTCTATGCTAGGACACCAGCATGTGTGAGCATCCGCTGCTCATTCGCCTGCTGCCTTCATTTCAGCTTGGGCCCTGCAGGCTTCTCCTTCCAGATTTGGGCACTATCCTGCCCTTCTCCCTCTGGCGCTGTTTTCGTGCCCACATGGCACCCTTATTCTATAGCTTTTGCCACAAGACCTGCCTCTGATACATAAATGCTGGGATCAAACACTCAACTGATGCCGTGCTCTACAGCTGGTGCCAAATAACATTGCAGGGACTTAGCTGTTCATTGGCTGGACTTGGCTTGTTCATAGAGTGCACAAGACCACATCACAGACTCAAACTCTGGTTTCATGGTTGGAGGGGGGGGGAAGGGGAGGGCAGGAAGATCTGGGCTGTGCTGCTATTTCACCAAATGGCTTGCCAAAGGTCACAGTCTCCCTGTGCCTCAGTTTCTTCATCTGTAAAGTGGGGATAGCAACATTTACCTACAGCTGCAAGGCAGTGATGTTTGGAAAGTGCTTTGAATTCAGATGGAAGCTGCTGGGACATTGCAAAGTGCTGCTGTGCTAAGTTGCTTGGATGGATACATGCCTCTCCTTGGAACTCCAGCATCAGAGGGTTCCTTCCCTCTCAATCCCATTAGTTGAGGCTCTCAGCTGTGCAGATCTTTAGTAGAAATTTGATCAGGCTCAACCACTCCACTGGCCATGTTATTAATAAGCAACTTTCTATAAAAACACCATCCATCCACATAGCAGTTTTCAGTGGGGTGTGTTTCTGATATTTACACACAGTCTCACCTCCTGGCTAAGCACCGATGGGTGGAAGGGAACATCATACCCAAAGAATGCCTCCAAAGCAGGAGCAATTGCTGCAGAACTAGGGGAAGAGTAGAGCCACAAGATTAAAGCAAGTCCCTGCTGAATTATTCATCCCTTGTAGCGTATTGGGAGGGAAAAGGAGCTTCTCTGACGAGATAATCCTTACAGATGGGCAAAATGAAGCACAGAGAGGTCAGATGACTTGCCCACGGTCATATGATGATCAGTAGCAATAGCAGGAATGGAAGCCAGGTGTCTGGACACACCTTCTAACCATTACAGCCCTGTCTCCCAGTATGTGCTGAGCACTTCTGAAGATTGAAATGGTCAAGTATTAGATAGCACTTTTGGACATAGTTGTGTATTAAAAAACAAGAGCAACTGGAAAGTGACATTCATTAGGGCTGGAGGGATTTCCATGTACTCAAAGTGGTGAGCAGTTACCCGCATGAGTAGTTTATTCATCCTGGGCAGGTCTTGGCTGGCCCTGTGCATCCTTAAGCCCCCAAAATAAGACAAGTTGTACATCGGTCTTGTGCCAGTCCCTGCACAGGGGTGAGTTCCACCCTATTGCTGGGACTTACAAACTGGCCTCAGAACACCTGGCAATTCCAATCTCCTGATCAGAAACTGTTTTCTTTGTCCCCACAATTTCTCAGCACCTCACACTGATCATCCCACTGAAGTTTTGCTTCCATTAGCTCAGCACACGTCAGATCAATCCACAAAACCATTTCAACAAAGGCAACAGCGGGCCCAGTCCTGAGCGTTCTCAACTTCCTTTGGCTTCACTGTGGAGGCTCACTCAGTAGCCAGCTGCAGGATCTCCGTGCCTCACTGAATGGGGATCTTATTTCCTAGCTAAAACGCTCTTGGGTCAAACTTGTGGCAACCCTGGTGTACACTCGGAAGACTCAAGGTGTCAGCACTGTATTCAGATGGATGGGGAACACTGAATTTCTCACACACTCTGGATCATTCAGGGGGTGAACTGGAAACCAGCTCCCAGAGGTCAAGATGGGGATACTTTGCTTTTTTATTTAACATGACCCCCCCTCCCCCAACGAAGCAGAACTGGCAAATAATTAAACATTTACAGCCTGTCATATTGGGTTGCAATATCTGCCGCATGAGCCTCCGAGCTGATTTAGTGCTCTGAGAAAGGGCTGTTTATCAGCCTCAAAAAAGGCTCATTATCTCATCAAAGAAGCTCCTTTTCCCTCCCAATACGCTACATGAACGGATGAATAATTCAGCAGGGACTTGCTTTAATCTTGTGGCTCTACTCTTCCCCTAGTGCTGCAGCAATTGCTCTGGCTTTGGAGGCATTCTTTGGGTATGATGTTCCCTTCCTCCACATTTGATCATTATCCTAAAGACAGCCAGCTAGCTTTGCAGCATGGCTCCCTAGGGTAGTGGTCACCAACCAGACCAGGATCCACCAGTAGGTCTTAGAGCCTCTGACAGGTGATGCTGCCTTGCTGATGTGGAAGCCAGATCCATCCCTAGGCCAGCTTGGTGTTGGATGCCCAGCTGCTGCCTGGATGGGATCCACCCCACCACCCAGTGCTCCTGAGGCTGATGCCCTAACCCTAAGTTCACTGGAGATCCCACCCCACCTCTAGAAGGTCCCTTTTCCTGCTTTACACATGCAGGAGCCAGCTGCTCCTAGGGTGAGGGGGGAACCTTGAACCCACCACCCTGTGCTCCAGACTCTGATGCCATATCCTCTATGGCACTGTGGACCCCACCCCCCTGCCCCATCTTCAGCACATACTTTATCCTCCTTTCCAAGTGCTGGAGCCAGCTCTATCCCTGGGGCAGCTTGTGTTGGCTGTCTGGCTACTCCCAGGGTAGGTGGGACTCAAGCCCCCAACCCTGTACTCCCCAGACAAATGCTGTACCCCCTAGTCCACTCCAGAACCCACCCCACCGCCCTACCTTCAGGGTGTCCCCTCCCATATTCTGCACCCCAATGCCCTACTCCAGCCCGGTGAAAGTGAATGAGATTCGGGGAGGAAGGGGGATGGAGTGAGCAGGGTGAGGCCTCGGAGAAGGGGTGGAGCCGGGGCAGGGCCTCAGAGAAGAGGGGGAAGGAAGCTGCGCAAGGGTGCTTGGGTTTGAGGTAGATCTTCCATTGCACTTCAATTGAAAGAGTGAGCTTGTGGTTAAAAAGGTTGGAAACCCCTGCCCTAGGCTATGCTGTGCTGGGCATGAGCAAGACCCATGCTGGCTGGTCTCCATGACAGTCTGCTCCCCACGCTAGTCTAGACCAGACAGTCTCAGCCAGCACTCCCTCTTACAGTGTCTCTTAAATGTCATGCTGTGCACCGAGGCATGTGTGGATATGCACCACCAGCTGACACGCATGCCGCCGCCTGTGTCAGCTGAACAGCATTTGAATCTCTCCTGGGCAGCTGCCCAAGAGCTCAGATTACAGGGAACACTGGTCCCAGCTTCTGAGACTTGCCAATTTCAGCAACCATTCTGTCAGAGAACTCTGCTAACAAGTGGGGGCAGCATTCACCTTCCCATCCTGCATAAGGCCTATGCATCACCGAAGGCCGGGGTGGAGAACCTAAGGGCTGGCGGATGCGGCCCCTGACTTGCCTGGATCTGGCCCCCGAGGCACAGGGACCCTCCTAGCACTGGAGCGCCTGCGCTGGTGCTGCAGCCCCCTTCCACTCCACCGTAGGGCTGGAGCACACAAAACTACTAGCCTGGGGAACGTGGGGGGAGTCTCTCTCCTGCTCCATCGGAGTTTGGTTTGGTTTTTTATTTCTCACTTGTGTGCGGCCCCCAACTGATTTTTCTGCAGGTCAGTGACCCCCAACCCACCCCCGACCCAGCCCTGACCTAAGGCCTCAATATGAGGCATAGGTGATGCAAGTCCTGTTGCGCCAGGGTCCTGTGTACAGGACAAAGGAAGGGAAATCCATTGTCCAGTCCCAGATGGAGGAAGGCCTGGAGGGGGTGACATGTAGGAACTGCAATAACAACCTTGTTGAGCTCCCTGTAAACCCAAAATCCGCCCTCCCCCCCCCCCCCCCCCCCCCCGACTCATGCTGGACTGTGATGGGAGCTGGACAGGCAGAACATTTTCAGCAAGGACAGATCTTCAGCAGTCAGCATCCTGCTGGATGGGCAAGGGAGACGCTAGAGGGGAACGAGCACCTGATCCCGATCCCGAGAGGCACTGAAAGCTGTGGACAAGCAGGCCCAGCACCTTTGTCTGTTTTGTTGTTGTCAATGTCTGTTTCATTCACATGCATGAGGGGCATGTGGGTAGGGGAGAAGGTGTCTGCTAGGGCATCAAGCCTCCGTCTGGAGGGGGGCGGTTGCTGCCCCAGGGGATGGGTCTTGAGCCCCGGGCTGCGAAGGCAGATGCCTTAGCCATTGTGCCACTGGAGGATCCACCCCACCTCCCTTGCTTTCAGGGGCCCTCTTATCCTTCCCACCTTCCAATGGTGCCATCTCTAGCCCTGTAGAAGGGGGGGGCTGCTCCCAGGGCAGGCAGGACTCCCATCCCTCAAGCGCAGGTGGCAGATGCCTTATCCATTACATCACTGGAGGACCCACCCCACTCTCAGGGACTTCCTTATCCTTCTGACCTGCCAGTGTTGCCAGCTCCATCCCTCGTGAAACTGGTGGTGGCTGAGTGCAGGGGGGCAGGACTCAAACCTCAGCATCCCCCTTAGCCACCACACCAGCTCTCTCAACCCGAGCCTTGGGAGTGTGATGCCTTATGCTACTGGAGAATGTCTCAACTCCCTATCTTCAGGGGTTCCCTTATGCTTCCTATGCTCTGTCTGTGCCTTGCAGAGGATGGTGCTAGTAGCTGCCATCAGGGCAGGTGGGTCTCAAACCCTCAAGCCCCACCTTGGGGGTGTGATGCCCTCTCCATTGTGGCACTGGAGGACCTGCCCCACCTACATACCTACCTTCAGGATCTCCCTTATTTTCCCTCTCTTCCAATGGTGTCAACTACGTCCCTTGGGAATCTGGCCCCCACCTCCAGCCCTTGGGAAGTGGGTGGCAGCTGCCCTTAGGGCAGGCAGGACTCCAACCCTCAACCCCCCCTACCTTCAGGGGCTCTCTAATCCTCACTATCTTCCAATGGTGCCTGTTTCAGCACTCAGGTATCTGGTGTTGGACTCCAGCCCTCAGCCACCACCAGCGTCTGGAGCCCTCAACCCCGGGCTTTGAGTCAGGTGCCTTATCCATTGCACCGCTGGACAAGCTACTCCATCTTCCAACCTTCATGGGCCACCTTATTCTTCCTGCCTTCCAATGGTTTCAGCTCCACCCCTCTGGGAGGTGGCTGTGGCTGTTACTGCCCGGGGGGGGCGGGACTTAAGCCCTCAACCCACCTCACCTCCTTAACTTCTGGGGCTCTTCTATCTTGTGAATCGTTCAATGGTGTCAGCTCTGTCCCTTAGGAATCTAGTGGTGGCAGTGCTCCGGGCAGGCAGGTCGCCAACCCTCAAGCCCCCAACTCCCTACCTTCAGTAGCTACCTTATCCTTCCTATAGTCCATTGATGCCAGCTCCAGACTTGGGGAATCTGGTGGTGGTGCCTGCTGCCCCCAACTGGGAGGGTGGGACTTAAGCCCTCAACCCCAGGTTCAGGAGACAGATACCTTATCCATTATGCCACTGGAAGACCCATCTAACCTCCTGGGGCTCCTTTATCCTTCCTGCAAGCTCCATCCCTCTGGAGGGTAGTGGTCACTGCCCAGGGTGGGTGGGTCTCCTAAACCATGGAGGCAGACACCTTCTCCATTGATCTATTCCACCTCCCCAGTTTCAGGGGCCCACTTATCCTTCTTCTATTCCATTGGTATCAGCTCCAACCCTCAGCCCCCTTATCCTTCCCATGGTGCCAGCTGCATCCCTCTGGGAGGTGGTGGTAGTGGTGGTGGCTGCTGCCCTGGAGGGAGGGACTTGAACCCTCAAACCCAGGAGGCACATGCCTTATTGATTACACTGCTAGAGGACCCACCCAACCTCCCTAACTTCAGGGGCTCCCTTATCTTGCAAATAGGGTTGCCAGATGGTTGAAACTGATCCCAGAGTCCCGGATGGGGTTGTGCTATTGCTGCCTATTCCCTTATGCCTTTGTCCTTTCTAAGGTCTTACTGCATTGATGGTCCAGGACCGCACTGCCAGGGTATCCCATGAGTAGGAATGTGCAGAGCCCACTCTAAGAAGTTTTTCTTTGTGCACTTATAACAGGCCACTTTTCTTACCTTCTCTTTACCCCTCCCATCCCAGCTTTGGATTGCAATATAGATCCTCTTCTTCCAAGGGAGAAAATCTCCAGGGCTTTCCCCTGATGAGCCTATGCAACGTAGTGGTAACCTTGGCCTTAGATTAGAAAGGTGGGTCCCTGCCACACAATTTCATCCTCCTGCCTCCTGGAATGGCAACATTGATTTAGTTGGGATTGGTCCTGCCTAGAGCAAGGGATGGACTTGATGCCCTTCTGAGGTCTCTTCCAGCTCTATGGTTCTATGAACATTACAGCTCCTCCTGACTGGGATGGGGAAATAACAAAGCTAGGTTGTGAACTCCTTTCAGGGTGCCCCAGGCTACAAGAGGACAGCAGACATCATGGAGATGATGCTATTTACCTACAAGAGGAAGGGTTCAGACTACAGTAACTTAGACACAACAGCTATGTACCTGTGCCATGGTGAATCTAAGTGCAGGTAAGTCAGGGGACAAAGATGGGCAAATGTATCACTCCCTGGCTCACAAACCTACTCCATCACATGGCACTACCTTCATCCAGCAAAAGCACACCTGGCAATACAGCTGCCATGATTTCAATGAAGTCCCTCTCTTCCCTCCCCACCCTGCCCTCCATGGAATCTGATCTGACTTCAGGGTATCACCCCCACCCCAAGACACAAGGGTCCAATTTCTTTGAACACTATTGGAGTTGTGGAGCAGAAAATGCCACTTGTACCTAGGGTGGGAGTGGGAGAAATGAGGATACAGGTAGGGAACAGGAACAGGGAAATACTGTGGAGGCTCTGCCCCTGTGCAAGCTCACACTCACCTGGCGGAAGGGGCGAGAAGCAACAGTGGGACCCAGGGAGGCTGGAGCAGCTGCCACGAGGCCTAGGATAATGCCAGGGAGCCGGGCATGGAGTGGGGATGGAGTGTGGCAGGGAACAGGTAAGAACCTCTAGAATCCTCTTTCCCAGCTTAGAGCCAGTTGCCAAATGTCGCTATCTCGCCTCACTTCCCCTCCTATCCCTCTGCCCCTCACCCGCTTGCACCTCTACTGTTTCCCTAGGCCTAAGGATCTCAAAGCATTTCACTAGATTGAATTAAGCACGCCAACCACCTGTGAAGCAGGTTCCAGATGAGGACACTGAGGCACAAAGAAGCAAAGGGCTGGATTTTTAGAGGTGCTGAGAATCCACAACTCAAGCTGAAGTACAAAGGAGCTGTGGGTGCTTGGCCTTATTGAAAGCAAAGTCCTTGAAGGTTTGCTAGAGGTCACATAGGAAGACTGTAGCATAGCAGAAAACAAAGCACACAAAACCATTCAGCCCCTTAAAAACATACAGTGCAATTGGCAATCAGGGCTGACAAGAGGAGGAAGGAACAAAGATACTGGGGCTCCAAACTGGGGGTGGGGGTAAGTGACTAATTCTTGTGTAAATAAAAAATGAGAAGAGTGAGGCCCTAAAACATGATGCACTGAGGTCCCCAAACTTCTCTCAATGGGCCTTTCACAATTCAAGGGTAGTTCCTTTGTCATCTAACCAAAGTTTACACAGACCACAGACAAAGGACAATAAAAGGTCACAGTCTCTATATTCTCTAGACTGGAGATAAGATGAATGCAAACAAGAATAGCCCTTTGTTAAAACCATGGCATGAGTTAGACAAGCAATACCCCAACCTTTTCCATCCATCACTTTAATTAAATGGGTAGCAGCAATCAAGACTTTATTTCTCTTGTAACCTTAGAGGAATCAGTGCAAAGGTTTCATTAATTTTACAAGAACACAAGTCACAGCTGTAATAAGACCTGTGTGATACCTGGTCATGGTTTTCCTTATTATCCTGCTTTGAAAATACATGCTAGATCACAACCTGCTTAACAACATGCAATAGAAATAACACTGGATATGAGACCTTTAAGAGGTAATGGAGGCTGGCCCTGGAGATTCAGATATTTCCCTTCCTATAGTTTAGCTCTAATCCTAAATAACACAGGGACAGGAAAAGACTGCCACGTGAGAGACAAAGTGGGAGAGATAATACCTTATTGGGCCAACATCTGTTGGTGAAAGAAGATTCCTAGCTACACAAAGCTGTGTGTTTTTCATACATTCACAAACTTTAGACCCTAACTTACCATAGCTTTGCACAAATTTGGAGTCTTGTTGCTTATTACTTAAAATTATCTATATCAAACTATAAAATAAATAAATACCATCACCAGGCACTTATACAGAACACAGGGATGGTGTGAGTGCTGTACAAGGACCAGTTATGTACAGACCAATTATCTACCACATTTCCTCTCGGGATCCTTTCTAAGGGTGGATATTCACTCAATTCTCTAGATGAGTAGATGAAGGGTAAAGTGACTTGACCAAAGAAGCACAGCAAGTCAGTAGCAGAGACAAGGCTACCACAAGCATCTAGTCACTCTCATAGATGGGTTCACCCCACTGGGTGAGTTGCCCCTTTACAATTTGAGGAACAGAAAGATTTACCTTGGAGATGCCGTTCTCATTAGCTTCTATCTTTTTCTTCATCTGCATCATTTGCCACATGTCAGCCACAGCAGATCCATTTGGAGAGCCACTTTTGGTCCTCTCCAGCAAGTCTGTCCCAGAAGGCAGTTTTTCCAGGGCAGCCATTTGCTTCTCAAGCCCTTGAACCTGTTCCCCTATCTCATGGACCTCTGATTTCACCTCATTCATCTGAGCCTCCACACCATTCACATGAGCCGCCATCCCAGCCACCTGAGCCTCCACCCCAATGACCTTCTTCTCTAAGTCAGCATAGACTGAGTCATCTGCCTCATGGTCCTTCATCTCTTTCTTTGGCATGGCTTCCTGGAGCTTAGGTTTCTCTTCACGCATCTCCGCTATGACATCCTGGAGGTTGAGTTGTTTAATGATGGCATGGAGCAAAGTGTGGAGGGCATTAAAATTAACTGCCCCAACCTCTGGTGTCCCTATGGAGAGGTCAGCCAATTCTGCCAAGCTGAGCAGAGCCATTCCCTGTCCCCGATTTTAACTCCTGCCCAGTATCTGATGCTGTTACCTTTTCATGCAAACATAAAGCTATTTTTTTCCCCAAAATAGACAGAATGATTTGAGCCCAAGGACTCAAATAAGTTTCTCTTCTTTATACTGTGAGTGACTAAGCAAGCAGCTAAAATCAATACAAGCTGCTCGATCTTCCCACGAGTCCTGCTGGGCTGCACCCTCCATCGAACAGGAATTTTCCTTCCAGGGATTTTTCCTCCAGTCTTTTAAAAGTTTCCTATTTATTGACTCCTACTGTCCTGCAACCTGCCTATGCCTGATCCCCCTGCCTCTCCCCCCAGGCCTCTCTCCTAGGCTGATGCACCTGCCGCTGCCATACCTGACTATAGCCAACAGCAGGGCTCAGGCTGCGGGCAGCCCAGCAGAACCATCTCCACTGAAACACACCCCCACCCCCTGGCTCACACCCGCCCCTTTCGCCCTGCCATTGGCCACCCAACACCCCGCCCCACCGCCGGATTGGCCACATTGGCTGTTCATGTGCCTTTGTTTACATCAGCGGAGTCTGACGGCTACATTGCAGCGTCTGGAGTTGCTAGGCAGGGATGCAGCGCCCCCTAGACGTTCTGTGGCTCATTGCGCCTAGGGAAATAGTCCCGGTGGTATAGAGAGAGCTGCTACCTTGCAGGAATGTACTGCCGCTTGCGCGCGCTCATTGGGACGATCGTAAGGAAATGCTTCTGTAAGAAACTGCAGTGGGGCCCCCACCAGCC
Source organism: Pelodiscus sinensis (assembly GCF_052426305.1). Classification (NCBI taxonomy): domain Eukaryota; kingdom Metazoa; phylum Chordata; order Testudines; family Trionychidae; genus Pelodiscus; species Pelodiscus sinensis. The sequence goes on from NC_143071.1 coordinate 20,306,127, forward strand.
CTGAGTTTGCCCCAGCACCGATTCTCAGCCTGGCTGCAGCTGCTTCACCCTCTTGCCTCTGTTTAATCACTTTCCCATTTTCAAACCCCTTTAAAATGTAGTAAGGAAGAAAACGTACACATAGTACGGGAAGGGAGAAGGGCAGTGGCGCCAGCAGACCTCTCCAGCATGCTTAGTGCCTCCAAGTTGAGTGAATTATGAAAGCCACTGAGCAGCTAGTCTGTTTGCAACGCGCACCTTGCGGACTAGGAAAAAACGGTTACTTACCTTGCATAACTTGTTCTTCAAGACGTGTTGCTCGTGTCCGCTCCATGTAGGTGTGAGCGCACCACAAGCGCAAATCGTCAGAAAGTTTTTTCCCTTAGCAGTACCCATTCGGCCAGCAGGGCAGGCCCCTGTAGTGGTGCCGCTATATTGACTAATATATACCCTGCTGGCCCCTCACCCCCTCAGTTCCTTCTTAGCAGACGACTCCGATGAAGGAGAGGCAAGTGGGATTTGGAATGGACTTGAGCAACACATCTCAAAGAACACTTACAAAAGGTAAGTAACCATTTTCTTTCTTCGAGTGATTGCTTATGTCCACTCCAAGTAGAAGACTCCAAAGCAGAAACCCAGAAGGCAGGGTCAGAGTCTTAACCTTCCACGGAATGGAGAACAGCCCTACCAAGTGCAGCATCTTCCCTAGCCTGAAGAGCCAGTACAAAATGGTTGGCAAAGTTGTGGACCAAAGACCAATGTGGCTGCCCTGTGGATGTCCAGGATGAGCACCTGGGCCACAGAGGCTGTAGAGAAGGCTTGGGCCCTAGTGGAGTGAGCCATTCGGAGGGGAAGCTGGCAACCCCACCAAATCATTATGACCTTGGATACAGGAAGTGATCTATGACAAAATCCTCTGAGTGGAGACCAGCTGACCCCATAGCCTCTCCACAACTGCTACAAACAACTGTGGGGACTTAGGGAAGGGCTTTGTCCTGTCTAAATAACAGGCTAGTGCCCTTCTAACATCCAGTGTGTGCAAGGCCTATTCTTTACTAGAGGCATGGGGCTTGGAGCAAAACACTGGAAGGAAAATGTCCTGAGAGACATGAATCTGAGACACCACCTTAGGCAGAAAAGCTGGGTGAGGGTGGAGCCTGACCTTATCCTTGAGGGGAAAAAATATATAAGGAGGGTCTGAGGTGAGGGCCCTGAGCTCTGACACACACCTAGCCAATGTGATAGCTACCAGGAACACCACATTCCAGGACAGGTGTAGTAGCGAACACCAGGGTCAAAGGGGGCCCAGTAAGCTCAGTCAAAGCCAAGTTGATATCTCAAGGTGGAACAGGTTGCCAAACATGCAGGTAAAACCTCTCCAGTCGCTCAAGAACCAGAAGACCATGGGGTCTGCAAAAAGCATCTTTCCCTGGGAGCCTGAGTTAAAAGCAGAGATCGCCTCCAGATGGACCCTAACAGAGGAGGACAGCCCCACACCAAGGAGAGAGTCCAGGACCAGTCCGGGCATCCATGGAAAAAATCCCCTTCTGAGTAACCAAGATAGAGAAACGCTTCCATTTGGCCAGGTAGGTAGCTCTAGTGGAAGGCTTCCTACTCCCTAGCAAGACCTCCTGCACCTGTTCCAAGCATTGTAGCCATCGAACTTCCAGGCCAGGAGGTGTAGGGACTGCAGGTTCAGATGGTGAAGCCTGCCAAAATCCTGCGTTCACGTCTGGATACAGAGAGGCTGCATTTGGCCTCTCGAGGGAGAGGCTCAGAATAGAAGTGAATAAGTGCAGCCTCCACCACATCGGCATGATGAGGGAAGCTCCAAACTATCAAGCCCTCAGGATCATCCCTCAGGGGAAATGGGGGGAATGCACAAAGCAGACCCTTCGGCTAAGGGGTGAGGAGGGTGTCCCCCAGAGACCCATGAAGGATCAAAACTAGGGACATTTTCTGTTTTGGTGGGTCTCAAACAGGTCCAGGCAGGGAAACCCCTACACCTGAAGAAGATTTGAAGGGCCACATTTGCCCTGAAGGACCTGCTCAATTGGTGTGCCAGTGTGTTCTGGGTCCCAGAAAGGCAGGATGCTATCGGATGAATACCTGCCTCAAAACACAGACCCCAGAGCTGGAGGGTTTTTAGACAGAGGAGAGGGGAGGGGAACAAGCACTACCTGCTTGTTTATGTAGAATACTATTGCCGTATTGTCGGACAGGATAAGAACAATCCTGCCCGAGGTGGGGGAAAAATGCCTGACAAGGCAGACTGCCCGAAACTCCCTCACATTGATATATAAGGAGAGTTCCTCCTGGGACCACATACCTTATGTCCTCATGTCCCCAACATGGGCTCCCCATCTGATGTGTCCATCACCAGCCAGAGGGATGGCAGGTGCTGGCAGAACAGGACTCCTGCGCAGATCACTTCCTGCTGAGCCACCAGTCGAAGGAGTGGACATTGGGAGGGACTGTCGCCATTCTGTCCCAAGGATGGGAGGACAGGTTGTGTTCCTGAGCCAGCCACAGCTGCAGTGAGTGGAGGCGAAACCTGGCACACTGCACCACGTATGTACAGACAGCCATGAGCCCTAGAAGGCACATGCAGTTTCTGGCCATGGTCGTGGGAGATGCCTTCAAGGCTAGGATAGTGTCTCTGATGGACAAGATCTGGGACCTGGTCAGTGATGTTGAGTCCAGGTGAGCACTCGCTAATTCTGTTACCTGTGTGGGCCTAAGGGCGGATTTGGCCACATTCAGGAGGTGACCTAGGTCTAAAAACAGATTTTGAACCAAAGAAATATGGGACTATTTCCCATATAGTCAAACGTCCAGGTACAGATATTCTTGGACCACACACTTCTGAGGGAAGGTGGAGACTACGGCCATGCACTTTTCAAAACTCGGGGGGCTGTAAGGAGGCTGAAGGGGAAGGCCTTATCTGGTAATGGTGCTGGCCCACAGTAAAGTGCAGGAACCTCCGGTGGTGAGGGGCAATGGAAATGTGGAAGTATGTGTCCTTCAGATCAAGGGAAGCGTACCAGTCTCTGAGATTGAGGGAGGGAATGACAGACACCAATGTCACCATCTTGAACTTGGTTTGGTGATGAAGACATTGAGGTCCAAGATGGGCCAGAAGCCACCCTTCACCTTGGGAACCCTTGACGATGAACTCTAAGGGGACAACTTCCACTGCTCCGAGACTGAGGAGCTGTTGCACCTCTTCCTACACAAGATGCTTGTGGGAAAGGTCCCTGAAGAGGGAAAGGGCAGAGAAGTGGTAAGGGGAAGGCAAGGAGAAAGGGATGGCATAACTACTCCCTACCATCTCTAGGCCCAACGATCCAAAGTAATGGACCCTCTGGCACAGTAGAAAGGGGGTAAGCCATTCAGGAAAGGACGAGAGGTGACTGGTAGGCTGTCCTCAGGTGCAGGGTCTTCGGTTTTGTTGGAGGGGCCTGCCCCCCGATGGGAAGAAGAGCGGTAACAGTGCCTATTGTTCCTGCCTTTCGCATTCCTACCCCATGCCTGGAAAAATCTGTGTGGGCACTCTGCTGAGAGAGGTGTTTCTATTGGAGAAGGAAAGTCTATGGGGGGCAGGGGTATGAACACCTAAAGATTTTAGAGTAGCTCGTGAGTCTTTTAGGCCATGCAGACGGTGGTTGGTCTGCTCTGAGAAAAGACCGGGACCCTCAAAATCAGGTCTTGGATTGTGGTCTAGAGTGGAGTTTGGGAGGTACCCCAGACACCTGTTGGTACGAACTATGACAGAGCTCCAAGCCTGTGGTGATAGTGTGGGCCACAGTGTCTGCTGAGTCCAAGGCTGCTTAAGGAACCACCCTATCCTCATCCGATAGGGACTGAAACTCAGAGCAGGAGTGCTGAGGGACGAGCACCATGAACTTATGCATGGCAGCCCAGGTGTTATAAGCATAGCAGCTGAGAAACTGCTGGTTCATTATGCAGAGCTGAAGACACCGAGAGGTCCATTTTCTTTGCCTCCCTGTTTTTGGGGGTTGGGCTGGCTGACCCTGCCTCTCCTGGTGATTAATCACTGTGTAGTGTCAGTACCTTGCTGGTTGCTGTGCTTGGGCTGTGGATGACCCCTACTGGCCTCTGTCTGTAAGCACCGCCCAGCGGGGGGCACCTTGAGGGCCCCCATGACAGTGCCCCAACTGGTCCTACCAGTTAAGGGAAGGGACGGAACAAAGAATGTGAGTGTTGGGGGAAGGGGCAGTTTTTTGCTGGAACCATGAAGGAAACAGACTAAGGAGGGGGCTGGGAGTCTAGGGGCCCAGGCACCCCACCTCAAGGGGTCTGAGGCATCCTGGCCCAGACTCCTGTAGCCACATCATGTCTATGCTGTGCTGTATCCTGGAGAAGCAATAAACCCTCTCTGTTCTACTGGCTGGTGGAGTCTGTTCTTGCTGCTATGGGGCTGCAGGATCAGGGGGAACCCCGACTCGCCATCACAATCGCTTGTACCACCAGAGACCCCGGGGGAGGATGAAAAAAGAGATGCTCATTGCCCTCCTGTGGCACAAAGTAGCACCTCTCCACCATTTTATCTGTTGGCAGGATGGAGGCTGGGGTCTGCCAGAGGGTCTTGATGATTTTAGTCACCGTTTTGTTCAAGGGCAAGGCCACTGGGGTAGGGGTGTTGGCATTAAGGATATCAACAGTTGGATCCAAGTCCTCCGACCCCGCTCAGTCTGCATCCCCAAACTCCGGGCCAGATGTCTGAGGAGGTCCTGGTACGACCTCGAATCCATCAATGGTATTGCCCCTCCCAGGGCCTCGTCCGGAGAAGAGGAGAATGGCTCTTTCAGGCTAGCTGCTTACAGGTCATATCTTGAGAGGCGACCTGTGAGGCCATCGTCAGCTGAGCAGGGGAACCATGCTTGCCTCAGAGGCTGAGATTGCCCTGACATGGGGGAGCTGGATGAGCAGGAGCGAGCTGAGACAGCCAAGACTGCTGCACTGGTTGTACTGAGGTACTCTGGTGTCGGGAGTAGGAGTGGTACATGGAGGTCTGGGACAAGGAAAACACTGATTCAGCCTCCAAGTCGATGGAATACGCTGAGGCAATGCTGCAGTGGTGGAGACCAGGGATTGATGGCCTAGAGTGATTGGCCATGGACTTCCCGAGGTGGGGGTGGTGGCATTACAGAACTCAGTGCTGGGATTCCATGCCCCATGGAATGGTGTGTGGACTGGGCCGATGACAAGGACGGTGCCAAGCACGTGACCTGTGCCGGTGCCACCTAATCATGCCCCTTGGGACCAGTGCTGAAGCACTCGGTGCCGGGGTGTCAGTACAGGTCTGCTTGGAGTCACGGTCCCTCATGGAGCCTCATGAGACCAGAGACAGTCAAGTCAGTTCAATAAGGTCTCTGATGCCTCAAATGTATCTGGCATGAAGGGCTCCAGCAGGTCCTCTTCCAGACTAGGAGGTCTGTGCAGGCTGGCCTGGTGCAGATCCAACCTAGAGGCACCTAACACAGGGCTTGAGGCCCAGGCATGCCCTGCTCCAGGTGACAGGGACACGAAATGAGCCCCCAATCTAAAAGCCAACTGTCTACACTAGGAAGAGAACTATTTACAAAAGATAAGAACAATTAACTAATTTACAAGATAACAGATGAGAACTGCTAAGTCATGCTTGCAGAATCAAGAGCAAAGCCCATTACAAGGACCATCACAAGTAAGCAGGAACTGAGGGGGTGGAGGGCCAGAAGGATTATATATTAGCCAATATAGCAGCACCAGTCCAGGGGACTCCCCTGCTGGCCCAGGGGGTACTGCTAAGAGAAAAACTTTCCGGCAACGTATACATGCAGTGCGCGCACACCTACATGGAATGAACATAAGCAATCACTCAAAAAGAACCTGACTCTACTGACTGCAGCAGCTTGTTACTCTCCTTGGGTGTGTCTAGACTACATGCCTCCTTCGACGGAGGCATGTAGATTAGCCAGATCGGAAGAGGGAAATGAAGCCGCGATTAAAATAATCGCGGCTTCATTTAAATTTAAATGGCTGCCCCGATCTGCCGATCAGCTGTTTGTCGGCAGATCGGGGGAGTCTGGACGCGATGCCCCGACAAAGAAGCCTTTCTTCATCGACACAGGTAAGCCTGGTTTCACGAGGCTTACCTGTGTCGATGAAGAAAGGCTTCTTTGTCGGGGCATCGCGTCCAGACTCCCCCGATCTGCCGACAAACAGCTGATCGGCAGATCGGGGCAGCCATTTAAATTTAAATGAAGCCGCGATTATTTTAATCGCGGCTTCATTTCCCTCTTCCGATCTGGCTAATCTACATGCCTCCGTCGAAGGAGGCATGTAGTCTAGACACACCCCTTGAGGGAAATGCAGACCATAAGGAGTGAAAAAGAAAATGCATTGTAGAAATACTCGGCGTGTCCATGAACTAGAGTTATCCATACATAAGGAAAAATGTATTTGTGCAAACTATTTTTACTTTGCATTACAGAACTTACTGACCCAGACCCCATTGTGCTAGGCAATTAGCCTCTGCCTCAAGAGTTTTATAGTCTAATTAAACAAGAAACAGAAGGTGGAAGAAATGGATACAAAAATAGCAGCATACGACTGGGAACAGAGGGAAAAAGAGATGAAGACAGTGACTATCCCAAAGCCACAGAAAGCCAGTGGCAGAGCTGGAAATGAAATCCCCATCTCCTGTCTCAGAGTCCAGTGCACTGAGCACTAGTCCATCCTTCCTCCCTAACTTTTACTCTTTTAAAAACCAAGTGTGTGGGGAGGGCAGGTGTGTCACATAATTCACTATCATTAATTTGATCCAAGTCAAAGGTTTCTCAGTTTCTCAGCACTATACTCTACAGTGTAATCCAATTAATTACACTTAAACAAATAAACAAATAAAACTTTGTTTAAAATAGGAATTGCCATTAGATCAGACCAGTTCATCTAGAGTAGACCAATATACTGTCTCCCACTGGAGCCAGTGCCAGCTGCTTCACAGGAAATAGCCCTAAAGGGGTTAAATCTTCTCCAGGGAAAATTCCCCCTAGCTCCCAGAGGCTGAATTATGCCTCAAAATTCAAGTGTTCGTATGTTCTTTAAACATCCTGTTGTTGGGTTTTGTTTTTGAATATTGTAACTCTCGAATACCTACCTGCCACAAATGCCCAATCTATAAATTTGCACTATATTTAGGAAAGTGCCCTGAAACCTCAGTCAGAGGTGGTGCTCCTGAGCTTGTATCCCAAACACAACTGTCTCTGGCATGATGGGAACCCTCCCAGGGCAGAGGACTGATATTATACCACTTGAAGTCAGTTTGTTGATTTCCATGGGCTTTGTTCAGGTCTCATAGACTTTAAGGTCAGAAGGGACCATTATGATCATCTAGTCTGACCCTCTGCACAGTGCAGGCCACAGAATCTCACCCACCCCTCCTAGAAATAATCCTCTCACCTATATCTCAGATATTGAAGCCTTCAAATAGTTTGAAGACCCCAAGATGCAGAGAATCCTCCAGCTGTGATCTGTACCCCATGCTACAGAGGAAGGCGAAAAACCTCCAGGGCCTCTGCCAATCTACCCTGGAGGAAAATTCTTTCCCGACCCCAAATATGGCGATCAGCTAAATCCTGAGCATGTGCGCAAGACTCACCAGCCAGACACCCAGAAAGTTCTCTATAGTAACTCCTATCATCCCTTCATTGACCTATTTCCCACTGATAATGGTCAATTAGTTACCAAGATCATGTTATCTCATCAAACCATCCCTTAGCACTATCCCAGGGGAGGATCTGATAGTTTTCTTTCCCAATGTGATTTTTGCCCTAACAGACTCTGTCTTCTCCATTCCATCACTTATTTCTTTAGTCTACCTCATCTTTGATATACAATACGACCTGCAGGGCTGGATAGTGTAGTTTCTTCCAACACAGCTGTTCTCTTGCACAGTAAAAATGATGCAGTTAGTGATGTGATGGGAAAAATATTTTCAGAACCATTCCAACTATTTTCCTGGTTCCAAGCTCACTTGTCATTTTAATCTTATTCTTACAACAGTCTTCCATGAGTCTGATTTGGGTTGCTATGTCAGTGACACCAAAAGGAAAGTTGTGACAAGATGTACATTTTTACAACCAATCAACACAGACCCAAGGGAGGGAGCAGTTATTTTGTGCACACGTGGATTGACGGAACAGGTGTCATAAATATTGATAGGAAAAGGACTTCATCAGTTTTCCCCAAGACTTGAAGCAACTTGCTTCAGTACAAATAAAAGATGCACAGATGCCAGCCCCATTCACACAGAGTATTAGGAAATGAATGCAAGCCAAACACTCTATTTTCATATTACGTCCAGGCCTACAGGCTAAGATAAATCCAGGGGTGTGGGAGGGAAGATGATTATTTTCAGCTTATTAAGAAAAGTCAGTGGTTTTATCAGGACAAAGACTCAACCTCCAGCAGATGTCAGTACACCACATGAAATGGAGAACTCCCCATAACAGACTTATACTCCAAGATGGAAAGCACTTACCTCCAGATTAGAGCCTCTATTGTAATGTAACATTTAGTTTTGACAGCTGCTCTCTTGTAGCTCTCCAAAAACAGAGGGGGCAGGAGATACAGAGACTGCGTATTCTGTCCTTCTGACAAGACTGCATACCATAGAGAGGTAGCAGAAGGGGAAACTAACATCTTTCTACAAATGAGATTACATTAAGAATATATTTTTTTTTTAAATCAAGCCAACCAATCTCATGTAGTCTTCAGTGCAGAAGTGTTTGAATCCAAACTAAAGTTTAATGGGGAGTGTGTGAGAAAGGACAGGTGTTACTCACACAGTAACCCCATGGGCAGGCTCATAACAGCCTGAACCACAACCTGCCTTTGGACATCACCTCTACCACTGCAACTTGGCTAGGTTCAAACACTTGATCTGAATTTCAGTAGTAGTGGTATATGGCCTCAATCACCATAATAGCAGCTCACCTTCCTAATGTTAATTAATTAGTTCTGAGCAGTCACAGGGAAGGAAACTCCCGTTTTACCACAAAGGAATGGAGGCACAGAGATTAAGTGTCTTGCCCAAAGTCACACATCCTAGCACAGGGTCCTAAACCTCTGGGTGAATCTTCCCCTCTTCTAACCTCCCCCATTACAGAAAGAATGTGGACACATTGGGGAGGGTCTAGGGGAGGGCAACCAAAATTATGAGGCTGGAGCACTTGACCTACAAGGAGAGGCTGAGGGATTTGGGCTTATTTAGTCTGCAGAAGAGAAGCGTGAGGGGGGATTTGATAGCAGCCTTCAACTTTCCAAAGAGGATGTAGAGGTTGTTCTCAATGGTGAGGGATGGCAGAACAAGGAGCAATGGTCTCAAGTTACAGTGGGGGAGGTCTAGATTGGCTATTAGGAAAACTATTTCACTAGGACGGTGGTAAAGCACTGGAATGGGTTACCTAGGAAGGTGGTGGAATCTCTATTCCTAGAGGTTTTTAAGGCTCAGCTTGACAAAGATTTGGTTGGGATGATTTAGTTGAGATTGGTCCTGCTTTGGGCAGGGGGCTGGACTCAATGACCTCCTGAGGTCTCTTCCAGCCCTAGGATTCTATGATTACCTGGTTTATAGAAGTAAAAAATTGCTTTAGGGGCAGGAACCTTATAGTACGCAGTAATCAGAAATAAAATAGCAGTAACTCAGGGTATTCTGATAGGGGAAGTGCCCCAAGCAGGTCTCTGGTCAGACTGGGAGGATAGCTCATGATACCATCACTTTGGGGAGTAGCCCCATCTACTTTTATATGATTTATGCTTTCATTAGAAGGTGGGTTTTTTGCATTACTGTTTGTAGAGGGAAAAAAACACATTACAGTCAACCAACAAGTCCTCTTCCTATGATGGAAGTCAATCTGCCTGGAAAGTGTGATCGACTTTAGATACCCTGATGCCATTTGCCTACATCTTATACTGAACGTCACCTTATGTTACAATCATACCAATAAGCCGTACATTATTTTTCTGTCCATGCAATGGAACATATTAAAGCAATCCTCCATGCAATAGATCTGCAGGCACAGCAAAGTTTCTGAACTGCCATTTGGTGGCTAGGCCAGAAAAGAGCTGCATTGTTGGCACAATTGGTCGTGATCACACTGTTGCCTAATCCTTCCATACCCACCCACTCCTTTTGTTTCCTGCACTTGGGACATCTTGTAATTAACCAAGATTATAAGAACTCTAGGACTGCATCCTTACTACTTATATGGTGCCCAGCACAAAACCACGACTCTTGACTGGGGCCTCTTAGTGCAGTTATTTATAGAAATACCATGTACCACCTCCAGAAGAAAGCATTAATTCTGTAGCATTAAGCTCTTCTGGGGTGGTACATGACGACATTTTGACCAACATTAATCCCCAATTTTAGCAAAAAATGGTGTTTAAGGGACAATGAGCAGAGCCTATGTAGATAAATACTGCTTCCACCACCTTTCCAAAATCTGACTCTATTCTAGGCATCACTATTGCCTAGATAAAACCTAAAATAAGACAAATTTCCTCTCCCACATTTTCAGACACTCAAGACAGTCTCCTCTGCTGCAACACTCATTTAGAGAATGCCCCTTTTATAACAGGAAGAATGACTGCAGTGACATTCTTCCCTCTTCCCCTCCATGGTGGTAGTATTTGCTAAGTCACTGAAATGGAAGTTCTCAAGGGTGGTCATCAGCAGGAGAGCACAATACCAACTCTTGTTCAAATGAAAGCACAGATTCCTCCCCCCCTTTAAAAATGGAAAAGGCTCCTAACCCAGGTGTGTTAACAAATGCCAGCTCATACTGTATCACCCTCAAGGAGCGGGGTAATCAACCCTCAGGGGGAGGGGTAATTACACAAGCCTTAGCACAAAGTAAGGATCAGTATGAACCATAGGAATTCATCCTGAGCTATTTTTCCTGCACATATTTATGGAAATTGCCCAAAGCCAAACACCTTACCAACAGACGTACACACAGAGAAAAGGCTCATTTCTAACAATCAAATCAATATTAGGGTGAAGTTTAATCTACTGCAGAGAAGCCATTCAGGGCCCTTTGAATCACATAGTGCCTGTACAAAAGCTTCAGAGGTAGCCAAATTAGTCTGTAACAGGAAAAACTTAAACTACAAACAGTCTTGTAGCACTTTAAAGACTAACACAACATTTAGATGGTATCATGAGCTTTCTTGGGCACAACCCTCTTCTTCAGATGACTGGAGTATTAGAAGTCCAGGAACCAAGAATAAATAAGGGAAGGGGGAGAGGAGAGCGGCAAGGGGAAAAAATTGAAGGGGAGGAAGAAAAAAAAAAGACAGTGAGTAGATAAGTGACAGAGGGATAGCCAAGTGAATCTGTAACAGGAAAAAACTTAACAATTCATCTAGTAGCATCTCAAAGACTAAATAGTTAAAAGAGGCTGATAAGAACCATTAGTTAGCACTTGGAAAGGAAGATGACCAACACCAGATTCTACACAAACATCAAGAACAATTAGCACCTTCATTGATTGGTTGATGTGTGAGACATCCAATATCATGATTCAAACCATTAGTATAAGAATTAGACTCGTGAATGAAGTTAAGCTTCAATCATTCTCTGTATATTTTTCTTATGGAATTGGTCTGAAAACAGCAACTTGGAGATCCATTAATGAATATCCAGGAAGATTAAAGTGTTTTCCAACAGGTTTTTTGTGTGTTGCCTTTTTGGATATCTGATTTGTGTCCATTAGTTTTTTACCGTAGACACTGTCCAGTTTGGCCAATATACATTGCAGTGGGGCATTGCTGGTATTTGATGGCATACATCACATTAGTGGATGTGCAGTTAAATGAGCCTCTGATTTGGTGGCTGATGTGGTTAGATCCAGTGATGAAAACGCTTGTGTAGATGTGTGGGCAGAGTTGGCACCAAGGCTGATTGCAGGGGTGGGTTTCTGGATGCGTATGATGTAGCTGTGCTGCGTAGCTACCGGAAATAATTTGTCTCAGGTTAGGGGGTTATCTGTAAGCAAGAATTGACCTTTCCCCTAAGGCCTCAGAGTGAGGGGTCATTTTCCAGGATAGGTTGTAGATTTTTGATAATGTGTTGGAGGGGTTTAAATTGTAGACTGTAGGTGATGACAAGTGGAATTCTGTTATGTTCTCTTTTGGGCCTGTCTTGAAGGAGTTCTTGTCTGGGTACTTTTTTGGCTCTGTCAGTCTGTTTTTTCACTTTTCCAGGTGGGTATTTCAGTTTTAAGAATGCTCTATATAGATCCTGTAGGTGTTTGTCTCTGTCTGTGGGACTGGAGCAAATCCGGTTGTATATTAGGGCGTGGTTGTATACAATAGATCAGTTTCTCAACCTTTTTTTTTTAATAAAGTACCCCTTTTTTAAAAAAAAAATTATAAGTACCCCCAGTACCTAGTTTTCAGAGAGACATTTTTTTCCCCTGCCATTGCAACACATTTATGTAAACAACTTAATCATAGCCGGGCAGGCAAGGAAGTTTGTGTGTGTAAAAAGTACAAAAATAATAAAACGCTGTAAAACTTAAAACAAAAATTCAGTTTTCTCCAAATTTCAATTGTGTTGATGTACCCCAGACTTCTCTCGAGTACCCCTAAGGGCACTCATACCACTGATTGCAAAACACAACAGCTCATCGAGCATGAACAACTTTGGTTTGAGACTCAAACCTCAGGCAGGATTCCTTTCTCTACATCAAAAAGAAAAACCATGACCAAAATACATTTTCATCTGACATCTTGACAGGCATTACACCTGTTGCACAATGATTTAATACAGACACCATCTGCAAGGAAGAGAGTATAATCCTTCACAAAAGCACACGTAAAAAATACTTTCCACCATACAGGCTTAAAAAAAAGTTAGCTGGATTTAGACATCTGTGACCATGACATTTATTATATATGCTATGGTCTTCCCTGATCTGTTTCACTTTGTAAGAGTCATCCCTTTTTGCTCTGCACTATGATGTTCTTTTAATAGGAACAGCAACTCAAAGGAGCTCTAATGGCATTAGAATACCATAGGCATCCAAATCTTATGATCATAAGCTTGATGCACCACAGAGCCAAAGGATCAAGAAACACGCATTGGAACCAATGCAAACAGGGATACGATGTGTGACAGTGTCACAGCAGTATGTGACAGTGCATAAGTTTAAATTAATAACCGATGAGCTTGGGCTTGTAGGTTATCTTTCACGGTTACACACAAGGCTCACCCTCCTGCTGACTTTGTATCAGGGGCAGCAGAGGGTGGGGGGGGAAGCATGTGAGCACTAGCTCCCAGGGAGCTGCCTACTCCCCTCCTGCACTGCTGCCTCTGATACAGAAGCAGCAGTGCAGGAGAGGCAGGAGCCAGTGTTCTCAGGGATCCAGCTTTTAAGACAGCTCCTGTGGAGCCACCTCTCCCATCCCCAGTCGAATTCCTATAAGCACAGGTGTCCACGGTGCTACCTCTCCCTCCCCCACTCCATGTGGAAATGTGTAACCGCTGAAAATTTCAGCGGTTACACATTTAGGGAAAAAAACCTGCTTTTTAATACTCTACTCAGCAGGCTTGTGTCTGGGCCATTGGAGTACTTTTTGCAATAAATTGCAGAGAAAAGCTCAACTGAGAATGTAGAGTTTATTAGCATCAACACTGGGAGTTTCTCTATGGCTTTCTAACAGACACAGCCAAGAGGGCATTTTTCCCCCCAAAGAAAATAGCTAATAGCATACTCTAGATCAGACAGATATATGCCAACTATACAGCTTGTCTTCACTCTGCCCTGGGCAGGAAATATGAATGAACTTAAAATATATCTGCAAGAAAGAGGTGCCCCAAGGCTTTCATTATCTTCTCCTCTGTCCTTTTCTCACTTCAGTGCAGACTGCAAAGAGATAACTAGTTTTACAGCAGCTTGCACATAGAGCAATTTCAATGTGAAAAGTCTTCTTCCTCAGAGATGATCAAACTACAACTGTAACAAAAATGTTAGTTATATGCAGAAAGCAGATATTTATGTTCACCTAGACCATTTTGAAAGTTTTGAATTTGGGAGATAATGGAAGCTCAGTTTATATTGCTTTCTATCCAGTACTGTGCGATTTAAATTGCGCTTTCTCCCTTTTTTGAGACATCAAATAAGAGCATGGGTCTTCACTCTTCCTATGGCCTCACTTGAGGATGGTTTCCAAAAGGGGATTAAACACATTACTACATGGACTTTTATGAAATCATCACATCTTGAAGTGAAAAGCCATGTCAACGTGGCAAAATGTAAGAAGGGAACATAAATGCAGAAATTTTACACATACTGCTATATATTTCTTGAAAGTAAAATACTTAGAGAATCTTGGGAAGACTGTTTACATTAGAACCTGAGTGACTTATCAGCAAACAAAAATAAATGAGAACTTTTTTCCCTTCTTTAAAATCAATTCTCAATGTAATGCCATTGTATAGCTTTTTAGATCATTAACCTCTCTTTCCATCCAGGCACTCTCAACCAAGGCAATTTCCGAGAAAGTAGGCAGATGGTGGTTGAGAAAGGAATTGGCCGATTTGCCGTTTTACCAGAACAGAACAGTTACATTTTCAGGAATTAAAAGCAATAAATTTAGATCCCCTGTTTTGGTTTTAAGTGTCAGGATTGAGTTACAGAGAGAACACAGGAAATGGGATGGAAATAAAGATGACATAGGCAGATTGTGGTGCTATTCAGAAAGTCTTGGCCTGCTAAATAAGAAACTAAATTGTTCAAGACCACTTAAGACCCACCTTTAATAACTGGAAAAGCTATAAAGATATTCAAGTTTTCCAAAAGGCAAAGAAAACGGGGTGGGGGGTGGGGGGGGAAGAGGCCTTCATGTTAAAAAAAAAATTGACAGCACACATTGTAATGATGGCAGCCACAAGGGCTGGATTCCACGAAAGAAAAAAAAAAAAAAGACTAAGTAAAGCTCAATGCCAAGACAAATGTAGTTCAAGCAGAAGCTATACAAATTTCCACATTGCTCTTCTGATGCATTTTAATCTCAATTTGCAATCTGTCGTTGCAATTTTGGGTCTTGAGAGCACAGGCTACAATTTGGACTAAACTGGTCGGGGATTTTGTGGTATGAATGATTTATGACAATGGCCCAACCAGATTCATTCTGACTTGTGTCCCAGCCCAAGATCTGAACAGAGGCTAATCTGAGGTGAAAGGATAGCTGACTAACTATCTTGGCCATTTTACCCAGGTGCCTTAAAGTAGTTAAAAGGGGATATGAGGACAGAATGTTTTCATGTTTGTAAAACTGGATATCACTATGAACCGTGACAGCCTCGTACTAATTAAGAACAAGGGGACATATATGTGTGTGATTTTTTTCCCCCACATACATGCTTCAGTCAATCCCTTCAGTAATACTTAAAAGTATAGTACCATGTTAAGATATAACTGTCAGCAGCCCTGATGAGCTACATACACAGAGTTACAGTAATGGAGTATTAGTTGTCACTTTTTCTAATACTTTGTGAACACAGTCATGAAATTAAGAACAGTCCTGTATATTGCTTACAAGGCTATTCAGTCTGGAGGTACAAATCAGCAGCTTGATTCCAGTGAGAAGGCAACATGCTCATATCTATAGTTCAACACATGCTCAGTAGCTATGAGATAGGAAACTACGGTAGTTCTGTAACATGCATTTCACTCTACTGAGGACATTTTGTTTGCTGAACATTCAAGGCTCTTCCTGGACTCCCAGAATAAACATATGCTCTTTGACACCATTAAAATTTTTTGTACATTGGAGTGGAAGTGAAATATGTAGGTAGAAGTTGAAGGGCAAACAATACTATAAACTAACCCCTGCTGGACAAAGTAATCAATCTGCATGGTCTTCTTCCAACCAATAGCCTCAAACTACTTATCACAGAACCAAGTGGAAAATATTCTAGGTTTTAGTGGTATGCATATTAAACTGTCCCCCTAAATAGCTGATGTTTTTTGAATATGCCCTTGGGTCTTATTACAGCCCAGCAAAAGTCGTCAAAATTCACTAGGATTGCTTGTCCGGTCAGATACTTTTTGCCACAGTCAAGGATTTTTTGTAACCAGGGAAAGAAGCAAGCAACAAGACCCCTCTCTCTAAAGGCAAGAGTTCAATGGGTGTTTCAGAAAACATGTTGACAGCATCTACATTTTCTTTTACTTTACAAGGCTGCCCCGTAAATGTATTTAACATATTTACAGTAACAGGCCAGAATGGAAGCTGTCCACAGGCAAAAGATCCAAAATAAAATCCTAGACCTTTTAGTTCCTTGAACATTAGTTTCAAAAAGTACAGTCATATTCGAGGCAGGCATGTAAAATTTGCCCCATACAATTGTGCCAGTTTATATTAATTCCAGGCAACTTCTGAGCCAACAATCAAACAACAACAACAACCACCACAAATTGTGCTTAACTTTCCAATGTAGACAAGTGTTCCAGCAGGGATCAAATTATTGTCATGAGCCACTGAGTTATGACAAGAATCCAAGGCTCTAGAGATAAAGTTGACATGTTCTAATACTACAGTCCCACTCCTGCAAGTGAGAGAAATATATTTTCACTTGTTACCAACACCACCTACATGTCTAATTTATGTAAGGATTTCACTGCCATTGGGTCATTCTAGGCTGCCACTGTTGAGTGTACTTATAGGCAATAATTTCATAAAAATAAATCAATGCTGAACAAATGAAATTAGAAAAGGCTACAAAAGTTGGCACGGGAGTATTCTGCACATCAATTCTACAGGCAGCACACTACTTGACCAGGTTGCTTAAATGAAGGGTTCCCTTCTGTATTCTGTAGTCAATTCATATATTAGAAGAAGCATCAACATCTTTTCTCCAACAGTGCATGTGCAGCAACAACTTAGACTGCCCGCTCATGAGACTACAGCTCTGTTTTAGAGTAGTGGCTATCTTTCAAAGAGCTTTCAGGCAATTTGACCTTTACTTAATTCAAAGCCTCTCCATTTCCTGATCATAACTAAAACGTAACCCTCCCTGTAAGAGGTGAACAAAAGAGGCTGCAGGTAGCAGGGCTGTTCAACTTTACTTTTGCTATTTAATCTTGTGGCTTCAGCCTTTAAACACCCTAAATCCTCTCCCTAGCAGAAGAAACAATTGTGTTACATCTATAATTTATGGCATTGTTTTTTCATGCACATTTCCTTTCCCTTTGCTTCAGAAAACCCCGACAAGGGCAATATTGCCATCTAGTCATCCACGGTGATGTTGCGGAAGAGATAAGCCATGGACTCCCCATTGTGGATTCGTCGGATGGCTTCTGAAAGGATCAAACTGATATCCACTGTCTTTATTTTGGGGCACTGCAGCTTCTGAACTTCATGAGGAACTGTATTGGTCACAACCACCTGCAGTGAGACAGTAAGGAAAGAACATTAAAAGTGCCTCTGAACATTAATTCAGATTGAACAGCTACATAAGAATAACTCTGAAAGCTGTTTGTATCTGATGTTTCTCTGAGTAGTTAAAGGATTCAGGGTAGGTATGAAACGGCTGGTCTGCAAAGGTCGATCATCTGAAGAGGTCAACATCCATGATGCTCTGCATGATGCTTCTCCATATGGACTAGAAAATCTAATTACAGCATAGGTTCTTGACCACTGAGTGTGAAATATTTAATGGCTTGATCCAATAATGCCCCACAAAGGTCATGGTGGTCAGATGGGAGCAGCAGAGAAAAATACATTAAAGAAGGGCTGTATTACAGGAACACATGCACATGGGATGTGATAGAGAAGTGCCCATGTGAGTGGTTTTGCTAGAAGATATCAAAGAATACAGACATAATTCTAGCTCACTTTGCTACACTTCTCCAAACAGCAGACTTCACCTATTTTACTGGCAATTAAAACAACTGCCATAAAATTCAGAGAGGGACTGTCCTCTAAACAGAATTTCTCTCCCTGAGTATCTAGTACCAACAGCTCCTTTACTAAGGTAACACAGCATAATTTCCAATTGAGGCTGTGCTTTAGCCCCTCCATCTAGGCAGGTATTAATAAATTTGTATGCAGATGGGAAATCTACACAGAGGACAGACTCTTAAGAGGCCATATGCCTCTGAACTAAAGGAGATTTTCCGTTATCTTCTAAAAAAATGGATAACAACCCATTTCTGATAACTAAATTAAAGTTTCATTTAAATGTCCCCATTATTTTCACTCATGGGTCTTTCTTGTCATCTAGCAATGACCAGAATTATTTTCCTCTCATAAGTGTATGTAAATCTGGTGAATTGTTTCACTTATGGAAAAATGAACATTAGTCTCAGCTAAAAGCTATTCAGAGCAAGC
This sequence comes from Pelodiscus sinensis, assembly GCF_052426305.1. Taxonomy (NCBI): domain Eukaryota; kingdom Metazoa; phylum Chordata; order Testudines; family Trionychidae; genus Pelodiscus; species Pelodiscus sinensis. The sequence goes on from NC_143071.1 coordinate 20,324,514, forward strand.
AGACAGAACTTAACCCAAATGAAGTTTTGAAAAATCATCCCAAACCTTGTCCCACTCAGAATAGGTACTGTTATCTGCATGCTGAATTTTGTGATGGTTTTGTGATACCTACTAGAAATTGTAAGTCTGTGACGAAAATCATTTTACAATTGTGACAAACAGCTGATTGGATTCTTACTATCTAGAGGTATAAAGCTAGAGCATTAATCCATCTAGCCACTATCCAGCCTTTTCTAATCTCCACAATACAAACTGCGGTAAACACACCTCATCGACTGCTGATTCTTCAATTAGACGGGGTGCATCTGCAGATAAGAGCCCATGAGTCGCCATCACAAAAATCTTGTAAGCACCACGCTCTTTTAGGATATCTGCGGCTGCAACAAAGCTTTCCACATCATCAATAATATCATCCTGAGAGAAACACAAACGAACCCCACAATCAGAACCAGAAAGTTACCACATGACAGAAGGTGACAGATCTGAAGAGATCAGTCTACAGCAGCAAACTGCATACATATTTGAGGAAGTTACAGTGTCTACCTACTACTGAAGATCCTTGACACACCAAGGCAGACTATACCAACAGGAATATTTCTATAGTGTTCACCACACCAGTATCCAAGTGCATCTCAAAATTATTTAAATCTCTGCCCCCCACACGTGGTAGAGAAGGAGTTCCATTTTAATAAAAAGATAACGCGAGGCATTAAGCAGTCACAGGAAGATTGTGGCAGAAAGAGAAACTGAGCTCAGATAGGTCTTGATTTTTAGTCTTGTATCTAAAGCAGACTATCCATTCTCCCAATGATACAAAAACCCTATGCCACCCATCTCAAAAGCAGGTGAATGGAGACTGCAACAAGCGATTCCTATTCTGAGGTATTCATTTTTGAGTTCTGGTATAACTGGGAAGGAAAATTTCAGAGTCCATCTCCCTATGTTCTGAGCCAAATGCTGGATATTAACTGCCCTGAAGAGTGGTAACAAGAGGATGGAATTAGAGCATTCATGTTTTGACACTATAATGATCTCCAGTTTTTAATTCCAATATAAAAATCCCCAGTTCCATGGAGGCATAAATATTTAAAGAGATGAGACAGAGAAAAGATCCCACCCCACTGCCCTTTCAATCTCATACCACAATGATGGCAATTCTTCCTCCAACATCTCCAACTACGGTTATTGGTGGCTTCTCTTTGGCCATCATCACTGAAAACAAAGTAAAGCTCAGTTAGATTCCATACATGGCAGTATTGCTGCATGCATATATCCAACTTTTGCACTGCAGGACAGGCTCTGACTTTTTTTCCAATTAAACTTTGGTGCAGCAGTTTTAATATACATGTGCATCCCTTATAGCAATTGATATGTAGGCATTACCTAACCTGTAAACCCACATTGCTAAAATTGAAGTTATCACTTTAAAAAGGGAGCTGTAGATGATCTTAAGAGGACAGTAAGAGCCTGATTTCCAGAGGTATCAAGCACATGCACGCTGACTTCAACAGAGCCAACTGATGCTTAGCGTTTTTCCTTTTAAGGCCTTAAGTGTCTTAAAATTTCCTTTTGTCAACGCAGCTACGATGCAGTTGTTAGTCCAAAGTGTAGCTCAAACACTGGTGCTTCTCTCATCTTAAAGAGCTCTTTTGTTCCAAGAAGTGACTCTAAAAATGGTGCTGTGGGCTTCCACACTTAGTTTCTTTAAAAGATATCATCATCAAACCGCATGGTTTGCAAGAGGTAGTTTTGTAACCTATTTCCATAGCTAACAATCTGGGAATCGGACTCAATCTGGATCTTCTCCTTCTCCTACTCTATCCCTAATAAAGAGTCCTGCAGATCAGAACAGGCCCTTACTTAGACCCACATATGTTCAATACCCTCAGTGGCATAGATGACTGGAATTTTGTAATTAGTGTTCAAAAGAAGAACAAATAATATCCCACCCAATCTTAGCACTACAAATAACACAGAGTAAAGAGCAGTAAATACATGTATTGCTAAATTCTATAGATAACATATAAAAGGATCAAATCTGTTAAGTAAGAAGGTACCACCCATCTCCCCAAAACTTTCAAATGGATCTGTGGCATGCAGAAACTACATGCACCAACAGGAAACATTCCATCTTCAGGCAAGCAGTATCAATGCCACGGTGAATCATGTGCTGATATGTACTGTCTATTTTGGATTCAAAGAGAAGGCAGACAGCCATCTGCTCCACAAACTCGGTGTGGCCCCAAACCACTGGCAAGTTATTAATAAATCCCTCACCTGAACAAGGATTGGCCACCCTTGAGCCAACTACATTTAACAAGCCCCTCTGACAATAAACATTTTGACTTATAAAATTCACCCAACACAAAAGTCTCGAGGCATGTGTATGATACAAAGAGAATATATTTGATATATACATTTTAAATTGAATGAATCTGGGGTAATCTCGTTACTCAAATGAAGTAGTAAGGGAGTCATGCATGTCTGCCCAAGCAAGCCCAGACTTTCATATTACCCTATTTAGGATTCTACATGTGTGACACCATTGATGTACTTCTCTTTTAGAAATGATTGAGGGGTTACAGTATTTTAAAATAAAACTTCATTGATACTTTTTCATAGCCTTCCACTGTAAAAATAGGTGATTCAATTAACTATGATTCAACAGTACATGCCTCAGAAAAGTTAAGACATTTCAGAAACCTAAAAAAGATCTGTATCATATTGTTAGAAAATGTATGCACTTATCTGATCTCACATTCTACTAAGGCAGAAAAAAAAGCCTTATCCTATTACCCTTGCCCCCCAAAAAGGGGGATTCTAGGCTAATGGGTCAGTTGGGAAATGATTTGTAGCTTTACTGGATAAGGGGATCTCACCTTAAACTGACTGAAAACACCCCTCTCGCACAGACTAAGAGAATAGTCTTAAAATGATACCTAAGATACTCTGTGGTTTGGCATGTACTAGTAGCTTCAGCAAAGATGGCTATGTTGTCAGAATGTAGGTAAGGCAGATTTAGGTGTACGATAAATGTGATTTATGGGCACCGCAGTTCAAGTGTATACAACTACTACATGAAGCATACAAAACAGCACACTATAATGAATGGCATGTAAAGATCTTGTTTTCCTTTAAGCCAAATTTAACAAAAGCCAAAGAATTGTTTTGAACAGAATAAGTCAATCAGTGCTGAATTTTAGTTTAAAGTCTCAAGTAGGCAGCTAGCTTGAGTCCTGACTGAAGTGCTCATTGAAGCAGGGATTCTTTAGTTGCTTGCACATGAGAGTGCAAAGAGAAAAACAATTCTCATGTAGAGGGGAAGAGTAGGAGGAAGGGTACTTTTAATAAATCAGGATTAAGCTTCACAAGAGATAACCAGGGTAAAATATTTCAACTGCAGGCCCTACCACTCAGTTTTGATGAATTATTAATCTAGTTTAGATAATAAAACTTCTTGGTAGGAAGAACTGAGTAATTAAATACCCAAAGGATTACATCTGGCTCTCATCCCAATCTTAACATACATTCCACAGATGAACATGGCTCTGCTTACAGCAGACAGGCAGGGAGAATTCCTTTCAGAACAATGGTTAATAGTTGAAATTCAGCACTATTTTACTGGCAAACATGTGGCTCTTCATCTGGAGCTTGCACCTTTGAATACAACTGATAAAATATTCCTTACCGGTAATTTTATCTCCAAACTATGCTCAGTTTTGACAGTCAGCTGCCAATATTAGCAGCAATTAGTGTCCTTCCTTCTCTACATTTAAATGCTATATTTAAGCTTTTTTTTTTTTTTTTTTTTTTTTTTTTAAGTAGGGTAGGCAGCATGTAGACCTACCCGATTCCTAAAGAGCTGTTCTCCCTTTTTCTTGATCAATTTATCTCTGCAAAGAAAAGAAAAAAATTGCAAGCCAATATCCACCCATAACCACATCAAAACTCAAAAGAACTTTGATTGCTCCAATGTGAGGTAAAATACATGCCAAAATCATTGTGGTCAGTTTCTCCCTCTCCAAAAACCTCAGTCATATTGACATTTACAAATCAGAACTGCTGGGCGGTGGTGGCTTGAAAAATTGTGCTAAATAGTAAGTGAACATTTTCTTCCCACGTACAAAACCTTGGTTTTGATGCTGTCGAAAGAGGCAAAGTTAAGAAAGTAGGCCAGACTTGGATAGGAGTTACCCTGGTATAAACCCAGAGTCACTTCAATTAATTGTATTTACAGTGATATAACCAAGATCAAAGTCTGGTCCAAGGTCTGCAACTGCTTCTAAAAATCAGGAAGTTGTTTACAGTGTTTCTTGTATCTTTTTTAAAAGGTCATACACCAAATGGAAGAGTAGTCATTTTTATAAATATGAACATTAAAAATGTTTAAGAAGATAAATGGAAAAAACCAACTTGTGTAAAAGGTTTATTCCTCTGATTTAAGCGCTGGATACAGTTACAAAACTTCATTAAGCATTTAAAAATAATCAGTTCAACTGGCATAAGGAAATGGCATTAACCTGTACTCCAACTTGCCACTGTCATTCAGTGGCCAATACTTTTTAAGGAATATTGAGGTGGCTTCAGTTCAGAGGACACAAAATTCACCGCAATTTGTGAGTATTAAACTTTCATTCACCAAGTAAAATAATGCTGCATTTACAACAGGACCACAGAAGAACCAATAACAAATAGTTATGCAAAGTGATATAGCTAGGTAAGTACAGAGAGCTTTTCTATGCCCCCTTCCAAATACAGAAGAGGAAAAAACCCCACGTGTTCAATAACTTTTTTTTACTTATGATAGTCTGTTTGATTATGGATTTGAGTGGTATATTGCAGATGTACATCTGGTAGCAACCCAAAGGTTATCTGAATGATTTAATACGATACATTTTCAAAAGGGAGAGTCAGCAAATGCAAATGTACGTGCATTGTTAAAGCACATCATAGAGGGATAAATGCTTGAACAGAAAGACTCTATAAACAGCTACAAATATAAAACAGAACAGTCTTAGGGGAATGCCCTTATTACAGACTCAAAGATTTCTGATATTTGGAATGAGATGATCCTTTTTAGCAGAGCAGTTTAAGTAGTACAGTCAAAAGAGACTGACTATATCATTTTTATAATATATACCTTTTCCCATGTGTTGCTGAATCATACAGTGGGGCCTGTGATGCTCTCTGACAGGAGGGTAAAACATGAGCCCATATTTCAGTAGTGGGGCCTATGAATTAAAGGATATAATCCCATAGGGACTTGTGTTTGAGGCAAGAGTTGAATGTGGCTAAAGCCAGCTGGCCCACCCATAACTGCATGAACTATAGTCTATTTTTGCAGAAGTCCATCTGTCTCCATCTAGGTCTCTGGTTCCTACGCCCACTTAGGTCATATCTACACTACAGCTGAGAGGTGTAACTCCCAGTTTGGGCAGACATTCACAGGCTAAGCTCTGTTCAAGTTCACACACTAAAAACAGCAATGAGAGGCACGGGTAGCAACTTGATCTAGATCCTGACCAATATTTCCTCTACTTTTTCCCATCCATGTGCAAAATACATTTTGTTATGGGCACTGAGGCATTTGTTGATCTGCACCACCAACAGAAACACATGCTGCCAGTTGTGGACACTTTGCTAATCAGCTGGGAGGCACCTAAATCTCTCCTGGACAGCTGTCCAAGCACTCAGTTTACAGGGAACATAGTTCCTGACTACTTATCTAGGATCTCAGACAGGGCTGTTCCGGGGTGGCTAGTCTGAGCCTTAGTCACCACATTGCTATTTTTAGCGCACAACTAGTGCATCAATGTTGACCTGAGATGGGCATTACACAGTTGTAGACATTGCCTTGGACACAGATACACATCTGGCTGATCAACTAGCACAGTAACTCACAAAATTGCCAGTTCTGCACAGACGTCCATGCTCTAAAGCCATGGTCACCAACCTGTTGATTGCGAGGCCTCGACAAGTTGATTGTGAGGCGTTCTGGGCCCCCTCATTTCCCCCCACCTCCAGGAAGCCCCACTAACTACCTCCAGCGACAATGGAGGTAGTGGCGGCTTCCTGTTGGGTGGATGGAAGTCCTGAGCTGCGCGTCACTTCCAGTGTTCCGGAAATGCGCTGGCTGCTTCCTTGCCCCAGGTCTGTGGCGTGCTGGAAGCTTACTGGGGGAGTCCCCAGAGGTGCACTCCAGGACTTCCCTTCTTCGTGGGAGGGGAGTCAGCCCCGAAGGGGGCATGCGCAGGGGCTTCCCTGCTCCACGGGAGACCCAGAGGAGGCGTGCGACGGGGCTTCCTTCCTCCGCGGAAGGGGGGATGGTGGCCCCAGAGGGGGTGCGTGCGTGCACGGGCTTCCCTGCTCCATGGGAGGCGTGCGTCCACCCTGCAGGAGGCATGCGACAGGGCTTCCCTCTTCTGCGGGGCAGGAGAGTCCTGGGAGGAAGCGGGTGCAGGGGACTCTGTCCCCACTGGCACCCTGTCCCCTGCCCTCCTGGCACCCTGTCCTCTCTCTCCTGCCCCCAGCCCCAGAACCCTGTCCCCAATGGCACACTCTGTCCCCTGCCGCAGAACCCTGCCCCCACTGGCACTCTGTCCCCTACCCCAGCATCCACTAGCACCCTTCCCCAACACCATGTCCCCTGCTCCCACCAGCAGAGTTGGGGCCACATTAGTGAGGCTTGGGGGGGTTTTGGAGGAGTTATTTTTTGCATCTCACTTGTGTGGTCCCAACTGACTTTTCTGTGGGTCAGTGACCCCTGATTCAAACAGGTTCCTCACCCTTCTCATAAATAAAGACAGTGTAGAAACTTTTTGTGTTTGACATAGTATTTTATTTAAAAATGAAGCCTGGCAAACAAATCCTCAATTGGGGCCAAGCCCTCATCTGGCCACAGCATCATAACACTCCTGCACCCTCTTTCCCCACAGACCCTAGATCTGAGCCCATCATACCCTGGAATCCCTTGCCCTGAGCCCCTCACATACCCCAACCCAAATTCCTGCACCCTCACATCCACAAGCCTGTGGCTTGCTTAGTACCCACAACCTTCCATCTGACCCCAACACTGGCCGGCCTGGAGCCCCCTCCCCGAGCCAGTGTCCCCTTCGCCACCTCTTCCTGCATCCAGATTTCCTCCCCGAGCTTGCACCTCTCGCCCCTTCCCACACCCAGATCCCTCATTCCCACCCCAGAGCCTACACATCCTGTCTCAACCCAGCGAGGGTACAGCTAGACTGCAGGAGTTTTTCAGGATTCTAGAGATATCCCAGAAAAACTCTTCTGCACCCAGGGATGTGTTTGTTCTGCTTTTTTTAGTGGAAGCGCAAACATGCTCTTTCGGTAACCCCTGTATTCCTCTTTCCATGAGGAATAAGAAGGCTTCCAAAAGAAGGGTTTTTTTCTGATATTTGGTCCAATCTAGACAGGCCAAATGTTGGAAAAACCTCTTCCTACAGAAGAATTGAGAAAAGAAAAAAAAAAGCAGCAAGCAGCAGTATAAGGGTTGGGGATAGCAAGTGATGGAGAAGAGGAAAATAGAGAGGGCAGGGCGGGGCTTTAAGGAAGGGGTGGGGTCTTGGGGGAAGGATGGGGCAGTAGATCTTGGCTTGTTCTGTCATTTAAAAAGTGATCTTGGGCGTAAAAAGGTTGGAAACCATTGCTCTACAGAAAGAAGCATATATCTAGGTGAGTGGCTCCTTCCCAGGAATACCCCAACTTTCTAGTGCCTAACATATCCAGAACGGTTTCTACAAAACAGGGATGTAATTCTGGAGACTTTGCTCCTCCCCATTGTCAATTGTGGACTTTTCTACCCCTTTTTGTTCAAAGGAGCCCAAGTTCTAAACTAGTAGCTAATGCTGTGTTTTATAACTCTGCGGAAGAGCTAGTTAGATTCTATTCTGTCTCATCAAAACTAGCAGGAAATGCCCACTTCCAGTTATATTTGTTACTGGTGCAAGATGAAGAAAGAACCCAGCGTGATTGAGACCCTAAGGTCTCGATTTCTGATTGGCAGTTGGTATCAAGCAGAGTACCCCAAGTGTCAGTTCTAGGGATGGTTTTGTGCAACATCTTTATTAAATGACCTGGATGAGGGGATGTATTGAACACTCAGCAAGTTCGCAGAGGACACTAAGCTAGGGGGAGAGGTAGATATGTTGGAGGGTCGGGATAGGGTCCAGAGTGACCCAGACAAATTGGAGGATTTAGGCCAAAATAAATCTGATGAGGTTCAACAAGATCAAGTGCAGACTATTGCACTTGCAAGAATCCCAAGCACTGCTACAGGCTGGGGACTGACTGAGTAAGCAGCAGTTCAGCAGAAAGATCTGGGGATTACAGTGGATAAGAAGCTGGATATGAATCAACAATGTGCCCTTGTAGCCAAGAAGGCTAACAGAATATTAGAGTGTATTAGGAGGAGCACTGCCAACAGATCCAGGGAAATGATTATTCTCCTTTATTTGGCACTGGTGAGGCCACATCTGGAATATTGCATCCAATTCTGGGCCTCTCATTACAGAAAGGATGTGGACACATTGGAGAAAGTCCAGTGGAGGGCAACAAACATGATTAGAGGGCTGGAGCATATGATTTACAAGGAGAAGCTGAGGGATTTGGGCTTATTTAGTCTACAGAAGAGAAGAGTGAGGGGGGATTTGATAGCAGCCTTCAACTACCTGAAGGGAGGTTCCAAAGAGGATGGAGAGAGGCTGTTCTCAGTAGTGACAGATGACAGAATGAGGAGCAATGGTCTCATGTTGCAGTGGGGAAGATCTAAGTTGGATATTAAGAAAAACTATTTCACTAGGAGGGCGGTGGAGCACTGGAATGGGTTACATAGGGAGGTGGTGGAATCTCCATCTGTGGAAGGTTTTAAGTCCCAGCTTGACAAAGACCTAGCTGGGGATGGTCCTGCTTTGGGCATCTGGATCCATGGGAGGGAGGCTCTGGAAGAATTTCACCACGATTTCAAGAGCTTCCATCGAATAGTCAATTAGCTGATTAAACACCATTTAACATCCCTACCCAGAACTCCATCCTATTTCCTCCCTTTTAGTCAACTTCAGAGCAGCGTAATTTGATTGTTTTACATTTGTGTTTCATGCACAGAAGCAATCAAGGTAGTCAGTCAGGCATCAGATTTCTCAAAGGATAAATAAAGAGGAAGGTGAGACACACTAGCTGAACTCATGTCTGGATAACAGAGGACAAAGATTTCTTCCCTAAAACTGTAACTGCACTCAATTGGACAAATCTATGTGCAGGCTATCATTAAGGAGCATTCAAACAATTTAAACCGAAATCTGATCTACCTTAAATCCATTATAATAAAATCCCCAATGCAGATTCTGAAAGGGACCTGGGAAGGTCCTCAAGTCCTGTGCCTTTCATTGAATTAAGACTAAGTAAACTTAGGCCATTCCTGACAGGTGTTTGTCCAACCTGATCCTAAAAACCTCCAAGTAGGGGGATTCCACAATCTCCTTTAGAAACCTATTCCAGAGCTTAACCACCCTTAGAGTTGGAATTTTTTTCTTAATATCTAACCTAAATCTTTCTTGCTGCAGATTACATCTATTACTTCCTGTCCTACCTTCAGTGGGCATGATGGACTACTGACTCACAATCCTATTTACAACCACCCCTAATGTATTTGAAGATGTATTATCTGATAAAGATTTTTTTTCAGGATTTTAAAGTACTTGAAAATCTGCCATCACCATAAGCCTTGATGTAAAATCTACATGCTCTAGTTACGCTAAACAAAACTCTACCCATACCCTACACTTCACCCAAAAATGAGGATAAAAATCAGAGATTAATATTTGCTGTCAGAAGCCAAGAAGAGACACCTGCTCAATTCAGTTTGTCAACCCAGTGTCTTTTAAGTGTGCACTTGTTATACTAACACTTGTGATAATTTCCTTTGTACCCACCCTGTCTCAGCATAACAACTAGCTAATGCATGAAGAACACTGATCTCTAAACATTACATCAAGGACAAGAGAGGAACAAAATACAGGTCTATGTAGCACTTTAAAGACTAACAAGATGGTTTATTAGATGATGAGCTTTCGTGGGCCAGACCCACTTCCTCAGATCAAATAATGGAAGAAAATAGTCACAACCATATATACCAAAGGATACAATTTAAAAAAATGAACACACATGAAAAGGACAAATCACATTACAGAACAGAAGGGGGATGTGGGGGGGGGGGGGGAAGGAGGTGAATGCCAGTGAGTTAATGATATTAGAGGTGGGGAAGGGGAGATGTCTGTGAGTTAATAGAATTAGAGGTGATAATGGGGGAAGCTATCTTTGTAATGGGTAAGATAGCTGGGGTCTTTGTTAAGTCCCATGCGGAGAGTGTCGAATTTTAGCATGAATGTCAGTTCAGAGGATTCCCTTTCAAGTGCAGATTTGAATGTCTTCTGAAGTAGGATGCAGGTTAGCAGGTCATTCAGACAGTGTCCTTTCTGGTTGAAATGACAAGCAACTGTTTTTTCTTTGTGATCCTGTCTAATGTCTGTTTTGTGGGCATTGATTCTTTGGCGAAGTGTCTGAGACGTTTGTCCAATGTACATAGCAGACGGACACTTTCGGCACATGATAGCATAAATTATATTTCTGGAGGCGCAGGAATATGTATTCTTGATCTTATAACTCACTTGGTTAGGCCCAATAATGGTGTCAGCAGAGTGAATATGTGGACAAAGCTGGCAGCGGGGTTTGTTGCAAGGGAAAGTACCAGGGTTGGTATTAGTGTGGTATGTCCTGTGGTTGTTGGTAAGAATCATCTTGAGGTTAGGTGGCTGTCTATAGGAGACTATGGGTCTGTCTTCCAGAGCTTCTTGGAGTTTAGTGTCCTGTTCCAGTATAGGCTGTAATCTATTGATAATGTGTTGGACAGGTTTAAGTTGGGAGCTGTAGGTGATGACAAGTGGTGTTCTATTGTTGGTTTTCTTGGGTCTGTCTTGTAGTAGATGGTTTCTAGGTATTCGTTTGGCTCTTTCAATTTGCTTTTTTATTTCTCCGGGTGGGTAGTTGAGGTTTATAAATGCTTGGTAGAGATCCTGAAGTTTCTGGTCTCTGTCTGTGGGATTAGAGCAGATGCGGTTGTATCGAAGGGCTTGGCTATAGATGATGGATCGTATGGTGTGTTCTGGATGGGAGCTGAAAGCATGTAGGTAACTGTATGAGTCAGTGGGTTTTCTGTAGGGGGTGGTGTCTAATTTTCCATTGTTGATTTGTACTGTGGTGTCCAGGAAATGGATCTCTCGTGTGGAATGGTCCAGGCTGAGGTTAATGGTGGGGTGTAGGTTGTTGAAATCTCTGTGGAATGTCTCCAGTGTTTCTTGGCCATGCGTCCAGATCATAAAGATGTCATCGATGTAGCGTAAGTAGAGAAGAGGTAAAAGGGGACGGGAGTTGAGGAAACGTTGTTCTAGGTCAGCCATAACGATATTAGCATACTGTGGGGCCATGCGTGTATCCATGGCTGTGCCGCTGATCTGGAGGTATAAGTTGTTCTCAAGACTAACACGTCTACATTTCTACCACTATTCTACAAGAGAGGAACACACATTCATGTGCTCGTTCATTCATTATTCTGAAAGCACCAGATCATCCATACCTCTTCAAAGACAGATATCACCAAGCTCATCTGATCGATTTTTGGTTCCGAACCTTTTTTATGTCAGGGACCAACAAACCCATTCACAAACCTTTGGTGGACCAGTAAAAATCGTATTTGCATATTTGCATATTATGCAAATGAATATATACATTTAATGTTATCTGACCACCTAGCCCCAGCCCAGCCCCTTGCTCCCCAGTGCCTAACACCTTTTGACCCCTACCCTTACACCCCAGACCCTTTGACCCTTTAACCTCTGATCCCTACAGCCCATGCTAACACCCTCTTGTCCTGTGATCCCACCATGCCCTTACCCAACATCCCTTTGCTTCCCCACTCCCACACTCCCCAGAATGAGGCTGTCCCCCTAAGAACGTGGCTGTTACTGATGCGTGGAAAAGGTGAGCAGCTGTTGGCAACGCACCCGCTTTCTCCCCAAGCACATCTTTACCCATGGAGGGTGCGAGGGGAGGGAGTGTGAAGCCCTGGCTGGGCCACCATTACTGAGGGGGAGGAGGGAGGAAGGCGCCTTCTCCTCTGTTTCCTCCTGCTGCCACCCCAGCGCTGCTGCTGGCAAAAATGGCCACATAGGCAGAGCATGGAGCCCCGTCTGGCTGCCATTACAGAGGAGGGAGGGAAGTGCCTCCTCCTGCTGCTGCTGCAACCCTACTGCCACTGCCGGCAAAAACAGCCACACAGGAAGGGAGAGCAACCGTTCGAGGCATACATGGCTCCCTCCTCCTTCGTGCCCCCTCGCTCCCCGAGAGCAGAGGAGGGAGGAAGGCACCTCTTGCTCCTCCTCCTCCTGTCGTGCCTCAGCCACCATGGCTGCTGGCGCTGAGTGGCCATGAACAGCCGGCTTGAGCATCAGCAACCGCTGCAGCCCGGCCACGGTCCACAGCCCAGTGATTTGGAACCACCAGCTTGATGGACAGGTACCTCAGCAGCAGAAAGCAACATTCCATGTTCCTCCTTTGCGCGCTCGCTCTCGCGCGCGCACACACACAAAATTTTTTTAGCAGGCTGACCAGCAGCCCAGCTTAGTCCTGATTTGTGATGGGTCTGGGACCTACCTCCGTTGTGGCTCCGCATTTTAAGCATATTAGAAACCGGGCGGCTGGGCAGCCCAGCTCAGTTCCAGGTCACGCCGGGTCCAGGAGCTCAGACCACCCCCTAAACAGGGACTGCTGCCACCTCATGCCGCTGCCTCTTTATCAGAGGCAGCAGCACAGGGCAACAGGCAGCCAGTCCACAAGGGGAGCTAGTTTTTAAACTGGCTCCCCTCATGGACCAGCTCCCACCTGGCATCCCAAACTGCTGACTCGGATACAGTGGCAGCAGTGCAGAGTAGCAGGGGTCTTCTCGGGTGAGAGACCAGAGCACACTGGCTGCCAGCTCCACCCCCAAGGACTATAGAATAGTCGAATAACCAATAAAAATTCATGAGGTTACTCGACTATTCAATTAACCTATATTTAACATCCTTACTTACAACAGTTTTTTAAGGTTTTTGGACCTATAAGCAATATTATAAAACTGTGCTGCAAACTAAAGCAAGAGTGAGACTAGTGAGAGCATTCAAGGTAGCATTCTCAGTAGCAGGAGTTCTTATAAAGACCTTATTCACACTGACCCAGACTTTAAGGTCAGAAGGGACCATTATGATCATCTAGTCTGACCCCCTGCACAGTGCAGGCCACAGAATCTCACCCACCCACTCCTGGAATAATCCTCTCACCTATATCTCAGATATTGAAGCCTTCAAATACTTTGAAGACCCCAAGATGCAAAGAATTCTTCAGCTGTGATCTGTACCCCATGCTACAGAGGAAGGTGAAAAACCTTCAAGGCCTCTGCCAATCTACCCTGGAGGAAAATTCCTTCCTGACACCAAATATGGCAATCAGCTGAACCCTGAGCATGTGGGCAAGACTCAACAGCCAGACACCCAGAAAGTTCTCTATAGTAACTCCTATCATCCCTCCATTTGGCCTATTTACCACTGATAATGAAAGGTCAATTAGTTACCAAGATCATGTTATCTCATCAAACCATCCCCTTCATAAACCCATCTAGCTTAATCTTGAAGCCAGATAGGTCTTTTGCCCCCACTACTTCCCTTGGATGGCTGACCAAACAAGTTGCATTACAATGCTTCCAGAAACAATATCTAAATGAGACTAACTAGCACAATTTTGTTCCCAGTATGGACAAGCACTATTCCAAAGTCTGCTGTAGTTTAAGGCAGTGTTCTCTGCAAGCTGTGCACTTGTGCAGCCATTCAGGGGAGATTCAAATGCTGCCCTGCTGATTAGCGGAGTGCCCACAACTAGGGTTTTTTTCCTACTTGTGATGTACACATAAGAACGTATTCCGTACATGGATGGAAACAATTAGAGGGAACATTAGAGGGTTTTAGGGTATTACCTTCACATTCAGAGGATGGCAGCAAAAAAGACTACATCACGAAAAGAAGAAAAGGACTGTCCACCCAACAGTCTCTCTGCTAATGGCTATTCCTTTGCAAATTTCCCTTTCGGAGTTCAGTAAGATAGTTAGAAGGCATGTTTATTATATTAAAATGAATATCGTGCCATTCGGTGATGCATAAATGATGTGTCTGCATTGACAACTGTCATGTTCTCCAAGCACTAACACCAGCTGAAGCTGCACTGAGGCTAGTGTAATAGTGAGAGATTTGAGAAAGACCTTAGCACAGAAAAGGTCTTCAGATCCAACCTCAACTTTGCCCACATGAGAAGAAGTTCCATCATTACAACAAAGAAGACAGCGAGTACCTTCACCATACCTCCCCCAAAAGTTAAATGGTAACAGAGTGCTAAACTTACAGGGCAGTTCCAGGCCAGAGTGCACGGTGGTATTTTTGACAGTTGGGGGAGAGTGGCGGCCGTCATCCATGTCCTGCTCCGTACACTGAGCCTCTCCGTGGATCACCGCTAGTCCCAGACGCAGTCTCTCAGCATAAGACTGGGCTCTGCATGAAAACCAGAGCAGGTTGGGGGGGGGAGGGGGAGGCGGAGAGAACGCATGAGAACAGCACTGGAAAGGCCCTCTAGCTTGATATACTTTTTAATCACGTTTAATCCTTGCCTACAATGAAGAAGGGAATTTAGGACCCTGCCACTGTGCCACTAAACTTCCCAACAAGCTCCTTCCAATTGTGTAGACTGGTGCTAGGAAATAACTCCTTTTAAACACACAGTCTTCCAATATCCCAGCACCCAGTACCTCCCCTCTTCTCTAGCCCCTCCATTCCATTACCAGTAGGTTTTTTGTGTTCAAAAACCAGGGAGATGCGGAGCAAAGCCACGGAGGACCCGGGAGGCGGGACTGCGGTGCATCTCGGTCCCCTGCCAGCGTCTCCCTGGTCTGCTGGGGGGGGGGGGGGGCAGCTAGTACGCCCCCCCCCCGTCCCCCAAGCAGTCCAGGCTTTTCTCCGGACGCCTGTGGTAGAGCAGCTGGGGCGCTGCCAGTTGGTCCCGCAGCGCCGCTCTGGGCGCTACTGGACCAACCCGGCAGCACCCCAGCTGCTCTGCACCAGGCGTCCTGATTCAGCCGCTGCTGGTCAGTTTCAGCAGCGGCTGAATCAGGACGCCTGGGGCAGAGCAGCTGGGGTGCTGGTGGATTGGTCCAGTAGCGCCGAGGAGCGGTGCTACTGGAGCAACCCAGCAGCTCTGCCCAGGCATCCTCAAGTCAGCCGCTGCTGAAACTGACCAGCGCTGACTACAGG
Organism: Pelodiscus sinensis; assembly: GCF_052426305.1. Taxonomy (NCBI): domain Eukaryota; kingdom Metazoa; phylum Chordata; order Testudines; family Trionychidae; genus Pelodiscus; species Pelodiscus sinensis. The sequence goes on from NC_143071.1 coordinate 20,339,915, forward strand.
AAGCCCGAGGCAGAGTTGCTCTGCCCCGGGCTTCCTGGAATCAGCCGCTGACCAGTTTCAGCAGCAGCTGACTTGGGTGTCGCCTGGGGTTCTTAAGTTGAATCTGTATGTAAGTCGGAACTGGCGTCCAGATTCAGCCTGTTGAAACTGATCAGAGGCTGATTCCAGGAAGCCCGGGGCAGAGCAACTCTGCCTCAGGCTTCCTGTAGTCAGCCGCTGGTCAGTTTCAGCAGCGGCTGAATCTGGACGCCAGTTCCGACTTACATACAGATTCAACTTAAGAACAAACCTACAGTCCCTATCTTGTACGTAACCCAGGGACTGCCTGTACCGTGTATAGCGGTTCTGCCATTAGTGTTGCTAGCTCTTCGACTCTCCTGCTGGAAGTGATGGCTATCTGAAAGGCTACTTTCATGGAAAGGGGTAGCCACGAACAAGTTGCTAGAGGTTCAAAGGGTGGTTTAGTTAGGCTTTTAAGGATGTGGTTCAGGTGCCAGATGACTGGAGACCATACAGTTGGGAAAGTATTTTGGAGACCTGTAAGGAAGCGTTTAGCAAGTGGGTGTGAAAAGAATGAAGTCCCATCATTGGTTCTATGGAAGGCTGCTATTGCTGCTGCGTGAACTTTAATAGTGTTGAAAGAGAAGCCCATTTATTTTAGATCCAGTAGGTAGTCTAATATGATGGGGATAGGTATCGTGTTGGGTGGCATGGGATGGTTCTGTTTGATCCACTCAGAGAACCTCATCCACTTGTAAATGTAAGTTTTCCTCATGGATTCTCTTCTACTATTAATTAGAATCTGTTTTACTCTTTCTGGAGCAGGTATTTTCAGCATTTTGGAGCCAAGAAGGAGCCACGCCTGCAAGTGCAGTTTGTCTGGATTGGGATGGAAAATCCTGATGTGATGTGAATGACAAGCTTGTGTTGTGGGGGAAAGACGTGAGGATCTGTGCAGGTAAGGGAACCAAGTTTGCCTTGACTATGCTGGTGCAACCAAGACTACACAAGCGTGTTCTTGTCTGATTTTCGTGATGATTCTGTGTATTAAGGGGATCAGTGGGAATGCATATAAGAGGGTTGCGTCCCATTTCAGGGAGAAAGCGTTGCCTAGAGATCCCTTTCCCAGAACTGCTCTGGAGCAGAATAGATGGCATTTTTAGTTGGCTCTGGTTGTGAATTAAGTCTATGTCCGGCTGACTCCATTTGAGGAATACTTCCTTGAGGGCTCGAGAATCTATTTCCCATTTGTGATGATCAGGGAAGATGCAGCTGAGGGTGCATCTGCCGTCATGTTGAATACCGCCAGGACGTAGGTAGCTATGGGGGTGATGTGGTGGGTAATGCACCAGTTCCATAGTTTCGGTTCTTCTATGCATAGGGAAATAGATCGGGCCCCACCCTACTGGTTGATATAATACATGCAGGTGGTACTGTCTGTCATGACATTGATTGTTTTGTGAGCTATGTACTGTAGGAAGTGACAGCAGGCATAATGGATTGCTCTGAGTTCTAGGAAGTTGATGTGGAATGTTTGTTCGGTGAACAACCACTTGCCTTATACAGTGTGAGGACTCAATGATGGGCCCCCTATCTGTGGTGATAGTAACAATGGTGGTTGGTTGTTGAAAAGATACACCCCTGCAGTATGTTGGTCGGGTCCATCCACCAATCCAGAGAGTTGAGAACGCGTGGTGGAATAGTGACAGTTTTGGAGAGGGGCGGGGTCCTTGGAAGGGATGTACAGTTGTAGGTAGCCAAGCTTGGAGACACCTCATGTGTTGTCTGGCCAACCACACCATATAAGTGGTTGCAGCCATGTGACCCAAGATTTTGAGGCATTTGCGCACTGTTGTAGTTGGGGTTGTGTGCGCCGCAATTATGAGGTTCTGGAGGGCCTCAAATCTGTGTTTGGGCAGCGTTGCCCTGACTAAGATGGTATCTATGTGTGCTCCTATGAACTCCAGAGTTTGAGTGGGTTGGAGTGTAGATTTCTGGTAATTTATGTGGAAGCTTCCACATAAATTAGGAGGCTGATAGTAATCACTTCCTGCTGGCGTAGGTGTGCAGCAACAGTGGCCAGAGTCTTAGAGAAAACTCTAGGGGTTGCCAAAAGGCCAAATGGAAGAACACAATATTGGCAGTGTCCCACAGTAAAGCGTAGGAAGTGTCAGGGAGCAGAATGTATTGTTATGTGGAAGTATGTGTCCTGAAGATTGAGAGCTGAGAGCCAATCTCCATGATCTAATGCTGAAATAATTGTTGCTAACGTCACCTTTATGAATCTTCTGTATATTACATACTCACTGAGCCTCCTTAGATCTAAAATGCATCTCCACCCGCCTGTTTTCTTTTCCACTAGAAAGTATGTTGAATAGAATCCCCTACCTTGAAAGGCTGTTGTCAGTGGCTATAACTCTCCTATATGCAGAAAGTGTTGAACCTCCTGTTGGAGGAGGATGTCACGAGAGGGGTCCCTGAAGAGGGACGGGGAGGAGGGTTGGGGAGAGGGAACAGCAATGAAGGTGATAGAGTAGTTCACATTCATGAGCTCTAGTACCCATCTGTCTGATGTTATTTGTGCCCATTGGTGTAAAAAGTGCCGTAGGCAGTGACTGAACTGAAGTTGTCCAGCTGGTGATGTGGTCATAGCAGGGGTGTGTCTGTGACTCCAGATCAAACCTTCAAACTTGCTGCTTAGATGATGAAGGTTGGGACATTGTGAGTTGTTGTTGGCACTGAGGTCTGCGTTTTTGTCTAAAATCTTACTGAGGCTGCTGTCTGTACTGCTCTCTAGGTCTTGGATAGGTGTTGTATCTGAACCTCTTATTAGGTGGTGTGTACGTGCCAAAGAGTTCTCAGTGTTGTTCAGGAGCCCTTCAGAGAGTGTAAGACCTCATCCGTTTGTGGCGAAAAGGTCAGTTTTATCAAATGGGAGATCTTCTACTTTGTGCTGTAGCTCTCTAGGTATACCAGATGCCTGGCGCCATTAAGCTCCATGAATGATGATGACAGTTGCAGTGGTGCGTGCTGCGATGCTGGCCATATCTATAGAGGATTGTAACGTGGTGCGTGAGATAGTGTGCCCCTCCTGCAAAATAGTCAGGAATGTTGGCTTTTTGTGCTCCGACAGGAACTGGAGGAGCTCTTGTAGTTTGGAGTAGTTCATATAATCATAATTGGCGAGCATGGCAGTATAGTTAGCTGCCCTTAATAGTAGGGCTGCTGATGAGTATACCTTTCTGCCCATGATATCAAGCTTCTTAGCTCTTTGTCTTGGGGAGTAGATCTCATGTTTGGCTTTATGTCTGGCTGAGTCAACCACCAGGGAGTTAGGTGGTGGATGTGGAAAAAAAAAAAGTCCATGCCATTAGGTGTGATTAACTATTTATGGTCAGCCCTCTTGTTGATGGGTGTAATTGATGGTAGGGTCCGCCAGATATTATCGGCAGGGTCCATAATGGCCTCAGCCATTGGAAGCACGATCCCTGAAGATGGAGGTTGCAGTGTATACAAAAGTCTGTACTGTTTTACTTGTACCTTTTCCAGGTCACATTCCTGTGCTAGAGCCACTCTCTTGAAAAGTTCCTGGAATTGTTTAGAATCATCCGATGGTAGTGGGGATGATGGCCTCATCAAGTGATGATGAGGAGTTGAATAGTGGGGATCTGTCTTCCCCTTCTGAGAGTGAGTCCTCCACCTCTGATTGTAAACGTTCTGGGGAGTTCGGTGCCGTGTCTCTGGGTCCAGGCTGAGAGGATAGTGGTGGTCTCTTGGATGGTGTGGAAGGAGCAGTATGATGGCTATTGCGAGACTAGGTATCCCAGGGATGCCACTGGTTGGGATAAGGAGGTGGTAGTTAAGGCCAATGGTGTGCATACCAGGGAGATCGTTAAAGTGGGTGCAATGGTCTGGAGGAGCAGGATTCCCAAGGAGGGTATCGCTGAGTAGGGCTGGAATGCTGAGAAGAAAAGCAGCTATGAGAACCGCTGCCAGCCTCACTTGGCGAAATAGATGGAGATAGTGACCTGGGTGAATGAGCAGACCACACCAATGATGACAGAGATGGTGGTACTGATGAAGCACGGGCTAAAGGTGATGTATGGTTCTGTGAATAGTCAAGCAGCGGTGCCAAAGCAGATTGTGGTTGATGCCGCTGATGGCGTAGGAGATGGTACCTTCAGAGGAGGCAGGGCGGTGTGGGGTTTCTTAGGTGCCACATGTGGTGCCATCTCCTGTGTCATTTTCAGCACGGATATGTGGTATTTCGGCCGGCACCATGGATTCAGCCAGTGTGGCTGGTGCCGATGTTTTCTGTCTGGGCTCTGAATGAGCTTTCTTCTGCGTCATCGAATGTTTAGGCGGTGCTGTACCAGAGGTGCCAGGCTTATCTCCTATGCTCACACCAGCTGAGCTTGGTCCTGGAGGTATTGAGTTCACCGGTCAAACCGGGGTTTTTGCCTCCGACCCTCGTCCATACCTCTTGATTTAACCGGTTCCTTGCCTCTGGGGGGCAAGTCATTACACTGTGGCTGAATCGATTTTTTGTATTGGTATATCTTCAGCCTATTGGCGCGGCTGTGTTGAGCTCTGGCTGTAAGACTGGAGCAGTGTGTGCACTTTTGCATCAAGTGGGCCCTCCTGAGACACTTTATGCAAGAGGCATGACCGTCTAAGGCTGGCATAGCCTCCCATCAAGAATCACAATGTCTGAAGCCTGGAGAGCCAGGCATGGGGACAAATGGGGTAATGAACAACAAAGAACTGTTTGTTTGTTTTTTAAAAGGAAAAATGGGGGGCGGTGGCTAGGGTAGGAATCGAATCTTAGAATTAAGGAGAAAACTGAGAATTAACAAATTTTATTGCCTTTTTTTTTTAAAGGTGAAGCAAGGGCGAGTCAGTGGAGCTCCATATGCTGCTGAGGATGGTAGAGAAGGAACTGAGGGAGCTGTGCCACACATGTGCCTAAAGAATACAAATGGCACAAGGAGGCGCCATGGCGCACTGCTACACAAATCTCCCGTCACTGGCATGAGGACACACCAGCACCCAAAGCCATGGGGACATCACTTGAAGTATAACAGACCCTTACTGCAGCCATCATTGTACAATGGTGTGGGGTCATGGGCTAGATCCAGTTTTCCTAATAATACTCTCCATATTAGCACTGAATAGAGGCAACAGGTGTGACTATGTAGTCTGTCTCTACCTGATACTGGCTCTATCACCCTTTAAACGAGCGAGAAGCTCAGACAACTTCTAACACCCAGGTAAACAGAAACTGTTCAATACTCCAGCTGCTAGGAGTTCCAAGTCTGGGCCTCCCACAAAGTGTAAAGGTTGGTTGTGTGACAATCCAGACACTTGCACCAAATAGATTGGTGGCACTAAGTTTGAATCCAGTGTTTTACTGCAAAACAGTTGGACAGACAGATTTATTGTCTCAGGAGACAATGCATTCCATAATACCAGATCACAGCAAGTTTTATCAAAATGTACATCCAGACAGCCAGGAAGCAAATTTACCTTTTCGCTGCATCAGGAGATTTGGCTACAATAACTGCATTTCTGTAATTTGGAATCTGGATTAAAAAGAAAAAAGTTACTAAAATGTAGAGTACTGAATACTTTAATATATATAGTACTTATTCTTAACTCATTACAGTTTGGGTGGACAACTGTGTCTACATCTTTATAATCAAGGGCAATAGTGGGAGAACCTCATGCTGTAGTACTAATGAAAGGAAAAAATTCCATTCTAACACCAGTGATATAAAGGGCAGTAAGAAATGTGTATATAAGCTGCACCAAAATATTATGTAGCACTCAAATTAGTGCTCAAAATACTTCAAGCAATACAATTAGTTCATAGAATTCACTACAGATTGAACCCCTCTAGTTTGGCGCATTCAGATCTGTCAACATCCATGGTCCGGCCGATGTCCACTTAGGGTTTTGGGCAAGTTTCCCCCAGCCCCCTGAAGCAGTGGTTCCCAAACTTTTATTATTCTGTGGACTGGCAAACCCATTCACACACTTTTGATGGATAGGTAACATTTTACTTACATATTTGCATATTCATTGTGCAAATATGCAAGTAAAATTATGCCTGTCCGTCAAAACTCCTGGCCCCCAGAGCTGCTACAAACAGCCAGCTTCAGCTCTGGCAGTCACCACGTGGCAGACAGCAGTGGCAGCTGAAGCCAGCTGTTCATGGTAACTGTGGGGGCAGGGGCACACCCCAGCTCTGAGACCCCCCCCCCCAGTGCCATCCATAACCCCAAGAGGCCCCCTCCCACTCCTCCATTACCCCCCAGCACCAGCCCAACCCCAGAGTCCCCTGCACCCAACCACCTGTGCCAGGCTCCTGCCCTCACAGCCCCCCAGTGCCCACCCCCCCAAACTCCTCAGCACCAACCCCCTACACCTTACAGCCCCCCCCCATCACCAGATCCCCCAGTGCCAGTGCCTCCTGTTTCCAGAGCCCCACTATACCCAACCCCTTCAGAGCTCCCCCCAGTGCCAGTCCCCAATATTAGCCCCATCCCCAGAGCCTCCCAGTGCCAGTCTGGCCCCTGTAGCCCCTCCACTACTAGCCCCATCCCAGAGCTCCCTCAGTGCCAGCTCCCCACCCTGGATGTTGCAGTGCACCCCAGTATCAGCTCCACGCCTCTTAGAATCTCCACCCCTTAGAACAGTGTTTCTCAACTTTATTAAAAAAGTACCCGTTTCAAAAAAAAAAAAAAAAAAAAAAAAAAAAAAAAATTGTAAGTACCCCCTTTAAAAAAAAAATTGTAAGTGCCTCCAGTACCTACAGTTTTCAGAGAGAGACAAATTTATTCTACCATTGCAACACATTTGTTTAAACAACTCCATCGTAGCCGGGCGGACGATGACATTTTTGGGTGTAAAAAGTACAAAAATAATAAAGCTCTGTAAAACAAAAATTCAGTTTTCTCCAAATTTCAGTTGTGTTGGGGTACTCGAGAGAAGTCTGGAGTATGTCCAGGGTACTCGTACCACTGGTTAAGAAACATTGCCTTTGAGTTCTCCACTACTACCCCTGCCCCCTTCACCTAGCCTTGTGCTGCCTCCCAGCTGGGCGCTGCTGCCATGGTCACAGCTACTCTAAGACTGCCATTCTTGGTGCTGCACGGTCCTCCTGCCTTGCAGCAAACTGCTCTTCTGTCTTCTGAGACACAGGGCAGGACAGGCATCTCCCAACAGCTTCGGCGGGAGAGGAGGTGCTGGGCAGTATACCACAGCCCTAGCCCCCAGCACCACTGTGGCCCGGCAGCCAGCGGTTCACGGCCTGGCACAGATCTGTGGAACAGCGGTTGGGAACCACTGCTCTAAAGTTTGTTTATAGCCACCAGTCCTCATTGTTCTATGCTGTTATTTAGTTCTAATTTATCTGAAATGTCTTCTAAGAGCCCAGTAAGCAGTGGAAGTGTTGCTAGACAATCATGACCTCCCATGGTTTGGCAAATCTCTAGTTCAGCACTGGTCATGTCCCAAGGGTACTGGCTGGGTCCTGAGGATACCGGCTGAGAGAGGTTCAATCTGTATTAAGAAACATTTTGTCATTCTTCACCACCTTTCATTATTGGCTTCAACAACTATAAAAGGTGCACACTGCAGAACACAGCTATTTCTTTGGGTACATTTACACCCGATGCAGAAATATCTACACTAGCTGCGTTCAAGCTAGCATGGTAGCAGAAGGGTAGCCATAGTGGTGTAAGTGGCAAGATAAGCTAATTGCTTGAATACTTTGGGTGACAAGCCTGTCCCAGCATAAGAAATAGAATTGCACTAGCCTCAGAGCTAGAATGGGTATATCTACCAGAGATAGAAGTGACACTGAGATGGAGGGCAGGGACAGCTGGGTACCCCTCTTTGTTAACTTGTTGGCTTGGGAGGGGGAGGTGTGCATGTGTGCGTGCGTCCACATATGCATGTCCCCTGCTCTGCAGAGCTGGGGTTGGGCGGCCGGCACATGTGGTGCACCAAGGCCTAGGCTATGCCATGCTATTCTCCACGGGCAGTGTGCAGGGTTGGGGAGCCCCTTCTCCAGTGCCCCGCTGTGCCCAGCTGGGCTGGAGACAGCCCTGGGCACTGCCTGCCAGCAAAGAACTGGGCCGGGCAGGGAAGAGACTCTGCTCTCCCCACCTCTCTTCGCCATCACTATTTTGGCTCTTCGTCTTTAACAGGTTGGCCACCCCTGCTATATATCATCAGATAAAGGTTAAATGCAAATGAATATGGATAAAACGTGAGAAACCTTACTTCTTCCTGTATATACTGTAGCAAGAAAGGAGATGCCCTTAAGTTGTCTACTGGAAAACTGAAGAAGCCTTGGATTTCCTTTTGATGAAGATCCATAGTGATAATGTGTGTTAAACCTAAACACACCAAAAAAAAGAGTGAATCACTAAATAGCCTCTCCTATTCTCAAATGTTTTCTGGAATATACAATCCATGTGTGTCCAAATTTCATGTTCTCTAACTTATCCTATGTCAGTATACTTTAGGCCACATTTTAACAGATGCTTCAAAGCCTTTTCTTGTACCAGCTTATACGAGTACTGACAACCAGCCACTGACAACGCAGCACCAGAGAGAACATAATATAGGCATATTAATACAGCATCCCTAATCAGATATTTATGGATCATCCCCAGATACAACTGTAACAGATAGATGAACAAATATTAATTTCCCCAACAGGGGCTGAGAACTTGGGGCTTGCCTCCAAGTATCAGAAGGGAGGTAAGGAAGGACAGCTGATTCCCAGGGGTTCATGGTAGTTGAACAAATTATGAAGGCCAAAATTCTTGCTGCCTTCTTGCATGACTCACTCACCTGCTTTGGCTAGCATAGAAGCCAGCAGTTTGCAGACTATGGAGCCCCTCTTCCTCATTTTGCTTTGTTTGCTATAGGGGAAGTAAGGGATGACCCCAATAATATTCTTGGCGCAGGAAGTCTTCAGTGCATAAGCCATTATCAACAATTCCATTACAGCAGTGTTCACATCTCTAAGAGAGGTTTGAAAACCATTCCAAATATTAGTGAAGAAGTATTCTGATAACAATTCCATCCCACAGTCTCTAGCTTCTTTATTTAGTGTTCAGAAAGTAATTTGTTTTGCGCCTTTTTTAGATAAAGCTTCTAACATACATGATTTGATAAAATTAAACAGAACTTGCTACCAAAAGTCAAATTAACAGCTACCACTCCTCACCCTTAACTCTGATTCCTTGCTTTTTCCTTGTTTATGGCCTTTCACACCTTTTAGTGTTCAGGCTGTCAACTATAGAGAAAATGGGGTTTAGCTCTTGTAGCATTTGTTGAGTTAAATATACTAAAACCATAGACCTTCAATCAGCTTTTACCACAGACCAAGCTCTTAAATAGTAATAATGAACTTCTGTATAAGTTCTATAGCAAAAATAACATATTGGTACTATAAATCAAAGCTTGTCAAGGTGAACAAAAGGAGGGAATTTGTTCAACATGTGCAGCTGGCTTTATACAGAAACAAATTACCTTAGATCAACACACCCTGCTGCAACTTCTTCTAGAAAGTGATATCTTTCTCCAATACTTCATTGATCTCTATGTTAGTACGGTATAAGCTTCGTTATCTGGCATGTTGGGGAAATAAGGGTTGCTGGTCAAATATTCTGGCTAACAAAGTTCAAAGTGTGGGAGAGGGTTCCGGGCTGAGGCAGAGTATGGTATGTGGGTTCTAGGCTGGGGGTGCAAGCTGCAGGGTGGGGCCACAAATGAGAGGTTCACAATGAGGGGGATCCAGGCTGAGGCTGAAAGAGTACAGAAGGGGGTATCGCATAGAATCTCTGGATATACACTTTATATCTGCATCTGTGTATATGGATAGCTGTGGCTCATTTTTGCAGATATGGATGTGGATTAGGAATGTAATAGTTAAACTAATGCTAATCTGTTAATTGGTTAATCTATTAATTTTACCAGTTAAACTCCCAGTCACCGCTGGGAGCCTGCAGTGCTAGCAGCCCGTGGAGTTAGGGTTGCCAGATGGTTTCAACAAAAATACCGGACACACTTGACATTACATCTTATTTAGAAAATACTGGACATTTATATTTTCTCAATTTGTTTCCCAAACAGAAAGTTCAAATACTGGACTGCCCAGTTCAAAACTGGACACCTGGCAACCCTACATGGAGTGTTTAACCGTGTAACTGATTGAATTTCAATCGATTACATGGTTAGTGGTTTTCTTTTTAATTTTTACATCTTTAATGTGAATACAAATTTTGTATCCAATACCCACAAATTTGCAGGGTATCCATGATCCACACTCACACATGTGGATGCGGATATCCATGGCTCATTTTTATGTCTCCAGATGTGGATAAAGAATTTTGTATCCACACAGGAGTTCAATATAGGATGTTAAATTGCAGTTATTGGACTAATCGTGTAGTCAACACAATTAGCCAATAAAGACTGCTCTGCAGAGCTGCAGCAGCGGTAGCTCCAGGAGCCAGCTCAAGGCAGGCCTGAGTAGTCCCGGCTCTTGGTGGCCTGTAGCTCTGCATTTTAAATGGAGTAAGAGCAGCTGGACTCTCACTACATTTAAAATGCAGAGGTGCAGTGTCCCGGACCAGCGCAAGCCAGGTCTCCTTGCTCCTGGTGGCTAGAGCTGGCTGCTGCAAACAGGGCTTGGTGCCAGAGCAGCCTCTGTTCACATCAGCTGGGGTGGCCATGGACAGGGGCTGCTGCCAGAGTCATCCCTGGCCATCGTGAACAGAAGCTGCTCCGGCACCAGCCCGTTTGCAGCGGTCAGGGCTGGCTGTGGACAGGGACTGCTGCCACAGCAGCCCCTGCGCGCAGCCAGCCTGGTCACCACAAACGGGCTGGCTGGCAGTAGCAGCCACTGTCCGAGGAGAGGTCCAGCTCCCTGCTGGGACCCCCCACAGACAAGGGCTACCCCTGGCAAGCCATGGTCCATCTTGGGCAAAGGCTGCTTCGCAGCAGCCTCTCCTATCTTCCTCACCCCCCGCCCACTGCTTCTGATCGAGGCAATGGGGCGGGGGCAGGCAGCACTACAAAGATGTTGTTGGGGGGAACTGGCTTCTATGCTGGCTCCTGTCCCCCCCCCCTTTGCTGGACAAGGGAAGGGGGCGGGAAGCGAGTAGTCGATACTGAAGTTGACGATTACTCGCTAACAACTCTACTCTAGTATGGGATTCAGTCTCAAGCAGAGAGTTTGTGGGAGAAAGAGGGGAGAGTTAGGATGTAGGAGGGAGTTTGGATTCAAGAAGAGGATCTGGGCAGGGCTTTCAGGTGCCAGAGGGGCTGAGGTGCCCAATCCAGTTGGCACTCACCTCAGGTGGCTCCCCAGTAGTGGCAACATATCCCTACTGCTCCCAGGAGGAGGAGCGGCTAGGTACCTCTGTATGCTGCGTCTGCCTGCTGGCACTGACCCTGCAGGTCCCAGTGGCCACAGTTCCCAGCCAATGGGAACTGCTAAGCCAACATGGGAGTCCTAATGGTTATTTCTGTGCCTAAGAAAAACAGGGACATGTCACCACTTCCAAGGAGCCCCACAGAGCCAGGTAAGGAGCCTGCCAGACCTGTGCCAACTGGCTCAATTAAAATCAGAAATGCTGGTTTAATAGAACTGGCTGGTACAGGGCTGGATAATGCAGGTTTCACTGTATTTTGTTTAGCTCATTGTTAGAAGTGAAAATGTGAATGAGTTTTATTGTGAGAAAAGGAATCTCTAAAAGCCCAAACCATATTACAGACCACCATGATCAGGAAGTTCGATCTTCTGGCCACAGCAACGTTTACAGATCCCATGACCCCAGTACCTCTTGAGAAACCCACAAAGAAGAAAGATCAGATCTTAGGCTACAAGTTGTGAAAGCATGTATTTAACAAGCTTCCGCCAACATGATTTTTTTCTAATATATGCTGGAGTTCAACCAGATCAACATTTCATGATGAATATTTTGGAGAGAAAATTACTTTTGTAACTAATACATGTCATCCCTGCAGTCTGTATCATTAAGTTAGGATCCAAATCATGGAACATGTTTCCTTAAAATGTTCAGTGTAAATGAACAAGTGACTTCCCCTCCGTTGTCCAACTCCAAAAAACAGCACAGCATAAAGTGCAGACTAGGGATTTTAAATTTAGATTAATTGGCTAATCAAATAGTCAATGCAATTTGCATCGACTATTTGATTAGTTGACAAGGCCACCTCTGCCTTTGAAGTGTAGCAACAGTCCCAGGGTTGTTGCTACACTTCCAAGGTGAAAGCATTGCGGGGAGCATGGGGCCAGCGGGGGTTTCAAGCAATCACCTGCTGACCCCATGCTCCCTGTGGCATTTCAAAGTGGCAGAGCCACATGGAGCCCAGGTTCAGCAGGGGAGTCTATTAGCGTGTCAACTATCTGATAAGCATTTGCTTATTGGATAGTTCACTAGTTGTTCACATCCCTAGTGCAGGCAATATATTTTGCTGGAAGCCAGCATCTCTGCGCTACTCATGTTTTCAGGAGATGAAAGACAGGCTGCATCAAACAATAATATCAATGCTAAACCCCCCAAGCAACAGCTTCTATTGGGAAGATCCATTGAAAAAGGTGAATATTGAAACATATACCCAGATCATGGCAGAAAGACCTGGGAGAAAAGACCCATCTTAACTAACTTTGGGCATACTGACAAGACAGCTATGCTTTATCTATAAAAAACATTCCTTCAGCCCACTTTAGATAAGGAGAGACTTAAGCATAGTGTTGCTTTCCACTGAATATGGTGGTGTTGGTTACCAAATGTTCTATCCTATCCTGGCAATAAGCTTTGACTCAGCTATACGGGGATGAATGACAATTTAGAGCAGGGGTGGGCAATAATTTGTGGCCGAGGGCCACTTCAAAAATGTGTGAAGTGTCCAGGGGCCGCTCCGGAAGGGGCAGAGCCTAATCCGGAAGGGATGGGACCAGAATGTTTTTGGGCTTCCCCACCCCCAGACCATAATTGGACTGGAGATGGGGCAGCCCCTTTGCCCCCCCTTCCTACTAGGCGCTCATGCCCCTGGCAAGGAGGGAAGAGGCTTCCCACTCCCCCAGGCCATTAGCCTGGGAGTATGGAAAGTCTCCTCCCATTCTAACCCCGCACTGCGAGCACGTGGCACTTCAAAGTGCCACATGCTGCTCGCAGGGCAGGAAGACACATCACACGCTTCCCTGCCCCCAAGCCGATTGGCCTGGGAGCGAGGGAGCTGTGAGAAGCTTCCCTCACCCTGCTCCTGCCCCGCGCGAGCGTACAACACTCCTCGCAGGGTGGGGGGGGGGGGGGGGGAAGGGCAGAGGAAACTTTGCACACTCCTCCTGCCCTCAGGCCAATCAGGGCTTGGGGGCAGGAGAGTGTGTGATATCTCCTCCTGCCCTGTGAAGAGCACTTCAAAGCGTTGTGTGCTGCTCACAGGGCAGGAGGAAGCTTCACGCGCTTCCCTGCCCCCATATCCGGCCCGCAAAGGCCCTTTTGCCCACCCCTGATTTAGAGCCTTGTGGAAAATATAAGCACCACAGGTCGGAAAGTCCAGTGATATCCTCAGAACAAAGACATCCTTACCCACTCTATTACACCAGCTGTCATGAGGAAACTGTGAAATTATACATCAGTCCTTCAATACACCACTACTACACACAGATACACATCAGTATAACCCTACCGAATTCCCAGTCCAAACTGGTCAATTTCACAATTTCAGATGTTTACACAGCATTCTAAACATGGGGGTTCTGACTCAAAATGGGACGGGGGAGGAGGGCAGTTTGCAAAGTTTTTGTAGGGAGGAGTACACCTCTCCCAGCCCGTAGGGAGGGGACAAAAGGGTGTGGTAGGGTGAGCAGAGGGGAGAGCTGCTGCAGCTGAGGGAAAGGGGCTCCTCCTCCAGTCAGACAGCTCCCTGCAAGGTAGCTCTGAACCGCTGGGTGAGGCTCATTAAGCAGCTGTGCAACTTAGCAGGAACCTTGGTCTTGACCTATAGTTTGAAAACCACTGATCTAGTCTGACCTCATGCATGTTGTAGGCGGGGATGTTAACCAGTTAAGCACTAGCATTTAACCAGTTAACTATTTTAAGTCTCTTAAATTAGGCCTGGCACGCCTCAGCTGTGAGGTCCTGAGCACCCAGCCTGTCTCCTCTGCAGCTGGGGCTACTCCAGCTTCACTAGCAAGGGCTGGTTAACCATTTAACTGGTATGCATACCAGTAAGCCTCATGCTTATCAGTAAACTGTTTAACATCATCAGTTGCAGCTATGTTGGGCAAGGGAAATATGGTAAAAACCTCAATTCTGAGACTTCCGGGATGGTCTCTCTTCCACAAGTCCATTGCAACTCCTCAGAAGCCAGTGCAGGCATCTCAAGTTACTGATTGCTGAGACTGAGTAAAGGGCAGTACAGCCTCTCTCCGACTTACAAACTGGTTACAGACCAAGCAATTGGTCGTAACTCGGTTTGTTCGCAAGTCGGACCCCATTGAGTTACACGTGACCGCACTGTTTGTAAGCACAGATCGCGTTCGTAACTCAGGGTCCGCCATTTATGACAGTTTTGGTCGTAACTGCGAACGGTTGTAAGTCGACTGTTCGCAGCTTGGGGACCGGCTGTACTCTGACCACACTGAGTTCTACTTTCTCCCTGAATAGGGTTATGTTCCTGAAAGCTCTGAGACCAAGAGTAATCCAAGTACCATTCCATTCAACTACTGATTTGTTTTGTGCATCTCAAGTGTTATACAACTAACTAGTCCCATTCTAGCTTCATTACTTCCCCGATCTCTGGAAACTAACTTCTATTTGTTTCTTCGTGAACATTCTGAGTGTTTGTTAGCCTACTGGCTCTATTAGCCTGCATATACAAGAAAGCTTTGTGTGCTATGAAACACCCAGCCAAGAATTATATAAAACAGCCCCTGCCTCTCAGGAAGGCAAATGAACAAAGAGCCATTTATTTCCTTCAGTAGTATGGTCATGTCAGTAAGGCTGAGAGGTGAGAGAAGGATGCTATTCTCCATGTTACATTTTTGGCTTTTAAAAATGCACTGTTTAAAGGACACTTTGGAACTTTACATTTTATATCGCCTTTTCTTTATTTATATTTTTATGTCACAGAAAATTTTAAAAACAAACACAAATGAGGATTGAGTACCACTGATTTTAAAACCATGAAAATGACTATGTTCATTTCAGGAAAACAACCCATATATGACAAACATAAAAGAAAAAGAACGGAAGGAAAAGAGAAACTACAGTGGTGAGTGATGTATAACTGCACAAAAGCAAACTCACTTAAATGGCTGGTCACCTTTGCCTCCTTATGTCTATCACATTCATCCTTTCTGGAGGAAGTACTACACTAGAGGTTAAACCTCTCTAGTCCAGTACTTTCTGGTCAAGCAACATCTGTGGTCCAGCATGATTTTAGTTAGCCAGATGTCTATTTATCATGGGTGTGGCCAAGTTTCCTGCAGTCCTATAAAGTCTGTATACAGCCACAAGTCCTGGCTTTCAGTGTTCTGTGCTGTTATTTAGTTTTATTTTACCCCTATATGTCTTCAAAGAGCCCAGTAAACAGTGGAAATGTTGGTAATACTGCTAGACAATACTAATCTCTTATGGTTGAGCAAATTCTCTAGTTCGGGACTGGTTGGGGCCAACAGGTGCCGGATTAGAGAGGTTCAACTTGTACTCCTCATTCCCCAAAGGCCTGCACCAATGTTATTCTACAGACTCTATTACTCCTGGATTGCTTATTACCTTGAATCATAATCATGAAGTTTTCTTCTCTACCATGTAGCTTATCTTTAATCTTCCTGCAGTCTTTGCAATTTTCCAACATTACCTTGTGAAACTCAGAGTTATTTATGCTAGAGGTTTTTGATGGTGTGTCCACCCCACACAAAGCCCAAAGGGTTATGGTAGGTCAATTAACTGCATAAAGCTGCACCTGGAGGAGGAGCCAGGGAGCAATGAAGAAATTAGAGGACATTCAGCTGACAGGAGCAAGAGAGTCTGGATGAAGCCAAATAGCTGACAGTAGAATGGGCTATAGAGAGAGGGGGGGTGCAGTCAGACTCAGTGTGAAAGAAGGCAAGAAAGGAAACAGCCCAGGAATTCATCAATAATTTAGGACTGTGCAGACCTTGACTGCTTGTTGTAGAGCTTCTGGGCTAGAACCCAGTGTTGATGGTGGGCCTAGCTTGTCCTGGCCGGACACTGTGGGAAGTGGCACCATTAAGGGGCAGTGAAAGGGAAGAATGTCTGGGACACTGGGGTCACAAGATACAGAGAACACAACTTGCGCTGGAAGGGGAAACTACTGGGACCCAGCCAACAGGTCAAGCCACAAAGCAGGACAAGTTTCATCCCAAATGCTTAAGACTCAGATTGAATAAATGTAACTACAGGAAGAGGTGTGGACCTGGAAGAGCTAATTCCCAGATACAAACAGAAAGAGGCTCTCTAGTGGTGGGTAAAGCACCCAGGGACATGACTAAACTGGCTCAACAGTAGAGAGATGCTATTATGCAACACGTAGGCTCTCTCTATACTATCAAGTTGTCAACACCAAAAAGTCCACAAAACAAAAATCACCACAGGGTGTTCACACTTGCTCCCTTTGTTGACAGACCTTGTCCACACTGGGGACGTGCATCCTACAATGCAGTATTGTGGAAAGGCAGAGCTGATGGTTGCATATCTTGCTATTCCTTCCAGAGCTCTCCCATAGCCTCCTTAACTGCTAGGAGCGGCATCATGTGTAACTCTGCGAGCTCTTGGTTCTGATGAATGTCAAATCAGCATAGCAGCTTCCCTCCCTACCTCTGTAGCAACA
The DNA here is from genome assembly GCF_052426305.1 of Pelodiscus sinensis. Taxonomy (NCBI): domain Eukaryota; kingdom Metazoa; phylum Chordata; order Testudines; family Trionychidae; genus Pelodiscus; species Pelodiscus sinensis. The sequence goes on from NC_143071.1 coordinate 20,356,820, forward strand.
ATCTGCCTGCGGCTGTGTTCCTAGTGCAGGGCAGAACTTGAGTAGTCCAAGGATGTGCTTTGTTCCCTAAACTGAGCAGCACACTCAACTCTCCAATACTTTTCAGAGCTTTGAAAGGGGAGGGGCACACATGGCTGCAGGGCATCAGAGATCAAAACACTGATCAGAGCAATCAGGGTAGGCATTGCAGGATACTGGTGGAAGCCAATTCTGTCAGGGTCTACACTGGCTCTTTGTCAACAACCGGGGGGGGGGGGGGGGGGGCAGAATCTCTCATGGGGTGAAAGTTCTTTGTTGCATAAACTGGGTGTTTTTTTTCCCAACAAAAGTCACATTCCAGTGTGTATACTCTGATTTGTCACCATAAAGCAGTTTTTGGCCACAAAACTTGGTAGTGTAGACAAGAGCTGGGCAAGATGTGGCCCAGGGCTAGATCTAGCCTGCCTAACACTCTGATCCGGCCCGCAGACTGCATCTGGCCGCTTTTTATTTATATCCTACTGCCTGTGCCACCGAATTTCCAGGCAGTGGCTCAGGCAGAAGGATTTTATTTAAATGTCTCATGGTTTTGGGCCAGAGCTGTGAGTCACGAGCCCTTTACTATGATTTTAATTCAAAGCTTCGGGCCCCAAACAATTCTGGAGGAAGGCTAGTCCCCAGCCTTCTGACTCAAACCCCACCACTTCCGAGGGTGGAGCCGGTCCATGACCATATACCAAAATTCATTAAGTGGCTTTGCTGCAAAAATTATTGCCCTCCCCACAGTGTAGATAAACACTCCTGGGGTTAGGCACCTCATTCCAGTCACACTCCACTACTCTCCCCTTAGCTTCTTGTATCTCAGTACCAACTTTTCCATCTTTACTACTTACAGTATGATTCCATAGTATTTGAACAATATTTTAATATCAAGTTTTGCACTGCTAAAGAGTCCGCTTCCTTTCCTAATACCCCTGATAGTATGAACTTAAAATGTGCTGCAGAAAGGAGACAACCTTCAGATTGCATTGCTTAGAAGGAACAATGAAGCAAACATGAAGCTGAAGAATAAAGATCCTTGCGCACATCACAGTGGCTGCTCATTTGGAGGACAAGTCCTTTCAACACTCATACAAAGATAAAAGAACAGAGATTCTGTACGCAGCAATGATGAATGAAATCAGGTCTGGGGAAGAACAAAATTCTTGACAAGCTGACAAGAATTACTGACACATCTAAGTTTTCTCCCAAGTTTACTGCCTGCCCAAATTTTAATTTCTCATTTCCCTAATGAAAACCCATAATTTGTCTCAAATGTACATAATCTTAACTAAATAATAATCGAAAATTATTATGTACATGTAACAGGGTATCAGTGTTTGCCCAAACACCAGGGATGTAAAATCCCATTTAATTGGCTAAACAAGACTGAGGCTGCATTGGCTGGGATGCCTGAGAAGCCCCTTTCTGCAGCGCTCCTCCATTGGTTAATATCTTAAACCTTCACATCCCTACCAAACACTCCATTCTATTAAAAAAGATTCAGCTAGGAAAAAATAGTTGGTCTGGTTAATCAATCAGAGGAGGGGACTTATTTCCTCGCCTTGTTATAAATGATGAGAGTGGCTTTTCTGGGAACAGACCATCTAGTGCCGTGGTCCCCAACACCACGCGCGGCGCTTGCGGGGGGAGGGGAGCGCCGGCCCCGGGCGCGCGGCGCTTGCGGGGGGAGGAGAGCGCCGGCCCCGGGCGCGCGGCGCTTGCGGGGGGAGGAGAGCGCCGGCCCCGGGCGCATGGCTATGGGGGGGGCCCTGCCCCCGGGCATGCGGCTATGGGGGGGGCCGCCCCCGGGCATGCGGCTATGGGGGGGGGCCGCCCCCGGGCACGCAAGTGTCCCCGCCCCCTGGTGCCCGGCAGGCGAACGGCCACGCCCCCTGGCGCCCGGCAACCTCAAAAGGTTGGGGACCACTGATCTAGTGTACATGCTGAATAGTTTTGAGAAAGGAACCCTATGAACGGCAAATCCTGGGGAAAAGATTCAAGCTGATCTTATATTGTCTTTGATATTTTGTTAATATAGACAAGCTTTAGGAATGAGATGAGTTTGGACTTTTTTAGTTTGGACTGTGTTTGCAGAGCAGATTGGAAAAAGGCTTCTGCTCATAAGATATTCCATTATCAATTTATTCTTGAGTGCTGGTGAGTTGTACAATAATAATAGAATGTGAAAGTTGAGGCAAAGCCCTGAAAGCTCATGAGTTTTTTCTCTTTGCTAGCCAAAAACCATGCAGTATTCTCCCCTGACACCTTTAAGAATAGTATCAGACCTAGCTGCAACCCTCTAAGAATAGTATCAGACCTAGCTGTTCTCTCTAAGCTGCACAGAGCCCTGAGCCTCTGACTGGGCGGGGATTATTACTGTGAAGCTGTGCTGCTAAGCAGCTTAGAGGGAACACTGGCCGCAATTAGTTTTTTTATATTCCAGCACCAAGTTTCACTGATTGCATTAATCACCTGACAAGAAACCAGCAGAATCAGTGCAGATCTCCAAACTCAACTCATTGCCTTCCCAGACCGTTCAATCAAGCAAGATTCTCGGGTAGTGGATAGTTTTCTAAGTCAAGTATTTCTTTGCTCTCCTGACCCAAAGTCAGTACACCCAGCAGACGAGGAATACCGTAAGGCCTACCTAAGAGCCAGAATGGAATGGTACAATGTCATGGAAACACAGGAAGCAAAGAGTTAGCTTGAATTCTGTTTCACATCATTACAATCAAAGGAAAGGAAAGGGAAAGGAAAGGGAAAGGAAAAGAAAAGAGTAATTCAACCTGTAATGAAAGCAACAGCTCCTATTGTTGCTTGGTAATTTGAAAGCAGAGGAAATTACACAACCTGAAATGGAAGAGCTAATCAAAATCACTGAGCCATACAGTCTGCAAAGACAAGGTAGCACAGAATAGAATAGAGAAATGTCCATTCACAGCCATCAGTTGTATTTGTTGTTGCTTGAAGTCATATACTTAAGATGACTGTGGTGCAATCAGCTAATACACTGGGAATTGTGACAGCTAAACAACACCCTCCCAACAGAAATGGGCATCAAGGCAACAGTGCTGGTTTAAAAAAAATGCCACCATCACATTACTATGGTGGCAAGTAAATACAAAAACCTCACAACAAATCCATTGAGCTAGAAATTCAAAGCACTTTCCAATGACCCCAGATTTTAATTAAGCCATAAAGTACCTACCTGGGTATTGTCTGTATAATGAAGATATCTTGACCGCGGACAGATTCTTTTATTTCAACTCTTGTTTCTGAAGATGACAGAGAAAATAGTCAGCCCATGGCTACTGCTTGGGAATGAAGCAGACAATGCAGCACATTAATAGCAACTTTTTCCAGAAGGTCAGGAATCAGGGCCAGATTCAGCATGCAGTTTTAAAACCCACCCAATCTACCCAAAGAAAATTTACATATTATAAACAAGTAAGCCAGCTGGATTTTCCAGAATGCTGCTCTTGGGAAACAAGGAGTTTGCATGATGTAACGAGCTATTTATATTCACAATGGGATGTAATAAACAGTGAGAATTATACTGAACTGCAATAACCTTACATGGGGGGGTAGAAAGAACAAATTACTCAATTCCAAAGGAGCAAAAAACTGTCTGGAGGTTTTCTATTCCCTTTCTCTTGCTGTAAAAAGCTGTCACACCACATAACAGAGAAAAAGAAATATCATACATGTAACAGCCTACAACATTTTCCCAACAGATGAACAAGCCCTTCTATATCTTAGGGTGAGGTCAGCTCTTTGTTTACAGGCTATTACACAATAATATGCAGTGCAGAGTTCAAAGTAGGAATGCATTTTCTTTTGTATTGCTTTTGAAGTAAGCTTTTTCCCCTAAATGAAGAGAATCATTTTCTGGTCAGAAATCCAAGTCTCCACTTAAACCATCTCCCCTTGCCAGTCTCAAATTCAAAGTTACAATAAGCCAACTAAAGAACCAGCTCTGCAATCCAGAACACTACCACCAGAGCATGAAGAATTGTCAAGTATTCATTTTCCATAGACTCATGATAAAATAAGAAACTAAGTTGCTGGGAAGGGGAGAGGAGAAAGGTGGGAGAAGTTTAGCAGGTTTGCAAAATTCAAAGTCCAATTATTTGGGCAATTGTGACTAGGGGGCTACATCTACACTGGCATGATTTTCCGGAAATGCTTTTAACGGAAAAGGTTTTCCGTTAAAAGTATTTCCGGAAAAGCGTGTCTAGATTGGCAGGACGCTTTTCCGGAAAAGCACTTTTCCCGGAAAAGCGTCCGTGGCCAATCTAGACGCGCTTTTCCGCAAAAAAGCCCCAATCGTCATTTTCACGTTCGGGGTTTTTTTTGTGGAAAACACTACTGTGCGGTCTACACTGGCCCTTTTCCGGAACAGTTTTCCGGAAAAAGACTTTTGCCCTAACGGGAGCAGCATAGTTTTTCCGGAAAAGCACTGATGATTTTACATTAGATCGTCAGAGCTTTTCCGGAAATTCAAGTGGCCAGTGTAGACAGCTGGCAAGTTTTTCCGGAAAAGCGGCTGATTTTCCGGAACAACTTGCCAATGTAGACACAGCCGGGATGTTAGCTAAAAGTCAACTGAGTATCAACTACTTGCTGCCTTTCCGAGAGGTAGCAAGGGGGGGGGGGGACCCGGGTGGAACAGGAGCTGGTGCTGCCTGTCCCCCGTCCCCCCGCTGACTATCAGAGATAGTGGGAGGGGAGGGGGGAATAGAAGAGGCTGCTGCAAAGTTGCCTCTGCCCGCGGTGGGCTGAGGGTCGCCATGGGTAGAGGCTGCTTAGGCAGCAGCCTGTCTGCGGGCAGTCCCAGCAGGGAGTGGGGGGCCCCCCATGGACAGGGACTGCTGCCGCCAAACAGTCCCTATTTGCGGTGGCTGGGCTGGCCGCACGCAGGAGCTACTCTGGCAGCAGCCCCTAGCCACAGCCAGCCCTGGCCGCTGTGAACAGGGTCTGTTGCTGGAGCAGCCTCTGTTCGTAGAGGACATGGCTGGCTGCAGTCAGGGGTTCCTCCTGTAGCAGCCCCTGCCAGCAGCCAACCCTGGCTGCCACAAACAGAGGCTGCACCAGGCTCTTACTACATTTAAAATGCAGAGCCACAGCGCAGTTGGCTCCCTGAGCCAGCACAAACCGGCAGAGACTCTGCTGCATCTCTTCAGAGTTCTTATTGACTAATCATGTAGTCGATACAAATTGTATTGACTACATGATTAGTCTGATAACTGCAATTTAACATCCCTACTTGTGACAACTGAAAGGGAGCTAGCTCAAAAGACATTAATGAATTGTATGTAATTGTTATTCATTGCTAAAATTCAACACTTTACACCTGAGTCTGAATAAAGGATCTAATTATCTTACCCATTTCAAAGATAGTTTCCCCAATTATCACCTCTAATATCATTAGCTCACAGACATTTACATTCCCCCCCATCCCCATTCTGTTCTGAAATTTGATTTGTCCTCTTTATATGTGTTCATTTTTTTTAAATTGTATCCTTTGGTATATATGGTTGTGACAATTTTCTTCCACTATTTGAACTGAGGAAGTGGGTCTGGCCCACGAAAGCTCATCACCTAATAAACCATCTTGTTAGTCTTTAAAGTGCTACATAGTCCTGTATTTTGTAAGAAATACAGTGAAGGATGAACCTGCACCCTGAATCAAATACCCCAATTTAAAGGTTATATCCACAATCCACTAAATTCAAAAGGCAGCAAGCACAAGTCAAGACTCCTGAAGAAAGAGCCAATCAGTCACCATAAGTTAGACTGGAGCCAAGAGCAAAACCTGAAAGCACAAAGAGTTATTGATGATGATCTATAACTATACAAGAGCAGAAACTAACATCCAAACATTAAAATATCTCTGTTTTGACTGCTCAGGACTGAATGAGCACTCTTCTACGGCTCTTCAGTGCAAAACTGTCTGAATTTTCCTCACTTTCCAACAAACATGCTGCAAGGTCTTACTGCTAATATATAAAGCATATAAACGATCCTAGAACTGGAGGTACTTATAACACTGTAAATCACATGTATCACATGGCAACTGAGGTCAGCTGCCTGGTCCTTGCTCCCTTGCAAGAATCATAGAACCATAGAGCTGGAAGAGACCTTAGAAGGCCATCAAGTCCAGCCCCCTGCTCAAGGCAGGACCAATCGCAATTAAATCAACCCAGCCAGGGCTTTGTCAAGCTGAGACTTAAACACCTCTAGGGATGGAGACTCCACTACTTCCCTAGGTAACCCATTCCAGTACTTCACCACCCTCCTAGTGAAATAGTTTTTCCTAATATCCAACCTGGACTTCTCCCACCGCAACTTGAGACCACTGTTCCTTGTTGAAGGCTGCTATCAAATCCCCCCTCAGCCTTCTCTTCTGCAGAGTAAACTCCCAACTCCCTCAGCCTCTCCTCGTAGCTCATATGCTCCAGCCTCGTAATCGGTTGCCCTCTGCTGGACCCTCTCCAATGCATCCACATCCTTCCTGTAATTGGGGGCCCAGAACTGGACACAATACTCCAGATGCGCCTCACCAGAACCAAGTAAAGAGGAATAATCACATCTCTGGATCGACTGGCAATGCTCCTCTTAATGCAACCTAATATGCCATTAGCCTTCTTGGCTACAAGGGCACACTGCTGACTCATATCCAGCTTCTCATCCACTGTAATCCCAAGGTCCTTTTCTACAGAACTGCTACTTAGCCAGTTGGTTCCCAGCCTGTAACAATGCTTGGGATTCTTCCCTCCCAAGTGCAGGACTCTACACTTGTCCTTGTTGAACCTCATCAGATTTCCTGTGGCCCAATCCTCCAATTTGTCTAAGTCACACTGGAATCTATCCCTGCCCTGCAGTGTGTCTACCTGTCCCCCTAGTTTAGTGTCATCTGCAAACTTACTGAGGGTGCAATCCATCCCCTCATCCAGGTCATTAATAAAGATGTTGAACAAAACTGGTCCCAGAACCGAATCTTGAGGCACTCCACTAGAAACCGACCTCCATCCTGACATCCAGCCGTTGATCACTACCCGCTGGGCCCGACCTTCCAGGCAGCTTTCTATCCATCTTACCGTCCATTTATCCAGTCCACATTCCCTTAACTTGCTGGCAAGAACATTGTGGGAGACCGTATCAAAAGCCTTGCAAAAGTCAAGGTATATCACATCCGCTGACTTCCCCATATCTACAGAGCCAGTTACCTCATCATTGAAGCTAATCAGATTAGTCAGGCACAACTTGCCCTTCATGAATTCATGCTGACTATTCCTGATCACCTTCACCTCTTCCAAGTGCTTCAGAATGGATTCCTTGAGGATCCCCTCCATGATTTTTCCAGGGACTGAGGTAAGGCTGACTGGCCTATAGTTCTCTGGATCATCCTTCTTCCCTTTCTTAAAGATGGGCACTACATTTGCCATTTTCCAGTCTCATCCGGGATCTCTCCTGATCTCCATGACTTTTCAAAGATAATGGCCAAAGGTGGCTCAATGACATTTGCCAACTCCCTCAATACCCTCGGATGTATTAAGTTCAGACCCATGGATTTATGTACATTTAGCTTTTCTAAATAGTTCCTAAACTGTTCTTTCCCCACCAAGGGCTGTCCACCTTTGTCCCATATTGCGTCACTTAGCGCATTAGTCTGGGAACTGACGTTGTCCGTGAAGACAGAGGCAAAGAAAGTACTTCAGCTTTCCCCACATCATCTGTCACTAGATTACTGCCCTCATCCAGTAGGGGTCCCATACCCTCTCTGATCACCTTCTTCATGCTAACAAGGTGTGTATTTTACTATTCTCTTTTCTTCCTTTGGTCAGGATCCTGAAATCTACCATCTCCTGATCACTGCTTCCCAGGTTGTCACCCACCTCTACTTCCCCTATTAGCTCCTCTCTGTTTGTGAGCAGCAGGTCAAGCTGCTTGTACCTGCAGCACTTGTACCAAGAAGTTATCCCCAACATTCTCCAAAAACTGCCTGGATTGTCTATGTACTGCCGTATCGGTCTGCCAACAGATGTCAGGGTGATTCAAGTCCCCCATGAGAACCAGGGCCTGTGATCTGGAAACTTCTCTCAGTTGTCCAAAGAAAGCCTCATCTACCTCATCCACCCGATTCGGCGGCCTGTAGCAGACACCAACCACAACATCACTGCTGTTGCTTACACCTCTAAACTTGACCCATAGTCTCTCACAGGCTTTCCTCCTTCTATATACTGGAATTCTGAGCAATCAAAGTGCTCTCTTACTTACAGTGTAACAACTCCTCCTTTCCTCCCCTGCCTGTTCTTCCAGAACAGTTTATTCCCTTCCATGACAGCGCTCCAGTCATGCAAGTCATCCCAACAAGTCTCTGTTATCCCAATCAAATCGTAGTTCTTGGACTGGGCCAGGGCATCCAATTCTTCTGTTTGTTACCCAGCTTCCTGCATTGGTGTACAAACACCTTATATAACCAGTTGATCACCCTACCCTCTGCATTCGAATCATGGGTCCTCTGCTGTTGCTCATTCCTCTTTGCATTTCTTCCCGGTGTCCGACTTCCACACTCCCTCAGGGTTTTGGTCACCGTCCCCCAACGAACCTAGTTTAAAGCCCGCCTCACTAGGTTTGCAAGCCTGCACGCGAAGATGCTCCTTTCTCTCTGTTACATGGATCCCATCTCTTCCTAACAATCCTTGTGCCTGGAACAGAGTCCCATCATTCTGATATGGGCCAGGTTCCCTCACAGATAAGAAATTCCTCCAATGTGAGCCTTTTTTGTAACAATCCATCAGAGTCCCTCTCCAGTTTTGAAATTCCTTGTATAGACTTCCACTTAACTATTCCTCCTGTTTCTACTTATTCCTCTGTAAGAATGGCAGAAGAGAACTGAAATGCTAAATTGCACCTAGACCATTGGGCTGTTTTTGGCTAATAAATATTTTTTTCCAACAAAGCACTCAGATGTTTGAAGACAAGTGCCCAAATACATTTAAGTAAGTTGAACTGCATTCAAAAAAGAACCTGGAAAGTTCACAGAGGATTGATCCATCAATGGTTTTTAGCCAGAATACAAACCCATGCTCTGAAGCATCTCTAGTGCCTAGGCTCCATTTGCCAGAAGCTGGGAATGGGCAAGAGGGGCAGACCATATGATGATTACCTGTTCTGTTCATTCCCTCGGACGCACTTGGCATTGGCCACTGTGGGAAGACATGATATTGGGCTAAACAGACCATCAGGCTGACCTATATTGGCCATTCTTATGTAATGTCTAGGGCCCTCTTTGTTAACTCTTTGAATTAGCATTCTTTCTACACAGAGACAACAGCAATGATAGAGAGATCATCCAGTTTTTCATAGATGGGGAAACTGAAGCAGTGACCAATTTATTGCTTTTCCTAAGGTCATATAGGAAGTCTATCAGAGGCAGGAATAGGAATGAGCTCCTGACTTATTACAGAAGTTTGGTAAGCAGATTTACCACTAGTACATTTTTAAGTTTAATTAGTGAGACATGCTTGTTAACACAGTAACAATGACTGACCTCCATTCGTTTCCTGGTACACCACAGATTTTCCCAACTCAGCACCAAGACGCCTAATGAAAAAAAAGAGAGGGGAAGATTAAAAATAGATTAGTTTGCTTTTTGAATCTTCGTTTTTTTGAGGGGTATTAAATGGCTCATCTTATGAAGTCTAGCATTATACAGTTTCAAAAATTACAGCATATGTAAATCATTTGTCAAATTACCAAATGGAGAATTTAGTACAAAAATGGAAGCTACAATATTCAAATTAAGACTTACTGATTTTAAAAGCGAAGCGTATTAAATATTACTCAAAGTTCTTTACTTGTGAAGTATTAAAAAGGCCATACATTCCTTCATGAATGCTACCATCATTCCCCCTGCCAAGTAATTTGTTTACTTTAATGTTGTACAGAGTGTTTTAAGAGGCAGAAGCAGTGCTGGAGCAGGCACTTTCTGCAGATTAATGATATACTAAGAATAGCCCTTTTCAAATACTGTATTTCAAATAGTACAGAATAAAGAATATTCAGACAGAAAATACACATTTTAAAATTAAATGGGACAGAACCCAAGTGACTGCATGAGTCTTCTATATATTCCTTATTACTGACTTTCCCCAAGTGTACATAAGATTAATAACCACACGGAGGTCTATAAAAAACCCCACAGAGCGAGGAGATTTCAGTCTCAGAATGGAACAGCACAGTGAGTTTGTGCACTTTGTGGCAACCCATTATCACACTTAAAAATTCACCCCACTAACCGAGTGTATTACCTTCTCCTGCCATGCTTCCAGGGTCCCAATCACAAGTTTGGATTGGTTTAATTTTGAAATCAAGTTTTCCAATTTTTCAACTTTTCTGATGTCACAAATATATAAAACTAAAACCATCCATTAGTAAGAAGTCAATTATATGCATTTTTTTAATATACAGAATACAAGAATTAACTTTTAGAACTCTACCTACCATTATACACTAAAGATCCTTTTAACAAGCATTTTAGGGTTATGTCTACACTGCAATAAAAAAAACTTGCAGCTTGCCAGGTTCGGCTGGCTCAGGCTGAGGAGCTATAAAACTGGAGTATAGATGTTTGGGCTTGGGCTGGAGCCCAGACCTGACCTCAAATGCCTACACTGCAATTTTGCAGCCTCACAAATGGAGGCAGCTAACTCAGACCACAAGCTACTTTATGGCAGTTCTTTTATTACAGGATAGATATACTTTTAAAAGACACCAATTGTTTCATTGAGTATGTTTTATTACATTGCGTGTATTTAACTTATTTCCAGTCTATTTTGAAGTATTTAAAATTTAACTGTAAATACATTCTTTTAACACCTGGGTTTTTCTGTCAGTTTCATGGATCTTTAAAAATATTTCCTATTTACATAGGTACACGAATAAATACGGTAGTTCTGGGCAAAAGGGAGTTCTGTTTATTGTTTCATCTGAAGGATAGCACTAAGTGGTACTTTTGGTCTATGGTATTATTAAAGGAGAGAAAAGAAGGTAAATGTGCCACTATCTGTCCAACTTTTACTACTTCCTGGGGTTCTTACACATTGCTATTCTATTGCTTTTTCATCCATACATATTGAAGTACTTTTCAAAAGAAGATATCCTTTTCCCTGTTTTACAGATTGGAAAACCGTGGCAAAGCGTATTAGTCAGCAACAGAACCAAGAACAGAATCTAGTGATGAATCCCAGTTCTGTGCCCTATGCAGTGGGGGGATGCTAATTGCTTAAGAGTGCAGGAAGACAAGACATAGGTCCTAACTCCTAGCAAAAGGGCTACAGCAGCCTGCAGTCACCTAGAAAAGGTCATCATCCAGTAACAAGGTAGTTCCCTGCTCAGCATCCTTGCTTAAAAGTAAACCAAGAAGCTTGCTATGCAAAGCCAAGTTCTGATAAAACTGAATGGAGAGCTGTTAGGCTGTCACAGGAAATGCAAGTCCTTCAGCTGAAAGACAAGTAGAACTTTAAGCTTCCTTTTTATAGCTTGATAGGATTCTGCAGTCCTCCTGACAAAGCCAGAAACTTGAAACCACAGAGGTTTGGCCTAATTGCTACTGAGAGATTCAAGTCAGAACAATCTAGAAAAACAACAACAACGACGACAAGTAGTTTTTGAAAAAAAAAAAAAAAAGATGCCAAAAAACGCAGGCTCTTTCCTCCATCAGAGCACAGAAATTCACACAACCATTTTCTGGAGAGACATGCATTCCGAATCTATAAAATAAGCAATTTATTCTGCTTTTTCCATTTGAAAATAATGTTCTGCTAAAGAGACTGTCATCCACACACCTGTAACCAATCGCTGATCTAAGGATAGTAAGCAGACTAATCAAACTGGAAGCTGTTAAAATACTCTAGCTGGAAAGATCTTAGCAAAATACCATTTAGAAAGTGGAAGATTCAACACTGCATAGTGTAACGCAAATAAAAAGAAGGTTTGTAATGCTTTGAGAGGTTACAAGGATTCAGTTATGCAGAGGAGGAAACAAGAGCCTGATGCTTCAAAATTAATAGAGTAGACGATGTAAGAGGCTAAAAAGCAAGTTAGCTACTGAACAAGTGAGGTGCCAGGGCATCAACTTTCAGTGTAACTGAACTGGCACAGCTTGGATTTAAGTTACAGGACAAGTAAAAGTATTGAGAACACACTTGTGGATATTGAAACATCATCAGCTCACAAACCTAAAACATTGACTGGAGGAGGCAAGACTTGCATTTTCAAGTTACCTTTTTTTAATACATGGAATTTAATTTGTTAAGACAACTGAGCTGCAGTGAAGGTGCATAGCACTCACCATAACTCCAGTCATCTGAAGAAGTGAGCTGTGCCCACAAAAGCTCATGATACCATCTACATGTTTTGTTAGTCTATAAAGTGTTACCAGACCATTTGCTTGCTATTTTTTCCCCCTATAACAGACTAACTCGGCTACCCCTCAAAAAGCCAGGAAGTTCAGGAAGATTCAGGCCTTTATTACTTAAACTGAGCTGATATTACTCTAAACTGGTATAAGTGTCTCTATACAAAGGAATTACACAGATTTAATAAAATCAGTGAGGAAGTCTACCAATCAGGGCAGGACTTATGCAAGGCAACAAATCACATTTTGCTGTGTAGAATTGTCACTCTGGGAAATGAGGATGACATGCTGAATAGTTTTGCTGAAATGGGCTTTCCAAACTGTGGCAGGGAAATGAATGGCATAAGTATTCCCACTGTGGTGCCACTCCACTTTGCCTCAGAGTACATCAATTGAAATGGGTACTTCTCCATGGTTTTTTGAGTTTCGCATACATAAATGCAGGGTGGTCTAAAAAGGTGGATGATGCATGCATATACAGGAATAGTTGTCCGTACAGAAAGCTGCATGCTGATACTTTCTTTCTAGACCAGAAAATTATAGCTTCAAAGAGGTAGCTGAGTTAGTCTGTAACTAGAAAAACTTAAACAATGAATAGTCTAGTAGCACCTTAAAGACTAACAAAACATGTAGATGGTATCATGAGCTTTCGTGGGCAAAACCCACTTCTTCAGATGACTGGAGTATTAAAAGTCCAGATCCAAGAATAAATAAGGGAAGAGGGGGCTGAGGAGAAAAAAAAAGAGAGAGAGAAAAAAAACCCCACAGTGAATAGCTTGTCATCTGAAAAAGTGGGCTGTGCCCACAAAAGCTCATGATACCATCTACATGTTTTGTTAGTCTATAACAGTGGTCTCCAACCTTTTTACACTGAAGATCACTTCTTAAATATCAGAACAGGCGAAGATCTACCACCCCACCCTCTCTAGTCTCCTCCTGTCCATCACTTGCTATCCCCAGCCCTTACTTACACACTCTGGCTGTGTCTAGACTGGCCAGTTTTTCCAGAAAAACTTGCCAGATGTCTATACTGGCCGCTTGAATTTCCACAAAAGTACTGACTTCCTACTGTAAGAAATCAGTGCATTTTGCGTAAATACTATGCTGCTCCCGTTCGGACAAAAGTCCTTTTGTGCAAAACTTTTGCGCAAGAGGGCCAGTGTAGACAGCTGAGATTTGTTTTCCACAAAAAAGCCGCGATCGCGAAAATGGCGATCGGGGCTTTTTTGCGGAAAAGCGCGTCTAGATTGGCACCAACGCTTTTCCGCAAAAAGTGGTTCTGCAGAAAAGCATCCGTGTCAATCTAGATGCTCTTTTTCGAAAATGCTTTTAACGGAAAACTTTTCCGTTAAAAACATTTCCGGAAAATCATGCCAGTCTAGACGCAGCCAACGATAAACAGTTTATTTTTAAATTATGCGATAAATAAAATTAAAATCACATGTTTATAGTTATGAAATAAATGGTCTGTTTTTTAATCATGCTATTTAAATCTAAAATGAAGCATTTACAATCATACATTTTGTGGGGACAGAGTTCTGCGGCAGGGGGCCGGGGAGAGGGAACAGGGTGCTGGCAGGGGAGAGGACAGGGTTTTGCAGCAGGAGACAGGGTGCCATGGAGACAGAGTTCGGGAGTGGGGATGGGAATAAGGACAGAGTTCTGTAGCTGGTAACGGGAGTGGGGACAGAATTCTGTAGCTGGGGACAGGGGAGTAAGGAGAGCGTTCTGTGGCTGGGGACAGGGGAGTGGGGACAGAGTGGGGACAGGGGAGGCAGAGAGTGTCCCCTGCATCTGCCTCCTCCCAGGATTGCCCCCCCCCCCCCCCCCCCGAGGGAAACCAGTGCATGCCTGCCCCAGGGCTGACCACCCACTCCCCCGCAGGGAAGCCCCGCACGCGCGCACCTGCCCCAGGGCCGACCCCCCCCCCCAGCGCAGGGAAGCCCCGCACGCGCTTGCCCTGGCGCCAACCGCCCTGGCCAACCGCCGTGCGCCTACACCCGGGGCCAACACCCCTCCCCACACAGGGAAGCCCCGCATGCGTGTGCCTGCCCCAGGGCTGACTTCCCCCGCGCACGCCTGCCCTGGGGCTGATTCACCCCTCCTGTGCGGTGCAGGGAGCTGATGCTCCCTCCCACAGTACACCCGGCAGAGCAGCTAGCGCACTTCCGGAATCGCCAGAAGTAGCGTTAAGCTACAGGACTTCTGTCCATCCCCGGGAAGCCGACACTACCTCCATTTTCACTTGAGGTAGGTAGTGGGGCTTCTCGGGGATGGGAGGGAAATGGGGGCGGGGTGGACAGGACGCCTCGCAATCGACCAGTCAAGGCCTCGCAATCGACTGGTCGATCGCGATCGACCTGTCGGTGACCACAGGTCTATAAAGTGCTACCAGACCATTTGTTGTTGGTTTTCTGTAACAGACTAACTCAGCTATCCCCTGAAGCTAGTGAATAGACTGTTCAAGTTACAAGAGGCTGATAAGAACAATTAGCACCTCCACTGTTTGATTGATTGGTTCAGTCATTAGGATGTGGAAGGTACTGTGCGAGCCAGCAGATATCCCTGTTCATTCCATTCTGATAAGAATCAAACTTATAAATGAAGTTAAGTTCCAACCACTCCCTGGCTACGTCTACACTGGCATGATTTTCTGAAAATGCTTTTAACGGAAAACTTTTCTGTTAAAAGCATTTTCAGAAAAGCACGTCTAAATTGGCAGGATGCTTTTCCGCAAAAGCACTTTTTGCGGAAAAGCGTTTGTGGCCAATCTAGACATGGTTTTCCGCAAAAAATCCCCGATCGCCATTTTTGCGATCAGGGCTTTTTTGCGGAAAACAGTACTGTGCTGCTTACACTGGCCCTTTTGCGCAAAAGTCTTTCGGAAAAAGACTTTTGCCCGAATGGGAGCAGCATAGTATTTCCGGGAAAGCACTGACGATCTTACATGAGATCATCAGAGCTTTTCTTGAAATTCAAGCAGCCAGTGTAGACAGCTGGCAAGTTTTTCCACAAAATCATTTGATTTTGCGGAAAAACTTGCCAGTCTAGACAGACCCTGTGTATTTTGCTAGCAGAATTAGCCTGAAACAACATGGTGACTTGGAGATCCATTAATGACTGCCTGGACAGGTTAAAGTGTTCTCCAACAGTTTTTTGTGTATTGCCTTTTTGGATATCTGATTTGTGTCCATTAATTCTTTCCCGTAGGCCAGTGGCCCTCAACGCGGTGCCCGCAGGCGCCATGGCACCCGCCGGGGGATTTACGTGTGCCCGCCAAATGATCTGGGCTGGTCCTGCCCTGCCCCCGGGAGGGCACATACACAGTGATAGGCCCACCCCCAGACGCACAGCGCATGCATGGCCCCACCCCCAGACACACAGCGCATGTGTGGCCCCGCCCCCGGCAGCCCCAAAAGGTTGGAGACCACTGCCGTAGCCACTGTCCAGTTTGGCAATATATATATGGCAGTGAGGCATTGCTGGCATGGATCACATTAGTGAATGTGCAGTTAAATAAACCCATGATGTAGTGGCTGATGTGGTTGGATCCAGTGATGAAATCACTTGTGTAGGCGTGTGGGCAGAGTTGGCACCGGGGCTGGCTGCAGGGGTGGGTTCCTGGATAATTATGTGCATGGTTACTGGAAAAAAAATTGTTTGAGGTTAGAGGGGTTGTCTTTGAGGACTGGCCTTTCCACCAAGGCCTATGAGAGTGAGGGGTTATTTTCCAGGATAGGTTGTAGATTGCTGATGTGGTGGAGCACCATGGCGGGAGGAGGAAGGGGGGGGGCGGTGACGTACACAAGGACTCCGGCTGCAGTCTTCCTACTGGCCAGCCCCACAGACACCCCTCCCCCCAGTGCTGCTGCTTCCCTCTCCCCTCCAGACCCACAGCCTCCAATCCCTCCCCTCAGATTGTCTTCACACTCCTCTTCCGACCTGCCCCAACCCCTTCCCCTCCCTGCGTGGTGCGCTGCGGCACTCCCGCCAGGCCTAGCTGCCCCGGCGGGGGAGCAAGCGGCAGCAAGCAGCCCGTTGACACTTGCCGCCCCAGGCCCAGCTGAGCACGCTCCCGCCGAGCCCGGGAGCAAGCGGCAGCAAGCGGCCCTTTGGGGTCCGCACTCCCCACGCGTGGGGAGCGTGGACCCCAAAGGGCTGCTTGCTGCCGCTTGCTCCCCTGCTGGGGCCCAGCTGAGCAGCACAGTGCCGGGCCAAAACACCACGGAGGGAGGGGAAGGGGGGCGGGGCACTGACGTACACAGCCAGAGGGCATGGCCGTGTACATCAGCTTTACAGACAATGGGCTTTATTTTTTTTTATATATATATATATATATATAAATAAAAATGAGGGAGTTTGCACGTGTCTGTTTAAGAATGCCTCCTGAACAGTAAAAGCTAAGACCACCAAAATTCGTATGCAGCTTCCTCTTATAACTTAAAAGCAAGGTAAAGATTTGGTTGTGCCAGGACAATGGGATGTGATCCTCTCCATTTGATGAGAAACACAGGGGTCTGCCAGCAGGCAGTTATACTGTATAATGACCAGACGGGGCAGCAAGGGGCCAGAGATGAGGACCAGGGCAGCTATAATCCCATGAGGGTGACAGGAGTGGAGAAAGGGAAAGCTATCTACTATGAAATTCAGAAAGTTTGTCTATTTGTGTGTCTTTTCTTCAACTAGGGGACACGCACCTCTCCCACAGCTACGTCAGCTGCAGCAGCCATGGACAGGCACTTCTCACCTGTCCCAAACCTGCTATGGTGTCAGAGGGTTGGAATTGTTCTCTCCCCCCTGGGGCAGCCTGCATACTGAACCCCTCAATCTCCAGCCCCACCTCAGAGCAATGATTTAAATGAAGCACGCACATCTTCATTTTATTGTCCAAAAAATAATTAAGATAAAGACCCAAGCATCACTGGGTCAATCTCCTAGTGCAAAATAAGTTATTTAGTAAGGCTACTAACTCTATCCAAGTTACCCACAAACTCCATCTCAAGGTGCTCACAATTCTATACTACAGGCCATGTAGTGACAGTCAAGCAAAGAACAATGCAGCACGAATTTTACATTCTTTCCTGACAGCACCTGCCACTCTTCTGTTAATGGTTTACCGCCTTTGTACAGAGTAGTTTTATTCTCCGAAGTTTGGAATTTTCCTGCAGTGTGTCTTCATGTGTTAGCACATGAGTGGGCAAAAGGGACCTGCTGCTTCCCCACCCCAGGTCCATGGCTGCCTGTCCATGGCTGCAATCAGGGCTTGGGGCAAAGCATATGAAGTTTCCTCAGCCCTGCCCTCTCCCAGCCAGGAGCATGTAACACTTCTAAGCACTGTGTGCTCTTTGCAGGGCAGGAAGAGACTTCACACGCTCTGTCCATAGGCCAATCAGGGCTTGGGGGTGGTAGAGCACACAGTCTCCTCCTGCCATGATTGGCCTGGAGACAGAAACAGGAGCATGCAAAGTTTCCTCCCACTACCAGGGGCATAGACTTCATCTGCTCCACCACCACCAGACCAATCATGGTCTGCAGGTGGGGAAGCAGAGAAATATCCTGGCCCTGCCACTTCCTAAGCAGCCTGGGGCCACTTCAGAAATTTTTGAAGTTGCCCCCGGCAAAAAAAAGTTACTGCCCACCCCTGTGCTAGCATGAAAGAGTGGGTGGGCATTCCTCCTCCTCTTCCTACCCCGAACAGAGACAGAAGGGACACAAGGAGTGGGAAACTTGTAGCCCTGAAGGTCTGTACTCCGATTTCCTCACATCCTCTCTTTTCCTTTGGTCTTCTCTAAGAGATCCCAGCAAGGAGGGCTGGACACAGCTTTTTCCAGGAACCCAACAGTACTGCCCTTTTCTTCAGAAATGGAGAGTTGCTCGCTAACTGGGAACACTTCTCTGGTTTAGAGATGTTAAATATTGGTTAACTGAATAGTGGCATAACCTCATGAATTCTAATTGGTTAGTCAATTAGCCTTGTCCCCAGGGACTATAGACTAGCAACCAGTGCACTCCTGCCTCACTCCCGAGACGAGGCATCAGATGGGAACTGGTCTGTGGGGGGGAGCCCGTTTAAAAACCAGCTCCCCTCATGGACTGGATGCCTGTCACCCTGTGCTGATGCCTCTGATAAAAAGAGGCAGCGGTGCAGGGTGGCAGCAGCCCCTTTCTAGGGAGCAATCTGAGCTCCTGGACCCAGCTCGAGCTGGAAATGAGCTGGGCTGCCTTCCCACCTGCTTCTAATACACTTTAAATGCAGAGCTGCAGCAGGAGTAGGTGTCAGATCCAGCACAAGCCAGGACTACTGGCCAGCCTGCTAAAAGTGTACTGGCAAGTGTGTGGGTGAGGAATTAGTGTAGTTTATAGCATTAATCTATAAGCTTTTGCTTATCAGTTAATCGACTACACTTTTACATCCCTAGTACAGGGTTCACTCTGATCACGCTGAAAGAACAGAATTCAGATTTTTAAATTCTATCCTTATTAGTCTATTCTGTCTATGCTCAGAATTCTCTTTCCATGCCCATCATTTTCCATACGTAAAGCCAAATGAATACACATATCTACAGTATGAACAGGGTTTATTGTAACAACTGGTTCCAGAACACAATGGCATGCTCAAGTATTTAGTAGGCCTTAACAGACTTCAACACCTTCTCCCAGCTAAAAGAGCAGTGAGTAGTACATAGCATTTGTATCATCTGCGTGAAATCTGCCATCAGGGAACGAGATCCAAGAGCATCTGTGGTGCTCCTATATTTAAAATGTTTTATTGGCAAAGCAGATGTTACTACCTCTGAATGCAGTGTCCACAAGAACTGCCACGGTCACAGAACCATCTGTCTCTTACAAAAATGATATTTTCCAAAGGAGACTTATTAGACTACACAGGTTCTCCTAGTTACAACATGACACATGACACCAGTCTAAAAAAGAAACAGTTAAAAACAAGTTTAATCTGAGATGCAAGAGTATATGGGATAGTTGACAGGGGGTGAAGAAGGGAAGTGGAGTTGTGCTGTTATAATGAATTATCTGCTGTTTTAAAAGGAAGTTTGGCAGTATATTAAGTCATTCATAATGTACAGGCAGTCCCCGGGTTACACGGATCCGACTTACATCAGATCCCTACTTACAAACGGGGTGAGGAAACCTCGCACTAGCTGCTTTTCCCCCTATCAGACCAGGGAGACACAAAGCTAGCGCCCCACCCAGCAGACCAGGGAGACGCGGATCGGCTTTTCTCAGCAGACACCTCAGCTTGAGAATAAAGGACTGAGGGAAGTGAGGTGTGGGAGAATAAAACTGAGCTCTGGAGAAATGTGTGGCTAGAGTTTCCTCTACAATATGTACCAGTTCCGACTTACATACAAATTCAACTTAAGAACAAACCTACAGTCCCTATCTTGTACGTAACCCGGGGACTGCCTGTACTACATGCTTATCTCCAGCAGTGTCAAACACAAAGCAGCAAAAAAGATATGGAAATTCAAAGCTAATTCTGTCAATTGCTCACCCATCATGCATTAGCATTGCATCAGTAACAGAGGAACTTAAAAAGTCTAAACTTGCTAGGAGAGCATAAAAGAGATATTTGAACCTTGAGAGAGTCACTCGAGAGAATACAAAAGCCAGGTAATTAACATTTAATCTTTTGACATATTCATCCCATCTATAAACTGGGAAAGAGAATAAAGTGGGACTATTCATGCACGCACTTTCACTAATCTTTGTGAAAGAGTTAAAACAGAAATATTAAGGTTAATATTTCTAGTTTAAATACAGCTTAATTCATAGGTTAGGTACTGAATGCCCTGAACAGATTCAAGAGATATTTCACCATATTTCTAAAGTTCACTTACCTCCTGCATTTAGCAGTAGCAATATGCAGACTATACTCTCTTCCCAGTCCCCCACCCCCAAAAGAAGTCCAATCTTTAATTGCTGGCTCCCACTTAATGTGATAACCCAGCATAATGAATTCCGCTGGATTCATCCTATGCATTAATGAATAGTGACAGAGCTTGTATATGGGGAGTACATTTAAGTCACTCTTTCCTAATATTGCGTGTTGTTTTAAAGTTCTTTTAAATCTTATTCTAATGTGTCACAAAAAAACTTTAAAGAAAACGCACAATATTAGATGACAGACTCACCCTTATAAGTCTGCTCCAACCCTACTCAAAGGTGCGACTGACATCCCCAGCAGAGTGCCTGCTAGGATATCACAGTGAGTGGGAAGCCAGCAGTCATGCATCTGAAAAAACAAGGTAAAGGTTACAAGTGTGTTAAGTGGTTCTGAATTCTATTGGGGGAGGGGAGCGGGGCAGTCAGTAGATAGCCCTTGTAAATTGTATTTGAAAATTATTGTTCAACTTGAGTAGATCTTTGCCATCTCTAACTACTCTGAGTCTACTTCCTTCTAGGGTTACCTTTATGTTTTGGGATTGTCACAAAGTTAAAACAGTGGATGCATGTATGTATATTGACTTAATGCCACCAACAGCTCAACCTCAAAATTCCAGTCATCTGAAGCGGGCTGTGCCCACGAAAGCTCATACCACCATCTACATGTTGTTTAAGATTATCCTGTACAGACTAACTCAGCTACCCCTGAAGTTCAACCGTTGTAATTTTAATACAATTAGGCAGTGGCTCAAAAGGATGGGTCTTTTTTTCAAAATGTCACTGGGAGCCATTCAGTGGATTATAGTTATATATTCTCCAGGGGCAGCTTTGTTCCTATATGGAAGGATGAAGTTCCAGGCATCTTTAAACCCTCACATCCATCTCTCCCTGATCAAATAAGATAGGAAAGTCCCAGAAAGTGAATTTGATATGTGAGAGCTACATACAGTTATGCTTCCTCATCTTTGGAAGCCCTAATCCTGCAAAGGTCAAAGGTCCCATATTAATCCTCCACTACTTCTCAGCAGATGTTGAGTCATTAAAAAAAATACAAAGTCCAAAGAACTTGTGAAGTAAGGTGAGCCGTTTACTATGTAAATGCTGAATACGTTGGAAACTGCTTCTTCACCCACAGAAGCTGTGTTGCAGAATACTATGTTCAAGAGGTAAATTTTTAATGGTTTGAGAATAGCCCTTGGTGAAAACATAATCCATTTGTTGCACTACAATAAAGGCTTTAGGAATAAAAAAAATCAAAATGTTTATACTCAGAATTGTATAGCTATGTGCTTGAGAACATTGGAAACAGCTTTGTGGAGAGAAAATTAAGCATTTTGCCTTTTTCTTTTAAAAATGTTCCTTCATTCTGCACAAGCCAACATCTCCACCCTACCCTGGAGGGTCCTGTTCATTAGTATGTCCCATTGACCATGGGCAAACTACACATTCATTTTAAAGGAGATTATGTGTGTTAAATACAAGACAAGGTTTACTTAAGACAGACAAGTCATTTAACTAGCCAAACTGTCATGTATCTGCCAGTACTCCACAGCATGCCTGCGTTTGCCAATATCTGCATTATATAGACTCTAATGATAAGCATTGGTGTACCAGCTGTCTCTACGCATTAGTGAAGACACTATTAATGAAAAACAAGCACTGGATCCAATCCCCCAGATCTGAGTTTATGACGACTTGTGGAATGGATCTAAGAGTAAGTGAAGAAGAGACCAAAACCAACTGAATTATGACACTTGCACCCTGTTCAACTTTAAACAAATGTCCACTCCTTAGGAAAGCCACTTTGATGTCAGAAAGCTCCCACACACAGTGTCCCATTTCAAGCCAATTTAACTCAAAGTGAATGACAAAGTATGACCATATGTTACATTTTATAAACAAGTGATATTCAAAAGCACATTTTGTAGCAAGATTTTGAAAAGCTTCTAATTATCTCAGTAAACAGGCCTTAAAATATTTCTCTACTAAACCAAGGTCAAATTCTGCATAGAAAGTGAGCCTGTGGAAAGTGCAAAAATCTGTCCTTAAACTTTTTTTTTTTTGGTAGAGACACACTGCCTCTTCAGCTTCTAAGAACTGGATGTAGTTGATTTTTTATTAGCATGAACTCCAGTGTTGCACTGGATTTAGTAAAGAAATAGGAATGAACTTAGGGCAGGTTGTTCATTCCAGTAAATGCTGAAGTTTTCAAATAGCAAAATCATAATTATGCATCTGAAAAAAGAATCCAGTAGATATTTCTGAAAAGTGTGAGCCATTGGGTTTTTACACACATTGCTAATTTAAATTAAGTCTAAACAAATTTATCAGTATCTTTGTGCTGAAGCCCTACTTTTGCCTTGGGGTTAAGTTACATACCAATGTGAAAGTGAAATTAACAAAATTAAAACAATTGGTGTCCTTTTATTATTTAATCTGATGCTAACAATGGGTAGCCAGCACTAATAAGGAAAATATCAAATCGATTTTTTTAAATGATCGCAATTTTAAACATGTAAGGTTTAAGAAATGGATTTTTGTAATTTTTTTTTTTAAACAGAATGCCCTTTTGAACTAATTTGAAACAAGCCCCTCTCAACTAATGGCGAGCACTAGGGGGAAAAGAAACAAAGTTGCAATAGGAGACTTACTCTGTGATCTTCTTTGCCAGCTCGGTGCAGGCGGCTGTGGAGTTTGCCGAGAAGACACGGTAGCCACTTCTGGCGGCATTCATTGCCAAGGAATCATGCAAACCCCTTGGAGCTCGAAAGTGAGAAAAAACAGATTTATAAGGCAACAACAGCTTTCTTGGCATAGTTTTCCACCTCTCAACTGCTAACACCGCCCCTTAAGGGGTGGGAGTAGTGAGGAAGGGTGATCTCTCCGCAAGCCAAGGATCTCCACAGCCCAGTGCTATTGACGTACAAAAAGCAAGAAAAAATAAAATAAAAGAGCAGCAGTTGCAGCAGGCTCGGATGAACACCTGGCAGTTTCCAAAAGGAGTTCAAAAAGGGACAAGTCAGCCCAGAGTTAACTCTTTTGTCTACCATAAAACGCCACCTGTGGAAGAAGAAATAATTGCTCCCTTTGCCTACAGGGGCTGAACTCAACACGCCTGGAGCAACTTGGCTTTTTGCTTTGGGTTGGCGGGATGTAGCTGGGATCTACGGCACAAAGAAGAAACGGAGGGAGAAGAGCGAACCGAGGAGGGAGGCTGCAGGGGTAGAAGTTTACAAAGAAGCAGCAGCTCCCGGGGGGCTAAAACCAAGCTACTGGGAAGAGGGGGCGACTCAGGCAAGTCAGAGAAGCGGATGGAAGGAGGAAAGCAGAGTCTCAGCGAGCCAGCGTAGGTGCCCCACGGACAACAGATCCTGAGCACCCCGGGCAAGGGGCCAAGGGAGCTGGGAGGAGGGGCACACAGCCCCAGGCACCCACAAACCAATCTCAGAGCACGGGCTGGAGACAAAAGCTCTCCAGGGGAGGAGGGCGGGCAGCCAGCTAGGCAGGCCCCGGGGCTAAAGGGGACAAGGTGAGGGGCCGCTCAGGCCCAGAGGGGGAGGGGTAGGGGCAACAGGGTGGCGGTGCCCAGGCCGGGGCAGGAAGGAGAGGGTCCTAGGAGGAGCTGGGGCAGTGAGGGGGAGGGGCGGGGGCAGGAAGGAGAGGGTCCTAGGAGGAGCTGGGGCAGTGAGGGGGAGGGGCGGGGGCAGGAAGGAGAGGGTCCTAGGAGGAGCTGGGGGAGGAGCCCTTAGGCTCGGGGGGGGGGGGGCTGCCTGGGGCAGTCAGGCGAGTGAGTCCCTATAAGGCCAGGCCGGGAGGGTCCCCTCAAACAGATCCGGCGCTGCTGCTGCGACGTCCGCCCCGCGAGCCCGTCCCGCCGCCGCCCGCACCACCTCGAGGCTCAACGTCCGCCCCCGACTCACTGCGCGCGCCCGCTCTGGGGGACCCGCGCTTGCTGGCATGATCACCGAGTTGCCGGGCTAGAGCGCCACCCCGTCTTTTAGCGGCCATTTTCTAATTAGACCTCCAACCGTTCCTCCGCCCCGCCTTCGCGCAGCCCGCTTGAGTGAGGGCATAAAACGGTGATCGATATCGATGGAGACGTACCTCGGGTTCCTCCACGTGACTGGCACTTATGGAGGAAATAACATGAAAAGAACCCTGGGCTGAATAATGTCTGCGGGCGGCGCAGGCGGGGCCCTTTATTTCCCCGCCCTGGTTTATGGCTTCGCTTCCCGGATCCAAGATGGCCGCCGAACAGGACCCCCACCAGAAGGGAGCAGGCGCTCTGTAATCACGCTCTATGGTAGAGGAAGGGGGCTATGGGGGCGGGGGCAGATGTCCCAGGATGGGCGGGGCCGCCTGTGGAAAGAGGCGGGGAATGACCTTGTCCTGGTCTCAGTGCCCTGCCCTGACTCGGGGCTCGCAGCTCGCACTGCCTGTTGGGGGGAGTGGCCTGAGACCTATCAAACTCATCACACTCTGCCAAGGAGCTGCCCAACAGGAATGGCATGTGGGTGCGCTGGCCCCGCCTTGAACTGGAGCCCACAGCACTGCGGGGAGAAGACAGGCTCCTCATCCTGCCCTCCCGTGCCCTGGGAAACATGCTAGCCCACATCCCCTCAGAACATGTGCGCCCGCCTCTGCAACCACCATAAGGGGATCAAGACCCACACCCTCTCTCGTGAGACTGAAATCTCCCTGGGCACTTGTAGCAGAAGGAAGAATGGCAGGAAATAAAGCTGTTCAGCCCTGTACAGGAACAATGTTCAACTTTTCATGAAAAGGGTTGTTGCAAGGCTGCCCTGACTTATCTATTTCTAGCCCCTTTGTTTTTAAAATCGTGTTTGTACCAGCTGCTCCTGTTTATAAACTGTTATAAAGTTTTATTTACCTTGTGGTGTCTTATGACCTTCTAGCACATCTTGTTCAGCTACACTCAAACCTGTGAAAACCAGGACATGCAAAGTTAAAATACACACATCACATCCACAGTACAAACTGAGCTCCCTGGAGCTGGAAGGACCACTGAGAGGTTTTGTCCATCATGGTGCCCCTTCAGGGTGTTTAAGCACTTGGCAATATTTCTCCAGTTGTCCTCACACCATCCCTGTGAAACAGAGCAATGCTATGACACCTTTTACAGATGAGGAATTGAGGCACAGAGAGTCATCAGTCTGGTGTATACACTGCAACAAAAACTCATGCTATCCAGGCTATTTCATTGCAGTGTAGATGTTTGGGACCTCTCTCCTCACAGGCTTCTGGAACCCAGACTCCAGCCCAGTCTATACTTCAGCCCCTTAGCCCAAGCTAGCTGTGCACATCTAATGGCAGTAGAGACATACCCTTAGAGATTAATCCCATGATCCCATGGAAAATCCATGCTACCGCAGGGTATTGAGCCCAGCGCTCCCAATTCCTATGCAAGACTGCTAACCACTGGCCCATCCTTCCTCCATATGATTGCAGAAGGGAGTTGCCATTGTAAACAGACACAATGAATGATTACAAGACTGTTCCATTGTTTGTTCAGTATTCTACAGCTCTGAATTCCAGAACTTGCCTGCATGTGCTCCAACTGATATTAGGTGGAGGGAGTATTTGAAGAGCAGACTAGAAGACTTATTACTGTGAAAGAAGAAAGGTGAAATGCCATGGGCATTGCCATCAATCTGGTGGCATAAATGACGGCGGTCTCCAAGGTAAGTGAAAGGAACAGCTCATAAACCTGCAGGGTGACGGAGGTTGCCCCGATAAAGCAGTTTGGGGAGAAATTATGAAGAGTGCGAGGCATTTTTGGGGGTGGAAATAAGTATACAGGCAATGTCCACATTGGCAGATGTAAAGCACTGGCAGTTACAGTGCTGCTCATATCGCTTGCACTTGCAGTAGTCCGGTATTTGCGCACTCTGTCCGGTAAAAAAAATCAGAAAATACTGGACATATGCAATGTCCGGTATTTTCTGATTTTTCCGGCTGTGCACTGGATGGAAGCCTGGCGTGGGCGGGGAGGAGCGGCTGGGAGTCCCAGCTGGGAGGTGGGGCCGTGATTGCTGCAGGGAGCCCTTAGTCGGTTGAGTGTGAGGAGGAGGGGAAGCAAGTGGGACAGGGAGCAAGTGCCCAGGTCAGTCCCACTCCCTGCCAGCCAATTTGCTCACCCCCCCCCTTCCCAGCCGGCCGGTTCTCCCCCACTTCCCCTCCTGATCTTCCCTACCCAGTCCCCCTGTATTCCCCCCAGCTCTGCTTCCCGCTGGCCTGTTCCTCTTCCTGATCTCCCCGGCCGGCACCGCTGCACCCCCCCCCCAGCTCTGCTTCCCACCCACACTTCCTCCCGGCCAGCACCACTGCACCCCCCCAGCTCTGCTTCCCGCCCCCCCTTCCTCCCAGCCACCCTCGTGGCCCCCGAACCCCCCCAGCTGTGCTTCCCACCCCCCTTACTCCCAGCCAGCCCTGCCCCCTCCCGGCTGGTCTCCCCTCCCCTGATATCCTGCGGCCAGCCCCGTTCCGCCCCCCCCCCCCATGACCAGCCCTGCTTCCCGTTGGCCCCCCCATCTCCTCCGGCCAGCCCCGTTGCCCCTCTCCCTCCCCCCCCGTTACCTTCCCAGCCAGCACTGCTCCCTTCCTGGTCGGTGTGACGGACCAGGTCGGGTCTGGGCACAGCTGAAGGCGTCTGCTCAGGGCGAATTGCTCAAATTCAGGGCTCCTTACAGCCCCCAGACTGGAGACCTTCCTAAATAGGCCACAAATCAGTCCCACAGAACACTTCAGCTGCCTGCCTGAACCCCTCCCAGTTCTCAATGCAGGCTCGCAGCAGAGATGTTATAACTGCTGGCTTAAAAGTCCTTGGTGCACATCCTATGTCAGGATGGGTCCACAGTTCTTCCAGGCTCGTGATTCCCTGAAAGTCCGCATCTGGGGTCAGGAGCCGATCTGGAGACCAAGATGGAGTCGGCCACATGGCCTATTTATACCTTCTTCCTGGCTTCTTCCAAGCTGGAGACAGTCACATGGTCTCTGACCAGGCACCTAGATTCCTTCATAGGTGGGTCTCCGGTTCTTAAGAGACCTATTGTCCCTGCAGGCTTGCTAATTAGCATGTCCATAGGCTGAGCCTATCGCTCAACCACATACAGAGAAACTTCCAGTCTCCATACAGAGTACATATTCATAACTCCACACCCAGGCTGTGTCTACATTGGCAAGATTTTGCGCAAAAGTGGCTGCTTTTGCACAAAATCTTGCCACCTGGCTACACTGGCCGCAAGTACCTGCACAAGAACACTGATGTTCTAATGTATAAAATCAGTGCTTCTTGTGCAAATACTCTGATGCTCCCGCTCAGGGATAAGCCCTCTTGCGCAACTGTTCTTGAGCAAGAGGCCAGTGTAGATAAGCAACGTTAATTTCTTGCGCAAGAAAGCCCGATGGCTAAATGGCCATCGGAACTTTCTTGCACAAGAGAGCATCTACATTGGCATGGATGCTTTTGCACAAAAGCACTTCTCTTGTGCAAAGGCACATGCCAGAGTAGACGCTCTCTTGTGCAAATACTTTGACGCAAAAACTCTTGCGCTAAAAGTATTTGCGCAAAATCATTCCAGTGTAGACATAGCCCCAGACATCATGCAGATATATGAAGAACATATACAGAATCAGTAGAAAGTAAGCTTTAGTTTGACACCTCACATGGCCCTCTTTATACCACTTTTGGGGCGAACACCCCCCATGGGTGCAGCAGACCCAGCTGCTCCCCTCAAAATCCAAGCTTAACAAAAACTAGCACCATGTAGGCAGGCGATCCTCACGCAGGTGCGACTGTTTGTGAGAGAGGGATGGCAGAAATAGACAAAACTAGAGAGAGAAAGCAAGGAGGCCTCTGTCTCTGAAATTTTCCTCCCCAGCCTTGGTTTGATAGAGCCCGGGTATATTGACCCTCAAGTCACACTGCAAAGTCTACCTCTTCTCCCAGGCTTTGGAGAGAGAGGAGGATTTAATCTTGGAGCATCAGACAGTAAAATATCATTACTTAAGCAAGTTAGTGCTAGAAAAGTGAGGGACGTATCATTTGATTCATAAACATCTAGACTCATAATTTCAGTGGTGTCACTCTCTGTGGTATGGGGAGGGCTGGATTCGCATCCCTCTATCCTGAACTCCAGGTCCTCTGATTGGTGGAAGTTTTGATAGTGCAAAGGTGTCAGATGGGTCACGTTGATTATCATCTGAAAACTCTTTCTCCCATGAATGCGATGGTACCAAATATGCCTAATTTAGAATAGTTATGTAGATATATAATCCAGAAAAATACAGTACAGCCGCTCTCCGAGTTACGAACTAGTTACGGACCAACACTTGGTCGTAACTCGAACTATTCATAACTCGGATCCCATAGAGTTACATGGTGACTGCGCTGTTCATAAGCGCAGATTGCCGTTTGTAACTCGGATCTGCATTTACGACCGTTTTGGTCGTAAGTGCGGATGGTCGTAAGTGGAGGTGGCCGTAAGTCGGGGAGCGGCCATATTTACAAATATCAACATTTTTAAATGTACCTTAACAAAGGGTTGCTTGTATCACTTATATAGATATATGAAAGGTATTGACCTTGACTAATCCTACAGAATTCAGACTTGACATGTAGGACTGAAAACATTTCTTCATCAAGATCATTATCAGTATCATCTCTGTCTAAGGCACCATTGCTGGACAGGGCAACTACATTTGTATCCTCCCTCTGTGGTCCAGCAAAGACACATGCGCTTGGTTTTCAGCTCTCCAGCACAGGGGTTGCCAGCTTTCCTGATCGGGTGCCATTGCCACAAACGGTGTCTGGCCTGTCCGGTCTGGAAAGTTGGCAACTGTACAAGCTGTTCCCTCTTGTGAGTGGGAAGATACACATGGGCTTCAGCTCTGAACAAGCACATTGATCACATGTTCAATTTTGTTTTCACTCAGTTCAGGGGCCTTTGGACTGGAGTTTCCAGGAACCGGTAGTTAGTATACAAAGGGACTGTCTCCCCAGAGTGTATTTACAAAAGATTGGCTTTGAAGGGGGAACACTGCATTCTCCTCAGCTCAGAATATTTCCTAAGGAAACCTACTGCACACCTATTGTTCCTCATACCTTCCAGAGACTGTATTCATTTTGTCTTTCTACTAAATATGTTCTGTACACTCTCACAACAGTATATAAACATTTGTAACACAATGAATTCCAAAGTTGTTCATTCTAATTCACCATGCTTTAATTTAATAAAGTCTATCTTAATTCCATAAGGTTTGTTCAGGATATTGTCAGTCCATCAACACTGATCCTCATCCACGTGACACGTTTATCTCCATGCAAGGCAGGCTGCTGGCCAGACATTTGCAGGGTGATGAGCAGCTGGTCTTTGCATACAAGCATTTGATTAGCAGAAGGATTGATTTGGGAGCACATGGTGGTATTTCTCATATAATTGGTGTGTTCAGTTAATCTTTCAAGACCCATCCATGCTTGATATATAGAGAAGGGTAATTCTGGATGCACTTGATCATCCCAGAGTCATTCCATTGCTTGATAATTCACCCTCTTGGTTAGGAGGCATAAATGCAACTCATCAGTGATAAGTATCAGAGGGGTAGCCATGTTAGTCTGAATCTGCAAAATGCCTCTGGAATTTCTATTACATGCATTTGGTGAAGTGGATCTTTGCCCACGAAAACTTATGATCCAATAAATTTGTTAGTCTCTAAGGTGCCACAGGACACCTTGTCTCATCAGTGATAGTTATTCTGAGCAAACTGAGAGATCAGTGGGCGTAGCTGGTAAGGACACCTCGTGTAGGGCCAAGTTAAAAGGCTGACTGTGCTGGAAGATACCTTTCTCCTAAAATGGTATGGTGATTGTCACCTCACCCACTATATTTTATAAAACTTGCCTTATGCTTATGAATATGCATAACTTGAAGACGCTTTAGGCAACATGCATCAGGTAACATATCATTTTTGAGTTTCTTTTTTTTTTCAGCATCTGAGGAAGTGAGTTGTAGCTCATGAAAGTTTATGCTCTAATGCCCTAATAAATTTCTTAGTCTTAAAAATTCCACATCTTGTTTTTGCTGAAATAGACTAACATGGCTACCTCTCTCAAATCTGCTGAATGTGTGTATTCTGTTTTTATGTATTATTATTGTATCTGAAGTTAGAAATATGAACTGTGGAACTGTTTATAATTCTAAATGTACTAATGAGAACCATTACTGATACTCCTAATGGCCCAGTGCTCAAAGTAACAATCTGTGAATGGTTTTGTTTTTCCCGTAAGCCTGAATTTTGGTTGGTCATGTCAGGACTTACGGCCAGGCAACCTGATGCTGGAACCCATTTTGAATCTGGTACTTTTCCACTCAAGATGAGAAAAAATTAAACTAAACAGAAAGAATTCTGTGGTGGTCAGACACCAAGAGACCCCCCCACTTGCCATCTGAGGGCATGTCTACACTTATTTTTTGAAATAACAAGGTGAGCATCCACACTACCAAACCTGTTATTTCGAAATAATAACTCCTCTTGTGAAGAGGAATACGCTTATTTCAAAATAGTTATTTTGGGAGTTATTATTTCAAAATAAGTTATTTCAAAATAACTCCCCATTGTGGACATGCCCTAACATGCCAGCTGGAAACATCTAAGATTGAACAGGGGGAAGGATCAGGCCCAAGTTAGGAGGCTGCCTAGCTTGTGAAAGATGATTAGAACAGTTGTTAGGGTAAGAATTTGCATGTAATAACTTAGGCTATGTTTACATTGCGCTCTCTTGCATAAGAACATATGCAAATGAGGCATGGCAATGAATATCATCACACCTCATTTGCATACTTAATTTTGCACAAGGGGCTTTTGTGCAAAAACCCCCTCTTGAGCAAGAGCCATTCTTGAGCAAGAGCAGTGTAGACTGTTCCTTCTTGTGCAAAAGCCCTTTGCACAAAATGGCGGCTCATTAAGTATTCTGGTTCAGCATATTAATTGCCACACCTCATTTGCATATGTTCTTGCGAAAAAGAGCGCAATGTAGACATAGCCCACGTGTATTAGGAGTAGCTGGGATGTTTTGTTTATTTTGTTCAGTAACATACTTTAATCTGTCTGTTTTCTCTTGAATACTTAAATCCTACTTTTTATACTTAATAAAAACACTTTTGTTTATTATCAAGCCCAGTGTAAAAAATTATTACTTGGGGGTAGGGGAGCAACCATTGTGCATATCTCTCTTTGATTGATAAAGGAAGCTAACTGTATGAGCTTTCTCTGTGTAAAACTTTTATACAGCGGAAGATGGATTTATTCGGGGGTTTTGATCCTCTTTGGGACTGTGTTTCTAGGTGCTGTCAACAACCTTATAGCTGAGCCCTCCCAGAGATGATCTGATTCAGCATGAGTTGCTCTGCTCGGGGGCTGTTACCCCAACTCTGTGCCTTAGCTGGGGGAGCTTCTAGGCCAGCAGGACAGGGTGGTAAGGTGCCTCAGAGGGAAGGTAAACAGGCTCCGTGGCATGACCAATACACTAGGAGACAGTCTCAAGGGGACCCCCTCCCTGTGATTGAACCCGTCACAGCCATGTCTTGTATAGCCAGATCATTTGAGGGTACAATCTATCTTCAGCTCAAGTTATACTCAATTATTTTTCACCTCTAGGTTGCATCCCATTTTTGCACAATAGCCAAGTGAGGTCACCATTCACAAATGTACAGAGTTCTGGACTCCTTGGGTTCAGAATTTTTGGACCTTGGTAGGAAAGTAAGTGAGTCAGGAAGTCAGGAAGCTCCTTCAAGCAACAGTTCTTCACTACTCTATCTGCATCAGAGGCTGAGACTGGTTCCCATTAATATACTCCTGACAATAGACCACAGCAGTAGCTGCAGGGTACCTTTGCCCGCTGCTGGATTTTCAAGGAAGTTAGCAGCAGCAGAAAACATAAACTGACCCTTGCCAAGCTCTGGGAGAAGTACAACCACTTCATTCAATACCATGTGGCCAAAACCTTCATTTCCTATTGCACTCTCCAGGCAGAGTACTCTGCTGTCATCAATGGATGACAAGTACTGTGCACAAGCTGCGCAAGGAACTTGGTATGGATTTTGGAATGTTAAACCATTTGGAATATTATTTGTTAAACCAACAGCCATTTGTAATGGTAGATTACACACTCCACACAGCTGTCATATATGAGTTGGAAAACTGCTTTTCACTCAAGCACTCTGACATGAGACTTTGCAGTAAAAGGGGCAGTCTTGTGTTCTCCACTGGCTCATTGTTGTACTAGTTGGTGCTGGAGTCGCTGCGGCCACTGGTGCACTACTTAGGGTAGATTAAGGACAAGTATAACATGGAATTGATTTTTTCAGGTTTGGAATCAGCTATGGATCCTTGGGGCTACTAGTGGGTATTGTTCATCTCCCTAATAGTCTTGACCCTTTTAGGCAACTAAGTAAAAATTAGGATTTTGTAATAAATTGCTTTGGGATTGTTATTAATTAGGTAAGGTAATGTATTTTGTGTAACTATGTACCTACCATTTGCAGATGGATTCCAGTAATTTCTCCCTGAATGCACATTCCAGGCCATGTCTAAACTACACCCTTCTATTGGCAGAGGGATGTAAATTAGACATAACAAAAGCGCAAATGAAGCGGGGATTTAAATATCCTGCGCTTCATTTGCATAATGGCGGCCACTGCTTTTTTTTTTAAATGGGGCTTTTCGAAAAAACCCAGCAGTTTAGACAGGGCATTTTCAACAGAAATGCCCCATTTTGAAAGATCCTGTACTCCTCAAAAAATGAGGAGTATGGGATCTTCTAAACGGGGCATTTCTGAGACTCCTTGTGTCTCTTTTGGCACCATAAATAAAGTTGCAAATCAATGCCATAGAACTGTTTCTTTTTGCCAATGATGGTGAATCAGCTTGAAGCACTCCTCCATTTATAATAATCTGTAACTGGCATCATGTTCTGAGCAGTATCTGGTAACCCAGAACTGGCAGTAGAGGGCCACAGGTTAACTTTGTGAGGGATGAATATTTGACAAGCCCGTGTTAAGGTATCATTTTTTTAAAGTTGATTTTTAAACATTTTTTCAAATATGTAGCTATGCATTGTTCTAGATTTGTCATATTTAGGATCAACGGGTTCCTGGGAGACAGGGCTTTCAAATGATACCTAACTCAACCCATTTCTGATGATATTATCAACTTTCTACCAGGTAGAAGACCTGGTGTGGGAGCTGGAAGGTGCAGGTGTGGGGGACTCCCTTGCTATGCCGCAGAGGATGACACCACTGAAATTGTGATTCTATACATTAAGAATCAAATGACGCCTCCCTTGCCTTTTTATCAGTAACTTGTCCATGGAATGACACACGCTTCCAAATTAAGTTAAAGGAATCAAGAATGGGTGACTCCTAACCCTGACCAACTGAAGAGTTATTTATTCATCTGATGCTCAGAGAATGAAAAGAGAATGGAAAGTTGACATGAGGTTGTGCCAAACCATCACTGGAGAGAGTGCAGTGGGACTGGATAAAGAAGCACACGGCTCTACACTGAGAAACTTCTCCTTTTGTTCTTGGTACCTTGTGCATCTAGAGCCACAGGACTTTGTACTTTCCTTGTAAATAAGCAAGAATACATCAAAGAAATACCCAAGTGTCACCATTTTCTCTGGCTAACTGGAACAAACATGCCACACGGCCCCAAACTTTTCCTAGTGGCTCAAGTTGAAACATTGGCAAGAGCAGAGGGATTAAGGGAGGGATGGAATGGGAAACAGCAGCCAAGATATATACATGCAGGTTCTGTGGACTTTGAGAAATTGAAATGTGATGCAGGTTTAATGGGGAGCCATTAAAGGAATTCAGGGGGTCAGGGGCCAATGCATATTGGCCTGTCCTGTTGGGATTAATCAGTAAACCACAGCCCTGGGGTGTGTCAGTCGTCCCATGTGTCCACACCAAACAATCTCTCTCTAGCCTGAACTTTTGCCCTTGCTGCCATGCCTCAACCCTGGCCTGTTCAGACTACAAACCCTTGACTGGTATCTGTGCCAGTCTCTGGGTCTCTTCGTTCTTGGCCTCTGTGCTGAGGCTGCCAACAATGTCCTTCCATCTGGAGGTTTCTGTGCCAGGTATGTTTGTCTCTCAGGAAATGCTCTGAGAAACACCAGATATTGCAAGTACCAGACACTCTCAGCTCTCCTAGGAGCAGATGGAGAGGTCCATCCTATCACAGGATTGGGCCCTGAAGGATTTCTTTGATAATTAAGTATGCACATATTCAATTTTCTATTTCCATAGAGCCTTGCAGAATTCTACTCCCCCACTTCTCTAGAGCAAGTAATGTTTTTTTCAGTTCTTGGGCAAGTAAAATAGCATTAATTTTATTGTCCTCATTGGAGGACTAGTGCCAAATACTTTTGTCCTGAGTAGTAGGTTTTCCTGGCAGTTTTTCAAGACAGCCATTAGGTAAATTCATTAATATACAACTGTGCCTATTAGCAACTGGCCTATTTTTCTGGACAACGTGCGGATAATTACAGCACGGTTTTGCAGCCAACCAAGAATTGAAATGAAGGGTCACATTCAGGACCTGCCAAGCTTGCCAATATCCTTTTCAGACACTCTGGAGAATGCAGATCCTATTATTCTTCAGCGTGGAAAGTGCTGGCATGCTAAGGGTTAGGCTGCAGAACAGCCCTGTTACAGGCTGTTGTCTCTGCTTTCCACTGCATTGTCTTTTTTCAGGAACATTCAATATATTTAGCCAGTTTCTGCAGCTTCTTTTCCAGTCTCCCATTCCCTGGGGCAGACATGCACTATTGTCATGCTCCATCCCTAATGTAAATGACAAGGAGAGCTGTTTGCTTTCCTTTTATATACTGCTGCTGCATCTGTTCTCACAGACAATGGCTTAAAACATTGCCCTGGGGAAGAACCTCAGGCTACATTCACTGCAGTGCAGGTGTGACTTCATTATGATCCCTCATCTGCACATGTGACCGGTCTGTGGTTCAGGAGGTGGTGTTGTACATTTGCCACCACACTACAGAAGCATGGAAAGGATGAGATCAGGGATAGCCAATTATTTCTTGTCAAGGTCCAAATGTCTTGGTCAAAGTACAGTCAAGATCAAGACTTTAGATAAAATAATAACAACAATAACAATAATGATGATAATAAGTAAATAAAAAGATTTTGGGGCCTGTTCAAGAGTTCCAGGTGGCCCAGATTTGGCCCATAGTCTGCCCCTTGACTATATCTGGACTATATTTTGCATATCAGTAATAGTCAATTTCTTCCTCCACCAAAAACCTATTTGGCAGAGAGGAATCCAAAGGTTAAATCAAATATTTATAGAGAGGGGAAGCATGAGGGTTATTTTTTTATACTACATGTGGGTAAGGGTGAAAATAACTCAGATTTCTTACAGGCACAGCTGTAGTGCCCCTTGGGGGGCCTCAGGGCAGGAGGTTGGGGTGTGTGATATGACAGTACCTGTAAGAAATGTAAGGCTATGTCTACATTCGCGGTTTCTTGAGCAAGTACGGCCGTTCTTGCTCAAGAATCTGCAGAGCGTCCACACTGCCCGCCCACTCTTGCACAAGAAAATTTACAGTATGGCGTGGTAAGAGGGGGCTCCTTGTGCAAGAGCTATGCTCTTTTTTAACAGGTTCTTGCGCAAGAAAGCCCTATGGCTAAAATGGCCATCAGAGCTTTCTTGCACAAGAGAGCGTCCACACTGCCATGGGCGCTCTTGCGCAAAAGCACAGCTCGCACATGGCGGTGTGGACGTTTTCTTCCGCAAGACTTCTTCCACAAGAACCCTTGCGTAAGATGTTCTTGCGCAAGAAGCCGCGAGTGTAGACATAGCCTAAGTGTGGATGGAGTGCAGGGAGCTCTGGGCAGGAGATTGGGGAATGTGTGGGCATGGGGGGACTCAGGGGTAGAGGGTGGGAACATGGGGGTGCAGGAGTCAGGATTAGGGTGTGAGGAGGGGCTCAGGGCAGCTGGCTGTGTGGGGGATGCAGAAGTCAGAGATGGGGAGGGAAGTGTGGAGGGGCTCAGGGCAGAGAGTTGGAGTAGTGGTACAGGAGTCAGGGCAGGGGGTTGGAATGTGTGTGGGGGGGAGTTCAGGCAGGCAAGGGCACCCTTTAGGGAGAGCAGGGGAGCGGAAGTCCCCCGATTGCTACTAATGCTGTTTGTTGCTCGCTGTTCCCCTTCTGTCAGTGTCACTCACTGCTCTGTCCCCAGCTCACACCAGCCAGGGAGGAGAGGAATGCACAGGAGCTGGTCACTTTCCTCTCGCTCCCTGACAGTGACGGAAGGGGAATAGCAAGCAACAAGAAGCATTGGTGGGACTTGGGGGGAAGGGAGGCTCCAGCCCCTCTGCCCTCCCTAAAGAGCACCCTGGGGGGTCAGGGCTGGGTGGAGTGTGACCCCAGCCAGCTCCTTTCACCTGCCTGGCTACCTTCTACTTAGTGCAGCAGCCTGCAGAAGGGCCCCAGGAGCTGAGCTGGGTGTGCGCCCTGCCTCCTCCTGCAGCTGAGTGCCCCAACTGGCTGGCTGCTTCTTATGGCTGCGGTGCCCGGGGGCACCCTGGCTTACTTTCACCTCTGCTTTTGGCTAACAGAGGATGGCATTAACCTTGGCAGAGAAGCAACGCAAGGCCCAGGGACAAAGTGGTGCCAAGTCAGGCCTGTTTTGAGAATTTGCAGTGACTCGCCTGTTAATCATTAATATCCCTACCTTGGAGCATGGCCTGTCACTCTCCCAGGTTCAAATCCCAGGATCAAATAATTGAGCACCTCCCATGTGTGTCTGAGTACCCTCAACCCCATAGACTTAGCAGGCTGGAGAGCACTTACCACCATGCAGGCCTAGGAATAGTGTAAAACCTAGAGAGACAAGATGGGCAAGGTAATATCCTTGACTGGACCTGGTGAGAGATAAACAGCTCTGAGAGTGCTCTGAGAGTTGCAGCTACATAGAAGATGGGGCAGATTGTTTAGCGTAAGTAGTTAGCACAAGTGGCAAGGGGCCATTCAAAGTGAAGCCCTGGGTAAACTTGAAAACTTGTCTCTTTCTCCTACCGAAGTTGCTCCAAGAAAAAATATGACCTAATATCCTGGGATCAGCACGGCTATAACAACACTGCATGCATGTGAAATCTATTTCAAAATTTCGACTTCCCCAGCTCCCTGGCACAACCCCCTCCTGTCCCAGGTTACAACCCAAACTCTCTGAGCCCCTTTGTGTAGGGAGTTTGTCTCTCAACTCCCTACCAAATCCTCCCACCTTTATATCCCTCCCCCAGGTCTGAATTCTTTCCTTGCACCCAAACGCCCTCCTGGACACCTCAACCCCTCTTGTACTCCAATCCCTTTGCCAGGTCACAACCCCCTTCTTCACCCAAACTCCCTCCCAGACCCCACACCCCCTCCTGCACCCCAGTCCCTTATCCTGAGCTCTCTTCTGCACCCAGCCTCCTTTGTTTACCTAGACAAGTGTCACCCTTGACCACTTTCCACATTCTTGGGGTGGCCCCCATCAAAAATTATTGCCCACTCTTGGCTGAGCACAATGGGGTCCAGGTCGAGGTCTGGGTACTCAGATAATTCCCGTAATTAATAATAATAACATTGCCTTACCACGGCAGCCCTTGGTCTGCCACCTTCTCCCCGTTTTGTCTCTTGCCATTCTTCACTCTCTTATTCCTGAACCTAGCTGTTAGACTTGTGAAGCTCTGAAAGCTGGATTCCTTTGGCATCTGTCCGCACTCTTTAGTCACGTGGAAGGGAATTCATGGCCAAATGCCATGAGACCCTCACTTCTCCAGAGGGTGAGTGCTGAGTCCCCTTCCCCCAGCTTTGTGGAGCATTTTAATGTTCACACTGAGAGGTGTTGGGTCTTCCTTGGACAGAACATGAACACGCTACACAAGGAGGAGGCCTCATAGTTCCGGGCCTTCCCTGAGTCCAATGGGAGGATAAAGTGGAGCCATATGGTGCTTACAACAGGTTTAAATAGAGCATTGAGGCTTGAAAATGCCCCAAGGGTCTTACACACCAGACTGCAAGGGAGCAGATGCAGTTAAGTGATTCGTGAGGGACACAGCCCCTCGTGGAGCCGGCCCGCAGACAGGAAGGGTGTCTTGACTGGCAGGGAAAACAAAGGCAAATCTTTCCCCACCTCTGCCTGCCCTAGGCAGTGGGATTAGGGGGCTCGTGGGCAGTTCTAGCAATTTCCCCTCCTTGTGACATCGGGTGGAATTTAACTGTAACTATGCAGCTGTCCAAGGCCTGCCCCTTCCCAGCTCAGCGCACCCCCAGCCAGCGAGGTTCTGTGCTGCTGGGATTTGCTGTGTCATGATTTGCTGCATCGTCTCCCATTCACTGCTCACAGAAGACGGAGAAGCTAGGAAATCACTGCTCCTGTCAGTAAGGGCATCCAAGGTCTCTTTAAAGAGCAGCATAGAAGATGACAGGGAAAGGAAAGTGATCTGGGCGACAGGGAGGTTTAAAGTGCCACTAAATGGGGTCCTGGCTGGGTTTTCCCCTGGGCTTAGAAGCATAGAACTGATTTGGAAATGGCCTAACTAGTAGCCCCCCCACCGGGGGCCCAATCCTGCAGCACTGACTCACATAAATGATGGCTGCAAGATGAGGCCTCTTGGCAGAGTCTGACCAATTAGCTGTCACGGCCCCCTCACCCTTTTCATAGCAATAAAAACTCCCTTTTTTATTGAGTTCCGCTCTACAGATCTCTTACTCCCGTGCAGATCGATGGGCCTCTCCCTGTTTTCATCTCCAAATGGGCCTAGTTAGAGCTTTTTAGCTCTAATGTTTTTAGCTCTGATGTTGCAGAGCCTCATTAGCCAGGCTGCCCAAGCAGAGCTAGTCACACTGCCTTTGCCTTACCACAGCAGATTTGAACTGGGGTCCTTCAGGGTTCGTAACAACAGCTTGCCCAGCTGTGCCAGGATCACCAGCAGCTAGTTTAGACATGCTTTAACCTTCCCTTTGACAGGCACCCAGGGGGAGGGAGGGCGTGCAGGCCAAGATTCCAATAAACCTCAGTGGTTGCAGAATTGGGCCCCACTGGTGGATTTAAAGGCATTTTCCTGATTTTCCTTCTGTAAAATTCCATGAGTGAACATAGAGCCCAAGAAGTAGGAGCACTAACCACTCTATGCACCTCTTTGCTGCCGGAGCCCAGATCTGGAGTTCAGTCACACCTCTGTGCCGTGGGATGTGACTAGACCAGGGGTCTCCAACCTTTTTAAGCATGAGATTGCTCTTTGAATTTAAGTGCAATCTGAGATCTACCTTGAACCCAAATACCCTGGCCCCGCCTCCTTTGTGCTCTTTCTACGAGGCCCCGCCCCTGCTCACTCCATCCTCCCTCCCCCATCATTCCTCACTTTCAACAGGCTGGGGCAGCAGGTTGGGGTTCAGGTTCTGGCCTTGGGTTAAGGGATTTGGAGTGCAGGAGGGGCTCTGAGCTGAGCTCAGGGCAGGCAGTTGGAGTGTCTGAAGGGGTTCTAGGTGCAGGCTCTGAGGGGGTGGTTGGATGCAGGGATGCATGGGGCTAGGGCAGGGGCTTTGGGTGCAGGAAGAGGGTTCATGACTGGGGTAGGGTTTCAGAATGTGGGCTCCGACCGGACGCTGCTTACCTCAGGTGGCTCCTGGGTGGTGGTGCAGTGGGGCTAAGGCAGGCTCACCCCTGCCCTGGCCCTAGACCTCTCCCAAAAGCAACCAGCAAACTCCATTCTGTTGTGCCCCCCTCCTGCTCTGTGAAGACAGGATGTGAGGTGGGAGAGGGGGCACCTTGACATCAGCACCCCTCTTCGCTCTCCCCTGCTCTGCACAGCAAGCAGGAGTCTGCCAGGGGTGGGGGAGGCAGCTCCAAGGCAAAGAGCAGGAACTGCGCAGCAGTAGGGGGAGGGGCAGATGAAGTGCCAACACTTGAGAGTCTCTTGGCCAAACCAGTCAGGATCACCTGTCAGAGGCTCCAAGATCTGCCAGTAGATCCGGATCTATTGGTTGGTGACCATTGGGCAAGAGGCAGCCACACTCTCCCTCCAGGTGACCCAGAGCTGCAGCCACATCCCCGAAGGAGAGAGGCCAGAGCACTGCAGAGCACCCAGCCCAAAACAGCCTTCGCAGCTAGCCCAGAAATGAGACATGGCTGAAACTCCTCCTGGGGAGCAGCTACCTGCCTGTCTCAGTTTCAGTGTCTGCTCAGCACAGAGCTGTGTACCTCTACTATGTGACAGTGACCTCCCCTGTCAGAGTGGCTTGAACCAACCAGCAGCATGGGGTCAGTCCTAGTCATGCTTTGCCAAAGGAGAGATGCTGCATCTAGCCACCCATTGCTGTCTCTGTGCTCACTGCTGGTGTACCGGGGTAGTCACCAGAGAAACTGCACATGGTAGGGTTTGTAATTAGTACAGCTGCCTAGTGAGGTGGCTATTC
Source organism: Pelodiscus sinensis (assembly GCF_052426305.1). Lineage (NCBI taxonomy): Eukaryota > Metazoa > Chordata > Testudines > Trionychidae > Pelodiscus > Pelodiscus sinensis. The sequence goes on from NC_143071.1 coordinate 20,397,676, forward strand.
CATGCTCACCTCTGTGCTATCTGGGCACCTGTGCTGCAAGATAACCTGGAATCTGCCCCTCAGCCATGTTCATTGTTCCCCTGCCAGCATCCCAGGTATGAAACGTGCCATGATTAGGACTCAGCAGCTGGGTATGCTGGTGCTGCACAAGTCAGGACAGACTCCACTAGCTGCAGCACCTCTTTTTGTTTGTATTGCCGCCGTATCTGGAGGTCTGGCCCCATTGTCCTAGGCATTGTATTAAAGTGACTTGCCCAAGGTCACATAAGAAGCCAATAGTAAAACCATGAATGGTGACCAATCCAGTCTAGTGCCTTACCCACGAAACCACCCTCCCTTGTGAGGCTAAGAGCAACAGTTTAGTTGTGTCAATAATATGAGCCGATGTGACTTAAAGACAGACTTTGATACTGAGATACTGAGGGAGCAGCAGTGTTCCCAGAGAGATTCAGATGCTGCCCAGCTGATTAGCAGAGCACTCACAGCTAGATTTGTGTTTCTATTGGTGGTGCACACGCCTCGGTAAACATACAAAAAATTATTCTGCACATGGATGGAAAAGATTAGAGGGAACGTTGGCGAGCAGGTCCACTTTTATGTCACTTTTCCAGACATACCAACACGTTAAACATCAGCTCAAGCCATTTAAGAAATTACAGATTAGCTAGACCAGTGGTGCGCAACCCATGAGTCGTGACGGTTGCGGATGTGTTCCTGGGGGGTTGCGGCGCTTAGATCCAGTTGTCTGAGGGCTGGGCCCAGTTGTTGGCGGCCATGCAGCATAGTGCTTAGCTCCAGCCGGCCGGAGGCTAGGCCTGGCAGTTGGTGTCCCCCATGACGCAGACCGATCTGTCTGGCCGAGATGCGGGGCTTGCAGATCAAAAAAGGTTGCGCACCACTGAGCTAGACTAAAAAATGTTTGGGTATAACAAAAATAGGCAGCTCTACTGCAAGGCCCTTGATTCTGACATCCTTGTCTGCTATGTGCCCTGGATTTTCCTAGGAGCACCCTTCCCCAAAATATTGTTTTGGGTCTTCCACTCAGGCATCGCTTGATTGGAGGCTGTTTTGTCCCTGCTTATCCTGTCATATATTCAGAGAGACACAGAAATCTTGTTTTCACACACTGATTTGTTTTCATGTTTTAGATTTTTAAAAAGCAAGCCACAGGGATCAGCTGCCTAGATCTGCTGATTGCCTAGAAGGAGAAAATAGCATTTTTAATAACTTGTTCTAATGCAGCCAACCATGTCACACTGATCTGAGCTTTAGGGCAATAAGCAATGAGACCCCTCAAATCCAGCATGAATCATCTTACTCTCTGCTTGTCAGGTCACAGAAATCCCCATTGCTCCCCCTTCTGACTACAGAGGGTTGGGCTCAACAGCCACCCTCCTCATTTAGTAGTAACAACCTTGGATGGCCTCTCCCCTTGCTAAGGGACACCATCACCTAACATCAGTCACCATTACTCTGTGGCCAAGATGCTGCAATTGAGAGCATCACTGATATGCAAATTTCGACCTTCAACGAGAAGTGCTCAGTGGAGGAGGAAAGGAGCAAGTTATTTTAGGAACACACGTTAGAAAACAAAGCAAGGACTTTGATATGAGCTCTTGGAAAGCTGCCATACCCTCTCTTCCTCCCTCCCCCGATATTTGCAGGATGTCTCCATGCATCCCATTCTCGGGATGGAATGGGCCATCCAACTCCCTTTCTTACCAAGCATCTTGCGCTAGCTGCTGTACATCAGGCTCATGGCAAGAGCCGAAAGGTGTCTCTTTGGGTTGCCTATTTGATGTGAAATGAACTTTAAGAAGCAGCTGTACAGAAATTCCTCAAGGGGGCAGCAGCATGCCTCCAAACCAGGCCTTAGCAAAGGCACCTAGAAAAGTGTGACTGCCTGGATCTTTCCCCTGGGGCAGGACAGACACATCACATGGATATTAGATTTGTTTTTAGCTCAAAAGCCAAGAAGGGTCTGAATTAGCCCTCAGACGAGAGACATCCACTTTTCATTGAAACACATACGGCATGGGGCCGAAGGAATGCCTGTAAAGCCAGTGGGGTAAACTGGGCACGTTTATTTATTTATTTTTAGAAACTAGGAGGCAACATGATCTAATGGATTAGAAATGGGAGCCAGGAGTCCTCACCTCCCTTCCCAGCTCTTCCAGTGAGGGCTTGGTGACGATAGCAAGTCACTTAACTTTCTATGCCCCCGTTTCCCCATCTGTGAAACGAGTCCAAAGATTCCACCCGCCTTTGCAACATGAAGATGAAGAGAGCTCTAAGGGCTTAATTGAACAGACATGTAGAAATAACACCTAGCTCTTATCTATTTTGCAGCAGTATATCTCAAAGCCCTTTATGAAAGGAGGTAAGCATCATTATTTTTATAATGCAGGTGGAGAAACTGAGGCCCAGGAAGGGAAAGTGACCTTCCCCTACAAGACAGTGGCAGAGTCAGGAAGATACCCTAGATCTCCCAAGTCCCAGCCCAGTGCTCTATCCACTAGGGAACACTGTCTATGTAGTTTAACCCACTATTTTTAAAATCTCTAGATAATGCCAATAGTTTTAAACTAGACTGTGTTATCTTAAGCCAGCAATATTGTTTCTTCCCAGCAGCCACCAAGGGGAGCTAGACTACACAGCAAGGGAAAAGAGACCCTGTTATTCATCTGATGTTTCTACACCCACTTCCAAACTCGCCTCTTCCCTCTTCATTACACTGAACAGTGCTCAGATACTAGAATAGCCATGGGCACCTGTGACAGATAGAAGTGACTGAAAGCAGCTGGGAGTACCAGCTCTTTATCCCCTGCTTTCCTCATTCTGTCAGGGTACATCTGCACAGCAGCGTTATTTCGCAATAACGGATGTTATTTCAAAATAACAAAATGTGCATCTACACAGCAAACCATTATTTCGCAATCATGTCGAGCTGGAGGACTTCTTACTCCAACTTCTGTCACCCTCATTTCATGAGGAGTAAGGGAAGTCGAAGGAGGAGTGTTCTTCCTTCAGCTTCCTGCTGTGTAGACAGCACCAAAAGCTGAATTAAGCTATTTCCACTTCAGCTACGCAATTGATATAGCTGAAGTTGTGGAGCTTAATTCGACTTTAGCCCTGCTGTGTAGCGGTACCCTCACTGTCCCCAGGGAAACTGAATGGCCCTGAAATGGCAACCCAAAGAGCCCCATCACACCCCCCTCCTTGTCATGGGTGCCACTTCAGGAAATACGATGCTCTGTGCAGAAGTTCTCTCTAAAAAGCAAAACCCATCAGAACAAGTATCACATCTACCAGAAGCAACACCCTCGAAGTGGAACCACATGAATAGATGCTCTTTAGCTCCATATTTAATGAAGCTGGTGACATAGAAAGCTCTGGCTCACCTTATTGCTTAGAGTAATTTTAAGTGACACAGTGAAAAATCCCCACTGGCACCGAAGGCAATGGCAATCCAACGTCTTGTCCCTCTGGGAAGCCTTCAAGCAGGGCATAGTATTGTGTCTCCTCACAACAATGGTTGCGGCTGCTCCCTTCAGAATTGGGCAGTTCCCAAACTAGAACCCCAGATCTCAGTCCCCTGGACTTTGAAGGAGTTTCATTCAGGATCCAAACGCTCCTGTAATTGGTTTATTTCTAGGGGGTGTTGGACTGCATGACTGAATCCACTGCTCAGCTTGAGACCAACCAAGGGAGAGCTGAAATGATGATGCGATTACAGATCCAAGCTTTGTGATTCAAGCTCATGTTTACTTATATTCACTCCAGTGCCTGGTGCCTATAAATACATTTTATACTAGAGGCATTCCATTCCCTAAAATACTTGTTTGCAAAATGTACAGATATAGTGTTACTACAGTTAAAGCTCTTGTTCACTTTCAACGTTTTCTCAGTCTAGACCAATTTTTGCAACCCCTACTCATGCTGAGTAGCCCCCAGTAAGGCAAGCAGTCCCCATGACATCACAGGGAATACAGCATTTCTCAAAACGTGTTCCACTGTACACTGGTGTGCTGCGAGGCAGTCGGAGGTTTGCCACGGAGAACAACAGAATTGAAAATGGCCACCCTTAAAGGGGCAGTTGTTTTTTTGTTTTTTTTGTTTTTTTTGCACAACAAAAAATCCTTGGTGTTCCTCCATAAAAAAAAATATTGTTTGGTGTTCCTCGGTTTTATAAAGTTTAAGAAACACTGCTCTTAAGTAAAGATTGCACTATCGGGCCCTTTGATTCTTGGTCAAGAGCAAATTTCTTTCCCCATTGTATCCAAATTGTTTAGCCTTTTAACTTCTGTGGAAACAAAATCCACCCACACCAGCACATTATTTACGAGTAGGTTAAGATGGGTTCACATTTGTATCTTATTTTAAACTAGAAAATTTACCCAGCGTTGCTCAGGTCCTCATGTCAATTAATTTATGGTTTTTGGAAAATAAAATGAAAATGTTCATACTTCATTTAAATCATTGCTCTGAGGCAGACCTAGGGATGAGGGGTTCAGTTGGCAGGCTTGCCTCAGGGAGAGAGGAATACCCCAGCCCTCTCTCACTGAAGCATCTCCAGTCCATGTGAGACGTACCTCTCCATGGCTGCTGCAGCTCCAGCAGGCACAGCCAAGGGAGGGGTGCATGTCCTCTGGTGGGCAGATCCAGGTTTGTCTGCTCCATGTGTCCCCTGCCAGAGTGAGGAATGCAGCAAACTATGCACTGCCCCCTCACTCCCTGCCCAAGGGGAACAGCCAGCAATGTTTCCAATCAAATCGGGGAGAGGGCAGCTTCAGCCCCCTCCACCTTTCTTAAAGGGCACTTGGGAAGTGAGAGGCTTGTGGCTGAGGCCCTCAGCCAGCCACTTTCACCTGCCTGGTGAGTCTGTCTCTTTTCTGTTTGGTTTTATAAGAAGCCATCCCATTCCAGGCACATCCCATGTTCCTGGCACAACCAAACCCTGAGCTTACTTTAAGTTAAGAGGAAGCTGCATATCAATTTTGGTGGTCTCGGCTCTTACCATTTTGGAAGAATTCTTGAACAAACAGACAGGCACAAAGGTAGACAGCGAGACATACAGTCAGACACACAGACAGACAAACTCTCTCAAATATATAGTAGATATGTCTGTCCATCCACATGGATCTCTTTATTTTTCTGGTTACAAATGAACACAACTCTTACTCTGCTAGGCACCAGCTGGAGCTTTTCTCTAAGATCATTTCAAATGTCAATTTAGAATGAAGAGGTTCTAAGCACATGTAGTTCCTGCACATACCCTTGTGCCAATGAACCATGAGTGAAGAGGCCTCTAAGCCTTAGAGGACTCGTATAGTTCCCCCAGCCTTTGCTAGGCTGGACACTTGTTCTTCCTCTTTCTGTCTGCCTGCCCGTAGTGGGGTAGCCCTGCTCTTCAGGGACTAGGCTAAACTTCCCAGTGGTGTTACTGAGCAAGGGGGCTGAACAAGTTCCCCATCTGCAAGAGCATGGGAAAGACCAGGGTTCCCAGCCACTAAGCCAGCAGGCCCTCGGCCTCAGCCTTTTGTCTGAGCAAGCATGGTCTCCGACTCATAGACTTTAAGGTCAGAAGGGACCACTGTGATCATCTGACCTCCTGCATGTTGCAGGTCCCAGAACTTCACCCCACCAACTCCTGTGATAGACCCCTAACCCCTGGCCGAATCACTGACGTCCTCTAATCATGGCATTTGGATAAATTCATCCAGGTGGTCCAAAAGATAAAACCCGCTGGTGATGTCTGCATAGGTAATAGCAATGCCAGCGGTCTGATGGAGATGTCAGTGCCATCTTGCCTACTGGCAGCCTCTGTGAGATGGGCTGTTCGAGGTAGGTGCTGTGGGAGGTGAAGGTGGCTAATCTGAGGGAATCAGTTGGGAGCCACCAAATCAGTTAAATGAAGGAAGCTGTTGGTAGTAGAATGGCTGCCCTGTAACTGCTGCATGGGAGAGGCAGGGAACTTGGAGATTAAATAACGAAGACACACACAAATCTGCAAAGGCATCCGCTCTATTTCTCTCTTTGGGTACATCTATACAGCAACATTATTTCGAAATAACTTAGTCCGCCTCTACACAGCAGGCAGTTATTTCGAAATAATATTGAAATACTGTCAAGCTGTAGGACTTCTTACTCCAACTCCTGTAACGCTCATTGTTACAGGAGTAAGGGAAGTTGGAGGAAGAATGCTTTATGTCGAAATAAGTGCTGTGTAGATGCTCCCAATTTCAAAATAAGCTATTTTGAAATAGTTACACAATTGACATAGCTCAATTTGCATAGCTTATTTTGGGTATGTCTACACTGCCACCCTAGTTCGAACTAGGGTGGCTAACGTAGGCATTCAAAATTGCAAATGAAGCCGGGATTTAAATATCCCAGGCTTTATTGGCATGTTCCCAGGAGCCACCATTTTTAAATGCCCAGTAGCTCGAACTGCCTGCCCGTGGCTACATGCGGTACAGGCTAGGTAGTTCAAATTAAAGCTCCTAATTCGAACTACTGTTACTCCTCATTGCCATGGGCAGGCAGTAGCTATGGGCAGGCAGTTCGAACTACCAGGCATTTAAAAATGGAGGCGCCCGGGAACATGCAAATAAAGCCCGGGATATTTAAATCCTGGGCTTCATTTGCAATTTCGAATGCCTACATTAGCCACCCTAGTTCAAACTAGGGTGGCAGTGTAGACCTACCCTTCGAGTTAAGCCCTGCTGTATAGATGCACCCTTTGAAATTGGAACATTCAAGTTTTACCTCTGTGGACAACTCAGGAAGTGATTCTGTTTTCTTATGGGTTATTTAATCTCCAAATTCCCTGCCTTGTGCAATGCAGACAAGACCTCCTCTCAGCACCATCAGGATGGAAAGCAGCACAGATTCACAAGAGTGCATTATTTTGTTATCAGACAGGCAAGATTAGGAGGGGAGATTGGGTTTAAGGGCTTTGAACAAATCTTATCTAAGTTCTGGCTCACTGACTGGCTTGGGGTGGAATTATTTAGCAAGCAGACACATTCTGATTGGGAGAGTTTGGGGATTCTTAGAATATTGAGGAGTTCATGGCGGGGGAAAAATTATTTATTAAATTTCAAATAACATTGAATCTTGCCAAGAATCTTGCCAACTATAACCCCACACCTTTTAATACTTTTCAGTGTGCCAAATCCTGCCTGGATGCTGCTGGTCCTTTAGTGCTTCTCCTGGTGGAGAGGGCAGAAACCTGATCCAGATCCTTGGGTCTGGAATCTCTTATTGAATCAGGCTGGTTTCACCACTCCTTCTCACTCCTTTGGGCAGATCCAGGTCATGCTTTGAACAAGCTTGGCCTGCATTATAGGTTGTTCTGCACACAGCCCAGACTCAGTGTGTGTGACTGAACATTGCTCAGTTTGCCATTTGACCCTGAAATCACATATGCAAAGGACCCATGTGAAACCAAAGAGAATGGCGTCACTTACACCCAGCACCTTCCGCTCCCTAATCCCTGCTCCCTCACACTAACCCACCCACACCAGCACCCAGGCTGGGAGTCACCTGGAGTCACTCTTCCTCTGCATTAAAAGTGCGGTAGGGAGCCTTGCTTTGCCCAATATGGTTCCATGGGAAGCCCTGCCAGAAGTATTCAGGTTCCCAAGAATTGGGCTGTACAATGCGTATGATGGTAATCTACAAACCCTGGGAAAGCCAGGTGCGTTGTGTGGCTGGAGTTCCCTGCTCTTTGAAGGTATGTCTACACTTCATTCTTCTTCTGAGAGAGGAATGCAAATGCAGACACCCGAGATTGCAAATGAAGCGCGGATTTGAATTTCCCGTGCTTCATTTACATAATCGTGTTATGGCGCTATTGCGGAATAGAGCTATTTCGAGAAAAAAACGGGGTTATTTCGAGATAAAACCCTTCTCTCAAAATAACTGGTAAACCTCATTGTATGAGGAATAAGGGTTATTTCGAGAGAAGGGTTTTATCTCGAAATAACCACGTCTTAACAGCATCTGTTATTTCAAAATAACACTATTTTGAAATAGCACCATAACGCAATTATGCAAATGAAGTGCAGGATATTTAAATCCCGGCTTCATTTGCAATTTTGAATGTCTTCATTTGCATCCCTCTCTCGAAAGAGGGTGCAAGTGTAGACATACCCTCAGCCCTGAGCCATACGTACAGTTCAGCTCTTGATTTGTATCATAAAAGAGAAACAGTTAAAGGAAAATGACATGCAGCCTCTCTACTGAAAGTTTCTATTTTTCATAAGAAAAATGTCTTTTGGGAACAGCACCTCTGGCCTCTAACGACAAGGTTTATTCATCCATTTGACCTGTGGGGTGCACCACAGAGGCTAACAAGCAGGCTCCTATGAGTGGATGACAGCGTGGGAGGTCACTGCAGGCCGGTTACCAAAGACAAAACACCAACAGGAGGTCCCTTGGCTTTGGAATGCTGAGTCCCAGTATTTCCAGGGCTTGGCAGTGACCCCATAAAGATTCCTGAGTTACTCATTAACCAGGAAGAACAAGCTCAGCTTTCTATAGCACAGTACTCCTGCTGCCCTGTTCTGGGCTTCATGCTTCAGAGCAGTGTTTCTCAAACAGTGGTACCAGTACCCTTAGGAGTACTTGAGAGAAGTATGGGGGGGAGGGGTACATCAGCACAACTGAAATTTGGAGAAAATTTAATTTTTGTTTCAAGTTTTACAGTGTTTTATTATTTTTGTACTTTTTACACCCAAAAATTTCATCGCCTGCCCGGCTATGATTAAGTTGTTTTAAATAAATGTTTTGCAATGGTAGAAGAAAAACGTGTGTGTCTGAAAACTGTAGGTACTGGGGGTACTTATAATTTTTAAAGGAGTACTTTATAAAAAAAAAAAAAGGTTAAGAAACACTGCTCCAAAGGATGTTAAAGCCACAGTGAATTCAGCTATATCAATCTGCTAGGCAGGGTGTGTCTGGGACTTGCTTAAATCAGGCTGGGATTTACAACTGCTACTGCAGAACCTGGCTGCAGCAGTAGGGAACCAGAGAAATGCAGCCTCCAAGGACTATATCCGATTGGGGCACGCCCATTCCAACCCCTTTGGACTTGCCCTTTGTCCCCTGCCAGCTCCTATAAACATTCAAAATGGGTTTGTTATTTTATATATTGTCTATGGGTAGCACAATTACACTTTTCATCATAGTGACACCGCCCCAGGGAACTGACATCCCTTGTTGGTTAGATGGAAGAACCAAAGATGGAGCAGTGAAGTGACTTGCCCAAGGTCACACAGCACAGCAGGGGCAGGAGGAGTAACAGTTAATTCGAGGGAAGGGTTTTAAATCAGACTATTGCGTCTACACGTGGCGAGTTAAATCGGGTGAACAGCATTTTAAAATGGCGACCGGCCGCGATTATGCTAACCAAGCGCGGGATATTTAAATCCCATGCTTGATTTGCAACTTCAGTATGCTTCATCTGCTTCCCTAGTCCGAACTAGGGGGCAAGTGTAGACATACCCTAAGGCAGGCTCACTCCCGCCCTGGCCCTGGATCACTCCCAAAAGCAGCCAGCAAACTCCCTCCCAAGTCCTGTTGTGCCCCCTCTCTGCTCTGTGGAGACTGGATACAGGGTGGGAGAGGGGGCGCCTTGACATCAGCATCCTCCTCTGCCTCCCCTGCCCTGCTCTGCACAGAAAGCAGGAGGCTCCTGAGGGGACAATTCCAAGGCAAAGGGCAGGAGAGGCGCAGCAGTGGGGGCGGGGTAGTTGAAGTGCCAACACTTGATAACCTCTTGGCCAAACCAGATGGGATCACCTGCCAGAGGCTCCAAGATCTACAGTCAATCCCGATCGACTGGTTGGTGACCACTGGATTAAGCTGTTCCAACAGACAGAATAGCTACCAGCCTGCAGGCTCTCGAAGGGCACTCAGGCCTGTTGAGCTTACCTTGGTCTTGGGGCCAGTCCTGGGAATGGCTCCAATCAGTGTTGCCTGCTGCAGCAGAATCTCTGCTGGAAAGTTTCCACAACTGCAGTTGGCTTCTGTTTCCAGCCCAACCCTGTGCTCCCCAGCCACCAGCTCATCAAGACAATGGTCACATGGTTTGGGCTTTGCCGTGGCAGACCTACAGAGCATGAAATGACCATGGTGCTTGGGATCCCAGTCTGCGGACCAAAGCAGAGGCAGCAGAAACAATCCTTTATTAAGCTGATGCACCCTGCATGAGGGACCCTGACCCTATGCACAACTTCCTTCCCAAGAGCAAACCTGCCCCCTGCTCAAGTCTGCAGTTGCACCATCAGCAGTGTCCAGCAGTTTGCACCCAGCTGGGCAGTGAGAGACTTAAGTCACAAGAGGAGCTGCGATAGAGTAGGCAGAGCTCCATGGGCACTGAGGGGTTAAGAGCCAAGGCAGTGAGGAGCGTCCATACAAAGCCCTCTCAGCCAGAGACGCCCCTCTGCATTCTCCTAAGCAAGGGGACCTGCAAATTCGATTCCCAGGCCTGAGAACACATCCACCTGCTGGGGGTCAGTTTGTCCCTAAGGGGTAACGTGGTCAGCGTCCAATCCACTGGACTGGGGAGTCAGAAGACATGGAGGGAGGGACAAATGGTGGGAGGAGCTGTCACGTTCCACCTCTAACACTGACCTCCAGCATGACTTTGGGCAAGTCATTTCGCCCCTGTGCCTCTTTTTTCCCATCTGCAAAATGGAAATGACACTTCCCTCCTCTGTAAAGCACTTGGGCTAGGTTTACACTGGGTATCCCCAAATAGCAATTCCTCATCTTTTGAGTGCACCTGTTATTTCCAAATATACTGGGCTCGCTATTCCGATGTCCCTGTGAACCTCGTTCCACAAGGAGTAATTTCAGAATAGCGATTTATTGCAAAATAACATCAAAATACGCTATGCAATTTGTGTAGCTCAAATTGCATAGTCTATTTTGACCTAAGGTGCAGTGCAGACACACCCACAGAAAGCTACCAGTGAACAAATCTATACAGAGCTTATGATGGAAATAATTCCTGGCCTTTGCAAACTTCCTCCCTTAGATAGCATCTTCCCTTTGCAAACACCACTGGAACAAGTCCAGGTACTGCCACAATGGCTGTATAGAGCACGCACTGCAGGAGGAGCTAGGAAGAGCTAAGTCCTGTTGTTCCCAAACCACCATCCTTGTCACTTAAGCTAAGAGACTGAGCTCCCTTAGCCAAAAATAGTAAAACCATTATCCTCTGCATGGCCATCCCATTAGAGGGCAACCACCCCCACCCCATTCCTGCACCCTTACTTCCTATAAGTCTTTACAGAGGACATACAGTGAAACTACAGAGCACCGTCACCTGTAGTGGTGGCAGTGAAAACTCCAGCAGGATTCAGGCACTTCAGCAGACTCTTGCTCTTCTTGGGCAGCACCCTGGCTTTCCCCCAGCTCCCCACCTCAATCTGCATTTAAAAGGGCTGTCTCACTGGTGTGGACAAGATTCGCTAAGTTCACTCTGCTGCCACACCGTGTGATAAGGCCCCTAAGAGAGAAGCCAGGGTCTGACCACTCGCTGCTACTTGCAGTCTGCTCCTCTGACCCGCATCCATGCCAGCAGGACAACCACTACTGAGCCATGCGTTAGGGGAGCAAGCAGGAGCTGATAAGGAGTCTCTGCCAGGAATGCACCTACTTGCAGGAAGAGCTGCATTCCTGAAGGAATTAGTTAATTGCTTATTTCCTTCCACTTCTCTAGTTAGCCACAGCAGCGAAGCCAGTGGGCCTGTGCATTGCTATTCACCCCAGAGCAAAACAAGGATGGAATTTTTTGCTCCCTCCCACCACTGAGTAGCATTTTGCACAGGGATGCTTGATCCCAAACAGGTGCAAGGCAGCAGAGAGTCATGCACCAAGGCTGCAAGGTGCCGAGAACCTGCAGCAAAGCTCTGAGCAGCTTTCCTGATGGCACTCAGCTCCTGGCAGGATTGGGCCTATATGGGCCATAAAGATGTTGCTGTTGGTCCCTGGGCCAGGTGGCATGCTGTAAACAGGGCTGTGTGCACTCTCCCAGGCTAGAGCAGTGAGGAACAGGTGTCCTAGATGGTTTGCCTTGCTATGGGGAATCCTGCTGTTGCTTTCCTGCTGGGGTGAAAGAGGGCGTGGGAGGAGCTGCATGTTGAGCAAGCCAAAGACTAGCTGAGGGTATGTCTACACTACCCTCCTTGTTCGAACTAGGAGGGTAATGTATGCATACCGCACTTGCTAATGAAGCCCGGGATTTGAATTTCCCGGGCTTCATTAGCATAAGCGGGGAGCCGCCATTTTTAAATCCCCGCTGCTTCGAACCCCGTGTAGCGCGGCTACACGGGGCTCGAACTAGGTAGTTCGGACTAGGGTCCTATTCCGAACTACCGGTACTCCTCGTGAAACGAGGTGTACCGGTAGTTCGGAATAGGCACCCTAGTCCGAACTACCTGGTTCGAGCCCCGTGTAGCCGCGCTACACGGGGTTCGAAGCAGCGGGGATTTAAAAATGGCGGCTCCCCGCTTATGCTAATGAAGCCCGGGAAATTCAAATCCCGGGCTTCATTAGCAAGTGCGGTATGCATACATTACCCCGCTAGTTCGAACTAGCGGGGTAGTGTAGACATACCCTGAGAGAGGCTGGTTGGACTTTTTGGTTGACTAGCAAGTACTCACCTGACTCCTCATGGCTCCAGAGCCTATGGCGCTTAGTGACAGAAATGTGTTTTATGAAAGATATTAAACAAAAATAAACTCAAGAGAGCATTTCCCCACTACTAAGATACCCTTCACAATACTAAACTAAGATTAAAGCAACAGAGCTAATGAAACAAGGTCAAATCCACAAGTCAGCAGCCTCACTGGGTTGGAATTAAATCAATACAAAGACCTGTCCATTCAGAACAATACATAGAGAATAAACTTGTGGCAGACAATGCGGAAAGCACGACCGGCAGGCGCTCAGACACTACAGTGATGGGTGTAGTATAAGAACCTATGTAGAGCAGAACCCTTATGAATTCCAATAAACAATTTAAGGAGGTGGCTGCCCATTTGTTAATAACCCCCAATTAAATATGTTTATCCCAGGCAGTCAAACCTGTCATTTGGACCTGGTTAAGTATTTTGATACTGGAACCTAATTATTGTTCACTCACTGTACCACAACCTCTGAGCCAATTACAAAGCTGCCTCTGTCAATTTCCATTCCTCTGTGTTAGCTAACCCTTCCCTCCCAGCCACAGAGACATTCCAACACAGACCCTAGCTGAACACAGGGAAGCAAAGTGTGGACAGCTCTTACAGACCAAAATGTTCATGGGAGAGTCTGGGTGTGTCCAGGGAGGTGAAAATGTTCTCCCACTGGTTTTTGTATGTTACCATTCTTGATGTCTGATTTGTGTCCATTTATTCTGTTTTCCAATGTACATGGCTTGGCAGAGAGGCCTTGCTGGCATATGGTGGCACATATCACATTAGTAGATGTGCAGATGAACAAGCCTTTGATGGTATGGCTGATGTGGAATGTGGCTGGCACCTGGCACAGCCCATCACACTAGCTGTCTATCTTTGGGTGCAGGCAGACTGGTCAAAGGCTGGCATGGCCCATCCATGGATGTCATGACTTCCTGTCCCAGAGGTGATCAGCCCTAGGGGTTCTGTGATGTTAAGCTTTCCATAGAGTGCTTGTTGACCCCAAAGGCCTCTCAGCCTCACCCTCGACTCTCACGGTTTGCAAGCATTGCTTGCTGTGCCTTGCAGCACCTCCCTCCGCCTTCAGACCAGCCAGGTAGTGAGGTCTACTTTTGAACTAGGCAATTTGGTCCAGTCAAAGGTCACAGGAAATCAGCACTAGTTAGCATCACCTTGGAAAAGGCCTGTTTCTAAATAACAGAACTGGATTTTCATGTCTGAAGACTGTATGTTTGCGACCCCTTCCCCCAAAATATCAGAAATACCGAACAAAGATCATTTTTAAAGAAGTGGGTACAAGCAGGTAGAAAGGTCTTGAGATGACATTGTATCACTAGTTTACACCAAATGTAATGCAAATCTGAAAAAAAGAATGGGTTTAAAAGACTCTAGCCACCAACAGCCATTCAACATGAATATACCCACAACATTAAAAATACGTTGCACAATCTATAACCAGATGTCATGATCTCACACATGAGACAAGCTAGTAACCTCATGTTACAATGGAATTATTTTTGTATTTAGGAAGTAGGGCACAAGTTGAAGAGCTTCTCTTTGAGAGTTTTCATCTGGATAGAAAAAAATTACTTTAAAAGCTTATCAGGACAGAACTCTCTTAAGAAATAAAAATGTAGAAGGTTTATACGCCCATTAGGATGTTTCTCTTGCGTTGCTGAGCCTTTACTCTCTGGGATGACTGGCTGCCACAAACTGCCTCCTTTCTTCTCTTGCCTCTGCCTGGCCATTTTCTCCTCCACTGGCTGACTGATTTGCTGCATCCTACTTCCTTTTCCTCTTCGCCTGTCTCTTTCCCAGCCAACCCCTCCCATGCCTGCCTGACTCCCAGCTTCTCTCCTATAAAACAGCAAAACAGGGTACAACCTGCTTGTTTTAAAAAACCCTTTGCGAATCACTTTAAAGCCCTACTTAGAGGAAGGAAGGTATCATTCCCATTTTACAGGTAAGAAATGTAAGGAACAGGGCAGCTCATGGTCACATGGCAGAACCCAGATCCCCAGTCCTGTGCTTTAATCAGACTGTCCCCTCCTCCTTTCCTAAAGCAATTCCCAGTCAGAACAGAGCTGATTGACTGAATGACTGATTTTCAGCTTGCTGCCCAAATAACCCAACCTCACTTCAGGTCAACCAGAGGCAAGGTTTGTTTCCTGAATTTTTCAGGAAACTGAAAAAGGAGGAAAAAATTGTTTCAGATCCAACAGAACATTGTATTTAACCTGCAACAAAATGTTTGGTTTCACTTTTGAGTTAACATTAAAAAAGGATGTGCGTTTCAAAACAAAAAGCCATTTCAGATCTAAATATCAAAACATCTTGTTTCAAAAATGTCAAAATGAAATATTTGATTTTTTCAGTTTTTCTCTCCTTTTTCCCCCCAACAATAATTTGCTGAATTCCACATGAATTTACAAAATGTTTTGGGTGACCAGAATCTCTCTTTTTTAGCTGTTTTAGGTAGAAGCCACTCAGACTAGAGGATGGATTTTGAATCATGGTTCAACCTCAACAGTGCATCTGATTAAATCTCACCAGGTCACTATCTGGCCACTCAGAAGTTTATACGGCGCTCAACAATCCAGAAGCTTGGTTGTTTAGGGTATGTGGTAAAGTCACTAACAACATCTTTCCTTCCCCACACAGGGAGCTGGTGCCAGAACACCACAAATAGGTGAATCAATAGAGCCTTAACTGTGAGCTGGTCACATTTAGTGACAGTACTGGCACAGACAGGAAACAGGGAATTCCATTGCTGCAGAAATATGTATGTAAAATAGTAATAAGAGAAAAAAACAAACCCCAAGTAAACACCTTCAATCACAGTGCAACACCTGCTGGAAATAGTTATAAAGGTTATAACATTTCCTCCCAGGAGGCCTGGAGAATTTCCTGAGAGGAAGCAAAAAGCTGTTTAGTCATTTTTAAGGGAGGAGGAGAAATTTGTATATCTGCATATTCAATTTTTTGGATGTTTCCTTTCTGAAGAGCAGGAATATGGAACCTTTTTTGGGTTGGGGGGCACTGACACCCAGAATCAGTCAGGAGCCACACACAAGTGAGAAACAAAAACAAACAAAAAAACCCAACCTAGGCTAGTAGATTTTGTATACTTCAGCCCCATAGGTGGGTGGCCAGGGGGCTCCACAAGGGCTTATGGGGCTTAGACATTACAGAGGATCTCAGAGTGCTTTGCAAACACTTAAGCCTGAAAACACTCCTTAAAGATTAACATTATCCCTTATTTAACAGATGGGTAGGTTAAGTGACAAGTCCAAATCAGGGGCATAATGCTACACAGAATTGTTGCCATGATTCCCAGTTGTCTGCACTTAATCGCTGGGCTAGATCCCTTCATACCAAAGCATCAGATAGAAGAAAATCAGCAGGAGCGATTTCCTGTCTTTAGCTAGCCTTGGTTTGGTTTATTTGTTTATTGAGTTTGCTGGTACCCTGTCTGGTGGCACCAAGGAGGCTATTTTAAAAGCACAGTCCCACAATTGAGAGTATCTCTCTTATATTTATGCAGCTACCTCCCAGCACATTTTCCTACCAGAATGTAAAACAGCACAAGCTGTTCCAATTTTAACATGGGGCAAATTCCCCAAGAGTAACTAATCAGAGGCTCTGTAAATATTGAGTAGCCTGGAATGGTAGAAAACCTCACTGGTGGGAACTGCAGCCAGAGATTGCGATCACCATGAAACTGGAGTAGTTTCATGTTAAGCACATAACGAAGTTTCCAGGCATAGGACTAGCTGGAATCTATCTGTCATATGGATTCAGGTCCACATCTGCAAAGGTATTGAGAAACACAATGCCCTTGGAATCTATGTGGGCCTTGGGGACGGGGTGTGAGTGAAGGGAGACAGTGAGTTCATTAACCATGAGATTGGGTTTAGGAGTCTTAGGACACCTTTACACATCAACTAGATAGCAGCAGCTGGCCTGTGTCGACCAGCTCAGGCCACTGGTCTTTTTCATTGCTGTGTAGATTTCTGGGAACAGGCTGCAGCCTGAGCTCTGGGATGGACCCATCTCGCAGATTTTAAAGCCTTAATGTAAGTCTGCACTGCCTGAGTCTAGCCTTGAGCTTAAACCCCCTTGCATCTACACTACAATTGTGTTAACTCAGGCTCAGAGTCCCAGACCATTGGGTCTAAACAGCAACATTATTTCAAAATAACTTATTTCAAAATCTACACAGCAGGCAGCTATTTCAAAATAATGTTGAAGTACTGTCAAACTGGAGGACTTCTTATTCTGACTCTGGTAGACTTTCATTGTATGAGGAGTAAGGGAAGTGGGAGGAAGGGTGCTCTATTTTGAAATAAGTGCTGTGTAGATGCTCCCTATTTTGAAATAAACTATTTCGAAATAAGCTATGCATAAGAACATATCAACGGCCGTACTGGGTCAGACCAAAGGTCCATCTAGCCCAGTATCCTGTCTACCAACAGTGGCCAGCATCAGGTGCCCCAGAGAGGGTGGACCGAAGACAATGATCAAGCAATTTATCTCCTGCCATCCTTCTCCAGCCTCTGACAAACAGAGGCCAAGGACACCATTTCTATCCCCTGAAGAAAGTGCATTTTACCCATGTGAAAGCTTGCATATACTGTATATATTTCATACCTATATTGCATATACCATATATAATATATGTTACATATTTTTGTTAGTCTCTAAGGGTACGTCTACACAGCAACATTTATTTCAAAACATCTAGTGTTATTCAAAATAACTTAGTCTGCGTCTACACAGCAGGCTGTTATTTTGAAATAATGTTGAAATACTGTCAAGCTGGAGGACTTCTTATTCTGACTTCTGTAACCCTCGTTGTATGAGGAATAAGAGGCGTCTGAGGAAGAGTGCTCTATTTCAAAATAAGTGCTGTAAAAATGCTCCCAATTTCAAAATAAGCTCTTTTGAAATAAGCTACGCAATTGACATTTTGCCTAGCTTATTTTGAGTTAAGCCCTGCTGTGTAGATGCACCCTAAGGTGTCACAGGACTACTTGTTATTTCTCTTCTGTCAGTCGGCCTGTCAGCTCTATTGCGGGGATGAATAGGAGACATGTTCTGCTGGAGGGTGTTAACAAGTGCTATCAACAGCAGACAGTGTGTCCTCCATTTCCTCAGGCGTGACGGGTATGCTAGGCAGGAGAAGGCACTGCCTTCTCAAACCATCAGCCTGACCCCATTCATTCTCTGCCCCCAGAACGCCTACAATAGGTATTGTAGAGGGCACAGTGTTCCTGCCCCGAGCATCCGCCCTTCCCATACTCCGGGGTTGGGGAGGCTGGGGCCTCACGCTCCTCCTTCCCTCCCACACCCCTGAGTGACATAGTTACACCAACCCTCCTTGGTGTGTTGACACCACTGTGTTGGCAGGAGAGCTTCTTCCATGGACATAACTACCAATGCAGCATTTTAAATGTAGACTTGCCCTGAGTTGCATTTTAAATGTAGATTTGCAGCTGTTTTGTGAGTGATCTGATGCAGATTGCTGTAGAAGAAACACTCACACTGTGTTCTCTCCCACAGCCTTTACTCCCAGTCCCCTGAATGTACAACAAAAGCAATAGAGCCTAAAACATCTGGTTGCTCTTTGTCTATAGAAAGGTGAGTCTCATCTTTTCTTGTGGCAACTCCATTCTTGGAAGTTTTCAGCCATGGTGGCCCATTTTGTTTGATCCCCTGTTAATCGCTTTGTGGATGAATATTCCCTTTGATCCACTCAGAATACCACCTTGCCCATCCAAGATCTTCTTTTTCTGCCTTGTGTATAAGTCTGCCACCAGTTTTCCCTTCCAGTGCCTGCAAACAGGCATCACATGCTTAACAAGGGCCTTACACTGTCTCATAGTACTTGAGAAAGGCAGGTATTAAAGGCAGCTTTTGGGGTGAGGACTGTCTTTTTGTACAGCATCTAGTACAGAGAGGGTCCCTGACTGCAACACAAATAAATTAATAAATAACATTCTCCCATTTTACATACAGGAAAACCAAGGCATGCAGCAGTGAAGTAACTTGACCAGGTACCACAGCAGTCAGAAGCAGGAAAGCAGCTCAGCTCTGCTGACACCCAGCCCTGCCCATTAACCCCCTCAGTCATGCCTCTCTGCACTTGTTTTAAGAGGCAGCTCATGGTGCCATTTAAGAGGCTGTTTGTGCCATTGTCCCCAAAGTCTGTGGCGAATCAGTCTCCTCACCTGGTAAATGGTTGATAGTCCCTTTGGGTATGTCTACACATCAGGGTAAAAGTCGAATTAAGCTATGCAACTTCAGCTACGTCAATTTCAAAGCTGAAGTCAAAATAGCTTAACTGGGCTTTTGGCTTGTCTACATGGCAGGAAGCTGAAAGAACAACACTCCAAGTACTCCAGCGTTCGTCTACACTGCACTCTAAAATCGAAATAAGATACGCAATTTGTGCTATGCAAATTGTATATCTTAGTTTGATTTTATTTTGAAATAGGCTCTTTTGAAATTTGGCATATCTACGCGGTGCCAAATTTCGAAATAAAGTGCTATTTCGAGCCATCCCGTATCCCCCGTGCAGTGAGGTTTACAGGGATGGTGAAATAGTGCCCTTGTTATTTCGAAAATTATTTCCTTGGATGAGTTCCTTGGATGGGGGGTAGCTATTTCAGGGCTCCCAAAATAGTGTTGCAGTGTAGATGTACCCTCCTTACTCTTCCTGAAATGTGGGTTGCCATGAGTCTCAAGTTGTGGTGGGAGAGGTCCAGGTTGGATATTAGGAACAACTATTTCACCAGGAGGGTGGTGAAGCACTGGAATGGGTTACCTAGGGAAGTAGTGGAGTCTCCATCCCTAGAGGTGTTTAAGTCTCGGCTTGACAAAGCCCTGGCTGGTTGATTTAGTTGGGATTGGTCCTGCCTAGAGCAGGGGGCTGGACTTGATGGTCTTCTGAGGTCTCTTCCAGCTCTATGGTTCTATGATTCTATGAGTGGGAGTAAGAAGCCCTCCAGCTTGTCGTTATTCCAAAATAAAGGCTTGCCCTGTAGACACGTCAGTTATTCCAAACAATGCTGCTGCGTAGAACGTGCCCTGAGCGCGGGATCGCTCTTCCGTTCTTTATGAATGAACTCACAGAGGGGGAGCCACGTGGGGTCAGCAGAGAGCAGGGCACGTGGCGCCCGAGCCATTCACCCGGTGTCGGAGTTTCGCTCTCCGGCAGCCACTCGGGCCCCGCAAGTGGCCGCGGCAGCAGCTCTGCCTCTCTCCCGTCAGGTGCCGCTGGACCAGCCGCTAAATGAGCCAGCGATGGAGGGCGGGCAGCCGGGCGCCGCGGCGAGCTCCCTGCACAGCGACTCGCCCGAAGTTTTGCTCCACGGGGTGTTCGCCCTGCTGGGCCCCCCGCCCAAGACGAGCCTCTACGCCCTGAGCCTCACGCGCCGCGGGGAGCTGCGCATGCAGCGCGTGGGCTCCGCGCCGGCCAGCCCCGGCGCCGTGCTGCCGCTGGCGGACTGCATCGGCTGCTGCGCCTTCGCCGCCCGCGAGCCCCAGCAGGGGCCGGCCGCCTACTTCTCCGTCTTCTGCTACCCCTTCTGGAGGGGCTGGTGGGACGCCTCGCCCTCCCGGCAGCGCCTGGCCAGGACTTTCCGCGTGTGCGGGGCCCAGGAGCCGGAGGAAAACCTGAGGCTGGCGGAGACCTGGGCCGGGAAGATCAGGGAGCTGGCTGCGCCCCGGATCCCCACGCAGGAAGGTGGGTGCGAGCCCGGGGAAGTCAGTCCCCCACCACCCCGGTTCTCTGGCTCGCGGCGTGCGAGTGATCCCAGGCGGCGCTGGGGGGAGCCCCCTGGGTCTCGCTGCTTAACGTGGCTCAGAACAAAGTTGAGTCAAAGTAAATTTACCTGCACTGGGGAGCGTCCCTCCCGGCACCCTGCGCCCCCCCGGCCTTGGCTGGCGGCGCTGGCGGCCGTGGGGGAGAGGACGGGGTTAGAACTTGGCTTGCTGGGGGGGGGGGGGCTGTGTCTGGCTGTGGCCGTTCCGCCCCCCGCTGAGCCTGCCCCGCTGCCGGGGTGCGGGCGCCCGAGTAGCGCGATGAGGCCGAAGTGTAGCGCTGGGCTCTCAGCTCCGCGCCCACCTGCCTGGGGCTGCGGGACCGACAGGTGCAAGGCCCGGCCCTTTGCTGGCGTCCCCGGGCGAGGGGCGGAGGAAGGGCTCGAGGGGCGGCGCGCCTAACTGGCGAGACTCCTGCAGGTCTCTGCCGGTCGGGTCAGCCCGCTCCTCTCCCAGCCCCGAACCTGTCGGACGGGCCAGGCCAGTCTGCTTACGGGGCGATGGGCTGCGGGTGTCAATTTGCCTTTTCCGCTTGTTTGTATTTAGTAGGCTCCAGCCCTGGCGGCTTTGCAGCCTGCTTCTGGGGCGTGTTTAAAGCAGCAGGTTTCTGCAGGGCACTCGAGAGGGAGAAAAACAACCCTCCCCCTCCCCGCTTGATTCACATTAGTATGCCACCTGCTCCGGTGCCGGGGTGGGGGAAGAGGCAGAGTCCTCTCTCTGGGACCCAGGTTTCACCCTGTACAGCACAGCCAGGGGCTGAGGCAGTCTGAGCTAGTCCTGGGATAGTTTGGATCCCAGGCCACACTTTGCAGCTCAGGGCTGTTTTCAGTATATGTGAAAAGCACTTGGATCCATTCAGACAACAGGCAGCAGTGTGCACTGCAGACAGCCTGTCCTATTTCCACCTGACTCAGGGCAAGTTAACCCCCATGCCCCGTGACAGTTACAAACTCTGCAAAAGTGTCTAGAAAAAGGGCTGGTACTTGACCTTCCAGCCACCTCTCTGCCCTGCTCTGGCCAGGGAAATGTGGCAGCTTCTCATCCCCTTACTGAGCTCTCATTAGCCTCGCGCCTGTAGCACGAACCCCAAATGGATGGTCATTGTTCTCTAACCCACTTGCACCCTAGACATGCTGTAGAATTCAGTGACACCTACAGTCGCTGAGCACCCCAAGGCAGTGCTGTGTTTGTGAGTGAGCATGCGGGGTGAACGATTGTGCAGATGACAGCACAATTCCTTGGGCGAGCAAACTCTGCACTGGGCTACTTTCCTCCGTGGCCCTGATAACCTGGCAAGGCCATTCTCCATGCACCTTTGCATCCCCAGCAGGATGCCACCACCTTTGATGCCATCTCAAGAGGCGTGTCTGGTGCCACTAAGCCACACAAACCAGGTGTAACATTGCGGGGCTAGTTCTTTCACTGGTTTATGCTCACATACAAATGGGAAATGACAGCGTAGGAAGGAGTACTACTGAAAGGAGTCTGGGGGGGTCATAATGGACCTCAAGTTAATATGAGTTAAGAGTGTGACACTGTTGCAAAAAAAGCCAACAGGCGGGTTCCCGCGCCTCTGAGGCTTTTGTTGTGGACCCTGGGGCAGAGCAGCTGGGGCGCTGCCGATTGGTCCTGCAGCGCCGCTCTGGGCACTACTGGACCAACCCGGCAGCACCCCAGCTGCTCTGCCCCAGGTCCTGATTCAGCCGCTGCTGGTCAGTTTCAGCAGTGGCTGAATCAGGATGCCTGGGGCAGAGCAGCTGGGGTGCTGCTGGGTCGGTCCAGTAGCGCCAAGGAGCGAGGAGCGGTGCTACTGGAGCAACCCAGCAGCACCCCAGCTGCTCTGCCCCAGGCGTCCCCAAGTCAGCCGCTGCTGAAACTGACCAGCGCTGACTACAGGAAGCCCGAGGCAGAGTTGCTCTGCCCCAGGCTTCCTGGAATCAGCCGCTGATCAGTTTCAGCAGCAGCTGACTTGGGGACGCTTGGGGTTCTTAAGTTGAATCTGTATGTAAGTCAGAACTGGCGGTCAGTTTCAGCAGCAGCTGAATCTGGACGCCAGTTCCGACTTACATACAGATTCAACTTAAGAATAAACCTACAGTCCCTATCTTGTACGTAACCCGGGGACTGCCTGTACTGTGTTCTGGGCGCCACATTTCAGGAAAGATGTGGACAAACTGGAAAAAGTCCCGAGAAGAGGAACAAAAATAATTAAAGGTGTAGAAAACATGACCTATGAGGGAAGGCTGAAAGAATCGGGGTTGTTTAGTCTGAAAAAGAGAAGACAGGGGACATAACAGCTTTCAAGTGCCTAAGAAGTTGTTACAAGGAGGAAGGAGAGAAATTATTCTCCTTAGCCTCTGATGACAGGCCAAGAAACAACAAGGTTAAATTACAGCAAGGGAGCAGAGCCATCCCATCCATAGTCTGCTTCAGGTCCCATGCTTTTGGGAGTCCTGCAATAGCAGCCCCCACCATTCTATGGACAGGACTGACAGGGTTATCTGAGGCCAGGGGCCTGGTGTGATGGGGCAGCCCTCACTGCAGAGGAGGAAGCCAGAGTGGCCTGGCAGCCTGCTCCACTCTGTCCTGCCGCCCTCTCCTGATCTACTGGGCTCAGCTTCTCCATGGCAGCTGGAAGCAGAGCACCCTGGCCACAGCATGCTGTTTCCTGCTGCCGGAGAGAAGCGGGGTGCAGCAGGCTGGCGGGCTGCTCTGGCTCCTGCCACCATGGGGGTAGTGACCCCTGCGGGTGCTATGCCAGCTGCCCCCCTCCCCACCTGTAATCCTCTGGGCCGTGTTGCTCAGGGGAAGGGGCAAGGAAGCATGAAAGGGCTGGGACAGGGGTAGGGCCTGGGGAAGGAGCAGGGCTTGCAGTGCATGGGAGCCCCTAGCACCCAGGAGCAGGGAGTTCCTAGGCCCTGTGCCCCCTTAGGGACAGCCCCAAAGGGAGGTTCACATTGGACATTGGAAGAACTTCTTAACTCTCAGGGTGGTTACGCTTTGGAGTAGCTTGCCTAGGGAATCTCCATCACTGTCGATTTTTAAGAGCAGGTTTGACACAAACACCTGTCCGGGATGGTCTCGATGATGCTGTGTCCTGCCATTAACACAGGGGGCTGGACTTGATGCCCTCTCAAGATTCCTTCCAGTTCTGTGATTTTACGTCCCTCGGGGTCTAATTTTGCAGCACATACCCCCTGAGGCTGGAAAGGAAGAGACCAGCCCTGGGAACTCATCTGCCTTTCACCCGGTTCAGCAAATCCTCTTCCCAGAGGGGGTTGCGCCGCACTGCACTTCACAAGGGTTCCCTGGTATCTGTCACGGTCTTATTCTCCGCATGCTTGCTGGGAGGGGGAAGGGCATGGTGACTAGCTCAGGGCTATTAATAGAAACCGTTCTAGGTCACTGGCACGCATCCAGCCCAGATTAGCAGCAAACAAGACATAAGAAGGCTCTCGAGTAGCCCAGGTGAAAGTCAGGTTCATGGTCTCAGGCTAGTTCCTAATAGACAAGTAGCCGCTTCCCAACACCATCGCTGCAACTGGCTGCCTGGCTGGGGTCTTGGCCCACAGGCCAATGAGAGTGGCTGAAGGGCAGAGGTGGGTGAAGTTAAGAGAAAAGCCAGGTTGTTGCCACCGATGCTGTCCTTGCCCTGGGGAGAGAGGCCAGCACCTGCGCCACGCAGAGGCACCAGTGTGGGAAGCGGCTCTGTAGCTAGTTAATGCTGTCAGATTCCTTCTGTTTGGGGTTTTTTCCCACCAGGCTCCAGATGTAAATACCCTGCATTTTTTAGTGTCTGAGCCTCCCTGGCAGTTCCAGGGAACTACATTTAGCTGAGGACCGAGGCCAACGTGACCGGTAATAATATTAACTACTTTATTTTAAATCACATTTAAATGACAATGCAAATAGGCACCACATGCAACCACATGCTGTCTTGGTTCTCCCTCGCTGCGATGGGCAGGGCGCCCGGGGTGCTCAATCCTCGGAAGGAAGGCGCGTGGCCCTTTGCTAGTGGTTCTGTGCTGGTGGACAGGCCTGCTTATTGGTGTGCTACCCTTCGCAGCATCACACCGCCAGCCATTAGTCGCCATTAACTCCGCCTTTGACCCGATCTGTATTTCTGCTGCTAAAATTAAATATTTTCTCCTCACTGGCTACTTAACTTTGAGAACAATCTTGATAATATATATAATTAATATAATGCCTAGTTTCTATGTAACATAAGCTGCAGGGATCATCGCTATGCGGGCTGAAGTGTGTACAAGAGAAATCACAGGTGGGGTGGGAAATGCCCTGCGGGATGTTTCTGGCCCTGTGCTGCTCCTACACTCCTTTGGTTTCATCTGAAGAAGGGGGTTGTGCCCACGAAAGCTCATGCGACCAGCTACGGGTTTTGTTAGTCTCCCAGGGGCTGCAGGGCCATTCGCTGGCTTTTACGTTTTTTCAGTTCCCGACTAACACGGCTCCCCTGAAACTCCTTTTAAAGTCCACTGAGTTGTGGGTGCTCAGCTGCATGCAGGATCAGGCCCTGAACTCTCCTGGCTTAACATGCGTGCTTGATGGTGCCAGAGCTGTCCCTGCTGCCTGCTCGGTGCAGCTGCTCATCAACATGCCCCCCCATTTCAGAGTGCAGGATGGGCCAGAGCCTCGCTGAGAGAGCAGGAGGAATCCTGAAATCAGGCAGCCCTTAAACCCCACCGCCATGTTCCTGGTTTCATGACTCAGTATTTCTGAGCCCTGCCCCTCCCCCAGCTCCACGGGGGCAGGGGCAGAAGGAAAGACTGACTGGTGTGTACAAGATGTGAGGGCCTGGTTCTGCCTCCCCTCCTGCGTGGGCGTCTGATGATGCCTCAGCCTTTGCGACAGATTTCCCCAGGGGAAGCACATGCGAGGGGAGATGGTGAAAGGGAGCGACAGGCAGGGAGGTTTGGCAGCTGCCCGTGTGCCCAGAACACTTGGCTGCCATTCAGTTCATGAAATGACAGACCGGGGGATAGAGGAGCTTTCTGGCATTGACCTTTCTGCAGGGAGAGCAGGAGAATCCAAACGCAGCCTTCACCCTGCGGAGCTGGTGATGGGTGCGGGAGCCTGTTGGTCCTGTCTCTATGCAGGGTTTCCAACGCGAAGCTGGAGATGGGATTGGCTAGCTGAGGCTGGGTTACCGGCTCCGGTTGGCCCACCAGCTGTATGTTGCGTCCCCTGGGCACGTGTAGGGTTTGTCTCTCCCCACACATGCCATACGTTTAGGGGAGGAGTAAATGTCGCAAATCGGGGTTTGCTTCCATGAGAGGACATTCATTCTCTTTCCCAGTGGATTTCTCTTCACCCCATTGGCTTGGGGCACTCTTGCTGTCAGACCTCAGCATGAAGCACATAGGCGCTGATGGACAGGTGTTCTCACCAGTGGGTCATCCGTTCCGGATCTGTCAGCTCCCCATTGTGGGGCCGCCATGGCACGTTGCCAGTCATGTTTATTTAATCAAACAGCTCAGGCCTGTATGAGGAATTTGTGTGTGGGGGTGTGTGTGTAAATGGGGGCCACAAGAGCACCCCCATGGTCTGCCAAGTAAGCAGGGAAATCAACCCCAGTCGTCTTCTGGCTGGTCAGAGCATGGGGGAGGGAGGCTCAGGCAGCGCGCTGCTCCTATCTCCCCCTGGCCAGCCAGAGCATGCTTTTGCACCCCCCCCCCCATAGGAGCCTGCAGCTCCTTCTGGAGTGGGCATCCTGTCAGGTAGGAGCTGCATGGTAATGCCCGGGGAGGGCTAGCAGTGTGCTGTTTGTTAGGAGCAGCAGGTGATGTATTCCTAGGCTTTGTGTGCAGTTTGCTGTGATGATCAGATGCCAACATGGGTGTGGGGCCCATTTTAATCCAAATCTCAGGAACCTAAAAGGCCACATCCAGTTCTGGCTTAATTCCATTGTCTTCACTGGAACTACATCAGGGATGAATTTAGCTACATCTGTGTAAATCTCTGACTGTCTGATCAGAGATTCAATTATATGCACCACTTCATTTATATACATGTCCAGCTGTAACAATCAAACTTTGAAATTAGCATTAGTGAGTTTAAAGGGATGCAGTCAACTCATATTTGCCCAGTGGTTAGACTTGTATTTTAAAAAGCATCTTTCCCAAAACCTAAGGCTAAAAGCAAATATTTCCTGAGCTCTAAAAACAGATGCATAAAATTCCAGTGGAAACATTTGTTAAAGCAGTTCCCCTGCTGTTTGTTGTCCAAACACTGCACCATTAAGAACCCGATTTCATTGACTAAGCCAGCCCAAAATAAAATGAGTAAAAGTTTTAAAACTTGTTTTCCCTTCTTAATAATTAGAGGCATCAGTAGTAGCCTGAGGCTACATCTAGATTGCAGAGTTTTTGCGCAAAAACCCACAGAGCGTCCACACTGCAAGCACATTTTTACATAAGTACATTTACAGTAAATGAGAAGAAGAGAGGGGTTTTTGTGCAAGAGTTATTCCTCTTTCTACGAGGAATAAACCTTTTTACGGAAGTGGGAAACAGGGTTTTTTTTGCGCAAAAACAGCCTATCGAAAGAAGCACAGGTTCCTTGGTGGCCATTCTGTTAATGACAATCAGAGCTTTCTTGCGAGAGAGTGTCTATGCAGTCTGGATGTTCTCTTGCGCAGAAGCACATCGCTTTTCTGATGCGCTTTTGCAGTGCGGATGCGCTCTTGCGCAAGAAGTTTTTGTGGAAGATCTCTGTAGTCTAGACATAGCCTGAGGGATCAGGAGGTGAAGAGGGAGAGTTAATGTGGGACTTTAGAAAGAGGAACAGTGAATATTTTAAGTGGACTTTTTCAAATTAGAACCCATTTCAAAACTATTCCCTCTAACATCTAATTCTTAGAGACAATGTTTTCAAAAAGGTAATTTACTTCATTCCATTTGCGCTTTTTATTCACTTTGTATCTTTCACCCAGCTTGGACAGAGAAACCAGCTTGGTCAATTTCACTTCCTATTGATTTTTGCTGCAGCAACACCCAGGGAATCCAAACAGGGCTGAGGGCCCCATCCTGCCTGTCTCTGGTTCCTGTGTAGTGTGTGGTGCTAGTTTGCTCCCTGTGGATGGTGGACGTCATTGCAGGAGTGGGGGCTCCGTTTCAAATGCTGAAGGGAAAGGTTTAAGAAAGGGCTGGCTCAGCACAGGGGTGAATTTCACCCCTGTGGAGCAAAACTGGTATTTCCCCCAACACTTATAATTTCTTTAATTCGCCTCTTCAGCCGGGCACAGACCTGCACCCCCGGTGAGGACTGCAGAAGAGGCACGGATGCACTTCGCTGTTGAAGGAAAAAGATTGCAAACATCCAAGTACAAAAGTCCTCTGACAAAATGACTTTAGGCAACGTAACCCCATGTTCTCAGGGAGCAGCACTGCCCTGCTATGCCTACTGGCATGAACTCCCCCCTGACAACCTGGAGGAGTTCGCCCTGAGATCCTAATGGGGCAGCACCATGTTTGTGGGCATCTCACGAGCTTAGCAGCCGGCTTTTTTTATAGTGCCCAGCTGCTCGGCTCAGGGAGCAGGCGCTTTCTGCACATGCACAGCCGGCAAATGGCCCCAGCCCCAATCAGCTTACTGTTAAACTGTGGCAGCTCTTCAGTGGCTGTGCATGCCCCTGGTGCCCTTGCAGAGTGTCTATAGGCTGCATGCTCCCAAATTCTCCATGGCACGGAGG
Source organism: Pelodiscus sinensis (assembly GCF_052426305.1). Classification (NCBI taxonomy): domain Eukaryota; kingdom Metazoa; phylum Chordata; order Testudines; family Trionychidae; genus Pelodiscus; species Pelodiscus sinensis. The sequence goes on from NC_143071.1 coordinate 20,425,903, forward strand.
GAGGGGGAGTTCTCCTTACTCCTGCGCATTTCCACAGCAGCCCTGACGACACACACAAAAGGGTGGGCTCAAAAGCCATGTCCAAGCTCAGTCCAGACCTGGCTCCCCCGAGTCCCTTCCCAGCAGGCTGTGTGGCCCAGTCTGCCCCCTACTAGATCAGTGGGAACGCTTCCTGATCTGGGTTTTAACACATCAATACAGGTGCTGAGGTTTTGAAAAGTGACTTTGGGGGTCTGCCAAGCACTCGCCCATCTGCCCCTTCAAAAGTCTCCAGTTGGGCACCAGGGAAATTACCCCCTCTCCCCCCAAAAAACTCTAATTTTTCTCCCCCCTGAGCAGAGTGAATTTTGTCATGTGCAGCAACGTGGAGGTGACGTGACACAGAGGGGCTGTGCGACGCATCACCTTCATACTGGTGCCCACAACAAAATTCATGTGGCAGGAGGGTGGGGACAAAGGATTCTGAGTGTGGAAGGGGGCTCAGGGTAGGGGCAGAAGGGTGGGGTGCAAGGACTCTGGCTGGGGGTGCAGGCTCAGGTGTGGGGCTGGGCATGAGGGGCTTGGAGTACAAGAGGTTTGGGGACTGGATGTTAGGATTCAGGCTCTGGGTTGCGGTGTGGGATTTTGGGTGCGGGGGGGAAGGGGGCTTAGGGCTGGGGGGATCAAGGTGGAGAAGGGGGTTGGGGTTCGAGCTTACCTCAGTTCCCTGCTGGGGCTGGTGAAGAGGGGCCCCTTTCCCCTAGCCACAGCAGCTCCAGAGCTTGAGGAGAGCTCTCTCCCCACTGCAGCCCTGAGTCCCTGCGTGGGACTTAATGGGAAGCCGGGCAGCTTAGAGGAATTTAGGTCACCCCGGAAAACTGGCCAGGGTCTTGTCTCACTGTTTTTAGGGTGAGAATTGTCTCCGCAAGGCGTTTAAGCATGTGGCTTTGGGGATGATTCTCGTGCTTAAGTCCCTTGCTGAGTCACATTTTCTCAGAACATCCTCCCTCCCTCTTGCCTTGGCGCTGCTCCAGCTGGCACTAGCACTAGCTCTTTGTGTTCTGTGTTTGTACAGCGCCTAGCACCGTGGGGTCCTGGCTGGGCCATGGCTCCTGGGAGCTCTCAGCGTTATAACCACGGTGCCACGCAATGCTGCCCAGCCAGGAGGAGTAGCAGCGCAGCCTACGCTGACCTGGACCTGTCTGCCGGGAGAGGCTCTGCTGTCCCGCGCGGCAGCACGTCCAAGGACCAGCATGGAGGAATGATCCAGCCCTGGCTGCAGGAGGGACAGTCGGAGTGCAGGGCGAGAGGTGGGGTGACGAAAGCACCAGGGGTTGGTCTACGTGAGACACTCGGAGAGAATCCGTGTCGCCAAGACCTCAGGGCATGTCTACGCCATGGAGACTGCCGGCACAGTGAGGTCACCGTGGCTAAACTGGCCTCATCCCGCAGCATAGATGCCAGGGTTTCTGTCCCGGTCAGACCCCCTGCCTGAGCGGCCATGGCCATGCTGGTGGGAGCATTCCTCTTGGAGCTGGACGGAGCCGCCTAACCGTGCCCACCTGACTGTTAGTGCTTCATTAGCTGGGGGAGGTGGCGTGGGGTGAAAGGACTCCACCTTACACACAAGGACACCACAGTCTTCCCTCCTTCCCCCCAGTGCCCTGCATTGACTCGCCTTCCTCCTCCTCATCCCATGGGCTCTGTCGAGGGAGTGTGGCCTCGCTTGGCAGGCAGGCACGGCTCAGCTGCTGCTCAGTCTCTGCTTCCTTGGTGCATCCAGGCCCACGCTGACTACAGGGCCTGGTCCCTACAGAGTCAAGCATCTTGCTTTAATCAGCCCCTGCTGTGCCTGGTGGCAGATTCGTTCCAAGAACCCCGGGGGTGCAGATGATGCGCTCAGATGCTAATTAAGTTTTTATTGTAATTAGCATTCTGCTTCCCAGCTGTTTGGAAGGGTCTCCTAGAAATGCCCTTGACTTGCAGGTACCTGGTCAACAGTTTGTTGTGGCCAGTACAGCGTCTGGTGGAGGCACCATAGCCCCGGCTGAGCAATATGCCCTCTCTGGGGTGGGGGTGGGGGGGTGAAGCAGGACATGGCTGTTCCTATTCTCCGGCACAGGCTCCCCAGCACGTGGTGCGGTCAGACAGGACTTGCTGGCTTGGGGCACAGGAGCTGCCTGTGGCCAAACACCCGGGAGAGGGAGTTTCCTAAGCACCTGAGAATCGCTCCGTGGCTCAGAGGCACTTTCTGAGCAGCCTCTTCCGTACGCAAGTCTGGAGTGTAACAGGCTGGGTGGCTCCGGGACGTGGGACCCAGATACGGGGACTGTCACCTGGGGCCTGGGCAATGGAGCAGTCAGGGGTGTGAAAAATCCACACCCGCATGCCATGGCCACACCGCCTCAGCCCCCACCTACTTTCCGTCACTTGGGGAGGTGGGAGCTGACAGCTGTGGGAGACCCTCTCCGCCGCTGGAGACAGCAGTTACGTAATGGAGCGACGCTGGCAGAGCTACTGTGCCACGCCCATTCCCCATATCCCTGTAGCATAGACATGGCCCAAAACCATGAGCCAGTTGTCCCATGCGAAATGACGAGTGGTCCTCTGGCACCTGACAGACTAACCAAAATCTACAGAATCATGAGCCTGCGCGGGCAAAGCCCACTTCCTCAGATGAGTTGGACTGGAAATAACAGAAACCAAGGGATAGATCTGACGCCAGAAGTACCCATCAATTGTAAGACTCGTGCTCACGAGGCTAATTAAGTGGGCTGGATGTGTCCCATGCACAGCGTCTGAGGTGGAAACGCAGATGTTAATGGTAGGAGTATTGGCTTTGTAATGCGCCATCCAGTTAATGTTAGGGTAACGGTGTCAGATCGGTAGATACATTCCCCTGCTGCAGACTCTGTAGTGGGTTAGTGAAATCCCTCTAGATGTGTGAAATGAGTTGATGTGTCAGCATCAGCAGCTCCTCCCCCACGGCAGTTCCTCTCTGTTGGGCAGCCAAGGACTGGGCGGGCCGTGCACACGGGCTCATGCTGGTTCTGTCTGACCCGTGGCCTTGCTGTCTCTTTCCCGCGTTGAACTTCCAGCTGAGGCACCAGCCAGGCAAGCCTGCTTCCGGCTTAGCCTGCAGAGGCCACCTCGGAGGGTCAGCAAGCAGCTCCCTCTCTGGGACCTGTCCTGCCCCGGCTCAGATTGGCCAGTTGTAACTGTGGTTTCTAATGTGATGTCCACCAGGGAAGGGGCTGAGACCAGCTGCTCTGTCCCCACAGGGGGTAACAACGTCCACTGCGCTTTGCAAGGGTCACAGCGGTCAGTGTTAGCCGGGGATGGATTGGAATCAGCTGTGGAGACGTGAAAGGGTCTGTTCCCAAGTGCCTTCTAATCCGGGCACGCCCCCGTGGCCATGGCCGTGTATTGACGGGCCTGATCGTTGCTGTGATTCTTATTCCACACGCTGCAGAGCTTTACGCTTTGTTGTGAAACTGCTTTGGGAGATTCTTCGCGTGCTAGATAACTGGGGCGGCGTTAGGGCCACACTGGGATCTCGATAGGCAATTGCCGCCTGCTGGTAACGTTTTCATTTATCTCTTACCTACAGAAGCCAGTTTGTTTCTGAGAAAGGGAGTCAGACCCAGCTGTTTCTCCATGTGGTGTTTGTGATCTATGCAGGGTGGGGAACAGATGCAAAGAAAATCAGCTGGCCCTCTGAAAGGGCTGACACCCCTCCCCTACCTCAGCTTCTGTCTGCTGAGACACACCCGGATTGTCGCTTGTCATTCTGATTGGGGCCCCAAAAGAGGAACCGGGCAGCCAGATGAATGAGTCTGTCTTGCTGGGACATCAGATGTGCCCTTTTCCCAGAGTTACCCAAGAGAAAGGGAGGGGTCTCTTCCTGTGCGCATCTCTGAGCTCTTGCTTTGTCAAAGGGTCCTGCTTGGGTAATCTCTTCCCATCAAGTTTCGGCATCTTTCATCACCCCCCCCACATTGTGGGCGATGGGAGGGAGGGATACGTGCCTCGTGGACAGAGGCCTCCACAATCTGAGACAACAGTCTGCTACTGTGGGGCGGGCAAGGCCCATCAATAGCCAGACACCATGTCGGCTGGAAGTGCCTTCTGACTCTAGGATGGGCAACCAGATGTGGTGGGTGGTCCGCATACATGGCCCTCCTTCGCCTCAGTGGGCTGCAGCAGCCTCACTCGAGTTCCACCTACAGCCCTGTGCCCCCCCATCTGTCCCCTTCCCCACTGGGGCACTGGAGGCCTGCACTTCCTGCTCCTGTCCCCTCCCTCTCAGCACTTTTGGAGCATGCAAATCACCTGATTCGCACTCCATCCCGCTCTTCCCCCTCCCTCCCAGAGCTGGAAGGCAACGACAGTGTGTAAGAGGCGCATGGGAGAGGGAGCAGCCGGGGGTTGAGCCCCAGTGGTGAGTCTCAATCACCTGACTCCAGGAGCAGGAGCTTTGAGGAGATACCAACTCCACGAGCTTTGGCAGTGCCTGGCGGGTGCTCAGAGAGCCTCATTTTCCTGAGAAGCAAAGCAAAACCTCTCTGAGAAAACCAAAGCTGAACTTCCCGAGGGATCTGGCAGGGGCCATAGATCCATCTAGTCGACTAGCTGCAGCTGAGACTTTCCCCTGGTGACGGGTTACGCTCTGCTCTGACAGTGGCTGCTTGGGGGCCCCAGATGTGGAGCCCTGTTAGTCTCTGAACCTTTTCTGCCAGGAAGGGAGTCTGTTTGGAACTGATAATGGGCGCCAGAGAGCAGGGCTCGCCAGCTGCTTCCCAGAATCCCTCTGCACGGGGCGGGGCCGAAGCAGGGTGGGGCCGCTGTTTGAGCCAGGCTTGGAGAGATCAGCTCTCCCTCACCAGGGTCACCAAGCCTGCTGCTGTGCAGAGGCAGTTGACCAAGGGAGAGTCCCCTCCCCCATCTGCAGCACGGCACAGCTGATTACTGACACGTCCACAGTGGTGGGTTCTTCCGTCTAGTTCTGCCTTTGTCTGCATGTGGTTCTCGCAGTAGCATCCCTCGGCCCCAGCAACAGACATGAATAGACGTCATGCAGGACACCCAGTCACTCCAACTGGGCTGGGACACATGCCCCAGGCCTTGCTGGGAACGTGCTCAGATATTCAGGCTTTGATTGTAGGAGGGAAGATGCTAACTGAGCTTGATGCCTGGTTGTGCACGGTGCTGTACAGCTCCCCAGAGTGGCCTGCTTCCTACCCCTGAAAGCTCACAGTCTTTGCAAGCCCTCAAGTGCACTAGGAGCTCTGTATCGGTCCTGGAATCCAGGTCTGCTGTCCTGGCAAAGGGCCCCTAGGTGGGCACAGCTATGCTGAAAATACTGCCCTGAGCAAAGCAAGCAGCACGGGCAGCATTAGCTCTGTTTTGCCAGCATTAACTGCAGTGAATCAAGGGGCTTCTGCCAGCACTGCTCTGTGGGGTGAGGATTGCACTGCTCCGCCCCCTGGTCCCACACAGCTGTGCTGGCAGACATCTGGAACGTACAACCTGGGCCTTCCTGAAAAAGCTTTTACCCTTGGAGCCAACTGGTAACAGCCTCCCGTAGAGGCAGTGATGCTAGTATAACTGGGCAGGTACGGCATCACTTCAGCCAGCTCCCTGAGCCGCCACAAGGTCTTTAATACTGAGAAAAACAACAAATGATCTGAGAGAACTTTATAGACTAACGAAACATGTAGATGGGATCATGAGCTTTCATGGGCACAGCCCACTTCTCCAGATGATCAGATTTATGAGTTGGATTTTACCAGTGTAGCTACATCAGCAAAATTCTATAAACTTTCAACTTAAAGAAGAGCAGACTATGGGGATTTGCATGAGAGGATATGCGGGAGATCTGTAAAACCATGACTGGTGTGGAAAAAGTAAATAAGAAAAAGTTATTTATTTGTTCCTGTAACATAAGAACTAGAGGTCACCAAATTAAATTAATAGGCAGCAGGTTTAAAACAAACAAAAGGAAGTTTTTCTTCACTCAGCGCAGTGTCAACCTGCGGAACTCCTTGCCAGAGGATATTGTGAAGACTAGGACTTTAACAGGGTTCAAAAAGAGCTAGATAAGTTCCTGGCTATTAGCCAGGATGGGTAGGAATGGTGTCCCTAGCCTCTGTTTGTCTGGAAATGGATGACAGGAGAGGGCTCATGTGAGGATTATCTATTGTGTTCCCTCCCTCTGGGGCATCTGTATTGGCAACTGTCAGCAGACAGGATACTGGGCCAGGTTGGCAGTTCTTATGTTCCTGTGCAAACAAGGCCACACCTTGTAGCAAAGACTCCAGGGTTAAATCCTAGCCCGAGTGAAGTGCATGGCAAAATTCCTGTAGGCATCCATGGGGCCAGGATTTCACCCATGGGCTACGTCTAGACTGGCATGATTTTCCGGAAATGCTTTTAACACAGACACAACCGCTGACTGGTGGGCAGAGCGCCCCTGCTCTGGCCCCTGTGGGTGGGCATGCTGCCAGGAACCTTCCACAGAGGCTTTAATTATTGTGGCGCATGTGTTTTGGACCAGATCTATAGAGACAAGCTGTCTCCCTGGGGATCATGAGCATGCATTATACAGGAAACCCACCCCTGGGGTGTCACCGTCTCTCAAGCCACATGTGCATGGTCACCCCCACCCAGAACGCAGCCCCGGCTGTGTCTCGCTACGGGAGGTGGTGAGACACCGTCGCGGGGTGAAATGAGAAAGTGTAACTGCATGTTGCTGCTTCCTTGGGGACTAGTTCTCCCAGAACATGACTGAGCAAATATTTGTGGCAGTGTCAGCCCCACTCCCCCTTCTGGGGCCGGTGTCTGGAAATCTGAGCGTGAGTCAGAGGACTGAGGAGCCACTAGTCACAGGGCCTGGCTGTGGAGAATGCTTCCTGGGGGGAGGGGAAAGGAGGGCTTAGGGCAGGGCTACTCAACACGTGGCCCGTTTGCTTGCACCCGCAGTGCGGTTTGGGTTCACACTGCGGTTTGGGTTGATGTGTGTTTCAGTCGTTAATTCCTGGATGGTTGTGAAGCCAAAACAAAAAAGTCATTAATATCACGGTGGTCTAGTTGATACGCGTTTTAGTAGGTAAATTCCTGGACGGTCGCTCATTACAAGTGCTGTCATATGGGTGGGAATCGGGTGAATATTGCATTTTAGTAATATCAGCAGAACTGACTTAAATGGGGCCTGTATGTTGTGTAGTCTTGCCTTAAATTTTGTATTCATGCCCATCAGTGTGAAAGAAGCTATTTGCATATATTTGCATGTATATGCAGCCACTCTTTAAGTTGTGGCCCTCGGCATGTGGAATAGTGATAGAGATGCAGTCGTGTTAGTCTGGTCTAGTTAAAACAAAATACAGGACTATGTAGCACTTTACAGACTAACAAGATGGTTTATTATGTGATGAGCTTTCGTGGGCCAGACCCACTTCCTCAGATCAATATGTGGAAGAAAATCGGCACAACCATATATACCAAAGTGTTACAATCAAAAAAATGAACGCATGTGAAATTGACAAATCAAATTTTAGATCAGAGTGGGGGTGAGGGGGGGAAGGTTAGTGTCTGTGAGGTAATGACATTAGGGGTGATAATAGGGCTGTGAGTATCATTGTGGCTCTGGGCCCTGGGGGCTTCCAAAATTGAGTAGCCCTGGCTTAGAGCAAATTACCCGGGAGCTCTGGCTTCAGCTTTGCCTTGTGTGATCTGGAGCAAGGCAATTAGCTCAGACTTTTTCCAAAGCCGCTCAAGGGATTTAGACACACGGTTCCTATTAACATCAGAAAGGAGAGTGTCTCTATCCCCAGGGCCCTCTCTCCGTCTCGTGGGTAAAATGGGGATTTAAGCACCTTGCTGTACAGATCAGCGCTGCCACTTACCCTGTGCATCCAACAGGTTTCCTGCCCCTTGCTCGGGACATGCTTAGGGGATCGGGCAAGCCCCACCCACACCCTAACCCAGTTCAAGGAAAGCAAACTCAAGGGGAGTGATCACAGGCCAAGTGAATTTCACTCTGCAATGGGGCCTGTTTGTGGACAGTACCTGGTGCTCTCAGCCCAGCTCCGAGCTCCATGGCCAGACGCTTGGCTGCATTTGTTTAATTACAATAAACTTCCGATAATCCAGCACCTTTAGGACCCAGGCGGTGTTGGATTATCAGATATGCCGGAGTACCGGAAGGGGGGCTATGAGGGGTCTGGGGTGGGGGTGGGGTCGGCAGGGAACTGCGCAGCGTGGGTGAGGGCGGCGCTGCGGGACCAACCCGTCAGCACCCCAGCTGCTCTGCCCCACGGCTTCCCCAAGTCCGCCGCTGGTCAGTTTCAGCAGCAGCTGACTTGGGGAAGCCGGGGGCAGAGCAGCTCCAATTGTCTGGCTGGCTGGAGCACTTCCGGGTTCCAGTTGGTGCCGGACTATCGGGAGTGCCGGACCCCTGGATGCTGGACGATTGGAGTTTTACTGTATTCACTGGTGTCCATGGCCAGGGCGTTGTTCGTCTGGGTGAAATGCTGGCAGGCTGGTGGAATGGAAGGTGTTGCCTTGCTGCTCTCTCTTTCCTTTGAGTTTCTCCCCTTGGTGGGGAGGAGATTTCCCTGATCCTGTCCCAGCCTCCTGAGGGGAGAGAATGGGGCCAAGACCTGCCTCAGTTTGTTCCTTTTCACTTTATCGCCTTAAACAGTCTTGAATCTGCTGGCTCCAAGATTAGCCGCACTCACTGTCACCAGCAGCTTCCCTGCCCCTCTCCCCCTTCGCTGGACACCCAAAGATAAACGCACTGCAGCTTTGTAAACTAGCTCCTGGAGCTGGACCCCTCGGGACCTGGTCAGCCCTTTGGGCAGGAATCATTCACTGCACCCATGGAGTTACCCTGGAGCTACAGGGGAGCCTGAAACATCTGGGCCCACCTGGCACTGCCACGTGTGGCACATGGGGACTGCCTGCCTTCCCAGGCTGGCTGATGTCAGTCTCCAGAGCTGCCAAGCCAGCAGCGAGGGTGGAGAAGGGGCTTTTTGCTGTGGAACTGGGCGTCATGTCAGGGCAGCCTTCGAAGCCAGCTGCCAGTACCAAGCAACCTGCCGTGTCACTTGGGCACGACCCTCCTTGGTCCCCTCCCGACCATTCCAGGCCTGGCTAGGGGAGCTGGTCGGGGTTCAGCCCATGCAGCAAGCGCAGGAGAGAGGCAGCCAGTACCAAATCTCTTCTCTCTCGTCTCTGTTCAGGGGTGATGTGGGGACTCTTGCCGCGGCCCTGCCACGCCCTGGTGCTGCTGAACCCCCAGAGCGGAACGGGGTGCGCGCTGCAGCTGTTCCACTCCATCGTGCAGCCGATGCTGGTGGAGGCCGGCATGACCTTCACCCTCTTTGTGACTGGTAAGTCTGCTCCCACTGCAGTAACCATGCCCCGGTGGCCTCCAGCCAGCCCCTCCTGCCAGGCAGAGGGGAGGGTATTTTGCTGGGTGGGGGACTCCTGTCTGGCCGGGCTCTCCCTGCCTGGCTGGCTGTGCCCTGTAGCATAGCAGCTGACTGCCTTTCGTTAACATGTGGACCGCTCCAGCTGGGAGCATCCCGGCTAGTGCTGCACTGTAATGTGCAACTAAAGTGCCACTGGCTGAAACATGGCCAATGGGTGCACGGTATTCAAATGAGCGGGGGGGGGGAAGGAGTAGGGAAAGGGACCCCCTCCCCTTGGGCGCTGGGTAGCTACAGGAAGAAGAGGGCAGCAGCTGGCAGGAGCGTCACTTTCCTCCCAGCCCTGAATCCTTCCTGGGGCTGACAGGAGCAAGGTGCATGTCATGAGCGTTCTGCCTTGTGGCTTGGTGCCCCTCTAACACTTGTCCAGCTCCCAGGTGAGGCTGTGGCCAGCTGGCTCCGATTCAGGGGGCATTGGTTGGTGGTCCCCCCAGTGCCCCCCTTACCTCCACCGAGCCCCAAGGATTGTGCAGGGAGCGGTGACCCTCCCGGCACCTGGCGGTTAAGTGAGACGGGGCCGCCCCTGCCAGCAGCTCTGCATTTCTCTCCCCAGAGAAGCCAAATCACGCCCGGGAGCTGGTGCGGGCTGGAGACTTATCGCAGTGGGACACCATGGTCGTCCTGGCCGGGGATGGCCTGCTCTATGAGGTGAGGAGATGGGCAGCTGCTATGCTGGCAACAGGGCGAGGAGCCGTTCCCTGGGGCCTGACCTCTTACGCCCCAGCAGTCGGGCAAAAGGCGAGAGCGAGCGTGTGCGTGTGCGTGTGCGTGTGCGTGTGCGTGCATGTGCGTGTGGTGCCACCCCAGCGTTCGAGGTGGGAGTGTATGTGGCAAACAGGGTGTGGATGGTGGCTCACATCCCAAGCAAGGGTGGGCCGCTAGGTATCCGCCTCAGTCACAAACAGCACAGGTGGCGCAGTGTCCCCTGGGAGCCCCTGGAGGGGAAGTAGGTGGGGCTGAAGGGCAGGGCAGGGTAGGCCTGGAGGGAGGGGGCTGCGTGTGCAGGGGGGCAGGCGGGGTTGCGGGGCAGGACAGAGGAGCAGCAGTAGGGTGTGGGCCGGGTGGTCGCTGTGCCGGGCTGGGGGACACCACTGCCCGTCCCACACAGAGGCTGGGAGGGAGAAACAGCACAAGGGCCAAATAGCTCCTGGGTCTGCTGCTTGTGCCCTGGAGCCAGGCTGGGCAGCTGCTGGAGGCACCACCAGACAGGAGGTGGCACCCAAACCTCCTCCGCTTCCTTGACCCAGGTGGGCATGAGCAGCCAGAGCAGGGGGCCACATTGGCTCACCCAGGAGGCAGCCCTGGCACCATATGGGCTCCCCCCAGCAGCCAGGGATGGGCAGGGGCTGCCCCCTCTGGAAAGCTGCCAGCTGTGTGGCTCTGTCTGCAGGTGCTGAACGGCCTGATGGAGCGTCAGGACTGGCAGGCCGCCCTCCAGAAGCCTCTGTGCACCCTGCCCGCGGGCTCCGGGAACGCCCTGGCCGCGTCCATCAACCACTACGCCGGGTAAGGAGGGCTCAGCCGGCCACCAGCCCCGGCCCCGCCTCTGTTGTTGCCGCGGGGTCCTTGGGGAAGCAGCACATGGGGAGAGGTGGAGCAGGCCCTGGGCAGGGAAGCCGCTGCCTGGCTGGCCAGGGGCAGGAACTTCCACCTTGTTACACTATTGAAGGTGACTTCAGCAGCCCCAAGGGCCCGTGTGGGGGCAAGAGCTACCCCCGTCCCCACCCCGTGGTGCCATCTGCCACATGGCTGGCACCACTCCTGGCAGCCCGGTGCTGCTGGAGCCTGCCTAAGGCAGCTTGTGGGGGCTGGACTGTGCCGTGCGGGGGAGGCTGAGGGGGCAGCGGTTAGCTGTGCCCCCATGAAAAGCACAGCGCAAAGCTAAGGCCCCTGCAGCAATCAGCACCGTGCAGGCGCGTGGGCGTCCCGGGTTAGCGCTGGGGGTGAGCACCGTGTGTCCATCCCCACGTGCAAGGAGAGCCCCGGCACAGGGCCTGCTTTGGACACTGTGTTACCATGGGAACGCCCCCACCCAGCCTTTCCTGCTCTGGTAATGGCGTCAGCTGCATGGTTTGGCCTCCTCCGAGCCCTCCATTCAGCAGGGGTAGTCCCCCCCCACTCGGCCCCGTCAGCGCTGGGACCGTCTGGTGGCTTTGCTGAGACTGTTTGAGGGAGGGCACCATTCAGAGCAGGCGCCACTGACACAGTGTGGGTGCAGGATGGGGCTCAAGTGATCTGGGGTCTATGCCTGGCTCTGCCACTGGACAGCTGGGTGACCTTGGGCAAGTCACTTCACTGCCCCGCTCCTCAATTTCCCCATCTTTAAAATGGGCTACGGAGCCCATCCTCCTTTGAAAAGCGCGTCCAGAGCTATGCGTGTAAAGTGCAGTAAGAGAGCTTGGGATTTATTACTGCTCATGGGCTTGGTGCTATGTGCATCCCACAGAGCCTGCAGCTACCTGGGCCACACAGAAGAAAGAGGGGAGGGGGATGAGAGCCCAGTGAGGAAGTGAGCTGGCCCAGGTCACACAGCAGGGCCAGGCCAGACCCCAGCTCTCCCTCACTCTTACTTTTAGCCCATTTTATGATCTTTTCCCAGGCCCTGCCTCTGCCCCGGCCCCTGCCCTCCCCGTGAACATCTCCACGCAGGAAGCACCAAAGCCCAGCGCTGCCTGGCGTGCTGGGGTGGAGAAGCTCCTGGCAGGCTTGGGCCCAGGGAAGGCTGGGAGGGGGCATGCAGAGGCAGTTTAAGTGGAAGTCCTGGGCTCCTGTTTCTCAAGGTGAGATGAAATTGCCACTCTCAGCTCTGGCCTGGCCCCCCCCCCCCCTGCTGCCAGGCTGATCCCAGCTGTCGCCCCACAGCGCTGTGGGCAGGACCTGGCTTCACTTTCCCAGCCAAGCTGCTCAGCCCCACAGCTCCCAGCCAATGCCCAGCCCCAGCTTGCAGGTCGCTCCTGAGAACACACAGGCCCAGTCACCTCCCCGGGCTGCTCGCTCCACACACAAGGGGGGCTGGGCTACAAACAAGCTCCAACGCTCTTGCTGCCTCTGAAAGTCACAGGAAGGGCTCTCGCCCCAGCACAGAGCAGTTCCCAGTTTGGCACTGGGCTTAGCTGCCTGTGCAGCAGGTTTCCCCAGAAAGGATCCTCCCTCTTCCCTGCACCCTCCTTAGCCCCGGCTCCCACTGTCTCCCCAGCTGGGCTTTCCTGCCAGGCCCCACAGGGGGAGGTAGGAGAATTGTGTTCCCAATGCAGAATCCTGGGCAAGTTACTTTACCACTCTCTGCCTCAGTTTCCCCTCCTAAACTGGAGGTGAGATTTTTGTGCTGCAAAGTGCTTTGGGGTCAGAGAGAGAGACACGGGGGAGCTGCTGCTTGGGGCAACAGGAATAGGGCTCCCAACAGACACAGCAGAGGGAGTCCATGGTGCTTTGGCCACAGAGCCTGGACCCCAGTGTTTGCCCACCCCCAGCCAGGCCCCCTCGCCCTTAGGTCCTGCATTAGCACCAAGTGTCTGCTGGTGCCACTGAGCCTCGTGGCAAGATAGGCTCAGCTGCAGGGTAGTAGGAGCACAGGCCGGGCTGCGAGAGCCAGGAGCAGATAGGACCCAAAAACCAGCCAACACACATTCCCAAAGTGAGACCCCCTCCCCTGACCCGGTCCCTGGCCTGGCCCATAGCCCAGCCTGGGACTGCTAAGCAGGTGGGGGGGGGGGGGTGCGGAAGGAGAGCCCCAGCAGAAATGAGATGGGATGCAACTTGCTCCACTTACTGGCTCTAAGTGGCTTCTATGCCTAGGCGCTGCCCTCCCCAGCCTGGCTGGCTCAGCTGGACCTGGCTCTCACCGCCATGGCTTTGGGGAGCACTGGATACTGAAACGATGAGACCTTGCAGAGTCCCCGTGTCTAGCTGCCGGCGTGGTGCTTGTGTAAATCATTCAGCCTCCTGTGACAGGCAGCCTGGTTCTCCAGAGTCCAGGGCATGTCCTGGCTGTGGCACGAGGGCAGCTGGCTGCAGGATTCAGTCTGGTCTAGTCTCTAGAGAGGGCCGCTGCCCCTGCAAATCTGTACATGCTAATGCCAGGCTCCTAGTCACGGGGTTGTTTGGGGGACAGGCCCTTTAGGGCCCTGAACAGGTTAAACAACCACCAAGGTTGCATGTGCCAGTGCCCTACAGGACTAGGGTTGCCAGATGGTTTAAGCAAAAATACCAAACACCCTCCCTCCTCCTCTTCCTACATGCCCCCCCCCCCCAAAAAAAAAACCAAAAACACCGGGGAAAAAAATTCTGTTGAGGGGGAAAGAAAGGGGGAGACCAAAGTTGAGCAAAAAAAAAAAAAAAAAAAAAAACTAAAAACCTGCGGTGGCCCCTTTAAGAAATGCCTTTGAGGCTTTTTGGCCAGACAGCTCCCCTGTGGAACCAGGTAAGTACCTGGGATTTTCGCCTCTCTGAAAAAATCAGAAAATACCAGACTGTCCAGATCAATACTGGCCACCGGCAACCCTACACAGGACTTGTGGGCCTTGCCCCTGAGCCTGGCTCTGTCCGCAGCTCTGGCCAGTCTCTCAGGCTGGCAGATCACTCCTGCCAGGCTGGGCCATGGGGCCTCAAGAGCAAAGGCACCAAGCAAACCCCCTGCCTGGCCAGCTGCCCCTGTGGGTTTCGCTGCCTCCCCCACCCTGCCAGTCTGACACAGCCCCTGGAGAAAGGCGTCTCCCACAGAGCTCAGCCGGGGAGCAAAGGGGCTTGGGCCCGGCTGCCTGGCCAGGACAGGCGGAAGCAATAGCGGAGTCTGAGAAAAGGCGCACAGGCCGGGGCAGCTGGGTTTTAAGCCCGGCCCAGGGAGTTTCTGTGGGAGGAGACTGGCCTTGCGGGGTAGACGGTGGATGTTGAGCCGGCAAGGATCTCGGAGCCCCCCACAGGCTCCTCATGCTCCACTAGCAGCGACATTTTGCAATTGCTGTGGCTTCCTCAGCCACTGGGGCGCCCTGGAGCCCCCCAGTCACACAGCTAGTCAGCAGCCGGGTCCTGAGAGCCCCTCCCCACCTCTGACACTGGCGTGGGCCAGGGCAGGGCCCAGCTCAACATGCCTGCTTTTGTTTCCGTTACAGCAACACTCGTGCCTTGAAGGAGAAGCTGCTGATCAACTGCACGTATTTCCTCTGCAAAGGCCTGCACGCGCCCATGGACCTGGTCTCCCTGAGCACGGCCTCTGGCAAGCGCCTCTTCTCCTTCCTTAGCTTCGGCTGGGGCTTCATCTCCGACGTGGACATTGCCAGCGAGAAGTACCGGAAACTGGGCAACGCCCGCTTCACCGTGGGCACCGTGCAGCAGCTGGCCGCGCTGCGGGTCTACAAGGGCCGCCTGGCCTACCTGCCCGTGGAGACCTCATCCTCTGTCGTCTCGGCCCCCCGCAGCCAGCAGAGCAGCCCCCATGCGCCATGCAGCAACGGTCACCCCATCCACATCCTCCCTCAGCCTGCACCGGGGGCGCTCCGCTCCTCTCACGGGGGGCCAGAAGACTCTCTCCTGGTGCCCTTTGACCAGCCCGTCCCAAGCCACTGGACCATTGTGCCCGAGGAGGAGTTTATCTTGATTTTCGCCATCTACCAGTCGCACCTGGGAGCTGACTTCACCATGGTCCCTAAGGCCAAGCTCCATGACAGCTCCATCCATCTTTTCTACCTCAAGGCTGGGGTGTCTCGGCTGGTGCTGCTCAAACTCTTCCTAGCCATGGAGAAGGGGACCCACCTGGAGCTGACCTGCCCCCAGCTTCACTACGTCCCCGTGAGGGCCTTCCGGCTCGAGCCCTTTGCTGCCACCGGACTCATGACGGTGGACGGCGAGCCGCTGGCATGTGAGCCGGTGCAGGGTCAGGTGCACGACCAACTCTGCAGGATCATCTCTGGTTCCTGAGACCCCCACCAGCTTGAGAAATAAACCATTTCTAAAAGGGCTTTGACCATGTGCGTCCCTGAGTCCCTCGGGCTAGAAGCCCTGCAGGGGACGCTTCCACCACCTCCCACCACTCCGTGTCCATTCCAGCCCACCCCTCTCTTCCTCACACTTGTTCACAGGGCTCCTTGGTCCCCTGCCCACCTCCTGCGTCCCACTCTCCCCTGTGGTCGCACGGATGGGCCAAGTGCTAGGAGGTTTGAGGGTGGGGGAGGACACACAGTTTGGCCTGCCCAGTGTGCAAGGAAGCTCTGAGCTGGAGCTCCGATGAGACACTAGGATCCCGAATGGGAGAGGGCTGCAGGGCAGCAGATGGTACCAAACAGGTACAGTTCTTTCAGGTCAGATTAGCAGCCGTCACTCCCAGTGTAAGCACTAGGCTGCCTCTCTTTATGGCTGCTTCTAGATCAGCCTCCATGCAGGGACTGGCCAAACCTAGGCTCTCCACGGTACAGGTCCCCTCTCCTTTCTGCTCTGGGTTCTCCACAAGGACAAAACCACTCTACAAGACGCTAGCAGCACAAGTGGAGTGCCCCAGAGACCGAGCACACCAGCAGCACCAGCAGTGGGCGCTCAGCCCACGGGGCCGGCAGGGAATTGAGAAGTAGCTCCCCACAATTAACTCCTTGGACCAATGTTTATTACAATTATTTTTAAAGAAAATGTTCTACCAAAAGCTCCATGTTGACTCACTTTATTCTTAGACAAAACAATAAAGATTTAGCTTTTCTACACTGGGAGGCCCTTGCTGTTCTATTGTGGGCACTCTGATTTCATTGCAAACCTAAGCATCTTGAACTCCCCCCTCCCCTCTGCACCAGGACAGCTGTGACAATACACAATGGAAGCAGTAGCATCACTGGGGTTCCTGCTTTCAGGCTTCACCACAAGGAGTGGGGGAGGATTGCTCCAAGTCTGCTGCGTGGTGGTGTTTGCACACCCCAGCCAGCCAGCTAGTAAATTCCCTTCTTTCCCACAGTAGAGACAGGCTGTGAACTTGGGCCCAGAGATGGGCTACAGAGGGTCAGCACAATCCAATGTATTAAAAATTGATCGGGCAGAGACCATTGGCTTTATATGTTTAATTGTAGCAGGGAAAACCACCAACCATCTGTTTCTGGGGTTTGCTTTAGACATTTTGGAAAAAGGAGGCAACAAAACCATCCAAAATTTTACAGAATTGATCTTTGTAAAAATCCAAAAGCATAGGATTCCTTGGTGGTCAGATTCCACAACGAGGGGCAGCCTTATAAAAACCTAGATCACGTTCATGTCCATGGTAAGGATGTTAAATATCAAGTAATTGAATAGTCAAGTAACAATTAATTCTTATTGGTTAATTAACCATCCTATAGCTCCCCTGAGGACAGGGCCAGCACAGGGTGCCAGGTGGGAGCTAGTCTGCAAGGGGAACCAGTTTAAAAACCTCCTCCTCTTACAGACAGCTGCTTGTCGCCCTGTGCTGCTGCCTTGGATAAAGAGGCAGCAATGTAGGGTAGCAGCAGCTCCTTTTTGGGTGAGGCTGGTCTGAGCTCCTGGACTCAGCGTGAACTGCTTGCCCAGCTCCTAATACACTTTAAACAGAGCCACAACAGGGGTAGGTCCCAGACCTGGCATGAGCTGGGCTGCTGGTCAGCCTGCTAAAAAGTTTAGTGGCTGGGGAAACAGGGAAGAATGCCTGTAGTCTATAGCATTAACCTATAAGCTTTTGCTTATCAGTTAATCAACTACACTATTACTGTGTGCTCTAGTGTCGGTTGTGGTAGGTGGACACAGCTGTAAAGAACACACTCCACACCTGTAATGCAGCTAGAGCATTCTGTGACTTTCAGCACACACACAGCTATGTGAGCTCAATAAAAATGCTTGTGGGAAGGAGCTGGCTGTGCAGATGGAGCCGCCCCTGAGGTTACCTAGTCCAATGGGTGCACACTGATTAATATAGTGGCACCATTTTTTTTTGGATTGCGACTAATTTTTGGTCAAAAGCAACAGTAATTAAAACAGATTTACAATGTTCAGCCATGAAAGTAGAACAGACATTGCTGTTCTCATTTATTCATCTGCAAATTATGCAATTAGGATTCCAAAGCAAGGGAAAAAAGTCTAATTGTTTGCCAGCCAGTCATGATTAAAATCAGTCACAGTTTAGTTGGAGCTGGTCCTTGCTTTGAGCAGGGGGTTGGACTAGATGATCTTCGGAGGGCTCTTCCAATCTTCTATGATGCTATGAAACAGAGCTGAGTTATTGTCAAGGAAGGTAACAAACAGGAAGCATCTCCCAAACAAAGGGGAAGGGATCCTTCCATGTGTTATTTGGCAAGGCATACAAATGGATGCAGTGATGCTTTGGTCTAAAGAGGTAGAAATGTCTCCCCCCAACCAATGTTGCAGTCTCAGTTCTGGTTCAGCATCTGAACAAGTCTCAGGAGAATTCCATCACAAGCACATGCAGGAAAAGCCTGGCCGGCCTGCTCCAGCAGCTCTGGAATTTTATTTCATAACTTCACGTTTTTCAGGAAATTCCTGGATTCCTAAGCACTTGATCTTTTTATAGCAAATTGATTTTCAAGAGAGCCCTGCACAGGTACACTCTGCAGCTTCTCTGCAGTTTGCAGCCCAGTTCCTCCGCTCTCCAGACTCCAACCACGAGGTCAGCTTTGGTTTTATAGCAGCCATCCTGTTTCCTATGCCTGCTCTCCTAGCTGAGTCAGGTGTCTGGAATTTGGTAAGCAGGTTGGCATCAAAAGCTTTGGTTACCCACAGCAGCTTGTCTTTGAGCCAAGCTGTCAGCCTGTGTGCCACAGACAGGTAGAGAGGTTCACATCCTGTTGCATACCTATGCCTCCCTGCAGGGTGCCGGGCCTCCCTTGAGTAGCTGTCCCCCTAGAACTACCCCTTCTGTTACCTTTGAGAGAAAGCCATCAGAGCCTCCTGCCTCTGCATGCATCCCTACCGGAGGAGGGGGGGGAGGGGCTGGCCAGCCTGTGAGGGGGAGTACCTGGCCATGGTTCGTTCACTAAGGTAGACCCCTGGCAATAGCTGCCTGGGAACACGCATTTCTCCTCAAACATCCCCCCTTACACGGAGCACTTGCTGAGTCCCTGAGCAGAAGGCCTCATTCCTCTTTCTGCAGCATGGAGAAAACTGAAGCCTGGGGAGATGCAGTGACGTGTGCCCGAAGTCAGAACCATCAGAAGAGTCCTGGATCAGAAACCAGGAATTTCTAAATTCCAGCCCCTCTCAGTTTCCCTCTTCTGGGGCAGGAGCCAAAATGTCACCCCAGTCTGTTGGTTCAGAAGGATCGAGTCATTCAGCCTCAATTCCCCCCACTGTGCCCAAGCATCAGCGAAGTCTCTCCACACGCATCCTATAGAGGCTGCTGTCAAGCCTCCCTTTGGGCTGGTGGCTGAAAGGTAACTCGACTGTGGGCGTCAACAGCACTACTGACAGGGGCGGGGGAACCTTCTTTCTGAAGAAGCGCAAGCTTCCCCTCTCCCCCGTTCTGCTGCCTGATCTCACTGCTCTGAGAGGCTCCCTCTGTTCTTGGCCTCTGATAAAAGCCACCAGCTCGGAGGTGAGATCCACAGTGGCAGGTTAGGATGTGGGCACGTGTCCACTCACAGGGGGGCAAACTACTCATTTTGCATCAGTCAGCACCCAGCTGCTGATGTGGAGTCCTTCCAGCGACTGCAAGGTTTAGATCTGAACAAGCCAGCGCCTCAGATCCCATGACCACTCACTTCATTTCAGTCTGACTAGCTGAACTTGTGAGGTTATGGGATCCCGGCCTTACCGTAGCTGCTTAGCCCATTTGCTACCGGACCAAAAAGCTGCTCTTCCAAAGGACTCAGGCTTTCAGACTGCAGGTGGACGACTCGGCTACACCGCAGTCGTCTGTTTCCTCAGGGCCAGATTCTGCCTCCCTGCCTCACGCTGGCTCCACCAAGGAGAGTAAAACCTAGCTCTTACCAGCACTTTCCATCAGCAGATCTCACAGCACTGCTCAGCGGGAGAAACCGAGGTACAGAGAGGGGAAGTTACTTGTCCCAAGTCACCCGCGTAGGCCAGGGAGCAAGCCAGCAGAAACCAGGACTCCCTAGTCCTAGGCTATGTGCCACAGCCCAGCAGCTGTGTCCATTTCAAGAGCAGAGTAAGAACTTGTCAGTCAGAATACAGGTGGCAGGCTCTGGTTCTCTTGCATGTGATACAAAGACACTCACCACACATGAAAAGGACCAAAAAAGCACAATCAGAGCTATTCACAGAGGCAAAATTTAATGGCAAATCACCTTTTCTCCTTTAATTACATCTTAATTAGCCAAACAAACAAAATTGCAGGTAAAAAAAAATTTAGTCACACAGCACTTTATACATATATGGGAAGCAACCCAGCATTCGCATCTGCACGTGAACAACACACCTCTAAGCATGGCCTCATGAATAGTCAGTTCCGTTGGTGTTAAATACTGTACAGAATCAAGGCTACAAATGGATTTTGTAATATTTCTTCCCCGCCCCTCCCCAGCACTTAAAACAGTTACAGGCTGCTCTTTTTGTACATCGCACAGCCAGGTAGCCACTTTTAAGGCTAACAATATGCATCATGCTTTGGCTTGTGTTTTTAAATCTTTTTTTTAAGGTTTTGCCTTTTAAAGTTTTGTTTTCAACCTTTAAATATTACATACGTACACCAAAAAAATTACATAGCTGCAGTGTACTGAACAGCAGTCTCATACCCGGAGCTTCACATGATCAAAAGCTTAGAAAACTTGTAAACCTCTGTGCGCGTTTCAGTTAGGGCCAGACAGCTATGAAGAGCTAAGAAAGCTCCAGCAATGCTATTAGGGGATAGGATGCTGCCCCTCCCCCCGAAGGCCAATCAGAGCTTTCCCAGCTGGGAGCTCCAGGAGCCTCTATGATTAGGATTAGATAAACAGACTTCTGGGAAGGGTGGGGGAAGGAGGAGGAATCATCTGGCAGAGTCAGGCTGGCTCCCAACAATGGTGCCTCACCTTCCTCCAAGCAGATCAGCTCCCACAGCTAGCTGCTGTGGCTACTCTAGTCCCCTTCATCCACCCAGGAGACGATCAGAGAAACAAGGAGTGAGCTGTGAGTGGGTGGGCAATGCCAGACAGCCCCATATACATGAGCAGATTCTCTTTTTCACTGGTGTCTTTCTACTGAGCAGCTGGTTAACTCCTCGTCCTGTCCCGGCCCAGGGAGCAGAGGCAGAGGCGGCTGAGTCTCAGGAGGAATGCAGTGACACACAAAGGGAAATGAGTCTGAGTCGCAGTCTGCCCTTTAGTACGGTGAGCAAAGCGTCTAGCAATGTGTGGAACCACCCCTGCGCTGGAGCCTTCACTCACCCCACGACAATGCCAATTAGCACCCAGCCCTGCATTTACATTCCAGGCTGTTTTCTTGCTCAGGAAATGCTGCCTCGCACCAAACCCACCCCCACAATACTGCTGTGCTCGCAGTGTACTGTGCAGCCTCCCTCCGCTCTCCTGAGTGATCGCGTGGGGCACTGTGCAGCACTGACGTGCAGACCAGAGCCAGTGTGGGGCAGACCCAGTCTCCGTAACATTCCTCCAGCGGGGGGGTCCTACCCCAGTCTGCATTTACTCAATGGGGCCAGGACATGGCCGTTGTGAAACCCAAGCAGACAGCATGCAGTAGAGGCATCAAACCAGGAGGGCTGCTGGGACAGGCTGCAACGCGGCGAGATTGCTGGCTCATGCTTCTGCACTCAGCTGTGACTTAGAACCTAGACAGTCCCTGGCAGGCGCAAGAGTGGGGGGAGGGATCTGATTGGGTTTCCTGCGAGGAATTAAGCCTCCTTTCTCGTCTTTACTGGCCTCGTTAGTCCTCCCGCTTGGAAGCCCAGCGTCGCCAGCCAGCTTCACATGCTGGGCAGGACCCAGCTGGCCGCCTCTGCAGCAGAAAACTGGCACGTCTCATCTATGGCAGATGGGAGCTGGTCGGCAGGCTTGACTGCTGCCAAATCCAGCAGGGCTGGGGCTGGAGGGGGCCCCCTGCAGCGCGCAGGAAGCAGACAGCAAGCTGAGGCCAGTCGCTGCTGTCGTCATACCCCTGTCCAAGTGCTCAGGGTAAAGCCCTCTCTGCTAACACGCGTGTGGCCCACCCGCCGTTTCCTAGAGCTACACGGCACCACCGTATGGGCGGAAGGAGGTACGTGCAGGGTCGCCAACGCTGCTGGCCAGGTCCGATCCAGGCCGTCGGAGGCCAGCCGGAGGGATTTGCACTTCCCACCTGTGCAGGGTGGCGATGAGCAGTGCTTCACAGTGTTTGGGAGAGGCTGTGTCTTGCTGCTGCCCATGCTGCCACAGCAGGAGTGAAACCCCCCTCATCCCGGCACAGAGCTAGCCTGAGGAACAGCTGCAGCGGTGGGGAAGCGTCAGCCGCACAAGGTTTAACATCCACACAGAAGCTGCCGGAGCGACATCATCTACCCTGGATCCACCTCTGCTGCTCATCAATTGGACTTGAGCTGAAGCAGTGCACACGGGGCTCCCTATCGAAGGGTCACAGCTGGGTGGGATGGTGCCAGCAGGGAGGGAGGGGGAGTAGAAAGGTGCGTACTATTTGGAGAACTCGCATCTAGAAGAGAGGCCAGAGGGTTAAGACCATGGGAAACCGCAGGGCATTGCTCAGGGCTGCACAGGAGCCAGTACAGCACTTCATCTGCGCAGGCGCGGGTGAGCTGAGAATCCATCCGTGACTAGCTCTAGGAAGGCGCCTCCGCCGGGAGCAGGAGACTTGGATGCAATCAGAGTCTCACATCAAGCAGACTTCAGGAAAGACACAGGATGTGGGAAGGGCACTGAAGGATGCAGCCATTCAGCACCAGGTATCGCAGTAGCCACCCCTTGAGGGCTGCATCCCAACAGAACGGTAGTGCCAGACATAGCACCCAGGGAGCGGAGCCGCTTTGCGGAGGGCCCCGCTGCACGACTGCTCTGCACTCGACTCCTTACACTTCAGGATCAACGCGCATGAGGAACGGAGGGAAAGGGCTGGGGAAATAAAGAGTAGGAATGAGCTGTCTGGGCGACTGCCCTCTTTCTAACACACCAAGCTGGGGAAGAGAGCCGGGAACGAGCAACACCAGTTTATTGGGAACAGCATGTGCTGATTTCCTCTCCACTTTCCCCTTCTCTTCTGCGTCTGTCTGCCCCTAACCCGCTGTTTCATTTGTCCTCTCGCCACTCAGGGATATTGGCCTCTACCAAGGCAGCCCGGTATTGCTGCAAGACACCACGGATGCTTTTAATGAACCCCTTGGACAGGGGGAAGAGGGGAAACCCGATGTCAGGGTAACCACTCTTCTCAGGAAGGAAACTTCGGTAGCTCTTTCTCCTTTTCTTTGGTTTCACACTAGGCTGCGAGGCAGAGTCCTGGGTGACTTTACACTCGTCTGTTAGGTCTCTCATGAGGGGGAGCCCCCTGGCCTGGACCGTACTCTCGGAGTCTGAATACTGATGGCTGTCGCTGGCAGCGAGTGTCGAGGCTCCACATCCAGAGTCTTCTAGCTCCTCCTTCCCCTCTAGTGCCAAGTCAGAAAATTCAGCCGCTGCTGCTGCCCCCAGCTCCTGCTCCAAGGGGCTGCTGTACTCGCCCTGCAATCCCATCGTGTCAACGGGGCTCTCAGCCAGGGTGCCACAAGCAGAAAGGAGAGAGGAGGAATCTGCCCCATTGGGGTGCTCGTGGCTCCTTTCCACCAGCTCGTTGGTCTCGAGCCAGGACTCTATGCGGGAGACGAGGCGCCAGCCATTGCAGCGGAAGTGCTCGTGGATCTCGTGCTCAAAGACCTCCACAGGCTTGCGCAGCATCTGCATCATCGACTGGACCACGCGGATCAAGGCCATCTCGTTGTAGCAGCGGCTGTTCTCATAGCCCTCCTGGAGGCCCCGGTCGCTGTCAAACCCTGCCTCGTTGTAGTAGGGCTCATTGACTAGGATCAGGCCTGCCAGGAGAGAGGGAGAGCGAAGAGTTAAACGAACCTCGCACTGACCTGTGACCGACAGACTCACCCGCGCGGCAGGGACCTATGCAGCGCAAAGGCAGCAAGCGGGAGAGCAGGCAGAGGGAGCTGCAGAGCAAGGTTTGACGTCAGCCATCTGCAGCCATGCTGGACTGCAACACGTGGAAACCCCAGCAGGCAGCACTTTGCCTGGTCGCCGACGCTGCCTGGGACACTTGTGAGAATAAGTCTGGTGGCCTCCAGGCCAGCGGCCATTTTCCAGACTCCAAGAGCACACAGAGTTAACAGCCAAGTGGCTAGCCAGAGGTACGCAGACTAGGCCAGCAGAGGGGAGGTGCCAGGAGCAGCCCTAGACTAGCTGCCAGCAACTGGCGGCCTAGGCAAACCATGCAATCGGCGCCCCCACCTCCAAACCCCTCAACGATATTGCGCCACCATTTGGCGCCCCATTTAACTTGGCGCCCTAGGCGACCGCCTAGTTTGCCTATTTGGACGGGCCGCCCCTGCCAGGCACTCTGGAGCAGGCCCAAGCAGACTGAGGTGGTGTGAAGGAGAAATACCTGCGTTTAGCTCTCGACTTTTCAGGGCCGAACACATGCAAACAACGTATCAGAACCCAACCTTCCTTGAGGCAGCGCCCAAAGCCGCTTTCAGCACTGCCCGCGCCACATTTCCTTTGGCATCAGCGTCGTTGGCACAGCCGTGCTAGCAGGACTGAGGAAGCCAGCAAGTCACCCACATCAAGCTCTCACCAGCTGACACTGGAGGCCTGGGGCTCTGCCTGGGGGTGGCCATGCCAATGATTGGGGGTGAGAGCATGACTTTCCTCTCCCGACCCAGCCACAGAAGGGAGAGGTACAAGGCTGAACCATCAGCAGTAGCAAGGCTCTCTGGTCACCCAGAGATGTTTGCAAGATGTTGGTATTTTCTCCTCTAACTGGGATTATCTGCTCTGTAGACAAGGAACAGCATTTCTGTTCTGGAAAGCAGCCCCCTGCATGGCGGAAAGAGCAAATACCGCAGACCGTACGCTCCCAAGTCAGGCCCTGGGCCGTCTGCACAGCAGTCAGCTTGCACGCTGCCAAGCAGGGTTTAGCATTGCCAGCCGTCTTGGTCAGGCCTGGAAGCTGTGGTGGGGCCAGAGGGCTCTGCCTGAAGTCAGTGCTGCAGGGCTCGGGCATACCTATGCTTCCTTTCAGAAGCCCAGTGTAAACACAACGGGCATATGCAAAAATAGACCAGAAGCTGGCGGGGCTGGTGACTCTCTGCCTATAATGAGCAAAAGGACCCAGGCTCAGCAGCAACCTCAGGACCTGCCTCTTCGGAGCTTTTTTAGGCATCAGCAGCTGGCTGGAGGCGGGCTGTGGTTCACTTTCCCAGGCCCAGGCCACCTGGGAAAGGCGAGCAAGGGCCGCTCTTGTGGAGAGGAAAGGAGTGAGGGAATGCTAAAGGCAGCCAAGAACCCAGAGATGGGTAAAAGCTTGCCCCTGCTGGTTTGAGATGGGAAACGTGCTCCTCCACACAGCCCTGTGGGGAAGGGAGGCTCGTAGGCTGGCCCTGCCTTGAGGTGTTTCCCCCGCCCCTCCCATGGCTCTGCAGCTGCGTTTACCTTGGATGGAGATGAGCACCTGGAGAAGGCTGGATTTGCTGGTCCACCTTTCTGTGCCCTGGAACACACACAGGAGTTACCATGGACGGCTTGTCACGAGTAAGCGCCCCCCTTGTCAGCATTCATACAGAAAACAAGGGAGGCCACAGCCTTCCGAGTGCAGCTAATAGTGAGCAAGGTGCAGGCCAACGTGCTGCCTGGGCCCGACCCCGCTGCCTGTGTGCACATCTGTTTGAAGGCCTGTGGCACAACTGAGGCTTGGGTACCACTATGGGCCAACTGCACAGTGCTGGGCAGGAACTCTGGAAGCTTCTCCTAGATAGCTGCTCATACACCTTAAGGCAGGGATGCAGCACCCACTCTACTGCTCCAGAACTGGGAGGGCCTGCACCAACCCCACTGTCAGTGGGGGGGTATAATGAGACCCTCCCACCCAAGAAAGCAGCTCAGCACTACCCACAACCTCCCTGTTCAGGAGCTAAGAGCGAGGGTTCTCTCAACACACTGTGCCCCTTGGGTCTTGGCTGCCCACCAGAGGGCAGAGAAGATGACCGTGGGGGGCCAAGCTCACAGGGCAGGAGCATGGCTCTGCACACATAGATCTCTTCTGTCAGCCCCAACCGGCCCACGGATGATACTAGCCAGGCCGCTGCACAATTTCCAGGTGCAAACGTAGCTCTTTCGAATCCTCTCTCAAACACTGCCCTTTGGCTCCCTCTGTTCCAGCCAGAGTTCAAATCCAGGCATCAGGCTTGGTTCAAGCCCAATGCATGACCAGCACAGCTTTAACCCCCCGTCTGCTCTCCAGACTGGACGTGGTCAGACCTCTAGGGCCAGCAGGAGGCAGCAAACACTACGGCCTTGCTGCGGAAGCCTGGCTCAGTGTAATATCCCCGCGTAGCGCACAAGGCTCGACGACAGCATTACCTTTCCTATCCAGGTCCCCAGGAGGCTGACGCAAACCTTGCCATTGTCGTACAGGTTGGGATTCAGTCTCCCACTGCACTGGGAGAGGTAGCGGAAGAGAGGGGGCACAGCTGGATAGATGTTGGGGAGCTGCATGTCGAACAGGAAAAGGCCGTCTTCATAAGGAGTGCGTGTGGGCCCTTTGATAAGTGCGGAGAAGAGATCCTGGGAAGAGATGTAAGCACAAGTGGGTTCTAGAGCGAGTGCCAGGACTGCCCAAGGAAAGGAGCCAAGCCCTGTGACCAAGGCAAAGCTGAATTTCGGGAAGGGGGGGGAGAGAAGAGGCTCTAATTAGTTCGACACTAACTGGGGCCTGGGCTCGGTGCTTGCCGCTTGCGTGCAGGTTTGGGCTGCGGACTCTCACCTGAGAATGGCTGAACTTTGTCCACCACACTTAATTCACCGGGGCCCTTGGGCTGGATCTGAAACCAGATTCCAAGGGGATTCAGCGCAACCACTGTCTTGTTGTTGCCACCTGCTCACGCTCCCTGCTCAGTCTAATTACGCAGCCCAGGTTTATTTGGGGAAGTAATTCTAGTAGCCCATCCCCACCCACTAGCTGTTTATTCCGACTCCTGGAAACGCAAAGTGGAGCCAATTTACTGTAATTATGAACCTCAGTGCTGCAGATGCCTTGACAGGTCACAGTGAGGGATTCAGGCTGGAATTTCCTCCCAGCCATAACTATCAGGTTACGCCCATCCACTGCACTAACAGACAGGCTGGAGCACATGCACTTGCCATTCTGTCTTCAAATGTCTTGACCATGATGCCATCGGGCAGAGAGGTCGCCAGCAGCGCCATCTCTTTCCTCACGGTGCTGAAGAACTTCTTGGCTTCAGGCGGCTGGAACTCCATTTTCTTAAAGGCGTGGGTATCTATGGAGCGAGGGGAGTTACAGCCTATCAGATTACAGAAAACCTGCCTCCCACATCTAACGCCTTCAGAGAAAGTGTTTTCCCTCCCAAGAATTAGGTCCAGTCTCAGGAAAGGAGAGTCAGTAAGGCTGGAAAACATTGCTATATCGTTTGAGATCTCCAGCCACGAGTTAGCAGCAAGATACAGTGACCTCCCCAGCAACCACGTCTGGGCAAGAATTTACCCCGCAGCTCAAGAGCCATGTTGATATCCTCTTGCTCTGCAGCTCCAGGCTCAAAGCAGAGGCTGGGTAAGTTTTCCCAGCTGGCCTGTCCAGAAAGATTTGTTTGCCAGATAACTTAAGCAGTGTTGTCACCCATGCCCCACAGAGCCAGGCAGCCTTCTTTATTTCTGGCCCGCCAATGTTGGTTGGAGCCTACAAGCACTACTGCACTCAGAGCGGGCACAACTGATACAACATCAGCTGTCTCCGTTCTACCTCTCGCCCTCTGGCGTCCCCCCAGCCAAGGGAAGCTAGTTCAAAATTTGGTTGCACCCAGGTTTTCACTCTGGCAGGGGGTTGATTGCAACAGCCCTTAACAAAGCTGGACTACCAATCACGGAGCAAGGGAGTCCTGCAATGCACACTAGGGATGTTAGCAAATGATGATTTTTTTTTTTTAAGCAGTTACACGTTTACATGCAGGGTCAGGCAGGAGCTGGTGGGGAGTGAGCTGCAGCTCTTGCGTGCCCCTCTCCGCCGCCTCTAACACAGAGGCAGCAACACAGGGGCAGAGGCGGCTCCCTGGGAACATGTACGCGCAGGCAGCCAGCTTGAAAGCTGGCTTCCGATATGTACCAGCTCTCATCTGCGCCCCCAACCCCCGCACTGATCTAGAGGCAGCAGTGCAGGGGTGTGTGTGTGTAACAGTTAGGGTTAACCGATGAGTTCAGATGTATGGGTGAATCATGTAGCCGGCTGCACGCTGACATCCCTAATGCACACTGCCACAGAGCAGCCTAGTCTGAACGGCTTCAAGGGGAAAAAGGGAACCTTGCCCCAACCACGTGGCGTGACAATGCTCTCAGCACATGCCAGCACCCGGGATCAGTTCCCAGACCAGACTGCTCTTGGACAGGCCGCCTCCAACTGCCCCTTCCCAAGTCACCTACGAATTCCAGGTGGGTGACTCCCCTAGACTTATCCTAGAAGCAGGGCATTTAAGAGGGGGAGAACGACCGCAGGGGACTCCTGCTGGGGACCTGGAAGCCTCACTGGGGAAGGCAGTGGAAGAACCAGTGGGGGAGAGAAAGTCTACCCCCAAGGTCACACACTAACCTGGGGCATACTCCAGCACAGAGAAGACCTCCCCCTTGGCACTTGTGAAGGTGACTCCAGGCTTGCCTCCACTCTGCTGGCAGAGCACGGGGGTCTCACTAGGCCACTCCGACCTCACCGGTGTCTGCACCTCAGCTTTTTCTTCTTTCTTCTCCGTCTCCACCATAGCTTCCATCTTCTCCTCCTCCACTATGGCCACATTATCCAGGGTCTTCTTCAGATTCTCCTGAAGCTTTTTGATGTCGTCCAAGAACTTCTTTTCCCGGGTGGGCTTTTCGGGCTCTACTGTTGGCGAGGTGGGAGAGCCAGTCAGGAGCTGCTCCACAGTCATATTTTTCAGGCTTTCTAAGATCTTGATGGCCTCCTTCAGCTCCCGGAAACTCTTGGGTGCTCCCTCTTTCCCAGCTTTCTCCATAGTTAGATCAGCAACTGCCATGGCCACTGCACCCTGCACTTGTTCTTCTACCTTTTTCACCTCTTCCGCGACAGGCTCCTCAGGCTCCGGCTCTTCTATTCTCGGATGGTCGTCGTCCATAAGGCCATTGTCCGTCTCCCAGCTATCGCTCTCGTCCTCCCATTCATCAGAGGATGCCCCACTAGTGCTGCCATCTACAGAGTCATAGTCAGATTCTTCGATCTCCGATTCTATATTGTACAAGTGCTTAAGGATTAAACAAAGTAGTGAGGTGGGATAAGGCCAAAATACACAGGTTTCATCTACTGTCATCTTGGATGGAGATAAATCAATCTCTATTGTTAAAAGGAAACCATCAGTTAGAAACAGTGATCCTAGCAGCACCAACATTTCCCCAAAAGGCAATTTTTCCTTTACCTCCATAAAGTGGATTCTATGAGGCTCCTGTGAGCTGGGTTCTGAATCAGCATTTTCTCCCCTGAAAACAGGGTGCTTGGAAAACCCCAGGCACTTTTAAAGAGACCATAGCTGTCCCATGAGCTGGGGCTTCCGTTGCACTACAGAGAGCGAGCTGCATGCCAGAATGGCAAGACTCAAGTCCCCGATTTCCGAACCCACAGAATTTTGCAGGTGTTAATGTGTCAAATTTATATTTCTGTTTTTGTTACCAAGCCAGCTGCTGCGTGAATACAACACCCCGAACGGGCTGTGTCTGCATTCCATGCATCTACAGAAACAATGCCAGAACTAGCTAGAATGTGCATGTTTCACTATCGGCCTACGTAGCACATTTTAACCGCTATTGGAGGTCTGCTATGAAGAGTCTCCAATCACTGTATTGCACTGACACTTTTTCAGGTTTAATTGGGATAAGAAAGCCTTACTAGAACTGCTGACCTGGCTCTTTTATAAATGTGCTTTTTAAGAGTCTAGCTTCCTCAAACTCCATCACTCATACCCTTCTGACAGCTCTAAGTTTCAGGGGACTTTTGTGTACATTGCATCTCTCAAAGACAGCCTGGCAAAGCAGGCATGAAAATGTACCCAACTCAGATACAAAATGTACTCATGCTATATCCCCTTCCTCCCCCCATTTGCCAGGATGGTTGATAATGGATGTGGGGAGGAACAAAGACCAATGGATAGCTCCAGGGTAAGAAATGCTTTGTAAGGTGTATCAAACAGGTTTGTATGATGGAAAGTTTTAATCTTGGATTTCTGAAAGTTTGAGACAATACATCAAACCTATACAGCTCCTAAAAAGACAGACACTGATCACAGTAGCTAAAGGCCAGGCATGCAGATGTGCTGTACAAGCTCTCTATACAGAGCTCTGCCAAGGAGCCTCAAAATCCACACCTGCACCCAGCACTATTATGCCAGTCACAGGCCACTCAAAACCTGATTAGATCCTGGAGGGCTAGACCAAGGCCACCAGACTTGCTGCCCTTATGGCCCACCCCATAACTGAGCTGAAAGGCTACTTTGTTAGCCAGTTATGCCATATTCAGGGTTATTTTTAGATTTGCTGAAAGTGTCCAACCAGCTAGTTCCTGGCACATGCACAGAAACTAAAATTACAGTTTTCATCAACAGAAAACTTAGGATCTCGACATTCACCAAAGTCCTGTAATTACACGTTCAGACAGAAGCCAAGGGAACGGAGTGACACAGATGCAGCGTGAGAGCAGCTCTTTGTGGTGCTTACACCAGACCTTTGATTGTGCCTGTGATCCGGTCACATGTGACAATAGGGGGAAGGGAGACAGCAGACTGCTTTGTAACATCCTATTCCATTTCCATAGTGCAGGCATTGACCATTCTGCTAGAATTAATGCAGAGCTGCTTGGTTTAAAAAAAAAAAAAGTCTTGATCATCAACTTTCTGCACATGAATGAGCTTCTGTAGGGACTGAAGTAATGTGTTCAACACTGCTTGACGGGGGTGGGGCCCTACAAAGGCAGGTATTCTATTTCTCTGGAATGTCTGTCTTCATTAAAAGGACAGGCGAGATAGGACTAAAAGGTAGGCAAAGAATCTAGAAACAACGATGTGGAAGATAAAGTAAAGTGGCTAATTAGACAATGGACTAATGTGTTGACTTTCTTGGCTTTTGCACTGTGCTCACTTCTCACTATTCATCTGGGGAGAGATTTGCATCAAGTCCCCTGTTAGGTCACCATTTAGTGGATCTACTTCCATGCAACTTTCCACACATCAAGTACTACCATCTAATGTAGTGCAATGGCTCAGGAATTGAACAGCAGGGGCTTCAGGTCAGACGGTGATGTATTAATAAAACAGACTGGTGACCCTAGGCTAGCATAGCACAGGAGGCTGAGAGTCAGGAATGAGTGTCACTAGCAGATCTCTGCATACAGAACTCTCTCAATCAGTAATTGCATGGCAGTCCCAGGACTAGATTACTCAAGTGCCGCAGGTCAGGTCAGGAAGGAGGGTCACTGGCAGAGCTGTGTGCATACAGGGGGGTGGGAATGTGTATAGTAACAATCTAGACAATGCCATCTTCTCAATACTCAGAAGCCGTGGAAAGATGTCAAATTCAAAGTTAGTTTTCAAACGAAGGGAGAGGCCAAACAAGACCAAGCTCTTGTATGTCTAGGGTTACAGGAGTGGGAAATCCCTCACCACACACTGGGGAAAGTACAAAAAGGAGGAGGAAACACAATGAGATGCATTTATACAGGTTCCAGCAGTATCCTTGCTCCAAGAACACTGCATGTCATTCAATGTTACAAGTACTGTGCTCCCCACTGACCAGATACGAGTGCCTTACCTGAGGCAGAATAATGGTCTTGGAGTTATCAGCCCAGACTACCTCCACTTTGCTGCTGACATCAACACGAGCCACCTGACCTACGGAGGGCTGTGGAAACAAGAGCAGCAAACAAAATACCACAATCTCATTCACGGATTGTGAGTACAGAGAATGAAGGCTTTGAGAAATGGCTTTTCTCCAGGTAAGGCACGTAAACATGGATCCAGTCCAAAGACAAGCTGTGGCATGGGAATGCAGTGACAGCAAGGCTGCACCAAGAGAAATCAGGCTACTGAAATTCTATTTAGTGGGAAAATGTTCCCATGGAAAACTACCTTGGCCATTAGACAGTCACCACCTAGGGGAACTGTGGTCCAATTATAGGATTATTTCTTACCAACGACATTATAAAGCTCCAACCCGTGAGTATTTTTGATTGCTTTGCCTATAAATGGGATCCCACACCATTTGACATAGGCTGCCATCTAGTGGCAGTTCTAGAATCTTTATTTTGAGCAGATTCAGTTGAAGGAACACAAGACTTTGCAGTTTGTTCCCAGAGCCCAGAACGCCTACGAGAGCTAGGGCATGGCTATGAAGGGAATATCTGCATAGCCTATGGCAGCCAGCCTTCCAGCCTATGTCGAAAGAATTGGGGAACTAGTGCTCTAAAAACAGCTGCATAGACCTTGCTTTGAAGTAGCAGCTTGGGCAGGCACTCAGACTCGGAGGCTGAAACTCCAAATGCTACATTCAGCTTTTTCCATCCAATGTTTAATGCATTGAGAATAAACAGCTTCTTAAGATGGAGCAAAGATGACCCAGGCCAGGTGAGCAGCTGTAGCTGTGTGCTTCACGCTGCTGGAGCTCAGACATGCTAACTTGGTGTAGCAGAGAGTTGAAAAGTCTTCCTAAACTTCTACCCTATAGCTCCCTTTTAGCTACTTCTAGAGTCTGAGAGAGGCCCACTACCAGTGAATAGCTCATGTTCTTTACAAAAGGAGGTCCCCATAGAGAATAGCTAACTCATTAATCCAATGTACATATGTAAATCCAATTAACAAACAGCCAACGCTGCCTCATTTCTTAAAGCAAAAACATCAATAGCAAACTGACCTTCCCCCTGTTTGGGGGTGCACTGGATTTTCCATCTTAGAAGTTGCACTGAAAACCTAATGTGAGACCCTTATGCAGATACTTGGTGGGTTTAAATTAAGATCAATTTTGTTTTCCCAAGGCTGGTTCCCATTGCTTTGCTATCAGGCCAGGTTCTAACCCAGGTTTCATTCTGGCAGAGAACTTCAGGTGGCTGCCTTCAAAATCTGAGATTGGGGGCCTAAGCAAGCACACATTTATATCTTCACCCCAGTGCCCTCTGCCTCTGCCCAAGGTGAACAATCATCTTGCATGCATGGGACCTTTCACGATTGTGGGTACTGGGTGCCTAAATGTGGCTTGGGGACTCTAACTCCCTTTGGTTCCTTTGGAAATCCTGGCTCGGATGACTGCAGACTGCCATCTGTGACTCACCTCATCTTCCTTGGCCACAGCTCCATCCTCAGCATTGCCAATGCGAATCACAATGTCGGTGGTGCGGAAGCGAAAGTCGGGATGATCGGCAATATCGTACACACTCACGTCTTCCTCCTCCCCGATCAGCTGGCATTGGGGAGAACACACACATTAGAACCAAACTGTTGTGTAGATTCTAGATTCTGATTTTGACCCATAAAATGCTTCTGCATCTGCAGTTTGGTTCCCAGCTCCTCTGGCCACTTGACATCTCTTGGACAAGTGCTGCTAACTCTTTCCTTCTTTTAATCTTCTGCTTCTACCGCTGGAGCTCACTGCAGTGCTCTGCTTTTGATATTGCTGGCCGCACCTCAGAAAAGGTAAATCCCTCTCCTCTCTTTTCAACCAGCTCATCTCACCTTTTATCTTAGGTTTATGCTACCCAGATAATGAGCTAAACAGGAACATTTTACACCCCCTGCGAGCATCCAGCCCTCCCGAAGAGAGCTGAAGATTGAGCTGAGCAGAGACAGAGAAGACAGAATTTATTCTGGATAGTGGTTCCTTGAAATCCAAACCATCACAGCTAGCAGGGAAACTGGATAAAATGCTCATTACTTAATAGGAAAGAGTACCCCTCTGCCAAGGCAGCTCACCTTGCTTCTACTCAGAGAAAAGCACTGCTATTTACTGGCACGAGGAATTGGTATTAGACACAGGAAGGTGCCTCTGGGACAGTCTGAGGTTATGTCTGTACTACCAATTATGTGAGTATAACTTATGCCAGTCAGGGGAGTGATTAAGCCACATAAGTTATACCCAAGCAACATGCGTTATGCCATCGTAAGTGCTGGCATGGACAGCATTCTGTCGGTGGGAGAAGCTCTCCCATGGAGGCAGGAGCTATTTAGTCAACTGGAGAATTCTTCTGTCAAAGCGCCTTCTCCAGTGTAAACATAGCCAAGATCATATTGTAGGTGAGAACTAGCTCTGGTCACTTATGCTGCAGCACTCTCCCTGCAGGAGGGGGAAAAGGGAGACTGAACCAGGTTTAGAGGGGCCATGGCAGTGCTCTTCCAACTTGCCCACAGCCTAACAGGAGTCTGCAAGATAAAATGCTCTGAGCCCCTGGACTTGGGTGGGGAGGAGGATGGTCTGTAAATGGGGGTGCAGGGCCAAGAGCTCTCTCGTGGGGTTTGGGACGACCACTGAGCTATGGGCTTCTCTGCTAACTAGTGGACGCAGAACAAGTCAGAGGCCCAGCGCCAAAACTGAGGAATCAACTGTCACTGCTTCAGCACAAGTCTCTCTCCCGGCCAAGGGCTTGTGATGACAAGTTGCACCAGAGGGACAGAAATTCAGGGATAACTGAAGGAATAAAAGACAGTTGCTGCAGAATGATGGGGAGCATAAATCTCTGAATACTTGTCTGCTTTGTGCCATGCCACCCCCTGCAAAACCACAGGCTGCATCTACACTATATGCTTCTTCTGGTGTGTGTACAATGTACGCTTGGTAGCCCCCCCCCCCAGCACAGCTTTATGTAGCAGCATAGAAGGTGAGGCACAGTTTAGAGGAGTGGAGCAGACACACCTGAAGGGCATGGCTATGTACCGAATACATATCCTACATGGCTCTACTCACCCAACCTGTACCCACAGCTCTCGACTCGCCTGCACTGCTAGAGGTTGGACCTCTGTAGTCCAGACCTTTGTCATCTGGCAACATCGTTGGGTGCTCCCAGACTGGAGTGCTCAGGGAGAAATGCCAGGAACTAGAGCTTCTCGACTGCTGCCAACAGTTTGCTGAGCTCACGCTCAGGGCAGGAGGGGGAGAATGCTCAGGGGAGAGGCCGGAGAGCTATGGAGCACAGCCCAGTGGCCATGGGGCTCAGAGCACTCCTGGCTGCGGGACTGTGCTCCTGGCCCCCGATACGGGGTTCCGCAGCCAACCTGCCTCTTCCTCAAGTGCTCCTCCCAGTCCCCGCTTGGTCAGTGCCAGTCCCTGTGCTGCTGCTGGAGTGGAGCCTTGCAACCACTGGCAGCAGAGGGGCCTGCACGGACTTTCCCTGCTCCGGCACATTCTGTGGTTTGGGACCAGTCAGATCCCAGAGTGCAGGACGAGGGAGGTGCAGTCTGCATTTCTAGTCTTGTAGAGACCCACTGTCGGAGCCTTCTCCTGCTGCAGGCCAGGGCTCTGCCATCTCCCTGCTGGGGGAGCCACTGAAGCCCTTTCCCACTGCCTCCCATGAGGACCTTGCACTGACAGTGCAGCGTGGCCATGGCCTGCTTTTCACTGCTGTGTGTAGCTCTAGGTACATGGTGAGCTGCCACAAGGGGTGCAGAGTGTAGATTTAGCCCCAGAGAAAACCGTCCTCTCAGTCTATTGACCCCAGCGCATCATCATGCCTCACTCCCCAGTCCCAAAGGTGACTTGTTTCAGGCAGAAGCATCCAAAGTAACTGCTGCCGCGCATGACAGTCCCCTGCCACAGGGAGCGGGCTGCTTCACCTACCTCAACGTCATCTCCAGTGGTCTTCAGCTTGAACCACTTTACCACACACGTGCGGCCGATGTGGTCGCCTGACTGCACCACTCCGTACACTGCAGGGTCCTGCGAGGTCTGAGCTTTGGGTCAGGGAGGGAGGAAAATAGCCAAGTGAAAAGCTGGACCAATGACAGCTGTCATTCCCATCTCTTCAGTCTGGTCAATAAGATTTTTATCTGTCTTGCAGCAGCACCCGAGGTAGTTAACTCCGGTGTCACTGTCTCCCCCAAGAGACACTGCAGCCCAGCAATTCTGCTCGTGACAGGGAAATCCGGAGGCTGGATCTAGTTACACTACAGCTAACATAACCAACTCTCAAATACAGCACCCATCCTTCCCCTGTGTGCCATGCCAGCAGGAGTGGCCTGAGGCTGGCTGCGGTAGCTGGTGCCCCAGGTGGAAGGTGTAATCGGCGCCCCCGCCTGCACAGCTGTCAATGGCCGTGACGTAATCACGGGGTGCCCGGGCTGGCGGTGCCCTAGGCAACTGCCTAGTTTGCCTAGGCTCACAGGCCGCTCATGAAAGCAACACCCGAAGTGGGGTGTTTTGAACAAGTCAAGTGTCAACTTTGAAGGCCCATTTAGCCAGAGGATAGGTAGAGTCTTTGGGGACTCTCAGTGCTTGATCCATGGAGACTGCTACGACCACTTCATCTTGTGCTCTGCACTATTGAGGGAAGGGCTAGAATCCAATTCAAGTGATAGGCGAAGAGGGCTGTCTGGGGTGGGTCATAGCCACAAGGCGCCTCTTCCTCCATGGTCTCCAAACAACGGCTATGCTCCACTGCAAAAGATGGTCTCATGGCAAAAGCACAGGTTGGAGAGTCTGGAGATTTGGGTTCCAGTTAGGGATGTAAGGGTATGTCGAGACTACATGGCTTTGTCGACAGAGCCATGTAGATGAGTTTACTAGACATAGGAAAATGAAGAGGCAATTTAAATCGCTGCTTCATTTACATCAAAATGGCCACCGCACTGTGCGGCAGCACAGCAGGGCAGTCTGGATGCACCACGGTCGACAAGGGAAGCCTTTGTCACCTGCTCCAGTTAACCTTATTTCGCGAGGCATACCAGAGTGGTCGACAAAAGCTTCCCTTGTTGACTGTGGTACATCCAGACTGTCCCGCTGTGCCGCCAAACAGCTGATCGGCACAGCGCCGTGGCCATTTTGATGTAAATGAAGCAGCGATTATTTAAATCGCCGCTTCATTTTCCTACATCTAGTAAACTCACCTACATACTTCAGTAGTCAACTACCTGATGAACCAAGTCACTACTTGACTACTCGCTTCGCCCCTCCCCTTGTTGCCCCTGTATCAGAGGCAGCGGGGGGGGGGGGGGGAGCAGGAGCT
Source organism: Pelodiscus sinensis (assembly GCF_052426305.1). NCBI lineage: Eukaryota > Metazoa > Chordata > Testudines > Trionychidae > Pelodiscus > Pelodiscus sinensis. The sequence goes on from NC_143071.1 coordinate 20,462,709, forward strand.
GGTAACTGGGGGGTGGGAGCCAGCTTAAAAGCTGGTTCTCCGAAGCACCATCTTCATGGTGTATGGGGGTGCAGGGGAGGCAGAGCCGTAGTGGTTCCAGAGCCAGCTCATGTCCAGGACTACTCAGGCCCAGCTCATGCCAACTCCAGGAGCTACCCCCGCTGCGGCTCTGCAGAGTGCCTCCCCTTATAGACTAATTGTGCCATCGATACAAATTGTATCAACTACACGATTAGCCAAACAGCCGCTCCTTAATATCCTTAGTTCTGGTTCCACCTCTACGACTGACTCTGTCTGTGCCTTTGGGCAAGGTCACTTAAGCTCAGGGCCATCTGCAGAACATGGACGCTACTTTGCCTGCCTCCCAAAGGGGATGTGAGGCAACACTCATTAGTATCTGGAAAGCACTTTGGGAACAGACTGAAATCCTTGGTTTTCTTGGGCGTTACTGATTTTAACTGCTGAGGCACCTCCAACTCCATTGCACATTTTAAAAGTCCAAATAAAATGGACAATTGCAAAGCATTCGTATTGCATGCAATTAAAAGGATGATCTGCACTCCCTCCCAGAGCATATTTTTCACCCAGTACCTCTTTTGTCCACCACAAAGTCCCCAGGGCAAAACTCATTGTTATCCAGATGGTGGACTGGAAACAACTCATTGGAACGAATGTTGGTCTCCACCGTGCCATCCTGCCACATCACATCTGCCGACGTCATTGTGGTGACCACTTCTACTGCAACTCTGAACATAAAAGACAGTGCTCAGTGAGGCTGCTGCCCGGGGAGAGCAGAAAAGAATAAAGTAGTCCCTTTTACCAACTTACGTCACCCATTTTGGGGACTTTCCCCAATAACAGGAGCCAAAGCTAAATGCACAGACCAAAATTAGAAAAATTGAGCTGCCAAACACTCAAGTTCTAATGGACACCCATGTTTCACATCTGGCACCCGGTAAATTGATTGGGTTGTAAAGGTCAAAAACTAGTACCCAGGTCAGATGTCTGTAGGCCCATCAAGGGACAGACTTTCAGTCACCACAAGTCTCAAGTGACAACTTATTTTCCTTTGTAAGTCGCATTTCAGGAAGGCAATGCCATATTCATTTCACTCTTGCAGGAGCAAACTTAGGGGGATACTAGAACACATGAAGCTGCACTTGACTGACAGAGGGGTGAGATGGGGGAATTTAGTAGGGAAAAAAAATCTTAGGTTTCAAAGGCTTGAAGTGCCTTCTATCCGGCGCCCTGCTGAAAGTTCTGAGAAATCTTTGAAGTTGGGACCATGGAGATGAAAAGGACGAATAAAACCCCACATTATATCGCTGCCCTTTAAGAGAGGTTTGACACTGCCCCTTCCTTTGAAAGTCAGAAGGCTGTTCAGCTTAATGACAACAAAACCTTTACTTCTTGTCCCTTTTCACATACAAATCACCTCTACTGAACAAATACAAACCCAGGTTCAGAATAATTCTGCTTTTGACATGTGGGTCTCAATCTTCCTGCTCCCTCATTTTTAAACCCCCTAATCACGCAACCTTCCCACTGCCAATGAAGAAGTATTTGCTACAGTGCAATTTTCATACATTCGTATATAGCCATAGATGCACATACAAAGAATCACACTGAACAAACCAGAGGCATTCCTGATTTGGGTCAAGTTAGTAGAATCTATATACCAATGGTGCCAAGGTACTTCTGCTATGGACTATATAAAAACATTAATCTGGGTCCAAGCCACTGGATATTTATGTTTAATACTCCCTAACCAAATCCTTTGTTGAAAAATTAAGAACAAAAGCAAGTTTTAATAGGATCAATCAACATACCCAGAAGTTCCACTTCCTAAGAATTCTATAGGTTAATCTTCCCCCAGCAAACATTAGTGAGCCCCTGAAAGTGAACAATTAAGGGATCCAGCCAAATCCCCATTGCCCTAGAGAATCACTAAATCATCCCATCAGAGTGACCATCCAACTGTAACTCTACCCCCATTTTGCTCTGTATCAGTAGTATCCTTTTGGACACATTGTTGAGATTAGTTTATTCATATTTAACTTACAAAATCTCTTGCAAGGAATACAGAAAGATGGGCAGTTTCCCAGTTCCTCTTTGCTGCTGGATTCCTCTTCTTCCCCCCCTCCCCCTCCCCAGGAGAAGTGGTACGGCATCTTTTTATAGCACCATTTCAACCAACCCATAATTAATTCTATCTATGCCTCCATACCGCAGGCTACACCCAATCACATGCTATTTTTCTGACAAATGTGTATGGCTAATACAAGTGTGGAGATTGTAGGCCAAGCCATTTTGAAGCAAAAATAATAAATAAATAAAATAAAATAAAAATTTCCTTTTTTTAAAGAACATCAACAGGAGAACTCAGAAAAATTCTAACATGAGGAGAAGATGTGGCATGTAATATATCGGGGGACTTGTTTCTTTATGGGGAAGTTGGAAGGTCAGTGTTAAAAGGGAGGTTTATCATTAGGGCCCTACCAAATTTAAGGCCATGAAAAACACATCAGACCATGAAATCTGGTCTTATGTTTTTTATGCTATACAGATTTCATGAGGCAGACCAGTGTTTCTCAAACTGGGGGTCCTGACCCAAAAGGAAGTTGTGGGAGTGTCAAGATTATTTTAGGAGGGGTTACGATATTGCCACCCTTACTACTGTGCTACTGCCTTCAGAGCTGAATGGACGTAGAGCAGCAGCTGTTGGCTAGGCACCCAGCTCGGAAGCAGCAGTGCAGAAGTAAAGGTGGCAATACCATACCATAACATCCCTACTTCTGTGCTGTTGCTGACTGAGGCTTAGCCCATCTTGGAACATGACCACCTTGCAAAGGAGGGGATACTTCCTTTGTGGGAGGTATCACAAGGGGTACTTCTCAAAAGTGCTGCAGGGGCTGATGGATCACAAAGGCCATTTCACCAATATCAACGTGGGATGGTCTGGAAAGGTGCATGACTTGCACATCTTTAGGAACTTCTGACTCTTCAGCAAGCTGCTACTCTTTTCCAAGAACAGAAAATTGCCATTTGAGGTGATGAAATGCCAATAGCAATCCTTGGCGACCCGGCCTACCCCTTTGCTCTCATGACTCATGAAGCCATACACAGGCAGCCTGGACCGCTGTAAGCAGCAGTTCAACTACAGGCTGAGCAAGTGCAGAATGGTGGTAGAATGTGCTTTTGGGTATTTAAATAGAAGGTTCTACAGTCTAATAACTAGGTTAGACCTTGGTGAATGCAACATTCCATTGTGGCAGCAGCCTGCTGTGTGCTCCATAATACTTGTGAGTAAGGGGAAAAGGTCTCTGGCAGGGTGAGGGGACAAGGTAGATGGCCTAGCCAGGGATTTTGAGCAGCCAGAAACCAAGGCAATAAGGAGAGCATGGTGAAGGAGCAGTGCAAATCAGAGAGGCTTTGAAAGAGTTTTATGAGTGGCCAGTTTTGAGAGTCATGCATGTTGCTCCTGCATTCAGCGTGCTTGCCTGTAACCATCCACCCCATCGACAAAAGCAACAAAGAAATCATGCTGTTCAGAAATCATGCATTTTTATTAAGGGAACATAGAAGGGACAGAAAAGGAGTCCAGGGTGGAAGCTTCAGGGCACATGTGCGATCACAACTGACTTTTGCTTTGTGACACACCACTGGAGTTGAGTGTGAAGCTGTCTTTTACTCCCCACCATCCCGTCTTGGGATGTGTTCTAGGGCCCCTGGACTATGGAAGTTGGTAAGGAGGTAACGCTGATCCACACGGAATGGAGGAGGTGCCTGTTCATCCTGGTGTCCTGGAAAGCACATGCCATCCTTCACATGGCCTTGGACAAGACTCTCCTGGTGCTTCACTTCCAGTTCCCTGCACGCTTCTCCTTTCCGCACGCTCTGCTCGCGTCTCCTCCAGCAGTGTATCCCTCCACTCACTCATGCACTTCCTCTCCAAGCTGTCAGATTGCATTTGCCCCTTGAACACCTTTTCCCTAGTCCATTTTTGCCTGTGGATTTGTGCCAGGTGGACAGTTGGTGGGGCCAGGGGAGCACACAGCAGGCTTGCTGCTGTTCTTGCTGTAACCTAAAGTGAAGGGCAGACTTTACAGGAGATGCACTGTAGAGCACAAAACCTAATCTGTTAGAATAAAATGAAGGTCTATCTAAAGACAAGAGGGACATGTTACAGACAAGGCCAGAGTTATGCTTTTAAGCAGCCACTATGCAGCTGAGCTGAACATCGCAGAGTTCTTAAGAGAGCAGCTGGACTGTTTGATGGAAGGCATGGTAAGAGACAGGCCTGAGGCTATCAGTGGGAGGGGGTCCGGGCATGACGGCAGAGCAGGGCAGCAGCTTACGCAGTGACCATCTGTTCGGCACCCCGTTTGCTGGGAGAGTGCAACTTTCCCTTCCCTCAGGAGTGGGTAGGCAGGAGGGGTTCCTGGCATGGCGGCAGGGTAGGGGCCCAAGCCATGCTTCTTTGGGGATGAGCAAACAGAGGTTTACTGTGGAGGCATCAGCTAATAGCTTCCCTTGCTTCATCCAGGTTGTCAGGAGAGATATCAGTCTTCTCTGAATCACACAGTGATGGAGCAGATGTTGAGTGAATGTGGACAGAAATCTGAACTTTATGCTGCACTGCTTTGTGCTGCAATGACGCCAGACCACTTACTGCTGGCTTGGCGTGGGAAGGTGTCCTACCATGGAGGATAGAATAAGGCAGGTCTCCCCAGGAACCTTGTGAGAAGGATGAAAGAGTTCCTAACTCAGAGCTTTATGGAAATGTGCTGGGAGGATTCCTGCTCCATCTCCAGGCACATTAAACAAGCTTTTCCACCCGCCCCCTCCAACTGTGTAGGCACAGTGGCCACCACAAATCATACCCAATTACTTTAACCCACTTTAAGATAGATTAAAAAAATGTCAGCTCACCAGAAGTGCCCTCCCTGGGATCAGTGCCTGATTGTGAGATGTCCTGGGAGGAGGAGATAGTCTCCAAGGTTATAAAAAGTTCTTGACTCTTGGTGACCTCCGCTGCCCCACTGGCCTGTGACCATTCTCCTCCATCACCATGCCGTCCTCCATGCTGCTGCCTGAGTGGTTTTGGGAGGAATCCACAGACTGGCTAAGGAAGCTGTTCGGGTCCCCCCTCCAGACTGCATGCAGCTGCTCATAGAAGTGAATGTTCACGGCGATACACCAGATTATCCATTTGCCTCCTTTTTGTTTTGGTACAACTGCCTCAGCTCCCTTATTTTCACTCAGCACTGCTGGGCATCCCTGGCATATCCTCTCTCCTTCATTCCCTTTGCAATCTTGGCATAGATATTTGTGTTTCTTTTGTTGGTTCATAGTTCTGAGAGAAAAGCTTCCTCTCCCCACACAGCAATGAGGACCAGGATCTCCTGCATGCTCTATGCTGATGCTTGTCTGTGAACCTGGGAACTCAGTCACATGTGCTGCCTGCTCTGAGGTCTGCTTGCCACACTGGCCACGCAGGAAATGAAATTCAGATTTTGCTGGGGCTTTTCCTGGTCACTTGGACAGCAGAAGAGTTGAAAGTCGTGGCCTGAATGGTCATTGTGGGGCATCTCCCAGAGGCCAAGAATGTCGACTTTCAAAGCACTGCATCTGCATTAAAGTTGACCATGCAAGATCGAATTTAGTGGTTACTCCTCATGAAAGCACGAATACAGAAACTGACTTTAATGGTCCTTGAAGTTGATGGAATGGGCTTGATGTTATGGACTCGTTTAGAAAAATTGACCTAATAGGGATAAGTTTGACCTAAACCCCTAGTATAGACCAGGCCTAAGCTAAAGCAACATGATGTGCTGCTTTCATGTAGTTCGGAGGCGCCCATGTGGCTGATCTCAAATCTGATACTTTCAGCTGCATCAAGCCAATTCAACATGTACGGTCCATTCACTTCACTCTTTCCAACAGCATTTCAGCTGCTGTGCCTACAAAGTCTCATCAGGTTTCTGTCTGGTTATTCAAGCAATAAGAAGACACTCAGGGCATTTCATGGTGGTTAATGACCAGCTGCCATATAACCCCTTTAAGTGCCATCTGGGGTTTTATGTTCTTTAAAAAAAAGTAACATTTTACACTCTCCTTGTATCAATGTCATGTCTTTAAAGAGCCCCAAGGACTACATTTTATCTGTTTTCCATCCAACAGAGCCATCTCTCCACAGCTTAGGTAAAAACAGGTTCCTATCCACTGATTTCTTCGTGTTGGCTATCAATGCAGCCCATCTGGGACTCCCTTCAGCTACACTAGAAAGACAGAAGTTGGGTGTGCGAGGGACGTAGAGGCTACACTTATGGATGCTGTTTCCAAAACACCCTACTTTTTCTGGTGTATCCCTTTCACCTTTCCTACTTTAACATCGCTCCCCTGAGCACTAATGCTTTTGAATGCTTCTCCCAGGCTTTGGGAAAGGATTCCAAGCTTCACTTATACTGAAGCAAATGGAGATAATCAAATGAGCAGTGACTGAAGTACACAATATTGCCCTCATTCTCACAGTTCATTTACTCCCCTCTGAGAAGAGTCTCATCTAATTATCTACATTGACTGCCAAAAATGGGCATTTGAAGCATGGGCTATGCTAACTCCCTGGATGCCAACAGACTTATTTCCCCACTCAAGCTGAATTAAAATTTGTATATGAATTTGGTACTGGTGAAAGATGCTAATTCAACAGTCCTGAGATGGCGGGACAAGTACACGACGGGCCAAGACATTGCAGACTCCTCCACAGCCCCCCAACAATGTCCTTCTGGAGGGACCACTGAAGAATCAATGGCCTCTTAGCTGAAGTGCCAATGAGGGCATAAATTAATGTATTTAGATGAAGTTCTTTGGAGCAGTATCATCTCTTCCTCTCTGTATGCACTGAACCAGGTACCACGGGCACCTGAGTTAGTTAGGGCCTCTAGACACTACTGCATTGGGTTAAGGTGATGAGGCCGCATTTCCATCGGGAGATGGACTGAGGCCAAACATTTCACAAAGGCATTGGACACTACCAGAACTAACAAGGTTTAGTTATGGAGTGGTGCTTTCCTGCAACATGCAAAAGGCAGCTCAGCCAGAGCTCCATGCTTACCCGAACTTGGGTTTGCATTTGAGAATTCAGGCAGGGAAGCTTTAGCAAGGTGATTAGCCAGGAACAGAAATCTGAACCTACCTGTCTCCTGGCTTAAACTCCCTGGAAATCTTTGTTTTCTTCTTCTTGTGCTTCCGCTTCAAGTTTTTGATGGAGAGGGGAATACTCTTCTTGCGCCCAATGCCGCTGCCACTCTGGGAAGAGGCAGTGGAACTAGCTGAAGAAGTCACAGAACTGGTGTCATCTGTGTCATCAGCTGCCTCGTCATCAGCATCCTGTTCCATTGACTGGAGCCTGTAGTCAGACGACCCATCATCTTTCAGTAGAAAGGGGGGTTGCTGTCGTCGCTCAGCTGCTTCGCAGGAAGTCTCTTTTCTCATTTCTTCAGGCTGCTCCTCTTTTGTCTCCCCCAGGCTTAGCGTGCCATTGGCAGAGTCCTCTAGTTCACATCTGGCTCTGGTTTTAAGCTCTTCCAATTTTTGGTCAGCAGCTGTAGCGGACTCTCCATCGGGCAGTTCACTGGTACCCTGAGAGTCTGGTGTGCATGACATGATCTTCACAATCTGCTTTTTTAGCAATCTCCTCACCTAGGGAAAGCAATGCTGGTCAGTAAATAAACAGGAGTTTGGGTGCCTGTGCACAAAGCAAACACACCAAGTAGTCAATGGGGGGATATGTACAGAATAGACTGTGTGCCTCTTTGGCCCTTTCCACACTCCACCACTCTGAGCATTTCACAAAACAATGAGATCTTGCTAATGGACTTACTGTGCTAGCAAAGGCAGCAGCCAGTGGCACGTGCAGCCACGAGCAGCCATGAAGACTATAAATTGTTTTACAAAGAGGAGGGGATGTTGGCTAGGCCACTGGGTAATTAACTTTTGGCAAGACTATGCAAAGGTCCAGGTGGAAATCCCAGTCCAATGACTAACAAAACTATATTCAATTTATACAGTGCCTTTTATTATGATAGATCCCAAGACACTTTACAAAATTAACTAAATGGAATGTACAAAGCTATACAGACGCTTCACCTCCTTGCCACTGAAATGCAGCTACCCTGGGGTGGTTCGTGGCACTTAGTTGTTTGACAACAAATAAGGCCCAGCACAGCAAATGAATGCTTTTCCCAATCTGTTACTGTAGCGGAGATATAAGTGAACAAAGGAAGATTCTGCTAGGAAAACAAGTTTAACATCCCTACAGTTATGCAAAATATGGGTTCTTTAATAGTGAATGATGGCACCTCTAACACCACAGTGGCCCGCTGGCACCTCGCTACGGCATTGGCTCTGCAATGATGCAAAGAAAAGAATGCCACCAACTGTATGGCTAACCCTGCTTCCTGCAGCAAGTCTCATCTAAATACTGATCCAGCCCAAATCTGCTTAGCTCTAGATGACAAGTTCATTGCACAAAGTGACATGACTGCAAGCACTGATGAGCCATTATACTGTGCTGGGTCACATTTCATACCATATAGCTTTTACTAGAAGATTTAAGATGTAAAAGGAGCATTTAAAATCCAGGCTCCATTAATCCCAACCACTCAAGTAGATGTGTTTGAAACTCAAGACATCCGACCACCCACCTCTCAGTCCCAGCTAAGCTAGCCCCTCACTTTCTTGGGAACACACCTTCTTGGCGACTGATCCTTCCCCCAGAACACAGTTTCTCTCTGGGCATTCACAAGTGATTTTTGCAGGTTCCACTTTGGCAGGAAATACGTAGAGGCATCTTTCCCCAAGCTGCCTCTGTGCATGGTCGAAGCACCCAAGACGTTTTACTCTGTTAAGAGTGAGAAGATGAAAACAGTCATCTCCCCAATGGTGGCTGACATAAGCCTCTGAGCAAGAGACAACAAACATCCCAGTGATGATTACTACTTCTCCATGGTACATGTGCTGCTGTACAACAGTCCTGTACACACGTGGACGTATGCAAGGTCAATGTGGGTGGCACCGATTAAAATGAGACCAATTTTGCCTTACAACTTATGTTTTCCAGGAGACTAGAGTTCCTTCGGTCAGTCGGTCGGTCAGACAGACGCACGCACGCACACACACACGGGAAGAGCTAGAGTATTTCCTAGCCACCTGGGAACTGGGAGGTCACTACCACCTCCTCTACATACAAGGACTAGTTACTCTTGTCAACCTCCCACAGAGAATTAAAAATAGCCTCAAATAAACAAAACATTATTTGTGTTTTCAATAGTCTGAGAACTCCTGCTTCTGAAACTCCTTTATAGCTTCAGATGGGATGGCACTGCTCTGTCCTGAGTTTCAAAACTCACCTACCTTCTCTCCTCACTTCAACCTAATTATTTTGTGGCTAACACACATATCCCTTGCGGCCTGCAGGGGGCATCAGATGCTCTTCAACACTAGCCCAGTCCCTTGAAGCAATGTTAGTTGCCGTCCCCTCCCACTGCTGAAACAGTGCTCACATTTGCAGGTTTCAAAGGTACAATTCACTGTAACTGAATGAGGGAGGTTAAGAGAAAGCTGGCTGTCTTAACTCGCAGCTTACTCCCAGCTCTTCAGCTGGGGAGCACTTCTAGCAGAGGAGAGCTTGTGATGTTAGCTCTTCTAACGTTAAACGAAAAACCTACACTAGACAGTTAGTTGATGCCCCCCCATGTGCTTTCACTAGCCATTCTCTTTCCTGAGGGTGCTGATACCAAAGTTGGATTTATGTCCATCTGCTGGGAGAAGGGCATATTACCCTTTGGCTGTCCTGACACCTTAGTGGGGTAGGATACATGGGTACTTTAAGCAGATCTCACCTGGATAAGTTCTCCTGCGTGATTACTGAAGGTGGGGGACTTACACTGTCAGTACCTCCAGGACAGAAACTTTTAGTGATCCAAGTAACCTTTAGTTCCACCACTTGTACCTTAAAAATGAAGCAGAAAGGAAGAGTAAGAAAAACATCACACACTGAAATTTTATTGAATCAGACTCTGAAGACTGTGGATTTTCCACATGGAAATACATAATGAAATGGCTTTTGCTCCTAGAAGGCTGAGCCTAGCCCCTGGATTTTTCAGAGAACAGCCATGGGCAGCTTCCAATTGTGTTTCCACCTTGGGTAAGTGTTAATTGCATTCATTATGGCCCTGGAGTGCTGAAAAGACAGCTAATGTTCCAGTTCCTCCAGGAAGACTATTCCTGTTCTAGGAAGGAAACTACAGTTATCCAGTGTGGGAAGAGTCCATGCTTTGTCATTTGATTAGCGCACACCGACAAAGCATGGCGTAAGTCAGCAACCCTTTTCCCTTTTGGGAAAGTGTGCACAGCTAAGTTTTAATTGCAAAGATGTTTTGGGTCATCTCTCTGAGATTAGCAGCAATAAAAATGAGCCAGTCACATGATCACTATGAGAATCCCATCTATTGCCACAGACTCCAAACTGTATCTGGCTTCCACATGTATTTCATCCCCTTACTCTCACAGAAGCAGGCCAGGCCAGAAGAAGCCTTCTTGTATTAGGAAGGAGACTAAGATAGCAGGGAAGAGGCAAAAGAGGGGGAGTCTATAGCTCAAATAAACTAATACAGCAGCTCAACTTCCAAGCCCATGCTCAAAGCTCTCATCAGTCCAGGAAGCAGGAATGAGCAGAGTGACAATGGATTTTATGCTTGTTCTTAGGGGAGGTCTCCACTTAAGGAGATCTGGTGATCGATCTTCCAGGGTTCTAATTAGTGGGTCTAGTAAAGACCTGCTAAATCAAATGCTGAGGGCACCCCCTTTGGCGCCAGTACACCTTGCTGTTGTGAGGAGTAAGGGAAGTCAATGTAAGTATTTCTCCCATCAACCACTGTGGAAATGGTGCCAAGCTTGGCTTAAGGTACGTGGACTCCAGCTACGTTATTTACATAGCTGGAGTTGCATACCTTAAGCTGACCTTCCCCCTGCAGTGCAGACCTGGCCTTGGAAGGCTACCATGGCAGGTTTAACAGAACTCTTCAACAACATGCTAGCAAGGGTAGTGCACCCATAGTAAATAGCCACATTCAGCTCACTGACCTCTTCCACAACCACTCTGAACTTGCTCTTTGTACTCAGGACAGGCTTCACACCTGAAAGCCACTGCACACTGGAGAAGACTTTTGAGGGACCAATGAGGACTTGTCCAGGATAAAAACCATATGAGTCATCAAAGAAAAGGCCCTGAAAGAAAAGGGCAGCATAGGGGAACTATGTGTTAGAAAGCAGACAATGCCGGAAAACATTTTGTTCCAGTTGCAAAGGATTTGCGCATTTCTTCCTCCTCCCCACCAGGTTCCTGATCACTAAGGATATCTGTAAGCAATGAGACTTGTTTGCAAATTCCCTTTTTGTCCTATGCATCATTCCTTTGCTGAAGTCATCACATCAGTTTCTATAGCAACAAACTGAATGTCCCACATACCCAAACAAGGGATTACAATTTAGCAGGAAACAGGCAGAAGTACTCAAAAAAAATTACCTTGATTTCGTGCAAATGTTCTTAGGAACAATTAGTGTGCTCTGAGCACTGGGATGGGCAACAAGAATCCCTGATTTCTTACACCTGCTCTCACGTGAGCACTGGTGGATTCTGGCTAATCACTGAACTTCTCTTCCTCTGCTTTCCCAGTTGCAAAATCGGAATAATATTGACTATGTACCTAACGGCCATTTTATGTGGATTTACTTAACATTTCTTGTTTTTTTAAAATAAAGTGCTAGGAACTAACCAAACATTTCTCTTTCAGGCAATCTCTGTTCATGATAAATGGGGTGAAGATGAGCTGGGGATGAGGTTTGGCTATGGAGTTTTAGGTAGCTATCTGATTAATGCATTCAAATGTGTGTACTGATTATGATTTCAAATCTTGTAATATGTCAAGGGTGTGTAAAATCGGGGCCGTACGATCTAAGTTGTAAATTAATGGCAGTGAGAAAGAACAAAAGGAGAGGCATTTTCAAAAGTGACTTGTGGTTCTAGGTCCCTCAGCCGGACACGCTTAGAAGAGACCTAATTCTGAGAAAGAACAAAAAAGGTCAAGCTGAGCACCCAAAATCACCAGTCCCCTTTGAAAAATGTAGGCCATGATATAAAGAGGCTGAACTTATTCTGGACTGAGAAGCATTTACACATTGGGATCAAATGGTAAGAGGTACTGGACATCAATGAGATGGAGACTCTTCTCTCTCTGGGGAGGATGAAGTCCCTCAGGAAAAGACACCACATTCAACTGATATGCCATGGAATTCAGTGGCAGGTCACTAAGATTTTGATTAACTCTAGGGTGCTGGCAGAATTTCATAGGATGAGGCCAACTGTATAAACAAAATAAAGAGCTTTTACACTGTAGGCAATTTCTATAGTCTCAATAAAGAAATCAATAAAGAAACAGTAACTAATAAAGCCTTGCTGACAAGGTCTAGGAGCAAAAGGAAATTATTGTACAGTTTCTGAAGGAGGTAGGGGGTTAAATCTGACTACTACACAGTAAATTTTGTGTTCTCAGCCTGGTTACCAGTAGACAGCTCTCCAGAGCGCACAGTCTGGGACAATTCAACAAGAAGAGTAGTGTTCCACTAGAACACCAAAAAGCAATGCCATCAATTTAATTTTTAAAAATGAATTTAGAAACAATCTGGTTTCTGATAGAGCACCCTTAAAAATAGCATGCTTTTAAGTTATTCCATTAATCATTTTTAGAAAGGTTTCTCCATTCACCATTGATGCTCATTAGAGTCTTTTCAAGAAAAGTGATTATGAGGATCAGTGAAACCAGCTGTACTTTGTATACTTTGAAAAGGTACTTTGTCGAGGCAAAGCCACTTTTTAATGTAAGTTTCTTCAGGAAGAAAAAGACAAATTCTGAGCTGATTCCAAGAAAAAATTCTCCAGAGGACCAAAAACGTACCGAGTCACTGACATGAGGGCAGACATCATAGAGCTTTGCTCCATCTTCTGTGCTCATAGAACACCTGGGGAAAAAGAAAGAAGTTGGGAGACAGATCATGCGACAGTGAAGTCAGCCACCCCAACAGCAACAACCACCACCACATAGATCTCTCTTCTGGGCATCTCTGCCATTGCAGGGGCCTCAGGCATTGGCAACATCTTAGATTCTTCCATTCTCTGCTTGACGTACACAGTTTAGTTTACCAGGACCAAAATGTTTAAGTCCAAGGCTATAGCCTTGTCTACACTGGTATGTTTGGTGGACAAAAACTGCCTTTTGTTGACAAAACAGTGAGAGTGTACCCCAATACAATGCAACTTTTGTCGGGGGAAAATAGGCAGTTTTGGCAAAAAACTTTGGCAAAAAACTTACACCCCTGTGAGAGAATGTCTTTTTCCTTCCCTTATCGACAGAGCCAGTGTGTACTCGGTTTTGTTGAGAGAACTGGCTTTCACCAGTATCTTACGCCTGCCTGCCTTGATGGCTGGCTCAAGTGTTTTGTGATCTCTGCTGCCTTGCAGGCATGCACCTCTCTCCTTTCAAAGCTCCAGGAAGCATCTGACAGCTAAGTGAGCTGCTCTGTTTCAGGAACAAACAAAAAGAGCAAATCATTGGAATGCTCCCATTCTGCCCTGCTAGAAACACAGTAGCAGGCAGACGGCTGCTGCAGGAGGAAGGCTGGAAAGACTGCTGTGCTGCTTTGACAATCCTCAGCACAGAGAACTCACAGAGCTACTCATGATGGTGCTCCCAGCAGCTGAGAATGCTGTGGGAGAACTCAGAGAATCGCAAGAAGCGCAGGGATCAGCTCTGCCTTCCTGCAACACTGCACTTTGGGAGGCTTACCCACATGGCTTTGCTCTATCAGTCAACAGGGAGCTAGCAACGTTGACAACGGGAGGCAGAAAAACCTGTTTGACCAGTTTTCACTTTTACATGTGGTCAGCACTTGTCACCAAACCTTTCCAGTGCAGACAGTCTTTGAGCTTAATATAGGGGTATCTGAGTGAAAATTAATGACTTGTTTCATACTGAAGGTCAGACTAGATTATCTCAAGATGTTTTTTTGAATTTAAATCTCCGTGAAACATCTGTGTGTGTTTGTCCAAATACCTAGGCTCTCTCAACACAAGGACTGATTGCAAAACATGGCTGGCCCTTTCCAGAGTAAAGTGAATCCCCTGGTTTTAGCCAAGAGTGGGGTAAACACTACTTCATTATGAAAAGCATAACTCAGCACATGAAATTTATGAGGGAAGTGGGCTGTTTGGCGGAGTTTTTGCATACCAGTAACCTGCGCGCACTCAGCTATTTCAGAACAGTGCTGGAACCTCAGCTCTAGAAAGCTAACAAGTGGTTTGGGCACACCTGTATAGGCAACAATGTTTTATCGGAGATGAAACCTACAGTAGGATTTTAAATGATTCACTGATAGGAAGCTAAGAAACATTTTACATGGCTAGGCATGGGCTAGTAAACACCCCAAAGGCTGCATCTAGACTGGCATGATTTTGCGGAAATAACTTTTCTGTTAAGAGTATTTCCGCAAAAGCGCCTCTAGAGTGGCACGGATGCTTTTGCGCAAAAAGTGCTTTTGCGCAAAAGCATCCGTGGCCAGTCTAGACACGATTTTGCACAAGAAAGCTCCGATCGCCATTTTAGCCATCAGGGCTTTTTTGCGCAAAACAGTTCTTCCCTGTCTACACTGGCCCTCTTGAGCAAATATTCTTGCGCAAGAGGGCTTTTTCTCGAGCAGGAGTGTTAAAGTATTTGCGCAAGCAGCACTGATTTTGTACATTACAAAGTCATTGTTCTTGTGCAAATTCAAGCTGCCAGTGTAGACAGCTGGCAAGTTTTTGCGCAAAAGGGCCGCTTTTCCGCAAAATCTTGCCAGTCTAGACACACCCAAAGAGTTTTAAGTTGTGAGACTAACTGAAAAGTGATACTTCAAATTAGTAAGCAACAGAAGTATGATTTATAAAAAGATATTTGTGATCCACGACCAACATGTGCTTGAGATTCTTCTAGTTTGGGTTTCCAAGCTAGGACACCATATTTAAAATCAGGTACAACAATTCAAATGATAGCCCCATGCACAGGTAACCTGTAATATCTCCAGAAAGATGTGCTTTTTCTCTGGAAAGATGCTCAAAATTGGTGCTATGGGGTTTCTTGTTTATTATCTCATAAAACCTCAATGTGAAAATGTGCTGTTTACAAGAGTTTTTTCTAACTACCATCCCTGCAAATCCCTTCTGGACTATGTGATTTCTAGATCATAACCACACTGTCAGGGATTAGCTTTGCTTCGTCTAAAGCAGGGCTACTCAACACATGGCTGGTGGACTGCATGCGGCCCGCAGTCCATCTGTTTGCGGCCCGTGGTGCAGTTTGGGTTTACGCAGAGCTCAACATGTGGCCCCCAGGTAGGAGCCAAAACAAACAAACAAACAAAAATAGTCAATATAATGGTCTTCTGTTGATATGCGTTTTTGTAGTTAAATTACTGGAGACTCACTGCTCATGGGAAGTGCTGTCATATGGGTGGAAATCAGGTAAATATTGCATTTTATTATTATCAGCAGAACTGATTTAAATGGGGCCTGCATATTGTGTAGTCTTGTCTTAATCTTTGTATTCATGCCGTTGGTGTGAAAGAAGCTATTTGCATATATATTTGCATGTATATACAACCACACTTAAGTTGCGGCCCTAGACCTGTGCTGAGAGTATCATTGTGGCCCCCTGAAGCGGCCAAAGTTGAGTAGCCCTGCTCTAAGGGATAAGAGAGCTGCCAACTATCCAATGCATATTTTCCACAGAGGTGGAATACCTGTGGCATAGAAATTACAAACCCCACTACCCAAAATGTGTTTTCTTATTGAAAATGGGACAAGACCTGCTGTCACCAGAGTAATGCCTGCACAAGTGAGATGCCAAGCATACTTACACTACTTTCAAAAGAGACTACCACGCCCAAAGGTAAAGGAGATGTTCTGCTTCAGAAAAGTACCTGGCTCCATTGGAGAGCTTCAGGATGACTTGGTTCTTTAAGTCATAGACCTTCCCCAGCCAACAGTCATAGGCTATATAGTCGCCATACATAAATGGCTAAGGAAAAAAAACAATAATTGTAAAATGCAACTTAATTCTTTGGACTATCACAAACACCACACAATGCAGACTGGCCAGAGATCTCTTGCGTTTAAAACTGCCCAAGCTGCTGCAAATTCAAATTAGGACAGTGTAAAATTACATGCTTTGCATAGAAAGTGTGGCATGATCGATACCTATATTATAGAGATAATGGAAACAGCTTTGTCTGACTTTCTTACATCATAAATGGCTGAGAGAACAATTAACTATCTGTAAATTGTTTGCAAATTATTTAGAAGGCAGACTGGCCAGAGCCATGCAAAGGAAACTGTATGCAACACCCATGTACATTGGGTAAGGTGGTGCAGAGTACGATCAGTTTCACATTCACTGGCACTTTACTCCAACCAGAGAAGAGAAGCTTCCTTTTTCAGGGAAACCCCCTTGTGCAGTCACACACAAATGTGTTTCTCTGCAGCATGGCTGCAACATTGCTCTTCACTTTAGAAATGCTTCAGACAGTATCCATTTTTTGGAGAGGTGGAGGAAGGAGGGAAAGAAGCTTGTTTCAAGTTCATTTTCTCAATTCAATGATGAAAACTAACAGGGAAAACCTTAGTCTTCAATGTACTGTCTTGCAAATCACCCACCCACCCAAAAATTGGAATGGATGCTAGGAAAACCAGGTATGACTCAGTCTGCTTCAGCTGGACAAAAATGCTTTGCTTTTTTAAACATTTTGGAGCCTGTTGATATAGTAATTATTTGCTGCAGCTCAGGCCTGTACCGTTGTCATAGGACTGCCAGGGTCAGGTGATCACATCAACTAATCACAATGCGGATGCGTCTCAGAGCATTCAATACCGACAGTCTTCTCAGTCTAGCGGGATCGAGAAAAACGATCAGAAAATACATGAGGGAGGGGGTTGGACTCTACACTTGCCTCTAGCAGTGAGGACATTTCTGGTAGACGTACAATAAAGCTAAGTCACAAGTGGATAACAAAACATTGAAATGTCCATCTTGTGAGGGACACTGCTTGCCTGAAGTAAACACCAACCCCTCCAGCTCCCCGGGAGGAGAGGGGAAGGACTGTGGATGCATTCTCACCCAGATATGCTGTAGGTCTTTGCTGTTGACAGGATAGAGGATACAGTTGGTTCCTACCAGCTTCACAGCACACTCTATGTTTACATCTATTACAGTCCCGCACTGGCTGTCCTGAAAATGCAAAGAGAAGGAAGAGGAAAAATAGGGTCAGTAACTGGATGAAATTCTCAAGTTGTATGTCAACTGCATACAAGGTGAAAGGTACAGAAGTGACAGCCCTGGAGGGTGAAACCCTCTATTTATCCTCAGAGCAGACAGCACCGGCAGAGGCAGTGCAAGCTTTTCCCAATAACTGTGTTCACAGAAATGTAACGAGTCCAAATTCAAGGACTGAGTGGGATGGACGGTAGGTTAAAAAAAACCTTCTTCCCAGTTACAATTTTAACTGGCTGTTGCTGCAGCAACCTATGCATTCCTGCCTCTATTAGTACAAGCTAGTTCAGCTGATGGAATAAACCCATTGCTGCTTGTTCATCAGTTTAGCATTTGGGTCCCCTGTACCGTGGCTCCTGGTTAAATGGTGTACTGCTTTTGTCACACTCCATGTAACAATTCATTGCAACTCAACAGGACTTTCTCCCATGGTAAAGCTCCAAACAGAGGACAGAGCACGAGTGCCAGATGTCAAGAGTCTCTAAAACAGTTTGCTGCCTTTCTATTCTGAGAGTTTCCTATTCAAACACATTTTGTATATGTTTCCCCACATATAGCTGGTAGCCAGTGCAACAGGAAATCTGGCATCTTTAACCACGCTAAATGTATTAAGTCAAAATGTCAAGCCAAGCAAACTTACTTATTGGTCCAATTAAAAACATCATAAAAAAACCTTGTTCACTTTTTAGTAGGGACCCAGGACCACATCTTCAGTTAAAAACCAGAAGCTACACTTTAGCAGCAAGCCTTGAGAAAGGGTTCTGCAGCATCAGGCACACTTGACAAACACACACGTTTTACGTATGTATAGCTTAGCCCTCCAAGGAACCCAACCATTCTGTCCAGTCAGCAGCGAACTCTGCCCTCCTGAACAGTCAATAGCTGTATACATTAATGACCATAATCCATTACAAAACCTGACAAAGGGATGGTGTGGAGAATGTGTTGCTCTCAATGGTTTCAGTTGCTGTCTGTATTTCAAGCACTAGGGTCTACTATTAATGGAAACAAGAGAACACACACTCGGAAGAGCTGACACCAAGCACCTATTGAATGAGCAAGCTCATTCCACTGGAAAATGCTGTCCCTTAAGGGATTTACTCACTCAAGTCCTGCATCTAGAGCAGGGGTGGCTAGTGGGCTGGATCCAGCCCACAGCTGCCTCGCCTACACCCTTACTGCAGAGCAGGGGCAGCCACTTTAAAGAGTGGGCTGCTAATTGCTCTGCAATTTGGGCAGGGAGGAAGAAAGCTTTGTGCGCCATCTCTGTCCCCTAGCAAAATCTCCAAGCTCCCATTGGCCAGTTTCCAGCCAAAAGGAGCTGAGAAATTTTGCTGGAAGGCAGGGGCAGCGAATGAAGCCTCCTCCCTCTCTTCCTCCCCCTCCCTCTCTGTGCCAGAGCAGAGCCACATGGAGCAGCCCACAGGGAGTCTGCAGAGCTGCTGGCTGAAAACCACCTAGGTAAAAGTGCCTCCCAGGCAAAGCCTGCCTCTGGCACCTCAGCCCTGCTCTCCCCCCAACTATCTACCACAGGCCACCACCCAAACCTTCTGTATCCCCTCTTCCCACCTCCTCCAGGTCACAACTCCATCCCAGCCCCTGCACACATAACCCGTCCTGGACCCTGCACCCCAACTCCCTGGCCAGATTAGAACCCCCCTCCTTCACCCAAACTCCCTCTCAGACACCACACTCCCTTCTGCACCCCACTCCTCTATCCCAAGCTCCTTTTTACGGTGCTCAATTCACTCTTCTGGGTCTCAGGGACAGCCAGTCGTAGGAAGGGCCTCCATATCAAATACAGACAAGGAGCATCCAGGACAGTATTTGAAAAAAATGCTCAACAAATGAACCAGAGTTGTCTGGATTCCTTTCTATTCCTCCTTGGCAGGATACAGGGCTTGAGTCAGCGAGATACAGGAATAAAATAATTCCTCCGTTCTCCTCCAAGCAGCCAAGAAAAGAGGGTAGGAGGGGGGAATCAAGGCAGGGAAGCTCATTTACCCCAAACCCTATAGTGTGTGTTAGCAACACTACATCTTTGCTCTTCTCCCTAGCAAAACTGGGCCAGCATTAACTGGTCACGTAGGAGACAGCACAAGACGTGTCCACAGGCAAGGCAGAAGTGTTGTGTTTTGTACTCTCACTTCACAGACTACAGCTACACCTCTACACTAGTGGCTGGTTTGTGGAAGTATCTCCCAGATATACCATTGATTGCAGAAACCAGGCTACATACTTCCTATGCTCTGCAGTTCAAATGAACTAGCACAGCACTCAACCAAAAAGCCCTGACTGCTACAGACAGGGACACCATGTTGTCAACAATTGCAGTCAAAGACAAGCCCAGATTTGCCAGGACAAGCCTTGGGACAAACAAAGCCTAGGCGGCAAGTCTCACCATTAGGAACTAGGAACGTCAGTAATCATGTAATTTAGTAATTGTGTAACTGCGGGCAGGGCTGACCGCCACTGCACTCCCAGGCCCACTCCTGGGAAGCCCACTGCCCATCCCTGCACTGTTAGCTCTGTATCAGAGTCAGCAGCGCAGGGTAGCAGGAGGGAGCTGGTCTGCAAGGTCCCCACACAGACCGGCTCCCACCTGCTGCCGCCTCAATACAACGGCATCAGCGTGGGGCAACAGCCCCTGTCTGCAGGGGTCCCCAAGCTCCCCGTAGACCAGGGGTCTCCAACCTTTTAAAGTATGAGATCACTCTTTGAATTTAAGTGCAATCTGAGATCTACCTCAAACCCAAATGCCCTTGCCCTGCCTTCTTTGTGCCTTCTCAGAGGTCCTGCCCTTGCTCCCTCCATCCTCCCTCCCTCTCCCATCCTCCCTCCCTTTCACCAGGAAGGGGCGGGCTCTGGTCTTGGATTAAGGGATCTGGAGTGTGAGAGGGGCTCCGAGCTGAGCTTGGGGCAGGCATTTGGGGTTTAAGAAGGGGTTCTAGGTGCAGGCAATGGGAGGGTGTTTGGATGAAGGGGTGCTCGAGGCTAGGGCAGGGGCTTGGAGGACGGAGGGGGGTCGTGACTGGGATGTGGATTCCAGCTGGCACTGCTTACCTCAGGCTCACCCCTGCCCTGGCCCTGCACCACTCCCAAAAGCAGCCCGCAAACTCCATCCCAAGTCCTGTTGTGGGCCCGCCCCCCGCTCTGTGGAGATAGGGTACAGGGTGGGAGAGGGGGCACCTTGACATCAACACCCTTCTTCTCCCTCCCCTGCCCTGCACAGCAAGCAGGAGGCTTCTGGGGGTGAGGGGAGGCAGTTCCAGTGCAGTAGAATCATAGAATCATAGGACTGGAAGGGACCTTGAGAGGTCATCGAGTCCAGCCCCCCGCCCTCAAGGCAGGACCAAGCTCCGTCTACACCATCCCTGACAGATGTCTATCTAACCTGTTCTTAAATATCTCCAGAGAGGGAGATTCCACCACCTCCCTTGGCAATTTATTCCAATATTTGACCACCCTGACAGTTAGGAATTTTTTCCTAATGTCCAATCTAAACCTCCCTTGCTGCACTTTAAGCCCATTACTCCTTGTCCTGTCCTCAGAAACCAAGAGGAACAAATTTTCTCCTTCCTCCTTGTGACACCCTTTTAGATATTTGAAAACCGCTATCATGTCCCCCCTTAATCTTCTTTTTTCCAAACTAAACAAGCCCAGTTCATGAAGCCTGGCTTCATAGGTCATGTTCTCTAGACCTTTAATCATTCTTGTCGCTCTTCTCTGTACCCTTTCCAATTTCTCCACATCTTTCTTGAAATGTGGCGCCCAGAACTGGACACAGTACTCCAGCTGAGGCCTAACTAGTGCAGAGTAGAGCAGCAGAATGACTTCACGAGTTTTGCTTACAACACACCTGTTGATACAACCTAGAATCATATTTGCTTTTTTTGCAACAGCATCACACTGTTGACTCATATTCAACTTGTGGTCCACTATGACCCCTAGATCCCTTTCCGCCATGCTCCTTCCTAGACAGTCTCTTCCCATCTTGTATGTATGGAACTGATTGTTCCTTCCTAAGTGGAGCACTTTGCATTTCTCTTTATTAAACTTCATCCTGTTTACCTCTGACCATTTCTCTAACTTGCTAAGGTCATTTTGAATTATGTCCCTATCCTCCAAAGAAGTTGCAACCCCACCCAGTTTGGTATCATCTGCAAACTTAATAAGCGTACTCTCTATCCCAATATCTACATCATTGATGAAGATATTGAACAGTACGGGTCCCAAAACAGACCCTTGCGGCACTCCACTTGTTATCCCTTTTCAGCAGGATTTAGCACCGTTAAATCCTAGTAGGGGGAGGGGCAGCTGAAGTGTCAGCACTTGATAGCCTCTTGGTGAAACCAGTCAGGATCACCTGTCAGGGGCTCCAAGATCTACCAATAGATCCCGATCTATTGGTTGGTGACTACTGATTAGACAAAGGCTGCTTTGGTATCCCACTGAGCAGCCTGTCTGCAGCTTGGGGGGGGGTGGGCGGGGGAAGGCTGGGACAGAGTCACCCTGCCAGTCTGAGTTTTAAATGCAGAGCATGCAGGGGAGGGAGAGTTGTTGCAGTTAATCGGGACCACTAACAGATAAGCAATAGCTTATCAGTCATCTGACTAGCTGCTAACATCCCTATTAGGAACTCGACTGCACCAGCTCATTAATTTGCAAGTGACTACTTGCCTCTGGTTCTTCCCAGAATGATCCTAAGTTAATAAACCCCAATCATGTTGCTCTTTATTTAATACTTTTGTATCTAGATTTTACTTAGTAATTCTAGGTAAAAAAAATAATTCTGAAAATGAAGCTGTGTGTTAAATATTTCAGACTTCACCCTTCTCCAAAGACACAATTTTTGTGCATCAGTGAGTGCCAGGAGAGTTATAGGAGCCAACCAAACACGTTCTAGACTAGAGGCTGCAATTTCTACCAAATGATCTCTGGGTCCCTCTCACCTGTCCTCCATTTCCAATGGAAAAGGCACAATAGTAAACTCAATGTCTTATCAATAAGAGACATCAAAAGGCCTTTACTGCATTGGATGAACAACAGTAGTCAACCCACCACCAAAAATGATAAGTCATAAGTAGTTCAGAGAATTCTCTGCTGGTTTAGTCTGTCTCATACCATGTCCATTTCCCATTAACTGACCAAAGCTTTTTAAGGCACTCTCCAATACACAGCAAGCCTGCCAGAGTCTGTCTACGTGCCCTGGCCCCCAGCCTCTGCCTATTTCCAGGGGTCTTCTGACTGCTATTGAGACAACAGGGAATCAGCAGAGGATGTATGCATATTGCTTAGCAGCAGTCCTGTGCGGAGATTGTTACCAAGATAAACTAAACTTTATTGCCCTGCTGCTGAGATGAGGCACTATGCTGTTACCGTATTGGATGCAGAGAGATGACAGAAGCAAGTGCTCAGAAAACAAGTTGTTCAATTTTTTCTTTATATTTTCAACTGGGATTTCTCCACACACAATTCAGGACAAGCCAGGTTTCCCTAGATTCCCACTGAATTACACCTACCTGCTATAGTTTTCCATTCACCTCTTCCCCAGCCCCTCTCCGGTGGAGGCTCTTTTTGGAGTCAGTGATGGTTTCGGCTAAGTCAGCAGGAAGCTCCTGCTAACTCAGAGTGAAATGCATCCCTTATAGAGCTCTGTCCATAAATACCTAGGGCATGAGAGCTCAAGTCTCCTACTGGGCAAGCCCCCTTCCTTAAGCAGGTAGTAGGGCCCTACCAAATGTATGGTCCATCTTGGTTAATTTCACAGTCAAATTTAAAAAACATACATGCCACAATTTCAGTAATTTAAATCTGAAACTTTACAGTGTTGTAGTTGTAAGGATCCTGACCCAAACAAGAGTTTGGGGAGGTTGCAAAATTGCTGTAGAGAAGGTTACAGTACTACTACCCTTCCTTCTGTGCTGCTACTGGCAGCAGCACTGCCATGAGAGCTGGGTGGCTAGAGAGTAGCAGCTGCTGGCTGGGAGCCCCCCTCTGAAGGCACAGCTGCTGCCAGCAGCAATGCAGAAGAAAGGATGGCATAGTATGGCATTGCCACCTTTCTGCACTGCTGCTGGCAGTGGCGCTGCCTTCAGAGCCACCTCTCCAGCCAACCAGCTTATAGAAATAAGGGTAATAATCGAGTGACCCCCTCCCATAAAATAACCATGCGACTCTCCTGCAACTCCCTTTTGGGTTAGGACCCCGAATTTAAGAAATGCTCGTCTCCCCTGTGAAATGTGTATAATACTCTTTCAAAGCATATAAAAGACCAGATTTCACGGCCTGTGATGTTTTGCATGGCTCTGAATTTGGTAGGGGCCTACAGATATCTATTTTACTGTGAGAGAAGGATGTTAGCGTGTACTCATTTACACGATTAACTGAGAAGCCCAGGATTACCAGTTAATCTTAATGGCTACATGCCCGTCCCTGCTGCTTCTGTGTCAGAGGCAGCAAGGAGGTAGGAGCCAGTGCCCATGGGGAGCTGGCTTTTAAGCCAGCACTCTGCATCCTGGCTCCTGGAGCCACCTGCCCCACCCTCCAGTGGGGTAGGGAGGAGGAGAGCTCCTCATGAGCACCAGCTCCTGCCTTCCCCCATGAGTAACTGTGTAACTGCTAAAAATGTCAGCAACTACACGATTTTAAACATCCCTACTATAAGACACTAGCCCTTGAGGAGCAGAACCTGCTGAATCATTTTGTCAGGTTACACTGGGGCTGAGTTATTCATTTTCAAAGGGAGAGCAAAAGCCAGCATGTGTCTTGTGCTGTAGCACAGGGCTTGAACTATAGATTCCCCCCCTGCCGGACCCCCAACAGTCAGTCTCAGACAGGTGGAACTGTGCTCTACTACATTCCAAATAAAGGGATAGGCCACAGGAAAACAAAGTTAAATTTCACTGTTCAGTTCTAAAATCAATTTCTCATGAACCAATGATGAATGGACGGAACTGGAAATCCAGCAGTGTGCCCTTCAGCACACAATCAATCACAACTTAATTGAGTCCTGAGTTCGAGAGGAGTCAAGCACCCTATATTGCAATGAACACATTCCTGTGCTTCCACCTTTGTCCCCAGTGCACACATCGTGCTGGAGAAATGCACAAGTTTGAGGTGTAGGGTTGCCAGGTGTCTGGGATAGAACAGGACAGTCTGGTATTTTCACATGGGGAAAAAAAAATTCAGAAAATACTGGACATCTAAAGTGTCTGGTATTTTCTGATTTTTTTCCCCAGCCAGGAGGTGAAAATCCTGGGCGCTTACCAGGTTCTGCAGAGGAGCTGTCTGGCCCAGCGCAGCGAGGCAAAATGCGGGACGGTTGCAGGCAGCCTGTTACGGCCCAAAAGCCACAAAAACAAAGCAATTCTTAAAGGGGTCACGCTGTTTTTTGGTTTTTTTGCTTAACAACTCTCGGGGTCCTTTTTTTTCCCCCCGTATTTTTTTAAGAAACCATCTGGCAACCTTAGCTGCATATTGCCATTGATAATGGGTCAGGCCTTCACCTGGGAGAAACGGGTGTAGGCTAGGGTTGCCAGGTGTCCAGTTTTCACCTGGACTGTCCGTTATTTAGGTCCCCCGGCCAGTTAAAAAAACAAAACAAAACATCCCCCCCCCCCTCAAGAGACTTCTTCCCATTTAGGAATACAGTAAATTATGCTAACTGTGCCACAACACTGTTTCCATTACAACTGGGATCCCAGACCCTTGTACATTCTACTTTCAATGGGTAACAGTGCAGAGACACGCTATGTATGCTACATCGATGTGGGCATGCTAAATGCCATGGTCATGCAAGAGTTTAATGATAACATTTCTCCAATACTGACTCAGCTAATCTTGTAAAAAGGTCCCACGCAGAGGATGAAATTTCATTTGGCTAGGCTCTGCTGCAATATCTGGAGAGGTGATTCAGCTGGAATGTGGAACTACTATATTGGCTTAAACTTTATAAGACAAGTCTTCCCTGGGAAACAGCAAAAGTGTTGCATGCGATGGACAAGTGGGTGTGTGTGTGAGAGAGAATGACACCTCTAAAATACTTGGTGAAAAAGCAAGATGCCTACCAGTTTAAAAACAAGAAATGTAACCGTATGTGCTATCCAACCCAGCTTCAGGTGAGCAGAGAGTAGAGAAAATGGGAGAGCCTACGGGACATACCTCATACAAGCATGGGCCGCGAGTTATATGGGCTCGTGAAGCCCAGGCTCCAGCAATATTCAGAGCCAGGGGCCCTGCTTCACCAATATTTGGAGCTGGGTCTCTCCCCCGGCTCTGAATATTGCTCCCTCCCTCCCAGCCCCAGAGCGTCCCCGGAGGAGAAGAGGGCTTGTAATGGGGCACCTGCAGCCCCAATGTTACGGAGTGCAGGGGCTCTGCCACTGGTCACGCCACGGCAAGCTGCCGCGGCAGGCTGGCCCCGCCCCCGTGCCCTTGCGGCACATGCGCAGACTGTGCACCAGACAGGGTGCAGGGATGCGGAGGCCTCGCCCCGGGCGGACACTACAGTGAGTGGGCACGGCAGGCCAGCCCCGTCCCCGCACCCTTGTAGCGCATGCTCATGCCGCGCCGGGTATTTTAAATGCCCGCGGTGTGGCAGGCAAGGGGGAGGGAGTCCGCCCAGCCCAGGCCCGGGGAAGGGGGGGGGGGAAGGGAGCTCTGGGAGGTGCCCACTCTCCTGTGGCAGCCGGTACCCGGCAGGGAACCCCGCGGGGCGGATGCTTAGACTCCACAGCCCCAGAAGGAATAGGCGGAGGCCACTCTGGCATCCAATGTCCCCTCGATGGACAGCAGGGCAGCAGGGCCTGATCACAGACTCCAGCACCGCTGACCCGCAAACTGGAAAGCAGAGGTAGGGGAGGGGTGGGAGAGGAAGGGGCTTGTGCTGAGGGGAGGGGGCAGGTCAGGAGAAGAAAGGGAAAGGCACCAAGAGACAGCATGGGGAAGAGACAAATGCCAGGGGGCCAAGTGCAGACAACGAGGAAAAGGGCAGGAGGGGAGGTATCAGTGGGAGGGGGACAGGGTGATGCTGGGAGAGGAGAGGATTAGGGTACTGGGGGCTAGAGGGCAGAGAAGGAGGTGTTGGGAGAAGGTTTGAAAGAGGGGGTGGGCATGAGGAAGGGGGGGATAGAGCAAGTCGTGTGAGGGCACAGGGGCATGAGGGGAATGGGGGCAGAGGCTGGTGAGGGGGTGAGAATCAGGGAAAAATAGGACAAAGGGGGCAGGAGCAATGAGGGAAGAGGGAGGCACCAGGAGGGTGCAGGTGCCAGGGGATTCTGGGGGTGAAGCAGAAGGTCAGACACCTGCAGGGGAGGGACCAGCACCAGAGCAGAGAGGCAGGGCAGGTGTGAAGAGAGAGGTGTTAGGAGACGGGATGAGGAGGGGTAGCTCACATGATCAGAGCTACTGGAAGAGTGGGCACAGGGGGCAGAGAAGGGCTGATGGAGGGAGGCAGGTCTCAGGAGGGCTGAGGGCAGTGACAAGGGAAGGAGTCAGGACAGCAGAGGAGGGGGAGGGGTTGGGGGGAGGCAGCAGGCACCAGGGGAGCTGATGGAACAAGGGGAGGAAACATGGCAGCAGAGAGAAAAGGTAAAGGTTTAAAAATATGTATTAATAACTGGGGTGCCACATGGCACATCCAAACAAGCCACATGAACTCAGTACTGGTGCACGACACAAAATTCATTCTGCTCATGGGAGGAAACTCTTAGGCTATGTCTACACCAGCGGTTTCTTGTGCAAGAACATCTTGCGCAAGGGTTCTTGTGCAAGAAGTCTTGTGCGAGAATACGTCCACGCTGCCATGTGCAAGCTGTGCTTTTGCCCAAGAACATCCATGGCAGTGTGGATGCTCTCTTGCCCAAGAAAGCTCCAATGGCCATTTTAGCCATAGGGGTTTCTTGCGCAAGAAATCCCTGCCGAGCATCCACACTGCCCTCTTGCGCAAGAGAGCTTACACCTGTTAGAAAAGAGTGTAGCTCTTGCGCAAGACGCCCTCTCTTACCATGTTGTACTGTAAATTTCCTTGCGCAACAGCAGGCGGGCAGCGTGGATGCTCTGTGGGTTCTTGCACAAAAAGCCGAGAGTGTAGACAGACTCAGAGGGAACACTTTCCCCAGCTCTCTGCCCCCAAGTTAATGTCACACACATTGGGTTAATGCAATTGTAGGATAGTTGCATGCAGGAGGTTTGGTGGGAGCCAAACTAATCCCTGTTGGTAGGCGGATGGCGGGAAAAGCCCTTTGAGAGGGGTGACATGACACCTTTTACTTCTGGTCATGTGTCCATCTTGCCCCGAGCGAGTTACCTCCAGAGGCGTGGCTAATGGGGCACCACCAAAAATTATACAAACCTGCCACCCATGCATACAAGTGCCTTCCTCTTCCAGTGCAGGATTCCCACTTCACTTCTGTCCCTACTCCCCGTACTTACAACAACGCATCTCACCCCACACCCTGGAAGAGAGAGCTACTCCTTATCCTCAGTGGGGTGTTGGGAGCTCTCATGCTGCCCCAATGCTGGGTCAGCTCCTATGACACCGTCTCCAAATGCTCCAGCACATGAACAGCGGGTGGACCAGCAGTTAGGGGAGGCTAGCTCCCCTTCCTACCCACCTGGCCCCTCCCCCCTTCTGCTTGTGGTCCCATCTCTACTCTCCCTTCTGTCCCCCACTGGAGCCCAGCGCTCATCTCCTCTTCTGCTGGACCCTCCTGTCACAGGCCAGAGTCCCCATTCCCCCCAAGCATGGGCTAGGCAAGGAACACAGAGCTTGCTGAGCCTGTGGCCCAAGTCTTGAAGCGTGCACCACTGCCGTAACACCCCCACCGCACCAGAGCATCCAGCAGGTGGTGCCACAGCAGCATCCCCAACTGCAGTGCTAGGCAGGGCCCCAGCCCTAGCCTCTGGCTTCCTCGAGGAGCAAGCATAAGAGAGTCCTGCTTAAACAACACACAAAGGCAGGCAACTGAATAGTGACAAAATGTGAGTGCTTACACTCAAACGCTTGAAGTCTATAAATCCTAAGATGGGTGAACCAGAGCGCCTGGCACTAAATGAGGAAACTGATACAATGGGCATCACAAAAACATGGTGGAATAGGGATAATCAACGGGACATGGTAATACCAGGATACAAAATACATATGAACGACAGATTCTACAGTTAAAGAAAAAAAAATCTTAAATGAATCAAACTTTACCACAGAATCTCTATGGATAGAAATTTCATGCTAGAACAATAAAAGTTTAGCAGTAGGAATATACTACTGAGCACCAGGCCAAGACAGTGACTGTGAAATGCTCAAGAAGATTAAAGTGCCTACAAAGGCAGAAAATGCAATAATGACGACAGATTTCAGCGATCCTTATATTGACTGGACATGTGTCACCTCCAAACAGAATGCAAAGATAACATTACTAGACATTAAATGACTGGTTTTGGGAGTAGTTTGGCTTGCAACACATAATAGGAGGCCAATTCTTGATTTAGTCCTAAATGAAGCACAGGATCAGATTGTGCCCAACATGATATAGCTGAATCACTTGATAATAGTGACCACCAAGTAATTAAATTTGACATCTGTGTAGGGCAAAAAATGCCAGAGAAATGCACTATCATCCCATTTAATTTCAAAATGAGGAAGTTACAATGGAAATTAAAAGAAACAATCACAAAAGCAAAGTGCCTGCAAGTAGCATGGACGCTATTTAAAAATACCATAATAGAGGGCTCAAATGAAATGTATATCCCCAAATTAAAGAACAAATAGTAAGAGAGCCGAACACAGACCTCCAAGACGAAATAGCAGATAAAATAGGTAGCGAGAGGCAAAAAAGCATCTATTAAAATTAGAAGTCAAATCCTAGTGAGGACAACAAAAAGGAACAAACTCTGGCGAGTCAAGTGAAAAAGCATAATAAGGCAAGCCAAGAAAATCTTGATAGCAACCAGCCAAGGACACAAAAACTAACAGCAACTTTTTTTTTTTACACCAGAAACAAGGATGCCTGTCAAACAGGGGCCACTGGACGATGAAAGTGCTAAGAGAATACTTGATGGAGATCAGGCTGTTGCAGAGAAACAAAATTATTTCTTTGCCTCAGTGTTCACCCTACACCTGAGGCATTCCTCTTAGGTGAAGAATCTGAAGAACTGTTCCAGACTGAGTCGTCAATAGAGGTGGTTTTGGAACAAAGCAATAAATCAGTAGTAAGTAGGGATGTTTAAAAGCAGGTAACTGGATAACCAGGTTAACTGCAGAAAATCTCAGTGGCTACATGGAGCTCAGGGAAGCAGCTGGCTCCCACCTGCAGCTGGAGTGGGGTGAGAGCCTACGTGTAAACGTTAATGGTAACAGAGAAAACCAGGCTTATTAGCTAATCATTTAAACAGTTATACTTTTGCATCCCAAGTAATAAGTCACTCAGTATCAGATGGTATTTACCCAAGGGTTCTGAAGGAACTCCAATATGAAATTGCAGAACTGCTAACTGATATGTAATCTACTGCTTAAATCAGACTATCAGATGACTGGAGGGTAGGTAATATTACTTTTTTTTTTAAACCGGAGGTGGGGGAGGGGCTTCAGAGGTGATCCTGGCAGTTATAGCCACGTAAGCTTAACTTCTGCATGAGGCAAATTGCTTGAAACTATAGTAAAGAACAAATTTGAGCATGGACCTATATTGGGACAAATGCTGTTCAAAATATTCATAAAGATCTGGAAAAAAGGGTGAACAGTGAGGTAGAAAAATGTGCAGATAATAGTAAATTACTCCAGATAGTTAAAAGCGAAGCTGACTATGAAGAGTTACAAAAGGATCTCAGAAAACTGGATGACTAAGCAACAAAATGGCAGGTGAAACAATGTTGATAAGCGCAAAGTAATATTTTCCAGAGTGCAAACTTAGTTATGCATATAAAGTGATGAGATTAACAGGCACCAGATTTAAAAAAACCTATTTCTTCACACAACACAACACCCTTGTTGCCAGGGCATGTTGTGAAGAATATAACTGGGTTCAAAAAAGACCTAGATAAGTTCATGAAGAACAGGTTTGTTAAAGCATATTCGCCAAGATGGGGGACAACCCCATGCTCCTGGTGTCCCTAAATCTCCAGCTGCCAGCAGCTGGGACTGGATGAGAGAGGATGGATCAGTCAATGAATTGCCCTATTCTGTTCATTCTCTCTGAAGCCATTGCCAGAGACAGGATACGAGACTAAATGGACCTTTGGTCTTGCCCAATATGGCCGTTCTGATGGTCTAAGTGGAATGGCTTCACCATTATGTGTGCAGAGAGACTTGCCCTCTAAATTTAAACTTCAGAGGACAGGCAGACTTTTTGTTCAATTGTGTAAGATTATCAGCCTCACCTGCTTAGGAGAAGGCCATCTGATAAACTATGGTTAGAAATGAGGAATCAAAGGATAACACTATCTGCTAATACAACACAAAATGAAAGAATGCAATACTTTCTGAGCATTTGACTTCAGCTTAGGTGTTTTGGCTAGTCTGAGATATCCATGCAACAATATCGAGATCTTTTAAAAGTAACACTTACGTTTGAGCTCATGTGTCTGACCACATCCCGAGGGACCACGGAGCGATCCTCAAGCTTCAGCTAGGAGAAGAGAGGAAAATAAACAACTAGGTTTAGTGACCTCAGATAATATTTGGTGAAAAACTAGGACAAAGTAAGTGAAATAGTCTATTTAGCTGTCAATATTTCAATGCTCCCAGAATATAGGGTGTTTCAGGAGAGGCTCTCAAAATGCTTTTATAGACACTGGATCGTGGGTGGTCAGTGAAGGCAGGGCTGGCGGAGGTAAGCCCCTCGTCCCACCTTCAGCTCCACCCCTTCTGCTAGGCCCTGCCCCTCAGGAGGCGGAGCAGTGTGCCACAGTTGTACTTGCCCTTGGAACCACTGAGAGAGAGGGGAGTGGGCACATGCTTGCCACAGCCTCCCCAGTCCCAGTGGAAGACACTGCACTGCATGGCCTCGCCAAACCCAGCACACACTGTTAACTCACCCTGCCTCCTCCCTTCCCAGTGTTCCGGAGCTGGAGAGGCTGGGCTGGGCCGGGCTGAGTGGAGCACTGGGAAGGGAGGAGGCAGGGCATGCTGCAATGCACAGCCCAGCCCCTCCAGTCCCAGAGCACTGGGGGAGGAAAGAGGGCACACCATGCAGCCAGGCCTGGTCTCCCTAGTCCTGGAGCACCTGCAGGGCAGGCGCTGGGGGCAGCAACACTCCACCCCCAAAACACTTATATTAGGCACTCTTGGGGCAGAGTGTGGGCGGGGCTATGCCTGGCAGTTTGGGAAGGCAGACCCTTCCCCTGCCTTACATACCCGACATCCATGCACTGGATTAACCCTCTCAGCACCTTTCAAAGGTAGGCATTATATACATCTGTAGCTCTGCAACTAAGTGTTCTGTCCAAAGTTTTATTGTAAATCACTTGTGCTGCAACGCCAGGAATAGGACAAAGAAATCTTGACTCAGTTCCTAATTCTCCCAACCTACATGCAGTGTCCTATGGTGGAGAGGGAAAGGGGGGATGGCGAGACAGATGAAAGCAAATCACACAGGGCAGTTCCCCTTTGTCCTGCACTATTCATCAGTCACGCTTCATACACAATATCCCAAAAATTGTGTGGTAATCCTATTTTGAAAAGAGTGTCACGTGCAGCTCTTGAAAACCCAAATCTTAACCAGCAAGGCATGTGATCTGTATTATTATGCTTTCCATCACAGCAATCACTCTCCTTAAAGCCAGTAAAGTTGACATTCTCTAATCTTGCAGCAAAAATGTTAGGAACCATAATTGTGCCTTTCATTTCACTCAGCAGTCCCATTGTCCAGGCCAGATAACATGCCTGTGTCCGAACACACCATTAAAAACAGGCTGCGATTTGTTCATACACATCACCTTTCAAACTCCAGGCTTCACAAAGCACTTTACAGTAATGAGTTAGAAATTAGTTCCAAAGCAACTGTGGCAGCAAATGGAGCAGCTGAACAACCATTAGATGCTCAGCAACAGCCCACACACAGCTTTGGGCACGAGAACTCACTGAACTGAGAGGGAGATGGGCAACATGGATTGGTGGACTAAATGTAGCCCTAGAACAAGTACTTCTGAATTCTAACCCCAGTTCTGCCAACCATCTGCTGTTCATTGTTAAAGCACAATCTCAGTTAAACGAGGGCAATAGCAACACTGGCATTACCAAGCCACTGGAAAAACTTGCCAAGTTTTAGTGTGTGGAGTCTCCTTTACTGATAACTTAAAAACCGCGATTCGATGGTTTTCTAAAATATGTGTTCTGGAATTATTGTAAGGTGTATTACACAGCCTGAGGAGTACCGGAGGTCAGACAAATGATCTTTTCTAACCTTGGAAGCTATGAATCGCCTTTCCCCATCAATTCCTGTCCCAAAATCCAACACTGCTTCATCAGCAGCATTTGGTAGAAATCCAAGCGATAGCCTGAGGCTTGAATTAGCGATTTAATCAAAAATTTGTAATCCAAGGGCAAGTGCTAGAACCAGATATCCTAGTAAATATGATATTTTATTGAAAACCCATTAAGTAATACACAATTAACTATACTGAATGGTTAAAGCAGGGGGACTAGGAATCAGAACTCCAGGATTTTTCTCTTTCAGTTCTACCATTATATATCTCTTTGAGCAGGTTAGTTTCTGATGCCTGTTTGTGATATTTACTTCTCCTTCTAGGGATATTAAATTTAGATTAACTGGCTAACTCAATAGTTGATGCAATTTGCATTGACTATTCAATCAGTAGATAAGGCTCCATCTTTGTAGCAACAGCCAGCAGGGAGCTCAAGCAGTCTCCCACTGTCCCTGTGCTCCCTTGCAGCATTTCAAAGCAGTAGCGCAGCATGTAGACCAGGGTCAGCTGGGGACTCCGAATTCCCAGGTGACCCCAGGCTCAATGTGGCGCTGCTGCTTTGAAGCGCCACGGGGAGCCCAAGGCCAGCTGAGAGTCCAGTCCCTGGCTGGCTCCTGGCTTCATGCGGTGTTTCAAAGCGGCAGACCCTGGGCTCCACACAGTGCTGCCACTTTGAAACACTGCGTGCAGCCCAGGCCAGCTGCCCGGGCTGTACATGGCATTTCAAAGTGGCAGCACAGCATGGAGCCCGGATGCTGACACTTTGAAGCACCCCTTTGCCTCCCCCTGCCCTTGCTGCCTCTTTCTGATAGAGGCAGCAAGGTAGGGAGGGAAGTGACTAGTCAACTAGCATGCTGACGATCTGATAAGCATTTACCTATCAGATAGTCAATTAGTTGACTAAACATTCACAACTCTATCCTTCCACAACTCTCAGGAGTACTGAGGGATTAAGTTTTTGTAAAGCAGTTACAAATTCTTCAGTGAAAAGGTATTAAACATACATAGTTATTTTAACAATGAACCACAGGTGATTACAGTATTTACATCCCAAGAGTCAATCATAAACTGCACTATGACAAGCCAAAGAATGAACTTAGTCTGAGATTCAAAGTGGACCATTTATGCTAATATTGTAATATGCATTAGAGTAATTTAATGGCAATGAGACTGGTGTTAACACATCATAAATTAAACTTTACTTACTAAATCATACTTTATTACTAGCTACAGTGTCTGGTGGATCCCTAATGGTGACATGGTGATCTTATGTCAAGCATACTTAACTTTTTGTTGTAATATGATAAATTATAAACCAAAAAAACCTAAGACAAATATTGTTTCCATCCCGCTCCTAATAGGTAACCCACAAAAACTGATGAACAAAGTGGCCTGAATATACACCCTTCCTAGGATTTTTCTTCATTATTCACAAACAAAAAGAGCCGCATCCTCAGATTCTTTGTAAGATGCGCTTGAGTTGTTCTCTGGAGCTCATCTCCGTTCCTGATTCTTAAACACTTTGCCCTAAGCAAGGCTCAACTCTGTTATACTTTAGCACAGGCTAGAAGATGCACCCAGTTTGGTTGCCAGGATGAGCTAGCAAAGCAGTGCTACATCTGTGCGCTGGCTAGCAGGTGCTAGAATCCTGTCACTATGTTTAGAAGTGCTGCCGTTAAATAGAAGGTTACCAAACTGCAGAGAAAACCAAATCAAAGAAAATGTTAAAAAAAAATTAATGGGATGCCTTGTGAATACCAGATATTCAACTCATTCCAGTTTCCTCTCCTCCTCTATTTGTGCCTGGGAGAGCAACCCTTTCTTCAACTGAAGTGCACCCCTTTGTCAAAATTCTTTTATGTGCTATATTTCTCTTTGAAAACCAATATCGCAATGAGGCTTCTGCATTCAAGTCATGGGCCTTGATAATGCCAGTAGGAATCTAAAGTCCCAATTCCTTGAATAGGCACCTGCTTGGCTATTCCTGAATAGCCTGGTACATAGCCAAGTCTTTCCACTAGTCAGATGTTTTGGCCCAGACTGGCAGCATTATTGTGTAATATACCAGACTTTGAGCTACACAGCAAATCCATCGCCTACAAGGCACCATCCTCATCTTAGCAGGGTCGTCTGTAAGGATGTAAAATCCTGTTTGAAAAGTTAACTGGTAAACATTACGTTTCAATGGGATCCTGTGAAGCAGTCCCTGCCTGCGGTGCAGTGGGCCCACTTGGACTGGAGTAGCCTCCTATCTATGTGGCAGGTTAACTAGTTACCCAGTTAAGCAACACTGGATAAAGGTGACGTGTAACTGGTTAACCACTTTTCTAATAGTCTGCAACATCTCTTTCCAGGTCAGATAACATTTTTTTTTTTAAACACACACAGAGTGGGAGGAATACAAATCATCTCGTTGCTGAAAGTGGCGAAATAACAGCTGATATTTCATAAAAAACAAAAAACAAAAACAAACTTAGCTCAGTTTTTAAACTGGAATATTTGTTACCATCTACACAACTTCTAAAGTTGAGATGGAAGTCTTGGTAGACTACTTAGGATATGTTAGGGTTAAATTCTCATTGTGATGCATGGGGATTTAACCACTTAACTCAATAAAGCTAATGAGATTTCCTCTCAGACAGCCATACTCTATGTTAATAGATCAAAGGAGAGCAATTTGCTTGGATGATTCAGAATAGCCAGAAGTGCCAACAATTGCATCAGGTAAAGTAGTGATCTATTATGAAGCTATAAATTGCAAATACTTCCTTAAAAGAAGTGCTACTGAGATTGTTTTTTGAACAACTAGCTCTGTAGGTACTCAAAATAACCAGTGTGTTTATTTTATACACAAAAGTTTTCTGAAATAGGGCACTCATCTGCTTAAAATCAACAAGTGCCTAAATTTTGAACAGAATTCAATTTTCAAGCTATTGCTATGGTTACGCTTGGAATTTAACCAACAAAATGAGACGCTTTCTATATTTCCATGGGTGAAGTCTAAGTAGTCACGAG
The DNA here is from genome assembly GCF_052426305.1 of Pelodiscus sinensis. NCBI lineage: Eukaryota > Metazoa > Chordata > Testudines > Trionychidae > Pelodiscus > Pelodiscus sinensis. Next base: position 20,498,567 of record NC_143071.1, read on the forward strand.
CTATCCAATTAATACACAGGAGAAAATGCGCACGCACACATGCACACACACCATTTGCCTTTTTACCTCTTGGGGCAGCGACAGTATATTTTAACTTCATAGTTTCCACAGGGATAAAGTAAAGTAATTCTGCATTAAAAAAAATGCATGAAGAGTGGCAGCTGCAAAACAACTGTTCACTATAAACAGGAAATTGTCACACGAGAATACTGAATAGTCTGTTCTCCGCTCAGGATGAAGTGAGAGATGGAAGCTTGAGAACAAAATTAACCTGGAGAAACAAAACAGTATTAAGAACAAATGGATCTCATGTGAAGCAAGCTGGGGTTTTTTTGGTTTCTAACGGACTGTATCTGTATCACAAAAAGGCACCACAACTGGCTGCACCTCTTGTAGGCTCAGATAAGAGGAGCCAACTGACCATTCCAGGGGAGTCCTGGAGACAACTCCCCTTACAGAGTCACAGATTTCAGAGGAAAACTTAAACAACTAATAGACTAGAAGCACCTTAAATACTAACAAAACATGTAGATGGTATTATGGGCTTTTGTGGGCACAACCCACTTCTTCAGATGACTGGAGTATCAGAAGTCCAGATCCAAAAATAAATAAGGGAAATGGGGGGAGGGGGGAGAGAAGAAGAGAGAAATAAAAAGAAAAAAAAAAGGAAGGGGAAAGGAGGAAAAAAAAGACAGCGAGTAGATGGTTCAAATAGTTACAAGAGGCTGATAAGAACAATTAGGACCTCCATTGTTTGGCTGGTTGGTTAAGTCATTAGGATGTGGAAGGTAGGTGGGAGCCAGCTGATGTCTTAATACCTTGCCCATCTTAATGACTTATCCAACCAGCCAAACAATGGAGGTCCTAATTGTTCTTAGTGATAGAAATGTAGCCCTGTTTGTCCTGCATTTTGCTTCAGCTACCCCAGACTATGTAGCACTTTAAAGACTAACAAGATGGTTTATTAGATGATGAGCTTTCGTGGGCCAGACCCACTTCCTGATACTATTTGATCTGAGGAAGTGGGTCTGGCCAACGAAAGCTCATCTAATAAACCATCTTGTTAGTCTTTAAAGTGCTACATTGTCCTGCATTTTGCTAATTGTTCTTATCAGCCTCTTGTAACTATTTGAACCATCTACTCACTGTCTCTATTTTTTTTCCTCCTTTCCTCCCTCCGTTTTTCCCTCCCCCCCCTTCCCTTATTTATTTTTGGATTTGGACTTCTAATACTCCAGCCATCTGAAGAAGTGGGTTGTGTCCACGAAAGCCCATGATACCATCTACGTTTTGTTAGTCCTTAAGGTGCTACTAGACTCTTCATTGTTTTTTCTGTTAGGCTATGTCTACACTGCAAGGTTTTTGCGCAAAAACCCGCAGAGTGTCCACATCTCAAGCGCGCTTTTGCGCAAGAAAATACAGTAAAAGGGCAGAACAGAGGGCTTTTTGTGTTGTAGGTAAACCTCCTTCTAGGAGGCATAACTCCTTTTTGTGCTACAGCTGTTGCACAAAAAGGCATGTGTGGACATTCCACAGGGGTTTCTTGCGCAAATACAGCCTATCCAAAAAAGCACACACTGTGAATGGCCATCAAAGTTTTCTTGTGCAAGAGCGTCCATGCAGTGTGGATTCTCTCTTGCACAAAAGCAATGCACTTTGAGGTGTGGATACGCTGTGGTGCAAGAAGTTTTTGTGCAAAAATTCTTGCGCAAAAGGCTTCTTGCGCAAGAAGCCCGTAGTGTAGATGTAGCCTTGCAGACCAACTCGGCTTCAGAGGGGTAGCCATGTTAGTTTTTGAGGTGCCACAGGATTCCTTGTTGTTTCTACCCTTATAGAGATACTCTCTAATTTAGGAGTTTGGAAACTACCAGGGATGACAACAAGATGGTAACTCGTCCTTGACACTACCCAAGCTGAGACTTCAGCCCCAAAGGCTGTCAATCACAAAATTCACTTAAACATAATATGCAGTTAGCATGTACAAGGACTGTGCTGCAATAAAAAGATTGGGAGAAAATAATCAGTCTTGATTATACCCACAAGTTAGTGGTAGGGATAGTAGGTAGCAGGTAATAGAATAGTCGACAAACCGCATGTCACAGAGTGTTGGGAGTCACTGGACTCTGCACCTCCATCTGCAGCCAGATGCAACTCACAGCCAGCAGGTAGAACAGAAGGGTTATTGATTTGCAGGGACACCGCATAGCACGGGATCACTGTTAACACTGGAACCAAGAGCGTTCAGCAGCATTCCACTTGAGGAGCAGGAAGCCAGGTTCCTGTTCCTTCCTTCCTATTCTAACCCTCTTCTCTCACCCTAAAGGACTGCCACATCTCCCCAGAACCTAGCCGCCAGCCTGGTGTCAGCCCTGCCTCTCTCTTTGTTCCCTTTCCTGGGCCTAAGGTGTTATCTACTGTCACCTGGCCCTCAGACATGAGAGGCTGCACATTCTTCCCCAGCGAGTCATGACCAGCCTCCCCTTCCTCTTGGGAGTGGCAGCAGTGGCAGCCTCTCCTTCCTCTTGGGAGTGGCCATGGGGGGGGGTCCCAGCTCCCTGCAGACAGAGGCTGCTGGGGGGGGGAGGAATGGAGGAGGGTGAGGCTGTCCGCGGAGAGCCAGGGCCCACCGTAGGCACAGGCTGTTTCGCAGTAGCCTCCCGTGACTACCTCTCCTGATAGACACAACAGTGTAGTGGGATAGGGCACGCAGCACCACAGAGCTGGTGCTGGGGCGAAACCAGCTTTTAAGCTGCTCCCCCCAGCACCCACTCCTGCTTCCCCCCTCCTTGCTGCCCCTGATACAGAGGCAGCTGGGGCGGGGGGTGGAGGAGGGAGGAGGAGAATGCAAGTTGTCAATTAGATTAGCCAATAAACCTAGGCTTATTGGTTAATTGTCTAGTCGACTACTCATTGACATCCCTAGTTAGTGTAGGAATATGAATATTTGATTAACAACAGACTTACTGGGTATTGCCTGAGTCCTTCAAAGCAGGTGACCGGCGGTGTGTGTGTGTGGGTGGGGGGGGGGGGGGTGCAACAGACAGGGCAGGTTCTTGGGGATGGTGGGGAAGGGCAGGAAGCTGGGGGTGAGGGGTGTGTGCAACAGGGCTGGAGGTGAGGAAGGGCTCAGGTTGAGGGGGTCTCATTAGGCATAGGTCTTCTCTCCCCCAATTGTTCCTGGCTTCCAGGGGCCTTTTTTTACTCCCAATCTTTCCAGTGCTGCAGCCAGGAACTGGGGGAGGGGAGGAAAGGGTTTGGGGGCAAGGGTGCTTCTAACTGGCATGCTGGCAGCACCCCAGCTCTATTGGCCACTCCCTTGGTAGTATGGCTCCCAGTGGACACTCTGCCAGAGAGCTCCCCTATGGACTCACTGCCCCTACTCTCCTACTGCCTCTCTGAACAGCAGCCCCTCCCTTTGCATGTTATGGAAAACAGTTCTTTTCCAGGATCTTCTGGTTGCCCGGGCACAACCAAACTCTGATCTTGCTTTAAGTTAGGAGAAGAGGAAGCTGCATATCAAATTTGGTGGCCTTAGCTCTCACTATTTAGGAAGAATTCTTGAACAAATGGACTTGTGAACACACACACTTTAATTTGGGGGTGGGCAAGATACCTCTTGTGGGCCAGATTCAGCCCACAGACCACCCTGCCAGGACCCTCAGGCAAACAGCAGCCACTGTTTTAAGGGCAGGCTTCATGTGATCTCCCCACCCTCAGCCCAATCCTCAGCTGCTATTGGCCAAAAACAGCCAGCCAATGGGAGCTGAGAGACTGTCTTAGGGGACTGGCCTCCCAGAGCTGAGAGCCATGTGGAGGGAGCAGCTACAGTTTTAAGCAGTCTGGGGCTGCAGCAGTCAGGGAGCCCAGTCTCCCTTAGGGGTACTTCAGGGCTGCTGGCCGGGAGACATTTAGATAAGTGTCTCCCAGCCAAAGCTTGCCCCTGGCATCCCTGCCCCTCCCGCACTCCCAATTCCCTCCCCCCGGTCACCATCCAAACCCTCTGCACCTCTTGTCCCACATCACAACTCCCTCCCAGACCTTATACCCCTCCCTACAGGCTAGAATCCTCTCCTGCACTCAGACCCCGTTCCAAGACCCTGCACCCGACTCCTCTGCCCCAGGTCACAACCCCATCCTTCACCTAAATTCCCTATCAGACCTCACACCATCTCCTGCACCCCAGTCCCTTACCCCCTGTACCCTTTTGCACCATCCCAGATCCTGCACCTCCTCCACAGAAAAGTGCAGCCCTTGACCACTTTCCAAAATCTTGGTGTGGTGCCCCCCCCCCCCCCAATCAAAATTGATTGCCCACCTCTGGTCTAATATAGATATAGAAGATATGAAATGAGAATTAACCCTGGGAATACAAATGTTAAAATGGAGGAGCAGCAGTGAGAACAGAGTAAAGAAGATCCTTCCTTAGCTCCTAAGAGCAGAGCGCAGCCTTCATAAAAAGACAATGCAAGGCATGTTCCTCCCACACCTGAGAAGCAAAGCAGAGACTAGCTGCTTTTGTCAAAAACTAAAAAAATATACCGTAACAAACAAACAGTTATATTCATAGGCAGGGCTCATCCAACTGCGGCAAGCCCCGCTCGCCTGCCGCGCTCTCCGGTGGGCTGCGCATGCACAGATCACCCGAACCCGGCTCTTCCAGTTTGCAATCTACTCGCCACAGGCAAGTAGATTGTATTATTTGTCGAGCCATGTTCATAGGTTCTTCTCATCAGACTTGTATCTTACTGCAAGTATTTCTACTCGTATGCTCCAAAAAGCAATTGAGGCTCAGAGTAATCATCATCATCATCATGGATGCTAGCAAGCCAATTTCTGACCAAGCCAGGCCTGATGTCAAGCTCTATTTTTTTTTCCTTTCATGTGGTTTAATGCTTTGTACCACTCCTACTCCTTCACCATGTGTCATGGCCACTTTTAAGTCACTGTTTCAAGTACTCCTGCTAAATTCATTTAAATCTTGCTCAGACACTTACAGAAAAGGTGGACAAGTATGGTGGGGTCTTTTTGGGGAGGGCGATTAACTTTCAATTACTTAGTGAAATGAAAGAAGAGAAAGAATCAGTTACATTTAGAATTTAAAATCATATATATATAGTAGCCCAATGTCTGTGACTAACACTGTAGCGTTAAATCTTGCCTCTGGGGGGAGCGCTGTTGCCTCCCGCTATGGCACTTGGCTGACTTTTGCACTGCTCAGCCAGGCTGCTGCGGGGGAGCAAGCCGCCATTTGGGCCCCATGGTCCCCATGCAGCACCCCTGTGCAGCATGGGGAGTGTGGGGCCCAAATGGCCGCTTGCGCCGCTTGCTCCCCCGCAGCGGCCTGGCTGAGTGGCACAGAAGTCAGCCAAGCACCACGGTGAGAAGTGAAGGATGGCGGGGCGGGGACGTACACGCCCAGGGGGCAGGCCCTGGACGAGCGTGCGTCCCTGACGGAGATAGAGGAGAGCAGAGAGAAAGAGAAAGGAGGAGGAGGAGAAGAGAAAGGGAGAGTGAGAGGCAGAAGGTGGAGGAGAGCTGAGAGGGGGAGGCAGTAGGAGGGGGGGGGGAAGAGAGAGAGACAGAGAGAGACAGAGACAGACAGAGACAGAGATCGGAGGCTCAGGAGGGAAGACCGACATGGAGGAGAGACCTGAAAATCCCGTCTTATGACAGGCTAATTGTCTAGTTATATCCGAAACTCCTTTTCCACGACAAATGTGAGGTTAAATGGAGATAAATTAGCTTTATTGTGCCATCATCCATTTCAAGCCTCAGCTTTATTTACCAACACATGGACAATCCTGCTCTGACCCCAGGAGAGGCTGCCTGGATTGTCTGTTGTCTTTTCCTAGCTCTAATTTCCATGGTTTTAGTCTCCTCCCAGAAAGTTTTCCTTCATGGAATGCAGATCTTAACAAATCACCACGCTATACCCTATCAAAATTAAAAACAAATGCAACTCCTTTGGATGTCCCTCAAGATCACTGTCCCAGTTGAAAATATCCAGCAATCCCCATGTTTCATTTTTATTTAAGGGGTATCACATATTCAGCACCTCTGAAGTTGCCATGGAAACCTGTAGCTCAAGGCTTTGGGGGAGGAAAAAGTTAGCAGAGAAGATTTGGGAAACAGTCTACTGCAGCAACAGGTAATGAATATTGCGACACTCTCCCTGGTAACACCAGAAAATGAGGACCCTGAATCTGCCCTATGCTGCCTTGTTCATTCTTTCAGCACCCCCATGCCCATTCTCCAACTCTCTCTTGCCCCTGTCACTTTTCATTTAATGCCATTCCCCAAACAGGGTGCCTCTTTCTGCAGTTACAATTCATGAAAGCCAAGGGGCATGTCCTAAAAGCAGTGCTTCCTTCCAAGGTAGGCAGCTACTCTGATAGCCAGCTCTGAAGCTATTCAAGAGAACTGAGCCTCTGGTTCCTTGCTGGGGATGTGCTACAGGGCTATCAAAGCAACTTTCAGAAATAAATACCCCCCCATTTTCAATCTGCTGCCCTTCCAAAAAATCCTTACTGTGATTCCAGGACCCACTGAAGTACATGCATTCCACCCCTTTCTTCCAACCGTGCCCCAAGAAAATGATCCTCCCATGTGTCTTAATTCAGAACATTACTATTCTAAAATGTGCGGACGTCACCAAATGTAGTAAAGAGAGGTCTCTACTTGACATGACCAGCAGCCTTCTTGTGTATGGACTTAGCATAACCCAAAAACATGTTACATTTAGCCACCATAAACTGAAAACAAAAACTAGAATCAGGAGAATTTGGCCTTGACACAGGCCGACAGCTGTAGCATTACTAATAGGAACAGTTATATTCACATCATGAGAATGAGAGAGTATGGACAAGCTAGCCTTAAGTTTCTGCTTCTTCCTGATAAAAATTACAAGGTTTTTTAATTCCATTAATGAAGCATAAAGGTAAGTAGACCTTGATAAGTTATTAACTTTGAAAAACACAAACACTAATGAGCATGCAGTCTTAGGTGTGTGCATTATTGTATAACGAGTGATTTGCTAGTGCTTTTGTATAGCTAAGCTTTGAGTAAAATAGTTGGTTATGACATAGATAAGGGAAATCTTCATTGTAACTATATAATGAGGGTCAGAAAATGAGCTGTAGCCCAAAGCTCAACACCAAAGCATCCAGGATTTTTAAACTCTTACACAACTAGACTGCGTGGAAGCCGGAGCCCCAGATGAGATCGGATCCTGACTAACGGGAGACATCCGTCTGTTAATAGGAATGGTGAACATTAGATGCTTACTGTGTGGGATTCTTGATTGCTAATAAATACACGCACATGTTTAAGAATACTTAGTGTGTGATAAAGGCTCTTTTATTGAGACAAGGTCCCGTAAACCCCTAAAGGGCCTACAATTGAGCATGTAACAGTGCTTGAATATAAGTGGTCTTGGGTTTGTATCTTTGGGCTAAGATGGAAAGAGAGGTTAGCGTCACTAACACACTGTCTTAGGGGATGGATGATTGTGTATTTAGAGAAGGGGGCTTATGGAGGAAAGCTAAACTAGACCATTGGAAAGAACAAACACTGCCTGAAACTGGAATTTTATGACCTGATGGATCTGAAAATGAAGGATTATAATATACAGTGTGAATAATGCTCCCTATTGATTGGTTACAGGCAGTGACACTGAAGTGTAACCCCAGGTGGGTGAGAGTTGAGACAGAGATCCTGCTCTCTTCTGTGGCTGAGCATGGAGCCACACCAGAACTTCACATGGTGCCCAGAGCCAGCACACCCATACCAAAGGAGCTGTGCTGAAATTAAATAGATTTATAAAGTGCCCAAGGGACAGTTGTTTTGAATGCATACCCACGAATGCATCCCAAGAAAGTGGACACCTACCTGAAAACTGGTCATTCTTTGAGAGTGAGAGACCAAATGCAGAGAACATGCCTCCATTTGTGGTTTCATTTACAAATGTTAAAAAAAAAAAGTTGCACAATGACTGGATAATACACATCCAGATTTTCAAACTGCATACAGGGGAGTTAGGCATCCCAACTGCCTACCTCCCCTTTTACATTATGAAGTTCCCCACATTATGAAGTTCCCTACCACCTTAAAATTGGATTGTAATATGGTACAGTTCTGGTTTTTAGGCAAGCAGATTCTGAACCAAATCAGACTCATAAGGCTGGAAGAGACCTCAGGAGGTCATTGATTCCAGCCCCCTGCCCAAAGCAGAACCAACCCCACCTAAATCATCCTGGCCAAAGCTTTGTCAAGCTGAGACTTAAAAACCTCTATGGATGGAGATTCCACTCCCTCCCTAGGGAACCCATTCCAGTTTTTCACCACCCTTCTAGTGAAATAGTTTTACCTAATATCCCACCTAGACCTCTCCCACTATAACTTGAGACCTTTGCTCCTTGTTCTGCCATCTGTCATCACCACGGCTCGACAAATTATACAATCTACTCGCCCATGGTGAGTAGACTGTAACCCGGAAGAGCTGGGTTCCGGCGATCAGCGCATGCGCAGATTGCCAAACAGCGAGGCTGATGAGCGGGGCTCACCACGGTTCGGCGAGCCCTGGTCATCACTGAGAACAGCCCCTCTCCATCCTCACTGGAACCTCCCTTCAGGAAGTTGAAGGCTGCTATCAAATCCCCCCTCACTCTTCTCTTCTGCAAACTAAATAAGCCCAAATCCCTCAGACTCTCCTCATAGGTCAAGTGCTCCAGCCCCTTGATCATTTTGGTTGCCACTGGAGCCTCTCCAATGTGTCCACATCCTTTCTATAGTGGGGGGCCCAGAACTGGATGCAATACTCCAGATATGCCCTCACTAGTGAATAATCACTTCTCTAGATCTGCTGGCAATGCTCCTTTCAATGCTCCCTAATATGCCATTAGCCTACATGGCTACAAGGGCACACTGTTGACTCATATCCAGCTTCTCATCCACTGTAACCCCCAGGTCCTTTTGTGCTGAACTGCTACCTAGCCAGTAGGTCCTCTGCCTACTGTGGACACTGCTTGCGATTCTTGCGTCCCAAGTGCAGGACTCTGTATTTGTCCTTGTTGAACCTCATCAGATTTCTTTTGTCCCAATCCTCTAATCTGGGTCACTCTGGACCCTATCTCTGCCCTTCAACATATCTACCCCCCCCCCCCCGCCCCAGCTTAGCATCATCCGCAAACTTGCTGAGGATGCAATCCATCCCCTCATTAAGTCATTAACAAAGATGTTTGTGAGCTGGTAGGGCTCTGGGAGGGATGCCTCCCCATAAGGGTCAGTGGGCGGCCACTCCAACCCACTACACCCAGTTTAGTCTTTTGGGGAATTACCTACCAGTGGGTTTGGTCTAGAGCCCAGCCCCTTGATCAGGATGGGCAGCAACAAGTAGTTTAGAGCCCCCAAGCCCTTGCTCGGGGCGAGGCAGTAAAACGTAAAAATAAACAGTTCAGAAGCCCAAACCCTTGCTTCAGAATGGGGCGGCAAAGTAAACAGTCAAAGACTGGCCTTAGTTCAGGGCAGGCAGCAAGCAAACAGTTCAACAGCCCGGCCTTAGCTCAGGGTCGGTGGGGGTGGGGGAAGGAACAAACAGTTCAAAACAAATAGTCTTAACATAAGAGCCCAGCTGGACCCCCTTGCTCAGATGAGGGTCCGGTGGATGTAGGCTGCACTTCAGACATAGCCAAGGGGGAAGACTGCTACCTAGGTGTGGGGTGCCAAGGGGGACACAAGCCCACCCACTCCACTGCATCCCAGCCCAGGGCCCTGGTAGCAGCAGAACGATCTGCTGCTGGGTCAGCAGGGATCCGCTCTAACATGCTGACCTGGCTCTGGCTCAGCCAACAGGCAGTCAGCTTTCCCTGGACTCTTTCCAAACTCCCTCTCGTGGGCTGTGTCTAGACTGGCCAGTTTTTCCAGAAAATCAGCCGCTTTTCCGGAAAAACTTGCCAGCTGTCTACACTGGCCGCTTGAATTTCCATGAAAGCGCTGACTTCCTACTGTAAGAAATCAGTGCTTCTAGCAGAAATACTATGCTGCTCCCGTTCAGGCAAAAGTCCCTTTTGCGTAAAAGGGCCAGCGTAGACAGTGCAGATTTGTTTTGTGCAAAAAAGCCCCGATCGCAAAAATGGTGATCGGGGCTTTTTTGCGGAAAAGCACGTCTAGATTGGCACAGACGCTTTTCTGCAAAAAGTGCTTTTGCGGAAAAGCATCCTGCCAATCTAGACGCCTTGTTCTGAAAATGCTTTTAACGGAAAACTTTTCTGGAAAATCATGCCAATCTAGACGCAGCAGTGCTGTACCTGGGACCAGGGCCAGTCCTTGGGGCTCCATCACTCCGGAAGCTCTGGCCAGGTAAGCAGTCTGTCCAGGCAGTCTGTCCAGGCAGTCTGTGAGCTGTGGGCCCAGCGGCCCAGGCCAGTCCTCAGCTTCCCCAAGCCTAGCTCCTCCAGCGGGTGCACAGAAGAGACTTCTGGCTCCTTCAATTGCTGGGCCCTCACTGGCCTTTCTGGCAGGCTTTTTATATCTCAGGCCCTGCCTCCTGGTTTCTGGCCAGGTATTGTCCACCAAGGCTCAAGGAGGGGCGCTTCCCCCTTGGGGTCAATGGGCAACCCTCCGACCCACTACACCTACAGCCACACACACACACACACACACCCCTCTCTCAACTTCTGCTCCCAGCTATCGGGGCTGGACTCTTGACCCTCCCCCATGCATGATTAGCAATGCAGTTTGTCTTTCTCCATGCCCGGGTGGTGCTGAATCATGAATACATAATGTTGTAACGTAAGGTACCACCTCACTATTCGGAAGTTCATGTCTTTCATAGTATGCAGCCACTTGAGCAGAGCATTGTCTGTCACGAATATGAAGTTACTGCCCAGGAGGTAACACCTTAAGGCCTTGATTGCTCATTTAAGGGCCCAGACTTCCTTTTTGACCACAGAATAGTTGCGCTCCCTAGGAAATAACTTTCTCCTGATATATGGGACAGGGTGCTCCTCTCCATCTATGGTCTGGGAGAGAATAGCCCCCAGTCCTACCTCTAAGGCATCTGATTGTACCACAAAGAGGTGGTCAAAGTTAGGGCTGAATAGCATCAGTTTGCAGCAGAGGCAGTCTTTAAGGTTCTGGAATGCTGCCTCACATTCCAGTGACCACTGCACCTGTTGGGGATTGTCTTTGGTTAAGAGTAAGGGGAGGGGTGCAGCAATGGCCACAAATTGGGGGGATGAAGCAGAGTTAGTAGCTGGCGAGGCCAAGGAACTGTTGCACCTTCCGCTTTGTTGTTGGTACTAGGTATCTCTGAATAGCGTGGACCTTATCTAGGAGGGGGCGCATGAGGCTTTGTCCCAGCTGGTATCTGAGGTAGGTGGTCTCCCGCCATCCAATTCGGCACTTCATGTTGGCAGTTAGTCCTGCATCCCAAAGAGTTTGAAGAACTGCTGCCATCTGGAGGAGATGTTCTTCCCAGCTGCAAATGTAAACGACAACATCATCCAGGTAGGCGCAGACACATTCGGTATGGGCGCTTAGGAGGCCATCCATCATGCGATGTAATGTCGCTGCAGCTCTGTGAAGGCCGAAGGGCATCCAGATGAAGTGGAATAGTCCAGATGGGGTAGTGAAGGCTGTTTTCTCCCAGGACTCCAGATCTAGAGGTATTTGCCAATATCCCTTGGTCAAATCAATGGTGGTAATATAATTGGCTGTTCCCAGGTGATCTAGGAGCTCTTCAGTTCAGGGCATCGTTCCCAGGTGATCTAGGAGCTCTTCAGTTCAGGGCATCGGATAGGCGTCAAACTTGGATATGGCATTTACTTTTCTAAAATCCATACAAAATCGTACGCTTCCATTGGGCTTTGGCACTAGTACCACGGGACTTTGCCATTCACTTTTTGACCACTCAATGACCTTGAGCTCCAGCATTGCCTGAACCTCTTTTTCTATTCTATCCCGCACCTGTTGAGGCAGAGGCCGGGGTTCAGCTCTTGGACGACCTGCCCTATGGTTGTCTGAATTGTGTGCATTACCTCCATGGTCCATCCGGGGAGCGTGGTGAAGGTCTTCCAAAAGGCGTCTAGTAGTCGATGGGATTGCTTTTGAAAGCACATGGTACCACCAAGCTCATTAAAAGAGATCTTAGTACCCACTTCTTACAGATACAGACCTGGGTTTAGGAAAGGGTCTAAAAATGACAGCATGATGGATAGAGATGATTTAATCAAACCACAAAGTACAGGCGGAGGAAGAGGGGAACAGTCTTTGTCTGACCTAGGGGCAATGGAAATTTCCCACTGATTGAGTCTTTCCATTGTTACGGGATACATATCTGTAGCGGTTTAGTAGAGTCTACTGACAACTATTACTGTACTTTGCTTAACAATAAACCTGGCTGGGCGCCTTCAATCCTTATCTGGTTTGCGGTCTTTGGAGGCTCTCTTGGAGTCTGCTGTGGAGACTAAGTGCACAAGCAGCCTTCTGGTTATCATCAATCGAGTCAGAAACCTGTGAGGATACCTCAGCAGTAAATCCTTACCCGCCTCCTGAATATCTGCACCTAGTAGCCTTTGTCAGTCATGAACTAGGATCTTGCTATCCTAGGTGCAATGCAAACATGGAACAAAGTTCCTGCCCCAAGGAGCTCACTGTGAGGACTCTTTGTTCTGTGTTTGCACAGTGCCTAGCAGCATCATGGCGTCCTGGCCCATGACCGGGGCAACTAGAAACTACAGAAATACAAAATAGAGAAAGAATTTTTGGCTCCATTGATCCAAATAATGCCTTTCCCGTGGTCTTCACAGTTCAAGAAAGGTTGTGAACTTGTCTGCTCTCTCAAATATCTAATCAAACCATCACATCACATCTCTCTTCTCTATCGCAGCAGCTGAGAAGAGACAAAGTGTATGTATCAGTTTTTAATTATAAACGGTGAGCTCTGCAGCAAGGGAATCAAGCTCTAACATGCACTGTCCCTTATCCAGAGTTGTCAGATGATTTATTATACCAGTAACAAACCATTTACATGGCACATTAGAAAACAGCGCAAGGTGCATTCTCTGGCCAAAGGAACTCTCAATTTAGGATTTAAGAGAAACCATAAGACAATGCTTTTGCTATGGAAGAGCATGCAGTTCAAGACAGGAAGGTTTACTTGTGTTATTTAAAGGAAGGGAAGAGATTGCTCTTGGCAGACAATAAGCAGGAAAATTTTCCAAGCACAGGGACCAACACAAGCATGAAGCTGAGAACTGGACTTGATGAAGGAGGGATTATTGAGCAGAGACAGGAGAAAAGGCAGCATCATGCATTCAAAAAAGCAGAAAGCTAAATTAAGATTATATATATTAACTGTTCCCTTCTGCTCAGAAGACACTTATGAATGTAGATTTCTTAATATAATCTCCCGCCTTTTTCAGTCACTCAATCTGAAATAACAGAACAAAAATACTTGGGCAATACATCGTCTGGTTTAAACCATCTAAATAGTCTCTCTGCCTTTGTGGGCTCTACTTGCCCTTCCTCTGAACGGAGCTGGAAGAGTTGTAAACATTGTACAGTTATTAAAAACAACCCAAAAGCATTATCATACGTGAACAACAAATACATTCTTGCCCGAGCCCCATCAGGATGTAAGGGTGTGGCTTGAGGCATCACCAGTTACACAAGGTGGGAAGCACAGATCTAAATTGGTATGTGTGACAGACCTAGGATGAAAGCACATTTCACAAAAAGCAAGGCTTGCAGCCTCGGAACTAAAGAAACATTCAGCTATTTTTACGTAGTGACACAAGACGCTCAAGTCGATGGCACGTTGTCTAGAAGACAGCAGTGTTTCACAGAGCAAAGGTTTTACTTGCTCCAGTCTAACTGGGAAGCAACACATTTTGAAATTAGCATTGAAGACAAGTCTAGCTGAAAGGTAGAGGCTGTATTCCCATAGAAGTCAGTGGATATCCAAGGATAAAAGTAACTTATTTGTAAGATAGCAAAATCTTTTGGTTAAGATACTTGGGTGAGAGTCAAGACTATTCTGTGCCCTGCCACAAATCTTAAGTGCGACCTTGGGCAAGCCTATTAGGGCGATCTCTGCTTTGCAAAATGGGAAAAGAATTATTTATCCACTTCCAAGGGGTGGGGCTAAGTAACTCATTAATTCCTGAGTAGTGCTTTGAGATTCCTGGCTGGCACACACTGAAGGATGGGCAAAATCACATACCAGTGGTGCTCAGAGTGCCAGCTCCAGCCTGAGACAATTAGATGCCAGGAAAGGTAAACTTACTTCTATCAACAATCAATCCTGTTTTTTTTTTCCTATTATTTCCACTCCAGCTCATCACCTGGCGAAGTGGGTTTTAGTCATGAAAGCTCATGATACTATATATATTTTTGTTAGTCTCTAAGGTGCAACAGCACTATTCATCTTTAAAGCTACAGACTAACACAGCTATCCCTCCAAGACTTATTTTATCAGTTGGCACTTCTGATCCAGATTGTAAAATTGTGTTTACATGTGGGAGTGGGGAGAAGACGACAATACTGTCACAGGGATCCACTTTTGTGAGAAGAGAGACCTCAAGACTATGCACCGAAAGAGGATGCTTGAATAGTTGAGACTTAGGCCTAGGGATGTGAAAGACTAGTCACTCTGTCCCCTCCCCCCACTGCCTCCATCAGAAAGAGCGAGTGCTTCAAAGCAGCAATACCACGTGGAGCCTGGGTCAGCTGGGGATGCTAGCCGGGCTCCCTGCAGTGTTTCAAAGCAGAAGAACCACAGGAAGCCTGGGGACAGCTGGGGACTCTGAGTCCCCAGCTGACCCTGGGCTCCCAGCAATGCTGCCGCTTTGAAACACCATGGGGAACACTGGCCCCATGCTCCCTCAGTGCTTTCGGCTTTGAAGTGTAGCAAGAGCCCTGGGGCTGTTGCTACACTTCAAAGGCGGAGGCGCCCTTACTGACTAATCAAATAGTCAATGCAAATTTCAGTGACTATTTGATTAGCCAATTAATCAAAATGTTACATCCCTTCTTAGGCCTAGCTGACACTAAACACCGCTCCCCGTCAACCTAAGATATGCAACTTCAGCTACACGAATAGCACAGAAGTCCATGTACTTACCACAGTGTCTTATATGAGGTAAGATCCGTGGGGGCTTTTCTCCCATCAACTCCGCCTAGTCCCATCATGGTGGAGGACTGGAGTCGATAGAAGAGCACTTGGAGGTTGATTTATCGCAGCTAAGCAGACACAATAAAATCGACTGCCAGTGGATCAACTGTTACAGCATTGATCCACCATGTAGTGAAGACAAGCCCCCAGACAGCTGTATGTGGGACTACATTACAGCAAAGAGCTGGTTACAGAAGGCTGATGCAAAAGGAGTCCTATGGGGACTTTGAGAATGTTGTCAGCTATAGAAAGAGGCAGCCAGAGAAAGCTAAGTAGTCCGGCACGGAAGACATTATATGAAAGAAGTCTTTCTTTAATCCTCTCCCTTCTCTGTATTTATATTTCCAAGTGTGGTGGGATACACAATATACAATTAAGTAGCACATAACGGATTTTTAATATACTTTACATAACATTTTCCTGGAAAGAAAGGATTATAAAAACGATTCTTTCTTCTCTAGGAAAACACGGAATGTGCTGTAACCCGGGCGGGACCTTCCCGGCAAGGACATAACATTCCCCGATGCACCCCGCAACCCAATTGGACAACCTCTGGGTCGAGATAGGGAGCCCTTTCATTCTATCAGCGAAAACAACGGACAGTTGTGTGGACTTACAAAAGGGTTTCGTTCTATCGACATAGAAGGCTAACGCCCTCCTAGCATCTAGGGAGTGGAGCACTTGCTTCCTAGGAGAGGCATGGGGCTTTGGAAAAAACCGGGAGGTAAATTTCTTGGGACAGATGGAACGGTGACACCACCTTGGGGAGAAAAGCCAGGTGAGGACAGAGCCTCACATTATTCTCTGAGAACACTAGGTAGAGCGGGTTTACAGTTAGCGCCCTCAGCTCGGAGACCCTGCGAGCCGACATAATGGCTACAATGAACACAACCTTCATAGAGAGGTG
This sequence comes from Pelodiscus sinensis, assembly GCF_052426305.1. Taxonomy (NCBI): domain Eukaryota; kingdom Metazoa; phylum Chordata; order Testudines; family Trionychidae; genus Pelodiscus; species Pelodiscus sinensis. Next base: position 20,514,646 of record NC_143071.1, read on the forward strand.
CTTCAAAGAGCATGTGGCCAGCAGCTCAAAGGGGGGCAACACAAGTCTAGACAATACGAGGTTAAGGTCCCAAGTGGGGAGAAGGGGTCTAACCAAGAGGTACAACTTATCCAAACCCTTAAGGAACCTTTTGACCACAGGATCAGAGAATAGAGACACTCCCGCCGATCCAACATGGAAGGCGGAGAGTGATGCCACATGGACTTTGATAGAAGAGGTAGAGAGCCCACCGGGCCTGAGTTCGAAAAGGTAGTCCAGAATGGACAGGACAGGTGCACAGGACAGGTGCACAGGTGCACAAGACGAGAACCGCCGCCACTTGGCTGCACAGGACAGCCTGGTGGATGGGTTCCTGCTAGCTAGGAGCACCATCTGCACCTCCTGGGAACATTCCCTTTCTGGTTGCGTTAGCCACGGATAAACCAGGCCATCAGGTGGAGAGAGCTGAGATTCGGGTGAACCATGAGCCCCCCCATCCCAAGGCTAGGTTAGGAGATCCCAAGCTGGCAGGAGCGTTATAGGCTCCTCGCTGAGTATATCCGCCAGGATAGGGAACCAGAACTGCCTGGGCCACTGAGGGGCTATCAGGATGACCGTGGACCTGAAGGTCTTGACCCTGGTCAGAACCCTGGGAATTAGGGGAAACGGTGGGAATGCATAGAGAATGCCTGCCAGCCACGGCACGGTCATGACATCTCCCCTGAAGTGGTCCCCCAGCCCCAACAGGGAGCAGTAACTCTGGCACTTGGTGTTGTGTGCCAAGGCAAACAGGTCTACTAGGGGACAACCCCACCTGTGGAAGACCTGATGAAGGGCCGAATCCTTGAGGGACCATTCGTGGGCTCCGAAGGACCTGCTCAGAGCATCGGCCAGCAAATTTTTGCACCCCGGCAGGTATTCTGCCTGCAAAAATATATTGTGCGCTACGCACAGGTCCCACAGCCACAAAGCCTTGCGACAGAGGGGAGGCGACTGGGCTCCCCCGTCTGTTGATGTAGAACACAGCCACCGTGATGTCCAGGCTCACCAGGACTGAGTGGCACGACAGCTTTGTCAGGAAGGTCTTGCAAGCTCTCCTGACTGTCCTGAGCTCCCGGACATTTATATGTAGGGCCCGCTCTGCAGGGGACCACAAGCCTTGGGTCCTGTGACGCCCCAGGTGTGCTCCCCAACCCAGGTCCAAAGCGTCTGTGACCAGTGTCACCAAGGGGGGTGGGAAGTATGGTAAATGGAACCCCGCTGCACACCACAGCCTCCTGAGTCCACCACTGTAAGGAGGCAATTACTGCTGGAGGCACCATGAGAACCATGTCCCAGAGACCCCTGGACTGGTTGAACGCCTTCACTAACCAGGCCTGCGGCGATCTGAGCCTCATTCTAGCATGGCGTATCACGTTAGTGCATGCCGCCATGTGTCCCAACAGTCTTGAGCAGACTTGGGCAGTCGTAATGGGAAACCGGGTTAACTCAGAGACCAGCTCCACTATGGCCAGAAATCTGTTCCTGGGGAGGAATGCTCTCGCTACCCTGGCGTCCAAGAGAGCCCTCACGAATTCTAGGTGCTGAGAGGGAGTCAACGATGACTTTTCCTCGTTCAGCATGAGACCTAGTCTTAAGAAGAAAGTACCTGTAAGGGAAACATAAGCCACCACTTGTTCATAGGATCGACCACAAATTAGCCAGTCGTCTAGGTATGGAAAGACGTGTACCCCCTTTTTGCAGAGGAACTCCGCTACGACTGACATGCATTTTGTGAAGACCCTGGGTGCTGTCGAAAGTCCAAAGGGGAGCACTGTAAACTGGAAGTGACAGCAGGACACTATAAAGTGGAGAAACCTCCTGTGGCTGGGTCTTACTGCCACATGGAAGTAAGCATCCATGAGATCGAGAGTTGCGTACCAGTCTCCTAACTGTAAAACTGGGATAACAGAGGCCAGGGTTACCATTCTGAATTTGGATTTCACCACCATCTTGTTGAGGTCCCTGAGGTCTAGAATGGGACGAACCCCACCCTTGGATTTTGGGACAATACAATACTGGGAATAAAACCCCTTGTCCTTTAAGTGTGAAGGGACACTCTCTACCGCTCCCTTTTGGAGAAGCGCTAACACCTCCTGGCGGAGAATGCCTTAGTGAGAGGTGTCCCTGAAAAGGGACGGGGCGGGCGGGTTGGAAGGGGGTGAGCCCAGGAAAGGGATAGTATAGTCATCCCTGACTATTCGCAGAACCCAAGCGTCGGTGGTGATTACTGCCCAGGTGCGGGCAAAGTGGGATAACCTGGCCACAAACAGGGGGACGGAGGGGGGAGGGGAAAGGTGTGCAATGCTCTAGAGGACCGTGAAAACGGGTGCTTGGACTGTTATGGAGGCCCTGACCAACCCCACGGGGGTTTTCCCCTCTTGGGCAGTGATGATGAGCTCTGGACGAAGATGGGGCCGCAGCCGTCCCCGCACCCCCACTGGGAGCATGAGGACGGCATCTCCAGTAATCCCCACGGGGGACCTCGGACTGTGTTCTCCCGTTGTCTGTAGGGAAGCGGACGTCACTGAGGAGTCGGCGTGTGGATCCCCAAGGACCAGAGAGTGGACCTTGTGTCCTTGAGCGTATGGAGCCTCGAGTCAGTATGCTCGGAGAACACCACTTTGCCGTCAAAAGGCAGGTCCTGAATAGCAGTCCGGACATCAGGAGGTATTCTAGACACCTGTAGCCAGGCACCACGATGCATAACTACACCCGACGCCATGCTGCGGGCTGCAGAGTCAACAGCATCCAGGGAAGCCTGAAGAGCCATGTGGGCGATAGTTCTGCTCTCTGTGGTCATAGCCCCAAACTCTTGATGCGCCTCAGCGGGGAGTTTATCTTTGAACTTACCCATCGCCTGCCATGTGTTATAGGCGTATTGACTCAGCACTGCCTGCTGGTTAGCAATGCGGAGTTGCACCCCACCGGTAGCATACACCTTATGCCCCATTAAATCGAGGTGTTTGGGCTCCCTAGCCTTCAGGGACAGCCCCGGCTGCAGAAGCCTCTTCTTCTGGGCCGCGGCTTGGACGACCAAGGACCCCAGGACAGACTAGGAATATAGGTGCTCGTGCCCCGACTGCGGGACATAATAGTGCCTCTCAACTCCCTTTAAGGTAGGGGTTAAGGAAGCTGGGGTCTGCCACAGGGCGTTAGTGATCTTAGCCACAGTTTTGTTGAGTGGCAAAGCCAAACAGGCAGGCACATTGTCGGACAGCATGTCTATCATTGGATCCATGTCCTCTACTACTGGCTCCACTGGGACACCTAGGTTGGAGGCTAGATGCTGGAGCAAATCCTGATGCAACCAAGCATCCATGGTCAGCATCGCCGGTGAGGGATCCGCTAAGGCCTCATCAGGAGACAACTACGACTCCTGAATCGGCACTGGATCCAGTGTAGGGCCCGGTTGAGGAGTCGGCTGGACAGGCACCGCCGTGTACCGAAGTGGCTCTGGCACCTGAGCCTGCAGGTTTCTAGCAGCATCTATAGTAGCAGTCCTGTGGGGCGAGGGAGGGGGTCGTGACAGCAACGCTGATGGGGGTGCTCGGTCCCCGGAGACACTGGACACTGCAGCCAGGGGCACAAGTCCTTGCCACTGATGGTATGCCCAAGGTGTCCAAAAAGGCCAGTGCGGCTGAGGCGGCCAAGTCTGTTGCACGTGCGAATGATCACGCCGGTGCCGGGAACAGGATCTATGCTGTGACGAAGCCCTCGAGGACCCCGACCTGAAAGAGCCCACATCCGAATCTGAAGAGTAATCAGACTCGGGCCAGGGTGGCGCTGATTGTGAGTACCCTGTCACCATCGGGGGGGGGGGGGGGTCGAATCTGGCCATGGATTCTGGCTTGCCCGCGTGCATGCAGTGAGGTCATACTGGTGCCGGTACCGGAACCGGAAAGACAGGCTTCAGGCCTGACAGCAGCGCCAACACGGTGCACATGGATTGCAGTGCAGAGGTTGGTGCCAGTTACGGGCGCAGAACTGCAGAGTCCAACTGCCCCAGAGGTGATGCCCCTATCGGTGCTGCCGTGGTGGGTAGGACTGAAGGCGCCGGAGCCATGGTGGTTGCCCTAGAAGGGATCAGCATCACCGGCAATGGTGGTGCCAGCATGGTCCACGGGACCGATGCCGGTACTTGCAGCGGTGCCGAAACTTGCAGTGGTGCCGATGACTATACCGGCACCCTGAGCAAGAGGCCCACTGCTGGTACTGTTGCCGGTGCAGTTGCCGGTGCCACAAGGCCTGAGTAATACGGCACCAGCGTAGCTAAGACCTGTTCTGGGAGAGGTCCCAGCACCGAGGGAGGTCGAGTCTAGTTGAGCGCTGGGTGCGGCCTAGCAGCCTGTGCCGAGACTGGCAACAACATTGAGGCAAGCAGTACTGGTCCCACAGGGTACAGTCCCACTGCATACGTGACCGGTGCCGACTGATCCAACCGGTGCAGAGGAGAAACCAGTGCCAACATGGCTCCCGGCATAGACAACCTCGACCTCTCCGCCTCAACAGAGGACGGAGGGGAGGTAGTAAGGCTAATCAAGTCCTGTGCTGCCTCAAAAGTGTCCGGCATCGAGGGACAATGCAAGGGTAGATGACCCGGACTGGATGGTCAGCCCGCTCGCTTCCACCTCACAGCAGCACTTGGAGACGTCTGCACCGGCAACTCGAAGCGACAGTGTAGGTCCAATCTGGACTTCCGTTTCGGAGACCTACTCCGCAAAGTCTTTAGTTTCTTCTGTGCTGGGAAGTGAGAACATTGCCGAGCCCTTGGTACCGAAGTCCGCACACGGGATGGGGCGTTGTGCGTCGACGCTGGCGCACTGCTCACCATGGAGTGGCCAGTCGGTGCTGGTTGTAGAGCTGCCTCCATGAGGAGAAGCTTCAAACATGAGTCTCGCTCCCTCTTCGAGCGTGGCTTGAATGACCTGCAGATCTTACAGGTGTCTGCTAAGTGGCCCTCACCCAAACACTTTAAGAAGCTATCGTGAGGGTCTCCCTTAGGCATGAAATTAGTGCATATTGCACAAGCCTTAAAGCCTTGTGGACCTGGCATTCCTCACCCCTGAAGGGGGGAAGGAAAACAAAGAACTCGCTAACTATCTAACTAATTAAAACTATTTATAACTATTTACGAACACTACACTAAGAGAAACGGGAACCATTAACTACTCTAAGAGAGACACGCTCCAATGACCATCACAGGCGGTAAGAAGGAGCTGAGGTGGGGGAGCGCTGGCAGGGGTACTTATGCTCCGCTATAGCGGCACCACTCCAGGGGGCGCCCTGCCGGCGCTACGGGTACCGCTAGGGAAAATGCTCCGGAGCACACACCTGATTCAAATGGACATGAGCAACCACTCAAAGAAGAATTTATCTTTCATAAGTGTCAGAGTATCAATGTTTAAGCATGTTTATTTTTATCAATTGAAATTTCTACCATTACAGGGAATTAGGGGAAAATCAGACAATTTAATGAAAGAAAACATTGAAGTATTATAACCATTAAAACTCAAGTTCAACATCACGCTTGAAAATACACAAAGTAAATAACCTTAAATCAAACTTGGTTCTCAAGCAGCATTTTTTTTTTTTAAACTTTGCCTATCTGCATGTTTCAATCGGCAATGGAAATGTCTTTTCCCCAGTTTGTGTGTACAGTGGAGCAGATGTTTGTTCACTTTTTCTAATACAAGTCTAATTCATCCTTCTAAGCATATACAAAGAGAGAATATGTGAAAGCACGAGAACCCAAAAGCACTGTTCATTTGAAAAAACAGGAAGGGGAGATCAACAGCCTAGCCACTAAGCCGCATCAAGAGACACCTAACAAATCTTTTCCTCTCAAGTGTCCTGCTGCTAGGAGAGGAGAGGTTCAAGAAAGGAAAAAAAAAAGATTGGCCTAAAAGAGAGGAGCAACTGAAATAGTCTCTCTCCTACTCGCTCTCCTTAATCATGTAGCACTTTAAAGACTAACAAGATGGTTTATTAGGTGATGAGCTTTCGTGGGCCAGACCCACTTCCTCAGATCACATTGTGGAAGAAAACTGGCACAACCATATATACCAAAGGATACAATAAAAACAAAATTAACACATATGAAAAGGACAAATCAAATTATATATATGGTCATGCCAATTTTCTTCCACAATTTGATCTGAGGAAGTGGGTCTGGCCCACAAAAGCTCATCACCTAATAAGCCATCTTGTTAGTCTTTAAAGTGCTACATAGTCCTGTATTTTGTTTCAGCTAGACCAGACTAACACGGCTACATATCTATTACTATCCTTAATCATGGTTCTTTTTGATTCTTAAGACCAGCACTAGATGGCACTATATTACTTAACTAGGATACAAAAAGTCTACTCAAGAAATTCCATTCACAAAGAGACACAGGAGAAAAATGGTTAGAGAGTCAGAAACACTATTTCACCAGTATACGGGTCAGCACTTTTCCCACAGTTAGGCTACCTCAGCATTACCACAGCAGCAGCAAAGCCCATCAAAAATCTAGTCCAAAAAGACTAGAAATCCCAGCCATGACGGACTGGATGGTACCATAAGACAGGGAAATGGTACTGCACCCCCATCTGCTAAGCCCACAAACCCAGACCAGCTTGGTAATATCATCTTGATTTGAATGGAACTGAAGAAAAAAAGCTGTAAAAGCCTCAAGTCTGGTTCAGATCACTTCTAGATGTTAACTCAGGTAAGAATATTTTTGGCAGTAGATAGAAGGGAGGCAGGGGATAATTTGCAGATATTGTATCAGGAAACATTTCTGGAACAGAAGAGATTTATTCTAAAAAAGAGAACATCTGGTCACGAGAGTCTAACATGAGTTAGTTGGGGGAAGTTTTCAGTCTCTGGAGATTTGACTCTTTGGATTTGTTGCCTTTGCTATTATTTTATGGTTTATAATATCATTCCACCATGGGGTGGATGTGCATTCTTGCAGCACATCCATCCACCTGAAGCAAAAAAAGAACTTTGAACACGCTCTGGAATCAGAGCAGAGAGAGAGAGAGAGAGAGAAGAGACCAGTTATTTTACAATGGCTTCTATCAGTGTGGTGAATTGCCCTAATACCAGCACTCACTTTGGTACCTAAATCTAATCACAAAAAAGTCATTTAGCACCAGCCCGTCTGACAAGTGTGTGACATCATTGCAAAGCACAGCAAAGAAGAGATCTGATTTCACCTGAACTGATCTACTTCCTGGGACAAGCCAAAGAAAAGCAGATAATGCAAATATTGGATTGCGAGATCAACATGAACAGATATTAAAATATTTTACTTCAGCTGTGCAGTATGGCTCATTAGGTTTCCTCCAGCTCTCAAAAGGCAGTAAAGAGTGCAATATAAATAAAAATATATTGCTAAACAGTGGCCCACTTCACACATTTTTACCCAAACCCTATTTGTGATTTTTTGAAAAAGGGTTTGGTTGGAAACAAATAAGGTTTTGTTAATGGTAAAGCGATATTTTGGTTTAATTTACCTTCCCCTAGTACACACATGCATCAGGAAGTTAACCTCGTGTGTTATTTTGAAAGACAGGGGGCTACACTCACCAACCCCTCTCTCTCTGGCTGCTTTTGCAGCCAGAGTCTGATGATATTTTGTCATGCAGCAAGAAAATCTATCTATAAAGAGAAAGAGATACACAAACACCCCCATAGTCATGTGAACACTGTGTGGACAGACTGACTAACTTGCAGCATGAATCCACCTTACAGATGGCTTCGGAACAGCAAAATGGAGATGTGTCAACTGAAAAATTACCATCTATGCTTTCAAACTGGTTGGCTCACATGCTGCTGCTGCGCCTACTGAAGAGCCATTTAAATTAGTCTCTAATTGTGAGCAATTATTCAAAGGCTGCACAAGCTGCAAACAGCCTACGAGAACAAGAAGTCAGGAGAGAGGCAGACTAGACTGATCTGGGATACCTTAGTGAGGTATAAGCCTTCATGTTTACAAGTCTCATTGCTACACATATGTTGCTACTTTAGGAGCAAATCTGTAAAACTACATTGAAAAGAGGTAATGAATGGCTTTGTTTTAAAAAACAGTAAATTTACCCATTCTCCTTCCAAACATATCCAGATGAGAAACTATGGAAGTTAGAAATGAGACAAGTCAAGTTAGATTAGGTTGCACTCTGTCCATTTCCTGCAGTCTATGTCTGAAGAGTAGGAGGGATATTTTATTAATGAAACGGTTTAAAATTCTGAACACATCCAGAGTAAGAATGTTAAGGACTAGTCGACTATCTGATAAGCAAATGCTTATTGGATAGTCAAGTTGACTAGTCGATATCCCCCCTTGCTGCCTCTATCAGATAGATGGCAGGGGGAGAAGAGGAGGTACTTCAAAATGGCAGCGCCGCACAGAGCCCACACTCAGGCTCCGTGTGGCTCTGCTGCTTTGAAACGCCATGGCAGCATTTCAAAGGGGGCAGTGCCGCACAGCTGATCCCGGGGGCTCTTGTACATTTTAAAGGAAGAATGCGGAAGTGCCTATCAACTAGTCGACAGAAATTCCATTGACTAGTAAATTACTCAATATTTAACATCCTTAATCCAGAGCCCTTTGGCCAGATGGCAGCAATGCCACACCTCTAAGTAAAAGTTTGAGGAATAGCCTATGGTTCCTTCATCTTTGCTTAGGGCTCCCCTTTCCCCACGAACATCTCTGAACCAACAACTCTCCAAAACACAAAAAACACTTCCCGACTTCCTTGGTTCTTACCGCTACAAAGAACAAGCCAGCATTTGGTCTAAATAATTTATTTTGTTTTAAATTCTTCAGACACAGAAATGAACCAAAACTCTGAACTGGTCTGCAGATCAAACTATTGGTGGATTGAATCCAAAGGGTAAAAAAATAATAAAAAAAAATACTGCTTTCAAACCTCCCCACTCAGCAATGTTTGGATCTAGGCTTTTGGTGTTGCTTTAAACACCAAGTTCTGACCTGGATGCTAGTCTAGTTGCTAACTTGCCAGGCTAGGATTAGCAGTTTTATTTATTTACAAGTACTATTTTGTGAAGCTGGTGGAACAGAGAGATAAGCAGCAACACTGAGGGACAATAAATAAATAGCTCTAGCTGAGACCATAACAAAAGCTGGGTCATGCTACAATCTGCAAAGTCAATACTGGGCAGCAAGAACCTGGGGGCTGACAGTTTCTCCTATAAATTCCATTTCAGAAAGGAGGCCACGCCAGGAAGTGAATTCTCTCTCACACCACTGAAGCATATTATCTTACAAAAACGCATTGTACCAACTTGCTGTTCAGTTACATACAAGGACAGCGAAGCAGACAAAACCTGAGGTAAGGCAGAACAATCCACTCGATTAAGTGCCTCAGGATCAAGGAAGCTTCTGAGTTAAAAACAGAAATGCCTGTTTGTATGAGAGACATCACCTTTTACAACTTAAGAGATAGGCTTAGGGTCATGGTGAAGTCTAGTTTGCAAAGTAGAAGTGACACTGGTTCCTACGTTGCCTGACGTGTGCAAAGACAGCAGCTACTGAGGGTCTCTAAGATCCTCCCTCAGGTCTCTCCTATTTGTACAATGCCTAGCAAAAAGGGACCCCAAATCCCAAGGGGTGCCCTGTGATGCTACTGCAATGTCAATTAACAACAGCAATGGTGACAAGATAGTTTCCTTTATCAGCAGTTTCCAAAGAGATGTTTCATCAGAGGCTTTCTGCAAAGGTAGCACTGCAGAGGCTGAATTCAAATGCCAACTATTAGGTTAAAACAAACCTTTCATGAATTTTAAAAGACAAATGCCAAGCAAGCTCTGGAATCCTACAGGCAGCAGCTCTCTGAAGCCCAGTGACAATATGCATACTCGATGCATGCATTTCATTCCCGAATAAATAGAAAGCCACTCCCCTAACTCACACTGCAGCCTCGGTGCGTGAAAGCTACTGGGACAATGCAGCACAATTGCATCATTGCCTGGAAAAACCTCAGCTGCAATTTCTGTTCACTGAAAGTTTCAGCTCTGCTCTCTCACAGCTGAACTGGCTGTTATGGAAGACAAGACAAAAAAAGAAGAGGTGTGTAAGCCATGGGCAGGATCTGTGGACTGTAGCTCAATTGCCCCATACAGCACTTAAATTGTGCAGCCCTCACACTGCTACATTGCTTTGCATTCAGGAGATGTATTCACCATCTGGGAACTGGCTAAGGAAAGATGAAAACGTTTTTCACATGCAGCACTTCCATTCATGGTCTCCATCCCACAGCAAGCCATTTGCATGTTTTCTGTTGTGTTAAAGAAGAAAACAGCATTACATTCTCTGCAGTAACGGAGGGGGGGGGGGTCAAGTAAAGCAGGAACTAGTAACATCAACAATACAATATACCAGTGGTTCTCAAACTGTGGGCAGACACCACAAACTGGGACACGACCAGTATTCCCGGTAAGCGGAGTCTCAGGAGAGATTGAAATGTTGCTCACCCGATTAGCAGAGTGCCCAGTCTCCCAGGGCTGGCAGCAATTTCTATTGGTGGTGCACATCTGCACATGCCTCAGTGCACAAAAATATTCTGCACATGAATTGAAAAAAATTAGAGGGAAAATTGGTCATGACCCCATTGTAATGTAGTTGCCAGCACTGGCATTAAATTCTCTGGGGCCTGGGGCAGAAGCCCAAGGGCTTCTGCCCTGGGCAATGGGGCCCAGGTTGCAGGCTCTAGCTTTATTTTCCCACACCCCTGGGCAGCAGAGCTCAGCAGGGCAGCAGAGCTCACGTTTCAGCCCCTCTCCTGGACTTGTGTGCTAATTTTTGTTGCCCAAAGGAGGTCACATGGCAATGGAGTCTGAGAACTGCTGTTCTACAGAAACAGCCACAGAAGGTTTCTTAATCTTTTAGGCCATGGATGGGCAATAATTTTTGATATGGAGGGGCCACTGAAAAATTTTGGAAAGTGATCTGGGGCAGCATTTTTGTGTGGAGGTAGTGGGGGGGTCTACGATGGAGTTTGGGTGCAGAAGGGCGCACGGGCTAAGGAACTGGGGTGCAGGAGATGGTGTGAGGTCTGAAAGGGAGTTTGGGTGAAGGAGGGGATTGTAACCTGGGTCAGTGGATTGGGGTGCAGGAGAGGATTCTGGCTTGGGGGAGAGGTACAGAAGGGGGTACAGAGCCGGGGAGGGAGTTGTAACCTGGTGCAGAGGGTTTGGATAGTGATCTGGGGGAGAGAGTTGGGTGTGGGAGGGGATGGGGTGCCGGGGGCAAGCTTTGGCTGGGAGGCACTTACCTAAGCATCTCCCAGCCAGTAGCCCTACAGCACTCCAAAGCAGGCTGGGCTCCCTGCCTGCTGCAGCTCCAGACTACTTACTGCAGGGTGTTCTCTCCATGTGGCTCTCAGCTCCCAGAGGGGAAGAGGCTTACTCTGCCCCTCTCCCCCAGGTCAATCTCTCAGCTCTTATTGGCTGGTTGTTTCCAACCAGTGCCCAATAGGAGCTGAGGATTGAGCTGGGGTGGGGAGATCACACAAAGTCTCCCTCTCTCTCCAGAGCAGAGTGAAAGGGCACAGCCCTGCCCTTAAAACAGTGCCTGCTGTGTGCCTGTGGGTTCAAGGGCAGAAGTAGGTGCCTTGGTGGCTAAATGCCGCCCATGAGAGGTATCTTCCCCACCTGTGTTTTAGACCATGATTTTTAATATTAATGGAAAAAAGAGGTATAGATTACAATGACTCAAGATAACACCAGCGCAGGAAGCTTCTCAACCAAATCCTGAGTTGCACTTTTGCCATTCTGGTTCCCAGTCCCCCAACCACGGTGTATATGCACACACACAACTCTGCCAAAGCACCACAATCCTGGTTTCCTTCCTGACCATACGCCCCTTACTCCTCAAGCCTGAACCTCTCCTGAGTACAGGCTATCCTTATCCCCAACTATGCCAAAAACATTCCACCACTACAACAGGGCCACAAACTGAATAGCTTTCTAATGGACACATCAAAGCGTAGGAAGATGCTATATCACCCTTTTAACAACATTAGTGACTGTTCCGCCTTCTCATAGCCAAAGGCTTCTGCTTTGCATTAGAAAGCTAAGTGACAGCGTCAACTCACCCTACAACACCTTTAAACTTACGAGTTTTCTTCTACTTCATCCCTTGCTGTTTAGATTTGTATTAAGGGCCAACACTTTACTGGGAGATACTGTTTTGACACAGTGGGGCTTCCAACAAAGAAAGGAAAAAGGATCCTCACCGTCCAGTTCAAAGTCACTCCACAGAGTGCCTGATGAACAGTGGCTTTCAAAATTATAGTTCAAGATCCTCTGACAAGTAATAGATTTGCCAGAACAAAACAGAGAGAGAAAGACAGGCCTCAGTAGTAAAATGAGGTACCATACACTGCTGTAAGTAGCTACCAAGGGACATGGACACCACAGAAGAAAGAATGAATCCAGAAATCTTTGAAATCCATTCAAACTATGTGCAGTTCAAATTTCAAGGCAATTGAAGCTAAACTATTAAATAACCCCACCTACACTATACACAGAGTTAAATGACAAACACTTCTCCAACACATGCTAACTTATGCCAACCTTGTGTTTAGGGTTGCCAGATACTTTAAAAAAAAAAATACCAAACATGGTGGGGAAAAAATTGGTCGAGAGGAAAAAAACAAAACAGGGCACCAAAGTTGTTGAGCAAAAAAAAGGCATAAAAGAAAGAGGCACTGAGCCTCTAAATCCCCACGCTCACCGCTTTCCCCGCCAGACATGGCAGGGGGTGAATGTCCCAAGCAGACTTCTGTCAGAGAAAAACAGAATACACCAGATATTTTACATATCCAATATTTTCTGTTTTTTTTAAAACCGGACAGAAGCCGCAAATACTGGACTGTCTGGGCCAATACTGGATGCTTGGCAACCCTAATTGTATTATGTCCGTGCACAGTACATGGGAAGTAGGGAACTCCAAACACACGTGCATACAATACTGCTAGAGCCGCAGTCTATTAACAGCATTGCACTTGCAGCTTGTGAGCAATGTGCTCCACAATACCTAAACTATTTGTAAAAGTGACTTAGGAGCTACAGGTAATGTCTACACTACAGTCACAAAGTGGGACTAAAGCTTGTGTAAATATACACAAGCTAGTTTTAATCTAGCACCAATGTTGCAGCTATGTACACCTCAGCACAATCTAGCCCTGCAAGTAGCTATCCAGTGTTCTGGCTGACATATACAGCCTGAGCTAAAGCTAGTGCTGCCACAGTCCAGGTACCTAAAATAGCTAGATTAAAGCTAGCTCAAGATGTCTACACAAGCTGCAATCACACACCATGACTGCAGTATATCCTAGGTCTCATGAGTCAGTCAACTGGTTAAGTGAGCTTTACGGCCGGAGTTGATTTATATGCCAAGAGAGAAAACTGAGATCTTACATTCTTAATGAGACATGCCAAAGCTTTTGTATCAGAGAGCAATGGGTTTCCAGGCAGAAACTCTGGGCTGTCCATTTTATGACGTTCCTAGAATTATCAATAGGGGGCCTGATCAGAATGCAGAATTTTCTGAGTAGTCTTTAAGATGGAGGGTGGATGGTGTCATACTTATGCCTTAAATTCACTCACATGGTCTGCCTTGTGGACCAGCAGGGCACCCATAAGAATTTAAGCACTAAGTACAGGCATTTGTGTTTGTAAAACTTGAGTAACAGATGCTGGAAGGTAAATCACATTTGTAGCGGTTGTCCCCTACAGCAGCAGAGCTCATCTTGTTATAAGCTGAAAAAAAGATAAATGCTTCCCCTTATGTTAAAATACAGTTCTAGGTGAACAATAAAAATAGCATCATGGGGTCCCATGTTTATTGTCTCTCAATTGTTCAATATCAGAGGTGCTTTTTCTAACTGCCAGTCCTGTAAACTCAACCTGAAACCTGAGCCAAGCTGTGGTGTTCTTTTTTTTAATGCAACCTCATTTCCTTCATAATGTGCACAGGGACCAGCACCACTACCTGATCACCCACCTGGAATTTCCGGACCATTGCCTGACGGTTGTAGTAGGTTTGCTGGGCCTGCTGGGCTTTTTCTAGGTGCTCTCTTACAATGGGGGTTATCCGCGCGATCCTGTCCTTCATCTGCAGGACGTGCTCTACAATATTGTGTCCATGGTTTGTCTGCTCCTCCCAGGTCTCTTTGGCAAGGTCTAGAAGGCCCCGGGGGTTTTGCCCACATAGCAGTTCAAATGGGGAAAAACCTGTGGATGCCTGTGGTACTTCTCGAATGGCAAACATGAGGCATGGGAGTAGGTAATCCCAATCTCTCCTGTCCCGACTCACTACCTTCCGGATCATGTCCTTGAAGGTGCGATTGAACCGCTGGACGAGGCCATCCGTCTGCGGGTGGTATACTGACGTCCTCAGAGCCCATATGTGGAGTAGTGCACACAGGTCCTTCATTAACTTACACGCACAAAGGGAGTACCCTGATCGGTTAGGATCTCCTTGGGTATCCCCACCCTCGAGAAGATTTGAGCTAACTCCCTTGCTATTGTCTTAGAATGGGTATTTCTTAGGGGTACTGCCTCAGGGTATTGGGTGGAATAGTCCAGGACCACTAATATGTTCCGGTGTCCTCAGGCTGACTTTTCTAATGGGCTCACTAGGTCCATAGCGATGCGTTAAAAAGGGACCTCAATAATAGATAGGGGTATCATTGGGGCTCTCAAGTGTGGCTGGGGCCCATGAAGCTGGCATTCAGAGCAAGAGGCACAATAACGCCGAGCCTCCATATATATACCCCAGGCCAGTAGAACCTTCCTAAAATCTGATCTAGGGTCTTCTCAACTCCTAGGTGACCCCCCCCAAATAAATGACTGTGTGCTAGGTCCAGCACAGCTCGCCGGTGATTCTGAGGCACCAAGAGCTGTTCCACCTCCTGTCCTGGGCCTGGCAGCACTCAGTATAGTAGATCCCTCTTGATAATGTAATAGGGTCTAGGGCCCTTGAGCCTTCCTTCTACACGGATCCAGTTTACTTCAACTACCTCTCTACGAATGTTTTGATACAGCGGGTTGTTGGCCTGGTCCTGTCCAAAATTTTCAAGCGAGGGCCCTACCTGCCTGAGCTTTGGGGAACCTTCAGCCTCTTTCATCCCAGGGGGCCCTGCTAAGCTAGGCCCAGCCTCCAGCTCGTTTACCTCTCTCAGTGCTTCATTATCAGTTGGCTCAGTTTCCCCCCGGGCCAGGGCCTGCCTTAGGTTCTGGGTCAGAATTCAAGTACCCAGTTTCTTGGCTGCCCTCCTTTTCTGCTTTGATTTCCGGGGTTTCCCAAGCTCAGAAAATAGGTCCTGGGAAAATTCATGAAAACTTGGGAGGGGGCTCTCTTCCTTTCCCTCAGTTGTAGGGAGCAGGTCACTAAATCCAGGGAAGTCCCACCCAATCACAACTGGGTATGGGAGCCTCGGAACTACCCCCACTGCAACCATTGTGACATTCCCCTGGATCTCTATTTGTACGGGGACAACAAGGTAATAATTGACATCTCCATGGACACAGGAGATCCCTGTGCGCTTGGCATGGGTCAGCTGGTCTGGTTCCATCAGCTGCCCAGAGACCAATGTAACGACGCTCCCTGAGTCCACCAAGGCCGTGGTCTCTATTCCATTCATCTTAACAGGTCGGGTGTACAGATGGGGGACCATTGCTATGCCTGCCAAATTTATGAGATTACAGGGGCCTCCCAGGGCATCCCCCTATTTCTTGGGCTACTGGGTTTTACCCCTGACCTTCCTGCCCCTGGTCCCCAAGTCCATTTACGGCCTCTGGCTGCTCTTCTGTCTCCCTCTTCTCCGGCTAAGTCTTACTCGAGGGTTTAGAGCCACAGGCCTTTGGGGCTAGTCCAAATATCTTGTCTCTCCAGACTGCTTTGCTGAGGGGTTGCAAAAGTCCTTTAGTCATTAATTGTCTTTCCATGAGGGCCACCATGTCGTCATATGAGAAGGGTTCATTCTGGCTGACCCAGGCTCACAGATCGGGTGGTAGGTCCCTCAAACCGGTCCAGGACAATAATTTCCACAATCTTCTCCGGGCTGTAGGTCTCCGGCTGCAACCATTTTAGGGCCAAGTAGATCAGGTCAAATAGTTGTGCCCTTGGTGCTCTGCCCTTCCCATATTGCCACTCATGGAACCTTTGAGCTCTGATAGCAGTGGTTACTCCCGACCTGGCGAGGATCTCAGCCTTCAGCTGGGGATACTCAGTGGCAGCCTCCTCCGGCATGTCGAAATAGGCCTTCTGGGCCTCACCACACAGAAATGGGGCCAGGATGCTGGCCCACTGGGCTTGGGGCAACCTTCCTGAAGGGCTGTCCTCTCAAATGCCAGGAGGTACGCCTCCACATCGCCCTCCTTTGTCATTTTCTGGAGGAAACTGCTGGTCCGCAGGGACCGTGCTCCATCTGAGCCATGCACCTGAGTGGTCAGAGCCTTCATCTGCATTATTACCTCCTGCAAGGTGGCTCGATCTTGGGCAGCCTGGCTTATCAGCAGCTGGTTAGTTTCCAGCTGTAGTCGTACTGACTCCTGCTGGGCAGACATCTGAGCCCAGATAGCTTCTTGCTGTGCTGCAGTGGCTTGTATGAGGGCCTTTACTACATCCTCCATTTTGTTTTTCTCCCTAGTCTGCCTAGTGGCCTAGTCTGTCTTGGGTGGGTCCGCTGCAAGGTCTCACTGCAGCGAAATATCTCACTTCTGGCACCACATGTAGCAGGGTCAGTCCCACTCCTGGGCTCCTGGCCCCTGTTTAGCCCACTGTCCCACAGTCTAGGAGTCAGAGTATATGGCTCACTCGCCTTGGTTTGAGATTCATTGTCTCCCTGTAGTCTTTAACAAGGTTGATGCAGTTCTCTTGGCTCCTCCAATGTCTTTCTCTCTCCAAACTCCTCCTCCACTCTCCAAATTCTTTCACAGCTCTCTCCACACTCCTTCTCAGCTCTCTCCCCCCTCACTCAACGGGTGAGTTCTTAAATAGGCCTCCAGGCAGCCCCAATTAGTTTTACCTGGGCCTGAATTGATTTTGCAGCCACCCTGTCTCAGCTGCCCTTAATTAGCCAGGATTGCTGACTCTCTCTGCCTCTTTCCCCTTCCATCAAGCTCTTTCACCTGCTGTATCACCCCTGCTCTGTCACTACTTTTTTTTTTAATAAAGTACCCCCTTTAAAAATGATAATTATAAGAACCCCCAGTACCTACAGTTTTCAGACAAAATTTTTTTCTACCATTGCAACACATTTGTTTAAACAACTTAATCGTAGCCAGGTGGACAATGACATTTTTGGGTGTAAAAAGTACAAAAATAATAAAGCACTGTAAAACACAAAAATTCAGTTTTCTCCAAATTTCAGTTGTGTTGACGTACCCCCCAGACTTGTCTCGAGTACCACTAAGGGTACTCGTATCACTGGTTGAAAAACTGGTTTAGAACGAGGCATTCTATAGCACCTTAAAGACTATGGGTAAGTCTACATTGCACTCTTATTTCAAAATAAGCTATTATGGAAGAAATACTCTGAAATAGCTTATTTCAAAATACCACATCTACACTACAGGGAAACCTCAAAATTCGTCTGAGGTAGGCTTCCCTAATATGGATGTGCTACCTCAATTTAGAGCCCCAGGAGGCACTGGGGAATAATTAGTTTGATGGCCTGGGGAGAGGCTATTTCAAAATAGCAGCAGTGGAGCATCCACACTAGCTATTTTGGAAGAGCAGTATTTTGGAATAAGCATTATTCCTCAGGGAATGAGGTTTACAGAAGTCAGAACAAGGTGTCTTATTTCAAATTTATTTTGAAATAGAATTATTGCATTGATGTTTGCATTGTTATTTTGGAATAACACCCATTATTCAGAACTAACGCTGCTGTGTAGACGCACCCTGCCCGATTTATTTGGGCATAAGTTTTCATGGGCAAAGACTTATTTTGTCTTCATCAGATGCCCACAAAAGCTTATGCCCAAATAAATCTGTTAGTCTTTAAGGTGGTACAGGACTCCTCATTGTTTCTGCAGAAACAGACAAACATGGCTACCCCTCTGATACTTGTCACAAGGTGAGTGAAGTAATAGCTTTTTCCTGGACCAACTTGGACAGAAGATACTACCTCACCCAGCTGGTCATTCTAATATCTTGGGACTAATATCTATATCACCACCACTAGGGATGTAAAAGCCCAGTTAACTAGTTAAATGTTACATTAAACTCACATTTAACCAGTTAACCAATTGAAGTGGAATCCGGGCTGGGGACCACTCCAACTCAGCTGGAGCAGCCCCACAGCCCACGGGGCTCCCACCCCCCAGTCCCACACTGGGGCTGGCTGCCAGCTCCAGCACTGCCTGGGGCATCCTGGCTGCCCATGGACAGAGGCTACTCTGGAAAAGAGCAAACCTCCACTGATGACTGGTTAGCTGGAAGCATCATCCAAACACTCAATTCTGTTGCTGATGCCTTAGCAGCTCACATTGCGGGCAACAAGAGTACAAAGCAGCCAAAGCTTGTTTGTCAGTGAAGTCAGCAGCTCCAACAAAAAAATACACATAGGAAGCAGATCTGTTGAGTAAAAGGGGCCCATTTTTACACAGTCCATTTCCAGAACAGTTCATTCCTAATGCTACTGCAATACTCAGTCCTGCATTACACCCTCGTGGGACCAGGAATATTTTAACCAGAAAAAAAAAAAGCTCTTTCTAAAGATAAATGATGCAACTAATCAGTTACAAAACCACCTGATCCCTTGCCCCTCCAGTGGCATGAATCCAACTATGTGCTTTGTGTATCTGGATGTCTTTGCATCCACACTAAAAATAAAAGCAGCTTGGCAAACAACTAATCAATAACTTTGTTCTGCATTTTCAAACATAATGATAAATCAACTCCAGCCTTAAAGCTCACATAACCTTCCTAACCAGAGTCAGTTATTCTTGCTGGGGAACTCCCTTACTTTTTGAAACAGGTAAATCACTTGATGTCTATTTCCTAAAGTAGCTTATTTTATTAAGCTATGCTAGTATGCCCAGTGTCCTTATGTGTTATGCAGGTGCCCTGTGAAGGACGCCAGACCATCACCACCCAGTTGAAACACCAGAAGTACAACCCTTCCATTTTTGTGAGTCTAACACTAAAAATATTAACCTGTCAGAGGTGATGAAGAAAGTCCTTTTTCTTCAACAGCTGAAGTGCTCTGCTGTCTCCTGCCTCATAGTGTAGTGGGGTAGGAACTGAATGAGGGCTGGTTTCAAAACAGCATCTGAATGCTACAATGATGAGCATACTACTAATACTTGAGGGATTGACAGCATTGCTGATGTCACAACACATGAAGAAAAGTAGCAATACTATTGGATAATGTGTTCAAAGGTCATCCGTTGGGCCAGCAAGCACAAACTGTTGCATCAGTTTTAAAAAAGTGTAAGAAGATCGTTACATCAATATAAACCTTGAGCTATGTTCTTGAAAAGGTGTATACATTGGGTTAGTCATCCCCACGCTATATTTTATGCCCTGTCATTCCTGAGCACAGTGCACCCCTATTAAAAATGTGAAATACAGTTCAATTTCACCACTGCCTAACTCCTACCCAGTGTAGGAATGTCTGCTTTTTCAAGCTCTTAAACAAGGCTTGGATTTCATATAGTACAACAACTATGCACTCCAAGCCACCCAATCATCATCCTTCTGCACTTATACATTCCACCTTTCATCCAGAAAGATCACAGAATGCTTTACTAACTACACATATGCAAAGAAACCAATCCCACAGCAGCTACCACCAGAATGTAATGTGGGAGCTGTTCAGTGTTGCTGTGCATTGTTAAAACAGGACAAGAAAAAATGAACATAGTGCCATCCCCATCAAACAGCAGGAAGAAGAGAAGATGGCAGAAAAGAATTGCCTGTGTGGAACCTGGCTAGAACGCACAGGCTAGCACACATTACACTACTGTTCTCGTCTGAAAAGAGAGGCTCTAATCTTAGGAACTTTGTCCATGGCATCACAGTGGAGCACTGGTTCAATACCGACCAGGTAAGGATGCTACCTACTGAGTCAGCTATTCGCAACTCTCTACCATGGACTTCTCTGTAAAACATCGCATGTGACAATTATAGAAAAAAAATTGAGATAATACTTTACTGTCTCCTGTGGGTTGAGGAGATATTTAATTTGTACAGGACTTTGAGATACTCACTAGTCTGACGGAGGACACTACAGAAATAGTAAAAAATACCAACAAAACACAAACTTAAATGAGTGGTCCTGTACCACCTTAGAGACTAACACAAAATTTACATTTATATGCAGCCTCTTGCGCCATTCATCTGAAGAAGCGGGCTGTGCTCATGAAAGCGCATGATACTAATATATATGGGGTAGGCAAGATACCTCCTCGCAGCCACCGGATCTAGCCCCCAGACATCCAGCCAGGACCCTTAGGCACGCAGCAGCTGCTGTTTTAAGCACAGGGCTATGTCGTGTGATTCCCTGCTCTGGAGGGAAGGGGAGGCTTTGTGTGGTGTCCCCAACCCCAGCCCAATTCCCAGCTGCTCTTGGCCAGAAACAACCCATCAATAGGAGCTGAGAGAGATTGGCATGGGGGAGGAGAGCAGTGTAACCCTCTCCCCCTCTCAGAGTTGAGAGCCAGAGAGAGAGAACAGCCTGCAGTTTTAAGCAGTCTGGGGCTGCATCAGGCAGGGAACCCAGGCGTGCCATGAGGATGCTTCAGGAATGCTGGCTGGGGGATGCTTAGGTAAGCACCTCCCAGCCAAAACGTGCCTCTGGTACCCCGTACCTCCCACACCCCGATTCCCTCCCCCAGGTCACCATCCAAACCCTCTGCACTGCCATGCCCCAGGTCACAATTCCCTCCCAGAGAGAATTGTGTACTCCTTCCTACACCCCTGCCCTAGGCCAGACTCCTCTCCTGCATCCTGACCCCCTCCCAGACCCTGCACCCAAATCCCCTGCCCTAGGTCATAACCAGCACCTTCACCCAAACTCCCTCTCAGGCCTCACCATCTCATGCACCCCAGTCCTTTAGCCTGTGTGCCCTTCTGCACCATCCTAGACCCCACACCTCATTCACAGAGAAGTGTGGCTCTTGACCACTTTCCAAAGTCTTGGGGAGTGGCCCCCACCAAAAATTATTGCCCACCTCTGCTCTAAGGTGCTTCAGGACCACTCCTTTTTAAAGTTTTTTTAGGTTACAGACCAACATGGCTACCCCTCTGAGACTACAGAAATAGTACGTTTGACTATCCCTACTCTGGATGTCCCTAATCCACGAGTGTCCATGTTACTGAGGAGGCAGCGGGTCTGCACACTGCCACTTCCTCTACCCCACAGCTGGGGGGGAACAGCAGCATGCCGAACTGCTTCCCCTGAGGCTTCTCCCTGCCACTCCCACAGCAGAGTCTGGGAGCAGTGCGGGGCACGGAGCCACAGGCAGCACCCCACCCCCACCTCCAACACCCAGACCCGTAGTGCCTTCACTGGCCCAACAAAATTTTTACCTTGTTTTCCAGGATTGCCAGATCAAAGTTCAAGTGTGTAACATTTTACCTGAAACTCAGCCCTGACAATTTACAAGTATGAAGCAGTGAACACACACAAAAGGTAATGACAGAGATTTGCCTTGTTCACTGTGAATATCAAGTGACATGCTTTCACATGCCTTGTGTTCTCCCACTACACACTAGGCCAAAGTCTCCTTTTTCAATTCCTGGTTTTAAAGCTGTCTGACTACGTATATTCCATAATATAACTATCAGCTTTAGGCTGGCTCACTGTTGATATGCACTCACTATGGTCCTGCCAGAGAGTTTTTATACCTCTTATCAAAAATGATCTCGTTTGGTGTATATTATACTGCTACACATATGGGTATCATGGATTCATGCTTAGAGCAGAGCCATTCTCGTCCTCCTTGCGACACCAGCTTTGTTTCCACTTGATTAATCAGTGCATATTCATTTCTCGTTTGTCCTGTAAGGAACTTGATGGTGTGTCAGGCCACAGTGCATGCACAGAGATGCCAACAAATGAGGGGAAACCTTTTTTTTTTTTTTTTTTTAAGGATACTGACGCCACAGTCATTAAGAGAACCACGTGCTATTTGTGACTTTCTGTAGCAAAGACTCAAGGTCTGATGTAGCTGATCAGCCTTCATTGTGCACATTTGCGATAGAGCTGTTCCGTTATTGGCCAGATTCAGGTGGTTGCTGCTCCATGCTTCAGATGGACCCGGGGCGTGGTGGCAGTGCTACTGGCCCCACTCCACTGGTGTTGTTCAGAAGAGGAGGGGTCAAGAGCTGGGAGAGAAGAGGCAGAGTGGGGGTAGGACAGGGGCCAAGCAGAGGAGGGGGTTGTCCTGGGCCCTGCCCCCCTCCGAGGACAGCCTTATTATGTATTAAATTACATGCATATAACAAACAGTCTCCCCCTTGAGCACAGGGTCTCACACTGAACGAATAAGAGGAAAGGCTGCCATGCTTTGGAATAGATTTCAGTGTCACTGCAGTCCTGCACTCCTTTATCAACTTCTCTAGGACTACAGGAAACTCTTGAGATGTGACTGACCAAGTTGCGACCACCCGCACTTATAACAATTTCTGTAAGTGTGGAAGGGGCCGAAAACCCACAACATACATCCTCAGCCCATATTTATGACAGCGAACAACGCCCATCATAAATGAGGGTCCAAGTTACGATGCCCTCGACTTGCAACTCTTCCCAGGAACTGATAACGTTGCAAGTCAGGGGCCACCTGTATGTAGTTGGCTCCCAAAGAGCACTCATTTGCAGCACCGATTTAATCAGTCCTCAGACTTGTCCTGAAGGTTCCAAGGTGAGTGGAATGTTTGGCTACACAAAGCACTTCAGCTCACATGGTTTAAGCAGCTGGCAAGGTTGCCAAAGAAAACTAAGGCAGCTCCCAAAGTCTCCTGATACCTGAGACTGTTTTGATCAACTAAACACAAGCCGCCAAGTGCCTTTGGCTGCTCCTTGCCTTTTTTTGGGGGGTGAGGGGAGAATTCAACCAGGTTTAAATCAGAGGATGACATCAAATGGGGGGTGGAGGGTTTGCAAATACAGAAGACAATAGAACTGCAATGTGAAGGGGCTACTACAGGTTGCACCTATAAACCGGGACACTGGTCTGCAGGACCAGTTCTAGGATCAGAGACCTGGCTTGCTGCAGGGGTGAAGGGAGCTGGCACATGGCCCAGCTGGGCTGCAGGGAGAGCCAAGAAGCCCAGCACATGGCCCAACTGAGCTGTGGAGGAAGGGGTAGGAATCCCAGAGTGCACCCACCTGGACTGCCTGGGGAAAGTTCAGGAGGGGTAGAAAGCTAGGTGTGTTACCCAGCTGGGCTGCAGGGAGAGCTAAGAAGCCCAGTGGAGTGGCAGAGCAGGGGGTGGGGCCAGAAACGACCTCCCCTGGTCTGACAAAACCCCTCATCCAGGCCCAATCAGGTCCTGAGGGTGCCAGACCAGGGAGGTCCAACCTTTACAAGAGTGAAGCTGGCAGCAATGTTAATATTTATTTCTACATCTAGAGAGGAGGGATATATGCATAAGTAGCCTTCCCACCCCAACTGAACATTAAGATGTAAAAAGTGGACGCTAACAACAGGTCTGAAGATTTCTGGCTACTGGAACAGAAGGCTGAGGTTTGGATTTCCCTGCTAGTAATCTCCACAGATCTCTAGATGCTTACCACCTCACAAACCCTCCTTCACAGCAGGAGTCAGCATAAAGTGAGGCAAAGCAGACAAACTAGAAAGACGGGACATCAAACTAAGGATGTTAAATTGCAGTTATCTGACTAATCATGTAGTTGATACAAATTGTATCAACTATGCAGTTGGACCGCTCTGCAGAACTGCAGATAGGGTAGCTCCTGAAGCCAGCTGGAGCCAGGACTGGTCAGCTGCCAGGCTCTTACTACATTTAAAATGTGTCCCAGACCACTGTGAAAAGGGGATGCTTGACTCCCTGCTGGGACCCCCCCCCATGGACAGAGGTGCTGCCAGAGCAGCCTCCACTATATACCCTCCTGCAGCAGCTCCCCACTCATTTAAGCGATTACTCAAACTTAACATTCAACCAGTTGACTGATTAAATGGTATTTACATCCCTAGTGAGGACAGTGGTTTGTTCCCTCGCAAGTCAATGTGGCACTACAAGCTGATGAGATACAGAATATGCAGTTAAGAAATTCCATCCTTTAATCTGTTCAGTCTAGTGATCGATTACATAGGTTGCCCAATGTATTACTACAATCCAAGAGATACCTATACATGGTCAGTTTTACTAGGTAAAACAAGTCATTTGCCTGCCTCAGCCCCTCCTCCCTCCCAACTGATTCTGGACAGTTCAACAAAATTGCTAACAAGGTTCTGATGCGTGATGCATAACTGGAAACGGAGCTCTGCTACAGCTTGGATTTGACAGCACTGACAGAACTAAAAATAGCCCTTGTTTGTGTTAATAAACTAAGTAGGTAAAACCAGGAGATACACACAGGGAATAGGACATGAACAGTGAGACTGCAAAGAAATAAGGTTATGTTGCACAGAAATGAGTATGTTTAGGGAGATTTAACAGATAAGATTATCATGGGTGTAGCAAAAAATGGGGATGTGAAAGCATAACAATGTACACAATTAACTAATGAGCCTGGGCTCATTGATTAACATGCATGGTTACATGCAGCCCCTTCTTCCCCCCACCCCTCTGCACTGCTGCCTCTGATTTAGAGGCAGCAGCACAGGGAGAAGTGGGGGTAGGCAGGAACCGGGGCACCTCCCCTCTCCCACACTCCTAAATGCTGAAAATGTTAGCAGTTACATGTTTACTCGCATAAACGCATTGTAATATCCCCAGTAAAAAGTGATCTGCTTCTCCCGTTATGCTGGCTCAGAATGAGAACAAGGGATTACTAAATTAATAGATAATACAGAGATGAAAAGAAATCGTTCTTCAAGTTGACTTATAAAGTGGAAGAAATGGATGTGTTTCCCCTTGTTTCTTTATGATATAAAGTCTCTTAGAACTCTTTCACTGTCATTGTAGATTAAATAAAATCAAGTCTGCCTTAGTTTTACTGGAGGTCTCCTTGAAGGGCTCAATTTTCAAAATGATCTGGACAAACGAAAGAAATTGTCTGAGATAAATAGAATGAAGTTTAATAAGGACAAATGCAAAGTACTCCACTGAGGAAGGAACAATCTATTTTACACATACAGCATGGGAAGCAACTATCTAGGAAGTAGTACTGCAGAAAGGAATCTAGGGGGGTCATAGTGGACCAGAATCTAAACATGAGTCAGCATTGTGACACCTGCAAAAAAGCAAACGTGATTCAGGGATGCATCAACAGGAATGTTGTGAGCAATACACAAGTCGTCATTCTTCTGTTCTACTCTGCGCTGTTTAGGGGATATTAAATATCAGTTAACTGAATAGTCAAGTAACCTCATGAATTCTTATCAGTTAGTCAACTATTCTATATCGCCCGGGGATGGCAGCCAGTGCACTCCGGCCCAACTCTGGAGGAGGCCCCTGCCACTCCATGCTGCTGCCTCAGTATCAGAGGCTGCAGCGTGGGGTGCCAGGCGGGAGCGAGTTTAAAAAACAGCTTCCCTCACTGGACCTGGTGAGAGCTGGGACTGAGCCGGGCTGCCTGCCCGCCTAGCTTCTAATACACTTTAAATGCAGAGCTGCAGTGGGGGTAGGTTCCAGACCTGTCGCAAGCCAGGACTGAGCTGGGCTGCTAGTCAGCCTGCTAAAAATGTACTGGCAAGAGTGGGGGAGGGAAATGTGTGTAGTGTATAGCATTAATCAATAAGCTTTGGAAATATTCAAGCATCCGAATCAGTATGGAAGATCTCAAACTAACAGGAGGAGACAGTACAAGTGGATATTAAGCTGCGTATGTAAAGTGTTTGCCAGTTCAAAGTTTTTAGGTCAAAGTTCAAAGCAGCAGAACATGGAAATAATTAACAAATTTCATAAATTTTTAGAGAAGACTTTGTGGAATGAAGCTTGGACTGGTGTGTAATATATTCCAGGGGCACTGTCAACCACTGTGTGAACTAATTTCTTTAGCTATTTATTATACCATCTTAAAGAGCGGTGGAAGATTTTTAAACCAAATGTTCTAGGTGAATTTACACTTGTTTACCTTTTGCATTTCTCCAACATGATCACCTAAATGCAAAGTCACTTTCACCTTGAGGCTCTTAACCTTGCAAAATTTGATTTCCAATCACAATACTACAATGGATTTTTTTTTAAATTAACATTCTGCTTTATTGTTCATATGGCTGTATAAACAAAAATTTTAAAATATATAAATGTGGGGCAAATTTTAATTGATATGGTAAGGAAAATTTCTCCTCTGTTTATAAGAAAAACTTAAACAATGAATAGTCTAGCAGCACCTTAAAGACTAACAAAACATGTAGATGGTATCATGAGTTTTTGTGGGTACAACCCACTTCTTCAGATGAATGGAATATTAAAAGTCCAGTTCCCATTTCCTGTTTATTTCAGGAGAGGGGAAGAAAGGGGGGGGGGGGGGGGGAGAATAGTGAATTAAAGCGTTCATGTTACATGAAGCTGATAAAGACGGTACAAATTGTTCTTACGTACCCCCTGTTTGGTTGGTTAAGTCTTTAGGATGCAGAAGGTAGGTATCCAGGTAATTCATACTTTTGTGATGAGTCCCAAACTTGTAAATGAAGTTATGTTCCAACGCTTCTCTGTGTCTTTGGCTTGTGGAATTGGCCTGAAACAACAGGGCGACTTTGAGATCCATTAATGAGTGCCTTGGCAGGTTAAAGTGTTCTCCAACAGGTTTCTGCGTGTTGCCTTTTCGGATATCTGATTTGTGTCGATTAATCCTTTCCTAGTTTTGGCCAATATACATGGCAGAGGGGCGTTGCTGGCATAGATCACATTAGTGGATGTGCAGTTAAACGAGCCTCTGATCACAGAACACTAGAACTGGAAGGGACGTCGAGAGGTCAGCGAGTCCATTCTCCTGCCCTCATGGCAGGACCCAGTACCATCTAAATCATAGGTTCCCAAACGGAGGGGGGGGGGGGAATGCACGTGAAGAAATTCTTGGGGGGGGGGGGGGAAGCGGCAGACCTGAGGTGACCTAGCCCGGCCCATAAATCCCTCCCCATAAAAGAGCCCAGTCCGTCCGGTAAAAAAAATTCAGAAAATACCATGTGAAATGGCTGGTATTTTCTGTTTTTCCTGCCTTGGGTGTCTGCTGGAACACACGCAGCTTGGGCTAGTTGGGGGGAGAATGGAGCATCCCGGGCAGAATTCAAAATGGCTACCTTAAAAGGGCAATGCCTGCTCTGCTCTTAAAAGGGCAACTTTTTGGGGGGAAGGGGTCAACAACTTTTCCCCTGGAGTACCATCACCTTTTTTATATATATATATTTTTTTATATATATATATATATATATATATATATATATATATATATATATATATATAAAAAAAAAACACAAACACATTGGTCCTGGGAATTAGTTCCTTCTCCCCCCCTCCCCCCCACACACAAATTTTGCTGCTATTTTTTGCCTCGGGGACCGGGAAGAGGGAGAGGACGTAAGGGTTTCTCAAAAATCAAAAAGGGCGTGATGCCGAAAAGTTTGGGAACCACTGGTTTAGACCATCTCTGACAGATGTCTATCTAACCTGCTCTTAAATATCTCCAGAGATAGCGAGTCCACAACCTCCCTAGGCAATTTATTCCAGTGTTTAACCACCCTGACAGTTAGGAAGTTTTTCCTAATGTCCAACCTAAGCCTCCCTTGCTGCAGTTTAAGCCCATTGCTTCTTATCCTATCCTCAGAGGCCAAGGAGAACAATTTTTCTCCCTCCTCCTCGTGACACCCTTTTAGATACTGAAAACCGCTATCATGTCCCCTCTCAGTTTTCTCCTTTCCAAAGTAAACAAGCCCAATCCTTTCAGTCTTTCCTCATAGGTCACATTCCCTAGACTCTTAATCATGCTTGTTGCTCTTCTCTGGACCTTCTCCAATTTCTCCACGTCTTTCTTGAAATGTGGTGCCCAGAACTGGACACAATACTCCAACTGATGCTTAATCAGCTCAGCGTAGAGTAGAAGAATGTCTTTTCGTGTCTCATAGTGGCTGATGTGGTTGAGTCCAGTGATGAAATCACTTGTGTAGGCAGAGTTGGCACCAGAGCTGATTGCAGGGGTGGGTTCCTGGATGATAATGATGGAGGTGTGTTGCATGGTTGCTGGAAAGAATTTTGTTTGAGGTTGAGGGGTTGTCTGTAAGCGAGGACTGGCCTTTTCCCCAAGGCCTGAGAGAGTGAGGAGTCATTTTCCAGAATAGGTTATAGATTGTTGATAATGCGTTGGAGGGATTTAAGTTATGGAATTCTGTTGTTCTCTCTTCTTGGCCCGTCTTGAAGTAGTTCATGTCTGGGTACTCTTCTGGCTCTGTCGATCTGTTTTTCCCCCACTTCTCCAGGTGGGTATTTCAGTTTTAAGAATGCTCTATATAGATCATTTAACTGCACATCATTGTTTTTTAAGTGTTTCAAGTTACGGACTAACTGGGCTACCCCTCTGAATCCTCTGTTTATGTTCTGTATAGTCACTTGGGACTTTGAAAACATTAGGGAAGATTACCAGAAGCAGCTCTCAGACACTTAAAAACAACCCTTTTCAAAGTACTGCATCAACTGATGTCTGAATGCCAGTTCTGCAAGAGTTAGCAAAAATATGAACAGAACATGGGATTGCTGTCTTACTGCTTTCTAGTGGAAGAGCTGTACTCGCTATCTATCACAGAGCAAGCTGTCTGGCTGAATTGACTTTCAAGAAACATTGCTTATTTTCACAGTGGCAAAGAAATTCAGTCTCCATAGCTACTGTTATACATTTTAGGTCCCCACAGAAAAAAAAAAAAGTGTGATTTTTTTACAGTATGTTCCTAATTGCTCCTATAACTAGTTTCAGTTCAGAGTTAATTTCTACAAATAATTTGTTATTAAACAGAAATAGTAGCACTCCTATTATGACTCAGTTACACACAAAAAACCCCACCCACTAACCATACAGAACACACTCTTACATCACTGTTTGAATCACAAAAAGTTAAATCACCTGCCATAGTAATGTTCCAGAATCAGAACAAAGTTATTTTGTCACTACATGCACAGAGGTCAGTGGTAAGCCTTCCTGACAAGTCGCAATTAGGACAACACTTCTAAACATTTTCATAAATATATTAGCTTAGCCTACTGGAGACTTCGCTAGTCCCTTAGCAGCATGTTCACTAAGTTGTCATTGCAGTTAAAGAATGATACTCTAAGTTATCCTCTAGCTCCCAGAGACAATATAAATCTCAGCCCAGGTCTACAGCGGGGCAATATTGAACTAAGATACACAACTCCACCTACATGAACAGCACTGCTGGAGTCAATGTAGCTTAGGTCGACTTACTACGGTGTCCCCACTGTGGGCAGTCAATGGGAGAAACTCTCCTCTTGACTCCGGTACTTCACTGGAGTGAGAAGAGTAATGATGTGAAGGTTTAACCAGATAACTAGTAAGCTTCACCTTTAATGGATGAGGCCTAATGGTTAAGGTTAACTGGGGGCGGGGGGAGGGAGGCGCGGAGGGGAAGGGGGAAGACTGAAGCAGCCCCCTGCCTGCTGTGAGTAGGGGACTGCTCCAGCCTGTGGGGGGCCTGCCACGGATAGAGGCTGCTCCAGCACAGCCCTGCTTGCAACAAGCCTGGGTGTCCAGCAGGAGGGACTGTTCTGGCCAAGATGCTAGAACAGCCTCTGCTACAGGCAGGGGCTGCTCCAGAGTCCCAATCCAAGCAGTCTCTGTCCAGGGTGCAACGCAAGCAGGGACTGCTCCGGTATCCTGACTGGAGAACCCCTTGCCTGAGGATGGGGAGGGGGAGGCAGGTGTTCCAGTAGAGCAGAGAGCAGATTGGTTAACCAGTTAACCAATATGATTAGACAAGATTTTACATCCTTCGCGATCAGCAGTGGATTTAGTGAGTTTCAACCCCTGGGAGATTGATCCCCACAGTGGTAAGTGTAGACAAAGCACAAGAACATGTTGCACAGCCGGTCTGAACCGCTTCCTGAAAGTCAAAATGAACATTCTGCTTAAAGCTGAAACCTGTATCTTAAAAATCCCAACAACTAAGTTACTTTAAGCCAGGGGAGTCCAAACTTTTTTCAAAGAGGGCCAGATTTGATGAAGTGAACATGCGTGAGGCCCGACCATTTTGCCTGACATTCTTTGAACCATTAAAATTAAATGCAAATTAACTATTTTATGCAAAGTTTATTGCAAACGACATACTTTTCATTTCGTCACATGGATCACAAATCTAAACAGGTGTTAAATCACTCTGCCTTTCATATCTGAAGGCCAGATGAAAAAAAAATCCAGGAAGCTGAAATATATGTCAGGAACATTGTAAAGTACATTACATATTATTGGTAATAAAGGTTGTCTGTCAACTTTTAAGTTCAAAAAATATGAACAGGAACATAACACCAAGTATACATGTTGTGTCCAAATATATTTATAACTGATTTAGACCAACTGACATTAACTGAGATTTTACAATGTATTCATCTCAATACATATGGATTCGTTGGGGGCCTTAAAAGATAGATATTGCCAAATTACCTGTGGGGCCATATTAAACCGGAACACGGGCCGCAATTGGCCCGCGGGCCTGACTTTGGACATGCCTGCTTTAAGCAAATGAAGTTTTTGATGTGGCAACTTTAAATGTTGCCATTTGAAGCCATTATTTTTCCTCTGATGTTGTTTATTCTTGTAAATGATAGCATCATTGTTTCAGTCTTCAAGTATATTAGTAATTTACTGTAGCAACTAAAAGCAAGAGAGACAAAGCTCCAATCTCTTCCTCATCAACCCCACACATTGACTACACAGATATCTTTGCACAGTTTAAGTAATATCTGAACTGCAGAATGAACAAGTCCCATTTGGGGGGGGGGGGGGAGAAGGGGACATCTGTAGCCCAGGCACATAATGAGCCAGTGCATACACATGATGAAGGAAAAAATATTTTGTTAAGGGAACATCTGGCACCCACTTTCCTAAAGCAGTTGTAAAAATATGAAGAATTATGGAAAATATTGCTGCATTGAAAAGCACACCATCAGATATTGCTGACAATCTGAACAGGCAAACTCTTTCATGATTTATAAAGAACCTAAAAATTACATAAAATAGAGGAACTGGAAAAGTTTAGCTTTTCCTGAGAATACAAGTCATTCTATTAGAGTAATCAATGCATATCCATTAGCCTGATGCACAAGAGCATTTTTGGGGAAACATAAAGATGCTTCAACTGCTTGTAGAGCCCTGAAAATCCACAGATGTCCACAGTCATGTTTCCAGGTCCTGGACTGGATGCAGATACAAACTGTCCCCCCCACACAGGGCTCTAACGACACTAAGGAAGTATTTAGGTTACAAGACAGAATCCAGAGGACAAGAACGATAAACAGCTACACAGGCTGAAATATCTATAATCCAAAGCAAAGCAACATCCTTTATCTGCCAAATGATAAAGATTTTGAACTACTAGCAGCACCTTCTCAAACACTCTACACACAATTGATATTTCAGTGAAGCATCATCTTTCCTCCTCCCATCCTCTGGTTAAAATGGTGTATTGATGCCAAGAGGGGTTAATATACTAAGGTTTCACCTCTAAAGGCCAGAGTTCAAATCACAGCTTTTAGGTCATAAATGAAAATACATCTGTTTCATCCTAGTCCCTAGTGGACATTTGTTCATACTGCAAAACAACTGCACAGCTTAACATGACAGACAGACACTTCACCAGAGAGGCTCAGGATGGAAAGAGCAGCAGAGCTTGAGGGACAGAATCGAGTGAGATACAGCAGCACAGTTGTGCCTGGCAAGTTTGCCCAGCATAACACCTGCCTGCACGGTGCCTAACTGAACCCTGTTTTCAGTCCTACGCTTAAACAGGGAAGCATATGAAAAGTTCCACACCTTTACCCTGCTCCAGAACAGCAAATTTTACCCAAACACTCCAACACTTGAAAGCAGAGTTCACCCAGACAACTGGAAATATAGGAAAAATATCCAAAAGGGCGTTTGCTCTCTGAATTGCCTGACTGCACACGAATGCCCCCTCAATGGCCAAGTGAACCAAGGCCCGATACTCAACTCAATAGCAATTGTCCACATGGCTGCAATGCAATAGTATTGGAACACTGGATCCGAATAATTTCAACCTTTTAGGTACTGCTCTCTAGGGATATGCAAGGGGATGCTCAGGCCCCGCAAGGGGCCCACTGGGACACGGGCTGCTCTGGCAGAGCTTGGAGCTGGGAGTTTGCAGCAGAGCCAGCCCTGTGAGCTCTCCCCAGCCCAGATCCTGCTTTTGTCTGTTAACCAGTTAACTGATTAACCAGGACTGTACACACCTACAGCTCTCAGCATCAATAGACAGAACCCTATTAATGCAGCTCTTCTGCAAAGCTCACAGAAAACCTCCAGCATGAACAGAATGTCTCAAAGCCTTGGGATCTTTCATTCCTGTGAATAATGGATAAATCCGTTAAGCTAACACATTGTTTTCTAGCATGGAGGAGAGTACACAGAAGTGAGGCTGCAGGAATTCCTCCCTGCTGTTATCACAAAGTGCCCTCACTTATGATGGGGGTTCATCTTTGAAAGCTCTCAAGCCTAGACAGAAAGAGCTCTGCATTGCTTTTGGTACCCTTCTCTGGTCTACTAAATCCATAAGCTGGAAATCTGCACCACTGAGGTAGTAAATATTGATGGCAGCAGAAGAGGAAGGAATCAGGTCCTGTAACTTCGACAGAGGCATAGCGAGGGTGTCCCCTCCCCCCCACCGTCATGTGGCAGGGCCCCGAACCTGGTGCATGGCTGAGCCTGAACCAGTGAGGAAGGGTAGGGGGAGGGGAACTTGTACCGCATCTTCCCCTGCCCCCTCCAGTTTGGGGCCAGGCTCCAGCATGCACTAACCCGCCAGCAGAGATGGAGGAGGGTCGGGCTAGGAGCAGAGAGGCAGGAAGGAGGCTCCAGCTGCCAACGACAGACGGAGTAGGAGCAGGCGAGCCGGGGGATGACAGGGGGAGCAGAGGGGGACTAAACTGGTGCCTCCCTAGCATGGTGCCCAGGGGCAACTGACCCCTCCAGCCCCCACGCTATGCCACTGCTCCCCCCTCCTGCAGATCTATCATCTTATATATGTGCAAGATCTGTGAGCGCCATCCCATGCATCTGCAGTTAGTGTCTGTGGTGCCTGCTTCTGTGGAGTGTCTCAATGCTGCCACATTCACCTCCAAAGAGGGGGCTTCCCAAAGCAGGCCCTTGCTGCTGATCCCCAAGGCATCCACAGGTCCAGTCTCCTTTCAATGGGCCCACTTCCCAGGGCTCATTGGTCTTGGATCTGGCTTCCATCCCCTCTCCAACCTTTGCAACTGCCCAGAGGTGCTCACCTTCCGCCTTATTCATTCCCACCTCATTCACCCCACAGGGACAGTCTCTACCTCACTTGTCCTAGGGACTATTTTACCAAGACGTAATACAAAGTTTCTATGTAAAAGGACTCAATACAAAGCTAAAAACTTCAATGAGAGAATGATTAATATAGAGATGTGTCTACATCTGTTGCAAGGAGACACCTCTGCCTGCCTCCACTCCCCTCCCCCAGAGACTGCAAAGCAAGGGACGGGAAGGAAAGGGGCTGAGGCCCATCCAACAGGCCTGAAGCAGTCATGCCCAGAGCCATTACCCTGTCCATTGCTGGGGCTGTGTTGCTTCAGGGATGCTGAAATGCAGTCACCTCTGGGGTGGGGCTGGACAGCTGTTTCACACCTGCACAAGAGGTTTCAGGCAGGGGGCAGTGTGGGCTGCCTTCCTGCAGAGCCCCCCATCAGAACCGCGGTGCCCTCCTGGCTAGGAAAAGAATGAACAGGAGGACTGGAAATTAACCCACCCAATCCCACGTCCCCTAGGCCTCAGCTGATGTGTCACGTCCAGTTTTAGGCGCCACATTTCAGGAAAGATGTGGAGGAAGTCCAGAGAAGAGCAACACAAATGATGAAAGGTCTAGAGAACATGAGCTATGAGGCAAGGCTGAAGGAATTGGCCTTGTTTAGCTTGTAAAAGAGAAGATTGAAAAGGGACGAGAGCAGCTTTCAAGTATCTAAAAGAGCATCATAAGGACAAGGAAGAAAAACGGTTCTCCTTGGCCTCTGAGGATAGGATGAGAAGCAATGGGCTTAAATTGCAGCAAGGGAAGTTTAGGTTGGACATCAGGAAAAACTTCCTGCCTGTCAGGGGGGTTAATCACTGGAATAAAGTTGCCTAGGGAGGTTGCGGAATCTCCATCACTGGAGATATTTAAGAGCAGGTTAGACACCTGTCAGGGATGAGCTAGGGCAACTCAACTTTGGAAGCCCTGGGGACGTCACTGATACTCACAGAACATGCTGAGGGCCTCAATTTACATGTGGTTGCATATTTTTTTATATATATATACACATACACATACATACACACACACACACACACACACACACACACACACACACACACACACACACACACACACACCCCTTCTTTTACACTGGCAGGCATAAATACAAAGATTAAGGTAAAACTACACACCACCACATAGGCCCCATTTAAGTCAGTTCTGCTGATATTGGTAACATGCAACATTTACCCAATTTCCACCCATGTGCATCAGTGGGATTTTGGTGCCAGGCCCCTCCCTCAAGTGAACTGGGGATCAGGTCAGGCCCTGTTCTCTCCCACACTGTGGAATTCCAGGGGCCGGGCCCTGTGGTGCCCCTAGGCAGGTGTTGCAGTGCGAGGGGAGGGAATTAGCTAGGTCTGAAGCATTCCCCCCACAGGGCTCAGGAAGCTGGGGGAGGGGCTGAGTGGATAGGAGAAGCAGGGGCAGCTGCCGGGTATCAGTCTCTGCCCCTTGTTGCCATTACTTGGGTTGCACTATGGGCCGGCGGGCAACTCCCAGGACTGTCTCCTTTGAGCTGGGGTGGCTTGATCACAGCTCGAGCTAGCCAGGGTGTGATGGCTGAAGTTCCCCCGCCCCTTCCCCTCGGTTGTTCCCCACATTAGCCAGATTACAGCGAGCTGGGTTATGCCGGCCTATGCTGCGGTCACATCTTCGCTACCTCTGTAGACAGCTCCTGAACCACTGGAAACTGAGCTTCTAGTTCAGCCTGTTGTGAGACCTCAGGCATGTCGCAGCCCCCACCATGTTTCCCCAGTTGTAAAATGGGAATAATACTTGCCTCCTTGGGAAAGCCCTCTGAGTGCTACCAATGGGAAGAGTGAGGGCTGGCAATGATTAGCCTTGCCTTGGTCATGCGGGCTTGGTACCGTTCCAGTGGGCAGATGGTGCCGTCAGTTGCTTGACAGCGCTTTATGTTCATATGAAATCAAGTGACGTGGTCCAGTGACAGGTGGGTGAGTGGCCAAAAGTCAGTGGGCAGGGAACTGGGTGCCAGGCAGCGGGTCACTGGCAAATTCAGCGTACGGGGAAGGGGGCTCCCCACATCTCAGCTCCCAGCATTTGCAGGCAGAATTCACAAATGACAAAGCTCTTCTCATCTCCCTGCAAGCCAAGCCATCACTTTACTCCGAGTCCATAACATATATGTTGTTCCTTGCCTTGGCTGGGCACTGCTCCAGGGCGGCCAGGCTCTCCAAGCCCAGAATCACAGAAGTGCCCAAAAAGTGGGGTTGGGGGGCACAAGCACCCCGACCAGAAATCCCCCACCCTGCTGTTCTTGCCCAAAGGCCCCCCCCCCCACACTGTCCCTCCCCCGCAAAATGCTCCTGAGCTACCTCTTCCTCCCAAGACCCACCCCCTACTTGCACTCTCCCCCTACCATTGCCTGCCCTTACATGCCTCTGGCCCTCTGCCCCCGACCTGCCCGACCCTGGGCTGTGGCTGGAGACTGGCAGGTTTTCTACCAGCTGGTCCCAGAGCCAGGCACCCCTAGCGCCTCCCCCAACCAAATCCCCCTCTTCCTGAGCCAGGCACTCTCAGTGCCCCCCCCCCAATCAAATCCCCCTCCCCCAAAGCCAGGCACTGGAGGAACCGGATGGGTAAGTTAATCTTCCTTTTAAAGAGACTCCTCCTAATGCCCTGCCGGCTGACTCTGCTCACAGTGTGTCAGAGTCACACGTGGGCCAGGTTCCAGCTCACTGACCTAAGCACCAGGTGGGCCTGCACAACGTGTGCTCCAATCCCACCCTGGCCCGGCACGCCCCCTAGTGTGGCGCCTAGGGCAGCTGCCCTTCCCTGCCCTCCCCCTTTGGTACGCCTCTGAACTACCACCTCTAGCAGGCAGCCCATTGAGAACTTTCACTGCAGGTTCCTCACTGCAGCTCTCCTACTAGCAGGTAGGGACCAGCACAATACACATTGATTTGCTGATCTCCTCTTAATCTGTCAAACAAATGAGAAATCAAAGGGACAATAAAAAAAATATGCTTTTTTTCCCCCCTCTGAACAATGAGCTATATATACAGGCAGTCCCCGACTTACGTCGGATCCGCAGTTACGAACGGGGCTCCCCCGGAGGACACGGACTGCGGGACCTCGCGGTCCTGCCGCCCGTGTACTCCGGGGCTTTCTCCATGTCTCCCTGGTCTGCAGATCACGAAGACGCGGAGCAAAGCCGCAGGGGGGGCTTGGGCAGCGACGCAGCCCAGGCACACCTGGGCTGCCTCGCTGCCCGAGCCCCCCCGCGGCTTTGCAAAGCCTCGGGGAAGCCGGCAGCGGGACAGCCCAGACGCCCCGCGGCTGTCCCGCTGCTGGCGTCCTCAGAGGCTTTGCTCCCCGTCTCCCTGGCAGACCAGGCTTTTCTCCAGACGCCTGTGGCAGAGCAGCTGGGGCGCTGCCGGTTGGTCCCGCAGCGCCGCTCTGGGCGCTACTGGACCAACCCGGCAGCACCCCAGCTGCTCTGCCCCAGGCATCCTGATTCAGCCGCTGCTGGTCAGTTTCAGCAGTGGCTGAATCAGGACGCCTGGGGCAGAGCAGATGGGGTGCTGCTGGGTTGGTCAAGTAGCACCGAGGAGCGGCGCTACTGGAGCAACCCAGCAGCACCCCAGCTGCTCTGCCCCAGGTGTCCCCAAGTCAGCTTCTGCTGAAACTGACCAGCGCTGACTACAGGAAGCCTGAGGCAGAGTTGCTCTGCCCCGGGCTTCCTGGAATCAGCTGCTGATCAGTTTCAGCAGCAGCTGACTTGGGGACGCCTGGGGTTCTTAAGTTGATTCTGTATGTAAGTCAGAATTGGCGGTCAGTTTCAGCAGCGGCTGAATCTGGACGCCAGTTCCGACTTACGTACAGATTCAACTTAAGAACAAACCTACAGTCCCTATCTTGTATGTAACCCGGGGACTGCCTGTACTACCTGAACTCTTCCAGTGATCAGTGGCATATACCATACTGGCTGTTGCTATAGATGTCAGATACTTTCCACATTTAGGCAGGTAGGGCTAACACAAACTTTTTTGACTGAATCGATAGTTCCTGACTGTCCTCTCCCAGGATGTGAGCGCTTTGCGCTGAAACAGCCAGCTATGGGAGTTCAAAGACAAGAGCATTTTCTCTGTAAAACTGCCTTCATTTCATGGTCATGCATGCATTAACTGAAGAGAAAGCAGCTGCATGGGGCAAAAACAAAGGAGAAGACAAAGCATCATAATGGAAGTGATTAAATTAAGTCTAAACGCATGTGAACTTGAATTAAATAACAGAATATGCCGAATTAACATGACATTGACTCTAATGCCATGTTTATGATGGCAATGTAAGACATAATTCAACTGTGAAAAATTTAACTATTGTGGAAGCAAGCCAGTAAATTAAGAATTGAAACTAATATTGAGAACTATCTTTGGGCTTAACTCATGCTAACAAAAACAGAATACACAACCACAGCTTGATTAAGGAAAAGGCCAAAATATTAGCCTGGACTTTTCCCAAAACTTAAATCAATACTGACAGATTCAGAAGAGGCTGTTCCTCTCACTTTCTTGCATGTTTCTTCTCTCACCTTATCTAAACCTTCTTAATTTATAAACAAGGATGAGATTTTCTGAAGTAGCAGCATGTTCCAAAAGGCATAAGTGATTTAGGAAAGGGGAAGGGGATGAGGGTTCAAGTGCCCTCCAGATTTTAATTGCCAGAACCTGGTGTCCCCACTCCTCCCTACTTCTCATGGCACAATTTGCCTCTGCCCTGAGGCAAATTATGGTTTTGTGGGGCCCCCAGGGCTTGCAGTCCCCCTCCATTGCCTCATACTCCCCTCACTCCTGCCAGGGAAATGAGTTGAGGGCATGGGGGCTTGCCCTGCCATGCCTGGCACTCCTGCTGTGGAGCGGGGTTGAGGCTTGGTGGCATGCTCTGACCCTGCTCCCAAACAGGTATGGCAGGTGAGCGGAAGGGGTCAGGACACAGGGGTATCCATTTTTCCTGTTGTCCCCCTACCAATTAGCCAGGGCTTATGAACCAACCTCATTGGCCCAGAGGCTAGTCCATCACTGCATGTGCGTGTTATTATTCCATATTAGTTGAATCCTCCATTTAGGTACACAGTAAGAGAAAACGTAAGAAATCATATCAGCCCCCCTTGATAAAAATATATTACCGACAGAAGTGGGGTTGAAAACTGAACTGCTAACAACTTGTCCTTAGTCAAACGGAAAATAAGTAGTAGAAACAGAGGGCTGCATAAGAAAGAGAGCTGTGGCATCAACTCTCTCGGTGATTTCAGCATTACACTTCAAAAGTCCATGTCTACTCTGACGCGTGCATGGCAAGTGCAGAGAGGATGTGAGAGGTTACTTGATCAGAATTCTCCACTCGTTTATTATACCCACTGTACCATTTTACACCCACTTTCCATTGGTATTCATATTTACACAAGGGAAAGGCAGCAGAGAATTAGGCATTAACCCAATATTCACAAGCAAAACAAAAACAAAAAAAATGATGTGAACGACTAGTCAACTGTCCAATAAGCAAATGTTTATCAGACAGTCAACACCCTAGTCGACGAGTAGCTTCCCTTCCTCTCCCCCTCTATCAGAAAGAGGCAGCAAGGGGGTGGAGAGCAGGAGGTGCTTCGAAGTGGCAATGTTGCGTGGAGCCCGGGGTCTGCCGCTTTGCAATGCTGCATGCAGCCCAGGGCCAGCAGGGAGTACACAGCTGGCCCCAGGCTGCATGCAGCGTTTCAAAGCAGCAGTGCCTCATGCTGACCCCAGGCTCCATGCGGTGCTGCCATTTTGAAACGCTGTGTGGAGCCTGATGCCGGGCTCAGAGTCTACCGCTGGCCCCATGCTCCCTGCAGCACTTTTGCCTTTGAAATGCAAATTGCATTGACTATTCGATTAGCCAATTAATTGAAATTTAACATTCCTATTTTCATAATTTTGTCAGAGCACAATAATATTTCCAGGGATTAACACTTTACCATGATAGCCATTAACAAGGCAGATTTACTTTGTGAGCTAAATGACAGCTTCTTGTGCAGGTTCAGGACACATTTTTAACTCCACATAAAACAAAACAGAGGAATTTTCTAGCCAGGGAGCCTGAAAGGTAGATGATAAAATTAATTCAGTCACATGGGTCAGTAAATGTTCTGAAGGAATAGGTGGATATTGTAAAACCAATACAACAAGCCACTACAAATTAAAAACAAAAAACCTGTGTAGCTTTCATGGAACTAATGACAGATGGCAACAAGTTTAAGGCTTTAGTGGATATGTAAAGAGACACGAAACATCTTTCAGCTAGGATTAGCAATTTTGTTTAAGTAAGATATAAATCTATTACATTAGGAAGTAAGATTAGGACTTAGATGCTTAAGATATTGGGTAAATATTTATGAACAGGTTTGACTGTTCTCCCCTCACTCCTATGCCACATGAACCTTACCAGTTACCCTTACATTGGAATAGTCCTTTTTGGCCATTTCCCTTTTTTTCACCATTATTTTACCTTCTCTTTTTAAATTACACCAGTGCTAGGAAATGACTGGAGGACAGGGAAGAGGAGCCATACATATACCCTCTAAGGCAGGGGTGGGCAATAAAATGGTAGTGGTTCACCAGGATTAGTCCCTGGTGGGCTGCCGCCACTATGTTTATCTGCGCCTTCACAGGTATCGGACGATCACAGCTTTCGCTGGCCACAAATCGCCATTCATGGACAATGTGAATGGCAGGAAGAGGCATGTCCTGGGACACCGCTTCTCAACACTTGGGAACAAATGGCAATTTGTGACCAACGAGAGTTGCGATCACCAGATACCTGTGGAGGTGCAGGTAAATATAGCAGTGGGGGCCCACCAGGGACCGGAATTTGCCCACCCCTGCTCTAGGGTCATCATACCCAAAGATGAGGAGACAAATGAAGAGTGCACACTCCAACAACTATTATTCTCCCAGAATTTCCACAGCACCCATTATAATCCTCTATCAAGTACTTGAACAAGCTGCCAATACCTTTCACCTTCCCAAGATTCAGTTATTGTATGAAAAAAAGCTGATTGCTTTTAGGGATAAATCAAATGTTAGGGTGTGTACACAGCACTCTAAACTCGAAATTTGCGCTATACAAATTGCGTATCATGACATTTCGAAATAGCA
Organism: Pelodiscus sinensis; assembly: GCF_052426305.1. Classification (NCBI taxonomy): domain Eukaryota; kingdom Metazoa; phylum Chordata; order Testudines; family Trionychidae; genus Pelodiscus; species Pelodiscus sinensis. Next base: position 20,555,470 of record NC_143071.1, read on the forward strand.
TATTATTTTGAAATTTGGTGCTGTGTAGATGCACCACATTTCAAAATAAGCTATTTCGAGCCATCCCTTATCCCTCATGTAATGGGGTTTACCGGGATGACAAAATAGCATGCCTGTTATTTCAAAAAATATTTTGAAATAATGGGTGGCTTGTGTAGACATGGGGTAGCTATTTCAGGTATCTTGAAATAGCTGTGGAGTGTAGACATACCCTTAGACCCACATCAACCTGACAACAACCCTTTAAAAACCACTGGTTTTGCTATTCAATAGAGTTTCAGTACAGTTTCTCTGGCCAGTATGGACTATGGGTGTTAAATATTGATTAATTCAATAGTTGAGTAACCTCATGAACTCTTATTGGTTAGTTAGTCCCTGGGGGCAGGACCAGAAGCAACACGGGATGCCAGGTGAGAGCTAGTCTGCAAGGGGAGTCAGTTTAAAAACCGGCTTCTCTTGCAGACCGGCTGCTTGTCACCCTGTGCTGCTGCCTCTGATACAGCAGTACAGGGTGGCAGCAGCCTCTGTCTGGGGGGGAAGGGAGGTCTTAGTTCCTGGACCCAGCGCAAACAATGGGAGCCAGTATACATGGGGAGTCACTTTGAAGTCTAACTTCCAGCATGCAACAGCTCCCAGGAAGCCACCTGCCACTCCACGTGTAACCACAGAAATTTTACATTTTAACATCCCTAGCATGTAACCGCTGGAATTTCTCAGTGGTTACAAGGTATCCAATTGCCCTCATCTTAACATCCCTAGTAAGCACCTGTTCCCTCTAATCATTTCCATCCATGTACAGATTTTTTCCATCCACGTGTGAAATAAATTTGTGCACACTGAGGCATGTGTAAATGTGCACCATCAGTAGAAACAATAAACCTAGCTGTGAGTTCTCTGATAATCAGATGGGCGGCATCTGAATCTTTCAGAGTGGCTACACAAGCGCACAACTTACAGGGAATACTGGTAAGTACCCATCTTTTCCCACTGTTATTCATGCTATAGATCTGTTATAACAGGATTTTCACAGCACTGTGAATTCAAGGTGGGAAGCAGAATCGTCCCTTATGTACTTTATTTCAGAACGTTTACATCTAATATACATTTCCTCCTCTTTCCTGGGGCATTAGGGTGTGGAGAAGACTACCACTAAAAATGGCACTGGCTAAAGACTGGATGATCCAAATATCAATTTTTTTGAGTTTACAAATGATGGCCACATGGCAGAGCTCAGTACTGAAGACATGATCACTCTGTCCTGTGTACAATACTAGATCTCAGACAAGGCTCACAACTGAAAAACAGAAGGGGAAGCAGAGAAGAGAGGACAATCTCCCCTAAAAGTAACCTGGGACACTTGCTGGGAATTAGAGAAATCAGGAGGCAAAATGTTAAGTTGGATATTTAAAATAAAACATTGACCTTCCTTTTAGAAAAACTCTGGCTGAGCTGCCTGATGCAGGCAGAACTGCTGTGGTGAGGGAGGGAAGGCAGAGAGGAGCAGACAGGCACATCTAGAGAGTAGGGCATTCCCCTGCTGCCCATAGCTTGCCAGTTTGATTTTGCCCTCAAGTGGTAATCAAGCTGAAGAACCTATGTAACAGATCCATGGTGAAAAAAAACTTAAGTCTCCATTCCGCTCAGAGAAGTCACCCTAGATATGTTAGTTATAACCACACTTCCACTCAATGCTACAATCAGTTCATTTAAGCAGTGACTAAGATAGATTCTTAACACCTCTTGGATTCTAGGAACACCTTGAAGGTATTAAACATCCTTCCAGAAGCTAATGACCCATGAAACTGGGCCCATCTGGGAAAGTTACACATTGCTGAATACATTTATAATACAAAACATTTGAGCCAATCTTCCAAAAGTTGTCTTGAAAATTTACTAGACCAAACAGAAGTATCCTTGCCTATTCGTTAGTATTTTCCCCATCCCAGTCATGAGAGTTTACTTGCTAGTCTGAAAAAGTTACTCAAAGAAACAACCTTGGCAAAGGTGATCTGAGCGCCAGAATGAACAAGGATAACCCCTAAAACCTGAATGCAGACTAACAGTATAGTGGCAACTTGCTACCTACACAGCATGTGATCCAATGTGCTATGGAAGTCATGAAGGAGGAGGAATATGCCCAGAACAGAAATTTGTGACTGTCAGCACTAGCATTTTCAAAAAGTTTCCTAAAATTAATACTTCTCAGGTACAGTTTCATAGATGATTTATTACCATTCTGTCTACCCTGCTCAGACCAGATCTAACAAACAGTGATTAAACACATAAGTCCCTTCATTTTCAGATTAAACCATTTTTTACCAAAAAATTCTGTTTTAAAATTTTTTTTTTTTTTTTTAAATTTTCACCCTTCTTTTGTATCACTCAAATATATTAAAAAACTCTTGTTTTATCAGGAAATAAAATGCATTGAATTAGATATATGTATTAAGAGAATACATAAGTCTCGGTGCATACACAAAGCTGCTTGTTGAAGTTTGGCTATGTATTAGTCTAGAAGACATACGCGCATTAACAAACAGGTAGAACTCTGCACAGATACAAATTTATATCCACAGAAATAAAATCGATACCTGCAGAACTGCAGGGCTTTCCTGGGAACCATAGTGGGGAAAGGAGCAGAAATTGGAGCCAGCAACCTGTGCCAGCACCACCCTCCATCCTGTCCCCAGGCCTTCCACACAGCTGTCTGAATCTCCGGTCCAGTGGCATGCCAGTGAGCAGGGCTCTACAAACAGGTCCACACGCAAGCTTTGAGGTGCCTGCTCATCTGAACACACTGATGAATCTCACCCCTACCACATTCACGTTTCAAGATGTTAGCTTACTAAAATGGGAAGAAAATAAAAATCTGTATCAATCTGGCCCAATTATTTATAGGCTAATAGTTCAAATTAACCATTTTATTTGAGGATTAGACATTGTTTCCTTAAACTCACAGATGGCATTGTGTTTTGAGTGCTGTTTAAGTTCTGTAGCAAACCACACTGATGAACAGAATTCAAAGTATACTGAAAACTATTTTCCTCTGTCCACCAAAATAAACCCTGATACTTACCCAGAAACTAATAATTTTTGCACTGATTTTCACCTGTTTCTGTTGCGGTAATAAACACTTAAATTCCTGGGGGGGGGAGGGAGAACACAAAACTGAAAACTTTTAAATGCCTTACTAACACATAAGCAACTCAATTCCTTTGGAGCTCTCAATAAGCCAATACTACCCTACTGAAGTAGTATGAGTAATGGTGGGACATCTTTGCAAAGTCTCAACTGGAAAAGAAATGGTCACAGAGGTCCTGCGGTATTAATGTTTGGAAACTGCTTTGAAGATTGAAAGTACTATGTTAAGTGCAAAGTATCGTTATCAGCAGAGAAACAGAACCCTATTTCTTAAAACAAAAATGATTCACTCATATAATCCTCTTTAATTCTCAAGAAAATTATAGTAGTGCCTTTTGAAAAGTAGGTTAAAAAGAGTCACCATGGAACTAATTCCAACCCCTCTAGCATTAATGCATTTTACTCTCATTAGAAGCTTAATCTTCCACTGACTGCGATATAAATACTGCCCAGTTATTTTTAATAAAAATGAAGCACACAGGACACTGGAAAAATCCCCTGCTTCAATCTAAGGAACAGAGTTGAGGCCTTCTCTTTTACCTGGTGACCAATTAGCCCTCTATCCTCCTTGTCTTTGCTTCTCCCTGACTAGCCTCCTTACCATCCTAGAGACCCATCCTTCATAAAAAGAGCATCAACATCACAAGCAGCTACAGGAACTTATCTAAACAGCATTTGATGTGTGCTAAATGAGGAACCGCAAGAGGCGGAAATTTTATGCCATAAAATAGATGCTGCTTAATGGTGCAATGCCCTAGCCATTTAGTTTCTGTTCATCACCAAGAGGAGACATGAACTGGAGGCTGTGAAACAATAGCATTGCAAATGCAAACCGAAGGGAGTTTTTTTTTGTTTAAAATTTACTACTTTGGGAAAAAGCTCACAGACTCAAAAGAAGGTTTAGTCGGATACTGATTACTCCCTTCCCCTCCCCAGATTTCCTAGCTCCTGATCTTCGTACCCCTGGCTGCCTTCATACGGTTTGGCTATTTTGTACAGGGGAGTGGTGCACAAACTGTGACAATGAAAGCAAAGGCAATAATCTACAGAACTGAAGGCCTGAAGTTGGGACTCCATATGTAGAACCCTCAACACATGGCACCATTTTTAAAAGGACTCAGCACCCAGCAGCTCTGTGTGATGCCAAAGGGTGAGTGGATGCTCAGAACTTTTGAAAACTGGGACACCTGTTAATGTGACTAACCGTAGACACACACTTTTTTTTTGAAAGTCTTGGCCAAACACTTTAAAATACACAAGACATATGAGCTTTCCAGTTTGTGTTTCTGTTCTGTATCCACAGATTGTGTGTAGTTGCATCGAAGAAGTGGTAGAAACTAGAAGCACATGGCAAAAACCTCCAAAAAAAGTCTGCAGGTCCTATAAAGAAAGTGATATAGCGGCAAAGGCAGCATTGGCATTAGTTTTAATTATTCATTTGCTATTAAACCCAATGCCTGGCCTTGTGCAAGACACCGAAGGAGATGAGATCACTGCCTCAGATAGCTTATTAGGAGGGATGTCAATGTGTAATCAACTACAAGATTAAGAGATAAACCTAAAATTATCTGTTAATCTTAGCGACTGCACGCATTCCCCTCCTTCCTTACTGCCTCTGATACAGAGGAAGCAACGAGGGGAGAAGGGAAGCAGGGGCTGGTGCTAGGGGGCCCCTTAAAAGCCTGTTCTCCAGCACCGGCTCTGTGGGGCCACCTGCCCCTACCCATGCGCTGCCGCCTCAATGGAGGTGGGGAGGGAGACAGGGGAAGCTGCTGTGAAGCAGCCCCTATCCATGGTGGACCCAAGCTCCCTACGGACAGAGGCTGCTCCACCTCACACGGAGCAGCCTCCATCAACGGCAAGCATGGGCCTGCCGCAGACAGGGGTTGCTGCTACCCCACGCTGCTGTCTCTGTATCAGGGGCAGCAGGTCTACAGGGAACTGGTTTTTAAACTGGTTCCAATCATGGACTGGCTCCTGCCTGGCACCCCATGCCACTGCCTCTGGTGGCAGATGGCTCCCCAGGAGTGGGGCCGGAGCACCCACAGGACTATAGAACAGTCAAGTAACTGAAAAGAATTCATGCAGTTACTCGACTATTCAATTACCCAATATCTAACATCTCTACTTACTAGCTGATAAATGTTCCACTCCAACAAGAGGATTCTAATAATACGGAAGTACAAATACTTTAAGGGTATGGCTACACTAGCCACCCTAATTTGAACTAGGGTGGCTAATTAGTCATTCGAACTTGCAAATGAAGCCCGGAATTTAAATATCCCGGGCTTCATTTGCATGTTCCCAGGTGCTGTCATTTTTAAATGCCCAGTAGCTCGAACTACCTGCCCGTGGCTACACGCTGAATGGGCTAGGTAGTTTGAATTAACACTCTTAATTCGAACTACCATTACTCCTCCCTTGCAAGTTCGAACTAGGGTGGCTAGTGTAGCCAGACCCTAAGATACTTAATATGAATTATTACCACCCATATGGACAGGGAAAAGCAATTAAATTGGATATAAAGTGGATGATTTCTTTGTAGTCTTAAGTGATTTGTATTAAGAGCATAAGAATGGCCGTACTGGGTCAGACCAAAGGTCCATCTAGCCCAGTATCCTGTCTGCCGACAGTGGCCAGCACCAGGTGCCCCAGAGAGGGTGGACCGAAGACAATGATCAAGCAATTTGTCTCCTGCCATCTCTCTCCAGCCTCTGACAAACAGAGGCCAAGGACACCATTTTATCCCCTGGCTAATAGCCTTTTATGGACCTAACCTCCATGAAATTATCTAGCTTCTCTTTAAACTCTGTTATAGTTCTAGCTTTCACAGCCTCCTCTGGCAAGGAGTTCTACAGGTTGACTACATGCTGTGTGAAGAAGAACTTTCTTTTATTAGTTTTAAACCTGCTACCCATTAATTTAATTTGGTGTCCTCTAGTTCTTCTATTTAGGGAACTAATAAATAACTTTTCTTTATCGGCCCTCTCCACACCACTCATGATTTTATAGACCTCTATCATATCCCCCCTCAGTCTCCTCTTTTCTAAACTGAAAAGTCCCAGTCACTTTAACCTCTCCTCATTTGGGACCCGTTCCAAACCCCTAATCATTTTAGTTGCCCTTTTCTGAACCCTTTCCAAGGCCAAAATATCTTTTTTGAGGTGAGGAGACCACATCTGTACACAGTATTCAAGATGTGGGCATACCATAGTTTTATACAGGGGCAGTATGATATTCTGGGTCTTATTTTCTATCCCTTTCTTAATAATTCCTAGCATTCAATTTGCCTTTTTGACCGCCGCTGCACACTGTGTGGGAGTTTTCAGAGAACTGTCCACGATAACTCCAAGATCTCTTTCCTGATTTGTCGCAGCCAAATTAGCCCCCATCAGACTGTACGTGTAGTTGGGGTTATTTTTCCCCGATGTGCATTATTTTACATTTATCCACATTAAATTTCATTTGCCATTTTGTTGCCCTATCACTCAGTTTGGTGAGATCTTCTTGGAGTCCCTCATAGTCTGCTTCTGTCTTGACTATCCTAAACAGTTTGGTATCATCTGCAAACTTTACCACCTCACTGCTTACCCCTTTCTCCAGATCATTTATGAATAAGTTGAACAGGATTGGTCCCAGGACTGACCCTTGGGGGACACCACTAGTTACCCCTCTCCAATCTGAAAATTTACCATTTATTCCTACCCTTTGTTTCCTGTCTTTTAACCAGTTCGCAATCCAAGAAATGACCTTCCCTCTTATCCCATGGCCATGTAATTTACACAAGAGCCTTTGGTGAGGGACCTTGCAAAGGCTTTCTGAAAATCTAAGTATACTATATCTACTGGATCCCCCTTGTCTGCATGTTTGTTAACCTCTTCAAAGAACTCTAATATATTAGTAAGACAGGATTTCCCTTTACAGAAACCATGTTGACTTTTGTCCAACAAATTATGTTCTTCTACATGCTTCACAATTTTATTCTTTACTGTTGTTTTGACTAATTTGCCCGGTATTGAAGTTAGACTTACCGGTCTGTAATTGCCCAGATTGCCAGATATTATTTTTAAAATCTGACCATCTTGATCTTTTAGCCTTCTTATTTGTAGGAATGGCTATCCTGTGACAGGGGAAGCAATACATGATTCGTATGCACTGTAATCAATCTCCTATAGGAGTAGCTGAATGGACATGACATAAAAGCCAAATTTTAACATTCTCCCCCACTACAAAATAGTTTGTCAGTGTCTACATCTGTAGCGTCTACAAATCCATTTGGTCTTTCAGTATTTTTTTTTTAATATAGATTTTCATTCCGTGGTTAAATGTTTAAAGAGAGTTTCACTTAGTCAGATTCTCTGTGGAGCCTGAGCAACATCTTAAAGCAATGATCCCGTAACTCTACAGTCTGGAGACAAGGCTCAATACAGCTTTTATTGCTGTACATACAGACATAGAATTCACACCATAACTGTGATCACACCTTTCTGGCTCATTCTTTTCAATGCACTGCTGGGTTCTGAAAGAAGACCCAAGATAAGCTAAGGTGGGGAAAACAAACTCAGAAATCAGTTCCGACTCTGCATTCAATTCAGGAGTGAAGATAACCTGGCACAAACAAACCAAGGATATTACATTCCTGTACTACAATGCTGAAGTGGCACAGTCATACCTCATGGTTACTCTGAAAGCCCCTCTGACAGCAATGTGAGAATCTCAGTGCTGCTGTACTTGATTTGGTACCAGTTGAAGATAAGAACTGAGTGAAAATTGGTTCTACTTTCTGATTGGCCAGGGTAATTACATGTAGCACAGGAGAAATCCCACTTCACATTTTCATGTGAACTGAGGTATTATTTGCCACTTCTATCCCTGAACTGTTGGAATATAGTTGTTAATCAAGCAACATGGACTATATTAGCCTCATGTAGCACAGACACTAATTGACAAGATTTCCCCCTTCCCCCTTCCATCCCTTCTTTTTCTGCTATTTATTCGTAACTCTGGATCCCTTGCTCCATTCATCTGAAGAAGTGGGTTGTGCCCACGAAAGCTCACGATTCCACCTATGTGCTTTGTTATTCTCTAAGGTGCTGTAGGACCATTTGTTGTTTAAGTTGTTTTCATGCTTTACTCAAGAGATAGCATCAGTGATCCTTGCCTTTATCATTTGTAAAGCATTTAGGATTAATCCTTTCAAGCAAAGCTTGCCAACCTGAAGAAAAATTAAATTTGGTGGAAATATTGTGCCTAGAGTTATCAGAACCTCTAAGATTACTATAGAAGAAAAAAGTTAGCAAAACACAACCTTATTTTTTCCAGTTTATTTGGTGCATTTGAGAGCAGTCTCTTAATAGACAATTTCGCTGAACAATGTTCTCTGTCTGAAAATACCCCTATAACCACCAACAAGGGAGCAGAAAACCCTTTATGCTTCTTAAAAAGATGGATTTATAAATGGACAACACTATTTAAAGGAAGTGAAATATGGGAAATTATTTTTTCGGAAGCTAGTCAATTTCATAAAAGTTGGTAGCATCCTCATTAAGGGTAAGTCTAGACTACAGGGTTTTGTCGACAGAAGTTTTGTCTAGACTACAGTCAGTTCTGTCGACAAAGCAAGGTGCTTTGTCGACAAAACCCTGTAGTCTAGACACAACCCTACATGCAATAACACCTTCTGTCGACAGAACTCTGTTGACAAAAGGCGTTATGCCTCGTAAAATGAGGTTTACCAGCGTCGACAAAACTGCTGAGTTCTGTCGACATTATGTCGATATAACTCAGTGGTAGTGTAGACGCAGGTATAGTTTTGTCGACAAAAGTCCACTTTTGTCGACAAAACTCTGTAGTCTAGACACACCCTAAGATGCTGGAACAGGTTGACTTGTCAAAAACTGAAGTCCCTGCTAAATAGGAGTAAACTTACAAGCAAAAAGCTGTGAAGGTACATGTTAGGTGTAACGGTGATAGCAGGCTCTTTTAAAAAAAAAATATTTCAAGTTGCCAGAGTTAAAATAAATACAAATCTCGCTTGCCAGTTCCTACTAGTTACTGTGATTTCAGAATCACTTTACTTTAAAAAAAAAATATTTTCTTCCTGCTTTTTGACTATGTTAAAGATAGATGCACACAAGTGGGCATAAGCGACTGGTGCCTGCTAAGGGAGAGGGTGCAGGGAGGGCCACCTATAGGAACAGGGAGGGGACATGAGGAGACACCCCATTTAGCAATTAAGATTTTTGCACGCATACAGTGGAAGCAGTGCACTTCCCAAATGCTACTTAGTTACCTATGCAAAGAGGAGAAAAACTATACTGGGAAACAGTAAAAACGAATTACACATTCAAATACTGTCAAATGCACAAAGCAAAACTGCAAAAAAATAGTCACTTGTCTTTCAATTCTAGTAATTGAAAGCACGCCACCATGTAATAGTAGGTACAAAGATTTCAGAGAGGAATGTTATTTTCTAAGATATGTCCCATTTGAAAAGAATGAAAACCACATGGTGGGAAGGGAACAATCAGAGTGGAAACAATGACACAGGTTCTTCCTAACCAGCATTTAAGGAAGGTGTTGTCAACCTTCAGAGCCTTTGAAATCCCCCAAGTAATTAAACAGTCAAGTGGGATGAGGCTTTTAGCTTTGCAAATGTCAGTTATTAACATTGCTCCTAGCGCCAACACAGACACCAAACATTAAAATTACGTCTTTTCTTTGACGAGAATTGGGATCTGAGGGAGGTATACGTAAAGGTGGTGGAGGAGGAGGAAAACTAGTGAAATCTTGTCCTCAAAAGCATCTGTCAGAAAAATTCTGCTGTTTGAACTCAACAGGAGAGAGAACAATTAAATGTTCAGAGCTGCTTCAAACTGCTTGTCTATGGCAAGCATAAAGTAAATGAAGGAGGATTTCTTATCAGGGTTTCAGCAAGAACCTCACTCACGTAGGCAAGTACTTGAATAGCTGATATGGATTTTAATTCTCTTCTATCATTCAACAAATGTCCAAGACTTTTTTTAATTTTTAAGAACTATGGGAATTTAACTGGAAAAAACAAACAATTTGTTAACAGTATGTCATGGTGAACACAGCTGATTGCTGCAGAATCAGCACTAGGAAAGAGATGCTGCATCCCTGCATTTCCCTGATTAATGATTATATATATTTTAAAAATAAAAAAGTGGACTCAATTTGGCATAATTATGTATGGATTTCTTGGTTTACCTATAATTCCACCATTTCCATACAATTCAAACTATATTATTTTCCTGCCCTTGATGTCTCAAAATAACATCCCCATGGGACACTGCTGGTTTCGATATTGCAGGTTACACAAAGTTTCATTTTTATTATAAAATATTTATGATAATCCTTGCGGCCTGCACTATGCTAAAAAGTTGTATCAGCATATAGCTATATCAGTCAAAAACGCTACACCTCTGACCACAGCAGCTATTCTGACATAATCCCTAGCATAGATATTAGGGATGGGATAGTGTAACAGTGTAAATGATTAACCAATGAGCCTACCACTCCTTCCTGCCCCCCCTTCCATGCTGCTGCCTCTGATACAGAGGCACAGCAGTGTGAGGGGAGAAGTTGCTCCACAGGAGTTGGGACATGTGGGAACCTGGCTTAACCCTCGAAAATTTCAGATGTTACACATTTACCAAAATAAACGCATTTTGACATCCATTGTACGTGGAGTTATATCAATGGAAGAAGGCATCTGTCATCATAGCTAGCTTCATTTGGGGGATGTGGTGTTCCTACACAATAGAAAAAAAATTCTTCTGTCACAAACTATGGGGTTATGCTTGCCTAGTTATGCAGACATAGCTATGCCTTAGTGTAGATGGGGTTCTCAAACTGGGGGTTGTGAGATTATTACATGGGGAGAGCAGCAAGCTGTCAGCCTCCACCTCCCAAACCCCAACACACTTCCAGTATTTAAAATCTCTCTCGCTATATAAAAACAGTTTTTCCTGTCAGGCAATAGAATGACATCATCACACCCTCATGCTCTCTGGTTGTGAAAGCAGCCAGAAAGAGGGGGGTTGGTGAGCGCAGCGAGCATGGGGAGCAGCACACTGGTAGTGTTTAATATAAAGAAAGTATTTAAATTTATAAGAAAGAGACCCACACTCATAGGCTTGCTGTGTGAAAGGGGTTACCAATACAAAAGTTTGCAAACCACTGGTCTAGACAGAGCCATATTCTCCATAGTGTAGCTATACCTTTTGTCTACACAGCCATAGTCAAATAAAAGTCCTCAGCTAGCAAATCAAAAGTGACAATCAAATCAAGGAGAAATAACTATGCAATGGATATTCATTTAGAGGGTTGGAACAGGTTATCTATTAAAGTTGATTCAGCTTTTCGCAGAAACTGCAAAAATTCCAGTAAGCTCTTCTCCTGTCTCTAACCGCTGTGAATGTCAGGTGGTTCCTCAGAAATCCCCAGAGAGACCAATTGAAATGTCAGAAGCAAGAGAGGGTTAGGTACAACTTCCCCCACTCAATAAAAAAACAGTATTAATGGCTTAGGGTATTACATTTGTGTACCACATCAAAACTACAATGCTGCACAACGATCAGCATTTAGTCATGGTGCCTGACAAGAAATCATACTTATGTGACCCAGAACCATCTATCTTTACCTTTTAAAAGCGAAACACTCTATAGTTATGAATTCCTAAACAGAAAAATATGTCGGCTGCCTTTGAAGATGGAAGGCTTCACAGGCCCTTAATTTTTCAACTATCAATCACAGTTACTATCACATACAAAACTCTAGCTATGATTAACATCCAAATAACCCATACTACATGATCTGAATTAGACCAGAGAGAAAAACTGCAAAGCGCAGACGGTTAAAGGGTTGCTGCATATTTGTCACAGAAGAATCTCCTCCAGTTACCCCTTGCTAATGGGATGGCAAGTGCATTTTCTACAACTAGCCAAATACCCCAGAATTTAGGATGGAGTCCACAAAGATTATTCCATATTCTGCAGCCTTAACCTCCTGAAGCTAATGGGAGCTGACAGCACCCCATACCTCACAGGACCACACCATTTACCACTGACTCATTTACAGTAAGAAGCAGAGATTCCTCCCTAAAGAGATGGATCACTTGATAATTGCCCTGTTATTTTCACTCTCTCTGAAGCATCTGGCACTGGCCACCACCAGAAGACAGGATACTGGGCTAATTGAATGGCCCATTAGTGTGAACCTATATAGTTATTCTCTGAGCCATCCTGTCCATAGGATGCTCTGGGGCAGCTGCCCCAGGCCTCGCGCTTTGGGGGTCCCTGCAGCAACTGCCCCAAACATACCATGGATGGGACAGTTCTCCATATAAATGTTAGCCCGCAGCCTGCTGGATGATGGGCAGCAGAGCAAAGCAGGTTTCTGGGTTGCTCTGCTTCCTGCGGCTCTTGCCGCTGTGGGGAGTGTCTGTGTGTGGGGGGGGGGGGGGTCCAACCCCTGAAGCCACCCCACACCAGGTCCCTGGTAATCCCCCAGGTCATGTCACTTGGGGAAGCGATCTTTGGAAAAGGGGTGAAATGTTGGGTAAAATCCCATTTAATTGTTTAAACCCAGCGCGGACAGTATGTTTAACCAACTAAAGGGGATGGGTGGGAAGGGTGCTCAAGTAGGCTGGAGCACCCCCGCTGGGGTTGGACTAGAGTTCCCCATCCTAGTGACGGCCTTGGTCACAAAAATAAAGTTTGATATCAACTACAAGTAGGATAAAAAGACAAGACAACATACTGACCTTCTCTAACTGGGACACTTATTCCCCACAGTGCAAATACAGAACCACAGTGGTTTAAAAGTTTAAGTCAAAACAGATAAGTAAGGGGCAGGATCCAAACAAATAAAGGAAATTTGAAATGAAGTAGGACTCATTTCATTATGAGGTGGCAGAAAACTTTTTTTTAATTCATGAGTCAGCACTGTAAGAAATTATAGCAATAAGTAGTGGGAGGGAATATGGATATAATAGTGTAGTTGACTAACCAATTATCTGATAAGCAAAAGCTTATAGGTTAATACTATGGACTACATGCATGTTCCTCCTGCCCCTTGCCAGTACATTTTTTAGCAGGCAGGCCAGCAGCCTGGCTCAGTTCTGGCTTGCGACAGGTGCGGACCTACCCCTGCTCCGCATTTAGTTTATTAGGAGCCATGTGGGCAGGCAGCCTGGCTCAGTTCTGGCTCGTCCTGGGTCCAGGAGCTCAGACCCCCCTAGACAGGGCTGCTGCCACCCCACGCTGCTTGCCTCTTTATTAGAGGCAGCAGCACAGGGCGACAGGCAGCGAGTCCACGAGGGGAGCTGGTTTTTAAACTGGATCCCCTCACAGACCAGCTCCCACCTGGCACCCTATGCTGCAGTCTCTGATACAGGAGCAGCAGCGCAGGTTGGCAGGGGGCTCCTTGGGAGTGAGGCCGGAGCACACTGGCTGCCAGCCCCATCCCCAGTGATTATAGAATACAGTAAACTTCCAATAATCCGGCACCTTTAGGACCCAGGGGGTGCTGGATTATCAGATATGCCAGACTATCAGAAGGGGGGCTATGAGGGGTCTGGAGTGGGGTGGGAGGGGATGCCACCCCAGACCCCTCATAGCCCCCCCTTACGATAGTCAGGCTCTGCCCCAGGAGTCCCTGATTCAGCCGCTGCTGGTCAGTTTCAGCAGCAGCTGAATGGGGGAAGCCTGTCTGGCTGCCCCAGCACTTCCGGGTTCCTGATGGTGCCGGACCATCAGGAGTCCCGGAGCATTGGATGCCGGACTAATGGAGTTTTACTGTAGTAGAGTAACTGATAAGAATTCATGAGGTTACTCGACTTTCTAATTAACCGATATTTAACATTCCTAGGAGGGAACAGCAGAACTGTGTGGTATGGAAGCAGACACAGACCTACAATGAGATTTCAGGAGTAGCTAGAGAAAACAAGGCTGATCAGTCACTGAATTAACACTTAAGAGACTTGCTGGTTAGACTCTGTTTCAGTGCAGTTCCGAACAGAACAGCAGCAACAACAAAAAAAATTAGAGCAAATTGCAGCACTAACTCAGCTTCACTAGGAACAGAAAAACTTCCAGTACAATTCTATCACTATGCCTTGACCTTGCAGTTGCAGTCCCGGATCCCCATAAATTTCTTCAGCTTCCTCCTCACCTGCACAATAAGAAGGATACGCAATACCAGTACTACTAGGAGGCTACATCCAAATGGATTCCCCCCACCCCTTACCATAATCCCATGCTGAACATAATAATTAAAAAAACAAAAGAGCACTATTCTATTAGTCATTTAAACCCATCTTCCTTGGCATGAAGATAGATGCAGTAAAAGACAGTATTGTGCCTCTTTCACTACTGATGGGATCAGGCACTGTCTAATGCAGGGGTGGGCAAAAGGATCCGACCTGCGGAGGCCCTGCTGCTCCCCTGCCCCCAGGCCAATTACGGCGGGAGAGTGCGCGAAGCCACCTCCTGCCCAGCTAGGAGCACATGGTGCTTTGAAGCGCTGCGTGCTGCTGTGGGGGGAGGGAGGGAGGGAGAGCGGAAGAGGCCTAATTTAGGGGCAGGGAAGCAAGGGAAGTCTCCCCCCATGCCAGGGGCATGGACACCTTGGGAGATCATGGGAAAGGGGCAAAAGGCACTCCCTCATCCCCAGACTAATCATTGTCTGAAGGTGGGGAACCTGGAAATATCTTGGCCTTGCCCCTTCCGCTCCATGCTCCCACCCCTTCCTGTGCGCCCGGGGCCACTTCAAAAATTTCCAAAGTGACCCCCAGCAACAAATTATTGTCCACCCTTGTTCTAGTGAATGATTAGAGCACAGACCCAGATGTCAGGAGATTTGACCTCTTGTGAACTAAACAAACAAGCCTCAATTTCCCCCATTTACAAAACAGAAATGCCAGGATTTGCGAAGATTAGAGTCTGAAGACAGTAGCGAAATCTTGGGATGAAAGGTGGTAAGAGAAGGCAAATGAACCAAATCTAACTTGCATTTCAAAAATGTTTGTGATTACTTTTCTAGGAAAGTGACTGCTGAAACAATCAGACTCTGATGCCAGCCAGTAATGGCTCCATCTTTTTAGGAGGGCAAATTAAATATAATGTTCACAGAACAAGAATTATGTTCACTGTGAAGACCGTATAGCTGCAGCTTAAATTAGCAAGGAGGGGGATACACATTTTGCCACATGATTTCAAGAAGGGCTGAGAACAGCCAGGACATGAATGAGATGCATGCTTCCAAAATAGGAGATTTTGGACATTCAGCAATGGAGATTTTCAATTTTTTTCAGTGTCAGTATCTGAGGAGGGTGAGAAGGTAGGCCTAAAGGGAGCATAGAGAGGTAAAATATAAAACACTTGTGTGGATGACAGTCTAATGTCACTAGATGAAAACCTTGCTACTGACACTACTAGTGGAAAACAATTTAGGAAAATAACCATATTTAGGAATCAAATAAGAAATAAGCCAACCTAGTCTACTTTTATAGTGGTAGTGGTCCATAACATCTTCATCCGTCACTATAGGTCCTAAATTCACATTCTGTTGTAAAAGAATAATTTTACTAAACTTAATAATAATGCAAGCAATCATTTAAAATTTAAGCAAACATTGGTCTGCAATATTTATTGCCACAATGTATCAGCACAGGAAAGCCTAAAAGTTAGCTAGGATCAGGACTGAAAAAGATTACCTTGTTATCACTAACAAATTAGGAAGGTTTACTTTAAACCTGATGCTGTAGCTTTACGTTTAGAAGCCTAATTCATCCTTCTAATTCAGGTTGCCTAGTTATGTAGCTTGAGAAAAGCCTTGCAACTTTCCATACTGTATTTGCATAAGAAGTTATTTATTTTCTACTATTATGTTGCTACAAAAGCCTTCTTTGCCTTTCTGAGCTCTCTGGTGCTAAATGCACACATTTGCTAGCAATAATATTTTACCTGAAGTGTCCACATTTCCACACTGAGGCATAAGCCACAAGCAGTTTATACATGACCCTGATTTCTGAAGCACACTTACACACTGTGCATTGCATTAATCCATCCGTGTGGACTCTGCTACTGCCCATTAAAAGTTCCCTAGTGCACTTTAATGTTGGGCTGTTTTCAAACACTCCCCTAGTGCACAAGGCTATTCCACACAGACAAGCCCCAGGTGATTTGCTCATGGTCATAAGTGGTAAATGGCAGAGCTGAGAAAAAGAATCCAAAGTCTGCTGACTAAGCTTTGAGACTATTTCTAGTCCCTCTCTGTTGCAAACCTGACTTATTGTAAAACAGGCTTTCAAAAATAACGAGAAAAAGAGTGGGGGACTAATTTAATCTTAAATCCACGATTTAATTTTATCAGGTTTTAGGTAATCAAGTCATATACTTTCAAAGAAAGTGAAAGTTGCAATCTCAAAGCAGGAGGTTCCTTTGCAGATTCAAAGTTGTGTTAAAAATTACTCACCCAGGCCTACAATGGTTACTAACATCATAAACTAAAATGGTAATTAATATTTTCCTCTCTCTGCCACAATTATGTAGTGTTTACATTTTTGGCTCTCTTAGCTTGGTCAACAAAAGAGTGTCTATATGCCAGTTTAACATTTTGGTTTTGACCAACATTTTGGTTTTGACCTACTAACACAATGCACAACGTTTGAAGAAATACTGATAAGGAATATTATCTAAAAACTGTCTACAGCAAAATATTCCATGGCTAAACTTCTAGTGGTCTAAATTGCAGCCCACCTCTCATTGGTGGAGATTTTCAAATTAAAAAAAAAAAAAAAATCAATAGGACAATTAGGATATATTACCTGTATAAATCTTATACCTTCCCTGAAAGTATATTACTATAAAATGGAAAGGAAAGAAGTTACCCATTTAAGTCCTTTGAATTCCGGTAAGTTCATGTCTCCTGCATTTTCCATATTGCAATAAATATAATAGCCTTTATTTTATCATATCATGTTCAAATCCGAAGCCCTAAAATCAGGCTCCTAAATCCATATTTACAAAACCCAGGGAGCCTGTTTCAGGAGCTCCCAAATTAATTTGAAAACTTAATTTTAGGCAGCACATTTAAAAATTGTGACTGAATATTTTATTTGAAAAGCAACCTCTCTTGCTTAAGGACCAGAAATTTAAAAAAAAAAAAAAAGACATTTTTTTAAAAGCTATTGTGGATATACCTTATTCATTTTTATATACTTTAAACAAGATTCGCCATGTCTAGTGACAATACAGTCTACCTTTAGCTCTACTTAGTGTTATGTGATCAAACCAATTTCCACTACTGGAATTACAAATGCACTGCATTTTCCACAGACTTCTATTGCATGATATTGCGGAGGAGAGTAAAAGATTATGGTAATCGACTCATATTTTCACTTCCCAGTATAAAATTACATGCAGCCTCTTTTTGTTTCTATGATAGCACAGGCCTTCTCTTCTGTGAGACATCCATTCATCCCAGACTCTTTGTATTATGTTAAGAGTGGTCTTTTGTCTCCCATGTATTGTCAGTCACCAAGCTGTAGGCTAACTTTGGAAAGTGGGAAGTATTCTATGCAGAACCTCAAACACTCACACCTTGTAACCCTTAAATTTCAATTAAAGGTCAGAAATCAGCATATGCAAGACTGATAGGAATAACCATTCAGGGGGGAAAAGTGCAAACCCATGAATCCACTTTGTGTGTGTACACTATTATGTCACACTTGAAACCTTTAACTGTCCAAAGCTATTGTACTTTGTTAAAAACCCCAAAACCTCAATATAGGAAAGTTAAGTTGTTTCTTTTTAATACATAGTACATACTCTTCTCCACCAAAAAACAAAGAATCTATTACAAAGTACTCAGTGCCAGACTGAGCCATAGTGGCGCCTTGGGCAGCGGGCACACGGCGCATGCACAGCCCAGCCCCAGCACGGGGCACATGTACAGCCCTGCCCCTTGGTGTGCAGCACCCCTTACCACTTCAATCAGGCGCCCTCCATAGGTTGGCACCCCGGGCAGCTGCCCGGCTAGCCCCCCCTTAATCCAGCCTTGAAGGCACTCCTTAATTCACATTCATGGACAACGGCCATTACCAGAGTTTCCTGGACTTTTAAAGATTATTTTAAATGTAAACCAAAATCCCAATGAGACAACTAAGTTTTGATCTTCTCTATGCAGGCAAGAGCTGTGTCCTATCCAGGTGAGAAGCAAGGAGATTTAACTACAGACTTTAAAGCCCTTTGAAAGAAGATAAATATATTTCAAACCCAATAAAATTAGCATACATAAGAGGCCAATAATTCTTTCAACATGAGAGAAGCTCTCATAGAACTAAGCAATAATAACAATCCTGTACTAATGTGACCGCTGATACTAGGAATAATTGCAAGGTAAGTTTTCCTATTGACAAACAGCTGTGCCCTTTGTAGCTTACCATCTACACAGCCCCAGAGGCCTGCACGGCAATTTGTGGACAAGGCCCCTGCCCCTAGGAAGTCACAATCTAGGCACCTTTCTGTTATTTTAAGGGGTGTCTCTGAGCAGCGCATCCTATGCACTTATGCCAAACGTCATGGGCGCAGAGGGCTGGAACTAGGGGTGCAGGGGTAGCAGCAGCTCTCCTTGCCCTGAAGCGGTTTCCATCATCTGCCGGGTTTACAGTCTGGTTTAACGGCCCGCAGCGCCCCCACTCTACTCACTGTTCCAGCCCCTGAAGGCGGGGGAGGGGGCTGCATGTGGGGCAAGGGGCTCCCGTGGCCGAGGCGCTACAGGGAACCACCAAGGCTCGGGATGCCGGAGGAAGCCGGCACGGAGGACCGGGAAGAGGGGATTTCCGAGCGGCGGTCGCGGCTGCCGGGCACAACCGCGCGGGGGGCAGGATTCCGGGCCAGGGCGGGGGCGAGCCCGGAGGGGAGGGGGAGGCCTCGCGTATGCAAATCCACGCAGATGAGATGCAGATGAGCGGCTCACCTTGGTCTCCTTGACGTGCTGCTTGATGCCCTCCGGGTACCACTGGACCCGCACGTAGCCGCGACGCAGGGGGCTGGCCCGGCTCTCCTCGGCCCCGCCGGCCCCGGGGCCCCCCGACTCGGAGCCCCCCGAGCTGCCGGCCCCGGCGCCGCGGCCGCCATCCTCCTCCTCCGAGTCGGAGTCCTCGCCGTGGATGAGGCGCACCAGGCCGAAGCGCACCGAGCCCCGGTACCGGCCCGACACCAGGTCGTGCGAGAAGAGCAGGCGCTGCGAGCCGCCGGGGGGCGCCGGGGCCGGGGCGGGCTCTGCGGGCTGGTCCGCCATGGCTCGGACAGCGCACGGAGACAGCGAGCGAGCGGGCGGGCGGGCAGGGAGGAGGCCGGGCTGAGGCGCCGTCACTGCTCGAGGGCGGGGCTCGGCCGCTCGGCCCCGCCCACCGCCGGGGAGCCGGATGCTGGGGGTGGGGGAGTAGGACAAGAGGGGGGAGGGGAGATGCCCGTGAGAAAGACAGATCCAAGGTCCTAAGCCCTCTGCTCTACCCCCCCCATTCATTCTGATTTGTTGTCCCTAGGGCCCTAACCAAGACTGAAGGCTCCTTGTGCTAGGGGCTGGATGTACATAGGTGAGAGGCAGCGCCTGGCCTAAAAGAAGCGGAAAGTGCCCATTTCCCGCTTTCCTTGTCTTACCGCTCCGTGGGGAAGCCGCAATGATACCTATTGGCGCCATGTGCATTTTTTGCCTTCCCCACTTCAGTATTCTTAAGATTTTGTTTCAAGCAGGAAAAGGGTCTCAGCTAAGTTGTCAAAGGAGCCATTCGGAGTCTTTTAATCTTGTCGCTCTGGTCCATGAGTATCTGTAGCGTCACCTTGCAGCCCAATTGTAAGGCCAATTGTAAGACTCAGATCCCTTGCATTTTTAAAAGTCTCAGAGGGGTAGCTGTGTTAGTCTGTCTCATCTGAAGAAGTGGGTTTTGCCCACAAAAGCTCATGGTACTATATGTATATTTTTGTTAGTTTCTAAGGTGCTACAGGACTACTCATTTTTTTATAGACTCATATTGATGCTGCATCTGTATGTAATTCACACTGAACTGGAAAAGGGAATAAAAAAGACAGGTAACACAAACACTGTTCAAAGAACTCCTCTGGGCACACTATTCATCCTTCTCCAGCATCAACCTGATCTGATCTGATCTGATGTGCAGCCTCTCTATCCCAGCTTACAGACAGCAGTGGAGGGTTGAGACCAGTTGCGGCTCTACAGTCCTTTTCCTTTTCTCACCTCCCCTCTCTCTGCCTGCCATTGTAGAGTCAGTGCCCCATCTGCCCCATTAAGCAGGCTTTCTTGTCATCTGTGTTGTGCCTCAGATACACCCAACTTTTGGCCTGTGGACTATGACTACTCTTCTCCAACTCATTGTGAGTTCCTGGTGACAGGTGCACGATTGACTGGTTCTCCAGCAGCAACTTTACAGGTTGTGTAAAGCCCTACATAGCTTGGGACCTTCCTGCTTGAGAGACTGCCTCTCTCCATGGTCATTAAAGCCACAGGGACACTAATGGAGGTGAGCAAGCAGGATCAGCCACAGGTTAATTGTGGGAGCTACCAGCAGGCAGAGCTCTCCCCTTCGGAATTTACTCTGCACTTAGAGCAGGGGTGGGGGACCTGAGGCCCCAGGAGCTGGATGCGTCTCCTGGCTTGCCTGGATCTGGCCCCCGAGACTCAGGGCTCCTCCCCAGCACTGGAGAGCCCATGCTGGTGCTCCTGCCCCTCTCCATCTCCATATGGGGTTGGAGCACCCAAAATCTAGTAGCCTGGGCCCCACTAGATTCCAGTGTGCAAAGGGAACGTGGGGAGTATCTTTCTTCAGTGAGGGATTTGTTGTTGCTTCTTATTTGTGTGTGGCCCGCGACTGATTTTTCTGAGGGTCAGTGGCCCCAACCCAAAAAAAGGTTCCCCACTCCTGACTTAGAGCTACAATATCCCAAATATGTTGACCCTCAGCATTATAAAGCTTATCTGGGTTTGGTGGGGGTAAAAGAGCTTGACGAGGGCTAGTATTTGTGAGCAGGGTGGGATGTTAGGAGTTCTCTCTTTTGAGAGGTGGGTGTGAGAAGCGGCTGCAGTTTATAGGGAGGGGAGTTACCAAGTGTATGTTAAATTTGTTTAGAGCCAGCCTTTCCTCTCCCAGCCAGCTCTTGAGGCTTTTCCAAAAAGCCATTAGTCCCAGCTGTGGCTGACCTGTCCATCATGCAGCCTCCTCATGGCGTAAGGGCTGGGAGGTTGCGCAGGTCCTGCAAGGAGAAGGCAAAGTCCACCAAAGGAATTATTATATATTATTTGTATTACTTTAGTATTTAGAAGCTACAGCTGTCATCTAGGCCTCATGGATTGTGTGTAAATGAGTTCAATATTTGGATTCAAGGTCTTTAACAAGTTCTTTTCTGCGCTCATTGAGTTCACTGGAGTTAAATAGGTCCATTAAAGGATTTCAGTGGCCTAGCTGTGGATCCACTTGCAAAGGTAGCTTTAGTTCATTTAGGCAGGCCTGCAAAACAATATTCTGTCTGCCCCTTACTCTCAGAACCAATTTCCATGTACTAGAATCACATTGATGTGTGCAGGATTGGCTGCTAGGTGCTGTACAGACACGCAGTAAGAGACAGAGCTTATTGTCTAATTAGAGAAGGTAGACAAAGGGTGGGTGGCATTGAAAGGTCAGAGGACAGAGCTGAGATGAGAACTAGGTCTCCTGGCTCTTATCCACAGATCTGCAGAACCTGCCCAACGGCAGTCTTTCCAATGACTGTAAAAGAGATTAGATCAGGCTTGTAACTGCCAGGTGCCCAATGGGTTGGGCTCAGGATATCCAGAGTTTGCCTATAGCTCTGGGAATAAGACTAAAATTGTGGTTGCTTCTCTGGCACAATGGCCATCCATCTAATTAATGTAAAACTGATCAGTGCAGGACTGTGCATTAACCCAAGGACTAAGGACCATCCCAAATCTCACCATCTTCTCTCCAAGTGCCAGGTACATTTCATTGACTTTGCCTTCTCTAACATAAATGTACAGCAACATATACATAAAGTAAGTCAATACATTCCTAGCCAAAACCCTCCACAGCACACACTTCTCTCCCTGAGGAGACACTGAGAAACCAAATGTGATTGATGTTAGTCATGTTGCTTAATGCTCCTCCAGGAAGTGCATGATACTGTACTACAATAAGGAGGGAAGTTAGAATAGAATAGAGATTTCTGGAGCTTTCATCTGCCGTTAACAGGTGGTCAGAAGCTTCCCAATCAATGAGGAAGCATTATGTTGTTTGAATGCATGTGTGTAAATGAGTTCACTATTTGGCTGCAGGGGCTTTAACAAGTTCTTCTCTGAGCTCATTGGGCTCACTGGAGCTAAATAGGTCCTTTAAATGATCTCAGTGGCTGAGCAGTGGATCCACTTGCCAAGGTGGCTTCAGAATATTTGGGAAAACCCAACAGCTGAGAGTCTCAGCCATTATTTGAAGCTCACCTTGCAGGAGAGTAGCATCCCTTGGCTTGGCCAGGCCCAGGGACTGACTTCACTTTTTGAGGTTGCACAAAAGATTCTATTGCTAGAACATAACTTTGTGTGCATGTTTGTTCTAGGGAGCACATTCTGCTCCCAATAAGGCTTCTATGACTGCGGTCTAATGAGTGCTTTCCCCAGCGATCCTCTGGGTTTACCATGATGTGGCTGAGATCAGCACTCCAGCTCTCTGGGCCCAAGGCTCAGAGCCACTAGGATTCTTTTGCACAGCTCTGGCAATGCAAGGCGGCCATAAAACCATCTTAACTCACCACTTGGGAGTTCATCTGGTGTAGAGGTGTGGATGGGCCTGGAAAGGGCAGAGCCAGAGCATTGCTATGTGCCAGCTATTCCCAGCTGCCAGCATGGTCCTGGTGACATGGGCTGTAGGTTGTAAGCCTTTTGAGGCAGGGATTGGCTTTTTGTTCTGTGTTTGTACAGTGCCTAACACAGTGGAGTCATAGAATCATAGAGCTGGAAGAGACCTCAGAAGGCCATCAAATCCAGCTCCCTGCCCAAGGCAGCACCTAGTCCTTGGTCATGACTAGGCTTCCTACGTATTTCAATCATACAAACCCATAATGATCATAATAATAATCATTACTTTTGTTCTCATTTCTGCCTGGGAACAAAACATCCCCGGCTGTTTCAAAACCAGAGCACTGCAAAGGTGCAAAGCCATCTCCCTTAGGACCTTGCTGGGTGCCCCCCCACAGGCCTAATAGCCATTCCCTAAAGTGAAGAATCGTAGGGGCAGTTGTGGCTCCTAGGCACGGCTGGCTCTGAGCTTTCAGCATTAATCTTGATTCCATCACAATTTCCCATGTAACAACAGAGAGGGAAGCATTAAGACAGCAATTGGGAAAGAAATGTTAAATCTCTCCTGTATGTCATGTAGATACAAAATGTTCATTAACATGGAGAAGGCAGGCTCAGAGCCTGCTAACAACTGGAACTCCCATCTGTGTGGAACTCCCAACTCTAGAGCCCAGTGCCTAAAGATGCAGGAGATGGGACAATTGCTATTTATTTACACACAGAGCAAAGAGGTAAATGTCAGTGATAAAACACTCAGGCTATGTCTACACTCGCAGCTTTTTGCGCAAGAAATATGCAAATGAGGCTAAGCGTGGAATAACACTGAGCCTCATTTGCATACCTAATGAGCCGCAATGCCGCTACGCCGATTATTTTCAGGAATAACGGCATTGCGCAAGAGGGTTTTTCTTGCTCAAGAAGGGGCAGAGTAGACAGCTCCTTCTGGTGCAAGAGCCTCTTCTGCAAAAATGGTGGCTCATTAGGTATGCAAGTGAGGCTCAGCAATATTCCACGCTTAGCCTCATTTGCATATTTCTCTCGCAAGAAGCCCTGAGTGTAGACGTAGCCTCAGAGATGATGCTCAGTCTGCTCTTAGTCATTCCTAAGCCTCTTGCTTTGAGCTGACCATGCCCTGTAGAGGTCACACTTTTGTGATAGGGTGTGGAAGAGATGGGAGTGGAGTCAATTGTTGGTTTGCATATATGTTGCACTCATCTTCTGAGTGTAAACACTCCCCCCTCTTATTGGGCACATAAATGGGACAATTATGGGCCAATATTGCTCCTTTTGAAATTAGTGGCTGCGGGCTGGACCTGGATCTGATCTACCAGGGTTAGCACCTCGTGGGCCCTATTTCCTGTGCCTCTGCAGGTATGAAGGATCACAGCTTCCATTGGCTGTGGATTGCCAATGGGAGCTGCAATTGCCCGTACCTGCAGAGGTTCAGGTACATATTGTGGCAATGGCCTTTTAGGGGCTAATCTTGGTGAACCAGCACCATTTTATTGCCCACCTCTGTAGTGGGGCCTTTACCTTTGATGGCAGAGGAAGCAGGATTGGGTCCTTTAAGGAGGGAAAAGATGCCCTCCAGTTAGTGCTTACATCTTCTTACCATTGCAGGAAGGCTATGTCTAGCTGGCATGATTTTCCGCAAATGCTTTTAACGGAAAAGTTTTTCGGTTAAAAGCATTTGCGGAAAAGAGCATCTAGATTGGCACAGACACTTTTCCGCAAAAGCACTTTTTGTGGAAAAGCATCCGTGCCAATCTAGACACGGTTTTGCGCAAGAAAGCCCCAATCGCCATTTTCGCGATCGGGGCTTTTTTGCGCAAAACAATACCGCGTTGTCTACACTGGCCCTCTTGCGCAAAAGCATTTGCGCAAGAGGACTTTTGCCCGAATGGGAGCAGCATAGCATTTCCGCAAGAACACTGACAATCTTACATGAGATCGTCAGTGTTCTTGCGGAAATTCAAGCGGCCAGTGTAGACAGCTGGCAAGTTTTTCCGCAAAAGCAGCTGCTTTAGTGGAAAAACTTGCCAGTCTAGATGCAGCCGAAAGGTTTTCATGGTGCAACATTTTATCCACTCTAGTAACTCTTCCTAGTTTTCTTTCATCACACATACTAACAGCTGTGTGGCACAAAAAATAACAAATGGGCATAAATCTTGTCTCTCTTTGGACTCTGCCCTTCTGCTGAGTGATTATACTTTGCAGAGCAGTTTCCAGAATTCAGGATGCAAATAGACATTTGGGGACAAATAGTTGAATTCTGCAGCTAGCCAGAGTACCAAGATGTGCATTTTAATGGGACCAAATCAGGACAATTTGCTTACTTACATGGCAGTTGAGGACTATACACATTTCTGCACTGTACTTTTATTTGTGTCTCTGAGGTACTCTGACTTAGAATTCAACTTCTCATGCCAGTAAAAAAGAAATCCCCTGTGCTTTATGACTCTGGCCCCTGGGGTTGAGCTGCATCAAAGATAGCATGCAATTCAACAGCCTCTGCTCCTAGAACAGTGAAAGAAGGATGTTCTACTACTACATCGGAGTGGCTGGGCATTAGAACACCTGGATTCAGTTCCTAACTCTCCAGTAATCCTAGGTAAGTCAGAGCAACTTTGTACAAAAAGGCCATTGATTTGGGGTGTGTCACTTTTGTAGGTGCCCATATTAAGACATTGTAGGCCTGATTTTCAGACTAGCCAAGAGCCTGCAGCTTCCACATGCCCCAGTTGGAGTGGTGGTCTCATAGCATTTCTGAAAACGAAGCACATCAAAAAATGGAGACACCTTGAAATCAGTAGCCATTTTAGAAAATGGAGGCAGCTCCACATGCCCACGTCTAATACAATACTTACCTAAGGTAAAGGGGTGGTGTCAAGGTTTGATTCACTAATGTCTGTAAAGTACTTCTGGATCCTGGCCTGTAAGCTGTTGTCATCCTTGGCCACTGCACAAAGGTGACATGTAACATCAGGACAGGCCTAATATCTCTGGAGCCTGGACTCTACACTGATGAGTGCATTAGAAATGCAGATGGCTACCTAGAGAGGAGTAAAAGCCACGGTGTAAACTGGCACATTGTTGGCACAAACTGACTTTAGGGGAGCTGCTCCAGTTTGCACCAGCAGAGAACACGACCTGGACTTTCTACAATATTACTTTGTGTGTTAGTCCTCCAGGTCAAATTAATGGTGTACAAAGCCTAGGGCTCTCTCTACAAAGCTGCTCATGGGAGCCAGTCGTGCGTGCGCATGTGTGTTAGTTTCAGCAAGGTGGCATTTCACAGAAGTTGTTTACAATGAACTCTGATAGCAGTGGGAGCCTGCTATCAATGGGCAGCCTTATTATGAATAACATAATAAGGAAACAATGAAAAGCCAGTTTATGTTCACCATGATTTTGTTCCTCATTCCTCTTGCTGAGTGACTTATATTGACATCCTCTGTACCATAAGAAACGCTCTTATGCCATCTTGTGGCCATTCAATGGAAATTAGCAGCTTACTATAATTATTTACAATGACCACCTACAGCAGGAGGGCTACTCAACACAAGGCCCGCACAAGGCCGGTGAGCTGAGCCTGTATGGGCTTATGCGGGGCTCAACATGCAGCCCGCCAGATGGATCCTTTGAACATGGCCTCCATTGGGAACATGCTCCACAATGGTGAGTCAATATAATGGTCTTCTGTTGATATGCATTTTAGTAGTCACATTCCTGGACTCTCATTGCTCATTAAAAGTACTGCCATATGGGTGGAAATCAGGTAAATATTGCATTTTATTAATATCAGCAGAACTGACTTAAATAGGGCCTACGTGTTGTGTAGTCGTGCCTTAATCTTTGTATTCATGCCCATCAGTGTGAAAAGCTATTTGCATATATTTACGCATATATTTGCATGTATATGCAACCACACTTAAGTTGTGGCCCTTGGCATGTGCTGCGAGTGTCATTGTGGCCCCTGGGGCTTCCAAAGTTTAGTAGCCCTGACCTACAGCCAGGGTGTCCATCAGTTCTGAAGCAGTAGCCACTATGTGCTGGTCTACAAGCAGTGGAATGTCTCCGCTACCAGGCCTGTTATTTCAAAATAAGAGTCTGGTTATTTCAAAATAACTCCTGCTTTCCACAAGGAATAATGCTAATTTCAAAATAGTTATTTCAAAATAGCATCAGTATGGAGGCTCCAGTGCCTCTATTTCAAAATAACTGCTCCCCATAGTCATTCAGTCTAACAACTCCCCAGTGCTTCCTGGAGCTCTAAGTTGAGGTAGTGCATCCACATTAACAGAGCCTGTCTCAGGCTGATTTCAAGGCTTCCCTTAGTGTGGACATGCTATTTTGAAATTATTATTTAGGGAGTTATTTCCCAGTGTAGACATGCCCTATAGTGGCTACTGCAATAGCAAACTAGCCCCACTCAGCCAGCCAAATAGCCACATGTGGCTAGTGTCTAGCATGTTGGACACCATGTACATATAGCAATATGGGAAAACATGGGAGGGTAAATGGCTATCAGAGATAACAGGTCACATTATTTGTCTGGATGTTCCAATGACTGCATTTTAAAGGAATGTCAGAGGACAGGGATCCCCACTTACAGTAAGGATGACAGGTATTTAACTTCAAATTGGCACTTCTGAGGGAGCATCACTCTCAGAATTGGGATGACACATTTTAAAGGGTGGATGCTTTCAGTAAGTGGTTCAATATTCACTGATTTCTTAGGAGCAGAGAGAGACCCAGACACGAATGGAAAGCTCTTTAGTGCAAGGACTCTGTTATATTCCGTGTCTGTAGAGCACTGTGCATGCACTGGGCCCAAACTGTCTTCCCAGTGCCAACCTAAGTAGCTAGGCTGCAGTGACCCACCCTGCTGCTACTCTGGACATGACAAGAGTCCCACTCGAGGCTGCTGAGTAGGGGCAGAGCTGCTCTGAAGCCCTATTTCATCCTAATGTTTGGAGAAGTCTCCACCATTGGGGAAGAACTGGAGACTTGCTGTGGCACTGGGACCTTGCTTGGATCCTGCACTCTGTGGCATGCACCACCTGCTGGTGCCTTTTGACCCAACTCTGCCTGCAAAGCTGATTTAGGCCTACATAAGCCTCTCCACTCCTCTGTCACTGACAGCTTCACAATCATCACAGCTCACACCCATTGGCTTAGCAGGAGCTAACAACTCTAGTTCAAACCTGTCACCAAATAGAGAAATACTACGAGGGAAGCAGAACTACACACTATGTTAGGAAGCTTTTGAACGCTATGGCTATGTCTAGACTGCAGGCTTCTTTCAGAAGAAGCTTTTCTGGAAGAGATCTTGCATCTGACAAAGTGGGTCTTTGCCCACAAAAGCTTATGCTCCAATACATGTTAGTCTATAAGGGGCCACAGGACTCCTTGTCACTTCTGAAAGAGAGTATCTACATAGCAAAAGCGCATCAAAAAAGCGATCTGCTTTTTCAAAAGATAGCGTCCACACTGAATGGATGCTAGCTCACATTTCTTGATTACTACGGATGGAGTGGTCATCAGGGCGCCTGCGCTTTTTCCTCTTTCAAAAGAACTCCCTTTTCCCTGTCCACACGTGCTCTTTTGGAAAAAGGCTTCTTCCTCATAGAAAGAGGTTTGCCAACGGTGGAAAAACCCCTCTGCTCTTTCGACTTTTTCCCCAAAAGAACGTGATTGCAGTGTGGATGTAAGTGACATTTTTTTCCTGGAAAAACAGTTGTTTTTCCAAAAAAACCTCTGCAGTGTAGACATACCCTATATTATGTATGGAAACCACTAGTGGCAGGCTCAGCAGAATGGTGCAAGACTGAGTGACCAATGGAAGAGATTTCCCCTTTGACTCTTAGAGCTGCCCTTGCAGATCAGGACTGATGGTCCTGACAGCCTTGGTTGAGGCCTTTACTTCACTACTCAGGCTTTGCTTATTTCAGAGACTCAGACTGACAGCCCTCCAGCCAGATACTGCCTTCCAGCCTGTTGACTCAGTCTCCCTACTTGGGTATTTCTTCATGTATGTCAAGGGAGAGATTTAAACACCCTCCCTTTTTGTTCCTGGTGAAAGTTTGTAAAACAAACCCCTGAATTGGAAGCATGATGGATAGTCACTAAGCTTAATCCTGCAGGTGAATTTGTCTTCCCCACTAGGTGGTGCTCTGTACCAGTGCGTCTGCCTCCTTACAGAGTCTAGTGCACTCAAAGTAGTAAGTGCATGGACCCCAGACCCTTTTTGCCGGTGACCTGCTGTGCTTATATGGGAAGCAGAATGATGCAGCAACAATTAGAGCCAAGTCCATGTCCCAAAGCTCAGATCGAAATGTAGTTTGTCCTAAAGGTGTGGGGCTCAGATTCAAATGTTTGGTGTAGGGCCCACCCAAGGGCTCCTCTGCAGCCATCCCTCTCCTCCTGCACTAGCTGGATTATACCTTGAGATCACTGGACTTAGTTCAGCTACTGGGACCCGAGAGAAAAAGCAAATGAGGCTAATTGCTCAGCGCTTGGGGAGAGGAGAACAGAGACACTCACTTCACTTCACTTCACTGGAGTCCTGCATAGAATGATATGTGAACTGGATATTGGTGTATATTGAAACTTCATCTCTTGCTTCGTTAGCCCCCTGTGTTCCCTCTGATTCATCAGTACCCCCATTTAACTGGCCCTAAGTCAGAAGAGAGGCCAGAGGTGCTGAGAGCCATTGAACCAAACTGTAAACAAACATCTTAAAACCAAACTTTGAAGGCCCAGAACTGAGCCTCCTCACCCATATTAATGGAGACAGACTGACAACTGTATCTGGCTTCTTCCCAAGGCTGATCTTCAGCTGTGCCCTGCACAATGTGTGGAGTGCATATCTCCCCCTTTCTGCCCACAGAAAAGCAGTGTTTGGAAAGAGCAGGGAAATCCAGCTAGGCAAGTGGGACTCCAAAGACATGGGTCCATGAAATTGTGACTTTCCTGCATCTGGCTGCCTCAGGCTGTGCTGCCAAGAAGAAAGCAGTGAGGTGCAGGGGCAACTTCTCCAACTACTAAGCGGTAAGACGGTGGAATCTCTAAGCCCTGCTGTGACATTACTGTGGTAACAAGCAATCAAATGATATTGGCTGCCCCATGCTGTGCTCTGTAGAAACGGATATTAGAAGTCTGGAGGAGAGTTAGAAAAGCAATCATTGGGGCAAATTCTCACTGGCATAAACTGTCACAGGATCACTGACATCAGAGATGCTGCACTAGTTCACACCAGCAGATAATTTAGCTCACTGAGCTTTATTTGGTGATAAGTTCAATTTCATAAGCAGGCAAGCTGGAGCAGTCTGGTTCATTCTAATTACACTCCACATCTGCACAGGTTATAAAGTAAAAATGCACCAAGGAAATGAAACTCAAAGTAGAAACATTACATCATCAGAACCTCTCTCACTGGCCAAACTGCCCTGTAAAGGCAAGATACTCTTCCACCACAAATCTTAAAAGCTGCTTAAATCCTCATGGGTCTCAATCATAATGCATTACAGCAGGGGAGGGAAGAAAGTTGCACAGATCATTATGACAGCCAAGACTCCTTGGAGCGGGTGGTTGAATTTATAGGTCAGTTAATTGCAAAGTGATGAGAATGAGGGATGTAATTCTTTCCTTCTCCCCCGCCACCCCAAAAAAACAAATCATAAGCTACCAGCTGGCTACGTAGCTTGACAAATGGACAATAAAGGATGGTTGCAGACAGATGCAGAAGTGCCAGCTCTGAGCCCTTTGAAGATGCTGTGGGCGCTGCTAAATATGTAAATATCTGTAATTTGCCAGTGCTCTGATGCTGAGGTTTTGACCCCTCCACAGCTGGCAGACAGTGACAAGGAGAAATGCCCTGTTCAGTTTAGCTGTAATGGGGACAGGCTGGTTATTGTTAGTGCTATTTGCTGAAAGGTTTATTTTTTATTGGGTGAGTGTTTGTTGCGTTGTACTTCTGTTTGGATTAATACTGAAAAGAAAACCAGGACTTAGCCTTAGGGTAACTGAGTGAGACTTGGAAGTTGGGCACATCCTGACCTCTTCCAGATTTACTTTAACCGCATAAAGAGCCAAGTTCTGCTCTTTGTTATTCCCATTTTACATCAGTGTTACACTAGTGACTTTAATGAAGTCACTTCACTTTTACATCACTAATTCCAAACAGGATCTGGCCCATAAAGTCATTGCTGATAACAAAGGAAGGTACCAGCAAGGTTATCTTGTGTCTGAAATATTTGCTACCATCTTGTATTTGCCTCAGCTAGGGCAAAATCCTGATGGCTTTACTCAGCCATAAAATCTCACTGCAGCCTGGCTCCTTAAATCGTAAGACCCTCAGAGCAGAAACTTTCGGTCAGATTCTGATTTTTCCTTAAGGGTAACTCTATAGACCTCACTGGAGTTACTCCAGATTGACACCAGCATAAACGGGAGCCACCTCCAGCCATTTATCTCTGAGTTTAGTAAAGCACCTTGTAGACTGCTGCTGCTGCGTACGCAGTTTTAGTGTGAAAACAGCCCTCCTGCCTCAACTGGTAGTAATTTCCTGATGCATGTCTGTTCGCAGTCCAAGCTCAACAGCATGTTCATGGTTCTGCTTTCCTAGGGCTGCCCCAAATTCTGATCCCTCGTGCTGGTTTTACACCAGGCTGACTGCAATGGCTTCAGTGGTGTTATCTTTTCACGTAAGCAAGAAGAAACACAGACTCCTTATATTTCATTTTGCAAGTCCCATGAGTCCATTTCTTGCTTTGCTAGGGATTAGCAATGTAAGTCATTCCACAACATATTTACCTACAGACAAAACCCATCAATTGACTGGAAAGCTAAAAGCTCTGCTGAGAATACTTATTAAACCCATGGGGTCAATTGCAGCTCCAATTTGTGATGCAAGTGGGTGCAGCTGCACCAAAAGCAATGACATTACAGCTGCTTTCACCATGCTGGATTTTAGCTCATTGAAGGGTCTTATGCAACCCCTATTCTCTGTCTGTCAGGGTTGAGAATGACAACCAGGGATGGCTCATTTGATGATTCTCTGTTCTATTCATTCCCTCTGAAGCACCAGGCATTGGCCAGTCAGAAGACAGGCTATTGGGCTAGACGGACCTTTGGTCTGACCCAGTCTGGCCATTCTTATGACTTCAAATGGATCTAGATCTGACCCTCCTTGCATTATATAGTGATGTGTTATTTCATGTTTTCTAGCTCTTCACCTAGTTATTGGGTCTAGCTACTTGGCCACCTGAGTTGTGCAAGCAACTCTGAGTATCTAGCAATCAGCTAAAATGCTTTATCCCCCTGCAGACACTCAAGCCAGGAAAGAAAAGCCTCATCGGATGCTTTTGCTGGCATGTCACCTTAAAGCCTCTCACCTCTCTCTGTGACTCAGCAGGGTTTATAAACGTCTTACTATTTTATCACGTGCTCTGTACATAACAAATATATAAGCAAGAGCTTCGTAAATCACAGCAAAGTAAAAGCAGTAGGTAGGTCAAAACTCACTGCTGCCTGTTTTCTCCTCTGGCGGTAAGACTGCAAGACCAGACCACGCCATCTAGAGGAACAACTCTGGCATTCTTACAAGAAACCCTGTTTCATACACGCACACAGGTAATTAATTGTCTGCAACTTTACTGAAATGTGTGGTACTGATTTTCTAGAGTGGAAAGCAGCCTGTAAAGAGGCCATTCTGTTCTCCATAGAATTGCATTTGGTGCGCTGTCTTGTAGTGCAAGGAGCTTTGTTACATTAAAATGTGTATGCATAGACATTGATTAGAATGTGGATCCCATGGTATTCCCCCAGCCCCTGCATCCATCCCAAATCTGAGCGGGTGGAGTCTTGGCGCTGAAAACCCCACATTTTGGAATAGACAGCGCTTTGCTGCAAGAAGAATTTTCAGACCTAAACTTATGGTTTGTGATGCAAACAAACCCTCATTGTTTCCACACGACCTGAGCATTCAAAGACCAATCAAAATAGATTTACATACTAGACTGGAGAGAACATTGGTTTCAGTTGCCTGTCAGTGTGTGCTTGAGCAGATGAGCACATACATCTCCATGGTTTGTATGAATGTTTAGATTCCTTCGGCACATGAATGTGAGGGATCTAATATTTGCATGTTCAA
Source organism: Pelodiscus sinensis (assembly GCF_052426305.1). Lineage (NCBI taxonomy): Eukaryota > Metazoa > Chordata > Testudines > Trionychidae > Pelodiscus > Pelodiscus sinensis. The sequence goes on from NC_143071.1 coordinate 20,588,657, forward strand.
TCTTGGGCAAGTCACTTCATTGCCGCATGCCTCCGTTTCCCGAAGGTTGACATGGGAGAATGATCGAGATGAGTGCGAAATGGTTTCCCCATCCCATGAAAATTAGAGATTGGGAAAAGTAGTCAGTCTGAATTGTAACAAAAAAGGGCAAGATCCTGAAAAATTTAGCAAACTGGAAATCCTTAAAAAATGGAAGTGTTTCTTTTTTAAATTTAAAACGGTCAAAACAACATTTTGAAATGCTCAAAAACCATTTATGTTAATTAACTTATTTCAAAACAGGTAATTTCAAACCAGAAAATCAAAAGGAAAAACTAAAATAAAGTAGCCTTTTTTAGTGTGTCTGACTTTTGCCCGGCGTAGATGGTCCCTAATAGTGATCTTGGATGGATTTTTTTTAAAGCTGCCTGGCAGATTTAGCTATCAGATTCCCATTAATTTCTATTGGAAATTGGATGTCCAAATCCCTTAGTTGGCTTAAAAAAATCCCATCCCCTGTGTATAAAGGTCTATGATACAGTAGACCCTCAGTTAAACACCAGAGTTACAAACTGATCAATCAACCACACACTCCATTTGGAACTGAAATTACAGTCAGACAGCAGCCGAGACAGCACATCACAGGATGAAAACATTGATGTATATTTTTCAGTCTAAAGTAACTTGCATTGCATCCTCTGGAGTATCTCTGATTGGACCATGAATCACCCTAACTAGTTAATCCAATCAGCAGTAAGCCGGGCTCCATCTGATTCACTAGTAAATCTTAAATACTCTCCTAGTAGTTTGGCCATTGCTATATTTCACCCTAGTCTCTGTCCCAACAAAGGAACATGAAATATCCATTTCTAAAATGATCTTTAGAATTAATCAAATTAGCACAGGGAGGCTCACAGGCCTTATTACAATCACATCTTGATGAATAGAAGTAACTCCTGAAGGCCAGTATGAGAGAGGAGTTAAATCATTAGCTGCATTCATACACAGAAAAGACTCTCACTATTCTAGCTGATCAGGGCAATAAATACAATTTTAATCAGATGAATATTGGAATACAATGATTTTAAAGAGTTTAAATGAACTTGATGGCACCTGGCTGAAAGGGGCACAGCTGAAAGGACTGTGGAGCAGAGAGAAGACATTAGGGTTATTGTCTACACTGGTGCAATTTTGCACCAGAAGAATGCAAATGATGCTAAGCATGGAATATCGCCGAGCCTCATTTGCATACCTAATAAGCCACCATTTTTGCAGAAGAGGCTCTTGCGCCAGAAGAAAAACCCTCTTGCAGAATGCCGTTATTCCTGAAAATAATCAGCGTAATGGCATTGCGCAAGAGGGTTTTTCTTGTGCAAGAAGGGGCAGTGTAGACAGCTCCTTCTAGCGCAAGCGCCTCTTCCGCAAAATGGCGGCTAATTAGGTATGCAAATGAGGCTCAGCGATATTCTACGCTTAGCCCCATTTGCATACTTCTGGCGCAAGATCAGTGTAGACATAGCCTAGGTGTTCGTTCATAGCCTAAGCAAGTGTTCAATACTTGTGACTTAAGAAAAGGATAATGGCACATGAACATTTTTGCAGTTCTCATACTTCAAATTCAGAAGGAGAAATTCTGGGCTCATTGAAGTCAATGAGCATTTTGCCTCTGATTTCAGTAGAGCCTCACCCTCTGTCCTCAGCAGTCAGAGTGGAAAGGCTATCACCGCAGGCTTCCACAGTTCCTGTCATGTCTAAAAAAGACTTCCGGGATCTATGAAAGTCCGTGTCCTAATCACTCTCAGCTGAGCTCTCCTCCAGCTCTCCCTTCGCTCTGAAGAGCACACTCCCTGCATGCACACACACACACGTCACACTGTCAGAGTTTGCTTCCAGAACTCAGACGCATTTGTGGAGAGACTGCATTAAACAACCCCACTGCCGCCCCAGACCTTGGTAAATCTGGCAATTTGATGTAACTAGAGAAAAAGCAGCACTTTAATACCACCCCCGTGCAGTCCTGCTTTTGATGCACCATGTCTGCTGGCAGTGCTTTGCTTTGTTATTTCGGCAAATCCTACTAGCTTGTTGCCAGTCTATAATCTGGAGGGGAGGCCAGCACCTGTTGAACAATAGTCTTTGGTGACCTGGTCTCATTTCCTCACATGGGTTGTAGTGATCCCTTACAATATTCAGCTGGCAAATAATTCTGCCTGTGGGAGAAGTGATTTGCAGAAGTTTGTGCTGTCTTCCTGCACATCTGTGTCTAGTCTCATGACGATATGAGGCAGGTTTACTAATTGGGCTTGAGCTCTCTCACCACCACACATGAAGCTAAGGCAGCTCCCAGCAGTAGGTTTTGAATCCAGATCCAGGTTCAGGGCTATTCCAACCTCGGGATTTGGTTGGACCATCTAAGGTAGATCCTGCCTGGTGTTATCAGGCAGAACAAGCTGGGGCTAGTCACTTGGGAGCTACAGTTCAGCCTCAGTAAATAATTCCCTTTGTATGCACCAGAGCCAAGGCTTGTCTCCTCTGGAGGAGAGACTCTGCAAGCCCTGCTATAGCTCAGTCACACATGGAGCATGGGTTTTGTTACTGACAAGGTCTTATCAAACTACAGTAAAACTCCAATTGTCCAGCATCCAATGGTCCGGCACTCCCAGTTTGTACCGGGCTATTGGAACCCGGAAGTGCTCCAGCCAGCTGAACAATTGGAGCTGCTCTGCCCTGGCTTCCCCAAGTCCGCTGCTGCTGAAACTGACCAGCGGCTGACTTGGGGAAGTGGGGAGCAGAGCAGCTGGGGTGCTGGGGTGCTGCCAGGTTGGTCCCACAGCACCGTCCCCACCCATGCTGCGTTGTTCCCCGCCGATCCCCCACCCCACCCCAGACCCTTCATAGTCTCCCTTTCGGTACTCCGGCATATCTGATAATCCGGCACCCCCTGGGTCCTAAAGGTGCTGGATTATCAGAAGTTTACTGTACCATGGGAATTTATCAGCCCAGGCCTAGGGTTGCCAGATACTTTACAAAAATCCCGAACATGGCAGGAAAAAAAATTGGTTGAGAGAAACAGAAATGGGGAGCCAGATTTGTTGAGCAAAACGAAAAAGGCGCTGTGCCTTTAAATATCCCCGTGCTCCTCACCAAATGCGGCAGGGGAAGAATGTCCCCACTGGCCTTCTGTCTGAGAAACAGAAAATACCAGACACTTTACATATCCGGTATTTTCTGGGTTTTTTTTAAACTGGACAGAGACCAGAAATAACAGTCTGTCCGGGTGAAAACCGGACCCAGGCCAGGTATGTATGATATCTATGTGGCCTCCCCTACCTCCGCTTACAGAATCCTATGGCTGGAAGAGACCTCAGGAGGTTAGAGAGTTCAACCTTCTGCTTAAAAGGAGGTCCGATCCGAACTAAATCGCGGCTAGTTAGCTGCATTTCCTGCTGCACTCCTGTCTTTCCTTCGACATCTAAATTAGATTGCTCCTCACCTAAGGGTCCCCTCAACCAGCTACATCAAAGTACTACGGCTTTGTCTCCCCACCTGCTGGGTGTTGCACCAGCTTAGCTAATGCATGTTAGCTATCTGATTGCAAACCACACACTTTTCCTAGTGCAGGCACAGCGACACAAAGTACAGCAGAGGCTAAGCTGGTGTAATTTATCTGCTAAGGGGCTAGAAATAGATGTACATCATACCAGCTTAAACTTCTCCCAGCATTTGGCCCACATTGGCTACTGTGTATACACTCGAGAAGCTCAGCAAGCTCTCAGGAGAAGTCCAGGTAGGTTGATCAGCTCTACAGATGAGTTGATCAAAATCCGAGATGCTGCTCAGAGAGCACCAAGGAAGCCACCCGAACTAGCGGCTGGGGAGGTTTCTTTGGTTGCTCCCTGAAGTCGCTGGTGTATAATTAGACCCAGTGGTAAACAACAGCTGCAGACACATTCCAGCATGTCTCCCCAAGTCTGAGCAACCACTGAGACTTCCCCTTTCTTGCCGGTAACTGAAAACCACAGAGCTAATGCCAGCGTCTGACCCTGCCCTCACTAATGAGTCATTTGTTGACTCTTCTTGCCATGGACAATCTATCCGGGAAGCTGCTAACAGACACCGTACAAGCCGGATGCTGGACAAGCTGTAGCCTGGGAGATTCAGGAGACAGCTTGTACCCATGCAGACTGTATCTGTTCCCATGGATTCTCTGCCCGGGCACATCACATTTGCCCAGGCCTACGTGTGCCCTCCAGCTGCAGTTCATCAGTACCACAGGGCTTCTCTGCTGGGCTGATGGTTTCTCCGTACAGTGGCACCCTCTCCAAACTCCCGAGTTCTCCCTACGACAAAGAGCCTCAACAAATCACTTGCTCTGCATGTCACCCCTCCACTTCCTCCTCTTCCCAGGGGAGGAAAAGCGCTGGGCTGTGAGCCCCTCTGTTCAGCTTGTTAACACGATTACAGTAAGAGCTTCCCAGAAAGCAGAGGATTGGCTTGACAGCATTAAGGGCCCAATCCTGCAAGCTGCTCCGTGTCTCCTGCAAGGTGCTCAGCTCCCACCGAAGCCAGGGTGAGCGGTGGGTGCTCAACACTCAGCAGGAGCCTCAGCGCTGGGCAGGACCAGGCCCTAAGAGTGATTGAGGCACCAGATCCAGCTCTCTGGTGACCTTAGCGCCACCTTCCCTCTCTCTGCTCACGTCAGCGCATTAACCCTGCCTCTCTCACCACTTAACCCTGCTCGCTGCTCCCCAGGCTCTCAGAGCCATTTCTCGTCCCCCAGCTCTGTCATTATTGCTCTCAGCCTCGGTCATCAGGTGGCTGGCTTTTGTTCCTACCCTTCAGCCGGCTGGTGGGGGCGGTTGTTTTTGTGATCCTCCCATGCCAGAGTCCCATCTCCGTGACCAGAGGTCCCCCACTTGCCTTGTGATGGCAATTATGTCTGAGAGCCTGAGCGGGTCTGCGCTGAGAGGCTGGGTGGGCCTACAGGCTCTCAGGGCACAGCCTGCATATATAGGGAGGGAGGGAGGCAGGCCACCTAATCCAGTACGTGCTTGGCAGGTATTTTTGGCAGATCACTCTGGAGAAGATTTACTGAAATAGCCACTCGCTGACGACACCAGTGGCCAAAAGGAGGAGACGTTTGCGGAGGACGCCAGAAATAAAGGAGGAGGATGTCCGTGATCAGCGCCTTGCCTTTCCTGAAGCCCATTCACCTGCAGCCTCTACGGAGCTCCCCGGGCCGCCAGCGCCGCCACACGCTGCCTGCTAGCGAATTCCGGTGCCTCTCCCCCGAGGATGCAATCAGCGTATTTGAGATTGAGAGAGAAGGTAAGAGCCCTCCTTCCCCACTAGCCCCCTGCCTTAGTTCTGCTCGGCCAAAAGCCACGGTACTGCCCCGGGCCAGCACTGTTGTGCAAGTGGACACGCTTCTCTGTCTGTAGGGGAGCAGGGCTGGGCATCCTACAATTACGAACAGCTAAGAGTCGTTACAGTGTCTGCCTCAGAAGCTGGACCCCGAAAGGCTTGAGAGAGCTAAGTAGATAGCAATGGAGGAAGAAGTGGAAAGAGGAGTGACCCATTTACCCAGCATCCTTAGGTCAGATCGGTTACAAGCTCCAGGGTCCCTGTTTTGCAAATGTATTTGAAAACTCACCGTCTCCCTCTTCCCACAAGCAGAGGGAGAGTCAGAGGTGGAGGCAGCATTAGGGAGCTGGAAGCAAGGTGTTATATAGTGGAACTCATTTAAAGGGGCCCATTCCTGGCCCCATTGGAGTCAATACCAAGATTCCTACAGCCACCCCAAAGTCATCTGTATTCACATACCAGCACCACTCTCCAGCAAGGACCACTCTCTTGCAGCCTGCACCTTGGTTACACGGGAAAGCACGTGGCCCTCATTCTGCTCTGGGAAGGGCTTTTTGCCATAGCAGGTGATTGGGCCAGATCCCACTGGGGACAAATAACTTTTCCCCCTCATCGTGGAGTGTTTCCCCCTCGCTTGCTGTGCACACCTGACCTGGAACACTCAAGCCAGCTGGGAATCAAACGTTAGTCAGAACAAACATTTCAATCTTCAAACCCTAGAGTTAGAGCAGTGCGTATTGGAGCCCAAGGCATTGCAGCTAGTTTAGTTATTCTCAGGAGATCTCGGGTTTGCAAAACCTGTAAGCCCTGGGCTGTATCGCCCCTCAGGTCTGGGCCGAGTTTGGTCCTTTGTTCTCTCCTATGATACATTTTGAAGGAATAGCAGCAAACTCGCAAGAGTAAGTCTGTGTGGCAGTGGCCAACAGCAAGAGACAGCAGAGCTAACCCCTCCCTTGGACACAGCATGTGGCAACAAGACCAGATTCTCCACCATCATCTCATTTATACCTCCTGAAGGGGGAGCACAGTGGCTGTAAATACGGCCGTGCCGATCTCACTTGTGCCGATATAAATGACTGCATGAGAAACGGGGCAGTGGAGAAGCAGGCCTTGAAATGGAAGCTGGAAGGGGCTCAGGGCAAAGAGAGATACAGTGATTTCCAGAAGGCAATAGCCCGTCCTGCATTCCCAAGCACAAAGCTCAGACTGCAGATGCTGAGGCGCCTAAGCGCAAGCTGGGGGCAGCTAACTCCTAGTTTGGGTTGCCCTCAACAAAACTCCCTACACTCCCACTGGGCCTATGTTTTCAGGGCACAAGTTCCTCAGGCCCCCGTATTTCTGCCTTTAAGCATGTGCGCTGCTGCTTTACCCTAGACGCATCCTGCCTAAGCCCCACAGCAATTCAAGAACCAGGGAAAGAGGCACCTGGGCTGGTAAGTTCGCTCAGAGGCTGCTTTCTGGGGCAGGTCCCACTCAAATCTGTCTGGAAGAGGGGAGGTGGTGGCACTGCTCACAAAATCAGTCCCAGGCGTAGGCCAGAGAGAGACAAGGACTCTGTAGCCCAGTGGGTAGAGCATGGCTCTGAGAGGTAGGAGACTTCCAGCTGTTTGGTATGGCACGAGGCAGGCTCCCCCACCTCCAGGCTGCTCCTTGCCATCCGCAGATCACTAGCAGAGACTGGCAGCTACCTCAGCTGCAACGCCCCGACATCAGAGCCAAGCCGGGTTTAGCACTCTGCTCTCATCGGAGGCACCTGCAAACGTCAGCAGGAGGCTCCACTCTTAGCATGCTGGCTTTGTTGATCCCAGGGCCAGACCACCCATCTTCCCCCTTCCTTGTAGAGACCCTCGCTGGCTAATTCATTGTTGTGGGCTGCTGTGCACGCTTGTGATTGTCACCCTCCTTGACTGAATTAACCTCATTATCTCCAGCCTGATTCTGGCCTGCATATTTATTTATACCTGCCTCTGGAAATTTCCACTACATGCATCTGACGAAGTGGGTCTTTGTCCACGAAAGCTTATGCTCCAACACTTCAGTTAGTCTATAAAGGTGCCACAGGACGTGTTGTCACTTTTGCAGATCCAGACTAACACAGCTACCCCTCTGATACTTGTGATTGTAAAGGCTCCTAAAAATTAGAATTAGATACTAGACGTGGAAGGGACCTCAAGAGGTCATGAAGTCCTGTCTCCTGCACTCACAGTAGGATCCAGTACCATCTAGATCATCCCTGATAGACATCTATGTAACTTGCTCTTAAATACCTCCAGTGGTGCTGTGGGCTTCAGTGTTGCAACATCTACATCCCTGTATCGATCCCAAACTACTTCTCCATCTATTGATTGTTTCCCAGGTAGCAAGAATTAGAATTTCAGGACTAGTGTTTCCCAACTCAGTTAGCAAGAACTTTGAAACTATATAAATATCCATGATGGTTTTAAATTGAGGCCCAGTGCTGAAGGAGTGACTCGGAAGCCCCCCTCCTCCCCCGGCTGGAGAGAGCCTTAAAGAAGTGTCCAGGTTCAGTGAGGTACCGATCAGGGAACAGTTTTCCTGCTAGGGAGAGCCCAGGGCTTTACTTCCTCAAGTGGGAGGGGCCAAACTTCTAAAAAGGAAGCAGCTTCCACAAGAGGGGTGGGTGGGAAGGACAATCCCAGTCCTTTCTGGCCAGGTCCTTGTGGCTTCTCCCACTGGAAGCAGATCAGCTAGAGCTACAAAAAAAGTTCTGATCTGGAGTCAAACTTTCCCAAAGCCTGAGAGTGGCTGGAGCCAGGACTTCAGTTCACACCTCGTGTTTGCTGAGCTAATTCCAGTTCACCATCACAATTACGAGGGACTCCCAGCCTAGGGGAGGCTGCAGCATAGCACCCAAGAGACTGTTCCTTCTTGACAGTCTTGTTTTTGTGTTTCTCTAGCATTTATCTCGGTTTCCGGCGACTGCCCCCTTCACATGGATGAAATTCGCCACTTCCTGAACCTGTGCCCCGAGCTTTCGCTCGGCTGGTTTGAAGAAGGCCGGCTCGTGGCTTTCATTATTGGATCCCTCTGGGACCAGGAAAAACTCAGCCAGGTAAGAACCAGCTTCTGTTACTGCTGCTGGGCTGTTTCCTTTCCATGCTGGAGGGGGAGAGGAGGGCACCCGAGCTTTGAGACAGGAGGCTGGAGTGCACATAGGCCTGGCTGTGGGTATTGAGCATCACCACTGCCTCCAAGGGATCCGTTGTGACCGTGGGCCATGCTGAGCCCCCAAGTGCAGAGCAGCAAAGTGGGGGTGGTTCCACCCATGAGCCACATTTCCATGTAGTTCAGACAGGCAGGGGAGGCGCCATTCTCTCCAGCTTTGAAGCCATGGTTCAGCCCTGTTTGCCATTGGGCTCTTCGTTTCACACCCCCCCACAGCTTCTGGGGCAGCAGGGCTTTGGCTAAGCGCCACAGTAGCATGCCCTGTAGTAGGGATGTAACAGTGTCAGCAAAAGCGTATAGGTTAATGCTATAGACTAAACGCATTTCCCTCTCCTCCCCACACCAGTACACTTTTTAAACAGGCTGGCAACCGGCCCGATTCAGTCCTGACTAGTGCCGGGTCCAGGATCTACCCCCGCTGTGGCTCTGCATTTAAAGTGTATTAGGAGCCGGGCAGGCAGGGTCCAGGAGCGCAGCGCAGACCCACCCTAGGCAAGGGCTGCTGTCACCCTGCACTGCTGCCTCTCTCAGACGTAGCAGCACAGGGTGACAGCTAGCCAATCCGCCAGGAGAGTTGCCTTCAGACCAGTTCCTGCCTGACACCCTATGAAATGGCAGGGGGCTCCTTGGGAGTGAGGCGCACTGGCTGCTAGCCCCACCCCCAGGGACTATAGAATAGTCGACTAACCGATAAGAATTCATGAGGTGACTCAACTATTCAATTAACCGATATTTAACATCCCTAGTCTAGTGCTCCTTGTGTATACGACTCCCCTTTCCTCCGGCCTAAGGTTGCTGCCTAGCACTGGAAACGGGCAGCAGCCAGCCATGCCGGGCGCCCGGGGGAGGTGGAGGGGGCAGCTCTGCACTCCCAGAAGGGGCGGTCGGCACCACCCGGAGTGTGCTACGCTAGCCTCCCCTTCCAACTCTTACAGGCCCCCACAGCGCAGGGCCTCTGCTGCCCCAGGCAGCCCCAACAGCTATGCAGGCTCCCTCGGTGATTTAAAGTGCCCGGGGCTCTGGGCATTGCTGCACCCTTTTAAACTGGCAGGCCCCAGGGTAGTTGTCCTCTTTGCCCGCTCCCCAGTCAGCAGCAATTTTCCTTCTTGAAGTGGATACTACTGAAAACCGAGAGTCGACCGACGATCGATTAACTGCAAACCAAACAGGGCTATTCTCCGAGTGACAAACGCACATGCAGCTGACTCAGCCACTCTCCTCTGCAAAACGCTTTGCTTGTAGAAACTGATCAGTTTGCAATGTGGAGCAAGTTCACTCCCAAAGAGACGCAGGTCTTGCAGCACTAATTGCTACAGGGTAACTCATTTCTTTTACGTCTTTGGTATCGAATATACGAGGCACGTTGCAAACATGTTTAATATTAAAAAGCCTCCTTAGAATTACAAGTAATTAAAACTACAAAGGGCCCCAGAAGCTATGGCAGAAGGAACGCTCTCCAGTCAGAGCAGGAAGCTAGGAGGCGGGACTCCCAGGAATATTCCTGGCTCCTTCCCTGCCCCTCTGGAAGCCTGGGCAAATGCCTGATTTTCAGAAAGGGCTAAGCAGCCACAGCACCAGTTAAAACCATTTGGAGATGGGGACAGGGGAGGTGGGGACTTGGAGTGTATCACCTCTGGACAATCCACCCCTAACCTGTCCATGCCTGTTTTCCCCATGAAGCAGGGATGACACTACCCGTGCGGTGTGCAGGGGTATGGTGAGCCATTGGGTATTGTCTGCCAGGCACTCTGTGCTTGGCTAATGTCTCCAGAGAAGGTCAGTGGCTTGGACGAGAGCTGCAGCTGGTGTGCGTGCGCTTACTCCCACGGAGGCTGCTCATTCACACCAGCGGCAGATCTGGAGTGACACCTGCAGCTCGGCCAGCTGAACATGCTCTCTAGAGAATCCTCCAGCAGGGACCGACCCGCCATCTGCCAACACACTTTGCTCTCTCCCCTGGCAGGACGCACTGACTCTGCACAAGCCCGGTGGCACCACGGTGCACATCCATGCGCTGGCCGTGCACCGCACCTTCCGCCAGCAGGGCAAGGGCTCCATCCTGATGTGGCGCTACCTGCAGTACCTCCGCTGCCTGCCCTACGTGCGGCGGGCCGTGCTGATGTGCGAGGACTTTCTCATCCCCTTCTACGAGAAGTGCGGCTTCAGGGTGCTGGGCCCCTGCCAGGTCACTGTGGGCTCGCTTGCTTTCATAGAGATGCAGTACCCCGTGCGGGGCCACGCCTTCATGCGCAGAAACAGCGGCTGCTGAGATGGCTCCTCCCCCAGCTTCAATGCTTCTCAGGCAATGGTGGGGCAGAGACCCAAGTCCAGAAAGACAGAGCTGAGCAGCAGTAGCTGCTCTCTGTACGAGCAGACCCCGACTTGCTGCTGACTTGTGTCCCATGTCCCAGTTGGCTGCCTTTTATCTAAGGACTCCAGGCCCATCCCACTGGCCTCCACACTGGTCCCAGCTGTCACTTACAGATGTGGAGCAAAAGGCACCAGAATCACCCAGGCCTCTTGTCCAGCCCACAGCTCAGCCGGCAGGTTGCCTACAGCTACTGCTGCTGAATTTGACCTCCCCTGGATAGCTCCTGGCTTTAAAAGTGGCACGGGGGGAGGTGGGGGGAGGGAAGAGGGTGACAAAGCTCCAATAGCATGTTATGCTGTTCAAAAGGGGGAAAACATTGCCTGAGAAGCTGCACCGCCTGGATCAGTTCATGGATTCTGTGTTTTTGTTCTTTGTCAAATGTTCCAACGCCAACGCCACAAGGCAGGGCACATGCTCCACTGTGGCCACCTCTCATGCTCTCTGCTGGGAAAAGCTGTCCACACCTTCTCTCACTAGCTGCTCGCTGCCATATTCTGCTGTGATGCATTTAATGGAATCCGTGCTCACGCCTTCTGTACATATGTAAGATACATTCTGCTCTGCTAGGCTCCAGCAAGCCTCCCCTGCCTCGCCTTCCTACTGTTACAGGCTGACAACTAGTGGAAGCGTGAGAATGCTACATTATTATGAGACCAGTGATGGCACCCATCACTGCTCCAACAGACTAGGGCACCAACTTCCAACCCAACATAGGAGATGCGGTCCAAAATCCACAGCGTGTACACAGTCTAAGGAAAACCAAATAGGGCGTGGAGCAAATGCTCTCTAAGAAGCCCAGTAAGGCGACTTCATCACTAGATAGACATCCCCATCAACTCCCATCTCCAAAGAGTTATAAGGGGTAGAATTCTCAACAGACCTTTTAAGGTACCTTTGTGGTCCCTATCTAGAGAAATCCAAAGCACCCATGAAAAGTCATACACGTCAAATTAATCCAATAAGCATGCAAGGGTTTGCAAAATCCCAAAGTGGCAACATCACTTGGTTTATTTCTTAAAAACAAGGGGGTAGGTACATCATCCTTCGTGGACCAGTGCTGTGTGTAGACCAGAGCTCCTAGCTTATGCCATCCTAGTTCACTGGAAATATGAAAGTTCCCGGGGCACACTGCGCTGTTTGTCAGTTCTTTTGTTAATCAGCAAATAAAGAGTTTATTTGTTGTGTTTTCTAATTGGGTTGTGTGTGTTTTCCTGGTCACTTGTCCTACCTGGACTTAAGATTTCAGTCAGAACAGTTTTCAACGGAATTCAACAGCCTGCACCAGAGTGGCACAAAGGGAGTGGCAGTTTGCTTTGCACATTTGAGAGGCTACATCCAAAAGCCAGTGGCCCACAAAGCATCTTCCCCCTTTTAGCTATGGGAAGGTTGGAAATATCCAACATGAATGCACAAGGGACAGAGGATTTTAAAGCCCCCAATAACCTGAGAGATTATTGCTGCTGGGATCATGTGGAATAACAGCCCTGCACTCTCTAGTTTGGGCTCTCACAGAGCCTAGGAGGCCATCATCGAGAGATGTGCTGCCTTTCTTTTCCACAGAGCCCCATCTGCTTTCCAAGGATGCTCAGCACCTTCCTATCCATCCTTCGCAAGAAAAGCCAGGTCACTTGTCCTGCCTGGACCTAGACTTCATTCAGAACAGAGTTTTAAACCAACCTGGTCCCAACAAGCATCCACAGCAGCAGGAAGGTGGCAAGAGCCGTCTTGTGCAGGACAGGAAAACCAGCAGGACAGATCAGAGCACCCTCGTAGGACGGTGCTATCAGCACGTCACACACAGCAACACGTGTACACCGGCCGCCAGAGGGGCTCAGAGTATCTAGCTCTCCCACACCAGGGAAGGCCTTTTGCATACTCCCTACTGGGGCAGTTGGAATTTAAAGCAGGAACACACGATTTCCACCCATCCCACCCCACCCGGTCCTGCTTGCCCTCTGGAGTTAACCCAGCCTCTCCCCCTAGCAGGGGAACTAGATGCTAGAATATTTTGCCATTATCATAAGTGTTGGCTAGGAGTGTTGCTTTTGTGAACCTGAGACCAAAGCCCTAGCAGGGCTGGAGTTATGCCAGCAAGAGTCCCCGAGCTACGCTGGTGAGAGCTCTCTTGGCACAAGCAGGCGCTGCCTGTATAGGCAGTATCTATGCTAGGAGCGTTTGCTGGGCCTGTATTAAGTGACAGCTCTGTTCCTGCCACTCAGCCCATTTACCACACGAATCCCAGGACAGTTGCTGGCTTTCTTGGCCAAGGCAGAGTCTGCAGGCCCCAGCATGGAATTCAGACAGGATACAGGTCTTGGGCAGGCTCTCTGCAAAATACAGGAATTGGCCAACTGCTTGGTCCCAACCACTTAGAACAGGCTTCTCTTCTGGGTGAAGCCTCCCCTAGGGAAGGATGCTGCAGGAGCAGACACTGCTGTTCCAGTGAAGTCAAAGCAGGCAGCAGTTAGAGCCTGCATAGGCGAGAGGGGAGATGGCAGCAACAGGAAGAGGCACTTGGCACTAGCCAGAGCTACGGGTAGCTCCATGTTTCACTACTCAAGGCAGGTTTGGGTTTGGGGCTGCAAGCGCTACCTAATGGACACCACAAACCGCTCGAAAGGCACATGGAGTTTGTCATTTGAATATGCCCTTTGATTGTCTCTAAGCACCAGAATTCAGTTGCTCATTAAATTTCACTACAGTGCAGGTTACCATATGAACGGCCAGACCAAAGGTCCATCTAGCCCAGTATCCTGTCTGCTGACAGTGGCCAGTGCCAGAGCCCCAGAGGAAGTGAACAAACAAGTAATCATGTGATCCCTCTCCTGTCATCTGTTTCCAGCCTGAAAGAGGCTAGGGACACCATTCCTACCCATCCTAGCTAATAGCCATTGACAGACCTAACCCCCATGAATTTATCCAGCTCTTTTTTGAACCCTGTTAAAATCCTAGTGTTCACAACATCCTCTGGCAAGAAGTTCCACAGATTGACTGTGCGCTCAGTGAAGAAAAACCTCCTTTTGTTTGTTTTAAATCTGCTGCCTATTAATTTCCTTTGGTGACCCCTAGTTCTTATGTTTGCCAAGTCAGCAAGGAAACCCACAACTAAAGAAATAAATGATATATTCCCCCTACAAGTGCCATTAAATAGAGTCTGATCTTACATCAATGAAGAGACTCCAGCTGACTTCAAGTGTTCTCTGTAAACTCTGCACTTGTGCAGCTGCTCAGGAGAAACTGCCTCCCAGCTGGGTTGGGAATACAGTATTAGCTATATAAGAAGTATATGGAAGGCTGGTCTAGCATGCTATTAGAGAGGAAGGAAGGTCTAGTGGTTAGAACACTTACTCAAGGTCTCTGAAGACCTGAATCGAATTCCTTGCACCACCACCAGTGTTCCTGTGAGGCTTTGTGCAACGGCGACACTGGGCCTCAGCTCCCCCATCTGAGGAACAGGGATAATTCCATGGCCCTATCGCCCAGGCACGTTAGTGTGAGGTGCTCAGTTGTTACAGTAATGCAGGCCGTAGGTGCCGGCGACAGACATTACACAGTACCTGGTAACACATTTGCTAAAGAGAGAAGCATTCAGGTGAGGGCACCGGTCCAGGGAGAACGACTGCATTTGGGAGAAGAGCCAAAGGAAGCAGTGGTTGGTTCTGCTCTAGGATAACTGACCCAAGAATCTTTAGTGTCGCTGTGATGTAGTGTCAGTACCTTGCTGGTTGCTGTGCTTGGGCTGTGGATGACCCCTACTGGCCTCTGTCTGTGAGCACTGCCCAGCGGGGGGCACCTTGAGGGCCCCCATGACAGTGACCAAACCGGTTCTATTGGATAAGGGAAGGGATGGAACAACGGGGGGAGTGTTAGGGAAAGGGTCAGTTTCTGGCTGGAATCGTGAAGGAGACAGACTAAGGAGGGGGCTGGGAGTCCAAGGGCCAAGGCACCCCATCTCAAGGGGTCTGAGGCATCCTGGTCCAGACTCCTGTAGCCACGTCACGTCTATGCTGTGCTGTATCCTGGAGAAGCAATAAACCCTCTCTATTCTACTGGGTGGCGGAGTCTGTTCTTGCTGCTACTGGGCTGCATGTTCAGGGGGAACCCCGACTCGCCGTCACAGTCGCAAATTAAGACGATAGCCAGGCTTATTAAGAAGAGTTAGACAACCTGTATTTCACCATCATTTTGTTGATGCTTCGGGTTTAGAGTCCACCATGACTCTGTTTATTCCGTCCTCCCTCCCCCACTGGACACAAAACAAGTGTGCAAGAGTTCACACTACCCCCACCTAGTGTAACCTGCCCACCAGCAGTGACTGAGCATGGAAACCAGGCTCTGAGCGCTTCTGACATACAGACACATTTATCAGATACCGTATTTAAAAGCTTCAGGCACAACATGGTAGAGCTCCAGCCCTGGGATAAAACAGCAAGAGTGAGAGAGGAGGAGGAGCATGGGCCTAGAAGCAGTACTGATGCTCAGACAATACACAGCCAGCCCCCAGCCCACGTGCACTGGGAACACGGATTCTTTTCACCAACACGGGGCGAGGCCAGGTTCCACGTGCACAAGTGAAACAAAGTGGTTTGATTGTTCGAAGTGTCTGAGCTGAAGGAGGCCCCTCCCCGCATCGGACAGAGACAGCTGATCACAAGTCAGACGAGCCTTTGGGTGCTTAGAGCAACACACTGATGCCCCGTGCTGCCTGACTGAGGCAGGGAGGACAGCAACGCCAGGCATTCGTTCTTCACGCTTCAACCGATAGCCCTTCCCAGCCACTGAGGAAGTAGAGCATGGCCAGCAGTAGGGCTTTATCGCTGATCCACCCACAGCCCCCCTCTCCGCATGAGGGGGCAGCTGCTATGCACTGCACAGCAGAGTGGCCCAGCCAGGCGGGTGTGTGATGCCCACCACGCACAGGGCTGGAAGCCAGCACTGCAGAGCACACATATTGCACCCCCCCGACCTGAATATTATCTGTTGTGTCAGAACTAAGGGTGTCAAAGTGAGAGCCTTCGTCTTCCTGGGAGCAGACTCTTAACACTGCCGAAGTGCTAGGCACTTCCCACTTCTGCTCATGGGTGAATTCACTTTAAATTTATTGAGAACTTATGAACATATACTTGCTTCTTGAAAAGATCCCAGCCAGGAACGCAGCAACTGCAAAAGCCCAGTGCTACGTGGTCCAAACACCATGTAGCTTAATTGTTCTCGTTCTCTCTCTCTCTCTCTAACATGACATCTCCTAGTTACAAGAGAATTAAAGTTTGGGTACTTGTTAAAAGTTGAACAGCCAAGTTAATATACAGGAACATATCAAACCATACAGGACAGTCTCTGCCACGCTGTTACTAACTGGAGAGTTATTGTACTGAAGCCCTAGGAGATAAGGAAGAAACTGAGATTTGGTGTCTCCCTGGGTGCTTTTTGGTCCATTCTCCCAGCTCATGATTTCAAAGGATAGCCAGCAGTTACTCATTCACCCCAATACTAGCCCGATTGGTTTAAAATGAAAGGCAGTGGGGGAGTCTGGCCTTGTCAAATGTGAAGAATCCCCTCTGACAGCCATCTCCTGAGAGAATTCAGGAGACCCGGGGGTCCAAAGCAAGGTGGAGTTGTAACAGCTGCTGACTAACCCAGTCCCCCTTCATCAGCCTTCTGCAGCAGATGCACAAACATTGACCCAGAATTGTCAGTGGCATGTTACTTTGCTAGTTCATCTTTATGACAGTTTCCTGGTCAGCCTAGCTAGGAACGCAGATTCCAGTAACAAGACAGATGGAGGCAGGCCCAGCTTCTGTGCTTACAAGAGAAAACTCGACTCCAATTCCTTGCAGCTTGCAGGAGCCAATTGTTTTAAAGAGGGGCCTTCATGCTTTTAAAGATCAAACAGAAAAGTATGGGATACTTTAGTGATGGATATTGGGACAAACACACCACAATGTGTCAGTAGGGGTCTAAATCCATCACACTTGGGCCGAACTGGCACCTGAAATATGCAGAGACTGATTTCCATGGAGTGGTTTTCACAGCAAAGCCCAGCTCAATTTGAGTCAGGGCCTATGCACCATATTGGAAATCAGACTCTGCATCAGTGTCATTAAAACAGTCAGTTTCCACTGACCTAGGCAACAGCATTCACTGCCCAGAGCTACTAGAACAAGGCCTGGGCTTCCAGTGAGCACTGGAGGACTCTTACCAGCGAGCATTGAGTTTGGAGTGATGGCTGAGGACTAGTGTTTTCCACTAGAGCCTTAGGGAGGTAAGAAATATCGAAGCGCACCCTAGAGCAAGGGCTGGTTTTCACAGTACGATTCATAGTACCCACAAGGCACCGAGACAGGGAGAAGGCTACAGGGCATGAAGCCCTGTCTCACATCATTAGGCACAAGGAAGAAAGGGCGGTACAGGTCAGGTCAGGTCAGAGGCCATCGACAGTGACAGCAGGGAACCAGGCAGACTGAGATCAACAGGTGTGTTCAAGGCACACTCTGAAATGCCTCGTTCTTGGGGTTTCCATCCCCTGAGAAAGGGCCCTGCAGCCCCACTGGGAAAGGAGTGTCTGAGCGCAAGAGGCAGAGATGCTGGGGAGGGTGGTTCTGAACATACATTGCTGTGTGGAGTCATCCCCTCCGCACGGCCCAGGCTAGAGGCCTTGTCCCAGCACAGAACAAAAGCACCAAAATCTCCCATGTTCCCATTTGGATCAAGCCTTTCCTAGGCAAAGCAGCTGCTGGGCTCCCAGGGTGACACCTGGAGCCGAGGATTATGGCTTTTCTATGCGGGGTGACAGACCCGTCTCCCCCAACAGATCTGGCCCCACTGCCGAGTGCAGCCCAGGTCAGTTCATCTCCAATTCTCCCCACATCCAGTAGTGACCTGCCAGCGCAGCACCCCCAAAACAACACCACTTGCCCAGCACCCGGCAACAGTGCTAAGGGACAGACGGGGCTCTGAGGCAGGCCTTGCCCTGAGTGAACATCCCGCATGGCTTTAGATGGCAGGCCAGGAGACTGGGGCAGTCAATAGCAACATCTGCCCCACCATGATTTGAAGTCAATTTTCCAGTCACTGAGAAAAGCCACCTGGTGCCAACTTGCCATGTTCAAATCTCTGCCCCCTCCTGCCCGGTCTCCAGGCTGGGGTCAATGCAAAACCTGGTCCAGGTCGTACTTCTCACAAAACTTGCTAGTGAAGGGCAGGCAGGTGAGATACTCGATCCAGTGCCAGTTGATGGGGTAGACGTAGAGCCACACCACCAGGGAGGCAAAGAGACCCACAAAGACCAGCAGGGAGACGATGATCATGACCCGCTTGCGGTACTTGTCCACGGTGCCGAAGGTGATGTAGGGAAGGAAGGCGAAGGACAGCAGGAGGCCGCTGAGGAAGCCGAAGATGTGGGCGATGTTGTCTATCCAAGGCAAGAGGCCACACACAAACAGAAAGAGGACAATCCCAAAGAGGTTCAGGAAAGCTTTCCAGGGCTTCTCCAGGATCTGCCAACTCTGGAAGAGCTCCACAAAGAGGCAGGCCAGCAAGCCAAACTGTGATCCAGCAGGGCCGACCTGAAGGAGATAAAGACGGAGGTTACAGTGGACTGAGTGAATAGGGCACCACAGGAATCAGGAGAATGGGACTCTAGTCTCTGCTCCGCCACTGACTTGCTGTATGACCATGGGCAAGTCACTGCCTCCGGCACCTCTGTTTCCACCCTCGTACTTTGCCTGCTAGCGTGTGGACAGCAGGCTGAGACAAGGTTAACCATGGCAAGGGCTCATTCAGCAGCCTTGCCATGCGCTGTCCTTGGCTTCAGTCCTGAGGAGATAAGAGGCCTTCAGCTGCTGCACTGTGACCTGGTCTCAGTCTCGTCACTTGCTTTGGCTTCACCACCAGAGGTGCCAAGTTAAAAAATAATCCAGTTCAAGCCAACGGCAGCTTTTGGTACAGCCAGCTAGACCAGCTCCCAGCTTTAGAATCCTAGGGCTGGAAGAGACCTCAGGAGTCATCGAGTCCAAGGCAAGATCTACCCCAACTGCATCATCGCAGCCGGGGCTTTGTCAAGCTGGGACTTAAAAACCTCTAGGGATGGAGATTCCAGCCCCTCCCTAGGCGACCCATTCCAGTGCTTCACCCCCTCCTTGGGAGATCGTTTTCCCTAATATTTTAGCTCTCCCGTGATGTGCCTAATTTATCCTGGACAGCAAATAGCCACAGGAGGGCGAGGTGGATTGTGTTCTGGCACCTGCATCGTCTAAGGGCAGAGCCGGTTTCTGGTGCTGGAAGGCGAGACAGGAAGGGGGCTTAGCAAAGGGGACTGGCTAGCAGTGTTCCTCGAGACCACTGCCTATGCTCTGCACGCTGGCGGGGACGGTGCAGGGGAAGCAGCGAGGATGGGGAAGAATTAACCTGACGCCACAGCTAGACAGAAAGGCTCCCATTGGCCACCTGGGACGAGCACCGTGCCTGGGCCGGCGGCGAAGTGGCTTTGGAAAAGGAGGGATCTGTGCTCTGGTTTCCAGAGTCAGCACTTCTGGTGACTCCGCAGCAGCAAGCTGGGTCCCCTTCCTGCCCCACAGGCTCCCAAACAATCACCTGAGACCCACTCAAAGGGATTACGTGCGTGTGAGCTAATGCAAAGCCCATCAGAATTTGGTGCCAGATTAGCCATCTGCCCGTTGCGTAAGCCCACGCAGTACATGCATGCTCATGCGGACCTCCGGGGGCAGCCTGGCACGTGCGAGCTCTGCACATGTGGACAGAGCTGCATGCTGTAGCCCCACCCCGTGTGTCAGAGAAGTGAAGGGACGGACACCTGGGTCATCCACAACTCAGATTAAAAACTTTACTGAACTCTCTGTTTCCAATCAGGCTCCTGTACCTAGGACTCCTGGACTCTGGTAAGAGGAGTCAAGGCCTGATCTGCACTAGCAAGAAGTCGGAGAAAGAGCAACGTTTAGGCCCTTTGCTCACCTAGAGTAGAGTACAGTCAGTTTCACCTCCAGTTACAAAAAGGAACAGCTCTAAGCTACACCCCTCAATGGTCACGCCGTGGGCGACTGTCCCCATTACGCCCAGCACCGAACGTACGTTCCAATGCAGCTCAGAGCGCAGACGCCTCCCCCTTCTGACTGCCGTGACAGAGCAGAAAATCAACTCCCCTGCCCTGGGAGAGCAGCTGCACCTGGAAAGTCTGTGCTGCAGCAGACAGCTACAGAGCACCGTTAAAAACCCACCGCCTGTACGCGCCTTGCTCCGCACCCGGCAGGACGGGGCCCTGCTCCCAAACTAGGGCCCCGGGGTGCTAAGGCCTGCAGCACTAGAGGCACCAAGCACTCCCGCCTCACTGATTTTGCTTGTGCTCAGTCAGGCTGGAAAAGCCCGGCCCGCGGGGGGGGAGACAGTTCACTGGGAACCTGCCACCTCCTCCCCTTTCCCAAGGGAGGGGCTTGGTGCCTAGAAGGCGTGTGGGGGCAGGAGGGGTCCAGTGCTCTCTCCTGCAGGAAAGGGGGCAGCCAGCTCCAGGGAAGGTGGGACAACGGCTGTGCAGTGGGGAGACCCCTGCCCAGGTCAGGCGGGGGGGGGGGGGGGCGCAGAAGAAGAAAGGAGGGAGAATGAGTGAAAGGCAGCAGCTGCCTTGCAGCCTGGAGTCACTTATTAATCCCTCCAAAACCTCCCTACTCGGCTCAGCCACGAGAGCAATCAGTTTAAGAAGTTGAGGAAGCTGGACTGCTACCCCTTCGGCCGTGGTGCCTAACCCAGTTATCCCCTGCCTTTGCCTGCCAGGCTAGCACACCCATGGTCTGGGGCGGGGCCAGGCACCAAGCTGCCTGTTACAAGCACCAGATAGAAGTGCCCTCTCAGCCAACAGGCAGCGCCCCCCCCTCCCCCCCGCACGTCATTCCACATGCCACTGGGCGGTGCACAGAGCAGCATCAGGCAGAGACAGGGCAAAGGGTGCAGGCTCGCTGCCCTCAGGGAGGGATGTTCAATGAGCTCAGGCCACCAGCCTGAGCACAGCCCACATCACATGCAGCTGGCAGGGACTTGTACCTCCAGATCACTGGCTCCAGCTGTACCCCAGTCTGATGCTGCGTTCAGGCTAGTGGGTCTCCATGCTACTCCACGCGTGCGCCTCAGAAGAGAGACCCTGACACAACTGGGCCTCATACTCGTAGCCTGTGCAGAGGCCAAGGCCGGACTGGCTTCAGGGAGAGGGTGCAGCCCTTTCACTTACAGCTTGGCCCATGGGCAGGGCAGAGCAGGGAAACTGGTGCAGCTGGAGCTTGTGCTGTACCTGCTCTGGGGCAGCTGGAGGGCTTCCTTCCGCAGGGACGTTAGACCCACCCCTACTCTAAGTGCTTTTGATGGTCACTGGGCACTAACAGGATCTCTGGGGAGAAAGCCTCTGCGCTTTGCCTCCGATGGAGAGAGCAGCTGAAAGCTGGCAGGGTCAGAGCTACAGAGGAAAACAACCCCCCCACCCCCCCGGTCTCACAGCACCCGTACCTCAGCCCTGTATGGAAGGAAGATGGCACTAGCCAGGTTGCCAGTGATGCCACTGAGCAGGAAGATGATCGATATCCTGTGCCAGCCTGCCAGCTTCTCCAAATCCCTGAGGATGGTCATCTGGAAGATCACTGACACGAGACAGTGAATAATCCTAGGGAAATAGAACAGACGCTTACATGGCAACCCCTGCACCCAGCCCACTGCCCCTCACCCCACGCGCAGCAGCGGAGAGTTACTCAAGCTTCATCTAAATCAGGAGTCTGGGACGGGCAGCTGCAGGCAAGGCCGTCCTCATCCATACGCAGAATGTGCTGCTGCATTGGGCACCTGAACACCTGGGGCACCACCGGGTCTGAACATCCAGCCACCCAGCTCCTCCTTCCCCCGGTCCCAGGCTTCACTTCCTCCGGAGAGGATCTAGATAACGGGATGTGACAAAGCCGGCTGGCCCTAGTGGCAGACACTGAGCCGGTGAAAGAGCCATTCCAGCAGCAACGGACCATTTAGCAGGCATCTGCCAACCCCAGGCAGGGACGGTCAGTCTCGGACTTTACTGTCTTAGAGGGGCAGCTGTGTTAGTCTGTGTCTGCAAAAACGAGGAGCCCCGAGGCACCTTAGAGGTGAACAGTGAACAGCGCAGGAGCTTTGTGGGGAAAGTCACTTCATCAGATGAACTGGAATCAGTTTACGGTGTTTGACTGTAGGACCTTTGAGTCACCCCTCGAAAGATCCCCCCACCCTCAGGCACAGGGGCATCAATTTAATGGGACTGCGTAGGGCCCATCGATCCTCAGGACGATGCTAGGGGGCCATTTGGCACTTATTTTCACTCTTGGTGGGTGTGTCAGTGTCCAGAGGCAAACTGTAACCCTGGCCCAGGGCACTTTGCTCATTGCCAGCCTTGCTGGAAGCATCGGCAAAGCTGCCAAGGGAGGCTCATGGATGAATGGCGGATCCCCTCCCCCACCCACCATGCTTCTTACCCAGCATGAAGGAAGAGGGACAGCCAGAGTCTGTAGATCTGGTCGGGGAATTCCGGGTTCAGAAATGGCAGGAGGCCACACACATCATCCAAGCAATGGACCTGAAATGAAAGGGAAAGTGCTACAGGGTAAAACGAGGCCCGAGGCAGCTGCAGCAGCACTGGCTCCCGGCCAGCGCCAGGTTTTCGGGAGAACAGAGGCAGGAGAGGAAGAGGCGCAGGCAGCAGCCGACTCACAGCAAGCACCTTCTCAGGCTAGTCATCAAGTCCAGCAAAGCAGCCTCAGCCTGCCCATAGTGCTTTCATTGAAGACCCCACCATGAATGAGTCAGGTCAGAGCCGAGTGTGACTCCCATGGGTGAAGGGGCAAAGCGCCAGGGCAGCTGGGCACCCAGGCACCCAGCAGAGATCTGGGGTCAGTGGGTTTCTTCACCATCCAAGCTGCTACCCAGGAAGTGCATTTTCCTGCCAGCAAGGTGCTGCGATACCATTGCAGGCTGCTTCCAGGCTGGATGCTGCTTGATTGATCAGCATCTTGCCATTCTCAGTGCATGCCCTCATCCCTAGGACTGCTCTGCCTGCGACCAGGAAGGATCTTCTGCTTTCATTCCCAGCCACCACCCAGCTGTGTGCTGACCCAGCTCCCCAAGCAGCTGGCAGAGAGCTGCCCATCGTGGCTTCACAGAGCTACACAGCCAGCCTGCCAATTCACCAACACACTCAGCACAGCACAGCACAGCAAAGGCTAAGTGTTGCCCCTCTCCCCCACCGTGCAGCATTTCTCCAACCCAGCGGCCCAAAGCTCGGCTCACCTGCGAGCAGAGAGTGGCCTCCTCGTGGAAGTAGCCATGCATGAACTCGCAGTACTCCCTCGTGGTAATCTCACAGCTAGTGCACAGGAGGACAAGGGGGGTCAAATTCATGCAGGGTTCCCTTTCCTCTCCCCTCCACATGTAAAGCCTTGAGCCTCATTCATTCTCCCCTCCACCCATAGACGAGATGGAGTCGAACCAGCTCTGGCTGCCTAATTCCATGCTGCCTTTACGGGGTTTGTCTGAAGCTCTCAGCTCCCACTGTGGCATTTTCTGCTCATCGCAGCCAAACTACAGGGACCTCAAGTCAGTGACTGGCCAACGACAGCTGTCTAAGGAGGAAGCATCTTTCCCATGAAAGATCCCCAGGATGTTAACTGCAAACCTCCTATGGGGGTGGCCCCAGGACACAGGTCTCCCAAGGACAGAGCATCCAGTAGAGCTGTCCATGCACCAGGGCATCCTACAGGTACCCAGAGGCATGCAGAGTCAGATGTATCCCTGAGGCAGTTGTAAGTGGGAATGCGGTTGCCCCCATTCCACTCCAGACTAGTGCTAGGAGTTCCCACTGCCTCGGAGGAGAACAGGCATCCCAGCCATGGCTGAGTCCAGCCGTAGCATCGGGAAAGCTGTCTGAAGGAGCACGGGCACCGCTTACCTGCCTTTGGTACCGATACAGCACGGTCTCCCTTTGATATCACAGTCCATGTGCAAAAAGCCAGTATGGTTGGTTTTGGCTTGAAAGGTGCAAATCTCAAAGGAAGAGCAACGACCTCGTTAGAGAACAGGAGGGAGGCATGACCACAGCTGGCCAGTCTGTAGCCAAGTGCACAAGGGAGAGTTCTTCCACCCAGACCCATCACGCTGGGGTTTGGCTACACCCACGGCCTTCCTCTCCCCGAGCTGCCTCACCTCTGGTCCAGGGGCTCCCCAACTTGGCCCGGGAAGACAAGTGCTTTTTATTTCATGTCTTTCTAGGCCAGGAGGCCCCTCCCAGAATGCAAGGGGCATTTCCAACGACGAACAGGAAGGGAAACAGCAAAATGTTACTGGGAGATTCCTTACCGGCCACTTGGTAATGTCATCTGGCCAGACATGAGGGGGGGTGGAGGCTGGCTCCTCACATGTCCTGTGGGAATGGAGCAATCAGTGAGGAAGGGTTCTGCTGCAGCCTCCGTCTGGGATCCTGACAGCCCATGATGGGCACTAGTGGGGAGCGAGGTAGCTTCTCTCTCCTGCCACCTTCGCGCACTGTCCCAGTTCACCCCCTTCGGTCTGTGAGGGCCAGACTTTACAATGGACCATGCCTGGACTGACTGGGGCAGTTTAACAGGCCCTTGGGTCATGTTGCATGCCCAGAGACCCAGGTGATGGGCACACAAACATAAGCATCCAATAGGTAAATTCGTTTCTCCTCTCTCACCCCGTACATTAAGAACCGAGAGAACACGACTAGCAGCCAGCACTTCTGGGTTCTACTGCTAACTGATGCCAACTCTGTCAGTGCTCAGGCAAGACTGTTTCAATTAACTTTGCCTCTCCTCCTTAGAACAGCAGCATATGCTTCTGGAAGCGTGCCTGGAGATCGTCAGATGCAAGACACCAGGGGCATGAACATTTTCCCTTAGTACAACCCCTTTATAGTAGGCCCAGCATCCCAAAGCCAAGACCCCACCCTGGTATAGGGTTCCCAAGCCATCCTTAGTCAGTAAACCCAGAATCAGCCTCCAATCCCTCATCCCTGTTCAACGACCCATCCTGTTCCTTCCCCCAAGGTTTGGGGCTCCTTGCCCCAGGGGTGTCCATACCTGGGATCCTGCTGGCACACTGCTCCGGATGTTCGCTTCCCGCTGGAATTGCTGAAGTTCGGGGCGTTGGAGTCTGGCCATTTTGCAAAAGTTGCTAAAGTCTCCTGCAGTTACAGAGAATGGGAATTTGGGAAGCGGGTTTTTAGTTGGTGAGCAGGTACTGAGGGGTTCAGACATGGGTCCATGCAGTCAGTGCAGAGATGCCTTGTGGGGCTCACCCCCACACCCCTGGGCGTCCCACCCTCTGGGCGACCTCCGCCAGTTGCCCTTTCCCCACTCTGTAGCTAATCCAGTCTAGTTCCTTAGTCTTCCGGGCCCTCGGGCCCGAGATGGTGGGATCTGAATCAGGACCTCCTTCCTGACTGGCTCCTCTTAGGTTTCCTTCCATCTTTGGTTCGAATGGTCTCCACGGTGTTAATCCACTAAGCGTAAGTGAGGCGGATTCCTGCGGTGCTTGTTGCTTACCATCACGCCTTGCGGTGACTGCCGCCCAAAGATGGGTGGAAATGTAAGTGGAGCCCAATGGAAGGGATTCCTAACGTCGCTCTATCTACCACAAGCTAAGGGGAGACAAGGCCACAGGTCAGCACCACATTACCCTTGAATCCTGTCTTGCCTCACCACACCCAGTTCTTCACTGTCTGGGATCTTCCTGGATCCTTCCTTCAACGCCTCCCAGCAAGAAGTAGTCCCCGTCCCCCCCCCCCCCCGGTTCACCACCCAAACCCTGCCAGCATTAGGTCTGCAGCTGCACTTGGGATCCCTGGAGGTGTCCTTGGCCCAGAGGGGACAGGCAGCCACGCACCGAACAGTCTTTTCGCTGAGTCTGGATGCAGCCCGAGTTGTCATTTTGGACGCAGCAGCCCGAGTTGCGCTCCTGGTCCCTCTCCTTTTGAATGAGCTTCTCGACCTGCTGGTCCTTGCGCATGCAAGGGGAGAACTTGGCTCCCAGGTGGATCAGGTCAATCTGAAACACAATACGGTTCCACACAAGCCCTCTTGCGGTGTCATTACAAGTGCCGCACAGTCCACAGGAGCAGCGGCTTAAGCTAAACCTGGGGTGCATTGCACCTTTAGGGCAGAGGATCTGGGATTCCTGTGCAGAGCCAGTTTCAGGGGCTGGATATCACAGGGGAGAGGTTCCAAGGGACTCAGGTGCAGCTGCTGTTAGCCTGCAAGGCAGATGGGGCTGGCACGCCCTGAGGAGAGCGCCTGGAAGTCCAGTGGAGTTAGGCCGCGCAGGCAAGCCTAGCTCTTTCCTGGGGCAGGGGATAACAAGGTGGCTCTCAGTCCAGCGTACAAAGAACAGCCACAGTCTATAGCATTTGGTGGGCCGCGTCACATCACACAAAGCCACCAGCCACCGTGGGAACGGAGAGCCCAGACATGGAACAGCGCAGGGGCCTGGCATGCTGGCTAATGCCGTGAGTCAGGGACGCCTGGCTAGCAGCTGCTGGAATCGCGCCATTCTCCCTCTGCACTGAAGTGCAAGTCCCTCTTGGCCTTCCGTGGGGAAAAGGAGGAAGGGAGGGGGAACCGCAGACATGCCCCTTACCGAGCCTGGCCCAATCCAGAAGTTCTCTTGCTGAATGTACTTCACGCTCTCATAGACCCCTTTGTTCCTCAGCACCTGCCAAGGGGCACGCCGATGAAAGGTCACAGTAATTCACAGCTAAAAGGACCAAAGGGTTAAGTGGATTTTTCCTACTGCCGGGCCTACAAATGCAGCTTGGGATCAGTGTGTCCAGCTGGCTCCACTTTGGCTCCTGTGACAATGCAGGTCCCTAACTACAAGGGCAAGGTGAGAGCCGGGGAAGAGCAGCTTCAAGTCCTTGGAAGTACTTAGGCAGCCTCCCCTCATGACCGTTAACAGCGTTTTGCCTCCCAGCACCCCCTGAGGTACAACAGTGCTATCGGCCCCACTTCACAGAACAGGATGATCAAGTAACTTGCCACAGTCACTCAGCAAGACAGTGGCAGGGCTGGGAATCTGACTCCCGTCTCCCAATTCCTAGTCAAGGACTCTAGCCTCTGGACCAGCCTCGCTCCGCCGACCCAGGCTGGCCTGTCAGTGGCAAGAGAGATGTTCCTGGTGTTCACAAATGGAGCATGCTTGCTCCCACTGGACTGTCTGCTTTTTCCAGAGGGGAAAACAGGTTACAGGAAAGGATAAGAGTTGCCCATCTTTCCAGGAAGCTCAATTCCTGCCTCTTTTCAGTGCCTGGCTACCTGGCTCACTAAGCATCCAGAGATGCTGGGAGACTTAAGCCTGCATGGGATTATCCCTGTTTTGCCGGCAGCTTTAATCAGCAGCTGGAGTCCTGCCACTTCAGAGATAGGATTCCTCACAGGAGCCATTAGCCCCAGGGCCCGACAGGCTACACAGCCCCCTAACCCCAGAATGGGCACAGCCAATAGCTATTAAACTTACTAACTCTGTTGTCACGTGCTGGGCAAAGCCCATGGGCGCGATCCCATAGGTGCAGATAACCAGCAGGGTAATGAGGAGATGGACAAAGGTGAGCCAATAGGTGAAATATGGCCTGAGGCAGGGAAAAGAAACACAAACAAGGGTCACTTAAGACTGAGCAGCCTCGTGCCTGCCAACCTCACTGGAGATGCCCATGTCTGACACAGCAGGGACATGGCAGGTCTGGTCAGGTGTGGGACAGGGATGCACAGGCTGGGTTCGGAGGCGCACTGGACAAGCTGCCGTTGGGATCGCTGGACCATTTCACAACCCCAGGGCAGGTCTCATTTCACACCCATTGCACTAAAATAGAAATCAAGTCAGCAGAACCCTTTGCCCATCCAGACCCCTCCGCCAGCACAACTCTTCGTCTGGTAGGAGGCTGCTGGGACGAGGGGCCTCGAAGGCATCGGGGCATAAGCGAACAGAGCTCCCCTGCTGTGTGCGTTTGGAAGGGGCATGAGCCACGCTGGACTGACAGCTACACAACAGGCCCTGATCCTGAGCAGGAGTGACTCCACACCAGTCTCAAAGAGCCCAGTCCAGAGTTCACCTAGGGGGCAGCACTGGGCCCAGGATCTGTCCAGCCCACTGTAACCACCCTGCCGCCCACAGCCAGAGCCTGGCCCTTACCTGTGACTGTCTGTGTTCTCCAGCTGCGACTGGACCACGCTGCTGATGCTCCGGCGGTACGTCCGGTTCAGCCACTTGCCTACCACCCCCAGCCCGTAGTATCGCTTCTTGCGGTCGAAGGCAAAGTGCCTCACTTGGGAAGCGATGCGCTTGCCTCTCTTGGGGCCGGGGACGGCAGGACCCAAGGCAACAGCACCTTCCACCCTGCAGCGAGAAGCATTTCATTCCGTTTCCTGCCCAGAGGGAGGGTTAAACCCTCTGCCCCCATTTCGTGGGTGGCCCCATCACAGCATGAGCCACTGTGGCCAGAAGGGAAAGGAGTTGCCAGGGCAGGGCCAAGTCTTTTCTGCATACCTAGCCCCATTCCAGCCCCCAGCAGTGGGGGCAATAATGTTAGGAGGGGCCACTTTATGCATTTTTGAAGAGGCCCTGGGGTGCCCCAGAAGGGGCAGGGCCTCAGGTGGAAGGGGCGGGGCCAGGACACTTCATGCGCTCCCCCACCGTAGCCAATCAGGGTCTGTGGGAAGGGAAGCAGGGAAGTGTTTTCCCCCCACCCCAACAGAGAACCACCAGCTAGTTCCCTCTAGGTGCCTGCATCCCTAGTGGGGGAGGAGACTTCGTGCTCCCGATGGCCTAGTGACAGGGCATCCATGGGCTGGATCAACCCACTTGGTGGGCCAGATCTGGCCTATAGAGGCTCTCGCTCACCCCTGCCCCACTCACTGCAAGAGGCCAGCTAGGAAGGTACCTCCGACTGGAATATCCTGCGAAGTCTGAGGGGCCCAGCTCTGAGCCCAGACAGCCCCACACTGGAACCGATACTCACAAGACAGGCTTCTGCACCGCGGAGGGCTGGGCTTCATCCAGGTGCGGAGCCGCTTGGAAGCCAGCAGCTGAGAGCGGAGGCGACTCGAACACATCGTCCGGCATGGAATACATCTCCTCGTGCGGGCCGATCTGTGAGGGACACAGCAAGGACACGCGCATAATGGCTTAACTCCTACAGATACATTGACCCAGATGGGGTCCCCACCAGACTTCCTCCTGGCTCCGACCAGGCTTCAGGACAGGGTCTGAGAGAAGGTAAGGGTCGATGCACCGTTAATTCCATGGAGAGATTTACACTTTGCGCGGCATCGTAGTATTTGCTCATCGATTCACTGAGCACTAGCAAGGTCTTACGAGTGAGACAGGGACCCCGGCTTTCCTGTCCCAAAGAGATTACAGCATGTCCAGGTTCTGCAATCCTGGAGACTATTCAAATAATTTATAGTACTGTTGTATCAAAGGACTGACAGACCAAGGCTTCTTTGCGCTAGGTGCTGTACAAAAGAAGGCCCAGCCTTGCAGAGCTTACAGTATAAATCAGACTAGAGAAGTAAAAGGTGAACCAGTTAGCCATAAAGCATTAGGCTTACCATTTAACCAGACCTTGCCCAAATTATGGATGTAAGCAACTAATTCATTGTCTCCGCATTTCTCAAACGGTGGGTCCCAACCCTCCGAGGGAATCACGAGCAACTTAGAGGGGAGCTGTGGTATCAAGGTCTGAGACCCCCTGCATTATCTGATAAGCAAAAGCTTATCAGATAGTTGAGATTAGTCAACTAGTCGCTTCCCCGCCTTGCTACCTCTATCACAAAGCAGCAGCAGGGGGGATGTGGGGGGAAGAGGAGGTGGTGCTGGTGGGAGCCAGCTTAAAAGCGGATTCCCCCCAGCTCCAGCTCTGTGGGATGGGGCAAGGGCACAGCAGCGGCGCTTCCTCTTTGAAATGTCCAAGAGCTCCAGGAGAGGCTCTTGTGCATTTCAAAGACTGAAATGCTGCGTGATGCCCTGGGCCAGTGTGGAGTCCCTGGCTGGCCCCAGGCTCCATGCGGGCACTTCCGCTTTGAAATGCGCAAGCGCCCCCACAGACGCCGGGCTCCACGCAGCATTTCAGTCTTTGAAATGCACAAGAGCTTCTGCTGGGGCTCTTGTATATTTCGAAGGCGGAATGGGCGCTAGTCCTTATCGACTAATCCAAGAGTCAATGGAAAACCCATTGACATTCAATTAATCGATATTTAACATCCCTCACCCAAATCCTAGTCCTGGTGGGCTAGGGGGGCAGGCAGGGCCCTGGAGGCCCTAGTGGGCGGAAGCAGCCCGGGCAGGACCGGACGATGGGCATGCCTGAGTGGCCTCAGGCCCATCTGTGGCCGATAGGCCGGCTTGGTGTAGCCCCTGCCATTTGAATGCCTGAATAAGTCAAAATTATACCATTTAACTGTTTTAATGGATATTTACGTCCCTAAATCATAGAATCACAGCGCTGGAGGAGACCTCAGGAAGTCATCAAGTCCAGCCTCCTGCCCAACCAATCCCTTCAGGCCTGATCTATACTCAAAGCTTTGGCTGCCTTTGCTACACTGTTCAGGGGTATAAAAATCTACCAGCTGACATTTAAGCCAGCATAGCTACAGCACCATGGCTACTTTGCTAGGTCCCTGCAGCACAGAGGTGGCCAAGTGTGGTTGCTATGGGATAGGGCATATGTAGGGAAAATCCAATGATGCAATTAAGGTGCATTTTCCCCAGCACATTAAGCAACTCCCCCCAGTGAAGGGGGAGACAGCGGAGCAATTATTCTGTGCTGGGCAACCAAATGCACAGCCCAGCAGTCAAATCTCTCAGGGGCACAGAACCAATTATCTGATGGGACTGGGATGCCATGCAGCAGGGTCAAAGTTTGAAAATGAAAGGGGGGGGGGCAGGAAAAGGGGAGATTTACTTCCCTTGCTGTAATGATCGTTTTCACTGAAACCATGCAGAGACCCAATTTCCATCAATGCGCACAGACATGAGTTTCAACAGAGCTAGTAGCCAGGGGTCTTTGAGGAGTCACTAAACCCTCCAAGGCCTGATGTACTAGCCATGCTGGTTTCAGGACCTTGTGACTCTGCTCCAAGGGAAAAGCCATAGGGGAGAGAGGGGCGCAGGTAGGGTATTGTGGAACCATGCTTGCCTTACTGAAGAACGAGGAGTCCAGCGTATCTGCAGCATCCACCATGTCCTCATCCAGGAGGCTGGGATATGGGAAGCTCCGCTTGTTGCCTCTTCGTTTCAGGGTGGAGTGCTCCAAAACTGAACGTCCCTTTCACAGAGGAAGAAGTGAGCCAATGGGTGAGAGGTCCCCTAGGAAAGCAGCCCTTTGCCATGTCATAGGAGGGGACCAGGAGGCAGCTCAGGGCTGAACGTCAAGCAGATTCGCCTGCCTGGCTGGGAACCCGCACGCAGATTTGCCAAAGGAGGAAGCGGTCACCATTTCAGATGCTGCAGCCACCTCCCCCAGCACCCACCAGCACTGGGCAATGATGGCCCCATAACACGCCTCAATCCCAGTTATGCACCTGCCACACAAACTTTTTCATTCATTGGATCACAGATCCAGTCACTGGATCACTCAGCAGAGGCAAGTGCAGCCACCCCACTCCCCGTGCCCTGCCCTGCTAGAACTCTCAATCATAACGGGGGGGCTGTAACAGACCTCAAGGGGACCTCAGATCCAGACCTCTGTGCTGAAGTAGGACCAAGTAAACCAAACCTAGACCATCCTCCACAGGTGTTTGTCCAGCCTGTTCTTGGATACCTGTGGTGATGGGGAGTCTGCAGCTTCCCATGGAAGCCTATTCCAGAGCTCAACTGCCCTTAGAGTTAGAAAGTTTTCCCACTAATCTCTCATCTAAACCTTCCTTGCTGCAGATCACTGTACATGAACGTGTACAAACAGCTCACAAGGGCAGTGTTGCCACACTCTGTGGTTACAGCGCATCAGAATCTGGCCTTCTGCTCTGCAGAAAATCTACAGATCTGGAAATCTGGTTGTCCCCCAAATTGGGCCAAAAAGTCCAAGTCTCCAAACTCTGTGACAACACTGTGTCTATGGGGTTTTGATTATATTCGATGTCTAAACATTTTGCCCTTATCAAAATGTAACATTCACCATAATTTCCCTATGAAAAGGTCAGTGAAATTAATAGATTCTTGTGCAGAGTTTTGATTTTGCCAAATCAGCCTTGTGTGATTGAATGCGATTTTGTCAGGAAAATTTTCAACTGCCTCTCTACAAGGTGAGCTATATCTGATTCATACAGCCTGTGAGCGGATTATTCTCCACTGCAGAACAAGGCTGCTAAAGGGCCCCAGCAGAAACGCCACCTATGCCTAGGTTTTAATGCAACAGCGGCAATGAAATCTGAAAAGCCTCCACATTGTAGAAGTCCCCATTCAAAGCTGATTTTCTTGAACTGTTCAGTTTTCACTCAAACCACTTCATTTTTAGCGCAAATTCTGCTTAAAGTGCTGCAGTAAGCAGTCTGAAATTGCGTGATCCAACCAAAATATTTTGCAAAAAATATCAAGAACAGAAAAGTGTCTGGGTCTGCCACGTGTCCCAGAATTCAATGGCATTAAGCACCATGGGGAA
The DNA here is from genome assembly GCF_052426305.1 of Pelodiscus sinensis. Classification (NCBI taxonomy): domain Eukaryota; kingdom Metazoa; phylum Chordata; order Testudines; family Trionychidae; genus Pelodiscus; species Pelodiscus sinensis. The sequence continues at coordinate 20,621,236 of NC_143071.1, forward strand.
CTACTGCTGTGGGAGAACTCTAAGGGCTCCCATTCAGATTTTGGAGACACACGAGTGACGGACATAAGGGTGCCCTGGACAAGTCTCTGAGGAAGGTTCACGTTGCAGAAGCTCAACTGGGAACACATGGACAAGCAGCACTCACTCGGAGGATAGCCGCAGCCGCTCTGAAACTCATGTGCGCGACAGACTCCCTCTTCCTTCGGGGCAGACGGGTGTAACCCGACCGCACGCTGGTGAAGGAGGTGAGGGAGATGACTCCAGGTGTCTGGGGTGGTAGAACGGGATGAGGGGTCCGAGGACGATCGACTTCATCAGGGTGCCGGAACGGGCGGCCTCTGGCCAACGGGTCGACGATCTTAGATGGGGAGACATAGGCAGAAGTCAGTGAATTCGGCTGGGTTCTCAGCTGTGTGCACATGCATGGAGGGAGGGTGTCTGTCATGCTCAAGGGAACCCTGTGAGTGGATTCTCTGCTGGGACTGAATCCAGAACCACTGGATTGAAAAGCCCGAGCCACAAGACCAGGTCCCATACAACAGGGCTATCCACTGCCCAAGGACAGCATTTCTGAGAACCCTTTGCTGACGTTATCGCCAGCAGCCTGAGCTGAAGACAGCTGCCCTCGGCCCAGAGAGGTGGGCTCTCTGGAGCCCGTTTGCATTGTGTAAGCGAGAGCGAAGTCAGAGTTTTACCTTGGGCATCCTGGGCTTCGGCGACTCAATGCCTTGGAAGGAAGGTGTCTCCTGGCTGGGTAGCTCCATGTCGCGGTAGGGGGCCTTGAGCTTGCCATAGCGCAAGCTGCAGTGCTGCAGGCTCTTGCGTTGCCAGTGCTGCCGCTTCCCATCCCAGTCGCTGCTCACTCCAAACCACTGGGCCGTGCCCCTGCAGCAGGGAGCAGGAGGGAGACACTCAGTGCCCTTCTCTGCAGGTGGGACAGCGCATGCAAAGGCTGCTGAGCATGGGCTAAGCCCACATGACCAAGAACACAGCAAGTCATGTAAAGGCAGGTGCGAGTGTGAGGATCTGCAAGAGAGCATCCTGGAACCTTTTAACACCATCCATGTCTCAGTCACTTTTGCTAGCCCCCTCCCAGGCTGTAAGCAGCTTTGGATATTGTCCACACTGAACAGGGTGGGACCGCACATGGTGCCTGGTCTACACTGCAGAGCTAGGCTGATGTAAGTCGCCTCCCATCGATCTCTTGATGCATCTTTCTACACAAATGTGTCTCCAATTCATATAATGCCCCATTGTGGGAATGCAGTAACCCCCCTGCATGCCCAAAACAACTGTGCTTCATACGAGGCCAGGTCTACACTAGACCTGGAAGGTTGGGTTAAGATATGCAACTCCAGCTACATAAAGCAAGGAGTACCAGCACCCTCAGCGTTTGATTTAGCAGGTCTTAACTAGACTCGCTAAATCAATTGTCAGAAGACTGATCTCCAGTGCAGCAAGTGGAGACATGGCCTTAGAGCTATTTAGATCAACAGAGTGCGAGTATAGATACTGCATGTAACAGATCCTCACGTAGCTTGTCCCACTGTGTCTCATTCTCTGTTTTAAACTTCACTGCCCAGGGGTCAGACCTGGAGGTTGTGTGACAATCTTTAATTCCTGGAGATTCCAGGATCATCCTGGAGGGTTGGCAACCCTAGCTGGGACACACAGCCAGGCAGTCCCCAGCCTGCAACAATGTTTGGGATTCTTCCGTCCCAAATGCAGGACTCTGCACTTGTCCTTGTTGAACCTCATCAGATTTCTTGTAGCCCAATTCTCCAATTTGTCTAAGTCACTCTGGACCCTATCTTTGTCCTCCAACATATCTACCTCTCCCCCTAGCTTAGTGTCATCTGCAAACTTGCTGAGGGTGCAATCCATCCCCTCATCCAAGTCGTTAATAAAGATATTGAACAAAACCAGTCCTAGAACCAAACCTTGGGGCACTCCGCTAGAAACCGACCGCCATCCTGACATCGAGCCGTTGATCACTACCCGCTGGGCCCAGCCTTCTAGCCAGCTTTCTATCCATCTTACCGTCCATTTAACCAATCCACATTCCCTTAACTTGCTGGCAAGAATATTGTGGGAGACTGTATCAAAAGCCTTGCTAAAGTCAAGGTATATCACATCCACTGACCTCATCATAGAAGCTAACCAGATTGGTCAGGCATGACTTGCTTTTGTGAATCCCTTTGCAATCTACAAGCAGACACCCGATGGCAGTGTGGGCACACCCATAAGTACAACTGAGGCATTAAGGTCTGAGAGAACACAGGGTGCGCACACAACATTCATACCGTTCACACCACTGTAAAATGAGATCTCTGATCTCAGCCTAGCCACCGCATGCAGAGAAACATGTCACAATGCAGCTCAGTTGGCAGCCTCTAATCTGAAGGGACCCAGGCCTACAATAGCAAAGGATGCCAGAAATTCAGCTCTTTTGGGGACATCCCTGGCACTTCGCACCGTGCTACGAATGGACTTGGGGCTGAAAAAAGCACAGCTGAATGTGTCTGAAAGCCCAAAGTAAACACTACTGAGAAAAGCAAGAGTTGCCGTTCTCATTGAGGAGACTGGAATCATTCCCAAGATGGCAAACAGCTGGGCTGGAGCTGTATTTTTTTGCCCCAGAGTGGGACATGGTTAGCTTATTTTATTATCCCGACTGCAAGACACACAGCTTTGACTTCCTCAGCAAAGGCAGGGCAGAGACCAGGGCAGCAGGGAATCCATCTGTCCAGCTCCCTCGATCCAGGACACCCCAGCCCCAGCGCTGCAGCACGTGGTGCCAGTACAGCCCAGAGCCGCATGTTCCTTACCTGCGGATGCTCTGAGACAGGGAGGTCTGTCTGCGGAAGCCAGGACGTTGCTCCAAGGTGTGCTCATCCCTTTTCCCTTGGGGCTCCTGGAGGCTCACGCTCTTTTGATACACTGGGTTTTTCAGAGGCTGGAAGGGGAGCAGAGTGGTTAGGAACAGAGTGGGGGAGGGGAAAACATGTAGAACTGGGACCCCCAGAAACCCACTGTTCAGGGAGATGGGTGGAGCAGAGCCTGGCAGACAAGAGACTGACCTGCTTCTCAAGGGCTCAGCCCCCTGCAAATACGTTAGGGCTTTCACAGACACAGAAGAGCCTCAGCTGTCAATTCACCGTTGTGAAGGTACCATGGTAAGCAGACCTAGGCACGTCAACTTAAGCTACATAAGTCACATAGCTGACATTGTGTCACTTAGCTCAATGGCCTGCAATATTCCAAAGGGATATTGCTCCTGCTTCCAAAGGGATCAAGGGCAATGCTGTGGTTAAGAAGGAGGGAACCACTGTAAAGCCATTTCATAATGGGCAATTAATGGGGCAATAACTAACCCCTTGGAGATGGCCTTCAACGCACATCACTCTAATAAGCCACTTGGACAGCAGCCTGGAACACCGGCATTCAGAGCTCAGAACCCCACCGGCTCTGATCTGCTGGCAGTATGGGACAGGCGATGGGTCTGAACCGGAGACGACCTGCTCTCCCAAGACACTCTTCATGGTCAATGGGAATTAACAGGTTTGGGGATATTGGGGTCATGCCAAGGGTCCCCCCCTCTTACCAGTTTCAGGCTTCTTTCCTCCTCTGGCTCCACCGGTGGAATTGTTATGGAGAGGTCAGGGGGCTTCTTGCTCTGCAGGCGGCTGCTACTGGTGCTCGACCGGCTGCCCCCATTCTTATCGCTGGCCATCTCAAACCGGAGGAGTTACTCAGGCTAAAGGGGGAGAAGGAGAGTAAGAGTCAAGCCACAGATTTCTTTGCCAACACCCCTCAACAGAGGAGGGATTGAGCAATCTCCTCCCTAAGAAGAAGGAAAGGTAATGGCCATTCCATGGATTTCTCAGAGACCACGGGAGAAAGTACTAACCACTAATGGGCCTGTGCAACATGGAGACCTCTTGGTAGCATGTCAGAAACATGGAGAACCTCACCTCCCTTTAACTGTGTCCCAGAGGGATCCTCCGCTCCTCAGCCATATGTTGCCAGAGAGCAACATTTCATACTTGTGCAGGGACTTCCCTCCAGGGATCTTCAAGTGCTACCCAAACATCACACCCTTCTGACTCATGCATTATGGGCCCCACATAACCGACAGGGAAAGAGCAAGTGAATTTTCACAGGGCAACAATTCAGCAGCAGAGATGGGGATCTTGGTTTCTGTCCCTAACTCCTAGTCCCCTGCTCTAAGCCGTTCTTGACCGTAACCATGCCACAGGTCTCCCACCACTAGCCTGATTGTACCCTGTGACTTGTGATGCTGCAAAGGAGGGCTGGACATTTTCTTTGCTATGGTGAGCTTCAAAGGCTTTGAAGAGGTTTGCTTCCAGCCCAAGGTGCTTGGGGAGTTGAGGACATGCCTGGCAACATCAACTCCACAAAACAAGAATAAGGGGAGTCGATGGAACCGTTTTTTCTGCTGATCAGAGCGTTGTGGATCCCATAGTGAGTAGATCTGAGGTACATTGATTTGAGTTACGCAGCTTAGATCAGCCTGCCCCCAGTTTTCAAAGCACTCGCCTGGCACAGAACCAGAACCACGACAGGCAGGTGCTCCAAGCTAAGCCACAGAAGAGGAAACCAAGGAAAAGAAATTGAAGCCAAATAGCAGAAATGTTTTCAGACCACAAGACTTATTTTCATTATAGAATCATCACCCTGAAACAGCAGTGGATGCTCCAGACACTGAAAGCAAGAGTCCCACCAGAAAGTGCCCTGTAGCCAATGAGTCAGTGGACTTGTAAGGAAAGGCAGTGGGTAAGAAGTCTGGGCCATCGCTGGTCTGTAAGGTATTTAAGGCCTGAAGACAGTCAGGATAGGTATATGGGAGTGGTTACACCCCAGGTCTGTCTAGAGCAACCATGCTGTGACAGAACAGGATGCATTAAAGGGTCTCTCCTGCCGCTCTCTAGCCAGTCTCACTCAGCCCAGGATTGCTGCCACCCCACACGTGCGCAAAGTATGGTTTCTTCAGCTAGACAGACGCCTCAGCAGCCTGCCTTGTCAGGGTCACTCGCCTGCCCATCTCATGGAGGTGGGAGGAAGGGCAGGCAGTAGAAAGTTCCATACACCATGTGATTTAATTAGCCATCTCGTCAGCCGCCATTTGGCATGCCAAGCGTGCAGACACCCAGGAACTGGACCCCCACGCCCTACAGCAAAGGCAGCTAGGAAATCCCAAGAAGGGAAGCTCGGGTGTGGGTGCCACACTGCAGCGGTGGCCAAGGAGACAGCAAAGAACCAGGCAGGCAGCCCATTTGCTGGGAACCCAGGAATCGCACAATTCCCCATTTGCTAGGCTTGGCACTGTCCCCTCCACTCTTTGGGCTCAGTGGGGAGACAAACAGCACCTCCCTCTGCAGAGGCTGTTCTAGGCCGCTCTCGGAAGACAACGTGACGGAAGCACGTCTGCAGTCAGCAGCCCTGGGCTTAGAAACCCAGGACGAGGCAGACGTTGGGGCAGCTAGTACCCAGCACAGGCTGACCTGTGATGTCATGGTCCCTTCTGGCCTTCATCTAGAAGCCTTAGCGCACTCATGGAGCAGCACTTCTCAGCCCCGCCACCCCTCCCCAGCCCCAGCAATCTATTTAGATTGGAAACTGCTTCTTAGGGCAGGGCCCCTCGCTCCTCTCTGTGCCTAGCGCAACAAGCACAGAGCTGTTCACGCCACTCACAGGCCAACACTCCCAGGGTTCAAGCTGCTCTTAAGGAAGCAACATCTCTAGCATCAAAATGAACGTTGAATATCCCTAGAGAAGCGTGAGCCAGACACGCGAGAGAGAAAGGGCTGAGGGGCAGGAGAGGTTACAGCCTTCACCTCACACAAACGCCGTGTGAAAAGAGCTAGTCCACACGCCTAGTTAGCAGTGTGCTCACGTGGGACAGCAGGTTAGCAGAGGACCCACTGGGCAGGGATGGGAGTGTGGAGGCAGGAAAAGGGAATTTGTGTGCAGCCATCTGGTCTTGTTAACAAGAGAGCAAGAGTCAGGCTAAGTCTGTGGCCTGACAACGCGAGAGCTGTAATTAGATGCTGCCTTCGCCTCTCGCCTCCATAAGGTGATAAGGATAGAATGCTGACTGGCAGGGACCTTGAGATAAGGAGCATCTGGGTGGAACTAAACTGTTAGCCATTGGTGTTTGTAATGGGAAGGAGACTAATTGTTATATCTAATGGACAGTATATAAACTGCTTCATAATTACTTGTATTCGAAGATCTGCCTCGAAAGGGGGAGGGGCTCTCCCCCCCAGTCCGAACCAGTTTTCCCTTGCTGTAGCTCGTAATAAAACTGCCTCTGGCTACTTGTTGCTCACAAACGCAGAGTGAGACAATGTTTTCTTCCACAGGAGCAAAGGGTCAGTGCTCCCATCTTGTGCACAGTGGTGGATCTCTTGGTCAAGCCTCAGCTCCTAGAGTCACAGGCTCACTGGGAGCCCCTGCATTCATAGAAACCATGGCTAGCCCCACTGCCACAGAGAAAAGGCTGAAAACATGGACCAAGCGGGAGCCCAAAACCCCCTCAAACACGAGACAACTCAAGTTTGCATTTTATTCTCCCCCCAATCTCATGACTGTGGGGGGAGGGGGTGGTAATTCACTATTTTGGAACACGTGACATTAGCAATACTGGAGTCAATGCTCCTAGTCCCTCATTCTCCCCCCCCCCCCCACTCTCCCCCTCTCCATCAGTCATATGCTTTCAGGGCTTCTGAACAGAATGTAAGACCAGACCAGACCAGACCAGACATTTTGCATTCACTGTTGGCCTCCTTCTGCTTTCTGCATGGAGCCGGGCATTTGCCAGCTTACTGCTGCGCGCTACCAGCTGGCGGCTCACTGCAGGGTCTGGTTGCCCATCATCTTTTTGGTTGCTGCTGAGTTGGCAACTCTACTCCTGCCCCAGCCCTTCAGCCCAAGGCTCTACTCCTCTGGCGGGCCAAGAGCCAGGGGCCCTTCCTCTGCACAGGGAGAAAGGCACCAAAAGTTATCGGACTGTGTCCTCACCATGCAGGCTCTGTCCCAGCCCAGGGCAGGAGCGTCCACAGATCCCCCTGCTATGCATGTGCCCCTTGCCATAGCTGGGCTGCGGCCACTACGGCAGGATAGGAGTTGTGGGTGGGCAACTGTGGGAAGCCATGGACTGGGGCCCACAGGACAGGGTGCAGGTCCCAGCCTCTGGCTGGACTTGGGGGAGCTTCCAGGGAAAAGGGGGGGCAGGACCTGGGCCCTATCATGAAGGGATGGGCCATGCCCCCTCCTCTCCCTCTGGTGTTGGTGCAAGTCCAGCTTTTGACAGAGGCACCACTTGCCAGAGCTGGGGCCTGGGGAAGTTTTGACTCCATAGCTAAGATATTCATTCCCTCGGCTCACCCCACCATGCTCAGAGGTACACGCTGGGCGGAGAACCATGTGCTCTGTTGCCAGTAACATCTCGTGGGACCAAACCAACATCCCTGGAGGGACTAGCAGTGAAAGCTGCGGGGAACGGGCCAGCTGGATTTGCAGCACAGCTTTTAAGTGGTCACCCCACCTGCTTATGGAACTATTTAGGTCAGGCAGGCTGAGGCCAGCAATGTCGGAAGCAGGACTGGCAAGGGTTTAAATCCTCTTGGTTCTCCCTTCACTGCTAGGGTGGTAACAGTGGGGACTGTAGCAAATGGTGGGGGGGAGGTAGGAGGGAGGTGCCTAAGCCTGCTCTGTTCTCACCTTGCCCTTGTGGGGCAGCGTCAGCAAGGAGAAGTTTAGCTTGTGTGTTCAAAAGAAGTTTTTAGCCCAAACATTTGGGAGTTGGGGAGGAGGGAAACAGCGTTGGCCCAGGAAGATGGGACAAGAGGGCAAGTTAAAATCCAGCAGAGCCGTAGCACCGTGGACACTCAGGGCTTTGCAGGTCCAGACCTCAGAGTCTGTGGCACCTTCCTTTCCTGACCCCTCGCACACCACCATGCTTCCTGCAATGGCAGCCGATGCATCGCTTGCTTCGTGTTTCACACGTCGCCTGGCACTGCAGTCATTTATATCCCTTCCACTGACCAGTTACAAAGAACCTTTCCTATACATCCGCTTAGTCACATGTGCCATCCACTCTCAGGGATGCAAATCTGACCCCCACTCCATTCGCGCGCTCCTGCTCCACAAGCCGCACAAGTCAAGCTTGCTCTGGAAACAGGCTCCAAGTCCTGAATTTTCACAATTTCCTTCTCTTCCTTCCCTGCATCCTTTGCTATGTTGGGTTCAAATGTTATCACGGCTGTGGGGATTGAAGTCTATTGCAGCATAGACACCTCATCCAAAAGCCACCACAAACAAGGGTCCCATAATTCCTGAGTGTTTGGGTCGGTCATTGGAGTTTTGAGCCTTGGGTCAATGTCAAGCTGGGAGGCACCGGAAGGGAACAAATGGCTCAGGAGTGAACAGATAGGGTTCTGTGGTCTAAAATGTGCCAAAGGTCAGGCTAGATCATCACGATGGTGCCTCCTGACCTGGAAGTCTAGGAGCCTAAGACAAATGGCCTCTCTGCAGTCACTTGAAAGTTGCGGGAAATGGTCAGGATTCCCGGCTTTGAAGATTTTTGCCTCCGCTCCAGCCAGCTGACAAACCTGCTTTGAACCACGACAGGAAGAAGCCCACAGCACGAGAGATCAAAAGGGCTCTGGCAGGTAGGAACATAATCCCTTTCAAGAGATATTGGGTGACTGCCCAGGTGAACAAGACAGACCCAGAGAGAGGGTCTGAAGAAGCGAGCCCTGCCCAGGTCACCACCATGCTGGAGCATGACGTACGCCTCTCTGACCTGGGTCAGCTTGTTTTAACAGTAAGAACAAAGCACTGAAAGAGGATTTTAACCCACCTCATTTGTTGGGTTAAGACAGCTCTTCTGATCCCTGTCTCAGACTCAGATGCTGAGCACAGCCAGACTGGCAGGCTAAGAACAGCTGAGAAGCTTAGCCCCAGGCCTGGTCTAAGTGGGAGAAGTGCAGAATCCCACCTCCAGAGACGGAAAGGCACAAGGGCCTGATCACTCAAGCTCAGTCCCAAGATGGATCTTCTAAGCAGACTGGGAATATTTTGCAAAAAAGGAATTTGCAGCTCCTGCTATTCAGCAACAGCATCCAGGACATTCACCAGGTCGCAGAAGCACGTGCAAAGAAACAACCCTGAATCTCCACACTTCCAGTGTGCAACCCTGGAACATAATCAGGCCATGCAAAGCTTTTGGGAGCAGAAAGACTTAATGAGGGTGGAAGGGGGCCCCCCTAATACTTCAAGTTAATACTTTCCACAAGCTGACATCTCAATTGCATTTATAAAACTAAAAGAGCCTGGCAAAGAACAGCACGTTTTAGCAGAGAAAAGTAGTTGCATGTCAGGTGCTGAATCCTATTAGGAAATTATGCAGGACCTGGCAGGGACACAAAGTTTCATCACTGAGACACATTTAAGTGCCACGTGCACACCTGAGCTCAGGACTCTGAGGAGGGGGTAATGCTTTGCCCAATTAGCAGAGCGACTCAGTAACTCCCCGCCCCATCCTCCAGACAGACACCAGGAACGGAAGAGGCTGGGGGCAGCGCTGCTTTTAGAGATGCTGAGCTGTCCTCGGGGAGGTCTGCTACCATCTTACTGACTTTGCTGCCACCTTGTGAGAGACAATGGAACACACCTTACTAGAAACTGGTCTACCTTCTGAGCTTTCCCCAATACACTGCGGCAAAACGATCCCCCCCACTTCCCATGACAGCCTACCCTGCAACCAGGAGGTCAGCTAGCCCCCGATGACATTCGAGTGGGAAAAGAGCCTATGGGTTGGGGCATGACAACAGGAATAAGGCTATACTGGTTCTCTGGCATGTCATCCTTTGGTACGTCACTTCCTTGCTGTGTGCCTCAGTTTCCCCAATTGAAAAACAAGGATAAATATCCACCTGATAGAGCTGTGACACTGCTGAATTTTAGTGCCTGTAAGGTGCCTGAAGTTTCCCAGGTGGAAGGTGCTGCAGTGGCACTGCCCCATATAACTAAGATACATTTGCATGGGATTGAGAGCTCCTGATTAGAAAGACACCTAGAGAGAACACTGCAGAAGCGGCTTTGAACCGGCCTAGTCGATGGCCAGTCTGGGTCTTGTGGGGACACTAGCAATGGAGCTAGAGTTACTTAGCACTAGTCTGCCCCACTCTGCTCCTGGTGTGACAGACACTCCCCTTCCTCCCCCAAGCCTGCCTGCTTGGCAAGTTACCCTGCCCACATTCCCCTACCCTCTCCGATAGCGCGCCCTCTGAAGGCACCTCACATTGCTTCCTAGAGCAGCCGCCAGCTCTGTGTAGAGCAGCTGCTTTGTGTACAGATCCCAGGGCAACTAGGGATGTAAAATCCCATTTGATTAGTTAACCGGTTAAACATTGTTTAACCAGTTAACCAATGAAATGGGAGTGAGCGGAGGAGGTGGGCACTGCTGCAGGTCAGCTGGGCTGGAGTGGCTCCTGCAGTGGGTGAGGGCTGCTCTGGCTGGGAAGAAGGGTCCACTGCCAGAAGGGTCCACACTGCTTAAAGCACCCACAGGTGTCCTTCTCCAGCAGGACTTCGCTCTACACTCAGAGCATCAGCAGGGCTAGGCCAGGAGCCCCCAGGTGCACCCACTTGCTAGCAATCCAGTGGGGGTACTGGAGCCCCACTGACATGCTGCTAAGACACTGAGCTCCTTTGGGTCTCTGCTTTGTGCTCTGCCCCCAGCCTCTGGTCCTGGAAGAGCCCTGAGCACTTTCTGCAAAGGCAGGGATGCAAACCCAGCACCCTGGCCCAATTCCAGAGAACACGTGACCCTCCTGCTTTCAGCCCTGGCAGTCTACACAGGGCCTGCACCGCCTGGCTGATGTGCATAGGGAGAGCCTCAGAGCCTGCGGAACTGGAGAGGGGCTCGAGATGCAGCAAGTCCAAGCAGCAGTCTGGGCATGAACATTTTGGAGCCTCCCTCCCCCCCCCCCGGCCAGGGGGCTTGTTCAGCATCCAGACTACAAGCATGATCAATTAGCTCATGTTAACAAGTCACCAGAGGGCAGGCGCCCTCTGAAAATATAGCTTAATCTGTCTTTTCCCCACATTCACGCCCCCTCCAGTGCTCTCTGAAGAGGAGCAATTGGCCTGATGCCATTACGCCTACAAGACTTTCTATAGTGAAGGCTGGAGAGCCAGGCCTCATAGCTGCACACTGGAACCTAGAGCTCTTCACGCTGAGTCAATCCCAAAAGGGTACGTGGAGGATACAAATCCTGCTTGCGTATCTCTCAGCCCTTCTGTGCAGCATTCCACCCCGGGAAAGACCTTTTCCTGCCCCCTTGTGAGGCTGGTGCTGTTTTACCCCTGTGGGAAGACCAGCACAGACAAAGGTTAAGAGTCTTCTTAACTCATGGATTTCTGTTCCCAGCTCTGCCGAGTCTCCAAATCTTGTGCTTGAGCTTTAGGACTCTCCTCCCAGGACCTAACATGGTCCAAAGAATGCAAGTCCTAAGACACTTGACACTTTCAATCCTTTGACAAATCACCCAACAGGGAGAACAAACATGACCAGCAGAGGGCAGCAGCATCTCTTCACGGCCACAATGCATGTGCCTAGACTGGCTGACAGCTCTCTGGCAGGAAAGAGGTGCACACACAAGCAGGACTGTAATGTTGGAGAGACTGGTCAATACAGCCAGAGCCCTACCCACCACCACTGGCCTGGGGGAAGTCTGCAGTTCCCATGAGCAGGGAGCAGAGCAAGAGAACCCTATCTAGGAGGTCAGTTGCCTGCCCAGAAAGAAGGCGATTTGGTGACGATTTCAAGGCTTAGTGGAAAGAAAGGATGGTGCAGTGGTTAAAGCTCCAGCCTGGGACTTGGGAGATGGGGGTTCAGTGCCTGGCTCTGGCCCAGGCTTTCCAGGTGACTTTTGGGTGAGCTCTTTGGTCCGTCACGTGCAAAACAGCAGCACTGCCCTTTCCCTCAAGTGCTCCAATACTACAGTAACAGGCCATAGATGCTATGCCCGAGGTGAAGGACACATCTGACCTACTCCACAGGGCAGACAGCATAGTGCCTTGGGGAGGCTCAGCTATCAGTGATTACAACTCACACAGCAGCAGCTCTGGAGGGTTGCACCTCGGCTGGTAAACGAAAGGCCGTGTGTGGGTTTGCATTTGGGAAGGGTTTTTTTTTTACCATGGGGCACAGCTAGTCGGCACTGGACTGCACCCCTCACGACCAATACTGCTGTGGATAGGTGTGGGGGGGGTCCCCTAGCACAAAATGTTTTGGGTAAGGGTCACGCCCGCTGACTGTAGTGAAACGTTTTAGGCCAGAATCAGCCCCAGGAAGAATGGGAGCTGCTGGGAAAGTCTGGCCCTTAGTCTGTTCAGCCAAATGCACAGCTCCCATTCCACAGACCATAAGTACCAAGAGAATAAAGAGCCACGCAGCTTCAGTATTTTAATAAACAACCCTGAGCACACAAATTTTTCAGCCCCCTGGTTTGAAACTCCTCCCACTCCCCTCCCTTTACCTTTACCCCCTGGCAGAAGGAAAGGCAGCTCCAAAATGCTGCAGTGACTGATTCAGCCCAGTCCAATGAATGCCAATTGCTCCCACTGAGGAGTGAGGAGCAAGGTTTCCAGTCTAGAATTAAATCATCTCATCTTGATTCGGCTGGCGGCAGCGACCACCAGTCAGCGAACAGAGTCTGCAGGGCCACAGATGGATAATGCAGTTGCAGAAGTCAATGCAATTAGTCCCCATGACAATTTTGCCCGAGGCACCACCTGGAATTCAGCAGACCAGGTAAACAGCGTGGGCAGGAAATGGGGCTTCGACTCGTAACTGGAGGCAAGGAGCACTGCTGCAGCTTTCTTCCCATGCCAAGAGACCAACGGCTGCAAACTGGTGGAGCCAAAGGGAAACCCCCTCGATTTGGTTTAACAGTTCAAGGTCTGAGAGCAGCTGGGATTCTCTTCTCAGCATAACCCTAATAAGGTCATGGTTAAATTTCAGGATTACAGCCCGGAGTGCCAGGGCTTACGGTGCAGAGCGCTGGAACGAGCGAACTGGCTCTGCTCCGGAGGCAGCTCCCAGCAGCAGCATGCTAAGCGTTCAGAATTCTCTCAGGGCCGCGTAACCCTTTTTGGGGAGGAGGGGGTGCGCTGGGCACTGGAGAGGACCCCCAGCCTGGCCCTCTCCAGGATTTCTAGTGCTCTCGCAGCAGACACTCTGGGCCCTTGGCATAAGGCTGAGGATTCTGGATGCACCGGCAGAGAAGAGGCGGCGGAGGGGTCCTGTTCCTGCTCTTCAGTGACGTGCTTGGGAAAAGGGAACCATAGCAGTGTGCCACCAGGAAGTCACTAGTCAAACAAGCTATTTACCCTTTTCCTGGAGCTCTGCTCCCAGGTTACTTCCCAGCAGGGGGGCTAGTCCTGGCCTCCAGACTTCCAGCAAGCCCAGGACCCGCAGCACTGGGAGCTGGTGAGGCTAGGACGGAACAGCACAGTTCTCCTTTAAGGGAAAACAAGGCCAATGCCCCTTAGGCATCATGCCATGGAAAGGGACCCTGGAGAGCTTCTGCAGACGGCAAGATGAGAGCAGTAACCGCCAGCCCCAGCGCCCAGCACTACCCAGGAGGAGTCTCTGGTGACTCACTTGCATCATGGAGCAGACGCCTCTGTTTAGTCTCATCTCCTGGCTCTTACCTGAGGTGGTAACAAATCAACAGGAACTCCACTCCCCTTGCCGGTGTCCTTCCCTCAGGGTGCCAGGATTCCGTGTGGAACGTCTTGTCCGCTTCCCTCCTTCTCTTTTGTCCTTCACCCAACAGAGCCCCAAGGCCCCGGCGCAACCCTCGCCCTGTCCGCGGGCCACTCAGCAATGAAAGAACTAGGCAACGCTGCAGGAAACTGACTTGATCTTCCTCAAAAGACCTTGCTGTGCTGCAAGACGTGCCAGGGGCCCCCCCAACGGCTTTTGCGCACATCTGGGCCCAAAGAGGCTCCCGTTAGCCAGCAGAGGCTGAGAGCAGTGCTGTAACAGTCTGCACAAAGGCAGCTGTGTATCCAAGCACTGGGACGGAGACTAGAGCCACATGACTTGGGGGAACAGACTTCAGGCCTGGAATCGGATTAGTGCAGGCAGTGCGAGGTGCTGGTGATCACTTGATCCTGCACTTACAGAGCACTAGTATGCATAGTGCTTAGAACAGTCCCTGCCCTCCCCCCGACTGTTTGAGGAAGAGGGATGACTTATGGGAAAAGCACCGGTCCAGGCGCAGGCCACCCAAATTCAGTTACTGGCGCTGACAATCCAGTAGGACCTCAGGCAAGTCAATTGGATCTCTGGCTCCCCTGGGCACACACCTGTTCTTCCAGCCCCCGCCCTCCTCTCCATTGGGCCAGCCAGCTCTCTGGGAGCAGGACTGTCTCTTAGCAGAGGCTCAATCAGCGTGCGGCAGAAAAGGGTCTGGAGACAAGGGGTGGGCAAAAGGGCCTCCACGGGCCAGGTCCAGCCCACAGAGGTCCTGCTGATTCCCCACCCCCAGGCCAATCAGGGCCTAGGGAGGGGGGAGTGCACAGCACTTGTGTCAACCCTGGTGGTTGACTAAGTGCCACACACCAGAGGGCAGAGAGCGAGAGACTTTGTGCTTCACCCACTGCATGCACCTTGCAGGACGGGGGCAGGGCAGGAGGAAACTGTGCACTCCCCTTACCCCCAACCCCCGACCTGGGGATGGGCGGACACACAAAGTGTCCTCCCACCACCAAGGGTGGGAGCCTAGAGGGAACCGCCAGCTCTTCAGAACAGCTGGCTGTTCTCTCTAGGGGGGCGGAGTTCTCTCTAAGGGGGGCAAGAGCAAAGACTCCACATGCTCCCCCACCCCCAGAACAATTGGGGGGGTGAGCAGAGAAGCATGGAAGTATCCTAACCCCACCCCTTCCGCGGCAGCCTGAGGTCATTTCAAAAATTTCTGGAGTGTGTCTCCTGCTCAAAAATCATTGCCCAGCCCTGCCCTAGATGTTACCTTGAAGAACTAAGCATTCAGGCGAAGTGACTGCTCGGGTGTATGCTCTAAACGACTGACACCCGCCCCCGCACAGGGCTCCCAGGCTGCACAGTCCTGCAAGCCAGAACTGCCCCGGGGGAGCACTGCTTTCCCCCGTCACTCGCGGCTCCTTTTCACAACACACCCCATTTTGCCCAGGCTTGGTCAGGGGTTGCCTCGCCGCAGCACTGAACAGACTTTTCTGGTTCCACAGCACCTGCCGGATTTGCACATCCTTGGTCGCTGCAGGACGTGTTCCCAACAGGTGCTATTCTGCAAGATTTCTCCCAAGTAGCACCTGTCAGTGAGCTACCTACCTAGGGCAGGGCCAGGCTGCTGAGCAGCTCACCTACCAGGGAGGAAGGTGCATTTGGAAGTGACAATACAAGGAGGGGGGATGGGAGGATTAGGATTCTGATGCAACAATCCAGGCATGGGATTTCCTTACACCTCAGCCAATCCAGCTGGCAGAGTGAGCTATCACCCACCCCAGCACTACCGAAGGAAGTCTCCCTGGTGACTCAGTTGCATCATGGAGCACACACCAGCTCTGGCTGGGCAGCACCAATAATGAAAGCTACCAAAGCTACAGCTACTGCAGAAGAGTTTATGGCAATCATGCTGCAAGCCGTGGCCATTTGCTGTGTGGCAGCAGCCAGGCCAAGTCTCAGGTAGATACTCCTGCTACTATATAGTAACTAGCACTTGTGGCATTACTGCAACATGACTGGAGGAAACTCACCCTTTGGTTAGCAGTACAGGGCCTATGACAGTTGCTCTGATGTTATGCAGTAGATCATGGAAGGATTTGTACACGTGTCACACACACACACACGTTATACACCATTTATTATTTTCCTGATTTATTTCTCCCTGCCCTGTAGAGGGAGTCCAGCTACATCAGAGCTCTTTTTCAGAGTGTAGTGGGGAACAAAAACTACACTCTGCAATTTGCAAACTGAGGCTGGAAATCTACACCCAGTGCCCATCCCATCAGAAATACAAAGCCCTGTTCTCCCTCACTTCCGGTGCACGCTGGATCTTATTTGGCTCTGAAGAGACAAACTTAGAGTAATTGTGTTTTAACTTTTGTATTAAGATGGCTAAGTCCTTTTAATTGACTTCTGCCAGACAATCCTCCCTCGTATCCAGAGCTCCCCAGTGCAGAGCAGGCACAGAGCGGAGGAGGAAAGGTGTAGGCATGCAACCTGCTTACTCATTTAATAACTGCTTGCTTGGGAAGATTCCAGTACAGCACATTCTAAGCCCTGGGTGGAAAGTTTCTCCAACTAGTGAGCTAGAAAGAGCTACTTCTGGTTTCCCACCCAAACAGGGCACACCCAGGATGCTAGCTGCAGCCAGTCACAAACCATTGGCACCTCAGCTCCAAAGAGCAAAGCAAAACAAACCCAAGCTGCATCCTAGGATAGCGAGAAGAGAGTAGTTTCAGCCACAGGGCCAAGTGAGATTTCACAGAGCAGCAGAATCCGATGTGGGGAATTTGGAGCTTGCCAAAAATCCCCCTCCTACCGAATGAGACAAGCACAAAGCTTTGCACTCGCACGGCACCCTCCATGGGAGCATTTCAGAGTGACTTACAACAAGGCGCTGGAGACTCATTGCCATTCTGGTTCCCCATCCAAAGGCAGGCATCACAGGGCCCCAGCAATGGGCATTTCCACCTGGGTGGGTGACTCACCAACCCAGATACAACAGCAAGGGACACTAGGGATGTAAAGCCCCACTGTTTAACCAATTCGGGGGGGGGGGGGGGGAGGAGGAGACAGGCCTATGGGTTAACTGTAGTAGGCAGGAATGCAGTAAATTCAGGATTCACTGGTGTGGTGTCCTGACAGGTCTGCTCAGTCAGTGATGATAAACGCTGGGCTGTGTGCATTTTTATTCACTCCCTCAGTATATTGTTCCAGTTCTTCATAGGTAGCTAGCATTACAGACTTGACGAGCCCCCAAAGACCATACTCAGATAAGATACGAAGGCACCTGAGTCAGGTTCACTGTAGAACGAAGTACATTAATAGTTGGCGATAGCCAGGCAGCCTGGGCCCCTATGCATTTGTACCTGTGACAAAAGACTCGACTCACTCAATACGGGTTCACTATTGCCCCCTAGGCCGGACAAAAAGCCAAGGTACCCCAACATTTGTCGGGAACTATAATACAACAGCAGCAGCAGCATCTTATGCATTAATGACATGTTTGGTACCTCCCCATGTACTTTCCTCCAAAGCATCCCTATTCACAACCTGCTATGCTTTCACATGTTATTTCAGATAAAATCACTGTTCAAGCTATTTCATCATATGCTATGTTGGGGTGTCCTTGTACTGTCCTGATGGAATATATTTACATATTTCATGTGCTTTTAGCAGTGCTGGCAGTTCTAATGCAAAGTTCATGTCCCAGACATTGACTTGCAGGCAAACTTCTGTTTTTGACAGGGTCTGTCTGTTAGCAAGAGTTATACTAGGAGGGACTCTGGTTCAGGCCTCAAGTCCTACACCAGGGGCTCTCCTGCAACCAGTTAGCCATTCCCATCCCAAACGGGCATGTTACCACCACATCCCTGAGACTCAAGAGCCAAACCTCATTAATCAGGTGGAAGAGTGAAGGAGAAGAACCTTGGAGGCTGATTAAAAAGCAGGGTCACTGTGGTTAGGTTAGGGCCAAATTACCTGTTTTGCACCCCCAAAGGCTCCGTTAAAAGTGCCACATGTCAGAGTTTAATCCCATTTTCATGATGCTCTCTGCATTGCTAGCAACAGTCACTCAGCAGTGTTGGGATCAGCTCTGGAAGCAAGAGGCCACAAGCGACAGCACAGGCCAGAGGGCCTGCTGGGGAAGCCACGCCCATCTCTGTGGGGGCAAGGCCGCTGTAGTCACACTGGAAACCATCCATTCAGAGTGTGGAAAAAAAATCCCAGCTTAAAAGGACATTGTGCCTGCAGTCGGCTTAGGCCACACAAAGGGCTCCTGCATCTTCACTCACACGGCACTGGGGGCCATGCCTCTTTCAGAGCTTACAGGTTCATAGTCTCAACAGGCCTAATCTCAGGAGGAGGGGGAGGAGGAAGGGAGGGAGACAATTTGTGCCGGGCTGTGGTGTGAACATCCATACACAGTGTCAAGGTCTCAAATGTTTCAGAGACTCCTCCCCCATAACTTCCCAAGGAGCCACTGCAGTGCGGAGTGACATCCATGCAACAGCTGCAGCAGCTGAGATGATGTTGTCTGCATAGCCGTGAAGAGGCAGCACCAGGGACTTTGCCTAGGAAGTGCTGAGAAGTTATTTTTAAACACGGTTAAGCCATCTAAACATTTTGCACCTCCCCACTACACCCAGCATGTCTGCTGTGGGCAGAGCAAGATGGTAAGTGTGTATATTTGTTTGCAACTTGCTTCTGTGGCAACCCACTGTGGGGTCCTACAGCCAGCCCTCTGGGGTTCTTACAACTCCAGGGTGTGGCGTGCGGTCATGGCTCCTGCCACGCTGGTCACTTCGGCCGAGACGTGCACACACCCAGATTCCAACTGTCATCTGAATACTTCAGTGGGTTTCGTTCTCTCCTCTCCCCCACACCGCCTCATGACAGGACAAGCTGTAAGGCTTCCCCTAGCCTGCCTCTCCTCAGACAGGGGAATCCCTTCATGGCTGGAGCAAGCAGCTCTGTCTCCATTCCCATTCCCTCCTCCACAGCAGCTGCCAGTTCACTGGCAATCGGATGCCTATTCCTGCCTGCGAGATCTAGCCCAAGACCAGCCCAACGTATCTTGGCTACTCCAGGGAGCCATCCAGACCCGTCCATTTCAGGCACTGGTACAGCTGGATTTGAACTGGCAAGCGCAGGGCAAAGGGCTCTGTAGCAGTTCTCCCAAAGCAGCCAGTCGCCCCAGCTGTAACACACCCATTCTCAGAATCTGCCCATTGCGCTTTATGTATGTCCATGGGCTGGTACAGCCCCTC
Organism: Pelodiscus sinensis; assembly: GCF_052426305.1. Lineage (NCBI taxonomy): Eukaryota > Metazoa > Chordata > Testudines > Trionychidae > Pelodiscus > Pelodiscus sinensis. Next base: position 20,640,310 of record NC_143071.1, read on the forward strand.
TCCTCGTCCCCGAAGCCAGGGGAGTAGGACAGCCTTGAATCCAGCATGGCTCTCTAACTGCAAGCGAAGGCACCGCTCGCGGCATGTCAAGACAGTGATTTACATTTGCTCTTATAGGAATGCACTAAAAGCCCTGCAACAGCAGAAGCGTCACACCCACGTGCCAGCAGCCAGCCTGCCCTGCACCCACGTGGCTGTGCTAGCTCTGCAGAGAGTAGGCAGCAGAAGAGAAAGGCTGGAAGGGAAACCCAAGTGAGCTAGGGGGGAAAACCAGTGCGAGGTGTGATTAGCATTCTCTGAGCCCACAGCAGAAGTGCTGAGCAAGGCTCAGTGGGCGGGAGGGAAGCAGGGTGGGAGAGCAACTAATATGGGAGGTCACAGTGTCTAGCCAGCTCCAGGAAGTCTGGGTTTAGGCATGAGAGGGGGGCCATGTTCAACCACCCCGTGGAGCTGCCGGCTTGATGCCGTACAGCTGTCGAAGGGTGAGAGCAGCAGTGAAAGGAGGATCGGTACAAAGTCTCATCAGCGAGGGAAATGCTCTTTGTTCAGCGTTGAACAGAGCCCAGGGATGGCTGAGCGGGCTCTAGTCCTACCCCAGCGATATGCTCCAACTGCTAAGCACCCCTTGCTAGTGCTTCCGCAGAGTGCCACTGGCATCTTCCCTATTCTGACCTGGGCCAGCTTAGGGGCAGGCGATCAAGGCAGCCGCCTGGGCACAAACTCCTGGGGCCCCAAGTCAAGTATGTGTGTGTGGTGAGGGAGGGGGTTACTTTTGAGGAACGGGTCTGAAAACACCTAGGTCTGCCCCAACTCTGCCCATGAGCTGCTGTGCTGGGCAGGAAGTATGCAGTAGACACAATTTTGGCTCTCCCCATGCAATGATGCCCCACCGCTCCGACTCCCAGGGTATGTCTAGACTACATGCCTCTGGCGACAGAGGCATGTAGGTTAGGGTATCGGACATAGTAAAATGAAGCGGCGATTTAAATAATCGCCGCTTCATTTAAATTTACATGGCTGCCGCGCTGAGCCGACAAACAGCTGATCAGCTGTTTGTCGGCTCAGTGTGATAGTCTGGACGCTCCCCTGCCAACATCAAAGGTATTTGTCGACCTCCCAGGTATGCCTCATCCCAGGATGCACCTTGCAGGATGAGGCATACCTGGGAGGTCGACAAATACCTTTGATGTCGGCAGGGGAGCGTCCAGACTATCGCGCTGAGCCGACAAACAGCTGATCAGCTGTTTGTCGGCTCAGCGCGGCAGCCATGTAAATTTAAATGAAGCGGCGATTATTTAAATCGCCGCTTCATTTTACTATGTCCTGTACCCTAATCTACATGCCTCTGTCACCAGAGGCATGTAGTCTAGACGTACCCCCAGGCACTGGGTGCAAACAGGCAGAGCGATGACTAGAAGCCAGCAAGCTCGGATGGGTACAGTTGAGGACTGTCCACTAAAGCAAGTAGCAGCAGGATTTGACTGTGGGTTCAAGCACATCCCAGCTCTCAGTGCTGCCCCAACACAAAGCTCCTTGCAGATGTGCAGCAGGGACAGTGACTGGCAGAGCAGTGTACAAGGAAGATGGGGCTGTCCTACTGAGCGACGGGGATTGAGGGATAAGGCCTGACAGGGCAGGGGATAGCCTCCCAGGCACACAGTGACTGAAAAGGATTGATGGAGTCTCAGGAGACAAACAGCCCAACATGAGTCCCCTGTGCCAAAGGGCCAACACCATCCTGGATACATAAGACAGTGGAGTAGGAGTGTGATTTGATACCCGTATATAGCACCAGTGAGAGGAGTGCGCTCCACTTCCCTGGTGTTCCCATCGCCGCATGGCGTGCAGGGGGTCCCAACCACTGCTGCCATCCCACACCAGGCCCCCATAATCCTTGAGGCCAGGTCCTTCTGAGGAGGGGGGGTGCGATGGTTGGGAGAAGGCAGGGAAGCAGCGGGAAGGAGTGGGGAATAAGTCCAGACATGCTCCCATCCTAGTCCACCCCAGTCTCCCAGGACAGATTGAGAATATGTTCCAGCCGGGAGTTTTAAATCAAGGCAACAACGTTATGGGGCTCAGAGCTGGGGCAACAGGATGAAATTGAATGGCTGGTGTTATTCCAACAAATCCATCGTAGATCACAGACACCAAGGCAAGCATAACTGTCTGGAGGAAAAGGGTATTACTGTCACTCCTGTACAGCGTAATTACCTACACCAAGTAGGGCTATAAAGTCCCATTTAATTGGTTAACCGGTTACACGTTGTTTAGCTGGTTAACCGATTAAAGGGAGGTGGGGGGGGCTGCACTGGCCACGTTGGAGCAGCCCGTCTGCAGGGCACCCAGGCCCACCATGGACACAGCCAGCACTGGCCGGGCTGGAGTAACCCCTGCCCGTGGCAGACAGGGAGCTGCTCTAACCCTCACCAGTTAAACATTCACATCCCTAATACCAAGGCCCTGTCTACCCTAACACCAAGGATGGAACAGAGCTAGGCTACTGGGTCAGGCAGGGCTAAATGGCTTTCAGCCCAAGTCAGAGGAGAAGGAGGAGAACAGTCCCTGGCTGGCCATCCACATCACTACTAGGAACATTTGGATGCTGTCAGCCTGAGATGGAGACCTGTATTGCCAAGAGGTAAAATTTTAGCAACCTACAAATCCACAGGGCAGGAGTCTCTGCAGTCTGAAGGCAGAACACTGGGACCAAAGGTTTTCTCCAGCAGAGGCAAACAGTTTAAGCTTCATCTTTAATAGAGGGCTGCACGTGGGCACATTACATTCATGTGTGCCATGTCTGTACAGATTAAGCACAGATGGTCGGAAGATATTCTAGGTAATGACAAGTCATGCTTAGAAAGCAGCCTATTGACCTGCTGGACTCTAGGAATTCGTTATTACCAAATCTACTAATCCTTTCCAAGTATACCCCCTTAGTGTGGTTGAGTGTCCATAATTAAATGCCACCGCCTCTAAACAGCTCATAAAAGCCTATAACATGCACTACACTCAAACATTAGTGTGTCCACAAACATGCTAGACTGCAAAAAACACAAGCTCTGAATTGCTAGTGAAACAGGGCAAAAAGCAGAACCACCTCTGGGAGCTTTGTCCATCATAAAAGCACCCACAAAAAAGGACACAAGCTCAATCTTATTCTGTCTGTGGGTCTAACCAAGAGGGACTGGGAAAATGAGCAGTGCTACAACTTAAGCAGGAATGAGGCAGATGGACACAGGTGACTGGGACAAGACTGCAGAGTTACTCATGTAGGGACCTAAAAAACCTTAATACAATGAGTGATCTGGGAGCAACATTTGTTTTAATGGTTCTGCTGGTTCTGCTTGGTTTTTGGCACAACACAATTTTTAATTTATTTATTTACAGCTATGCTGCAGAAGCAAGGTTTTAGGAGTGGCTAGAAAAGTCAAGAGCCTCTATCCTTCCTTCCTTCCCTCCCTGATTTTAGAACTAGACTTTAGTCCCAAGTATTGGGGGCAAGGTACCGTTACATTTACATTGTTTAAGTTGTGCACATTAAAGCCTAAAGGACTCTGGGTGAAGTACTAAAAAGCCCCAAATGCCTATACCACACATTGTTCAAGGAATGACTATGGAAAATGATTGGCCAAAGCTAAGTTTCATGGTGCAATTCAATTCCATCTTGAAGTTGATAGGAGTTGAAACATGCTGCTTTTGCAGTCCAATGGAGAACGTGTCACATGAGCAGGCTCATATGAGCAGTGTTTCTGTGATGGAGCTAAACCCGCCAACAAGAATCAGGTTAAAACCTCCAGGAATTAGGTTAAAACCATCAGGCTAATTTCACTTCTGCTCTAACCCAGATCCCCCCAAAGTGCAGTGCTTTGTACACAGACTCAGCACTTCACCCCATCACCAGGAAGTTAGCCATGTGAGTCACTAACACTTAGAAATTCGACACCCTCCGCACCGGACTTAAGACCCCAACTATCTTACACATTACAAAGATAGCTTCCCCAATTATCACCTCTAATACTATTAACTCACAGACATTTCCCCTTCCCCACCTCTAATATCATTAACTCACTGGCATTCACCTTCCTTCCCCCCCCCCCCCTCCCCCACATCCCCCTTCTGTTCTGTAATGTGATTTGTCCTTTTCATGTGTGTTCATTTTTTTAAATTGTATCCTTTGGTATATATGGTTGTGACTGTTTTCTTCCATTATTTGATCTGAGGAAGTGGGTCTGGCCCACGAAAGCTCATCATCTAATAAACCATCTTGTTAGTCTTTAAAGTGCTACATTGTCCTGCATTTTGCTTCAGCTACCCCAGACTAACACGGCTACATCTCTACCACTATTAGAAATCTGTGTGTTCATTAAACCTCTGCTGGATCGTATTGAATGACGAGGACAGCGAAGACTGTCAGATATTCCCAGTGCAGCAGGCTTCCATGGCACAACCTCCACTCATGATAAAAATTCCACAAAACAGCCCAATCCTGGCAACACCATAAGATTTGAAAGTAAAAAACCATCAGTCAAGTTTCCAAAAATACTCGAGCGATTTTGGGCTTCTAAAATCACTTTTGAAAATGAGATTTAGAGTAAGATTGTTAGGTGCCCAGGGCATATAGACAGCAACATCCATTGACATCAGTGAGTTATAGGCACTTTGGACTTTTGAAAGTCCTATTCAGCACCTAAATACCTTTACAAAGCTGGCCCTTAGGATAGTGATGAGCAGCCTAGGCTAGTGAGTGGTCCATATAAGTGGCCCTCCATCTCAGTGGGCCACAAGACTGTCTCCCAGATTAGGGTAGTTTTGCTAGCCACATTTGCGTATGAAGAATTTGTGGGGTTTGCCAACTGAATTGTAGCAGCACTTTGATTGGATACAAAGGGAGTACACGGCTTGGTCAAGGTTATATGCAGTCAGCACGCACCTCACTTCACATGTGTGTCACTTACACCGGCTGAAAGAAAAGTACATGGACAGAAACCAGCGGAATCTGTCAAGCCTGCATGTGAGCAACAGTAAACAAAAGGTCTCATGGGTCCCATGTAGCCTGCGGGCCATAGGATGCCCACCACTGCCTTAGATACTTTGAAGAAAGTTTTACTCAGTGTCCCAATCCAAGCTGCCCAATTCCACTGCAAAGCATGAAAAGGGCCCTTATCCAAACTCAGCTTCTCTCATCTCCAGAAATAAGCAGTGTTCTATTCTGACTGCCTTTCCATGCTGCAATTTTAGCTTGGAGAGAACGATTCAGTATCTGCTGTTATGGGAGTCATTGACCTCCGAGGGGCAGAACTACATCCAGGGACTGGAACTCTGTTGGAATTAATCATAGGACTGGAAGAGTACTCAGGAGGTCATCAAGTCCAGCCCCCAAATTAATCCAGTGCATCTCCTTCATGCTTGTCGCTGTGAGATCTGCCAGGGCCAGGGGGAATGCTGTCAGACATCTTCCACTCAAAGTTAGTTAGGTCTTTAAATGAAATGGCCTGGTCTGGGCTCAAGCACATCCCTCCGTTCACTTTATATGGGTATTGGTGCAATTCAGTTTTAATGGCAATGTTTGTGGACTAAAATGCTGCAGAGCAATGTACACAGGTAATCTATGAATTGAAAAATCTGGTGAAGAGCTGAGCAGATAATTCAATTTTCAGTTTGGTAGCTGAACCAAAAGACCATAAAACGCACATGCACATCGTAAAATGTTTCTAACGTTTAAAGATTTTTTAAAACTAAAAGCACCCAACTGGAACAATGTCAAAACAGTTCATTTTTCAGAAAAAGGTTGAAACATTTTGTTTTGACATTTGATTTTTCCCTTCACCCCTGCTAAGCTGAAACTATTCATCAAATTCAACCCCCAGTCACAAAGATTTGGTGCCCCCCAAAAAACATTTTCTTCGGCAAATTTGCTAGTCCCAAAAATTCTGTCACTCAGCTGTAATTCATAGTGACCTAGCTGCTGAGTTTTGGTCTGATCAAATAAACCCAACATACAATTCTTGTCAGACAGCACAACTAAGCAGAATAGCTTTCCTTATGGTTAGGGACAATCAAGAACGAAACCAAAATGCTAACACACAAACTTACCAAAAAGCTTCGCTGAATAATGAAAGGGAGGCTGATTTGCCAATCCTTACTCAATGAGAAGCAGCTAGCTGTATTTGTCAGATGAGTTATTAGCTCAGCTCTACTGTTTCCCCCTTTTCATGACCACTCATGAAGTATTAGGCCATCACATTCTCAATTTTTAGTTGAGTCCCAGTTTCCATGCACAGACATGATAAGCCCAAGGAGGAAGCAGGGCTGCAGAATGGAAATATGGATGTTTTGTTTCTGCAGAATCCAACTGGATGCTACTGATAAAGTGGCAGGAGGCCTTTTAATCCTGTCAGTGACATGTAGCAGTTGTAGTTCAGCTGGTGGGTGGGAAGAACAAGACAGGAAATGAGTGCACTGGCTGGGCAACTCAGCTGTTTGCCACTATTGCACAAGATGTTCTTGCTAATTGCAAAGACCCAGGACTCATCTCAGCCCCCTTTTATCACAAGCCACATTTGCCTCTTTCACAAGATCTAGCCGGATGAACACAGTATTAGGGGAACAAAGACAGAGTGGAGAGGCAGCCAGGGCGCATGGGACGTGGAGTCACCCAAACAAAAGATTCCTTCACAAGTGTTGGTATACTTCGTCCATTTCAGATTTCTCTTAGCTGCACCCGGGATTATGGGGTGCCAGGATATGATCATTTCCTGTGCACACCCCTCTTCAGTCTTATTGGATACGGCAACAGTCTCTTGATGGCTGTTAGCCACCACATATTATAAGTAAATACCCCATTATATGGATGCCTGGCAGTTACAAGGGCCAAACTTCCCTAGGTTTTCCCCAGAGTTCTGTTCACTCATGCTAAGTTACATCCCACAGTACCCTGCAGTAGTACAACGCAGCACATAGGAATCTTGTTAAAAAAAGTCATGGCCAGTCGTGTTTCAGTGGAAGATACCTTCTCAGAGCAGTACTTGGAATGCTGGTACCTTAAAGATAAGGAAGGAACAGAACAAGAAGTCAAGGAATGGGACAAACTGATGGACTGGATTTTTGCGAGTGAAAAAAGTTGTAACTGTTTAAAAAAAATCCTCCTCAAGATCCTCCTTGTTGAAATGTGCAATGGAAGTATCTCTCTGTGCAAGGTGAACATTAACAACGCCGCACGACAGAGCTTCCTGGAGACAGGAATCATATGATGTTCTTACTAGAAGATTTACCCGGTGTTGCTCAGGTCCTTACCCCAAATCTTTGTTTTTCAAAAAATAAAATGAAAATGTCCATACTTCATTTGAATTATTCCTCTGGGGTGGGGCTGGGGATGAGGGGTTCAGTATGCATGCTGCCCTGGGGAGAGGACAGCTCCAGCTGCCTCCCTGCAGCGGCTTGGGGCCAGGCGAGTAAATGCCTCTCCATGGCCATAGCCGGGGGAGAAGTGCTTGTCTCGATTTGCCTGCCCCCTGTGCTTCCCAGCCAGAGTGAGGAATGCAGGAAAACTGCACCCTTCTCCCCCCCCCCCCCACTCCCTGGCAAAGGGGGAACAGCCAGCAATGCTCCCATATGAATCTGGGGGAACAGGAGGTGGTGCCTTCGAGTGGAAGCCTGGTGCTGTGGAAGTCCCACTTTTGCATTGTAAACATACTGCGAGTCACAGAATAACGCAACTCCTCCTAGAGGGGCAGGCAGCTGTTTGCTGGCTGAGAGAACCCAGCAGCAACCTGCGGCTGATGGGCTGCATGCGTGTGGCCTGAGACATTTTATTTACTGTTGCCTCTACACAGGCTTGCCAGATTCCGCTGGTTTCCATCTGCATAGGTTTTTTCCTACCAGTATTACAAAGTGACCCACACAAAGAAAGGGCACATGGAGCAGAGCATGGTGATCACACCCGACATTGACTGTGAGCCATGCACACCAAAGCGTTGCAACAGCTCAGCTGGCACACCCTGCAAGTTCTAAGCACACAAGCGCAGTTAGCAAAGCTATCCTATCCCAAGAGACAGTCTTGGGTCTAACATTCTTGCATCCCACTGGGAAGGAGGGGGGCCACTCATGCAGCCCGCTCACTAGCCTAGGTTGCTCATCCCACTAGCTACTAGCCCCTCTAGAACTATTTCCAGAGACTACAGTAACATGTGGCTTAATGGAGAGGTGGAGGGGGGTAGTGCAGTAGCCACACATGCACACAGGTGCAAATCTTGCTAAGGATGAAGAGAACACATGTGGGAGCAAATCCTTTGCTGGTGAAAGTTGTACATTGAACCTGCCCTGGGGTGTTTTTCCGAAGTCCTTCATAGGCGCATGGCGTAAGGCACAAAGTTCCCACCACATAACTAACTCAAATAATCAGAGGTCCAGGCCTGGCATAGAGAAGCAATATGAATGAAACTAGAAACAGTAGGAATGGGGTTACATGATTACTCGATGGTTCGTGGAGGCAGGGTTGGCAGCCACTGCATCCCCAGCCCTACTCCTGGGGAGTCCCCTGCCACCTTGTGCTGCTGCCCCTGTATCACTGCATTCCAGTCGGTGCTCAAGCTGAGCACCGGCTCCCGCCTCTTTCCCCCCCTGCCTCTGTGGGAGGCAGGCAGCCCTGGGGAGCTGGCACATGTGGAAAGCTGGCTTAAAAGCATGACCCTCCCCCTCATGCTGCTGCCTCAGCAGCAGTGTGGGGGAGGGAGGGGGAGAGACGAAGGCAGCTTTACAGCAGCCGATATGTGCGAGGAGCTGGCTTGAAAGCTAGTTCCCCACACATACTGGTTTCCACCTTCCCTCCCCTGCCACCTTGCTGCCTCTGTGTCAGAGGCAGCAAGTGTGGGGAGTATGTGTAAGTCATTAAGATTAACCAATAAGACCAGGCTTATCAGTTAATTGTTTAAATGACTATGTGGTATCATCCCTAGTAGAGAGCAAGGGAGAAGCCTTCACAGAGCCTACTGCATGGTGCTAGGGTGAAGCCATGCTCTTTAGATCCCTGTATCAGCAGACTCCCTTCTGCACAATGAAATGGTAAGAAGAAACCACATATAGGAAGGGCAGAAGATATAAGGCAGATATGTCAAGGTAACTCCAATGTAACTCGCAGCCAGCCTGTATTTCAGTGTCTTGAATTGCTTGGGTATAATTCCAAGAACTGAATTGGGCATCTGGATTACACATTGCTGACACTATGCCTGCCGATCTGAAATACCCTAGTGCCTGAACAGAATGCATTTCATTCATGGGTCACGAGGAGGAGGGAACAATTAGTAGCTGTGCAAATTAGACTGTGCTCTAAGAATGCAGTTCCCCCTCCCATATTGACACTCTCTGCCCCCACATTTTGGCTAGCCTTGCTTTGCATACAGAGTAGGAAGGCTAGATACTAACCTCACCCTGCCCCCTCCCAACAGACTGGTAAATGAGCTACAAAAAATAAATTTGCAAACACCAATCACTTGACCAAAGGAATCTGCACAGTGGGAAACTGTGATGCCCGTCCAGAGCAAGAACATTACAGAACTGGGCATGAGATAAGGGATGGGTAAAAAACAAAAACAAAAAAACCAAAGAGCATCTGAACTGGATCCTGATGGGATGGCAGAACTCACATTAACGAGGAAGAATAAGCACTGGGAGAAATTTGGGAGAGAGAACAATGCACAAGTTTCCACTAATACAGGAAGTCTTAAGAGACCAAATCAAGAGTGAGGGGTGCATCATGGTCTCCAAGGCTTCCTGTTTTAATGGCAGATTATTCAGTTTTACTTTATTTTGTAGTGGCAGGAGATATTACACTGTGTACACAGACCTTGCCACCTGAGTGCCAACTTGCATTCCACTGCAATCCAGCCTGGCTGCCCAGAGTATGCCAGTACCAATTCTAGCTCAGATAGAGGTGTGCTCTTTGGTGGCCTGGTTTAGCCTTTTCCCTGGGGCCATTCAAAGCATGGAGACAAGTGACTGCTAGAACTCTAGAAGACAGATTCCAGTTAAAAAAGTTAACCAGTTACTCTACGTTTAACCCACTAGCAGGCCCAGGGAGGGAGAAGGCCTGCTCCAGTGCAGCCGAGCCAGGCGTTGGTTAAATGGCTACCCCAGTAAACATGCTAATAAGGGAACACTTACCAGGTAACTGGTTAACCCTTTACATCCCTACTCTAGGGAAGGAAGAAACTGAATAGACTAACCAACCCCCTGGCCCAAAACAGCTCAGGGCCCTGCAAAACTAAGGCCAATCCACATAACCTGGCTCTGACCCATCTTGTGGTAGAGGGAGTACACATGGGGATCTGATTCAAGCTAGAATAAAGACAAACTGAACAAATCTATGACCAGAAACTTCTGGGCACAGAGGGTAACGTACCCAGCGTGCAAGGGAGAGCAGTTCGCTGCTCCAGGAAAGGCTGCCGTGCTCCAGGGAGACGACACCGGCGGAGAGCTTTGGGCTGGGCAGCAGCATTTAGAGAGATCCCCCGCAGCCGACAGCTACATGTTCATGGAAACCTGACAACTCTGGAGGAACCTTCATGAGAGTCTCCCGCTGGGCACATCACACATTAGGCAGGTACAGCGAGATCAGCTTCACCACAACTGCAGCCAAGCCTTGCACTGGCCCCATGTGCCGAGCTAAGCCCTTAGCAGAATAGCTCCTCCCAGCTGGAATATCGATTAAGAAAGGAGCCAGCTTCTTTTGCCCGCTTTCAAAAGCTAACAGTTCCAGACAGTTTCCAAAGCTCAGTTTCCATGCTCTTGGGTTTGCATCCTGGCCAAGGAAGCAATGGAAAACCAAATACCTATATGGAGGGCCAGCCACATGCACTAGCCTCACGCTCTCTCAGGCATAAAGCAAAAAGGACAAGCAAGATCCTCACTCCAGCCCTAAGAATATGTTGCCCTTTGGCTAGGAATAAAAGGATCCTTTTAAAATACTATTTCTATCACAGTTCTGAGCAGTCTTCCCAAGCCATTATGCTCCAAGGCTGGCGCCGAAGTAAAAGAACTGGGGTATCCTGCAAGCTGTGCATATCCTCAAGGCTGATAGGGCACATATTGCAGCAAAAGGAAAAGGTGGGGGGGGGGGGAAGAGGCAAAGTCTTGCTCCATCAGAGGTTCTGTTGGGGCAGCCCAGTGATTGTCCAATGCAAGAGGAGGAAATGCTTCCCCAGCAGGCTATCCTTGAGCTCTTAGTGGCCTCTTCAAAGTTACATTGGCTTAGAAAGCCAAGAGCATCTGCACTGAAACAGATCCTGCTGGGGTCAGGATCACAAGAACTGCCAGGCTGAATCAGACCCAAGGCACCATCTAGTCCTGTATCCTGCCTGACAGTGGCCAGCACCAGGTCTCAAAGGATCCACCTCACAGGAAGCAAAGAGGGGGACATTTCCCTCACCAAGGTCTCATTGCAAACCCCAAAAGCTAGAGATTGTTTTAAGCCCTAAAGCAAGAGGCTCTATCACCTTTTTAATTCAGGAGAGGAGGTCACAATCAAAAGAGCTGAGCATAAGGCCAATTCTACCACTTCCCTTGTGCGTCCAGGGCAAATAATGGTCTGTTCCAATAGGAGCGATCCCTGCCTACCTCCCCCTCAGGAGGGTGGTATAGTGGAGCAGGTTAGTTAGGGTGGCACTGCGTAAGTGCCATGCTATTGCTTTGCCTTGGGTATAGTGAAAAGTCAGAGTTAATTGCAGGCTGCTTTCAAACGGCCTTTGATTCCCAAGGGGACCAGGGTCTGGCCTGCAGAAGCCATTCTGCCTTGTCAGCCACCTGCCTCTCCACTTGTACATTAGCACTAATGTACCCTGGGCTCTGGCGCGCATTGGCTGGCTTTTCTCATTTTTCTATTTCGGCGGAGCTGGCCTGCCAGCAGAAATGGGACAGCTGCCACAGGGTGACTTAGGAAGTGCTGCCATCCAGCTTCTTTCTAGGGATGGGGACATTCACAGGTACAAAGGCTCTGAGCCTGACTGCTCACAGGCAGAAAAATGGCCTTTTTATTTCCCTTCTGTGTTGCTGTGCTCAGGGCATACTGCACGCAAGCATCTCCCTTGAATTGCCACAGAGCACTGCACAGCTCGGAAAGTTTGCCGAAAGTCTGCTTTAGTGAACAGTCTTTTTTTGCCAATTCGTCAGCAACCAAAAATCACTCATGGGACAGTCAAATTTGACAGTGTCAAAAAATGTTTCAAAATTGTCCAAGAGTCCCATGTCAGCACTTCCTAAAGTGGAATGTTTTAGTTCAAAATGACTTTTTGTACCAAATTTAAGCTAATTACAGTAAAAAAAAAAAAAAAAAAAAAAAAAAAAAACCAACAAGGATTGTCCCAACCAAATTCGTTTTGGATGCTGGGTTCTAACACTGATATTTTGTCCCAATTCAGGACAGAACCATTTTTTCAACTCTGGAAAGTTTTCCCAGGACAGGGAAGTTGTTTCCTGCCTCACTCCAATGAGAGTTGGAAGGAAGAGTTCCTAATGCAATCCCAGGCCTGCTCTCCAGTACCTCAGCCTTTTGGAATGGAGCGTGGACGGACAGATGTCGGCAGATTCCTGTTGTGCAGGGAGGTTCTGCAGCAGTCCTCGCTGCATGGCCTCTATTCGCAGGAAAAGGCAGTGAGATCATTATTCAAGTGGCAGAGGTGTGGGATGTGCAGGTGTCTTCGGTTTTGTTTTCTTGAGGAGGGGGGCAGAGGAGCAAACTTTGAACTGTTAGTTTCGTTGACTCCCACACAGGACTCAGTAGCACAGGCACCTTCCTCAGTGGAGAAGGGTTATCTGCTAAGCAGCTTCTGTTAAAAAAAATACTAGAGCAAGGTGGGAGGAAAGTGCAGAAACCAAAACAAGAGCTAAGATAAGAGCCTGCTGCAGGCTGGGGCTTGACAGCGTTGCCAGAGACCTATGGGGAAGTTTTCCTGGAAAGGGTGTGGCTAACAACTCACTGAGTGGTTTCCTAACAACTCAGAGAGCTGTGTTGCCAAAGGGCTATTCTCTGCTTGCTTGATTCTGTGGAAAAAGCATTGGGTTGCCTGGCACAAAAATAGCTCTATGGGAGTCTGGCGGCCCTATCAGGCAGCAATGCCAAGCCTTCAGCAAGCATTCCTGAAGTGCTGGGGAACTCCCACGCTCAATACCACCCAAGGGGCAGGTTTGTCCCATTTCTTGGTATCCAGCCAGCAGGGAATGAGTGCAAAACTAGGACTCGTACATGGAACAGGAGAGGAAATGGGCACAATCAAACCCCATGAAAGTCCCTCAGTAACACTTAGAGTGCCCAGAAACTGCAGCGCTGGGTGCTTTAGCACTGCAGGAAGCAATGTTACTAGCTGCACAAAGGTACATGCAAGGGAATTCACTAATGGAAAAACTCTGAGCTACACTCCAAATATCTATCGCCCTGGTCTGCAGCCAGCAAAGGGCAGGGATGAAGAAGAAAGGGGAGAGCTGTGGACACAGACACCCAGTCCTGCAGTGTATACCCAAGCGCACAGCCTCCCACTTACACAACCAGAGTCTGCCAGGACTTGCTGTGTGTGACACTGCTCCTGCCCTCCAGGCTCTAGCTGCAGTCCTCTCTGCTCTCCAGGACACAGGATGCTTTGGGGGATAGGTGACCTTGTAAATTCCCAATTTTCCCCTTGAAGACTCCGCCTCCCCACCTCCACCCCCAAGACAGACTCCCAGAGAGATTGCTTTTCTGAGCAGACAGGGTGCTGGGGAGGGGGAAGCAGAGGGGCCAAAGCTCAGCAAAACTTGAGATCTTAGTCTTATGCAGTCCAGCTGATAGGGTTAGGTCAGGAGGTCTGAGGTTTCCTATTGGCTCAGTGCATGGAATTGGGCAAGTCATTGTCCTTGCCTCAGTCTTGCCACGTACAGACCATCTCGGAGGGGAGGCTGGTTGCACACAGCCTGCAGGCCCTCAAGTAGAAAAGAGAAAAGAATCAGAATCACTGTTTTTAGGAAGAGGTGAAGAGCCTTTGTTTATTTTCTGTTCTATTGAGGAACAGGGCCCCAATGGGGAGATAATGGGGAAGCACCTGTGCCTGTGGAACAGGAAATGGCACAGCAAAGGCAGTAGGGTGCCAAGAGTAAGAGAGGAATCCTGAGCTGGTCTGGTGAGAAGTCACCACATAAAGTGACCTGCAAACTGCAGCTGGCTTGTCTTCTCCAGAATTCACCCCTCCAGATTTGTGAAAAGCCAAAGGGGAGTGTGCACATGGCTCCATCCCAGCAAGATAAAACCGACCATCTGCTCATGAATAAGCCAGAGCTGTTCTGAACACAACACAGCTAGAAGCTGGGAGGCTGAAGGGTTTATATCCATGCTGGGCCATGCACCCTGAAATAATCACCCAAGCAATTCACACACTAGATTTAAGGCTTACATGTCAACTGATATGCAACCAACTCAGTGCGTGGCCTAGACAGCGCGAGAGCACTCAGCAGTGCAGCAAAGGAAGAATCCAAGCAAAATCCATGCACCTCCCTTCCCTAAGCAGAATGACACCAGGACAGTGGATCTATACCAGCAAACCAGAAAATCTACGGTTCATACACCAACACACACGAGTGCCAGAACGTCAGCCTTTAGCTCCTTCCACATGGCAGCTTCCAAGCCAAGACTGTAACCACTTATGTGCTGGCACTGGCACGATCAACAGAGTTAGTCATCATGGCAGCATCTCACCCTGTCAGAGGACCAGCCTGGCAGTCACAAGGAGAGACTGATTTTTGCTGTATGTCCCATTCTCAGACCATGCCTTGCTAGCAGGACACTCCCAAATGCACTGCTTTCCTATGACTGGTGAGAGAGAGGGCAGCATCCTGTGGCGGCAATATTGCAGCATCTGAAGGGTCTTTAGGTAGTAGTGTGGGCCTGGGACAGTGCGTGCTCTGCAGACGTGTGGGGGGGGCGCGGAGCGGAAGATGGGGAGCAGCTTGCAGTCACACACAACTGTTCAGTCAATTTGCAAAGCGGGAGGCACGTGCTCAGTTCAGCCATGGCGGAGGCAGAAAGGGATGTTCACACACAGCCGCCTCCAACCATGTCTGCTGTAACTAGGTCAGAGAAGGGAGTGTCCGACTGGCTTAAAAAAAAAAAAAAATGGGGCTTTAGGTTTTGCCTGGGAGGCATCCCCACCCTTCAGAGCGGGCATGCGTCCAACACCAGCCCAGACAAACCAATGACACCTGCTGCTGGACAGTCACCTCGCCTGCAGCATCTCAGCTGTCTGAGAAGGTCTAGAACAGACCTTGCTAAACTCCACTCTGCACCGGGTCTCTCACCATCCCCACAGCGAGCCATCCCTGTGGCAGGAGGGGAAGAGGTCACTGAAGGTGGGAAGCAGAAAGGTTTTGTGGGCTGCACAGACCACCCAGGGCTCCCTGTCCCCCCCCATAAAGGGAGCATTTGCAACTCAAGCTGGAGACCCTGCTTCACTCACTGATTGCTGTGCCACAAGGGGGAGGACGCTTCTCTATTGCTCTCTAGTGTTAAGATCAGGCTCACGGGTTCACCTATTAAAGGCTGCCACCACAAGACACCCATGGGAGGCAGAGTCTCTTCCAGAGTCTTGCTCATTCCTATTAAAGTAGGAATAGAGGCCAGACCAGCCTGAGGTCTATTAGCGGCAGAGGGTGATATGCTGGGGCTGTACATTACAAATGGAATAAGAGATTGCTTACGTCTGGGCAAATAAATCCCACACTACCCCTGAGGGCCTCCTGCACCAAAACATTAAAAATTCTGTGCACAATATTTTAAAATGCTCCATATTTTGTGTGTCATATGTGGAGACTCCAACATGACACATACCATTGGCTACACAGAGATGAGAGAGAACTGAGCAGCTCCCCCGAGGCTGTACCCAACCCTGACAGCACAAGGATTGGGTCTTCCCCAGAAATACCAGAGAGCCCTGCCCTTCCAGCCTAGGTGCACCAGGTGCAGGCAGGCTCAGCAAGGCAGGATCCAAATGTAGAGAGACTTTGTGTAAGAAATTGAGTGGTGGGTTGAGAGTGTGTAGGGTGATGTCTAGCTACAACAGTATTGGGACTCTACGGGAGGGGGGAGACACACAGGTGAAGGTGGCTGGGGCTCAGCAGAGGTGGTCTGGGTGTGACAGACTCACTGCAGGATGTGGGTTCTGAGTATGGGGAGGTAAGGCTCAGCAGGAGGGTCTGGGAAGAACAGTCTGCAGAACTTCTTGCACCTGGGCAAGAAAGCTGGGGAGGGTTCTGACTAAGGATGTAAGAGTAGATGAGTCAACTACTTGCACCCCGCCCGCTATATCAAAGGCAGCAAGCTGGGGGGGGGGGGCGCGCGGAGGAGGAGAGTAGGAGCTGGTGCTGGGAGGAGCCATCTTAAAAGCTGGTTCCCCCCAGCACCGTCTCAATGGTGTAGTGATGGGGGCAGGGAGGCAGAGATGCAGTGGTGCTGCGGCTCTGCCTTTTAATGTGATAAGAGCCCACTGGCTCTTACTACATTTAAAAGGCAGAGCCTCAGGGGGTTAGGTTAGCTCCCAGGGCCAGTGTGAGCTGGGACTGCCTAGTCCCTGCTCACACTGCCCCCAAGAGCTAACCCTGCTACGGCTCTGCAGTTTAAATGTAGAAGGAGCTGGGCTGCTACACACCTAGCTCCTACTACATTTAAACTGCAGAGCTGCAGCGGAGATAGCGAGAGACCCCTCCTCTCCCCATCAACTAATCAATTGATATTCCATCAACTACTCGATTAGTCAATTAATCACAATTCAACATCCCTAGTTCTGATCCTGCCCTGGATGCCATGCAGGAGACAAGGAAGTTCTATCTTCCCCAGACAATTTGGGACTGGCAGCTGAGCCTGGTGTAGGGTAGGAGCTACCAGCTGGGTCTTCTCTAGTCCCATTCCCCACAGTGATGGCTGCCCTAAACACCCAAGACATACTGCTGGGGAGGGTCACATGACCACTCATGGCTTCCTTTTGCTTCCCCATCAGAAGGTCATTTTTCTGCAGAAAAGCAAAAATGGGGGGAGGGGCAGATTCTGTGCATACCCAGCGGCACAGAATTCTCCTCTGATCGGCTTTACCTTAGGAACAATCAAGGAGTTTTACAGTCTCCATATAAGAATCCTGGCTCCTATTCACATCTGAAACAGTGGCCTGCAGACAGTTCTTCTCCCAGTCAGTACCACAGTCCTGAAGTGCTCCAACCTGCCCATTCCCTCCAACCACCCCCTCACTGTGAGCTTTAGGCTCAGCCTTCCCCTTTAATTTGCTCCTTAGCACTAAATGCAGCTCAACTCCCAGCAACACATGGTGCTAGGAATTCAATGCCCAAGATCAAAGGGTTAAACTATCCACAGCTTCTGCTTTTGGATCTCACCATTCCAAAGCCTGGGAGCAAACTCCATCTCAGATTGGAATTCTACAACCAGGAGCCTTCTACAAGCTCAACTAGTAGGGAGAAAAACCCACACCCCTCCTTGTATGTGACAGAGGCAGTCAGATTGCTTTTGGACCATATACATTATATATAAGCACATGCATTTTTAAAGGGAAATGTCACAGAAATTGAATTAGAACAAGCTATTTTCAAAGCCAAAGTTAGGAACCTGAAATATTTATAAAAACCTTCATTAACTTATTCCGAGCAGCACACATTCAATCTGGACACAATGAACCGCCAAAGAAATGGCGAAGTAAGAATGCACATTAACTGGGGCAAACTAATAACCAGACATCTACTGTCTGATTCATTCCAGGTAGCTTGCAGCAGACATGCCTGCATGGTTTCATTCCCAGCTCTAGCACTTGCTCAATCAAGCCACATTTCTTCCCATGCATCCTCTAGCTTCTATTTCTAGCCTATGCTTATAAGTCAGGTGCTTCAGTATGAAAAGCTCATCTCCTGAGAGAACAGCAGTGCCAAGCACAGCTGTAACTATGGAAAATTAGCTACAACTTTTAGGCCAATGCTTACCAGAAAGGTCACTGTTCCTGCTGACCAGTGAATTACAAGATAGCCCAAAAATAAATCCCCAGCTACAGCTCCTTTACCAGAGTGATCACATGATGTGTTGGACTAGAAGGAACCTTTGACAGAGGCCAGCTTGACAATTATTGACTATTCAGCACTAATCCTGATGGAGAGGTTGCATCCCATTTGCTTTCATTACAAGTCTGACCCCAGGAGAATCTGATACAAGTCAGCACTACAGACCCAGTGACAGAATTGAGCAGTTCTGAATCCCCAGCTGAGGGCAGTGGAACACACACAGAAGTTTGGTAGGCAAATGTAACCAGTTATACTGCTCGGCTGGGCTTTCCGAGATAAGAACCTTTTTCAGTGTCTTAGGAAAAAAAGCCAGAGTGATGTCTTTGTTTATAGTGGACAGGGAAGAGATGGAAAGGCAGCGCAGTCAGCTGGGTGCACTATGGATCACTGTGACTTGCATATTGAATTCTTTAATGACACTCATTAGACATGCCGAAGGCTGTTTGCTTTTGCCTTCAGAACTAGAATAATGATTAACTCCCCTGGGGAAGTGTTGACATGAAATTGTTAGCAGGTGGTACAGGCAGCAGTGTTGTGCAACACAAGAGAGCACCCTGAGCAGCCCAGCTTAATGCACCCAAGAGCCACCAGACAGGTTAGTACAGTACCACTGTGGCGCTGTGTAGTACAGTACCCAGTTATATGGGCCTGGCACAGGTAGCACTTTGTAGGGGGGTGCTCACCTGGGCAATGCTATTTTAAGCTATCTGCAGCAAAGACACCAAAGGGGGAACATGGCTGCACAAAGCAGGAGACAGGGTTCAAATGGAAAAGCAGCATGGTCAACTGGATGGCAAGGGCTCCCAAACTCTACTCCTGCCTTTCCCGGTCAGCGCACGGGGCTTTGGGCAAGTTCCCCCACCTGTAAGGGGAGGGTAACATTTGTGTACCCACCTCACGAGGTCATTGACACAAGGGGGCTCGGGAACCCCTTGGAAGAGGGAAGGAGGCAGGGAGCCTGAAGTGCCAAACTCCTATTGGTTTGAGACTCACAGGTGCTCAGCATCTACTCCGGAAGGCAGGCCCTGGAGCACAAAGTGCCACGAAGAAGGAAAGATGCCAGTCTGGGAGTAAAGAAGAAGTCTCCAGCCTATTCCTTTGGTGACAGAAGGGCCTGCGACACCCATATGCATATTCTGTTCCTGAAAAATGGCACGATCCAGCTCTCATTGAGATTAAAAAAATTCAGAGTCCAGGAAAGTGAATTCCATCTAGGTTATGCTGCAATTACTGTGGTGTCTGGCCATCTCCCATTGTTCAGTCTGGCCTACACACACAGTTCGTACTGCTGTAACTACCTGGTTAGGGCATGGGGTTTTTAAATCTACCTGCATGGTTATACTGGGAGAAGCCCTAGCCCAGAAGCAGTTATACCAGTAGAGATGTGCCTTACGAAGGCGTAGTTATCCTCTTCTTGTATAGAAGCAGGCTATACTGGCAGAGATACTTTGATGCTCACTGTATGGAGTTTCTAGTACAATACACTCAAGTTCCCAGAAATGGGGAACTGATGCAAGAGCATTAGAGCAACTTGCCCAATGTCTACAGGAAGCACGGGGCAGGACTAGGACTCAAGTCACTTGAGCCCCAAGTCCCTCTTCCCAGGGACACCCGTCAGTGGGAAAAGAATTAAACCACAAAGAAGCTACAAGAAGCAACATCAACTTGCAGTCTCAGCAATTTACAAACACAAAGTATTTCAGGTGCTGGATCTGTCGGACCTTCTCTGCCAGCGCGAGACAGCTCGCAACCACATTTTCCTTTAACATCTCTCCCCACTGGTGCGCGAGCAGTTACACAACCAGCAGGTAACTGACTATAGGCGAGAGATGGGTAAGCATTTCAAGAGTTACTTGTATAAGGCTGAAACAGGTGTGGCGCTTCAACTGGTGTTTTAGAGTTTAACTCAATGCCTTTCAAGCCTAAGATTGTGCTACTGGAAAACTGATACTGAGGCACATGCAGGAGTGTGGGTAAGTGACCCAGACACCAAACATCCTGGCTGACTTCACTCAGACCAAGTTCACCTAAAGGGCGGAGCAGCGAACATGCAGAAAGTGGTAGGGCATGGTCAGGTAAGTTACCCAAAGAGGAAACATGAGCCTGGTAACTTTTGCTGGGCAAACAGGGGCACCCAAAGATCAGTGGCCATTTGAAACCTTTGGCACAGTGACTTGCCCAAGGTCACATACGGGTAGTGAGTCACTGGCAGAACCCGCTCTGTGACAATTAGTCCAGTGGTCAGAGTAGGGGACAACACTGCTCCTAGCTCCCTGTGAAGGCCCCACTTAATTCCAGGCAGGCAGTGGGATCCACCGGCATGGATCTCATTGCAGGGCTGGGGCCTAAACTGGCAGGTCTGCTGTAGCGAACTCTGCAAGCGTACAAAGGATCCCTAGAGCTTTTCAGCAGTTGATCTTTGGCAGAGCTCAGCAGTGCTGTTCCCCTTTTCCAGACAGGCCAAGGAGGCACAGGAAGGAAAGCAACTAGCCCAAAACTACTCAGCAGGTCAGTGGCCAAGGTGGGAACAACACTCAGGGAATGCTGGTGGAGAGCACAGGTTTGGGACTCTGAGAGCTATCATTTTTCCCACCCCTGAGCAGAAAGAATTTTGTTCTGGGCACCAATATGAAGGTGAAGTGTGACACGGAGGGGCTGGGGATGGACTAAGGGGTTTGGAGTGCTGAGGCCTGGGCAGAGAGTTGGGGTGCAGGGGTGTGAGGGCTGGGGTGTGAGGGCTTAAGTGTGCAGGCTCTGATGTGGGGGGTAGCATTGAAGGGCTCAAGGCTGGGGCAGAGGGCTGGGATGCAAGTGCTCTGGTACGGGGGGGAGGGGGAGAAGAGGATGGGGTGTAGAGGTATGAGGGGGGCCAGGCATGAAAGTGCTGGGCCCTGGCTGCAGCTGGGCTGCCCCAGCTGTGGCTGCGTTAGGGCTGGGGAGAAGCACCTAGTTCATGCCCAACCCTCCCCCAGCCACAGAACGGAGGCTAGGTTGGGGGTGGAGTGGCCAAGTGTAACACCACCTTGTGCAGGCGCCTTGAGCGCCTGTGCAGAGCTAAGTAGGCAGCTGCACTCCTTTTAGAGAGCTTAGCTCTCCACTAGGCCAGTCACACAGAGCCTTGCTACATCTGCTTGCTAGTAAAGCTTTGAGCTGTGGGGCCAAGCTGCTGGCTTTAGTGTCTTTTGCAGACCAGATTAGCAATTAGGGCTTGTTACAGAACCTCACTGCTAACTTAGGTCCTTCCTCCAAACTTGGGTGTGAGGCACACACAACTGCAACCACACTTAAGGAAACATGTCAACATCAAGCCCCTTGAGTTGTTCTAAACAAAGCGAGCAAAAACAAACACTCTTCAGCAGCATCCTTAAAACATGACAAAATCCACTGAGCAGGCAGAAGCCACCCCTGCTCCGAATGCGTCAAGTTTCTACATGATCCCTGCTTACAGAGCTTTTAGGATTGATTGTAACCTACTGTGCCAGTGCAGACAAATCACTTAGCTCCATCCTCCAGCAGAGGCACATCAGAGGGGTCACCCTACAGGGCTTTTCCATGCCAGGAAGCGGCACAGGAATCAATGAAAATTTCAGATCCAACTCTCCTGCTTGCCAGAGAAGTGTTCATGCTGGAAAGTTACAAATAAAACTGCAGGCACATTGGCTGGGAATTCTGGAGGTGTCCACAGCTGCTGCTTGCGTCTTTGACTGGCATGGTGTCGTACAAGCACACTGGGCTGAGACTGTTCCTGTTGATACAACCACAACACAAGCCTCCAGTTGAGCAGCCTCCTTCCAGACAGCTTGCCCATGCCATGGCAGAGATCACCAAGTCAGCATGCAGATGTGTGCGATGTTGCACGTGACTGGCATTTGATTACCCTGCTCTTAGGGAACACCTTTGTGTTACACAGCAGGGGGACTGCCAGCACATGGATTTAAGCTTCCCAGGATGGGAAGCAGACAAGCGAACACCATGGCTTGCCTTCCAGCTTGCAGAGGCTGCCAAACCAGTTGGGAAGTGAATTACAACACAGCAGTGAGACAGTTCGATTTCCCTGTACAAGGAAGAAGGTAAGTCTGAGCAACTTTAAAGGCAGGAGGAGCTAGTTCTGCAGTTCCAAAGTGATGCTTTATCTTCAGGCAAAAAAGCACCCCACTGCTGGAGCCTTCCAAAGTGCCCACAAATCACGGCTTTAAAAACTGAAGACTTAGCAGCTGGGAGATGGTTGTCCCAGTAACCTAGCCTTCCTCCCAAGCAAGTGTCATCCTGCCAAGAGAAACCCAAATCACTTCCTCTACATGGAGTCCTGTGGCGCTGTAAATCACTGCTGAGCACTCCAACTTGCTGTTGCCTTGTATATTCTTCCAGTTTGAAATACTTTAGGGCCAACATTCTTTAAATTCTGTTCTTAAATCCATGGCTAGGCCAAAGAAGGACAAAGTTGCATTTGCCCTCCTGAGAGCTGTGTGCATAATCCCCATTGGTGTCTTTGGAAATCTCCCCCTCCACAATGGGCTGCATTCGCAGACTGCACAAAGCACCCCGCTTGCTGGTCCGAAGTTCTGGTCAACACCTCACCTCTTCCATTTAAACCAAAAGGGTCAGCAGAGGAACAGGAGCATCCCTAACAATGCCTCATAAACAGCCTCAACCTTGTTCTCATACAGCACTTCTCATCCACAGAGCTCAGGGTGCTGTACAAGAGGTCTGGCCACAGGATCCTCATTTGACAGATACAGAAACAGAGGCAAAGAGCCAGGCAGTGACTGGCCCAAGGTCACGCAAGTAGGCCAGTGGCAGAGTCAGGAACTGAATTCATGTCCCCAGTCCCAAGTCCCAGTCCTGCACACTACCTGCTCACTCTAGTGCAGTGAGCCACAGGGCTCTGCACGGACACAAGGGGCCTACCTGTGTGGGTCAGTGTATAGCGCTCATGTAATATAATAAACAGCTGGCTGCATGGCTGTTTCACACCAGGTCCCTCTGCTGGAGAGTAAGCAGTGTGCTAAGCCCCACAGGTTAAGCCAATTTCTGGCACTGTCTTTTCTAACAATTCTCCCTCCTGTTCAGATAAAGGGAGAACAAGCCTGAAAGCCAGTTGGAGGGCTCTGAACTTGTACTATTGGCACTTGCTACTTACCTAGCAGACAGACAGACAGATAAAAAGCCATCAAATGAAGCAGCACTGGCACACAGCTAGCCAACACACAACTCCCCTGCTTAAGGGGAGCATCCCTACTGACAACAGCACTTTAGCACGTGCTTCAGTCACTGGGGTCTCACATTTTCCAGCCCCTGACCAGCCCAATCACATCTCCTATCCTTAGCGGTGCCTGCTCCATATTATTGGGACAACGAAAACCACCACAAGATGGGTAACAGCCACTAGGAACAGAGACACGGGGCCAATGAACACATTTCCACTTCTCCAGAGCCACTTGAATGTGAACGGTTCAGGGGTGAGGCTAGGACTGTAATGGGCACCTGATTAACAGCCAGCACCTCAAAGAAAAGAACTCCTTGTGCTGCTAACGGGATTATTGACATTAAAGACTCAAACATCTAAGATTCATGACAATAAGCTAGGGGAAGAGGTAGATAAATTGGAGGGCAGGGATAGGGTCCAGAGTGACTTAGACAAATTGGAGGATTGGGCTACAAGAAATCTGATGAGGTTCAACAAGGACAAGTGTATCCTGCACTTGGGACGGAAGAATCCCAAGCATTGCTACAGGCTGGGGACTGACTGACTGAGTAGCAGTTCGGCAGAAAAGGACCTGGGGATTACAGTGGATGAGAAGCTGGATATGGCACAACAGTGTGCCCTTGTAGCCAAGAAGACTAATGGCATATTAGGGTGCATTAGGAGGAACATTTCCAGCAGAGCTAGAAAAGTAATTAGTACCCTTTATTCAGCACTGGTGAGACCACATCTGGCATACTGCATCCAATTCTGTGCCGCCGCCGCCGCCCCCCCCCCCCCCCATTACAGAAAAGATGTGAAAGCATTGGAAAAAGTCCAGCAGAGGGCAACAACTTATTGGGGGCTGAAGCACATGACTTACAAGGAGAGGCTGAGGGACTTGATTTTTAGTCTACAGAAGAGACGAGTGGGGGGGGGGGGGGCGGATTTGATAGCAGCCTTCAGCTACCTGAAGGGAGGGTTCCAAACTTCAGAGCTGAGGCCTCTCCCCCCTTAAAAAAAAGGGTGCAGGTTTCACCTCTGTTTCCAGAGCTATTGTGGTTTAGAGGGGTAACACTCACTGAGCCAGGCCCCAACCCAAAGAGCCCACAATTTAATTTTGGCAAGTGTAATGCACACACAGGTTCATTGTCTGCGGTCCTCACATGGCCACAGACGATGGAATTTCTTCCCATCATCCCCAGTCCTCCCCAAAACTAAATGAGCTGCAACAAATTGATCTCTGCAACTGCTTTCCAGTGGATTTGCTCAAAGGACATTGCTCCAGGCCCTCACTCATGGATTAGCAAGTGAAAGGAACATACGAGCTGAACAACACAGCAGCCTGACAGAATCAAGACAAGTATAGAAATGCAACAAGGTTTTGTTGAGATACCAGGCACACATCCAGCAGCAAGTGTTATACTTTGCGCTTATACAGTATGTTTTATCTGCAGATCTCAGAGTGCTACAGAGACGTTAAGCCTCATGATGCACCTGCCAGCTGGGTTAAAAACAAAACAAAAGCATCCTCACTTTGCACTAGGACAGGCCAAGGCCTTGTCTACACAGGAATTTTGGTAGGGCCATTTTAGGGATGGGGCGGGGGGGCAGAAGAACGAAGATGATGCACTGGTGCAAACTCCTAGTAATGCACTACCTTAAGAGCCAAGATGAGCCTCATCACCATAACTCACTTTACACTAGTACAGCACATTCACACCAAGAGTGTGCACAAACACACCTACATTATGTATCAAGCAGGCCTGACATACATTGAGGTTCTGGGATTTAGACTAGAACATATTTAGATTCCTGCCTCCCAATGATTTCAATGAGAATATCTTTAAGTTTCTGAGCCCAACAGACTTGGCCAAAAACGTAGCAAGTGAGACACAGCCAGGCATTGCACAAGGAATCTTCGATTGCCAGTGCCATGGTCCAGCCACTAGACAACACTCCCTTATCACAAAAAACAACTTATCACAGGGATCAAGTGCAACATCTTTTTTCTCTGCCCCAGATGCAGATGTTGCTGGTAACTCTCCAGCAAATAGTGTACCAGCTCTTTCCTCCTCTTCCTTGTATGTATTTTTAAAGTGAATAAGTCAGAGGACAGTAAGCCAGGTGTTAGTGTGCTATTTAGGGGAAGATGAAACAGGGTATTTTCAAACCGTGAGTGCAGAAGGCATCTTCTAACAGGAGGCAAACAGCAAGTTGTTACCCAAAGCACCAAAATGCTCCCACAACAGCGTGATGGAAGCTAGCAAGTCACCCAGGATTCTTGTTAAGAATATTTGGTCCAATACCTCTCAGAAAGACTCAGATTGTGTCAAATTAACAATACATTGATATGGCAAGAAAGCAGGGGCTCACTGGTGATAAGCTGCAAAGCTTTTAATTAAGTAATTGTGTTTATGATCCCTAGACAACAATGCATACCAAGTAATTCTATTTTAATATTTAATAATTGCTCCTGTTTCACATACCAGGCCTCCAGTTGAAGTTCTCTGTTTTCCCATTAACTGCAACCTTAGCATGGCTTTAGGAGTTTGCAACAACCTCAGTTACCGCACAGAAATCAAAACAATTAAAAAAACCTCCTACCTGGACAGCCTTGGAATCCTGCCAGTGACAAGCTGATTGAGTTTAGGTGATCTCAGTCCAGTCACTGGTCAAAGCTTGTTCATACCATTTAACATCAGAAAAATCTGCCTGGATGGAGCCAATGATTGGAACAGCTGGTAGCTGTATGCCCAGGTTAGGAGCAGTGGTCAGGAAACTGAAAACACCAACATACATATTATGAGAGGCTGACTTTCAAAGAGCAGCATTTTAGTCTGTGCAATCATTTTACTGTATCTGAGTAGCTAGTTATTAGGAAATGGGGCTTTAAAGAAGATCAAGCTAACAATTGCTTAGTTCCAAAATATTTTTTAATTATAGCAAGAAGCAACCTTAAAAATAAAACATTTCACTTTGTGGGATTCAAAGTCTAGATTAATGGCTAATTCTATTTCTCTTTTCTCCGTACACAGAGCCCTAGGTCAATAGCTACAAGGTTGTGCATTAAGGCACAAAGTCAGTCCAAGCCCATTCCTGAAAGGGATAGATGAATCTGATGATTTATACAGACACTATCCAGATGTGGCCATACCATGCATTTATAAAACGGCATATTTTCAGTCTTCTCTCCCTTGTGTAATGGTTCCTAGGATCCTCAGCTTTTTTGACTGCCGCTACCCATTGAGCTAATATCTTCAGTGATAGGGAAGTAAGAGGGTAATCAGTTACTCAGTAAGCATTGCCTTACTGCAGGCCTGGGCCAAATACAACCCGCCAAGCCACTGGATCTGGCCCGTAGCAGCAGCAGGGAGCCCCAGGCAGGCTCCCCCGCAGCCCGGTGGCTATAGGGTTCCGTTTTTGTTTTGAAACTGGAGGGGAGGGGGAAGTTTTAGGAGCCACCCCGCCCTCAGCACATTCCCATTAGCCAGTTTCTAGCAGATACCAGCCAATGGGAGCTGGTCAGCTAAGAAGAATCACACCTCCTCTCCTGGGATCAGTTATTCATGAAGCACATGACAAGGCAGGTAAGTATGGCAGCTGGCAAGTAAGTCTCTTGGCCACAGCCTGCCCCGGCACCTCAGCCCTTTCCTGCCCCAACTCTCTGCCCCCCCACCCAACATACCCAAACCCTCTGTCGTCCCCCCTTACACCCACATCCACTCCCAGATCTGACACCCCAATCTCTTGCCCCAGATCACAATCCTCTCCTACCCTAAGTCACATCCCAAATCCCTGCACTCCAGTCCTACCTTAAGTCACAACTGCGTAATCTCGACTCCAGTCTCCTTCCTGCACCCCCAGTCCCTTACCCCAAGCTCCATCCCAGACTCCACACTTCCTCCATTAATATCATGGAAGAGTGCAGCCCTCAACCACTTTCCAAAATCTTGGAGTGCCCCCCCCCCCCATCAAAAATTTTCTACCCCTGCCCTACTGGCATGTTTACTGGGGTAATTAGTTAACTAGCACCTAGCTGGGCCAGAATAGCCCTACATCTGCAGTGCAGCAAATCCTTCCTAGCCTGGCTAGAGCAGCCCCCTGCCCGCACCACACCACGCTGTAGGTGGGAGACTGCTCCAGTGGCCCCCTGACCACAGCGCAATGAGCCAGTTAATTGGTTAAACAAATAGTCTAACTAGTTAACATTTTCAATGGGATTTTGCATCCTATACCAGAAAGCCTTTGACAAGGTCCCTCACCATGGAAGTTGTCATGGGATAAAAGGGAAGGTCCTTTCATGGATTGATAACTGGTTAAAAGACAAAAAAGACAAAGGGTAGGAATAAATGGTAAGTTTCCAGAATGGAGAGAAGTAACTAGGGGTGTCCCCCAAGGGGGGACCAGTCCTATTCAGCCTATTTATGGCTACCTATGGCTAGCCTACCTATGGCTAGGTAAGTGAGGTGGCAAAATTTGCAGATGATACTAAACTGTTCAAGATAATTAAGACCAAAGCAGACTGTCAAGAGCTTCAAAAAGATCACACAAAATGGCAAATGAAATTTAATGTTGATAAATGTAAAGTAATGCACATTGGAAAAAATAATCTCAACTATACATGCAATATGATGGGGACTAATTTAGCTAACACTACTCAAGAGAGATCTTGGAGTCACTGTGGATACTTCTCAGAAAACATCCACTCAATGTGCAGCAGTAATGAAAAAAGCAAACAATGTTAGAAACCATTAAAAAAGAGATAAGGAATAAGAGAGAATATCTTATTGCTGCTATAAAACCATGGTATGCCCACATCTTGAATACAGCATACAGATGTGATCACCTCATCTCAAAAAAATATATTGGCATTGGAAAAGGATCAGAAAAGGGCAACAAAAATGATTAGTGTTTGGAACGGGTCCTATATGAAGAGAGAGATTAAAAAGCCTGGGACTTTTCAGCTTAGTAGAGAGGAGACTGAGGGGGGAATATGATAGAGGTCTATAAAATCATGACTGGTGTGGAAAAAGTTAATAAGGAAAAGTTATTTACTTGTTCCCATAACATAAGAATCAGGGGTCACCACATGCAATTAACAGGTAGCAAGTTTAAAACAAACAAAAGGCCGTTTTTCTTCATGCAGCGTATAGCTGGCCTGTGGAACTCTTTGACACAGGATGTTGTGAAGATCAGGACTTTAACAGGGTTCAAAAAAGAACTAGATAAATACATGGAGGTTAGGTCCATCAATGGCTATTAGCCAGGATGGGTAGGAATGGTGTCTGTAGCCTCTGCTTGTCAGAGGCTGGAAATGGATGACAGGAGGGGGATCATTTGATGATTCTCTGGTTCCGTTAACTTCCTCTGGATCATCTGGCATTGGCCTCTGTTGTAAGACTGGATACCGGGATAGATGGACCTTTGGCCATACTGGGCAAAGACCGGTCTCAGGGAGTCATGCACAAAGCATAGGAGTGCATGTCGAGTCAGACAGGCTAAGACTTGTCTCAGGCAAGGATTTTTCACCAATACACCTATCCTAGCAAAAACTTCCAGTGTGCATGGGTGCAGTTTACCCTGATAAGCCATGCTGCACAGCTACGTGACTTCTATCAGTACAAAATTCCTTGTCTACTGGAACCCACTGAACCAACATTGGTCCTTTAGCCACTCATTCTACTCAGTGTCTTGGAAACAGGAAGGAGCCAGCTGCCAAACTGAGGAAGCACAAGAGCAGCATACACAGTACTTATGTTCCATTGGAGTTGATGGAAGATTAATTGGCAACAGCAACACAGCATGCACAGTGACAGAAGCAACAAGAGGGCTACCTAAGATTAAGAGAACTACCATGTATCTGAGAAGGGCACACACTTGCCCATTCTGGAAAGGACTTTAAGGCTGAAACTTGATGACAGACTTAGACAAGCAGCCATCAGCAATAATTCTCCCACCCACACCGTGCAAGAGCTTGGGAAGCTATACAAGCTGCATGCAGAGCCACAAAAGAAGTGAGCAGCTGTGGAAAGAGGTGAATGGAGCCCTATACCTGTTTCTTCACACATGGGATTTGAGTGTGGTAGCCCTCTTTAGAGGAAACCTAGACTTCAGTGATGCACAAAAGGTACAGAGAGAGGGCAACGCACTGCAGTCATCCTGCTGCCTATCTTTATGTGCTCATCCAGCCAAGCCTAAATTGCCCTTAGCCTCCTAGTATAAAGGCGAGTTGTGGGGATGGCCCAAATGGATGAGGAGCTTCCTTCTGCTCCCATAGGGCTCTGCAAGCCTGTAACACCAGCATGTGCTCATGAGATCATTTTGGAAATCCCCATGAAGAGTGACCATTACAGCATAAAGGCATGTAGGAAGATGTGGGTGGATCAAGGCCAGCCTTCCAACTTTACTGTAATTAGGGGACTGGAAGAATTCCTTCATGTGAATTCTGTCAGAGGCCAGACAACTTTATTCTGTCCCCTGCAGCTGCATTTAAGTGACAGCTACATCTTTTGTTTTAGTCTCCCTTCCCCCTAAAACAAAGGGATTTCCTCCTTCTAGGCTTCAGAATTATAAATCCACATGTGAAAGATGAAAAGGCCAGTCAGGAAAAAGAGATTAAGCCATTCGCTCCAGTGTAATCTAGTAGAAGTGGTAAAATCTCTCAGCTGACATATTTCCTTTTCAAGTGCAGTTTATGCAGCCAAAACAATGCTAGATTTGTAGGTAGGCAGGGCAACACCAACAATTTACATCCAGCAAGTGTCTGCTCATGATACATAAATTAACTAGTAACACTTCTTAAGCCTGGTGCTAATATTGCCAAGAAAGGAAACAGGGCTGGCTAAAATCGGTGCGCTCGCTCTCCTGTCTTCCCTTTAAACAGGAACTCCATTTGCTATATCATGTATTTCTCTCTAGCCAGTTTTCCAGATCCTTCCCCAATTGTCACTGATGATTCAATGGCTTTGCATGACCCATGGAAGTGCTGACTAATGTAACTGTCTTTGTTAGGCAATAGCATTCATGTAAAACCCAGGCTTTAGAGAAGCTGCAGCCAGTTTTCAATGCAGCATTGAGAAGGCTGAGGGAGGTGAAGAGAAGCAGGCAGCACAGACAAATATCAGAAAGCTTTATATTAAGGCAGCTGTTTTGCTGAAGTGTGACACTACTACTAAAGAAACCCCAGTAAGCATCTGTGCCACTTCACAAATCATTTGACTTTTGGTTAAGCATCAGAAGGATGCTATTGACCAATACAACTCTTGCAGAGACAAAAAGTTTCTACCCACCAGTCACATGCTAATGAGACTAAATTTACTTATTAAGCACTCCATGCTAGCCCAAATCACACCACCAACACTAACACCCCAAAAAAAAGAATTACACTTTAATTGAAAAATCTTCAACACATGACCATGAAAGAACAAGTTAGGAACTATTTAGAAAAGCTAAATATAGACAAATCCATGGGCCCAGATGTAATGCATCCAAGAGTACTGAGGGAGTTGGCAAACATCATTGTGGAGCCTTTGGTGATTATCTTTGAAAACTCATGGAGGTCGGGAGAGATCCCGGATGATTGGAAAAAGGCAAATGGACTGCCCTTCTTCAAAAAAGGGAAGAAGGACAATCCAGGGAACTACAGATCAGTCAGCCTTACCTCAGTCCCCACAAAAGTCATGGAGGGGATCCTCAAGGAATCCATTTTGAAGCATTTGGAAGAGGAGAAAGTGATCAGGAATAGTCAACATGGATTCATGAAGGGCAAGTCATGCCTGACCGATCTGATTAGCTGCTATGATGAGGTAAATGGCTCTGTGGACATGGGGAAGTCAGCTTTGACTTTAGCAAAGCTTTTGATACTGTCTCCCACAATATTCTTGCCAACAAGTTAAGGGAGTATGGATTGGATAAATGGACTGTAAAATGGATAGAAAGCTGGCTAGACTCTCGGGCCCAAGAGGTAATGATCAGCGGCTCAATGTAAGGTTGGCAGTCAGTTTCTAGCGGAGTGCCCCAAGGATCTGTTCTTTTGTTCAGCATCTTTATTCATGACCTGAATGAGGGGATGGGACTGCACTCTCAGCAAGTTTGCAAATGACACTAAGCTAGGGGGAGAGGTAGATACGCTGGAGGGCAGGGAGAGAGTCCAGACTGACTTGGACAGATTAGAGGATTGGGCCAAAAGAAATCTGATGAGGTTCAACAAGGACAAGTGTAGAATCCTGCCCTTGGGACAGAAGAATCCCAAGCATTGTTACAGGCTGGGGACCGAATGTCTAAGTAGAAGTTCTACAGAAAAGGACCTGGGGGTTACAGTGGATGAGAAGCTGGATATGAGTCAATAGTGTGCCCTTGTAGCCAAGAAGGCTAATGGCATATAAGGGTGCATTAGGAGGAGCATTGCCAGCAGATCCAGAGAAGTGATTACTCCCCTTTATTCGGCTCTGGTGAGGCCACATCTGGAGTAGTGTCCCCAGTTCTGGGCCCCTCCAGTATGGAAAGAATGTGGATGCACTGGAGAGGGTACAGCGGAGGGGGACCAAAATGATTAGGGGGCTGGAGCACATGACCTGTGAGGAGAGACTGAGGAATTTGGGTTTGTTTAGTCTGCAGAAGAGAAGAGTGAGGGGGGATTTGATAGCAGCCTTCAACTTCCTGAAGGGAGGTTCCAAAGAGGATGGCGAGAGGCTGTTCACAGTAGTGACGGATGGCAGAACGAGGAGCAATGGTCTCAGTTACAGTGGGCGAGGTCTAGGTTGGATATTAGGAAAAACTATTTCCCTAGGAGGGTGGGGAAGCACTGGAATGGGTTACCTAGGGAGGTGGTGGAATCTCCATCCCTAGAGGTTTTTAATTCTAGGCTTGACAAAGCCCCAGCTGGATTGATTTAGTTGGGATTGGTCCTGCCTTGGGCAGGAGGCTGGACTTGATGCCCTTCTGAGGTCTCTTCCAGCTCTATGATTCTATGACCCGGAGAGCTCCTTCCTACAGGAGCTGGTAAGAAATGGAAGAAGGAAAAAGGCAACTTGACATTTGAAGAGATGGGGCCCTATTCACCATTGCCCCTGCACTCTGCATAGCCATTTACTTCAGGACAAGGCAGACATGAACACACCCATTTGGAGGCTCATTCGGCACTTGTTAGGTCGACAGACAGGCCCCGTGCTGCATGGGGAGCACAGGGCCCAAAAGGCTGCTTGCTCCCCCGTGGCAGCCCGGTTCAGAAGTCAGCCAAGCACCACGGTGGGAAGCGAAGGGGGGGCGGGGTGGTGACATGCAGCATGACAGCAGCTCCAGGCCCCGCCTACTGGCCATGAACATCACCACGTCGCCCCCCCCTTCGCCTCCTGCCATGGCACTCGGCTGACTTCTGTGCCGCTGAGGCAGGCCGCTGCAGGGGAGCAAGCAGCCAGTTGGGCTTCCCCGCGGCGGCCTGGCTGAGTGGTGCAGAAGTCAGCCGAGCGCCGCAAGGGGGGCGGGGCGGTGACGTGTGGCGTGACAGCGGGGGGCAGGGCCCGGAGCCCCTGTCAGGTCCTTCGCCGCCTCCTCCCATGGTACTCAGCTGACTTCCGCGCCACTCAGCCAGGCCGCCTTGCAGGAGCAAGTAGCCATTTAGGCTCCATGCTCCCCATGCAGCACGGAGCCCAAACGGCCATTTGGGCTCCGCAGTCCCCCGAATGAGAGGCAGGAGGGGAAGGAGAAGAGAAAGAGAGACAGAGAGAGGTAGGAGGCAGAGGAGAGGTGAGAGAGAGAGCGAGAGAGAAAGGGGGAAGGAGGAGGAGAGAGAGACAGGGACATGGAGGAGACCCCCAAAAATTCCATCTTATGACAGGCTATTGGCTAGTTCCTTAATGTTTGTACCAGACAAAGTTATTTATACTAAAACTGGCACTGTCTTTAAAGAGCCAGTAACACATGAGAAGTGCAGCAGACGAAATAGTTCTCTTCACTCCCCTCCCCCACTCCCAGACTCAGACAGAACTACTGTTCCTTACATTTTAAAGACCTTGTAATTTTAGGTAACACACAGACACTGACTGATCACACTTCCTAGCCTCATTTGAAAGCCGGATGAGGAAGAAGCTTTGAAGAGGAAGGGAGTCACTATGAACAAAAATGAGTCCGGTGGCACCTTAAAGACTAACAATTTTATTAGGGCATATGCATAATGAGCGGCATCTCAATTCATCAGATGCAGGAAGTGGGTTCCCATTCAGGAAAGTTTGTGTCATAATAAAAAGAGCGAAGGGGCCAGCAGACTGCTGGTAAGCCCAAGCATTCCAGGCGGTCTGAGCCAGAATCAGAGGCGGGTGGGACCGGCAGCCCCAGGGACCCACTGGAAGTTCGGGAAGAGACGGGATGATCGAGGGAAGGAAGGGGGAAGATGCCCAGGCAGCGCGGTCCTGCCCAGGAACACACGCCCGACGGAGAGTTCCCTTGCCCCAGGCAGCACTCGAAGGAGCCGCCCTCCCACGAGGGGCAGGGCGAGGCGGACTCGGCCTTTCTCGGAACAGCAGCGGGGGACGTGGGTGTTCGGGACCGAAGCTTTCAACTCGCCCCGGACGAGCGCGCAGCCACCCACCGGAGCAGCCCGGCGGGCCCGGAGCGAGCGGCCCCGGGAAGGGAAGCGCCAGGCCGGGGACATTCGAACGAGGAAGGAAGCGGCGCGCATGGGACCAGTGGCTACACGCAACGCGGAGCGAGCCGGGACTCCGCCCGCGCCCCGCCGCTCCCTGGGCCCCCTTCCCCCCACACCGTGCCCGGCAGCCCCCCGCCTACTCGCCTTTCCCCCGCCTGCCCTTGCAACCCCCCGCTCCGCCCCTCCTCCGCGGGCTCACAGGCAACGGAGCCCCGCTCACCTCCGCGCCCCGCACCGGATCCGTCCCGTCCCGCGGCCCCACCCAGGCCGGCTA
Source organism: Pelodiscus sinensis (assembly GCF_052426305.1). Lineage (NCBI taxonomy): Eukaryota > Metazoa > Chordata > Testudines > Trionychidae > Pelodiscus > Pelodiscus sinensis. The sequence goes on from NC_143071.1 coordinate 20,674,477, forward strand.
AGGAAAAACTGGGTGGAACTCGCCACCCGCCCTCTACCTGGGGAAGGGCGGGGTTAAAAGGGAAAGGGGCGGGGAGGCGGGGCCAGGCTAATTGGGGCGGGCGGAACTTGGGGTATTAAGGAACCGCATGTAAAGCACGTGGGGTCGGGGAGTTTGTTCCTCTTTCTGTAGGTTGGCTTGGCCAGGCAGCGAGTCCCGGACATACGCCCTCTGTCTAGCCTCAGGCAGGAACGTGCAGCCCCTTCCTAAAGAAAACAAAAGGAAAAACTATGCAGCACTTTAAAGACTAACAAGATGGTTTAATAGGTGATGAGCTTTCCTGGCCAGACCCACTTCCTCAGATCATATTCTGGAAGAGAATTAGCATGACCGTATATACCAAAGGAATACAATGGAAAAAGTGAACACATTATTAAACTGACAAATCAGATTTAGTACAGAAGGTGGGGGGAGGGGGAGAGAGGGAATAGCTATTTGAGCCAATGAATGGGAAGCTAGAGAGTCACAGTTCCTCCTTTAGATTTCTAGGTGGCCCCCTGAACCCGGTGCTCCTCCTGGGCCCTACTCAGACTCACTAAGACTCGGTTTATCGTGTCAAAACTCCCTCTACCCCCCCCCCCATCTCCAATGAGACTATGATGTGTGATCCCTCTGTGAGCAGCCAGCGTAACGGGAAGCAGGCTCTGCCCCCAGCAGTCAAGGAGTTAGGTGCTGCAGCAGGATTGGGGCCTGAACTGCTATGTCTACACTACAGAGTTTTTCCGAAAAAACTTGAGTTACGTCCACACTGCAATTGCGTTCTTTCAAAAAAAAAATCAAAAGTACAGAGGACTTATTCTGACAATGGTAATCTTCATTCTATGTATGAGGAAGAGCTCTTTTGGAAAAAGGCTTGTGTGGATGGGGAAAGAAGAGGAGTGAAGAAAAAGCACAGGTGCCCTGGTGGCCACTCCATCCATAGTAATCACAGCTTAAATGCAAGATAGAGTCCATTCAGTGTGGACGCTATCTTTCGAAAAAGCCAATGGCTTTTTCAATGCGCTTTTGCAGTGTGGATGCTCTCTTTCGGAAGGAGTTTTTCCAGAACATCTATTCCAGAAAAGCTTCTTCCAAAAGAAGACTGCAGTCTAGACATAACGTAAGCCTCCATTTAGTTTGCCCATCTAGGAAATGGGAAGACTGTGCCCCTCCCGGGGTAATTACAAGCAAGGGGAGGGGGACTAAGAAATGGGAATATATGGAAGAGCAGGAAAGATTCTCCAGATTGGGAGAAAATGAAATCTGGAGGAGAGTCAGAAATCCGAAATCCAGCTCCTTCGAGAAATGCTGGAGTCTGGGGGCTGTGTGGAGTGAGCCCTAGTAAATCCACAGGAATAATACTGCAGTGAGAGGAGTTTGACAGCCTAATAATTTGCTTTGCCAGTAATGTCAATCCTGTGAAAGGAGATGATAATCCTTATTATCTAGCTCACCAGAGTGCAATTAGGCTTAATTAGTGAATGTTTGTACTGCGCTGTACACAAAGGGTGTTATCTGGAAGGGTAAAAGGAAACCATGAATACACAGACACCGCTTGGTAGGATCTCTCCGGGCCTTGCCGGTCCTGGCGCTGGCCTTGGCCCCGGCCCCGGGTGCGCCGCGTGTGCCCTTGCCGGCCCTGGCCTTGGACCCGGCCCCGGGTGCACTGCACATGCCCTTGCCAGCCCTGGTGCTGGTGCTGGCCCTGGCCCCGCCCCTGGGTGTGCCGCGCGTGCCCGCCCCGGCCCCGGCCCTGCCGCGCGTGCCCGCCCCGGCCCCGCCGCGCGTGCCCGCCCCGGCCCCGGCCCCGCCGCGCGTGCCCGCACCGGCCCCGGCCCCGCCGCGCGTGCCCGCACCGGCCCCGGCCCCCCGCCCCGCCCGCCGCGCGTGCCCGCACCGGCCCCGGCCCCGGCCCCGGCCCCGCCGCGCGTGCCCGCACCGGCCCCGGCCCCGGCCCGGCCGCGCGTGCCCGCACCGGCCCCGGCCCCGGCCGCGCGTGCCCGCACCGGCCCCGGCCCCGCCGCGCGTGCCCGCACCGGCCCCGGCCCGGCCGCGCGTGCCCGCACCGGCCCCGGCCCGGCCGCGCGTGCCCGCACCGGCCCCGGCCCCGGCCCGGCCGCGCGTGCCCGCACCGGCCCCGGCCCGGCCGTGCGGAACCTGGGCAGACCCGCATGCTTGGCCCTGCCCCCAGTCACATGGCCTGTGAGTGGCCCCACCCCCATACACGCAGTGCGTGAGCGGCCCCACCCCCAGGCGCCTGGCAGCCCCAAAAGGTTGGGGACCACTGTTCTAGCTGTTGGCATTAGCATTCATGGAATCCATTAGGACAGTGGTCACCAACCAGTAGATCGAGATCCACCAGTAGGTCCTGGAGCCTCTGACAGATGATCCTGACTGGTTTGGCCAGGAACCTATCAAGCGCTGGCACTTCAGTTGCCCCTTCACCTACTGTCATGCTGCTCCTGCCCTCTGCCTTGGAGCTGTCCCTTTGGGAGCCTTCTTGGCCTGGCCCTGCACCACTCCCAAAAGCAGCTGTCATGTTCAGTGGCTCCATGTGCTGCCCCTCATCTACAAGCGCTGCCACAGTTCTCTATTATTGATGAATGGGAGCTACAGCAGTGGTGTCCACTGGTAAGGACAGCATGTGAAGACCCCCTGCTCTGACTTTCTCAGGGGCTGCATGTAGGGACATGCTAGCCACCTCCAGGAGCACAATTAGCCACAGGGACAATTACTCCTGCCACGCCAGGTTAGGCATTTTAGAACTCACTACTCAAAGAATGAATTTAAGCGTAAGAGAGAAATGAAAGTTATGAAATGCACAGACCAGTCAAAAACTAAAAATAACCCACTTTGCAAGCAGTAAAAGTAGTAACCACAGCCCATGTACAAGTTGGGTCAAGAGAGAAGGCAGGACAGCGCATGTTTGTGAGAATGACAGACACACACACAGTGTGTGAGTGACAGAGATTTGCTTTGCCAAGCTTCCTCTATCCCCTTCTCTCTGTATGGCGATGGGGTACAGGAGTGGGGGGAGGAGGGACACCCTGACATCCACACACCCCTCTTCTCCCCCCTACATCCTGCACAGCAAGCAGGAGGCTTCCAAGGGGCAGCTCCAAGGCAGAGGGCAGGAGCAGCATGACGGTAAGGGGAGGGACAACTGAAGTGCCAAACCAGTCAGAATCATCTGTCAGTGGCCCCAAGATCTACTGGTAGATCCTGATCTGCTACTGGTGACCACTACCCCAAGCCACTCCAGAACCCACCCCACCCCTCTACCTTCAGAGGGTCCCTTATCCTGCCTTCCACCCTTAGCCAGCTCCATCCCTGGGGCAGCCTGTGTTGGCTGTCCAGCCACTGCCAGGGTGGGTAGAGGAGAGGAGGGACTCAGACACCCAACCTTGCACTCACCAGGCAAATGCCCTTTCCCCTAGTCCACTCTAGAACCTACCGCACCTCCTTACCTTCAGGGCGTCCCCTCTCACACTCTGAACCCCTTGGCCCAAGTCCGGAGCCTGCACCCCAACTCTCTACCCCAGCCTGGTGAAAGTGAATGAGATTTTGGAAGGAAGGGGGATGGAGTAAGTAGGGTGAGGTCTCGGAGAAGGGGTGGACCAGGGCGGGGCCTCAGAGAAGAGGGCGAAGGAAGCTCTTGCAAAAATGGCTTAAAGAAGAGGATCAATTGAAGAGTAGGAAATTCTCTGAATACAGGACCAAGCTTTGATTTTGGTACTGGGGAGGGGATTAGGTGTGTGGGGGGGTTAAATCCTAAATTTAAGCTGATTCATTTTCTAAAGATGAAGTTGGATTCTAGCAGAAATTTTTCACTGCTGAGTTAAGATTTGTTTATGTGCTTTACTTGTGGCTTTATCTGAGGATATTTTTCCCAGTTTTGCCCTACAACTTGTGGTTGTAAAATAAATCAATCCTGTGCAACAAATTTGTTCCTTAGCTTTAGACTGTGATATATTTGTTTTACTTGCAGCTGTGTCTTAAGGCCCAGATCAGTGCTTCATACTTAGCGGGCAATGCTCCCTCAAGTGTGTATAGTAATTAGACGCAACTGACATTTCCCGTTTTACAGATGGAGAACTGCTGCTTTCAGAAGTTAAGTCTCTGGCCTGATGTTACACTTGTGAACTGAACATGACTCTTCCCTCTTCAACAGCCTACTTCAGTGCCTTAACCACAGGACCTTAACCATAGGCACTGAAACGGAGAGGTTCATTCACCCCAGTTCAGTAATAACTGCAAGCTGCCATCACAGTCATTCAAAGGAGTGTGTGAAATGGGTCTGATGGTCTTAATCGGGGTGGGGAACCTTTTAGGGTCAGGGGTCACTGACCCACAGAAAAATCAGCTGGGGGCCACACACAAGTGAGAAGCAGAAACAAAAAACCCTCACCAGCTGAGGAGAGACACTCCCCACATTCCCCTGGCACACCAGAGCTAGTAGATTTTGTGTGCTCCCACTCCATGGAGGGTGGCAGGGGAGCTAGAATGCCAACGCTGGCTCCCCAATGCTGGGCCTGGGCCTTAGGTTCTGGCCCCTGGGCCTTAGGTTCCCCACTCTGGGTCTAAATTAGGGATGTTAAATATCGGTTAATTGAATAGTCGATTAACCTCATGAATTCTTATCAGTTACTTGACTAGTCTATATTCTATGATTCAGAGGCAGCAGCATGGTGTGCCAGGTGGGAGCTGGCCCATGAGGGGAGCAGTTTGAAAACTAGCTCCCTTCACGGACCGGCTGCCTGTCACCCGCGCTGCTGTCCAGGGTGGGGGCTGAGCTACTGGACCTGGCGCGAGCCAGAACTGAGCCAGCTTAAATGCAGAACCGCAGTGTGGGTAGATCTCAGACCCAGTGCTGAGCCAGGCTGCTGGTGGCCAGCCATCTAAAAAATGTACTGGCCGGTGAGGTTTGGGGGGAGATGCATGTAGTCTATAGCATTAACCTATAAGCTTGTGCTTATCGGTTAATCGGTTACACTATTACATCCCTAGTCTAAATTCAACATTACTGGGCAGATAGTCTCAGAAGGGAGGCTGTGGGTCAAATGGGCTACGCAGAATGAACTGCACTTCCCCTCTTAGGGCCTGTCCATATTACTCCACTTTAGTCATGACAGTCACTTTTCCTGTGTAGACATGTCCTTAGGCCACATCTGTTGTACCTTTATACTGGAGTCAGGGGGACTCAGTTGCAAAGTGGTTAAAAGCCATAGCATAAATGGGACCTAATATCATCAGGATTGCTGGAAGCATTAGTCCCATCATGGGACACTGTTAGGTCCCACCTAGACATCTAATCATAATGGGATCATGCAGGATGTCATGCTGCAGCCACGTCCTCCTCGGGCATTTCTCCAGGGGACCCAGAGTTGGGAGGCACCTCATTACCATTTGCCCATAGAGAGAGGGAGCCATGTCTGAGTCTGCTGTGTGTCTGTTCTCCAACTCCACCAACACAGGCACTGCCCACCAGGCCACACAGGCCCTGCTTTCTCTGGGCAGGTGAATGACTGGTACACCCCAGCTCCTGAGTCCTCTGAGCATCTCTCTAGAGTGCCCAGCCCGCGTTCTACCAGGGACTCTCAGAATTCACAGCCAAAGGAGCAATGCGCACGAGCTTACCCCTTTGACTTCCGAATCACCACTCCGCTCAACACACACTGCTTAGAGATGTCCATAGTAAAAACAAGAAGGCTACATCTGCTCTGCAGGCTTTTGCTGACAGAGAGTATGCTAATGAAACACTCATTAGCATTTGTTGCACTGTCATTTGTATATTCTCTGCTGATGCTTTTTGCGCAAGAGATTTTTGTGCAAAATCAAGCAGTGTAGACGGGTCCACTTTGTGCAAAAAAAACCCTTTTGCACAAGCTCTTTATGCCTCAAAAAAGTGTACACATAGCCGAAGTGTATTTAACAGTGAATCGAGATTCAAGTAGAAGGAAGTACAGGAAACAAATGGTTACATAAAAAATAAAACTGTAACATGCATCCTAGGACTTAGTATTGCTCAGCTGTATTTCTCAGCTAAGTGGGCTGTGATCTCTTTTTCACGAAACAAACCTCCCAGCTTGTCCCTTCAATAGAGGTTGCTGAGTGTAGCTCTGTACCGACAGCTGCAATCCAAAAATCTATTGTCTTTGCTGGTGAACAGTTCTCGCTCTTACCAGTTTATTTCTTCTTGTAAATCCCTCTCTGGAGGATTTCACAATCCCTTCATTGGCATTTAGCTCAGGCTTGACATGGGCATCCATTGGGAACCACACCAAGCTCAAGTTACAAGTAGCTGGCTAGCCAGATAAACTTCTCTTACTTGAGTGAAACGCACGTCTCACTTTATGGTGCCCAGCCCAAGTAACAGACCTTAAGAATGTAATTTTTGGCAACTCTACTTAACTCTTCACACCTTATCCAGATGTTACAGATGTTGTGCCTTGATTCCGAGGAGCAGTGTGATGCAGACTTTCAGTAGAGACCTTACTTGACACTGTGGCAAACTAAGATGTAGGTACCACACCCAAAGAATCCCTGCCACAGTTGCCCTCTCCTCGTTGGAACCAAGTGCCCGGGTCACTGTCCTGATCAGAGTTGTTATTTGGGGGAAGGAAGGGTGCAACGATCCCACTCTGCTGCTCATATTCTCAGAACTGGGAAGAGCTGTAACCAGGCCCTGTTGGGCTGTGGAACTGAGCAATGAAATCCTGACACCCAATGCAGTGTGGTTCAAGTGTATTCTCTCCATTCACAATCAAAGTGGGTGGGAGAACACAGACTCCTACACCGCAAGCAAAACCATTCCAGGCCTGGCCTCCAGCCACTGACTGAAGTAAACCACTCCTGACAGAGCTGCCAGCTGGGGCATGAATGTATCTGCAAGTGGGTTTGTGGGCCTGAAGTGCAAAAACAAAATGCAAACTTTCCCCACATGTAGGAGTGTTCAGAGCTGGTCTGTGGTGGGGACAATGCTTCATGGGACTGCTCATTTTGAATGGGGCGGTTCTTAATGGCGGAGCAGGCCTGGTGCTAAGGAACCAAAGGGGCAGATTGTTAGCAGCACCCTCATTAACAAATCTTCCGGACATTTGTTCTGGTTGAGTCCAGTCTGCTTTTTACTTTAGAGTTGCGGCAGGGCCCACTGTTGGGGTAGGCACAGAGTTTGGATCTAATCGGACCTTTCCCAAAGGTTGGGGAGGAGGGTTCAGACCAGGCTGCATTTGCTGCAGGGAAGCAGGGAGAGTGCAATGGGGAACAGTAGTGGGGCTGTGCAAGTCCTGTGTGTGATAGGAGCAGGGCAATCAAGTAGCATGATGAGCACCCAGTCAAGGTCAGCATCACGCTGCATTGTGGTGCCTGAGTGCTCATGATGTGGCTACTGGAGGGAGAGTTGTGCATCCAGCAGTGCAATGGGAACTGGCCACTGATTATCTGAAAACAACCCTTTGCAGCAAGGTCGTTAGACAGAAGAGCCAGCTGGGCTGCTGGTCAAAGTAATTGCAGCTGAGCTGATCAGAAAATAGATGCTGAGAAAACACAGAAACCAGTACAAGGATGCACAGCAGAAGAGCTTTAACTTGCATGGGCAGGAGACTGCACCATCAACCTAAGAAAGCCACTTGTTTGCCCACCATGGATTTTACCAGTGGGACTCACTGCCACTAGATATCCAGGAGAAGGCAATTACCACGAATAATAATATCTACAGTTGCATTAGCTAGGATTGAAACCCTCATGCTTGAAGATAGAATCCAGCCACAAACTGCCTGGGGAAGAAACTTCTGTAGGGGAAGGCTATTGTGTGGTTGTCCATTAACAGGTTCTTCCTCACTTACCTCAGCAGCATCTGGAATTGGCTGTTGTTGGTGCCAAGATACCTGACCAGTTGGATGGTTGGCCTCATCCTCTGTGGTGCATTCTATGTTCCTAGGACTGGACAGAAGGCTGTGCTGCCAAGGTCATGTGGGGTCTAAAACTCCCCCAAGGCTCAAGTTTGTGGGGGAGTAATACTTTGGTTCAGATCCCTCTCCAGAAAGTAATGGCTGGGTGATTTTAGGAGGAGGGATTAAATCCAGCACTGTTCCATGCTCACCTTGCTTGCTGCAGTTTTGTATCAGGTTTTTATGGGGTTTTGAACACTCATGCTGGTGCTGGGAAAGAGTGTACCATGTTATATTAGAGGAGGATATCTGTGTGGAAAGGGATGCATCAGGATTTTCCCTCTCTCGGGAAGGGGGAAAAACCTTTGACCTTCCAAATGTAGCTGCTGCACATGCCAAGCTTTTCTAGGATGCTCTGTTGCTCCAATTCCCAGAGCTAGACAGGAAGGTGGAAGGTGCTGAGAAGTCAACAGCATATTTGAGGTGCTTGGATACTACCACAGAGAGGGACATGGTGCTAGAACCTAGAGAGATAAATATTCCTTGGCCATGGCAGGCAGAGGAAGACCATACTGTGTGGAAGGGAGGTTTCCTCTGATGCCTATTATTTAATTATAAGTGAGTATCACCATCTACGGGGAGTGTTAGGTAATGCAATCCCTGTACCACATCTGCATCACATGTTCTGTGATTAGTTAAGATTCAGTTCACTGACATTTCATCAGTTCTTGGGGCTCAAATAGAGGGTGTTTCATGCCAGTGGGGATACAGAGTTTGAAATAAAGGTGGCACTGAGGGAGGATGGTAGCTGGTTGTCTGAACTCTGAGCTGTGCACCAGAATGTCACACATCTAAGGGATAATTGTAACCATCCCATTAAGTTTCACTTCAAGCTTGTTAAAAATGTGAACCGATGGCACACATTCCCACAGCAGTGGGTCCGATTCCCTCTTCTGGATTAGGAGAGTCATTCTTACGGATCTGATTATGAGACCGGATCAAGGCTCTACAAGGAGCACTTGCTCAGGAGCTCTGGAATTCTAACTCCAGCTCAGAAAAATTTCCAAAGGCGGCTACTGATTTTGGGTATCTCAGGTTTTTTGCAGGTGGGTTGGCAATCTGCTTAGTGTTTACAGGTATCCAGCAGTGACAGCTCTCACTGCAGTTTATGGGAACTAGGGATCCACAGCTCCTCAGAAATTTGGGCTTGGGTGTCTCTAAAAATTAATGGACACTTAAAAAACATGGGCCTTGGTGTCCACTGTCCTTTAGTGTATCAATTGGTCAAGCCCAGACATATGCTACCTACTGGCTTTGTAGCAAACTCATCATTCCTAGTTAAGTTAGTGCCTTTCATCCTCAGGCTTCTCCAATGCTTGACTGGAGTGACTGGAGTTTTACATATTCGGTACCTGCATTTTGAGGTCTGCAGCATTCTGGGAGGGCTGAGTTCAAAAGACTTGATGGAGGGCAGGTGTCAAAGCTGGCATTTGAGTCTTGCCCCAAGAATGGAGCAGGATAGTTGTAACGGGTAAGTAAAAACATATCCACTGGGCAAGCTTCACTCCTATTTTCATTGTGTTCCCGTCATGTTGTTCTCATCCTATTTAAGTCATGTTGTGAATTCAAAGGGCATGAGTAATATATTTGGCTCTGGAGATAGAACACGTAATGACACAGTGGATCTGCCATTACAATGCAGCCTCTGTTTAACAATGCCTGCGACATTACAGAAGAGTTCCCTAGGACCAGAAGTGAAGAATTAAGTTAAATAAGGGAGGGAATTTAGGTCTGCAGGATGTAATTAGTTTCAGTGGACGTCAGGCAGGACACAAGGGCTATCGTACACCTTTAATTATGGGAAGTATGGTGGTATCAATGTATAATAGCATAATCAATGAGACATGGAAGCTCAGAATCGCCAACTCAGCCTAGGGTGTAGGTTAAGAACTGACCCAGAGGAAAGCATGTCACCGATTGACAGTTCCCTGTAACAAGAGGGAATTGCTTGGATGTCTCCCAACTAAGTCCAGACCTAGCCTTCAGATCCGGCTGGCTCAGAGCACAAGGCTGTATGATGTGCAATGGGCCCAATGATGCAGGAGTAATGCATATAGCCTGCACCATCCTCGCACTCAGCCTTTAGAAGCCTCGTGCATCTGGTATTGGCTTTGTCCTTGTACAGCTACTGTGTGATTTCCTATGCCCACAGCATCTTGGCAGCTGTTCTTAATTCCATGCACCATCTGGCAGGCCTTTCCAGGACAACATGTGAAATCTGGTCCCCTGCTCTATGTAATATCTATGCAGTATCCCATATCCCTTGGGGCTTATTCCCCAAGTACATTGTTTGCTGGAGTCCCCATAGTTCTTCTGCTTTCTCTATCACTGTATAGTAACAACATAAGACATTTTATCCTCCTACCTCCTACCCCCCATTTTATCTGTTGCTATTCCCATGTCATCTCAATGGCATTCTTCACACCCCTGGGCTACGTCTAGACTGGCATGATTTTCCGGAAATGCTTTTAACGGAAAAGTTTTCCGTTAAAAGCATTTTCTGAACAGAGCGTCTAGATTGGCACGGACGCTTTTCTGCAAGAGCACTTTTTGCGGAAAAGCGACCGTGCCAATTTAGACGCGCTTTTCTGCAAAAAAGCCCCGATCTCCATTTTCGTGATAGCAGTTTTTTTGCGGAAAACAAATCTCAGCTGTCTACACTGGCCCTTTTGCACAAAACTTTTGCACAAAAGGGACTTTTGCCCGAACGGGAGCAGCATAGTATTTCCGCAAAAAACACTGATTTCTTACAGTAGGAAGTCAGTGCTTTTGCAGAAATTCAAGCTGGCAAGTTTTTCCAGAAAAGCGGCTGATTTTCCGGAAAAACTGGCCAGTCTAGACACAGCCCTGATGTTTTTCTGGGTAATATGCATATGGGATTTCTCTCTCCTCATTTTGCTGTGAACAGCAGAGGGCAGACTGAGCCTACTTTGGCTCTAGGTTGGAGTAACAGAACAGATTATTTACTGAATGTGGAAAGCAGTGCCCCAAATGTAGGCCCAATGTCCAAGCTTTATACTATAGTGATATAAATGCCCCCATGTGATATAAATAGGTATACAGCCTATGGCAAGTCTGATATTGCAGCATCTCCATCTTGCAGGCTCTTGTCCAAAAATCTCCTACGTTTAGGGCTAAAAGACTTAGGAGCAATGGAGATAGGTAATGAGACTATCAGGTTTTAGAGCAGGGACAGGGAATCTGCTTTGAGTCGGGGGCTGCACAAAAGTGATAAGCAAAAAAACCAACCAAACAAAAAAACCCCCAAATCCTCACTGACATGACCCCCGACTGAGAAGGGGAGAGAAACTCCTCACATTCCCCTCATGCACCAGAGCCGGGGTGGGCCCAGGATAGTCAATTTTGGGTGCTCCAGCCCCATGGGCAGATGGCGGGGAAAAAGAGCGGAAGTGCCAGCGCAAACTCCCCATTGTTGTGGGAGGAGCCCTGAGCCTCAGGGGCTGGATCCAGGCAAGCCAGGGGCCGCATCTATCCCCCAGGCCTTATGTTCCCCACCCCTGTTTTAGAGTTTGTCTGCACTTACAATTATTCAGGAGTTGTTATTTTGGTAAATGTTCAGGTATACACAAACCTTTAGAGTCAGACATTTAGCCCTGCAAATCCATGGTTATCTGCTTTATATCTGTGGGTATCTAGATACCTGCAGATGTGGATGCGAATCATTTTTGCAGATGTGGATACCAATTTTATATCCACACAGGGCTCTCCTTACAGACCGTCCCCCATAAAAGTTTAATAACAAGTCCCTTCGAGAAACAGAGACAAAAGGATTTTGAAATCATTTGAAATTTCCCCAGGAAGTGGGATAAACTGATTGTCCCGGTTCCTGGCCCCAGATTCTGTTTGTTTTCTGTTTTCAAGTGGGTTCTGTGCAGAGAACCTTAAAGACTGAAATCAGCTGTTTCTCCACAGAGTAGGCATAGCCCTGGACAGGACAGAGCAAGTCCCCTTCCCCACACACACACACTTTTGTTTCATTTTCTGGCCCTTGTAGGGCAGGGATCTCTTTGAGGGAGGGAAGAGGAGTTTAGTCCCTATGACCCGCTCAGTTCTTGTCTGCCATTTAGTGCCAGCTGCAGTGATAGTCTGTCCTTCATTCCTGCCATTCCCTGGGCCTCTGAGTGCCAGTGGTAACAGTGAATCTCTTGGCTACCCTAGTGTGTGTCACCACACTATTCCTTCTGAAACTTTCTCTTGCAGTGTCTGCAGCAGGTCCATGGCCCAACGTACACCCTTCCCACCTTCCGCTGGCAGGCTTCCTGGCCTTGATCTCCAGCGGAGGTCAGAGGGAGCTGAGAGTGCTCAGCACCTCCGAGAGGCAGATCTGTTGGCCTGATCTTCCCACTCTGCGACATGAGAGACTCCAGTGGGGTTTTCTGGTGTAACATGCTGGCCCCTTGATGATGGTTCAACTTCTGACTGATGGCCCATCTGAGCTGGAGAACAGGCCGCTGGCTTCAAAAAGGGGCTGCTGGCAGGAAGGAGCTGGGTGGGAATTGGTGAGGAGAGAACAGCACCATTTTTGAGAATGTATGTGGAGTTCTTTGAGACCAGCGTGCCAGCATGTGATCTCTGCCTAGCATGCTGATCTGTATTGTTTTATTTGGGGGATAACTGGGTCTTGCCTCAGTGCAGGAGGCAGGACGTGATCACTTCCCAAAGTCCCTTCTGGCCCTACGTTTCTATGATCCTTTCCTTGTGCTCCCCTCCATCTGTTCCATTCCCCTGCTGTGTCTTGGCCTTTACTGAGATTGGATGCTCTTTGGTGCAAGCCCCAACTCCCACTTTTGTTTGTGTCCTGCCCTTTGCAAGGAGTCCCCTGAGCCATGACTGGGAGCTGCCACCACAGCAGCAGACGAACAAGGGGCTTTCGCATCCAAGCATCCTTGCAGCAGGAAAGTCGACCTTCGGATCCGCGTTTCCACAGGGACATTTTGGAAATGTGGTTAGAACCCCGGCTTGTGCTCTGGGTTCTCATCCAGGCTCTGGCGCTGCCCTTACACAAGCCCCACGTGTGCTCCATGCTTCATTTCCCCTGCCCATAAAAAGGGGATAGCAATACCGACCAAGCTCAGCTCAGTGCTTATCTACTTGCGCTTCAACCACAGTATCTAGGGCGGGGTTTCCCAGCCTATGAGTTGGGACCCAAATATGGGTCGCCATTACACTTCAAAAGGGTTGCCAAGTGTCTCCCCAGGTGGCTCTGCCCCCTCTTCTCCCCCCGTTTTTGAATTGCATTGAGTCACCAAGTCTTCCTGAATTGTCAGAATGGGTCCCCATCTGGAAAAGGTTGGAAACCACTGATCTAGGACCTCTGCAGCGAATTAAGCAACACATGTGAATGGGTTACCCAGGGAGGTGGTGGAATCTCTGTCCCAGCTTGACAAAGCCTGGGATGATGGAGTTGGGGTTGATCCTGCTTTGGGGAGGGGGTTGGACTTGATGGCTCCTGCGGTCTCTTCCAGCCCTAGGATTCTATGTTGCTATGGAAAGGACTTGCCGCTTTCACCCCTCCCTTCAGTCACTCACTGTCCTCAATGAGCTGATTTTGATGGCTGACTTCCCAGAGACAGGTGAGAGATCTAATCAAATCCAGTCTCATTTGAATGCATGTTTCACGGTAGTGTTCGAAGGCGCTCACTACAGCCTCATGCACCTTTGCAAAAAGATGGGTCTTGCACCTTGCCCCAAAACTGGGATGACCCCATCCCCTGGAGTGGGGAATTCCACTGCAGGGGAGGTCCCCTGAAAAGCCCCTCGACCCCTGAGAGCTTTGCTGTGGAGATCAGCAGCCATGTAATCGGTGGTGGCTATCGAGATGCTCAGCAAGTGCTCCTTGGCTGGAAGGCCAGCCCAGAGCACCGTGAGATATTTCTCCCTGCAGCTCTTTCTGGGTAACTATTATTTTTAGCCTCCCTCTTGTTCTGTGGAAAGAAAGCATTAAAAATAAAGCGGGCTGGTGGGATCTTTTTTTGTTTTATTGCCTTCCCGAAGGATAAACATTTGCGAGAGCCCTGGGAGTATTTAGTTAAATGGGAAAAGGCCAAGGGGTTGAGAGGCAGCACGACACCTTTGGCACATTTTGTGGGAGGATAGTTTAGATTTGCTGGGTTTCATTCCCATAACAATTGCCCGGTGAGAGGCTGAAGCTATAAATAGCATCCCCCCACCCCGCCCTGGGTCTGCTCATTGGAGCTGCCATGTCCCCATAGGACTGGAATCCGAAAGGCACATTCACAGGATCAGGGGAAGGCGATTAGCGCTGGTGGAGTCAGGCAGAGAGGGCTGGTTGTCTGGGGGAGGACTTGGCCAGACTCACTCTGATGCAGACCAGCTAGGGGTGTAGACTCTTGGCTTGTGAATGCGAAAGCAGGAAACCTCAACTGCTTCCCATTAGCTCGATGAGGAATGGGGGAGGGAGGGTGAAATGCTGCAAAAGGGTCAGAGGGTCACAGGTGGGGGTCACTGGAAACCATTTGCAGCAATAGCTTCTCTTCCAAATGCCAAAGGAGCCTTCTTGTGATATGCAGGAGAGTGTGCAGGGTGGGGAGGCTGTGTGGGTGGGCAGGGGACAGCCAAGGGACAGGGGGATCCTAACTGAAGTCTCAAAGCCGGCCCCAAGCTCTGGTGATACTATTGACAGGGACAGCTGAGGAGGTGGCAAGCTGAGCCCCTTGGCTGGAGCAGGATGCTCTCCTTTCTTGCTTTGCATCCACCCCTTTGGCCATCATCATGGGTATGTCTACACTGTGGCACTAGCTTAAAATAAGCTACACAATTTAAGCTACACAGACTGTGGCTTATTTCGAGCTTATTTCAAGATAGTCTGTTTTGAAATTTGGCACTGTCTACACAGTGCCAAATTTCGGAATAGAGCGCTGTTCCAACAAGTCCCTTAATCCTCGTGGAATGAGGTTTACCGGGACACCGGAATAGCGCGCCTGTTGCATTTCAAAATAACAGGCATGCTGTTAAGATGCAGAAAACGCTATTTTGAGATACCGGATGTATCCTGAACTAGTGCTGCTGTCTAGACGTACCCATGGGAACAGCACTGGTGAGTTCTGAAGGTCCCAAGCGGAGCTGTTGAGCACTGTAAATGTTGTGTGTGTGGGTTGGGGGAGGGGGAGCGATTTATATATGGAAAGGTGGGGCGAGTGAATATGGGCTGGAAAGAGCTTAGGGCATTTACTCCATGAGTAAAATTACCATCCCAGTGGTTCTGGGGTAGCCAGTTTGTAGCAGGCTGATTCCATGTGTTTGCAGGACTTCACTTTAGGGCCCTTGGCAAGAAGTGTCACTGTGCCAGGCAGTTATGTTGTCTCCTGCTGTCCCACCCACCCAAAGCTTAAAGGCTGTGTTTTCACCTGCCCGGTGTGCTCTGCTGTTCTGTGTGGGGGACTGGGAAAAGTCCTCCCCAATCTATGCAGACACTGGCGGGGCCAGCCCTTCACAACAAGACTCTGCCATTGACTCATTTTGTGTCTTGCCATTTCAGCTTCCCTGCCTCCATTTCCTCTGCAGAGCGAGGCTAATGGGGCCATGACGTGTGGGGCTGGCTCAGCGGGATTAAGATCTGTTTGGGGCAGCGAGCCGTTAAGGCCTGCGCGGAGCGTGGCACAGGCAATATGCGGAGTGTGATGATGGAACTGGGGGAGCTCTTTTCTCCACCCACTCTGAATCTGGCCTGTGCTAGCGAAGGAGGCAAGGCTGAGAGAGGGAGACGAACAGCCCTCTGGACTTGCAGAGGCGCCTTGTGTAAATATCATGTGCTTCCCCCGGGTGCTTCAGCAGTTCCTTTGCCAGCTGTCTGTGCTCAAATGAAAAATGGGATTTTGCCTGACAGATGGCTGCAGGTAAACATTGTAATCAAGGTGCTAATGAGAACGCTTCAGGGCTCTCACAGCTCTTTAGACCTCGGAAGCAGACAAGCGTGTTGAGAAAGGCCACTGACACTTTCTGGAATATATAAGCATGCAGTCGATCTGCAGAGACAATGACCAGCCTAAGGCCAGTGGCATGATGATGTGGATGTCAAACTGAGCTCGCCATGCATCCGGGGAGAAGCATGCCACAAAGGCTGGCGCCCCTTGTCATGTGCCTTCCACCCTCCAGCTACATTTCAAAGGGCCTCTTCCCTCCACAGCAGGGCTGGGCTGGGAGCTGGGGCCTGTTTTCTTGCCTTTCCTTCCCCTCTCACTCTGAAGGGATCTGGGGCTCTGCCGTTGGCATTGGGTGTAGAGTGAATGGTCAGAGGCTGCAGTGAATACCCGGACTGTGTTGGAAGAGGAGGATTAAGCTAGCAAGTTGGAAAGGAAGGATGGTCCGGTGGCAGGGTAGCAGGCTAGAACCCAGCAGAAATGGGCTCACTTCTCTGCTCTTGTTTCTTTGACAAGTCCCTCAGGCCCGGCTCCTCAGAGGTATGAGGCACCCATTACTTTTCCCATTAATTTCAACTAGCATTGGACACCAGCACCTTAAGGTCTGGTCTTAGGGTCTGTTCCCCAGCTACACAATCGGGCACTACACTGCTTCACAGGGCATATACAGCAAAGCTTGGGGAGAGCTCAGATGCTATAGTCATGGAGGTCAGATGGGAACCAGAGGTTTCACTCTCATCACACTGGTATAATTCTACCAGACTCCATGGAAACAGAGGGCAGGATCTTGGGCAGGACTTTAAACTGGTCTCCCAACACGTATCCCAGCATGGGGGAAGCGCCAATCCACAGGATTATGCTAGGTCTGTTTTTAGCACAAGCCACAGAATGGGTTTTGGAGAGACACCCCCTGCACTGCTTTGGGATCTAGCATGGTTTCCAAAAGCGGTCAACATAATTGCTCCAGGGTGAATGGCTTGACTGGGGTTGGGGTTGGGCTATTGTCACTACCTCTGATTCAGAGTGTGACAAAAGCCATATGTACAGTGGGAAAGGTGCCATGTTGGAAAACATGTTAGCAGACACATTTTAACTAGCATGATGTTGAGCATGATTTTGTCCTGGAAGGTTTTAAAATGTGTTAGCTGGTTAGAGTCACTGTAGGTTTGACCAACCCTACACAAGCCAAACTGCAGGGTTAGCATTAAGTGCTAGGTGTTTTTAACATCATGTTAGTTAACATTTTCAAGCATGGCACATTGTGAGCATCATCTTGGACTGGGACCAATTTATATTGAGCTTTGTAACAGTTTTGCTTGGGGTTGAAGCTTGCACTCCGTGCTCTTGTCTGCCTCTGGGTCCCAAGTAATCAGCGTATCATGTTCTGGGGTCAGGCAGGTCAAAGGGCAGTCTGTATCCGAGGTCAGAGTTCATGCAAGAGGTTCCAGTAGCCAAGAGATCCAATCCAAGGGAAAGTTTCTGCAAGGCAACTGGTGGGGTTGGGTGGAGCAGCAAGGCCAGGTCAAACAAGCAATGGCCAGAGAAAAAGCAGGAATTTTATATACGGTTAACCCAGCCTGCTGACAGGGGGAGGAGATGCAAAGGGGGCAGTTACCCCAGTGATTCCCCAGCATCTGGCATCCTGGGCCCTTTAAATCACCTCCGGAGCACTGCACAACGTGCTCTGGATGGCTCTGAGAGCTGACTGGAGAGGCACGGTGCAGCACACTCCAGGTGGCATTGAGGGCTGTATGTCTCCCAGCCCCACTCTTCTTCTCAAGACCCCACCCCTTCTGGGACTAGAGCCCCCCCCCCCACAATGCCCAGCGTCCCACCAGCAATTCTGTCTCCTCCAACCTAGTCATTAGCCAGTAAAGATGAAAACCATGTGGCCAATCAGGAAGCAGGTTGCAGAGCTGAGGAAGATGACCCAGCCAACTGAGTGTCTTCTCTGATCAGTTGGGGTGGTACATTGTGATGGTCAAGGCTGCTTCCTTAGCTCAGGGGACCTAGGTTTGAGACTGGGAGGGGTTCAAGACCAAGCTCCTGACACAATGTAGTTAGAGACTCTTATAGTTCATCTCACCGTCCCCCTCCTGACATGGATTAATGACCCACCCTATGCTGGCTGGAGGGTGGGTATGAAAAAATGTACCATTGCACAGAGGGGCAAGGTGAAGCCTGGGGTGGCAATCAGAGGGGCTGGAACAATTTGAATGATGGAGATATGAGGAACCATTGAACCAAACTGCAAACTTTCTATGTGATGGAAACCACTTCAGGCCAGGAGGTGCAGCAGCATCTATGGTGGCAATTGGAGAAGATTATCATTTGGAAAATTCCTAGACATGACTAGTGGGGGAAGTACTGGGGTGAGGTGAGGGCAGCGTCTCCGGAACATGGTTGGTGGGAAGCTCTAATGGGGGCAGAGTTAAGATTACTGTAAATAATTAGGGCTAATCAAAAACCAGAGGGGTTGAAAAGAATGGTGAACATTTTGTCTAAAAAATCCTGGTTTTGTTGTTGAAATGTCTAAGTTCAAAATGTTTCCCTTTGTTCTATCACTGATCAAAACCAGGGGTAACACCGTTTAAAATGTGATTGGCTTTTTTCTCTCTTTTTTTGGTCAAAATTTGAAGAAACTTCAATACTAGAAAACCTGTAACCTGCAGGCAGGAGTGAGAACATGCCGTCTGGGGCTCTGGTTTCTCACCTTCCCTATTGCTTTTGCCATAGCATGGACTAAGCATGGCTGAAGGTAGGCATGGGTCCTGTTAAACGACCACAGCAGAACTCAGTGGGAGCTAGAGGTAAGATCTACATCTGTTCCTTTCTGCACCAGTTTCTTTCTTCTCCTCAGCTTTGGAAGCCAGCGCCCAGGAGCCAGGCATCCTGCTGTGGGTAGGCAGCTGGAGACAGCAATTCTTTCATTCAGCCACATCCTTCTGTGGTTGATTGACTGCCCCCCACCCCCACCCCTATGAGTGCTGTGGCCTTCTGACAGCCCATTATCCCTGGCTGTCTCTCTGGGAGCAGCGGGAAGGTGAGGGGAGGGGGGCAGCAGCACAATCAAGCGGGGTCAACAGAGGATTAATTACATTTTTGGCACTTTGCAGCGGTGTCACATCAACACAGAAAAATCAAGGAATTTTCTCCGTTGGCCAGCATGTCGGGAATAGCAATTAGCGTCATAAAGGGCTGATTAGAAAAACAGCCCAGAATAACCAGCTTCTACCTTTTATCTGGTCAAGCCTACAGCTTAGCCAGCCTGTAGTAAGATGTGACATTTATCACCATCAGCTCTCACTCTCTTAAAGGTGACGTGTCAGTCATTTTCTCACTGGTATGAACAGCTGTCTCAGAAAGCAGCCAGCTCATCACAAAGGACATTGCTTCCAGAATCCATTCTGCTCCCCCTTGAGCTGGCTAGTGTGGCTGTGTGACACTGCCCCAGGCCCTCTCTGGTGGTATCACAACCGTGTGTCACAGACCCTATATTGCTAGGAACTAATGAGATTCCTGTGGGGTTTGAAGGGACCCATACTCAAAAGGCTGAGGCCAGGCTGGATTCCTAATCTCAATGAAGACAACACGGCAAGTTTTAGCCCCTGATTAGGGCCTATAGTGGCAGGATGGTTTTACTTACCAGTTATGGAGGAGGGAGGGAGGTTGTTGGCCAGTCCCCCAGGCCAGGAAGGACTGCCCCCAGGCCCAAAGGCTCTCTCAGGCCCTTTCCTCAGAGCTCAGGCTGGTAATTAAAACAAAACCTCACAGAGTAACACAAAACTATTCCCCAGCCCAGCCCAGCCCAGCCCAGACTATAGGAGTCTTTCCCCTCCCTCTACTCCTCACACACCTCACTCCTGCTCCCAACGGTTCTCTTTCAGCCCTTCCTAGAAAACATGTGACCCCTTCCCTCCTGGGTCTGGTAGTTACAAAGGGCTGTCAGAGCCCAACCCCATGGCAATTTAAGAGGCAGAGCACCCTGTTAAAAGGTGTTTAGTACAAAATGGGACCCAGATCGGCCAAATCTTGTGTCTTCTTGCCTGGATTCCTCGATCTCCCTCCCTAGTTGCTCCCAAAATGCATTGCCCCCCATCTCAGCCCAGCCGTTCAATGGACTACTGGACTTTTATGTGTGTGAGGGCCACCGTCTGGCTTTTGGTTTCTTACCAGCACTTACTGGATCCCCTCTGATGCCAGGCCTGTCGTAGAAGGATCCAGCCTGAATTAAGCCCTGCTTGTACATTCCTCTCCTTCCCGCCACCTAGGTGATAGCAGTTCCTGGGCATTCTAAGAGCTGCCAGCTCTTGTGAGATTTGGTGATTTTGTAAAATCCTAACTTCTGGAGTCATGTTATTACACGGGTGTCACGTTGCTGGATCTTGAGGGGAGCAGCCAGATCACTGATGCACCCATAGGTGGGGGTGTTGGCCCCAAAAATGGTATAGAAGGGGGCCATGTGAGGTATTGAATAGAAGCTTATTATCTGATAATCCTATGTACGCTGTTCATGTGTTTGTATAATGTCTGTGTGTGCAATTATTAGCATGTACTTGTATGGACACTGAAGATTTCCCTGCATGTGGTTAAGCATTGGGCCCTGTGAACAATGGCTCTCAATGGGCCAAGGACACACCCAAAGAATGGGGGCTGTCACCTGAGAGCAGCCAGCAAGGAACACAGAGAGGCTGAGGACCAGGTGACCTGCTGCATACCAGAAGAGGCCAGGAAGGAGGTATAAAGAGGCCATGAGGTTGATGCCATTTTGTTCTCAGCTCATCACTTCATCCCAGAGGCAGCATTGCAGGGATCGAAGAGCCTGGAAGACCTGTGAACCCATCCTGATGATAGGATGTGCAACAAGAACTTTTAAACCAGCAGCTGTACATCTCTGCTAGAGCCTGCATCGAGGATTGGGAGATTCGGTGCATGTAACGTACTAATCTTTAACAACCTTACTCTCATGCTTTTCTTTCTTGTGTTAATAAACCTTTAGTTGTTAGATGCTAAAAGATTGGCCCAGCGTGATTTGTGGGTAAGGTCCAGAGGGTAAACTGACCAGGGATCTGTGGCTGGTTTCTTGGAACCGGACAGAACTTGTTCGGGGTAGGTGGGATTGGGTGCTAGGCCCCCCCACCTGTGTATAGGCCCAGGGCCATCTGGGGCACGGATATTGCTGGGGTGCTGGAGGGGTTTTGCTCGTGAGGCTTCAGGCAGGTTGCTGAAGCGCTCTGTGGGACTGGTTTGTGGCCTGTGTGGAGAGGTCACCAGTCTGGGGGCTGTAAGGAGCCCCAGATTTGAGCAATTCACCCTGAGCGGATGCCCTCAGCTGTGCCCAGACACGGCCCGGTCTGTCACAGTCGGGAATCTTGGATTTAATTAAAAAAACACCTTTCTAGCCCTCAGAATCAAAAAGAAACCCCACACGCCAGAATGCAAAAAAAAAGAACCCAGCATTGATTGGTTTTGGACGTCTCATGCCTTTTTGCCACTCTCGTGATTTCTGAGGGCAGGCTCCTATTTTCAAATGCTTGGTGTTGTCTGCACTGTATTGAGCTCTGACAGACACAGGGCAGTGACACTTCATAGCAAGGAACAAATGCAGTAGCCTCCCCAGGAATTGAAATTAGGGAGGGTATTTGAATTTACAAGGGGGCGTGTCAGGGCTGATGAGGGGTGAGACCGTGAGGGTGAAGTTGGGCTGTATGGCACCATAGTTCACAAAACTGGGGGGATGTTGGGGAAATTCGGGGGGTATACATCTCCATGGGGGAGGGGTGGTGTAGGGAAATCCCTGAACAAATGGATACAGATAAAATAAAACCACAAGGCAGGGTACTGGGCGCAAACACATGGCACTTCACAGGCAAGTCAAAGGACAGAGGATTTTTCAGTTTAGAACAGGACTTGGAAGAACTTGATTTGGCTAAGTAGATTGTGTGGTGGCAGTAGCTATGGAACAATGGCTGTGTTTACACTTACAGCTGGGGTATGATTCTCAGCACAAGCCGACAGAGTCATACCTCTTCTTGAGCTAGCATGCTTACAACTGTAGCAAAGCCACAGGAGTGCAAGTGGTGGGGTGAGGTAGCTGCCCCTAGTATGTACCCATGGGATCTGTGTGGGATTGTATTCAGCGTGATTAGTCCATGCTGCTGCTGCCACAGCCCAAACTATTGCAGCTGTACTGCTGAGAGCTAGTGCACGTGTATGTGAACTGGGACTCACGCCCCACAGTGTAGACATATCCAATGTTGTTTCCCCTTAATCTAAAATAAAACAATGTAGCCTGAAAGTATATGGCTGTTCTTTATGTAAAGTCAATCTTTCCTTCTACCAATCAATCAATCAATAAATAATAAACAGAAGAAGATGAGAGAAAATATTCATATTTACTAAAATGTACAAAAAATGAAAATTAATTATGTTAAGTATCTAAATTCTAATAAGCATGTTTAGATTAATTAAAAATCACTATTATTCAGCTTAAAAATAAAATATTGGTATATTCATACCATAGAATATGATCGTGGTTTTATTTCTGAATCTGTTTTGAATCTCAGCTGCTAAAATCATTAATTTTTGGAATAACTAGTACTTTTCTTGTCCACTTCCCACTATACAAACACTTTAGTAAATCATTTGAAAAAGCCTTAGAAATAAAAACAAATATTTCTTTCTGAGTTTCACTAAAGGTAAACATCAGATCCTTCCAAGACTAATCATAAGGGAAAAAATTACAACATGAAAATGATGTATCATCTGGGTTGGATTCTGCTTTATGCTAATCCAGTATAAATCAGAGAAATTGATTTAGCAATTGATTAAGTATGGTCAGAATTAGGTCCACTGGCAAGAGTTGAGATCTAGGCCAGGTTCACAGTGAACAGCTGTATTACATGGATGTTGCTAGACTGGATCATGCATTCTATTTATGAAGACACAGTCCTGAAAACACTGGTAATGGTCATGAATAACTTTTTGTATGTGAATACGTAGGAGTGTAAAATGACTTACATGCGTAAGTATTTCTAGGATAAGAGTTCTGAAGTCTCAGGGTCTTTCCCATTCTTCAAGGCTGGAATTTTGTTTTAAAAGAACTTGTGTTACTTAATGTAATGAACCTTGCAGAGCAGATGGCGTCTTAATTCTCCGGAACTATAGAAGGTCTCATGAAACTCAGATGATCTCATTCTGCTAATGGTCATATCAGGAAATTGAAGCTATTTTTTTCCCCAGGCACAGTGCAAGTGATTTGAAATGGCCTGTCTGTAGTCAGGGGAGTGCTGGTGCATGTGTATAACATTTTTGGTCTGGTTATAGGAATCCCCAGAGGTTCTCTCACATTCTAATATACATCTACTGAATAATCACTTTCAGTGAGACAGACGCAATTCTCTTGGGCACGGTTATGGTTGAATGCAAACTGCTCTTCACGGACAGTGGTGTTTCAGGTTGGCAGTGAAGGTTCTGTCATCTTGCTGCTGCTGCCGCTCCTGCTGCTGCCCCAGGGGGCTCCTGAAAAACCAGAGTATATGTCTGGCTAGTTCATTTCCCCTTAAATATTGTCAGTAACACCCTCTCCCTCCCAGAGTAAAGGCTAAATCTTCCATCCTGAAGAGCCATCTCGGTAGGGAAGCAGAAAAGCACCAATGCGCTCAACTTCTCTTCTGCTTGCAATGTCCGCACTGCTACCAGGGACCCCTAGAGAGGCACTGCTCCAGCAAGGGCACCCAGCCAGTGTCCATCCCTCAGCTAACCCCATGCCTGGCATGAGTTGGTTCACAGTGGCTCATCCCAGTGCCAAACACTCGAAGTGACAGGGTGCTCAGATGTGATATTTAAGTTTTGGCTCAGTCTAAATAAAGCCAGGAATCTTTACTCTCCGTATCCCTCACACTGTCCAATGGAACCATTCACAATTATGGGTGGGGAACTGAATTATGCTTGGTGTTTTATCAATACAGATCTGGAGTAACTGCAGCAGAGCCAATCTAGAACTACACCAGTGCAAGTGACAGTAACATTAAACTCTGGCTGGGCTCCTAGGTAGAAGTGGTCCTGTACTGCACAGGTTTGAGCTATATTTTCCTCACAGTGTTTTGGTTTGGCTCATAATAACAGCTGCAAAATTTGGATCTGTTCTGTCCTAGGCACATTCAGCCCTGGGAGCGTCCCACTGGACAGGACACAATATAGTCCCTGGGACCAACATTTTCTGAAGTCCAACTTTGGCAGCCAGGCCTGGAAGCACCCTCAGGCAAACATTACTCTGGAAAACATGGCCTCAGATGACCTGCCTGAGGTCTTGTAGTTAATTGGTGGCAGAGTCAGGAACAGAACCCAGGCATCCTGACTCTGGGTCTGGCCTGGATGAAACAATGTACACTCAGTGTGCTTGCATAGGGCCCCCAATCTGAGGGGGCCACCAACCAGGAATGAGCCTACCGTTGCCACCTGAGTGTTTTTAAACCAGCCTGGCTGAGTTTTCTCCTTTGTTGCCAGCAGAGCCGGATTAGGACACGCTAAGGCCCTAAGTATGTCAAGATTAAGAGGCCAGGAAGGAGTCTAGATTCTAGGGTCCCTAAGGAAGTTGAAGACCCCCCAGTTCCCACACTACACAGGGCCCCTAGATGCTTTTGTGCGGCCCTTCTCTCTGTTGTCTGCTCTAACCAGGAGCCAAGACGTTGGCTGACACAAGTCAGAGTGGAGTCCAAGTTGCGCTGTTCTGGTCTGGTTCCCAATCGCTCGACATCGGAGTGCTCAGATGTGGCATTTGAGTTCTGGCCCAATCTGTACACTAAATAAAGCCAATAACTCCCCTCTCTGCACCCTTCTGCTGCCTCTCTGAAGTCCAGGGGAGCTTGGTTATGGCAGGGGCTGAATTTGGCTTGGTGTTTACCTATACAGATGGGGAGTAACACCACTGGCAGCAGCAGAGCTAGTCCAGAGCTACCGCCATGCCACTGGAAGTAACTGGAACCCCCAGGCTGCACAGAGCATTGTCTGTGCCAAGCCATGAGGCCAGGGGAGCAGGCCAATTGAGCCATTAAATGGAGCATGTGTTCCTCAGTGCTTGATGCATTCCTTTACTGGGGCAAGTGGGCCTGATGGATTTATTATTAACCAGACCATGCAAGCTGAATATTTCTATTAAGTGGGAGGGGGCCTCTGATCCTTCACACCAAGCTGAGCGCTTCAAGCTGGTGATTGTATTATATTGAGAGACACCAGAGCCCCTGTGGGACCATTGACAGGGCTTGTACATAGTGGAGAAATGGAATTTTACACATTTCATCTCTCCTGTGAAACTAGCAGCCTGGCCGTTACCATGTCACTGGGTGGGGGTACAACCAAAAGAGGGCCCCCCTTTCCTTCCCTGTGTTTTCTCCCCCCTCTGTGTGAGCATTTGAAAGTGTGGGAGGAGAAGAGGAACCTGGCTGCAAATTAGCCCTGAAGAATTTTTCAATTTCAGATGTGTACTTCCACCCCCACCCCTGTTATTTAATCTCTTTGCTGCCAAACTCCAGAGAATTAATCTTGGTCTGGGCTGACAGAGTTTACATTATGTGCTGCTCAGATAAACCATATCACCCAGTGCAGCTGAAGAGACAGGGAATATAGATGGACTCCTGATTAACATGGCTGGGAAGGATTCTCTCTCTCTCTCTCAGGGGGAAATAGGGCCAGATGCTCTGGGTAAGTCAGCACAGCTCCAATAAAATCAATTGCATTGTCCATTTTATGCCAGCTTGGGGTCTGAAATCAGTGGGAGTTAGGCACCTTTGAGGAGCAGGGCCCTGGTCCATAAAATGTAGTGGAATTTAAGCAGAATTAATGCTGCATGATGCTGCGAAAGATAAAGGGGAAAGATCAGGCAAGGAAGCTCTTTGGAAGAGGGGCTGTCTATCTGTTCTGTGTTTGTACAGTGCCTTGTGCCATGAGGGCCTGGCTCAATACACATAAAGGGGGAGGAGAAGCTAAAGGGACAGAGGTCCTGTGAGGGTGCAGGATTTGTCTTTTGTGCCTTAATAACAAAACATTAATTCTCTATGCATTTGTATTCTGTGGCATGTTCACTGGGGTGCAGAGAGATGACATTTGCACAGTGATTCTGGGCCTTTGCTAGAATCCCAAATCAATGACACTGTGGAGAGGGCTAGCATTGCTGGGATCCGCTCTGATTTGCAGTGATGTGCCAGGTTCAGGACTGGATGGGCACTGGCACACTACTTACTGGATAACTTATCTGGCACAATGGTAGACAGATGTGAGGAATTTGCGTTGGGACAGCTGTGGGGGTTGAGGATCAGAGCAGAGGTCTAGAGCTGCCCAGGGGTTTCTCTTAAGCATTCATTGAACTGGCCTTTTCCATTCATGTTCTCCTTTGGGGCAGGAGGGTGCCAAAAGAAGCAAAAGCTGTCCCAGGTGGGGGATGAATTACTGAGTGTTTGGACAGGATGTGATATATTTATCCTGTCTCCAGAGCCTGCCTTGCATCATGGTACAGCCTGCTTTCAGCGCAGTGTGGCTGAGAGCCCTAAGAGCTAAATAAATCAAGTCACCTTAATAACTTCAATGGAATAGGGAGGCCAGGCAAATCTCTGAGCTGGGTGAATGGTTGGACAGAAGTTTGGGCCTGACTCATTCTAACTGCCCTGTTGTGAGCTCAGGGTGAGCAGACACACCATTGTGCCAGGCTTTGGGCTGGGGGAAACCGTCTGGTGTCAAATCCCTTGGAGCATCCTACATGTTAGGATTTGACTCTGGCTTTATGGGAGAGAAGGAGAAAAAAATCCGGTGAAGGGGAATGTGCTGGGGTGTACAAACCCCACATTGGTTAGCCAGCAGTTAGCAGGAGCCTGAGCTGCTTAGCCAGTTAGAATCATAGGGCTGGAAGAGACCTCAGGAGGTCATCAAGTCCAGCCCCCTGCCCAAAGCAGGATCAATCCCAACTAAATCATCCCAGCCAGGGCTTTGTCAAGCTGAGACTTAAACACCTCTAGGGATGGAGATTCCACCACCTCCCTAGGTAACCCATTCCAGTGCTTCACCACCCTCCTAATGAAATAGTTTTTCCTAATATCCAACCTAGAACTCCCCCGCTGCAACTTGAGACCATTGCTCCTTGTTTTGTCATCCGTCACCACTGAGAACAGCCTCTCTCCATCCTCTTTGAAACCTTCCTTCAGGAAGTTAAAGGCTGCTATCAAATCCACCCTCACTCTTCTCTTCTGCAGACTAAACCAACCCAAATCCCTCAGTCGCTCCTCATAGGTCATGTGCTCCAGCCAAATAAAGGGGAATAATCACTTCTGTAGGTCTGCTGGCAATGCTCCTCCTTATGCACCCTAATATACCATTAGCCTTCTTGGCTACAAGGGCACACTGTTGACTCATATCCAGCTTCCCATCCACTGTAATCCCCAGGTATGTACTAGGCTGACTGCAAAGGCGTAGGAGGGGTCCCTGCATACTTAATATAGAGTGTGAGAGTGAAAAAACCATGTGGCCCAGGCACATAGATTCTCAGCTGGCATAGTGTTACAGTTCTACCGATGGGTGTATAGAGAAACCCTAAGTTTAAATTAGAGGAGGAAAAGAGATTACAGACTCCAACAATGTGGGTCAATGTGATTTTAACTGATTTAAAAGCACTTACAAATCCTGCATCTTGCAAAGATATGATCTAGTGGCCAGAGTCCCCCCTGCGGGAGTTAGGCCACCTGGGTTCTGTACCTGGTTCTGCCAATGACTTGCTGGGCGTCCTTGGCCAAATCACTTTACTAAGCCTCTGTGTCTCTTTTTGAATTGTAAGCTCTTTGGGACAGGGATGGTCTCTTGTTGTATCTGTGCAGCACCTAACACAAAGAACTGATAATGTCGGAGACCCCCAGGTGCTACTATA
This sequence comes from Pelodiscus sinensis, assembly GCF_052426305.1. Classification (NCBI taxonomy): domain Eukaryota; kingdom Metazoa; phylum Chordata; order Testudines; family Trionychidae; genus Pelodiscus; species Pelodiscus sinensis. Next base: position 20,702,256 of record NC_143071.1, read on the forward strand.
ATATAAATAATAATGGATGGCTTGCAGCTCCTGGGACTCCATTGGTTGGAATATGTTTGCCCTGAGATCTTAGTTGAAGGAACATGATGAGAAGTTCACAATGGGAGCTTTGGGCGGTTCCTTCCTTTCTGCAATGTGCCAAGCACTTTCCCCTGCTCCAATATTAGTCTAATGGAATGGCTCAGTTAGAATAGGTTGCAGGACTATTCATTGTTTTTAAGTTTTTCCACCTAACTGTTAGTAATTAGAGTCTGTCCCTGCTCCACTATCAGATGGCTGTTGCCAGGGTGCCTAGCTTTAGGCTAAGGTTTGGGCTCTGAGTTTATATGTGGGGAGTTAAACCCTGACTTTCACAAGAGCACCTACTGTCCCCTCCATGGTCAACGGTGTTATTGAAAATGGGATGTCTTACTTAGGTGGTTCCGGACACTTAGTTTTTAGAATCATGGCTGGGGTGTTTTAAGGCACCAGAGGGGCCGGCTGTATCTTCCAGGTGCTGGTTTTAGGCTGGTGTAATTAGTGTTTTCAGAGCAGCTCCTAATTTGCACCAGTGTATGAGGGCTCGGAATCAGGCCTAGAAAGCTGGATGCTTTGGAATCCGTCTGATAGCTCTTCTTAAACCCAGCTCCATTCCATGTTTAACTGTTGCTTGAATGGGAGGCTTTCCTGAGTGGGGTCCTTGGATTGCAAACTTCTTTGGGCAGTATTTATCTTTGTCCTGTGTGGGACTCCGCAAGTGGGTTCTGCCCACGGAAGCTCATGATACCATCTACATGTCTTGTTAGTCTTTAAGGTATTGCGAGACTATTTGTTGTTTTTAAGTTTTTCCACTTAACTAGTAGTAACTGATCCCAATGGAGGGACCAGATGTTAGTGGACCCATCTGTCTGCCCTTGAGTACTGCTGGAAGGAAGAGGACAGAAGCAATGGTAGAGGTATTGGCTAGGATGGGGCAATGATGGTGAAAGACATAAGGAGGGGACCATGGCAGGTACTACTGGGATAGTGGCAGTATAAAAACCATAGGGGAAAATGACAGTGGACAGAAAGAACTGGAAAAATATAGAACTAAAAGGACAAAAGAAGGAAATAGAGAGCAGGTAGAAGCTGATGAAGATTATGGAGTCTGAGCCCAGAAGAGACTATCATGACCACACAGCCCAACTCTTGCATAGAATAAGCCATGGACTATTCCCTAAATCATTCCTTGGGTTTTGCTCATGGTTTGTCAAAGACAATGTTATCTTGTTAGTGGTTCATTCAACAGACAGCTAGTTTTGGTTGTTTTGGCTGCACAATCGGCACCTTTGTTTTGTGGAATTGATGCCACTTGTGAAAATCAGGCATGAGGTGTTTCCAGCTGGACACATGGACTGAGGTGTGCTAAACTAGAGAGCACTTTCAGGTTACATCTAGACTACAAACTTCTTCCGCAAGAGGAAATGCAAATTGAGTGCTCATTTGCATATGTCACGCTCTCATTTGCATTTCCTCCTCTGATCCCTTTTGCGCAAGAGATTTTTGCATAAATAAAGCGCTGTGTAGACGGCTCTTTTTAGCGCAAAAACCCCCTTTTGAGGAAGAACGACTCTTGTGCAAAAGGGGCTTTTTGTGCAAAAAGGAGCTGTCTACACAGCGCTTTATTTGTGCAAAAACCTCTTGTGCAAAAGGGATCCGAGGAGGAAATGTAAATGAGAGCATGACATATGCAAATGAGCGCTCCATTTGCATTTCCTCTCCCGGAAGAGGATCGTAGTCTAGACGTAGCCCCAGACTCTTGGCTGATCATCTTCCTACCTGCCCATCTATACAATGGGGACCCCTTACAGAGGCAGAGGATTCCCTATGCTCCAGGGGTCATGAACGGATGGGAGGCGCTCCGCTCCTACAGTGATAGGGGACCAGATAGGTGTCTAGATAGTCAGAGCTGAGGGCATTTATCACCTGAAAGGTGGAAATCCCTAGCACCGCCCAGGAACAGGCCCTCACTTTCCCAAAGGCCACTGCCAACCTGTGGCTTCAGTGGGAAGGATCAGAGTACAAACGGTCTTTGTAAAATTCCTCCCTGAAGTTCATGGGGTACTGCTGAGCTATGTGCAGTGGCACTGTAGCTCCATTTTCCTCTGCCTTCCATGAAAATACCTAAAAGCACTCTCTTTGTCCTTGAAAACTCCAGCTTCTGTTTCCATGTACAGGTCTGGTTTAGAGAGGGTCATTTCTGCACATGCCCATATCTGTTGGCCATTATTTACCTTACAACACCCAAAAGGGGCTATTATCCCAGTTGGGTCATCTAGTGACTGTAAGCCATTCATGCTATGATGTAATCTAGAACCTGGATGCTGCAGTTCAGCTCTGCTATAAGGCAGTGGTTCTCAACCAGAGATAGATACCCTGGGTCAACACCGACGTCTGCCAAGATGTACATCAACTCATCTAGCTATTGGCCTGGTTTTACAACAAGCTACATACAAGAACTAGCCAAATTAGTGTGGATTAAAATTTCATACGGACATTGACTTGTTTATGCAGTAGACTGAAATGTTAGTACAATATCTATATTTCAATTGATTTATTTCATAATGGTAAAAAGGAGAAAGTAAGCAATTTTTCAGTAATTGTGTGCTGTGACACTTTTGTATTATGTCTGATTTTGTAAGCAAGTAGTTAAGTAAGATGAAACTTGAGGTATGCAAGACAAATCAGACCCCTGAAAAGAGGTGCATGGCCTAAACGATGCAGCTTTTAGCAGTGTGGCCATGTTGCTAAAAGTCTGGCAGTGTAAACGCTATTTGTCAGCAGTTTTGCTGACACAATACTTCCACCCTCTACAAGTGGGGTTCATGTTGTCCACAGGAGAGTGCTTCTGCTGATAATGAGCTGTTTACATTGCTATGTACCATGGCAAAACTTTTGTCAGGGGCCGGGGAGGCTTTTTTAAGCACCTGTGAACGACCAAAAAAGTTGTCATTCAATTGGCAGTGTAGACAAAGCCTGTGTCCAGAAAGGTTGAGTTCCCATTGAAATGAATGAAAGATTCCCATTTATTCCAATGGGAGCTGGACAAGGTGCTAAGTGAAAATACTTAAGGGACTGGCAGAGTTCTGCAGTGTAATTATATTTTGAACTAGCAACAGTTAGGGTTGGAGAGGAACAGTTTAGGGCAGCTGTGCTAGGTAAATTTAAACCAAGATTCCTTAAATCTAGCAGCCCCTTTAAATTGATCACCAGTATGAAAGAAAGCAGAAAGAGACTGCGGAGGATAATGAGTTTGATTGGTTTATCAATGGGAGGTACAAGTTCAGTTTAATTACACAGTTTTGTCCTATTACAAACATACTAAAAACCTACAAAAAGAAAAATTACATCCATAGTACACTAAACAGCATGTAGAAAAAAAGCACATGAGCTCTGATAACACATACATGAACAGTACCCATTATAGTATTCTTAACACTGAAAACACAGAATTACGTCTGACCAAGTTGGTTCACAAGTGCAGGTCACCGTGGGACCAGGTAATGACATACTAACAATCAGACAACTTTAGCTATGGAAAATAGTATTGTTACAGTTTTGTTAAATATTTCAGACCCACGCTTATTTATCCCACACTTTATCTTGAAAGTTGGTCCAACTTTTTTTTTTTTAAACTTTCTTCTGAGCAGCCACCCTTTTTCTGACATTGCCTGTGCTGTGCATGGCACTCTCTGTACAGATACCAGCATAACAGCTCAACTTCACTATAGCAATGAGTAGGGAGGACATGCTCTGGAGGGCAAATTTCAGGTCCCATTGAAGTCAATGGGAATTTGGCCACAGATTTCAATGAAACTAAGATCTCCTTTATCAAAAATAATATAATCAAATCACAGCAGGATTGTACTGAAACAGCCCAAATGCTGCCATATTGCTATTGTAAGCTGCAGGGTTGGCACTTTTAGTGTAGCCTGCAGAGTAGGGCTGAGATTTGTTAAGATTCCTAAGGGATTTGGTGTCCTGATCGGAGCTGGTTTTCAAAACCAGCTGGTCTGTGTGTGTTTTCAAAAGCAAATTTCATGGGGTGGGGAGAAATGGTGCCTTGTCCACTTCCTATGCTGCTTTTTATGTGTTGTTGTTGTTCCCTTAGCACTTAATTTCTAGATAATGCTCATTCATCCTGGGGTAGACCATAGGCTGCAGAACCTTTCACGTCCAGGTCTCCAGTTTGTAGTGATGTGGGCTAAATTCACTTGGAAGGTTCTCTGTCAGCCTGTGCAAAAGAAAGGGTGGTACTGGCTCTATTCGGAGTGGACAGGACTTCCTGTGAGAGATGCCACCTTTATAGTGGGCCCTGGCTGCTCCTTTGTTTGCACCCAAATTGTGGCTGGCATTCTTAAAGCTGCCGAAACAATGTTTGCATGTATATTTCTGCTACACAGGTACTACATATTCATAGATCTCTGTTCTCCCACCAGCATGTCTAAGCGCTGACGTTAGATGCAGGTATTCTGTTTGGCTTTCACACAAACTCCTCTGTAGCTATAAAAAATACACACAGGGCACCCATATCCATCTGTTGTGTTTGCTCATTGCTCTCGCTCTGCAGAGCCCAGCCCTGTTAAGGACTCTCTGCTCTAATACCTCTCTCCCTTCCCCTGTGGCCACATAACAAGGGATGAGGCTGGGCAGCTCAGTTTTCTGGCAAGCGCTCTAATCCGCAAAGGAGAAGAGCCGAAGGCTATTGCCAGTGCAGCAGGAGGGGCAGTGACTGTCTTGAGACAGTAGAAGGAACACACACTGCCTCTGAGTTAGGGTACACGTGGGCCCCACAGCCACAACCCACCTGTCTCAGCGTTCTCTCTTCAAGGCAGAGGAGTGTGGTTGAAACCCGAGGCTTTGACTGCTAAGCAGCTCCCTGTCACTCATGTGTTTGGTTTTATCAGGGCCGTGCTTGCTCTATGGAGTTGAGGTTACATGCATGGTAGAGTCCTAAGGGAAAACTTTCAATGCTCCAAAGTCTCCTCAGAGTAGCCTGGAACTCGTCCACACTGGTACAAGCACCAGCCCCAAATCACAAAGCACTCCGCAGGAGCCATGGGGAAGAAGGGGTTAAAACAGTAACAACTTAGACCCTTTGTACAAAGCCTCTGTTCTGAAAGACTCTCCCCCTCCACCATGCTAAACAGCCTCTTACCACCTATGGAACCAGGGCTGCGCTGGAGGTGGGACCAGGAAGGCCAAAGGCAGAAGTGCAAGCACCGGCAGTAACAGGTGTGCGACCACCAGGACAGAGGAGAGCTGAGACGAAATAGGCCCTTTCCATTCTGTTGTCTGCTGTGGGAAGGGAGATGAGGCAAAGAGCCCTTCAAAGAAAAGTGGGGGAGAGACCTGTAGAGCGGCGAGGCAAGGGGTGCAGAGACGGCATTGCATATGGAGAAGCCCACCGTTGAGCCAGAAATGGACACGCAAGGATGTAGCCCAAAAGGCAGGATGAACGGTGTGCTGGGCATGGGCTTGAGCCAACGGGCCCCTTCTCTGGCAGATGCCATGTGTCTTCTCTCTCTTACCCTTGGACCACTCAAAGTGAGGCAGCCGCCTGGGAAGGGTGAAAGGTTCCCCACCGCCCCTAGTCAGGGGAAAAGAGCACACACCCTTCCTCTCGGGGACCCAGCGGCTTCTTCCTTCTGTGCCCACTTTTAATCCTTTCTAGACAGCTGCTCCCCTTGTCCCGGCAATGCCAGGACAGCTTATCATGCCAATCAGTGGTCTTACAGTGGCAGTAAGGAGCATTTAGTGAAGCAATATTACTGGAGCAGTGAGGCTTTGATGGGAAGGGAAAGACTCCAGAGACCTGATGTACCAAAAGGACAGGTAATATCCTGGGGCTGATGGACATGACTGTGCTGTGAAGGGACAGAAAACTCTGAGTGAGGACAGCAGAAGAATGCAAATGACCCCGAGTTCAATGGGATCCTTTCTGTTGCCTTCTGTGGGTTTTGGAGCAGACTGTAAGATCCTGAATTCAATTCAGGCTCACCTTACAGCCCACTTACCGTGCTGGAACTTTCTTGCGTGGGGGGTCTGGAATATATGGGGGTCCTCCCGCCTCCCCTGAGTGCAGAAAGTTCCAGCACTGTAAAGTGCTAGGGTAAGCAGGTTCCCAGCACTGAGAGCTACTCCCCTCATGGAGGTGGTTTCCAGAGAGCTCTGGGGCCGTGACCACGCTGCTGCAGGAAGGCACTGCCCGGCAGCCATTACTCTTGGCAGGGAAGACAAAGCCAATGAGCAGTGCCTCACCGCGCAAATAGCCTCCCTGCTTGCTATGAACTGGTCTCAGAGTGAGATGCTCTTTGCCCTCCATGGGCTTAGGTGACGTCCTCAGTAACTCAAGCCAAAGTATATTCACCAGGCACTTGGTGTGGAGCTATGCAAAGCATTGCCTCCATAACAGGAGGCAAGAGGCAATGCACTGGTCCGGGGCAATGGATCCATGGATGAATGAAGTCCCGTTTCCCAGAATCTCTACTTCAAACTTCTGGATGGTTGTGAGAAGAGACCATATGGGATATCAAACAGAGCTGTCTGGAACATGCAGCAGCTGTGTGCGTGTGTTTGTGCATGCAAGAGAAAACTATGCTCAGAGCCAAGACCAATTCTCCCCTTGTGCTCTTCCTCTCAGCATTTCTCATGCCTGTCTTGTTTAGGAGTTATTTCCCTTCCAATGTTCAGCTTGGTTTTGTCCCTTTCCGCTGAGATTTTCCTGATCTAAGCAAGTCCTGTTCTGTTTCGGAGGTGGAGAGGGGGTGTTGACTTTAACTGTGTCTATTCCCTGGCACAGCCCCATTTATTCTACTTCCTACAGAGCTGGTAAAAATAAACATGTTTTTGTTTGCATGCATTTGAGTGGCCTGCGATTTGGCTTAGTGGGTGGATCCTCAAGGGACAGCAGCTGTGCGCAGCTGGATTCTATGCAGAAAAATATATCTTAAAACAATTTGCAAAGTTGTGCTGTGTCTACTGTGATTGCTGCTCTGAATTTTACACTTCACAGACAAGCTGTTCGAGACATGAAATACCAACATTTTCAAGCATTCATTAATTCTAGGTGCCATGGTCTCCTGAGAGGGGACAGTGTGAAACGCTCCAAGGACTAACTAGAGTTGTGTGTTCTGGGTGGCTCCTGTTGGGTACCAAGAAACCAAGGCACCCAAACTGAGTGGGTGCTTGACCCTCCAGCCTCTGTCTCTCTCCTGCCAGACAGTTGCAAGGAATTCCAAACCTCCCCATCTCAATCCTCCAGGTCTCACATAGCCACTCTAGCTCCCACTGATCTGTCCAGTTGATGCCATGGCAGCTGTCGGGACTAAAGTCCTATCTCCCAGTCTAGCCCTAGCATAAGTGACTTTGGCTGCATTAAACTCAGTGGAGTTGCACCCAAATATACCAAGGAGGAATTTGGCCCATTACGTCTTGGGGAGAGAAAAGGTCTTACAGAGGGAAATAATTCTCTTATGGAGAAAACGACTGAACATACCTATTTCCTAGCTCACTTACTCATAGGCCATGACAATGCTTAGCACATAATGGGCCAGCTGTAAATCAGCATTGCTCTGTAGAAGTATGTGAAACTACCCTGATTTACACCACCTGAGGATCTGGTCCAGCATTTGCAAAATATCGAGAACATAAACTAATCATTGGCAGTTTCTGCTTCTAGAAAACCTTTCATGCAAAAATTGCAAAGGGCTTTGCAAAAATTAATGAATGAACTCACGCTATAATGCTGGGAGCTAGGTTGAAGACATCTGAAATCTCCTGTTACACACCCTGCTTTCCCTTATCAGGGAATAAACTCGATGAATGAACAGGTCTTTTCTCATTTGTAATGAACATGGTCCTAACTATGAAATGACCCAGCTACAAACTTAGCTGAGGGTGGGGAGGGAACACATCCCTGAAGTTGGTACAAACTAGTAGCTGAATAGACATTCACATGTTAGCTGTTGAGACATTTGTGTGCACAATCTGATTGGCTGAACATCCAGGACCCTGATTCTGTAAAACAAGTCCATTACGATCCAAGTGATCTTGCATTGTCCCTAAATATAAATCCCTGTTCCCATGGCTTTTTTTTAAAATCCCTTTAATCTTGTAAATTCCTCAGGACTGTGGGGTTTGACCATCTGGGGTTCAGATACTCCAGTGACAGAAATTAGACAAGTACCTGGAAAAACAGGTAGGCAGGTCAGATTGTCATTTCTACCCAACCAGTCACTTAGCCCCAGGAAATAGCCCTGGAGACAGTTTGTGTCTAGCCATAAATGACCCTTGCAGAGGATCTCTCTGAATGTATCCGTTCTCCCTGTGTGCTATGGAGGAAAGAGCTGTGAAGCAAAGCAGACAGTTGTAGCTCTGCACTGTCACTGAAAGAAAGAGGCACCAGGCCAAACAACGGATGGGGCCGTGTTCATTCTAGACGTGGGTTTGAGTCACAAAGTTCAGATCCAGAGGAGGATATGAATCCAGAGCATCTCACAGCTGGAGGTTCTGACCCAGTGGCTTGATGTTGTCCAGTGCATGGTTCAAGATGTGGATCTAACTTCCCCACAGCTCTGGAATGCATCAGATTTGGTGGCCTGATGTGGACGTATTTCTAGCTATTTGATTTTAAAAGTATCCTTTGTTCCTTTCCTGGATGAATTTGTATTCTCTGTTCTTGCTTTTTAAATCTCTACCTTTCCTGAAAAGTCTTCATAGAATCCTGGAAGAGACCTCAAGAGTCATCGAGTCCAGTCCCCTGCCCAAAGCAGGACCAACCCCAACTCAATCATCCCAGCCAGGGCTTTGTCAAGCTGAGCCTTCACCTGTGCTCAGTGTTCTTTATTGGTGCTGCAGCCAGCGAGCAGAGTCCTATGTGACTTAATGAGGCTAATTCAGGAGAGTGGGGGTGATGGCTGGGTAAAGAGGCCATGTGGTTTATAAAGTTTCACAAATTCTAGTTTACACCAGAGTCTGCAGAGACCAGTCAGGGACTCATGCAATGATCTATGGGCTCTGTAAGCCCAAACCCTGGCTAAAATCCAGGGCTCAAAAACAAGAGAGGAGGAGGAAATGATTTTTTTATAACATGCTTCCATTTCCATCTTGTTTTAACTGGGCTGTGGCCCAGGGGCTGCCCTGCCTTGCATTCCTTTCTTGGGCTATCCTAGAGGCCTTGAGGGGTTCTCAGTGTCTTAAGATGTGGGGAGGGGGAAAGGTGATTGGAGATTAGCAGGGTGGGAGGAGAAAGCAGCCAGCTCTGTTTAATAGAATTCAGTGGACTCACAGCCCTGGCAGCAGGATCCACTTCCTATCTGGTTGGCTCTGGTGGGGTGTCCATGTTGGCGACCTTTTTGTGTCCCACACCTAGATAGTGAACAAGGTAGAGAATCGTATTTAAAACGTTTACCTCTTTTAGTGCTAAGAAAGGCAGGGTGCACATGAAGGTCTCTAGTGGAAACCCCATTGAGAGAATCATTAGCAGCCCTGCCCCTCTTACACTCCAAGTCTCCCGAGTCCGGCAAACACAGGAGCTGCTGATATTGGGTTTAGCAATGTGTGTGTGTTGCTTTTTGGGCTCATTATTGGACTGTAGTGCAGACATAGACTTATGTCAGCACAACTGATGTGACTCCAGGGTATGATAGTCCACCCCCAAGAGACATAAGAGTTTGTGTGCACAGGGTTGGTGGGAAAGCTTCCGCTTATGTCACTTGCGGAGGTGGGAGGGAGATCTCTCTCTCACCAGGACAGAGCATCCTCACCAGACGTGCTGCAGCAGCGGTGCTAGACCTATGCACATACCCTAACCTGGCCCCAAGGCATCCAATAAAGAGAGGCCAGAACATTTCATGCACTGGAAAAAAAAATCCTTCAAACTATTTCAAAGAATAAATCAATCTGCCTGCTAGTGAGTGAAGTCAGGAATGCCTGGCTGCTGGCCACGGAGGGAGAAGTCATTCCCAGGGGGAATTAATGTATTTATCACAGACCTGCCTCCCATTTAGTCTTGGAACAAACGCCCTCAGTCTGCTCAGTTCTCTTCAAACTGCTTGATTTTTTTTTACAGATAAAATCGGCCTCTCGCTGCCCTTAAGCCATGTCAATGTCTGAGGCTACAAAGCTGTTCTGTCTCTCCTGTGCACAGCAGAGAGCAGGACAGATCCTAAGCAAGCCAAGATTTTTTTCTTCTGCTAGCTGGGGGTATGATTGCCCAGTGGGGGTTATTGCGACATCATGGGCACATGTCTCTAGAGTCTGGGCTGAAACCAAACTATTCCATGGAGGCCACTGTCTAACAATCAGAGGACAATAATTCTGGGGGAGATTTTCAAAGTGTCAATAGGAAATAGGTGCCCAGTTTCCATGGACTTTTAATGAGGATTGGGCACAGAAATGTCCTTTGTGCCTTTAAAATATTCTCTGTCTCCACCAAGCTGATGGGGATTGTCCTCACTTTCCTATTGTTTGTCTGTGTGATCTCTCTCTCATTTGTAACTGTTTCTATCTGCTGTATAATTAATTTTGCTAGGTGTAAATCAACTAAGGTGGTGGGGTATGATTGGTTAGGTAATTCTGTTAGAGTATGTTATGATTGGTTAGTAAAATTCTACTAAAATACTTGGTTAAGGTATAGCTAGGCAGGTCTCAAGTTTCAATATATAAACTGGGGTCCAAAAAGGAGGCCAGTAAGAAAAAGGAAAAAGGGAAAAGAAGAAGAAAGAAGGGAAAGGGAAAGGAAGAAAGGAAGACCAAGAAGAAGGAGGGAAGACCTGGAAGAAGAATTCACCTCCAAGACACAGCCTAAGACCAGAACTGTTAGGACTCCTCTGCTCCACTGTGATGTGCAACAGCTAAGATCCAGAGAGACTGACCTTGCCCGGCCAATGGAACGTCTGCCTGCCTTTATCAGGATTGGTGAGCATGACACTGTGTGCTTAGCATGTGTGTTCTGCTTGCTTGAGAATTGTGAGTAGATAGAGAATAAGAATATTACTGTGTGACGCTCTTTCAGTGGCAAAACATCCTGCAACCCCACAGGAAGTTATGCCTTGAGCCCTAGGAACTGGGTAAGGGTAGCTGTGTAAATTAACAGGGCTGCACCTTGAGCCCTAGGATTTGGGTAAAGGTGTGTGTCTCTAAAGTGTGGAAGGGATAGAGAAATTTATGCAGGTAACAACAAGGCTTATGTTCTACCAGCCACTCACAGAAAGGAGCCAGCCACAGCCGAAGCAAACAGGGAAGGATTTACTTCCCAGCAGAATGATTCTGTTCTGTGTTGGTAGAAAAGAGTAAGAGAAAGATAAGTTCCTGTTTGGTTAAACTTACTCCCAGCTTTAGTTCTATGGTCCATAACATGCACGAGCCACTCTGTATTACTAAGCATTGTGAAATAAGCATCAATAGTGCTCAGTCCTATACAGGAGCAAACACAGTCCCTGCCCCAAAGAGCTTCCAGTCTAAGTAAGGCTCTTGCTATCTGACTCGTCTGTCTAATAGCTGGTCTGCATGGGATAAACAAGGCTGAGTGATTATGGAGTAGGTGCCATCCAATAGCAGGTTAGTTACAATAGAAGTGCAATGGAGCAGCAGGCTATTCACAACATCAGCACGATGTACTGTCCTAGGTGAGCACCACATAACTGGAAGGGCAGTTTCAGGGGAAGTCCCATGTGATAGCAGACTCTGTAGTACTTTGTATGCAGGGTTGATGTAGCTATGTCAGTCCCAGGAGAATAGAGAGACAAGGAAGATGAGGTAATATCTCTTATTGGCCCAAGTACATTATTATCCTGTAAGTCATATGGGGGGAGAGGCGCAGAGAGAGGGGGCAAATGGAGGAGCAGGAATGACATAACGAGGGGAGGTGGAAGGAGGAGAGAGGAAAGTTCTCTCACAAACTGAGTGCGGTTTTGGGGAAATGACCATCCCTTTACTTACTACAGGTATTTACAGCTGTGGTTTGGCTCTAGGTTTGGCTCAGTGCAGCCTCCTAACATAGAGGCTGCATAGGACCAAACCATCCCTGGTGTAACTACTGATTTAGTTCCTGGGCTCAGTGCCAGCACAGACCACACAGTTGGTCTGTGTGAAAAGTTGCCCTAGTGAGAAAAGCCACTTTCTTAGGCCTGGCTGGAAAGAGGAGCTGCTGCGGGGGTGGTTGGAAGGGGCACTTGTGGTACAGAAAGCACACATGGGTCACCCCAAGCTTTTGGCCTTCTTGTAATTGGGTGCATCATCAGGGACGCCGCCAGCCTCATGCCCAAGGAACTGACCATTGGCCGCTGTGCAGAGGTCTGGGAATGTAACTGGAGCCAGGCATACCGAGCAGAGGAAGAGCTGGTCTCTCCCCAGGTGCAGACTGTGTCTGAGGCTTGTGGGGAGTCTGCCACAGATGAGTGTCTCCAAGGAAAAGAGCCCTACCCCTTGCTTTGAATGCTTGCCCCTCCAGCGGGGTGCCTCATGGAGAAGTCTGCTTGTGAATAATTATTGGGTGAAAACAGTGCCAGGCTTCTCGGTGAGTTCTTCGAGCAGCTTGGCTTTTCATCTCTAGCACTGTACAGACATGCGCTGCTTAATCCCCGCAGTGCCGTGCCTGTGGAGGTAGGGAGTATTACCGCCTCTTTTGACAAGTGGCAAAACCGAGGCGGAGAAGGTAAGGGATTTGCCCAGGGCTGAAGAAGGAGAGTGTCAGAGGAAGGATTAGAACAGAGGATGTGCTGTCACCGCATGCGGAGCTCCTGCTGCTAGACGGTACAGCTCTCCCAGAGGGGGTCGCTTGTTCTAAGTCAACGTGGGTGCTTGTGAGGATGGAATCAGTGTCTTGCACACAGTGATTATTACCAGGCACTTCGTTTGGAGGAGCCCAGTTTCACTCTGAGGGAAAAGGAGCAAAGCCTTTTTCCAGTGAGGAGAGACTCTTCATCACACTCAGGAATTGCCCCTTAGGATGTTCAGTTCATCTTTGCATTATTCCCTTTCCTCCAGCCAGGAGGGCTCAGAGTAGCCAGAGCTTGGGTGCACTACACCCCCCATTCTTCCTGCAGACGCACATGCCAACTGCCAGCTCCCTGGGTCGTGGCCACTGAGTAGCACCTACTGGCCCGATGAATTCAGACGCCTGGTTCCAGCTTCCGCATGTTCTCTGACATGACTGGGGGAGTTAAAAGGAGACAGCCTGGTTCCATGGTGCCTCTCCTTTTCCCTGGAGCCTGCATTTCCCTGGCCAGCAGCACACCGCTGCCTACTGCATTGCCATGTCTCTCAGAGCGGGCCTGACCAGATTCTGTGCTCATCTCCCCCTCCTTCCCCCTGCCCCGCCTCAGGAGTGGTGCTCTCTACCCACAAGGCCGTGCTCCAAGCCCTAGCAATGGAATCCCATTACATGCTGAGCTGCTTCTGACAATGCAGCAGCCAACCTCGCAGCTGGGCAGAGCCTCCAGGACTGCGGGCAACACAAGGCCATGGAGAAGGGCTTCTGTGCAAATGAAATTGCTGCCTTAGGATGGGGTGAGGATGGTGGGTGACTGGTTGGGCTACTCCTGTACCAGTGATGTATAGTTTAATGGGAGGTTCTCTGCATCCCTCACTAATTTGGGGCTGGATTCTTACCAACTGGTTTCTTTTTAAAATGCAACCAAAGCAGCAGTTACCTGTTCCCTTTGCAAACTGGACAGGAGAGGAGTATGTGACCCTGATAAATCACAAACCCTGTGGGTGGGGAGCCAGTGATGGCTGGGTGCACTGCAGACTGTATAGGGTGGGGAGCCAGTGATGGCTGGGTGCACTGCAGACTGTATAGGGTGGGGAGCCAGTGATGGCTGGGTGCACTGCAGACTGTATAGGGTGGGGAGCCAGTGATAGCTGGGTGCACTGCAGACTGTATAGGGTGGGGAGCCAGTGATAGCTGGGTGCACTGCAGACTGTATAGGGTGGGGAGCCAGTGATGGCTGGGTACACTGCAGACTGTATAGGGTGGGGATCCAGTGATGGCTGGGTGCACTGCAGACTGTATAGGGTGGGGAGCCAGTGATGGCTGGGTGCACTGCAGACTGTATAGGGTGGGGAGCCAGTGATGGCTGGGTGCACTGCAGACTGTGTAGGGTTGTGATGGGCTTTTAATTCTTCAGTAAATGTGGGCAGTATTTCTCTGGCTCACCACAGAATTTGAACCAATGCATTTTTCAGTGGTCAAATCAAAGCCATGCTCTGGATTTGGGAAGGTTGATAATTTACTGGCCACTGGAACAAGATGGGTCCACCAAGCAAAACGAGTCCCTTCCCACCCCCTGTAACTCCCACCCTCTTTTTTGCTATGGGGAGGTAAAATTCTGACTCTGCTGTTACTGAGCTAATCCTGCCAGGCTGCTCAGATCAGGAGGCTCTTGAGTGGAGACCATAGTGAAGTCTTGATGCACGTCCCTCCCCATCCCTTCCCTGCCCCTGTGTCCGCTCACATGGTGGAGTTTGGATACTGCACCCAGCCCACCTCCTTGTATGTGGCAGTCACATGGGTGTAGATGAGGCTCTTCAGCTTGGTCCAGGCTCTCTGCACCTCTGGGGTGAAATCGTTGGCATATTCTTCAGCGATGACCTCCAGCATGACGCCGGTGAAGAACTAGGGGAGAGGGAGACAGGAAAGTGTTACTGGATTCTCTGGGAAACCAAGGGAGAAGAGGTGTGGTCACTGCGGCAGCACCTTTTCCAAAGCAGCCCTGCTGCTGAGGTCCGGAAGCTTCTGCCACCTTGCTAAGTTGATCCACACTGAGCTATTTTGCCCTGCTTTGCACTGTCTCTAGCCTTGTGGGAGAGTGGCAGTCTCCCACAAGGCTCCAGGAGCCCTCCAGGAGCTGTAAAGCAGTGTTATTAGCCTTGCGGTGCTGAGGGCGAAACAACCCCAGGTAGGCTCAGAGCTACGTTGTCAAGTGCCTGCTCATTTGAGCGTCTGCTTTTCAGAGGTGCTAACCACCCACAGCTCCCGCTGCCGTCCTGACTCAGTGCTAGGGTTACCAGATGGTTTAAAAAAAATACCGGACACACTTGATCTCAGATCAGGGCAGGGGAGGGACTGGCCAGGAGGGCGCGGGGCTGGCTGGGAGGGATGGGGGGGGGGGGAGCGGGGCTGGCTGGAGGAGATCATGAGCGGCGGAACTGACCGGCTGGAAGCAGGGATGGCCAGGAGGGTCTTGGGGGGAACAGGGCTGGCCGGGGGTGGAATCAGCCACTGGGGAGCGGGACTGGCCAGGGGGGATGTAATGGGGGGGGGACCAGCTGGCGAGGAGCAGGGCTGTCCTGGGCGCGCACAGATCCCAGGGTGCTGCCCGTCCTGCACACAGTCCTTGTGGGGCGCATGGGCAAGTCTGTCCCTGGGGATTCCATCCCACCCTAGCCCTGGCCTCGGCCCCAGTCCCATCCCCCTCCTCTCTGCTGCATAGTAGTGTACTACCTGGCTGGTAGACAAACGCATGCAGTGTGAGGGCATCTACCAGCCAGGCAATACACAACTACATACGGATACTCATGATAATAATAAAACTTACTTAATTAGAAAATACTGGACATTTCTATGTCCGGTATTTTCTCAATTTGTTTCCCGGACAGAAAACTCAAATACCGGACTGTCCCTGGCACCCTACTCAGTGCTACTGAAAATCTGAACTGAGGCCCTGGGCTTCTCCTGCTGGCTGCCCAGAATGCGGGGCCACTTTTGAAAAGTTTGGCCTAAGTGGTCATGCCACAAGTCAGCGAGGGTATGTCTAAACTACCCTCCTAATTCAAACTAGGAGAGTAATGTAGGCATACCGCACTTGCAAATGAAGCCCGGGATTTGAATTTCCCGGGCTTCATTTGCATAAGCCAGGCGCCGCCATTTTTAAATCCCGGCTAGTTCGAACCCCGTGCCGCGCGACTACACGCGGCACGGAGTAGCTAGTTCGGATTAGGCTTCTACGTGGAATGAGGAGTACAGCTAGTTCGGGTTAGGAAGCCTAATCCGAACTAGCTACTCCGTGCCGCGTGTAGCCGCGCGGCACGGGGTTCGAACTAGCCGGGATTTAAAAATGGCGGCGCCTGGCTTATGCAAATGAAGCCTGGGAAATTCAAATCCCGGGCTTCATTTGCAAGTGCGGTATGCCTACATTACCCTCCTAGTTCGAACTAGCGGGGTAGTGTAGACATACCCCAAGAGAGTGCGTGACAGAACCCAGGTGTCCTGCCTCTCCCCGAATGGCACAGTTCTCTAAGGGTTTGGCACCTTCCTCTCCCCTCTGCTTCTCCAAGTGTGGAAGAGGGGAACGCTGGCTGGCTTCCCACTGAAGTAATTTTGGAGCCAGCCTGCCTTGAGTCCTCTTCTGGGGTGCAGCCCATAGGTGAAGGGACATATGGGGGTCACCCCCCCTTAGATTTCAGTTGCTGAATCCAGGTGCCCTTCACTCTGCTCCCGTTCTCTGCCACCCCTCCCCCACCAATGATGCAGCCCGCAAAGTCCTCCCCGCTTCCTTCCAGCTCTTGCTGCCTGTCTGTGCCACCTGCCACTGGGTGCTATGGGGAGCCAGAGAAAACTCCCAGCTGTGTGAAAAGGAGAGGAGGTGAGTGGGGGAAAACTTGCTGACCATAGTACTGACTGCAGCCTCTCTCCCCAGTGCCAGTAGACCCTACAGGGTACAGTGCCCCTTTCAGGCTACCCAGCAAACCAGCCTCTCTTGATGTAAAAATGCATAGGGTTAGCCAGCATCCTGGGGGCTAGAATCAGCCAGTGCAGCCCCACCATTTCTTGCCAGCACCCATTTCTCAATGCGCCTTGTCCCCTCCCTCCCTTTCCCTCTTGTGTCACCAAGGCTTGTGCTCCACTCCTTTACCTTGAAGTAGACAGGCTCTACTTTGTGCTTGAGGGCATGGGCCTTGCCCACCAGGGCCAGGACAGAGGAGACCTTCTCGGAGTCATTGATGTTCTCCACTACGGTGTTAACAGCGCCCATGACCCGCCGGGCATGCTTGCGCAGCTGCGGGGTCCTCTCCATCTCCAGTGGGTCCTCCATGTGCTTGAACTGACTGAAGTACTGCTTGGCAGATGGGAATTGGACAAAAAACCTGCGCAGCACAGAAGGGAGAGAAAGAGGGGGAAAGAGAGAAGAGAGAAGCCACATGAATTTCAGTGAGAGGTGGAGGGGCCTATGATAGTGATTCTCAGCCAGGATGACACACACACCTGGGGGTATGCTGAGGTCCTCCAAGCTATGTCTACACTGCAGGCTTCTTGCGCAAGAGCGCGTCCACAATGCAAAAGCGCATCGAAAAAGTGAGGCACTTTTGTGCAAGAGAGCGTCCAGACTGCATGGACACTCTCTAGAAAGGAAACTGTGATTGCTATTTACAGAATGGCCACCAGGGCTCCTGTGCTTTTTTCAGTTGCCTCTTTTTGCGCAAAAAAACCCTGTTCCCCATCCACACACACCTTTTTGCACAAGAATTCTTGTGCAAAAAGGAGTTATTCCTTGTAGAAGGAGGAGTACCTACATCAGAAAAACTCCTCTGTTCTTTCATTTTATTTGTGCAAAAATGCACTTGAGATGTGCCTGCTCTATGAGTTTTTGCACAAAACAACCGTTTTTGTGCAAAAACTCTATATTGTAGACCTAGCCCCAGGGGTACATCAGTTACTCTAGATATGTGCCTAGCTTTACAGCAGGCCACATAAAAAGCACTGGCGAAGTCCCTACAAACCAAAATTTCAGTTATGGACAATGGCCTGTACATTGCTCTATAGACTCTGCATAGAAATGTAAATACAATACTTATATTCCAAGTGATTTATTTTATAATTATATGATAAAAGTGAGAAAATCAGCATTTTGTCAGTAAGGGTATGTCTACACTACAATGTTAGTTCGAACTAACGGACGTTAGTTCGAACTAACATTCATAGGCGCTACACTAGCACTCCGCTAGTTCGAATTTAAATCGAACTAGCGGAGCGCTTAGTTCGAACTAGGAAAACCTCATTTTATGAGGACTAAGCCTAGTTCGAACTTACTAGTTCGAATTAAGGGGTGTGTAGCCCCTTAATTCGAACTAGTGGGAGGCTAGCCCTCCCCAGGTTTCCCTGGTGGCCACTCTGGCCAACACCAGGGAAACTCTATGCCCCCCTCCCGGCCACGGACCCCTTAAAGGGGCACGGGCTGGCTACGGTGCCCGTGCCAGGTGCAAGCCTGCCAGCACCCAGCCAGCAGACCCTGCACCTGGCACGGCACAGAGCCACCCACCCGATGTCCCCCAGCCCACCCCCTCTTCCCGGGACCAGACTGGCGGCTCCCGGGAGCTTGCCCGGGACCGCAAGAGGCGGGCACCTTCCTGGGCTAGTGCAGACATCATGGACCTCGTCCACGATCTCCGCACTAGGCACAGGAAAGTGGCCGTCTAGGGCAGGAGAGCTGCCAGCCTGGCCACCCAGGAGCAGGTGTGCATGAAAATCAAGGGGGTCCACTGAGACCCCCGACCCTGAGCCCTGAGCTTACAATGGCCGTCCTGGGTCAGACCAAAGGTCCATCTAGCCCAGTAGCCTGTCTGCCGACAGTGGCCAACCCTAGGAAGCCTGGAGGGGATGGACCGAAGACAGTGACCAAGCCATTTGTCTCGTGCCATCCCTCTCCAGCCTTCCACAAACTTTGGGCAGGGACACCACTCCTACTCCCTGGCTAAGACTACTCCATGGACCCAACCTCCATGACTTGATCTCACTTCCCTTTAAACTCTGTTCTAGTTGTAGCCTTCACAGCCTCCTGCAGCAAGGAGTTCCACAGGTTGACTCTTTGCTTTGTGAAGAACAACTTTCTCTTACTAGTTTGAAGCTTGCTACCCATTCCTTTCCTTTGGTGTTCTCTAGTCCTTCTTTATGGGAACTCATGAAGAACTTTTCTGTATGCACCCTCTCCACCCAACCCCTGCTTTTAGAGACCTCTATCCTGTCCCTGCTCCATCTCCTCTTTTCTAAGCTGAACAGTCCCAGTCTCTGTAGCCTCTCTTCATCTGGGACCTGTTCCCAACCCCTGATCATGTTAGTTGCCCTCCCCTCTTCCAGCCTTTCTCTTCCCCTCTCCCACCTCCTTTTCCCAGTCTCCCCCAGTTTTGTTCAATAAGGACAGAGTCCATGTTGGAAGAAACGTTATCTTTATTTTGTACATCAGGAAGGGGGGCTAGGGAAGGGTAAGTGGAAGGAGGTGAGGGAGGAATGGGGTACGAGCCCCCGATGGGGAGGACTGGGCTGGCTCTGCGGGCTTCTGGGGGTGGAATCTCTCCTGCAGCCCCCCAATTGTCCCCTCTCCCCAGATGGCAGCCTGCGGCAAGTGCAGCCGGGCTGATGGCCGAGTGGTGTGATGTGCCCAGTGTGGGTACTCCGGGCACTCCAAGCCAGGATTGGTTTTCAAGCGGGGCACCCCTGAGAACTGTCTGTCCGGGGTGGGGGTCGGGTCCCTTTAAGCGCAGCCCTCGGCTAGCCTGAGACAGCATCTCCACGCTCTAAGTCCTCCTCTGATGCCCTGTCGGCACTGCTTCCGGCCATCCTTAAGCCCTGTTCAGGGTCCACTCAATGTGGACATGCTAGTTCGAATTAGCAAAACTAGAGCACCACGGGCAATAATTTTCGCAGTGGGGGCCACTTAATGAATTTTGGTAGGTAGTCACCAGTCAGCTCCACCTTGGAAGGGGCAGGGATTGGGGCAGAAGGGGCAGGGCTGGGGACTGGTCTTCCCCAGAGTTTTCTGAGGCCAGAGGCTTTGAATTAGAAACACATCAAATGGCTCACAGCTCTGGCCCTGTGCTACCACGTTGTTTGGCAGCCATCTAGGGTTGCTGCAGATATTTAAAGGGCTTGTGGCTATGGCCCCTGCTTGGGTAGTGTTGCAACTGGGAGCCATGAGCCACTTCAATAGGATCTGGCTACCTGAGCCACCGCCTGGAAATTCAGTGGCACGAGCAGCAGGCTATAAATAGAAAGCAGACAGATGCAGTCTGTGGGCAGGATCAAAGTGTTAGGTAGGCTGGATCCGGCCTCCGGGCCACATCTTGCCCAGCCTTGGGCTAGAGCAAAGTCCAGGGAGGCAATAGAGTTCAGATCTATTCCCAGTTGTGTCACATACTCACTGTGTGACCTCATGACTTATAATGGTGTGGGGGTTTCCTTGGTCCTGAGCATCAGTGGGAGCAGTGGTGCACGGCCCATCTGCAAGCTGTGTTCTGGGAGCTTTCCCAGCCTTTCAGTAAATACTCACCTGCCTAGAAGATGGGTTGCGGGGCTGAATTCATCATCACCATCCTTATTATTAAAGGTTGGACCTCTCTGGTCTGGCACCCTCAGGACCCATCTGGTCCTGAACAAGGGAGTTTGCCAAAGCAGAGGGGTCAATTCCAGCCCCTCTGTTGCCAGCCCCAGTTGCTAGTCTCTGCTCCCAGCCACTGGACTCCCAGCCGGCCCCGGCTCCCAGCTGCTGGGGGACTCTGGTCTTAGGGCTTTCTGGTCCAACAGCAGGACCACAAATGGTGCCAGACCAGAGAGGCTCACCTGTACTTCTGTGTGTAACAGCCCCTTGTGCTAGGCACTGTACACACCTAGGCTACGTCTACACTGGCATGATTTTCCAGAAATGCTTTTAACGGAAAAGTTTTCCATTAAATGCATTTTTGGAAAAGAGCGTCTAGATTGGCAGGACGCTTTTCCGGAAAAGCACTTTTTCCGGAAAAGCGTCCGTGGCCAATCTAGACGTGCTTTTACGCAAAAAAGCCCCGATCGTCATTTTCGCGATCGGGGCTTTTTTGCAGAAAACACTACTGTGCTGTCTACACTGGCCCTTTTCCGGAACAGTTTTCCGGAAAAAGACTTTTGCCTGAACAGGAGCAGCATAGTTTTTCCGGAAAAGCACTGATGATTTTGCATTAGATCGTCAGTGCTTTTCCGGAAATTCAAGCGGCCAGTGTAGACAGCTGGCAAGTTTTTCCGGAAAAGCAGCTGATTTTCCAGAATAACTTGCCAGTGTAGACACAGCCCCATAGTGTGGAAGATTGTTCCTGCCCCACAGAGCTTGCACTCCTATATTAGAAAGCCCTTCTCCTGGCCAACAGGATTTCCTTCCTCCAGCAGCAGGCCAGAGGCAGCAGCTTTTCCACAGTGTTCATGAATAAATCAGGTGCATTTTGCCCCAGCACTTCTACACAAATTGAATAATTCTGCCCTTAGCCACACCTGGGTTTCTCCTGAGTTTTCAATGGAGGAACCAAAGGCAGAACCTGGACCAGAGAATGCAGCCAGGGTTCACAATGAGAAATCAAATCAGTGCTCAGAGCTGGGGGGCAGATGCTGAACCCTACGGCTTCCACGGTAAGTTGTGTCTCTGATGTGCCAGTCCTGGATTATTACAGCTGATGGCGATGTCTCCTTCATCCCGTGCTGGAGGGTGTAGTGGTCCTGGGAGCAACCCTCTGGCCTCAACCCCAGAACTGCCTTTGCTCTGTGCTGTGAACATGAGCCTGTGTGCCTGGGGCAGAACCACCGGGCACAGATCTGAAATGCTGCACGTGAAAGGGAAGTTTCTGCTGAGCTCCGAGTCCATCTGCTCTCTTCACAGTGGGTCCCACTGCATGCGGAGTAGGGGTGAAGGCTGTACTGTGATAGGCTAGTGAACCAATACACCCCTTGGTAACAGAGGCAGAAGCATGGGGGAGGACGGGAGGGTGGGAGGGAGCTACGTGCAAAACCCTTCATTTTACTAATCTTTGGCAAGTTACTTAATCCCTGCATTAGCGGTGAGATTCTCCTGTCACTTGCAGCAGGGCAGCTCTATCTCACTGTAACCGCACCGATTTCAGTGAAATCACTCCAGATTTACACCAGCCTGAGCAGATCAGGTTTCAGCCCGTCCTCTCCACTCCACACATCTGAAGGCTTGAGCAGCTGCACTCGCTCTGTGCCCTAATGTGTGTACATGAGACTGGCTGGGAACCAGCGTAGGCCGCACAGGAGCTGGTAGACTCAGCTCCTGGGGCTGTCCCCCGATGTCTTCTTTGCCCACCGTTTCAGACAAACACCTCCCTCCTGCCATCTGCCTCCTCCCTTCTTCCAGGCTGGTGTGCTCCCCTCCCTGCCTCTCTCACACACACGCGGCACAGTCCCTGTGCCGATGCACACACCACCTCCAGGGCCAGGCGGGTTTGTCTTCTGTGCGCGCCAGCCCATGGGTAATTGCAATACGAGGAGCAGGCTCTCGTTTACCACCTCATTATCCTCTCCCCCCTCTGTTGGCTCAGAGAGGATCCGGGGGGCTGCCAAGAAAGCACAAAGCAGTGAGTGGAACGTACATTGCTTCTGTTGCTTCCCTCAGGCATCTGGGATTCATCAGCGGGCCCGAAATAGGTTTCGATGTGTGAAGAGTGAGCAGCAGGGGGGAGGAGGGAAGGTGGGGGGAAAGGCGTTGGTTTGAAAATCAGAGAGGGAGCCGCGAAAAAGCTCCTCAGATTATTTTTTAATCTCTCCCAGCAGAAGAGACTTTTCATGATGCATCTGCTCCCTGGCAGAGGAAATCATTTTTCTGAACCCTGGTCTCATCGCGTCTCACCACATCTCACCATCCTGCTTCTTTTAGCTAAGTGCCTTTCATTCACAGCTGATGGAGGGCTTTGGTGAGAACTGTGCATGGTGCCCCAGTCCGGGAATGAGGCTTTGCAGTCCCATGTGTCCTTCTGATAGAGTGTTAGCAAGATCGATGAGTCTCATTAGGACAGAGCGGCTCTGGCTTGGAAAAGCAGCAGGCTCAGCTATTGTTATGGATGTCTCCATGGAAGCATCGGTGTTAATGCCCCCCTTTTCTCCAGATTTCCAGGATTCAGTGTAGATTGAATGTCTTGCACCAAAAGGACAGACACTTCCCCTCAGGTTGACCTAACTACATTGCGAAGAGTGGGGAAAAGTTTCACACCCTCTGCGGTTATAGTCAGGTCAACCTAACTCCCACTGTAGATGCAACTAAGTGGAGAGAAATATCTTCCCATTGACTTAGCTACCACCTCTCAGAAAAGTGGAGAAACTCCTTCCATCAATGTAGGGAAGCACCTACACTACAGCCGCAGAGTTGCAGCAACATGCACCACAGATGTGTCGCTGTTTGTAGACATCGCCTACGTGACATAGCCCAGAATCAGAGAGGAAGACAGGGAATTGAAGTCAAGTCTCCTGAACTGCAAGCTAGTTCCTAAGCATTGGACCACCCATCTTGTTTCTGGGGGAATAAAATTGGGTTTTCAAAAATTAAACTTTTAGCCCGTATTAAGAAGAAAAACATGACTGTTAATTTCAAGAAAGGCGTGTGAAATATAAGCTCACTTGAATCTAAAGCAACTTTAAAAAAACACAGCTCCTCAGTAGTTGCTAATTAACTTATAAGTTGAACTGATCATTTTAATAAAGGACAAACAAAAACGGGATAGAGGAAGAGAAAAAATAACACAAATGTTGATGAACAGGGATTTCCTCCTCTCTCTCCCCCCTCCTCCCTCCCCGTTACATCTTTTTCTGTAGTCCAAACATCTTAGTATCTGGAATATTGTTTTCTTATTCACCCAAGATCATTACAAATACAATATTTACCATTGCATATCACGCAATATGACAACTAATACAAAACAGATGCCTGAATACCGATTTCATTAAATTCCTTGTAAATGATTTGATTTCATGCCCCCTAATTTGTATTGTATGAGCTACATCTGGATAAAATGGACAGGATGTCCTAAGTGTCATTTTTTTCATCTTCCCCTTTAACCATTTTATATACACAACCTTTACCAGCAGAAGAACCAAAGGAAATAATTAAAGTGCAAGATGGCCACAGACACTAGGAATCTGTTCTTTGTTCTCATGGGTTTGGAATCTGAAATATGTTGGAGAAGGAGTGAATTTTCTATAAAATATTTTATTGAGTAACGTATTTAGAAAGCTCATCCCTTTCCAGTAATTGCAACACTTGTTTACCAATGGGAGAGTTATAATTTTCTGAAATTTCAGTTGTTCTAGGTAAAGGCATATTTCCTAGAATCAACTGATTTGTTACACTTCTGAGAAACATTCTCATCCCCTGCTCACAGAAAGTGGAAGTTACTTAACAAGTAACTCTACTGTAATCAATGTGGCCACTTGCAGGGGAAGTCGGTGGAGAAAGAGGAAGGATCATCCAGTGATTGAGTTGATAGGACTTAGAAGAACCTGGTTCAACTCCCTGCTTTGTAACAGACTTTCTGTGTGATCTTGGGCAGGTTGCTTAGGGGCTGGATTTATTAGGTATTTAGGAATCTAGCAGGGTTTATAAAAAGTGCCTATGTGAGTCAATAGAAGTTAGTTGTAAATCCCCCAGTTCCTTAGTTAGATGCTGTGACGGACCGGGCCGTGTCTGGGCACAGCTGAGGGCGTCCGCTCAGGGCAAATTGCTCAAATCCGGGGCTCCTTACAGCCCCCAGACTGGTGACCTCTCCAAACTGGCCACAAACCAGTCCCACAGAGCGCTCCAGCAGCCTGCCTGAAGCCTCACGAGCAAAATCCCTCCGACACCCCAGCAATATCCATGCCCCGGATGGCCCTAGGCCTCATACACAGGCGGGGGGTCCTAGCACCCAATCCCACCTACCCCAAACAAGTTCTTTCCGGTTCCAAGAAACCAGCCACAGATCCCTGGTGAATATACCCTCTGGACCTTACCCACAAATCACTCTGGGCCAATCCTTTAGAATCTATATCTAAAGGTTTATTATCACAAGCAAGAAAAGTATGAAAGTAAGGTTGTTAAAGGAACGTTACATGCACCGAATCTCCCAGTTCTCGATGCAGGCTCTAGCAGAGATGTTACAGCTGCTGGTTTAAAAGTTCTTGTTGAACATCCTAGCATCAGGCTGGCTTCACAGGTCTTTCCGGCTCTTCGATCCCTGCAATGCTGCCTCTGGGATGAAGTGCTGAGCTGAGAACAAAATGGCCTCGACCACATGGCCTCTTTATACCTCCTTCCTGGCCTCTTCTTGGCCGCAGCCGGTCACCTGGCCCTCAGCCTCTCTCTGCTGCAGCTCTTAGGTCTCCGCCCTCATGCTTTAGGTGTGTCCTTGGCCCATCGAGTGCCATTGTCCCACAGGGCCACACTAATTAGCATGTCCATAGGCTGGGCTCTGCCCAATGCTCAACCACATTCAGAGAAATATTCAGCTTCCTCACACATTACAGATTCCTACCTACACACACAGACATTATACACTCACATAAATAGTGTACACAGGATGAGCAGACAGTAAGCTCCCATTCAACACCCCACATGGCCCCCTTTTATACCATTTTTGGGGCCAGCACCCGCACCTATGGGTGCAGCCATGATCTGGCTGCTTCCCTCAAATTCGGTCATGTGACAGATGCCTAAATGATTTGTAAATCTGGCAGTCTGTGGCTCAGTTTCCCCACGAGGCATATATTTGATATCCTTCCCAGGAGTGCTGCAAGGATGAATACATGAAAGAGGATCTCAGACACTACTGTGATGGGCACCTGACTCCCCTGCTACTCAATATGAAGTTATCAGACGTTAGCAATACCTAGTTGAGTTTGAACAATGGTGTGTCCTTTAGTTCAGGTCTGTAATTTGCCTTAAAAATGATTTTCAAACATTGTTCTGTGAATTTGCCAGAAGACTGAGTACCTAATTTATGCACATTTACTTCAACAGCCTGCAAAACACACACCTCACATGCAGCCCCCAACCACACCAGGCTCTTATCAGAAACCAACTCCTCACAGACCCACGGACTCAAAGCCACACCAGACCCCGTCAGAACAACAGATGCAAAACCTGCAGACATCTCCACTGCAACAGTGATCAACGCCCCCCACAATGCACTTTGCAAAATCCAGGGGTCCTACACATGCTTATCACAGCATGTGAGCATGTGGCATAGCTCATCCCCTGAAGCAGTTGCCCAATAAAAGTTACGTGGGTGAAACCAGACAATCCCTCCACTCTTGAATGAATTCACACCAGCAGAGCCGACACCGTCTGTGGGCCTCTGGGCAAAGGCAGGGGCAGCTCCCTGTCCTGGGAAGTGGGGAGGCTTCAGGTAAAAGGGTGGGGCAGCCATCCATCAGCACCACCCACAGCATGGCACTGCCCCCCAAAACCCAGAGCCGTGCGGAGCATGTAGTGTCACGCTCCAAAAGGGCCTGGGGCTCTGGCTGCCACCACTAGCATCATAGTAGCTGCAGTGGCCAGGAGTCCTGGGCCCTTTTGAATCACTAAACTCAGGAGCAACTGCCCCTCTTCCCCTTCCCTCTCCCCCCCTCCCCCACCCCCGGCCTGTGAATGGGCCTGTTTTACAAGGAAACATGATAAAAGATTTTTTAAAATCCTGTTCCTTCTCCCCCGTGGATGAACCCTTTGCACAAAGTGATCACTCCATAGGATCTTCAGTACTCATCCTCATAGCAAACCTGCACAGCACCTTCAGTAGGAGAGCCTGGACGCTTATATTCATAGTGTGGCTAGACACTTCAATTCATAATGCTGCTAAAACCATGGTGCAAACAGAGACACTGGTCCCATGGCTCATTACAATGATCCCTGACCCTCACCTCTCTGCTAACCCTTAATGGCCCTCTTCAGATGGCTTTTGCACAACAATCTAACCTTTATGGCTCGCCCCATATCACGTGACTTTCTACCACACCTCCCCTATTACACTGAACTATCTGTCCCAACTCCTGGTTAAACACTGATTTCTTTCCCAGATCTGAAGAACTCTCTGTAGTTTGAAAGCTTAGTGCCTTGGAGGGAAGATGCCCCAATTAAGGATATTACCTTACCCGCCTTGTCTCCCATATCCCAACACCTGTGCAGTTACAACAACAAATACATTTGTGAGTCTTTAAGGTGCCGTGAGACTCCTCATTGCACACAGCTCATAACTGTTCCTGGTGCTTTCCTCTGTTGTCTTATCCTTAGGCTGTAATCTAGCTGGGAAAGGGACTGTCTTTTTGTTGCCTGTGTGTACAGTGCCTAGCACAATGAGGGTGGAGTCCCAGGCATTAATTAATCGCAGGGATACATAATAAAATATGACAGATCTCCTTCAGACTGTGCCCTTTGTGAAGTTACGCCCAGGCAATCTTGTTTAGCAGTGCAAATATTTTGAACTGCTCTTCCCTAAGTGTCACTCTACTGACACACACAAGCCACAGATTGGATGATGGGGCTAGAGAGGCAGACAGACTTGCTGGGCCTCTGGTGGGGATGCCCAGTTCCATGCTCCCAGAAAGGGTGTGGCTTTGGGTGGAAGGGACGGGCCTTGGCAGCCAGCCTTCAGCATCACACAGACTGTGCCATGTCCCTCCCACCCTCCTGGAGCATGCCACTTGGGTCTCCGGCCACAGCTGGGAGCCCTGGCCCTTTTAAATCACCAGGACCTGGAGCAATTGCCCCCTTTCCCCTCCCTCCATTAGAGGGCCTGGATGGGGCTGAGTTGTAATACCACGAGAGGACAAAGTGGCTGCAAAAGCTGAAGCTAGAAGCTAAGTTACTGTCAGCATGCAGAGGGGTAGTCAATTTAGTCTGTAACTAGAAAAACTTAAAAACATGAATAGTCTAGTAGCACCTTAAAGGCCACTTACATATTTTTATGTCTTTAAGGTGCTACTAGACCATTTGTTGTTTTTAAGTTTTGTGGGCGAGTTTTTTGTTAGCATTCAGCTCACAATGCGGTACCAACGCTTCTCCTTCTGCCTTGCCGGGTACGGTCCCAGGAGCAGCCCTGAGGCCAGTGGTCCTTTCCTGTGTGGCGCTGAGAGCCCTCTACTCCCCTGGCAGAGGCTTTTCTTCAGAGCAAAGGATCATGCTAAGCAAGGGGACCGTGAGGCACACCTAGCAACGGCCGAGCGGCTTCCTTTCCTTCCTCAGCATCCCCCGGCACCGCTGGCCTGCTGCAGGCCTGTCCTTAGTAATGTTGTTGTCTAGATTTCAGCAGCTCCAGCTTTGATTGATCAAAGGCTTTCGAAGAGGCGCGCCTCAAAGAGCAGAGGCCACCGCTGAGCTCTGAAGTAATTACCAGCCTCACAATGTGAAACCTGCTCATGTATAGTCATTTCGCCCCCACAGCCAGCGCATC
The DNA here is from genome assembly GCF_052426305.1 of Pelodiscus sinensis. Classification (NCBI taxonomy): domain Eukaryota; kingdom Metazoa; phylum Chordata; order Testudines; family Trionychidae; genus Pelodiscus; species Pelodiscus sinensis. Next base: position 20,730,444 of record NC_143071.1, read on the forward strand.
CTGCTACACTGCACAATGGGCCTCGGCTCCACTCTGTCTTCATTAAAGCTGTGGGTATCGCCACAGACCCAAACAGCCCTTGGTTCATGAATCTAACTTTCCACTTAGGGCTCTGCAAGCTCTTAGTTCTGACAGGATCTATTTCGGTTTTCTTGGAGGCACATGGCTCCTGCAGTGTCTTCTTGCAAAAGCCATTATAGCAATCCCTTCAGTTCTGGGCATCAGTGAGCCGGCCTCACACTAAGACACCCATATTCCTGTTTCCCAGAGTCTCACTGGAGCTCTGCTTTCAGCAGCACAGTTTAATATTATTACTTGTACATTTCCCAGTGTGCAGATTTCTCTCTCTGTGAACAGGGCTTGTCTGTGATGGTTTTCACGAGCCATCAGCATGCATCTCCATGCTGCCAGGGACATGGAGTGACAGCAAGACAGCTCTGCAAAACATCCAGCCAAAGGAAACCTCTCCTGGGCTTGTCTCTTCTTAGCTCCCAGCCACTCTGCTGGCCTGTGGAGGTCTCCCGGCCCTGTGAGGGGGCAAGTGAGACTCTGCAGGCAGCTTCTAGTCTCATCTCCCTAGCCCAGCTCCAGTAGGAAGCTACCCAGCACAGAGGAGCTGGAGCTGTCCTTGGAGGGCCCATTCATGGCAATGGCCTTTGGATCAGGCCCCAAGAGATTGCTGGGAGGAAGAACAGTAGGCGAGGACTCACCTAAGGTCAGACCTATGGTGCTGATTCCCCACAGCTCTCGGCTAGCCAGAGGTGGAACTCGTGGGTGAAGGGTGCTAGCGCAGGAGTGCGGGGGTGGTGGGCTCCCGTGGAGATACGGGGAGGCCAGGACGCCAGGGTTTAAAGACAAATTTTGATCCTAGCTCTTGTCAGAGTTAGTCTGGGGCAGGGGTGGGGCCAGGCTGGCTTGCCTGGATCCAGCCCCTGAGGCTCATGGCCCTTCCCCCAGCCCTGGGGAGCCTGCACTGGCACTCCAGCCTCTCCACTGCCCTGTCACAGGGCTAGAGCCCAGCCTCAGCCTCTACTGGGCTCTGGTGTGAGGGGAATGTGGGGAGTGAGTTGGGGGGGGTTGTTGCTTCTCACTTGTGTGCAGCCCCTGGCTGATTTTTCTGTGGCTCAGTGGTCCCCCAACCCAAAAAAGGTTCCCTGTCCCTGGTCTAGGGCCTGATCCACCAGGCCCTCCTGTTTCCCTGAAGGAAAAGTAAATTTAAAAGAGACAACGGTGTTAAAATATAGAATGAAAGAAAGAACTGGCTGGAACAAAAGAAAAATGCAAATACTATAGATAAGATTTAACTATAAAATAAAATGGTGAATGATTAGATGTATTAGTAGCTGTAATTATGAAATAAAGAAATAACTAGGGCTCTTACCCTACAATTGAAATCCATTGGGCTGCATTTAGGTGCAAAGATCTGCCTGGGGGATTGGGCCCTGCATGCATACCTGACACCACTTCAAGTATTTTGCTTATTTGTTGTTGCTTAGGCTAGATCTATACTATGGCCTTTTTTCGGAAAAAGCTACGCAAATTGCGCTCCACAATTTGAGTACCTTTTTCTGATTGCATTTCCGGAAGAGGCTTTTCTGCCATTTGGCCCCATCTAGACAGGGCCAAATGGCGGGAAAGCCTCCTCTTTTGAAGGAGCCCATATTTCTCGTAGAGTGAGGTATTCAGGACCCCCCAAAAGAACACGTTTGCTCTTCCACAAAAAAATGTGGAAGAGTAAATGCGTTCCCAGAAAACCCCCGCAGTCTAGACATACCCTTAATTACTATGTGCCTGCTTGATCTATTTATACTGTAAGATTTTGGGGATGGGGCTGTCTCTTACTATGTGCATGTGCCCCTCCTAACACAGGGTCAGACACTGATCCTGAATGGAGCCTCGAGCAGTATTGCTGTATAATATTAAATAATAATTGCCCTGAACAGAATTTAACCTCCGTGCTGCAGAGTGTAGGCTGCTCATTGCAGTGGTCAGGAAGGATTCTTGCCCTCTGACAACTGGGGGAGTTTGTCTGTACAGCTTACGAATTCTAGCTGCTACTGGGAAGTTGTTCTTATGACATGTGCTGTATCATGGACATTTTGAAGAGTGGGGGTGCTGAAATCCAGCCCCCTTACTCCTATCTACATCCCCTCCCATCCGCAGCTGAGGCCTGCAGCAGAGCCCCCCAGCACAAAGGGCCAGCTCTGGCATGAGCGGTGGCAGACGGGTCTCTGGGGGTGCTGCAGCACACCCCCCTCCAGAGTTCCCATGTTTATGATCATGGACTGTCTCTGCATCTGTACTTACTTGCTGTGGGCTGATAGGCCTTTAGCATGTACATCCCAGACTAGCAGAGCTGGTTTTAGGAGCGGGCGAATCGGGCAGTCGCCCGGGGCCACCATTTTTAAGGGGCCGCCGAAATGTAACACAATGAATTGTATAATGGGAAAAATTGCAAAAGCTTTGGCCAGATATTTTTCATGTTTTCTCAGCAGCAAAACTGCCCCGCTCAGCGCTCTGCCCTGCACTGAGGCTGCTTCTCACTCTCTGGTGCTGGAAACCCGTCTCTGGCATCCCGCATCTGCAGCTCCCTCCCCACCAGACACTCCCAGCCGGGCCCAGGGCACAAGGCAGCAGGAGCGTCTGGAAGGCAGGAAATATTTCATTCCCCTATATGCAAACTTAAGGATCAAAGAACACTTTTTGAATATTTGGGCTAACATGGCACATTGTTGTAAGGGCCGCAAAAAGAAATTTGCCCGGGGCTGCCAATTGGTGAGGGCCGGTCCTACAGACTAGATACAACGGGCCACTGTGCTGAGCCATGAATAGATGTGCTAAGGAAGTTGGCTGAAGAAGGGAAAAGCCACTTCCTCCTGTTTGTTGGCAGGGATCTAGGGATTGGAAAGTCAAAATTCTCAGCAGCAGGCCATGGGAGCTGAGTGGTGGTGGTGGGATGTAGACACAAGAAGATTCACAGGAAGCTTTTGGGCAGAAGACGGGGAAGAGACTGGCAGGATTTTGTAGCAGAGGACAGAGTTTAGCTGTGAGATTGAGCAAAGTCAAAGTAAGGTGAGTGGGTGAGGCAGGGGGCGCCATGGTTGAGAAACCAGGTGCTGTGACAGAAGGGTTTTGGCAGCCCCCAGAAGTCCCTGACCCCCACCCAAAGAATGCTCTTGGGTGGAGAGAAAACTGGGGCAGGGACATATGTGTAGGTTTTATGATTTGTGTCTAGTGCCTTAGAATCCTGTGCGGAGTCTGCCTGCGTGCTGCGTGCTGCGTGCTGCGTGCTGCGTGCTACACCTATTGTGTGCTCCTAGCAGAGTTAACTTGTGGACCTAGGACACCTGGACAGGCAGAGTTCTGGGAGCTAGTGTGTTTAAGCTACAGGGTGTGGGTGTCGGTATGGGGAGTGGGTGCTGGGCCCAGGGGCAGTGCCTAGACGCTTTTCCAGCTCTGGAGGTTTAAAGCACATAGGAGGTAGCAGCTAATTCCTCACAATAATCGGGTAAGTGCCTAAGTTGGGGCTTTTGACTAGTTCTGTGACACCCCGTCGTTGGCAGCTGGCGAGGTGCAGTGGGCAGGCAGGAAGACAGCTGGCCTTTCTCAGAAGACTGCTGGAAGTCTGCGTAGCCTCTGACAGCCTGGGGAATTTTGCAGATACATCCCCTTTGCCGTAAAGCAGACATACATCATGCTGTCACTCGCTTTGTGTATATGTTGGTGGCATGTGGGCTGTCTAACTCTTCTCTTGCACCCTGCTCTGCAATTTTAGACCTGAGATGGTTGCTCATGAGATTGATTTTAAATCCTGCTAGTGCTCATATATAGTTGCCAGATGATGGCAGTATGTGTGGCATGGATCATTGCTCAGACTTGCTATTCTCAAGAGGCAGACAACCGCCTGCAAGGGACCGTGCTTTGCCTCTTGACGATGGCAATTTTCTCTGAAGTCTTGACACCCCCGAACCACATCTGCTGCAATAAATGCATAGTGGGTCCCTCCCAGATCCTCAGGAGCACCCCAGTGCTAGATCTCCTTCAGGAGTTTTCCAACCTGGAAGGAGGGCAACATACCATAGACAGCTCCATATGCCAGAAGTCCTGTGGATACCTTGGACCAAGGACCCTGGACAGTTACCCCCACTCTAAGGCTGCACGGTTAACCTTAAAACCTCCATCAAGGTGGCTGATTGGCCTAGGAAGTGTCTTTTCCAGGCAGCTTGCACTTCTAAGCCTGAGAGAGGTAATACTGTTTAATCAGCATTGCCTACTGCTACCACAATGTATAAAACTCCCAATTTCCACCAAATACACAAGGGATGTCCTTACCTTTCAGTGGCTTTAACAAGCTTTGTAGTTCGACGGTCACATGCACTTTATAGCCCAAGCAAAGATGTTACACGTATTTATAGCCACATTCTGCTCTTTGGAGCAGCCACCCGGCACCCTTCTTACACAGAGCTGTTTAACAGCGCATAGAAGGTGGCCCACGTCCCCTATTCTAAATGAGAGATTCCCGTGGGCTGGCCAGTCAGTTCAGCTAAGGACGAGTCACATGTTGATCAATAGACCTCGCTAACATTTCACTTCGTAACTCTGCTGCGGCGGTGGCACTGATTCGGCCTTTTGTGGCAAACGAGTGAGTCTGGGAAATACTCCTGGGAGTTCTCACAATTGTTCTGGTTCATCAGAATGTGTCTGAAGAACTCTTTGCAGCTGGGGGAACTTTCAGAAGCAGCTGGTCAGAGTTAAAAGAAAATCATTATATCAAAGGTCTCGAAGGGGGAGGAAGAGAGAAGCATCCAACTTTAAAATGGCCTGTGTTTTTCTTCCCCAGTGGGCACCAGGTTTGAAATGAAGCTGATTGGTTGACAGTTAAAGTTTGAAATGAAGGTGATTGGTGAAAGTTGCATGAGTGACTTGGTTGTGTAATCTCGGGGTGGCCGCTTCTAACAGAAATATTACATGTGACTGGGAGGGTGGGGCAAGGGTTCTAGATCGAGCGCTAGGCTGGGACCCAAGCTCTGCTCCCTCAACTTTTCTACAACTTTGTTTTCCCTCCCAACCCTGTGTCCTGTCCACTTAGCTAGTAAACTTGTGAGGCAGGAAATGTCTCTTACTCGGCATGTGCATAGTGCACAATGGGAACCAGAACTCAGTCACAGCCTCTAGGTGCTATAGACAAATAATCCAGTGTTATAAGAAAAGTGAGGTCACAACTTCATAGAAAGAGTGTCTCCGGATCTCTCCCCCAGTCACTTCCCACAAACCACTCCTCCCATTGGCCATCACTGGGTGTGTCTAGACTACAGGGTTTTGTTGACAAAAGTGGACTTTTGTCGACAAAACTATACCTGCGTCCACACTGCCTTTGAGTTATGTCGACATAACATCGACAAAACTCAGCAGTTTTGTCGACATATGTAAACCTCATTCTACGAGGAATAACGCCTTTTGTTGACAAAGTTCTGTCGATAGAAGGTATTATTGCATCTACACTGTCCTTTGTGTCCACACTGTTATGTCAACAAAGTGGCTTGCTTTGTCGACAGAACTGGATGTAGTCTAGACGCTCTTTATCGACAGAAGCTTTGTCGACAGTATCTGTCGACAAAACTTCTGTCGACAAAACCCTGTAGTCTAGACGTACCCACTAAGACCAGCTGCCCTATCACTCTGCTCAGGGGAGCTGACAGCCTGCGTGGACTTAGTGCCACTCCCATGTCAGCGGACATGTTCCACATCATGCAGCTCGCCTTCCCTCCTATTGGCTATTCGCCTACACCAGCTTCCCTCCCTTTGGCCATTGCATTGACCTCTATTGTTTGCCACAATGCACATAGGAAAAATGACAGCTAAAAATACAAACATGTGTGTTTTCTAGCATCTTCTAATGCTGGTCAGCAGAGGAGCCTCCCTGCTGCTGACTAACATCCACGGTGGTCGTTGCTGGGTGAATTGGGGCATTTGTGGCAAAATTGCACCGTGTTTGTGTTCTGTTGTTTTCTGGCCTCTCTTGTTCTGAAAGGTCTTTCCTGAAGCTCAGACAAAGGATTTGCTTCCAGTACACACTTACTAAACCAGGAGAAAAAAACAACCGTTTAACCTTTTGCATGTTTCCGTAAGAGTTCTGACTGTATCCGCTCATTAGCAAAGCTGCTTGGTACTTAAACCCCAGACCCCTAATAATGCGACAATGCCTAGCACTCATTGAGTGCTTTCCACGCTCAAAGTCCTTTACAAACAGGACGCTAAACCTGATGGACTGGCTCAGACAGAATGCCTATTGAAAGCAGTGGGGCCGGATTCTCCATGTCTGCTAAGTCCCCTTTACGCTGCTCTAATTGGTGGGACAGAGGGTGCGGGAGAGATGTAGAGATCGCAGTGAGGAAGATGTTCTGAGGCTGAGAAGTTACAATTAGAGATGTGAAAATTTGGGAGAATTCTCCCTGCAAGTTCAGAGATGGGGCACAAAGCAAGGGAAGTTTGAGAGACATGCCAGGGCCTTTCTCCTGCAACTACTGCCTGGTTCAGTAGGAGACGGTACATCTTGCAATCGTCTGTGCTGGGTGCAGCTTTCAAATCTGATGCGATCTTTGATTTGCTCTTTTGCTGCAAAGAGATAATGAAGTCTGAACTTTTCCACCCAGGAGTTTGAAGGGGCAGACATCATGCTCTGGCCTTTGATTCTCAGCCCTGTAAGCATGTGTGTCTGTGTGTGTATCCATATGCCTAGTGGTGGACCATAGGAATTGTGCCACTGCTTACCGCATAGATTTGTGCGTGTGTGTGTACACATGCCATGCACACTGAATGCATGTGTTTGCATTCCTTGCGTGTATTTCTATGAGAAGTGCATTTGTGACTATGCATATGTAGGGTTACTAAAGTCTCTACGAGAGTTAGGCCTCCAGTCTGCATTGACTTGCAGCTGAAGCTGGACACCTTACTCTCTTTGGTGTCCTTAAAACACCCAGCCTATCTGCACTGTGTGTGTATTGTCTTGCTGTGTGTATTATAGGGGTGTGTATAGTGAATATGTGTTTCTCTCTGCCAGGGTTCAGTTGGTGTTGTTAATAACCCTTCTGTAAATAGACTGGGGCTTTATAGAAACAAGAATGAACTGTGATCTACAAATACACCATTAATGGAAACATCTACTAAGCAGAGCAAAATCTGCTATAGTTGCATTGAGAGTTGTTGAATTCAGTTCTGTCATCTTTACTCATGCACCTACCCATCACATAGGTCTTTTCATCTATAGCTTTATAAAGAAAGGATATCAGCAGGCCTATTTTACAGATGGGAGGACTGAGGCAGAAAGAGGGGACGTGACTGATCCATTGAGGCTACCTCATTTCCCCATACAGTTATGAGTAATCTCATTGAAGTTCTGGTAGGGGGATCTGTGGAACTACTTGCATCACTAACTTGCCATTCAGTGTTGTCTGCAGAAGGCTGGAACAATTTGTACAGCGGAGGTGCTGAGAGCCTCTGAACCAAACTGTAAACCCTGTATATGATAGAAACCACTTGAAGCCAGGAATTATGGCAGCACCCCCATCATCCCTACGTCCAGTGACTGTGGGTGTCCAATGCACACCAAAGGGGCCTAAGTTAGATGCAACTTGTGCTTGTTCAAAATTAAGCATATAGTTAGATAATAATAATAATAATTTATAATAATAAATGCAGGGACCTTTGGTTTCTCAGGGGAGGATGATGTGTAAGATGAAGTATTCCTGAAATACTTTTAAGCAGACAGATTCCAAGAGTCTAGTGATAGTTTAGCCAAACGGCATTACTATCGTTACATTCCTGTAGCACCTGGGAACCCCAGGCAAGATTGGAACCTTCCAGTCCAGAAGGAAGGATCAGAGAGGAAGGATGGTCCAGTGGTTAGGCCACCAGCCTAGGACATGAAAGTCACATTCCTTGCTCCACCACAGATTTCCTGTGTGACTGTGGGCACGTCACTTATCCTCTCCATGCCTATGTTCAAGGGGGATAACTGCCCTATCCTACTTTGCAGGGGTGTGAATTCACTAAAGACTGTGAGGCACTCAGCTACTATGGGGGTGCAGGCTAGCTGAGCCCCAGGTATACTGTTAGGGTGCATCTGCACTGCACCCTGAGCTCAAAATGAGCTATGCAAATTGTGTAGTTTATTTTGAGAGAATTTCAAAATAACTTATTTCAAAATTTGGCGCTGTCTGCAGAGTGCCAAATTTCAAAATAAAGCACTATTCCGAAATGTCCCTTAATCCTCGTGGAACGGAGAGAGAAGGGAACTTCTCCTTGCAACAGTGCTGGCTTCTGTCATGCCTTAGCTGTGGTTTTGGCCCCTCTCTTCCAGGCGAACAGGACTTTTGCACAAATCCAGGGCTCCAGAAGATGCCCTCTCTGCAAGTACCTGCTCCTCTTTCAATGGAAAAGTGACCTACCCAAATCTGCACCAGCATGGCAAGGGGGCAGCTGGCTGGCTGGTACATTGTGACTGAGCAGAGTGCCTGCTCCATGGCTCACACTGTGCATTTTCCTGAGGACTGTTTGAATCTGTTTGCGGATATACCATACAGTTACATTGCATAGTGCAGCTGCCCATAACCCCAGGGCCGTGTGTTTGTGTAGCTGTCCTCTCTTTGGCTATCTCTACACTCGCGGCTTCTTGCGAGAGTAATATGCAAATGAGGCTAAGCGTGGAATATCACCACGCCTCATTTGCATATCTAATGAGCCACCATTTTTTTCAGAAGAGGCTCTTGCGCAAGGAGCATCTACACTGCCCCTTCTTGCGCAAGAAAAACCCTCTTGCGCAATGCCGTTCTTCCTGAAAAGTAATAGGTGTAACGGCATTGCACAAGGGGGGTTTTCTTGCGCAAGAAGGGGCAGTGTAGACACTCCTTCTTGAGCAAGAGCCTTTTCTGAAAAAAAATGGTGGCTCATTAGGTATGCAAATGAGGCTCGGCGATATTCTATGCTTAGCCTCATTTGCACATTACTCGCACAAGAAGCCGCGAGTGTAGACATAGCCTTTGTGTGTGGTACCCTTGCTGTGTGATCTGACAGCTCCCGTCCAGCAGACCTGCTCCTGCTCTTGTCGAAATCAGCAGCAAAGCTCCCATTGACTTCAATGGGCACAGGATCAGATCCTATGTTTATCAGTATTAGTTATTTTCAAGTGTGCCCACAATGTGCTAAGCTCTTTCCAAATGGGAAAAAAGGACCCTGCCCTGACCAGCACACAGTCTAAGGCAGAGAATTTAATGGAAAGGCCAGGGGGGAAGGGCACAACATCATCTATATAGTAACCCAATGTCTGTGACTCTGTAACGCTGAAACACTGGCTGTTCCCTCTGGGAGGCGCTGTTGCTTCCCACCGTGGCACTCGGCTGACTTCTGCACCTCTCAGCCAGGCTGCCACGTGGGAGCAAGCAGTGCAAGTGGCTGTTTGGGGTCTGTGCTCCCCACGAGTGGTGCAGAAGTCAGCCGAGCGCCGCGAAGGGGGGCAGAGCGGTGACATACACACCAAAGGGGTGGGGCCTGGACGAGCATGCATCCCCGACAGAGACAGAGGAGAGCGGAGAGAGAGTGAGAGGCAGGAGGGGGAGAAGAGAAAGAGAGAGACGAGAGAGAGGCAGAAGGTGGAGGAGAGCTGAGGGGGGGGAGGAGGCAATAGGAGGAGGAGGAGAGAGAGAGAGAGAGAGAGAGAGAGAGAGAGACCGGAGGCTCAGGAGAGAAGACCGACGTGGAGGAGAGACCTGAAAATCCCGTCTTATGATGGGCTAATTGGCTAGTACACAGGCATGTTAATAAAAGCACAGATAGGCATAACTTTAATGGGCCATGCAGATGATTCTGGAGTTACTCCTAAAGCTGGACATTGACAGCCAACAAGTAGAGTTGCTTATGTTTGCAGGCTTGCTCAGGCTTAGTGGTTCACGTATGTGGCTTGTGTGGCTGAGTCAGCTTAGCTTCCTTACTTTTGCGACGGTCTTGCTGGATAACTCTGTGCAAGCCACTTTGCACCTCGGTTTTCCCAACTGTAAAATGGGAATGATGACATTACCCTTCCTTTCCAACTCACTGGAAGACCTGAACGTGAAGGGGCTACATCACTGCACAGAATATGATGCTTGTGTGCATGGGAGGGATTTTTACACCCCCCAGTGTGTATCTGGGGAGTGGGTCTGATTGTATGTGTTGGCAGACGTGAGTGCTTTGCCTGTGAACATGCGTCCACAAGTGGTCAGCAAACTGAAAAAGCAAGTGACCTTTGTAGTTGCTGAGCGGCTGCATCATTTATAAGAAAGTAAAAGCAGCCTTGATTCCATATCCTGTTCTCTTGCTACACCTCCCTGCAGCCTCTGCACATGACCTAGTTCTCCTGGAGGGAGATGCCAGCTGTGAAAGGTAAAGGCAGGCAGGAGCCAGGTGGGGGAGAGCTTTTCTCCCAGGTACTGACAAGTCAAACTGGGGCTGTCCTGGTTTCACGCTGCCCACATTTCCCCAGGGATCTCTGCAGTGAACTCGGGGAGCATGATTGGGAGCTATGCAAAGGTTGAATCCTTTCCCAGCAATGGAGGGGTTACGTGCAGTTTCAGATCTGTCCTTACTATTCAGAGTCAAGTCCGTGCTCTGCTGTTCCCCTGTGACGGGGCTGCGTCTCTTCCCGCTCGCTTCTTGGCATTCACGGCGCGAGTGTCTCACAGCTGTGCGTCCGCACCCCGGCCTCTGTGGCCTCCCTGGCAGTGGGGCAGTGAGTCACCAGCAGTGTCATGTTCCTGTAACAGCAGGTTCTGCTACTTTTGCACCTGGGGGACGGATGGGTCTCTTGTCCACTGCCTTATCCTTTCCCAGCTGCCTCTTTCCTTCGCCTCCCCCGCAGGACTCCGGAGAAAAACACAGTGGTCTCAGCTGGTGTTTAAGAACATCTGAGCTGCCATACTGGTCAGACCAATGATCCATCTAGCTGATCTCCCAAGCGCTAACTCTTAGCTAACAGATTCCCCCATCTCCCCAGGAGTCCTTCTCCTGCCCAGCATTGGTGCTGGTTTCGCAAGGGCTTGGCACGCTGACAGGAAAATCCCAGAATGCAATGACCTGTAAAAACCACCCTGAGCTTCGGGGAAGTTCTGCTCTAGATCGGAACTGTGCAGCCAGGGTCCCCCTGCCAGCTGCACTCCACACCCTCCTGTTCCCAGTTCTGTCTAGTTTTAGGCCTGTTGTGTAACACTCCAGATCCCACATGCCAGCTGGCCACTACTTTTCCCACTGGAATTGCTGCATCTGCCTGGGAAATAACTTTGCTTTTTGCACCTCTACTCCAAGGGAGAGGAGCTTGGCTCCCAGTTCACTTGTCTGCCTTTGGCTTTACCTTGCAACCTCTTCCATCCTCCTGTCAATTAGGCTACAGCCCCTCCTGCCCCCTCCCGGGTCCCAGGTTTGGGTAATCTTTGGTGGTGCCCAGAACGTATTCAAGCAGAGCTGTCCCACCCTTAGCAGGATAGGCGGTCCGGGGCGGCCTGGGGCACTAGCAGGGGGCTGGGTGCTGGTAGCAATGAGTGACCCAGCCCACCCCACTGGCTCCTGGCATCTCTCATGGGAGGGGGTGGAAGGGAGGCTTCGGGGAAGGGGTGGAACAGGAGATGGAGAAGGGGTGGAGTAGGGGCAGGAAGGGGGGGGGGCAGGCTGAGGCCGAGTCACCTACTGCCACTGATGCCAGACCTCCCACGAATGCCCCAGACTATGCTAAACTCTGCATCCCCCGGGAGCCTAGGGCCCTCCCAAAGTGTGGGGCCTGCAGCAGCTGCCCCAGTCCATCCTATGGATGGGACAACTCTGAAAATATCAGCCCAAACACAGAGGCTACGTCTACACTACAAGGTTTTTGCGCAAAAACCGACGGAGTGTCCACAAGTCAAGTGCATTTTTGCGGGGGAAAAGAAAAGGTAAATCAGCAGGACAGAGGGCTTTTTCCAGTAGAGTTGTTCCTCTCCCCACAAGGAATAACTCCTTTTTGTGCTACAACTCTTGCGCAAAAAGGCAGGGTGTGGAGGCTCCACAGGGGTTTCTTGCGCAAAAAGAGTCTATCAGAAAAAGCACAGAATGGCCAACAGAGCTTTCTTGCGCAAGAGTGTCCATGCAGGGTGGACGCTCTCTTGTGCAAAAGCACATCACTTTTGTGATGCGCTTTTGAAGTGTGGAGGCGCTTTTGCACAAGAAGTTTTTATGGAAGATCTCTTCTGCAAAAAGCTTCTTGCACAAAAACCCTGCAGTGTAGACAAAGCCTGTGGGACCTGAATCCATGTTCCTGAATATCGGTGTCACACGGGCAGGGGCAGATGACCGTTTTGCGGGGCCCCGGGCAGCATAATTCTGCAGGGCCCCCCCTTTGCCACGGCGCATGCGCAGCGGCGCCACGGCTCATGCATGGGGCTTTCTGAAGCGCGGGGCCCGGGGCGGCCGCCCCATTCACCCTGCCCTATATCCGCCCCTGCACACGGGCATGATGGGCCTTTATAACTTGCTACCTTTGGCCCCTCAACATGTACATTACACGCATTGTGCATACTTGCTACCCAGCATCCATACCAGCCACCAGAGCTTCATTCTGTCTCATCCCCATCCCATCATCACTTACACCCTCCCTGAAGCCACTGCTGACCTGGATCCATTTTGCCTGCCTACGAGTAACAAGTCTCTGGGAAGTTCATGTCAGGCAGGAGTCCAGGACATTTGCCATCCCGATCTGCCCAGGATCAGCCATCGGATGCCACTTCTACCGCAGCTCTCCACCCCCATTCCCGAAAAAGAGATCCCCTCTTCCCCCACACACTCACAACACCACCCAGCAGTTTTCCCAGAGGTGGGGCAGATGTCCAAGGAGACAGCTCTAAGTCAGGCAGAGAGGGGTTCCAGCAGCCAGGGCCAGATTATCCCAGTTCCATCTGGAAGGATCAGAGAAGTTGCATGAAATATCCAGTCTGGGTTCCCCTGTGGCTGTCACAGCTAGGATGGGCTAAGTGCACTAGCAAGCAAGCAGATCTCAGCAGCCAGTCACGTCAGGCACTAGAGGACTCTTTTGATGCTTCATTTCATGGCAGGGGGGAGAATAATCAGCCCCAAGAAGGCCCCAGATCTCCGGCTCCAGGCCCCTTTTCACAGACCGGATCCTCAGAAATCCCACCATTCCCCAACTCGGGGCTCAGGACACTAATAAAAGATGGAGCTAATAGTGTCCAGCCCTCAGGTCCTGTTTGGGTGCAAGTGGGGCTTGAGTCAAACTGTGACCCAACATTTTGGGGGTTGGGGTGGCCCATTTTAAAAAGAGGGAAGGAAAGGCAGCGGCATGGGTCAGATCTGGAGGTAATCTTCCCCAATGGGAAGGTACGGGGTGGGGAGATGTTGGTTTACACATGGAATGATGGAATCTAAATTAGGAGTTACCACTTGAGAGCGATCTTGGAATTGTGGTTAGTTCTCTGAAAATGTCCACTCGCAGCAGTCAAAAAAGTGAACAGAAAAAATTAAGAAAGGAATAGAGAATAAGGCTACAGGTATACTGCAGCCTTCTTCTGCGAAAGCTTATGCAAATGAAGCACAGAGTAGAATATTGCCATGCTTCATTTGCATAATTAATTAGCAGCCATTTTTGCGCAAGAGGCTTTTGCGCAAAAAGGAGCTGTGTAGACGGCTCTTTTTTGCACAAAACCCCCCTCTTGCATTTTTCCTCATTTTTTCAGGAAGAACGGCTCTTGCTCAAGAGGGGCTTTTTGTGCAAAAAGGAGCCATCTACACAGCTCCTTTTTGCGCAAAAGCCTCTTGTGCAAAAACGGCTGCTAATTAATTATGCAAATGAAACATGGCAATATTCTAGTCCATGCTTCATTTGAATAAGCTTTTGCAGAAGAAGGCTGCAGTGTAGACGTAGCCTAAAACAGAAAATATCAGATTATCTCAATATAAATCCATGGTATGCCTGCATCTGGAATAGTGTGTGCAGATGTTGTGGCTTCCTCTCAAAAAAGATATCTTGGGATTGGAAAAGGTTCAGAAAAGGGCAACAAAAATGAGTACACTGCTATTTGAAGAGAGATTAACAATACTGGAACTTTTCAGCTTGGAAAACAGACAACTAAGGGGGGATATGATAGAGGTTGATAAAATCATGAGCAGTGTGCAAAAAATGAATAAAGAAGAGTTATTTACTCCTTCTCATAACACAAGAACTAGGGATCACCAAATGAAAATAATAGGCAGCAGGTTTTAAATAAACATAAGGAAATATTTGATCACACAATGCATAGTCAACTTGTGGAACTCCCTGCCAGAGGATATAGTGAAGACCAAGACTTTAACAGTATTTAAAAAAGAACTAGACACATTTACATAGGATAGGTCCATCTATGGCTATTAGCCAGGATGGGCAGGAATGGTGTCCCTAGCCCTGTTTGTCAGGGCTCGGAATGGACAACAAGGGAGGGATAATTTGATGATTACCTGTTCTGTTCATTGCCCACAGTTGGCAGAGAGGATACTGGGCTAGACAGACCTTTGGTCTGAGTCAGTATTGCCAGTCTCGTGTGCATATGGTTTTATGACTGACACTTGGAAGTCCTGGAATGAACTTCTGGTTTCATTGAAGACAAAGCTCCAATTGACTTCAGTGGAGCCAAAATCTCACCCCGGATGTTTACCTAAATTCTCTAAAGCTCTTGGCTGTGTCTACATTGGCATCCCTTTCCGGAAAAGGGATGCTAATGAGACGCTTTGGAATAGCAAAATCCGCGGGGGATTTAAATATCCCCCGCGGTATTTGCTTTAACATGGCTGCCGCTTTTTTCCGGCTTGGGGATAAGCCGGAGAAAAGCGGCAGTCTAGACATGATTCTCCGGAAAATAAACCCTTTTCCGGAGGATCTTTTATTCCTACTTTCAAGGATCAATAAAAGATCCTCCGGAAAAGGGTTTATTTTCTGGAGAATCACATCTAGACCCCCGCGGATTTTGCTATTCCAAAGTGTCTCATTAGGATCCCTTTTCCGGAAAGGGATGCCAATGTAGACACAGCCCTTGAGTTTATGAACTCAGGCAGGAGGTTTCCCAGAAATGGGCTTTCTGGGCAGTGACTAATCCTATATATTTCTGTCTCAAACAAGGTCTGGCTCTATGAGTAGGGAGTTTCAGGGAGGCCTGTAGGACGGGGCTTTCTTTGAATTTGATCCAAACTGGTTCCCGGGGGAGGAATCCCACGGGGAAATCCTGTGATAATTCTGACAGTCAGACAGGAGGGAAAGCCAAGAAGGGACATCTGCACATCTTAGGAAGTTTCTGCTACCTCTGCAGTTCCCCCAAGCCCTATGCCTCTTGGGAAACTCTGAATTTATGACTAGGGAGAAATGCACCAGTCCCTGTGTTCTTTATACCACAGCCCAGTCCTGAGGCCACAACCTGCTCAGGGAACAATGTTTACAACTTTAGCCCAGACCATTGTTAGGAAAGGAGAGCACTGGACAAATATGCAACCTAATCCAACTTTCTCCCAGCAGCTGGAGATCGAGGGTCAGGTCCATCCTTGAATCAAGCATTTTTGCTCAAATCAAGTGGCAACTGATCCATGGATCTATCCACAGGGAGCAGGACTAGAGGACCTTTGTGGTCCCTCGCACCCCTCTGGTTCTACAGCCTGATCTTTCTCAGTTCCCCCTCCCCAGCTCCATCTATGGTTCTTCTTCTGTGTTTTCTTTTAAACCTAAGGCCTGATTCCCCTCCCCCACACACCAGCCATGTCCTTGAGTAACTCGGGAGACTTCAGTGGTGCTTTTCCTGATCTACACTGGGGAGAGTGAGATGAGACTCAGATAAACATTTCATAACACTTAAATGTTCTTTGAATGAAAACAAGTCCCTCTATTTTCCAATGAGAAATCCCAGGAGCAGTCTGCCCCTTTCTTAACCCCTCAACCTTTACCTGCAGGTCTGTGCAACACAACAGGGTGCTGTAAGGGAATTTCCATATCCTACTGCCTCATTCTTCCGATGCTCATTGCCTATTGCCATATGCCCCCCCCCCCCCACCTCCTGCTTATGACCTTCATACCAGCCTTAGCAGGCAACTTCTGCATTATCCTTTATACCCATGCTGTAGTCCGACAAACAGATGGTGCTGTCAGAGACAGATCTGTTTTGGTTTCATCTTGGCTTGTAAGTTGCATTATTTCACCCAGGAACCTAGCACATACAATTCCATCGGCAGGGATGTGAGTAGAAACCACTGAGCAGAAAACTGTGTACAGCTATTCCCTCCTTCTACACCCTCCCCACGTCCACCAACAGCACACAGGAGATAAGGTGACCTTTCCAATTGAAATACTGATTGCCACAAATTACATTATAAGAGGTTCCCCCCAAAAAACATGTTGAAATCTGAGAAGTGCTGTGAAATTGTCTTTGATCAGAGCCAATAGGGACTGAGAATGGTTCCTGTCTATCTGTCACTCATTTAATTTAATTTAATTTAATTTCTTTTAGGTTTGTTTCTTTTTATTTTTAAATACCTGATCAGTATGGAGACCCCAACGTCCTCACAGTTGGTGTACACTCTGCTCCAGGTCTCTTGAATCACCTTTTTCTCGGCATCTGACAGCTCTTCACTCCTTTCCCATCTTTCAATCTCCATTTCTCCCTGGACTTTCTCCATGAAAAACAGCCGGCACAATCCTCCAGGAAGCCAGGAGGAGATTGAAAAGAGAGATGTGTGTGTATGTGTATCCTCTGAGAAAGAAAAGGTATTTGTTAGGTGGTGCAGCAGATGATATTGTCTCTGTCTATGTCTGTGTGTCTATGTCTGTGTGTGTGCGTGTGTGTGTGTGAATGTGTGTGTGTAATTAAAATATATCCAAGAGATATAATGCATGTAGTTAGATTTCAAATCTTCTAGTGCTGTCCATTGCTGTAGTTTGCTTCAGCTCAGTGTGTGCATGTATGACTCTGACTCTGATGGGAAACTGACTAAAAGTAAAATATTCAAAGGCATTGCAAGACCAGCCTCTTTACCAATGTGTGAACGTGAGCTCACTTTCTCTCCCTCTCTCTCCTCCTCTCCCTCTCTCTCTCTCTCTCCTTGAACAGAGAGAAATGAAAAAGAGGTTCTGTGGAACATCAGGATCCTCTGCTTAGGGGATTTTATGACTACAGGTCTTTTTTCAGCCTTTGTAAACAACTTTGAGGAAATGCAGCATCTAGAGTGAGCAGTTAAAGTTATCCCAACAGCTGGCTTAGCCTTTTCTATTTCTTCTCTCTCTTGCGTTACCTAATGTTGCAGGAAATTGTGTTTGGAAGGAAAAATCCCTGCTTGCTTTTGATTTCTAGTCTGTGTGTTTAAGGTGGGGGTGGAAGGCAAAGGAGAGAAAATACCTATTAAATCAATGTTTAACTTCAGCTTGAGCTAAATTATTTTCTGTCCCAAGGGGATGTTTTTAATTATAAGAATTTGCTATGTCTTCTTTTCTCCAAACACAATGGGAGAGGAATGTGGGCTTAGGAGACTCCTGGAGAAAACATATGGGTATATTATTATTGGTGTTTATCATTTTGTAATGGGAAGTGCATTGTTCAGATATTCTTTCCTCCTGCCCCCCCCTCCGGCCCCCATCTCAGGTAGCACTTTGGCAGGCAGGAAAGAAGAGTGAATTAGAGGAGAAGAGAAATACTTGTGTTATTGGTCAGGAATACGATACCTGCTGCACAGACATTTGCATATAGACAGAGAGAAAAATCTTACAGGGAGGTGTAGTAACAGACAATATCCAGAGGGGGATTGGAGACAGAGAAATTGACGGACTGAAAAAGTGTGTAAATATATATCAGTCTCTCTCTCTTTTCCTTCATCTGGTTTGCCTGTCTGTGTATACTCCTGCAGACAGAGAGCTCCATTAGACAGACTCACAGACGGGTCAGTGCTATAGTGATGGAGAGGTAGATGCTATAGGCAGACAACAGAATCCATGTGAAAGACAGGCCCACAGGTGCTACTGAGGATAGCCAGGCAGAGCAGTCTGATTTTGTTTTCTGAAGCAAGGGCCATGCCGAGCACAGCTGGTTGCTGGAGCATGTGTGCGCCACAAAGCAGAGAGTGTTATCTTGTGCTTGTAACCCAGCTGGGCACGGGGGATGCTGCTGGAGCAAGCATGTACCTGTGGAGTGCTCTCTGTGACTTCCCATCACCTATATAACCTAGGAGCCAAGAGGAGAGCCCTGGCTAGGGGGACATCTACACTGCACCCTTCCCGCGAAATAACCTACACAATTTGTGCTACTCAAATTGCGTAGCTTATTTTGATCTAATTTCAAAATAGCTTATTTTGAAATTTGGTGCTGTCTACACAGTGGCTATGTCTACACTGCAGGGGGTTTCAGAAAAAGATACACAAATTGCAAACTGCTTGTTTTCTGCTTGTTTTTTTTTTTAAAAGAGGCTTTTCTGACATTTAGCCCGTCTACAGGGGGCCAAATGTCAGAAAAACCTCCTCTTTCAGAAGATCCCTTATTCCCCATAAAATGAGGAATACAGGGCTTCCAAAAGAGTGCATCTGCTCTTCTGAAAAAAAAATGGATTTTTTTTCCTAGACGCGGCGGAGTTTTTCCGGGATACTTCCGTTATCCTGGAAAAAACGCCGTAGTGTAGACATAGCCAGTGCCAAGGGTCGAAATAAAGTGCTATTCTGCAATGTCCCTTAACCCTCGTGGAACACTCAAAAGACACGGAATAGCTATTTTAGGATACTTCCGGTATCCCAAAATAGTGCTGCAGTCTAGCCATAGCCAAGCTGAACAGTGGAATGCAGACTGCGGTGCTATCTGTTAAGGTTCTCCCATGATCCTCCTTGGATCTGAGTACCCAACAGTCTTCAATGCAGCCCTCTGAAGGAGAGAAGTGCTCTTAACCCATGCAGGAAACTGAGGCACCTGGACCAAGTGACTCATCAAGGTCACACAGGAAGTCTGGGGTAGCCCAGAAATTGAGCTCCTGTCTGGGGATACTAGGGGAGCACACTAACCACTGACCCATCCTATAGAGCAACAGGTGCCCTCTAAAGCAATTTGCCTTGGTTTTCCCATGGTGCTTTGCTTTTGGTCACTGTATGGCTGTCTTTTCCCCTTTGCTGCAGTTCCCTCTTGCTTCCAGGGGCACTTCATGTTCCTCCTTTTTTCTTTTGGGGCCTGACTCTTGTCTCTGTTGCTAATGGCTTCCCGTGACTCTTCTGATCAGCAATAGGGAGAAGATAGAGGAATGGGTGTGGTGGAGTAACACTTCCCCATGTAGCCAATCAAGAGACTATGGGGCATTTTATTTGCACCTAAAAGAGACTCCTGACTGCACATAACACCTGTATTGCCAACCCCTCTCCCCCACACACATTGAAAAATCAATTAACCTCCACAAATTGCCTTTAAAAGCATGAGATTTCAAAAACTAATACATTTGGGTGGGGTTGATTTGCCTCCTGTTTTTGAGCTTTTGGGGTGTGCATTTTCAAGCCTTTCTTCACAGGCATGAGGGTTAGAAATTTACCTTCTTTTCTGGAAATCTGAGATTTTCACACAATTGCAAAACTCTAGGAGCTGGGGCCTTAACAGAAATGCTAGATACTATATGAATCATGGACATTGCAGCAATAAAAAGTGCTGCAGAATTCAGTACATTCATATATTCTGTAATTGTACCTTTTTGTTAAAATGTAGGAAATTGTGCCCTGGATTGATTTCCAAGAGGGAAATAAATTTTAGTGAAAACTTGAACATAATGAAAAATGAGAAATTGCACTATAGACAATATGAAAGTGTATGCAAATATTCTATGATGAATGTATAGTCTATTTCACTGTTTCCAGTTAATTACCATTTTTGTATGAGCAAATCTCTTACACAGCAGCAGGAAATATTATAAAAAGCAAGAGTATGTGACTATAAGACTGTAATAAAATGGGACACACAAAGAGGGATACAGTATTACCCTGACTCATGTCATGTGGTTTGGGCCAGGCAATAAAGTTTAATCTGTTACTGGCTTAGCTATGTGATCCCCACTCCCCTTTTTTTATTTTTGCCTCATGGCAGTGGTCATTTCCCATGGTTTCCACTGGCTACTGTTACAACAGGCAGGGAGGCCAGAGCAGGTATAGTACTTAAAACATCTTTTAACTCATTTGAAAAAACGAGTTCAAGATGACACTGTCTCTTTAAAATGCTGGAGCTTGCTCATGCTATCATCCGACCAGCATTGTCATTTTAACTGTCATGTGCCATTGCAATATCGCTTTGCTAGGTATGTAAAGTTAGCATTAAGAACATAAGAACGGCCGTACTGGGTCAGACCAAAGGTCCATCTAGCCCAGTATCCTGTCTGCCGACAGTGGCCAGCACCAGGTGCCCCGGAGAGGATGGACCGAAGACAATGATCAAGCGATTTGTCTCCTGCCATCCCTCTCCAGCCTCTGACAAACAGAGGCCAAGGACACCATTTTATCCCCTGGCTAATACAGGCAGTCCCCGGGTTACATGAATCCGACTTACATCGGATCCCTACTTACAAACGGAGTGAGGCAACCCTGCACTAGCTGCTTCCCCCCAGCAGACCAGGGAGACACGAAGCTAGCGTCCCCCCCCCCAGCATACCAGGGAGACGCGGAGCAGCTTTTCTCAGCAGACACCTCAGCTTGAGAATAAAGGACTGAGGAAAGTGAGGTGAGGGAGAATAAAACTGAGCTCTGGAGAAATGTTTGGCTAGAGTTTCCCCTACAATATGTACAAGTTCCGACTTACATACAAATTCAACTTAAGAACAAACCTACAGTCCCTATCTTGTACGTAACCTGGGGACTGCCTGTAGCCTTTTATGGACCTAACCTCCATGAAATTATCTAGCTTCTCTTTAAACTCTATTATAGTCCTAGCCTTCACAGCCTCCTCTGGCAAGGAGTTCCACAGGTTGACTACACGCTGTGTGAAGAAGAACTTTCTTTTATTAGTTTTAAACCTGCTCCCCATTAATTTCATTTGGTGTCCTCTAGTTCTTCTATTTAGGGAACTAATAAATAACTTTTCTTTATCGGCCCTCTCCACACCACTCATGATTTTATAGACCTCTATCATATCCCCCCTCAGTCTCCTCTTTTCTAAACTGAAAAGTCCCAGTCGCTTTAATCTCTCCTCATATGGGACCCGTTCCAAACCCCTAATCATTTTAGTTGCCCTTTTCTGAATTGTATGTGAAATATACTTACAACATTGTTCAGTATATTCAGGGCCTGATTCGGCCTCTTCTGAGCCCAATCCAGTGCCCAGTGTAGCCAATAGGAGTCTTTCCATTCATTTCATTAGCAGTTGGATCAGCCCATGTGGTGTCATAAATATTTGTGCAAACTAGGTACTAAATGAGAGGAAGGATGGTCCACTGGTTAGCATGCTAGCTGGAGACCTGGCTTCAGTTCCTGGATTTGCACCTGACTCTCTCTTTGATCTTGGGAGAGTCATTTAGCTGCTCTGTGCCTCAGTTACCCATCTGCAAAATGGGGAGATGATCACCTCCCTCCCTGACAGGAGTATGGTGAGGATAATTACATTGCAGATTGTGTGATGCTCTGAGCTATGATAATGGGGTACATAAAAGTACCTGAGACAAACAGAGATGCTACTGAGTGTGCGAGGCCTTGCCTAGTACTGAAGAAGGTGTGTTTTTACAACGAGCTAGCCAATGCAGGACAAGTTGACTTGTCCATATAATTCCCCTAGTGTTATTTAATATTAATACAGTGGTAGGACCGAGAGGTCCCCGGCAAGATTGGGTCCCTTTGTGTTAGGTGCTGTACAAACATGGGAGACAATCATGATGTTCCTCGGTGGCCTCATCTTTATTGTGACTGACTGTTGCTGTGCCTAGCATGGCACAAAACACAAGACCCACAGTCTCTGCTTGAAGGGCTTTCAGTCTAACCTGGGCTGAGTAGTCAGCACATAGCAGGAAGCCCAGGGAGAGAATGACCAGTCATTTGTGGGTACTGCAGAAGTGAGTCCTTTGGAGGGCAGGGACCTGAGAGAGAATTGTGATTTGGTGGGCTGGCTGGGGAGGGAGGCAGGGACTCCTTGTGTGGGGTGAGGAAAGGGTAGCCTGGAGAAAGACATAAGCATGGCCTGGAATGAAACACACATGGAGCCCCCAGGCTGGTACCTTACCATTGGCAGAGCAATGAAAGTAGAGGTGACATGATGAGCCAGGGAGAGGCCAGTAAGAGGGGAGAGCTGTTCCAGGTATGTGCACTTATATTTGTGCGAGGGTTTGAAACTTCTTGTGGGGGAGGAGGTCCCTCTGTTTTCTCTGCAGGCATTTTATACAATCACAGAATCACAGGTTGGAAGAGACATCAGGAGATCAATGAGTCGTCTAACACCCTATTCAAAGCAATTTCACTTCCTTTCCATTTACGGCTGACCGCTTTCCCTCTGTCCTGCATCATTTATCTCCTATTCCCTTTGTCTCATTCACTCTCGCCTCTGCACTGGGTTGGCCTCACCTCTTGCTCTGTGTCCCTCCTGCCATTCTCCATCTCAGCAACTCTAGGGCTATATCTACACTGACGGTTTCTTGTGCAAGAACTCTTTTGCAGAAGAGTTCTTGTGCAAAAAATCTTCCACGAGAGCACGTCTACACTGCCATATGCTTTTGCACAAGAGATGTACTTTTGTGCAAGAGCATCCATGGCAGTGTGGATGCTCTCTTGTGAAAGAAAGCTCTGATGGCCATTTTAACCATAGGGGCTTCTTGCGCAAGAAATTCATGTTGCCTCTCTACACTGCCCTCTTGTGGAAGAGCTCTTGCGCAAGAGGACTAATTCCTCATGGGGAGAGGAATAACTCTTCTGGACGAAGCCCTGTTTTACAACACTATACTGTAAATTTACTTGCGCAAGTACACTCGTGCAGTGTAGACAGCAGGCAAGTTTTTGCGCAAAAATGACTGTTCTTGTGCAAGAAGCTGCCAGTGTAGACATAGCCTAGGGGTACGTCTAGACTGTGAGGATCTGTGCATTTTGCGTATCTTTTTCTGATACTTTTGTCGGAAAAGGCTTTTCTGAAATTTGGCCCGTCTAGACTGGGCCAAATTTTGGGGAAAAAAAACCCTTTCAAAAGCCCCCTTCTTCCTCGTGGAATGAGGAATATAGGGGTTTCCAAAAGAGCGCATATGCTCTTCCGCAAAAAAAACAACAACAGCGGAGTTTTTTCAGGGTACCTCTGGTATCCCGACCCCCCCCCCCACAGTCCAGCCATACCCTAGTCCCATCCCCTCTTTTCTTTTCTGCCTCTCTGCTCTGTCTCCCATCTTCATATCCTGCCCCCTTTGACCCACAGCATGCTCTGCCAGCCCTTCCGCCCCCGCTGCCTCTGGAAATGACAGACAGTGATCTGCTGGCAGTCAGAGAGCAGAGAGATCAGAGTCTTGTCAGTTTCAAGCTGCTTTGGAGACAGTCAGTGCAGGCTTCTTGCTCAGCTTTGGCACTTCAAGAGCAAGTGTGTTCTTGGGCACCCTCCCTTTCCCCTGCTACAGGAGGTGGTGAAGCGATGTTGCCATGCATTGCAATCCCATTTAACCACTGCTCCCGCCAGCCCCATATTCCCTCTCCAGCCAGCCCACCAAGTCACAATTCTCTCTCAGGTCCCTGCCCTCCAAAGGACTCACTTCTTCTGAAGTGCCCATAAGAGCCAGGGGAGACTGGCCATTCTCTCCCTGGGCTTTCTGCTGCGTGCTGACTACTCAGCCCCGGTGAGACTGAAAGCCCTGCAAGCAGAGACTATGGGTTTTGTGCCATGCTAGGCACAGCAACAGTCAGTCACAATAAAGATGAGGCCACCGAGGAACATCATGATTGTCTCCTATGTTTGTACGGCACCTAACACAAAGGGACGCAATCCTGCTGGGGACCTCTTGGTCCTACCACCGTATAAATATTAAATAACACTAGGGGAATTATATGGACAAGTCAACCTGTCATGCAATGGCTAGCTCATTGTAAAAACACAGCTTGAATGTTCTAGCCTGGCTCTTCTCTCTTTCTGCACCAGCTCCACTGTCTTTTCCACTGTCTTAGCTGTCCTGTTCCATGCGTATGCTGGGAGCAGTGTGAAATTTACTCGGCTCCTGATCTGAGAGGGGGATGTAAACTCAAACCAAAACTTGAACTCCCAACAGCTTTGAGTCTGCCTGTTAGATATTCCTGAGCATTGCTGCCCAATTTGATTTAACTCTAATTCTCAGTTTAACCTTTTAGTTTAACATTTAACTCTAGTTCTCAGGATGAAAAATGTCTCTTGTGGCTGCAGCAGTCATGACTTTGAGTGCTGTCCCCTTTCCCTGGTAACTCCTTGCAACAGGCTGTCATGTCTCAGGTCCCTGTATGGAAATGTAGAGGCCATTCTCCCGACTCACCCTGACAGCCAGAACCGTGGCTCTTTAGCTTCATTTCAAAGTGGAGAGTCTCTTTCCGGCGACAGAGAATTCAAGAAGTAGGGGGCAATTGGTCATGCAGGAAGAAATCCTATCAGCCCTCTCCAGAAAGCATTCTGGGGCTCATGTCTGTACGAACAGCCCTGTCTTAGGCCAGTGATAATGTACTTAAGGGTCAAGGCAATCCCTGGGGAAGGGAAGGAGGGTGTTTGAGGACTCTCCACTGTGTGCATGAAGTGTTAGGCATGGCATAGAAATGCAGTCCCTTTACATTTCCATATCAGAATCAGCAGGCTGGAAGAGTTTTCAAGAGGAGGTGACAGGGTTTGTGTGAGAGGGGGTATGCTTCCCAATCCCAGGCTCTGCTCATTTCTGCTTCCCACCCAAAGCAGAGCTTGCATCCTCTGGATGGAAAACCCACTGCGTTGTGTTGCTGCTCTTTTTGCTCCGGGATCTTCAGCTTGTCTGCTCTAATGCTGCTGAGACTAAGCCCTCTGGCTTCCAGAATGGATTGCACGCATTACCCACCGTGCCTTGCAGCGCAATTTCTCTCTCTCCAATATAAGCCTGCTGTTGATTGGGAAGGCCTGGGGCGAAAAGAAATTAACAAGGCTTTAGGAAATGAGGGAGGCTTTAAGGAGCTCTCCACACAGCCAGGCACTCGGGAAGGGAGAGATTTTGCCTAAAGCCCATTTAAATGCTATGGACTCGCTGTAGGATCCCTCCCTCCATCACTGCTGAGCTCCAAGAGATTGCTGTGTAAACTGCAGCTTCTGTTCTGCCCTTGCTTCCACTGTGGGGATGCGAGAGTAAATCCGAAGGCCACAGAGGCCTGCATGCTGTGTATGCGCATTGTCAGGCATGCCACAGCACAAACTTGAGCTTTGAGGAAAGAGTTAAAGCAGCTGGCAAAAGCTGATGCAAGCCAGGCAGAGCCTGCCGGATGCTGGGACATTAGCTGCTTTGCTCGCCCTTTCTGAACTGCGATAACCTTGCTCTGCAGCAGCGCTCTGGTATCTGTCTGTCTCCCCTGCTCATGCCCACGGTTCACTCTTCCTTCAGCTTCTGGGCTGCTGGACCAGCTCTGCATTGCCTGTGACAGAGATTGTCCTGCAGGAGGCAGCTCTGTACCCCGGAGCTATAGAGTACAGGCGGGCGTGGAACATGTGGGCTATGCTGTGGCTTGGACCGGCTCCTCAGTCTGACAATGAAGCAGGGGTCGGGGTGTAGAAAGAGACACAGAAATCCTTCCCCATCCCAGGCCACAAAGTCACAGCTGGCTGAGGTCCCACCTGCATACCTGCTCCTTCTGTGAGGCTTGCAGAAAGTGAATCATTTCAACTGGGAGCAACATTGTAGACATCTCCTCTTCCCAGAGCATCCTGCAATGTGCACCGGCAGACTGTGCGGGGCCTGTGCGGGGAAGAGCTGAGCTCTCTGTCTTTGCCTACAAACTAGAACTCCCTTCTGGGTGTGATTAGTGGAGGAGGGTAGGGAAATCACACCCTCCTGCACCGGAGAGGCTGGAAGAATTGGGGTTGTATCTGTTCAGACCCTAGGGGTGTTCACCTACCTCTGCAGCATGTAGGTGCAGGTCACTTGCTAGGACTATCTGAATCATATCCTGGCTACCGCAGCAGCCCCAGAGGTCAGTGCCCCTCTCGGGTGCCGGTTTTCTGCCTGCAGCACCTGACTGGCTGGTCGCCTGGGGGCTGTTGTACTTTGGTCTTGTTCTGGTTGCTGGGTGGAATGGGTAGGTTGTTGGCTGGTGGTGGTGATGGCCTGTGGTTTGTAGGAGGTCGGACGAGGTAACATGATGGCCCCTTCTGACCTGGAACTCTATGACTCTCCGTTGTGTAGCACCAGGAGTGTGACTGGTCTATTGCGCCTCTTGGTGCGGGTGCAGGGGCAGCACGGAGGTGTGGCGCTCACATGGAGCATGACAGGATCCTTGGTCGTTTATTCAGCTGGCCGTCCCAGCTGCCCTCTGTGGAATTCAGATGCTAACTAGAGTTTGCCAACACACGCCGACTTCATATGGGCTCCCCATCGCCGGGGCAGGGGAGTCCCTCCCCCAGCTGCCTGCACGTGAAAGAGCCTGGCTGAGCAGATGAGCCAGAAGGGCAATAACCTCAGGGCTTGTCTGCACGACCTTGCTCCATTGGTTTAACCTAAGGAATCCATGTATGCTGATGTAGTTAGCGGAGAACAAGCTCTGGGTGAACATTCTCACTGTGGTTTAAACCAGGCCTTGGGAAGTCTGATTGCAGTCGACTGGAAGCAGGTTTGAGTGAAGTGTCCACACAGGGTTTGCACCAGTTTAACTAAATTGCATTAAAAACTGAGGTGGCCTTCCCATGGAGACCTGGCCTATGGCTCTGCTGGAACAACGGAGGCAGGAGATTACAGAGACATGCCCTTCAGTGAGAACACCCCGCCCCAGGCCCCGACGTTTAAGTCATGTGCCGTTAATAAGAGTGCCTGGCCTTTCCCACAGCTCTCCTTTCACCTCAACCACCTAGGCTACGTCTAGACTGGCATGATTTTCCAGAAATGCTTTTAACGGAAAAGTTTTCTGTTAAAAGCATTTTCGGAAAAGAGCATCTAGATTGGCATGGATGCTTTTCTGCAAAAGCTCTTTTTGCGGAAAAGCGTCCATGGCCAACCTAGACGCACTTTTGTGCAAAAAAGCCCCGATCGCCATTTTTGCGATCGGGGCTTTTTTGCGGAAAACAAATCTGAGCTGTCTACACTGGCCCTTTTGCGCAAAAATTTTGTGCAAAAGGGACTTTTGCTCGAACGGGAGCAGCATAGTATTTCTGCAAAAAGCACTGATTTCTTACAGTAGGAAGTCAGTGCTTTTGCCAGTGTAGACAGCTGGCAAGTTTTTCCAGAAAAGCGGCTGATTTTCCGGAAAAACTGGCCAATCTAGACACAGCCTTAGTGTTCTAGAAATTCACAGCAAAGTCCTCAGTTAGCTGCAGCTTCTGGTCCTCAGAGGCAGGTCCTGGTCAGGATCCAGCTTGAGGTGATAGAGACAGAGAAACAGGGTGCGGGGATGGGGGGGGAGGGTAATGCAGGGAGGCAGAGAGGGCAGCCGGTAATGTATGGTGTCACCCAGCACTAGGCCTGACCATCAGTAGTGTCTGAGGAGCATAGGTCCCACTGGGAAGGACGGAAGAGAGGGACTGTGGAAGTTCAGGATCCTGCTGACCTCTTTGAAGTGTGTGCATCCGGGGAGCTGGTGACATAAATAAAATCCCCCCTGGAATGCGCTACCATCCGATATTACGGAGACAAACAGCTTAGCCGGCCTGCAGTAAAAGAGGATTAGTGCCTCTGTGGAAAGTCTTGTGGAGAAACGGAAACGGCCGGGGGCCTGAGGACCTGCTGCACTTGGTGGTGAAGCAGCATGGAGGGCTGGTCCCGGGATGATAGAGCCAGGGCAAGTGGCTTTTTACACTCCCTATAGTGGGCAGAGCCCTGGGTGCTTCTGGATTTGTGGAAGGTTGGGTTTGCCTAGGCGGGGCAGAGGAGAGGAATGGGGAGCTGGGGGTGAGCTACTGTTCCCGATGTAAAACTCACCCGTTCCGAGAACGGAAGTGAAACTGCTGCCTTCCCACACGTGATGCGGAGAATCAAAACTTTCTGGCTAAATGTGGTGTGCTAGGGTGGGGGTAATAGAGAGGGTGCTTTAAAAACACCCCCCATTAGATACACTAGATAAATGCCACAGGGGACAAGAATGTGACCTTGGGCTGAGCTGCCAACCCTCCTTAGGCCCTGCTCAGCCTTCAGTTTCTTCTCCCTCGCCTCAGGCTCCAAGCTGCCATGAAAAGCTCTGTCCTTCTGCAGTGAGCCACCTACACTCAGGTCTCTGCGCCGGGTGGACATGGTCCCTCGGCTCTGTGAGGCCAGGACAATGCAAGGAAGGCCCGGAGCTAATCCAAGCCCCGGTGTCCTCTGGGGTGTTCAAGAACCTGAGCCGAAGGTGACTGTGTGACCCCCCCGGCCCGAGTCCAGAGCAGTCATCAAGCAGCCCTTGCAGCTCAGCCGCAGCGACGGGGCTATTGGGAAGCGCTTTCAACAGAATTCCCTTTGTTGGAACTTTACTTTGTGAAGCTGGTCTGCTTGTGCTGGGGGGGGGGGGGGGGCGCTACAAATCCAGCCCACTCCAAGGCTCACATCATCTTGCATTTGGGGCCAGCCCCTGAAGCATGCACAGTCAAGGAACCTAGCTCCTGTTCCAGACAAGCTCCGTTTCTTATTCAGATCATATTCCCCAGGCTCCCCATAGAGATTCATTGATTCATATCTTAAACAGAAAAACCTTCAGAGCCCACTGTGTCCGGACCACTCTCAAGATCTAGGGTCGGAAGTGTAGCTGAGGCTGCTCCCAGGCCCTGGCATTTGAACTGGGTCTCTCGTCCTGTCAGTCAGGCTTGTTTGGAACTGAACCACTACAACCCCGGACAAGTGCCATGAAGTCAGTCCGCTGCGCTCTCTGGGCCAACGCCAGCTGCGGAAAAGTGTTTTTCTTCATTCCAGAGAATGGCCAGAAATAATTTCTATTCAATTAACACCGTCAGATCTTCAGCTGGGGGAGCTGGTGCAAATCCGTGAGCTACTAGGACAATTTATACCAGGTGAAGATCAAGGCCCAATGACCGGGAAGCTGTTCCATGCACTTAACAGGTCCTGTACTGGAATCTTTGGGAGGTGCAATTTCTAGCTCAGGACACCCAGAATTGTGAATCCCCATGTGACCCTCTTATCCTCAGCTAGAGAGAGCTTTGCTGCTGCTAAGCTACATGTCAGCTCCCTGACACACTTGCTCATCTGCCTTGTCAGCAAAGCTTGGCTGGCAAGTAACAGTGGGTACGTCTAAACTACATGGCTCCGTCGAGGGAGCCGTGTAGATTTGTTTGTTCGGCAAAGGGAAATGAAGCCACGTTTTAAATAATCGCAGCTTCATTTAAATTTAAATGGCTGCCCTGCTCTGCCGATCAGCTGTTTGTCTGCAGATCGGGGCAGTCTGGACGCTCCCCTGCCGACATGAAAGCCCTTTATTGACCTCTCCGGTAAACCTCATCCTACGAGATATAACGGGAAGGTCGATAAAGGGCTTTCAGGTCGGTGCCAGAGCGTCCAGACTAGCGCACTGAGCCGACAAACAGCTGATCAGCTGTTTGTCGGCTCAGCGTGGCAGCCATTTAAATTTAAATGAAGCCGCGAGTATTTAAATCGTGGCTTCATTTCCCTTTGCCGATCAGCCTAATCTATATGGCTCCATCGATAGAGCCATGTAGTTTAGACACACCCAGTCAGTGCACCCAATCCCTGGGTTCCCGAGACCTCTCTCAGAAGAGAGACGCTCACAGAAGTGATTAGGTTTGCTGACCCCAGTGGGTGTGGCTAGCTGAGAACGCACCCTCCAGTTTAATACCCAGCCCTCGGGAGGCCCTGAAATAAAACACGGATATGCTTCTTAACAAAGAGCAGAGCTCTCAGTGAGATAGCACAGGAATAAAAGAGACAGAAATGGGTATAAACATAACAAAACACGCTCTCTGCTGAGTAAAATGTAATTTCAGCTCATTAAAATCTGAGTCTAATCAGGTTCTTCATCTGCATTCACTTTGCAGCAACCCTTGCCTTCTAGGCTCAGGGGATCCTTCAAAGGCTCAGTGATGTTCTGCCTTGATGTCCCCCATCTACACAGCAGGGCTAAAGTCAAATGAAGCTACACTCCCTGAGCTACATCCATTGTGTAGCTTAAGTCGAATTTCGGCTTTTGGCGCTGTCTACACAGCAGGAAGTCGAAGGAAGAGCACTCTGCCTTCGACTTCCCTCACTCCTCCTGAAATGAGGGTTACAGGAGTTGGAGCAAGAAGTTCTCCAGCTCAACATTATTTCGAAAAAAGGCTTGAAGTGTAGATGTGCTCTATGTTATTTTGGAGTCACGTCAGTTATTTCAAAATAATTCTGCTGTGTAGACATAGCCTAACTGAACCGTCTCTGCTCCCTTATACAGGCAGTCCCCAACTTATGCGGATCCGACTTATGTCGGATCCGCACTTACGAACGGGGCTTTCTCGCCCCGGAGCTCGAAGGCAGCGGTCAGCCACCTCGACCTCCGGGGCGAGAAAAGCTGCTCCCGGTGCCCCTGGTCTGCTGGGGACCGTCTCCAGCAGACCAGGGGCATCGGGAGCAAAGCCACAGCCCCGGCGGGTTTGCTCGCGGTGCCCCTGGTCTGCTGGAGACAGTCCCCAGCAGACCAGGGGCACCGCGAGCAAAGCCGCAGCGGATCCCGCGCCAGAGCAAAGCCTCAGAGGCGAGGCACCCCGCCGCTGCGGCTTTGCTCCCCATGTCCCTGGTCTGCTGGGGGGGGGCACAGCTAGTGTGCCCTCCCCAGCAGACCAGGCTTTTGTTGTGGACCCTGGGGCAGAGCAGCTGGGGTGCTGCCGGTTGGTCCCGCAGCGCCGCTCTGGCCACTACTGGACCAACCCTGCAGCACCCCAGCTGCTCTGCCCCAGGCGTCCTGATTCAGCCGTTGCTGAAACTGACCAGCGCTGACTACAGGAAGCCCGAGGCACAGTTGCTCTGCCCCAGGCTTCCTGGAATCAGTGGCTGATCAGTTTCAGCAGCAGCTGAATCTGGACGCCAGTTCCGACTTACATACAGATTCAGCTTAAGAACAAACCTACAGTCCCTATCTTGTACATAACCCGGGGACTGCCTGTATTATCCAAGGGCATTTGCCTCTATTTCTATCACTAAGGGTACGTCTAGACTACATGGCTCCGTCGACAGAGCCATGTAAAATAGTTTACTCAGCATAGTCATAGAAGCGGGGATTTAAATAATCCCCACTTCATTACAATAAAAATGGCCGCCATGCTGTGCCGACGATCAGCTGATCCAGCACAGTGCGGCAGTCTAGACACGGCACGGTCGATAAGGGAAGCCTTTGTCAACTGCTCCGGTATGCATGAAACAGTACTGAACAGAACTGGTCCCAGAACTAATCGCTGTGGGACCCCCACTCCTTATGCCTCTCCAGCTAGCCTGGAAACAATTTCCCAACCAGTTTTGTGCCAACCTCCATATAGGTTGTATTCCCCTAGTTTGTTTCTGAGAAGGCCATGTGAGATAGTATCAAAAACCTTACTATAGTCAAGACATACCATCTTGACTGGTTCCTCCTACATACAAGGCTTGTTACTCTGTCAAAGAAAGCTATTAGTTTGATTTGATACAATTTGTTCTTGACAAATCCACGCTGACTATCTATTACTTATCACTTTATTATCTTCTAGGTATTTACAAATTAACTGCTCAATGGTTTGCTCCATTATCTCTCTGGTAATGAAATTAAGCTGACTGGTCTTAGCTATTTCAAAATAGAGTGTCCACACTGATTGGACGCCAGCTCACATTTAAGGCCACTTCTGGCAGGGCATCAGATCAGCAGTTACTTCCTGGACCTTCTGCTTCAGGCTATGTGAGGCTCTTGCTTAAGGGGACCCCCCGGTACAGCAGTGTCTCAGGCTTTTTCTCTTTGCCTGCTTCCTCGAGGGACAGCAGAGCCTTTTCTTCTGCCTGCTCCGGTTGCATTTGCGGATACCTCAGCTTGCCAGACATGGAGCCGGAGCTGTCTCTGGGCAGTCTTCAGCTATTGCAGCTTGTGCTGCAACTCATGCAGCAGTTTCTGCCAGCTGCAGCTCAGGCCCTGCAGAGCCCAACCCCCAGCTCCTCTGGGAGACCCTCCTCGGTGCTCTGCATGCGCGGCTCATGCAGCTGAGTCCAGCCCGCCCTGCCCTGCATACTGAGTCACCACCTCTGGTGTCTGGACACCAGTGCCGACTTGTGGGACCGGATTGTCATGGAGCAGTGGGGAGACCAGCAATGGCTCCAGAATTTCAGGATGAGGAAGGACACGTTTCTGGAGCTCTGTGAGTGGCTCACCCCTGCCCATAGGCGATGGGACACTCACATGAGACCCGCCATCCCCCTCCAGAAGCAGGTCACCATCGCCCTTTGGAAGCTTGCCATGCTGGAGAGCTACCGATCCATTGGGAACCAGTTTGGCATGGGGAGATCGATAATTGGGGCCATGCTCATGCAGGTACTTCAACTTCCTGAAGGGAGGTTCCAAAGAGGCTGGAGAGAGGCTGTTCTCAGTAGTGACAGATGGCAGAACAAGGAACAATGGTCTCAAGTTGTGGTGGGAGAGGTCCAGGTTGGATATTAGGAACAACTATTTCACTAGGAGGGTGGTGAAGCACTGGAATGGGTTACCTAGGGAAGTAGTGGAGTCTCCATCCCTAGAGGTGTTTAAGTCTCAGCTTGACAAAGCCCTGGCTGGGTTGATTTAATTGGGATTGGTCCTGCCTTGGGCAGGTGGCTGGACTTGATGGCCTTCTGAGGTCTCTTCCAGCTCTATGATTCTATGACCTTTCCCCCCCACCCCGGTCACAGCTGGCCCGGCTGTGGAGAATACAGAAAGATGGTCAGTCATTCCAGGCGGCACTGTTCCTGAAGCCTTGCACTCATCTGTGAGCCAAGAGTGACAGTTCTTGGCTCAGTTGAAGGCAACATGCTTAAAGCAAGGCCATGTGCATGCTGGCCAGTGGGCCCAGGTGTCCCCAGGTGTGGGTGCTGCCCGAGAGTGCAGGCATGTCTGTGTGCCATGTGCAGGACTGCTGAGTGTGTGTGTGTGTGTGTGTGTGTGTGTGTGTCCAACCTCCTTTTAGAGGTGGCTTGTGGTGGGAGGGTGGAGGGTGTCCAGATACCCTGTGGCAGCCTCCTGGGGTTGTATGGCCAGAAGCGGTGTGACATGCTCCCACGTCCACAGGCTGCTGCGCGATCCCTGGGCTGCAAGGGCCAATCGAGGAGAGATCAGCCCCTCCCCCCCCGCGTGTGAAGGGAATGTGATAGCACTCGCATGATGTTCTTTCCCCAGCCTCAGATGATGCCTGGGACACGTCCACAGAGAGGGATACCGGCTCCAGGGTCAGGAGGCTGCTGATGCTGGCCTTGTCCAACTCCTCCTCCTCCTCATCTCTCTCCCCTGCAAGGACAACAATGGGTGTCTTGAGCCTGGAGTCCACAGCCTGGGGGGGAGGGACTGCCGCACCCCCCCAGGATGCAGTCCTGGTTCTTGAAGTAAGGACAGGTGTGGGGTTCTGCCCCAGAATGGGAGCTGCCTTCCCTGGCTCTGGCATATGCCTGGCGCGGTCCTTCACTTTCATCCACACCTGCCCCTGTGTGCGTCTATTACCCTTGGTGGCCAGGCTCTCGGCCATCTGACCATAGACATCTGTGTCCCTGCATCTGGTATGGAGATCCCAGAGGTTGGTCTTGTCACCCCAAACCTCAAAAATGTCTAGGATCTCCACACCGGACCAGGAAGGTGCACACCCCTTTTGGGCCTGGGCAGGCTCCTGGGAAGTGTCTGACTGCTCCCTGGGAGCAGTGGAGCACTGGGTGGGAGCAGCAGATGGGCTCATTTTGGGGGAAAGTGAGGCAGGGGCAGCTGCGAGGTAGCTCAGGGCTGTCAGGGCCTCCTGCTGGCCACAAGCCCTTTCTGCTGAGGCTGCAGCTTTGAGGGCTCCAGAGGAAGCGGGGGAGAATATAGAGTTTGGCTGAGGGTGGACAGAGCGGCCAGCAGGGAACCTTGGGAAGGGCTGGAGGCCCCTTATTTCGAAATAACAGCTGCTGCCCTGTCTACATAGTGCCTATTTTGAAATAACTGTTTCAGAAGACGAGTTATTCTTTGTAGAATGAGGTTTGCAGATTTCAGAATAAGACGCCCGTTATTTCATAATTATTTTGAAATAACAGTATTGCTGTGTAGACGCTTGCATAGTTATTTTGGAATAACGGCCGTAATAGGGATCTGGAATCTCTCCACTCCTCCACGACTTTTCAATGGCTCAGATATCTCCTCAGTCAGCTCCTGGAGCATTCTAGGATCTATTTTATCAGGCCCTGTTAATAACTGTCCTTTCATTGTCCCCTGGCTGACAACGCTTGCCCCAGCCAGGTGATGTGTGATATTTTCAAACAGAACAATGCAAACAACACTCTGTCGTGCTGCATTCCACTGCAGCTAATAGGATTTCAGGGTGAGTAAGGAATAAGCTCTGCATGTAGTGCTTCACAGGGCTAAACCCAGGGGACAGCATGGTGTAACTGAGAGAGGGAAGTGGATAAAGGCATGCATGTAGCTATGGCATGAAAGGAGAAGTGGTCATTCTGTTTTGTGTAAGCTGGGCCTTTAAACATAGAAAAGTCCCCTTGGTCACTGTGAGCTTTCCTCAGTTCTGGGTGCTGAATGGGGCAGGTCAAGTCACTGTGTCGGTCTGTCTCTCCGTGTGTGGTGGGGGAGGAAGGGGTTCAGTCAGATAAGTAACGTGCAGTCGTTATCGCACTGTAAAACCCTAGGACAGACAAGGAGAGTTTCCTGTGAGGCAGCCAGGTGAGGCCAGCACTATCCCTCCGTCTGTGGCTGGCCTTGCTACTTTCCCTCCTGGTGAAAGGGACAGTGCTTGTCTCCTCTAGGGTTCTACAGTGGGGTAGTTTGCCGGAGAGTCAGCCTGTAGCTAAAGACACCTTCTTTTGGCAGTGAAAACAAAGCTTGTGTGTGTGTGTCCCTGCCTTTGTCTCTCTCATGGAGACTCTCTCTCTTGGTTGCTCTCCTGACCCTGAAATAAAAGTCACCTCGCCTGGGAAATGCAAGGCTGATCTGGGAATGGGGAACGGGATGAGGCATAAGCAAAGCTGCTCTTGGAAGGCCAGCAGTGGAGGGAAGAACGAAGAGGAGTGGGGAAGAGAGAAGATGGGGTTGGAGGTTTCCAGGGGAGGTTTGAAAAGGGACAGAGGTCTAATGCAGAAAAGGCTCGTCTAGAGGACAAGAGCTGCAGAGGGGAAGGCGCTTTCATTGCTTTTGAGCCTGCATGAAGGACAGAGAAAGGAGACAAGTAGAGAGACAAGGGCTAACAGCTCAGCTGATCCATGGGGAATTACATGCCGTCTGCAGCTTGTCCAATAGCAGAGGGAGGGAGAGGTTTGGAGAGGGCAGGCTATGGAGAGAGGAGTGAAACCAGGATTCAGAGCCCTGTATGCAAAGAAAGGGGGTGGAGAGAGTGGAAAAGGAGTCTGGCTGCAGCCATGTACCCAGAGAGAGGGAGCAGACCACTGTGATGGGTGTTCGAGGGCACTCAGACAGACAGGAAGAATAGGGGATAAGTAGGCAAAGGACTGAGGGCGGCGTACAGAAACGGCAGGTTGGGGAGGGGAGGCCCATGTAGTGGTGGAAGGGTGCATAATAGGATCACTTACATGGAGGGGGTACTTGCCTCTGGCTTGTCATTCTGGGGGCTGGCCCATTATGTGAGAATGGGGTGAAAAGCCTAAGCCACTTACAAGCTGAAGGGTTCAGGCTGCCCAGCCCTCTCCTATCCAAAGATCAGAGGAGTGTGTCCTCATTTGCTGCCCATTAATTACATCTGATCCTGCTCTAATCCCCTCTAAAACTGGTCATGAGAGCCTGCAGGTGACCGACTGACTGGAACACAACCTGCTGGCTGGGGCTGCCTGCTAGCCTGGGGAGTAGATGGGGCCAGGCTGAGGGCAGCGAAGCTGCACTGCATCTGCCTCCACGGTAGCACAGGGGATGTGGCCGGCCTTCTGCTTTCTGTGGTGGTGGAGAAAGAACCATGTGCACCACCTTCCTGGTCATCAGCACCCTGGCCATCCTGCTGCGGCGCCACTTCTTCAACAGGGTTGAACCGTACGTCTTTTCCCGTCGCGGAGCCCCAGGGCAGACAGCGGGGAGCGGGAGGGCCCCAGGCGAGGGGGCACCTGAGCTGGCTTTCTAAGAAGCGCCATCTGGGAAACATACGAGTCTGCAGCCACAAGGGACAGTGGTAATTAGCTAGGTTATGGGTAGTTTCCATTAGTGACCTCTATTGAACTGGATGTAGGGGGACTGTACCTCTCTGGCACCTGGTAGGCCTGATTTGATTCATACCAGTGTCAATCACACCACTATATACCTGGTGGGAGAGAAGGAGGAACAAGCCCCATACATACCCTGGCAGATGCATGTCCTCTATTATCTAACAAGCTTTTTCCTTCTCTGACTCAGATAATCTTGTTCTGTGATTCTTGAATCTCTTTTATAGGCCTCATTAGCAGAACTTTTATCTTGGTGGGGCAGGGTTCTGTTCTTCTAACCATGAGTCTTTCTCAGCCCTTAGGGAAACGCATACAAGAGGGGAGGTCAATTTCTTCTCCATAATGTGTATGCAAAATGCCCTGATTCAGTGTGGTTGGTAATGCAGATGGTTTCGTAAGGATATTAACCTGTGCGTGCACTTGTTTACTGTGATTGGGAAGCTGTAGCATTGCTGTGCAAACACATTCTGTGTCTTGCTTTGGAGAAATCTACACATTTCAGCTCTGTGTAGATTGGGAAGGAAATTCTACTGCCGCTAATTACAGACTTGCAGATCCGTGCTTCCATGCATGGTCCAGAAGTGCTGAGTGTGCACCCCCAAATCCCCCAGAAGGGATCTCACAGGATCAAGCCCTAACAGTGCAGACCAGCAAACTGCAGGTGCAAGATTGGGCTGCCTCTTTCAGTGCTTCTTTGTACTAATTTCTGGCAATATGGAAATGTCCCTTCCGAGCAGTGAGGGTTCTGATTTAGCGCAGGCTCTACAAGGGGGCATTATTGGCACTGAGTTGTTAATAGCTAGGGCTGAGCACCTGCCACACTTACTTACTGATTTCATGAGGAGCCCCACTCAAGTAAATGTGAGGGTTGAGGTGTAGTTGTACAGACTCCTGTAGCAGGGGTCTGTTTTGTACAGCAGGCCCTGCGTGTGTGGTGCTGAGCACTTGGAAAGTTCATTGATTTCAGTAGGGGTGTTTATTTGAGGTACAGCAACTTGGGGCCCCAGCTGCAAGCATTGTGCTGGGTGCTGTACAAACACAGTGAGAGACAGACCCTCCAAGGAGAGCGCCCTCCGTCACCCAGCAGTACAGTACACCGCCCTGTCACCTGGACTCTCCCAGAGGAGGGTTAATGGGTGTTGAGGTTTTCAGCTCTCGTTCAGCACCTGCTCCACTTTGGCGCAGATTGAAACGA
This sequence comes from Pelodiscus sinensis, assembly GCF_052426305.1. Taxonomy (NCBI): domain Eukaryota; kingdom Metazoa; phylum Chordata; order Testudines; family Trionychidae; genus Pelodiscus; species Pelodiscus sinensis. The sequence goes on from NC_143071.1 coordinate 20,768,107, forward strand.
CTCAGCGCTAATGGCACAGTGCTCGCAGTGGAGCAGTATGAAAGCCCCCAAGAGCCTTTGCTGCACTCCAATGGGCCGAGGGGGAGCTAGGGAGCCTCTGCTGAGAGCGCAGCTGTTCTCTTCAAACAGCCTCAGCTTGAAGAGGTTTCTTTCAAAGACGCAGAAATCTATTTACCGGCGGAGACTGGAGACATCTGAAAGCAGGTCGATGAAATTGGCATTTAAAGAGCCAGCTTCCGTGTCTGATTCCTAGCAGGGTCTGGATGGTCCAAGCTGCCTCCTGGACTGCCTGGAGCAGACACAGGATTACAGGCTAATTGATTGCCCGTGAAATCCTGTTTTGAATAAAAGCCTCGTGCTTGCTCTGTGCTGTCCATCAGGAAGAGCACTGCCCTTGCCCAGAGGGAGGCAGGACTGAGGAACAGGCTGACATCCACACACTGAGTTGAAAAGGGACTGATACTGCCTGGTAACAACAGCGTGAAGCTGGGCACCATGGTCCAGTGGGCACTCCAGTTCGTACCCGTGGTCCAGGCCAGCATGGCTACCTCCCATAGCCAGCTGTGCCGCTTTAGCCTTACAGCTGTTACTCAAGCTAATGTTCACCTAGCTAGATCACAGCTAGCTGGGGCATGTCCACACAGGCAGTAATCACACCTTCCAGCTGCACTGTAGATGGTGTCAGAGAGCATGTTCCACCACAGTGATGTCACTACTACTGTAGGTCTGAGTGTGAAACTCCCATTCTTGGCACAAGTATTCTTTGAGGGGAGCCAGAATGCCAGTGCTTTAGTAGCCAAGGGGGACAAAGCAATTACAATTTATTGCTGACCTGCAGTTACAATTTATTTATTATTCTCTGCATCTATACGTGTACAAGGAATGTTATGACATGGTCCCTGCTCTTAGCTTACAGTCTACATCAGCTCATGGATCGTAACACCAGGCATGGGATGGGAAATAGATAGAAATGGGGGCTGGGATGCTAGCAAGAAGCTGAGCTCTGGGTGAGAGACTGAAGTCTGAACTTGCTTCCAGGGAAGGGGTGAGGGGGCATGTGTGATGTGGTCAAAGGAGATTTATAGATTTTGAGGCCATTGTGATAATTGAGTCTGACTTTCTACCTACCTGAGCCCAGGAAACTTCACCCAGTAATTTCTGCATCAAGATCATAACTTCAGCTGGCATGAAAGCCGGGTCTCCTGAGTCTTGCTCCAGGTTTCAGTGACTAAGCCCCAGCGAGTCAGTCACGGGGCTAGCCTGAAGCAGAGGAAGGACTAGAGTTCAGGGATTTCAGCTCCGTGCAGAGCCACAAGACCACCCACCGGCAAAATGTGTGCCACCTCCCCCGTAGTGGTTAGTCATTACACACCTCAGGATGAAGATGTTCCCATCTGAAAACTAAGCCCAGAGTCAAGCACAGCTCTCCTCAGCTTAACGGTGCCTGAAGAAAAGCCACTCTGTGACACGAGGGCCTTCTTCTGTCTCCACCTATGCACCAAAAATCAGACTGAGTGTTAGGAGGAAGGATGAGCACAGACACAAACGAGCAGCCCAGTGAGGATAAGGTTGTGTATGATTCTCTGCACATTGTGGGCTCGTCTACACTGGCCCCTTTTCCGGAAGGGGCATGTTAATTTCAGCTATCGTAGTAGGGAAATCCGCGGGGGATTTAAATATCCCCCGCGGCATTTAAATAAAAATGTCCGCCGCTTTTTTCCGGCTTTTAGAAAAGCCGGAAAAGAGCGTCTACACTGGCCCCGATCCTCCGGAAAAAGCGCCCTTTTCCGGAGGCTCTTATTCCTACATTGAATAAGGGTGCTTTTTCCGGAGGATCGGGGCCAGTGTAGACGCTCTTTTCCGGCTTTTCTAAAAGCCGGAAAAAAGCGGCGGACATTTTTATTTAAATGCCGCGGGGGATATTTAAATCCCCCGCGGATTTCCCTACTACGATAGCTGAAATTAACATGCCCCTTCCGGAAAAGGGGCCAGTGTAGACGTAGCCTGTTTGTGTGACAATGGTTGATGGCAGGGATCAGGCCTTGGGCTTCTGATGCCTTCAACAGACAGTCATCTGAGTGGAGAGGAGAATGTTCCTCCATCTTGGCATGACCCCTACTTCTGCTCCTCTTTGGGTCCCTCCTGCCTCCAGGTCTCAACCACCAGAGGCTTGGTGGTCCCCAGTGAGTTTGCCCTAGGGGATAAAATGTACACATGAGATTTCTGTGCATTGGAAATTAAAAGCAAATTGAAATTCTAAGCTTAACTCGACTAATCTTTCCCTGGAAAGAAAGGGGACCAGAAATGTGATTTCCTGGGCTTTAAAGCTTTTCTATAAAAGTTATATTATTCTTAGTTTTAGCCAATAATTGATAGAGATTATAAACTGTATGTCACACGATAGTTCTATTTTGACTTTCTCACACCCCCTCTTTGTTTCCCATTAGATAGTGTTGCCTTTTCAGTAATATCTGTTAGATATTAATAATACATTGTTTTATGTAAACGGATATGTTGCTGAAGGAAAAATATAGGATAGTACACTAGCCCTTTAAGGCTGGCTACCTGCCCAACAAGGTCCTAGTCCCAATTTGGAACAGGGGAATTCTGAGAATTGTACTTCCCAGAATGGAAACAGTAGGCCTGTGTAATAGTGCATTTCATATTCTTTATGGAAATATGCTTATGAATATATGTAACAGGAAAAAGTTTATGCAAAATACACCATGTAAAGTATCATTTGAAAAGTTGTAATCTGCTGAATGTGTACATTCTATTTGTATGCATGAACCATTTCTGTATCTGAAATTAGGACTGTAGATTTATCAGCAGTGTGTTCATGTTGAGAAAAGCCCATTACCTGCCCATCAGGAACAACAGTGAAGAAGCCAGACACAGAGCTAATAGGCATTAGCTAGAGACAACTGAGTGAGGGAGAACAGTCTTCCTGTGTGCTACTCTGCTACTGACTGATGAACTCTAGGGTGCTACAAAGACATGTGACCATGTCACCTGTTGCTGGAATCTATCCTGAATTTTGAACTTTCCCACAGGTGGGGGACCAAACAAAGGCTTCCTGCCTAGGGAAATTCTATATAAGTATGCTGACCACATGTCGCGATTTTTCGGGACTGTCCCAAATTTAAATACTCTGTCCCGGTGCCCCATCAAGTAGTGAAATGTCCCGGAAAGCCCCACCAGACATTTCACTACTTGAGGGGGACACTGGCATGGTGCAGCAGCCTCTTCCTCTCCCCGCCAGCAGGGTGCTTAGGGCAGCCAGGCCAGCTTCCAGTGATGTACAGCGCCTCCTCTCTCCGTCCCCTCCCTCCCCCCACCATGTGGGGTCCTGGTCGGGCAGCCATGCCTCTTTCTCCTCTGGGCTGCCTTGAAGCCCCGGGAGGAGACACGTGAAGCCCAGCTGAGGGACTGCGGGACAGGGCACGCTTGGGCTCAGCAGGTGCTGGGACTGGAGTGGAGGCCCCTGTGGTGCTATTTTTAGTGCCACAATCTGGGTCCCCACGGGCAGCCCCAGCTCCAGTTGGAGTCAAACTGCAGCCACGCGAGGTGCGTTCCAGCCAGGGCAACCTCACTGGGATGGGCCTCGTGCAGCTACTGCTTGACTCCAACTGGAGTTGGGGCCACTCGCGGTACTATTTTTAGTGCCGCAGTGCGAGTACTCACAGGCAGCCCTGGCTCCAGTTGGAGTCAAGTGGCAGCCACACGAGGCATGTTCCAGCTGGGGCGGCCTCACCGGGACAGGCCTCATGTAGTTGCTTTTTGACTCCAGCTGGAGCCAGGACTGCCTGCGAGGACCTGGACTGTGGCACTAAAAATAGCACCATGGGCAGCCTCCGCTCCAGTCCCAGCAAGCAGTCCTGCCCTGGGAGCAGCTGGGACCAGGGTTGTGGGGACTTCTGGGGCCAGACGGCAGGCTCCAATCCCTGCAAACTGGAAAGCAGAAGGTGAGGGGAAGGGGGAGAGCTAAGGGGAAGGGGGTGAGGAGAGGAAGGGGCTTGTGCTGAGGAGAGGGGGCACAGGGAAGGAGAAGAAAGGGGAAGGCACCAAGGGGCAGGGTGGAGGAGAGACAAATGCCAGGGTATCAAGAGGAGACGATGAGGAAAAAGGCAGAAGGGGGTGAGGGGAGGGAAGGTGTCGGTGGAAGTGGGGGAAGGGAGGAGATAGGGTGATTCTGGGAGAGGAAAGGGGATGGATAATGGGGGGAAGAGGGAGGAAGATGAGAGGGTAGGAGTGGGTGCTGGGAGAAGTGGGGTTGAAAGGAGGAGTGGGCTTGAGGAAGGCAGGGGATGGAGCAAGTTGTGTAAATGCACAAAGGGGCATGAAGAGAACTGAGGCAGAGGGTGGTGAGGGGGAGGGCACCAGGAGAAAGAGGGCAAGGGGGGTAAGGGCAGTGAGGGAAGGAGGCACCAGGAGAGTGCAGGGGTAAGGGAAGGTGCAGGTGCCAGGAAACTGTAGGGGTGAAGCAGAAGGGCAGACACCTGCAGGGGAGGACGGACACCAGAGGAGAGAGGCAGGGCAGGTGGGTAGAAGGAGGTTTTAGGAAAGGGGTTGGGGAGGGGTAGCTACAGATTATCAGAGTGGAGCTAGAGGAGGAGTGGACATGGGGAAGAGAATGGCTGGTGAGGGGGGGGGAGGGCAGATTGCCAAAGGTCTGAGGGGAGTGAGAAAGGCAGGAGCCAGGAAAGTCGAGGAGGGCGAGGGATGGGGGGCAGCAGGCACCGGGGGAGCAGATGGGGTGAGGAGACGGTGCAAGATATGGCAGCAAAGGGAAAAAGGAGAGGTTTATAAGATATTTATTTATAACTTGGGTGCCACAGTTGCACATCTGAACAAGCCACATGAACTCAGTACTGGTGCACAAGACAAAATTCACTCTGTTCATAGGAGGAAAATCTTAGAGGGAGCACTTCTCCCAGCCTCTCCCCCTGAGTTAATGCAATGCAAATTGGGTTAATGCAATTGCAGGATAGCTGCATGGGGGGAGGAGTCCTGTGGGGCCAAACTCATCCCTATTGGCAGGAGGATGATGGGAGGAGTTCTTAGAAGGGTCACACAACACCCTTTATTTGTGTCCATCTTGACCCTGGGAGCGCTAACTCCAGGGGTGGGACTTCTTGTGGCAGGGGACATGGCTAACTGGGGCCAGGGGTGTAGCTAATGTGTCCCTAATTTTGGTTTAGAAAATATGGTCACCATATATATATGGTGAGGGATGTAAACAATGATGGTCATAAGCTAGTTTTACAGGTGACCTCCCCACCCCAAGAGGAAACCTGAAAACACTGGAAAGGAAAGGATTGTTATGACAGGGGTGGCAGAGAACTGTTGGACCCAAGTCAGAAAGGACATCTCTGGCCTGAGAAGGACTCTGCCTGAAATAAGAACTAGGGTGAGAAATTATTATTTGCAGCAAGTTTTCTCAATTTATTAGGCTTAGCTGAGATGTTTTTAATTGTTTAGTAACCTACATTGCTCTGTCTGCTAGCTCTTTATGACCACTTAAATCCTACTTTTTATACTTAATACAATCACTTCTGCTTATTAATAAACCCACTGTAAATCATTGTCACCTCTGGGGGTGGGCTGCTGTGCATCCCTCTCTTTATATAAGGAAGTGGGCAGGCAATATGAGCTTGCCCTGTATAAAACTTGGTACAGAGTAAGACGGATTTATCTGGGGTTCTGCTCCCATTGGAGCTGTGCACTTAGGTGCTTTGGCAAGTCGCTTTCACTGAGCCTTCCCAGGGCTCAGCTTATCTCAGGGTCTGTGTTCTCTGCTGTGAGCTGGGACCCCCTCTTCGTGCCAGTATTGGAAAGGGCCGCAGGGCTTGGCCCAGCAGAACAATGCTCAGCAGAACAATCAGCATTAGCAGAAATGCACAGACAGCGACGGGGCTGTTCATTTCTGGATAACTTTACACCTTCTTACGTTATCAAGACCAACAATGCATTTCAAAACAATGGTGAATGCAAATGGAACAACTAAGTCAAACCCCTCCATTCCCTAGGATGTCTGACAAGCAGCAACATCCCCCCACTTTCTCTCTTGCATCTATTCACTTTGCTCTACATGCATTTGCTGTTATTGCCATATTTTACTCCATTTTCCGCAGGGCCAACTCAGTGTCAGCCTGTGATTAAGGATAACCGTTCTAGTGTAAGTGTCTGTGAACAAACAGAAGTTGTGATGAGACATCGATTGCAATGAATGCTCTGTCCAGCAGCTGTTATTTAATTAATCTAGAGAAAAATCTGTGCAGAAGGCCATTTGGAGAGCTGGTTAGGAGAGTGCTGTCTCTCAAACTGGATCAATGTTTGTTTAACTCTCTTTTGTTTGGATATTTTTAACCAATGCTTACTGACAGCCTGGCAAGTGAATATCGAATATATTAACAAAGACGTAAGCCTAGGGTTGCCAACTTGGTAATATTTAAAAATTTGTTGCTACAATGAGAGGGCCAAGATGTCTTCTGCCCTGGCTCGTCCCCGTTGGGGCATTGCGCCACCTCGCACCACCCCATCTACTCCCTCGAGCCCCTCCCCTAGGCATGTCTACACTACAGCTTTATTTCAAAATAACAAGGTGAGCGTCCACCCAGCTAGCCCATTGGGCTTCTTATTTCGAAATAATAAACCCTCATTTTGTGAGGAACAATGCTTATTTCGAAATAGGGGTAGTGTGGACGTCCCACTGCTGCTATTTCAAAATAACTCCTCCCCAGCGCCATTCAGAGTAATTACTCCCCAGTGCTTCTTGGGGCTCCAAATCGAGGTAGCGCATCCACATTGGGGGAACCTGCCTCAGACTAATTTTGAGGCTTCCCTGTAGTATGGATGTGCTATTTCAAAATAGTTATTTCGGGAGTTATTATTCCAAAATAACTTATTTTGAAATACCCTTGTAGTGTAGACATACCTCATCCCATTCACTCTTCTTCCCTCTCCTCCACTGCTCACTGATTTCCTCTCTTATTCCCCACCACCCAGGTCAGGTGGGACTTGCCTGCAAAACCAAGACTGTGAGCTGCAGCTGCCCATAAAGGTAGGAGGCAGCTGAGCAGAGATTGGAGCAGGTGATGATCCGGTAACTCCCCACCCCCCCTGCTCACTGTAACTGGATTTTAGCTGTCCCATCAGTAGACAATGTCAGGCCTCCTTTACAACCAGACTTTCTGCTCAAAAACCCAGCACCTGGCCACCCTAATCACCTCAACTTAATATTAATAATTCTTAATATATCTTGGACTGCAAAAGAAGAGGCTTTTTGATGATCAAACCATGGTGACAGTAAGGCTAAACTCTTACATCTATCCCAATACTATATACACAATGGACTGAATCAAAACCAGCTTTCTTTGCTCTTCAATGCAGATAAATCTTCTGTTTGTAAAATGTAAATTAATTCATCATTCACAATCAAAAACCTTAGGATTGCCTAGTAACTCACTGATCTTCTACTACTTTGGTTTCTTTTTTTGAATTTGATTGAATTACCAAAGTACTGACAGCTGTTGAAAGCAGTGATAACCCTAGCCATTCCCCTCTCCGGGCTTCCGAATGCCTCTTGTTTGCTGTGCCCGATGGATTCTCAGGTCTCCGGGGCAAGGACTGTTGTGTGTTGTGTCTTGAATGGAGCTCAACCCTCTGTCAACACTTAACTAATAAGACCCAGATTTTCAAAAGGGCTTGGTTTGTAACAGGCAGCCAGATTTTTCCAAAGAGGACGTTGGCTGCTGAGCACTACAGAAAGTCTGGCTCTGTTTAGCTGTCTAAATGAAAGCTGGTTCCCTCTGAAATTTTGTTCCCAGTTATGGGTGTTCAGCAACTGAAAATCTGGCCCATAACAGATAAGTATTTATCCCGCTCCCCTCTCAGGTGGAATGAGAATGAGGCTGAAATGGTTAGAGCCCCCAAACTGTTTTCAGGACTATTCTTTATCCCTTCATTGTTTGCATTTCAGTTGCACCTAAAAGCCCTGACCAAGATCAGGGCCCCATTGGTACTAACCCTTCTACAGGTGCCAGTGAATGATGGGCTTTGCCCTGGAGCAGTGAGGGGCCACCGAGGCTAGTGAGTGGGCTGAGTGGCCCTCCTTCTTCTCAGTGGGATGCAAGATGGTTGTAACGAAGACGATCTCCTGGGATAGGGCAGTTTTGCTAATTGCGCTTGTGTACCTAGAATTTGTGGGGTGTGCCGATCGAACCCAGCAGCAGCACTTTGATTGGATGCAGAGGGAGCGCACGGCTCTCACAATGGTGTGCAATCAGCATGCACTTCACTTCACATGCCCTGGCTGTGTGTGTCACTTTTGTAAGTAGGAAAATAACTACAGACAAAAACCAGCAGAATCTGCCAATCCTGCACATGTGCACCGATAAACAAAATGTCTCGTGGGCCACACATAGAACCCCAGTGGGCCTCAGGTTGCCCACCACTGCCCGAGGGAATTTACAAACCAAATACACAAACTTTTTAAAAAAAAAAAATCTGACTGTAGAACCACAGACTTCGGCAAAGGGACTGGGGGACCAGTGTGGCCCTGGGAACTACTCTTATCCCTTGTTTCAATGAGCCAGTGTCCCTTTAACAAATAGCGTGCATGTTGCAAAATGAAATCCTTAACTGTGAAGCAGACTTGGGTCTTGCAGCATGTTGATTGCTGGCTGTGGCAGAACCTGGCAGAGCACAAATAAAAATCAGGGGTGAAACAAAGGTTAACGGAACTGTTTCAAATTCTTAACGGTCTGTGTTTGGGGCTGGGGGATTCTGGATTAGCCCAGGCTGGCTTAGCCTCCCCACAGGAGGCAAAGCTGTTGATCACAACCGATGTGAAAGAGTCTGTACCTTAAGAAAATAGAGGTAGGTTTGTTTGTTTTTAAAAGGCACCTCTCAAACTTTAATTTCTTAACTTACCTTCCTCACAGGCAAACCTGCTCCTAACACTCTGAATTCAGGAACTCCTAAGGTCTAATTCTGGATTTTTTGCTGGCTCCTTATGCCTTCATTTTCAAATCCAGCCAACCTAAAACATTATAGTCTCTGTGCCTCAGTTTCCCCAGCTAAATAATGAAGGTGGCACTACTGACCTTCTTCTCCAGAGCTGGACTGAGATTAATATTGTAGTGCTTGTATTGCACTCTGAAGAGAATAAGTGCTAAGCATTTTACATGCCTGACCAAAATGTATTGCAGGATATCACTAGATTGCTTTTGTCTTGGGTTATGCAGGACCAAATTAAGATGTGGTTAGGTACTGTCTACTACCCTGCTCCATCACTTGTCCCTATGCACTCTGATTTGTATGGTGTGAGGAATGGCCCCTATTCAAAGAGGAAGGCCCTGTACCCTAACCCTACTGTCCTGCTAAATATACACACTGATGCTTTCAAACACACCAAATGGTGTGAGATGCCCAACTCCCATTGAATTTCAGTGGGAGTCCAACTCCTTTGAGCTTTCTTCAAAAATTCCAGGCCCAAAGCCCCAGTGAGCGATGAGCGAGATAAAGGTGAGGAGCTAAGTGTTGGGAGACGATGGCGGGATGGGGATTATGAAACACTGCCTTCTGGGCCAAAAAAAAAGTGTTTTTTCACCCTAAACTTCATATTTTGCTTCAGAAATGCTGCTGCAGCCCCTCATAAGATCATGTCTCTCTGCGCTGGGCTTTCTGACTGGTCCTCCTGTGCTGCATCAGGCCTCCTCTCTTGACAAGAGTCATAGGAAACCCTGGCCATGGGTCACCAGAGGAAACTCATCCCATAGGGAACGACAGGGCATGGCAGGGGGCCTCCAAAGCCCAGCTCCCAGGAGGCATTGCAGTGGCATTTCCAAACTGAAATTCGGGAGTTGGGGTTTTCACTGAGAAGCTGAGATGTCCCATGGCAAACAGACACTTTTCACACACAATATATTTAGTCCAAACCCCCGTTTTCTGTCCAAAAGTCCCAACCCCCAGAAAGCTTTGGCTTGCTCTGGGCTGGAGGGAAGAGAGAGGGAATGCTGGTTGCCATCCTATTCCCTGGCACTGTCCCAGGAGGGTGTACATGTGGGTTCACATGGTTCTTTTCCCTCTTTCAGACACCCTGAGGCAGCTGAGGAGACCAGGCAGGAGGCTGGCACCAACTCCGTCACAAGGTAACATTGTGTGATGTAGTGTCAGTACCTTGCTGGTTGCTGTGCTTGGGCTCTGGGCTGTGGATGACCCCTACTGGCCTCTGTCTGTAAGCACTGCCCAGTGGGGGGCATCTTGAGGGCCCCCATGACAGTGACCGAACCGGTTCTACCAGTTAAGGGAAGGGATGGAACAAAAGAAGTGAGTGTTGGGGGAAGGGGCAGTCTTGGGTTGGAACCATGAAGGAAACACACTAAGGAGGGGGCTGGAATCTAGAGGCCCAGGGACCCCATCTCAAGGGGTCTGAGGCATCCTGGCCCAGACTCCTGTAGCCACATCACGTCTATGCTGTGCTGTAACCTGGAGAAGCAATAAACCCTCTCTGTTCTACTGGCTGGTGGAGTCTGTTCTTGCTGCTACGGGCTGCAGGATCGGAGGAAACCCGACTTGTCTTCACACATTGCTTCAAAATAAAAGCCAGCCATGGTGGCTGGTGTGGGAAGGCCGTGTGGGTGTGAGAGACTGCAGAGCCCAGAGCTGGGAAAATCTTGGAAGCAGAACTCTAGCCTGGCACAGCGTGTGATCATTTCTCTGTTTTTCACTGTCTTTTCATGGACAGATCTGAGTATTTATAGGAGGGTTGTGCAAAATAGGGACAGGGATTTTTTTCTCCTGTGGAAATTTTCACGACCATGTTTCCAATTTCGTGCCCATAAAATGTAACTATTTGGGGGAGTTTCATGAAATGAGGCTTTCACAAGGGGAAAAGAGATGCTAGAGATCCAGTAACCCCAGACTGAGCCTGTGGCTGCTTCTTCAAGTGAGCATTGAGGAAAAGCAGCACGTTTCTTTCAGTTCCCAGCCAAAGTCCTTTCTCTGTGGACTCCTAGTCATAATCTGGGCCCTCCAGGAGCTCTGCCTGCTTCTGCCATTTGACTGTGGAACTGCCTTGGCTTCCAAGATGGGAAGGAACGGAACTAGTATAGCTTGGCAGCAGGACACTTAGGCTATCTCTAGACTACAGAGTTTTTCCAGGATACCAACAGTATCCTGGAAAAGCTCTGCCATGTCTAGGGAACGCATCTGCTTTTTCTGAAAAAGCAGGCATGTAATTTCGGCATTCCTGTATTCCTCTTGGTGAGAGGAATAAGGGATTTTCCGAAAGAGGAGGTTTTTCTGAAATTTGGCCCATCTAGACAGGCCAAATTTTGGAAAAGGCTCTTCTGAAAAGGAAGTGTAAAAAGATACTCAAATTGCGGTTTGCAATTTGTGTATCTTTTTCCGATAAAACCCTGCACAATGGATGGCAAGGCAAGTGCGCATGAGGGAGGAAGATTTGTATCGGACATTGAAGATGACCCCCAGTTTTATGTTTTGTGCAGGGAAAGCAGAAAGTGAGCTCCAGTCCCTGCAGGAGGCTGTCCTCCCACAGCTGTGATGAAAGGATCAGGAAAGGAACAGTAAGAACCTCACTGTATACAACTGGCAGAAGACTCCTACCCTCTCGCTTAGAGGGAGGGGAGATGGTGGCCGGGGAACACCAGGGTTGTATGTGGGGGATGATGTCTAGGTGCTGGGAACACAGTATGTGCACTCGGATCCCCAGCTCACTTTCACAGCTGGCTTGATTACGACAATGGACTCTCAGTAAATCGTGGCAGTATCCAGGGATTTCCCACGTGTTCAGTGTATATGGTGGGAACAATGGTCTCCAAGCTTCTGTGTGCTTGGATCCACGCCTACCTTGGGACACGTCTGCTGCTTATTAAATAAAGGTCTTCTCATTTTGTTTTTTCCCTCAGTATCTCTGGCTCTTCCCTCCTCACCCTGATTGCAAGTGCGGATTGTGTCAAAGCCTCAGCTTGTCTGGGAGCAGTACTTCTCTTCCTACCAGGCATGCTCCAAGCAGCAATGGGTGGAAGATATTGGCCAAGACAACTAGCTACACTTCTGACAAACCCCATGCAACCAAGGACTCTTATTGTGACTGCTGGAGTGGAAAGAGGTTACCAAGCCTTTAATGTATAGCGCGTACAAGATAACTGACCACCTCACAGAGGTCATCTCGCCAATGCCATCCAGAATCCATGACACAGCTTCAGGGACTGAGGTAACCAGGAAGTGGTCAGTCACAATTCACCAGGGATAGAGTCAAGTCCTGCTCCTAGTGATCAGGCATTCATACCCTGGGGAGGGTTTCCTTTTATATACGTATGTTAATAAAAGATCACTTTGAAGACCAACTTACTCTAGCCAATAGCATTAAAGCCGCATTTGCTTCCATGAAATGCCAATTTCTTGGCGGTGTTATTTTTCTGTTAGCAGCAGTGATAATCCCTTTCAGCATTCAAGACTCTAGTTATTATGGTAGGGAAATATTCTGCACCAAAAACTTTAGGGCTGAGAACAGCTAGCTAAAAATTGGGAAATGATTGAGCTTGAACAAAATGGCTTGGATTTTGGTTTCCAATGAAAAACGAGTTTCTTTTTTAGGATAACACAGTGTTTCCCAATGGGTGCTCTGGGGAACCCTGGGGTTCCACAAAGCAAAACTAGGGGTTCTGCGAGGAGCCTGCACTCCCCCACCCCCTCTGAAAGAAAGAGAGAGAGAACCAGCTTGCCAGTAGAGGCATGGGTAGCGAGTTGTATGGGCTCGTGCCCATGCTCCACCAATATTTGGCTCTGGCCCCACCCCCGCGAGTCCTCCCACTCCGGCCCCAGAGCATCTCTCCCCCAGCCCCGTCCCTGGCCCTTCCCTGCCATGCGCAACCTTCACTGAGCTCCCCCTTGCCGGCTGCTGCTGCCCTGCGCGGCATGCTCAAACCAGTGGGTGGGGAGATGCCTGGGTATGACATAACGTCACGGCCCGGGATTTTAAAACTGCTGGACCCTGCGTTGCGCCGTGTGGCTGAGTTGCAGGTTCGGAGTCCGGGGATGGAGAGTAGACTTCAGCCCCGCAAAGTGGAAGGCAGAAGGTAGGGGAAAGGGAAGGGCTGGGAGAGGAAGGGGCTTGTGCGGAGGGGCAAGGGAAAGGGGGAAGAGAGGGGAAGGCACCAAAGGAACAGGGTAGAGGAGAGACTCTATCGGGGGCCAAGTGCAGACAATGAGGAAAAAGGCAGGAGGGGAGGTGTCAGTGGAAGGGGAACAGGGTGATGCTGGGAGGGGAGAGGGTAAGGGCATTGGAGGCTAGAGGGGGGAGAGGGAGGTGCTGGGAGAAGGCTTGAAAGAAGGGTAAAGGTGGTGGAGTTGCATTGTATATCAAAGATGAGGTAGATTGTAAAGAAATAAAAAGTGATGGAATGGAGAAGACAGAGTCTGTTTGGGCAAAAATCACATTGGGAAAGAAAACTATCAGATCCTCCCCTGGGATAGTGCTTGGGGTGTGTTACAGACAACCAGGATCCAATTTGGATATGGATAGAGACCTCTTTAATGTTTTTAATGCAGTAAATACTCATGGAAACTGCGTGATCATGGGAGATTTCAACTTTCCAGATATAGACTGGAGAACAAGTGCTAGTAATAGTAATAGGGCTCAGATTTTCCTAGATGTGATAGCTGATGAATTCCTTCATCAAGTAGTTGCTGAACCAACAAGGGGGGATGCTATTTTAGATTTGGTTTTGGTGAGTAGCGAGGACCTCATAGATGAAATGGTTGTAGGGGACAACCTTGGCTCGAGTGATCATGAGCTAATTCAGTTCAAATTAAATGGAAGGATAAACAAAAATAAATCTGAGACTAGGGTTTTTGATTTCAAAGGGGCTAACTTTAATAAATTAAGGAAATTAGTTAGGGAAGTTGATTGGACTAAAGAAATTATGGATCTTGAGGTGGAGGAGGCCTGAAATTACTTTAAGTTAAAGTTGCAGAAGCTGTCAGAAGCCTGTATCCCAAGAAAAGGGAAAAAATTTATAGGCAGGTGTGTTAGACCAAGCTGGATGAGCAAGCATCTCAGAGAGGTGATTAAGAAAAAGCAGAAAGCATATAAGGAGTGGAAAATGGGAGGGATCAGTAAAGAAAGCTACCTTATTGAGGTTAGAGCATGTAGGGACAAAGTGAGAAAGGCTAAAAGTCAGGTAGAGTTGGACCTTGCAAAGGGAATTAAAACCAATATTAAAAGATTTTATAGTCATATAAATAGGAAAAAAAAAGAAGTAGGACTGCTAATTACTAAGGATGGAGTGGAGGTTAAGGATAATCTAGGAATGGCCCAATATCTAAACAAATACTTTGCTTCAGTCTTTAATGAGGCTAATGAAGAGCTTAGGGATAATGGTAACATAACAAATGGGACTAAGGATGTGGAGGTAGATATTACCATATCCGAGGTAAAAGACAAACTTGAACAGCTTAATGGGAGTAAATCGGGGGGGCCCAGATAATCTTCATCCAAGAATATTAAAGGAACTGGCACAGGAACTTGCAAGTCCATTAGCAAAATTTTTTAATAAATCTCTAAACTCAGGGGTTGTACCATTTGATTGGAGAATTGCTAATATAGTTCCTATTTTTAAGAAAGGGGAAAAAAGCGACCCGGGTAACTATAGGCCTGTTAGTTTGACATCTGTAGTATGCAAGATCTTGGAAAAAATTTTGAAGGAGAAAGTAGTTAGAGACATTGAGGCTAATGGCAATTGGGACAAATTACAACATGCTTTTACAAAAGGTAGATCGTGCCAAACCAACCTGATCTCCTTTTTTGAGAAAGTAACAGATTTTTTAGATAAAGGAAATGCAGTAGATCTAATCTACCTCGACTTTAGTAAGGCATTTGATACAGTACCACATGGGGAATTATTGGTTAAATTGGAAAAGATAGGGATTAATATGAAAGTTGAGAGGTGGATAAGCAACTGGTTAAAGTTATAAAGCGGGTTATATTGAAAGGTGAACTGTCAGGTTGGAGGAAGGTTACTAGCGGAGTTCCTCAGGGATCAGTTTTGGGGCCAATTTTATTTAATCTTTTTATCACTGACCTTGGCACCAAAAGTGGAAGTGTCCTGATAAAATTTGCAGATGACACAAAGTTGGGAGCTATTGCCAATTCAGAAAAGGATCGGGATATCATACAGGAAGATCTGGATGATCTTGTAAATTGCAGTGATAGCAATAGGATGAAATTTAATAGTGAGAAGTGTAAGGTTATGCATTTAGGGATTAATAACAAGAATTTTAGTTATAAGCTGGGGACACATGAGTTGGAAGTAACGGAGGAGGAGAAGGACCTTGGAGTCCTGGTTGATTATAGGATGACTATGAGCCGCCATTGTGACATGGCTGTGAAAAAGGCTAATACGGTATTGGGATGTATTAGGCGAAGTATTTCCAGTAGAGATAAGGAGGTGTTAGTGCCATTATACAAGGCATTGGTGAGACCCCATTTGGAATACTGTGTGCAGTTCTGATCTCCCATGTTTAAGAAGGATGAATTCAAACTGGAACAGGTACAAAGAAGGGCCACTAGGATGATCCGAGGAATGGAAAACCTGTCTTATGAAAGGAGACTGAAGGAGCTTGGCTTGTTTACCTTAACCAAAAGAAGGCTGACGGGGGACATGATTGCACTCTTTAAATATATTAGAGGGATAAATACCAGGGAGGGAGAGGAATTATTTAAGCTTAATACCAATGTGGACACAAGAACAAATGGATATAAGCTGGTTAGTAGGAAGTTTAGACTTGAGATTAGACGAAGGTTTCTAACCATTAGAGGAGTGAAGTTCTGGAACGGCCTTCCAAGGGAAGTAGTGGGGGCAAAAGATCTATCTGGTTTCAAGATTAAACTAGATGGGTTTATGAAGGGGATGGTTTGATGAGATAACATGATCTTGGTAACTAATTGACCATTCATTATCAGTGGGAAATAGGTCAATGGAGAGATGATAGAAGTTACTATAGAGAACTTTCTGGGTGTCTGGCTGGTGAGTCTTGCCCACATGCTCAGGGTTTAGCTGATCGCCATATTTGGTGTCGGGAAGGAATTTTCCTCCAGGGTAGATTGGCAGAGGCCCTGGAGGTTTTTCACCTTCCTCTGTAGCATGGGGTACAGATCACAGCTGGAGGATTCTCTGCATCTTGGAGTCTTCAAAGTATTTGAAGGCTTCAATATCTGAGATATAGGTGAGAGGATTATTCTAGGAGGGGTGGGTGAGATTCTGTGGCCTGCACTGTGCAGGGGGTCAGACTAGATGATCATAATGGTCCCTTCTGACCTTAAAGTCTATGAGACTATGAGTCTATGTAAGGGGTGGGCATGAGGAAGGCCGGGATGGAGCAAGTCATGTGTGAGGGCACAGAGGGGCATGAGGGGAACGGGAGCAGAGGGTGGTGAGGGGGTGGGCATCAGGGAAAAAGAGGGCAAAGGCGGTAGGGGCAGTGAGGGAAGGGGGAAGCACCAGGAGGGTGCAGGAGTAAGAGAAGGTGCAAGTGCCAGGGGATTCTGGGGGTGAAGCAGAAGGGCAGACACCTGCAGGGGAGGGACCAGCACCAGAGGAGAGACACAGGGCAGGTTTGTACAGGGAGGTGTTAGAAGAGGGGATGAAGCGGGGTAGCTCACGTGGTCAGAGTGGGCACAGGGAGGAGAGAAGGGCTGGTGGAGGGGGGCAGGTCACAGGAGGGCTAAGGGCAGTGAGAAGGGCAGGAGTCAGGACAGTGGAGGAGGGTGAGGAGTTGGGGGGCAGCAGGCACCTGGGGAGCTCATGGAACAAGGGGAGGAGACATGGCAGCAGAGAGAAAAGGTAAAGGTTTAAAAATATTTATTAATGACTTGGGTACCACAGTGGCACATTCAAACAAGCCACATGAACTCAGTACTTGCGAGCTGTGCTTTTGAACAAGAGCATCTATGGATGCTCTCTTGCCCAAGAAAGTGTCGATGGCCATTTTAGCCATAGGGCTTTCTTGCGCAAGAAATTCATGTTGCCTGGCCACACTGGCCTCTTGCGCAAGAACAGTTGCGCAAAAGGGCTTATTCCTGAGTGGGAGCATCATAGTTCTTGCTCAAGAAGCCCTGATTTCATACATGAGAACGTCAGTGTACTTGCACAAGAACATGCGGCCAGTGCAGACAGGAAGCAAGTTTTTGTACAAGAGTGGACACTTTGGCGCAAGATTGCGCCAAGGGGAGAGCGGGAGGGAGGAAGGGGCAGGGAATCATCGCTGGCTCAGCATGTCTGCATGGTTTGGGGGAAGCTCTGCATACAAATTCCCTCCCAGAGCTTGTACTTCTCACCCCTTCCCACCCCCAAATCCCTCATTCCCACCCCACACCTCCTGTCTCAACCTAGTGAGAGTGTATAAGGGCTGGGGATAGCAAGTGATGGAGAGGAGGGGAACAGAGTGAATGAGGCCTCAAGGAAGAGGGGTGGGGGGCCTTGGGGAAGGAATGTGATTTTCATGCATTGGTAGGGATTTTCCCTCTCCCCCCCCCCCCCTTTTTTTGTTGTTGTTGACAAATCTATAGGATTCCTTGAAATTCTGAAAAGCTGAAAAGGGTTCCTTGGCCAAATAAAATTGGGAAACACTGGGATAACAGATACTTTCCATGACATTTTTTTGTTTATTGGAAACTCAGTTTTCCACTGAAGAAAGATTTGATGGAAAATTTTGACCTGTCCAATTAAGGCTGTTCATGGAACTTTCACTTTGAACTTCTAGACTTTCAAGCACTTAGCTATTCTTAATTCTACCTCAGGCCTAGCGTACACTCAGAGTGAGGCTTTTTCTATTTTTTTTTACTGTTATAGCTCTACCGATCAAAGCCTGGTTTTGTCACTAGTGTGCCAGTGTAAAGATGCTTTAGCCCAGTTTAACTTATTCCCCAAGAGCTATACTAATATAACTGCATGCACATTGAAGGGGTGCAGTATTTTAACTGACCTTGCTAACATAAACAATAATTTCCTGGTTTCCACAGTTAGATATTTGTTAATGACTACAAAGTGTTTTCTAGCAGTTTTTTTCCCCTTGGAGCATTCCATTTTAAGTCTTTCTAACCTCAGCTCAATTGTAACGATGGTTCTTTTTTTGGGGGGGGACTGGAAATAACAATGGCATAGGGTGCAGAAAGTCACTGCTTAGCTGTTTCCATTTTTACAGACAATTAGGAATAAAGAGGAGGCCATGGTAGGTGCAGATGATTGGATCTAAGAAGGATCAGGTGAAAGGAAAAAGCAGCACCAAGCACTCAGTGATGTCAAAAAAGCAGGTGGAATGAACGGCTGTTCTGCTGAAGACTGGAATACATGGCAGCTTCCCAAGAAGGGCCCAGAGGCTCTGTTGATGCAAATTGGCATAACTGCACTGATTTCAATAAAGCCAGGCTGATTTACATCAGCTGAGAACCTGGCCCTATGAGGGCTTTATATTTTTTGGCATAAGAACACTCACACTGGGTCAAACCAAAGGTCCATCTGGCCCAGTGTGCTGTCTTTCAACAGCAGCCAATGACAGAAGCCCCAGGGGGAATGAACAGAACAGATAACCCACAAGTGATCCATCCATTCCCAGTTTCTGGCAATCAGAGACTAGGGGCATTATCCCTGCACATCCTGGCTAATAGCCATATTGATTAGACCTATCCTCCATTAATTTATCTAGTTCCTCTTTGAACCCTGTTATAATCCTGGTCTTCACAACATCCTCTGGCAAGGAGTTCCACAGGTTCACTGTACATTGTGTAAAGAAATATTTCCTTTTTGTCTGTTTTAAACCTGCTATCTATTAATTTTATTTGGTGAATTGACTTTTGGTTTTTATACGCTCAGAGCTTAAACCTATGGCCAATATCAGTTTGCCTAGCTGATCATATTTAGTCCTAGTATAATTAGAGTGTCATTCAGACTGTATCCACACAAAGACAAGTGTAGAGTCCTGCACTTGGGACGGAAGAATCCCAAGCATAGTTACAGGCTGGGGACCAACCAGTTAAGTAGTAGTTCTGCAGAAAAGGACCTGGGGGTTACAGTGGATGAGAAGCTAGATATGAGTCAACAGTGTGCCCTTGTAGCCAAGAAGGCTAATGGCATATTAGGATGCATTAAGAGGAGCATTGCCAGCAGATCCAGAGATGTCATTATCCCCCTTTATTCGGCTTTGGTGAGGCCACATCTGGAGTACTGTGTCCAGTTCTGGGCCCCCCACTACAAAAAGGATGCGGACGCATTGGAGAGGGTCCAGCGGAGGGCAACCAAAATGATTAGGGGTCTGGAGCATATGACCTACGAGGAGAGGCTGAGGGACTTGGGTCTGTTTAGTCTGCAGAAGCGAAGAGTGAGGGGGGACTTGATAGCAGCCTTCAACTTCCTGAAGGGAGGTTCCAAAGAGGATGGAGAGAGGCTGTTCTCAGTAGTGACAGATGGCAGAACAAGGAGCAATGGTCTCAAGTTGTGGTGGGAGAGGTCCAGATTGGATATTAGGAAAAACTATTTTACTAGGAGGGTAGTGAAGCATTGGAATGGGTTACCTAGGGAAGTAGTGGAGTCTCCATCCCTAGAGGTGTTTAAGTCTCGGCTTGACAAAGCCCTGGCCGGGTTGATTTAGATGGGATTGGTCCTGCCTAGAGCGGAGGGCTGGTCTTGACGACCTTCTGAGGTCTCTTCCAGTTCTGATTCTATAAGGGGATGGTTGGATGAAATAACATGATCTTGGTAACTAATTGACCATTCATTTCCAGTTGGAAATAGGTCAATGGAGGGATGATAGGAGTTGCTATAGGGAACTTTCTGGGTGTCTGGCTGGTGAGTCTTGCCCACATGCTCAGGGTTTAGCTGATCGCCATATTTGGGGTCAGGAAGGAATTTTCCTCCAGGGTAGATTGGCAGAGGCCCTGGAGGTTTTTCGCCTTCCTCTGTAGCATTGGGCATAGATCACAGCTGAAGGACTCTCTGCATGTTGGGGCCTTCAAAGTATTGGAAGGCTTCAATATCTGAGACATAGGTGAGAGGATTATTCTAAGAGGGGTGGGCAAGATTCTGTGGCCTGCACTGTGCAGGGGGTCAGACTAGATGATCATAATGGTCCCTTCTGACCTTAAAGTCTATGAGTCTATGAGTCTATGAGTCACACTGGCTGTAGAGGGTAAATTACACAGCACCTTTCAGCTGAGCATCTCAAAGTATATTACAAAAGTAGGCAAGGATTATGTTTTTTAAACAACTGGGGAAACTGAGGCTCAAAGAAGTGTTGGCCCAGATTTTTGCAGATATTTAGGCACTGCTGTGCTTTTTATTTTCAAAAGAGATTTTTAGCACCTAGGAATCTGTCATTGTTATTTTGCCTGTCAATGATATTTTCGAAAATGAGACTTCAAAGGCCTGGTCTAGACTTCAGAGTTAAGCTGATGTAAGGCAGCTCCCGTTAACCTAACTGTGTGTCTACGCTACAGCATTGTGCCCGCCTAAGAAGGTCGCCCATTTCAGCAACTTAATAACTCCAGCTCCGTGAGAGGTCTGTGTAGTTAGGATTATGCAGTGTCTGTGTCACTGTGTCTGTGTTGGCTGTTAGCCCTCACCCTGGAGCCCAGAAGCTACCTCCCAGTGATGGTTTAAATACTGCGGAGGCTGTATATGGACCCAATTTAGGGAAACAATTTTTTAGTGTAGACTTAGGCTCCTAGTCAGTTAGGCATTGAGCTCAGCAATGACTTGAGCATCTTCAAAAATCTAGGCCTAAGCGACTTGCACATGGTCACATGTTGAGAGGGTGGCAGATGTAAATTCACTGCCCCTTGCTCCAACCACTCTCCTTCCAGCAAAAAGTGAGGCCAAGGAGCTAAGACCTAGGACCAAGACGTATATTTTCAGCTGAGATCTGAAAATAGCTGGTGAGCCAATAAGGAAACTAGACCAATCCAGGGAGACAGCTCCACACATTAAGAGCTGCAGAGGAGGATGCTCTAGATACAGCTGTACAGAATGAGTGTATGTGGGAGAAACTTTTCAGGCAAGCACAGCCATGTTAGCAGTGGAAGCTAGATGGGTTTGAACTGGAATCTCTGATCTCCATGTGCAGAACTTTAGGAAAATGTGGATTCAGATCCAGAGCTGAACTTTGCAACTCAAGCACATATCTGTAGTGAGTCTTCAGGGCAGTAATGAAAGCCTCTAGCAAGCCATATGATGGGCTCAGGGGCCACTGAAGAGGTCAGCTGGCACTGAGAGGTGGGAAGGGAGGAGTACATGGGCAGCTGTGACCCCAGGTACATGAGAGATCTGGGTGGGTCTCTGAGCATGAGTTTGTAAACACACATCGGTTGTGTGTGGAGCACAATGGATTTCGGGGATGAACGTTTTCCTGAGTCTTGGGAAAGGCCAGTTCCCTGCCTAGGGGTCTCCAAGGAGGTGAATGCCGTGAGAAGCGCTATATTTACTTGATTATTTGTAGCAAGAAGCTGAGCTAATAATGGGTGGATCCGCTTTTCGTGAGTGGCTGAAGGAAGATTTCTGGCTCACAATGAGGCATTTGCTGTCTGTGCTGAGAGTTGTATGGCTCCCAAAAGGCTCCTGATGGATGGGAGGGAAATTCACATTTCATTATCTACATCATTGCTACTGGCCAAAACCACACGCAGCTTAGCAAGAAAAACAAAACTGAGACTGCCAATCCTCTGGGAGCCTTACAGGCCTGACATGACCTCCTTGGTTTTCTGCCCCATCTTGCCCTTTAACATTGACCAATCCTGTTTGGATCTGATATGCTTCATGGAATAGCTCCCTCGGACATAGCCTCTAGCCATAGTGTATTCCTGCAGGCATCTCAGAGGTGGCCTGGACTGAGCCATTCCAAGCCATGTTACTGAATCAATGTTATAAAGCTGTAGCCTTTAAGAAGAAGCATGTTCCCTTCTTGGCCATAATGCTGCCCTCCATTCTCGCCACTGCCCTGGCTGGCTGGTCCTGGCTGACCCTTGTTAGTGCTGGGAGGAAGGAAAGGTTGTGACACACTTTCTCTTCTGTTTTCCTCTCACCATCTCTTTAAATAGAGGTGCCCGGGGCCAAAGGGAAATGAAACAGGTGTGCAGCAAAGACGGTTCAGTCTTGTTCTGAGTGGATGTGGATGAGGCAATGTGGCAGGTCAGGCAGAACTTGCTTGTGCAGTTGGCAATGATGGTGGGAAGGCAGATCTTGGCCCTGGCTCTCAGGAAGGAATTTTTGGCTTCCCTTAGAACTGGTTGATGTTGTGCTTTATCATTTCTTCCAGTGTGTCTGTGAAGGGATAAAGGGACCTTACAGCAGCACAAAGTCTGGGAAATCAGCAGGGAAGTCACCTGTCTCCATGCAGGACTGGTCCACCTCTCCACTGAATGCCCTCCAGGTCCCATCTCCTACTTAGTCCTTAGGCCTCTCCCCCAGTGTGCGCCTGACCTCAGTCCCTTGCCAGCTCTCCTTAGAGGCTGAAAGGTCCCTGTCTCTGTGGGACCACCCAAGCTGTTTCCTTTATAATTCCTTCCCTCTCTTCACCATGCGGGTGCAGAAGCTCTATCAACATGTTACTTTGGGAAAGAGTATCAGAACCATCTCCAACTTGCAGTGACTCAATGGAGCTCATTAAAAACAGCTGTGATACTTTGGCCTGGCAGCCTCTGCCCTAAGGCATAAAGGCAAGGGCAGAAATAGCAGAGCAGGAAGGGAGTGGTTGTCTGGAAGGAGATCTGGAGCCACACAAAACTTGCTGTCTCTGGGGTGTGAAATGCCAACTATTTGAATATAATTTCCTCTGATCCCAGGGGTAAGTGGATCCAGAGTACAGCCAAGTCTAGACATGGAAACCAGATTCCAGGCGTGTTTGGATAAAGCTCATTAGCAAGAGGGGCTGGCAGGAAAGTGCAGATTGGAGCCCAGAGTTCTAGGATGATCATGCTTAAGGTCATATGTTTGAACTCTTCTCTGCTTTAGGGCATCTGGCCGGTGTGCTGGGATGGGCACCTTCACTTTAAAGCTGTTGTGATCTCATTGGGCTTCACAAAACCAGGTGACATGCTGTGGTTGGTGTTCTCAGAGTCCTTTCAGCCACCAGAAAGGGAATGAAACTGGGGAGGTGCAAACCCCCACACACTGAGTCTGGAAAAAACACCCCCTGGGAGCTTCCGCAGGAAGAACAGAGCTTCACATAGCCCTGAGAGGTGCTATTACAAGTCCCTTGTAACCAGCTAATTAGGACACAGCTAAGGCTGGAATGCTGCTCTGCTACCTTGTGCCATCACCACCACCACCACCCCTCCAGATCAATGTAGGTTAAACAGGTGAATATGAGAGTATATGGCCATTAGTCTTCCTGTTTTCTTCCCTGGATCTTCTCATACAGACTCTGCAGGGGGTAGGGGTGCTCTTAGGAAGAAGGTTCCTTCAGCATACGTCCTGATTAGAGACAGTGTAACCACCACCAGGCAGATTTGAATCTGGGAATCTCTGAAGCTTAGTATAAGAGCCTCTACAGTTTGAGCTATAAAGCCAGCTGGCTCTCAGCCTAACTTGTAGAGGTCTCTTGACCTTATCTGTTGCTGTGGTCTAGGTGCCACTGCATGGGACACTGAACTACACTAAGTGTGTGGGTTACAACAGCTTTTCCTGCTCTAAGCATGATGGAAGTGCCAGTCCATCCCACACCCACTGAAGGGCTCCTAGTATAGCGTTGCATATGGATGGCTCTCTATGGCAAAGAACCTCCATCCAGACTGATGTACTGTGCAGGCTGCCTCCCTGGCTACACTTAGGGTACGGCTAGACTGTGTGGGGTTTTCAGGATACCAGAGGTATCCTAAAAAAACTCTGTGTCCAGGGAACGAGTTTGCTCTTCCACTTTTTTTTGCAGAAGAGCAAATGTGCTTTTTTGGAAACCCCTGTGTTACTTGTTCTATGAGGAAGAAGGGGGCTTTCAAAAGAGGTTTTTTTCCCAACATTTGTCCCAGTCTAGATGGGCCAAATATCGGACAAGCCTCTTGTGACAAAAGTATTGGGAAAAGCTTTGCAAAATGTGGAGCGCATTTTGCGTAGCTTATTCCGACAAACAGATGTAGTCTAGACGTACTCTTAGAAGATTGCATCTTGTGTTCACAGCCCAGTGCTCTGGGGTATTCAAGATAACTTGCCTCCTGCATCTCTTTCTCCCCCCATGTACGTTTCCTTAGGGCAAAAAAGCGAAAGCAGGTGGGGACTGCAAGTTTCCCAGTATTTCATGGAACAAAATATACTCTTGTAGGCTGCTTTGGGGAGAGCTGGGAATGCTCATTCCTAATTAATGATGATTTATGAAGAGGGCCAGGCAGTAAGATCAGGAAATGTTGCAGCTGCCTGTCTCAGTAAATATGGAGCCTGGATTTTGATTCATGCACATCGGTGAGGGACCATTCCCCGCCTGTCTGTTTGCATTTGAGCTGACAGTCTATAGCCAGAAGGTGCAGATTTGCACAGCCTTCTTCATAGCCAAGCAGGACTCAGGGAGTCTAAGAAGTAGGGGCTGTATTGTGGCTATAAGCAAGTAGGTTAAAGCCAAAATTTGACCTACCTTAATATTGTAATAAACAGAAAGTGATAGGGAATAGCTTCTGAATTTTTTTAACTAAGGAAAATAAATAGCTCACCATTTGAATAGGACCTATTCAAAAACAGCTCCCTTCTCCCTCACTTGCATCCCATGGGCAGAATTCAGCTCGGCTGTGTCTACATTGGTGCGATCTTGCGCAAAAGCAGTTGCTTTTGCGCAAAAACTTGCTGCCTGTCTACACTGGCAGGGAGTTCTTGCACAAGAACACTGACGTTCTAATGTATAAAATCAGTGCTTCTTGCACAAGAACTCTGATGCTCCCGCTCAGGAATAAGCCCTTTTGCGCAACTGTTCTCGCACAAGAGGCCAGTGTAGACAGGCAACATGAATTTCTTGCTCAAGAAAGCCCTATGGTTAAAATGGCCATCAGAGCTTTCTTGCACAAGGGAGCGTCTACACTGGCATGGATGCTCTTGCACAAAAGCACATGCCAGTGTAGATGCTCTCTTCTGGAAGAGTTTTTGCACAATAACTCTTCCACAAAAGAGTTCTTGCTCACGATCATGCCAGTGTAGATGTAGCCCTCAAGTTGTCTCATAGACTTTCATTTCCCCTGCTGGCTGACACCAGCAGTTACTTTAAAAACTTGGTGCCTGAGTCTCCATTATGCTAAGGCCCCTCTATGCCACTATGGTATTATGAAGGTGGTGTAAAGTGGGTGTAAATGGCACCCTGAAAATACCCTTGTTCAGATGCCTCCTTATTGGGTGCAGAGCTGACATAAGAGCTCTACACCAGCCAGCACTTCTCCCAGCCTAGGCTGGGTTTAAGCCAAGTTGGAAACAGGGCCAAAACACTCTACATGTCAGTTCCTTGCTGCTTCCTGAGGCCACAGAGAAGCAGAGTGTGTAAATCAGAGGCACCCTGAGGCTGTGAAAACTTAGACGGAGCACTGCATAGGACCTTGCACAGCCTAGAATGTGCTCTGCTGACAACCCTTAATGTTTAAAGTCAAAATCACGAGACTGACTTAAAAAATGACAAAGGTATTTTTAAATCATACCTTCTGGTTTCTGAGCCTTTTGAGCCGCAACTAAGCCATATCTCCCAGCTTTCCTCTACAATGAATGCTAGAAACTTATTTTTCTTAAAATCAATCAATAAATAAACACTGATCCGCTTGGCAGCCACTCAGTGCAAAAAGACAAATTGCCCAGCTGTGGAGGAATGGTTTAAAAAAAATCATGGGAGGTTGTGGTCATAGAAAAATTAACATACCAACTGTGCACTCAGAAAAACAATCAAAGGACAGATAGATACTTAGATACTTGCTTTTCTTTTATTCAATACTCTTACAAAGCCTATTTGCTAGCAAAACCCCCAGAGTACTTGTCCATTTTTTTGATTGACATTTGACAGAAAAACCTGGTCTGTTAAATGTGTATATACAAATTTAACTCCATTTAATAAAAATCATGAGAAAATGACATAGGTGTTCTAACGACACTCGGGATATGTCTAGCCTGCAGGCTTCTTTCGGAAGAAGCTTTTCTGGAAGAGATCTTCCAAAAAAACTTCTTCCAAAAGAGAGTGTCCACACTGATAAAGTGCATCAAAAAAGTGATCTGCTTTTTTGAAAGAGAGCATCCACACTGAATGGACCCTATCTTGCATTTCAGCTGTGATTACTATGGACTGAGCGGCCAGAAGAGCACCTGTGCTTTTTCCTCTTTCCTCTTCTTTCAAAAGAACTCCCTCTTCCCCGTCCACACACTCCTTTTTCTGAATGAGCTCTTTCGGGAAAGGGCTTCTTCCTCATAGAAAGAGGTTTACCAACGTTGGAAAAACCCCTCTATTTTTTTGATTTTTTGTTGAAAGAACGTGATTGCAGTGTGGACATAAGTGACTTTTTTTGAAAAAATGGCCGTTTTTCCGAAAAAATTATGTAGCGTAGACATAGCTTCACTCTGCAATACAGTAACACTGTTAAATAGGAAGATCTGATTACTTTCAGGATAATGTTTCTTTAAACAAAAGCTTAGTTGTTTTGTCTCTGATATTTACTTGGCAAGGATTTGTAAATTTTTTAAAACTTCCTAACTAAATAGTTTTAAAAACAAGGAAACAGAAATTAAATCTAAGATTCTCCCATGATCACCTGCCTCCAATGGCTGGGGCTTTCATGAACTCAAAGTATCATCAGATTCATGATAAAGTTGGAAAAGGTAGCAAAGTGGACTGTGGGAAGTGCAAAGATAACTTCAAGCCATCCCTGCACCAAATGCAAGAAAGGAACACCTGAAAATTAGGTTCTTTACACCTGATTCACCAGTGCCCTCCACCTTGTGGGTAATATCCATGCAGCCTGGGGAGGTAGCTTTAGACTAGTTTAAAATCGCAGTGAAGCCACAGTGGAGCAGAGTGTAGAAGCCCTCCTGGAACCCGTGTAGCTATTTACATTGCTAGCTTCCACGGGGGGTCTTCCCTGACATTGAAGTGAGGCTAGCTAAATTAGAGTTAGCATGAGTATGCCTACTTGCACCAAAGGCAGCGTAGACGTATTTGGTGTCATCATTCACACCAGTGTGCAGTGCTTGGGGGTGATCAGGGATCAATGTTCACATCACACTCCCTGTCAGTACTCTGCCCAAGACGGGAGAGCTAAGGAACCAAGCAGTGGACCAAATCTGGTGATGAATCCTGCCTGGTGGTGTGCCACTAAGGCATGTTGCACATACACTAAAGACAACAACGTTGGTTGCATTTTACACTCTCTGTGCACTGGTATAAATGACAACACGAGGGCCCAGAGTCTCAAGGGTGGTTAGGCACCAATTGGAGGAGCTGCCTCAAGATCCTTGAGCATCTGGGCCAAGGAGCATAGCAACGAGGAATCAGGCCCCTCATTTAGAGCTCTTGTGTCCTTGCTTGTACTCTTGCACCAGCAACTGTGATGGTCCATAGACATGGATGTTTACAAAATGATGCTGCATTTAGCATAAACCCACTAGAAACAGGTAAGTGGGCAAGTTCTACTCTCAGTTAAATGCATGCAGCCCCGAGAGAGGCTTGCATGCTGCAGAGGCCTGAATTCTGTGAAGGCTCTCCAAAGCAGACAGCCTGGACACTCCTTTCCTTGTTTTGAACTAGATATTTTCTGATCTTCTCCTGATGCTATAAACTGGTTTTGTGTTAACCTTTCCTGTGTCATTTTCACCCACACGCTTTCAAATATCACCTCCCTGCAGGCAAAACCTCTCCTTAAGAGCAGAGGGCAAATGAATGGGGGAGAAATGGTTTATTCTTTGTGACGACACTGCAGTATTTCTAAGCATGAAGAATAAAAAAGCAAGAGGAGAAAATTCCAAAGTTAACATTGGAAATACATGTATGCTTCTGAGCTGGGCTATACTACAGTGATAACTGGGGTCACTATCAACAAAACCCCATCGAAATCAATATCTCTCAGCTCCATAACAACAAAGTGCTTTGTATATAGGATCAGTGCAGCCACCTCTGGAGCGGAAGATAGGAGTGGTCTGGCAGTGCACAGGAAGCCTGTGCAGGAGTGTAGGCTAGGAAATGAGGATTAATATGTTACCAGCCCTTGAGCGGGTGCAAAGCAGCATAACTCATATGTGAGTTTGACTGAATTACACCCGCTGAGGGTCTGGTCCATTGTATCCAATTAAAATGGGTGGAACTTACAGAGATGGACTGTAATTACCCACACTGGAATCTTAGTTTAGGAAGGGAAGTAGAGCTCAAAGGACCAAATTCGTCCTTGGTGTAACTACTGGAGTTACCCCAGGGCTATATTTGGCCTGAAACATCTAAACTATCTCATTTACTGTTATTCATGCTCTACTGGAGATGAAAATGTTTATACTAAATGAGATTCTCTAATACGCCATGGAAATAATAGAGTTGAGGTTTATATGGGCTCTCGTTTACGAGCTTAGCTAGAGAGGCCAACTTGTCACAGATGCTGGGGCAGCCACGGATTCCATGGTTCTTTAACCAGGGTCCCTGCGAGGAGAGGCAGCTGCCCTTTTCCTTTTATCCTCATTCCTCCTCCAGTTTTTCCACTTCCAGCAAGTGGTTCCTAGCCCAGCAGGCTTGGACTCAGCTCCACACCAGGACTTTGTTCCTCCGTGGTGTTTGAAGGCTGGGGGCCAATGGTACACTGGGGAGCTGGTATTTTGAAATTGACTGCAGTTAGCTTAGCAGCTCTTGCAGGGGGATGTTTGCAAAGCCAGAGGGAAAGGGGCAAAAACATGGCAGCTAGGAAGCAGAACAGGTGATATAGGAGGTAGGGGGAGAGAAAGAGAAACTGCTGTGAGGCAGAGTGGCTTTATGATGACTCTAGTTATTTTCTGTAAAGACCCAAAAAATCACCAGTGATCATGAGGCAAAAATCCCTGTGACAAATTTGCCATCCTAGTCACCAGACTAGAGGAAGAAGGCATTTGCACCCATACTTATCCTTACAGAGGAACTGCCTCGCTTGCCTCCATCGCCATGACTAGCAGGAACGGCGTAAGAATTCAGAAGTGTGGGATCAATGCGCTAAGGCAAGGCTACTTAACACGTGGCCGGTGGCCCATTTTCATCCGGCCCATGGGTGGGATCCTTTGAACATGGCCTCCACTGGGAACACGCTCCACAACGGCGAAGCATCCCCCAGGCAGGGTGAGCATTGAAAGACACAAGCAGACAGGCTTGCTGGAACAGAGAGGAACAGGGTGTCGGTGTTTCTAGCCCCCAAGGAGGAGGTGCTGGGAGCGCCGGGGCATTGTGGGAAGTGCTTTGCGTTCATGCCTGTCAATGTGAAAGAAGTTATTTGCATATATTTGCATATATATTTGCATGTGTATGCAACCACACTTAAGTTGCAGCCCTCGGCATGTTCTGTGAGCATCATCGTGGCCCCCGGGACTAGCCCTGCCCTAAGGAGTCAGCGCTGCATTGAACTTGGCACATATGCACACTCCAGACAGCGCCAAGATGCAGCCTGGGTGTCCTCCACACTCAGCACTCCCAGATGTCATCCAGAGGCTATTTCACTAAGTTAAAGACTCCATCTCAGGGTCTTTCCAACTTGCCACCCAGGCAAGATTCGCGTAATGTCTCCTGCTTGATTGGAACCAGAGAGCACCGCACCCTTCCAGGGGGAGCTGGGTAGAGTTTGTACAGCCAGACCTCAGGGAGCCGTATTCATTCCTGCTGGTTCAGTCGGGTCACCTTTGGCAGGTATGGAAAAATGTGTATTCTGCCGTTCTCAAAAGCAAAATCAATGGGCTAAATGCTTCCCTAATGCATCTCTACTGCAGCCAGGGGCACAATGCCAGCGATGAATTTAGCCTGTTTTCTTTGCAGCCTTCAAAATGCATCCACCCAGAACGAGCAGGAATTTACTCTCTAAGCAGGCAGGTGGCCATATTACTAAAAACCTTGCCTACAGTTCAGTTCATTGTTTGTGCCTTTCCTTTCCAGATAGGAACTGCCAAGCCGCTTTGTGGTCTTTCCCTTGATTCCCTTCCCACTGGGAGCCCTAGCATATGCAGACTTGTTTGTCTAAATACAATTTCTAATGTCTCACAGCTTAATGGTAAATGAGATGTTATCATCAATTCTGACTACCACTCGCTCCTCTGGGGATTTCAGATTCTCACTGGGCATCTCACGCTGATCCCCCACTCACAATAACTGTTCTCTCATTTTCATTTCCAGGCTTTTCAAAATGCTGCTTAATTGGTCTTTTAAGTTACTTGCTTCAAACTTTCTCCTGCTACATCTTCCCAAGGCCTGAATAAGCCTCAACATCACCAGATGTCTCCTGTTGGCTAAAACCTGGAGAAAAGGGGTCTGGTGACTGCTGGAACAGGAGACGGTATGCAGGACTCCTGGTTTGACAGCAAATTCCTGTGTAAAAGGGGCCTGGTATTCAGATCACAGCTGAATTGACAGCAGTAAGGCTGTGTCAGTGTAGATGAGAGGAGTAGAGCAGGTTGGAACTGGTCCTAACATTGTGTGCCACCTCACCATATCCTGTACAGGTGCCCCAGGAAGAGAATACATCATTTGCTACCACCCGAGTCTTTGGCCTTTCTGCTGAGGAAAGTGACATTGTTTCTTGCAATATTTCTACTAGAAAGCAAATGGAAAACACTGGCTTATTTCACAGAGGCCACCTGATGATAAGGATGCTCCGTCATTACCCACATGGGGTAGATCCCAGCAGGTGGTCCTGAGCTAAAAGGCACTATATTTCTCTACCCTTCAGCAGAACTGGAGTACCCTGTCCCCAGAAGTCATGGCCTTGCTCAGAGGATGCTGTCATTTGACTCAGACCTGCCCTTGGGGTTTGTGTATGAATGTTGCAGGATGGACAGAGAGGCAGGAGTCTAGGGAGCAAGAACCATTGTATATAATTTGCTGAATTCTTAATAAACCTCAGCTGCTTCTCTTCACCCCAGCTGCCCTGCTGTTCCCATACATAAGCCATTGGGTTGCTATACACAGATGAAAACACATCCTCATTTCTGCTAGCAGAGACCCAGGCTGGAGCCCAGTTGGCAGTAGCCTCTGTTTCTCTCTGCTAGCCATTAATCTTCCCAAGATCACCCCAAATCCCTCATCCTGCCCTCTTCTCTGTGTCTTCTGCTGCCTCCCCCACCTGTGCATGGAACCCTTTCACTTCCACTTAACAGTCTAGTATTTCATATGCACAGAGACTGAGGAGTCTCTGGGCAGCAGCATGCAAATCAAACAGCTGCCACTTCTGATCTGTGGAGAGAGAGAGAGAAAGAGAGAGCGAGAGGGTGGGGGCAGGGAGGGGACCAGAGGAATATGGTGGGAAAGGGGAAAGGCAAAGAAGTAGAGGCAGTGCCAGCCCATCTGCTGGGGGAGGATAATATTCCCCAGCTCCTGCCCAACACATGCTAAAATAGTGACATGGGGGCCCCCTGGAGCTGCTTGGAGTGCTAAGCAATTGCTCAGTCTGCGTGTGCCCAGTGCTGGCTCTGCGAGGAAGAGCGATGACGAGAGCCAGAAAGCAAAATAAAAAGAGTGAGAGAGGAAGCGAGTCAGTGACCAGACGAGGTGTAAAGAGAGAATGTTTCTGCTCGAAAGGGCGGAACTGAGAAGAGGGGAGACGTGGTCGCGGAGCTGGGAGCGTAGCGCAGGGCCCAACGCCTCAGTCAGGAGTGGGTTTAACAGAGTGACACTGGTGTAAAGGAGGGATGAAGCAAGGCCTCTATCCTGTGAGGGGGCTAGCGTCACCCGTATGACTGCAGAGAGTAGGAGGCCAATTTCATCTTTTGTTCCCTCTCACTGTCTTCTTGCCTGTCCTTCCCTTGCTCCCACCAGTGGTCTCTCACGTGGGCCAGCCCTGTAAGGTCCCCCATCAGGGAGGGGCTTCTCGAGGGGCTTTGCGTCTGCCAACACAACACACTGTGCTGCACCCCTCTTCCTGGCTACAGGTGCCAACTTCCCCGCTGGCCAGGGTGCTCAGCCCTGCCTCCGTCCCTGCTCCCACCCCATTACAACCCTTCCCCCAAACTCATGCTCTGCTGCTTCCCCACCCTGAGCGCGCTATGTCCCCATCCTCCCCGGGCATCCCTAATGCCATGGAACAGCTGCTCGCAGTGGGCAGGAGGCGCTGTGGGGGCGGGGGAGAAATTGGTCAGTGGAGCTGCTGGTGGGTGAGAGGTGCTGGGGGTAGGGGGTTGAGGGGGAGCTTGGCTGCCGGTGAGTGCTGAGCATCCACTAATTTCCCCCTGTGGGTGCTCCAGCCCCAGAGCACTTACACAGTCGGTACACTAGGGCCAGGAGCATCAGCCTTGCGGTTCCTGGGCTGTATTGTCCCTAACTAAACGGATGCCACTGTCATCGCCAGTATTTGCCTAGGGCTCCGGAAGGAGCTGCAGGACCGAGTGGGGAGGAACGCATAGAGCTAATCCCTGGAAAGGGGATGCTCCAATTTACCCCTGGTTAGAAAAGCCCTTCCCGAAACACAGTGTCCTTTCCCTTTGGCTGAGACATTCAGCCTCTCGAACACCCAGCCCCAGAAAAAAACAGCCACACCCTAGCGCTGACCCACGCTTACCAAGCCAGCCCGAGGAAGAGGAATCTGAGTGCAGGCAGACAAGGGCCTGTGCCCAGAGACAACTGGGGCAGTGGAGAGAAGATGGAGGGGAAATCAGACTGCTAAGCCGTGAGAGACATGTCAGCGCATGGAGAGCACAGCTAATTTTCTTTCAATAGCGTTCACGCCGCTCCAGCAGTGCCTAGAATAACAAACTCTTCTCACCCTCCACCCCTGAATGCTGGAGGAAGCTGCTGAGAAACTCAATTGATTAGCCGGATGTGTGCGTGAATGAACGGCCCAGCATCAACGCCGTTACTGTCCTGATAGCCAAGGCAAAGGCGGGGGCGAGCCTGCAGGAACCAGCTGTATCTTCCTGCCGCACAGTCCCTTCTTTCAGTTCAGAGACAAAGCAAGGTTTGTTGTTACTAGGGGGCCGGTTTGCAGCCGCTCTGACTGTTCCTGAAGGCGGCGGGATTTGAATCCAGGAGCAAACAGCTCAATCCTGGCATCACACCAGTGTTTGAAGAGGAAGGTGACACCCACTCAGCTGGACCCCGGCGTGCAAGTGAACAGCCTGGCCCAGCGGGGTGGGAATGGTGGGAGCCCGGCCAACCAGCGCTAAGAAGCGACGTGTCCATGCTAAGTCAGCACACATTGAACTGGCTACACCCAATGCATATTAGAGCCTTTGTGTTAACGGTGGAACAAGGATACTTTAAGGGTTTGCAGCTTGTGTAAGAGGGTCATTTCAATGAGCACAAACCCAAATCAGTGCCAAGTGACCTCCCCCACACACTCCGGTAAACAAGCCGTCAGGCAACATGTCAGTAAAAACGCCTGATCCCCAGGCACATGCCAACCTCCACCATTGGTCCCAGTGGCGAATTGTGGGTCCCACAGCTAACGTAGCCAAGGTCTGGCTCTTGTCTGACTCCTCCCCTGGGCCCTTTCCTGTATCCCAGGCTCAACCCACCCTCCCACCAAAGCCAGTGAGCATTAGAGGCTCAGGAATGCAGAATTTTGGTGTTTGCCTCACTTGCTCACACTGTTTGGGCCCCACACCCCTGGGCCCAACCCAGGTCCGTCCCAGCAAAGGGAAAGAGCTTGCTGTGCAGCAGAGGGCATGGGCTTGGAGTGAACAGAGTGTGAAAGGAGGGGGGTTGATTTTCAGAGCCCGGGTACTTGGCCCTTTGGAACATCCACCCCCTTTTAGGTGCCTCAGGTGGGGCAGCCAAAAATGGAGGCAATGAAAATGACGAGTCACTTTTGAAAATGTCAGGCTCCTGCCTCTCTCTGAGCTCTCCCACTCTCGGAGCGGGCGCCTGAGCGGAACTGCTGCATAATTCACTCGGTGTCTCTAGCTCTGTCACCAGATGACTTCTGTCCTAGATCAGCGGAAGAAAACAAGCAGCTAAAAGCCTGGTAGGGCTGTGAACCTGCCTGTCAGGTTTCCTGACAGCAGCAGCATGTTCCTTTGCTTTTGTTTTTCCCAAACTATCACCGCATGTTGCAGCGTTGGCTCAAACCACTGGTCTAAAGACAGATCTTCAGTGGAGTTGGCATCAGTCTCTATGCCATGCCAGACTTATGGCAGCGTACATCTTCCCATTGCTCCTCAGGGCTGACTGAGAGGAGTTACAGAACAGAAGGGTTTTGTCAACAGATACTGTCGACAAAGCCTCTGCCGAAAAAGAGTATCTAGACTACAGCCAGTTCTGTCGACAAAGCAAGTAGCTTTTTCGACAGAGAGTCTAAACGCTCTCTTTTGAAAAAGCACAGTGTAGATGCAATAGTGCCTTTTTTCGACATAACTCTGTTGAAAAAGGCGTTATTCCTCATAGAATGAGGTTTGCCACCGTCGACAAAACTGCCATGTAGTGTAGATGCAGGTATAGTTTTGTCGACAAAAGTCCACTTTTGTCGACAAAACCCTGTAGTCTAGACACACCCGTTGGCTGTGTCTACACTGGCAAGTTTTTCCGCAAAAGCAGCTGCTTTTGCGGAAAAACTTGCCAGCTGTCTACACTGGCCGCTTGAATTTTGCAAGAACACTGACTTCCTACTGTCTGAAATCAGTGCTTCTTGCGGAAATGCTATGCTGCTCCTGTTCGGACAAAAGTCCCTTTTGCGCAAAAAGGCCAGTGTAGACAGCTCAGATTTGTTTTGCGCAAAAAAGCCCCAATCGCGAAAATTGTGATCGGGGCTTTTTTGAGGAAAAGCGCGTCTAGATTGGCACGGACGTTTTTCCGCAAAAAGTGCTTTTGTGGAAAAGCGTCCATGCCAATCTAGACGCTCTTTTCCGCAAATGCTTTTAACAGAAAACTTTTCCGTTAAAAGCATTTGCGGAAAATCATGCCAGTCTAGACGTAGCCATAATGTCTCCGGGGAGGAGAGGAGCACATTGGACCAGCACTTAATTTTCCTTCTTTGGGAACTTCTTTTCTCTCTCTCCCATGTTGGGCTATGTCTACACTGCATCACTATTTCTGGATACTGGAGGTATCCTGAAATATCTATTTTGTGTCTTTAGAATGCGTCCATTATTTCAAAATATAACAAGCTCGCTATTCCAACATCCCTGTTGCACAAGGAGTAAGGGACATGAGGGAGCCAGGTGGGGAGCTGACTAGCTCATTACTTACTCCTAGGCCATCCCCACAGGGCAGCTGGATTCCTAGCAGAAATGATGGCACCAAACAGGGTTAGAAATGGGAACTGGTCTACTGACACCAGGAACTGCTGAGCTTCGAGAAGTTAATGCTGAATTCAAGTGAAGGGTTGAAGCCACAAGAGGAAGGTAGGCAGGCAGGCACCAGACAGTTCCTCCACAGATGGGCTCTGGCCACGATCTGCCATTTCATACTAGGCCTGTGCTTGGCCTCACCAGTACACTT
The DNA here is from genome assembly GCF_052426305.1 of Pelodiscus sinensis. Lineage (NCBI taxonomy): Eukaryota > Metazoa > Chordata > Testudines > Trionychidae > Pelodiscus > Pelodiscus sinensis. The sequence continues at coordinate 20,803,708 of NC_143071.1, forward strand.
CTCGTTATACCAGCCATGTGGCTTCTCCTGAGGAAAAGTGGTGGCCAGATGTGGTGTATAGCTGTGATCATTCCAGCACAGACTAGGCACTGAGACTGCTAAACACATCTCATCCTGGGGCTTAATCATGATTTGAATGTACCCAGATCCTTGAAGGTAAAAACCTGAATGTATTAAATTACAGTGCCTCTGCCACCTCACATCCTGTTGTTTACTTATATTGTTATTATCTGTATAACCTAGGGATATTAAGGACTAGTCAATTAGTCGACAATCTGATAAGCAAATGCTTATTGGATAGTCAGTCGACTAGTCGATTCCCCCCTGCTTGCTGCCTCCATCAGATAGAGGCAGCAAAAGGGGGGAAGAGGAGGTACTTCGAAGCAGCAGCACCTCACAGCTGAGCTGGGGATCAACTGCCTCTTTGAAACGCTGGGGTGGCGATCAAAGGGGTAGCCCCACACAGCTGATCCCCGGCTCAGCTGTGCGGCGCTGCCCCTTTGAAACGCCGCCTTGGCATTTGAAAGGGACAGTGCCGCACAGCTGAGCCAGGGATCTGCTCTGTGGTGCTGTCGCACGTGGAACCCGGGGACAGCTGGGGAAATGCCACGTGGAACCTGCGTTCAGCTGGGGAGTCCCTTGCTGACGCCAGGCTCCATGCTGTGCTGCCACTTTGAAATGCACAAGAGTCCCCACTGGGGACTCTTGTGCATTTCAAAGCTGGCATGCCACATGCAACCCAGAGTCAGCGGGAATTCCTGCTGGCCCTGGGCTGCACATGGAGTTTTGCATTTCTCCTTTGAAATGTGCATTTTGCTATTTCAAAATAGCGCATCCACACTGAGTGGACTCTGAATCGGAGTTAAGGCTGGCCAGTGCCAGCAGGGCACCAGGTCAGGACCTCCTATATGGGGCTGCTGCCTGAGGCTATCTGAGGTTCCTGCTTCTCCACGTGGGAACTAATGATACGGCCAAGAATGACCATGAGCGGGTTACTGCAGATTACGTAGTGCTGGGAAGAAGGATCCAAGAATTCAGAACGCAAGTGGTGTTCTCGTCCATCCTCCCTGTTGAAGGGAAAGGACTGGGAAGGGATCGTCGAATTGAGGAAGTAAATGCATGGTTGCGCAGGTGGTGTCGCAGAGAGGGCTTTGGTTTATTCGACCATGGGACTCTGTTCCGGGCACAAGGATTGTTAGGAAGAGATGGAATCCACCTAATGAAGAGAGGAAGGAGCATCTTCACGGGCAGGCTTGCAAACCTTGTGAGGAGGGCTTTAAACTAGGTTCGTCGGGGGACGGTGACCAAAACCCTGAGGGGAGTGGGAAAGTCAGATACCGGGAAGAAATGCAGAGAGGAACAAGCAAGAAAGGAGGACCCCTGATTCGAATGGAGAAGATAGGGCAATCAACTGGTTACCTGAGTTGTTTGTACACTAATGCGAGAAGCCTGGGCAACAAACAGAAAGAACTGGAGGCCCTGGCCCAGTCCAAGAAATATGATTTATTTGGGATAACAGAGACTTGGTGGGATGACTCGCATGACTGGAGCGCTGTCATGGAAGGGAATAGACTGTTCAGGAAGAACAGGCAGGGGAGAAAAGGAGGAGGAGATGCACTATATGTAAGAGAGCACTAAGATTGCTCTGAACTCCAGTATAAAGAGGGAGAAAAACCTGTTGAGAGTCTATGGGTTAAGCTTAAAGAAGCAAACAACAGCAGTGATCTGCTACAGGCCACCGAATCAGGTGGATGAGGTAGATGAGGCTTTCTTCGGACAACTGAGCGAAGCTTCCAGATCGCAGGCCCTGGTTCTCGTGGGGGACTTTAATCACCCTGACATCTGTTGGGAAACCAATATGGCAGTACACAGGCAATCCAAGAACTTTTTGGAGAATGTTGCGGATAACTTCTTGACACAAATGCTGAAGGATCCGACCAGGGGCCGTGTGCAGCTTGACCTTCTGCTCACAAACAGGGAGGAACTAATAGGGGAAGAAGAGGTGGGTGACAACCTGGGAAGCAGTGATCATGAGATGGTAGATTTCAGGTTCCTGACCAAAGGAAGAAAAGAGAGTAGTAAAATACACACCTTGGACTTCAAAAAAGCAGTTTTTGTCTCCCTCAGAGATCTGATGGGCAGAATCCCTTAGGATGCTAACATGAAGGGGAAAGGAGTTCAGGACAGCTGGCAGTATTTTAAAGAAGCCTTATTGAAGGTACAGAAAGAAACCATCCCGACGCATAGCAAGAGAGGCAAACATGGTAGGAGACCGGATTGGCTTACAGGAGGAATCCTTGGTGAAGTTAAGCACAAAAAGGAAGTTTAGAAAAAGTGGAAACTTGGACAAATGACCAGGGAGGGATTTAAATGTATAGCTCGAGAATGCTGGGGGGTTATCAGGAAGGCAAAAGTGCAAATGGAATTGCGACTAGCTAAGGATGTGAAGGATAACAAGAAAGGTTTCTACAGGCATGTTAACAAGAAGAAGGTGATCAGAGACGGTGTGGGGCCCCAAATGGATGAAGTAGGTAACCTAGTGACAGATGATGTGGAGAAAGCTGAAGTACTCAATGCTTTCTTTGTCTCTCTATTCACGGACAAGGTGGGCTCCCAGAACAATGCGCTAAGTGACGCAAGATGGGATGAAGATGGACAGCCCTTGGTGGGTAAAGAACAGGTTAGGAACTATTCAGAAAAGCTAAACGTACGCAAATCCATGGGTCCGGACTTAATGCATCCGAGGGTACAGAGGGAGTTGGCAAATCTCATTGAGGAGCCTTTGACCATTATCTTTGAAAAGCCGTGGTGATCAGGAGAAATCCCGGATGACTGGAAAAAGGCAAATGTAGTGCCCATCTTCAAAAAAGAGAAGAAAGACGATCCAGGGAACTATAGGCCAGTAAGTCTTACCTCAGTTCCTGGAAAAATCATGGAAGGGATCCTTAAGGAATCCATTTTGAGGCACTTGGAAGAGAGGAAAGTGATTAGAATAGTCAGCATGGATTCACAAAGGGCAAGTCGTGCCTGACCAACCTGATTATCTTCTATGATGAGGTAACTGGCTCTGTGGACGTGGGAAAGTCAGTGGATGTGATATACCTTGACTTTAGTAAGGCTTTTCATAGGGTCTCCCACAATATTCTTGCCAGCAAGTTAAGGGAATGTGGATTGGATAAATGGACAGTAAGATGGATAGAAAGATGGCTAGAAGGCCGGGCCCAGAGAGTAGTGATCAACTGCTCGATGTCAGGATGGCGGTCGGTTTCTAGCGGAGTGCCCCAAGATTTGGTTCTAGGACCGGTTTTGTTCAATATCTTTATTAATGACCTGGATGAGGGGATGGATTGCACCCTCAGCAAGTTTGCGGATAACACTAAGCTAGAGGGAGAGGTAGATACGCTTGAGGGCAGAGATAGGGTCCAGAGTGACTTAGACAAATTGGAGGATTGGGCCACAAGAAATCTGATGAGGTTCAACAAGGACAAGTGTAGAGTCCTGCACTTAGGACGGAAGAATCCCAAGCATAGTTACAAGCTGGGGACCAACCAGTTAAGTAGTAGTTCTGCAGAAAAGGACCTGGGGGTTACAGTGGATGAGAAGCTGGAAATGAGTCAACAGTGTGCCCTTGTAGCCAAGAAGGCTAACGGCATATTAGGTTGCATTAAGAGGAGTATTGCCAGCAGATCCAGAGATGTCATTATTCCCCTTTATTCAGCTTTGGTGAGGCCACATCTGGAGTATTGTGTCCAGTTCTGGGCCCCCCATTACAAAAAGGATGTGGACGCATTGGAGAGGGTCCAGCAAAGGGCAACCAAAATGATTAGGGGGCTGGAACATATGACTTATGAGGAGAGGCTGAGGGACTTGGGTCTGTTTAGTCTGCAGAAGGGAAGAGTGAGGGGGGATTTGATAGCAGCCTTCAACTTCCTGAAGGGAGGTTCCAAAGAGGATGGAGAGAGGCTGTTCTCAGTAGTGACAGATGGCAGAACAAGGAGCAATGATCTCAAGTTGTGGTGGGAGAGGTCCAGGTTGGATGTTAGGAAAAACTATTTCACTAGGAGGGTGGTGAAGCACTGGAATGGGTTACCTAGGGAAGTAGTGGAGTCTCCATCCCTAGAGGTGTTTAAGCCTCGGCTTGACAAAGCCCTGGCTGGGTTGATTTAGTTGGGATTGGTCCTGTCTAGAGCAGGAGGCTGGACTTGATGACCTTCTGAGGTCTCTTCCAGCTCTATGGTTCTATGATTCTATGGTCAGTTATCCCTGGGGACACAGTGGGTGAAGCCCAGGCCCCCCTCTGCAAGGAGAGGATGTCCGTGCCCTGCACCGTCAGAGCCGTTGTGCTTGCACAGAGGCCATATTTGGAATGTCCAGCTATCCCTAGGAGTGGGAGGTGCCCCGAGACCGCACCCATGCCCCTGTGCCGTGTATACTGCAGCTAAGGTTGGGGGAGATGTCCCCTGCCTCTGTGTAGAGGATGTGTGTGAAGGGAGGGCGTCCTGCTGTGTCCTACCCCATGGTCAGGAGCGTGTCAGGTCTCTGTACACACGCGTGTGCCTATTAGGCCACGGCCCCTGGGTGTCACACAGCTGGAGCCACCTGCCCAAGGGTGGCATGGCATGTGCTCGCATGTGCACAGGTTGCTGCATGATGTGTGGTAGGCAAGGCCCATGCACGCGGTCCCTGATCTCCCTCACCGACCCCCCCAGGTAGAGGACGGTGATGGCACTTACCTGATGTGGCCTCCCCAGATGACCCTGCTGACTCCAGTGCTGGGACAGCTTGGGGGTACTGCCAGCGTGGCACCCTCCGCGATGGCCCCTCTGCTGTGCCCAGGTCAGGGCCCTCCAGCCCTGGCTTGCTGCCCCCCGGGGTGGCGTGGACCATCCCACCCCCCAGGATGTGGTCGAGGGTGGGGAAGTAGGGGCACGTGGCCCTAGCATACACCTGCCGCAGCTCCTTTATTTTGAAGCACACCTGCTCCTGGGTGCCCTATGGCCCTTTCTGGCCATGGTGGCCACTATGCGGCCGTAGACGGCCATGTTCCTTCACCTAGTGCGGAGATCATGGACATTGGGGGCCTCCCCCCAAACTTCAAGGAGGTCCATAATCTCTGCACTAGTCCATGAGGTGCACGCCGTCTACGGCCCCTGGCTGGACCCTGGGTGGGAGACAGCTGGCTGCCACTGGATGGCATTGTGTGGCCACTGGGTATGGGGCTGCGGCTGCTGGCAGGCCTGGCTCTGGCACATGCACTGTGGCCAGAGTCTACCCCTTTAAGGGCTCCGGGCCTGGGGAGAGAAGAGTTTTCCTGGTTTGGCCCAGAGTGGCCACCAGGGGAAACTGGGAAGGGCTGGAGGCCCCCTATTTCGAATTAAGTGTCTACACAGCACTTAATTCGAAATAGCTATTTCAAATTTGGCATTACTCCTCGTAGAATGAGGTTTACCAAATCTGAAATAAGCGCTCCAAAATTAAATTAAATTTGAAATAGCGGTTTGCATGTACAGACACTATTGAAGTTAATTCGAAATAACGACTATTATTTTGAATTAACTTTGCAGTGTAGACATACCTCTGAGTCAAGAGAGGAGGCTGCTACTTCTGAGTTATCCCCTCTCTCCTCACAACACATTAGATTCAAATTCCTTTCCTTTAGCAATGAGGCTTTTAGATGCCAGTTGTAGGGAAGGGGGAAGGAAATGCTTGCAGATTGCAAATACAGAGGCATCTGAAGACTGTTCAGCTTTTAGCAATGTCAGTATTAGGTCAACAAGAAAACAACAATAAATGTGGAGTTCGGTTGGAAAGAGAAGCACCTGAACTCAGAGGATTTGCAGCCCCAGTTTGGTTCATATGTTTTCTGCTGAAATCTGGAAAGAGACTGAGGCATGGAGCCTGAAGAAGCTATTTCAGATTGCAAATGCAGCAGAGAAGTCTCTTGCACAATTGCTGAGCCTGAGTGGCAGGACCAGGAGGAGATGGGTGAGCAGTGAGTGGTGGAAGTAGGAAGAGAGATGAGACACCATTTCTGAGACTGTATTTACATTGCAGGCTTCTTTCAGAATAACATTTTCTGGAAAAGATCTTCTGGAAGCTTATTTTGAAGAAAGCATCCACATGCAAAAAGGTCAATGAAAAAGCGATGTGCTATTTCGAAAGATAGCATCCACACTGATTGGACACTATCTCGCATTTAAGGCCACCCGGAACCAGTTACTATAGCCTAAGGCTAGCTGAAACGTGAGCTTAAAGGGACCCCTCTGGACAGCTGTTTCTCAGCTTCTGCTGCTTGCCTGCCTACCTCTTTGAGGCTACGTCTAGACTGCAGGCTTCTTTCGGAAGAAACTTTTCCAGACGAGATCTTCCAAAAAAACCTTCTTCCTAAAGAGAGTGTCCACACAGCAAAAGCACATCGAAAAAGCGATCTGCTTTTTTGAAAGATAGCATCCACACTGAATGGCTACCAGGGCCAGCAGGACACCTGTGCTTTTTCCTCTTTCCTCTTCTTTCGAAAGAATTCCCTCTTCCTCATCCACACACACCTTTTTCCAAAACAGCTCTTTCAGAAAAAGGCTTCTTCCTCATGGAAAGATGTTTACCAATGTCAGAAAAACCCCTCTGTTCTTTCGATTTTCTTTCAAAAGAACACATTGCAGTGTGGATGTAAGTGACCTTTTTTTTTTGAAAAACAGCTGTTTTTCCAAAAAAATCTCTGTAGCGTCCCCATAGCCTGAGGGATAGCAAAGCTTTTGCAGTATGTACTCTGGTTGCTCTGCTTCAGGACACCACAATACACTCCTTGCCATGGAGACAGAGCTGCCTCTGGACACGCAATAGCCCCACACTGCCATGCTGCTGTTTCTGCACCAGTTTCTGCAGGCTGCCTTCTTGGCCCTGCACGAGCTCGACTCTGAGCTCATCCTTGAGAACCATTGTTTGTGTGTGGGAGCAAGGCCCTTGCAACTGCACCCCACAGTGGACAGACGGTTCTGGAGGCTGGACTCCAGTTCCAACTGGTGGGACCAGCTGATGATGGAGCAGTGAGATGACCAGCAGTGACTCCAGAACTTCAGGATGAGGAAGGAGACATTCCTGCAGAGCTGTGTGCCTAGCTCACCCCTGCCCTCCGTCAACGTGACACCCAAATGCGACCCACCACCCCTATGCATCACCATAGCCATCTAGAAGCCACCCCAGAAAGTTACCAGTGAGTGTTTCAGGCCTGTGCAGACAGCCAGTGCAAGAGGATGTTGGCACTAAACCTGCCAACTTTTTACATCAGCCTGACATTTTAGTCTGTCTGTTCGTTCCAGGTGCCACCAGGGGATCCAGGGCAAAAGCTGCCAGGGGCTTGTTCTCCCCACTAGCCACACACACTGCAGAGCAGGCCCTTTACAGTTCCCTGTGGCATTGGATCATTGGCTCACAGCCACATTGTGCTGGGGAGCACAGAGACACTTCTTTACAATGCTGTAGCTGAGCACTGAGGGGAGGAGGGGCCCTCTGTCTCCCTTGATCACTGCTAGATCCAATGTGTAGGAGAAATTTGAGAAAAGATGTCTCACCCTCAGACCTGGTGTAACCAAGGGAAACTTCTGTGGGGTTTTTCCCATTTACACCTGGCTTGAGTTTGGCCCATTTGGAGCAGGTTTAGGAGGTGGTGACAAGCCGCAATCCTTACACCTCAGAGGTTAAACTGGGCCATGGGCCAGGGGTAATATTCTTTATTGGCCACTATGATTTATAGAGGGGTAGTTTATGCCTTTTGATGTGGGCCTGGGAAGGGGCGATATATAGGAGATACACCCAGGACACAGGCTCTAGAGACACCTCTGTCAATTACAATTCCTCCTTGCCCACTTGCAACTGCAGTTGCTCTGGTCATAAAGTTTGTATGTGGCGAGGAGAGAGCGACACCCTGGGTCCACCCATTTCCTGTCCACCTTCCCCAGAAGAGGGTCGATTGGCACTTCGCCCCAGGCACTAAAGCCTGCATAGGTGTGTCAGGGTGATTTTTACGCCCGAACTCGGGCCCCTAGTCCCACTTCCTGTGCAGCCCAGAATATAGGCCACATGAGCGAGCCTCAGTGGCTGGGTATCAAGCAAGCATATGGACTAGACCACTGAGCACTCCCCCAGGAGGCTGCAGGAAAACAGACAAGAATTCCAACTGTTCAGCCAGCCTATCGGTTGGAAGGAGGATGGGGTGGAGGGAGCAGGTCGGTTTCCCCCACTGGCAGCCTCTTATCTTGTTTTCCTCTTTTTAAATGTCTGTCTGCTCCGAGTACAAAGGGAATTAGAACTTGGCCGAGTCACTTTAATTATCTGACTGGCTGCAAATCTCTGTTTGTTTGTTTGAAATCCCTTCCAGGCCCTGACAGGAAAGAATTCCTGCACATTTGAGATAAAGGATGCTGAGATGCAGCGGAGGCGTTTCAGGGTCAACAGAGGAAAAGCCAGCCAGTAAACTGAACTGCTGCTGCTTTTCTTTATTATCATTACTGCTATTAGTCAGTACCATCTACATTTCTGTGACCCGACACAAAACATGACATGGGTGCTAATGATGGATAGCATGAAATGGACAGAAAGCAGCCTGGGTTTCAAGCAGCATCCTCACTCTGTCTGGCAAGACACATGGAATTAATATATTACACTCCCTACTTTTTTTGTTACACCCTTTAATCGCATCATGATTCAAATGAGGTTGTAAGCACATCTGGGCAGGTATTTAGCCATCTTGTTTGTTCTGCACAACACCTAGCATGTTATGGGCACTAGAAGATCATTGTTCTTTGTGGTCAAGCTTAGGGCCAGATTTTAAAAAGTATTTAAGTGCCAAACCTTTAAAAATCTAGCCCTTAGCTTGTATGTAACACTTTCCATCTGTAGATCTTCCCTTTGTCAATTCCTTTTAATACCTTCAATGTCATTGGGTTTTACCAATGGGGAAACTGAGGCAGGGAGCAACTCCAGACTTGGTCAAAGCTACTCAGTGAGGCAGGAGTTGGGACAGAATGTGGGTCTATCCAAATCCCTTGCCCAGTGCCATCCCCACACTGCTTCTCTCCTTGATGGTGTACAATACCCACACTTGAATGCCCTGGTCTAACAGACACTGAGGGTACATCTACACAGCAAGCAATACACTGTGGCACTGAGTCTCGGGCCTGGGTCTACAGCAGCAGGCTGCTGCCTGCTCTGTAGATGGACCCTAAGATAACAGGAAAAATCAGAGAAGGGAAGAACTTGGTTATTTGGAGGTTTATGTAGCATCCCATGTGTGGAGAGCCCATCAACAGTAAGTCTGCAGGAGAGTCAGGGTGAGAAAGGTAAGGTGTTGGGTGTATTAGGGTGACATGGCAGAAGAAGATGCCTGGGCCACAGAGACTGGCCTGGATAAGGTGGGATGGGATGTTGTAACGCACAAGGCCTGAAACGTCATCAGGTGAGGAGTCATGTGGCGGGTTGAAAGGCAAGAACATTTCCCTCCTGGGCTGTGTGTACATGTTCATGTGTAGTGTGGGCTCAGCTAGACTATGCGGAAGATTGGAAAGAGGGTCTCACTTTCAAAAGCTTTTCTTCAAAAAATGAGGTTTACGCAGCTTTTTGAAAAACGGGGGGTTGCCAAAAATTTTGTCTTGATTACTTTCACTTTCGAAAGCTCTTCTCTCAAAAGTGAGATCAGAAGATATGCAAATTCCCACAGAATTTGCATATCCTCTTTCGAATCTTCCGTGTAGTCTAGATAAGCCCTGTGTGTCTAAGTGTGTATTTTAGCATATGTCTAGCGCACACACGTCTGCAATGACTCAGAGGTAGGCCTCAAGCAACTCCCTAGCATGATCACTGCCAATCACGAGGGAAGTTTGTGTCTGGATCTTAACTCCCTGGGACTGGCTCCCTGTCTGCTTTGCAGCCATTACAGTGATAGCTCTGGTGTATTGGTAGGTGTGCACTCGGGCTGTGTCATTGTGTATACTCTGTGCACAGGGGTGTGTATAAGGTGAGGATTTTGTTTATCTCACTAACCCATAGAAAACCTGAATTTTGTCCATCCTCACTATGTGTGTATTTATTTTTCTAATAGGAATGATTTATTTTGGTTACATGTGTCATAATTTACACCTTCAAAGACAAGCTGCTGTTACAATCTGACCAGTATTTAAACCCTGGATGCTTGACTGAGTGCAATATCTGACATGAAGTATGTAATCTCTGGCAACATTTAGCAACGTTAATAAATTCAAAAATAAATTCAAATATACTTTTTTCCTAGCCATATATTTAAGCAGGTAGCCACAGTGGAAGGTCTCAAATTCAAAGTGCATCCTCCTTTTTCAAGCCTCACATACCCATATATTTAATAAGTAGGCAAAGTTCCCCAGTGGAAATGCTTGTTATCAAAGGTGAAAGTAAGCCAGTGAGCCCTGATGCAGTGCACCTGTAAGGGTATGTCTACACTACCCCACTAGTTCGAACTAGCGGGGTAATGTAGGCATACCGCAATTGCAAAGGAAGCCTAGTTCGAACTACCTAGTTCGTGCCGCGTGTAGCCGCGCGGCACGGGGTTCGAACAAGCGGGGATTTAAAAATGGCAGCGCCCCGCTTATGCAAATGAATCCCGGGAAATTCAAATCCCGGGCTTCATTTGCAATTGCGGTATGCCTACATTACCCCGCTAGTTCGAACTAGCGGGGTAGTGTAGACATACCCTAAGAGACTGGCCAGCTGAGGGCTGGGCTTTGGATGCTACCAACACCTCAGGCTGCATGGCCACAGCACACCCAAGCTCCAACCCTGGTGCTTGTGTGGTGAGGTTCCTGACCTGGCCGGCCCCCTGCCCTCCCTCCCACACTTACATTTCTTACAGGTCCTGTCCTATTGCAACCTGCCCCACCTTAATCTCCCTCCTATGGGTGGGGGCAGATTGTGACAGGACCGTACCTATAAGAAAGTTAAATTACTTTCACCCCTGCTTGTTATGTTAAAAGAGTGAGGTGAGGTGGTAATATCGGAATGGCATCTTCCCCTGCAATTCTGGAGTGAACCCTGGACCCAATGAAATCAATGGAGGGTTTCCCCTGGATTTCAATGGAGACAGGGTTGTATTTTACCTGGGATCTATAAATCGATAATCCCTCAAATACCTTGCTCATCAACTTGGAGATCAGCAGTAGCACAGAAATATTATATCCCAATCTACAGCTCAAACAGCTTTGTGAACAGTAATGACCAGCCATTAATTTGTATGACTGATGCAGGAGAACCCATTATTTATCTGCTGAAATTGCTTCATTTTTGTTTTTACACAGCACCTAATTAACCTGAGGAACTCATTTGCACAAAATCTTCCAGGGGCTAAGAGCTCATTAGCATCCAGAATAGGGTTAGATATTTATAGTGAGGAAAATAATATCCTCTATTGCATGAGACAGGACAGAAATGTGTAACATATATAAATCCCAATGCTCTAGGCCGTAAGACAACCCCTAACTGACAGAGGTTAGGAACAATTTCCCCTCATGCGCAGATTATTCCATAATTATTCTTTATTCATAACTATTTTTTATAGCATGTCTTGCCCTTCCTGTGCAGCATCTGGTGCTGGCTACAACACAGTTTTTTAAGCAGGGATAGAATTTGCTATTCAGTTCTATAGAATGGTTCATAAAGCCTATAGAAAGACTATCATTTTCTATTGAATTCTATGGGGCTTTTCCATACTCTACAACTGTAAGGCAAAGTTCTGCCACTGAAGATTTGTTTGACATGATCGCCCCCTAGAGATGAAGGGAGAGTCAAGATTCTCAACCAGACAAGCCTTTGCAGATAAGCAATCAAACATGTAAGATATCTAATATGCTATAACAATGTGTCCAGTGGCACTTTAAAGGCTTCTTGTTGTTTTTGCTGAAACATACTAAAACAGCTGCCTCTTTGAAACCTAATGTGTCATGTGCTTAGTGGAACCTCGTTAATTCTCACTTTGTTAAGCCACGAACTCCACTACTTACACCAACAGAAAGCTTTCTCCATCATCCAGCAAAGATTTAAGAATGGAATCCCTTTTATAGCCAGCTCACATAGAATGGGGACTTTGTCATTACTAGACAATAGCCCCTGGAATGTTTTCCTCTTCACTGTGAGTGCGGGTAGGAGCTTAAATCATTACAGTGAACTACACTCATCTCAGATAAAGGATGTAACTACATATTGCGGCACTTAGATACTACAGTCATGGGCAACAGAAAAACCCTAAAATAGGTCATTAGATACCCATAGCAAATTAATTCCGTTTGCTAAATAACAAGTCAACCAAACAACAAAATAACTAAGTGCCTTCCACAGAAAAGCTATGCCAATAGCAAAGTCTCTAATGAGTCTTTGGCTCGTCTCTCTTTTCGGGGTCTAAGTTCTGCATCGGACAGACTTTTAGTTCCTTGGGTTTTTCAAGTTTCATATTAATTCACCTTCATTGTTTTTATGGTTGATTTATTAAAGATTTTGGTTAGGTTTAATGGTTTGGGGGTTTTGTACATAACAACGGCCATGCTGGATCAGACCAAAGGTCCGTCCAGCCCAGTATCCTGTCAGCTGACAGTGGCCAATGCCAGATGCCGCAGAAGGAGTGAACACAACAGGTAATCATCACGTAATCCCTCTCCAGTCATCCATTTCCAGACAAACAGAGGCTAGGGACACCATTCCTACCCATCCTGGCTAATAGCCATTGATGGACCTAACCTCCATCAATTTATCTAGTTTTTTGAACCCTGTTTAAGTCCTAATCTTCACCACATCCTCCATAGAGGAGTTCTACAGGCTGACCATGTGCTGAATGAAGAAAAATGTTCTTTTGTTTGTTTTAAACCTGCTATCTATTAATTTCATTTGGTGACCTCTAGTTCTTATGTTCTGGGAAGAAGTAAATAACTTTTCCTTATTCACGTTTTCCACACCAGTCATGATTTTATAGACCTCTATCATATCCCCCCTTAGTCTCCTCTTTTCTAAGCTGAAAAGTCCAAGTCTTTTTAATCTCCCTTTTTATGGGACCCATTCCAAACCCCTAATCATTTTTGTTGCCCTTCTCTCAATCTTTTCCAGTGTCACTATATCTTTTTTGAGATGAAGTGACTACATCTGCACACAGTATTCAAGATGTGTGCATACCATGGTTTTATATAGAGGCAATAAGATATCTTCTGTCTTATTCTCTCTCTTTTTTAAAATGATTCCTAACATTCTATTTGCTTTTTTGACTGCCACTGAACATTGAATGCATGTTTTCAGAGAACTATCCACAATGACTCCAAGATTGTTCTCTTGAACAGTTGTAGCTAAATTAGTCCCCTTCATATTGGATGTATAGTTGGGGTTATTTTTTTCAATGTGCATTACTTTACATTTATCAACATTAAATTTCATTTGCCATTTTGTTGCCCAATCACTTAGTTTGGTGAGATCTTTTTGAAAACCTCAGTCTGGGATAATTCCTCAGATTTGTCACCTAAAGAATAGCTCACGTTTTGGAATCTTCCTAACATCCTCAGCAGTGAAGACTGAAGCAAAGAATTCATTTAGTTTCTCTGCAATGACAATATCATCTTTGAGTGCTTCTTAAGCATCTTAATCATCCAAGGGCCCCGTTTGTTTAGTAGGCTTCCTGCTTCTGATGTACTTAAACAACATTTTACTGTTACTTTTTGAGTTTTTGGCTAGCTTCTTCTTCAAACTCCCTTTTGGCTTTTCTTATTATATTTTGTATACTAGATTTGACTTCCACTTTTCAACAGATGTCTTTTTATTTCTCACTGCTTCTTTTACTTGGTTGTTGAGCCATGGTGGCACTTTTTTGGTTCTCTTACTGTATTTTTTTAATTTGGGGTATACATTTAAGTTGGGTCTCTATTATAGTGTCTTTCAAAAGTTTCCATATAGCTTTCAGGGATTTTACTTTTGTCACTGTGCCTTTCAATTTCTGTTTAAATAACCTCCTCATTTTTGTGAGTTCTCCCTTCTGAAATTAAATGCCAGTGTTGAGCTGCCGAGGTGTTTTTCCCACCACAGGGATGTTAAATTTTATTACATTATGGTCACTATTTCCTAGCAGTTCAGTTATGTTTACCTCTTGGACTATGTCTATACTACAGAGTTTTTTTTGGAAAAACAGCCATTTTTCCAAAAAAAATTCACTTATGCCCACACTACAACTGCATTCTTTCAAAAGAAAATCGAATGAACAGAGGGGATTTTCCAACATTGCTAAACCTCTTTCTACGAGGAAGAAGCCTTTTTTCCAAAAGAGCTTCCGGAAAAAGGTATGTGTGGATGGGGAAGAGGGAGTTCTTTCAAAAGAAGAGGAAAGAGGAAAAAGCACAGGTGTCCTGGTGGCCACTTCGTACATAGTAATCACAGCTTACATGTGAGTTAGCATCCATTCAGTGTGGACACTATCTTTCGAAAAAGCAGACCGCTTTTTCTATGTGCTTTGGCTGTGTGGACGCTCTCTTTTGGAAGAAGTTTTTTCAGAAGATCTCTTCCAGAAAAGCTTCTTCCAAAAGAAGCCTGCAGTCTAGACATAGCCTCAGACTAGATCCTGAGCTCTACTTAGGACTAAATCAAGAATTGCCTCTCCCCATGTGGGTTCCAGAACCAGCTGCTCCAAGAAGCAGTCAAGTAAGGTATCAAGAAATTTTATCTCTGCCTCCCGTCCTGAGATGACATGTACCCAGTCAATATGGGGATAGTTGACATCCCCCACTATTACTGAGCTTTTATTTTGATAGCCTCTCTAATCTCTCTTAGCATTTCATAGTCACTATCACTGTCCTGATCAGGTGATCAATAATATATCCCTGCAGTTATATCCTTATTATTAGAGCATGGAATTACTATCCACAGAGATTCTATGGAACAATTTGGCTCATTTAAGATTTTTACTTTATTTGAGTCTACATTTTCTTTCATGTATAGTGCCACTTCCCCACCAGCACAACCTATTCTGTCCTTCCAATATATTTTGTTCCCTGGCATGACTGTGTCCCATTGATTGTCCTCATTCCACCAAGTTTCTGTGATGCCTATAAATCAAAATCGTCTTTTAATACAAGGCACTCTAGTTCACCATTCTTATTATTTAGACTTCTATAATTTGTGTATAAGCACTTGAAAAAATTGTCTCTATTTGTCTGCCATTTCCTGATGTATTAGACTCCTTTTTATTTGATTGTGTCTCATTTGTGGTGTTATTATAACTGGATTGACAAATGTACCCTAATTGTGGGAAAGTGGATAAAAGTTTACAGATGTTTCAATATGTAACAATAAATATTGATAGAAAAAGGGAAGACTGAGTGAGTGAATTGGTGGGTTTCAGACCAGCTCCTGGCAGGCAGGGCAGCACATCACGGAGAAACACCACTCAATTGGCACTAATAAGCACCCTCTGCAGAGATGTCAAGCACTGAATGAGCATGGAGATCAAACTCCAGTATCATCCCTGGAAATGGTTTCTCCAGATCAGGTCACTGGTGGGTCAGCATGAATGGCTGGTACACATGCTGTGCTCGGTCTTTGGTTAAACAGAGGGTGACATCTGGAGGTAGTACAGTGATGTGATTAGTGAAATGGTCTGTGAGACCTTTCCTAGGTTCTGTTCCCAAATCTAGTACTAACCTGCTGTGTGACCTCCACTGACGTCACCTCCATTTCCCCTCCCACCATTTCTCACTCTTAACTCTTTGGAGCAGGGACTCTCTTCCCAGGTTGTTCGCACAGTCCTCAGCACATGATTGTAACATCAGTAATATTAAGGAGGTAATTCATGAGTGCTTTCAAGGCACTCTATGGCTCAGGAGGTGGGGAGCAGGAGAAGAAGCCCTAAAAAAGGGTCGGGAACCTCTGATTTCTACTGGAGGGAAGATGCCCAGGATTTTCCCTGTGTTACAGATTACACATGTGCAGGATCAGTTAAAGATAAAATCTATGCATAAGCAGATGAATCCCAAAGGATGTAGAAATGGATACTTTATATACTTGCTACTCTTGCATTTATACCATCTGTTTCTTTGAGAGCAGTATGCATTTTGGCAACTTTTGTTACAGTTCATGGGTTGAGTGGAGCCCTATTCCTTTTACAAGTATTTTAATTGTAAACGTTAATCCTTAGACCACTTATAGAATATATTACATAATCAAAATATGACACACACACACACACACACTTACTAATTAATCTCTAATTAATCCAAAAACTCCTGGCTAATTAGCCATTTAAAATTAAGGCTGGTACTTCCTTTTGGAGATGCGGAGCTCTGTATCAATGATATGTAGGATTGTATTTTTATTAACTGTAAGACACGTATGTGAAGATTCAACTAACACCATTAAGAATCAAACAACAAGTGCTCTGGTAGCACTTTATAGACTACCAAAACATATAGATGGTATCATGAACTTTTGTGGGCACAGACCACTTTTTCAGATGACCGGAGTTATGAGTTTAGGATGTGCACACCCAAAATAAATAGGAGACGGGAGGGAGGAAGAGAAAAAAAAGGAAGGCGGGTGGGAGACAGAGAGCTAGAGGAAATCAGTAAGTATCTGAAGATTGGGTAGTTAAAACGAAGCAGATAAGAACCAGTCGTGCTAATACTGTAGTTCAGAGGCATCAGTGCCTGAACTGGAACTCACATCAGTGTAAGTCAGGGGAAACTCACCGACATCTAGTCAAATCTGTCCACCTATCCACACTATTTGCTGTGGTTTCTGTAAAGCTGCATTGGAATGACACCAAAGTGACAGCAGCATATGTGAAATCAGAACCAAGCCTTTGGTCTGAATTTGCCACATTCTTTATTATTATTTTATTACTTAAGTGCCAACAGGAACTACGGTTCTGTTCTAAACCCAAAATAAGCCAAACCTGTCATGTAGAGAAGACAAGATGTATCAGGGAATTTAGAGAAGAGAATAACAGATAATTCTTTATGTTATTAACTCCTTCATAAAATGGATAATTCTTTGGGTCTTTCATCATTTAGCCGCATCTTAGCTATTATTTTGTATACAATACAGTGCTCCACCACTGTTGCTAGCCTTTAATGTCCATTTGTCAAATTTTCAGCAAGCACCGCTGTGGTTTTTGCCATGGAAGGAGCACTCCATAATAAAAACACAAAGTCACTACACTGTCCTTCAAATGTTGTCTTAAAACTCATTCCTTCTCTGGTACCTGAAGAACACTTGACAATGGCTAGGCTTCAGGAATGATGTGACCATTGTACATGACTCTAATGGATATCTTATCACAAATGCATTAAGCTCCCTCTACTGTTTGCTGTAGCTACCTCTTTGTCTTTCACCACATATAGAGTGTCAGATCTTTGTGGCATGGATTGTTATTCTATGTTTGTACAACATGTAGTCCAGTGGTGACTGTCCAGCTAGTTGATGCGTTTGTATGAAGGGGAATAATAATAATAATATTAATATCAATAATAATACATAGTAAATATTTAATAATTATAATATAATTGTAGGAAGGGCACAGGGATATGGAGGTGACTTCTTGAACTCGGTAAGGTAGGGCACGGAAGAAAGCACCAAGACAGGACTGGGAGAAAGAAGTTAACCAAATTCTGAGCTGATTTGCAGCCCCACTGCGTCTGGTTGCCAGCCAGGTAGGGTTGCCAGGTGTCCGGTATTCACCCAGACAGTCTGGTATTCACCCGGACAGTCCGGTATTTTCACCTCCTGTCTGGTAAAAAAATTCCGAAAATACCAGACATCTAAAATGTCCGGTATTTTCTGATTTTTTTCCCTGCCAGGAGGCGAAAATACCAGACACCTGGCAAACCTACGACACACTCAGCAACCAGGCCCAGCCCCCAGAACCCCCACCTCCATCCCTCAGCTGGGACCCCGGACATCCCCCCCCAAAACACACACACACACACACACTTACCTGGTTCCACAGGGGCTTGTCTTGTGGCTGAAACAGAAAAACAAAATGGCCATTGGCAAAAAAAAAATCTTCATCTTAAAGGGACCATGCTGTTTTTTGTTGTTGTTGTTGGGTTTTTGTTTTGTTTTGTTTTGTTTTGTTTTGTTTGCTTAGTAACTGCTGTCAGGGTCCCTTTTTTTTCTTCTCAACAACTTTGGTCTCCCCCTTTTTTTTCCTCAATAGAATTTTTTTTACCTGGTGTTTTTTTTCTGGGGGGGGGGGGGGCGTGTTTGGCATTTTGGGTTAAACCATCTAGCAACCCTACCTACAGCCTGGTGCAATTTGGGCAGAATTTGATCTTACCAACATTGTTAACAAAGTTAGCAGCTTACTCTGGAGCGGTGGCATGTAAAACGCCCGGGATACCTAAGAGAGTGGGAAATAGCATCACTCTCTCTCTCTCCAAAGAAACTTCAGACACACCAGCCACTTTAAGTGGCCAGATAAAAACACTACATTTCCCACAAGCCCCTCTTAGGCTCGCGAGAGGTAAAACGAGACTTGCCCTGAATAGGGCGGACACTTCCTGTTGTCACGGTCTCTTCCGCTCGCTGCCGGCAAGAATGGCGGTTGTGTTGAAGGTGAGTAGCATCAGGTTGTGGTAGGATCTGGTGCCATCCTTAGTAACGGTGACTTGTAAGCAGACGCGATCTTGTGGTGTGGGGGTGGGTGGCGATTGTGCATGGCCGTGGCGATGTATCACTTGGGTCGGTGCGCGGGTTTCGTGTCACTTCGGTGGTGTGATCTCCCCCCCCCCCCCCATCGGCCTGTGAAGCCTTGGCCGTAAGTCCCATGGCTGCCTCTAGCTCGTTCTCCCCAATGGGAGGTGACGAGGGCCCTGGATCCCCTTTGTGGGGTGGCTTTGAGCTTTCTGAAGCTGCTGGGCAGGGGAAGTCTGGGCGTGGGATGGGGATGGGATGTCCCAGTTAGCGCTCCCCACCCCCCCTTTCCGTGCTATGGCAGGTCCTTGCCCAAAACCTGTAGGAGGGCGGAGAGCTCGGCTGCACCCTGCTGAGCGCGTAGCTCAAAGGAGGGGACGGCTGCTCTCAGCTCAGGTTCTGGCGGCCTCCCTTTTCGCGCGTAGGTAACGCAGATGCGTCAAAGCTCAGTTCGTTCAAGTTTTAACCTTCTCCCACACTAGATCCCATGACCTGCGGGCTATTGGCTTGTTCCTTAAACTTCGCTGTAGCTGTAGAATGTTACTGATTCCTGATGGCCACCATGCTAAATGCATCTGGGATGTGTGTAAGTCACATGTGTTAAGGTCTGTGATTCAAAGGGACACCCCCATATTCTGTTCCAGTGACTCCTGTATGTTGCCTACTTTGAAGAGAAAGTTTCAGTCTTCCTATTGTTGCAACTACAAGTCGTTTCCTGTTGTCTATAAACATGTCTTAAAAACATGTTATAGACTTGGTAGCCCATGGGATGTGTCTTTTAATTTACACTTCTAAAGTGACTGTTTTTCCTTAGGCACAGAGACTAAGTCTGTTCCCTTCCTTGCTCAAACTTTAGCATTTCTTGCATTAGAAGCCAAGGTAGATGAAATATCTTTCATTGTCTCAATTTTTATTGGTGGAAGGAACAGACTTTTGGGCTGCACATAGTTCTGAAAAGTCTCTTCTATGTTAACGGAAGAATAGTCAGTGGGAAATCCATTCAGTATAACAAAGCTAAGTTATTTTGGGTTCTGCTGGCTGCCCATGCTAACTATAAATATTATACAAAACATGCATGTAATTATATATAATGTGTTTCCCTCCTGTTGTGTGGAGAACTGCACAAACTGGGAAAACCAAGGGTATGTCTAGACAGCGGGCACTATTTCCGGATACGTCAGTATCCACTTCTTGATGGCACTCCTGTTATTTCAAAATCCAATAGAAATAACAGGCTTGCTATTCTGACATCCCAGTAAAGAGTTTATTTTGAAATTTGGCCATCTCAAAATAAGCTATGCAATTTGCACAGATCAAATTGCGTAGCTTATTTTCGAGCTAGTGCAGCAATGTAGATGCATCCCCAAGAGATTTTTGAAGTATTCTTTAAAGTCTTTTGATCTCTTTCCATTCACTTCAGTAAGGTATGGACTGCTGCTCTAATTGATTATTTGGGTAAACAGTGCAACTAATGATACATAGGGCCCTGCCAAATTGACAGTCCACTTTGGTCAATTTCACAATCAGGTAGGACTTTTTTAAATGATAAATGTCATGATTTCAGCTATTTAAATCTGTAATGTCAGAGTTTTAATAGTAGGGGTCATGAGCCAAAAGAGTTGTGCTAATGCTGACGAGGACACTGCCAGCAGTGGTTCAGAAATATGGGTGGCATGGTATGATATTGCCATCCTTACAGCTGGGCACCCTGCCAACAGCTGCAGCTCTCTGGCTACTCCACTCTGAAAGCAGTCCAGATGTAAAGGTGGTAATCTTGCAACTCCCTTCTGGGTTGAGATTGCCAACCTGAGAAATGCTGGTCTCCCCTGTGAAATCTGTATAGTATGGTGTAAAAGCACATACAAGATCAGGTTTCAGTGGGTTGAAGACCAGCTTTCATGGTCTGGGATGCATTTTTCATGGCCATGAATTTGGTAAGGCCCTAACCGATACAATATGCTGCAGACATCTGTAATGGACAAAATAACATTTTAAAAAAGTACTGAATGTAAATTTTTCCTTTACTTTTTCATCCCAATAAACCATAGGGGTTCTTGTAATGGTGAAACTTCTTCAGAATGGAGTAATTATTTTTAAGCTGAAGGAAGTGCTGCTCTAAGCACTTCTGGGCTACGTTACGTCTACATTGACCCCTTCTCCAGAAGAGGCATGTTAATTTCAAACTTCAGAATAGGGAAATCTGCGGGGGATTTAAATATCCCCCGTGGGATTTAAATAAACATGGCCGCCGCTTTTTTTCCAGCTTTTCCCCAAGCAGGGAAAAAAGCGGCGGCCATCTTTATTTAAATCCCGCGGGGGATATTTAAATCCCCCGCGGATTTCCCTATTCTGAAGTTTGAGATTAACATGCCTCTTCCGGAGAAGGGGCCAATGTAGACGTAGCCCTGGTGTGAATTCTACTATGACAGCAATATTCCAATGCTAGAAAAATGTGGTTTTGGAGCAGATGATGAGGTTGGCGAACAAGCAGCTTTCGTGCTGAACTTGCATTGCCTTGGCACAACAAAACCTCTAATTGAAATGTCCAAAAAAGAGAGTATTGAAGGTGCACACTGATGCTGCTGCCAGGTGTTACTGTCACACACAGTGGAAAGCATGGTAATCAAAGGAGCAGAACCTTTGGCTTTGCTCACACGTCTTATCTGTTTTGAAAGCTGAGCAAGTGATGATACAATGTTATCCCTGTCTGAAAAAGATCTTTTCACATGTGGAGCTGTGATTCTGAGGCTCAGCATTGCAGCGTTGATTTAATGAAACCCGGAAATGAAAGCTTGTTTGATCATATGTTGATTAACCCTATGACCTGTGCTTGAATTCCTAGGGTGCAGCTTCTCTTTCTACTTCTAAATCAAGGATGAGATTCTTGAGTGAGTGAATCAGTCCCACTAATCTTCTGTGTCCATGAGTCCCCAACAAAGGAGGTGAAAATTCCTTTTTTCTGCTCATCTGCACAATGGTGAGGCATGTTAGCATCTGTTTTGTACAGTCAAAAAATGAAGTGCCTTTTATTGTTGCTGGGAAATGGAGGTGGTGTTGGATGACTGTGTTGTGATCCCTAGGGCTAATGAGTGTAAATATAAAACATCAATAGCTTGATTATTGTAATTATAGGTCCTCTTTCTTTCCTCTTTCCCATGCCCCTTTCTTCCTGCCAGTCATGGTTGCTGCTTTGTTCCCATAGACACGTGAGTGCAAACCCCTTTCTTTCAAAGAGTGCTAGTTGAAAGTACTGATCTGTGAATGGGGATTTAAGTCTGTCAGTGTGCTAGGCTGGGCAGCTGGGTGCTGCAGCAGTCAAAGGTGAGTTTGATAATGGAGTAGGGAAGGATTGGGTAACACTCCACTGGGGAGACACTTGATGCAGCTCATCCCACAAATAAATTTGTCACAGGAATAGAGCTAGTGAAAGAATAATTAGTCTCTGCATTGGTCCTGGCTTACACTGAAGTCCTTTTAAGCTTTATTTGGCTAGAGAAGAGGCATAGATCAAATACACCAAGTGATGACTCAACAGGGAATATAAAAGCTAATTGCACATCCAAAGGGGATATTATTTTTTTCAGTATGTCCGGATGTATTTCATGTAATAAGCCCTCAAATGTTTTACAGAAAGTGCTGGTGGATTCTTTGTGTGGGTGTGTTGCAGAGAGGGGAATAAATTAAGAAAATGTGTCATGTTTCCATGTAACATTGCACATGGTGGTCCAACTGGGGTGTGTCAAATGTGCCCACCCTATAGCAGAACTCTACAAAATTGTGTCATCTGTGCAGCATGGCCGCATATGCATTATGTGTGTGAGGGCATGCCACGTGAAACATAGTTTTGTAGAGCACTATTTCTGAATGTGGCCAGTGGAGGTGCCCCAAAACTAGTATTTGACCCTGAGTACTGAAAAGGTTGAGCCAACAGGGATACTGTTAGCTTGAAATATAGTCAATAAAAATGAATTTAAAATAGCTTCAAGTAATGGACTTTCCCCTTGTCCCCGCTAGTGGGGTTTTACAGTTTTGCCTCAAAATTAGAGGAAACTGGCTCTTAAGTTAATGTACCTGTAAGCAAGGGTTTATCCTGATAAATCCAGGGCTGTGGATGCCTGCTCTTGTGGGAGTGTTTGACAAGTGAGCAGCTAGCTGCAAAGAATGTATCTGCCTCATGCTGGGCAAGTCTCTAATGTGAGTGCTGAGCTGATGATGTTAAGTTATCCCTGTCTGAAAAATAAACTATTTGTGGAATTCTGACTCTCTGAGGCTTAGCACTTTCTCGTGTTTAATGAGATGGGAAGATCAAAGATTACTTTAAGGATTGGTATGATGGATTTTTAATACGTGGCTTATACTTGCATTCCCAGGATGCAACGTTTTCCTCCCAAGGATCCAGTACAGAAAGTGCCTGTGTCAAGCCAGAGGCTGATAACTTTGACTGCACATTGGTAAGGAATTGCCATGAGAAATCTAAAGGCTTTTGGTCAGCGGTGGTGGGTAGGTCATGCTGTTCAGAGTAGGGATGTAATAGTGTAGAAGCAAAAGCTTATAGGTTAATGCTATAGACCAGTATTTCTCAACCTAAATTACCCCCAGTACCTACAGTTTTCAGACTCACAATTTTTTTGGGGAGGGCGGGAGGGGGGGGCACAACACATTTGTTTAAACAACTTAATCATAGCCGGGCAGGCAATGAAATTTTGGGATGTAAAAAGTACAAAAATAATAAAGCACTGTAAAACTTAACAAATTCAGCTTTCTCTAAATTTCAGTTGTGTTGCTGTACACCACCACCCCTTCTTTCGAGTACCCACTGGTTGAGAAGCACTGCTATAGACTACACACATTGCTCCCTGTCCCCGTGCTTGCCAGTATATTTTTTAGCAGCCTGGACCTACACCTCCTGCAGCTTTGCATTTAAAGTGTATTAGGAGCAAAGGGGGGAGGCAATCTCACTCAGTTCTGACTTGTGCCAGGCATGGGAGCTCAGACTCTCTGCTCCTTCCCCCCCCCCCCCCCCCCCCTCCGCCCCCCATGAGGCAGCAGCACAGGGCAACAGGCAGCTGGTCCGTGAGGGAAGCTGGTTTTTAAACCCGATCCCACCATGAACCAACTCCTGCCTGGCATCCCTCGCTGCTGCCTCTTATATAGAGGCAGCAGTGTGGCGTGGCAGGGGGGCTCCTCAGGAGTGGAGCTGGAGTGCACTGGCTGCCCGCCTCACTTCCAGGGACTATAGAATAATTGAGTTACTAAGTGATAAGAATTCATGAGGTTAATCAACTATTCAATTAACCAATATTTAACATCCTTAGTCCAAAGTGCATACTCTTTGAAACTATTCTGTTCCTTAAGGGAAACATAGGAATGTGGAGGATGATTGTTATATTCAGTTGTTGCCCTCCTGAGCAGGTCTAATCCTGGCTTTTTGCAGTCTGTGATGTGTTGAATAACAAAGGGCAGGGGAAATGATGGTCCAGAGATTCTAAAAGAAGCAGAACTCAAACCTGCTATGGGTCTTGAGTCCAGTTTTCTACACATTTCTCCTCCCTGGCCAGTTTCTTAATCTTTGTGATCATATCTGAGTTATGCCTGCAGTGGGCAAGGCTGATGCACTCACTCTGAAGAACTCTTTGGATGTATCTTCAGTAGGTTTTCAATCTGTTTTTCTATCCCTTGAAGCCTATAAGCCAGTGAGATCATGTTATCTTTGAAAACTCAGCCGTGAAGGGGCAAAACAAAATATTATGAAGCTCTTGACTTTTGCCCACTAATTTATCTTCCTACTTCTGTAACTTTTGTAAAAGATTAAAACCTTGAATGACCAGATAAATGATGGGATGCCCTTTGTTCCATGGATCTGTGCTGACTCTGATTTGGAGGCAACCATCACAACGTTGCTCTTGGCAAAATCCTCTCAACAGTTGCAGTCTTGGATGTTTTCCGGTTGCCATTCTCTTTTGACATGATAAATGAAACCCTTAAAAACAGGCATTGCCCTATTTGGTGCATTCTGTCAAAATGTTTAGCAAACAAAAAAATTGCTTGTTGATTTCATGTATGAAAAAGGGTTTTTCAGGCACATGCAGCTTGTTTTGCCCTGGCTGGTGGGAGAATTTGAGACACATTTATGCCTAACTTGAGCCGTCTGTTCAGTTAAAAGCTGGTTTTTGTCTATAGCCTTGATGGGTATAAAAACGGTCAGTGTTTCTGGCCAAACGAGCTCTGAACCCTGTTCTGCAGGCAAAATGCTGATGGAACTAATGCTAAATGGAGGTGCAACCTATAGGCAAAACACTGGCTGCAATAACTTGATAGTCCCTTCTATTTTTGTGGTGGTTCTTTTCAAGGAAGCCAGGGTTTGGCTCAGTCCTTAACTACTCATTTGTGTGCTGTATTAGTAGCATGTCAGAGCAAAAGCTTTGTTTCACCTGCTCTTACACTTGTGACCATTATTACTTCCTATCCAAAAGTGATAGGCAGTAACCAAATTTGGGATGGTGTTTGAGAGTTTCAAGTGCACTGCATAATAGTCTGTTCAGTATGCTGCCCTGATCTGTCCAAGATGCAAAGATATAGCAAGAGGTCCCTGCTTTCCCAGCAGGGAATACAAAAAAAATCTACTGTCCTCTGCCATGCTCCACTTTATTTCTCTATCCCCAAATAACCCCTTGATTCTCTTATCAAAGCAATAATAGCATTGAGAGCAAGAGGATTTTCTTGCTCTAGTGCAGGGGTCTCCAAACTACGGCCCGCGGGCCGAATGCGGCCCGCGAGGCCCTCTCATCCGGCCCGTGGAGACCTTTTTGTCTACGGAAAAAAAATTACGGAAATTTACGTGTATCCTGCCAAGATCAGCCGCCGCTTACGTGGACGTTATGTTTTTACCGAATTAAAATAGAGGCACGCAGTAGTGCGTTATGTTTTCCAACCGATCATTACATTGCAAAACCTTATTCGCTGCTTACTTTTTCTACTTCCGTTCACAGTCAATGAGATGATATAACGCCATCTAGTGGCGGAGTTTTTAAATGGTTTGCTGCTGGTTCAAGACTTGATTATTTTGATCACAGTTTGCCAGTTGCGGTTGACTGTTGCGATGAGGAGGTGTTGGTGTCAATTAGCGCCTGATTTCGAAACATGTTGCACTCTATTTTATTTAGTGATAATTTCCTTTGCGTAATTACTTATCAGTGTGTTTAAAGTATTGGGAATGTCGTTAGTTTAGTAAGAATTTTTTGAATATTCTGAAGAGGAAACATTAAAAGCAACAATCTCTCTACCATAAGTGGATATATTTGCACACTATATTCAGGTAAGTTTAACTTAAGAAATCATAAGAATTTTTAAAAATTGTTTCGGGTCATTTGCAGCTATTATTGCGACGAAATTAGTTCGCATAATCAGGTTTTTTGAGCGATATTGTGTGCAAGATACTTTCAGTTTCATTATTTATTCATGTTGAATTCACTTTATTTTAGTGCCCAGCGATGGCCGAGAAGAGGAAAAGAGAAATAGATGATGAGTGTTGGCAATTTCAAGAAGAATGGAGTTTGAAATACTTCTTCATCAAAACCGGCGAGAAAGCATTGTGTGTGATTTGCAACGAAACCGTGGCTGTGATGAAAGAATACAACCTGCGCTGTCATCATCAAAGCAAACATCAGGAGAAATATGTACAGTTGGAGGGTAAAGTCCGTGCCGAAAAATTTTCTAAATTACAAAATCAACTCACATCTCAGAGGACATTGTTCAGTAAATCCTCAAATGAAAATGAAACCTTAACTAAGGCCAGTTATAAAGTTGCCTACGTCCTGGCTAAAAGTGGCAAACCCTTTACAGATGGTGAAGTAGTGAAGGAATGTTTGTTGGAAGTGGCTGAGGAACTTTGCCCAGAAAAGTCAAAACAATTTGAAAATGTAGCTTTGGGTGCGAATACCATTGCCCGCCTTGTTGCAGACATGGGTGAAAACATTGTGACTCAAATAGCGAAAAATGCAAGCAAGTTTCGCCATTTTTCAATTGCAATGGATGAATCGCTGGACAGCTGCTCCACCTCTCAACTGTTTGTGTTCATTAGAGGTGTGGATGAAGACATGAACATAACACAAGAGCTGGCTTCCCTACATAGCATGTATGGCACTGTTACTGGAGAGGATATATTCAATGAGTTGAAAAAAACATTTGCTGATTATAACTTGGACTGGACTAACCTCAGTTGCCTGACTGTTGATGGAGGAAAGAACATGAGTGGCATAAAGAAAGGCTTGGTTGGACAAGTGAAGCAGATGTGTAATGAGAAAAACATTATACAACCAATGTTCCTGCACTGTATTATTCACCAGCAAGCTTTGTGTGCTAAATATGTGGACATTAGCAGTGTACTGAATCCTGTAGTGAAGATGGTGAATTTAATAAGGTCACATGGGCTCAACCATAGACAGTTCAGAGACATGTTGAAAGATACAGACACAGAATCGCAAGATTTACCCCATTACACAGCAGTAAGATGGCTAAGTTGTGAGAAAGTTCTGAGCAGAGTATTTAAGTTAAGAAAGGAAATAGGTGACTTCCTGGAAAGTAAAGGCAAGCCACAGCCATTACTGTCTGATGAAGAGTGGGTATGGAAATTGGCTTTTGCTGCAGACATAACTAGTCATTTAAATTTTCTGAACCTAAAACTACAAGGAGAGCAAAATCTAGTTTCTGATCTATACACCCACCTAAAGGCCTTCAGATCCAAACTTGTCTTGTTTTTGGAACAAGTACAGGCCAACAACTTGACGCACTTTCAGCGGTGCAAGGTCTTCATGGCTGAAGCAACAGCTGAGTTCCCCACGTCATATGCATGCGAGATCATCAAAGACCTCCAGCTGCAGTTTCAGCAGCGGTTTTCTGACTTGGATTCAAAGGCAGAAGAAGTGAGATTGTTTCAAAACCCATTTGAAGCAGATGTGGCCAGTTGCCCAGATGAACTGCAGCTGGAAGTCATTGAGTTGCAAGCAAATGACCTCCTTAGGGACAAGTTCAAAATAGGACTGGTGGGTTTTTACCAGTTTTTGCCCAAGGAAGACTTTCCTAATGTCAAAACTTTTGCATCAAGGTACCTTTCAATCTTTGGAACAACATACCTGTGTGAACAAACATTTTCAAGAATGAAATACGTGAAGAACAATTTGAGAACAAACTTGTCCGATGATAATCTCAGGTCACTGTTGATGTTAGGAACAACAAATCTAAAGCCAGAAATGTCTGCTATTTTGGCATCCAGGAAACAATTTCACCATTCACACTAATACAGGTGTTCATGTGTAGTGTATCAATGTGTTATTAAATAACTGAATAAAATAATATTAAATAATTAAA
The DNA here is from genome assembly GCF_052426305.1 of Pelodiscus sinensis. Classification (NCBI taxonomy): domain Eukaryota; kingdom Metazoa; phylum Chordata; order Testudines; family Trionychidae; genus Pelodiscus; species Pelodiscus sinensis. Next base: position 20,831,746 of record NC_143071.1, read on the forward strand.
AACAACATCCATGTTTTGATTGTTTTTTATTTGGACCTCAAGTGTGTAGTCTGCCCCCGAACTGCTGTTTGATAGTTAATGTGGCCCTTGGGCTGAAAAGTTTGGAGACCCCTGCTCTAGTGGTTACAGCAAGAGACTGGACATCAAAGACTTATGTTCAGTTTCTGACTCTTACACTGACTTGCAGCTTGACCACGGGCAAGCTACTTAACTTTTGAACCCCGTGTTATGAATGAGAAGAGAGGAGAACTCATTTATCTTTAAGCTGGGATCTTGTTTCCAAAATAATTAACTTCATTCTGTCTAGCAATTCACTTGTAATTTAAACTTCAACAGGATTTGAAGATATGATCCATTTGCTGAAAGTCCTGGCAACATGTGCTTGATTCCCTGACCTGGCATGAACCGGACAGTGGATCCAAAAAATAAAGGGACTCACTTAGGCTTGGAGGTTGGTATGTGGGCTGGGGAGGAATGTAATAGAAGAGCAGTGCTATTTGTTCTAAGTGATTTGTGTTTGTTATGTGGCAGCTTTGCAGTGAATTTCTTTTCAAATTGTTTCTGTTCTATCATGGGTTTTTAATGTCACACTTTGGCACAGTGTCAGGATTTTTTTAATTAGAGGACATAATTTATTGAGTAATAAAAACTGGAGCTTATCTGCTCCCAGACTGCAAGTCAAATGAAAAGGAGAGAGTCTAAAAATAGAAGGGAAAAAAAAGTAAAGTGTTCAGTACTTGTGGAGAATGGATAAATTCAGGAACTGGTTCTACACAGCTCTTATTTGCTGTATTTACATAGCAGCTGTTGTGTGGTGTATCATTTGACTTTGATAAATCTTGAACTTCAGAATGCTGCTGCAAAACAGGGAGACACCTGTAGCAAGGTCTCAGTCTGTCTCTAGACACAGTATAGTCCTTGTTAATTAGTAGTTCTCACTTGGGTGCGTGCGTGCGTGTGTGTGTGTGAAGTCGTAACTGCAGGAGTTTCCTCACTTTGGAACACCATTCCAGGGTGTCTGTTAAGGCAAGAATGGGACATAGACATTGGAAAGTGTGGAAAAGGGATGATTGCTTGGAGTGACAGGAACATGGCTCAACTGAGGTTAGCTGTCACATGGGCAGGACCAGCGATTTGCTATCCTCAAATTATGTTCTTTGTATTACTGGTAAAATAGGGGGAAGGTTCTTTGTATCCTTGGCAACCACCTTCTCTGCTCTGTCAAATTTATTGTAAAAAATCAAGAAAGGGGCTCATTAATGTCTCTTTACTGACTATTCTGTTGTTTTTGGTTTTTTTTCCCTGCACAGCAAGTCTGGCTGGAGAAGAGAAGTATTGACCTTTCATAAATCCCCAAAATATCAGGTATCTGGGTTATTGATGCTCTAAGCCCAAAGTTGGTACTAACTGCCTTTGTTTAGTCAGTTGGTTTTCTGACCTAGGAAACGAATTGTGCATTGAAAATGTTAAATCTCAATTGTCTTGCTAAAGGGACTAAAAGGAGGGATCCATCACTTTGCCACAAATGTGTCTAAAAGTAAGCAACAATAAACTTCATTCTACAACCCAACATGCTCTTCTCAGAGCTTTCATTTATGCAGATGCTTAGCAAGGGCAGATGGCAGAACGCCTCACAAACACCTTTGCTTGTCAAGATGTCAACAGACTTGTAAGAGAAGATGGCTAAAAACTAAAATCTTCATTGCTCCATCCAGAGTCTCTCAGTGATGTGGCTTGGAAGATCATGAGGCCTTGCTTATACCAGCCTACCCTTTTTCTAGCATAGCTACCCGTAGTTTACAAGAGCAAATTCATTCTGGTACTGGTCTAACGTCTAGCTCAGGGGTGGCCAGCCTGTGGCTCTGGAGCCACCTGTGACTCTTCTGAAGTTAATATGTGGCTCCTTGCTCAGGCACCGGCTACAGGTGCCAACTTTCCAGTACTCAACACCTGGCTCCACTTCCTCCTCCAAGCGTATTGTACCCTCGCTCCTGAGGAATACCTTGTAGAACGAGGTTTGAAGATTTCGGAATAAATGTATTAAAAAAAAAACAGAATTACTGTGTTGACACGTGCTTTATTTCAAAATAATGCTAGTTATCTTGAAATAATGGTGCAGTGTAGACGCACCCTAGTGTCATCTGCGAACTTGCTGAAGGTGCAATCCCATCCCTCATTCAGATCCTTAATAAAAAAAAAAAATGAAGAAAACCAGCCGTAGAACCAACCCTTGGGGAATGGTGCTTGATACCAACCACATCAAGCCGTCAGATCGTTACCCATTGAGTCCCACCATCTAGCCAGCTTTCTATTCAACTTACAGTCCATTTAGCCAATCCATACTCTCTTAACAGGCTGGCAAGAATACTGTGGGAGACTATCAAAAGCTTTGCTAACGTCTACGGATGTAAATCAGTAGTTAACTGCCCAATAAATCTGGGTTTATTGGGAAGTGCAGTCAACTGCTTGCTCCCCCCACCCTCTGCTGTCTCTCTAACAGAAGCGGCGGGGGGGGGGGGAGCTGGCTCTGTGGTGCTGCCCTTCCCCCTCCCCACGTTGGGAACAGGAGAGGCTGCTACAAAGCAGCCCCTGTCCACAGCCTGGACCCAGTGAGAGTCAGCTCAGTCCTGGCTTGCACTGGGTCATGGGGCTACCCCCTGCTTAGGCTCTGCAATTTAAATGTATTAAGAGCCAGGTCCATAGGAATCCACCTGCCTTCCACATATCCACAGCGTCAGTTATTTTATCATAGAAGGCAATTGGATGGCCAGACATTACTTGCCCATGTTGACTATTCCTGATCATTCCTCTCTTCCAAGTGCTTCAATGTGGATTCCTTAAGGATCTCCTCCATGATTTTTCTGTGGGCTGAGGTGAGGCTGACTATGTAATTCCCTGAAATGTCCTTCCCTTTTTAAAAGACGGGCACTACATTTGGCTTTTTCCAATTGCCTGGGACCTGCCCCAATCGCCACGAGTTTTCAAAGATAACGGCCAGCGGGTCTGCAATCACATCAACCAACTTCCTCAGCACCCTTGGATGCATTAGATCCCCACTGGATTTGTGTTTGTCCAACTTTTCTAAATAGCTCTTAACTGGTTCTTCCTTCACCAAGGGCTGCCCGCCTCTTTCCCATACTGCGTTGCCTAGCAAAGCTGTATGGGAGCTGACCTTGTCTGGGAAGACAGAGGCAAAAAAAAGCATTGAGTACTTCTGCCTTTCCCACATCATCTGACACTAGTATGTACCTCCTTCCTGTAGTAAGGGTCCTACTCCTTCCTGAGCACCTTATTATCATGCCTGTGGAAACTCTTTGCATCCCTTGCTAGCTGCAATTCCACTTGTGCTTTGGCCTTCCTGATTACACCTCTGTATGCTTGAGCAATGTATTTATACTCCTTCCTAGTCATCTGTCCAAGTTTCCACTTCTTGTGAGCTTCCTTTTTGTGTTTAAGCTCAGTAAGAATTTCACTGCTAAGCCAAGCTGGTTGCCTACCACATTTGCCTTTCTTACTGCGCATTGGGATGGTTTGTTCCTGTGACTTCAATAAAGCTTCCTTAAAATACAGCCAGCTCTCTGGGACTCCTTTCCCCGTCATGTTAGCATCCCCAGGGATCCTGCCCATCAGTTCCCTGAGGGAATCAGACTGGTTTTCTGCAGTCCAGGGTCTGTATTTTGCTGCTTTCCTTTGGTCAGGATCCTGAAATCAACCATCTCACAACTGCTTCCCAGGTTGCCACCCACATCTGGCTCCCCTACTAGTTAGCTCCCTGTTTGTGAGCAGCAGGTCAAGCTGAGCATGGTTCCTGGTTGTTTCCTTTAGCACTTGTACCAGGAAGTTATCCCCAACGTTCTCCAAAAACTTCCTGGATTGTCAGTGTCCTGCTGTATTGGTCTGCCAACGGATGTCAGAGTGATATCCATGAGAACCAGGGCCTGTAATCTGGATGCTTCTGTTAGTTGTCTGAAGAATGCCTCTTCTACCTGATCTGGTGGACTATGGCAGACACCAACCCCAATGTCACTCTTGTTGCTTCTGCCACACCTGCTTTATACTGGAGCTCTGAGCAATCCTACTGCTCTTACATATGATGCAACTCCTCCACGTTTTCTCCTCTGCCTGTTCTGAAGAGTTTATGCCCTTCCATGACTGCTCCAATCATGGGAGTTGTCACACCAAGTCTGTTATTTCAATCAAATCCTAGATCTTTGATTGTGCCAGGACTTACTTCTAATTCTTCCTCTTCATTTTCCAGGCTTCTTCCGTTTGTGTACAGACACCGTAGATAACTCGGGGTATGTCTACACTACAGCGCTAATTCGACCTAACTTAGTTCGAACTAAGCTAATTCGAACTAACAGATCCAGACTAAAAAACTAGTTCGAATTAGCGTTTTGCTAATTCCAACTAGCATGTCCACATTAAGTGGACCCTGAACCGGGGTTAAGGATGGCCGGAAGCAGTGCCGGTAGGGCATCAGATGAGGACTTAGAGCGTGGAGCTGCTGCCTCAGGCTAGTCGAGGGCTGTGCTTAAAGGGACCCGATCCCCACTCCGGACAGACAGTTCTCAGGGGTGCCCCGCTTGCAAAGCAGTCCTGGCTTGGAGTGCCCTGAGTGCTCACACTGGGCACATCACAGCACTCGGCCATCAGACCGGCTGCACTTGCCGCAGGCTGCCATCTGGGGAGAGGGGGCAATTGGGGGGCAGCAGGAGAGCTTCCACCCCCAGAAGCCCGCAGAACCAGCCCAGTCCTCCCCATCGGGGGCTCGTACCCCATTCCTCCCTCACCTCCTTCCACTTACCCTTCCCTAGCCCCCCTTCCTGATGTACAAAATAAAGAAAACGTGTGGTCAAAAATAGAATCTCTTTATTGAACAAAACTCAGGGAGACTGGGAAAAGGAGGTGAGAGAGGGTGAGGGTGAGAGAGGGGGAGGGCAACTAAAATGATCAGGGGTTTAGAACAGGTCCCATATGAAGAGAGGCTAAAGAGACTGGGACTTTTCAGTTTAGAAAAGAGGAGACTGAGGGGGGATAAGATAGAGGTCTATAAAAGCATGAGTGGGGTGGAGAGGGTGCATCAAGAAAAGTTCATTAGTTACCATAATAAAAGGACTAGAGGACACCAAAGGAAAGGAATGGGTAGCAGGCTTCAAACTAGTAACAGAAAGTTGTTCTTCACAAAGCAAAGAGTCAATCTGTGGAGCTCCTTGCTGCAGGAGGCTGTGAAGGCTACAACTAGAACAGAGTTTAAAGGGACGTGCGATAAAGTCATGGAGGTTGGGTCCATGGAGTGGTATTAGCCAGGGGGTAGGAGTGGTGTCCCTGCCCAAAGTTTGTGAAAGGCTGGAGAGGGATGGCACAAGACAAATGGCTTGGTCACTGTCTTCGGTCCATCCCCTCCAGGGTCCCTAGGGTTGGCCGGTGTCGGCAGACAGGCTACTGGGCTAGATGGACCTTTGCTCTGACCCAGTACGGCCATTGTAAGCTCAGGGTTGGGGGTCTCAGTGGGCCACCTTGATTTTCATGCACACCTGCTCCTGGGTGGCCAGGCTGGCAGCTCTCCTGCCCTAGCTGGCCACTTTCCTCTGCCTAGTGCGGAGGTCGTGGACGAGGTCCACGATGTCCGCACTAGACCAGGCGGGTGCCTGCCTCTTGCGGTCCTGGGCAAGCTCCCATGAGCCACTAGCTTGGTCCCGGAAAGAGGGGGAGGGCTGGGGGGCATCGGGTGGCTGGCTCGAGCGGTGCCAGGTGCAGGGTCTGCTAGCTGGGTGCTGGCAGGCTTGCACCTGGCACGGGCACTATAGCCAGCCCGTGCCCCTTTAAGGGGTCCGGGGCCAGGAGGGGGGCAGACGAGTTTCCCTGGTGTTGGCCAGAGTGGCCGCCAGGGAAAGCTGGGGAGGGCTAGCCTCCCACTAGTTCGAATTAAGGGGCTACACACCCCTTAATTCGAACTAGTAAGTTTGAACTAGGCTTAGTCCTCGTACAAGGAGGTTTTCCTAGTTCGAACTAAGCGCTCCGCTAGTTCGAATTAAGTTCAAACTAGCGGAGTGCTAGTGTAGCGCCTATCAAAGTTAATTCGAACTAACGTCCGTTAGTTTGAATTAACTTTGTAGTGTAGACATACCCTAGCTGATTGCCCTAACTTCTCAGTATTAATCGGAGGTCCTCCTCTGTTGCACCTTTCTCCTTGTGTTCCTTCCTGGTATCCCATTTACCTCCAGGCTTAGGTCACCATCCCGTTGAACCTACTTTAAAGCTTCCTCACTAAGTTTACAAACCTGCCTGCAAAGAAATTTTTTCCTCTCTTTAGGTGGATCCCATCCCTTCCTAGCAATCCTTGTGCCTGGAACAGCATCCTATAGTTGAAGAATCCAAAGCCCTCTCTTCCACACCACCTGCACAACCATGCATTTACTTCCAAAATTTCATGATCCCTCCCTGGACCTTTTCCTTCAATAGGGAGGATAGACAACAACACAACTTGCACCTCAAACTCCTTGATCCTTCTTCCCAGTGCTACGTAAGCTGCAATGACCCACTCAAGGTCATTTTTGGCAGTACTGTATCATTAGTTCCTATGTCAAGAAGCAGGAAGAGGTACCAGGTAAGCAGGACACTTTTTGAGATTCCCTGGCTGTACAGAGGAATGAGTCCATCCCTCTTAGGAGGGAGTCCTCAACCACTACCATCCATCTACTTTACTTTTCTGGAAACACTCAATTTTGACCAGTTCTTGCACCATCTGCCGCCGCTGTGCTTTTTCACCTCTGCATTCTTAGTGTTAACCTAAACCTTGTGGTTAGGCGCCATTTCAGGATGCCAGAAGTATCCTGAAATAGTTATTTTGGTCTAGTGAAGCAGCCTGTTATTTCGAAATAGATTTTGAAACAACAGGCAGCTTATTCAGACATCCTGGTAACCCTCGTTCTACGAGGGTTAAGGGGCATTTCGGAATAGTGAGTTATTTTGAAATTTGGTACTGTGTAGACAGCACCAAATTATTAAATAGAGTACATTTCTAAATAGCTTAATAGTGATTTCAAAATTTGCATAGTGCAAATTGCATAGCTTATTATGAGCTAAAGGTGTTGTGTAGATGCACCTTCAAAGTCCAGTCAGTCCTTTCACCTATGCTGTGGCAGAGTGTAGTGGACTGGAAAGCTAAGGGTTATTCCTTAGTATTAGAAGAGGCTACGTTACTAGGCTATAGAAAAAGCAAGTACTATGCAGCAATTTTGTTAGTCACGTGGTGTAAGATCCTCTACACTACAGCCTGTGGTTGAAAGTTTTCGGACATGGTTGCAGCCTTCTGCCTACAAAAGGCAAGAGACCAGCTTGTAACAGTAGGATGGGGTAGTAGATCTTGTTCCCTAGTTCCAGTTTAGTCTAACTTGGGAAGTTTAAGTGAACTTGGACAACTTGTTTCTGGCTCAGTTCCTCTGTGTTAAATGTGTGTGTGTGTGGGGGGGGTGCTTTGCACATGTGGAATGAGTGAAATTGGCTTGAACACTGCTATTGTGTGTATTTCACAATACAGGCAGTCCCCAGGTTACATGGATCCGACTTACATCAGATCCCTACTTACCAACTGGGTGAGGCAACCCTGCGCTAGCTGCTTCCCTGCAGCAGACCAGGGAGACGCGGAGCGGCTTTTCTCAGCAGACACCTCAGCTTGAGAATAAAGGACTGAGGGAAGTGAGGTGAGGGAGAATAAAACTGAGCTCTGGAAAATGTTTGGCTAGAGTTTCCCCTACAATATGGACCAGTTCCGACTTACATACAAATTCAACTTAAGAACAAACCTACAGTCCCTATCTTGTACATAACCTGGGGACTGCCTGCACAGACATTCAAACCTGAGATCACAGACTGAGTCAGTGATATAGCATGGTTGAGTGTGAGTATCCTAATTCCTAGGCATGGGGCCTAGCTCACAGCAGGTGGACTCTGAGCCCTGGCCTTATGCAATATATCAGCTGCTTTGGCTAGCACTTGTCACTCCTGGACTTCAAAAGTGTTCACCTTTCCCCTCCAGTATAGAAATTCTCTGCAGCAGTACTGCCTGGTCAGGCCCCTGCCATCCTCTGATGTTCAGTTGTTCCTTGTATTGTTGCTTTACTTTCTGTGCCAGCCTCTAATGGTTTTTCTGCCCCCTTCCCCCACCCCAAGCCAAACAAAAGAAAACATAAACGATCATTCAACATTTATGCAGTTATACAAAGTGAGGAAAATGTTTCAAATTACACTCCTTCATTGTGTTTTAGCATCCATCCATCAGTAGTCACGGCAGCCTCCCTGCAGAACGAAACCAACCTGCTGCTGATCTACTCTTCCTAGTTACATGTAATTAACTTACAAACTGTACATTCAGGGTTAACACCCCTCTCCCCGCTTTCTGCTGGCTAATTGACTTTTTTAATTAGCTTGATGGGGATTTATTTTTTATTGAAGTGATGGATTCCATCCATCTGTACAACAGCTAAGGGCTTTGCTCTGAATATACACTGATGCTAGGTTTGCGGTGTGCAGTAATGCAGAGGATTGTGTCCAGTTCCTTCCATTTGATCAGACCCACCTACCCCAAGGTACTGTCAAGCCTAATTAAGATGTAGCAACCTGACTCTCTGTTGCTACCACAATATGGAGTGCAAGCCAAGGAGTGGCTGAAGCACAGGCTGGAGAGAGGTGTCAGCCTTTGCTGAACTCTGCATGTGATGGGAACTCTGCAGAGAAGTGTATCTGTGTGGTGCTTGGACTTCATACAGTTAAGGCTTCCTAGCCACAATGGTCTTCACTCTTGCACCCAATCTACCGAGGAGCAATGTCCACCAACTCTCTTCAGCTTGAGGAGTGTGGCTGTGATATGTCCCACCACCGAGGACAAATTAGGCCCTGCTGGCTCCCGAAGACCCTTGTCTGTGATGGAGAGGAGGAAAGGGCAGGCTGGGCAGTTCCCACATTGAAGCTCTGGCTACTCGATGGGAAGCTGGAATGCGCAGGCACGATATCATCATGCTCCTTTGGGAGACGCATTTCAAACATTTAGGCTCCTTGCTTCTGAAATCCCCTTTTTTTCATTCCCTAGTGTCAGAAGTTGCCCCCTGAAGGTGCCGTATTCAATAGGAGGAACGGGCATTACTGGTACAAAGGCAGGGTCTGTGGGCTATAGCCTCAAGCCAACCAGCAGGTTCCCCCGAGAGACCTACTACGCTTGCTTTGCTATCTCAGCAATATCCAAGTAGAATCTTCCATGTAGCACCTCTGCTTGCTGAACGCAGCCTTGCAATTAAGGGATTCTCCATCTGCTCCATTTGAGCTCTTTAGTTGCCACCTTTGCCCATGAATTGTGGATAGCTCCTGCTAGGGAGAAGGGAGCCCTTGGGGAAGAGGAGAAGGGAGATGCTGATGGGCTGCTATCTAGCCTCACCGCTGATACAGCTTCATGATGCCTGCCCTGTGCAGGCTCTTCCACAGCTCAGCCTCGAGCAACATGTCGTGGTTGGCATAAAACACCAGAGGCTTCTTCTCCCGCTCATAGTAGTGGTCTGAAAACTTTTGGTAGTTATCCGTGATAAATCCATAGGCGCTGACCTGCAGGTAAGGGGAAGGGTGACAGAACAAACAGGAGGTGGGGGGAGGGATAGCTCAGTGGTTTGAGTATTGGCCTGCTAAACCCAGGGTGTGAGTTCAGTCCTTGAGGAGGCCATTTAGGGATCTGGGGCAAAATCTGTCAGGGATGGTACTTGGTCCTGCTGTGAGGGCAGGGGACTGGACTCTATGACCTTTCAAGGTCCCTTCCAGCTCTAGGAGAGAGGCATCTCCGTTCATTTAAAAAGGTCCTGTCCTAGAGATCCAGCCTGTCCTATCCTAGCCCAACCAGATCTCAGGCTTCAAATGAGGAGTTAGCTGGTCACTCAGACACCACAGTCCACCACTAGTGCCACCCCATGTGCCTGGTACATCCTGGAGGCCATGTGGCACCCAGGAGCATTGATACTGCTGCAGGCACTGTCAGTGAAATGATTCATATCAGGCCTGGACTTGTGAGCTCTACCCAAGTATTTCTGCATCTTATGACAAGGGTTAAAGACCCAAGCCAGGGAATTCCTTTAACTTTGCCCCAGTTCACTCCATCAGCCTTAATTCATGCTGGCCAGCACAGTACAAGGCACTGAGGACTCTTACCTGATCGCAGGTATGGAGAGCCGTCAGCAGCATGAGGGCACCGGTACTGGGCATGTACAGATACCCATACTGACTGTTTATTATTTCAGATCGCAGAAACCTGTAAACAAAGGGAGACCGTAGTACATGAGATGAGTGAAATAAGAGTTGGGGTGCCCCAAATCCCAGTGAACAGGATGGGTTGCAGAGGAAAGACTGAGAATGCCTGGAATAGAAGCACACTGGCCTGCAAGGAACTGGACTGCATTGCAATGAATGGGAACAGGAAGGGGTGTAAATCAGAGGCTGATCACAGTGGGTTGGGCTCCAGTGACTGGGATGAGAGTGGAACTGGACTACATTTCAGTGGGGGGGGGGAAGACAGGAGCGAGCAGGTGGGACTGAGGTGGAGGGGTTTGATTGCAGAGCAGGCTACAGTGAACCTAACGGGAAGTTCTAGAGCTTTTTGCTGAATGAACTGGAATTTCCTGAGACACTGTTTTGCCAGAGGCACTGCATTTTCCTTACCTTGATGTTAGATAATGTATGAAATCCGGGTGCAGCAGTTTGAACTTTTTTGCAGATGCCTCTGGTCCAAAATACCTCTGCGGGCTATGGCAGGGAGATGAAACAGAGTTTCATTTCATGTCAGTATTTATATTAGGACCAAGAATCGGAGTATTTAGACTGAATCAATGGTGCCTACTGTCAGTAAGAGATTGGACTTAAAGAAAATATCACACAATGAAAAAAATACAACTCTCTGGAGGGCCGAGTTAAGGCTTTTCTCTGAGGCAGAAAATTAGTGAGACACTTTCATTTTTATTATGGAATTAAGGTTGCAACCAGATGTCCAGTGTAAGTCTTTTTTTAACACTGCTCTCTAACTTTGCTTATAATTGTGAAAACAACTGTTGTTAATAGAGAGGAGAAGAATAATTTCTGCATGTGAAGATTTTCTTTATTAAACTTCTGATTTGGTCATTGTGGAGGACTTAGCAATGCTTTTAGAGCTGCTCCAACTTGGGGTTGGGCTCAGCCCAAAGACAGAGTAGAGAGATGAAAGATGGGATCTGGGAGACCCATGTTCCCATTCTGCCACTGCCATCCTGTGGGACCTTGGTCTAGTCACTTAGTCTCTGTACCACAATCTGTACAATGACTCTTCTCTTAAAGGACTGTTGTGAGGTTATATACAGACTGTGAGGAGCTCAGATACTACTGTAATGCGGGCCATATAAGTACCTTAGCTACAGCCGAGACACCTTTGCAGAAGGCAACATGTACTAGCACTGTCAGTGCTTTATCCACCCTGCATTTGGAGGATATTGGTTTCCCAGGAGCATTAAGCCTGAGACAGTTCAGGAGGAGCAGAGAGCAGGTTGGAAGGGTTACTTACTCATCACCCTTGTCATGACCCTCTTGGACAGGGCTGCCCAGTATGGCGGACTTCAGCATGATGTAATCGCGCATGTCTGAGGGGATGAAAATGTACCGCAGGTCCTGCAGCCGGGGGAGGAGAGAGGCACACAAAATACATATGATTGTAGCAGGTGCTACAACATGTGTGGTCACACCCACATCCCCACGTAGATGCAAGAGCCTCATTCACCACTGGCAGATGCCTGAACGTACACATGTTCCTTGGTGAGCATGAGAGCTGTGGCAGACTGAGCCAACACCCAGGTCTTCACAAATAGAGAGGAGGTTTCTGGTGGTAGTGAAAAGAACCAGGGTGACCTCCCAGGAAGGGCCACCATTCTCAGGGCCTCCTGCACTTTACACAGCTGAGCTCCATTCCTCAGTGCAAGTTGCCACCACCAAATATCCGCAGAACAAACGCAGGCTCCCCGCTACCCGCCCGCTTACCTTGGACTGGGGTATCTGGGTGAAGCCATACTCCCCATAGGCAATCAGGGAATTCTTCATTGTGTTCACTGTGAAACCATAGAAAGATGTCTTGGTGCCAACGTCATCTTCAAAGCCTTTGATCACAGCTCCGTTTAGCCTGTGTGTGGAGAAGGGAGAGGACCAGGGCTCTAGTTAAGGACCAGTCTTTCGCCAGAGGCAATAAGTGAGATTCTACCCCTATGGTGCTGCTGCCCCTAACAGGGCTGTTGTGTGCCTGTGTATGCCTGCAGAGTTGCCTAGAGTTGCTCACTTTTTACACTGGTATGGCACAGAGAGTTGTGCATGCAGTTTGAGAAGCCTGGAGTCCTGGTTCAGTTCCCAGCAGGGTGACTCATTCCTCATTCTTCTGGGGAGTAGCCATGCACCCAAGAGGTGCCGAGGGCAAAGCTCAGATGGGTTACTACAAACAGTTCTCTCTAGCTTGGGCAACAAATCTCCCTCAGTCTCTCCACAGCACCTGGGGTTTGTGCTGGTGTCCTCGGTCTCCATTTCCTCTCCCCGCACCGGTGTGCAGAGCACTCTTGCTGCCTTCACTCTCGGCAGGAGTCACCTGGGAAGCGCTGGCAAGAATTGCACCTTCCTCTACACCGGCCCTAATTGCACAAAGCCTGGCAAATGTCCTTGGAGGCAGCTGATCCCCCGCTGGTGCAAAGTGGATGGAATATGCCTTACACTGGGACATCCAGGAAAGGCTAAAGCAGCCAGAAACGGGCACTATGGGAGAGGGATTTGCTCTGCGGTCTCTGGCCTGAGTTACCATTTAACGCTGAATAATCCTGCCCCCTCTGCTGCAGCATCTGGGCACGTGACAAGCAGGGCATGAAAGGGACAGCTAGAGCTGGAGCTGCCCTACCTCAAATGCCCTGGCACCACTTTAAACCTGCCCCTATTAAGACACAAGATCTTTAAGCAGGATCCTCTGTTAGGTAAGGAGCACAACAGCCCCACTGACCCATTCCCTGGCAGGGGTAAGTGTCCCTGGCTCCCGGGAAGTGTGGGCTGCAGAGCTCTCCATACCTGAAAACAAAGTCATGGGCATCTATCTCCTTGCCTTGCCGGGATCCGTTGAGAATCCCTCCATTCCCGACTACGGCACAGCTCACACAGCTTTCGGGGAACCCGGCTTTGTTGACCAGCCAGCTGTTGGCAGAGTCGTTGAGCAGATGCAAGGTGGAGGCAATTACTACAGAGCAAGGCAAGAAGAGGCTAATCAGCCCCAGACAGGTACAGAGTGAGAGAAGCACACTGGTCTAGGACAGGCCTGGGTAAATACGGCCCACCAAGCCACAGGATCCGGCTCGCAGATGCAGCAGGGAGTCCCAGCAGGCTCCCCGCTTTCCTCACCCAACCTGCATGCCACTCAGAAATGTGGCTGCCAGGTGGTTTTGCTTTAAAATCTGTGAGCCCGGATGGGAGGGGAGAAGGTTTTAGGAGCTGTTCCCTCCCCCAACATAATCCCAATGGCCGTTTTTTGGCCAGAAACTGGCCAATGGGAGCTGCCTGTTTTAATAACAGGCAGCCAAGAAGCACCATGCTCCATCCCGACAGGGACTCGTAGTTAATTCACAGAGCACGTGGCTGCAGATGTGCAGGGATGGGGCAGAAAGGAAGGCTGCTTTAGGAAAGTGCTGGGCTGCTTGCTGGTAAGTCTCCTGGCCAGAGCCTGCCTCTGGTACCCCAGTCCCTCCCTCTCCCAACCCTCTGCTCCCCACTCCACATACCCAAATCCTCTACTCCCCTCCAGCATTCACACCCTCTCCCAGATCTGGCACCCCAATCATCTGCCCCGGATCTCAGTCCCCTCCTGTCCTAACTCACAACCCAAACCCCTGCACCTCAATCCTATGTGCCCCAATTCCCTGCCTTAGGTCACAATCCAACCCCCTGCACCGCAGTCCAGTGCCCCAGGTCACAACTGCCTCTTTCACCCAAACTCCCTCCCTTGCCCCAAGCTCCCTTCTGCACCCAATCCCAGATCCCGCACCTCCTCCATTAATATCATGGAAGAGTGCAGCCCTCAACCACTTTCCAAATTCTTGCAGTGGCCACCCCCATCAAAAAGTATTGCCCACCCCGGTCTATGACATCTAAAGTGGGCCCGTCCCAGAGCTCCGCCAGCTCCCAGCGCCTCCTCGTGTGTGTCTTGCCGCCTGGGCGTGGTGTGCAAGGCAGGCACTAGGCAGTAGATGCCACAGTGCTCTCTGCTTGCATCATCCTAGGCCTGCTGAGACAGAAGCCTACCCTTGCCCTTTCAGCCACAACTCCGACTTTGCAGCTGGTGCTGCCCACGTTGCCGCTGTCGTTAGGCCCCCAAACGCCCCTTGTCACTTCCCCATTCAGGGGCCGTGTGGCTGGAGAGGTGCAGAGGGTGGGTGTTGGGTAGGAAGGGAAACAATTCCTGTCATCCAGTCTCCAGCAACAATGGAGCGGCTTGTTCAAGAGCCTTGTGGTTTGAGTTAATAATTGTGAAGACACTGGGACCATTTATTCAGGAAAATGTCACAAGATGTTGATTGCAGCATTTCCAAACTGGTCCCTTTCCACCCTCCCTGCTCTGACTCCCTGTGGGGAGGGACACTGGGACATTAGCCAAAAGATATTGAATTCTCTGCTTGCACAGCGGGCGTTTCAATCCTGGCCTGGTGTAGAATGATCTGTATCTAGCCATGCCCCTACCTCTCTGCCAAAGAAATCTGTAGAGCAACCGGCCCCCACAGGATTTGCAACTTGAAGTCATCACCCTTTCCCCTCAGAAGCAGCTTGCCCAACACCTTCCTTCCCCTGGGCACGGACGCTGGGAGCAGGAGAAACCTCAGGCTGTGTCCAACGTTCAAAGGCAAAGCACTTAAAGTGGCCGTGTGGTTACAGCACAGCGCCCTAGGTAAACGTTCTCCACGAGAGGAGTTGCTGATAGCGCTGGGAGCCCGTTTACACCAGAGCTCTGTACCTTGCTGCACTTGGGGGGTGGAGGAGGTGTTTTTTCAGATATCCTGATTCAGAAAGTTACAGTGCCATAACTTGCCAGTGTACACAAGCCCTCAGTGTAAGCACTTGGCTTGTAAATCTGCTGCCCTGTCCCTTCTCCCATCTCTTTCACCCCTCCAGCTACCCCACCCCCTTCCATCCTGTTCACCCACCCAGCTATTCCATCCCCACTCCCATCCCACCCCTCCCATCCTGTTCACCCAACCAGCTATTCTTTCACCCCCCAGCTATCCCATCCCCTCCTATCCTTTCACCCAGCCAGCTATTCTATCCCCATCCCATTCACCCCCAAGCTATCCCACCGCCTTCCATCCTGTTCACCCCTGCCATCCTGCCTCAGCCCATTCACCCACAGCTGTCCCATCCCCTTGCCTACCCTACCCTAGCTGCCCTGCCCCCTCTGCCCATCCCCTTCACCTGCCCAAGCTGCACCCCCATCCCACATAGCTATCCATCTTGCAACAAGTGATGCTGGTGGGAGGTGCCCAGCCCAGCACTACAGGAGAGGTTCTCCCAACAGCTGTGGCATGGGCAGCAGTGGTGCCACCTTCCCTCCCAGTGTCATTCCATGTGGGAGCTCATGCTCCATGGCCCTGTCACTCTGTGCCTGTCAGAGTTCATGAGTGTGGAGGGTTCTGGGATACTCCTGGGACTAGGAGTGTGGCATCTAGCAAGTCATCATCAGGTCCATTACCTGTGTAGGACAAGCTCTGCCAGCCATATGGGACACTGCGCTCCTTCAGTCTGTGCCAGGTTTCTGGGGTGAAGTGCCGCTCCCACATCAGTACTGGGATGCGGAATCTAAAGAGCTTCCCGAACCTGGGGTCTGCCTTCACTTTCGACATCAGCGACTGGGGGCACCGGCTAGCCTGAAAGAAGAAGGAACCACATTTTGGTCTGGAGATCATTCCACACTTCTCCTTAAAGCCTGCATCCCCTGCCAGATGCCAGAGAGGTTTGAGATGGATGTACCCACCCAGGGATGTATGCTGATTCCACAGAGAAGTTTTCATATTTCTCTTCAGCAGCTGCAGCTCTTTGAATTGCTGTTACTACTGTCTTTTGAGTTGTGGGACCCTGTACAAGCACTAATCATGGAGCAGGGCCTGTGCGCTAGGCGCTGTACAAATACAGAATGAAAGGGTGGTCCCTGCCCGATGGAGCTTATATACATATTGGTCGGAGTCCAGCTGGGAACGCCTGGTTCCTGTCCATGGTTCTGCCAATAGCTTGATCTGTGACCTCCAGCAAGTCACTTCCCTGCTCTGTGCCTCAGCTGCCCCATCTGCAAAAGGAGCATGCTGGTACCCAACTCAGAAGGAGGGTTGGTTGAATCAGTTAATCACTCAGTGATGAAGAGTGTTCTATAAACAGCAGCGCTACCGTCTACTCCACAGACTTATTCTGTGTTAAGTGGATTCCAACACTTTATTAGTGACTCAGCTATTTCCTCATCACAGCTCAAAAGTACTTTCCTTGCAGCTTCAAATCACAGCCAGAGTTATTACTGTACCAAGAATGTCCATGGAAAGCGAGACCATAGGGAGATGAGCATTACACAGGCCCATCTACCCTGGCTTGGCAAGTCAGTGCGACAATCACGTGAAAGCAGAGTTCTACGTAGGATTCTGCCATGGCTTGGCAAGTCAGTGGGGATGACTCCCCATACAAACTGGGTGAGTATGAGTTATAGGAGTGGGCACTCTATGGTCTGGATCCGACTCCCACTGACTTCAAATGGCACTGGGGCAAGACCACTGATGCTCTGCCATAGCTTAGCTAGTGTGGACAGTACAGACCTGGGCTTTAACACTTCCACACATGCTGCTCAACAGCCCTCCGCTTCCTCCCACCAGCTAGGACTTCTTGCTTATTTATTTTGCTTGCGAAGGTTCACCAGAGACGGCCAGCCCCTTGCCAGTCACATCACGGGGAGAACATAACACAGTTGACAGGTGCAGGAGTTGAATGTGAAGTGCCACCACACCCACTATCATTGGGAGAACTGTTCTGGATTAAATTCAAGGTTCTCCCACCTTCACCCCATGCTGAGCTTTGGAACAGTGTGGCTTGCTTTTCTTCCATTAGCACTTCTCCTGTTCTCGCTTCTTTGTGGTCCTCCCAGAGCTTGGCTCTCAGGCTCCAACATGCCATGAGGAAAGTTACTGGCCTGCAGGAGCAAATCACTCCCAGTCTGGTTTATCAGGCCCAGGTGGTGTGGGGAGAGCTGAGGAATGGCTGAAACTCTCTGCTTCTCTAAACCAAAGGTCCAGCCTTGTCAGAATTGCAAATCTAGGATCACTCAGTCTCTTTAGAGAGGGGTGGTGAGTGCCAAACACCTTTCTAATGAACAGCCCTTATTTTCCCCTTCCTCTTTGGGTTCTTTTGCAAGACCCCAACCTAGCTAAAGTCTTTGGAGAGACGAGGACAAAGTGATAAAAATGACAGCACTAAGAATATGCTCATTACCTGTTTCTTGATGGGCTCAGCCTTGCTGGACTCAGAAGAATATTTAGATGGCTTCCCACTGGGAAAAGAAAAGACATAGGCTAAATATCCTTCTGCGCTGAATTTCACCTGTGTGCATTTCTCTTTCCTGCACTGAGGAGCATAACAAGATCCAATGGCTTCTACTATAGTTCTTCCTGTCCCTCTCACTGGGACTCAACTCTAGTTGCAAGTTAGGCAACCTGGGGATTGGCCAAGTTCTGGTACTGGGTCAGTGTGTGACCTGGAGCTAGTTGCTTTGCTCCAAGCATTTAAATCTGCACTGATTTTGAGTGCCTGGGTTTTTGCGAGCCCTGTTTCAGAGGCCCCATGATTCAGAGCTGCCATGCCTTCATGACTCCATTTGCAGTCAATGGGAAGAGACTTGAGAGATGGGATCTGCAGCTGGCTGGGAAGAAAATCATGTGAGGAAACAGCTCTGGAGCAGGGGCAGTGGAGCCTGCAACCCTGTGAGAGGCTGAGGAGCAGTGAGCGATTGTGAGGAGCATGGTTCAGCTGCCCAATGCAGATCCCTGGAACCCAGAGCAGCAGGTGGGCTCGGTTCCCTTCCCCCAGGAAGAGGAGGAAGTACAAGCTTCAGCACTACGAGTCAGGGACTGAA
Source organism: Pelodiscus sinensis (assembly GCF_052426305.1). Taxonomy (NCBI): domain Eukaryota; kingdom Metazoa; phylum Chordata; order Testudines; family Trionychidae; genus Pelodiscus; species Pelodiscus sinensis. Next base: position 20,849,921 of record NC_143071.1, read on the forward strand.
AGCTGGGCCAGGAAACTCTGGGTTTGTTCTGTCTGGGTTTTTCTCTCACCAAGGCCAGAAACTGAAAAGGGACCTGGCTGGAGCTCTGGGCCAAGGAAGCTGCCAGCAAGAGGCACGCCGGTGAAGAACCCCCTGCCACATTGTGTCCAGGCATAAGGGGGAATAGTGAGTGTTTCCTGGCACAGGCACTTGGAGTTATGGATCTTGTTCTTTGCTCTGCCACCTATCCTGCGTCACCATGGGCAAGTCTCTTAATTACTATCCCAGTTCCCACTGTAAAACGTGTGAAAGCCCCTCTCCATTTAGATTGTACATTCTGTGGGCCATCAGTTATGCACAGACCTGATGGGGCATAAAAGAGCAACAGCCCTTCTCCCCTAAGCAAGGAGTTAAACTAATGGAAATAAATAAACCACAAGGTGGCCAGTTCCAATCCAGACCAGGGCTGAAGTGACTGACAACTGTTGCTGAGATGCTGGCCCCCTTCCAGTCCACCCACAAAAAAGCAGCTGGGAGTAAGCGAGCCCCTGCCTGGAAGTCTCAGCACAGAGGCATGGGACCAAACTTCCATCCCATCCTGCAGATGGGCCTTCCAGGCCTGGGTTAGGGGCACGGACAAGGCAATGTAGAAGCTGGCCCTGTTGCTGCCTGCTCTGGGGATACTTGAAGCTCTGCTGGGCAGGACTGTCAGCCCAGGGCCCTCGACCTGCACAAGATCCATGTGAAAAGGAAAATAACAAAATGCCGTGGTCTGATGCTGCTGGACCCATCCCATCCGGGAGGCCACAGTAAGGATTCCCCACAAGAACAATTGGCAGGAGGAAAGCATGACAGATGGCATTTATATTCCTCCGAACCACTCACCTGTTCATGCTGCTTTCTCTGTTCAGGTCATGACTTCCGGTGTCTCGGGACATCCCTCCAGGCACCAAGAGCAATGATTCTTGCTGCAGCAGGCTAGAACAGAGACCACACAGGGAGCCTCAGGGGGGAAGCGTAACCACACCGTCATCTCCTATGTCTCCTGGGCCTCCGCTGTCCCCCTCAAGTGAGAACACGTGAGCACGGGAGTACCAGCAGCAGCACAGGCTGGTCCTGTATCAACTAGATTCATGAGACACCTAAGCAAAGGTATCAAATCTCAAGTTGGGTGTAACATCTCAACATGGGCTAGACTGGCCAAAAGATAAGGGCCTTGACCCCAGCCATGTCTGTTGCAGGAAGTGGGGCAATAGATTTTCAAAAGCAGGGAGGACCTATGGAAAATTCAGGGGACAATGGCTCCCTTTGAAATGGGGGCTATATCAAACCAGGGGTTTTCTCTCTTCAGTGCTGTCATGCTAAGACAAGACTGCAACAGTTTTGCCCATTGTGACATCTACATTTTCTAACATGAGACGTGCATGGAACCAATGTATCCTCTAACTCAGTAAATACACCCAAATGAAGAAGCCCAGGCATGCCAGAGGAGTATGAAAGGTGTATAGAATTGTATCGCATAGTGGAGTACTTAGCGACCATCAAGTCTGCTGCACTTCACAAACATTAGCTAATACCAAGCTGATGAGACCAATGATGGAAGTTGAGACTATGTGGGAAATTCAAGGGGCCAAATGTGAGTGTTTTAGAGAAAGTGGGAACCCTGAACGATCCTGAAGGTTCCCAATGACCTAAGGAGCCATTCAACTCTAGTTTTCTTGTCAAAATCTAGCCCAGGTTAGCAGGGTGGAAGTCATTAGTAGAGCTGTTTAAAATGTGGAATTTCCATCCTTGGGGAAACTCCAAGATTCCAAAACTCGATTTTATCCTGAGATGGGACAAAATGTCCCTCCCCGAACTTTGTGCAAAATGAAATATTCTGAAAATATTTCACTTCAATCTTATAAAAATGTTTCATTTAATATGAAATCAAAGTCAAAGCAGTGCAAATGAAACACATTTTAACAGCTTCTCAGGAAAAACTGAACAAATATCAAAATGTTTCCTGGGAATGTACCCGTTTGGTCTAAACAGCGTAGTCCAACAAAACTGTCCTATGGGGCAATTTCTGACCAGTTATAGTATTCTATAGCTATTTCCCAGCCAGGGCCATCCACACCCATACACAGAATACACAGCTGCATAGGGCATCTTAAACTGTGGGGAACCACTGGGTCTTAATGTCCATCCACCTGCCTCTTCCAATCCCTGTTCTGCAGCTCTGCTTCTTCTGGAGAAGATTGAGTTAATTTAAAAGTGGCAAAGCCTGCCAGAGCTATGGGCAGACACTCAACCTGTGAAAGAGCCATTCCAGTGGCAATGAAGTCATTGAACAGGCCGACCCCAGGTAGATACTGTCCATTTCTAAATTTATTGTGTTAGTCTACAGGGCCTTAGTTTAAAAATGTCTTTAGTGTGCTGCTGATTATAAAATCACATCCTACCCCAGGCTGCTGTTGGGCATAGGGGCATCAGTTCAATAGGATTGTGTAGGGTCCCATAAATCTCAAGGACATCCCTGTTCATAGCCCACATGAAATGGGTGGGTGGGTCTCAGATGAGCTCCATCCATGTCACCTGCCCAAAGGGGGCATTCTCAGAAGAGAGGCCAGTCACTGAATGGAGAGACCAAGGGAAACTGAATTTCTCTCATGCTCATACAGGAGCAGTGATAGGATGGTATAGGGACATGCAATAACATGGCCTCTCTCTGATCCAGAACAGGAAGGGCCCTCTAAGACCCCTTAGAGGCAGGTCCACCCTCACCCAGCCCCATCCACAGGAAGCCGGGGGGCAGGACTAGGCATATAAGAGCTGAGAGCTCAGTCAGGACCCGGCAGCCAAACAAGCCAGATGCCTGGCTCCAGCTCCCGCAGCGAAGGGCTCAGCCGCGCTGCACCTCATGGGGAGGACTGGGTTGGCCTGCCAGGACCGCTGCCGGCCCCCAATCCCTGGCCCAGGCTGCTGATACCGCTGCCACAGCCTGAAAACACACCGAGCCCTCCGAGACCCCTGACGGGCCCAGATGACTGGACTGGCCCCACCTGGGCCCCTTCCTGAGCCAGAACCCATGGACATCCTGCCAGCCCCTCTGTCGCCAGTGGACACCAAGGAGCAGCACCTGAGCCTGGGGGAACTGGGAAGCGGCTCAGGATAGCCGACCTCGGGGCACCTGAAGAGATGGAGGTTGGGGGGGCAGCACATTGCAGCTTGGATCCCCGCTGACCCACTGACCTAGTCGGCACATAGCGGCCTGGATCCCCACCCGTGGCTGCAACACTATCACTGTCAGGGCCCTGGGCTGAGATGCAGTGGAGTGGGTGGGCCTGCGTTCCCCCTGCCACTCCTCTCTTTGGGTGGCAGGTTCCCCTGTGGGGCAAAAACCCCTGTGCTTGTCAGCTCTCTGTCAGCGAGAAGACTATCCCTGCCCGGCTGGGACCTGGCCGAAGCTCCAAACTGTTGAACTGCTTCTGATAAACATCTGTCCGCCCCGCCTTGAACCAGGGCTGGGCCCTATAAATGGGGAATTATTGAACTACTAGTGTAAATCACTAGTCTGTCTGCTCTACCCTGACCCTTTTAGCTCAGGCTGGGCGTTAGATCCTGTCACTCGGCCAACAGCTAGGCCGAGGCGTGCCACACAAACTTGTTGGCAACTGCGGCACAGCAACTGCCCTCAGGAGGGGCACTCTAGGGAGTCAGCGTGGCCTCCCGCTGACATTGGACCCTTTACAGCATGGCTACTCAAGTTTGGAAGCTCTGGGGGCCACAATGATACTCTCAGCATATGCCAAGGGCCGCAACTTAAGGGTGGTTGCGTATACATGCAAATATATATGCAAATAGCTTCCTTCACACTGACGGGCATGAATACAAAGATTAAGGCAAGACTATACAACACACAGGCCCCATTTAAGTCAGTTTTGCTGATATTAATAAAATTCAATATTTTCCCAATTTCCACCGATATGACAGCTCTTTTAATGAGCAATGACAGTCTAGGAATTTAACTAGTAGTAAAATGCATATCAACAGAAGACCATTATGTTGACTGCTTTTTTGCTTTAGCTCCCACCCATGGGCACGTGTTAAATAGCCCTGCTTTACAGGATAGCTGGAAATGCTGCTGCCTATGATGTAATTGCCCTGCGGGCTAACAGAAAAAAGACCTCAGTCTTCCTGGCTACCAGCCTGGCACCCTCCATAAACAGAAAAGCCCTCATAAAAAAAAAAGAGAGGCCACACTTGTGCAGAACAAGTTGATTTTTCTGTCTTTTCAGGTAGCTAAGACAAGTGGACTAGCGGGGACAGTGTCCTGCTGCCTTTGCCCTTAGCTGTGTGTCCTGTGGGTCGGCCTGAAGAGGAGATTAAGAAAGAAGAGGCATGGCATTTCGAGTCAGAGGCTAGGGAACGGAGAGGAGTCTCAGGCTGGGATTCAGTGAGCCAGCTTCCTGCGTTATGTTTCATTCAGTAGAAAATGTCCCTGTTTAAACATTAACCATAGCCCATCAAACTACAGTGAAGCAAGAACACAACCCAGCTCACAAAGGACTCTCATCAGTCCAGCCCAGGACTGGGGGTTAATCTGGCCTTAGCCAGTGCCAACCAGCAGAGAAGCACCTGGTGTTCCCTGCAACAGGCTCTGCTCAGTGCAGTGAGACAAATGCCTCCTGGCTTTTCAATGACCCTCAAAGTTAAAATAACAGGCCTGAGTGAGGCTCAGACATGCTGATGAAGCAGCACTGGTGCCAGATCAATTCCCTGGCAGATAAGGACCCTGGAGACCTCGGCCGGTGACTTGCTTGGGAACTTATTGAGGTTGGTTTGTGATCTCTGCAACCAAGTCACTTATGCCCCAGGCCCTTTCATTCTCTGAATGGCTGGGCCACCTCTATTGAAGTCACCATGCTAAACACAGGGAGATGCTGAGGATTCCTGGCTCTTACTGAAGCCCATAGGAGTGGAGGGCACCAATAGTCCTGATGAGGGGGCCTGTCTCGCTGCAAATAGTAACAAAGTAAAAATATACATTACAGTTTTTAAGCTAATCAGTGTTCCTTCAGTGACTTGCCACAAGATGCCTGAATATGTTGTTGTTAGAGCTGAGCAGGTCTAATATCTGATCAATTTTCTTTTTTATATATAGCTAAACTAGCATTTGAGGGCTTAAGTAGACCCTGGAATCATGATTAAAGTTGCTCCCCATGACCACCATAATCTGAAACACTGCCACTGTTTGACTTCCATGGAAACCTGGAGCTCTCCATGGGTGATCTGAGAGCTTACAGTACCAGCCGCGCAGCTTGGGTATGTTTTGTGCAAAACCAAGATGGATCTAGTGGATGAGACGGGCCGTCTGGAGACTGCAGGCCCTGCAAACTTATACTCTCAGAGGCAGGAGAGATAAGTTTACAGCAGTTCTGCATCCGGTGTGCCAGCTGGCCCCCCTAAGAAAAGGGGGAAAAAGGCTGCTATTCATCAGCAAACAGAAGGTTCACTTCAAAGCGATTCCAGTGACAGCTTCTGTCTGGATGAGGGGAGCCAGCTGGGGAGGGGTTGCTTATTGTCAGGTGCCTGCATTAAAATGCTTTACCGAGGATGAAACAAGCAGCATGTTGTTAGAGACCGAGGAGCCAGGGACAGCGAGAGGCAGGCGGATAATGGAGCTGCCTCCTGGCCCCTCTCTCCAGGTTTCTATAACAAAAACGCCAGAATTTGCACCAGCATTGGGTTTCTGGTAGCTCTACCAGGTTCCCAAGATGTACGCCATTCCTCAGTGCCCTCTGAGATTGGGGTGGTCTCCTTTGTGCCAAACAGGGCTGAATGCACAACTGCATTTGGGGGAGTGGCCCCCTCCTTTCAGCCTGCTGTGTCCCCCTTAAAAACGGTAATGATAGGGGCTGCCTGTAGTGTCATGAAAGAGGTCACTTTGGCAATGGCCTCTTCTTTGAGTCAGATCCCTCTTCCTTTTCTAATACACAACACAGGCTGCCTCTCTCCTGGGGGAGCTAGACACTTTGGCATGCTGGGAAAACCTTCTGAATTAACTGCTGATCAGAGCAAGTGCATGTTTTCCTTTAACCAATGCTCTGGCTGGTGAGGAAGCAAAGATACTAATTACTGAGCAGCACAAACACAGCTCTTACCAGCATTGCCAATACAGGCCCTTTCCCCCTACTCCACCCCCTTCAAAAAATCTGCTTCATGTGCAGTCTGAGCCTCTTTCTGGGCTGAAACTCAATGAACCAGGTCCCAGCCAGCTGCATGGGTAATTCTTTTCTTTTTACCAGTTAAGTTGCTTCCCCCAGGCACCCCTAATGCTACCTCTGAGCTGCTGCTTTTCCTGGATGTTCCAATGGGCTTATGACAGATGTTTGTGATCTAGGAATTACTTTGGGGAAGTCCTCTGGCCTATGCCATACAGAAGGTCAGACTAGATCGGGGTGAGCAAAAGGGCCTCCGTGGTCTCCGCCAAACAGGTTGATCCTCACAGAGGCCCTGCTGCTCCCCCACCCCCAAGCCAATTAGGGCCTGGGAGTGGGGGGGAAGCACACAAAGTTTCCTCCACCCTGCCAGGAGCATGCGGAAGCACCGCACACTCCTGGCAGGGCAGGAGGAGACTTTGCGCGCTCCCCTGCCCCCCAAGTCCTTACTGGCTTGGGGGCAGGAGGGGGAGCATGAGGTGTCTCCTCCCATCGCCAGGGGCATGGGTGCCTAGGGGGAAAACTCGGGGGGGGGGGTGCCAAAGGCGCTCCAAACCAATCATGGTCTGTGGGTGGAAAAGCAGGGAAGTATCCTGGCCCCTCCCCTTCTACTGAGGCCGTGCCCCTTCTGGTGAAACCTGGGGCCACTTCAAAAATTTCTGAAGTGGCCCCCGGCAAAAAATTATTGCCCATCCTTGCCCTAAATGGATCAGGGGTGACTAGTTAGGAAGGATGCTGAGGGTCGGGGGGAAAACCAGCCACATGACCGTGTCTTCCCCCATGTGACATGTCCTTGTGCCACCAGGGGAGAGCCCGGACAAGGGTATGAGGCAGCAGCAAAAGGCCTGCAATGTTTTCACAGAGGCAGATGCCCATAATGAGCATTACACAGAAGGCAACAGAGAACAATATGCTTTGGGTATTTAGGGAAGGGCAAAATGACGCCGGGTGGAGTGTGGATTTGAAAGGCAGCCTTCAGACATGCACAGTAACATTGTTCATAAAGATTTCTTGTCCACATATTAGCAATGCATGCTCCAACTCCCTCCGTGTGTATTTACACATACCCAAGGACTTTGCATTGCTCAACAGAGACTGGAGCCAAAGGAAGGGGCTATGCAAACAGGCTGGTACATGGTGGGAGGAAGGGAAAGAACAAGACTTCTGATAAGCTACAGAGCAAGCTAGGGGGAGGAAAGGTTGAGATGAGGCACACAGGGGCGCTCTGGCAGTCACTTTAGGTCTCCCATTGCCCAGTAGTGAAGTTTTATTAGTTCATGACATCAAGGGCTTGGGTCTGCCCATTCCACATCCACTATGGGCGCAGGATGTTTTGTGACCCAGCACGTGTTCACCCTTAAGCGGAAGGAGATTCCTGAGTGGAAGTTTTGCCACCTTCAGGCAAAACCAGAAATAAACCCACCCTGGATGAGTAGCTCGTGAAATAAGAGCTGGGGGAGGAAAACCCCCGGTCCCACCCCCGAGAGGCAGGGCAGCGCACATGCTCCTCCCCTTTCAACCACGGAGAGGGGACACGCGCTCACCACAGTATCCCCAGCCTCAAGAGCTGCCTTAGCTGAACCCAGCACACCCCAGGGAAGGGAGGAGGCAGGGTGTGCTGTGCCACACAGCTTGGCCCCAGTCTCCCCAGCCCCAGAGCACTGGAGGGAGGGAGGAGAGCACACCACACAGCCTGGCTCAGCTTCTGTAGCCCTGAGAAGAGCAGAGGGTGTGTGGTGTGGCCCCAGAGCCCTGGGGGAAGGAGGAGGGTGCGCCACACAACCTGGCCTAGCTTCTCTAGCCCTGAGAAGGGTGGAGGGTGCGTGGTGTGGCCCCAGCCCCAGAGCACCGAGGGAGGGAGGAGGGCGCACCGCGCTGCCCAGCCTCTCCAGCAGTGGGAGGGTGGGTGCTGGGGACAGCAACACGCTGCCCCCAGAACACCTACAGCAGGCCTTCTGGGCCTTCCCCCACCTTACACAGCCAACACTCACGCCACCCTGAGCCGCTGCCACCTTCTTTCTCAAGTTGCTCCGAGAAACAGTTCACCCCTGGCTCCTCTGCTAGGACTTTCCTGATGTACTTAGGTTCTCGGGCAACGCTTCAGCTTTATGCCAGGTGCAGGCACTGCCCCTATGAATGTGATTTTCAGCTTATGGAGACACAGTGGAACAATCAAGAAGAGAGCCCTGGCAGGTAGAGCTAGCCAGTTGTGTATGTACCTGTCCATGACCCTGGGTACACACTTAAGTTGCTAGCCCCTCTCACTGCTGGGGTCGCCATGGCTACGCTCTATTTTTCGCATGCTGGCTTGACTGGAAGTAGTGTAGATATGCATCCTTGAACTGGGAACAGCCCCCAGCTCAAAGTGCAGACATAACCTGGTGTCCTTTGTGCTGCATATGCACTAGACTCTTTCTGATGCAGTGATGTAGACCAGATGGAAAACCAGGGCCAAAGAAGTCACTGCCTAAGCAGAAACCAATGTGGAGGATGCCATCCGCTGCGAAATGCTACCTGCTGGTGCCCACTTCAAGATGGCAGCGGCTACTGGCAAGCATTGGGTGTTATATTTTGTTCAGAGTATGGTTTCCATTGCAAAGGGAACTCGGCAGACTAAAGTGCAGGGCAGTTGGGTAGCAACTGCTGTTCTTACGAAGCAGGCTGCTCACTGGTAGCATGCTCTCTCAGATTACAAGCACTACTGGCCCATCATAGCAGAGGTCATTGGTGGAATGAGTTTGGAAGCCTCGTGCTGGCAGCAATACATTTTTTGTTGGGGAGATATGCAGCAGCAAAACATTGGGTGGGTCTTGGCTGTATTTCAATTAACTACATCAGCCCCCCAAGTGCTGCAGCACCCACCCCTTGCCAATCAAAGAAGCACCATTAATAGGTTCTGGAGGGACCCACCCTTCTTTCTCTTTGCAGGGATGATAAGATCTGAGTCTCTGTGAAACAATTAAGTGGCACAGAATATTTTGTTCCCTTTCTCCAAGAAAGCCAGAAATAGGTAGTGACTATAAATAAAGGTCAGCCCCTTCCCTCTCCAGACATTGCATTCCAGGGAACCTTAAAGTATGTAGAGTTATAAAGCACTTTAAATCCTGTACAGACCATTCCAGCTAAAATAAAGCTTAAGGCAGATAAGAACATCTGACTGGGACTCTACTGCAAAATGCAATCAGCTAAAAAGCAGAGTCAGATTCATAACATTCAGAGCCAGAATGAGCTCTACAGTTGTCTGTTCTCAAAGCTGAAGAGGGGTTCAGCCCTAAGCCGTGCTTATCTCTGATAAAACTTAGATGTTGCAAGAGAAAAATCAGTAAAATCAAAATGGGTAGAAAGCCTTGCAATCTGCCAGCAAGCCAAGTAAGTAACTGGAGAGACACGGCGTTCCCAGAGCTCTGCAATGCTGTAAGATATCTTTCTCTCCTAGGATTTTCATAAGCAATCAACGTTGGCCTAAATGTCAATGGTAACAGACTCATAGGGGTAGCCATGTTAATCTGTAACGTCTACATAGCAGGGCATAGCTTGTTTCGGCTTTAGCAACTTGAGCTCCATCAATTGCGTACTTAAGTTGAAATAACTTGTTTTGGCTTTTGGCGCTATTTACACAGCAGGAAGTCCTAGAAAGAGCACTCTTCCTCCAACTTCCCTGACTCCTCATAAAATGAGGGTTACAGGAGTCGGAGTAAGAAGTCCTCCTGCTCAACATTATTTAGACATTATATCAAAATAACTGCTTGCAGTGTAGACCCGGAATATGTTATTTGGGAATAACTGACATTATTCAGAAATAACGCTTTTGCATAGACATAGCCGAACTGAAAAAACAAAGAATGATCCTGCAGCACCTTAGAGACAAAAAATGTAGCTATCATGAGCTTTCGTGGGCACAACCCACTTCTTCAGAGGAATCAGTACAGATTCACAACAGAGGAATGGTAACAGAGTTAGGCCAAGTGTTTTAGGAAATCCTACCCCCCTGTGATTTTTCTAAGGCTCCTGGAGTTGGGAGATCGAAGCCCAATTCATACCTTTGCTTACACTGGCACCAATGCAGGGACCAAAGAAGAGAGAATTTGTGCCTGCCCTTTTAGGGGATGACAAGGGCACGTACAGGCCCCAGAGCTGATTAGAGGAAGGCTTCACTGGCTTCCCTACTTTGCAGGTCCCCTTCTCCTCTTGCCCAACAACAGCTACTTTGGCCCATGGCAGGGGTGCAGTAGTGCAGGCCCCCTCAGATTTTTTTTTTATGCTCCCGGACACTCCAGCACCCAGGGCTGATGCAGAGGCTGCCTGCAGCAGTGGGAGATTCCCTGGAGAGTAGGGAAATTTACACTTGGCCCACAGCCCCTCTGCTACAAGGAGGTGGGGCCCATTCCCTCCAGATAGTTGTTTTTCCTGTTATGGGCTTCCCACCTCCCCCACACACCTTTGCCAGTGGAACTCCACTGGCTGCCTTAAGCACATGCTCAGGAAATAAGCAAATCCATGTGAGAAGGAGTTCAGAAAACGACCTGGACCTGTAAAGCGCTGAGTGCAAGGGCAGACGGAGCAATGGAAATGTCAACAGTCTTTTCCTGTGTGCTAATAATCAACTATAGTGATAACCAGGGCTCGACAATTAACCAGGGCTCTACAAGCCGGCACAGCCGCGCAGCGCAGTCTGCGCATGCACAGCGTGCCGAACCACGCGGCTTGGCGAGCCCTGGTGATAACCATTCCCATCCTGCCAACACCGGACCTTGCTAAGTGTGTTATTGGGAAAGAAAAGTAGAAGTAAGGCCTTCATGGTCCATGAAATCCTGTGGACTCAGGTTTTTGGCATCCGAGATCCTGCACTGCTTTCCATCTTCTGCAACTGTGACCCACTGCATAAAATGAGGGGGAATTACAGGTCCCCTTCCATGCCAAGACTGCAATAAGGGTGTGTCTAGACTACAGGGTTTTGTTGACAAAAGTCGACTTTTGTCGACAAAACTATACCTGCGTCCACACTGCCTTTGAGTTATGTCAACATAATGTCGACAAAACTCAGCAGTTTTGTTGACGTATGTAAACCTCATTCTACGAGGAATAACGCCTTTTATCGACAGAGTTCTGTCGATAGAAGGCATTATTGCATCTACACTGTCCTTTGCGTCCACACTGTTATGTCGACAAAGCGGCTTGCTTTGTTGACAGAACTGGATGTAGTCTAGATGCTCTTTGTCGACAGTATCTGTCGACAAAACTTCTGTCGACAAAACCCTGTAGTCTAGACATACCCTAAGTAGCAAGAGCTCAAAATGTAGCAGCTCATGCTTTTAACTCAGGAGCATCCTGGATCAGTCCACATTGTGCCAGCCAAGATGGCAGCCATCCTACAACTACTTCCCTCTGCACAAAGTGGCAATCACATTTGTATTGTGTGGCATTCTTCATCCACTTCGCACAGGTGTGCTTGGCTGTGCAAAAGCACTGGAGAATCAGACTTGGGCATGTACATAGCACAGTGTGCATGTATGTAGCACATCTTATCTGGAAGGGTTCCACCATACTACACACACTAAATATGAGTCTCCAGTAAAATTCCTGTTACTTGTGAAATGAACCAAGGCAGCTGCTCATCTCCTAGTCTTGTAGGGAATGCATGCTTGGTTTAATCTGTATGCATGCTTGGGATTGAGTTCTGTGGGCTGGTGCTTGGCTATATATACTAAACACAGCCTTTCAGTTAGAGCATGGGTTCCGAAACGGGGGGGCATGCCCCCCTGGGGGGAGCGTGAAGAAATTCCAGGGGGGGCGTGAGGCGACCCAGTGACACAGTTTTGCTGCTATTTTTTTGTGACGGGGAGGAGGGGAGTTAGGGTTTCTCAAAAATCAAAAAGGGGGCATGATGCCGAAAAGTTTGGGAACCACCAAGTTCAAGAAATGCCTGAGGTTATCAGTTTAGATACAGATTGTTTTAGGTTTATGATTTAAGGGTCAATTACAGTTCAATGGAATCACGGAGATTAGGAATTTGGTTCTGGGCTGGCGAGTTCATATTTTGGATTTAGGATTAGGGGTTTTGATTTAATGTGGGGAGGCAGGTGATGCTGTTTTGTTTAACCCCTACATCCTAATGACCCAGGTTGGTGCTTTGAACATTGTTTTGGGATTAGGATTTTGAGTCTACTAATAGATTCTTCCTATTTAGCATCCTGATGTCCCCAGGAAGCAGCATTGTCCAGTGGCCATGGCACATGACTCAGGGGCCAGGAGTCTTGGTTTCTATTCCCAACTCTGACATTGTCCTACTGTGTAGGATCCTAGACAAATCACTTCACTTTGCTGTGCCTCTATTTCCCCATCTATAAAATGGGGCAGTACCTCCCACCGCACTCTGTGGGATGAAAATTGAAAGAGGGGCTGCACACAGCTCACCCACTGCTGTGTGACCTTTAAACAGGTCTGCAGAGAGCAGCAGAGGTAACTCCAGTTGTGCCATTTCCCAGCAGGAGAAGGAATTACAGGATTACATCTGCATATTAGGGAAAGGGAGAATTTAGCAGAGCTTATGGCTAGAAAGGGGGGAGGATGCGGCTCATGTCTGAGATCCACAATAATGTCCAAATGAATTGCCTATGTCCCCACAACTGGGTGAGTTCCACTGTATTTACATATACCAGCTCCAGTACCACTCACTGATTCACTTCCAAGCTGATACAGTAAAAACCATCATCCTGAGCCGCTTGTTACATTCACTCTCTTTACATCAGTTGCACAGCACGGCCCAGAGGTGAGCAGTGCTTCTGAGGTACATGCAAGTGCAAATAGGGCACAAACTGCCAGCGCCTCCTAGCAAAGCAGGATGGATTAGTCCCCTGGAAGCAAAATATCCTGTGGTGAAACTTGCCTGACACACACGGCGACTACATTCAAGCTACTTCCACACTTTTTCCATCTGGGTGGGCGGTGGATGGAACCCTCCTTTGGGGGCCTGCTAATGCCAGATTAGGAAATGGTGTCCATTAAGTTTTGCTGGTGCTGGAAATCTCCCCATAGGCACATCTTTAGTGCTGGGGGGCCAGGCCTCCAACTGGCTTACATCTGTACTGCCCTACTGAATTCATCTCCAGCTGGGATGAATCAGCCTCAACCCACAGAAGACCAGGGTCTACAACTGGGGTAAGTACATTTGTGTAGCTCTGGTCCAGATCGCTCGAGCTATGCTGATTTACACCAGCTGAAGCGCTGGGACCCAGAGAGAGTCCTATGCACAAAGCACTACACAACCCTTGGCCAAAACGTGCGGAGGCTCGACTGAAAGCTGGGGGCAGCCAGAGGCCTGACACCCCCGGGCACTTAACATTCCCTGCCTTTCTGCTCCCAGCCCTCGGGGCCCAGATTAAAACGCCCCGCTTCTCTCCCGCGCCGTGCCGCCGCCTCATGCTCCAGGGCGGCGTTTTCCACTTCACTCCCTGTGTGTGGCCTTGGCTCCGTCTGCCCTTCTTTGTGTCTGTCTGTCCGTCCTCCCTCCAAGTCGCCTGGCGGGCTTGCTTGCTCTCGGTGTCTGTCTGTCCCTCCCTGCAGGTGTCTGTCTGTCCGCGCGCCATTCGGCTCCGGCCCCACGGCGGAGCATGTGCTGCGCTGCACGCAGGGAGCCCGAAGTTCTCGGGAACTGTGGCTTCCCCTCCGCCGGGAGCTCCCCCCTCCGCCGGCCGCCTTACCTGGGCTTCGGGGGAGCCTGCGTGGCGCGCTCGTGTCCGCACAGCAGCACCCAGAGAGTTACCGCCGCCAGGAGCAGGAGGCAGAGCCGCGCCCACCGCGGAGCCCCCATCGGGGCGGACAGCCTGGGGCGCCGAGACCCCGGAGCGCAAACTCCGGCCGCCAGTGAGCGCTGAGCGAGCCAGCACCCGGGCGGCTCCTTCCCCGCGGGTGCGCCCAGCCCAGCCCGGCCGCTCGCTCCGGCCCCGCCCCAGCTCCTGCTGCCCGCCGGCTCTCGGGGTCCCTCCGGCGGGGGAGGCGGCGCAGCACTGCCCGGGGGGCCGGGCTGAGCGAGGAGCGCTGGGAGCTAGGAGCGCTCAGCGGTTCCTCCGCGGCTGGCGGGCGCGAGGTGCCATTTTCGGGCCAGTTCCGTCCCCCGGCCCCAAACACCCCCGGGGCTGCTTGGTGCAACTCTGCTGCAAAGCGCGCGGCCGCTGGATGTGGCCACAGCCCGGACTCCCACAGTAACTTCGCTGCCTTCAGCTCTGCTGCCCGGTCAGTGAGCTCAGGACCTGGGGCGCTCAGTATCCTTCCCCCTCCTGCTCCACAGTCACTTGTAAAATCCTCCCCTGGGGCCTGGCGGCCTCTGCATCGCCCCCTTGTATACGTGAAGGCCATGTCTGGGCTACCAATTACTTGGCAAAACTTCTGTGGCTCAGGCAGTTTTCCTTGCGAGCTGAGTGCCTGGGCTGCCACCCAGGAAAGATTCACATGCTGCCCAGATGATTAGCAGAGCACCCACAGCTGGCAACATGTGTTTCCCTTGATGGGGCATATCCACACATACCTTGGTACCTACAACAAAATTTGTTCCACACATGGATGGAAAAAATAGAGGGTGTGTTGCTCAGGGGTATGAAAACAGCGTAAGTGGGAGTGTGCACAGGGATGTGGTGACTGGAAAGGATTACCTGTTCTGTTCACTCCCTCTGGGGCTGTGGCATTGGCCACTGTTGGCAGACAGGATACTGGGCTGGATGGACCTTTGGTTTGACCCAGTACGGCCGTTCTTATGAGACCTCTCATCCCACGGCACAGAGTGGCTATATGAGAGAGCTTACAGCAGCACAGCTGCATTGATACTGTGCCACTGCAAGGTCTCTAATATAGATTTAGGCTATGTCTACGCAGCACCTCTTACAACAGTGCGGCTGTGCAGCTGTAGCTGCCCCATTGTGAGGTGTGCCGTGTAGTCCAATGAGGGGCAGTAACTTTGTCAGTCGGAGATGCTCTCCTGCTGATGAAGGGGTGTCCATACCAGCACTTTTTGTCATTAAAAATTTTGTCGGTGGGGGGAGCTTCACACTCCTACGTGACAAAAGTTTTAATGATGAAAGTGTCAGTGTAGACATAGCCAGAGGCAGCAAGAGACAAAGTGGATAAGGTAAGATCTTTCATTGGACCAACTTCTGTTGGGGAGAGAAATGAGCTGTGGAGCTACACGGAGTTCTTCAGATCTGGGAATGGTACTAAGTCCTGATCTACACTGCAAACTTATGCCGGTATAACTGCATTTCTCAGGGTACAGAAAATCTACACCTTGCCCCGAGCAATGTAGAGATACTGACCTAACCCCGTGTGGACAGTGCTATCAAGGGAGGGGACTTCTCCTATCATAGCTACTGCCCCTCAGGGAGACAGAGTATCTGCACCAATGGGAGAATTCCTCCCACTGGCATAAGTAGCCATGCATTACAACGTGCAGCTGCACTGGTGCAGCGCTGTAAGTATAGAAGCCCTAAAGCTATGTCAACACTGGCACTTTTTTGCTAAAACTTTTGTCACTCAGGGGTGTGGAAAAAACACCCCCAGAATGACAAAAGTTTTAGCACTGAATTAACTCTTCAGCCTCAGAGCGCTTTCTGCTGGCCAGTGTCCCACCCTCAGGGTTCATCTACACTGCAGGGCTTAACTCGAAATAAGCTACACAAATTGTGCTATGTCAATTGCGTATCTTATTTCAAAATAAGAAGCATCTACAAAACAGCACTTATTTCAAAACAGAGCACTCTTCCTCCGACTTCCCTTACTCCTTGTACAATGAGGGTTACAGGAGTTGGAGTAAGAAGGCCTCCAGCTTGACAGTATTTTGACACTTTCAAAATAACTGCCTGCTGTATAGATGCAGACTAAGTTATTTCAGAATAGCGCTAGTTATTTCGAAACAGTGTTGCAGTGTAGACATACCCTCAGTAACCTGCCTTCTGTACCAGTTCAGGCAAGAACTGTGGAGGCAGTGAAAAGGGAATTTGTGTGCAGCCGTCTTGGTCTAGTTAGCAAGAGAGCAAGAGTCAGGCTAAGTTTGTGGCCTGACAACGCGAGAGCTGTAATAAGACGCTGCCTTCGCCTCTCGCCTCCATACGGAGATAAGGATAGAATGCTGACTCTGGCAGGGACCTTGAGATAAGGAGCATCTGGGTGGAACTAAAATAACTGTTAGCCATTGGTGTTTGGAATGGGAAGGAGACTAATTGTTTAATGTTGTTATATGTAATGGACAGTATATAAACTGCTTCATAATTGTTTGTAGTCGACGATCTGCCTAGCAGCAGCTTCTTCCCTTGCAATATTGCTCGAATAAACTGTCTCTGACTACTTGTTGCTCACAAATGCAGAGTGAAGGCTTGTTTTCTTCCACAGAACCTTCTTGCCCAAGGTGCTCTTTCCTCACAGCAATGCCTTCCAGCAGTGCCCTCACACTCTGGGGTCCTCCCCTCCCCAGGGAACCCCAGCCCCCTATACCCACCTTGCCTCAGTGACCCACTGTCAGTCTTCATCTAGGGGAAAACTGCAGTCTGAAATGGCCACTGATCATTGGCAAGGGGGAGGACTTGCTGCCTTCTGCTTCCCTGGCTGCCTCCCTGCAGCCCTAGTACCTCTCAGACCTTGACAGCAAGGCCTCAGCCTGGGAGTTTGCCTGGCCAGGGCTCCGCAGCCTTGCTTGCCTTTCCTCAAAATTGTTCTGCCTCAGGTACCTATAACCATCATTAGCTCTCTCAGTGGATAGTCTAATTGTATCGATACTTCCCAACAGGCGCTGCCAACTGAAGAAGCAGAGCAGAAGTCAGGGAATCCAGCTCCCATGTGAATGCACAGGAAGAGGGGGATTCTAAGATGGTGCATAGTAAATCCTGATATTCTTTGCAAGTCTGTTTTGGTTAATTGACTATTGGAGACTGGTACATTTTTAAACAAATACAAGTAGTTTGGAACCCTTTGTTCTCAGATTCCTGCAAATGGGAGCTTCAGTCCCTGGCCTGATCTACACTGGGACTTTACATCGACTTTAGCCCCATTCAGTCGATTTTCTAAGTGATGCATCCACACTATCAAGCCTGTTGTGTTGACCTTAAGAGCCATGGAAGTCAATTTCAGCACGTCTGCTTTTCACAAGGAATAACACTATTCCTGACCTTGCATGATCGAATTTACAGTAGTGTAGATGCAGCATTGCTGGAAAGTTGATGCTCTTGGCCTCTGGGAGGCCTCCCACAGCTTCCTGCTTTGACTAGCATGGGCACCTCTACTGCTCTCCCTGGTGAGCACAAAAGTCCATGGGAACAGTAGAAGAGTCTTTCCCACGTGCAGGGCTGTCCTTAGGCATATGCAGAGTACACAGTCGCGTAGGGCACCACACTTTCCGGGGCACCACTCTGCCAGCCCGGCACGGAGGAGAAGCATACGCGTGCGCTCTGCACCGGAGCCAGTAGGGGCGCTGCCGGCACTGGCAGCCCTGCCAGAAGACCCCACCGGGCCAAGAGACTCCGGCGAGGAGGCCGGCAAGCTGACCCCGGCTGGAGAAGGGATGCTGACAGCCCGGGCGGCAGCATTGAGAGGAGCCGGGGCTGCACCGGGGCTGGGGTCACGCATGGCTTGGTGTTGAGGTGCCGTTTTTAAAAATGGCCAAGCCGCGCCTCGGAAAGCCAGCGGGGCGTGGGGGAGCAGAGCCTCGCTAGGGTGGGACTGGCCGTGTTGTGATGGGCTGGGGCTGCGAGCACCAAGCGGCCCGGCTCCGGCACTGGCACGTGGTCTGGAGCCTGGGCTGCGGGGACTTCTGGGGCCCAATTGCAGCAGACTCCAGCCCTGCAAATGGGAAGGCAGAAGATAGGCAAGGGGAGGTGAGGCGAGGGGGAGGGGTGGGAGAGGAAGGGGCTTGTGCTGAGGGGAGGGGAGAGAGGGGGCTGGTCAGGAGAAGAAAGGGGAAGGCACCAAGGGGCAGGGGTGCAGGAGAGAATAATGCGGGGGGGGGGGGCAAGTGGAGACAATGAGGAAAAGGGCAGGAGGGGAGGTGTCAGTGGGAGGGAGGACAGGGTGATGCTGGGAGAAGAGAGGGGAAGGGCACTGGGGACTAGAGGGGGAAGGGGAGGGGAGAAGGCTTAAAAGAAGGGGTGGGCATGAGAAAGGTGAGGATGGAGCAAGTCATGTGTGAGGGCACAAAGGGGCAGGAGGGGAATGGGGCAGAGAGTGGTGAGGGGGTGGGCATCAGGGAAAAAGGGAGCAGGGGCAGTAAGGGAAGGGGGAGGCACCAGGTCCAGGGGTAAGGGAAGGTACAGGCGCCAGGGGATTCTGGAGGTGAAGCAGAAGGGCAGACACCTGCAGGGGATGGACCAGCACCAGAGGAGAGAGGCAGGGCAGGTGTGTAGAGCAAGGTGTTAGAAGAAGGGATGAGGAGGGGTAGCTCACATGATCAGAGTGGGGCTACTGGAGGAGTGGGCACAGGGAGGAGAGAAGGGCTGATGGAGGGGGGGAAGGTCTCAGGAAGGCTGAGGGCAGTGAGAAGGGCAGGAGTCAGGACAGCAGAGGAGGGTGAGGGGTTGGGGGCAGTAGACACCTGGGGAGCTGATGGAGCAAGGGGAGGAGACATGGCAGCAGAGGGAAAAGGTAGAGGTTTATAAGATATTTATTAATGACTTGGGTGCCACAGTGGCACATTCAAACAAGCCACATGAACTCAGTACTGGTGCACAACACAAAATTCATTTTGCTCATGGGAGGAAACTCATGTCTACACTGGCATGATTTTGTGCAAAAACTCTTCCAGAAGAGAGTGTCTACACTGGCATGTGCTTTTGCTCAAGAGTATTCATACCAGTGTAGATGCTCTATTGCGCAAGAAAGCTCTGATGGCCATTTTAACCATCGGGCTTTCTTGCTCAAGAAATTATTGTTGCCTGTGTACACTGGCCTCTTGCGCAAGAATAGTTGCGCAAAAGGGCTTATTCCTGAGCGGGAGCATCATAGTTCTTGCGCAAGAAGCCCTGATTTCATACATTCGAACGTCAGTGTTCTTGCACAAGAACTCCCCACCAGTGTAGACAGGCATCAAGTTTTGGCGCAAATGCGGCCACTTTTGCGCAAGATCACGCCAATGTAGACACAGCCTGAGATGGAACACTTCCCCCAGCCTCTCCGCCCCCCGAGTTAATGTCACACACATTGGGGTAATGCAATTGCAGGATAGTTGCATGAGGGGGTTTTGGTGAGGGCCAAACTAATCCCTATTGGATGGTGGGAAAAATCCTTGGGGGGGGTGGAGTGTTATATGACACCTTTTACTTTTGGTCATGTGTCCATCATACCCTGAGAGTGTTGCCTCCAGAGGCGTGGCTTACGGGAGTCAGGGGAGTGGCTAATGGGGGGGGGGGGGTCAAAGAGTACATTTTAAAAAAATTCTTTGGGTGCACACCCTCATGAAATTTGCTGTGCATGCCTATGACAGGAAGCAGTAGAGCATGTAATAGCAGGGCTGGGTCCTAGAGAGCTGAATGCACTACCTGCAGCACAGTCTGAGGGAAGGGGTTGGCTGCTGGGGTTTCTGGGATGGGGAGGGAGTAGGGGTGGAAGAGCAAGTCAGTCATAGGGGCACCAGTTTAATAATCTTGTATAGGGCACCATAAATCCTAAGGACGGCCCTGCCCATGTGGTCAGCATTATGAGCCCATTCTTGAGCAAGCAGCACACCATAGCATGTGGAGATGACTTGGAGTAATCCGACCAACAGTGCGATGACTTTGAGGACTTCTGTTCCCATGGGCTCCAGTTCCCAGAAGAGTGCCAGCGTGGGGTGTCTAGGAGATCCTGGACCCCACTGAGGTGTGAGGAGATTAACCCATCTGAACCAAGCTCTGAACCAGCAAGAGGAGTGCTGAGATTTATGTCAGGATCACAAGCTACCTGGAGGCTAAAGGCTATTCCAGGGACACCCAACAATGCAGAGTCAAAATCAAAGAGCTGAGCCAGTCTTACCATAAGGCGAAGGAGGAAAACAGACAGTCTGGTGTAGCACCTCACACATGCCACTTCTACGACCAGCTGGATGCCACTTTGGGGGGTCCTCATCAGCTTCCCCAGCATGGTCATTGAGTCTGGCCAAGACATTTCTGGCATCAGCCTGGAGAACACCATAGTGGCAGAGGGGAAGGAGGAGGAAGAAGAGGAGGAGCAGACTAGCCATCTGCCAATGCCTGAGAGCTAGTAGCTCGTCATGATGCTGTGAGCTGGTCCCTCCCTCCTAGGACATCTCCCAGGCCATTGACGACCCGGGGGAAGGCACTTCTGATGAGTTAACAAACTTTGTCTAACTACAAGTGGGTTCAGGCAATGGGGTTTGAGGTGCGGTGAGCTTTGTGCCTACACAGCACAAGGAGTCCAGAACAACTTGTTCGCGTGTCTGCAGATGGAGCAGGAGTCTTGTCTGCACAGCTCCATGAAGCTCTCACATAGGAACTCTTTAATCCTTCTCACAAGGCTTTTGGGGAGGCCTGCCTTATGCTGTCCTCTGCAGTAGGACACCTTCCCACACCAAGCTGCTTCCAATCACGTGGCTTTTCTTTCGACGGCGGTAAACCTCATTTCACGAGGAAGAACGCCTTTTTTCAAAAGTGCTCTTTCGAAAAAAGGCGTTCTTGAAAGCCAACAGGGCTTTTTAGAAAGAGAGCATCCAGACTCACTCGCTGCTTTCTTTCGAAAAAGCGGCTTGCTTTTTCGAAAGTACTGCTTGCAGTCTAGACGCTCTTTTTCGAAAGAGGCTTGCAGTCTAGACATAGCCTGAGAGGCTGTGTGTGCCCCCCTCTCAGGCCGCAGGCAGGAAAGGAACCAATGTCCCTGGGAGGTCACATGTGCCAGACCCAGTATATGCTGGACACAGTGGCAAGCCGATCTGTCCCTTCCCCCCACGCTTACAGGCTCCTTCCCTGTCTGGGAAAATAGCACTGTCCTGGGAAGCCATGTGTGCCAGACCCAGTATGTGTTGCACACAGTGGGAAGCTGTCCTCTGCTGCCATCCCTCTCCCACCTGCAGGTTCCTGCTGTGGCTGGCCCCTTACCATGCCTGCCTTCAGACCCAGTGCATTCTGATGTTCCCCTGAGAAGTTTGGACACCTGCTATAAAGTGCCCTCTTTAAAGTAAACATTTGGCCTTGCACAGAACACGTGTCCTTTGTCTTTACAGAGACTTTTGGTGTAGGTTACCAGATTAGGGATAGGCTTAACACAATGTATCCCTGCTGTAATGTCTGCCCTTGTAACTTTTCTTTGCAGCTGGGCCAGTGGCCACCTCAATGCATCCTTCCCCTCCTACAGTATCTGCCCACCTGGCACAGATCCACAGCAAAATGCACAAGAGAGATGACAGTCCTGGTCCCTCCTCCGCCTGACCTGTGGCTTCCACCCCTGATTGTCCCAGGGGCCACTAGGGCCCCAGGACATGCGGGGAGGGCAACTCAAGGCAAGTCAGACCCTCCAGGACCTCAGAAGGCAGAAGGGAATCCCACTCTCATTCCTGAGCCCCCCTCCCTCCTTTCCAGTTCTTCCACTTCCCTGTTGTTTTCCCCTGTAAGGGTACATCTAAACTACATGCTATTTTCGAAAGAGGATATGCAAATTCCATGGGAATATTCTTCTGATCTCACTTTCAAAAGTGAAAGTAGTCTGGATGCGGTTTTTCGGGGGGAAAAAACCTTTTTCGAAAAAACCGCATAAACCTCATTTTTTAAGGAAGAGTGTTTTTTTTGAAAAAGGGTTTTTTTTCTGAAAATACCATGTCCAGACTCCTTACACTTTAGAAAGATCCACTTTCAAAAGTGAGATCAGAAGAAGATATGCAAATTCCCCGGGAATTTGCATATACTCTTTCAAAAATAGAACGTAGTCTAGACATAGCCATAAACACTAATGTTCATTGAACAACGGTCTCTTTATTGCTTGAACTGCAGGGGTGGGGTGTGGGATTAAGGGAAACACTGGGAATGCAGGGCACCTTGTGAAGAGCCATGTGGCAGAGTCTCAAAAGAGGCTTTGCATAAAACACTCCTTCAAGGCCTCTCTGATTGGCACTGCCCCTTACTGTGCTCTCCGGATCGCGCCGGTGTCTGGCTGCTCAAACTCTGCCTTAACCTCCCACCCTGTCAGATAAGTTTTCCCCTTGCTCTCGCATAGGTTATGAGGCACACAACACGCTGCCACCACAAAGGGAATGTTGCATTCGCTGAGGTCCAGGCGAATCAGGAGACTCCTGAACCTCCCCTTTACATGTCCAAAGGCACATTCCATCACCATTCTGTACCTGCTCAGCCTGGTATTGATCTCCTTCTTTCTGGGTCTGGGGTCCAGGCTGTCCGTGTAGGGCTTCATGAGCCATGAGAGCAAGGGATAGGCTGGTCGCCAAGGCTTGCTACTGGCATTTCCACTTCTCTGACTCTAATTGTCCACTCACAGAAAAAAGTTCTAATGTGCATCTTTTGGAAGAAGCAGGAGTTCCGAAAGATGTGGGTGTCATGCACCTTTCCTGACCATTCCACACTGATGTTGGTGAAATGGCCCTTGTGATCCATGAGTACCTGCAGCACCATGGAGAAGTATCCCTGGCGGTCAATGTACTCCATGGCAAGGTGTTCCAAGGCCACGATGGGGATGTGTGTGTTGTCTATGGTACCACTGCAGTTAGGTACGCCCATCACGGCACAGCCATCCACTGCGGTGTCTGCGTTTCCCAGGGTCACAATCCTCCATAGCAGAACGGTATTGATTGCCTTGGCTATTTGTATGACAACAGCCTAACTGTAGATTTCCCCACTCTGAACTGATTGACTGGTAGCTGTCTGTGCCATGTGCTTCTGCACAGTCAGAGTGGGTCTCATTCAGGTATCCTGGTGCCTCAGGGCAGGGGAAGGTCATTCACACAGATCCAAGAACGTGGCCTTCCACATTTGGAAGTTCTACAGCCACTGCTGATCGTCCCATGTCTGCATCGTGATGTGCCCCCCCCCCCCGTCTGAGCTTGTCTGACAGCACCAGAATCCATGTTGCACTGTGTCCAAAGGATTGACTGGAGGCTGCACTAGCATGAGTGCCAGGCCTTGCCCGAGCAGCGCCTCCATGTCACACCGAGCTTCATCCTCATCCTCTTCTTGGTGGAGCAACATGCATATGCTATCAAAGCACAGCACCATGAGGCGCACCATGACACACATGAGCATGTCAATGCTTTCCTGCCAACCGGGCTCCATTCTCACGCTGCTATGGCATCCTCACGGGCATCAAGGGCAAGCATACTGCCTCCCTATTATCTCCCACAAGGTGGGAGGGACTAGACAAGTACCTTATGAGACACTGGTAACATGAATCCCTCTAACAGCACACACATCCCCATCTTGGCCTTGGAACACCTTGCCATGGAATACATTGGCCACCAGGGATACTTCTCCATGGTGCTGTAGGTGCTGGTGGATCACAAGAGCCATTTCACCAACATCAGTGTGTGATGGTTCGGAAAAGTGCATAACATCTCCTGCAGAGTTTTGAATCCAGCAGACACTGTGAGCATAGTTCAGAATGCAAAGCTGCCCATGATGCATCGCTCTCTGAGTTGATGGTAGCTGCCTTAATGGGGACACGTGACTTCGGACTACATTCAATTCTTCCTTTCAACGTTGCAAAATTGGGTGGAAGGAAATCAACGGTATTAGATTTGACCTTATCTCGTAGTGTAGACATGAGCCTTACACACTCTCACCAGATTGTCAGTTTGGCAGTTCCCTGTATAATTGTTAATAAATCTTGGTTATACAGGCTATTCCAAGTAATTGTGTGTGCTTTATTAGGATTTAGATCCAGGAAATGAAATAGCCATAAGTAAAAATGATATTTGCTGTTTTTTCCTCTGGAGTACTACTTTTTTTGGGCTAGGATGCATTTAGCCAGTGTCAATAAATTAAGTGGTGTTTATGTAGGAGCTAAATAAATGTAAAATTTTGACCTCCGGTCTCTTAAAATTGAAATTACCATAGAAAAATTAATCCAAGATGAAGAAATCAAGATAAAAACTAGAGCATATCATTTTTATCCAAGACTTTATGTTGGAAACAAAGCCAAAGCTAGATAGAGAAAACAAGAACATTTTGCACCGTGTGGCTGTTGGTAGCAAATTGCTGCCGGAAAGCGCTGAATTCATGCTCTGCGCTATGAAGTGCAATCATGCTGGGGGAAGGCAATCTTCCTCCGCCACATAAAGGACAGTGTGGATACCCCAGTTTGTTCAGCAGAGGCCAGAGGTGCATTCAGCCAACTGTAGGAAATTTGGTCTCGGGAAATCTCCCTCCAGATCAAAGTCTGGAATGATGGAGCTTGTGTTCTGACAACCTTGCTATAGAAAGCAGAGCATATGGTGCTCATGGAAGTAGTGCTGCAGTGTACTGACAGATTCAATAGCAGATGTCTCGGGCGGCTTATGCAAGGCCCTTCAGTAGCACACACAAGGGCTATGTCTACACTGGCATGATTTTCCGGAA
Source organism: Pelodiscus sinensis (assembly GCF_052426305.1). NCBI lineage: Eukaryota > Metazoa > Chordata > Testudines > Trionychidae > Pelodiscus > Pelodiscus sinensis. Next base: position 20,874,627 of record NC_143071.1, read on the forward strand.
ATGCTTTTAACGGAAAAGTTTTCCGTTAAAAGCATTTTCGGAAAAGCGCATCTAGATTAGCAGGACACTTTTCCGAAAAAGCACTTTTTGCGGAAAAGCATCCGTGGCCAATCTAGACGCGCTTTCCCGCAAAAAAGTCCCGATCACCATTTTTGCGATCGGGGCTTTTTTGCGCAAAACAGTACTGTGCTGTTTACACTGGCCCTCTTGCGCAAAAGCATTTGCGCAAGAGGGCTTTTGCCCGAACAGGAGCAGCACAGTATTTCTGCAAGAACACTGATGATCTTACATGAGATCGTCGGTGTTCTTGCGGAAATTCAAACGGCCAGTGTAGACAGCTGGCAAGTTTTTCCGCAAAAGCAGATTATTTTGCAGAAAAACTTGCCAGTCTAGACACAACCAAGGAATATAGATAGGGGAAGATGTGCTTAACAGCCCCTTGCCAGCTCATCCACCAGAAAAGGGGTATGCATGGGAAGGAGCAGCCTGCAAAATGCAGGTGGAACTGAAGGCTAGTAGGGAGAGAATGGATTCCAGGCTCCATTCCATCTCAGCTGGGACTTTCAGTGCTGTGGTAGTCAGAAGGCACTGTTGTGGTGTCCTCACAGTTCTCTTGCTCTATCAGTGATGATAGCCATTGAGCTGTGTGAGTGTTCCCATGCTGTCATACCAGCATATCAGACTCCAAGGGAGGCCCCAAGATCCACAGAATCAGATAAGATAGGAAGGCAGCTGAGTCAGGTCTGCTGTAAACAAAGCACATTCCTAGCTTCCCCAATCAGATGGCTACAGTTGAGCTAACACATACATGCTCGTTACCATGGACACAGCTCACCCCTAGGCTAGACAAAGAGTTAAGTCAAAGTACCCCAACACTTAGAGTATATTTACACTTGCACCCTCTTTCGAGAGAGGGATGCAAATGAAGACATTCGAAATTGCAAACGAAGCCGGGATTTAAATATCCCGCGCTTCATTTGCATATTCACATTATGGCGCTATTTTGAAATAACAGCTGCTGTTTAGACACGATTATTTTGAGAGAAAACCCTTCTTTTGAAATAACTGGTAAACCTCATTGTATGAGGAATAAGGGTTATTTAGAGAGAAGAGTTTTCTCTTGAAATAACTGCGTCTTAACAGCGTCTGTTACTTCGAAATAGTGCCATAATGCGAATATGCAAATGAAGCACGGGATATTTAAATCCCGGCTTCGTTTGCAATTTCAAATGTCTTCATTCGCATCCCTCTCTCGAAAGAGGGTGCAAGTATAAATATACCCTTATAGATTGAGACACACACCTTATGTATCATCTCCTGCGTTAGTGACACGTTTTTTATTGACTTTCCTCCTGCCGTTTCAGACAAAGCATTGGTAGTCACCACCTGTTGTTGAGCTTTCACTCTGGATGTTTCAGACAGTTTCATTATTCATCACTTTCATCAAATTATTTTATGATGTGCTAGATTGGGGTGTTTTGTACTGTCCTGGTGGAATGTGTTTACATGTTCCCTGTGTTTTAGTTCTGCTGGCAGTACTAGTGTCAAACTCATGGCCTGGGCACTGACTTGCAGGCAAACCTCTGCTTCTGACAGGGCCTATCTGTTACTCATAGTATAACTCTTGCTGACATTGATTCAAGCCTCAGGCTTTACACCAGCCCCATGCTTCAGGCTCATGATGTTGGGTCACAAAGATCTGGCAGTCACGGACCTGCTCAAAATGCTGATCTCTTATAAGAGCTCCAGTGTGTTCCAAGGACTGTCCTGATTGCTGGCCTTTTGGCTGCATGAAACATCAAGGCTGTTTTGGGATCGGTTCCCCAGCTCTCTGGTCTGATGCAGTGTTTAGTGAAGTGACTAGTCATTATAGCTTCAGGGACACGTTGAGAATGAAGATCATTAGTTCAAAGTGACACTGTTATGGTCACAGTGGATGTAAGGGGGAGCAACACCTAATATGCAGGATCTGCGATGCTCAGGACAGTGCTGGATGGCTCACACGCTGGACTAGAAGCAACAATAACATTTTGCATTTCAATGCAACTTTCATCTAAAGATCTCAAATATTGTAACAACATTAATGAGAAACCCTTCCTGAGTGGTAGGTATATTGGTATTATCCCATGCTATAGATGGAGAAAAAGATGGAGCTGTGCAGAGATTTGCTGTCCTGGTGAATTAGTGGTAGCATGAGAATAGAACCCAGGAGTCCTGATCCCTGACTCTTACTCTTGCTTCTGATCACCAGTCTAGACAAAAGACCCTTCCTACCCAAAGATCAAGTCTGGCCTGGCAGCTTAGACCTGCAGCTGGGAAGTCCTTAGCTAGTTCTGGATCTTATGCTGACTTCTTGGGGAAGTCACTTTTCATTTCTGCTTTAGTTTCCCTGTCTACTGATTGAAGCTAAAATTATCTGCCATGCAGTGGGATTGGGAGACTTAATCAGTGCCAGTGCCCCAGAAGTACTGAATACAAAGTGGTTAATGTCTGAGAAGGAATGTTCTCGCTCCCTCTCTTCCGTCAGTGTCGGAAGAAAACAGGGGCTGAAGATCTGAAGGATTATGGCTGTCACACAGCGAATGTTATTCACTTCAAAATACCCCCAAGGGATTGTCAGGTGCAATTCACATTTTCCATGCACAAAGCCTGAAGAAAAGCAGTGGATCCATCCTACTTCCATGGAAAAGCCTCTTCATGATGAGGCTTGTGTTTTTTTTCAATGGACCCTCTAGAATTTCTGTCTGAGATGCTGCTACAGCGTCCATGACCATAGCATGTCCATTTGTCCTCACAAAACCCATGTGAGGGAACGAAAACCATTGTACAGCTAGTACACTAACAGGCCTGGCCAAAGAGTTTGCGGGGCCCAAGTTGGCTGCATTGTGTGGCCAGGCGGCTTCCAGCCAGGACAGCGAGTGAGTAGCTGGGCAGGCAGGCAACGGGCAACATGGAGCTCTGAAGACACAGGGCTCAAGGCAACCGCCTTGCCCTAAGACTGGGCCCGTGCACTAAGGCTCAGGGAGTCTAAGGGTGCATCTAGACTGGCAAGATTTTGTGCAAAAGTGGCCGCTTTTGCGCAAAAACTTGCCAGCTGTCTACACTGGCCGCTTGAATTTGCACAAGAGCACTGATGTTCTAATGTAAGAATTCAGTGCTTCTTGCACAAATACTTTGATGCTCCCGCTCAGGGATAAGCCCTCTTGTGCAAGAATACTTGCGCAAGAGGGCCAGTGTAGACAGGCACCTTAATTTTTTGCACAAGAAAGCCCAATGGCTAAAATGGCCATCGGAGCTTTCTTGCGCAAAAGCACGTCTATACTGGGCACGGATGCTTTTGCGCAAAAGCACTTTTTGTGCAAAAGCATCCGTGCCAATCTAGACACTCTTTTGCGGAACTACTTTTAACGGAAAAACGTTTCCGTTAAAAGTATTTCTGCAAAATCATGCCTGTCTAGACGCACCCTAAGTGTCTTGCCCAACATCACACACACCAAGGCCAAGTCTACACTGACACTTTGTAGTGCTGTAACTTTCTGGTTATGGGGTGTGAAAAGCACACACACACACACGCACCCCAAGCACAGCAAACAACAGCTCTGTAGAGTGCTAGTGTGAACCAGCCATGCTCCCAGTGCTCTTAGCTGCTGAGTTCTGTCGACGTTATGTTGACAGAACTCAGTGGTAGTGTGGACGCAGGTATAGTTTTGTCGACAAAAGTCCACTTTTGTCAACAAAACTCTGTAGTCTAGACACACCCTTTGTGTTGACAGTCATGCTGTGTGTACTACAGTAGATTTTTTGTCAAGTTTATTAACTCCAGCATGTTTCCCACAAAGTTCGATTAGCCACTCTGGCCAGTGCTTTGAACTCTGCCATTCTTCAGCCCTGTAAACAGGTAAACAGATGTGTCTCTTCCACCCAGGATTGAGTCCAGTTCTTTATAAAAATAGCATGGCTTCCACCTGCTATCCCCAAGAACATTAAAATCCATGTCTTGGTGTCTGGCTCATTGTGTAGTGACTGCTACTCAAGACTCTCTCCTGCTTGGAGCACTGCAGAGCTTTTGAATCTTATCTGTGTGCGGGGTGAAGAATCGGTGCAATCACAGCTGCAAGTGACCTGTAGGAACTGGGACATGTACAGTCACATCTCTGAAGCCCTGTGTGAAAACGGGTGTGAGCAAGACACCCTAGAATGCAGAGCCAAGAACAAGGAGCTCCAGCAGGCGTACCAGAAGGTGAAGGAGGCAAATAGCCAGTCTGGTGCTGCACCCAAGGACCCAAGGTCCTCCCTGGAAATTATCACACACCCCTGCAGCACATAGGCTACGTCTAGACTGCAGGCTTCTTGCTCAAGATCTCTTCCAAAAACACTTTGTGCGCAAGAGCACGTCCACACACAAAAGCGCATTGAAAAAGACTCATTGGACGCCCTCTCGCATAGAAGGCCACCTGGAACCACTTCAGCCAGGGCTTTATGTCACCAGTTGCTTCCGAGTGCTGGTGCCGGCACCTTGCAGAGACACGCGCTTAAAGGGACCCCCCTGGACAGCCTTTTCTCTGCTGCTGCTGCGTGCTTGCCGCCTCTTCGAGGGAGAGCAAAGCTCTCACAGTGCCTGCTGTGGTTGCCCTGTTCTTTTTTGGACACCACAGCTTTGTTCTTTTGTACCATGGAGTCGGAGCTGCCCCTGGGCATGTGATGGCCCCACATGGCCATGCTGCAGTTTCTGCAGCACTTAGTGCCAGCTGCCTTCCTGGTCCTGCAGAACCAGGCCCCACACTCATTCTGGGGTCCCTCTCTGTGGCAGTGGCTGCTCCACTCTGGCTACCGCACCCCACTGTGGAGAGGCATTTCTGGAGGCTGGACACCAGTTCCAACTGGTGGGACTGGCTGATCATGGAGCAGTGGGATGACCAGCAGTGGCTCAAAACTTCCGCATGTGGAAGGCCACCTTTTTGGAACTGTGCCTGGCTTGCCCCCGTCCTCTGGAGACGTGACACCCACCTGCAACCTGCCATCCCTGTGAGGAAGCGAATTGCAATCGCCCTCTGGAAGCTGGCAGCCCCCACAGCTACCAGTCAGTGGGCAACCAGTCCACCATTGGGGCCCTCCTCATGGAGGTAAGGCACTGTGGGGCTGCAGTCCCTGCATGGGGGGAGGATGGGAGGCGAGTGTTGGATAAGGGGGACCCTCAGGGAGTGGGGTTGGGGGAGGAAAGCCCTAACCCCACGGGCTTGTGCCATCCCACCCTCACACAGCCCTGCTGCTGGGGGGGAGGGAGCGGCCTCATAGGAGGTGGCTCTTGGAGTGTTTGGGGGTGGGGGCAGGGTAGGGAGCATGTCTGCGGGAGCAGGTGGTGCCTCGCATGTGCAGGCACACCTGTGTGCTGTGTGCGGCACTCCTCAGTCTGTGTGGGGTCATGACTGCGCCCTTATGGCTAGCCTGCTTCCAGCTGGGTCCTGCCCCCCCATGGCACGGTGTGTGTGGCCTCCCCTGAGCCTGGGAGCAGGATCCTGGGTGTGCTCAGGGGCTGTCTGCTGAGTCCACATGCATGGACCACAGCACAATATGCAGCCCGAGTATTCCACGCAACTCTCGCCCCCTGCCCCCTGTGCACCCACCTTCCCCACTTTGTGTGTCACAAAGTGAGACTGCTCACCTGAAGATCCTTCCCAGGCGTCCGAGGAGGCCTGGGAGATGTCTTGGCTCACAGGAACCGGCTTGAGGGAGAGAGTCACGGTGCCCGTCTCCTCCTCCTCTTCTTCCTCCTCCAGTGCAGCCGGCACGCCCTGGCCCTCCCGCTCCTCCTCTGGGGAGACCTCCACAGATATGGGAACGCGACAGGGCTCAGCATGGAGGGAGCTTGCTTCCCTCTCATATGACTGAATGTGCTCGGCATACTTCAAGGGGCGATGTGAATCTCTGTCACGCACACAAGTGCACTCTGCCTTTTACACTCACCTCCCAACCCAGCATATGTACGGTGGGTGTTGTTACTTTTCCTTCTTTCAAAGTGTGCTATTGTAGGTTTCTGACTGGTCTGTGCATTTCATACTTTTTATTTCTCTCTTATGCTAACATTTAATTGTTTGAGTAGTAAGTTCCAAAATGCCAAACCTGTCCAGTCTGGAGTAATGATTCCTAGGGTATTTTTTTAAAAAGATGCATCATATCTGGGTTTTTGGTTTCTCCTGGTGATGCACATCTTTACATTGCCTCAATACTGGCACAGAACAGAATTCATGCCCTCTAATTTTTTCATTCCATTTGCAGAACACTGGACAGGAGTCTCCTGGAATCAGGCTCAATCTGCTAGAACCATGGTGTCCAACCTTTTACACCCAAGTTCACTTTTTAAATGTCAGGACAAGCCAAGATCTACCCCATCCCTTCCCCAAGACCCCACCCCTTCCTTGAGGCCCTTTCCCTCTGCACCAGCAACAGTGGCCGGGCAGTGCATGCACCATGCACCCTGGGGGCGGGCCCCAGGCTGCGTGCCAGCGGCCGTGGCCAGGATGAGCATGCGCCATGCGCCCCAGGGTGGGAGGGGCGGGCCCACGCATGTGCTGTGCGCCCTGGGGGCAGCACCGTGTGCCTGGGCCCGGGGCACCAAAATGGCTCGGGCCAGCCCTGCTCACTGCAGGGACTCGTTAGCATTCATCCCAGGGCACGTGATGCCAGCCCACAAGGAACTGGGTGGAGGGAGAGGCATGTGCCCAAAGCTGTGCCAGGCTCTAATTCACAGAATTAAAGGCACATGTCCCTGGGGATGGGGGTGAGCTTGGGGTAGCAGGGAATAGATGTGGCTGAGAAAACCCTACAGACTTCTGCTTGTGCTCATGGATGACTCCTGCATGGGTGGATAGGCTCCGCCCTTCCTCCCTGCCACCAACACCAGTACATCACCTTTGGGGCCCCGGCTGCCACTGGCTTTAGCATCTGTACCCTACCCGCCCACGCACCCACATTTCTTCTCCACTGATGAGGAAGGGTAGGGGGAAGAGGAAATAGGATATTCTGGAGGTGCAGCCTTCCCCCTCTCTGCTGTCCTTGGGGGTGGCTGACCCTATTCTGCTCCCTTCTGTATCATGCCACAGAGAGTAGCATTAGGACACATCTGCCATGAGGGTTTGGAGTAGGCAAGGGGGAGGATGGGGTGAAACAGATTGACAAAGTTCATTAATCGAGTGTTTAAAAGCAAGTTTGAATCTCGCGTTTAACAGTTATGGAGTGAATAGAGAATCCAGAGACTCGTTTGAGTTGGGGGGTGGGTGGGTACATAATGAGCAAGGTCAGTACCGTGATGCCTGAGCCCAGTGCACTTATTCCTTGCCCTTTTGCCGCGTTACATCATGTACCCGGTGGGAGTGACCCACACATATAGTGGACCCGCATCGCCCTGATTAGACAAATTGTGCCCCATACATGGCTTGAGAAGAATGTGGTTCCAGCCATGCTGCAGCCCCACCCCCTAGTGATGCTGAGCCAGTATTTCCAGCCCCTCTTCTGCCAGGAGCAAACTGCCTAGTGGTGGCCAAGAGCAATGCTTTCACACCCTTGCAGGAGTGAGCCGGGCGATGGGCTCCGTAAGGGAGCTTTGTCATGTCCTCCTTGCTGTGACCTGGGGCCAGAGCAGGGGATCCCCCTAGTGGATCTACCTCTCTGCAGTTCAGATCAGCTGTGGTGCTTCTGAAGAAGATATCCCCCAGTCTCTCTTGCCCTCTAGCCTAGGACACAGCCCATCTCTTCCCTGATGTCTTTGCCAGAGGGGTGGCCCCAGGGACTGTGTATTTAGCTTATCTGAGGTCCAAAGGCCCACAGATGTTGGTTATCAACCCTGTGTAAAAGTCAGGAAAGTAACTGAAATACTTCCAAGGACAATTTACCCTAGATTCTCAATTACAGAGGGACAAGCTTCACTCCTTACAACACTTACTTTCCACAAACAACTCCCTGACTCTTCTAAGGAGTGATGTACCCAAATAATTGGATGTGACTAGCTAAATTGTATCAAATGGATCTCAAAATCACCATATTGTTTCAGGCCAATTTCACAAGCCAATGTCACAGGGAGGCCTCAGAGCTCAACTTCATTTACAAGTTTGTGTCCTATAACAGAGGTATGACAAAGACATTGGCTGGATGGCCGGCTACATTCCACATCCTAATGACATAAAAGCCAAACAATGGGTACTTAAGAACAATTAGTATCTTCTCTAGCAGCTTCATGCAGCATGGACACTCTAATTGACCATTCTTTTTCCTTTTTTTCTTTCCTTCTCTCCCCTCCCCCATCTGCTATTTAGAAACTGGACTTTTAATAACTCCATTCATCTGAAGAAGTGGGTTGTGCCCATGAAAGCTCATGATACTGTCTACATGTTTTGTTAGTCTCTAAGGTGCTGCTAGACCATTTGTTGTTTTTTTAAGTTTTTCCAATTACAAACTAGCTTGGCTACCCCTCTGAAGCCTTTGTATCATTCAAATTATTCACCTAAATTTGGGTTACTGCTGTTTATCTACTATGTGTATCATATGATCTTTAAGTCAAACTTTATACTTTTGGATAATTTAAGCACCCTGCTCTGATGTAGGGGCACTATTTCCTTAATGGGTATACTATAGAATTTTAACATTAGCCTTAATACATTTTTTATTTCTCATGCTGTGCATTGTGTCCAATAGCCTCTAGTTTGGAGGGATTCTCTGGGCAGCCTGTGACCACTATGGATGTGACACAAGCCATCATAAGACAGAAAACTCAGTGTTAAGGCCCCCAGTGTCCCCTGTCCATCCTTAGCCTCCAGTGACTCTGTCTGTCAACATCTCACACCAGTTTGAGCCAGGGGCACAGTGTGTACAGGAAAGCTATGTCTACACTGGACAGGTTTGGGGAGGAAAGTGCAGTTGACATGCAAATGTCACCAAAACTGAAAACTTCCCAAACCTGTTTTTCTTTACTAACATATCATGGCCACATTGTTACCTCACCTCTCCCCCATCATGGACAGAAAGAGTAAAGCATGTGGGTAAGCATCCCACAGTGCCTGGCATCACCTTCTGTGGCTAAGCACTGTGGGAATGCACAGCATAGTGCTAGGCATTTTGGGAAAATGAAAAATGTCCCATCAACCACCTCTTTGCTTCCCAGTCTCCCACAGCTTCTAGCTCACATTCTCACCACTGGAATGACAGTCCTTGCTGCATGCTCCAGCAGCTGCTATAAGTAATCATGGGTCCCACACTTCTCTCAATGCGCTTAGGACATCACGCATTGCTGCAGAGCTACTTATGCAATAAATGGCAGAGAACGAAGCCTCGGATACAAATGACAAAGTGAGTGACAGGGACAGCAGCGAAGTGACTTTGCACTGGGCTGTGTTAGAGCTGCTGTGCACAGTAGAGTGTTGCTTTTGGGAAACCAACACTGAGCGGTGGGATCACATTGTCATGTGGGTGTGGGATAAAGATCAGGAGCTACAGAACTTTTGGCTGCATAAAGCAACATTCCTGGAGCTGTGTGCTGAGCTGGCCCCTGCACTGCAGCACAGGGACACCTGTGAGAACTGCTGTCGGGGTAGAGAAGTGTGTGGCCATTGCTGTGTGGAAGCTGACAGTTCCAAATCAGCTCTGAGTAGGGAGGGGCAGGGCAATAAATCGCATTTTGCTTAACAGGAGTGTGACACTGGGGAATGCAGATGACATCATGGCTGGCTTTGCTGAAATGGAGTTTCCTAACTGTGGCAGGGCAATCGATGGTGCACACGTGCCCATGATAGTGCCACCCCACCTTGCCTCAGAGTACCTCAGTCATAAGGGGGCACGTCTCCATGGTGCTTTAGGCACTTGTGGCTCACCGGGGGCATTTCACAGACATCAGTGTGGGGTGCTCTGGAAAGGAGCATGATGCATCTTCAGGAGCAGTGGCCTGTTCACAAAGCTGTATTCTGGGACTTTTTTTCCAGACTAGAACATTTTAGTGGGAAATGTGGAAATGCCCATAGTGATCCTACGTGACCCGGCCCACCCCTTGCAGCCCTGGCTCGTGAAGCCTTACATGGGGCACATGAACAGCAGTAAGGTGCAGTTCAACAACAGGCTAAGCTGCTGCTGAATGGTTGTTGAATGTGCCTTTGGGAAATTGAAAAGGAGATGGAGGCGTCTCTGTGGCACGCTGGACCTTTCAGAGGATCATATACTCAAGATGGAGACTGCATCTGGAAACAGGAGGCTGGCACTGGTGAGGTCTGGTGGGGGGGCTCTAAGGGGCGGGGAGCTGGCACTAAGGCATTTGGGATGGTGGGCTGGCACTGGGCAGGCTCTGGGAGAGGGAGGTTGACATTGCAGGGGGTTGGAGCATGGGACTCCAGGGTCAGTGGCTATTGCTGGAGGGTAGGGTAGGGGTGGAGGGGTCTAGGGATTAGGGCTGGCACTGGGGGGGCTCAGGGAACCAGAGTGTACCCCAGGCCCAGCCCCCTGAGTCACTGTGAATAGCTGGCTTTGGCTGCAGCAGCCACCCGCCATGTTCATAGCGGCTCTGGGGGCTAGGGCTTTTGATGGATGGGTAACATTTTATTTGCATATTTGCATATTCAATATTTTCATGATAAATATGCAAACATGCAAATAACATATTACCGATCTGCCAAAAGTTTGTGAATGGGTTTGCTGGTCTGCAGAATACAAAAGGTTAAGAACTACTGTAGTATGCAGCCCAGACAGTCCGGATCAGCAAACGTCGTTTGGGTTGGAGTCATGAGAACAGCCACTCTCTGCCTCCTCCCTCCCCAGCTTTCTGCTGCCTCCAATAAGTGCAGGTTAAACATCTCTAGTCCAGCACTCTCAGGACTGGCAACGTCTGTGGTCCAGCATGATTTTAGTTAGCCAGATGTCCAGTTATCATGGGTGTGGCCAAGTTTCCTGAGGTCCCATAAAGTTTGTTTACAGCTGTCGTCAGGCTTCGAAGGTTCATCCCGATGGGTTCCGGGCAGGTCCTCTACACAGTTAATGATGATAAACTTTTGGCTGTGTGCATGTGTTTGCTCCCGTCTAGCATGTTAACCATGTGCAATTAGTCAACACAACACAGATTCCCGAAAGAGCCACTGAAGACCACAAATCAGATAAGGATGAAAATTACCCAAGCTGGCTTATTGTCAAATGACATACAATAATAGTTGTCAGCCAACAGACTTGCCAGTGCATCACTACACCTTATGTAAGCTGTGGCAATGGACTAACACTCACTACGCACCCTAGATTTTCAGCACCTCCCCATGGTCAGCTGGTGAGCACCCTTTGGGGTGCACTTTTATACACAGGTACAAACAAATTACACATCACTCCTGACATATCAGGTTGCCACCCTCTGATATCTAGTTACCTACCACCCCTTATCTCATAGAAGGGGTGTTTACTTACTATCAATCAGGCTGTCAACTTCGACCCAGTCTTGAACCTAAGTCAGTATGTACATTGTTTGTGGGGAGGCGGTTGGTACCAAGATGTTTCTTAGTGAGGCGTTCTGTTATGACCCCTCTGGAATGTGCTTACAGCCTGTGTCTGGTACCTTTTGGTGACCTTTATGCTTGACCTGGCTTATATTATTTCTCTTTAGACAAGCCTCTTTGCTGCTTGCAGGTCCACTGAGCCACAGTCTTGCTCACTAGATTTCAGTCCTGCTGATTTTATGTTATAGCCCCACAACTTACTACAACAGCCCCCAGTCCTGGCTCTCAGTGTTCTGTGCTATTTAGCTCTAATTTACCCCTAAATGTCTGCAAAGAGCCCAGCAAGCAGTGGAAGTGTTAGTAATGCTGCTAAACAATATTGACCTCCTGTGGTCTGACAAATTCCCTGGTTCAGCATTGGTCAGGTCCCAAGAGGGCAGGACTAGAGAAGTTCATCCTGTAGCATGAGCACTGACCATTTACCGAAGAAGCTGCTTTCCTCAGCAACACACGTACCTCTGCTTGCCTGATTGCCCTAGGCCAGTGTGGTGTATCATGTAATTAGAAGCACCTTCAGGGCCACTGCAGGCTAGGAGCTGTGTTGCTGGAGGGGGCAACATGCCAACTGCAAATGGTCAAAAGTCATGAGTCAGGCTCATACAAATCACGAGGAGATAGGGCTCTGAGGGAAACAAGAATACTCATGTGACTCCTGAGCGCTGGCAACACTGCCACGGGGTGCGGGGAGGCGTTGGTTGAATTTCCTCTTTAGAGAAGATGGTCTGATATTTTTCACACACTCACTTCCCATTAAATTGAATGCGGCTTTCAAAATCCCAGCCTTAAACCTCAGGGAACAAGACAACCTCATTTGGCCTTTTCAGTGTTACAAATCTTGAAAGGGCACTAGCCAGCTGGGCATCTGGATGGAGATTTTCAGTGCTGGAGGCCCCTTTGCCTGGCACACTGTAGCATTAGACAGTGCCCTGGGAGAGTGTGTGTTGTGGGGAGAAGAGCTGGTGCTGAACTCTTGTATAGTGCTGTTCAATGCAAGTCAATTCCCACTTGCACAAAACCTCAGGGTCCTTCTTCCCCTGCCTCCAGAATGTGAGTGACGCCTCTTGAAATCAGTGGTCATCACTTGTCTTCTCCAGCAGGAGAACCTAGTGAAATCTCTCCAGTCCAGGGAACAGTCACAGCCTGTGAATTCCCTGGGCATATGAGGAAGGAGCCTCTGACTTGGACCTAAAAATACGGACACTCACAAAGAGGTGTTTGCACTGCATGGGGCTGCAGTATAGAAGGGCTGGACAGGAATGCAAGAGGCCCTCTAGTTACTGGTCCATTAATCCCCTCCCCCTTACCATGCAAGGGAGGGTGATACCTGGCCCTGACAGCTATTTGTCTAACCAGATCCTGTACCCCCCCCCCCCAAACCCACTGGCAGGGCTTATTTGGCCCTGGTGTGCAGTACTCTGGTGTGCCATGGGGTATCACACTGCACGGTAGAACCAGCCAATATAATCATTCGTCATATCAATACAAGGCCTCAGAGAGCGGCTGCCCCCCTAGAGAAGTGTTTTTTCACACCCCTGAGCGATAAAGGGTTAGTGACAAAGGCACTAGTGTAGCCAGTCTTAGCTCATATTACAGTGTAGTGCATTGCACCATGCTAACCCAGCCCCCACCATTGAATATTATGTTGCAGAACAGCAGAGCCTATAGCCCTGTCAAGTAGGTGTAGATGTGCAACCTACCAGCTCTGAGTATGCTGCGCCCACTGGCGGCCATGTTTTACACTTGCTTTAGGCTGGGCTGTATGATGAGAAAAGGCACTAGGCAGGGGTGCATCATGCTCTATGGCTGTGTCTAGACTGGCCAGTTTTTCCGGAAAATCAGCCGCTTTTCTGGAAAAACTTGCCAGCTGTCTACACTGGCCGCTTGAATTTCCACAAAAGCACTGACTTCCTACTGTAAGAAATCAGTGCTTCTTGCAGAAATACTATTCTGCTCCCGTTCAGGCAAAAGTCCCTTTTGCGCAAAGCTTTTGCGCAAAAGGGCCAGTGTAGACAGCTCAGATTTGTTTTCTGCAAAAAAGCCCCGATCATGAAAATGGCGATTGGGGCTTTTTTTCAGAAAAGCGCGTCTAGATTGGCCACGGACGCTTTTCCACAAAAAGTGCTTTTGCAGAAAAGCGTCCGTGCCAATCTAGACGCTTTGTTCCGAAAATGCTTTTAACGGAAAACTTTTCCATTAAAAGCATTTCCGGAAAATCATGCCAGTCTAGACACAGCCCATACGTATTGCTAGTTTAGCCTTTGTTGCGTAGTGAATCATTCACAAGTGGATCCTGCAGCCTTTTGGGCTGTTTGTTTGTAACCAGTCACTGAATTGTTTGGGAAATGGTCACATCACATAGTATCTGCTGCCCTCCCCTCACACATCCCGACTCCCTATTTCCCAGCGCTGCTCCTCCACTTCCTGCTTGCTGGACTCTGCCTGTTCCAGCCTCCAGGCCTGAGAAGAGCATATCTGATAGTCTCCAAGGAGATGTCAGCTTCTGAGCTGAGTGATTTTTTTCAGGTGGGGTCAGACAAATGACTTGAGTGTCTTGTCTGTGTACTAGCCACAGCTTCATCCCAGCACAGCCCAGGCCTGGAATTGCAGGTGAGGCTGCAGGGCACGAGTGGGGTGCACTGGCAGAGTGGTATGTGGGGAGCCCAGGCCTGGAACAGCTGGGGTCACTGGATCGGGTTCATTGGCTGAGCTGGAGGGGGAAGGTCAGCACAGCAGTGGCGCCTTAGACTTGCAGTGTGTGGCCACAGCCAACTGGGGTCCAGAACAGGAGGGGTGCAGGTCAGATTTGCATTGGCAGAGCCTTGTGGACTGGCTCACAGGGGAGTTCCCACTTAGTCCTTCCACATCCTAGGGCCCCTTTGTGCTCATCCTGCCTCCCCCCGCAGCCGCCGTGGATCCCCACGTTAGCAACAGCGAGGGGACACTGGCAGGAGTGAGCCTTGTTGGGAAGGCAGGTAGATGGCTGGTGAAGCTGTAAAAGAAGGAGCTTTCCTTCTGGTGTCTGCTGAGAGGGGCACCTGAAGCCCAGCAGTGACAAGGCCAGTGCTCCTAGCCCAGTGCCCTGGATTCAGCTGGGCTTGTGGCTAATGCTTTTCTGGCCCTGCTGGTGGCCCCCTCCCCCAACATCTCCTATCCCCGCCCACAGGCAGGGAAAAGAAAGGTGGGAAACACAAGAGGAGGCAGAGATGGGGGGAAGGGCAGGCAACAGAAAAACTTCTTCCAACTTCTTGGGAATAAAAAGGCCCCATTCACTTTGCAGAATACCAGGCCAGAGACAGTCACCTAGCAACCTGGAGCAATTCAGCATGGCCCAGACACTGCTGGTAAGGAACAATGATTTCCCTCCCTGTGAGTTTAAAACCTGGGGCCTTTTCCAAGCAAAGCAGGGGGACAGCCGGGGTTGGGAAAGCCAGGCACATTCAGCATGAAAATGGGCTTCATTTGAGATTGGAAGGTTCCACCGGGAGACTTATCCAGTGAGTGTTCTGGGGGGGCAGAGGTCTGTGTTAGGCTGCAATTCTGATGAAAAATCAGGGACAAATCCAGTGGAGCTGTACTGGGTATGAAAGAGGAGACCCAGATCTGTGGTTCTATTGGTGCACTGGCATCTTTTGAAAGTCCCCACCAGTGCCCAGCACACCCCTAGTTCACTCTTATCTATGGGGGGAGGGAACGGGGGAGGCAAGGAGGGGGATGCCTGGTTCTTGCCATTGGTACATGTCCTGCTGGGCACAAGCTAAGCATGATTTGCACTGGTGGAACTGACCCTGCTCACGCTTGGCCAGAACACAGATTACGCCTAGAACACATCTCCCACGCCCAAGGTGGATCCAGAGAGCTGAGGGGTTATTGGCTAACAGGACCCAGTTATGATGACACCATAGAAGAGCTAAAGGTATGATCCAAAGCTCATTGAAATTAATGAAAATCTTTCCGTTTGATCCACTGGACTCTGGATCAGACCTTAAAAGGGTGAAGCTGGATAGATTAGTTTGCTGGGAATTGCCTCTTTATAGCAGCTTTGGGGCTGTGCAAAATCATAGAATCATAGAATAATAGGACTGGAAGGGACCTCGAGAGGTCATTGAGTCCAGCCCCCTGCCCTCAAGGCAGGACCAAGCTCTGTCTACACCATCCCTGACAGATGTCTATCTAACCTGTTCTTAAATATCTCCAGAGAGGGAGATTCCATCACCTCCCTTGGCAATTTATTCCAATATTTGACCACCCTGACAGTTAGGAATTTTTTCCTAATGTCCAATCTAAACCTCCCTTGCTGCACTTTAAGCCCATTACTCCTTGTCCTGTCCTCAGTAACCAAGAGGAACAAATTTTCTCCTTCCTCCTTGTGACACCCTTTTAGATATTTGAAAACCGCTATCATGTCCCCCCTTAATCTTCTTTTTTCCAAACTAAACAAGCCCAGTTCATGAAGCCTGGCTTCATAGGTCATGTTCTTTAAACCTTTAATCATTCTTGTCGCTCTTCTCTGTACCCTTTCCAATTTCTCCACATCTTTCTTGAAATGTGGCGCCCAGAACTGGACACAGTACTCCAGCTGAGGCCTAACTAGTGCAGAGTAGAGCGGCAGAATGACTTCACGAGTTTTGCTTACAACACACCTGTTGATACAACCTAGAATCATATTTGCTTTTTTTGCAACAGCATCACACTGTTGACTCATATTCAACTTGTGGTCCACTATGACCCCTAGATCCTTTTCCGCCATGCTCCTTCCTAGACCGTTGCTTCCCATCTTGTATGTATGGAACTGATTGTTCCTTCCTAAGTGGAGCACTTTGCATTTCTCTTTATTAAACCTCATCCTGTTCACACAACAGGCGAGGAAGGATAAAAATCGATTTAAAAAAATCAAAACATTGATTTTTTTTATTTAAACCAGATTTTTAAAAAGCATCAATAAAATACAGAATTTCTCATTACAAATTAATTACAATTAAATCTCATCACAAACATGCTACACATTCACTTAGGGTGCGTCTAGACTGGCAAAAACTTGCCAGCTGTCTACAATGGCCGCTTGAATTTGCGCAAGAGCACTGACTTTGTAATGTACAAAATCAGTGCTTCTTGCTCCCACTCAGGGATAAGCCCTATTGCACAAAAATACTTGCACAAGAGGGGCAGTGTAGACAGGGAAGAACTGTTTTGTGCAAAAAAGCCCCGATGGCTAAAATGGCGATTGGGGCTTTCTTGCGCAAAATCGCGTCTAGACTGGCCACGGATGGTTTTGCGCAAAAGCACTTTTTGCGCAAAAGCATCTGTGCCAATCTAGACACGCTTTTGTGAAAATACTTTTAACAGAAAAACTAAAAATATTTCCGCAAAATCATGCCAGTCTAGACGCAGCTTTACAGACGCTAGCCTGTTCAGCCTCGCTACTAGCTCTCGCTTCTTGAAAATTTCTGTTTCTCAGCAGACAAGAACAAAGACCAGCTGGACAGGATTGGTTTTGCTCTGTGCTTATGTGCTGGTAAACCTGGACCACACACGGCAGAGGCGTTAGTTAAAGCAATATATAGGAAAGGACAGAGGGGGCACAGAAAGGAACAGTGGAGTGGACTGGAAAGAAAAAGGGAAGAGATTATTCAGCACACACACAGCCACAGAAAAACTGTCATGGCTTCCCCCACACATTTGCCCCACACATTTGCCACAGAAAAACTGTCATGGCTTCTGGGCATAAGAGAGATCTCATCTGGGAATATTTTGACGAAATTAATTCCCTGCGTAAAAAACTGCAAGCAGGGCAAGAAGAAGCTTCAGGGCCTAGTTGGAAGAATGAAACATCATAAGGAAAACCTCTTATTGGGAGAAAATGATGTGGATGAAGACGTGGATATGGCTGACTGGATGAATGGGTTAATAACTTAAATACCTGTAAACAGGGCTGGCCTTAAGCCGATTTGGCTGAATCGGGCCCCGCGCCTAAGGGGGCCTCCCGCCCCTGAACCCGGAAGTGCAGGTGAGTTAGTCAGGGGCCCTGCTCCAGCAATATGTGGAGCTGGGTCTCTCCCCCGGCTCCGCCTGGAGTGGTCCCCGACTCTCTCCCCCCCCCCCCCTTCCCGGTATGAGAAAGGTAGGGATGGAGCAAGTCATGTATGAGGGCACAGAGGGGCAGGAGTGGTGAGGGGGTGGGCATCAGGGAAAAAGAGGGCAAAGGGGGCAGGGGCAGTAAGGGAAGTGGAAGGCACCAGGAGAGTGCAGGGGTAAGGGAAGGTGCAGGTGCCAGGGGATTCTGGGGTGAAGCAGAAGGGCAGACACCTGCAGGGGAGGGACCAGCACCAAAGGAGAGAGGCAGGGCAGGTGTGTAGAGGGAGGTGTTAGAAGAGGGGTAGCTCACATGATCAGAGTGGGGCTACTGGAGGAGTTCCTTGGTGTTTTTCTAAAGGCCTGGAGTCAATTGATTATGTAGGAATCTCAGCTTTCATTTAAAAAAAGTTATCTATACTTCTGGGCCTTACAGCTAAGGAGGAAAGCTTTAAAACACCAACCCTAAATACTCAAGAAACAAAAGGCCAATAAAAATCCAACATGTTTTATTTTTTAAAAAAATCTTATGATTTGTAGACCATTCTCATAACTTTGTGTAGGCGTTCCTTGTGATTTTTGGGTTGGCAATACTGCTCTTCTTGAGAATTGGTGAATTTAGAGAGGTCTCTCCCCTCAGTTTCCCTTTCCATCCTCCTTTTTTGTCACAGGTCATCAGAGAAATCATAGAGACAATGGAGAGTAGGGTGAGTCCATGACTATGGTTAATGACTGGTCAGGGTGACTGACTTATCAGCCAGTGGTCTGAATGAGCTATCTACTGCCATCTGTTAATCAACTGTAGGAAAAGGCTTCACGAGCAGACCTTATTTATATAGACAACCTACTTTGCCACAGAGATCAGTAGACACACTTTGTGTCAAGGTGATCAATATTGGCTCTTTTGGGTTGACATTCACTTAAGACTTGGAGCTGGGAGAATGAAATGTTGTTATCCATATCGTATGATTAAAAGGTAAAAGACCTGAACTTAATATGACCTGGCTTAGGGTCTACCATAACTTGAACACTAAGCAGAGGATAGTGAGTCACATCTAAGTGAAAGTCACAGAAGATAGAAACAGGTTTTATTTCTGGTGGTGTAGAGTCTACTTGGGAGTCCTCAATTATATCTGACACTTTACATCCAGGCTGCGTCTAGAGTGGCATGATTTTGCGCAAATACTTTTAACGGAAAAGCTTTTTCCATTAAAAGTATTTGCGCAAGAAAGTTCCGATGGCCATTTTAGCCATTGGGATTTCTTGCGCAAGAAATTAACTTGCCTGTCTACACTGGCCCTCTTGCGCGAGAATACTTGAGCAAGAGGGCTTATCCCTGAGCAGGAGAGTTAAAGGATTTGCGCAAGCACCACTGATTTTGTACAGTACAAAGTCAGTGTTCTTGCACAAATACTCATGGCCAGTGTAGACAGGCAGCAAGATTTTGCGCAAAAGCACCTGCTTTTGCGCAAAATCTTGCCAGTCTAGACACACCCCCAGTGTTTAAAGGCAGAGCTGACTAGAATCAATTAAGAGTCCTTGTCTTGTCTCAGTGATTGCTTGAGCAAAAATCATTGATAAAATCTTGTGTAGACTGACTTTGGACTCAACATGCAGGCAACGTGTTGAAGGGCAG
The DNA here is from genome assembly GCF_052426305.1 of Pelodiscus sinensis. Taxonomy (NCBI): domain Eukaryota; kingdom Metazoa; phylum Chordata; order Testudines; family Trionychidae; genus Pelodiscus; species Pelodiscus sinensis. The sequence continues at coordinate 20,893,845 of NC_143071.1, forward strand.
TGCAAGGAGGCAATGGTGGGGAGGTACCATATTACCTAGTGAAATCATTGGTGCTGAAATCACTAAGGACTGGAATTTGACCACAGAACTGACACTTTCTTAACAAATACTCCATTTTTGCTATTTAGAAAGTAAATCAATGTAACAGAAAACTGCAGCGCTCTCTGGTAACTTTTTAAAAATCAAACTTTATTGAAATAATTGGATAGTTTGCAATTGAAAATATTTGACCTACACTTAAGGCAACTGATTTAATTTTGTGTAAAATTTTGCATAATAAAGGATGGCATTTTTTTTGAAAATGTTCAACTATATTGATATACATTTTGATCAGATCTACTTCTGATGTGATATTTGTGTGTGGTTATGGTTTGTTGTGTAGGTGGTTTGTTTTTGGGGCTCAACAAAAAATCTTGGGGGGGGGGGAGTGCCCAAATGGTTCGAATTGGGCCCCGCACTTCCTAAAGCCGGCCCTGAGTTGGGCTATAAATCCAGGGCCACCTTTGGGTAAGATTCCCCACCCTCGTAACAAATTGTCCCAACACCTGTCCTTGCGCCGGGGTGCCGTCAAATCCCTGGATCCTAATGGTTCCCTGGATCCTAAGGGCACTCCCAGTACAGGGCAGGGAAGCAGAGAAATGGATGCGCCAGTGTCCTCCAGTGCTATCAAGTATAGTTCAGATATTCCAGGGCACTCCTGTGTTGTCCCCCCACCCAAAGGTGCACCCACAACCTCTCTCCCAAATCCACCTGGAGAGGTCCCACCCCAGTCCATCCCTGAGTGCCTTCCTCTCCCAGTGGATCCAGGAGGCAAGTCCCCCTCTAAGCTGAGGTTGTTTTCTTGTCTCCATTATCACCTCCCAGCATCAGGAGCTTTAAGCCCAGCTGAAAACAACAGAGTGCTACGGAATCCATGGTTTTCTCTTTGCACTGATCCATGGGGTCCTCCTAATCCTTTAAGGCCATCCACAACTGTGTACAGAACCAACTGCTGTCTGATGGGGGGGTACCTAGGTCAAGAGGCTGGGGGGCTATGTCCATGACAGGAGTGGGAGCTCTTGCCCTGGGCTGCCTAATCACCCTCGTGGCCTGGTACACTGCTTCCTTGAGATGTGATAAATCCAAGGGCTCCCCCTGCCTCCACACAGCTATCTGAACATCTTTAGGCAACATTGCCACAACAGGCCTTAATTCAGCAGTGGGAACTACAATGTCAGACAGATAAGAGACCTAGGAACCACTTCCTCTTTGCTATGGCTGGATAACACCCTGCTAAGTCCAGATAACACCATTTTCTCCACAAAGACATCAGAGGCCTCCCCTGGAATGGGGGAGCCCGCTGCATACTGGTGGCTAACTTCCTGCAATGCCTCTCCTTGAGCCATGCTGGTTCACAATTTGAATGGGGAATGCCACCGTCTGGCTGCCTGCATCTGCATTGCAATTCCCATATCACACCCCAGCACTGTGCATGCTGCCTGCAACAACTTCCTAATCTCTGCATTTATTCCTTGATCCTCAATCACCATCAAAAACTGATAAGCGCATTTTGAAAAAGTGCTTGCCTTGGCCAGCTCTAGTCCCTGGACCAGAGAAGTTATTTTGGCAGGGGTTAAAGCTATTTCCTGCATGGTTACCGTGGTTACAGGTCGGGGCCCCTTCCCCAGGCCAGAGTGCCATGCTGAAAGGTTAACCATTGCACAGCCACCATGGGAGCTGACTGAGCTCCTGGCCAGTCTGGCAGCCACCCCAGGTCCGGGTCATACCATATATCCCTGTCCTAACTCCTGGGTTCATATTGGAGTGGCACCCTTGTCCCCGATCCCAAGGATACTGCTGCTCATCCTCCCCAAGTCCCCTGCTTTAACACCAATTCCTGCAAACGTTCCACTTGAATTTCCAATTCCTTAGATTGTTCCCTTTCTTCCCCCACCTGAACGGCAGAGATTGCCAGCTGCTGACTGCTTCCCCGTGCCACCTGTGCTTGTGACTTCCACATATCCCTTTCCGCCTTTGCCCCTTCCACCTCTTGCTACACTTACATAATTTTCAGAATTATAATTGGCTTTAGCATCCTGCCAAGCACAACAAGTTTGCTACAACCTTGCTATGGCCCGATCCCTGGCCTTTGAATTCAGATGATAAAAATGACAGTATTTCTGATATGTATTTTCTATATCTATCATACTGGCCCCTGATTAAACGCCACCTCGGGCCCCAGGTCAACACCCTTAAGACTGTGCCCAGAGGAGGGGGTGGGGAGAATTTTGCCACCTTCCCCATCTACTGTGCATTCACAGGGGCTCTTCCCTTTTCCAAATAGTGGCACTGTGTTTAAAACATAGAAGAGGGTGCAGACATATTGGGTTTCCAAAGCTATCCACACACACTCTACTCGGTGTCACCCTTTCCCTCTAATGTGTACCCTATTAATGGTCTGCTCACATTCTCCTCCAGTTAATGTTACCTAATGTCGTTGAAGACCAACCCAGGGCTATACTATACTGATTTATTCAATACCACTATTGGATCAAGTGAAAAGGGAATGGAACTCTTTCACACATGTGCACACACATTCATACACTTACACAAGCAATGAGTTGCACAGAGATAGCAAAAGAGGTCAAGCCTGGTGGTTCCGGTGTCTCTGAATCCAGGTCGGCGAGCTGATTGTATGATCCTGTGGTGTGCGTGCTCGCCTCTCTTTATTGAGCTGGGCAGCCCCCCATCATGTACACTAAAAGTTAAATACATCCAAACCAAAGACAATGTAACCATTGCAGAGACCAGAGCTGGAAAGCTGAAGCCACCACAGGCCTTTGTTTCCTATGCTAGAGGATTAATTATTATCTTACTGAGAGGTCAGAACCAGCCCTAAAACATAGCAAAAGGTCAAACCTAACAATTTTCCATCTCTAACTGCCCTTTCAAATCTGTGCAAATCAGGAGTAACTCCATTAAAGTTGAAGGTACATGGGTTTATATCAGTGTGAAGAGAGGCAGGAATCACACTGCATTCAGTTTGTTTTTTAAATTCTCTGCTTGGTCTTTGGGGAGGGGCAAAAGACAGCAATGTAATAATAATGTTAAAATGCGTTTATTCAGGTAAACATGAAACCACTGAAGATTTCAGTGATTACACGTTTACACATGGGAGGGCGGAGGTGGAGGGGAAGTTTCCTGGGAGTTAGTCCACGTAGGAAGCTGGCTTTTAAGCAGGCTCCATGAATGTACTAGCTCCCACTGACTTGCCCCCCACCTCGCAAGCTGCTACTGCCTCTGTATCAGAGGCAGCAGCACAGGGAGTGGTGGAGTGGGGGGAGAGGGGCAGGAGGGAACCGGTGCTCACAGGGAGCCAGCTTAAAAACAGTCTCGAAACATGTATTGGCTCTCACCTACCGTACCACACTGTTGCCTCTGATGCAAGGGCAGCAGCGCATGGAGGAGAAAGGGAGGCTCTGTGTGACCATGGAGGTTAATCAATGAACCCGGGCACATTGGTTAACCGTGCACACATTTACACTTTCACATTCTGAGCCTCCTGACAGCCAACTGAGCATCATTCCCATGATCAGGGTAGATAAAAATTATTTAAATTTAAAAAAATCCTTTTTTAAATGTAATTGGATTTTTTATTTTTTAAAATCAATAAAATTAGATTTATTTAAATACGGTTACAATTAAATCTCATCACAAACGTGGTACACATACACTTACAATCTCATAAAAATGAATTAATTGGCTCTACTCTGTCAGGCCTAGCAACCAGCTCTTGCTTCTTGAAAGTTCTAGGCTTTCAATGTCTGTTTCTCAGTAGACTAGAATGTAATATGTGCCAAGAGAGACAAGCTGGATAGGACTGGTTTTGTTCTGTGCTGGTGAACCTGGACCACACATGGCAAAGGAGTTAGTTAAGACATGGTCTTAAAGACAGAGAGGCAATAAGTAGGAAAGGACGGAGGCAGCATAAAAAGGAACAACGGGGTGGACTGGAAAGAAAAAGGGAAGAGATTATTCAGCACACACACACAGCTTTCTATATTCCCCCACACTTTTGACACAGAAAAACTGTCATGGCTTCTAGACATAAGAAAGAGCCTGGGAGTATTTTGAAGGAATTTGTTCTGGGAGTAAAAAAGGAAAGTGTCAGGTGCAAGCAGGGCAAGAAGCTGCTGCAGGGCCTAGTTGTGAGAATGAGACATCACAAGGAAAAACACTTATTGAGAGGAAAATATGTGGATAAAGATGTGGATATGGCTGACTGGATCAACTGGTTAATAAATAATTCATTTTGCAATGCATCATTCTTCAAGACTCTTCATTCTATGCCTTTTTAGTAAAAGTGCCATGTGACAAGCAAATTCCCAAGCTTTTTGCTGTGTTGGATGTTGCTAGAAAAAAAAAAGTTTAGGTTAGCTAATCCTTAATTAGTTAACTAGCTTTAGAATCTATCACTCAAGTATACACTACAGAAAGCTGCAGTAAGAGAAGTCTAAAGTTGTCAGTTGCCACCTGTCTTTCTCTTATGTTACATAATACATGCCCCTTACATTGGAACATCATAACCACTGTTGATAAATGGAGATGCTGTAAGTCTATTCCCTATTTTACTTCATCATAACTAAGCTTTTCCATGGCAACCGCAATCTATACTGTTTTTTTTAGAAAACAAGACATGCCAATGAGTTCAATGTGGCTTACTCCACATCAAATGCACTCTAAAAACAGTCAGTCTTAGCTTTTGGTGACCTGATTAAATCAATGATTTAAAATTGCCTTGACTTAAAAATCAATCCACCCTGCCCGTGACTCTTAGGGTCATGGTCTGACTGAACATGTTTGTTTTTCTGTTCCTTTTCAAACTAAGGGTTGCAAACAGAGAATGCTACCAGGGAGTTTGGAGGGAGAGTGCTCCTGGTAAAGGAGGAAGCCAATACAGGACCCTTGTAGTGTGTGTTTGTGCTTGGGGGTTTCTTGCTGTTTGCTGAGCTTGTGTTTGGCTGTTTGGTTCCCCCCCCCCCCCCCTTACCCCATGGAGTGTGTGCTGTGACTGGCAGGTGGAAGCTGTGAACTTCTAATTAGGGTTTGAAATCTAGAAGCCTTTGCTCATTGGGTGAGCTTTAATCAGGGGGAGGGGCTATCAGGCAGTCCAGGTCTTTATAAAGGAGAGAGTCAGTGACCAGAGACTGGTAACAGGGAGTTTGGAGAGGGAGTTGGGAAGGGGGCGAGATACAATCGCCATTCTTTAAAATCTTTTTGCTACACTCCTGCCCTTCAAGGAGGCTTTGAACAACATCTGAGGAATCTCTCAGAAGGACGGCAGGTATGGATAGTGATAGGTCTGCTGTTGTTACCTGCACAGCATGAGCAATGTTTGTCTTCCTCCCAGAAGAAAGAAGGGATTTCATCTGCACTAAGTGCAAGCTGGTCACCATTTTGAAAGAAAACATTAGGGGACTTGAGGCCCAAGTATCGACCCTACGGTTCTATCAGACAGGATGAAGACTTCCTCGATAGAAGGCAGCATTTAATTCTCTAGGCACAGCAGACTGAAGAGCCAGTCAGGGCAGTAGAGGACAAGAAAGAAAACTGGCAGCATGTAACTTCTAGAAGAAGGCCAGCTCAGGACTCCCCCATTCCTGTAGAGGTAAGTAGCCACTTTCAGGCTCTTTCCACAGGCACTGCAGCGAAGAATGCTGTGGCAGGGACTTCTCAGGGAAGAAATCAGAAGGGAACATTATCTACTGGAAGACATGGGATGCGTAGTCCTAGAGATGGGGGTTCCATGACCACCACCCCCAAAAGAAGATGGGTGGGGGTGGTTGGGGACTCCCTCCTAAGAGGGACTGAGTCATCCATCTGCCATCCAGACCTGCAATCTCGAGAAGCATGCTGCTTACCGGGAGCTCGCCTTCAGGATGTGAAAGAGTCTTCTGAAAGTGATTAAACCTTCGGATCGCTACTCCTTCCTGCCTCTCCATGTAGGAACTAACGATATGACCAAGAATGACCTTGAGCAGGTCACAGCAGATTATGTAGCACTGGGAAGAAGGATCAAGGTATGTGAAGTACAAGTGGTGTTTTCGTCCATCCTTCCGGTTGAAGGAAAAGCTCCGGGTAGGGATCGTCAAATTGAGGAAGTAAATGCATGGTTGCGCAGGTGGTGTCAGAGAGAGGGCTTTGGTTTCCTTTGATCAGAGGACTCTGTTCCAGGCACAAGGATTGTTAGGAAGAGATGGGATCCACCTAACCAAGAGAGGAAAGAGCATCTTCATGGGCAGGCTTGCAAACCTAATGAGGAAGGCTTTAAACTAAGTTTGTTGGGGGATGGTGACCAAAGCCCTGAGCTAAGTGAGGAAGTTGGACATCAGGAAGAATCAAAAGGAGGACCCCTGACTCGAATGGAGACGATAGCCAGTTGATTGCCCTATCAAAGGTGTTTGTACACAAATACAAGAAGCCTGGGAAACAAACAGGAAGAATTAGAAGCCCTGACCCAGTAAAAGAACTATGATTTGATTGGAATAACAGAGACTTCGTGGGATGACTCCATGACTGGAGCATTGTCATGGAAGGGTATATACTGTTCATGAAGAACAGGCAGGGGAGAAAATGAGGAGGAGGAGGTGTATTGTATGTAAGAGAGCACTATGATTGCTTGGAGTTCCAGTATTTATAGGGAGAAAAGACTGTTGAGAGTCTATGGTTAAGTTTAGAGATGGAAGCAACAGGGGAGATGTTGTGGTTGGTATCTGCTATAAACCAGATCAGGTGAATGAGGTAGACTAGGCTTTCTTCAGACAACTGAGAGGAGCTTCCAGATCGTAGGCCCTACTTCTCATGGGGGACTTTCATCACCTTGACATCTGTTGGGAGATCAATACTGCAGTACACAGACAATCCTGGAAGTTTTTGGAGAATGCTGAGGATAACTTCTTGGCACAAGTGCTGAAGGATCCAACCAGGGGCCATGTGCAGCTTGACCTGCTGCTCACAAACAGGGAGGAACTAGTAGGGGAAGCAGAGGTAGATGACAACCTGGGAAACAGTGGTCATGAGATGGTAGATTTCAGGATCCTGACCAAAGGAAGAAAGGAGAGTAGCAAAATACACACTCTGGACTTCAGAACAGCAGACTGACTCCTTCAGAGAACTGATGGGCAGGATTCCCTGGGATGCTTACATGAAGTGGAAAGGAGTCCAGGAGAGCTAGCAGTATTTTAAAGAAGCCTTATTAAAGGCACAGGAAGAAACCATCCCAACGCGCAGCAAGAAAAGCAAATATGGTAGGTGACCAGATTTGCTTACCGGGGATATCCTTGGTGAGCTTAAACACAAAAAGGAAGAATACAAGAAGTGGAAGTTTGGACGGATGACTAGGGAGGAGTATAAATATATTGCTCGAAAATGCAGGGGGACTTATAGAATCATAGAGCTGGAAGAGACCTCAGAAGGTCATCAAGTCTAGCCCCCTTCTCTAGGCAGGACCAATCCCAAATAAATCAACCCAGCCAGGACTTTGTCAAGCCGAGACTTAAACACCTCTAGGGATGGAGACTCCACTACTTCCCTAGGTAACCCATTCCAGTGCTTCACTACCCTCCACGGCTACGTCTACACTGGCCCCTTTTCCAGAAGGGGCATGTAAATTTCATGAGTCGTAGTAGGGAAATGCGCGGGGGATTTAAATATCCCCCGCGGCATTTAAATAAAAATGTCCGCCGCTTTTTTCCGGCTTTTAAAAAAGCCGGAAAAGAGCGTCTACACTGGCCCCGATCCTCCGGAAAAAGCGCCCTTTTCCGGAGGGTCTTATTCCTACTTCAAAGGGAATACCTCATTCACCTGATCTGGTTTATAGCAGATACCAACCACAACATCTTCAAAGTAGGAATAAGACCCTCCGGAAAAGGGCACTTTTTCCGGAGGATCGGGGCCAGTGTAGACGCTCTTTTCCGGCTTTTTTAAAAGCCGGAAAAAAGCGGCGGACATTTTTATTTAAATGCCGCGGGGGATATTTAAATCCCCCGCGCATTTCCCTACTACGACTCATGAAATTTACATGCCCCTTCCGGAAAAGGGGCCAGTGTAGACATAGCCCTAGTGAAATAGTTTTTCCTAATATCCAACCTGGACCTCTCCCACCACAACTTGAGACCATTGCTCCTTGTTCTGCCTCTCTCCATCCTCTTTGGAACCTCCCTTCAGGAAGCTGAAGGCTGCTATCAAATCCCCCCTCACTCTTCGTTTCTGCAGACTAAACAGATCCAAGTCCCTCAGCCTCTCCTCATAAGTCATATGCTCCAGTCCCCTAATCATTTGGTTGCCCTCTGCTGGACCCTCTCCAATGCGTCCACATCCTTCTTGTAGTGGGGGGGGCCCAGAACTGGACACAATACTCCAGATGTGGCCTCACCAAAGCCAAATAAAGGGGAATAATGACATCTCTGGATCTGCTGGCAATGCTCCTCCTAATGCAACCTAATATGCCATTAGCCTTCTTGGCTACAAGGGCACACTGTTGACTCATATCCAGCTTCTCATCCACTGTAACCCCCAGGTCCTTTTCTGCAGAACTACTACTTAGCTGGTTGGTCCCTATCCTGTAACAATGCTTGGGATTCTTCCGTCCCAAGTGCAGGACTCTGCACTTGTCCTTGTTGAACCTCATCAGATTTCTTGTGGCCCAATCCTCCAATTTGTCTAAGTCACTCTGGACCCTATCTCTGCCCTTAAGCGTATCTACCTCTCCCCCTAGTTTAGTGTCATCCGCAAACTTGATGAGGGTGCAATCCATTCCATCATCCAGGTCATTAATAAAGATATTGAACAAAACCGGTCCTAGAATCGAACCTTGGGGCACTCTGCTAGAAACCGACCGCCATCCTGACATCGAGCCATTGATCACTAACCACTGGGCCCGGCCTTCTAGCCATCTTTCTATCCATCTTACCGTCCATTTATCCAATCCACATTCCCTTAACTTGCTGGCAAGAATATTGTGGGAGACCATATCAAAAGCCTTGCTAAAGTCAAGGTATATCACATCCACTGACTTTCCCATGTGCACCGAGCCAGTTACCTCATCATAGAAGCTAATCAGATTGGTCAGGCACGACTTGCCCTTTGTGAATCCATGCTGATTATTCCTAATCACTTTCCTCTCATCCATGTGCCTCAAAATGGATTCCTTAAGGATCCCTTCCATGATTTTTCCAGGAACTGAGGTAAGATATACTGGCCTATAGTTCCCTGGATTATCCTTCCCTTTTTTGAAGATGGGCAGTACATTTACCTTTTTCCAATCATCCAGGATTTCTCCCGATCTCCACGACTTTTCAAAGATAATAGCCAAAGGCTCCTCAATGACATTTGCCAACTCCTTCAGTACCCTCTGATGCATTAAGTCCGGACCCATGGATTTGTGTATGTTTAGCTTTTCTAAATAGTTCCTAACCTGTTCTTTGCCCACCACGGGCTGTCCATCTTCATCCCATCTTGCGTCACTTAGCGCAGAAGTCCAGGAGCCGACCTTGTCCATGAATACAGAGGCAAAGAAAGCATTGAGTACTTCAGCTTTCCCCCACATCATCTGTCACTAGGTTACCTACTTCATCTATTAGGGGCCGCACACCCTCTCTGATCACCTTCTTCTTGTTAACATGCCTGTAGAAACCTTTGTTGTCATTCACATCCTTAGCCAGTCGCAATTCCATTTGCACTTTCGCCTTCCTGACAACCCCCTGGCATTCTCGAGCTATACATTTAAACTCCTCCCTGGTCATTTGTCCAAATTTTCACTTTTCGTAAGCTTCCTTTTTGTGCTTAAGTTCACCAAGGATTTTCCCTGTAAGCCAATCCGGTCTCCTACCATTTTTGCCTCTCTTGCTATGCATCGGGATGATTGCTTTCTGTGCCTTCAATAAGGCTTCTTTAAAATACTGCCAGCTGTCCTGGACTCCTTTCCCCTTCATGTTAGCATCCCAGAGGATTCTGCCCATCAGATCTCTGAGGGAGTCAAAATCTGCTTTTTTGAAGTCCAAGGTGTGTATTTTACTACTCTCTTTTCTTCCTTTGGTCAGGATCCTGAAATCTACCATCTCATGATCACTGCTTCTCAGGTTGTCACCCACCTCTACTTCCCCTATTAGTTCCTCCCTGTTTTTGAGCAGAAGGTCAAGCTGCGCACGGCCCCTGGTTGGATCCTTCAGCACTTGTGTCAAGAATTCATCCCCAACATTCTCCAAAAACTTCCTGGATTGCCTGTGTACTGCTATTGGTTTCCCAACAGATGTCCGGGTGATTAAAGTCCCCCGCGAGAACCAGGGCCTGTGATCTGGAAGCTTCGCTCAGTTGTCCGAAGAAAGCCTCATCTACCTCTTCCACCTGATTCGGTGGCCTGTAGCAGACACCAGCCACAACATCAATGCTGTTGTTTGCTCCTTTAAACTTAACCCATAGACTCTCAACAGGTTTTTCCTCCCTCTTTATACTGGAGTTCAGAGCAATCATAGCTGCACTTACATATAGTGCAACTCCCCCTTCTTTTCTCCCCTGCCTGTTCTTCCTGAACAGTCTATACCCTTCTATGACAGCGCTCCAGTTACGCTAGTCATCCCACCAAATCTCTGCTATCCCAATTAAATCATATTTCTTGAACTGGGATAGGGCCTCCAGTCCTTCCTGTTTGTTGCCCAGGCTTCTCGCATTAGTGTACAAACACTTCAGGTAACCAGTTGATTGCCCTATCTTCTCCATTCGAAACAGGGGTCCTCCTTTCTTGCCCCTTCCTCTCTGCATTTCTTCCCAGTATCCGACTTTCCCACTCCCCTCAGGGTTTTGGTCACTGTCCCCCGACGAACCTAGTTTAAAGCCCTCCTCACTAGGTTTGCAAGCCTGCCCGCGAAGATGCTCCTTCCTCTCTTCGTTAGGTGGATCCCATCTCTTCCTAACAATCCTTGTGCCCAGAACAGAGTCCCATGGTCGAAGAAACCAAAGCCCTCTTTGCGACACCACCTGCGCAACCACGCATTTACGTCCTCAATTCGACGATCTCTGCCCAGTCCTTTCCCTTCAACAGGGAGGATGGACGAGAACACCACTTGCGCTCCGAATTCTTGGATCCTTCTTCCCAGTGCTACATAATCCGCAGTAACCTGCTCAAGGTCATTCTTGGCCGTATCATTAGTTCCCACGTGGAGAAGCAAGGAAGGCGAAAGCGCAATTGGAATTACAGCTAGCAAGGGATGTGAAGGATAACAAGAAAGATTTCTAGAGGCATGTTAGCAAGAAGAGGGTGATCAGAGAGGGTGTGGGGCCCTTACTGGATGAGGGAGGTAACCTAGTCACAGGTGATGTGGAAAAAGCTGAAGTACTCAATGCTTTCTTTGCCTGTCTTCACGGACAAGGTCAGCTCTCAGGCTACTGCATTAGGCAATGCTGTATGCGAAGGAAGTGGACAGCCCATGGTGGGAAAAGAACGAGTTAGGAACTATTTAGAAAAGCTAAACATACACAGATTCATGGGGCTGGATTTAATGCATCCGAGGATACTGAGGGAGTTGGCAAATGTCATTACGGAGCCTTTGGCCATTATCTTTGAAAACTCATGGAGATGGAGAGAGATCCCGGATGATTGGAAAAAGGCAAATGGAGTGCCCATCTTTAAAAAAAGGGAACTAGGACAATCCAGGGAACTACAGACCAGTCAGTCTTACCTCAGTCCTCACAAAAATCATAGAGGGGATCCTCAAGGAATCCATTTTGAAGCACTTGGAAGAGGATAAAGTGCTCAGGAACAGTCAACATGGATTAATCAGGCATGACTTTCCCATATCCCCAGAGCCAGTTACCTCATCGTAGAAGCTAATCAGATTCCCCGAGGGTAAGTCAGTGGATGTTATATACCTTGGCTGTGTCTAGACTGGCCGCTTTTCCGGAAAAACTTGGCCGCTTGAATTTCCGCAAAAGCACTGACTTCCTACTATAAGAAGTCAGTGCTTCTTGTGGAAATACTATGCTGCTCCCGTTCAGGCAAAAGTCCTTTTGCGCAAAAGGGCCAGTGTAGACAGCTCAGATTGTTTTGCGCAAAAAAGCCCCAATTGCGAAAGTGGCCGTGGGGGCTTTTTTGTGGAAAAGCGCGTCTAGATTAGCACGGACGCTTTTCCGCAAAAAGTGCTTTTGTGGAAAAGCGTCCGTGTCAATCTAGACGCTCTTTTCCGAAAATGCTTTTAAAGGAAAACTTTTCCATTAAAAGCATTTGCGGAAGATCATGCCAGTCTAGACGTAGCCCTTGATTTTAGAAAAGCTTCTGATACAGTCTCCCACAATATTTTTGCCAGCAAGCTAAGGGAATATAGATTGGATACATGGACTGTAAAATGGACAGAAAACTGTCTAGACTGTTGGGCCCAACGGATAGTGATCAATGGCTCGATGTCAGGTTGGTGGTCGGTTTCTAGCAGAGTGCCCCAAGGATCTGTTCTTGGACCGGTTTTGTTCAACATCTTTATTAATGACCTGGATGAGGGGATGGATTGCACCCTCAGCAAGTTTGCAGATGACCCTTAGCTAGGGGGAAGAGGAAGATATGCTGGAGAGCAGGGATAGGGTCCCGAGTGACTTGGACAGATTAGAGGATTGGGCCAAAAGAAATCTGATGAGGTTCAACAAGGACAAGTGTAGAGTCCTGCACTTGGGATAGAAGAATCCCAAGCACTGTTACAGGCTGGGGATCAAATGGCTAAGTAGCAGTTCTGCAGAAAAGGACCTGGGGATTACCGTAGATGAGAAGCTGGATATGAGTCAACAGTGTGCCCTTGTCGCCAAGAAGGCTAATGGCACATTAGGGTGCATTAGGAGGAGTATTGCCACAGATACAGAGAAGTGATTATTCCCCTTTATTCGGCTCTGGTGAGGGCACATCTGGAATAGTGTGTCCAGTTCTGGGCCCCCCAGTATGGAAAGGATGTGGACGCATTGGAGAGGGTACAGCAGAGGGTGACCAAAATGATTATGGGGCTGGAGCGCATGACCTATGAGGATAGACTGAGGGATTTGGGTTTGTTTAGTCTGCAAAAGAGAAGCGTGAGGGGGATTTGATAGCAGCCTTCAACTTCCTTAAGGGAGGTTCCAAAGAGGATGGAGAAAGGCTGTTCACAGTAGTGACAGATGGCAGAACGAGGAGCAATCATCTCAGTTACAGTGGGAGAGGTCTAGGTTGGATATTAGGAAAAGTCATGTCACTAGGAGGGTGGTGAAGCACTGGAATGGGTTACCTAGGGAGGTGGTGGAATCTCCATCCCTAGAGATTTTTAAGTCTCTGCTTGACAAAGCCCTGGCTGGGTTGATTTCGTTGGAGTTGGTCCTGCTTTGGGCAGGGGGCTAGACTTGATGACCTCCTGAGGTCTCTTCCAACTCTATAATTAACTTGACAACCCCCATTTCTCTTGGTATATATACACAGGTACACCAAAACAATTAATGTATCTCAGTTCCACATTTGAATTCCAGCCAAAGCTAGAACAAAAAATGGAGAGGCCTGGTAAAAGCTAATAAGTGAGAGGCTAGCACAGCATATACAAAGAAATACTGGGTAATTTCTTTTACCACATCAATCACAATGAAGTACTGATATTTAGGCCTACAAGCGTTATTGAGAGAGACACCGGGCCGAGCCATAGAGAAAAATTAGCAGTTTAAATTGCTACATTAAAAGTTTTACTCTGCATTACTCTGAAGTTTCACTTGATACCTAGAGAAGCTAAGTTGTTTGACAAATTAAATATTAATTAATTCATCATTTGAGTGTTTCTTACAGACCTCAAAAGGGACATGGTGTCAGTGCTATAACAGAAACCAAAGAGGGGAGAAAAAATTGACCCCCAGAATAGGAACAGCTCTCCCTTTCATGTTAACTTTTGGTATGCAAGGGTCAAGCAAAATGCAAGGTTTAAGCAAAATGCAAGGTTTTACTACCCTGCAGAAAGTTAAACACAGGTAAGCACTTCATCCAGGCATACAATATACCACAGTTCTGAAGAAAAGAGCACAAATATCATAGCTTTATTAATATACAAAAAAGGTACAGTGTTCTTCATACTACAAACATGTTCCAGCTACAAAAATGATGAACAGCTATGTATTGCCAATTGAGAGGTCATCAGCCAACTTCTCCACTTTTGGGAGATTTGGGCATTATTATAGGCTCGCCTTAAGAGAGGCACTCTATAAATCTCTTAGACCAGGGGTGGGCAAAAGGGCCTCTACGGGCTGGATCTCGCCCACCAAGTGGGTTAATCTGGCCCACGGAGGTCCTGCTGCTCCCCCACCCCTAGGCCAATCAGGACCTAGGCATGGGGAAGCATGCAGTGCTTAGAGTCAAACCTGACAATTGACTAAGCACTGTGCTCCAGAGGGGAGAGAAGAAGAGATTTTACACTCCTCCCCACCAGGCCAATTAGGACCTGGGGGCAGGGAGAAGCATGCAAAGCCTCCTCTCACCCTGCCCCTGCGCTGCAAGGAGTGCATGGTGCTTAGAAGCATCATGTACTCCTTGCACGATAGGAGGAGGGCGGGAGGAGACTTTGTGCGCTCCCCTTGCCTCTCAGACCCAACTAGGCTGGGGGGCATCATGCAAAGTCTCCCCTTGCCCTGCAAGGGGCTTGGCACTTAGAGTCAACTGCTGGCTGAGCAGCAGCTGACAGGTGATTAAGTGTGGCACTCCCTTGCAGGGCAGGGGCAGACATCGCATGTTCCCCCTACCCCCAGACCCTGACTAACCTGGGAGCGGGAAGGGGGAAAGCATGCAGTCTCCACCCACCACCAAGGGTAAAGGCACCTCGAAGGAACTGCCAGCTGTTCAGAACAGCTGGCGATTCTCTTGTAGAGAGGAGCGGGGCAAAGACTTGACGTGCTCCCCCACCCACAGACCAATTAGGGTCTGTGGGTGGGGAAGCACAGAAGTGTCCTGGCCCCACCCCTTCTTAGGCAGCCCAGGGCCACTTAAAAAATTTCTGAAATGGCCCCTGGTCAAAAATTATTGCCCACCCCTGTCCTAGACCATATCAGATCTTTCACCTTAAGAAATTGGACTTACTGTCACTCCCAGTCTGATGACCTCTCAGTATAAGCCATTTAATAAACAAAATATATACATGTGTTTTGGTCAGTATACCATCAGTATTATTCTGATCCCTCTCAGTGATGACTTATAGTTAACAAAGATAAAAATTGGAGGGATTTCAACAGTCAACTCTACTATTGATATCAATGATCTCAAAACAAAGTTGCTAACTGCTCCCCCCCATGAGAAAATTCCCTGTACTTTATGTGTTCTTACATAGATGTACAAGATAACATCAGCAACTACTGAGCACTTAATAACTTTAACATACCCCTTGAGGTAGGTACATGGATAAATTCAAAATGGGATTACAAAATGGGAAGATGCAGAACAAGAGATAAGTTACTTGCCCAAGGCCAAACAGCAGGTCAGCATCCAACCCAGTAGTGTGCTGAAAAATAGAGTACTTCAATATAGCTGGAAATTAATAGCCTACAGGATGTAGAGTAACTGATAGTGAGGAAGCCCACTTTGGAAAAAATCTCTATTGCACAGCAAGCTACAGAATCAGTGTCAAAAATCAGTGTCCAATTGCTAGTCAGACACCAAATGGAAAATTTGACTCAAATCAGAGATGGATAAACAATACTTTTCAGCTCTATGTATTTGTTAGTGTTTAACACAAAATTAATCATGAACAAAACAAAAGAATCAGAGGGGTAGCTGAGTTTGTTGTTTTTTATGTTTTTCCTGTTACAAACTAATAGTCTATTAGCACCTTAAAGGCTAACAAAACATGTAGATCATATCATGAGCTTTTGTGGGCACAACCTACTTCTTCAGATGGCAGGAGCATTCAAAAGAATGTGTAGATCCCCTACTTAGCAAAGTAGCAGTGCTAATGACTCATGACATCAAGAAGGCCTACTTCACGTCAGTCTTCATTAAAAAGGTGAATGATGTTGAATATCTGGTCACAATATTAACAACAAGAAAAAGAATGCAAGTCAAAACAGGGAAGAACATTTAGATAAGTTAAATGTATTGAAGAACATTAAGATAAATCAGATGTATTCAAGTTATCAGGACCAATGAAATTCATCCTATTTTACTTTTGAAACTAGCTGAAGCAGCCTTGTAACCATAAGCAAATATCTTCAAGAACTCATGGATGCTGCATGAATACCCTGTAGACTGGAGAAGGTCTTTTTAAATGGGAACAAAGAGGACCCAGGGAATTATAAATCAGTCAGCCTAACTTTGATACATGGAAAGATAACAGAACAAATTATTAATTGATCAAATTGTAAGCACCTAGAGGATAGCAGGATTATAAAGAATAGTAAATCATGTGAAATTAATCTAATTTCCTTCTTTGACAGGCCTCTTGGATAGGAAGAAGCAGTAGACATGACAGACCCTGATTTTTAGTAAGGCTTTTGACAGACCTACATGACACTCGTAAGCAAAATAGGTAAATGTGGTCTAGATGAAATTACCAAGGTGAGCACACAGCCAGCTGAAAGATCGTGCTCAAAAAGTAGTTTTTAGTGGTATACTGTCAAGATGGTTGAGATTAATCTAGTGGGGTCTGGTACTGTTCACTGTCTTCATTAACAACATGAATAATGGTGTGAAGAGCATGCTTATAGCATTTGCAGACCACATCATACTGGGAGGTGATGCATAGAGGGCAGTATTAGAATTCAAAGCAACTGTGAGAAATTGAAAAGCTGGTCTGAAATCAACAAGATGCAATTCAGTAAAGATAAATGCAAAGTGCTACACTTAGGAAGGAAACATCAAATGCACAAGGCCTGACTGACAGTCCTGCTGAAAAGGATACAGGGGTTGAAATGGAGCATAGAAGTCAAAAGGATTATATAATTGAGAAAAAGTCTAACATTATCCTGGAGACTATTAATAGAAACATCATATATAAGACATAGCAGGTAATTGTCCTGCTGTACTCAGCACTAATGAGACCTTTACCAGAATATGGCATCCAGTTCTAAGTGTCACACTTCAGGAAAGATGTGGGTAACTAGAAAAGAGTCCAGAGGAGAACAAAAATTATACAATTTAGAAAATATGACACATTGGGCAGGGAGAAGACTTAGGCACCTTTAGTCTTGAGAAAAGAGAATGGGGGGGAGGAGAGAGGATCGGATAACAGCCCTCAATGAAGTTAAGGACTATTATAAAGAAGATTGTGATTACATTGTTCTCTGTGTTCACTGAAGAAAAGACTGAATAATGGGCCTTATCTGCAGCAAAGTAGATTTAAGTTAGATTTTAGGAAAAGCTTTCTAGCCAGAAGGGTAGTTAAAGGATGGGAATAGTCTTCCAAGGAATGCTGTGTAAGGGTTTTAAGAATAAAGGGATGATTTAGTCTTACTTGGTCCTGCCTAAGCTCAGAGGGCAAGACTTGATGACCCCTGGAAGTCCCTTCTAGCTCTCTGTTTCTATGAATGCAAGTACTACTGGGTGTGTGGAAAGTTTGTTTAGTCAGAGCTCTAATGTTCAGGGCTCGACAAACAATGTACTCTACTTGCCCGTGGCGAGTAGATTACACCCTGGAAGAGCCAGCGCAGAGTGCGGAACCGTGTGGCTGGCAAGCAGGGCTCACCACCACTCGGCAAGCCCTGCTAATGTCCATAACTTTCCAACAATAACAGTCTATTATACCAAAGCATAAAAGACTACACACCACGCTATTCACTTACATTTAAAATGTATTATGGGGTGTGTGTATTTGTATATATAACACACCTCCAATAAAGTTTTATTACTCACACATCTAATTTAAGTTGGAAACATGTGAACGAGTCCTCTTACATTCATGAATCCTGCATTACAGCTCAAGATGTAAGCAAGTAGTTGAATCAAGTACTCAACTTCTTGCTTCACCACCCTTGCTGTCTTTGTATCAGAGGCAACAAGGAGGGAAGAGAACAGGAGCCGGTGTTGGGGGTAAATCAGCTTAAAAGCCAGTTTCCCCCCAACACTCTCTCCACGGTGCCGCGTGCCCTCTCTCCACCATGGTGGGCTGAGGTGGGGCAGAGGCTGCTCCGCAGCATCCCCTTTTCTCAGGGAGCTGCCTAAGCTTCCCCCCCCCCCACCACACACACAATGGACAGGGGCTGCTGCCACAAAGCAGCCCCTATCTGTAGTGGTCCGGACTGGCCGTGGGCAGAGGCTGCTCCAGAAGCCAACAAACCCAGCTCAGTCCCAGCTTGTGCCAGTCCAGGACGGCTGCAGCTCTGCATTTTAAATGTAGTAAGAGCTGCCTGGTTCTTACTATATTTAAAATGCAGAGCCGCAGCATTCCCGGAGTGGCGTAAGCCAAAACTCTTCAGTCCTGGCTTGCACGAGGTCTGTGAGCTATCCCTGCTGCAGCTCTGCATTTTAAACGTAGGAAGAGCCAGGCTCTTAGACCAGCGCAATCCGGGACAGAGCACCTCCCCTTATTGACTAATCGTGTAGTCAATACAAATTGTATTGACTATACGATTAGTCAATTATCTGCCTCTTAACATCCTTAATTACAACTTATCTACAAGAACACAGCTATGAGGGATCAAAATGAACAGTATAATCAGCACAATGAGGATATATTAACTTGTTCATGAGGTTTTCTGTTCAGTCTCCCCTCTAAACAAGGGAGGCAGTAACTCCGTAATTACTAGTGTCTTCTGTGAAAGAACAGGGGTAGGTAGCCCAAACCCACTTCAATTTCCTCCATATCTAGAATTTGCTAAGGACAATGGGATGTGCAGGTAACTGCAAAATATTCCTTCCTAACAGTTCCAAGCAACGAGGTTTTAATTTCAACTAGTATGAGCATCTCTCTCCCTACTTCCCAAAACTTAGACTTCTGTGCACAGATGGGATATCATGGAATAGTTCTGACAAGTTCATTTCCCCAGCAAAAGCAGATTAGTCTTTACCAAAGCCCAAGCAGGAATGTAGGGCCCCTTTCAGGTCTGCTGTAAAAACATCAGCTCCTACATCAGACAGGTCATCTACGTCAGGCAGGAACATGTTTGGCTTATCGTAAGTAATTAAATCATGTTTCAAAAACATTATGCCATTTTCACCACAATAACGGGACATTTCCCTGTTAATCCCTTTCCGTGACTTTTCTATACTTACTGGTTTTTCAGCTCCTTTCCAAAAACGCCTTGGCAACAGTGAAGACCAAATTATATAGGTATCAGGAAAGGCCCTTCTAAGGATGCCCAAGTCATTTTTCATTTTGACAACGAGTGACATACTGCTGTGTTGCATCAGATCATTTTCCCCAAGATGAATTACTATAATGGATGGAAAAGATCTGAGACAATAAATTTCATGAAGAAGAGGCAAAAGCTGATCCCACAGCATTGCCTGTATGCCATGCCAGTACAAAAATGCACTTGAACTTGGGTAACCCAACTGCAGCCCATGTGGGTGAGTGCTTGCCCTCCTCTTTGTCACCAAAATCACAGAATGGCCGCAAATCCATATTTCCTTTGGTTCAGCTTGCATAAAGTAACCACCACCTAAAAATAAAATATACAATTAATCATTTTACAGACCCTGTAAGGTCTATGTCTCATACCCCAGGAACATCAGTCCTAGTGGACTGAAAACTATAAAGATCCAAACTAACAAATGTGGATTTTTCAAGTACCAACCTATAACTAAGAAAAGAGTGAAGAACAACTCCAGGACAAGCAGGCTGATTTCCCTTAGCAGATATATACTTGAAGTTGTACCTTACTTCCCTTAAAGCTCAAAACAAATTCTACAGAACCATCCTTCACAGGTAGCATTTTAAATAAATCCTAAGCCTATTCCTTTTATCATGCGTCTTTCCTATAAAGACATGCATGGTGTCAATTTGTTTTAGAGGGTGGTATCGGGGTTGCCTTCATGATTCTTCACATTATGTTGTTTAGGCTATTAAACTCTATAGGTCATTCAACTGATTTTCTTTACATCACAAGTTCAAAAAGATTTTCATATAACATTCCTGCTTTTCTCTGTTAATTCCTTGTATACTTTCACAATGAGCATACGTGCAGGACAGAGTCCTACTGAAATAACACTGCAGCAGTCTCTCAATCACTCACTCCCAAATTACACTCTGCCTATCAATACTCCTGTCCTGTACCAATTCTGATCACAAGACAAACAAGAATTGGAAGAGGGACAACTGGATACATGGACAAGAGGAAAGTGAGTAGCATTTGGGAGAGCAAGACACAGAAACTAGGAAGCAACAAAGGTAATCTAAAACAGAAAAAAGAAAAAACACTTAGGAAAAACTAATCTACTATATTTTTCAGAGAGTTTGTGTCTGTCCAAGAACTCTTCCTAAATCAGTTTATCTCAAAGGGGGCTATGGGCCCACTTTGGGAAAGTCATTTGCGACTTCGAGCTGCTTTTTTTACCTAAAGAAGGGCTGGGAAAAAAAATATGGCTTGCAGCACTGCTGGATCTGTCACATGGATGGGGGAGGAGAAGGGGGGAGGGGGAGCATGGGGGAAGAGAGAAAAGAGCCTCAGCTGTGAGCCCAGAGGGTGGGGGAAGAGAGGCTTCATACGCTGTCCCCACTCCCAGCACAATCCCATTGGCCGGTTTCTTAAAGCAAGGTAAAGGTTTGGCTGTGCCAGGAAAATGGGACTGCTTCTCTCAAAATGCAAAGGGAAGGCTCTGCTATATAATGACCACATGGGGGCAGCAGGGGATATGGGATGAAAATCAGAGACAGTTATACTGTATAATGACCATAGCAGAGCAACAAGGGCCCAGAGATGGGAACTGGAACAGTAGTTTGCTGTATTCCTCATTCTGCCTGGGAGTGCAGGGGGCAGATGAACCTCAATCTGCCCAGCACAGAGGTCATGCTCCCTCTACCAGCTGTGCCAGCTAGAACTGCAGCAACCATGGACAGATGCTTCTCACCTGGCCTCAAGCTGCTGCAATGAGAGAGGGCTGGGATCACCCTCTCTCTTAGGGGCAGCCTGCATATTGAACCCCTCATCCCCAGAGCAATGATTTAAATAAGTCATATACATTTTCATTTTCATTTCCAGAAATAAAAAATTAAGACACAAGAAATGCCAGATAAACATTCTAATGCATAATAAAGGAAGGAAACAATCCAGCCAACCACAGATAGCACCCTTCAGTCACAACAAGAGGTATTCAACCAAGAAGCAGCAATTCAAATATGTGAAAGATATAATACTAAAGAAAGCAAATAACTTGCTGTAGTACATGGGCACTGTGAATACTTCAAAAGAATGACTATATTCTTGCATGAAGATGTGCACCATGAATCAGAACAAGGACCCAATCTTCACTGAGGCCTCTGGGTACTCTTTCAATTCAAGCAATAATTAACAGAAATGAATGGAACAAAGATTTTAAAAAAAGTAGGCTGAATACAAGAAAGTACTTTCTGGTAGCAACATATACTATGCTGTGTGACAGGGAAGTGGAAACTCCATCAACAGAGACACAGCACTGGAGAAAAGTCTTGTAGGGAACAATCCTGCCCTAGCCAGGTAGCAGGTAAGCTAGCCAACTGAATAGATCAATTCCCATCTCTACATCCTTTCCACATTTCCTGATTGAAATCAAACATTAGAGAAAGACCAAGTCACATAACCTAAGGAAAGAAAACAAAAGAAAATACTGGAAAATCAAACAGGGAAAAGGCATAATTTTATTTTAGCATTAAGATGGTTTCAAGTACATTAATTTTTTTCCAAAGGAGCAACTGGGAAAAGGCCTACTGTCCCCTAGATTAGGATATATTCACAGGATATTAGATTTCTTTGTTTGTCTCTTTCACCACTACCTTTACATTCTGAATCAGCTGCAGTGCACAGCCTACCTATGGTTCCTTGCCATTGCTTCATTCACTGAAAGTCAATTAAACTCCAAAGACACAAGGTGAGTGACATACTGTCTTTTATTAAACCAACTTCTGTTGATGAGAGAGTTTCTTGAATTTCCTGGGACCGACACTGCTACAATGGTATTGTGTACAAGAAGCCTCCAGCTCATAGCACAGCTTCTTTTCCATTTCCTGCACCTCCAAACCCAAACTGAGTAAGAATTTCTGTTACAGGATGCACCTCTCTAAACCGAGACTCTGGTCTGGCAACATCTGTAGTCCAGTAGAATCACCACTGTTCCATGACCAGAGAATCCCTGCGGAGGGCTGGTGGCTGAGAGCCATGAAGGACAGCAAGCTGCCAGCAGCGGGGATGCCCAGCAGGGCCGGGAAGCACAGTGGGCTGGCCATGGCTGGAGGAGCCAATGACAGGGGGGCAGAAATGACCTCCCCTGGTCCAACAAAACCCCTCACCCAAGATCAGTCATTTCCCAAGGGTGCCAGACCTATATTTAATTACTGCTTAATCCCATCAACATCTTTCCTGCCACTCACTTGCTTTGATGGTAACACTAATACGGTTACAATAGAGCCTGCATGCACCAAAGTACCCCAGTCATGTAAGCAAAAAAGAAGAATCTTTACCAAAGAAAAATAATAAGAACAGAGGAAGATTGAAGTGCCTATGTGGAGATGGGGAAGAGGTGCAGTGGGATGGAAGGAGGAAGATTCAGCAGTGTGCAAGATGTTTCCTGCTTTTGTTGGAAGACTCCTGAAAGATTTCAGATGTGAACTTGGAATTCCCTCAGTCCATAATGTAAGATGTATATTTTTTCCTAGTGGAGTTTCAGATGTCTCTGTTAAATAAGAGTGTTAACAAGGAATATTAACCAGTCTGAATAAAAATACCCCTTCCCCCCATTTCTCAGTTAATTAAGGTTTTTGTTGCTTGGTCTCTCAAATGTCCTACTGTTATTTTTTTCTAATCACCCACAGTCTTCTAAGAGAAGCAGAGAGTTGCATAAAACTACAGAATCGTTTCTACTTATCACTATGTGAATATCAATCTCTTTTTAGTCCCCCCCCCCCAATACATAATAAAGTGGCATGGCAGAAAAAAAAATGCACAAATGATTTCTCCCTCTCCCCCAATTTCCTCTTCAGACTACCTCTCAAGATAAAGCACCATATCCTGGAACCAACAGTCTTCTACATCTTGTGTGGCTGTGGAATGCATTATAGAACTTCATAGGTGGCAAATCCTTCCACTCCACTCACCTGGTACCATGCTTTTAATGGGGGTCTCTGGTGGGAAAAAAGACAATATGGGCTTCACATTGCAGGCCTCTGCTTGATCCTGTGATCTCAGGGAATTAGGTTTAGGCTCCTTTATCCTATTTTCTGTGCATGGCACAAGAGTCACAAAGGTTGTGCGCTCTTGGCTAATAGGTTTCTTCTTTCTCTTGCGTTTTGTCACAAGTAGGGTGGGGGTCCAGGTGAGTTGCTCTGGTTCACTGCTCTTGGCACTTGTGTCTCTGCTCCCACTTCCTAGGTCCTCCTCTAAAGAACATTCCACTTGTAGTTCTGTTCTCACTGCAGCCACTGCTGCAGGGTCAAGCCAGCTGCTTCCACCAGCTGCTATTACAGCCTTGAAGGCTTCCAAAAGGGCTGGACTATGGTTGTCATCAGGCCCAGGCAACTTGAGGTGCTTGGCTGATGGAGTCCCACACATAGGGACATTGTTGTTGCTCTGCCTCTTTGTGGCTATTGAAGCCAGAGGATCCTTGAAAGCCAACATGCTGCTACTGTTGGACTTCACTGTAGATACAAGTATCCCACTGTTGACTTTTGGCAATAAGGTGGCTTCCTGTGACCCAAAAGAGGTAGACTGAATTGTCTCATTGGCCAACTTTGCTAAAGGACCCATTGCCAGGGGCCTTGAGGCTGCCAACACTGTCGCAGGGCCTGAGGTCACTGTGGTTGGCTTCCCCACAGGGCATGAGGTTGCTGCTGTCGGCATCACTGTCAATGCCTCACTGGCCAACTTCACTGTCATTGCTGCTGTGCTCCTTTCAGCTACCTTTGCCATAAGACCTAAAGCCAGCACCATTGGCTCCTCCACACTCCCACCAGCCACCTTCACCATGGGGCCCGAGTCAGGCACCATTATCACGCTCCCGCCAACCGCCTTCACTGTGGGGCCCAGGTCTGGCACGGTCATCACGCTCCCACCAGCTGCCTTTGCTGGGGGGCCTGAGGCTGGCGCTGTCATCACGCTCCCACCAGCTGCCTTTGCTGGGGGACCTGAGGCTGGCGCTGTCATCACGCTCCCACCAGCTGCCTTTGCTGGGGGGCCTGAGGCTGGCGCTGTCATCACGCTCCCACCAGCTGCCTTTGCTGGGGGGCCTGAGGCTGGCGCTGTCATCACGCTCCCACCAGCTGCCTTTGCTGGGGGGCCTGAGGCTGGCGCTATCATCACGCTCCCACCAGCTGCCTTTGCTGGGGGGCCTGAGGCTGGCGCTGTCATCACGCTCCCACCAGCTGCCTTCGCCGTGGGGGTCGGGGCTGCCCCCATCATTACCCCACTCCCATTGGCTGCCATCACTGTGGGGCCCACCACATTCCCACCAGCCATCTTGGGATCTGCCCCTCCAGCCTCCTTGTCCTTAGGGCCCGATGCCGAGCTCCCACCTGCTGCCTTCGCCTTGGGGGAGGCCGGCATCCCTGGCCGCCCCAGCCTGTGAGCCCTCTTCCTGTGAGCCACTGGCCACGGCGGCCGGCATCGGCCCTGCGACGGGGCCCAAGCCGAGGGGCAGCGGGCCCCGCGGGGCAGGCCCCACACCTGGTTGCCGTGACGCTGCTGCAGCATCTGCTGCTGCCTCAGGTGCCGGCCCCTGGAATCCGAGGGGAGGGAGGGTGAGAAGCAGCCGCGGGGCGGGGCCGGGGCAGCCGCCTAGTTGCCAGCCTGAGATTTACCCATCCCTTACCCATACCCAGCGCCACCGCATCTTGGCACTGCACATGCGCACCAACGGCGCGAGAGGCGACGGACGCTCCCTGAGTGTGCGCATGGCAAGTATGACGTGTGGCGTGATCGTGTCCGGGCCATCCCGCAATTACGCATGTGTACGGCACGCATCACCCCACGTAGGCGCATGCGCAGAGCGCGTTTTAGGGGGCTTGGCACTCATCTGCGGTGCGTAACGGTTCTCGCAGCCGCTTCCCGAGGCGAGATATGCTCCAGGGCATATTTTTCATCCGAAGAGGCTCTGGGAACACGCATGCGCAGTGATCGAGTCAGGCGCTATTGCAGCCGGGTCCTTCTGTTGCGGGCCGACTATGGAAGCCTGCCAGGGCCAGTTCCAGCCAGAGTCACAACACAGTTGGGAAAAGGCAGCCAGTTACGCCCTGGGTGGCTGGAAAAGGCCCTGATCCTCGCCCCATGCGTGCTGCCCCCTACGGCCCGTGTAGTATTGGGGCCTTGCAGGGGGCCTGGCAGTCGGGGTCGCCAAGGCTAGAAGCCAGGCTCTCTTCCTAGCGCAGCAACTCTGGGTCCCAATGGCGGGGTTGCCATGGGGGCAGCCAGGGTCTCTGGTCCCCTGACACCACCTCGGGTCCGAGGCAGAGGCGACCGTGACAGGCCAGGCCAAGCAGGCTCAACTAATCATTTTTTTCCTTGCTGAAAATCATAGAAAACGAGGCTTGGAAGAGACAGGAGGTCATCGAGTCCAACCCCCTGCTCCAAGCAGGACCAACCGCAACTTTCAACCATCTCAGTTGGGGCTGTCGTCAAGCCAGGACTTAAAAACCTCATAAGATGAAGATTCCACCAGCTCCCCAGGTAACCCAGTCCCGTGCTACATACAAAAGGGCCTCCACAAGCCAGATGCAGCCTGCCAGGGAGGTTCATCTGGCCCACAGAAGCTCTGCGGCTCCCCCGCACCCCAGCCAATCAGGGCCTAGAACAGAGCTTAAGCGTCAACCCTGGTGGGACTCCAAGCACCAGTCGCTGAAGGGCAGGGAGTGAAGGACTTTGCACACTCCCCTCCCCCCCAGGCCAATCAGGGTCTCGGGGTGCGGGGAAGCATGCAAAGTCTCCTCCCACCCTACTTTCACCCTGCAAGGAGTGTGGGGCAGGGGGAGCACAAAGTCTCCTGCCGTGCAAGGGGCTTGGCTCTTAAAAGTCAACCGCCAGCTGCTGCTCCCTTGCAGGGTGTGGGCAGGGAGTGAGAGACTGTGCATGCTCCCCCTCCCCAGGCCCTGATTGACCTGGGGGTGGGGGTAGCACGTGAAGTCTCCCACTGCCAGGGGCATTGGTGCCCTAGAGGGAATCCCCAGCTGTTCAGAACAGCTGGTGGTTTGGGGTGGGGCAAGCAGAAAAGTGTCCAGGCCCTGCCCCTTCCAGAGCAGCCCGGTGCTACTTCAAACATTTCTGAAGTGGTCCCCAGTCAAAAACTATTGCCCACCCTTGTACTCTGGTCTGTCCTCAGCCAGGCTACAGAGTTTACCAGGAGCATGACTGGTGTGACTTTCAGATCACAGCTTTCTGGGTATCTTTTCTCCCAATAATCTTGTTTTTGTAAACATCAGCACAGGAGCGGGAAAATATTTTTCAGGGAATTTAAAGTGGCTGATATAGTGGAATCTTGGTTCTTTTAAAATTTAAATTAACAGTGCCCGTTAACCCATCATACCCTACACAGATACATTTCAACAATAATAGCCAAATTAAGGGAGTAAATCTATATTGAATCCACAACTTTTCAAGTGGGAATTGCCATTCCTTGGATGCACATCTCTGGATCTTAGGGCTTGGCAAACAGGTACATTTACTAGCGTTACTATACAAGTATAATTATACTGCTATATTTATACCTATATGGGTGCCTGTGGGAACACTTGTTCAGATTAATAGTGGCCTTTTTGCAATTTAGTTTACAAAAGACTACTGCTAATCAGAATGTCTACATGGAGAATTATACCACTATAGCTATAGTGATACCACTATAGCTATAGTGGTATAATTCTCCATGTAGACATTCTGATTAGCAGTAGTCTAATTATATTAGTATAGTAATACTGTTAATTTCCAAGTGTAGATAGATATGTCCTTATTGATGGATCTAAGGTGGAGATGAAACTTGTAGTCAATTAAACATGGACATTTCCCTAGTATCTTCCAGCTTTTGCACACAAAATGATTTTATATTTCTATTCTACAAGACAAAATAATGTCAGACAGATTTACAACAGGCTTATCTTTATTAAAGGTTTCTAAGAAAGTACAGTTTTCCCCACGTGTTAAGAAACTGAACATTAAATAGGCAAAGGGTTCTAATCTCACAATCTGTTTATTTAGTATGCACTTAGGTAGCTCAGGGAGATCATAGTATAATTAGCTTCATATTTTTTTACATTTGGGCTATGTCAACTCGGGCAAATTTCCAAGAATTTTTTATCATTACACTACCACTGCTGGAACTTTAACCACCTGTGTCACCTACCTCTAATCAGGATTAGACAGGACAGGACCAAAATGCCAGCAGTCTATGCTCATGCTATCACTGGTGATAGTGTATTGTTAGGCCATTTTCAGAATTCCACGGCTACGTCTACACTGGGATGATTTTCCGAAAATGCTTTTAATGGAAAACTTTTCCGTTAAAAGCATTTTTTGAAAAGCACGTCTAGATTGGCAGGATGCTTTTCTGCAAAAGCACTTTTTGCGGAAAAGCGTCCATGGCCAATCGAGACGCGCTTTTCTGCAAAAAAGCCCCGATTGCCATTTTCGCGATCGGGGCTTTTTTGCAGAAAACGCTACTGTGCTGTTTACACTGGCCCTTTTGCGCAAAAGTCTTTCGGAAAAAGACTTTTGCCCGAACAGGAGCAGCATAGTATTTCCGGAAAAGCACTGATGATCTTACATGAGATTGTCAGTGCTTTTCCGGACATTCAAGCGACCAGTGTAGACAGCTGGTAAGTTTTTCCGCAAAATCAGATGATTTTGCGGAAAAACATGCCAGTCTAGACACAGCCCACGTGTATAGAAGTAGCCCAAATATAAATGAAAAAAATAAAAGCCAGGAGAATAATTCTGAAGTTACAGAATTTTCAGACACAAAAGTCAAATTAAACCATGATTTCATGATAAAGCCAGCATAATCATGTAGTAAATGTCTGCAGAGGAATCCTCCATCCAAGTGAAAAGAATTAGAAAGCAAGATTTTAAAAAAAAAAGCTGTATATTAGTGCGCTATGGAATGTATGTGGTGAAGAAATGTTTTGCTACTGAAATGGTTTTTCAAACCTAAAGGGCTAGTGTAAAGAAATCTTAATTTTAAAGTGATTATTCCTGAGACTGGGGCTAGAAGAAGTTAAATCAATGGTTGCTGGCTGGCAACAACAAAGGCATAAACTAGGAAATGTCCCTAGTTAAGGGATTTAAGGGTTTTTGTAAAAGACACGAGAGCACCAGGTACATACAGAATATAAAGAATTTACAATTTTCTTCATGAACTGAAAGTGCCAACATTTGGTCAGAGCTGTTCAAAATACTTACGAAATAATACACACTTGAAACTTGCCCTTTTTTTGTGACTTCACAAAGCTTCCACAAAATGCAGTTTCCCACAAACATTCTGCATCATGGAAAATTTAATCCAAGTTGGGCATGGTAATTCCTCTTAATAATTTCAATGCATTTTATGGTCATTTATTTAACCAGTGAGTTTTGTTGTCTTGTTGGTTGCATGGTAGTTCTTCAGGCTGCCTTATTGGTAAGAGCCCATGCACTCAAAAGGATCAGTAGAAACATCTTGACTTGTTTTGAAAGGGTAGGGGTTGAAGGAGGAAGGAACATGCCCAAAGGATGAGATACTGGATCAGACCCTTAATCCAAGCATTAAGATGGCTACCCATTTAATAATTAGTGGGATTGGAACCAGAGTGAGATAGAATTGTTTGATTCTGCCCCTCTTGGTGCTCAAGCCCCTTTATTAATTATTATTAGTATTATTATGGCACCTAAGAGATGGAATCGTGCACCAGGCCCTATTGTACTAGAGGCATAAATGCAGAACCTAGACAGTTCCTGCCCCAGTGAGTTTACAGTCTGCAACAAGCATTCCTGCCTGACAGCATCTATGTGGGTGGCTCTCCTCTTTTAGTAGAGCATGTCTGTGAGTTAATAGTATTAGAGGTGATAATTGGGGAAGCTATCTTTGTAATGGGTAAGACAGTTGGAGTCTTTGTTAATTCCCCTGCGGAGAGTGTCGAATTTTAGCATGAATGCCAGTTCAGAGGATTCCCTTTCAACAGTTGCTTTGTCATTTCAACCAGAAAGGACACTGTCTGAATGACCTGCTAACCTGCATCCTACTTCAGAAGACATTCAAATCTGCACTTGAAAGGGAATCCTCTGAACTGGCATTCATGCTAAAATTCGACACTCTCCGCAGGGGAATTAACAAAGACTCCAACTGTCTTACCCATTACAAAGATAGCTTCCCCAATTATCACCTCTAATACTATTAACTCACAGACATTTCCCCTTCCCCACCTCTAATATCATTAACTCACTGGCATTCACCTTCCTCCCCCCCACATCCCCCTTCTGTTCTGTAATGTGACTTGTCCTTTTCATGTGTGTTCATTTTTTTTTTAAATTGTATCCTTTGGTATATATGGTTGTAACTATTTTCTTCCATTATTTGATCTGAGGAAGTGGGTCTGGCCCACGAAAGCTCATCATCTAATAAACCATCTTATTAGTCTTTAAAGTGCTACATAGTCCTGTATTTTGTTTCAAAAATACCAGTGCAGCTTGTAGGAAAAAGAAAGCCTGAAGCATGGGCCTGGTGCTTGAAACAAAGTAAGCAAGAGTTATACTATGAGTAACAGGCTGTGTCAAAAGCAAATGTTTGCCTCGAAGTCAGTGTCTCTTGACACTAGAACTGCTAGCACCAATAAAAGCACATGAAATATGTAAATACATTCCCTCAGGCCCATACAGGGACACCCAGCTAAGTACATACTAAAATAGTTTGAAACAACAAGAGTAAAAGCATAACAATAGGTAGTGAATAGAAATGCTTTGGAGGGAAGTACAAGCAGAGGTACCAAATGCGCCATTATTGCGTAAAATGACACATATGGTGTGTATCATAGATTGTTCATTTCTGTCTATAAATGTTGGGGTATCTCACTTAACTATTTGGCCAGCCTAGGGGGCAATAGTAAAATCCATACCTATCAATTGAGCCATGTCCATTGTCCCAGATACAAATACATAGGGGCTCGGAGGCCATCTGGCTACCAACAACTATTAATAAACTTCAACAATAAACCTGATTCAGGGGCCTTCGCATCTTATATGTCTGTAGTCTTCGGGGGCTCTCAAGTCTATTATGTTAGCTACCTGCACAGAGCTGGCATGATATACCAAGGGAGCATACAAAAATGCATGCAGCTGAACATTATCACCACTGACGGAGCAGGAGACCTGTCAGGACAGGACACCAGTGAATCCTGAATTTATTGTATCTCTGTCCTGAACTACTACACAACTGTGGTGACACGGACAATGACTCAGTCTAGCTGCCGAGGTGTTGCACAAGGGGGTGATTGAGCATGATTGTATGTGGGTGAGCATCACCATGGCTCAAGCTAGTGTGTTTGTCTAAGCATACCGAGGAGCACATTCTCAAGTGCAGTGCAAAAATACCTCCCATTTTATCCATCTGAGTGTGCAGGAGCTGCTGTTTTACAATATTCTGATTTCTTCAAGACACTAAAACAATGAAGGATCAGAGTGAAGAAATACATATTTACATACAATGTTCCCTCTGATTTTTTCCATCCAGGTTTAGAATATTTTTATATGCACTGAGGAATGTGCAAATGTGCACCACCAGTAGAACCAAAATCCTAGCTGTGGGCCTCTGATGGGTGGTATCTGAACCTCTCCTGGGTGGCACTGCTTACATAGAGTGCAGTTATAAATTTCACCAGGCTGTGTGGGCTAGCTCTTACTAACTGGCCAGAAAAAGCTGAAATGTCTCTGCATGTGACAAAAATACAGCAATGGCTCCTTTAGAAAAATTAGTAAAAAGGGACAGAAATTACAAGCCTTTGAAATATTTGAGAGAGACCTACATATTTTTGCAAACCATCCAACCTATGAAGCTGATTATGCATCTAGTACATGTTTATAGCACTACAGGCTCCAGTGTCTGAATGATATGGGCTGAGGCAGCAGGCAGGCCATAGACTGTGGTAGCTGCTGTGGGCCTACATGTCATAAAGTTTAAGCTGTTCCATCACATCTCCTTCAGACATCTCTCCAAATGTCTTGCTGTTTTCCTCCATGAGCCTGAAGATGGCAGTCAGCTGCTCTCTCTGAACCCTGTCAAGAAGAAAAGTAAAAGGAGAAATAGCCACTCTCCAAGAAGCACTGTAAGCAGGAACAATGCAGTCAACTGAGACACGATGACACATGGTGCTCACCTTATGAGTCCTGTTGACTTCAGCCAATCTGCAGATGGAAAATGAGCAGGATTTGACCCTTAATACCCACTCCCATATGCACTTCTTTAGAATTGGATAACTTGCAATCAGCTTTATTCCTGACATACTCCTATTTTGGGCTTTCTTAGGGCTTCCTTATTCTGGAAGAAGCGTATCCATACATGGAGTTATTCTGAAATAGTTATTGCACTCTAAATACAAATTAACTTTCAAATGTATACAAGCCCTTACTCTGCTACTGGGAATTGAGCACTCACAGAAAGAAGTCCGTCTTGGCATTGGATTTTAGGTATCTTTTTCAGTGTTGAGTATGGACATCCTTTGATTATGAAACACATTGTCATGAATAGCATGGCCAACAGCCTTGCCAGGCCCCTGCTCTGCACCTCCAGAAGGGACAAGGTCTCACTCTCAGCCAGAAGGGGCAGGCTGGAGCTAAACAGCCCACAGTGCTGCCTGGAGAATCACACTCTCCCAGGCAATCCTCAGTGCTCCAGAGTGCATGGTGTGGTGCTCCAACCGTGATTTACAGGGCTGCTGCTGTAGTAATGACGGTGATGGCAGCTGGGAGCTCTGGCTCCCTTTGTATTGGCAGGCAGGGCACATATAGGAAGCAAATCTGTAGAGTAAGACTATAATTTCTCTATCGTTGCTTTCCATAGTAGCAACATGTCATAAAAGCCCCAGGATTATTTTGCTGCAACAAGGACAGTATATTTTTGTACATTCTATACAACATCAGGTCCTTATGGGTATTTACCTTTGCATAATAATTTGCAAAGACTGCAAAAGCAGCAAAAGATATGTGGTGCAGATGTAATGCTATAGATCACTACTACCCAGTAACCCAGGACTGGGCAAAATACGGCCCAAGGGCTGGATGCAACCCACCAAGCCACTAGATCCAGCCCGCAGACCACCCTGCCAGGACCCTCAGGCACATGCAGCTTCCACAGTTTACAACACAGCCCCTGCAGCTCTCTACAGGGAGGAGGAAGCTTTATGTGATCTCCCTGCCCCCAGCCCAATCCTCAACTCTGATTAGCCAGAAACAACTGGCCAATAAGAACTGACATCCACCAATCTCTCAGTGCCTATTGGCTGGAAACAGCCAGCCAACTGGAGCAGAGATATTTGCCTTAAAGACCGGAGCAGCACAACCCTCTTCCCCCATTGGAGTGGAGAGCCGCAAGGAGGGAGCAACCTGTATTTTCAAGCAGGCTAGGGCTGTAACAGGCAGGGAGCCCAGCATGCCTTGGGGGTGCCGCAGCCTGCTGGCCAGGAGACACTTAGATAAACTTTTCCCTGTCATCGCTTGCCTCTGGCACCCCAACCCCTCCTGCATCCAAACTCCTTCCCCCCAGGTCACCATCCAACCCTCTGCACCCGGTGACAACTCCCTTCCAGTCCCTGTACCCCCTCCTGCACCCAAACACCCTCTCAGATCCTCCAACGCAATCCCCTGACCCGGTCACAACCCCCTTCCCCACCCAAACACCATTTCACACCCCACACTGTCTCCTGCACCCCAGTCACTTACCTCATGCACCTAACCTCCAACCTAAGATCCTGCAGCCCCTCCACAGAAAAGTGTTGCCCTTGACCACTTACCAAAATCTTGGAGTGGTCCCCCACCAAAAATTATTGCCCACCCCTGCAGTAACTAGAACTAGATGAGGTTTGTAAAAAGAAGGCAGGGAAAAAGCAAAAGGTAAAAACAACACAATGCCCATCCAAATAAACTATCCAAAGATTTATTGGACTGAACAAAGGCAATTTACAGTTTCAAGCCACTAGAATAACAGTCCTGTGCATAAGCGCTGCCTTCAGATGAAAAAAGAAAAAAGTAAAAAATACCCAGACAGCCATTTTTGTTGAAAAAATAGCTTAACTCACTTCCACTAGGAAAATCTGGGCTTGGCTATAGCTTTTGCTTGATGTACATTTTGCCATGTAACTTAAACATATGTATATAAGGCATTCTTTGCATAGTCACGTGCTTGGAACATCGAATCCGCCAGCTGGCATGACTCAGACACAGAGGCCAGTCATGGTGGGTACCTCAAAGCAGAGTGTCCTTATGTGTTTAGGATTCATATGCAATCCATTTAATGTGCTAGCAGATACCGGCTTGAAAAAGGCAGCTTCCTTAAAGCTTCAGCCTCCTGCCATTATTGAAATGAGCCCTTTTTTACAGACAAACATTCTCCAAACCCAGGTGCTGCAAAGAATGGCCAAGTAAATATTTTCAAGTATTGTTTGTGTAGGAATAAAAGCAGGCTGGTTTTGGATATAATTGAAGCATTAGCTAAGAGGCAACCTCTCCACAAAAATGAAGGAAAGCTTAGAGGACAGATTCCAACTATGCTGTAATGCTGCAGGACAGAAAGTACTATCAGCTGGTGATTCAAGACTCTCTTCCTATGGAAGAGCATCCTGCAAACCAATCTGGCCCTATTTGAAATCAGACCTCAATGGAGAACTCTGTTGGGCATCAGCACCCACATCTCTCAGAAGAGAAACTGAGCCTTGGGCAATACAGGCAGGCCAGCAACAGTGACACAAAGGAATAGAAAAGAAAGGGTGTATTAGAACAGCAAGGTGGCATGGAGAAGACAATGGGAGAATGCTGTTGGCACCCCCAGAAACTCATCATAATCCAGTGGAGCCCTCAATTTCAGGGTTCCCTCCACAAGTCTCCCCGTCTTGGGAACTGGAGCAGGATCTACCAATTATTAACAAACCCAGTAACTATCAATTATTAAGAAAACTTGGGCTCCTACACGGGAAGTCACAACAAGCAGTATAGCTACAAGACAAACCAATCTCAGGTCTTCCCCCTACCTAAGCTACAGGATCAGCTCTTTGCTGAAATGATTACAGAGCAAGTCCAGCTATAGTCTGTCAACCCTACCTCAACCCACCCCTCCCCCAAAAAATATTAAACCACATTTCAAATCTCCAGCTGTTATTTTCATAGATAAAGGATGAGTTTGGTCCCTGGAGAAAATGTGTCAGATAGTCTGGTATAACATAGATGGATCTAAGATAACATCTAACCTTTGCCCATTCTCTCTATAGGAACAATACAGATTTCAGAATAGGGCAAACAGCATTGTAATTAACACAGCTCAGTAGACTCACTGAATTTGAGTCCATT
This sequence comes from Pelodiscus sinensis, assembly GCF_052426305.1. Taxonomy (NCBI): domain Eukaryota; kingdom Metazoa; phylum Chordata; order Testudines; family Trionychidae; genus Pelodiscus; species Pelodiscus sinensis. The sequence continues at coordinate 20,928,483 of NC_143071.1, forward strand.
TTGGGTTCTGTTTGGGGGAGTCTCAGTCCCATGTTAGATCTTGAACCCCAAACACAACTCCAGTCACGTTTCTAGCCTGACTACATCCAGGGACCCAAGCAAGAGGTTCTCCTCAACCTTGATACCACAAGGAGTTATTCTGAAGAACCCAACTTCAGCCAAAAAGAAAGTCCCGAGTTTTGAGGGTTTATTTTTTTTCTTTTGTTTGTGTGTTTGGTTGGTTTTGGTATTTCTCTCAAGCCTTTAAGATGCCAAGGGAAAAGCCTTTAGGAGGGTAGGGATAACTTCATATAGTCTTCAGTTCTGCAAAGAGAAACAAGGAGAAAATAATTCATTTCAGTCATTTCATCTTTTGAGTTTGGTTGGTTAATTTTTTTTGTACCAAGCAAGGGAAAAAGACTTGGTGCAGGAGGGGGAGGCAAAGAAAGTTTCTGACTCACAAAAAGCCATTTGCAAATGGTAGTGCTTCAAAACAAAAGGCCCCTTTGCTTCATCAATTGCAGCAAGATAGTTTAAACCCAAACAACAGAGCAAGCCAAATGACTGCATGCCCTCTTGCTTGGCACCCAATGCTATCAGACCCTTCTGACCTAGAAACTGGGTGCTGTGATTGCTTCAACTCTGTGTGGACCCACTGTCCCACCCAGAGCATTTCAGAACGACTGGATTACTGCAGGCTGACTAGACCTCGTACGGGCCAAGCCAGATGAGAGAAGCAAGTCTTATGGTGAACACATGACTGCTTCGCTAATGTTCTCAGGCTATTGGCCAAAGGCTTGAGCGTGCAAAGACAGGAGGAATAAGATTGTTCTTTCTTAAATCTTCCTTCAAAATATACCTATTGTGCTAATGCTCTCTCCCTGTTTTATATTAAATAGGACACAGTCACACTGCAGGGCTGGAGGAGGGGAAGGGAATCCATAAACATGACTGTGCTGATTTTTACTGGAGGATCTCAAATTGGTTTATGAGCAGTAAAGCAGGGAAGATGCATTAGACTCATTTTATAGATGGATAGATTGAATCGCAGAGAGGTTAAATGACTTTCCCAAGGTCTTATATCAAGTCAATGCCAGAGCCAGGACTAGACTATAGAAGTTCTGCCACTGCTCTCTGACTCTCACCCTTGGGCTCTCTCCGTTCTTAGGCTTAGACTTGGTTCTAGTTCACTGATCATATTTTCTATCAATACCTGTCAGAGCAAACAGGGATAACCTCTGAGGGAATGAAGGCAAGCCCAAACACATCCCAGTGGACACTTCTTTCATAGACATATGAAGTATTTCTGCTCCTAATTTCAACTGAAGCAGATCTCCACACTTCTAGCTGAGCCTCCAGCAGCAGGCAGGGGTACAGCCCCTCCAAGGAAAAAGTCCTCACATTTCCAGTAGTAAGTGAGCCTAGTTTATGGGCTTAAGTTCCAGACTGGAGATTCCACATCAGTCAAATGTCTCTACTACAGGGCTGTGTACATGCAAGTTCAGTGGCTGCCCAGTTTAGAATAATGGAAATGCTTCAGGAGGGATAATTGGAGGATTCACTGTGCAGGGGGCTGGGTTAATGTTACCCAGGCATGGTTGGTAACAGGAAAATCAGCTTCCATAATTCAGGGAATATGCTGATTGCTCTAGGGGCCTCTCCCCTGCCAGAAAGATCTGGCATTGTTCAGTGTATCATTTGGCAGCGCTAGATCCCAGGAAAGGGGTTCCCTTTTATCCAAAACCTTAGCTAGTGGCCATTGCCAAAGGCAGGGTTCCAGGCAAGATGGGAAATTATCATCATTGGATAGGACAAACCCTGTATCCCAGGTCCCCATTTACACCACTCTGTCTGGCTTTAAAATGAAAAATCACATTTACTCCTCTTTTAAGGTGCCAGCGGGGTAAAGGGATCATTAAGTAAATGAGAGTCTTGCCCCTGTGCTCCCATGGATAGGTGGCAGCCACACTCCCTGTTCTGTACTGGCCCATAGCTGTATGCATTGGAAGAGCCTATCAGCAGACCTCTCCATGCAGGACCTGGGCCACAGAAGCTGTTAGATGATCAGAGCACAAAATATCTTTCAAAAAGCAGACAAGTTTAAATGTCTCATATTCTAGCACCCTTCCTTCCTGCCCTTCGTCACCAAACCTGATATGGACCAGCCACCTTGCCATAGCAAGTTCAGCTGTACCCAGATTTTTCAGTGTGATGGGCAAGGGAGCGGGGAGATGGGGTATGCACATTGCAATGGAATCCAGACAGCTCCAAGCAGCCTGGGACTGGGAGAATCAGATTGCCACATCCTGGCCTTGGCATCAAAGCTTGGTCGTCTCCTCCTGGGAGACTCTTAACAAAGGCCCACACCTCTTGCCCCACACTTTCTCCATGCCAAATGCCTTGGTAGCCTTGAGATGAGACATTATCCAACTGCACATCCATTTAAACAGTTCTTCCTTTACAGGGAGGCCCATCCCCTCAGATGGGGCAGTGACTGTCCAAGTTCCCCCAGCCTGGAGGACAGATTGGTAACTCGCCTGGATCTGTACCCAGCTGGCTGGGCAGAGACACCTTCACTAACATGAGGGGAGGTTTGGATGCTGCTGGTCCCAGAAGGCCATGCTCCAACTTGATCTCAGCAGAATCCTATCTGGCGGGGATATGCCATCTCTGGGGTCCAGAGTAGAGATGAGGGCAGCTGCAGGCCAAATCATAGAACTCTATGGAATGTTGCGGCCTGCTGTGTGGTCACCTTTGAGTGAGGGGAATCCAGACTTCTGGTCACGGAGCTCCCTCTTCACGGGTAGAGTTGATCTCTAGCACCCCCTCCCTTTCCACAGCTGATGTGGCACAGCAGGAAGAGTATTAAGTCACTCCAGTCATTGTGAAATCAGCAGGGCTTCATACTCAGCAAGGAGTTTCTCCAATCCAGGGATTTGGTTGGGAGGCTGAAAATGGTGGCACCATAGCATGTGGAGGACAGAGAATCGGGGGAGAAGTACTGCCTAGTGACTAGAGCCAAAAGCTCCCAACTCCTTTTCCTTCCTTCTCTATTTCCAATGCCTACCTCCCTCTACCCACCAACATGAACACAACAGGGTTCATTGAAACCCTGAAGCTTCTTCTGGGGACTCGGGAAGGGTCTTTTGCCTTTCTGTGGCTCTATTTCCTCCTCCATAAAATGGGATTGACTTTCAGCCTCTGGGGAGAACAGGATGGCAGAAGCAGTGCTGACAACGTAGGGTTTCCATACATTGGCTGAAGGGGATAGCTGTGCAGCTCTGAGGCCAGCCTGTCCCTCAGACACATGAACATCACATCAGAAGGGCCAGCTATTAAGCACTTGGTTTAACCCCTATTAAACAGAGGTGCAGACCCACACTTTCAGGGAGAAACAGCACAGCTCCCAGCCCAGGTCCTATCGGCTCACTGAAGGCAATACAAATACCTTTTCAGGCTGCATATGGCGGCTGCTGATTCACTTAGGGACTGGTTTTCAGATGAGTTGTTTTTGTCTGGAGTGGCAAGTGTTCAACCTTTGGGAGCTATGAAATCCAGAAAGGAGAAGCAGAAGCTTGGCTGGCTCCAGAAGAACCAACCCCTCCCATTCCAGAGTGCAAATAGGCTTGATTCCAATGGGATTTGAATGAGGAAGGGTCCCAGGGAGACTATGACGTCAGATGGAAGAGCTTCTCTCAGCACTCCAACACACCTGTGGCCCCTCAATTCCTCTTCTAGGAGTGATGTTCCCACCATCACCTCTCCTCCACATCTTCTCTTGCAGGTACTGAGCCCCAGCTTAAATTTGGTACAGGGTCCAGCTAGCAAGCAGTGCCCACTAAACCTTACTACCCACCGTGACTGGGACCCTAACTGTTCTCCTAGATTCACCACATCCTGGTGAGGTTTTGATGAGTCTGAGTTCTCTGGTTGCTTCTGCCAGAGGTTGAGACATGGAGAGGCAGCTTCAGTGAAGAGAAAGCATCAGAGACCGTTTTCATTCAGAAAGAGAGATGAAGGACAGTGGAACATGATTCAGTCAACACGAGTCCAATGCCTCCTGCATCATGGAGTTAACTAGAAAAGTCAAAAGACTAAATACACAAAGTAAGCTCTGAAAGTGTCCAGCTGCTCTGTTATAGCTATTGTTTCACAGAAACATTAGACAAATGAGTATTTTGAAAACAGCCTATGTGATTCAGGTGCACAAGCCCCATTGACTATAAAGAGGATTTGTGCTCCTAGGGGCTTGCCTACTCTTAAAGCACTACTGTGGCACAGCTGCACACAGCAGGGTCAACAGCCATTGCGGGCTCTGGGGCACAGTGTATGTGGAGCCCCCAATTCTGCAACCCTGGAAGGATACAGCCGATGGCAGAATGGGTGGAACTGAGGGTAGTCAGCCCTTAGCAATGCCCAGGCTGTGATGCACCCCCTTCCCCCAGCTCTCGAAGCCACACAGGGTGGCACTGTGGCAGCAATTCAAAGGGGTCTGGAATACCAGCCACTGTTGTTGCCACAGTAGCAGTGGCTGGGAACTCCAGGCCCCTTTGAATCTGAAAGCCCCATAGCAATTGCCCCATTTTCCCTCCTCCGGTCGCCAGGCCTGGCTGTGGAGCTTCAGAGTAGACACTACCTAGGCTGACGGTTGGAATTCTCCTGCTAGCATTGGTAATCCATCTCCCTAAGAGCTGGTAGATAGTTTGATGGAAGAATTATTCTGTCAGCCTAATGCTGTCTACACCGGGGTTTAAGCTGGCTTAACTACATTGCTCAGGGAGGAGGACTTATTACACTAACATAGTTAAACCAAATGAATTTTCTAGTGTAGACCAAGCCTATGTCTCTTCAACTCCTGAAAATCCTGCCCAAAGACTCCGAAGTGATGGGCAAAGTAGAGCAAGAGGCAGACTTAGGCTTACTTCTGGCTCCTTGGAATATAAATTACATCAGGTTTTGGCCTTACACCTACTTTCTGGCTTGTAACTTAGGCATTGTCTTGGTATTCAGCCCAAGTTCCTCTATAGGTCCCTGCTGCTCCCTGCCATGGGAGAATGTAGGTGTGCCAGCAATACGAGACTCCCAGTGAATTGGCAGATGGAGAATGGCAAGCTGTCCATGGGAACACTGAATTAAGCAAAGCAGAAGCTGATGAAGACATGTCATGAATAATGGGCCAGAGACACAGAGAAGCAGCCATGAGAATTTGGGAGCTGAGCAGAGAAAGGAAGAGAGCCCAGCTGTTCAAACTGGGGCCTGTATTCTCAACCCAACACAGTGAAGGAGAAGAGACTGTCTAAACCTATGAAAAAGCTGCTAGGAGCTCTCAAAGCTCCCTCGTTGCTACACGCAGGACACGGACAAGATTTTCTACATGTGACTCTTAGATTGCTTTTACATGCAATGCCTCGTTTGTAGAGGGGGAATTCTACCAAAGGGGGAAGGATTGTTTCCTTCCCAGAGGACTGTGTGATCCACTTCCCCAGAACAGTTTATGTCTGGGTATTTAGAGTGAGGAGGGAAAGGGGGATAGGGATTTTCCCACCATGCTCTAGGCCTGAGGTGGAGAACCTTTTTTGTGTGGGGACTGCTGACCCACAGAAAAATCAGTTGGGGGCTGTGAGGAGGCAGTGGGGGGGGAGGGCACTACAGTGTCAGTGCAGGCTCCACAATGCTGGGGGGGGCCCCGATGCTACAGGGAACTGATCCAGGCAACCGAGGGGCCACATCCAGCCCCTGAGCTTTAGGTCCCCCACCCCTGCTCTAGGCTCTCTGTTATGAAAACATTGTTTGCGGCTCCCGACCGCAGTGAAGCCTGTAGTGAGATTAGTGGCTACACTGGAGAACAATAAACAGGACAGGTCTTAACTCTTAACCCTGTTTGGTAGGGATGGAATGGGAAGAGAGAAGTATTTGGCCAGAAAAAGGGATGGGAGGGTTGACGCTTCTGCAGCTATGCCTGCGGGTGGGTTAGCCCCAACAGCACTGTGGGTCCAACATAGATCCATAAGTGAAATGTAGGGCTTCAGTCAGAGATGTGGTAAGGAGGGGAAAACATTTCTTGATACTGAAGCTTTCCTGGCAGAATGGCACTATGCATTGCATTGCTCACAGTGCTAATAAAGCAGCAGATGCCAACCCCTTCTCCTTCCTGCTCAACCGTTGCCCCACGACACCTATCGTGCTGCAGAAGATGACAAGCAAAAAAAGGAACAATCAACAAAAACTTACCAGCCTCTCTCATCCAAAAGAAGCACCATGCTGGACAGAAAAGCACAGCTGCCAAGGAAGGGGCCAGGGAGAAAGCAAGCAGCAGGGAGGGGGAGAGGATGGAGAAAGGGAAAATGCCCACCCCATCCCCATGCTACCGAAGGGAGAAAGCAAGCAGAATGCATTGATGAGCAAGCAGAGGGAAGCATGCGATGGAGATGCTAGTAGAGCCCAGGAGCTGGGAGGGACAATGGAGATCTGTCCCAATACAACCCCATCCCCTTTGTACCCTAGCTTTGTTCTTGGGGAGAACAGTAGTGGAGGTGTCTGAAATACAGCAAAGAGACTGAGAGGGTCAGACCATTAACCAGCCCTTGGCAGCCCTGTCCGTTCCAGAGGAGTGGCTGCTGCTGCGCTCCAGTCCAAAATTTAAAATATTCCCACTATGTGTCCAGCTGCACCCGTTTCCATCCTAGGTTCATGTTGTGATGCTGCAGCGTGGCAGGGTCTTTCCCCCTCCCCATTCTTAAATAGGAACCTGCCCCATCCAATTTTCCAGTTCTAAATTGTGGCCTAATAGGATGGAAATCTCATGATATCGCCTCATAATATTCTGACTCCGACCAGGCCTGGACTCCAGTTCAGCCTTGAACCCTGGCCTAGCCCTAAGTCAGAGCCAGCACCATTCTCTCTGCTCATTTCTACTAAGAGCTGGTTGGGAAAGTGGAGGGGAGGAGGCGGTCAAGAAGTAGGAAGAGAATCTCCCCCCAGCCTCCACAAAAAGTTCAGCTGGTTGGCTGCATAATGAACCTATTTCTCTCAAATGGGTCAATCACCTCCCCAACACACACACAGACCCTTCCTCACAGTCTTTCTGCAGCCTTGAGCAAGGCAGGGATTTCCCAAGGCAACTGCCAATTCGGCTGTACAATGTGCATGAAATCAGCTGGGCAGGAATGAGGAGCTAATGTCTAGTGGATCACTTGATCTCTAGTTTCAGTGGCTCTCACTAAGTAGCGCACACACAAACTAAGGACTTTTCCTCCCAAATAGTTTGTCCTGTTTATGGGGTTGAAGTCAGAATCCAAATCAGAAGGCCTCACTTCACCCTGCAGAGGGCGCTCCTTTGCTGGAAACATGACCCCAGAAGCGCCAAGAATGGAGACAAGAGCTTCACAGGAGTTAGTTTGTAACAGGAAAAACTTAAAAAAACAATGACTAGTCCAGTAGCACCTTAAAGACTAACAAAACACGTAGATGGTGGTATGAGCTTTCGTGCGCACAGCCCACTTCTTCAGATGACACTTCTTCAGGTGTTATCTGAAGAAGCGGGTTTTGCCCACAAAAGCTCATAGTGCCATCTACATGATTTATTAGTCTTTAAGGAGCTATTAGATTAATCATTGTTTTTTAAGTTTTTCCAAGAATGGAGAGGAATTCTGCACACTCAGGATTAGGGTTCTGCCTCTCCTTCCTAATCAAGCTCTCTCATGAGCAAAAGTGGAGGCAAATGCCTTCCTGTTCATTTCTAATGCCCTCCCCCATACCATTACAGCACTAAAACAAAGTGGGCTTAGCTGACACCCTAAAGTGTCACCAAGAATGCTTGGAGTGTATGGACTGCTTATTTCTAACCCTGCATCCCACGCAAGAATTAGAAGCATCCAGGATGCCTGACACTTACCAGTAAAAAGTTATGGTGAAAATACAGCTGCCACCCTTTCTCTCACCAACTCACATGGATTACCCTGTTTCCCTAGGATCAGAGACCCTACAGGATATTTCTGGCTACGTTCACCTTCACCTAAGCCCCTGGAATGAGGAGAGAGAAAAGACCCTCACACAAACACTCCTGCTGAGTTGCACACACTTGCTCACTCCTTTCTCTAGCCAAGGTCATCCAATAAATCTGGAAAGGGAAGAAAGTTAAGACAGACTCTGGGGAGCGGACTCCTGGGTCCCACTAATGTGCACACTAGTTTTGCCAAGCACTTTAAGGCTACATCTGCACTGCAGCCTTTGTCGGCAGAGACAATGAAAACGAAGCGCTCATTAGCATTTGTCACGCTGTCATTTGCAAATTCTCTGCCGATGCTTTTTGCAGAAGAGGTTTTTGCGCAAAAACAAGCAGTGTAGACGGGGCCATTTTGCGCAAAAAAACCCCTTTTGCGCAAGATCCTGTATACCTCCTTTTTTGAGGCAAAAAAGGAGCACTGGGGCAGCTACACCTGGCACTTGATGGTCAGAACTGGGACAAATCCCTAGTGCAGAAGACAAGGTTGTTAAGAAACTGGATCTGGTAAACCATGTTTAGCCAAAACATTCACCGGTCTAGTCACTATCCTCTTTCTTTTCTGAGAAGTCCCTCTATTTTTAAGACTAAAATGATCAGACAGAGGAAATTAAAGCAGCTAATACATTACACACGCCTCCCTCGTCTGATCATTTAACACTGATTTAGGGATAAATCCTCCATTTGGATCAAGAAAAATGGGCAAGAATATCTGCAGTTTTGAGGTGATGTTGAGTAACATGAAGCAGAAACAGCTTTCTATTAAATAACCCTTTTTTCTGCATCCCCTTCCTCTGTCCCACATGAGGCTGACAATTCCCTCAGGCACATGCAAAAGATACTATCAGAAAATCAATCAAGATGCCTGTCTGGGTGACTTGTGCCCCTTAGGTTGTGCAGGCTAAGCTCGCGAAGGTTCCAGCCTCGTCGGTGACTCTCGTTTTGCAACTTGGTGAACCAAAGTGAATTTTGGGGCAAAACTTCAGGCTTCCACATTTCAAAGGCTGAGTGCACAGATGTGATGGACAGAGCCTAAAAGATGCTGAGTGCTCAATGCTTTTACTGCAGAGGTCACAGGTGCTCACTAAGGGCTGGACCAAGGCATAACAAGAGGGGACAAAGGTCTGTATATCCCGTTTCTCCAGACCAGTTTTGGTGCTGATGGAAAATGAGATGGGGGCACGGAGGAGAGTGGATTTATTAATTTGTTATGAGGAGGGAAGGGGTGAGGGAGGTGGGGCAGGCATGGTTACTTCATTAAAAAAAAACAACACATTAGCAAGGTTATCAAGTGGTACCACTACTTCTAAAAAACCATCATCTCCTTACCAAAAAAATTTGCAAGAAATTTTGTGGCCGAGCACCTAAGGTACTTGCTACAGGGATGTGAGGTCAGAGGTCAGTTCAATCCTGCAATATAAACGCAGCAAACCTGGGTCATATCAAAACAGCAGCATTGTCAGGAGGTGCCTGGCAGCAGAGTGTGTCTGCAGGGGGGTGGAGGATTAAGGGGATGAGTAAAGGGATATAGAACAAAGGATAAGGTTGAGCTGCACTGCTACTCTCAGCTGGTCTGATTAGCATCTTACCTGCAGGCAGCTCTGCCCCATATAGCAGCTAGAGAACAGGGAACTGAGAAGCCTGAAATGAAAAGTTGCTGATGCCACAGCCAAGATCAAGGGGAAATGAAACCAGAAAAACACACAGAAACATGGAACATGGACAAGACAATAAAGGAGCCATTAGAAATACAATGCCCTTTCACATGGAACAAACCCCCAAGTGGAAGAGCCAACTCCAGGTGTTCATGACAGGTTCTAGGTGTGAAGATACCTCACAGGCAACCCTTTAAAAAGGAACTTAATGGAAATAGGAGGTAGATCCCACATGTGCCAGGAAGGGTGTCAACATACTTCATGAGGAAGCCATCCTGTAGAATCAATCTTTCTCCAGAACTAATAGATTCAGAGGGTGAAATCCTGGCTCTGTTGGAAGTCAGTGGCCAAACTCCTGTTGGCATCAGTGGTGCTAGGATTTCAGCCATCTAAGGCTAGGAGGGATCATTAAGATCGTCTTGTTGCACTTAGAATAGGAATTCCAGGCCATAACATTAAACAACAATGCTGGCATCCAGCTCAATCTCTGGCTGAGCTAGAGCACGCAGTACAATAGAGGCTGCTTTACATATTGTAGGACAGTCTTTTAGGTCAATCAGTTTTCAACAGTAATTTCTATCGTACCCTACTGATTTCATTCATTTTCAGTTCTATAGGACTTGTCCATAAGGACTCTGAGTGGAAATGATGGGATGAAGCTAGCAGACATGAGCAACTTGCTATAGGTTAGTGAGCGGAGAGTTTGGTCTGGATAGAAATATAAAGAAAAGGGAAACACAAATCAAGTTTATAGTGTAGTAACCAATACGGGGTCATTATAGCTACAGCAGAGCTAGCTGGAACCTGTACTACCCTCATGGATCAGCAATAAAACTAGCCATAGAGTTTTGTCTGAGATTCTTTATGGTTGATGACGGTATAAAGTGCTAAACCTGACTCCTAGATCCCCAGGGAGTTTGAAGCTTCTGGGGGTACAGAGACAGGGAAAATCCTCTGCTGAGTAATAAATGGAGGAAGTTTGATCTAGAGCAAGACTAACTACAGAACTCCACAGTGTCGTTTCTATGAAGAGTCACTCTTCTGACTACAATAGCTCTTTAGATAGATTGAGCCAGTGTGCTGCTAAGAAGGATGAAACTAAAATGCCATCAAGGACCTCATCATAAAAATAAAAATTCCAGAAGGGAAAACCCCATAAAATGGGTTAGTTCTGGCTCAGTGTTGCCAGGGTAGCTACTGGCAGCATGCGTTGCTACTTGTGGTGCATAACCACACACACTTTGGTGTACATAAAACATATTCTGCACGTGGATGGAAAAAATTAAGAGGGAACAGTGGTTAAGATGCCACTCAAATTTGAACTAGCCACCCCTTTGTACAGACCAGAGGTGGGCCAGGCTAATCAGGTTGCAGTTTGGTTCATAGGAAGCCTCTACCTGTTCCAGGGAGAGTTCAGCACCAGCTCAGGCACTGAGTGGGTAAGAAAGAGAGATTTCCTGGCTGAGGGAGGCCTGGGGTCTATGTGGGAGAAGGCAGCACAGGACAGGCAGGATGAACAGGGACTGAAACAGAGTCACTGCTGGGGAAATGGAATTTGCCCCGCTGAAAAAAATATTTGAATTGGTTCCACTGCTTACTGTCACTGAGCTGAGCGCAGCGGTTCATTCAAAAAGGGGCTTTATACAAACTGTGGTTTGGTGGGTAGGGGGATTAGTCTGGGTTTTATCAGACTGCAAGGTGGCAACTCTATCTGCAGAGTTCATTTTATGAAAACGTGGCAAGCCCTGGTACAGAAAGAGCCTTGAAAAGGGCCCCAGGTGGAATTCTAAAGCAGCAGCACATACCAGGCATTCCCAGGAAGCAGATACGAGCTTGCTACACAGAAATCAGAAGTGGGAAAGAATCACTAGGCCACATGGGGCCTGGATTTCATAGCTGCTGAGCACTTGAGATTCCCACTGATTACATTTGATTTTGTGAGTACTCAGCACTTCTGAATGTCAGATTCCCTGCCCTACTCAGGTTGTACCCTAGGGTTGTCCGATGTAATTTTACAGTGATTTGAATGGCTATCATCACCCTTTTACATTCAGGCTGCAAGCCATGGTCTTATTGTATTCATGCGAAATAATACAACAGCCCTATCTATACTCAATTCTGGGTCCCAGCACCTCTGAGTATTAGTCAGTCTTGGAACAGCCCCATTTCTGAGGCCTTCCATGAAAACACAGCAGATAAGTGATGAAGAAAGGAGGAAGAGGAGGCCAAAGCCTCGGCTGACTGAACTGACTCAGCTCTGATAAAGTCAGTGGGGCTGTGCTGGTTTACACCAGATGAGGAGCTGGTCCTTCATTTCAGTGGAGCTGTGCCAGGTTGCATGAGAAGAGGCTTTGCCTCGGAGGACAAGATCTGCAAAAGGTATTTAGGCACCTAACTCCCACTGATTTCCCTCAGCATTAGGCAACCAAATACCTCTGAGGATCTGACCCAAAGCATGTACAAGGGAATCCAGCGTCATGGTCCCTGCCCCTTTCAAATCCAGGTTATTTTTAACAACTCTCCTGCCTCTCCAAAAGGGAGGGCCAAATACAATGGATGCTTACACCACAGCTTCTGCTGCTACCCATGAAGGAGAGGGGTTAAAATTGGCAACCAGCTGCAAGAGGAGAGCTGCAGGGTGGCCATGTGCCCAAAGGAAGAGGAAACTCTACATACCTTTGTTCCTCCTCGAGTTCTTCTTTGGTCATCATCGTCTTATACTGGCTCCCCCTCAGCTTTCCAGGGCTGTATTTAAAGGAGATCTGCTCATCTGGTGCTGGAGAGAGAGACAGCAGTCACATGAGAAAGGAGACCACAGTGAGTTCTGGCAGGCGGCCAGAGAGGTGGATGGAATCCTTGTCCTCCTCGCTCCCCACTCCAGAGTGGGAGATGTGCCACCCTCAAAGTGCATTTGACAGCTAAACACTGAATGGAGACACAAGCAACTTCAACAAAGTTACATGATTCCAGTGGAAGACCAACAGTAGATTCAGAGTTTGGTTAAAGTCCTGCTTACAGCTGACTGACATTACAATCATTTAATGCTGTTGGTGTCACAGAGTCTGTTTGATTCGCATGGAACTGGCACCAACCTGAGGTCCACGGTCAGTGATCTCTCCCCTTTGGAATGAGCGGTCTCTAAATTCTAGCACAAAGACCTTGTTGGACTATTTTTTCCTCTGGAGTCAGGGGTCTGGAGACCCACTAAACTTAGCAGGAGGGAGGGAACCCCCACTCTGATTAGCCTGCAGTATTCATCTCTGTTTCGGTCCGTTTCATTTCCCCTCTTCTCATTCCCCAGGAGCTAGGACCCCCATGCTCATGCTTTGGATTTAAAAGTAATCACTCATGAGACCATGCTGTAAGCACACTGGGCATGTGCCACACAATCTATTTCAACTCTCAATGTTCCAGTTGTCCGGCCATGCCATGGGCTTTGAAATCACAACATTCCAGCAGCCAGGAGCATTGCAAGAAAGCAGTGAGAAATGACAGATATAGTCCAAAGCATTCTTGACTGGATCAACAGTTGTGATTAGAGGTGCCAAAGTCCTTCTCTGGCCAATGGATAGGCACAATGGGAAAAGAATCTTCTTTATTAACCAGTTTGGGTAGCATCCCTTTGCTAGAGTGCAGTGGTTTTCTACCCTTGGGATCCACAAACTGTGGCACCTGAATTTGAACATTTTTAGGGTTCTGCAAATGCAAAAACAGTTAACACTACTTCTCTATTACATGCAGTCTCTCTGCCCCAAGCCCTAGATTTCCAAGGAGATTTTGCTCAAGTTCTCTGTTTATTTTTAAACCACTCCTCAGGGTGGTCTCTCTGTATAAAGCCTTCCAAAATTCATCTCTGGAGGGCCAGGGCTTGTGCATATTTGCTGGCTTTATAATAAAAATGTCTAGCAGTTGTATAAAGATAAAGTTGATGCTCCAGAGCCCATGGTGCTATACTGCCTCCTGCCAGACACTCAGTGGGGCTTCTTTCAGGGCAGGAAAATACAGACCAGAGGTGGTGTAAATACCTGGCCTAGCTAGTGCAAGAAAGAGAGAACTTTAGAACCACGGAATGATCCAGGTTTTGTTTGCTAATCTTCTCATTTGTGCCTCATCTGGCTATTTTCTCCTTCTTAAGCTCAAGATCTGGAGAAACACAGGTCCAAAATAATCACATACACTTTTCTGCCTACAGCTGAGCTCCACCACTTTCCCATCCTGAGCATATCCACTTTACAGGTTGGGAAACAGGCAAAATAAGTTGCTGAAGACTGACTGCAACGTTGTATAGCCGTGTGGGTCCCAGGATATTACGGAGACATGGTGGGCAAGGCAATCTCTTTTACTTGAAGAGCTTCTGCTAGTAAAAGTGACACAGTTTTGAGCTACACAGACCTTCAGAAGAGTTCTGGGTAGGCTTAAAAGCTTCTCTCTCTCTCAACTACAGAAACTGGTCCAGTAAAACGTATCACCTCACCCACCTTGTCTCTCCTGTGGCTGCTATATAGGCAGTGCCAGGAATAGAACTCAGATGTCCTGGTTATTACAGACCCATACATGGGGGAAGGGGGGTTGCGAAAGCGCCTCCCAGATAAGCATGCTCTGGCTGGCTAGGGAAGGCAGGAGCAGCGCGCTGCCCGAGCCACCCTCTCCAATGCTCTGACCAGCCGGAGGAAGGCTGGGGCTGATTTCCCCACTTATTTAGGGGACCGTGTGTGGGGGTGCATTCACGCCCTTGTGGTCCATGTTTACAAAAAAAGCCCCACCCCAGAAATTCCTGTGTAAGGGCTTGTATTACATGACAGTTCCCCCCCACCCCGGCTTTCCTGCACACGAAACCCATGCATGTTTTAGTGTGAACTGATGTTTACTTGATCAGTTTACCTGTTCAAACAGCAGACTTTACAGGAAACAGGTTAACAGACGGAGCTTCTGTTAACCTCCACACACATTTCCCATTTCATTCCCCAGTCACTGCACCTCAGGGGGTCAGCAAGCCTCCCACTGATCCTGGTGGGTTTTCCATTGGGGAGGGCCCGGAATCAAGAGCTAATCATTTAGCTATAGCATTGGAGTGCAAACAGCTGCTGTCTGGCCTCCTGTGAAAACCAACACCCACCCATCGCCCCACAGCCTGCGTGCTCAGCCAACCTAAGCCTGTCACACTGTCCTCACTCCACAACCCAGAAAATGCAGCTCAGTGAAATCTCATTTCCCTCAGTGGAAACAGCTTAGCACTGGCAGGCAAACAAGTCTAACCAACTGAAAGCAAACAGAATCGTAGCACAGTTAACCAGGCTCTAAAAACAAGCCTTCAAAACACACTTGAAATGTGCCTTTAACGGGTTGTTGCTCACAGAGCTATTAGGCCTGATTCTCCTCTTATTTACATAGGTATAAAATCAAGAGTAATTTCTCTGAAGTCAGTGGAGTTTCACTAAGGGTATGTGAAAGGGGAATCAGGGCTCATCTGCATTCATCACATCAGAAATCTTTATTCTTAAAGTCTTTTGCTTAACAGAAAACCAAACCAGTTTTTCCTCATCAAATAGGTGCCGTTCAGTTCAGAATGAATAAGGGACGTTAAATATTGAGTGACAGGAGAAATAGCTTCTGTCCACCTTCCTGCCAACAGGTATTTTGTAGGTTGTGAAGGAAAGTGCTGGAAGTTTTCTGTGCTCAAGGGCTCTCTTTCTCTTCAGATTGCAGACAAAATTCAGGAAAGAGACTGAAAATTCTAAGCATGATTTTTTTCTATGAACTGCAAAATATTTTAGAGTGTAACGTGACCTACTTACATAAAATAGCCATGTGGTTTTTTGGTTTTTGGTTTTTTTTTAAAAAAAGACATTTGTCTTGTATATTTCCTCCTCCAATATTTCCAAGTTGCCAAGAGGCTGGGTTTCCAGGGTGATTTCTTACTGGCCATCCTTTTGTAAAAAAAGTCTTAATTCAAATTAACCTCTCCCACCCACTGCTTCTTTGCTCTCAGACACTTTAACTGTAGCTGCAGGGAACTGTCAGCTCCCCAGAGGTTCCTGTCCTTTACTTATTGAAAGAAAAGAGGGGAAATGGTCTTATGTT
The DNA here is from genome assembly GCF_052426305.1 of Pelodiscus sinensis. Taxonomy (NCBI): domain Eukaryota; kingdom Metazoa; phylum Chordata; order Testudines; family Trionychidae; genus Pelodiscus; species Pelodiscus sinensis. Next base: position 20,944,200 of record NC_143071.1, read on the forward strand.
TAGGTCATTAAACAAGTATTTAGGTAGACCAGAAGTCTATTCCTGGCTCTGCCACTGACTTCCTCCATGATCTTGGGTAAATCACTTAATCTAATAGTGTCTCAGTTTTCCAGGTGTGAAATGGGCACAATAATACTTTTCCCATCTCACAGAAGATATCAGTCTGTATTCATTAATAACTGTGAAGTGCTCTGATACTACTGCGATAAAGGCTATGGAAGTGCTTACATAAAAAATGCTTTAAAGGAATAAAAAGGTAGCTGACTAACAATCCTAGACCCATGTGGTTATATTAGATGCATACAAGTGACTTAACATCCTTACTAGCCAGACTGAGTCATCTCGTCCAGCCCATTAAAATGCTTGAATTATTTAGAACATTCCTTTAAAAGGGAATGAATAGCAGTCTGCATGTCTACAGCACCATTTATCCAGGGACAGGAACAACTTCAAGTTAGTTAAGTCTCATAACTCCTCCTGCTTCCTCATCCCAGCAGTGGATAAGGAATCACTTAACCTAAATGCATCCACTTCCGGGGCGGAACTCAGTAGCACTTTAAGAGCATACAATGTAGGATAGGAATTGAAAATCACAGCACCTCTTTCAAACTGCTAGAGGAATTCAGGCAGGCAGAATGGATTACTCGTCTCACTTCCTTTTTCCATTTTTACCTCTGAACAAGGAAGGGAGAAGGAAAAAATGAAGAAAGGAAGGAGGGGAAAAACAGGAGAGAGAAAAGTATTTGTGTTGTTTTTTCTTTGTTTTGTTGTTGTAGAAAAAAAAGTCAGAAATGTCCTCTCGACCCCCCCAAAAATGCAAAAGAAAATTTCAAAACCAACAGTTTTCATTCTCAAAAAAACCTACTGACTATTTCCCATCTCAAAAGAAATGAAAATAACAATGATGATTAGGGATGACAACATCAGTGACACTGAAGAAACCAAGCCAAGAGGCCACCATGTAAACACTTCAGCAACCAGCAGTTCAGGATGGAAAAGGCAGAGGTGGGAGAAGGGCAGCAGAGTATGCTTCCGATTGGTTGCCATGGCTGGGATTTGCAACTGAGCCAGAGGAATTTAGCGTGGAAAATCATGGCCTAAGCTCTGTTAATATTGGCCCAAGGCTCTTGAAGGCAGAAAGGGGGAGAATTCAGAAAAAGAATATTTCCAGCTTGGAAAAGGCTGGAGTCTCGATTCTTTACTGTAATGCTGGCTGGGGGCAGAGCATTGCAAAGGCCTCATTTAGCAAAACAAGCCAGCGCCACTTCATGCTGCCAGGCAGGCACTCTGGAGAAGATGCTGTGCAGAGTCTTGCACTGCAGAGGCTGGGTCAGTGCAGTGAACCCAGAGCAGAAGGTACTTTTTCTGGGGGTGAGACAAGAATGAAGAACCTTGAGCCACTCAACACTGACTGCACCAGCCAGTGACAGTGGGTTGCCAATGGCCATTAGAGGGGCTCCTGCTTCAGCCTCACTCGGAGTGTGAGTTTGCAATATCCCCGATTCTCGGATAGTGCAGGTTCCAATCCCAGCTGGACCGCCTCATGAGCAGGTTGGTAGGGCTCCTGTACAGTTTGAAAGGCAAACTGGTTGAAAGAGCAACTGCAGTTTGCTGCGGTATCCCAGGTCCAAACTTTCCTATCACTTGTGTGATCTTCTGAGTGCCCTATCGCACCCCAGAGGTGGCTGATTTCAGCCACATTGAAGGCTGGCAGGAAGCAAAGAGAAATTGGCAGGATAAAAGGCAGTACAGTTGAGTGGCATGTGCCCCAGACTGGGAGTCAGAGCGCCTAGGTTCTAGTCACAGCTCCGCCACTCACTGGCAGTGTTCCCTAGGAAAATTCAGCCAGCTCGCAGCACCAGGCTCTGTCCCCACCCCGCATTCCCCTCTTGAGGAAATGGTGATAGTTTGCAAGGATTAGCCGTTGCCTCTTAGCACTAATCCTAAGCCTCCTGTGACAGGGGGCTGCAAAGGCTAGCAAGGACACGGGACAGGAAAGATTCCCACCAGCCTGGCCCCTTACCAAGGAGGCTTTTCTGGAAGCCACCACACTGACTATGGCACAGCTGTGGGACTGGCCCCCTAGTCAAGACACACACTCGCCTGGCACCATTTGTTTTCAAGGGGGAGGAGGGAGTAATGAACAAGGTTCTTGTGTTGTCCCAATTAGTCAATTAATCATTTTCTAATCAAGTAATTGACTAATCACTTAAACACAGCTCTAGCTAAACCCTCTGGAGATCTCCCAGTGCCTTCAAGGAGCTTTTTGGCAGGCTTTGTTCTTGTGTTATGCTGAAGGCAGAAGGCATGGCGCATCTGTCAGGATACGGAGAAGGCTGCTGGGGTGAAAGCAACCTGCCAGGAAGGCCTGATGCGTGTGGGGTGGGCGGAGGAGGAGGAGGGTGGCAAGAGGAAACCACAAGAGCAGTGGGCAGCTGTGTCCATACAGTGCTGGCCTGTCCCCAGTCCTCCATCCCCTCTGCACCAAACCCAGCAGCAGCTTGGCTCATCCTAGTCCCCTTCCCCTCCCCAGCTGTCCCCAGGGCCTGCCAGGCTGCTGCTGCTGCAATGACAAATGCCAGTGATGCTATCTGCTGCCTTTGTGCTCTGCTGACTCTAGCCCAATCAAAGGAATTAACAGCTCAATAATCAGGAGAAAGAGGAAGCCATCAGCTGCTGAGGGGAACTAATCCCCAGCCTTCTCCCCTCCCCCAGAGGGCTGCAGCTGAGCAGCTCCCAGGCCTGGCTGACCAGGGGCTGTATTTATAGCAAGTGACAGCCTTTCCCTGGTCCCCACGAGCAGAGCATTGTCCTAGAACAGACCCTCCCACCCCAGATTCTGAGCTGGCACACAATGAGCAGGGTGAGGAATGCCTAGCCTATTGCATTCCTGTAGCCCTCCCTTCTCTTTCCACTCTCCCTGCCAGCTGGGACTTCTGGGAATTTAAAGGGACAGAGACAGCAGTCTCCTTCTTGCTGGGCCAGAGCTCTAAGGAGAGAAAATTCTGCTTTGGACCCCTCACCTGGCAATGCTGGAATTTGTTTCATGATATCCCAGGTCTGTGTTTTCTATTACATCCTCTGTCCTCCCTCCAACCACACTGTCTAGCCCGCACCTCTCCTGGATTCTGCCACTGGAACACTATCCTGGCTGAAGTCACAAGAACAAGGATCTGTTACTCCGCCAAACCCCCTACCAGCACTACCACAGTTGGAGAGTACTGTGCACACTTAAAGCCAGATGCCCCTGGTGCTCCTGCAGCACGGAGTGTGTTTGCACACACTTTTGGTCTGGAAGCAGTAGGGCTGTTGGAACAATGTGTATAGTGGAGCTGCAGAGAGCCATGGAAACAACCTAGAAGATGGTGTGGCAGCACCCCCAGAACCACTAGTCCAGCCCCTACGAGTGGAAGGAAACACACCCCACGAACTGAAAGGTGATCTGTATGGGGACAGGGGTTGTCACCTGTCACTATTGGGTGTGTGGGTGTCAGATGGATTATTTTTTATGGAATATGAAAAAAAAAAAAAAAGGCCCCACAATGTGTGTTGGGCGATTCTGATACAGTTTTTCCTCCTTCTGTTTTATGGCCCAGGACACTCTGGCCTTGTATTGCCTTTTCCCTAGGGCTCTAGAAGAGGGAAATTTCACTCTCAGACCCAGCCTGGCCTTTGGACACATGGCCACTATCTACAACCTCTTCTTCCCCACCAGCTGTTGCGTTGCCAGAACTTACCATCATCTAGATCTGGTTCCTTCACCACCAGTTTCTCTTTTTCCCAGTCTTGATCTTCCTCCTGGAGGGGATGAAGAGCAGGTCAGTTTAAAGGGGAGAACCATGTGCAGAACAAATTGAGCTCCCAGAGGCAGTATGATGTAGTGGGTAAGGCAATCAAGTGGGACTTAGCAGACTTAGGTTTGATTTCTGGCTCTGCCATTCGGCTGCTGGGTGAGCTTGGACAAATCACTTTCCTTCTGTGGTTCTGTTTCTCTCTCTGTAAAAGAAGGGGAATGATAGCTCTCCATGCCGGTGAGTATGGGTGAAAAGAGCTACTTGATTAATGAAGTTGTATATGCCATGCATAAAAACAACAGTAAAAGAACATCTGCTTGTGCATTCTTAATTTGCCTCCCCCCGTACACATCATTAAAGACAGTGACATAACGTATGTTGTCACATGCTATATCTTCCGCAGAAGCCCTGCCTCATTCTAGGAATGTTAAAGGTTGCCTGGTTAACTGGTTACCCTGTAAGCATTAGGCTTACTGGAATGCTTCTCGGAACTAGCTAACCAGACTGCCATGCTGCAGCGGCCCCAGCTCTGGCCCACAGAGAACCTAGACATGGTTCCCCGCTGAGCCACAGCAGCCCTGGCTCCCACACATGGCCCACACCGGCCCTAGGCCTGGCTCCCAGCCACCCTCTGGCCCATCTCATCTCCTGCTGCCCAGATCTCAGCAGTAAGGCTCCCCTGCTCTGGCTGCCCCAACAACGGTTAATTGCTTAAACAATATTATTTTAATAATTTAATCAGTTAACTGTTCTGATCAATATTTACATCCTTACCTCATTCATTGCCCAGGGTGACCAGTGCCCACTTCATTCCATATTTTGTTTTCTCCTCTCTATTTCATGTGTGGCCGTAGTGCTTATTAACAGCACCCAATTCAAACCCCGCACTAAAGAGAGATTAATTTCCTCCTGAGCTTTTCTGTGGCTCTACAGTATCGGGGTGCTTCACAAACCTTAATTTATCATCATGGAACTCCACAAGAGGAGGATCATCCCTATTTTCCTGGTGGGTGGGGAACTGACACAGAGAGAGATTCAAGTAAAAAGTCTCCATTACTTTTGGGGGCCCAACCTGAGACAAGTGGGACCTGTTTTCTCGGAGCACGTACTCTGCATATTCAAGGGCCAATCCTGTGGACTTTATCTGCAGCTGAAAGAACCCAGCACTCGCACAAACCAGACCCTGACTTCTTGTCTGTTCTTCCCCATGCCCACAACCTCTTTCTTTCCACTCCACTGGTTCCCAGCCTCAGTCTCCTTGTCTAACCTCAACATCCTCGCCCATTTCCCTTCTTGGCATCCAGTCCCAGTTCTTCCCAGTCTCTTTGCCCTGCTAGTGCCTGTCTCCACCCAACTGCAGTGACAGTGCCCCTCTCCCTCCTCCCCCATTAGCTTCCAGTCCCAGCCTCTCCACTGAGGCTCTGTGTCCCAGTCTACTCCCCCATTTCTCCCAGGTCTGACTCTTATTTGCTCAGCCTTTGTCTCAAACAGCTTCTCCCTCTACCATGGTTGGGTGTCAGTGGTGTGCAAGGGTCATGCAGAGCATCCTTTAATTTCCTGTGCCTGGGCTAGACCCAGCCTGGCCTGGAGCAGCCAGGAATTGCAACTGCAGGGTAAGTCCTGCCCAGTGCAGGGCTGGTGGATGCTCAGTGTAGATGGACTTTTCAGGATATTGAGCTATGATGCACTAGCAAGTCTCTACTGTGCATTAACAAGTTGTGAGTTATCAAAGACTTCTTATTTGGCCAAACTTGGGTAGATTTTCACAGATACCTAGAAAAGCACAACCCTGATGCAAAGGCTACCTCCCTGCTCCAACACACCGGGGTGGCTAGAGCATCTTAAAACACAATCCCCTGACTAACACCAGCAAAGCAACACATTTCTTTCCTATCCTTGATCTTGGAAACAGCTGAACTATTTTAGCTAAAGTTTTTCTAAAAAAAATTCAACCTCAGACACCCAGCTTGGAAAACTTCATCCCAAACTATTAACTCTGGCAAAGACATAAGCAGCAGAACCCAGGGTCTTGTAAAGGGAAGAGGTCAGGCAACACTAAACATCTGCAGGGGTAGATTCATCCTTGTCCCATCTTTGTCCCTCTCTGTTCCCAAGGCCGGCTCAGGGCTCACAACTAAACCATTAAATGAAGAATGTACAAATAGCAACACGTCTGATGGGTTGAATTGCAGGGGAGCCCCTTAGGGGTGTCCCTTGGTGTGCTGATCAAGCCACTGATGCCTGCCTTCTTGTCCTCAGCGACTCCCCAACACCCTGTCCTGCTGGGCCAGAAGCTCTGGTCTCCCCAGCCAAGGCAGAGTTGGGGTTACCACCCCCCCAAAGGAGCAACACACACAATGAACCAGCTCAGCTCTGGGAGAGGTCAGCTATAAGGCCATTGACAGCACCCAAGAATCCAACCCCCCAAAAAGAACCAAACCCTCAACTAAATCCATCTTACTCTGTATAAAGTTTTATATAGAGACAACTCTTAAGTTCACCCCCTTTATCAATGGAAGAGATATGCACACCTGCGGCTTCTCCTTCCCCCAGGTTTATACTGGGCTTGATAATAAATTTAAAAAAAGTTACTTCCCTTCATAACCATTGTTCTTCGAGATGTGTTGCTCATGTCCATGCCACGTCAGTGTGCGAGCAGCATGCACATGTCGTCGGAAGTTTTCCCCTTAGTAGAACCCGCTGGGCCAGCAGGGGAGCCCCTGCAGTGGCACCACTACATTGGCTAATATGTATCCTTGCTGGCCCTTCACTCCCTCGGTTCCTTCTTTGCAATAGTCTGGTAAGAAGGGGAAGCAGATGAGATTTGGACTGGACATGAGCAACACCTCTCGAAGAACAGATACCATGGTAAGTAACCATTGTTTTCTTTTTTGAGTGATTGCTCATGTCCATTCCACGTAGGTGACTCCAAAGCAGAAACCCTGGGAAGCGGGGTCAGAATTCTAACCGTCAACTAAGCGAAGGACAGCCCTGCCCAAGACTGCATCCTCCCTAGCCTGATGGGCCTGATTGGTAAAAGTGTGAACTGAAGACCACGTGGCAGCCCTGCAGATGTCTAAGATAGAGACCTGAGCCACGAAGGCTGTAGAGGAGGCCTGGGCCCTAGTGGAGTGGGCTGTGAGGGGAGGAGCTGGGCACCTTGGCCAGCCCATGGCACTCCTTGATACAGTACATAATCCACGAGGAGATCCTCTGCACAGAGACCAGCTGCCCCTTCAGCCTCTGCAATTGCTACAAAGAGCTGTAGGGACTTACAGAAGGGCTTTATTCTTTCCAAATAAAAGGCTAGAACTCTCCTAACATCTAAAATGTGTAATGCCTGTTCCTTACCCAAAGCATTAAGCTTGGGGTAAAAAACCGGGAGAAAAATATCTTGAGACACATGAAAGTGAGACACCGCTTTTGGAAGGAAAGCCAGATAGCGGCGTAATCTGACCTTATCCTTGACGAAAACTGTATACAGGGGGTCCAAGGTGAGGGCTCTCATTTCAGACACGAGCCTGGCTGACAGGATAGCCACCAAGAAAGACACCTTCCAAGAAAGGTACAGCAGCAAGCACACTGCCAGGGGCTCGAAGGGAGGCCCCAGCCAGGACCAGGTTGAGGTCCCATTGAGGGATGGGCTGCGAAGTGAGCCCTGCCTGGGTACTTAATACTAAACAACTACTGAAAACCTAGATAAGAACAATGAATGGCAAAATGTTTAACTAACTGCTAGAACATCGCAGCACTGGCAGAACGAGCAAAGGCAGCTCTAGCCACCATCAGGAGTGGTAAGAAAGAACGGAGGGGATGAGGGGCCAGCAGGGGGTATATATTAGCTGATGTAGTGGCACCACTCCAGGGGCTCCCCTGCTGTCCGAGTGGGTACTACTAAGGGGAAAACTTCCAGTGACACGTATACACACACCTACATGGAACGGACATGAGCAATCACTCGAAGTAGTAGTGTTTTTATTAAGTATAAAAAGTAGGAGTCAAGTGATTGCAAGTGAAAGCAGATAGACCAAAGAAAGTTACTAAGCCAAAATAAACAAAACAGGCTAGCCAATCCTAATACACTCTAAGAAATGTGTTACGTGCAAATTCTTACCCTCGCAGTTGTTCTAACAATCTCTTTCTCAAGCTAAGCAGCCTCCTAGCTTGGGCCCGATCCATATCCCTGTTCAGTCTTAGATGTTTCCAGCAGGCATCTTGGGTAGTAAATCAGGGGTCTCCTAGACTCCCCCTATTGTTTGTTCTCCCCCCCCCCCCCGTATATCCCTTTTGCCCAAGGTGGGATTTCTTTGTGCTAAATTCAAATGTCTCTCACTTTGAGTAAAAAGTACCAGATCCAAAATGGGTTCCAGAAGCGGATGGCCTGGCCACATGTCTTTGTAGGGCCAACCACCATTTGGAACAAAACTAAAGACATTCACAAGCCGTTGACTAGATCTCCGAGCCATCAAGCTCCTAAAGTATCACTGACGGTTTTTACTAGAATACATGGAGTAAACATGCACACAAACAGGATATAGAGTCAGTGGATTACAACCTTTCAAATGACATGTGACATGACCTAATTTAAATAAATTTTCAAGTTGTGCACATTCACATTCATAAGCCAATTTTCATAAAGCCTGGATGACTTAACCTCTCTGTGCCATCACATCCTCTATACTCTGCAGACTGCCACATGTCATATAAAGGATGCGGGGGTCCATGACACTGTATTTTTTAAAATTTACCCTGGGGCAGGATGAAAGATCCCAGGGGCACCTCAGAGAGCCCCTGTGATTGGGATGGCATGGGGAAAAAACTGCCCCAGACAATAATCAGGATACCCTTCACTAAGGGCAGGGCAGGGAAAAGGGGGCCAGGCATGCCTCCAGAATGTCTCCCAGCCCCCCCCTCCCAACACACCCACCCCCTCTCTCATTCAGCAATGCACATCCGAAAGGCAGCAGACAGAATGTTCTTTCTCTCTCTCCCCAGCACCAGCCAGGAGATCCACAGCTTGGCAGAACCCAGACGGCATGCAGTCCTGGCTCCTGCCACCATCCCTGGCTTGTCTGGCTTCCCACATGTGATTCAAAGTGACGGCTGCCCCAGCTTGCTGGAGTGCAAAGGGCCGGGGCAGGCTTATGTGCTAGCAGGATGAGCCAGGGGAAGCTGCCAAGCTGAGTTAGGGAAGAAGGAGGGAGAGAAGTCATGCAGAAAAGGAGACAAAAAGAGCCACAGTGACCGGGAGGGCCCTGCACCATGGCATTCTACAGGTGAGCTCAGTCAGGAACATGAACATGAAGATGAGAGGCAAGATCAGAGCTCCTCCCCTTGCAGAATAGGCTACTGGGGTTTCTCAGCACAGTTTTATATGAACATCAGGAATCTGGGATATAGCCAAAGCCCAGGACTGGCCATATTATATCACCAGTGGGGAATGAGCGTTATTCACGGCCATTTGGGCTCATCTTGCACCTCCGGTTCCTGGCTCATGGACAGCTCACATGTCCTGCATCTCTCTCACTCACGTCCCACCACCGCTATTTTGGGCCACACTTCCAAAAATGGAAACTCCCGTTCATTTTCCATTCATCTCTTCCCAGGCCCAAACTGGTGGGGTGGGGCAATAGATAGGGGAGCCCACAGAGCTCTTTCTTTTGTGAACCGTGTTGGAAATAATGTAGCAGCATGCAGGGAGGCTGATCGGCTCATGCCCCAGGATCATTAGGAGTTTCACTGCAGAGGCCTCTTCTCCCTGCAGAGGCTGGTGCAGTTGTACCTGGTGGCTTCTGTCTGCGGCATGGACTACCAAACTGAACCAGAGGAGGCAGTGGTGGAAGAGGCCCACTGGGCTCATCCAGTCCACCCCCAAGCTGCTACAAGGTTGTTTTCAACGAGCTGCCAGAATATATATTTTGCTTAATAAATCTTGGAGTCCTTTTTTTTTTTTTTAAACACAACAACTTTGTTCTCTTTCCCCTCCCCCCTTTTCTTTCTTCGACAGAATTTTTTCCCAGTGTTTTTTTTGGGGAGGAGGGAGGGGAAGGGGGGGTTCAGTATTTTTGTTTCAACCATCTGGCAACCCTATAAGTGGGGAGAGAAGAGGGCCCGGCAGCCTGATTATCAGGATCTCCTCCTGACCCATGTTGCCCAGAAAGGCACCAACTATGGGAAAAACCCTGCAGTAGGCGCTGTGGGTCCCACCAAGCCTGACAGGACATCCAGGGGCCTTGGGTCCAGCCAAGTCTGAAGTCCCATAACTTTTTGTGCAGCTGAATCTCTCAGCTCTGGACCAGGGTCAGAAATATCTGCAGCAGGGAACAATGAAGGCTTCTGAATCCAGTCTAGCATCCTTAGAGCTGGCAGCAGGTCAGCTCAAGCTCCAGTTAACATGAGAGCACTACCCATCGGAGCACCTCCTCATCCCTTGCTCTCTGCACACTGGGGTGAAGCCTTATCCTGCGTGAACCGTCTCAAACCAGACCTGGGAGCTCCCACCTGTAAGCATCAGGGAACATCAGAGGAGGCTCATAGCATCATACAGTCGGAAAGGACTGCAAGGGTTTCCTATTGGCTACTGTGTCCATTTCAACCATTCTGCTCGCACTCTGGATTCCCTGCCACTCCCTACACACCTTCGCTGAGCCCCCGCCCCCACTCTTACAGCACAGAAGCAGTTACAGAATAAACAGAGACTACGACACTTATTTCTGGACTCAGGAGCACGCCAGGGCACTTTCAGTAACACATGCAATTCTACACTTGCATGCAAGGTGGGAATTCCATGTACGGGGCCTGTGAGGTCATGCTGCATGGAAGACACCAAAATGGCATCCTCCATGGCATGGTCAGGGGCCAGACAGAATTGACCTGACAGAGCAGAGCTGGCCAGGAAGACATATCCAGCAGTGGCATATGGGCATGCAGTGTGTGTGTTGCGTACATAGACAGCATCCCACTGTTTGGCATACAGCATCCCTATGAGAGTTGTTATGCCCATCTGTTTCCCCATGTAGACAGGCTCTCAGGGGGTGCAGCTTCATAGGACTCAGGAGCTACCGCCTAGGATGTGGCCTGACAATTTATTGACCACCACTCTAAAAATTACTCTGTACCTCTCACAAAATACTGTATGCAGCCTTGGACTCTTGGGAGCACTTTGGATAGACACAGACATATTAACCCACTTCCATAACTAGATCTGAGACACAGGTCAAGTACCTTGAGGTTTTACCTCATTTACCCGGGGAATGGACCTCCGCCAGTTAGCGGAACCACTGTCCCGTGTATGGTCTATAAGCAGCAACTCTATACCCCACAGTATCGCTCTCCATGCAGACAAGAACCGCCCAGCTTTAATCACTGACCACGTGGGCTTCGCCTGCTGCAGCTGACATTTGCTTGGAACAATGCACAACTCAGGTAGCACGGCTCTTGTGTCGGTGCAGTTACCATTATACACAGACAGCCTTGGCACCAGGCCCAGGCCCACCCATGACTGGGTCCATTGTGCTCCGATGGACTTTTCTGAACAGTCCTAACTGGAGGCAGTCCCATGCTCCCGCCCCTCTTGGAAATGCCTCTGTCCATTTTTGAATCTGTCAATGGGATGACTGGGACCCTTATTTGGATACCTACAGGCCTGATCATGAAAGCATACAAGAAGCTGCAGCATCTGGAGTGATGTAATGAACCCCAATAAAGCAAATCCATGTCTAACTAACCAACCAACCCTTTGTATCAGACAGGCAAACTTCATAGTTGACTTGTAATCCCACCCCCTCATCCCCACTACTCCAGTCCTGGGCTGCTCCTTAAGCACAGACTAGCCTTTCAGCTCAGAGGCAACACATGGGGGAAGAGGCAGGTGGGGTCACATGCACTCTCTACCCCCCCAGGTTTCTATCAGGCTTTGTACACCCAGCCCTGAACCCTGCTGCTTACTACTAGAAGCTTCTTATTTTCCGTCCTCCCTCCCTCCCCCAACAGTTACATGTCATCTCTATTTGAGCTGACTGGCAACCAGATAGCACCAGCCTTTCATTTGTGAATACCCACCCGAGACCTACAAAGCTTGATTCACTTGTGACCTAAGCCAGGATTTGGACTCTAGGGCTGTGTCTAGACTACATGGCTCCGTCGACGGAGCCATGTAGATTAGACAGATCGGCAAAGGGAAATGAAGCCGCGATTTAAATAATCGTGGCTTCATTTAAATTTAAATGACTGCCACGCTGAGCCGACAAACAGCTGATAAGCTGTTTGTCGGCTCAGCGCGCTAGACTGGACGCTCCAGCGCCAACCTGAAAGCCCTTTATCGACCTCCCCGTTATGCCTCATAGGATGAGGTTTACCGGGGAGGTCGATAAAGGGCTTTCATGTCGACAGGGGAGCGTCCAGACTGCCCCGATCTGCCGACAAACAGCTGATCGGCAGAGCAGGGCAGCCATTTAAATGAAGCCGCGATTATTTAAATTGCAAAATTCATTTCCCTTTGCTGAACAAACAAATCTACATGGCTCCCTCGACGGAGCCATGTAGTCTAGACGTACCCTAGTAGTGCAAGGAGCCAAATCTACCATCATGCGTTGTTCCAACAGCATATACAAGGCTCGAGGAACAGCTCCTAAGGGCCCACGAAACCAGCTGGAAACAAAAGGAAGGCAAAGGCATCTCAGCTGCTGCGAGGCGTGGCCTGTCTGGATCTCCAGCCAGGGTGATAAGAAAGATGCCAGTGAACTGAGTCTAGGCTGGCAGGCCAGAGGAGGTTTAGAGAAGAGACATATGGAGCCTCTTACTCCATTAGCACTCACAGGGCATGTGGCGCACTCACCTCCCCCGGACAGCTGCTCATTCCACAGGGTCTTAGCAGCTCCTCAGCCACCTGCCAACTTGCCCAGCCAGCTACAGAGCTCGGAGATGACCATTTGCTCAGACCCCTGCCAGCTCTGGAAGTGGAGCAGGGCAGATACATGTTTAAGTCCCGCCCAGCCCTATTTCCTTCACACCCCTGCCAACCCTACACACAACCCCGGCATTGACAGTGCTGCATCTAGCAGAGAGCTGCTGTTAACATGGGATACCAGGCCATAGTGTCCAATTTGCTTCACAATGGCCAGGACCAAGCCAAGAACTGCAGCACCCTCCCAGCTGCTGGCTAGAAAAGAGGCTCACAAAAGGTAACAGCCTTGGGAGGGGAAGAGTGAAGGGGGGATATGTCCCCATCTCCCCTCCCACCAAGGGAATTTGGTAGGAGCACTCCCTGCCTCTCTGAGAGGAGACATACCAAGAAGCTGAGTGAGAGGCAGTCCCCAGCTGGGAGAGGGGCTACCAGGGCAGAGTATCTCAAGCCACCAGAGCGACAGCTTTCACAATGTAGCTCTACAGTAGCCTCCTTTCTAATCCCACAAAATGGAAAACCTCTGCCCCACCGCTTCCCAAGGCCCTGCTCCATCCTCCCCTCTCTGTCACTTGCTCTCCCCACCCTCACTCACTTTCATGAGGCTAGGACTGGGAGTTGGAGCATGGGGGGGGGGGGTGGAGGGTTCCGGCTAGGAGCGTGGGCTCGAGGTGGGGCTGGAGAGGAGGGGTTTGAGGTGTGGGCTAGGGTGCCAGGGGTTTGAGGGCTCAAGCTGAGGGTATGAACTTTGGCGTGGGGGTCAGGAATGAAGAGACTGAGGTGCTGGCTCCAAGAGGGAGTTTGGATGCAGGAGGGGAATTCAGGCTGGGGTAAGGGGTTCTGGGTGTGAGGTCCCAGTGGTGCTTACTGTAATTCCCTGGAAGCAGCCACCAGATCCCTGTGGCACTTAGGTACATGGTGGTAGATGGCCAGGGAGGCTCCTTGCGCTGCCTCCAGACCTACAGGCATCACCTCTACAGCTCCCAACCAATGGGAGAGGAAGGGGCAGTGCCTGCAGGTGTGAGGGCAATGTGCAGAGTTTCTCTGCCCACCCCTGAACCTAGGGGCTGCAGGGACCTGGCAGTCGCTTAAGGGAGCTGCACAGAGCCAGGGAATGAGGGAGCTTGCTTTGGCTCCTGGCCGCCAACGTGCCGCCAACAAAGCTTTTAATGGCACAGCCAGCAGCCGCCAGGGTCCCTTTTTGTCTGGGTGCTTTGCTCAAAAACCGCATCCCCATGCAGCTCCACATCAGAGGGGAAGGTCCATGACAGATGGGACTCAGTGGCAGAGGCCAGAGGCCATCCCTGCTGCCTGGGGGGCTGTAGGGAGCACATGAAAGCCTTCTTGTCATGGGAACAGAGCCAGGGAATAGGATGGGGGTTAGTGAGGGACCAGTGGGAAAACGGGAGTAGCTGGTGGGTCTAGTACTCTTCCTTGCTGCCCCAAAGTGCTTCCAATCTAAATGGAGACCACAGGGTGGGAGAAAGGCAGGGTTATGACCCTCACAATACAGGGGGAACTGAGGCACTGCCCAAGGCCACACAAGGAATTGGTGGTGTTACAAGATCACTCCCTAAGGGGGCAGCAGGCAGTGCACTAGAATACATGGCACAGCTCCTGGGTGTTTGTAGGACTGTTGAAACTGGTTGTTACGCCCCAACGGCGACTTCAGCTTCCTTTGTTATGAGCTGCCTATTAAAAGAGCTCAGTGCCAAGAGTGGCACAAAAGGTTCACTCGGGACCCACATTCACTCCCTAAAACGTGAACTTTCAGCCTGGGCAGCTGCACGGTCTGGAGCTGGGTTTGGTTTTTAACCCCAGCCCAGCCCTGAGTGATGGAGGCTCCAAGAGCTGCTGAAGCAGAGCCAACCGCAGCAGCTCCAGCAGGCAGCCAGCCCTGAGCTCTGCCCAGTTGGAAAGCAGCCAGGGTGAGGCTCCAGGAGATGTCTTAAAGCCATCAGGGCAAGTTGCTCCTCCCAGCAAGGAGAATCTACTGTGAACCAGAAGGGGACCTGCCAGCAGTGGGGACTGAGCCCAGGGCAGCAGAACCCAAAGCACGCTGGTTAGGTGAGCCCTTAAAGCCTGTGCTCCCCTGGGCTCTCCTCTCCCCACAATTTGCTAGCTACATCTGCAAGTGCAGGCTCCCTGGGAGGATGCCACCCCATAGGAAAAAGAGCAGTGAAAAGCCCTACTTGCACTAGCAGGTAGGACACAGATAATTATCTGGGAGCATCTGGAAGACAGTTCCACAGGCAGTTTGGGCCAGCTGCTGTAATAAAGATCACATTACTTCAGGCTTAGTGACAGGCCTCATTAAGCAGCACCTGCCCAGCCCTAGAGTCTCAGATCAGGCACCCTGGCCAGTGTAGCCCTCCATCACCTCTGCCTGCTCCTGTTTCCCCCTGCCATACCTGGACCATTCTACTGCACCTCTCCTGCTGGTGCTTCCACACAATTACAGTGCTGCAATTAAAGGTCTGCTTTCAGAATCTCTGGTACTTTGCAGACTGTCAGGTGTCACAGCACATGGGGAAGGGGTCAGAGTTATAACACACAATGTGATGGCACAGAGAGGCAATCATCCACCTTAGGTAAGGGAGAGTCAGCCCTCCAGTTGGGAACAGAACCCAGCATTCTGACTCCCAGTGTGACCTCAAAACAAGGCAATTTTCTAACACACCCCTCCAAAAACGGGATATCTTGCTTAAAAAAGCATTCTCACTAACCCCAACTGTGAAAAATGCCATGAATCAGGGGCCACAAGTTTGACTTAAAAAAAAAAAGATGTAATAATAAAAAGAAATATTATTTGTCTTTAGTGTTCAAACCGTTAGGATGAGCTTAGGTCACCCTAGCTAGTAAACTTCCTTTCCTGAAGTATTTTAAACAGCAGCTGAGCTTCTCATGTATTCACATGACTCTAGCAGCTGGGGCTTTAAGAGAAACACCAATTATGAGATTTGAAATCAAATTCTAAGAATGCTGAAATGCTGAAAGTTTGACCTTTAATTGACTGAAATAAAGGCAAGGTGGTTCAGCAGAACATGCATGCCCAGAGCAGGTAGCTAGGATGCCCCGCATTCTAATACTGGCTCTGCTGCTCTGGGGTCTTAAAAGTCTGCTAGGGATTTTGCTACTGATCTTATGTAGTAGGCACACAGTATACATGACAGGTGGCAATGTAAAACCTTAAGACAGACAAGTCACATCACCTTCTGCCTCAATTTCCTCACTTGTAAAATCAGGATAACATCAGTGTTCCACCTACCTACCTACCCCTTGTGGTGAAGCTGCCTCACACAACCGCTAATGATTAACCCACTTAAAGTCCTACCCCTGGACTGAGAAGTGAGAGGGGGGAAATGGAAAGGGTCAGAAGAAGAGATTGTTCTGAGGGAGGCCCAGCTTGCTCTCCGCTGTAAAACTCACCCACACCCCCGCCAACTGGCAAAGTCAGATCACAATCTGTTTTTAAACTCACTGCTGGACAATGCGAGCCATTACCTCACCTATTCCCATTTCCTCTGGGCAGCCCAAGCCCTCTCAAGTTCAAGTCTCCCCTTGCTTCAGCTAAGGGGGGCCACAGAAATCTGGCCAAGTGGGCTTGTACGTCTAGCAACTCTTTATTGCTGGAAGACAAAGCTGCAGTGGCCTGAGGGTGGCTTGTACAGATTAATGCATTTCTAACTGGGAGAGAGGAAGGAGAAGCCAGTAGCCAGCCTGCAGTGTGGGGTGTGTGCACAGGAAAAGCGTGCCTTGGAATAACCTCCCAACACAGACATGAGTAACACACTGCCATTTATGGCTGCGCTTTCTCATCCAAGCCTGATGCAAGACCTTGCAAGAGAGAGAAAGGGGCAGACAGAGAGGAGAGAGAGGGAAAATAGTCAGAAGAAAAGGGTGAAAAAGAAGGGGCTTCTTCTCTGTGGAGTTTGGTTGAGCAGACAGGCAGCGCACAGGCTGTCTCCTGTGACCCCCGTCATGCTACTCAGCCTCATTTGTGCATCTAGGAAAGCAGCTGATACAACACAAAACCGCCTTGCTCCCCCATGAAATAATCCTGGCCAACGAGGGTTTGAGGGGCCAACAAAGGACATGCTTTTGCATGGAGGAAGCCCCCTCCAGGCCCAGCAATCCAGCTCAGGGCTGGCTACAATTCAGTACATGAAGGCAACCCCACTCCATCACTAGCACAATGCTGCAGGGAATTCCTGTTGTCCAGTACACCAAGAAACAGCTGCAGAAGCAAATGGGTAGCTGCCTTGGGCAGGGAACCCCACTCAAGCTATGGACCAATATTCTTCCATTCCAGCCCACAGGAGGCATCACATTCTGTCTTGCCCAGTCTAATTGTGCACACTAGGCAAAAACATGCAAGTGTCCATCAGCTGGATGAAAAGGCTGGGAAGGCTGGTGGAGAGGTCCTGACCTAGGAGATGCTAAGGGGCCAGGTTAAAGCACAGAACTAGAAGGGGCAGGCCCTTGCAGGCTAGACCTGCTTCACGTCCTGCCTTGTGAGTGTCCCTGCCCCAGATCTCACCTGGAGAGAACCTCCGTGAGTTCAGCCAAGTCATCCCACGCTGGGCAGACAGGCCTAGTTGTGAGCTAGGGGCAGGGTTGCCAGGTGTCCGGTATTTTCACCTCCTGTCTGGTTAAAAAATCAGAAAATACCAGACTCCTAAAATGTATTTTCTGATTTTTTCCCAGCCAGGAGGCAAAAATCCCGGGTACTTGCCTAGTTCCGCAGGGGAGCCGTTCAGCCCAGGGCAGGGAGACAAGATGGCAGCCTGTTAGGGCCAAAAAGCCTCAAAAGTGTTTCTTAAAGGGGCCGCACTAGTTTTTTAAAATTTTTGCTTAACAACTCTCGGGGTCCTTTCTCCCCCCCCCCCAACAACTTTGGTCTCCCCCCTTTCTTCCCCCCCCCCATAGAATTTTTTCCAGGTTATTTTTTTGGCTGGGGGGCGGGCACGCATGTCCAGTATTTTTGGTTAAATCATCTGCGAACCCTAGCTAGGGAAGCACTAAGGGACTTAGCATGCAATTGAGCTCCTAGTCTGCCAGCACACCCCCACCCATGCTGGGGAACACTCCTCTCTCTCTCTCACACCCACACACACAGCCCTGAAAGCTGGAGATCAGCTGCTGGCAGGGGAGAAGGTGATTCAGCACACTGCCGTTCCTCCCCCCAGCTGGAGCAACATTGCCACAAGCACCAGAAAGCTCTCTCCGTGCTACCGTCATTTTGAAGCTCTGCCTCTGCAGCTCCCATTAGCTGGGAGTTGCTGGGGGCGGTGCCTGTAGACAAGTACAGGCCAACCTATTCCCCCCATACCAAATGGGAACTGTCCCAGGTAACGGCCCCACACCTCAACCCTCTGCCCTAGCTCGGAGCTCCCTTCCACACCCTAAGTTTCTCCTCAACCCTGCACCCCAACCCTGAGCCCCCTCTTGCACTCTAACACCCACCCCAACATCCTGCCCTGAGCCCACTCCTTCATTCCAAACCCCTTGGCCCCAGCCTAGCGCCCCCTCCTATACCCCAAATGCCTCATCCCCACCCTGAAGCCCGTACCTCCATTTGGACCCACCCTCCAGCCTCAATCTCCAGGCCCCTCTTGCACACTGTACCTGAACCCCCCATTTTTGGCTTTAGCCCAGAGCCTAAGGGAGCCCACAAAATCTAACAGTCCTGAGCCCTCAGAAGTGTTAACCAGTCCTGACCACCAGGACACTCACAGGTCCCGTGCTGGGTGGACACACTGAGAAGAAGGGGAAGACATGGGGGGGGGGGGGGGGAGGAAGGTGCTCCAGGGTAAGTTCATCATGCGCCCCGGAGGGACTGAACCAAGCATTTGTCTTGTTCTCATGGACGATAGCAGGAGGACTCCACAGTTCTATGCAACGAAGCGCATTGCTGGCTGCAGAGCAGCTCTCGGAATGGAAATCCCAAACATAGCCAGAGAGCAGGCTAATTTGAGTGTCTGAGGGGAGCAGAGCCTCGCAGGCCAGGGTTTGAGTGACCGTATTGGACAAGGTAGCCTTCTTCTGTCTGGCATTTTCCTGACCCGCCCTCACCCTCCATGCAAAAGCTATTCATAACTGCGGTGGCATGAGAGGGAGCAGAGGGCCACCAGGGAGCCCAGGGCACAGCTAGCCAGCTTTCCTGCTGCCCTGGCCAGGCCATTCTTTTGAGCCAAGACAGCACTTCGCTGTGGCTAGACCCTGAGGTAACAGAGGGCAGAGAGCAAAGCCTCAGAGGCGCGGAACCCCCCCCCCCGCGGCTGCGGCTTCAGTCCGGGAGCCTGTGGTCTGCTGGGGACCGTCCCCAGCAGACCACAGGCACCCAGATTGAAGCGGCAGCAGCGGCGGTTCCCCGCGCCTCTGAGGCTTTGCTCTGGCAAAGCCTCAGAAGCGCGGGAACCCGCCCGGTGCCCCTGGTCTGCTGGAGACGGTCTCCAGCAGACCAGGGGCACCGGAGCAGCTTACGAACGGGGCTTTCTCGCCCCGACTTCCGGGGTGAGAAAGCCCCGTTCGTAAGTGCGGATCCGACTAACGTCAGATCGGGGACTGCCTGTATCTCTTGGCCTGGGAGAGCACAATAGGCCTTTGAAGTTACCTTCTGTCTCTCAAACATGGCAATTGGCACAAGGTAAAACAGTTCACCTACAGTTTACCACAACCTTCAAAGAGACATAGGAACCATGATACTACTTCAATCAAGTTTCATCATAAATGCTAATATTCCCTTCTGATCTTGAATCAAAGCTGTAGTAACAGACAAGGACTATTGGTTCACATCATCCCCAGCAGACCACAGGCTCCCGGACTGAAGCCGCAGCCGCGGCGGGGTGCCTCGCCTCTGAGGCTTTGCCAGAGCAAAGCCTCAGAGGCGCGGCACCCCGCTGCCGCTGCGGCTCTGCTCCCCGTGTCCCTGGTCTGCTGGGGGGGGGGGGGGGAGCGCAGCTAGTGTGCTCCCCCCCCCCCCCCCCAGCAGACCAGGCTTTTGTTTTGGACTCTGGGGCAGAGCAGCTGGGGCGTTGCCGATTGGTCCTGCAGCGCCCGCTCTGGGCACTACTGGACCAACCCAGCAGCACCCCAGCTGCTCTGCCCCAGGTCCTGATTCAGCCGCTGCTGGTCAGTTTCAGCAGCGGCTGAATCAGGACACCTGGGGCAGAGCAGATGGGGTGCTGCTGGGTTGCTCCAGTAGTGCTGAGGAGCGGCGCTACTGGAGCAACCCAGCAGCACCCCAGCTGCTCTGCCCCAGGCGTCCCCAAGTCAGCTTCTGCTGAAACTGACCAGCGCTGACTACAGGAAGCCCCAGGCAGAGTTGCTCTGCCCCGGGCTTCCTGGAATCAGCTGCTGATCAGTTTCAGCAGCAGCTGACTTGGGGACGCCTGGGGTTCTTAAGTTGATTCTGTATGTAAGTCAGAACTGGCGGTCAGTTTCAGCAGTGTCTGAATCTGGACGCCAGTTCCGACTTACATACAGATTCAACTTAAGAACAAACCTACAGTCCCTATCTTGTACGTAACCCGGGGACTGCCTGTATAAGATCCCTTTGGACATGATCCTTTTTTGTCTCATATCTGCTTGGATGTTCTTCGAGAAAGCTGCAAATCATAAGAAATGAGATCTCAGGATATCCTAGTGTGCCTTTAACAGACAGATTTAGGGTCTTAGATCTGTTTGAGGTTTCATACAGGGGAAACCTAAGCCACAAGAACTGAAGTCCCAGTCATTGGCTGAAATCACCCTGGATATGGATTTTTGGATTATAAACATGGACTAAATTCTAGAAGAACTTTTTGCAACTACATGATCATCATCATCTCTGTTATATAACTGAGCCTTAAGACTTGAACCCGCATCTGTGTGTCTACTGATCTTTTGTATTCACTCTCTTAAATAAATCTTACCTTAGTTAATAAAAAATTACCTATAAGTGTGTCTTTGGGATAAGATCTCAAATATTCATTGACCTGGAAGGTAATAGGTCTGATCCTTTGGGATTGATAGAACTTTATTTGGCTGGGGCATCTGGATGATGGCCGGATGCTGGGTACTTTAAAGGAACGGCATGGTTTGGACTCCGATTGACTACAAGTATCAGAGGGGTAGCCGTGTTAGTCTGAATCTGCAAAAGCGACGAGGAGTCCTGTGGCACCTTATAGACTAACTGAAGTGTAGGAGCATAAGCTTTCATGGGCAAAGACCCACTTCGTCTGACGAAGTGAGTCTTTGCCCATGAAAGCTTATGCTCCTACACTTCAGTTAGTCTATAAGGTGCCACAGGACTCCTCGATTGACTACAGTAATTCCTCATTTAACACGGTAGATACATTTCAGAAAATGATCGTGCTAAGCGAAAACGTGTTATGCGGGGTCCATTTTCCCACTGAAAATAATGGAAAAGGTGGGGGGTTGCATTTCAAGCGGTGGGGTCAAAGTCAATTTTCTGTTGGTGCTGAGTCATCAACGTCAACATTAGACGATTACTGTACAGTAAAACTCCAATTGTCCGGCATCAACTGGAACCCAGAAATGCTCCGGTCAGCCGCTCTCTCGGCCAGGCTGCTGTGAGCTGCATGTGCACTCGCGGCTCCAGCCTGCACTTGCTAGCAGCCAGCCACTAAGCACAGGCAGGTGCCTTGGGACCTGGACATAAGGTTGGAGGAGAAAGGGAACTGGGTTACAGCAGGGAGGG
This sequence comes from Pelodiscus sinensis, assembly GCF_052426305.1. Classification (NCBI taxonomy): domain Eukaryota; kingdom Metazoa; phylum Chordata; order Testudines; family Trionychidae; genus Pelodiscus; species Pelodiscus sinensis. The sequence goes on from NC_143071.1 coordinate 20,965,600, forward strand.
GAGGTGTTTGGCTCTGGGGAAGGGGATTGGGTTGGGAGTACGCCCCTGTGATAGGTCTGCCGGGACCCACACTGTGTCCGGCCAGGGGGGATGGGGTCAGTGGGGAACGGTACGGCGAGAGGTGAACCCTCCGCCGCTTTGCAGGGAGGCGGGCGAAGTCTCGCTCCCTCTCCTCCGCGGCTTGCAGGCTGGTGGCTGGGTTTCCCCAGCCAGCTTGTCGCTGGGAGCTGCGCAGGTCTTCCCCTGCCTCCCTGCAAAGCAGCGGAGAGTTCGCCGTTCGCCGCACCGTTCCCCGTTGACCCGGCCGACTGGAGCATTTCTGGGTTCCAGTTGATGCCGGACAATTGGAGTTTTACTGTACAGTAATTGTCTAATGTTGACGTTGATGACTCAGCACCAACAGAAAATTGGCTTTGACACGACCGCTTGAAACGCAACCCCCATCTTTTCCATTATTTTCAGTGGGAAAATGGACCCTGCATAACACATTTTCGCTTAGCACGATCATTTTCTGAAACGTATCTACTGTGTTAAATGAGGAATTACTGTATTGGAATAACCACCAGCTTTGAGGACTGGCCATCCCATTTCTTGCAGTGCACCTTACACAGTGACTTCAGCTGGCTCACTTGGGACCCCAGATATCACCCCCACCCGAAAGCAAATCACCCTGTGATTGGTTGGCCTCACCCAGCTCACAGGTGCCTGCAGAATGTGCCAGATGGCCACTAGAGTACAATAAAACATTCCTAGGAAGAGTCCAACTGCCTGGATAGATTGTTGTCCCTTTGGACCCCCACCCCCAACCCTCAATAGCCTCTGTTCTAAGGATGTTAAGGACTAGTTGATTCAACTAGTCGATTCCCCCCCTTGCTGCCTCTATCCATTGCTCTGGAGCAGCCCCAGCACCAGAGCAATGGGATGGAGCCAAGAAGAAAATACTCATCTAGATAAAGCCGGAGACTGGCTTTAGCTAATCTGCTTTGTAAATCACTTAAGCCACTGGCCTAGCTGACCTCTCCCCCCACCCGCTTTCCAGTGCTCAGCTGGCAACACCAGCCATAGGCCACTCTCCACAGTGCCCTGTACCCATGACACATTTCCCAGTTTTCCAGGCTCGCCCCCCCGCCTGCCAGTTACTGCCATTGAGCAGATGCAGCCCGTCAATCAAGGCCTTGTGCTCACAGCCACGGTACCTCCCGACAAGCCGAAGGGGCAGGTCCAGCCAGGGGAGGCTCACAGCTTGGCACAGAAGGCACTTCTTAAGCTTGTCCGATATTCTATCACCAAACGCTCTGTATACGCTGCTCTCCCAGGGCAAACCAGGGACCTGGGGGAACACCGCTCTAAGGAACAAGTCACAAGTCCTGTCTGCTGCCCCTGGGAGTCGCACAGCGTCCCAGGTGGGGAATTATCACCAAGGCAGCACCAAGCCCAGGCAGCTCCTTTACAGTCAGGTGTCTGGCTGTGCGAATCTTAGTTATTTATTCCCCACCCTGCCCGAGGTCTGAGCTCCCTTGTGAACTGTGACAGAAGGGCCATGTTACAGTCAGACTCCCACGTCTCTTTGGTATGTCACATGCCCCATCAGCACCAAGCCCCGGCTACATTCACCCTCGATTTGCTAAGTCGGTGTAGTCACAGGTTGGCCAGCCAGCACCAACAGGTCTCAGCCCTAGGGTTGAGAACACCAGGAAGTTGCAAGTGGCTACAGTGTACAAAACAGTAACAGCTCTAGAATCAGATTTGGGGGAAGACAGGGACATGAGGAAGACACACACAAAGGGGAGATATCATTCACAACATTCCAAACTTCTGATTTTGAACCCTAAAGGAAAAGATGGAACGTGGTTTCCATTAGCAGCCCAAACCAAGACAGGCAGAATCAGGAGCATGGGATGAAAAGGCAGATACCATTATATTCCTGCAGCAACACCAGATGAACCCAAATCCACCCACAAAGAGCACCAGTAGCTACTTAAAGCCTCTCTTGTGAGTCATAAAAAGGTGAGATCTCATCCCTGAGACACTATGGAAGGGAGAGGCATGGCAAGATCTGATACTTCTGGGAGGAATTGGTACTTCCTAGTGCGGGGGGGGGGGGGGGGGGAGCCTGCTGGGTCCATCCTGGTCTGTAGCAGGACAATCCTATTTTTAGACATACCAGAGATCAGAGGCACACAGAGCCTTTGGAAGAGTGCTTTTCAATATTTCATGCGAATCCAAAGAAAATAAAAATGGCAATGCATTGTGGGTCAGAGTGTACACACAGCAATAAAGATGCTGGCACGATGCACACCAGAGGATAAAATATGTCTTGCAAAACCACACTATGCAGTCTCTTTGATGTTGTGGTTATCTTACTGGGAGCGTCTGGCCAAGTGCACTTTGTGCCTCAGCTGGTACATTTTTATGATAATTTTGCAAAGCTGCTGCAACTTGGGTCCCAATCCTGTAGGCTGAACAGATGGGCACCACACAGAGCACAGATCAGCAGGACGGAGCTTAAACACAGCAGCTGCTGAAGTCCCCAGCACTGAAACTGCTCCCTCCTCACCCTGTCTCTCCACTCCTCCACCTTTGCCCTGATCAGATCCTGGTCTTAGCTTTCCTAGTGGCTATTCACAAGAACTTCCCCAAGCCCAGCTGATATCAGGGCACCCACACAGTAGGGCCATCAGAGCAGCTGGGTTAATATCCACTCCCAGTCATCTTGTGCCAGAAGGAGCTGTCTACTCTGCCCCTTCTTGTGCAAGAGAAACCCTCTTGTGCAATGCTGTTATTCCTGAAAATAATCGGCAGAGCAGCATTGCGCAAGACAGTTTTTCTTGCGCAAGAAGGGGCAGAGTAGACAGCTCCTTCTGGCACAAGAGCCTCTTCTGGAAAAATGGAGGCTCATTAGGTAAGCAAATGAGGCCTGGTGATATTCCACACAGCCTCATTTGCATATTTCTTGCACAAGAAGCTGCAAGTGTAGACATAGCTTTAGAGACCATCTACCTTCCCTAGATCTGGACCCACAGAAGACCTCTGTCTTGCAACTGCCTGCTATCCTGAGACTTTCCAACAGCCTCTTTGCTGCTTCATGGAAATCTCTTCAAGAGACTGTTCTGCCAGGATCGGTGTCTTGTCTCCCTGACTCATGCCCCTTCTCTATGTTGGTATTTTGTCACCAGGGCCACTCACACGGGAAAATTGCGAAGGGCGTTTTCTCCGGGCTGACCAGATTTTTGTAATGTTTCTCTCTGGCCTCGCACAATGGCCCTGAGGCTTTCCTTAGACAGACTGCGGGGGAGGAACATTCCCTAGTGGCTAAAGCATTAGATGATGCATGATATAAACTCATCTTGTGTTAGTCAAGCTGACAGCATGACTGGGGGCAGTTATCAAGAGCAGACGATCATAGGCCAATCAAAATAAAGTACTAGTCTTTGGTATGAGCCGTTTTATCAAAGGAAGGGGGAAGAAGTCAGGACTCCTGGGTTCTCTTCCCTGATTCTGCCACTTGCCTGGTGAGCTTGGACAAGTCGCGTCACCCCATCTGTGAATCTTTGTATGAGTCTTTACCCATTTCCTAGGGTGGCTGCAAAAAGGAATATGCTCATTACATGCTTTGAGATCCTTCCACAAAAGGTGCTGGGAAGTGCTGAGCTTTTTATTCACAAGGGCCAAATCCTGCAAGGTACTGAGTGCTGCACATTGCCACTGACCTCAGTAGGCGTCGAGGGTGTTCAGCACCTCACAGGATGGGCTGTTTGTTGGAATCCCCTTTAGAACAGTTTGCTCCCCCATCTCTTATATGCCCCACCTGTCAGGATCCTGCCAGCAAAGTGGACTGTGGCAACTAATACGATAAAACCACTTGGAGCAGTTCTCTGCCCAGCTGGCAAGGAACTGATCCTTTTTGTTCACTCAGTGTGGGCCTCAGCAGCTCTGGTTAGGACCTGTCCAGGGAAACTGTGCCAAAGCCTGGATGTTTTCACACCCACATCTGGAGCACCCGTAGAAGGCAACAGCAGAGAGTGTGCATGTGTGAAACAGACACTGAGCTCACTTTCAAAACAACACCCAGATAAACTCCTCTGTAATAAACTTCAAGCCATCAGGAGAGGGAGATTCTCATGTGCAAATGGGGTCTAGTAGCAAGGGCACTGGACTAGATGGCAGGGGTTCTGCTCCCAGATCTGTTTCTGAGCTAGTGGCTGAACCTCCTACCCATCTGTCTGCAAGATAGGAATACCTCTCCTGCCTTCTTCCCAAAGCACTCTCAGGGTATGTCTACACTACCACACTAGTTCGAACTAGGGTGGTTAATGTAGGCAACCGAAGTTGCAAATGAAGCCCGGGATTTAAATATCCCGGGCTTCATTTGCATCTTGCCGGGCGTTGCCATTTTTAAAGCCCCAGTAGTTCGGACTCCGTGCCCACGGCTACACGCGGCATGGAGTAGGTAGTTCGGATTAGGCTCTCTAAACACCTCCACGGGATATTTAAATCCCAGGCTTCATTTGCAACTTCGGTTGCCTACATTAACCACCCTAGTTCGAACTAGGGTGGTAGTGTAGACATACCCTGAGATCTACAGGTGGAAAACACCCTGTAGAGCCCTGATGGCTTTTAAATGTTTGTTCCTTTCTGCCAGTGCTAACCAAGATGGTGTCTGCTCTGTAAGGAGCACTTGGGTGAAGAGGAAGAGTGAGATCTTGCCTCATCTAGGGTGTGTCTACACTAGAGGGCTTAACTCGAAATAAGGTACGCAACTTGAGCTACATTGGTTGCGTAGCTTATTTCAGAATAGGGAGAGTCTACACAGCACTTATTTCGAAATGGAGCACTCTTCCTCCAACTTCCTTACTCCTCGTACAACGAGGGTTACACGAGTTGGAGTAAGAAGTCCGCTAGCTTGATAGTATTTTGACACAATTTCAAAATAACTGCCTGCTGTGTAGATGTGGACTAAGTTATTCTGGACAGCACTTGTTATTTTGAAATATTGTTGCAGTGTAGACGTACTCCTAGTCTTTGCTCGGAGGCATCTCCCCTCTTGTCTGATCGATTTCAGTTATTGGCCAGGTGCTAGATCTCCCAGGTCAAGGCTTTGCAGCATGACAAGCAGCTGGGAAGCTTGAACTGTTTCTGAACCTGCTGGTAAGGCACTTAGACACAAGCTCCTCTGGCCACCTGGCCCTGCAATGACTCACCCGTCAGCCAGGGCCAGCAAGAGCAGAGGTTGGACAGTAGGTGCTGTATATTCACCCTCTACCCTGTAGCAGAGGGGTCGCTGCATTCCATCCTACTAGTCTACATAGATTAAAACAAGTTTTATAAGCCAGGTAGTCTCGGAGGATGGGATCTCTTTATCATACTGTGCCATGGTATCAAGGCACTTTACAGACATTAGCAAAGCCCCACAGCACCCCATGAGGTATCTCCAAAGGGGGAAGCCAGCATGGAATGCCTGAGGCACTTCCACAAGTTCACACAGTAAGCAGCAGCGGCCAGCACAGAACCCAAGAGTCCTGGTGCCCAGTTCATAGTTCTAGCCTGGGGACCGCACATCATCTTAGTCCACTGAAGAGTAACAGACTTGGAAGAGTTAGAAAGTGGGTGAGGTAACCTCTCTTATCGGACCAGCTTCTTCCGGTAAAAGATATACAACCGCACCCACATTGTGTCTCTGTTATTCTGAGACAACATGGCTACCCCATCACCACATCTGACAGCAGCTGTCTGGTAGAGTTGAGGAAGAGGAGCAGAGGACGTTAGAGGCACTGCTGGCCGGCAGTGCTAAGGGAAAGATTGCATGCCATAAGCATATGTTAGGGGAAGAAAATCATTGGAGACAGCAGAATTCATGACCCAGCCACCCAGCACGAAAGAACACACCAGTGCTGCTTGCTCAGAATGCATGTTTCTCCCTTAACATTCTGGCTGATTGGTTAATGGCTGCGTTGAAATTGGACCACTCCAAGGCAAGACTGGAGAAAGAAACCGACACGAGCACTGCAGAACACCCCATCCCTACTCCGCCGTGCTGATTCATTTATAATGTTCTCAGCCTGCATACAAACCCCTGCCATTGCTATGGAACAGCCAGTCCAGACAACGTCAGGGAATCTTGTGTGCTGAGTCATTTGCAGTTTTCCAGACTGGACCCATTGGATAGGGCACATTTCTACCAGCGACAGAAGTTGTCCATAAGACTCCTGCTGCCCCAGCAACCAGAGTGTTCGATATGAATCTAGACCCTTCCCTTGCTGAAACAGCTCTACACCCCAGAGTCTAACTTCAGAGCTGCCCAGATAGCACCAGCTTAGCTCACCTCCATTCTACCTCTCTAATCCCCCTCCCCAGGGCTGGGCCACCTTCTGTGTCTACTAAAAGCCTTTGGGCTACACAAAACTTACTGGGCACATGACTGCTCAGTGTTGCCCCAAACACCTTGGCAATTGTTACAGCAACTCCCATACAACACACGAGGGAGAGCTGTCTTCCCCGTCACTTGCACCTTGTCTCTCAGGCGCTCCTCTCTAGGGGTACAGGAAGGCTAGCAGCTGGGGGACAGCGAGAACTCTCAGGCCACAGACAGCCTGCTGAGGGGAGAATCAGCATGAAGCCAGTCACTGGCAGTCACACACAGCCCAAACTTGGGGTATGCAGCATGTTATCAACATTTATCTGAGAAAGGGGGCATAGGGAGAGCTAATACCTTCCCCTAAGACAGAGACCCTTTTTTACAATAAACAGAGAAAGATGCCTCTGTGTCTCGGTGAGCCGCTGCCAAGATGTATGGAGACGGGGCATTAGCTGTTTTGATCAAGTCCAAATCACACCTTCCCAACCCACAGACAGACACACACTCTTCCCCCCTCCCTTCGGTTTAGCACATTTTCCCTGGCACTACTGTCCTGAATCAGATTGTTTAGCTAGCAACCTTGATGTAAAACAAAACAAACTGGCCTGCTCAGAGCCTCTGAATCCCAGGACAAGCTAGATCTCTCCCACCCCACCCCCACCCCTCAAATCCGTGCAGAAAAATGTGCCCCACCCATCTGCCATCCCTGTCCACAGGCAGAGAGACTTTTTGGAGCAGGACCTCAATGAATGCATGCTTCCCAGGGGAAAAAGGAGCATGTTGCATGGCAGAAAGGGGCTATTTTAACTCACATTGGGATCCTGTGGGAGAGGCCAGAGGGTGATGGAAGGAAGGAGGCCCAGCTCAGGAGTGCTTGGGAATTTGCTGGCCACAGAACTGGGCTTTGCTCTTGAGGGTAGTGGGGGCTGGTCTGGGGTGTGTTCCCAGTGGCCCAAGGCACTTTCCCCCAACTCCATTTTGTCAAAGGAAGCGCTGCTGGGAATCTATGCCCTGGTTAAGTGCCCAGTGGAGTCAGTGGCCCAGCTGTGCCCCAGCTGTGCTCCTCTGGCAGATCAGTCATCAAGGTGGGTTCTTTTGGGAAGCCAAGTGCAGCAGCCTTCAAGCAACACAGAAAGCTGCACGCCTACCCCCAGGCCTGCAGCATGTCACTACACTTAACAGCCACCTCCCTAAATCACTTCAGGATCCAGCCCTCCATTGCTTTCTGCCTGCTTCATGGCCCATCTTGTGCTCTCCTTCCCCTCCCCATCAGCCTGCTCTATGCCTTCCCATGAGCTCAACCCAAGTGTGGCAGGAGCCTTCGCTCCATTCCTGACTCTCCACCTCTCCACTGCACATGCATCTTTTCCCCTGCAGGCCTCTCTCTGTCCCTGCATGAGACATTACTGGTTTATACATCACCATACCCCAGTCCAGTGGTTCTCATATTGTGGTCTGTGGACCAAAATTTGTAAGGGTCCACTAAAGAAGACAGGTTGAGAACCACTGCCTTAGTCCACCCACATACACCCCATGCTTTATAGTGTGTCTTATACCTGACACATACACCCTTCTTTCCAAGGAAACAGCTCTGACACCTTGTGGTCTCCTATCCTTCAACAACATAAGGTGCTGAAGAGATCGGGCAAGTTTTGAAGAACACACACTTAATTTTAAGATGGGGCCAAAAACGTGACTGCTAGCAAGCTAGTGGAGACTAGACAACTGAGCAAGGAGATCAGCTGGGTGAGACCTCTTCAGTGTGGATCATCTCATTGCCCAGACCCTCTCGCTGATCAATAAAGGGCTGCAGACTGTAATCGCTCTTCTTGTGAGGAAAGCTGGCAGGCTCCTCTTGTCATTCAATCTGGGAAACTCCTGGCTAGCTTCCCCGCCTGCTGCCTGACCCCAGCCAGCTTCTGGAGTGAACTATGAGCAAGACGGGGGAGGATGCAAGCCAAGGTGCATGGTAACAATCACCCACCCAGTTACTGGTGTGAGCCTGAGCATCCAACCCCAACACAGCTGTGTTTGTTCAACGGATCCCAATGGCTTTGCTTAGTGAAGCTCCGATATAGGAATTGTGGAGGTTAGGATGTGTATATACTGTATATTATATTCACAAGAGAGCGATCCAGGCTCCAGAAACGCTACATGAGAGAGAACAAGGAGCCCTCCAAAACAAGAGTGGTCATGCCACCACAGCACTAAGCCTGGAAGGAAGCCAAGGATGCTGATGGGAACCATCTATAAAGTCAGCAGTTTCAACAGGATGCTCCGTTTCTAGCCAGAAAAGCTGGGACACATACTGGACCCTGTAGCTGGCTGAGTGAGGAGTGAGGAGAAAACCTAGCTAGTAAGTTTTTTCAACAGAAGCCTGGCAAACAGGCTGGCTACCATTAGGGTTAGTATCTCCCCAACTTTGCCTCTGAAATAAAGATGATGATACCTGGAGGCGAATGATACAGACAACTCTCTGTGGGATAAGGCATAAAGATGCTCTCAGGAACTACACGACCAAACTCGAGTAGCTTGATTTTCAGAGGAGCTGCCCATCCACAGGTCCCACTGAACTCAGAGGTTGTGGGAGCTTAGCACCTCTGAACCAAGTAAAGTTTAGCATGGATGCTGCTTAGGCCCCATTGCAAAGAGGTTACGGAAGAACATGGTTAAAGTATAGGCCTGCATCCATATGCCCATGTTATTGTACCTGCTTCAGTCTTCTTTTCATACTAATAGGCTTGGCTCATTATCTAGAGCCGTGGTGTCCAACACGCTAGCCACATGTGCCTATTCGGCCATTTGAGTGTGGCTAGTTCGCGTGGCTACTCCTTCAGAACTGGTTGGACACCACAGATCTAGATTTCCATTCATAGAGCTCAAAGCACATTACAAAGCGTTTTCCCCACCTATAAAATGAGATTTTTAAGGAACAGAGTGATTTGGCCAAGATCACACAGTGAGCCAAGGATTGTAAATTCTACACAGCAGGGCTGGCTCCGTTGTGGCTACTGTAGCATGGCCAGAGCATTTTAAAAGCAAAACTGACAACAACATAATCAGGGACGTCTGGCTCCCAGACCAGTGCTCTATCCACATCGTGTCTGGAGTGTGCGTTTTAAACAGACATCCCTCCCTGCCTCCACACACACACTTTTTTTAAAGGCACCCCAGGGTGGCTTTAAAAAAAACCCACCAGGCACACCCTGGGAAAAAGCTTTTGGTAACTGCAATTCATCAGTCTAGAGACACTTCGGCTGTGTCTACACTGCACCCCTTTTCTGGAAAAGGGATGCAGATGAGACAAGTCGGAATTGCAAATGAAGCGGGAGATTTAAATATCTCCCGCTTCATTTGTATAAACTTGGCTGCCGCTTTTTTCCGGCTCGGGTCTTTGCCGGAGAAAAGCGCCAGTCTAGACGGGATCTTTCGGAAAATAAAGCCTTTTCGGAAAGGTCCCTTATTCCTGATTTTAAGAGGAATAAGGGACCTTTCGGAAAAGGCTTTATTTTCCGAAAGATCCCGTCTAGACGGGCGCTTTTCTCCGGCAAAGCCCCGAGCCGGAAAAAAGCAGCAGCCATGTTTATACAAATAAAGCGGGGGATATTTAAATCCCCCGCTTCATTTGCAATTCCGACTTGTCTCATCTGCATCCCTTTTCCGGAAAAGGGGTGCAGTGTAGACACAGCCTTCCAGTTTAAAAGAGAGAGTGAAAAGGCATCAGGCCAGTTTACCATCAACTGACCCTCTAAGCTATGTCTACACTTGCAGCGTCTTGTGGCAGAAATATGCAAATGAGGCTAAGGTGGAATATCGCCAAGCCTCATTTGCATACCTAATGCTCCGCCAATTTTGCAGAAGTGCTTGCACCAGAAGGAGCTGTCTACACTGCCCCTTCTTGCACAAGAAAACCCCTCTTGTGCAATGCCGCTAGGCCAATTATTTTCAGGAATAACGGCATTGCACAAGAGGGGTTTTCTTGCACAAGAAGGGGCAGTGTAGACAGCTCCTTCAGGTGCAAGAGCCTCTTCTGCAAAAAAGGTAGCTCATTAAGTGTGCAAATAAGGCTCAGCGATATTCCACACAGCCTCATTTGCATATTTCTGCCACAAGTGCAGACACAGCCCTGGGGTCCTTGCTGTGCAGGGGGAGTGGTAGCAATGAAGCGTGAATTTTCCACACTTTTGGATCAATCAAGATCAGGTGTGATGGATTTTCTTTTGCTACATGCCACAGAGCATCTGTGGGCATGCCTGCTGCACACACTGCACAGATATATACAGACTGTAGCAAAGATGAATCTGGCTGGCATTAAATTCTCAACATTTATTTTTGAAAAGCAGGATAGGGGGAAGAGGAGGAGTTAACATTCTAAAGCAAAATGTCAGTGGAGCAACCGAGGGAGCATTTTTTTCTCACACTCTCAGAAGCAACAAGCTTGTCTCCTGTCACCAGGCATTAGCTCAGATGAGGTGGGAAGCGGAGAGATTAAACCGGCCTGAGGTTGGGAGCTGGGGGAGGCGGCAGCATGGCCCCGGAGAGAAGCGAAGCGGTCTGGCTGAGCGTGCGAGCGATGCCCGCGCAGCAGTAGCCGCAGTCCGGGCACGGGGATGCGTGGACCGATAGCGGCTTTTGACCAACACGAGGGTGCCACGCGCACAACGCAACTTGCAGGCGGGGAGCCCCTCGCTCCCACACCCCCGCAGGCAGGGGCTGGCACGTGTGTACGGGGGGGGGGGTGCTGGGAGCCGCGAAGCCAAAGCGACCCCTGGGCAGAATGGCAACCACTCCCGCCGGGGGGCGCAGCGCCCCCACCCGACCCCGGCAGCAGGAGCCAAACCAACTCCCCAAAGTTGCGCAAGGCGGAGGAGCCTCCCTCCCGCCAGTACCTTGCTCTCGTCCTCCTCCTCGTCCTCCTGCCGCTCCCCGGCAGCCCGGCTGGGCACGGTCGCCTCCGGAGCGGGACTCTGCGTTTCGGCTGCTGCAGTCCTTGCCGCCGCCTCCTCGGGCTGCTGCTCTTCGCGCTCCGCGGCTCCCTTCGCCTTCCCCTCGCCAGCCCCGATCTCCTCCACGGGGACCCTGCTCCCCTCCTTCCCCCCGCTCGGGGCCCCCTCTGCCGTCAGCCCCTCGCCAGCCTTCTCCGCTCCCTCCCCCTCAGCTGCCCGCTCGGCCGCCTCCGTGGCCCCTTCCCCCGGGGCTGCCTCGGCAGCTTTGTCCCCTCCAGCCGCTCTCAGCCTCACAAAGAGCGACGCCAGGATCACGGCCACGACGGTGAAGAGCAGCGGCACCGCCAGGTACAGATCCATGGCCACATCCATCCCGGGATGCCCCACACACCGAGCCGCGGCTGCCTAGGGCCTGGCCTGGCTGCTCGTCTGGCCCCTTCGCCTCCCCCGCCGGCTGCCCGGGCACCCCTGACCTGCTCCGGTTAGCCCGCCCGCCGCAGCTGCTAGCGAGATCCCTGCTCAGCCAGAGCCGGGGCGGGGTTCGCAGCAGGCACCGCACGCAGCGTCAGCTCCCAGGGCCCTGCCCACAGCGGCCGCACAGCAAGGCCAAGCTGCGAGGTTTTCTCTGTCTCCGCAGGGTAGCCTCTGCCCGTCCCCCAGCACTGAAAGCCGGGTCTCCGCTCCCCTAGGGCAGGGCTTGCTGGGAACAACACGCACATGCAGCTCCGCTAGATGCTGGCTGCGTCCAAAAGCCGCTTTCTAGAAAGTTCTGGGAACTCAAGTTATTAATTTAAATGGGCCTTGTTTAGCCGGTAGTAGTGTTTGGGCAGCGCCTTTGTTCTTGTCTGCAGAGCACCTGGCACTCCCCCTCTAAATCGGGGGGCGGGGGAGGGGTGTTAGGCATCTGTAGGATGTAAAGAAGTAGTGGCCTACCGAGACTTATTGGGTAGTCAAATTGACTTCTCACAGCCCCTTTAAAAGCTGGTTCCCCCCAGCACCATCTCCTTGGTACCACCCGGCCCACAAGAGTTTCAAATAGCCCCTGGCACCCCTGTGCACAGGGGCTGCTGCAGGCTGGGCAGGCAGCCCAGCCCTGCCCAGTTCTGGCTTGCACTGTGTGTGCGGGGGCCAAACCCCGCTGCAGCTCTGCAATTTAAAATGCAGTAGGAGTCAGGCTGCCTGTTTACTAATCGAGTAGTCAATAAAAATTCCATACACTATTCTATTAGTTAAATACCTGCATTTTAACTTCCCTAGCCTGGGGAAGGAGAGGGTGGCACTGAGCCTGTAGGGACTAATTTACATGGTATTCTCCCTGGCTGTGTCTAGACTGGCCAGTTTTTCCGGAAAATCAGCCGCTTTTCTGGAAAAACTTGCCAGCTGTCTACACTGGCCGCTTGAAATTTCCGCAAAAGCACTGACTTCCTACTGTAAGAAATCAGTGCTTTTTGCAGAAATACTATGCTGCTCCCATTCGGGCAAAAGTCCCTTTTGCGCAAAAGGGACAGTGTAGACAGCTGAGATTTGTTTTGCGCAAAAAAGCCCCAATCGCCAATCTAGACGCTCTTTTCCGAAAATGCTTTTAACGGAAATCTTTTCCGTTAAAAGCATTTCCGGAAAATCATGACAGTCTAGACGTAGCCCCTTTGTACAGTAATGGGAGGGCTGGTTTTGGTGCTCGTGGGAAAGGTGGATCTGTAGGTAAGACTACACCAGAGCTTCAGAATGCCTCCACTTCCTCCCTCTGTGCTGGGAAGTGACCGTAAGCCCGTGTGTGGGGATGGGCCAGGCTGCCTTTTGCATGGATAAAAAGGAGCAGCAGGGAAAATCAAATGCTTGTATTGCTCCATCTGTCACATGAGGATTAGTTATACTGTGGAATGGTCACAGAGTATGAAGAAACATTGCTTGGGACATTTTGGATGATTTGTCAAGTCTTTTGAATCTGTGCCCTCCAGGATTCCTCCCTGTGGAAAGCTCAGTTAAGGTTTGCAAATCATTTTTAAAACATAAGGTGCTATAGGAGTGCTAATGATCGTAGCCACAGTGGAGCCCGCTAGGGGAGCAGACATGGGAATGTGGCTCCCAAGTCTATCCCAGCAAACATTCCCTGGTTGCATATGTGAGTGGGCAGTTTATTGATTAACTGTAAAATAGTCGTTCCTTTTTTGCTATCCCAATTTAATCCCAAGGGAGGGGAAAATGGCCTGGAACTCATTCTGGCTGTTCTAGGTAATCCTATCAAGCAGATCATTAGCCTATGGATAATTGTATTCTTAGTAACAAACAACCACAACACTTAATCTTCTCTATGAAGCTTTAGGTTTCATGGGAGACTATCACAGCAGCACTACAGCTCAACCCAAACAATAATGATTTACAGCTGCTGCATGGGCTTTACAGATTCAGTGCAGCATCTCAGCCTTCCAAACACATATTTTATTATCTCTCGTCTCTGCTCCTGAGGCTGGTAAGGTTATGGGCATCAGAAATTTTGACTCATTAAATAGAAGCAATGAAAATAAAAGCTTTGTGTATGCCATGGAACAAATCCTCCATCGTCTTAGTTGTCCTTATGTGGTATTGCTGGTGGAGGCTAATCAGGCTGTCTCTCCGTATGTCTTCTCAGCTAGGCTATGTCTGGCTGAAAGCCTGACATCTGTGATGCAAATACCCCACTCTTTGGCTCTGGCTATGTATTCCTAGGCAGAGGTCATGCCTCAGTTAGCACCTTGCATCCCAGGATCTCAGTCACTACAAATGAGCTGAGCCAAGCCAGGCATGTAACAGTGTTTCTATTTTAGAGAAGTGTAAACTGAGGCAAAGCATGGTTAACCCCAAGTAGTTCAATAGCAGCCTCTGATATAAGAGCCTCGATTTCCAGGTGCCCATCTGTAAAAGGAACCTGATTTTCAGGGATGTTGTACACTTACAACTCCAGCTAACCTCACTGGGATCTGCATCTCTGAAAACCCACCCAGAGGTCTTGGAAGTTTGGCATCCAGTAATAGTGGGAAATCTTCAAAAATGTCACCTTATGTCATTTGTCCGAGCTCACCCAGTAAGGAGACAGTGGTAGAGCAACAGAGCTTAGCTCTCCTGAGTCCAGTCTCTGGGTTTAGCCACTAAACCAGCGGTTCTCAAACTTTTTAGCTTAAAGCAAACCTTTCCACAGACCACCAGTTGCTAATGGAAACTCAGCATTAATCACATAATTATGCCCAAGCCATTTTTCAAGTGCTAAGGAGAAAGGCCTAATTTAAATTTTTAAACAGATTAAGTGTTTTAACTTTCTCATGTTAGTTTATCAAACTTCATTTTAAATAAAGGAAAATATTAATTTATGTCCAACACAAAAGGTTACAATGTTTTCTCTGTTTATGGCTGGGGTGGGGAACCTTTTTTGGGTTGGGGGCCACTGACCCACAGAAAAATCAGGTAAGGACCACACAAGTGAGAAGCAAAAAAACTCCTCCAAAACCCCCCAACTCTCACTGATGTGGTCCCCCAGCTGAGACACCTCACTCCCAGCCTCATAGGGCAAAGGGAAGGGACAGGGAGGACTGAGGTTCAGGGCTTCCCAAGGCCAGATTTACTTTTGCGCAAGAGGGCTTTTGCCCGAACGGGAGCAGCATAGCATTTCCGCAAGAACACTGACAATCTTACATGAGATCATCAGTGCTTTTGCGGAAATTCAAGCAGCCAGTGTAGACAGCTGGCAAGTTTTTCCACAAAAGCAGCTGCTTTTGCAGAAAAACTTGCCAGTCTAGAGGCAGCCATAAGGAATTGCCTTCCTAGATCACAAAGGAGGGCTGCCAGGAGGAGAAGTTCCTGTGTATTTGGAGACCAAGAAGAGGGGGAATTCCAAGCCAGCAACAGAATTCATACCCGTCTTTTGTGTGACTGCAGCAGACTAAGGCTTTGTTTACACTTAAAAGTTTAAAATGTAGCCGACACAGCACTTTACAGCGGCAGCTTGGCAACAACAGGCATACTGGGAGAGCTCTCCCAGTGCTCCAGGTAAACCACCTCTACGGAAGGGAATAGCAAACTGCCCTGGGAACGTAGCACTAAGCGTGATGCGTTTAATGCTCAGGAACATACGTCACCCAAGGCTCCACTCATTGACATTCCCCACCTTCTTAAAATACTGCTTGTGAATGGGCACAGCCCTTTTTCAGTGGGTAGGTCTATCTTTTGAGAACAATGACTAGGGTATTTGTAAGCCATCTTTGAAGAGCATCCTGCCCTCTACTGGGGGAAGGATGGCTTTACACAATACACTCGGCTGTCAACTAGGGATGTTAAGGACTAGTTGACTATCCCATAACATAAGCAAATGCTTATTGTATACTCCACTAGTCGTTCCCCAGCCCTTGCTGCCTCTATCAGATACAGGGAGAACCGGGGTGGGGAGACCCAGGCTCCATGATGTGCTGCCCCTTCCAAGTGCCACCACGGCATTTCACGGGGGCAGCACTGCATGGAGCCCAAGATCAGCTGTACAGCGCTGCCCCTTTGATACGCCACTGCAGCATTTCAAAGGAGCAGTGCCACCCTATCGACAGTCCACCAGGGCCATATCAGTTGCCTCGCTTGCAGATAACAGCACATGTGGTCCCCTTGAAGCAGATGGATCACTTCAGTGGTGGCCCTTATAGTAGAGAAATGACCTGGGTGTCAATCACAGTCCCTCCCCACAGCAACCTCTCAGAGGTTGAAAATAGTTTGGGTCCAAGCTTATGGATGTAATGGCCGTGGCCATGCATCCCCACCCCCACCTCAGGGAGAATATTCATGGCTGAGCAGAGAGAGTTCTAGCATTTGTGTTCTGATGAGGTTAGACAGCAGTCCCAGCTACGTGCTATAAGGACATTATCTTCCAATATAGTTGTTTTTTAGCACAGGGTCCTGAATGACAGTTATTTGCTGCACAATTCTAAATAAACTAATATACTGATCTTCTCTCCACGGGGAAGGCCAAACTAAGGAACCCATCATGTTTTCTGTAACAAGCACTGAGAAGAGTTTTAGTCCCATATATTGTCAAAGAAAGGGCCATAGGTTACATCTGACCCGAGGTGCTTTTCAAATTCCCCTCCTCAGCTGTCACACCAGAGCATCTCCAGTGGCACTAGTGTAGATCAGTTGCTGCTGTTTTAACCACCATATCGTAAGTCTCTGCTCACAGCAAATGCTGCACTGACTTCACCAACTCACTGCATAACTTAGGCAAGACACTCAAGCCACCACAAAATCTGTGTGCCTTCATTTTTGAGATGGCAATTGGAACCCTTAATTCTTTGAGCTATGAAGCACCTATCGCTCCTGTTGAGCTCAACAGGAGTTATTAGAGTCCATCTTTGAAAATCAGACCCCAGGAATCTCATGTTGAATACCCCAAACTCATAAGGTCTATTGAAAACATTGATCGGATGTGCCTCAGTTTACCCTTATCCAAAATCTTGTCTACAACTGCAGCTGTGTCAGGTGGGTGGCATCTTGTAAAGCATTATGCAATCCCTGCATGGAAGGGCATATTGTGCATTATATTATTTTAGTAACAAGAATTTGCCCAATCCCACTGTGGCACCCACATTGTATTTAGTGCTCTTTAGGTGGCCCTTGCTAAGCAACTGTGTGGGAACACTGCCATTGTAGCATACTGTTGCGAAGGTATTGTGCATGCTGCAATTAAGAGTCACTGTGAAACATCATTGTTTTTAATCTGTTTACTGAGAAATCTATGACAACCCTCATTTTCCATCAGACTCAGTAAGGAGCATGACATTTTTACCCAGACCTGTGCTCTATCCACATCTGGCCTGGAGTGTTTGGTAACTGCAGTTCATCAGTCTAGACACTTTGGCTAGGTCTACACAGCAGTGTTATTTCACGAGGAGTAAGGGAAGAGTGTTCTTCCTTTGACTGCCTGCTGTGTAGACAGCACCAAAAGCCGAATTAAGCTATTTCAACTTCAGCTATGCAATTGCAATAGCTGAAGTTGTGTAACTTAATTCAACTGTAGCCCAGCAATGTAGATGTGCCCCCAGGCTGTGTCTACACTGGCGTGATCTTGCGCCAAAGCGGCCAGTCTTCCGCAAAAACATGCTGCCTGTCTACACTGGCCTCTTGCGCAAGAAGAGTTGCGCAAGAGGGCTTATTCCTGAGCGGGAGCATCATAGTTCTTGTGCAAGAAGCACTGATTTCACACATTAGAACATCAGTGTTCTTGCGCAAGAACTCCCCGCCAGTGTAGACAGGCAGCAAGTTTTTGCACAAAAGCACCCACTTTTGCGCAAAATCATGCCAATGTAGACACAGCCACAGTGTTTAAAAGAAAGTGAGAAAAGCATCTGGCCCAGTTTTGACATCAGCTGGCCCCTTGGGTTCCTTGCTGTGCAGGGGGAATGGTAGCAATGAAGCATGAACTTTTCACTTTTGGGTCAATCAAGATCAGGTGTAATGGATTTACTTTTGCTACATGCCACAAAGCATCTGTGGGCATGACTGCTGCACACACTGCAGCTACCCAAGGCACTTTTCAGGACTACTGGACACTGAGTCTGGACTTGGGAGTTATTCTGAGACTGTAGGGCCATACATTCATTTCTTTCCTTGGCATGGGGGGGGGGGAGGGGGGGGGAGAGAAGAGGAGGGGCACTGGACTCATCCTCACAAGGGCCCATCCCTATTATACTCAGGGACAGGAGCAAAAGGAATTTAATTTCTTACAGGTACTGACCTATCACAACCCAGGTCTCTGCCTGCTCTTTAAATAGCTCCCTGCTGGCTTTTGCCACAGCTGTGCACCCCCTTACTTTCACCTTTTTGTACCTTTTTTGGCAAGGGTGCCTCTAATTGAGGCAAACAGGAGAAAGATGGTAGAGCTAGGTAGTCCATCAATGCTATCACATGGTAATCACAGCTTTACAGTGCATCTGACAAGCTCCACCAGCTCATTTGCAACCATTAAACAAAGGATAAATTGCAATCACAGGAAAAATAATAAAATAAATCTAAAGAATAAAGCAGGGCTACAGCATTCCTTCCAGATTACAAAGGGAGAAAGCCTAAATTTGGGAACATATGAAAGCACATATCATAGGAACTCTAGGGATTAAAAGCAGAATGACAGCCATTGTAAAATTACTTCTACAGCTCAGCATAAAGCCGAACTGCAGCATTTAATAATGTTAGCATTTCAATGGCTCCACCTCTGTTAAGATGTGGACTCTCCTTACAGGCATGTGCTGGGGCCTGGAATTCATTTATCACTGCTGGTTAACTGTTTAGCTCCAAACAGTTTTCCAGCAGGCAAGGGAAGAGAGAGCAATTGTGTATCACCTGCATTGCAAGTGCTCCACAGAGGGAAAAGAAACAGTTTATTTTTCAATTCAATCCAATGCAAGAAGAGCATAATCTTAAAAGGAATGGACCAAGGCACAAATGAGCAAATATTCTTGTCTGGCATTGCCCCAAATTAATTTCTCCTTCAGATCTTTTTCTTTTCACAATTTCTAGAGTATTTTTAAATACGTTTCTTAGATTCCTCAGGACTTACTCTCCCTCACTACTGCCACATGCTTTGTTAACTTAAGGAAACCAGATTCCTAGCCTAAGAGCCTATTGATAACATATCACAAACCCTTTGATAAGTTCTAAAAGTTGTTCTAATACATCACACATGTAGATATACAAAGGCTTAAAAATACAGGTGAGTCCCATCTAGTCTCTGCCAGTGACTAGCTATGATAGTCCTATGTTCTCCAAAAAGTCTAGCTATTAACCAATCAGAAAATAAAAGTATTTAACAAGAAGGGATGAGGGACAGAACACTGATTTGCACTTTGAATGTAACCTTCCTGGTCATTCTCTGCATTGCATGTGATTGTATTGGCCAGATAGAGGGTATCCCATCTTCCAGCTCACAAGATCAAGACCATTGATGGCTTGTGACAAGAGATACATGCCACAGGAAGCAAGTTTCCATCAAGTCACTTCTGTTTGTCCCAGTCTTTCCACTGATTGCAATCTGACCATGAATATTAGATACGGGGGTCCCCCTCCTGGCTACCATCATTTCCCTAGTAGTTTTCCCTAGCTGCCTAAGCTTCCAAAATATGTGTTGGCCTCATCGGATACTTAGGCTAAGTCTACACTCAAAACATTAAAAGTACTTTAAAGTGGAAGTATGGCCATTGCACCAGCACAGGGAGAGAGTTCTCCCCAACACTATGTAAACCACCTAAACGAGGAGTGCTACTCTCCACGTTGGGAGCCAATTTACACTGGTGCTTTACAACATTAACTTCCTACACTTTTGGGTGTGGGGAGGGATGTTTTTTCCACATCCAAGCCAGAAAGATGCAGCCCAGTAAAGTGGCATTGTAAGACATGGCCTAATATTCAGACAAGGCTGTGACTGAGACCATATGTCAGTGGCCTTCCAACTTTTGTACTGCTAACTCCTTCCAGATAAACATTTGTGCAACCTGTCCCCCACCTTTTAAATATATGAAAAGGGGTTTTAATACCATTATAAATGCTGGAGGCAAAACAGGGTTTGCTGGGGATGTTGACAGCTTGCAACCCCTGCCACAATCTCATGACCCCTGAGGGGTCCCAATCCCAGGAGTTTGAGAATTCCTGCATAGATAATAGCAGGGATTCTAGGATACAAGTGAGACTGACACCTTGTTACTACTACTGTAGCTAATCTGTCTGTTGCAAAAGCACAGTAAAGGACAGTAGCACCTGCTACACATGTCTGTTTCCTAGACTGCTAGATGAAGAAATAAGTGACAAATAGGGTAATGCAAAATAATCATTTTATTTAAAATAAAAAGCAACAGTCATCTTGACAAAACAATTAAGACCATCACAGCTCTGCCTGGCAGAGGACAGATAAAAGCAGTTAGTGGCAGTGATAGGGCTTGTAACTGTCAAATGAATCAGAAGGCTCCATTGCTCCTCCAAAGAGGAACACACAGCACTGTCTCTGGAAGTCCAGTGAGCACAGAGGTTTCACAGTGCCACCCATCTATCCCCACAGGATGGCTAGGGATTCAAGAAGACGTCTTTCTAGGAAGCAGTTGGGAGAAGCTGGCATTAATCTGATCACAGAGAAAGGAGGAAGGGAAGCCACAGGCTGCCCCTGCCCTATGTATATGGAGCAGGTATCTTCAAAGAAATTAGCAAAGTATGAACTGTAGCTATATTTCAGACAAGATTTCACCAGTCACTTACTTTAACCTGGAGCAAGGGAAGAGGGGATAAAACTGTTTCACATCAGCTGCTAAATGGGGGGGGGGGAGGGTTGGAGGAGAGGAGAGGGAAACCCACAACACAAAACAAACAGTCCCAGGTCTCAGATGTTGATTGACTAAATGGAAAGAGAGGATAGCAAAGCTGACATGCAGTAGCAAATCTGGGATCCAAATTCAGCAAGTTTAGGCACCAATACCTTTTTATCCCAGAGTTCGAAGAAATCTACTTCTACATTTGGCACAATTCACTAAGTGGGCACTGCTGAAGTCATCGCTGACCAAGTGCCCAGAAGCACTGAACCTTTGTGACCCCAGCACTTGTTAGTGGGAGGAGCTAGTGCTAATTTTGAAAGCATTGTCCAACCTGCTTAAAAGGGCTCAGCCATATTCAGTCATTTGTAACACCTTTTGCAGAAGGACCAAAGTGTTTTACAAACATCAGTTCAACCAAAGTTCACAACATCCCTGCAAGGTACATATCCATTCTTTCATAGGAGAGGTCACCTTAGCTCTTTGGCTAAGGTCACAAAGCATGGAAGCAGTGGACCTAAAAAGACAACCCAGCAGTCCTAAGTAAGGCTGGCTGGAAAACGAGAATTCGGTTTCACCAAAAATATTGAGGTGCATTTCACATTCCAGCAGGCTAGTCAATCCCTTTCTCTTGCTCTCTGCTGTTGAAGCTGTTCCAATTTGTATAAATCATAAATTATTCAGCAGATAATTGCCTACTGCTATAGGCATGTGATTAAGGACACACCAGGGATACAGGAAACTCAGGTTTCAAGTCCCAATTTTTAGGCAAAGACCTAAACTCTAGGTCTCCTGCATCACAGGTGCATGCCTTGGCTATTCGGAGTCTGTGTGTCTAGTTTTGAGTAGAAATTCTATCCTATAGTTAAGGAACCTTCCCAACAAAATTTTCATCAGACCCAATATGCAGAGTCAGCCTGTTCCGATGAACATTTCTGAGTATCTCTAGTTCAGAATCCCAGCCATTGTACCAGGTTGCATGAACAAAGCCAATACTTCTCAGGTGAGGCAAAGGATGGCTTTGTGGAAGTCATTTACAGTTGCTGACATTACCTATTTTCAAATGTTACCTTACAGACCAGGGCTATTCAACATGCGGCCCACGGTGTAGGTTGGGTTTAGGTGCAGTTTGGGTTGATATGCATTTTAGCAGCTAAATTCCAGGACAGTCATTACAAGTGCTGTCATATGGGTGGAAATCAATTAAATATTGCAGTTTATTAATATGAGCAGAACTGACTTAAATGGGGCCTGTGTATTGTATAGTCTTGCCTTAATTTTTGTATTCATGCCCATAAGTGTGAAAGTAGTATTTGCATATATTTGCATGTGTGTGCAACCACACTTAAGTTGCGGCCCTAGGCATGTATTGCAAGTATCATTGTGGCCCCAGGGGCTTCCATAGTTGAGTAGCCCTGTTACAGACCATTCAATACAAGGAGACTGTTTTTGTTTTAATTGACAGCTTTATTGTCACACTGCTGATCTATTTGTTCATAGGCATGGAGAAGTGCTCTGCACTTTGGAGCACCAGACTGTGCTATTGCTGGAAAAGGAGAAGCTTTCTTGGCAGTGGGAGGCAGGTTGGTTTCCCCATGTCAGACTTCAAGGGCTCAGGATCAGATTTCTTTCATACAGCTGTACTTCATCTTAATATTTTACTGTAACCATGCTGCTCAAGAGAATGACCTCTGAATCAGGCAATGGCCCAAACCACAGCCCTAAGAGCTTTGTAATTCCCATACTGTTAGGAGGGGGATACCCTCCTCAGCCTGTAGCCATCACAGCCCCCTATTTGTTCTAAGAGAAGCTTTCAGCCTGCTCCATTTTTATGAAGGTAGCCTGCAGCAGGCTTTGGGCAAGCTGCCAATGTGCCCCTTGGCCAGGGAAGCAGGATGGTTTTGACACAAAACTGCCTTTAGATCCAAGCAGCCTTAAGGTAGAGTCTGCTGCAGGAAAGACTGCAGCAGTTTTGAAAAAAGTCTGCATGGTTGTTTTCCCACTGCCACAAATGCACCCCTTGATTTCCTGCTTAGAGATGTACTGATGCACCACTTGCCTCACCCACAAACTCACTTCCATTTCTCTGCTACATAAAAGTGACTGGCACAAAGGAGACTTGGGAATGAGGGTCTGTATTGCTGATGAGCCAAGATAGGCAGGGCTCACTTTTACAACAGATTGTGTCTTGTCCTGAGATGGGAGAGGGATCATAAATAGTAAAAGACAACATTAAAAACAGCATTCAGGGGGTCTACTTTAATATACTGCATACAGATAATTCAGTTAAGTCTGGCAAATTCAGCCATTAGTGCAGTGGTCCCAAAACTTTTTACCTCATGGCCTCTCTTCTCTACCCAGAGCTGGCAGTGAGGCTGTGGCTCCAGCTTTGGGAGAGGGGACCCACAGACAGGCGTAAAGCGGCCAAGGGTGGGGCAGGGCAGGAATGGACTGTCAGATGAGGACCGAGGCCTGCAGCTGGGGGCTGTGATGCACAGTGCTCCTCCACCCCTTGTGAGGACTGGTCCAGGCCCCAACTGCAACCACCTGAATGTTATTCTGTAGCCCCTGAGAGGGTGCGCCCCACAGACTGAAAATCTTAGTGCCTAGGCATTACCGCTTATGACAGAGAGTGCAATGTCCCTCTATTTTCAGTTCTCACACCCAAACAGCAAGACTGAAATGAAGTAAATCCCTCATCAGTTAGCGCTCAGGAGGGTGCAAAGAGAGATAGCCCAATTAGCTGGCTTTTGGGTGCAGTGTTCATATCAGAGAAAAATGGGTATTTCTCTGCCCCTCCCAAGCACAGCCCCTAAGGTGGCTAGGAGCAGGTTATGGGAAAGCTTTAACGCACAGGTCCTGATAAATTAATCTCAACCATCACAGTAGACTGCTTGGGGATGAGTGTTTATCTTGGCACAATACCACTGTATGAAACCAAGCATCACATATTATTTTAAAATGTTTAACACAAAATACCCACCCCTCCTTTACTATTTTCCCCCTACAGCTAAGGTTCATGGGTAGCTTGATAGACAGCGACTTCTACTATGCAAACCACACACCTCTTGTACCTTCAAGCTCCAGTACTACACCCAAGTGCCAGTTCATCTTTTTAGACTTAACATGGCAAATACTAAGCATAAGTAAGTATGATCATTGCTGGGTAAGGTGTAACTATGCTATTTTGGCTTCGAGTGTACATAGATTAATAAGACCACAAAAGGTGCTTCCAACAGTTAGTCATTTCTCATCATTTGAAATCACTTCAGTGTTCAGAATACATAACAGAGTCTGTCTCCCTTTCAGCATTCCAGTACCGTATTCACTGGATGTCAGTGTAGAGAAAAGGTACCAAGATCCTTTCCTAGTTTTATCAGTACAAATAAACATATGACAGTATCAAAGCAGGGTAGGTTTCCGGATGTAGCTTCTGGTTTTAAAACAGTTCTTTAAAAGCAGGTATCAGACTTTTCCTTGCCAGTCTCATGAACTGTAAGAAACATGGCATGTCCTTGCCCAGAGCTGGGTTATTTTCAGGTCATTTAGTGCATTTACTTGGGGGCACAGAAGAGCACTAAGCATTGCACAATAATTCAGACGTGGGAGCCCCCCTCCATTAGTTAGCAAAGAGTCATCCTTAGTCAGCACATGATGGAAGATAGGAATTTGGATCAAAGTAGAACTGGTGAAAACTTGAGAAAGATCATATTTGTAGATAGGAGCTATGGGGTAGAACAGAGCTGGCTGTTAATGAAGCTTCAAGTGGCAGATGCTTCTAGATGGTTCTTGTTGTCTCAAGGATGAGCACGGCTTCCGCAAGAGTCCCTAATCCTGTCAAAAAGAGTACAACTGCCTGTCAGGACTATAACCTTTCCTCCAATAACACAATGCAAGACAGCAGCATGCTAGTTAATGAAAGGACTAAGGGTTTTTTTTTTATAGAGCTGACAACAAGCTTGACAAGGCTTAGAAACAATTCTGCTTATACTGACTGTATTCCTCATCAAAACTGAAGAACTCTCAGCCAGCACTAGAGTATCACCTAAGGATATTAAGCCAAGCATGAGCTGCAACACAGGCAGGTCTGGAAGAGACATCTTGGAAACAGAGAGGGTTCTTGGACAAGGTGCTAACTTATAAAAGTCTTTATCAAATATTAAAAATAACATTTTCACTGCAAGAGACTGAACAAAAGGGATGGAGCTCTGTAATACAGCTTGAATTTCTAAGAGACCTGTGTTCATTACCTTCTGCTGCTTATTCTCAGCCTTAAGTAAGAACTGTCTGCTAGGACTGAAAATTGGGAGTGGGATTAGAACCTCAGCTGGGAAAGAATGTACTAGTTCATCAACTCCAAACATTTAAGGAGAGCTTGGTGTTTGGACTCAACTCCATAGGACCTGCATACAACTCAAAGATAATAGAGGTTCAGTTGAGTGCTGTGTCACTGAAAGTTAGATAGCTGTATACCTCAAGACAGCAGACAAGGGCCTACATAGGCACATTGGCCATATCTGGTAAGCAAGGTTGCTCCGACTGGGATTATGTGCTTTCCTGCTAATTCATCACAGAGCTTGCAACCTCAAGACAGATTCAGAGCAACCCAAAGTCTGTGATGAATTATTACAGGATGCATAAATTAATATGAGGTGGTGTGTGGTTAACTTGTATGTTTTACCAAAGGGAATCAGGAGGAGGATGGTATTTAAATCCAGCATTTTGCCAGAGATTTTTAGTAGTAAATATCTCCTAAATGCCTAACATTTTTCTGATCTTTCTTACCTTGGAGCCCATGGATGGGAGAAAGAACCTTTTCCCAATACATTCATACCAAGGGAAGTCTGTTGTCATTTATTTAAAGAGTCTCCCTCCACAAATCAGCTAAAATCTCAGTCTTGGACATAGCCTTTTTTAAGTGTTAAAACAAGGCCTTAGAGTGATGTTTGTATAATCTGTTAATTCTTACAAAAATTGAATAGTAGGCAGAAGTAATCTGGCAACAGTGAAGAAAGAAAAACTAAGTATACAGTTGCTTGAAGCTTTTCAGTTAGACAATCAGGTGATCAAGCCTTGTACTCTGCTGGTTATTCCTCTCCTTGCCAATTTATCACACAATTATGCTCCTCAATGGGCACAAAAATCGGATATTCTGTATTCCCCAAATCATAAGGCCTCCCCCATCAATCAAAGCATGCCTTCTACATTCAAAAAAATAATGAGGAGAAAGTTTTAAAACGGTTTATTAAATAACGTAAAATTTCTCCTTGGCACTTTCTTTTTTGAAGAGAAAAATCTTAGGTTCCTGTTTAGAGCAGGCCAAAGTAATTAGAATTGTGGAGGAGAGGATTATCACCAGTGGCAAGCTGTTTCAGAATCTAGGCAGTCCCCTCAGCCTCTACACCCCTCTATTCCATCCCATGCATGATGGAACAACCTAAACTAACCCAGCCATCTGTGCCTTAAAATATTTTTTGCTTTGAAAAAACAGAGCTGTCACATCTGGTCACCTGGAGGAGCTGCGTTCTTTGCTCACACAGTCATCTTGAGAGGTAGTGTCACCATTACCCATCATGCTGCAAGTTCTCCTTTTTTTCCTCCTATGCGTCATCCCTTCAGTCTCAGAGCCAGAATCACACTAAATACAGAGACAGACAAAATAAAAGTAAACCAATGCAGGAAAATACAAGAATTCAGTTATTAAATCAGAAGATCCAACAGTTAACCACACCTGTGCTAGTGCAGGTTGACTCTCTCAAGCTTGGCACTCTCTGGTGTGGCAACACCAATGGTCCAGCGTGATTTTAGTTCTCCGGATGTCCATTTATTAGGGGTGTGGCCAAGTTTCCCATGGTCCCAGCAAATTTGTTTACAGCCACCAGTCCTGGCTCAGTGTTTTGAGCTGTTACTTAGCT
Source organism: Pelodiscus sinensis (assembly GCF_052426305.1). Classification (NCBI taxonomy): domain Eukaryota; kingdom Metazoa; phylum Chordata; order Testudines; family Trionychidae; genus Pelodiscus; species Pelodiscus sinensis. Next base: position 20,992,115 of record NC_143071.1, read on the forward strand.
CTAGTTTACCCCTAAATGTCTTTTCAGAGTTCAGTAAGTAGAAGAAGTGTTAGCAATGCTGCTAAACAATTCTAACCTCCCATTTGGCAAATTCTTTGGTTCAGCTTTGGTCAGATTCAGAGGGTGCTGGATTAGAGAGGTTTAACCTGTACAGTCACCAGAGAAGTTATCATGAAGCTCTGGGGAAGAACATGTATACTTTATTCCAAACATACTCTATTGTATAAAAAGGACTAAGAACTAGAACTTCTAGATCTGTTCCCTGCCTTGCCACTCACTGCAACTATAATTAGACTAAGATTTTCAGGTACTCCAATCAAGTATCCAAAGGCTCCAGATTGTCATACCGAGTGGTTAGCATTTTCTGGTAAATCAAGTCATTTACGATGTCTCAAGTTGGGCAAACAAAATTAGTCACTTCTGGGGAAAAAAAACAAAAAAAACCCCAAAAAACAAAAACCTTGGCACTAGCTCTGTGCCCTTGTTCCCCATCAGACAATAAGGACAATTTTACTTGTCTATTTAAGGCAACACAGAAGTTCATAAAATGAATAAAAAGCCACAGTTAAAAGGTTCTGTGCAAGTACAAGCCAGACAAATTTTCTCAAAGGCTGCAAAGGTTGGTGGCAACTCAAACTCACCTCTCTCCCACTAAGAATTTTTAAGCATTTTCTCATTCAGGTTTCTCTGAACACCTGAGAGAATTGGTTATAAGATACAGTAAGAGTCAATTAATAAATATAGCTATTCAGTGGCAGGGCAATACTGTGAAGGATGGGAAAGAAAATGAGAAGGGTGTTTCCAGGTATCAGAACGTGAAGAGTGTGTGGAATAAGGGACCAAACAGAACTGGAGAGGAGGCAGGTCCTATATGAGTCCCTTCTCATGGGTGAGACAAGGCCCCAAAGAAGTTGGAGCATATCCATATGACTTAAAAGGTAAGATCTGCAAGGAGCTGGATGCCAAAACAAAAATGGGAAATCAGAGGAACCATTAGAAGATTGTGCTGCCTTTTTTTTTTTTTCCCCTCCAAACCAAGTATACAGAGCATAAAAAGTTTGGGTAGCAAAGAGAATCAGGAACATCTCAAAGCCAAACTTGTTTTGAAATGGGTCACCCCTCACAAAAGACTAAAGCTGTCATCAAGACCCTTTATACTTGCACACAATTATCCTCTGCAGTTTAAGATTTCACACTGTAGTCTAACATTTATTCAGCTTTTATCTTCAAATTCACCTGAGAGTTGAGAATCAGGAAGATTGTTGTTTTTTGTAAAAATATGTACAAACAGATACAACTCTTTTGATAGTGATTGAAAAGAGTAGTGTAGTTCATGAGAGAAGAATCATCTGCACCAGCAATCCTTACCTCTGAATCAGAGTCCGAGGAGCTGGAGCTAGAGGAACTAGAGGAATCACTGGAACTATCAGAAGCGATTCCTGTTGATTCCTGTAGATCAACTGAATCAGCCAATACTGCCAGTTCAGGATGCTCCTGTTTTAGGATCCTAAATACAATAATCATGATTAGCGTTTAGAACACATACTGAGAAACAACTGAATGGGTGCAGTGTGATTTTAATTTACACCAGCATGTTAATACATCCCCTAGCATTGTGCAACTTTATGCACTCTAGTTCTTATGGCTTTTTATAGTTTTCATTGTTATTTTACTCTCAATTTAATATTTTAATACAGAAAATCAAAAGAGAGGACATTAACATTTCTAAGGTCCTCCTGAAGGGAGAACGGAATTAGTAGCAACAACAGAGTTACCTTTAAAAACAGAATAAACTGTGCTTGTATTCAGAGGCTATTGGTGAGAAAGAGAACTAATTTAAACATTTCCATAAGATACTAGGATTTGGACACTGGAAAGCACTAGAAATATATATTAAAAAAACATATGAAACCTTTCACTTCCAGATTACATGGATAAACAATAGCCACTTCAAAAGTGACCCAAAGTTGTTGAAACAAAAAACAGGACTGTGTAGCACTTTAAAGACTAACAAGATGGTTTAATAGGTGATGAGCTTTCTATCACTAAAGTTGTTGCTAATTTATGACTAGTTAAACTGAATCTCAGCAGTTCCCACAAGAGCAGTGTCAATGTCAGAAGAACCACCATCACAATTAGCCAAAGACCAGTTTGAATGGGAAGAGATATTCTCACCACAGTAGTAATCTCTGCAGATCAGGAGAAAAGACACATCCTTTCTAGGGAATAGAGGACTCCCATCTCCATGCCCACTAACATAAATCCTTTCACTGATCCTAAATTCCCCTTAAAAGCTTAAAGCAGCAAATCCCAGCATATCGGTTCATCTAGCACCTGCTTAAAAAAAACTGAACTAACTAACGGAACGTCAAGGTCACATAGCACCAGCGGAACACATACCACATGCTAAGAATCCCTGACTTAGAGCATTAGTTTAATGACCTACTGCCTCTACATTTTATCATGCTTGGATCCTTAGTTTCATGCATGTCATTTAACTCATCAACTCAGCCATGCAAAAGGTGAAATCTTTGTATCAGAGCCTTCCCCAGGTAGCAAGACTACGTGCACAGAGGAAAGAGCTGAGAAAAGTTGCTGTAAAAAGCAAGACATAGGTTAGAAAACTTGTGTTTTCCCCTAGGAAAGTCGTACGTGAGTATGTACTGTTAGTGTTACACCAGCTGCATATCTTGTTTTGAAAGAAAATGTTTGGACTATCACTTCAACTGCGTGGAAATTAGAAATATGAACAGAATGTTCTGCACCATTACCTGTACCACTTCCTTGATAATTTTGGCCTTCCTCTTACTGTCTTGTGCCATACCACTGGGAAGTTGGTACAGCTGGCAAAGTTCTGTGTGATAGCAATGGTTGTATCGAGATTGAGAACTACGTGCCACCAGCCACCTACAAAATGCAATGCAAGAGCAACTTTTAAATATACTTTCTTATACTGTTTAGCTAAAGTATTGTAGATACATCTAGCTAAGGTACTTATATGGTCCCCATTGCCACAGTATCTGAGCATCTTGCAGTCTTTAATGCGTTTGCCCTCAAATTTGCTTCAACAAACCCTAGTGTTATTATATTACAGATGAGAATCTGAGGCACTGAGAGATTAAGAGGCTACCTCAAGTCAAACAAGGTGTCTGTGGCTAAGCAGAAAGAATCAAGTTCAGATCTAAGTCCCAGGACAGGGTCCTAACCACTGAAATATCCTCTCTTTTGAGACAGAATCAGCAATAGCTAATAGAGCCCACATTATGGAGGTGGGGTTGCATGAATGTTAAGAACTTTCTCTTGTTATGAATGTGTGTGTGTGTCTGTGTGTATATATATATATATAAATAAATAAATAAATTCATAACTATCGTGTTAAGAAAGTTACCAATCCTTGTAAAAAGTTTCACCAATACATTTATAGTACAATAAAATAGTATGTAATCAGTTAATTCAACTGCTCATTTTAGGGATTTAAATGTTTTGTTTTTCTTTTGAGTGTCTGGATCCTGATTGTGGAAGTATGAAGGTGTGACATTCTGACATCTTCCCTGTAGAGTGACAGCTTTCACACATACTCAGCTAAAGCAATATACAGAAGGCTGCCTGCAGGCTGTTTTCCTAATTCTCTTATTTCAGAATTCCCCCTGGACTAAGCCCCTATTAAAAACTGTAATCCCTTGGCTCAGTACAGTATTCTTCAAGTCCAGTGAGAGAACCTTCCAGCATACTCCCAAGTCAAATCTTCATTTTTGATTAAGTGGCATTTGGCTGTCTGGCAACTGACAGCTTGCTTAACTGCAAATGCCATAGTAACCCAAGCTGCACAAAGCTCCAATGTCTAACTGCAGATCAATTTTCATCCTTGAGAGTTTATCATCTTAAAGAGTTTCACTACTTCTTTATAATAGAGGTTTTTTTTCCATAAAGTGGTGAAATTAGAGACTGAAGTTCATATGATCATGTCGCAATCTCAAAAAAAAAAAAAAAAAAAAAAAAAAGAATAAAGCCAGGATTTATAATGGAAACTAGGGGGCTGCATCCCCTACTCACTACACTCACCAACCCCCTCTCAGCAGGGAAACTCCCGGGGCTGAGGCTGCCCTGGCCCAGATCTTCCAAGGCCATCTCAGACCTGGTTCTTCCCCCTACCTCCAGCTGCCAGGGATGGGCGGAACCACATTGAGCCCAGCTCTCTCCCCGATTGCAAGGGGGGGGGGGCGCAATTGAGGCAAGGGCAACCCCTGCTCTCCCTCCTTTCCCCAAGCCTTGGAGCCCCAGCTCTGTCTCCCCAGCCGGTGAGGTGGGGAGGGAGGGAGGAGGGAAGGGTGGAGGGGCTGGGCCGGGTTGAGGCCTCAGCAGGCTGGGGGAGTGAGGAGGGGAGGGCGAGGTCAGGCCATCCCTGGCTCTCCCCTCTTCCCCAGCAGCCCTGGCTCTCTTCCCTTGGCCACTGGGGGTGGGAGTGGTGTGGCGAGGCAAGGCCAGGCCCCCCCCCAGCAGCTGGGGTGGAGGGGTTGGGCTGGGCCCAGCCAGAGGCCACAAGACTCCTACCACCCCCAGAATGGAGTGGGGCAAGAGGGAGGCCGCATGGCTCCCCAGAACACCAGAGGAGGGGGGAGGCTACGTGGCTGAGGGAGGGGCTGCGGGAGGCAGAGTGACACATTACGTCACTGTCATCCCACAGGAAACATATTTGTGTGTGTGTGTGTGTGTGTGTGTGTGTGTGTGTGTGTGTGTGTGTGTGTGTGTGTGTGTGTAAACACACATACACACACACGGCTCAAAAGCCTTCTTAATGAAGTAATAAAAACACATTACGTGCCAAATAAAACACTGCTAACATGAAAATACTACCCCCATTTCGCTGAAAAGTAGACAAGCATAGAGGAGGAGATAAAGGATTTGCTCAAGGTCACATACCAAGTCAGGAACAAAATACTAGAATTCAGGTGTCAAATTCTCCTGCTCTATCAGAGAGATGTACTCCTTCCCCTCACAATTAAAGGAGGTATAGGTCTGCATCAATTTCATAAAAATGTTATGCCCTTTTAATAGAGAAACTTTTAGAAGCTACAACATAACCTTGCATTTGAAATTTAAGTCATGGATTGAAGTAGATGGATAGTGTCTGTCTGCACCTTTGCATGACTCTTTCCTCATACCTCCTGTCATTTGTTATGCTGTCAGCAACAGCAAGGGAGAATAAGAGAAAGTTACGGTCTTCAAAAAGATCTCTGGTCTTCCATGCTTTACTTCCTCACTGTATAGCAGCGTTTCCCAAACTAGGGTACTGGGCCATGGGAAAAAAATAACAGGCCTCAGTGTGGCTGCCAGTAGGGGAGCAGAGTGGGGCAGGCTAGGAGGAGGTGGCGGCAGGTGGGGAAGGGAGAACCGGCCGCCAGGCAGAAGGGTTGGGGGCAGCGGGACTGACCTGGGCACATGCAGACCCTACAGACCCTGGCAGAGGAGTGAGTCTGCCTGCGGATTCCATCCACCCTCCACCCCCAACATACCCTCCCTTGAGTAGTTGCGAACTGCCTGGCAGGTAGACACTCAGGCAGCGTGATCTACTATCCAGGCAGTTCGCAGCTATGGACTGATACACTTAATTATAATAAAACTTACCTAATTAGAAAATACCAGACATTTTATATGCAAATAAATATTACTGGTCCTCCAAAAACTTGTGAATGGATTTACTGGTCCCCGTGTTTAAAAGTTTGGGAACCCCTGCTGTACAGTTTAGCTCAGGATCACTTCCCGAGACATCCAACATTACGGATGTTAGAAATTGTATAATTGAATAGTCACGTAATTGCATAAATATTATCAGTTATACAGCTATTCGATAGTGTAACTGATAATATTGGGGGGCAGAGCCAAGAACCAGTGTGCTCCGGCTTATGGATTAATCGTTTACTCAACTATACACTAACATCCCTATAACATGTAGTGTGCTACGTTCCACTTGTTATGCCATCAATTCCTTGTAACAGGGGACCATGCATGGTACTTACGTTTTGGATATTCAGAGCGCAGCACAAAATGGTTTGGAACAATGTTCTATAGAATTCAGTTTTTGAGAATGAGGGCCACGTGAACAAGCTTGGATTCTCTCTCAACAAGGATACATCTAAATATGTGTTCTCTCATGCTACCTCAGATTTATATTGGAGACAGTCACACATACCTGGCACAAAGACGGTCTCGCCTGGTTTCTGCACAATTTCCAGGGGTTTAAATTCAGGAGGCCAGGTAGGGAGCTGTGTCCTAGGGTATATGATACTGAACCAAGTGATGGCTTCATCTTGTTGATTCCCTCCTTCTTCCCGTGTCACTTTGATCAACTCTCTGGGAGTACTGGTAGGGAAGAGGCACCAGCGCTTATGTCCATGAACTAAGGCATTCCAAGCACTGGTGCCCAGAGGATCAATATGAATTCCTGTTCCTGATCGGGGTGGGCCCATTACAAACCATCTGCACATGGGAGAAAAAACATCCAGGAGCATTACAAGAAATAATTGCTTTCTTCTAGAATCATAGAACACTAGAACTGGAAGAGATCTTGAGAGGTCATCAAGTCCAGTCCCCTGCCCTCACGGCAGGAACAAGCACCATCTAGATCATCCTTGATAGATGTCTATGTAACTTGCTCTTAAATATCTCCAAAGATGCAGATTCCACAACCTCCCTAGGCATCTTATTCCAGTGTTTAACCACCCTGACAGTTTTTCCTAATGTCCAACCTAAACCTCCCTTGCTGAAGTTTAAGCCCATTGCTACTTGTCCTATCCTCAGAGGCCAAAGAGAACAATTTTTCTCTCTCCTCCTTGTAACACTCTTTTAGGTAACTTTCCGTTTGGTTAAGCAAGCATGTTTCTTCCATTTTAACCTGCCCTTGAAATTAACATGGATCTTTATATACTTCTGCTTGCGCACCAGAAGCAGAGTTGGCAGTAAAGCATGACTATAGTGATTGTTTATTTTAATACTGCAGGAAAAGGTGCATAATGTTTTTGCCTAACTTAAGCACAACCAAAATCTCACTGAAAGTCTAATAGTAAACTTGACCGGAGTAACAATTTGAAAATTTGAAGGCATTTTACAGCATACAACACGGCTCTAACTTAGCCATTCTTCTCAATTTACAGATGAGGAAACAGTGGCACAGAGCAACTTGTGTAATGTCACATAGCAAACCTGTTCCACGAGCTGGTAACAGAACCCATGAGTCCTTTCTCTCAATTTTCTCTAATCCTCTCAATTTTGTATTTGTAGGATAATCTTTCATAGAATCATAGGACTGGAAGGGACCTCGAGAGGTCGAGTCCAGCCCCCCGCCCTCAAGGCGGGACCAAGCTCCGTCTACACCATCCCTGACAGATGTCTATCTAACCTGTTCTTAAATATCTCCAGAGAGGGAGATTCCACCACCTCCCTTGGCAATTTATTCCAATATTTGACCACCCTGACAGTTAGGAATTTTTTCCTAATGTCCAATCTAAACCTCCCCTGCTGCACTTTAAGCCCATTACTCCTTGTCCTGTCCTCAGAAACCAAGAGGAACAAATTTTCTCCTTCCTCCTTGTGACACCCTTTTAGATATTTGAAAACCGCTATCATGTCCCCCCTTAATCTTCTTTTTTCCAAACTAAACAAGCCCAGTTCATGAAGCCTGGCTTCATAGGTCATGTTCTCTAGACCTTTAATCATTCTTGTCGCTCTTCTCTGTACCCTTTCCAATTTCTCCACATCTTTCTTGAAATGTGGCGCCCAGAACTGGACACAGTACTCCAGCTGAGGCCTAACTAGTGCAGAGTAGAGCGGCAGAATGACTTCACGAGTTTTGCTTACAACACACCTGTTGATACAACCTAGAATCATATTTGCTTTTTTTGCAGCAGCATCACACTGTTGATTCATATTCAATTTGTGGTCCACTATGACCCCTAGATCCCTTTCCGCCATGCTCCTTCCTAGACAGTCACTTCCCATCTTGTATGTATGGAACTGATTGTTCCTTCCTAAGTGGAGCACTTTGCATTTCTCTTTATTAAACCTCATCCTGTTTACCTCTGACCATTTCTCTAACTTGCTAAGGTCATTTTGAATTATGTCCCTATCCTCCAAAGAATTTGCAACCCCACCCAGTTTGGTATCATCTGCAAACTTAATAAGCGTACTCTCTATCCCAATATCTACATAATTGATGAAGATATGGAACAGTACGGGTCCCAAAACAGACCCTTGCGGAACTCCACTTGTTATCCCTTTCCAGCAGGATTTAGCACCGTTAACAACAACTCTCTGACTACAGTTATCCAGCCAATTATGCACCCACCTTATTGTGGCCCTATCTAAGTTAGATACTTGCAATCAAAGTAACATGGAAATTAATTTAAAAAAAAGTAGGTTGCTTGTGAGCAACCAACAGAAGAAACTGGAATACCCATCCCATCCCCACCCTATGGATATTGTACCTATACGGTGGTCTACGTTTCTCTCCTGCATACTGGAAAAGGTCATCGGTGAAAAACTTGGGTACTTTGTAGTCTTCCAGGAGTTTCCTGCGCTTAGGGTGCTCTCCATAGCTGCTGTCAAAGATGTAGAGGGGACTGTCATCACGTGTAGTCTCCATATACTCTATGTAATATTTCATCTTCATCTTCACAGAGTACCCATCATTGTCCTCACCACACTTGAACTTCTGGTTTCTGTACTTGCGCTTCAAGCGTTCTAGAGTCCACTTCTCTTGGGCAGACCAGCCCATCTGAGCATTCAACAGGACTACAGGCTTATAAGGCTTTTCATATCGCTCAACAAATTCTTCCACCGATAAGTGGAGGGCATCTGCCCTTTCCACATTATCCTGTAAAATAAAGGAGTAGTTGGGAAGGAGAACTTCAGTGAACTACAAACTATCCTAATCATCACAGGCCAAGTTTCTAAAAATTGGTGTCTAAGGTTATGTCTGCACTACAGCCCTAGTAACACAGTGTAGTCATTTCCTACAGGAACAGACTAAGGATGTCAACATCTAGACCAGTAGTGCTCAACCTTTTTTCATTCACGACCCCCAGAGCCAGGAAAATTTCTGTTGAGAAAAAAAACAAATGCTGGGAACATTTTGTTGCAGTCCCTTTAATTTAAAGCACAGGTCTGCTCCCCTGTCACTTCCCCCGCATGTACATGGGGCACCTAGCTGGGAAAACAAAATGCCGGACAGACTGGATCTAAGCGCTGCGACTCCCCCTGGAAAATGGCTGCAACCCCCAAGGGTCACGGGTTGCGCACCGCTGATATAGATGACTGCGCGATTAACTGATAAGCCTGGGTTTATTGGTTAATCTTGTTGACTACATGCACTCCCCCTCCCACTCTATATCAGAGGCAGCGAGGGGAAGAGGGGAAGGTGGAATCTGGTGCCCGTGAGGAGCCAGCTTTTAAGCTGGCTCCCCACAAGCACTGGATCCTATGGAGCTGCCACCTCCTCACTCCCCTGCGCTGCTGCTTCTCATAGAGAGGCAGTAGTACAGAAGGGTGAGGGCGGGGAAGGCAGGAGCTGGTACACATTAAGGATGTTAAATACCAACTAATCAATTGGCAATGCATTTGCATCGACTATTCGATTAGTCGATAGAGTGCCTCCCTAGGGCTGTTGCTATACTTCAAAGGCTAAAGTGCCGCAAGGCACTCGGGGTCAGCTGGAGACTCCCCCGCTGACCCCAGGCTCCACATGGCTCTGCCACTTTGAAATGCTGCGGGAAGCCCAATGTCAGGTTCCTAGCAGCATCTCAAAGTGGCAGTGCTGAGGACGCAGCACTACTGCTTTGAAACACTGTGAGGAGCCCAGCATCGGGCTGCACATGGTATTTCAAAGCAGCAGTGCTGCATGGAGCCCGGCGTCTGGCCCCAGGCTCCAAGCAGAGCTACCACTTTGAAGTTCCACCTCCTTTTCCCCCACCCTTGCTGCCTCTTTCAGATAGAGGGAGGGGGGAACTAGTTAACCAGCCTGTCAACTATCTTGATAAGTATTTGTTTATCAGATAGTCGACTAGTCTTTCACATCACATCCCTAGTACATGCGGGAAGCAAGTTTCAAGCTAGCTCCCCGTGCATATTGGCTCTTGCTGCTATCAGAGGCAGCAGCATGAGGAGGCAAGAGGGAGCGGATACACATAGACAGCTCCCCTCGAGCACCAACTCCACCTGCCCCCACCCTGGGCTACTGACTTTATCAGAGGCAGGGGGGAGGGAGGGAAGGCAGAGGAGTCTGCTGTGGAACAGCCTCTGTCCGCAGCCAGCTCAGGCTCACCACGGACAGAGGCTGCTCCATGGGATGCTGAAGCATCCTCTGTCCACAGGAGGTTCGGGCCCCCTGCAGACAGGGGCTGCTGTGTGTGGAGGGGGGGGGAGGGTAAAGTAGGCAGTTCCATGGGAGTGAGGCTGGGAGCACAGTGACTGCCGGCCCCACCTCTGGGGACTATCAAATAATCGTGTAACCATTAAAATTTGATGAATGTTATGACAATTCAGTTACACAATATCTAACATCCTTAGACAGAACAGGTTTTTCTATTGCTGTAGGTCATTAAGATTCCCAAACAGCGACAGCTAGGTTGAGGGAAGCATTCTTCTGTCAACCTAGCTACGTCTAACTGTTCTTTACACCCCTGAGTGCTGTAGCTATGTCACCCTAATTGTAAGTGTAGGCCAGGCCCAAGAGGCAGCTGATAAATTTACATGAGCTAGCCCTACACTTGTATTCAAATCTAGAGGACATGGAGATATTAGGCATACTGCATGCAATTTTAGCCTTCCCTGCACAATACTGTGGTGTTGGACCCAACTGTACTAAGCCTCTGTCCCTGCTCCTATGTACATTACTAATAACATAAGAAACATACATGAGCATATTTAAATTTTGCTTAATGCTCTTCACGGTAGAGGTGACCCAAGATTCACAAAGGATGAGGAAAGCCATAGCCTGAAGCCTGGCAAAAAGTTACCCCTGCACAGAATTTTACTCTGTTAGTTATGATGTGAGATATCTATTTCATCCTCCTCGAGGCCATGGAGAAGAGATTTGGAAGCTACCTTTGAATTAAGTGGGCATGCCTGTGCAGAGTAAAAATACACACCAACTATAGGCACCCAGAGGTTTTCCCAAGTCCCTTGTCAACAATCACGGTTTTAGTACTTCCCCCCCTCCGCCCTCCACCCTTCAAGTCTCCCCTTCAGGTCTTCCTCAGATGTTTCTATGAACTTCCCACACTCTTTCGATCACCTATTTCAATGCTGTAGGAGTAAAAAAATCATGCTGCACGAGAGCATTAACCAGGTGACAATAGCACTTTTCTATTTACAAGCATTTTCCCTTCCTTTAACCCACTTACTGCCCATTATCTACAGCTCCTACCACCACATTCTTCCATACTCCATCAAAAATGTGCCTGAGGAGCTTCCAGGAAAGGGAGAGCTCCATCAGACCTGAATCCTAGGGTTCACTGAAGAGCAGCAGGAGGCACTCCCTCCTCCTTTTTCCTCAAGGTAAGGAGGAAGTTACTTCTATTAAGAAGGACATGAGATGCATACCAACCCTTTTCCATGATTTGGTCAGTCTTTGCCCTCTTGTTTGATCCAGTTTAAACTAAAGTTCCTTGGGCCTAGGTGTCGTAGCCACTTCTTAGATGCTTGTGAAGTACCAGCAGCACCTCTAACTGTGAATAATTTGCTGGCTACAGAGGACAATGGCACAGCACCATGCTGCTCTCCCAAGCCAGCCTCTTGCTTTTAGGGAACTACAAAGCCCCACTGCCCCAGCCCTTTTTATAGGTGGGGCAATCAAGAGAGTCTCCTAGCTTCCCCAGAGACGCTCCAGCCCCATGCCTGTGGGGTTTTTCGGTTAATCTCGTCGACCACTCACATTCCCACCTCCTGCTGCCTGCCTCTCTATCAGAGGCAGCAAGGAGGACTAGGGAGCACAAGCCAGTGCCGAGGGGAGACAGCTTAAAAGGTGGCTTCCCCAGCACCGGCTCTGCGGTGCTGCCTGTCTCCCCTCATGCTGCTGCCTCTACCAGAGGCAGTAGGGGCAGACGAAGGCAGGGGAGGCTGCCACAAGGCAGGCTCTGTCCCCGGGGTACCGAGCACCCCGTGGACTGAGATCACTCTATTCTGATTGCCCCCCAGAGGGGCTCCGCCACCCCACACTGTATCAGAAGCAGTGGTGCAGGGCGCTCCCGGGGAAGGGGGCCGGAGCGCATTGGCTGTCGAACATCCCTAATGCCCAGGTCACGCTTGCCAAGGAGCCCGCCCCTGGCCCGGCCGTTCTCTCCCCTCCCGGCTCGGGTCTGGCAGGAGCCGAGCGCGTGCTCTCCCGCCCGCTCCGTACCGTGCAGGCCGCGGGGCTCAGCGGGAAGGACTCGCAGTAGTTATGGCGGGTCCAGTCCAGCGACTCCTTCAGCTCGGGCCGGGCGCTGCGCTTCGCCTCCCGGATGCGCTTCTTGCTCTTGTGGTTCATGCTCGGCGACCCGGGGCCGGGGCCGGGGCCCGCCACCTCCTCCGCTCCCGGACGGGCCCCGACAGCTGCCTCCGTTCCAGGCCCCAGGACCCGCTGCGGATGCCGCCGGCGTCGCTAGGGAATCCCGGCCCGCCGCCGGCTCCGGTCTCGGACTGAGCCCAAGGGCCCCTCCGCGGCCTAAGGACTTCGAGAAATTTCACCCCTGCCGCTACCTCTACCTCAGCAAGACGGCGGCCCGCCCACGAGCGCCGCGGCGCCATCCTATTGGCCAGTGCCTTCTCTCCCGCCCCGCGTCCTGCCCATCCCTGGCAACGATTGGCCTTGCCAGACCCTGACAGGTGGGGTCCTTGCCGCCATCTTGGGAAGGAAACGTCAGAGGCAGGGCAGCTTCCTCTTCCACCCTCCCTTCTTTTGCTCTGCACGCCACTTCTCCCTCCCCCTGGTTTCTTTCCCTTCCTCTTCCACTCACCCCAGCGACCTTGCAGACTGAGCAGCACCCTGCATCCTAGGGAAGTCAGGAGGCTCAGCTTTTCTTGGGTTGGGGCTCTGGAAGGTTAAAAGGGAGCCTGGAATCACTACACGGTCAGATCAACTTTTACCTTTTGCAGCAGCTGAGCTTCTAGCCGTTTGTCGAGTGTTTTCATTGGTTCAGTAGCAACGTGATCTTTTCAGTGTAGGTCTGAAATGTGGGATGGGTTTTTTGAACTTGAAACTTTGAATAAAATGGAATGATGGAAATCAGAGTAGATTCTGAATATCATGGATTGCAGGATGGAACTCTGTCTGGAATTCCCTTTACTGTAAATGTAAAGAGATGGTGTTAAGTCATACCAGCTGAAATACATTCAGAGCTAGGGCAAAATTGCACAGTGTTAAAACACAACACTGGCAAAACTCTCATTTAAGTTAGCATGAGTTTAGTGATGGCAAGAAAAAAAAACTTTGTTTTTCATATGATTCCACTAGGATCAGCAGTTTTTAGCCTTACCCATTTTGTGATCCCGTGTTACAAGAGAAAAACATTTCCAGATGCTCTCTCACATAATTGAGTGTCACAGGATCAAACTCTTTAATTACTGTAACTTCCCACAAACTGAGTAGTAAATTCTTCTGGGCAGTATATAGCTAGAATAGAGATCCTCATACACTAATAGAAAACTCATTCAACCTCTTTAGGAAAAAAATGACCACAATGATGTAATAATATATAGGTCAAATCTTGCATTCCCTATGCCTGCTAATCTATCACTGGGAGGGAGTTCAGTATTTGGCCTTCAGATTCCCACAGCAAATTAAATCTTTACTGCTTTCCTAAAGCGGGGGGAAGGAGTGTCTGGGCAGCAGCTCAGAAATTTGCTTTTCTTTTCCTGTTGGATTTAGGATGATCAGACCTCTGGATGTTATCAGGCTCATTTCAATATTAGCAGCTGTGTCTCATACAGGCAACTGTCTCTCCCCCTCCTGAAAAAAAATCCCAATTTGTCACACTTTCTGTTGGTCACCGTCACCCTAGTTTCAAAATCATACTGCAAGAGACTCAGTATGTGTCCTGGGAAGAAGCTATACTTGGGGTTGGTCCTGCTTTTAGCAGGGGGTTGGACTAGTTGTTTTCCTGAGGTCTCTTCCAACCCTAATCTTCTATGGCATGATTCTGAGAGACCTCGGGAAGGGGGGCGAACCTTTGTGCCATTTTAGCTTCCCGGAACTCATAACCCTCTCACCCAGCGGCCTGTAATTGGAATTTGGCAAGAAGCGGCCTTAAACCTTCCTGCCTGTGATTGGTCTGCTTTGGTGTCAGTCAGCTCACGGTTGAAAGCAGCAGGGGAAGGAAGAGGAGGGTGCGTGCTCTGCAGCCGTCTCCTGGCTAGAGAAGTGGTTGCAATGTGCGAAGAAGGCCCGCGGTTCAGTGTTAAGGAATACAGATTTACGAAAGAGCAGGATGAACAAGAAAGAGAAGAGCCGACTCAAGAACTGGTGGTACTGATTCCTGAGGTGCTGATATATTTACACATATTCCCCTTCAGTTCGTTGTGCAGCCTGATTTCCTTCCTTCCTCCCCAAACCAGGAAATGAGAGCCATATTGGGATGGATAAGATCTTTTTCTAATAAGAAAAGGCCTAGATTTTGCATTCTTTCCCTGGATTTCATCTTTTGTGCTTGTCCAGTCCAATAACTTCAGATGCACAATATGCTCCTTTATAGCAGAAATCACCTATACCGATTGTAACCTCTGGGCATTACTGCAAAAAAATAAAGGGAGGATGGGTTCAAGGAAAGTTGAAAGTAAATTTTACAAATCATATGGCTCCTAAGTGCTCATGTAACTCTAACAAAGAATTCATTATTCTACTTTTCTGGTAGCTTAAAATTGTAGAAAGCTATGGAAGGTAATGACCAATTAATTATTTTGTTTTTTAATTTTATTTTTTATATTCATTAAATGCGAACAAATAGTTCACACCCTAGGTTTCTAACTTTCAATTGAATTATATTTTTAAAATGGTAAAAATGCTATTTGAAAACATATCAAAATAAAAATAAAGAACCTATTTAGTGCTCACTTGTTTAGTTCAGCTAGTGAACTGCCTTTTTGACAATAAGTGCCTTAGCCCTGTCTACACAACTCAAATACAGAGGGCCTTCATTTACTTCAAAGCATGAAGACTCAATGATCCATATTTATAAAATGCACTGAATCACCATAACTGGGCACAACTGACTTTATAAGAAGAGTTTTGCTTCACTAAAGACTGTAGGAGAGCTCTTCAACCAGGAAAAATGGGATGAAATCAAGAATAAGTAAATCTAAGCTAAATTTCAGAATAAAAATGTAACAAATTCCCTTTGATCTTGCATTCCTTACTAATATGTGCCTAACTGTGCTCGCTTGCTGCAGGACTACTTAGTTGAGTGAAGATTCCAGAACCAGAACATTAAATTGTAGAATATCCCAAAGCAAAATGAGAGATGTGTCACTGAATACTTAACTTTTCTAGACTAGTAAAGACTTAACCAGGAGTGTAAGGCAAGTCTTTGTTAATCAAGTGGGAAAGCTCTAGCCATATGCAAACTAGCTTATTTAATAGTAGGGAAGTACAATTTGTTTGCAATTACATACATGTGAGCAGAAAAATAACAGGTCAATTGAAGTAGGTATAGTTCAGGATCAAGTCCAAAATGAATGTTCAAACCAGGGCTAGAGTAAAAATTCATTAATATTTTTCTTCCTCTTTCAAAATGCTCTGTGGTGCTGCCAAAGATCATTAGGAGCTTATTGTTTCAGATCCTGGATTCCCAATATGGCATGTACGTTTGGCCTTGTGCTGTGGTTCTTGCTCAGTACCTGTGGTTTCACAGAAGAATGCTACCTAGCAAGAGAATTTTGGAGGTAAAAGTAATTGTGAAAGATTTTTGATCATATAAAATTACCTTTAAAATTAGTAAGATCATGGTACTGTATCTTAAATCTGTTTAGTTTTTATTTCCATTTTAATTTAGATGAGTTACAGGTTGTTTTTTTCCTGTTTCCCTTTCAGTATTAATATAATTCTAGCTGATCCTAGATAATGATCTGCCTTGGGCTTTTCTTATTTTCTGTTCTGCCCATGTGTCTTAAGATGTTTTAATCACTAATCCAATTTGTCAAATTACTGGTTTTTGTGTGTTTGGTTTTTTGTGGCTAGAGATTCACAGACAGTTTAGTTTGCACATTCATTTGGTCAAACATTGGGAAAATTGCAAAATACTCAAAGGAATAACATCATAATTAAAGCAGCTATTTTATGCAGGCTTATTTATAGAAGCAGCAGTTATGAGCCATTGAAGGTACTTCCTGTTAAATTAAAGTTTACTTATCTGCAGGATTAAGCTTTATCAATAGTATGTTTCAGCATGTAGGATTCCATCCAGTTCATTATATTTACAAGAACATAAACAGATAGCATTCCTGACATTCTTAAATGTTATCTGTGGTGTACTACTGTTGCTACAGATCAAATACAAGGCTACATCTACACTGGCATGATTTTCCGGAAATGCTTTTAACAGAAAAGTTTTCCGTTAAAAGCATTTTCAGAAAAGCGCGTCTAGATTGGTAGGACGCTTTTCTGCAAAAGCACTTTTTGCGGAAAAGTGTCCATGGCCAATCTTAGACGCGCTTTTCCACAAAAAAGCCCCAACTGCCATTTTCGCGATCAGGGCTTTTTTTCGGAAAACAACTCTCTGCTGTCTACACTGGCCCTCTTGCACGAAAGTTTTTCGGAAAAACACTTTTTCCCGAACGGGAGTAGCATAGTATTTCCGCAAAAGCACTGACAATCTTACATGAGATCGTCAGTGCTTTTGCAGAAATTCAAGCAGCCAGTGTAGACAGCTGGCAAGTTTTTCCGCAAAAGGAGATGATTTTGCGGAAAAACTTGCCAGTCTAGATACAGCCCAAATATATTATTCTCCTGAGCAAGGTCAGTTCAGAGCTGAACATGTAGTTGTAAAGTTACTATATATTCACTAAATAATAGCATCATTAAACAACTTGAGACAAGATATAGAATATATTCCTCCATGCTTCAGTTATCCTTTGCATTAAACATAGTTCATGGATTTTTGTTTTTACTTTGTTTAGATTGGAGCAGGTGTGAGCCTACCTGGTATAGTAGCTGCTAAATGTGGTGCTGAAGTGATACTGACAGATACTGAAGAGTTGCCTCAGTGCTTGGAGAACTGTGAGCGAAGCTGTCAAATAAATAACCTTCTAGGGATACACATTATAGGACTCACATGGGGACAAATATCTCCCAATCTGCTCTCTCTGCCTGAAATAGACATTATTCTGGCCTCTGATGTATTTTTTGAGCCTGAAGGTTAGTGACTATTCATAAACACATCAAATGTCTTAAATGTATGTAATAAGCTAGAGAAAGTGAAAAGGTAGTATGATATTTGACAAATTCCAAAGGGAAACAAGTTGTGGCTGGCATTAAGAAAACATTGATAATGAACTCAAAATTAATGCATGCTTGAATAAAGTCATTTCTGGGTTTGAGTTTAAATATATATATTCCATGAAGACAGATGAACATTATAATAGTTATGGTAAAAAGAAAAGCAAACTTTAGAAAATAATACCGAATAGCTAACTGAAAACTGATACCATGGTTGAGCTTTAAACTTAGCCTTAAAACAACTGTTGAATGTTACTGTAGAACTGTGCGCCAAACATAGGTATCCATAGACAATTTTAGATTTAAGTTGTTACAAATAGGGATGTTAAAATGTTTCAGATAAATGTGTAACTGCTAAAAATTTAAGTGGTTACATGTTTACATGCAGGGGGAGGCAGCTCCCCTCTCCAGCATGGGGGTGGCCTTGCATGTAATCATGAAGGTTTAATGAGCCTGGGCTCATTTAACGTTAACTGTATACACATTTACGGTCATTAGTCCATTATTTGTTTGTCATGGTATATTTTAGCATGCATAGAACCACGCAATTGATCATTTAAAATCTATATGCAGATTTTGAAGATATTTTAACTACTGTGTATTTCTTGATGAAAAGGAATCCAGCTGCTCAGTTCTGGACTACTTATCAGGTCCGAAGGTAATCTCAAGAGAAACTGGCTTTTGTTTTTTGTCTTATGGCTTCAGAGTCAACAATATTGTTTGGGCTATTAGACTCTGCTTAATTTACAGGTCAGTGATTCTTAAACTTCTGTACTGGGGGCCCCTCCACACAGCATCTATAAATTGCTTAAAAATTGATGGACGTGAAGCAATGTTTGGGGGTAGACAGACTGATGCTTGTACCCCCTCAAGTAATTGCATGACCCCTGAAGGATCACAACCCATTTAGAAAGCTCCTGTAATAGATGTCAGAATCAGGGCCCTTGTTAAGATTGTGTTCAGCTTATGACATGTTATAAAGTCCACATATTCAATGAGGCATAGTGAGTTGCTTGCAATTATACAGACTGACCACAGTTCCTTAGGCTACATTTAACTTAATCCTTAACAGGAGGTCAAGTGAGAGTAGTTATGAATCAGTTCATAGATGACAAGGTTGGCATCATTGGAAAGAACTGGATGTGATAGGAACAACTCTGCAGCTACAGGGAATTTTAACAAATAAGGGCTTGGAATGAGGGGCAACCTACACTAGTGAATGGATCTGAAGACATTTCCCCAGATAGGTTAGTTTTGCTAGCTGCACTTGTATACCTAGAAGTTGTGGTATACATAACTTATTTCACATGCCCGGCCTCATTTTTAGTATCAGGAAAAAACCCTCCATGAATGAACAGAATCTCCTCACCCTGTACATAGCCTACCATTGGATGTAAATGAGCCACATTATCCACTACTCCCCTAAATTATTCCAACAGATTAAGAGGTTAAAGTGGGTAACATGTAGTTTTGCCTTGTTTTAAAAAACAGAAAAAGTACTGAACTAAGATTACTTTTTTCCTTCAGTTCTGACTGGTCTATTGAAGCTTTACTATACAAATGGAAGTTGAAGAATGTCCACATTCCCTTGGGGTCTTTTAATGCTGACAAGGAACATTTGGCTAACTCTCCTCTCCCAGGAAGGCACACTATAGAAATGATGATAATCTCCCTATAAGAAGCAACCTATATCTAAGTTTTTCAATTAAGTATGTTGGCTGGAAGCATGGATTACAAAAAACTGTTTCCTTCACTGATCCTTCTAAAAATGGATTTATCATGCTCCACTGATTGTAGCATGAGGGGCATTTCTCTTTACACACTGTATGAGTAAGATCTATTGAAAGTGTTCAGCTAATTACTTAAGTTATGTTAACAATGGAATAAAAATGAATTTTGCTTCTATTTGAATTGCATTGCAGCTACAGGACAAAGGTGTTATGAAGTTCTGGCAAAAAATTATATACATATTCTAGCTGAAGTTATAATGGCTAAATTGTAGTTTCTTTAATGTAAAAACCTGACAGCTACTATACCTATTTTCCAATTAAAGTTAATTCACTAGACCTTAATGCTCTTGAACCATGTTCGTGTCATGCAGATAATCCTTTATTATATGCACAGCAAGAATTGTGATCAAAATTTTAGTTCAGCAGCCCACAATTTACTGTAGACATTTTAGTATTAATAGTTTTGGAACAGGTATATCTTGTTCAATTTAAGCAGTTTAAATGGAATGCAGTCTTCAAAGTACAGAGGAAGTCCTCAGATAATGTAATCTTCAGATTTAACTGGGATGAGTTAAAAAAACCTTTAAGCACATTAACAAAATGCTGTTAAAGTGGTTTTCTATACTGTATAGTATTTAGAACTTCATTCAATACTTCAAGATTAGCAACTGTCACTTAAGCTGGCACAAAGGCAAATCAGTGCTGGTTACTTATTCTTTTAACAAACAAGTCTAAGCAGCCATTTGGCCCCTTGTTTCAATATTTCAAGTTTGTATTACAAAAAAGCCTTAAAATTGCTAAAATGATGCACTAAACTTTATATTTGAAATTATTCCTTGTTAAAATTGTAGTCTACCTGGTTTAAAGAAGTCAAAGTTAAACATTCACACAGTGTAATTGCTGAGATTTTAGTAAGCTAAAAATAAATGCAGACTCAGACACTAAATTGAGAAAAGTCAACACCAAGAAAAATGTTTAATAGTAACTACAGGGACAGTGGTTATAGTACATGTCATAAGCAAAAAAAAAAAAAAAACACAACACCAATCAGTACTTACAAAGGAATGAAACATTGGCTCTTATTATATTTTATATGCAAGTTCATAAATGTAGATGGTAAGATTTACCATTCTGGAAAAAATAAGGTGTGTATATCATCAGCTAGATGTGCTCACTGTATGCTCCATTATTTTTATGCAAGGCCCGGGTGACTGGAAGTGCAGTTGTCAGGCATATTAATTAACTGGACAGCCATTTGTTTCTGCACGACAAGGCATCGTTACACAGGAGCAATCAGGAGAAAACAGGAAACAGCCAAGCACTCTGCACTGCAACACGCCACCTTAACAGCTAACCAGCATTACTCAACTGCTACACAACTGCGCCTAGTGCACAAAAATACATAAGAGAAGAGATTAGAATTGAGTCTGATAAAACAGTCTTTTCAAAAATCAATTGTCACCTGAAAAAAGTTTTATACAAATTTGGAACAGACAATACTATTTTAATTCCAAGTAAATAGCATTTACAATAAGTTTACATTTGAAGAAGTTTTGCAGAATTTTATTGAAGGAATGAAGGCAAATTGGAAAACATTTCCTTGACAGTCAGCTATTCAGCATGTAATGGCTGCATGTTTCCTCAACATGAAACTTGAGGCAATCAATTAAGTTGCCATTAGTTTTTTTTAAAAAGTCAAACAAGTCAGCACTATATAAACAAAATGAAAATTTACCTCAAATATCCAAGCCAATAATGAAATCGGTAGTCGTTCACTTCACTAAATTACAAGAAATTTGAATAACAGCAACAAAATGGCACATAAAATGTAAAGTCTGCCATTTGAGGCTCAACTTAAAACAAGTAAAAAGTTAAGACAAAAATGTTACAAAATAACCTTTTCAACAGCTGGTTGCTTGTGCCTGGGGTCTCTCCAATGGACTGAAGATTCAAAGGATCTTCCACCCCAGATGTGTCCTTTATGTTGATTTCTCATTTATCTGATGCATCTAGGTTTGAAAAGAAAACAGTTCAGTCAGGATTCCACCATGCACCTTCCCAATTACCTGGATGACTTCAAGTATGCTTCTGGTTGCGTTTCAACTGGCTTTGTCTAATTAAATTAAGTTTTATTAAGGATTATGTGCAGTGCTCCCCTCTCCCCCCCCCCCTTATCACCATATTGCCTCTCTTCAAAGGCCAAATTTAAAATTCAAAGATGATCATGACGAAGTGTTTTAACAGTCACTTAGTTTAAACTGAGTTAGTGAAGAGCAAGCAACAGGCTGTGAAAGTCATACACTTACTCGACTTTAGCCCATATAAGTTATAATGAATACTAACATTTGTATACTATTTTGTAAAAATCTCAATTTTCCTACTGGCATTCAATAAGAGACACTACCATGAAATTTAATCTAATTATTTAACCTCACAGTTCTCATACCTATTTCCATTTTAAAAACAGGACCAAATAGTTTGAGGGGTTAAAGACACACTATCCTTTCCCCACCCAGGATATTTTTAGATGCCTCTAAAGTTCGAGGAAAAACCAGTTTCCTTTTTTATTGCATTGCATTTGCCACTTCTAGAATTACTTTACCTTCAGTCAGTACAATGACCACTGAACAGATTTTCGATTATAAAAGGATAGTGTATCTTTAACTTTTAAAGACAAACCTGCTCCAAAACACGCCCACAGAAACTGGTCCCTGGAGGATCAGCCAAATCAGTTAAAATCTGCAATACTGGCCAATATTCTTTTAGCAAACAGGAGACCGCAGCTTTAAAGGGGAAAATGCAGATGTTGGATAAAAACAGCAAGAAATAGTCATTTTCATTAATAGGTTGCGTCTCATACAATATTTTATTAAAACCAAACCATTAATCCCTAAACAAAAAACATGAAAATGTCCCCTGCAGAAAGTTTCCTAACCAAGTAACTGAAAAGTCTACTCAAAACGCTAACAGTGTGTCCCACTAGGATTCAGTGTTTCTTAAGATGGTAAGAACTATCCCAATACACCCCAGTAACTGCTATTATGAAGTATCATGCAACATGCAGAGAGCTCCAACTACATTACCTTTTTCCTAAGAGGATACAGCTCCTTCCTCTTCAGGAGATTTTGGGGGGCTCTTAGACCTGGATCTAGATTTAGATTCCCTCTTTGAGGCTGGTGGGGGGGTTCTAGATCTGGATCGGGACCTCGATCTGGATCGGGACCTGGAGACGGATGACGACTTGGACTTGGATCTCCTGGCAGACCTAGACTTGGAGGTGGAGCGAGATCGGGAGCGTGTGCGGGATCTGGACTTGGACCGACTGTAGCGGGATCGACTGCGAGACCTAGAGCGGCTCCTGCTCCTGGATCGGCTACGGCGACGTCTTCTGGGGCTAGAACGTTAAAAAAATCACTCAGTTAGACGTAAAAAAAAGAGCGATACGGCTGGGCCAGTCAGGGCGGAACACCCCCCCCCCCCTCGTGGCGGTTACGAAACGCCATTATTCCGAGGAAGTGGTCTGGGCCTACCAGCCACCCCGAACCCTCCCGCCACCACGTGGCTCTATAGAACTGAGTTTTCGCGCCGATCCTGCCTTCCCAGCTAGGAAACCCCCTCCCCCATCGCGTCACATTGGGGACAGTGGTTTTCCCCAGGCTCCCCCCCCCCAGCCCTTTATCGCCCCGGGGAAGCAATCTTCTTCCCCGCCTCCGCCTGATCCTCACCTGCGGCTGCGGCGTCCGTAACCGCTACCTCCGTATCGACGCGGCGGTGGACCCCGGCGGCTATGATGCGAGTCCGGTGGCCTCCCATAACGGGCCATCTGAACTCGGAGCTCCCGCCCATCCAGCACTGCACCGTCCATGGCATCCATGGCGTCTTCGGCATCGCGCTTGTCGTGGAAACGGACGAAGGCAAAGCCGCGACTCTCCTTGGTGTAGCGGTCTCGGGGGATGTAGACGTCCCCCACCCGCCCGTACTTCTCAAAGACCCGCCGCAGCGTGTCCGGAGACGTGCGGTAGGTCAGATTATCCACCTTCAGGGAAGTCATGCCCTCCACATCGGGAGGGGGGCGCCCGTAGCTCATGGCGGGCAGAGGCCCCCGAGGGGCGGCGGTACTGAAAAGAGAAACCGGGCGAAGCGATCAGGAGAGTCGGTAGCGGGTCTGGCCTTGAGGGTCCTCAAGCCAGGAAGCGGGCCCGAACTCAGGGCAGAAATCTGGAAAACGACAGAAAACAGCCCAGTAAAGGCGAGGCCGAGAATGTGGGAGGGCAAATACAGCACAGCCACCACCCGCCTCTTCCCGCTGCTACTAGCAAATGAACAAGGTGGAGCCCGCGCCCTCCTACTTAACGCTACAAAATGGCCGCTTCTGACCCGGAAGCGAAGCGGGTCTCCGCGCGCGCCTCTCGTGCTCTCTCCGTTCCTAACACGATTGCTGCATTATTTTTCATCTTTTTACGAGGTTTACGGAAGCGGTTGCGAAACATCTGCGGTGTGTCCGAATCTAAACGAATAATTCGGCGATCCCACAAAGGGGCCGTTGGGGCCGCTAAGCCGTGACCCCGGAAGGGATTGTCTGAGGCGGGGAAATTTTGAAAGAAATGTGGCCTGAAAATCGGGACAAAGATTAAGAGTGAATGTTCGTGCCGTGGGGAAAGGAGGAAAACTCCACAGAACGCGGGATTTCTGGGCGAAGCCTCCCGTGCCGAAGCAGCGCGGAGCAGTTGAGGAAGGAAACGTTTCAAAATGGCGGCCGATCAGCAGAAAGGGCTGGTGGGTGTGAGGGGGAGGGAAGGTGTGAGCCTGCCAGGCTGTGTTGTGTATGAATGACAAGGACAGGAACCCGGCTCCAGGGCACGGGAGGAGGTGATAGCAAAGTTCACCCCAAGCTGCAGTGACTGTGCACAGTCACCAGTATTGGGGGTTGGTCAGTGAGGAGCCACCCGCTTTAGAGATGGTTTCAACAAAAATACAAAACACACTTGACATGACATCACAATCTGCATTACATCTTATTTAGAAAATACCGGACATTTATATTTTCTCAATTTGTTTCCCGAACAGAAAACTCAAATACTGGACTGTCTGGTTCACAACTGGCCACATGGCAACCCTGGAGATACTGGCAGCGAGGGCAGCTGGAACCCACCCCATGCATGCACCATCTGGGGCTCTGGTTCTATGGTAGTGGTTTCCAGCCTTCTCAAGCAGGAGCTAACTTTTTTAATTTAATTGCAATCCAAGATCTACCTCAAGCCCAGATACCCATATCCCACCTCTTTTGTGCCCCTTCTCTGAGGCCCTGGCCCTGCTCGCTCTAGCCTCCCTCCCTCACCCTCGATCTCTTTCACCAGTCTGGGACAGAGGGCTGGGGTGCTCTGGTCTTGGATTAAGGGATCTGGAGTGTGAGAGGAGTTCTGAGCTAAGCCTGGGGCAGGCAATTGGAGTGCCAGAGGGGGTTCTAGGTGCAGGTTCTGGGAGGGTGTTTGGATGCAGGGGTGCTAGGGCAGGGGTTTGGGGCGCAGGAGAAGGTTCATGACTGGGGTAGGGTTTTGGGATGTGGGCACCAGCTGGGCACTGCTTACCTCAGGTGGCTCCTGCTTACCTCAGGTGGCTCAGTGGGGCTAAGGCAGGCTCACCCCCGCCCTGGTCCTGCACCAGTTCCAAAAGCATTCAGCAAACTCCCTCCATCCCGAGTCCTGTGGCCCCCTCTACCTCCCCACCCCCCCGTAGAGATAGGATACAGGGTGGAGAGGGGGCTCCTTGACATTAGCACCCCCTCCTCTCTTTCTCCTGCCCCGCACAGAAAAACAAAGGCTCCTGAGGAGACAGCTCCAAGGGAAAAGGCAGGAGACGTGCAGCAGTCTCGAGGGTGGGGGGAAACGGAAGTGCTGGGCTCAGTAACCTCTTGGCCAAACCAGTTAGGATCACCTGTTACAGACCAAGATCTATGAGTAGATCCCGATCTACTGGTTGGTGACCAGTGTTCTACGGGATGGGAGCCCTTATCATATGCCCCTTTTGGGCACACACATGCAGCTGTCATGCTAGCCATTCCCATTAAAGCCCCATTTCTTCCCCGCACATGGATCGCCAGGGTTCGACAGACTATAGAATCTACTCGCCCATGGCGACTAGATTTCAGCCACACGCCCCGTTTACTGGCGGCGTGCGCATGCGCAATGCGGGGCTGGCGAGCGGCTTTCGCTGCTGTTGGTCAAGTCCTGTGGATCGCCACTGTATGGGTCAGTGCACGAAACTCAATGCTGGTGCAGCGGTGTTAAGGATCCTTCTACATACAGAGCCCCCACATAGGAGGAAGAGTACATTTTACCTGCACCTGAATGTAAGGAGGGTGGAGCGCAGCTCAGGCTGCAAATTGTGCTGTGTGTGCAGGACAGGGCCCCTGTTACAAATTTGTACCTGCCTGAAAAAATTATGCTTGGGCTCTGCCTACATGCCCATGCTCTCCCTTTTCAACCTGGGTGCAGAAAATGTCATTTTAACCCTCCACTACTGAATCCACATAGTGTGGGAGATACAAACTGAAACTCTCAGCACATTCATACCCACTTGTTCTGCTATTTCAAGGATAGCATGAGGCTCTACCTCAAGCTGCAAGTGTAGTGTCCGGCAGGGGCGGATATAGGGCAGGGCGAGTGGGGCAGCCGCCCTGAGCTCCGCGCTTCAAGAAGCCCCACGCATGCGCCGTGGCACCACCGCACATGCGTGTGGTGCCACCGTGCATGCGCCGTGGCAAAGGGGGCCCCCGCGAAATTGTGCTGCTCTGGGCCCCGCAAAATGGTCATCTGCCCCTGGTGTCCGGGTATTGTGTAAAACTCCTTCCCTTTCTTTTCCCTGCCAAACACACTCCGTGCCACTATACTGTGGTCAGGGAAGGGGTATCCCATTCAAGTGCCAAATCCCACCCTGCCATAGTGTGTGAAAGTAGCATTCCCTCCCAAACATATCCTGGTAGTTTCTTTATTGGGATGGTAGCAATAGTGGCTGCATCTAGACTACATTCCTCTTTCAAAAGAGGAATGTAAATGAAGGAAATCAAACATGCAAATGAAGCACAGATTTACAAATCTCACGCTTCCTTTGCATAATCGCGTCCGATCACTTTTTCAAAAAAGGTTTTTTAGAAAAAAAGCAGTCTAGACGCGGTTCTTTCGAAAAAAATCCTTTTTTGAAAGAACCCTATAAACCTCATTTTTTCAGGAATAAGGGTTCTTTTGAAAAAGTTTTTTCCAAAAGAACCGCATATAGACTACCTTTTTTTTCCCGAAAACTTTTTAAAAAAAGCAATCAGATGTGATTATGCAAATGAAGCGCAAGAGTAAATCTGCATTTCATTTACATTTTCAATTTCCTTCATTTACATTCCTCTTTCGAAAGAGGAATGTAGTCTAGATGCACACAATGGGAGAGTACTGAGATAGACTGGAATTTGGAATTGTTACTTCTCAGTTGTCTACACTTAGGGTGACCAAATAGCAAATGTGAAAAATCAGGAAAGTGGGAGGTAATAGGCACCTATATAAGACAAAGTCCCATATATCAGGACTGTTCCTATAAAATCAGGACATCTGGTCACAGTATCTATCCCTTCTCAAACTGGTATAGAAGAGATACAATCTGCCTATCCATACTTGGACTGTGACCATACTTCACTAACCTGTGGTGCTGTATCAGTGTTAGTGTGAAAGTGGGAAATTTGGCATTGTTTTCAATTACACTAGTATAATACCTCTACTACTATTACTACTACTAACAATAATAATAATGACTAATACTTACGTAGCTCATTATTAAATGTTTATGATTGTGACCTTTAGACATTACTTTGTTTAAAAAGAAAATAAATTGAAATGAAGGAGACTTCATTTCCAAAGATCTCTGGGATTACAGTGTGAAGGAGAGATTTTTAAAAGCTAGTATTAAGATTTTACTTTTTGTTCTTCGTATAGTGCTTTGTTTAATAAATACTCAGTAGTGAAAATCTGCCATATGTGAGATTCTGTCTGTCTGTGTGTTCAAGAACTCCTCCTAGATAGAAAAAATGGTGTTCATTCATCTGAAGAAGTGGGTTGTACTCACAAAAGCTCATGATACTATCTACATGTTTTGTTAGTCTTTAAGGTGCTGCTAGGTTATTTGTTATTTTTTAAGTTTATCTAGTTACCGACTAACTTGGCTATCCCTCTGAAGCTTTTCCTCCTAAAGAGTAGGAGCTAGGACCACCAAATTTAGTATACAGCTTTCTCTTATAACTTAAAACAAAGTAAGGGTTTAGTTGTGCCAAGAAAATGGGATTCTTTCTCATAAAACCGAACAGAAAAGAGACAGAATCAGCAGGAAGGTGAAAGAGGCTGGCTGGAAGCCTGTCTCCCGGCCTCCCACACCCCTCCAGGACTGCCCCAGCCTTGAGCCTCTCATCCCCAGGTGCTCTTTAGGAAGTGTGGGCTAAAGCTCACCCCCAATACATACAGGGATGTTGCTAGCTGTCCCCCTACATCAGGGAGCAAGTGGAAAATGCAGTTTGCTTCATTCCTCACTCTGACGGGAACACAGGGAACAGATGAACATGAGCCTGCCCCAGGTGGGGAACATGCACTCCTCATTCTGCTACAAAGACCTTTTACATCTGCACTTGAAAGGGAATCCTCTGAACTGTCATTCATGTTAAAATTCGACACTCTCCAAAGAGGATTGAACAAACACTTGAACTATCTTACACATTATCAAGATAGCTTTCCCAATTATCACCTCTAATACCATTAACTCACAAACATCCCACTCTCCCCACCTCTAATATTGTCAATTCACAGACACTTACCTTCCTTCCTCCCCCCCCCCTGCATCCCCCTCCTGTTCTGAAATGTGATTTGTCCTTTTCATATGTGTTCATTTTTTTTAATTGTATCCTTTGGTATATATGGTTGTGACTATTTTCTTCCACTATTTGATCTGAGGAAGTGGGTCTGGCCCACGAAAGCTCATCATCTAATAAACCATCTTGTTAGTCTTTAAAGTGCTACATTGTCCTGCATTTTGCTTCCTCTTCTGGGTGTGGCTACTGGAGCTGCAGTGGCCATGAAGAGATGCTTTGCCTCAGCAATAATGTTGACATAAAACCAAGAAGCAAGATATTTCCTGCATGAGAAATCTAAATTAAGGGAATAATGTACCACTTATTTTTATGTGTTTTATTGCTTCTTGTTATTTATTCATTTCACACAGAACAGTAAGATTTAAAATTTCTTGTTGAATCACACCACAAAATATTTCATGTCAAGAGAGATGCTAAAATCTGCTTTACAGTGAGCCCCTCAAAATTGTACAGGGAGTCTCCCTACAAATCACTTGTTGTGTTTGTGTAAGTGTGGTTCTAGTTTCAGATAAAATGCTGTACAGTTTTGCAAAATAATAGTTTAGAAATCTTAATATTGAATAAGTAATGCAGTGTTTTAGCTGTTGTTGGAAGGGTGTGTTCTGGATAAGCCTTTTAAGGCAGGAACAAATGCTGGGTGAAACCATGAGACTTCACTGAAGTCTATGGGAGTTTTTGTCATTAACTTCAGCTGGCCCAATTCTACCCTATGTCTTTGTATGTGAGTGCACAGCAGTTAGCACAATCTTGACTGGTGTCTCTGCGTAGTCTTTTGATAAAAGTGCAAAATAATAATAGTAGGAAGTGGGAGTAGACTTAATATGAGATGTCTGACTTCCTTTTCCTACTTTACTCACTTTCTAAAATAGGATCTTTAGGATTACTTATTTTTTTACAAACATTACAAAACTCAATGCATAAATATATTAGCTTTTAAATAATAGGTTTTATGTTGGAAGGATTTGAAGGCAAAATATTGAATGATGATAGAGACAGCTATTTCACTTCTTGTTCAGTGTGAATGACCAACAACAGAAACAATGAGAGATACTGTGCATGTGTGTCAGTTACAATGAAATATTTCCTTTCATTTCTCTTGTGTTTATTGGAAGGATTCACTAAGCTTTTCAGTCTTCACTTATGAATGCTTTTTGCATGACTGATGACAATTTTCTTAAAAGACAACTTTCTAAGATATTTGGTTTCTTGCTCAAAGTATTATTGGCTAAAGGTTTCAGAATATTATTTACAGAAGCACAAACATACTATTGTTATTTTAAGTAATATAATAGATTTACTCTTTTTAAAGTCAAAGATTGCTGAGACTGCATCTCCCAGAGTGCATCTAGCTTGAATCAGCTGACATGGGTTGTGAAATGTTCCTTATTTCCTGCTCAGCCTGAATGGACATGGTTTGTGTGTATGAGTGTCTTTTTCTTTCCTTTGTCAGGTGATTTAATGTCTTTTGACTAAAATCTGATTCAAGCAATTGTGACAAGGAAGTGAGCTGATTTATTAACTTAGCTGGTGGGAAACTACTGGGGGGAAGGGATGTCACGAAGAAATAATACACTGCACCCTGTTTGGATATCTTCATGTGAAAGGTAGAAAGGATCTAAATAATCTTCACAACTCTTATTAAACCATTGCATTTGTTTTAGTATTTATTTTTTATTTACAGTGGAGCACTAGACCTCTTGACTAGTCAGTGAATATTTTTAACACTTAACTATTAGTTTTACATAACATTTCTTTCTGAAGGTTTTTTTTTCTTTTTCTTTTGGCAGAACTTAAAAGGAAGCTTTAGAAGAAAAACAGAACTTCTCCGGACTGAAGAGCACAACTTCCTAAAGAAAAACAAAATGTCTCCTAAACCAAAAAAGCTTTTTAACATAATTATGTTAGGAGTTGCTTTTATGTTTATGTTTACTGCCTTCCAAACTTGTGGAAATATTGCGGTAAGTACAAGTATCCGTACACTCCACATCCTTTCCTTTCTTTCAGCCATCCCAATTCTAACAGTGGTTTTGTTAAGGGATCCAAAGGGCATGGTAACATTACATTTTATCTGTGTTTCTATTGATTTAGAATTTGCATAGATGCTTAAGTAATCTGTTTCTTTATGAGAGTAAAACAGTGATGGTGGTTTAGACCAAAAAATAAGTTAATGAATGACATTCAACTTTTAAATAATATCTGCTCTGTCAGTTATATGTCCCAGTTATTGAATTAATCTGTATCATGTCATGTTTCTGAGGGTTTTTTAAATAATTTTGCTTTAAAACAATTGACTTGGGTGTTGTTATTTGTAACTTTGTCACCTATTTTCTCCTGGTTGATGAATCTTCCTAATCTTACATTTTCTCTATGTAATTACAAGCTGGAGATTGAAGGAATATGAATACAGTGAGTGGTCATACTGTCACAATTGACAGAACTGCCTAGTCACCTTACATCTCACTAAATAATTTACTGCCAGTCTTTGTCTACTTTAATGCAAGCAAGCAAATTGAACATGTCTGCCATATTTAGAAACACTCTCATTATTTTCAGTAGGTATTCCTTATTTATAGATACCGTATTTTCCGGCGTATAAGACGACTTTTTATACTTAAAAAACATCCCCCAAAAATCGGGGGTCGTCTTATACGCCGGGTATAAACATACAGGCAGTCCCCAACTTGCAGGTACGAACGGGGCTTTTCTCGCCCCGGAGGACACGGACTGTGGGATCTCGCGGTCCCGCCGACCGTGTACTCCGGGGCGAGAAAAGCTGCTCCGCGTCTCCCTGGTCTGCAGACCAGGAAGACGCGGAGCAAAGCCGTGGAGGGACTCGGGCAGCGGGGCAGCCCAGGCGCGCCTGGGCTGCCCCGCTGCCCGAGCCCCTCCGCGGCTTTGCAAAGTCTCGGGGGAAGCCAGCAGCGGGACAGCCCAGATGCGCCGCGGCTGTCCCGCTGCCGGCGTCCTCAGAGGCTTTGCTCCCCAGCAGACCAGGGGCACCGGGAGCAAAGCCGGGGAGGCGGAGGGGTCCCGCGCCTCTGAGGCTTTGCTCTGGCAAAGCCGGGGAGGCACGGGACCCCGCTGCCGCTGCGGCTTTGCTCCCCGTGTCCCTGGTCTGCTGGAGAGGGGGAGGGGTGCAGCTAGTGCGCCCCCCCCACCAGCAGACCAGGCTTTTGTTGTGGATCCTGGGGCAGAGCAGCTGGGGCGCTGCCGGTTGGCCTCTTAAGGGGGGGGTAGTCTTATACGGCGAGTATAGGCGAAAACCTATGGTTTAACTAGAAAATTAGGGGGTCGTCTTATACGCCCAGTCGCCTTATACGCCGGAAAATACGGTATATACAAATTGCTTTACTATGTTGTATAGTTAATGTTTGGTATTATTATTCATAAGAGAGGCTGATCTTGTAGCTAAATCTCAGGACCGAGTTTGCAAATAGAGATTTGGTTCCTAATTGCGACAGACCATGTTCATGTCTCAGTTTCCAATTCTGTAAAAATGGGGCTTATTATGGTCTATGTTAAAGAGGTGTTGGGAGGATTAATTTTTTAATGTCTGTGAAATATTTTGAGATCTAAAGGCATTGTAGAATCACAAAATACCAGTTATTGTTTCAAATGAACAGTTTCACCCCAAGCATTTTGTGGTGAATTTTTATAAATAAAAATGGAATACAGTGTTGTTGTAGCCATGTTTGTTCCAGGATATTAGAGAGACAAGATGAGTGAGGAAATATCTTTTATTGGACCAAATTCTGTTGGTGAGAGAGAGAGAGAGCTTATCCAGTAAAAGATACTAACTCACTGAGATGCTGACCTTGTCTCATAAATGTAAGTGTCTGCAAGCATAAGTAATACCCATTGTTTGGCAGTGAATGAATCAGGACTTAGGTTCCAAAGTTCAAATTGCATTTGCCCCATGAGCAAACCAGAAAACCTGTAGACAGAGGGAGAGTGTAGGAAGGAAGAGCTCTAGATCCATAATGGGAGTTAGTCCCAGATCCCTCTATTTAAGCTCCTAACTTCTATTGAAATCAACAAAAGTTGGGAACCTAAAAATCATTGAGGATCTGGGCCTTAGGCTGTAATTAATAAATGTGGCTTTCAAAGGCTTGCATACTACTCCTTTAAAAAGAGAAGAGAGTGTAGAGTAATTAAGGAGTTGAGAATCAGAGTTTTGATGTGCAGTTCTTGACTGTCATTGAATCTGAACAAGATGCAGTAGTTTCCCTAACTATACAATGGGCATAATAGTTACTTCCTCATGTAAGTGTTACATGACTTAATTGCCATTTCTAAATTACTTTTAGTTCCTTGGGCATTGTTATTAACGGTTCTAACTTTGCTCTCTCATGTTAATTTGTCTCTGTAATTTTTAGATTTTTTTTAAAAGTACAAAATGTACTTTCTGTATTATTATTTATAATTTTCTGTACACAGCAAACTGTTATCACGAATTTGAACAACACAGATTTTCATGGCAGTGGTTATACCAGGTAATTTACCATAATATTTTTGTTCTTTTCTTACTTTAAAAGGCATAGCTAGACTTGATGAAATATTATGAAGATGTGCTTGTTCTGCTGAATTAACACTTTTAAAAATTACATTTTTATCATACTAAAAGAAAGCTTAATTTTACATAATTTTTCCTATTTAAATGAACCACATTCCTGTTTTTTACTTTTTCCATGTAGGGAGAAACAGTGCCATGTTTTTGCTTTTTATCTTGGGTCATGCAGTCTGTGAAATTCTTGAAAAGTAAAACAGATAACTGAGGCGCAGATCCTACAAACTTCCATATGTGTGGACCTTTGTACCCACATAGATCACAGGGTCTGCTTGTGCAGATCAGCTTACAGGAGAGATTTCAACAGTCACATGGAAGGGAACAATCAGAAAGATGGGAGGAAAATCAGGGTATCAGAGCTGTGGAAACTGGTTCTTTTTAATGTTTATTGTATTGGCAAAGCAACCAAAGTCCCCAGTCATGATCAAGGCCCTACTGTGCCAAGGACTGTGCAGTCATTTAGGAAGGCTTGGGCTTGGCCTTGGCCTTAAAAGGTGTACAGTCTAATTTAAGATAAGGTGCAGCAAAGTTAAATAACAATAGAAGGGAAAAAAGAAGTAGATTAATAAGATCATGCAGTTACATGATGTTTGATGTAATAGTTTTGAATCATTTGAAAACTTTTCTAAATAAATAAAATTAGCTACAGTAACCAGCACTCTTGAATTTCCTTTGAAATATTTATTCATCTTTATTATTTATTTGTGTAGCATGGCCATTATTTATGGAGTGTTCTCTGCATCAAATCTTATTTCACCTTCAGTTGTTGCTGTAGTAGGACCTCAATTATCCATGTTTATTAGCGGTGTATTTTATAGGTAAGTAATTCATTGAAATCTAGAATTTCTGCTTCTGTGTATCCTTGCCCCTTTACTTCACCTACCATGTCATGCATGAAATTGTACTGACCAAGGAGGGCAGAGTTTGGCTTCTTGCAATGATATCAGTGTTGCTCCTGAGTCCCTTAGAATGTTACTTCAGAGACATTCACCCTCCCCCAGAGCTGTGATCTTGTTATTTTCACATTGATTGGTCTGCCTGACTTTGGAGTAAAGAACCAAGATCAAGCCTCAGTCTAATTACTGTACTAGAAAAAATAGCAGTATATGCTTAGGGTAATAAGAAATTGTTTTTAATTATATTGACTTGGATTCTTTTAAAAACTATCTTAAGAATAAGTACTTGATTTTGAGGAAGCAAATCTAATGGTTAAAAAGCATAATCAGCATGACAATGTTCACATTCAATTTGAATATAATACATTGTTATATTTTAGCATATACATTGCGGTTTTTATCCAGCCATTCACGTGGTCCTTCTACACTGCTTCTGTTTTCATTGGGATAGCAGCTGCTGGTAAGTATTTCACATAACGTGTATCTGCTTCTTCACTGTATTTTGTCTCTCTGAACTATTTTTCCTCCTTTCTCTGCAACTTTTTTATTTGAATTTCAGTACTTTGGACTGCACAGGGAAATTGTCTGACAATAAATTCAGATGAAAATACCATTGGGAGAAACAGTGGAATCTTCTGGGCACTTTTACAGTCCAGGTAACTTTCCTTTATTAAAAAGTCTCAAAAGGGTAGCTGTGTTGTTTTGTAACTTTAAAAACAATGAGTAGTCCTGTGGCACCTTAGAGACTAACAAAAATATATATAGTATCATGAGCTTTCTGAAGAAGTGGGTTTTGCCCACTTTCATGAACTTTCATGGTCAAAACCCACTTCTTTTGCCCACTTTCATGAACTTTCATGGGCAAAACCCACTTCTTCAGAAAGAACACTCTTCCTTCAATGAGGGTTACTATGAGTTGGAGTAAGAAGTCTTCCACCTCGATATTATTTCAAAATAAAGACTTGTAGTGTAGATGCGCTTTTTGTTGTTATGAATAATGTCAGTTATTCTGAAATAATGCTGCTATGTAGATGTACCCTAAGGCTGTGTCTACACTGGACCCCTCTTCCGGAAAAGGGATGGAGATGAGACAAGTCAGAATTGCAAATGAAGCGGGGGATTTAAATATCCCCCGCTTCATTTGTATAAACATGGCTGCCGCTTTTTTCCGGCTCGGGGCTTTGCTGGAGAAAAGCGCCAGTCTAAACGGGATCTTTCGGAAAATAAAGCCTTTTCCGAAAGGTCCCTTATTCCTCTTAAAATCAGGAATAAGGGACCTTTTGGAAAAGGCTTTATTTTCCAAAAGATCCCGTCTAGACTGGCGCTTTTCTCCGGCAAAGCCCCGAGCTGGAAAAAAGCAGCAGCCATGTTTATACAAATGAAGCGGGGGATATTTAAATCCCCCGCTTCATTTGCAATTCCGACTTGTCTCATCTCCATCCCTTTTCTGGAAAAGGGGTCCAGTGTAGAGACAGCCTAAGAGTGCAAGGAAGACTTTTCATCTCAGACAGTAATTCAGTTGTACTCCAGTAACTATGAAATGAAAGGAAAAGCTGGAGGTTGCATTGCTGCTGGTATTGAACAATACTTAATGATAAGTAGGGATTATATACAACCAATCTTTCCTCCTGATGTACAGTGCAAAAGTTAATGTCATTTCTGGTATCTTAGATCTCTTTGAAATGTAGAGCTAGCCTTGTGAAAGTGAATCTTCAATTTTGTTTTATATTTCTGTGGGACTAGCAGTTTGACAGTGGGAGGACAAACACCCTCTCTCTCTCTCACATTTTCACCATATTATTCTTTCATATATAATTTGTTACCATAATAAATATTATATTCCTGTGTCATCCCTTTTTTGTTTTCAGCTTGTTTTTTGGAAATCTTTATATATACTTTGCTTGGCGTGGGAAAACACACATATCAGGTTGGTATTACTTATTTTGTGTGTAGAATGCTTTGTATCATAATGTATGAAAAACGGACAAAATAATGATGTAGGAATCAGTCTTAGGCTATGTTTACATTACAGAACTCACAGCAGTACAGCTGTACCTCTACACTGTGCTATTGTAAGGTCTCCTGTGTAATCCCCCTGTGCCGCTAGCATTTTAAACCACCCCAACTTGACTGGCAGAAGCTATGTTGGTGGTGGGATATATTCTCCTGCCAATATAGTACTGTCCACACTAATGCTTTTTTGTCTATGAAACTGTCGGTTATTGGGTGTTTTTTTCACAACCCTGGCCAAGCAAAATGCTAATGTAGACCTAGCTATAGTTGTAACAGCTAGAAAATAGGGAACAACAGATAAAGTTTGTATTTGTTTTCTAGGCCATATTTCAGTTTTACTATGTAAAGCTGTATGATAAAAGAGCTATGAATATCTCCAGTGTTCACAACTGCTGTTTCCTTCGCTTTCTTTCATAACTTGATGGAGAGGGAAATTGACCAGAATAGCGTATTGCAGAGTTCTGTAATTGTTCCCCATGGGAAGACTGTTATTCTGGAATAAGAATGTCCACATTGGAAGCTGTTCTTGAATAGCTATTA
Source organism: Pelodiscus sinensis (assembly GCF_052426305.1). NCBI lineage: Eukaryota > Metazoa > Chordata > Testudines > Trionychidae > Pelodiscus > Pelodiscus sinensis. The sequence continues at coordinate 21,028,221 of NC_143071.1, forward strand.
CACTGTAAATTCGCACCCTACCTGCTCCATTATAGTATCTTGGTGCAGACAAACAGTCGGACTCCCTGTCTTGATACAGATCATCATGGTTAATTTCCTGTTTGAATTATTTTATTTTTCCTGTTACATTCCTGCTCAGCTTTCCCCTTGATATTTTTATACCTACTGCCTCTTCTTGTCTTCTCCCCCCGCCCTCTGCTATTTATTTTAGTTCTGGACAACCAACACTCTGGTCATCTGAAGAAGGGGGCTGTGCCCATGAAAACTCATGATACCATCTGCATGTTTTGCTAGTCTTTAAAGTGCTACCAGACTATTTGTTGTTTTTGAAGTCTATCCTGTTCAAACTAACTCGGGTACTCCCTGAAGCTTTTTAACATTGTCATCTTAAGCCTTCCAAATCTAATCAGTGTAGAGCTTGGAGCAAAGTGCATTCATATTCAATGGAATAAAAGACAGATTGTTAAAGCTGTTGAGTTGCACATAGGTCATTTGGGACCTGAGTTACTGTAAAGAGATGGAGGCAGGGTCTGCTGTGTGAGCAGTGGTTGTCTACTGAGAAGCCAACTAATTTACATGGAAACTGTGACACAGCCTGTGTTTTAGTATAATAGTCAGGAAACCCAGAAAAAAACCCACAACTATAATAATAAATTGAGCTGATTAAAGAGGAGAGTTTCCGGTATTATGTACTAAAAATGCCCTCAAATATCTGATAGACCATATTATTTACATGTTTAAAACATGAAGGGTGCATCTAGACTGGCCACCTGTCTACACTGACCGTGAGTATTTGGACAAAAACACTGACTTTGTACTGTACAAAATCAGTGGTTCTTGTGTAGATATTCCGACGCTCCCGCTCAGGGATAAGCACTCTTGCGCAAGTAACATTGCGCAAGAGGGCCAGTGTAGACAGCCAAGTTAATTTCTTGCACAAGAAAGCCCGATGGGTAAAATTCGTCTACACTCTCTTGCGCAAATACTTTTAACGGGAAAAACTTTTCTGTTAAAAGTATTTGTGTAAAATCATGCCAGTCTAGACGCAGCCGAAGATTTATTCATTTAGAACATGCGTTCCCAAACTGGGGAGCCTCAAGAAATTCCGGTGTGTGTGCATGCGCGCGCACGCACGCAAGGCAACCCAACCCCCCTCCCTCCCCGGCACTCCTCCCCCCCCATCCCCCAGGAAGAGCCAGGTCCATCCGGTATCTTCTGTTTTTCGGCCCCGGTCAGTTCCGTTTTTTGCTCAACAAGTTTTGCTGCTTATTTTGGGGGGGGGGGGTGCCCCCCCAAGTGCCACGCGCCCAGGGCCAGTGCCCCCCCTCCAAGCGCCGCGCGCCCGGGGCTGGTGCCCCCTCCAAGCGCCGTGCGCCTGGGGCTGGCGCTCCCCCCATACGCCGCGCGCCCAGAGCGCGGGCGGCCAATTCGCGGCGCTCCCGGGGCCATGTGCCCGGGGCCGGCTCCGGCACCATGCATGCGCCTGGGGCCAGGCTAGCCCCAATCACTTGGCGGGCGCACACAAATGCCCCCGCGGGTGCTATGACGCCTGCGGGCACCGTGTTGGGGACCACTGGTCTAGACTATCTCTTTCGAAAGAGGCTTGTGGTTTAGACGTACCCATGAACACCAGTTCCTCCTTGCCACACTTTATTTCAGGTTCCTACAAGAGTTGTTTGCACATGAACATAAGAGACTGTTTTTAAAACTGTGTGCACAGAAACACTGTTATTGATTTGTAATCCTAATAGTTTTTTTTAAATGTTATTTTCAAAATTTTATGTTCACCTTTAAGCCAAAATACCTATAGGTACACTAGCAGACTTACCCAATGTTGCTCAAGTCCTCCAGGGCACAGGGCTGATGGTATGGGTTGTACAAGACTCAAGGCAAGGCCTTGGGGATGTTGTGCAGGAGACTGGGGGTTAGGGAAGGATTGTAAGAGTGAGTGTTGGGGGAAGGTGAGGAGGGGCTCAGGGCAGAACGTCCTGCCAGGCACAGGACTTTTCTCCTCAGCTGCCGGCCAGGGGCCCTTTTCTCTCCCTCCTCCCCCCCCCCCCTTCCAGTCCCTCAGCCACCAGGGGCCCTTTTCTTTCCTTCTTCCAGACCCCACCCGGCCACTAGAAGCTCTTTTCTCTTTCTCCCCAGCCTTCCTGGCCTCCAGGGATCCTTTTCTGTTCCCTCCCAGCCTCCCAAAACATAAGGGGCTCTTTTCTCTCCCCTCTAGGGTTACCAAGTAGTCTTTAAAAAAAAATACCGGACACACTTCATGGGGAGGGGAGTGGGGCTGGCTGGGAGAGATCGGGAGGGGGGGGGGGGGAATGACGACGGACAGCCAACGGGAAGCAGAGCTGGTCAGTAGGGGGAGGGCGGAGCGGGGCTGGCCGGAGGAGATTGGGGGGGAAGAGAGGGCGGCCAGCGGGAGCAGGGCTGGCCAGGGTAGCTCAGGAGGAGGAGGAAAGTACTGGCCGCCAGAAGCAGCGCTGGCGGGGGGTGCAGCGGGGCTGGTTGGGGAAGATTGGGAGGAGGAACCGGCCGGTAGGAGGTAGATTTAGCGTCAGGGGTGGGGGTTGGGTGCAGCAGGGCTGGCCAGGGAAGTTTGGGAGGAGAATTGAGGGAGAACCAACCGGCTGGCCAGGAGGAGGGGGAGAGGAAGGAGCGTATCAGCCGGTGGAGAGTGGGACTGACCCAGGTGGTGCAGATCCCAAGGCGCTCCCGCCCCCCACACGGTTCAGGCGAAGCACGAGTCAGTCCAGCTGCAGCTTCACCACGCGTTTGACCAGCGCGCAGGAGCACGCACTGGGCTGCCCCTTCTCCTCACATGCAACCAGGGCTCCCAGCGCCGATTGCGCCCTGCCTCCCAGCCACTCCCCTGTCAGGCCTCCGGCACCCAGTTGGAAAACCAGAGAATACCGGACATTGCACATGTCCAGTATCTTTTGGAAATTTTTACTGGATAGAACCCCAAAAAACCGGACTGTCCAGTAAAAAACTGGACACCTGGCAACCCTATTCCTCTCCCAGTCCCAATCTCCCCCCAGCTGTCAGGGACCTTTTTTCTCCTCCACTCTCTGGTGCTGTGCCCATGTGAAGGGAGGTAGGGAAAGAGTTTGGGGGAAGGGGTGCTCATAGGCAAGGTGGTGGAGTCCCAGATCTGCTGGCCACTCCTTTGGAGATATGGCTGCTCCCAGGGGACACTGCAAGATAGTTCTCCTCTGCAGGCTTGCTGTCCCCCAATGGCCACTCTGATATTGCTTCCCTTTGAACAGCAGCCCCCCTCTCTTTGCATGTTATGGAAAACAGTCCTTTTCCTGAGACTGCCACAACCGAACCCTGACCTTGTTTTAAGTTAGCATAAGAAGAATGTGCATACCAAATTTGGTGGCCCCAGCTCTTACTGTTTAGGAGGAATAGTAATAGAGATGTAGCCGTGTTAGTCTGATCTGGTTGAAACAAAAGACAGGACTATGCAGCACTTCAAAGACTAACAAGATGGTTTAGTAGGTGATGAGCTTTCGTGGGCCAAACCCACTTGAACAAACATACTCACAGACAGACAGATGCACACTAAAATAGATATATAGGCAGTATCTTTAGGATTGAGAACTGGAAGCCCAAAGATTAGTTTGCCTCAGCACAAGGCATGATTAGCTGCTAATTTAGGAGTGGGCAAATACTGGCTCATGGGCCAGATTTGGTCTTCCAGAGTTAGTGCCTGGTGGGCCCCCACTACTATATTTACCTGCACAGTTGCAGGTACAGGTGATTGCAGCTTCTGTTGGCCACATATCAATGTTCCCAGGCAACGGGAAATGTAGGAAGCAGTGTCCACGGTCCATGGGAGCTGTGATTGCCAGTACCTGTGTTTGTGCAGGTATAGCAGCAGCCGTCCATCAGGGGCTAGCCCTGGTGAACTGCTGCTGTGTTATTGCTCACACCTGTGTTTGGGGAAGCCTTTGCACAAAGAATTTATTGTGCCAGACAAGTTGATTCATGTAGAAGAATTGGTGCATGGGACATCAGGTGCCTAGTCTCCACATATTCATTGTTATCTTTTGCCAAATTCTGTGATTTCATGAGCCTAATGCTTTTGAAATTTACATGTCCAGCAACTTATGGTTGCACATGATGTGACATTAGTTCCTGTGGCTGGAGAGGAAGGCCGTGATTTCTAAAAAGTGTGGGGGATATGATGTAGCTTCTGACCTGCAAGTAATACTGGATACTGTTATTGGAGAGCCTCTGCACTTCCTCTTTCCTTTTATTAACTCCCACTTAGCCACAGCAAAAAGTGGTGATGATATTCTTTGACCAGCCAGTATTCAATTGGCCTATCAGCAATGACAAAGGAACTTGCCAGACATGTGGGACACTGCCCCACAAGTGGTGAGTCAGACACCAATGAAGGTTAATATGTATTATATACACCTCTTTATAAACTGTACCTTTCTTTAACTTGGAATCATCATCACTATCTACACCAGTATTTGTGAAGGTAGTTTACTAGTCTTGAATTGTTTTATGCAGACTTACGTGTAACACCTTTTCGATTTTCCACAGAGAGCGATCGCAGGACTGTCTTCATTGCTCTAACTGTCATCAGTCTCGTGGGCACATTTCTTTTTTTTCTGATTAGGAAACCAGAGGAGTCAAACACACTGAAGGAAGACGTCTCCTCCACTGATGAAAACATCATAAACAACTTGTAAGTGCTTATGGCAACAACACAGTACCATCCTGCCAAGCATGTGTATACATAGTGCACAATGGAAAATTCCTCATTCACTTCTTTCTCTGAACCAAAAGCATGTATATAATTAGGATAAAATATAGGAGAGTCCCTGTAGCCATGAATTAGTTGATACAATCCTTACTTGTCCTCATACTCAATACACTGGAGCATGGGCTAGGCAGGGCATAACAAATGTTTTACCATTGGTGTGTAGGATTTTTGAAAAGACACCATTTATCTCTCTCCTCTCACTATTAAGCATGTGTACTTTCATGTTTTTCCTTGTCCTCATCTCTGAACAGAAACTGTTGGTCTCCATATCACTTCCATGGTTAGGGATAGGAGCAGAGCAGAGGAGAAATTATGAAGAAAAAACAAGATCTGGGGTCTGACTGTCGTGAAACTATTTACTTCCCTTTTAAAAGCACGTTGTCAGTTTGTGTCTTTATTATAATTATTTGAACAGCACAGAGAGAATTTTCAGAGCCTCTCAGAGAATAATATAAAGCTTGATTTGCTTTTACCAGAATTTGTATCTGCCAGTCAGATGCCTTTGTAGGCATAATAGCATTTTAGGTTTCTAAGCCCTTTTATCCACATCCTTTACTTTTAACAATTCTTCCATTTCCTTTATTAGTTATTAGAAGCTAAGTGGTTTGTAATTTTTGGTTTGCTGGTAGCGATAGGGCTTAGAATTCTTATTACAGGTTGAACCTCCCAAATCTGGAACTCTTTGGTTTGGCAATGTCCGTGGTCCGGCAAGGCCATAAATTTTTCTGGACCAAAGAGCCCCAGGAGTAGGAGCCAGCCTGAAGAACTTAGGGTCTGTGGAATCCCAGCTGACCCAGCAGTAGCTGGGTTGCGTAACCCTGGCGTCAGTGGGGCCAGGTGGCATTGGGGAGCCTCTTCCCTGGCCGGGGAACCCCCAGTGTCAGTGGGGTCAGGAGGCCAGAGAGTCCCTGGTAGCAGGGCTGTTGGTTGCCAGAGAACCCTAGAATCCCCCCTGCGGCAAGGCTGGGCTGGCCAGGAAGTCCTGACCTGGAAACTCCCAGTAGCAGCGGGGCCAGGCATTGGCCCGGGAGCTCTGGCTGGGGAACCTGGGTAGCAGGGCTAGGCGGCAGCCAGGGAGTGCTGGTCCCAGCAGGGGAACTCCCAGTGTCAGCACAGCTTGCTTGGTGGCCCCATCCAGAGAACCCCAGGAAACCCTCAGCAACAACAGGGCCAGGCCACAGCAGCGGGGCCGCCAGTGGCTGGGTGGCCCAGGGTCGGGAGGAACCCCAGAGATAGTGGGGTTGGCGGTGCCTGGGTAGTCCCAGCCAGGACCCCCCCCCAGGAACCTCCAAAGGCAGTGAGGCTAGTGACAGCTAGGCAGCACTGGCTCGGGAATCCTGGGAACTCCTAGTGCAGTGGGAGGGCAGCAGGGCAGAGAGCCTCAGCTGGGCCATGTTTAGCAGGACAGCAGCAGGGCAAGGAGCCCCAGCCTTGGGAGCCACAGGGAGACAAGCTGGCATCAGGGCAGCCAGCAGGGAAGCATTGACCTCTCCTGGTCTGACAAACTCCCTGGTCCGGTATGGTTCCGGTCCCAAGGGTGCTGGACCAGGGAGGTCCAACCTGTACTTTGGCCCTTTGGCAGATGCTTTGTGTATGGGTCAGGATTTTCAGAAGCATCTGCTCAATAAGGTATGTTGTATCAATAGCAATGTAGGCTGATTAGCTGGCCAACAGTTTTAAAAAAATATCAGGATATCAGGTCATGGGGGTAGGCAAGGGTTGTTTGGACACATTTAATAATCTGTAGAGCTCCGTAATGCTATTACTATTTAGCTGCAGATCTCTCATAAATGGTCTAGGTACCATGCTGACGCATACATTAGAAGTGCATAGCATAAGCATTAAAATCTCACTGAAAGAGTATTTACAGATACAGTTTTTTTTATTAGCATAGCTGTAGGATGATTAGAAAAACAAGAGCACATGTAATAGAAACAGATCTGATATGTAGAGCCCTGTCAATCCATGGATATTCACTTTCTATCTGTAGATATCCATGGCTCATTTTTGCAGACATAGATACACATTTTGTATCTAGAATCCTGCAAATTTGTGAACATTCACTTTACATCCATAGATATCTGTAGCCACAGATGTGGATGTGGATATCTGCAGCTCATTTTTGCAGATATGGATATAAATTTTGTATCCATGCAGGGCTCTCCTGATACAAAGCCCAAAGCCATAGTGCTGTAAAGGAGCATACTCTGCAAATGACATATACCCACACTAAAGGCAAATATCTTTTACGACTAGTGGTTTATTTCCCAAAAATGTTTTATTAAACCTATTAATGTGTTGGAATTGCTAATTATGGGCAGGAAAATGTATAGAAAACTAAAAGATTAATTAGTCTATTTTCCAAAATAATGGTAGAGCAATGGTTATCTCTGGTTCATCTTTCTCACCTTAAAAAAAAATATTTACCCAGGTCTGACCAAAGCAAAGCAACGAAGGCAGTGGATGCATTTAGTAAGTATTATTGTGCTTTAAAACCACCCCTCAAAAATATGACAGCAGATTTATGAACTATTAAATGATCCTGTTTGTACACAATGATACTATATATGAATAATTTTAAACAGAAATTTGGCTATAATAATTCAGGGCTATAGACCCGCAGTCTCTCCTTTCTTAATTTTAAAACACTTAATCTTCCTTGTTTATCACTTTGGGAAATCATCCTCACAAGGTTCCCTTCTCTTTTCTTCATTCATCCATTGTATTATGTAGCCCAGATTCTCCATTCTTCCCAGATCAGGATCTTTAGTGTTTTCAACAGTGGTGCCTGTTTTAATCTGACATGACACTGAGGCAAAGATAGGATGCATCTGTGTTTTGAAAGTTCTAAGGCACCTCCTGATTCAAGGCTCAAGGGAAAGAGTAAAAATCTCAGTCTGTGGAGATTAAAGAAGACTGATGGGCTCTTTAATGAGTATGAGTCACGGTAGCCATTTCTACACTACATGGAAGATAGATGCTGCTGTGGTTGATTTACTGGATCTAGTAAAGATCTGCTAATTTGAACTGAGAGGGCACCCCCTTTGGTGCTGGTATGCCTGCTCCTCACGAGTAGAAGGAGAAGCTGAGGGAAGCATTTTTTCCCGTCGACTTTTGTGGATGGTGATTTAAGATACATTGTAATTAGCATAACTGGAGTTGCGTATCTTAAGTTGACCTTCTCCCTAAATTGAGAGAGAAGCAAAGGATATTTGGCAGTCTCTGGTCAGAACTGAAACAAATCTAGGGAGATGAAAAAGAGAATTAACACTAGGAAGAGAGGACAGGGTATGAGAGGGAGAGATCAAAGGGAAGGGGGAAGGAAAAAAGGAAAGTCACTCATGAAAGTAAAAATGTTTCCCATTAAAGATAGAGCAAGATGGAAATAATACTTAAATTTTATATGACTTTATAATTTGGTTGATTCCCATCTCTACCCTGTTTCCCTACAAAAAACAAAACAAAAAAACCCCTTCAGATTGGCCTTTTATGTTAAAGGCCCCCTAATTAGCAGCCTTATTTAGTCAAAGAGAGAAAAATAAATTTGCCTGGTTTGCATCACTTTAATGTTCTTCTGCCTTTGTAAATCACAAATAAATGTACCTTTAATGTCAGTGAATTATATTCATTTGGTTTTTTTTTCAGAGAGATCTATTAAGTTATACTTCACGAAAGAGATTTTGCTCCTTAGTGTTACAACGGCTTATACAGGTAATGAAACAGATAAAAGGACACAACCATTTGCTAGTGTCATGGTATATATGGGACACTAAATGAGAACCCCTCAATCAGGATTATATTCTTGTATCCCAATACACATTACTTCAACATATTGGAGTTTATGGCCCTTTTATAGTTTTTTGTACTACATTTCTGAAAAATGCTCTTCTGTAGATTAATCTTTTTGTACCTAACCCTAACAAAATTATGGGATTTAATAAAAGTTGTTAAACTCAGTTTAGGGTAAGCCAATTTGTATCTTGGTTAGGGCATGGTTCATGAATCTGTTTTATTACATAGTTTGTTCTTGTTTATAATGGGCTGATTGAATCATGTTAGCACACAGTTAAATTGCAGCAGAGTCTAATAATGGTAATTAAATTCATTTTTGTAGATGAGATCTTTAATATTAGCTCCATCAGACTTGCAGTCAAGTGTAGGAGATTTTTGTAAGAGCTCTTGTCTTAAATGCTATGTGTGCATTAGGAAGTTGTTCCAAAGATTTCCTACATTGTAATCACTGGTTTGGCTCTGTATTAGGGCTGCCCCTGGATGTGTAGTGCCTGTCTGCAGCAGGTCACTAATCAATAAGAACAGTCATGCTGGGTTGGGCCAAAGGTTCACCTAGCCCAGTATCCTGTATTCTAGCAGTGGCTAATGCCAGATGCCCCAGGAGAAATGAACAAAACAGGTGATCGTCAAGTGGTTCATCTCCTGTCACCCATTCCCAACTTCTGGAAAACTGAGGCTAGAGACACCATTCCTACCCATACTGGGGCCCATTGATGGACCTGTCCTCAATGAATTTATCTAGTTATTTTTTGAACCCTGTTTAGTCTTGTCATTCACAACATCCTCTGGCAAATAGTTCACAGGTTGACTGTGCATTGTGTGAACAAAAACTTCCTTTTGTCTGATTTAAACCTGCTGCCTATTAATTTCATTTGGTGACCTCCTAATTCTTGTGTTACCAGAAGGCATTAATAACACTTCCTTATCTATTTTCTTCACACCTATCATTATTTTATAGACTTCTGTCATATCGCATCTTAGTCATCTCTTTTCCAAGTTCCAATATTATTAATCTCTCTTCATATAGAAGCAGTTCCAAGCCCCTCATCATTTTATTGATCTTTTGTGAACTTTTTCCAATGCCTACATATTTTTTGGGGGGGATGGGATGACCACATCTGCATGCAGTATTCAAGATGTGGGTGTACCATGTATTTATAAACAGGCAATATGATATTCTCTTTGGGTATGTCTACACTGCATTCCTCTTTCGTGAGAGGAATGCAAATGCAGGTAAACAAAATTGCAAATGAAACACGGATTTGAATTTCCTGTGCTTCATTTGCATAATTGCGTCCGGGCGCTATTTTGAAATACCCTATTTCGAAAAAAGAAATGCTGTCTAGATGCGGTTATTTCAAAAGACCCTATTTTGAAAAAAAGAAACGCTGTCTAGACACTGTTATTTCGAAAGAAAACCCTTCTTTTGAAATTACCCTTACTCCTTATAAAATGAAGTTTAAGGGTAATTTCAAAAGAAGGGTTTTCTTTCGAAATAACAGTGTCTAGACAGCGTTTCTTTTTTTTCAAAATAGGGTCATTTGAAATAGCGCCCGGATGTGATTATGCAAATGAAGCGCATGAAATTCAAATCCGCGCTTCATTTGCAATTTCGTTCACCTGCCTTTGCATTCCTCTCTTGAAAGAGGAATGCAGTGTAGACATATTTGTCTTATTGTCTGTCTATTTCTTAATGATTCCCAACATTCTGTTTGCTTTTTTGACTACTGCTGCATATTAAGTGGATGTTTTCAGAAAACTATCCATGACATTAGGATTTTTCTCTGAAGTGGTAACAGCTAATTTAGACCCCGTCATTTTACATGTATAGTTAAGGTTATGTTTTCCAATGTGTACTACTTTGCATTTATCAGTATTGAATTTCATCTGCCTTTTTGTTAAGTCACCCATTTTTGTGAGATCCCTTTGTACCTTTTTGCAGTCTGCATTGGGCTTAACTAGCTTGAGTACAGGTTGGACCTCCCAAAACAGGGACTCCCTCATCCAGCAACATCTGTGGTCCTGGCTGGGAGCCCCAGTGGCAAAAGGGCTGGTGGCTCAGAGCCCAACGAAGCTGGAGCTAGGTTGAGCACCAGAGCTCCAGTAGTGCAGCCGGGGCCGGGGCAGCCCCAGTAACAGGGCTGGGGACGTGGCAGTTGCAGCAGCTGTCGTAGTGGGCCAGAGACATGGCAGCCGTGGTAGCAGGGCTAGGGCCAGAGATGCGGCAGCTGCAAAAGTGGGACTGGGGCTGGATGCATGTCAGCCCTGATGCTGGGGCTAGAGCCGCAGCAGCCACAGCAGCCCCGATAGCGGGGTTGGAGCCAGGGCAGTCCAATCCTTCCCTCCCCTGAGCAATGAGGCCTGGAGAATGAACAGGGGGCCTTGCACCTGCAACAGGGGTTGGGAAGCAGGCAGCAGGAAGGGGAGCAACCTGGACTCAGCCTTCTCCACTCCACTGGCTCCAGCCATTTTGCTCCATTTCCCACCTCCACCCCTGGTTTAAAGTAGGACTTCATTTCAAAATGTCCCCCCAAGGTCGAATTTATAAGCAGAGCATCCACACTACCGAGCCTATTATTTCCAAATAATGGGTGACAGAATTTGAAATCTGTACTCCTGCTTTTCATCAGGAGTAATGCTAATATTTCAAAATAACAGTAGTGTGGACACTCCGGTGCTGCTATTTTGAAACAATTACTCCCCAGAATAATTCAAACTAGTTACTCGCCAGAGCTTTCTGGGGCTCTAAGTCCAAAGTAGCACATCCCCATTAATGGAGCCTGACTTGGACTAACTTCAAGTCTTCCCCTGTAGCACGGACATGCTAGTTTGATTTTGTTAAATTGGGAGTTACTTAGTCGAGTTTAATAATTTCAGAATAATTTCCTTGTGAAGTCGTGGCTGTAGGCATTGCCAGCAAGTTAAGGCAGTGTGGACTGGATAAATGGACTGTAAGCTGGATAGAAAGTTGGCTAAATTGTTGGGCTCAATGGGTAGTGATCAACGGCTCGATGTCTGGCTGGCAGTTAGTATCAAGCAGAGTACCCCAACAGTCGGTATTGGGGCCAGTTTTGTTCAGCATCTTTATTAATGACCTGGATGAGGGGATGGATTGCACCCTCAGCAAATTTGCAAATCACACAAAGCTAGGGGGAGAGGTAGATAAGTTAGAGGGTAGGGACAGGGTCCAGAGTGACCTAGACAAATTGGAGGACTGAGCCAAAAGAAATCTGATGAAGTTCAACAAGAAGTAATGAGTCCTGCACTTGGGATGAAAGAATCCCAAGCATTGTTACAGGCTGGGGACCGACTGGCTAGATAGCAGTTCAGCAGAAAAAGACCTGAGGATTACAGTGGATGAGAAGCTGGATATGAGTCAACAGTGTGCCCTTGTAGCCAAGAAGCTAACAGCATATTAGGTTGTAGTAGGAGAAGCACTGCCTGCAGATCTAGAGAAGTGATTATTCCCCTTTATTCTGCACTGGAGAGGCCACGTTTGGGCTATGTCGACACTGCCCAGTCTTGTGCAAGAACATATGCAAATGAGGCATGGCAATGAATATCGCCGCACCTCATTTGCATACTTAACGTGCCGCCATTTTTGCACAAGGGGCTTTTGCGCAAGGAGCCAGTCTACAATGTTCCTTCTTGTGCAAAAAACCCCTCTTGTGCAAGAGCCGTTCTGCCTGAAAATCGCTGCGCCTCATTTGCATATGCTCTTGCACAAGACTGGGCAGTGTAGACAGCGGCAGATATAGGGCCGGGCGAGCAGGGCGGCTGCCCCAGGCCCCGCACTTCACTAGGCCCTGCTTTGACGTGTCTTTGAGCGCTTTGATGTGGCTTTTGTTCCTCTGGACGTCGACCCCAGTCACAGCCCGCTCCTTCTCGATGACCTCCAGGAACTGCAAGGGCTTCTACTTGGCGAAGTCCACGCTCCACTGAGGAGCTGGGTTAAAACTGGCCACTGTCTTCTGGGCAGCTTCTTTTTTCCCTTTTTCTTTTGGCTGCCTGGCGTTGCAGCGCCTGGTTGTGCTGCATTCATCGCAGTACAGAGAGGACGCAATTTCTCCGGCTGCCAGCACCACCCCACCCTTCTTCTTTAGAAGCCAGTTGGCTCTTCACTTTGAGCAGAGCCACTCTCGCCCCTTCACGCCACCCACTGGAAGCCAGAGCTGCTGCAGGCTGCTATTATAGCCTGGACCCGGATGCAACCGAATCAGTTTCCCGGCCCTCCTTTCTCGGCCTCTCTGGCTCTCCTCGAAAAGTGCGTGTCTGAAACCCTGAAATCCCAAGAGCCACCTGAGGCCTCCCATTATTCCACACCAGCCACGCATTTTGATCGGAGCTGGAGGGTGTTTCTTTCTCTAGCCTTGCTCCTAAGGAATGACCCATCACTTGCTTGGGAGCAAGGTGAAGTGGGAAGAAGGGGCGGTGGGACAACAACACCAAAGCTTCGCACACACCCATGGTTCTGCGCTCAGACTGGACCAGTATTTGAATTTTTTTTTCTTGCGACGAATGTTAAATTTCGCCACCTTGTCTCTAAACTGAAAGAGGAACAGGAATTAATGAACAAATAAATTGATTTATGAAGGAATTCAACAGATGATTTGGTGCGGGTGGGGAGGAATGGTTTTTAAATGGAGCGGGTGAATTTATCAGAAAAGATTATCAAGGATCCAACCCCATGTTCTAGAGGTCCCTAAACCCTGAATGCCAGATGCTGGGATTAGAGTACAAGCAATAGATCGCCAGGCAAGTGCCTTGTTCTGTTCATGCCTTCTGAAAGATCGGACACTGGCCACTTCAGCTGTTTGTGTTGACAGTAGAGGTGAAGAGATTGAAGGAAAGAAAAGAGGCTCCTTCATTGGTTTATTTAGGATCCTCATTGAGTCAGCGGAGCTGTTCTCCTATTAGCCAGTCAGGATGGAGGAATTGCTCAGCTCTCGGATTATAGTAAAAATGCTTAAATATTCTATTTTGTTGAGACAAAAAAGGAATATTGAAGGTAGTTTATGGCTGCTTAGAAGGAAAGGAAATTGCATAGGTAAAGTCTTGTTCATTTTGGGTGGAGCTATACGTTTTCTGTTGTTAGGCTGTACAAGTTTCTCCCTGAGGGGTTGCAGAAACTTTGCCTGTTGATAATTTGGTTTGCTGTACTGAAATATCTGAGGACTAAGAACTTTTTATGGGGAGAGGAGTCCTGCTGGGGAGCCTAAGAAGAGCCAAATTGCTGTGCCGTCTATAGCTCTAGAAAGACTGAAGACCTGAGCAAGCTGTTGAGAGGTTTTCCTCTTGTGGGGTCTTGCACTAAGTACTAAGACAGTGTTTTATGTGAGAAAGCACCACCTAGCAACAGTAATGACTAATACCAAGTATAATATCAGAGGCTACTATTGGTAGAAGGAACTAGGGACTCAGGTTGTCTAGTTTTGCCTTCACATCACCTTCAAAGGAAGAGCTAAAGAAAAGTCTCCCGAACATAAATAGGAAGAAACTTCAGATAAAACATTATCCCCACCCTTCACTGTAGCCAGCTTAATAGCTATGGGGGGAGGGGCTCCCTTTACATTTCACAGACTATTGCTTTCTTTGAGCTACATGGTCTTCACGATAGAAATCACTCCAGGTTACAGGCAATGCATAGTCCACCAGATTACATTGCATATAATTATACTGAGTGTGCATATAACACATTAAAACTTTGTCTCACTTTGTAGTCAACTAAGAAATAATATGTAGCGGGGCTGAATCTGGGATATGTTCATTTGCATATTTCTGAAAATGTGTTCCTTAAATGAGAAATTGTCACATAGATATAGATGGGAGATTTTTCTCAAAGGTATATCTGATAAAGTTGGACTTCCAGCTCTGAGTTACTATTAGAATTGGACTATTTCAGTTGGGCCTAATTGCTATTTGTGATTTTGAAAACCTTTCTCTAAAGGTCTAAAAGGATGCAGAATAATAGGAGTATTGAGAGTATAATCATGCAAGATTTCACTGCTGTAGGGGTTTAAAAATCATGTTGGGAGGTGAACGTACTGCTTAATGTTTGTAGTCCTCAGTCACACATATTTGTCATGTGGTTGCTGTTGCATTTGTTTGTGAAGGATGATTTTTAAACTTTTTTGAAAATGACTTGTGTTAAGAAATGGACTTTAATGACATAATTGAAGAATGTGCTGCCAAAAGAGCTAGAAAGCTATAATAGACTTAAATACAAATGAAAATTTGTAATTATTAATGCAGAATTTTGTTTACAAATGAATTACAATATAATTAAAATACAAATTATCCAACTAAATTAAGTTTCTATCAAAGTTACCCAATTCACTTTTAATATGAAAATAACCTTCAATTTGCGCATTTGATGCCTTTTTTCTATTTTTTTTTCCTCCAAAGGGGGCCCCACGAAATTGTGCTGTCCTGGGCCCCGCAAATCTCTCATCTGCCCCTGAGTGTAGACGTAGCCCTAGAGTATTGCATCCTGTTCTGGGCCTCCCATTACAAAAAGGATGTGAATGCATTGGAGAAAGTCCAAAAGAACAACCAAAATGATTAGGGGGCTGGAAGACTTGATTTATTTGGAGAGGCTGAGGGATTTGGCTTATTTAGTCTACAGAAGAGAAGAATGAGGGGGATTTGATAGCAGCCTTTAACTATCCTTTAACCCTGGCTGGGTTGATTTAGTTGGGATTGGTCCTGCCTAGAGCAGGGGGCTGGACTTGATGCCCTTCTGAGGTCTCGTCCAGCTCTATGGTTCTATGATTCTATGAACTACCTGAAGGACGGAACTTTCCAAAGAGGACGGAAAGAGTCTGTTCTGAGTGGTGACGGATGCAATTGTCTCAAGTTTCAGTGGCAGAGGTCTAGTTTGGAAAAACTATTTCACTAGCAGGGTGATGGTTATCCCTAGAGGTTTTTAAGTCTCGGCTTGACAAAGCTCTGGCTGGGATGATTTAGTTGAGGTTGGTCCTGCTTTGGACAGGGGGTTGGACTCAATGACTTCCTGAGGTCTTTTCCAATCCTATAATTCTATGATTATAGAATTATAATCAACAACCTTTGGAAGTTGAAGGAAGGTAATGTGATGCTACTGCGGTACAAAAATACAGAAAATAATAAGATGCCTTTTGATGTCTGATTCTACAGTCTTTGTTCAGGCAAAACTTTCAATGAAATCAATGGGAGTATGGTGTAACTCACGCTGGATTGAACTCTTAAAGTAACCATTTCAGAAACAAAAGACAGAACTATGTAGCACTTTAAAGACTAACAAGATGGTTTATTAGGTGATGAGCTTTCGTGGGCCAGATCCACTTCCTCAGATCAATATGTGGGGGGGGGGGGAGAAAAACCTTAGTGTTGCTTGAAATATATTGCTGCCATCTGGTGGCTGTAATTCACCATTATCATCTGTACTGTAAAGTGTTTTAGAACAATTCCTGATAAGATCTCCAAAAGCAGATAATGATTCTGAATTGTTGTGGTCTGTTATTGAACCTGTTCAAAGTTTTGTGAGACTTTACAGCTCACATCATGTAAGATTATCTACTATTACTAGATCCTTATATGGAGTACTATAAGGTCTGTAAGCAAAGGTCAGAAAGATTTATTTAAGAGTTTGTTTTTGGCTTGGCTTTGTGTTGGCTTAAGTAAGTCTCTTCGCACTACAGGCAGTCCCCGGGTTACATACAAGATAGGGACTGTAGGTTTGTTCTTAAGTTGAATTTGTATGTAAGTCGGAACTGGCATCCAGATTCAGCCGCTGTTGAAACTGACCAGCAGCGGCTGAATCGGACACGCCTGGGGCAGAGCAGCTGGGGTGCTGCTGGGTTGGTCCCGCAGCGCCGCTCCTTGGCGCTACTGGACCAACCCGGCAGCCCCCCAGCTGCTCTACCCCAGGCGTCAGCGAAAAAAGCCTGGTCTGATGGGGGGGGGGCGCACTAACTGCACACCCCCCAGCAGACCAGGGAGACACGGAGCGGCTTTTCTCGCCGCGGAGGACGCAGGTGGCGGGACCGCAGCACGTCTGGGCGGTCCCGCCGCCTGCGTCCTCTGCGGCGAGAAAAGCCCCGTTCGTATGTAGGGATCCGACGTAAGTCGGATCCACGTAACCCGGGGACTGCCTGTATTGTAAATATACTTCCTATAGAGAAAGCTTGGACAACTCTCTTCTGTGTTGTAGTGACTTCAGAAACCAGGTATTAGTAAATCCCATGTTGCAGTACACATTTTTGTGGAAGTCACTACAAGTCTTAAGTAGGGATGTAACAGTGTATTTGATTAGTCGATTAACTGATAAACAAAAGCTTATAGGTTAATGCTGTAGACTACATGCATTTCTTCCCCTGCCAGCAAATTTTTTAGCAGGCTGGCCAGCAGCCTGGCTCATTTCTGGCTTGCACCAGGTCCAGGACCTACCCCCGCTGCACCTTTGCATTTAAAGTGTATTATGAGTCAGGCGGGCAGGCAATCCAGCTCATGCTGGGTCTGGGAGCTCTGCTCCCCCTGGATAGGGGCTGCTGTCACCCTGCTCTGCTGCCTCTGGTTTTTAAACTGGCTCCCCTCGTGGGCCCACCCTCTCTCACGGGCCCCAGCCCAGGGCTGTAAGGACAGGTCCGTCCGATCCCGTCCAGCCAGTGGGGTTTTAGCCCGCAACCCACCGGCTCACCGGCCATACCTCCAGGCCCCGCCCTGGGCTGTTCTCTCTCTCCCTTCTCCCCCTTTGCAAATCCTCCTCCTTTCCCTTAGGGCCAGCACCCTACCTCTCTCTGCCAGCCCCCCTCCGCTTGCGTTTTAGCCCCTTTTAAAGCCTCCCGCCCATCTCCCGCTGTGCTGACGTCACCCGTCAGTCCTGCTGACGTGGGCGCGTCCTTCCGCCCCAACCGTGCCCCGTGGCATGCTCTGCCTGTGCAGCTAACCCCACCCCTACTGCTCGACTGAGCCGCGGCGGCCGTGCACGGCGGACAAAAACTCCGCGCCTCCCGGTCTGGCCCTAGAAGCGCGACGGCGATTGTGGGGTCAGTGCGGGGCAGATCCACCTCGGAGGGGCAGAGGCAGTCTGTCCCGTCACGCCAACTAAATCATTCCAGCCAGGGCTTTGTCAAGCCGAGATTTAAAAACCTGTAGGGATGGAGATTCCACCACCTCCCTAAGTTTCCAGTGCTTCACCACCCTCCTAGTGAAATAGTTTTTCCTAATATCCAACCTAGACCTCCCCCACTGTAACTTGAGACCATTGCTCCTCATTCTGCCATCCGTCACTACTGTCAACAGCCTCTCTCCATCCTCTTTGGAACTTCCCTTCAGGAAGTTGAAGGCACGCTTCCCTTCTGCAGATTAAATAAACCCAGATCCCTCAGCTGCCTCTCCTCATGAGTCTTGTGCTCCAGCCCCCTAAGCATTTTGGTTGCCCTCCACTAGACCTTCTCCAAGGTGTCCACATCCTTTCTGTAGTGGGGGGGGGGCCCAGAAATGGACACAGTACTCCAGATGTGGCCTCTTCAGTGCTGAATAAAGGGCAATAATCACTTCTCTAGATCTGCTGGCAATGCCCCTCCTAATGCACCCTAATATGCCATTAGCCTTCTTGGCTACAAGGGCACTCTGTTGACTCATATCCAGCTTCTCATCCACTGTAATCCCTGGTCCCTTTCTCCTAAACTACCCAGCCAGTGAGTTCCCAGCCTGTAGTAATGCTTGGGATTCTTCTGTCCCAAGTGCAGGTCTCTGTACTTGTCCTTGTTGAACCTCAAAAGATTTCTTTTGGCCCAGTCCTCTAATCTGTCTAGGTGATTCTGGATCCTATCCCTGCCCTCCAATGTATCTTCCTCTTCCCCCTAGCTTAGTGTCATCCGCAAACTTGCTGAGGGTGCAATCCATCCCCTCATCCAGATCATTAATAAAGATAAACTTAAAAAACAACAGAGAGTCTGGTAGCACTTTAAAGACCGGTTATCTGAAGAAGCAGGCTGTGCCCACAAAAGCTCATGATACCATCTACATGTTATGTTAATCTTTAAAGTTCTGCCAGACTATTTGTTGTTTTTTAAGTTTATCCTTTACAGACTAACTTGGCTACCCCTCTGAAGATTAATAAAGATGTTGAACAAAACTGGCCCTAGAACTCATCTTTGGGGCACTGCGCTTAAAACTGACCATCAACTGGACATCGAACCGTTGATGACTACCCGTTGGGTCCAACAATCTAGCTAGCTTTCTGTCCACCATTTATCCAGTCCATACTGCCTTCACTTGCTGGCAAGAATATTGTGGGAGACTGTATCAAAAGCTTTACTAAATTCAAGGTATTTTATATCCACTGACTTTCCCATGTCCACAGAGCCAGTTACCTCCTCATAGAAGCTACTCAGATTGGTCAGGCATGACTTTCCCTTGGTGAATTCATGTTGACTATTCCTGATCATTTTCCCCTCTTCCAAGTACTTCAAAATCAATTCCTTGAGGAACCACTCCATGATTTTTCTGGGGACTGAGATAAGGGTGACTAGTCCCTGGATTGTCCTTTCTCTTTTTTTAAAGATGGGCACTACCTTTGCCTTTTTCCAATCATCTGGGACTTCTTCTGATCTCTACTAGTTTTCAAAGATAATGGCCAAAGGCTCTTCAGTGACATTTGCCAACTCCCTCAGCACCCTCTTGCTCTGTCCAATGATGATAACCACTTGGCTGTGTGTGTGTGTGTGCTGAGTTGACTTTGCGTAAGTGGTCAGTGCAGCAGACTCTGAGAGAGTCCCTAAAGACCACAATATCAGATAAGGATCACAGGCACCAGACCAGGCTTATTGTCAAACAAAGTATAGTAATAGTTGTTAGTAAACTTTACTGAATCACTGTACATATGTAGTGCCTTTGTACATATGTACTTCCTGACAATGGACCACTCAACTCAGTAAGTGCCACTGCCCCCTCGTCCAGACCAGGACAACCCCTCCAAGACACAACTTTATATACAGGTACAAACAAGTTACACATTATTCCTGATGGGTCAGGTTGCCACCCTCTGATATTTACTTAGATACCACCATCACCTTGCACATGGCGGTTCGATCAAACATCTCTATCCATCGTGCTGTCATTTTAGACCCTGTGCTCAACCTGGGTAGGTATGTCCTGTAGTCTGGGGCAAGTGTGTGGGTGCCAAGATGCTTCTTAATGAGGTGTTGTTACCATCCCTCTGGAATATGCTTTCAACCTGTGCTTAACACCAATTAGTATTTTACACCTCCGCCTCATACCAGTTAGTGTTTTACACTATCTGCCCTGTTCATTTCAAGTTCTGTGAGCAGGGGCTGGCTCTTGTTCACAGCTTATCTTAGCTTTATGTTAGCAAAGTCTCGACCATTGTTGGCCACGCCTGACACCTCAAACCAGCCCTGTGATATATGGGTTTATGTTTCAGGCCCTCATTTTACTACACCATGGTAAAATCTTAATCCCACTGAAGTCAATGTAAATTTTGCTATTGACTTCAGTGGAGCCAGAATTTCACCCTAAGTGCTTTTATGACACTAACATGTGATAGTGTGAGTTTTTTCTAAAATAGTGTATGCTGACTTATGAAAGTCATATATTTATATGGCTTGGAATACTCCTAAAGTAAAGCAATTGTATCTACAATGCTGATCTTTTAATCATGTATTTGTAATATACAATGGTTAAACATAAGTAAACTTTGCATAATGGTATCTGGACTAGTGAATAATACCACCGTCAACTTTTGTCTGCCTTTCTTTAAAGGTTTGGAACTAACATTCTTTTCTGGAGTATATGGGACCTGTATTGGTGCTGTGAATAGATTTGGCACGGAAGAGAAAAGTCTTATTGGACTCTCTGGTATTTTTATTGGCATTGGGGAAATTGTAGGTGAGTCTAAAGAAATTTAAGTATAAAAATGTAGTTGTTGAGATTATTGAAAAGATTCTTTGTACACAAATATATACAGCACTACACATGTTAAACTTGAAGCAAAAATTGCATATGCAAGAAGTACAGTTCTACTAAAATTTGCTACAATACTTGGTGATGACCTTTGCAGTCCCTTCTAGTCCTATGATTCTGTGATTCATTATTGTGCTGTCTCTTGTATAGTTATTTATACCAGTACAAAGTGAGTGCAAACAAGGATGTGGAATATTTCCAGATAAGAGTTTTAGCATTTTACAGCCACTTTGCACTGAAATAAATGACTATATGAAGTGAGAACAACAGTGAATCCAGTCTGTAGTGCAGGGGTGCCCAAACTTTTTTCAAAGAGGGCCAGATTTGATGAAGTGAACATGCGTGAGGGCCGACCATTTTGCCTGACATTCTTTGAACCATTAAAATTAAATGCAAATTAACTATTTTATGCAAAGTTTATTGCAAACGGCATACTTTTCATTTCGTCACATGGATGACAAATCTAAACAGGTGTTAAATCACTCTGCCTTTCATATCTGAAGGCCAGATGAAAAAAAAATCCAGGAAGCTGAAATATATGTCAGGAACATTGTAAAGTACATTACATATTATTGGTAATAAAGGTTGTCTGTCAACTTTTAAGTTCAAAAAATATGAACAGGAACATAACACCAAGTACACATGTTGTGTCCAAATATATTTATAACTGATTTAGACCAACTGACATTAACTGAGATTTTACAATGTATTCATCTCAATACATATGGATTCGTTAGGGGCCATAAAAGATATAGGAATGAAGGCAGGGAGATGGGAGTGTAGGATTGGAAGATGGTGGTGGGTTAGGGATGGAAGGGGGGGTGGACTGCGGGCCATGGAGCTCCGGCATAAGGATTTGCAGCCCAGATTACCCCCTCAGGCTCTCTTCCCAAATCTGGTTCTCAGTAGGGTGCAGGCATGTAAAGCTGGTGGCTTCCCTGTGGTTCCATGTCTCTCCATTGTGCCCTATGTGCATGGAGCACATCCCTGTACCCCCTCTCTTCCCCCCCGGAGGAGCTCACTTGCCAGCAGGAAGGGCACATATGGAGCACTGCCATCCTGCAAAGACAGGAGG
Organism: Pelodiscus sinensis; assembly: GCF_052426305.1. NCBI lineage: Eukaryota > Metazoa > Chordata > Testudines > Trionychidae > Pelodiscus > Pelodiscus sinensis. Next base: position 21,049,838 of record NC_143071.1, read on the forward strand.
TAACCGGGTGCGGAGAGCGGAGGATTCTCTCGCTACCTGGCCGCTCGCATATAGCTCAGCCCCTTCCCTTCGCTGGCGAGTTGGGTGTCCAGGAGCACCTGGAACAAAGGGGATTCGTTTGGAGCTGGGCCTCATTTTACTGATTGCATTTGGATTTTGTTTACATATGAGGCCCACAATCCCACAGAGCATAGCCCTTCCTGACAGGAAGAGGCTTCCCTGGCAGAGGCTTCCTGGTCACCAGAGAGTTTCTGGCCAGGGCCACCCAGCCTCTGGCAGCCCAGCTGCAGCCAGGGATTCCCTGGTTGCAGCCAGGACCGGTCACGTGGCCCAGCTGACGCTGGGGTTCCTAGGCCAGGGCAGGAGCTCCCAGGCACTGCCTGGCCCCACTAATGCCAGGGGTTCCCTAGCCACGTTTCTTCACTAACGCTGAGGGTTCCCTGGCCAGGGTGGGGAAGTCTCCCCAGATGCCAGGGCTCCCCAACACCTGCATTGCTTCTGCCTCCGGGGCCCTTTGGTCCAGCAATGTCCATGGCCCTGCTGGACCACGGATGGTGCCAGACTAGGGAGTCCTGGATTTGGGAGGTTCAACCTGTACTTCAGTTGAGGCTTAATCAGTGCAGAGTAGAGAGGAAAAATTAGTAACACTTCTGACACTCCTGCTAATACATTTACTTTTTTGCACCAGTGTTACACTGTTACCCATATTTAGCAGGTGGCCCACTGTGACCTCCAGATCCCTTTCCACAGTACTCCTTCCCAGGCAGTCCTTTCCCATTTTGTATATGTGCAATGTTATTTTCTAACTGGAGTACTTCGCATTTTTACTTACTGAGTTTCATTCCATTTACTTCAAAATATTTCTCCAGTTTGTCCAGATCATTTTGAATTTTAACCCTATCCTCCAAATTACTTGCAATCCCTCCTAGCGTAGTATTGTCCGCAGTACTCTCTATGCCATGGGTGGGCAATCTTTTTTTTTATATGGGGATGTTCCAAGATTTTGGTAAGTGATCAAGAACTGCACTTTTTCTAGGGAGGGTGTGGGTCTGGGACAGAGTTGGATGGATAACAGAGCTCATGGTAGGGGATTGGTGTGGGGTCCGAGAGGGAGTTTGAGTGAAGAAGGGGGTTGTGATCTGGGGCACAGGATTGGCATGCATGGTCTGGGAGGGGGCATGGGTATGGGGACAAGAGAGGATAGGGTTGCCAGGTGTCCAGTTTTGAACCAGGCAGTCCGGTATTTGAGCTTTCTGTCCGGGAAACAAATTGAGAAAATATTGGACATTTTGTCCAGTATTTTCTAATTAAGTAAGTTTTTTTATTATCATGTTGAGTATCAGTACGTAGTTGCGTACTGCCTGGCTGGTAGATATGCTCACACAGCGTGAGCGTGTCTACCAGCCAGGCAGAATGCAACTACACAGTGCGTGGGGCGGGGCCAGGGCAGGATGGAATCCCCGGGACCGGACTCGCCCGTGCACCCCGCCAGGACCGTGCGCAGGACGGGCAGGACCCCAGGATCTACATGTGCCCGGGACAGCCCCACTCCCCACAACTACCTCCCAGCCAGCCCTGCTCCCCGCTGGCCAGTTCCCCCCCCCACCTCGCCCCCGTCCAGCCCCATTCCCCCTGACTCCCTCCCGACAGCCAGCCCTGCTCCCCCCAAGTCCCTCCCAGCCAGCCCTGCTTCCCGCTGGCCGGTTCTCCCCTCTCCACCTCCCCACCCCTCCCGATCTCCTCCAGCCGACCCCGCTCCCCCTGACCTCCTGCTGGCCAGCCCTGCTCCCGTCCCGGCCAGTCCCATCCACCATCTGAGATCAAGTGTTTCCGGTATTTTTTTAAGCCATCTGGTAACCCTAAAAGAGGATTCTGGCATGGGGGAGTGGTGTAGGAGGAGGTGCAGGGTCTTGGAGGGAGTTGTGACCTCACACAGAGGGTTTGGGTGGTGATTTGGGGCAGAGAGTTTGGGTCAGGAGGGGATGGAGTGACAGGGGCTGGCTTTGGCTGGGAGGGGCTTACCTAAGCAGCTCCCAACTAGCAGCTCAGTGGGCCCCTCAGGCAGGCTCCCTGCAGCCCCAGATAGCTCAAAATAGCTCCATGTGCCCCTCTGTGCTGTGTATGTGGGGGAGGGGGAGAGGCTTTGGTTTCCAGCTAATAGGAGCTGATAAATAATGCTGGTGGAGGAGGCAGCATGCAAAGCCTCCCCCATGCAGGTTCTGCCACTCTCCCAGGTGTGCAGGACCCTAGACATAGAGCAGGAGGGAACTGCTTTTAACCTGGCCCCTCCCAGTTGCTGCTTTGCAGCCCAGCCCTGAGAGAACCTGCTGAGGAAGAGGTGGCTTCAGCTCCCCTCCTGGCTCAGCTGATGGGGACCCCAGCACTCAAGCCCAGGCAGGAAGCAGCAGTTGCCTCCCCAACCAGGTTCTTTCAGGCAACCACTGCACAGGACTGCGGAGTAGCATCTCAGCAGTTGGAAGGGTCTCTGGCATCTGGGCCATGTGTCTCATAGGCCCACTCCCACCCTCCTTCTGTGTCTCCCCCTCCCTCCCAGTGCCTCCTGCCCTCTGCCAGCAGCTGTTTGGTGGTATGCAGGATGTATTGGGGGTGGGAGGGACAGGGACAGGGGTTGGTAGGGGTCTCTACTTGCAGGAGGCACTGGGGGGAAGGAGAGGCCTGCCAGTGGGTGCTCAGCACTCACTTGTTTTCCTGTGGGTACTTCAGCCCTGGACCATGCACAGAGTGGTGCTTATGCAGCTAGTGCTTTGAGCACTGTCCCATAAAACTTCTGTCCACCTTTCACTGATGACTCTGACAACTCAGAGTCACTTCTGTCACCTGTTATGTTGTATTCCTCCCTCCATGGAACCAAGAAACCACTTAGCTGATCTCTGCTCTGCCTGATCCTCCTTCAGGGTCTACCATAGATACATTTATAATGTACATTTTCAACATGTGCTGCCATACCTGAAGTTGATTTTTTTTCTTTGTACGGTATATATACAATTTAATGGAAACCTATTAAAACATGTTTATTTTTGTCATTATACTAATAATTATGTTTTCTTTTCCCCCTTCTACAGGAGGAGGATTCTTTGGCTTAGTGAACAAAGATAACCGCTTTGGCAGGAACCCAGTTGTGATGCTTGGCAGTGTGGTCCATTTTATAGCCTTTTATTTAATTTTTTATAACATACCAAATGATGCCCCCATTGCTTCCTTTGAAGGAACAGATAATATGGCTTATATGAATCCAAGGTACAAAGTGTTTTGTTTCTCCTGACCAGTGTTATTCGAAAGCATAGAAATGTAAGGCAGTGGTAGGGACCTCAAGAGATCTTCTAGTCCAGTGGTCACCAACACAGTGCCCGCGGGTGCCATGGCGCTGGCATTTGTGTGCACCCGCCAAGTGCTCAGGGCTGGCCTGGCCCCAGGCACGTGGCACATGCACGGTGCCGGAGCCGGCCCCGGGCGCATGGCGCATGGTGAGCGCCGGCCCCGGGAGCGCCGCGAATTGGCCGCCCGCGCTCTGGGCGCGCGGCGCATTGAGGGAGCACCGGCCTTGAGCGCGCAGTGCTTGAGGGTGGGGGGGAGCGCCGGGCGTGCAGCGCTTGGGGGTGGGGGGGAGCGCCGGTCCCGGCCGTGCGGCCCTTGGAGGGGCCCCCGGCCCCGGGTGTGCAGCTATGGGGGGGGTGGTCCGTTCCCGGGCATGCGGCTATGGGGGAGGCCCCACCCCCGGGGCGCGCAAGGGGGGGCCCCGCCCCCAGGCATGCAAGTGTCCCCGCCCTCTGGCGCCCAGCCGGCGAACGGCCACGCCCCCTAGCGCCCAGCAACCTCAAATGGTTGGGGACCACTGTTCTAGTCCATCTTCCTGCATTGAGGCTGTATTAATAAATACAGTTAGACCATCCTTGACGGGTGTTTGTCTACACTGTTTTTAAAAAGCCTCCCAGGGCAGAGATTATACAACCTCTCTTAATAACCTTAATTATCCTTACACTGTAGTTAGAAAGTTTTTCTTAATATCAAATGTAAATCTTTCTTACTGCAGATTAAGCAGGTGACTCCTTGTCCTACCCTTGGATGTAGAAAACAGTTTATCACTATCCTCTTTTCAACAAACTTGGAGAGAAGTAACTTGTTCTCTTGGAAAGGCAGCTTCAAGATGTTTTCACTGATTAGTGGTCAAGACTTAAGGGTTTCCATTCTCAGTAGCTTCAGATGTACTAGCAATTCATACCAAAATGCAAGGGGTTAAATGGCAGGTCAGAATGCTGTGAGTTCATATTAAGTGCATTGTTTGTGAACATTATTATTGATGATCTGAGAAATGACTTCAGTTACTGTGGGTGTTAATGTTTCCAGATATTCTAATATATGATAGGGCACAACTAACAATTTTAAAAGCCAATTGAATACTCACTGTTCAGGTCCAGCATATTAGCTTGTGGACAGATCTGTGTGTCCATTACATGGGTGCTTAGTGTTTTGGAGTGGGCATCAGAAGCTTTCTTGCTTTGAGCATGCATGCCTCAGGTAAGGGCCAAGCAGGAATTCTAATATCTGAATAGGGTAGAGACTATTCTGTTTCTGTGCCCCCATTGTTCTAATTAATGGATTTATTCTCCCACACCTCACTTCCCTCAGTCCTTTATTCTCAAGCTGAGGTGTCTGCTGAGAAAAGCCGCTCCGCATCTCCCTGGTCTGCTGGGGGGGAAGGGGGGGGGGCGCTAGCTTCACATCTCCCTGGTTTGCTGGGGGGAAGCACCTAGTGCAGGGTTGCCTCACCCCGTTTGTAAGTAGGGATCCGATGTAAGTCAGATCCATGTAACCCGGGGACTGCCTGTATTGCAATCTGAAAGGTCCTTTTAAAGCCTCCCATATTCATATACTTTTCATGCTTCCATGTACCTGGCTGGCAGATTGCATTATTACTTTTCTTGTTGCCTGGGAAAGCATCAGGGGCTAGCTGGCTGCAGGCACCAATATCCAGGTATGCGTGCCCGTTCACAGAGGAAGTCCTAAAGTGAGGTAGTTGTTTTAGCATCTCCAAGTCAGCATAGGGTTCACTGGCTTTAGCAGAGGCAGAAAACTTAGAATTTCAGAATAGAATGGAAATATTTCTTCTACCCACATCAGTAATTTTCCATCAAAATTCAAACCTGAATACAATTTTCTGTTTATATTTCAAGATAAATCTGACAAAACCATTTATTTGTATTGAGAATCTACATAATACTAGCAGTAGCCAGTGGCTGAATATTCCACTTATAGCTGGTTTCATTTTTCTCTGCAGCAAAGAGGTGGCCATTTTGTGCAGCTTTCTGTTGGGACTAGGAGATAGCTGCTTTAACACCCAACTCCTCAGTATTTTGGGGTTCCTTTACTCAGAGGACAGTGCACCTGCCTTTGCTGTCTTCAAATTTGTCCAGGTATTATCTTGTGTTTAAGTAGCAAAATCAGACTGTGTATATGAACATGTCTTTTGGTAGTGAATAATTAGTATTCTACTGAAATAATTCCGAATTTTTTTTTAGTGAGCTCAATAAATTTAATACTATCCTTCCCAGAAAAGATGCAAACCTGTTCTGTTTTATGTGCAAAAACTGGTTCAAGTAGTAGCAAGGTTCCCAGTTGCCAGCCCTCCTGCGACTGAACTCCTGGCTGCCTGGGCTCTGGTTCAGGAACACCAGAGAGTCCTGGTTTTGAGAGGTTCAACCCATACCACAGGTCACTTGAATCATAGAATCATACCTGGTTGTGGTACAACCAGTTGTGCCTAGCACTTAGTGAGGGGAGCATGGGTATAAGAAGAATTGAAATGGTCATTTTAGATGTTTTAAATCATCACCCCAAAATATTTATAATTCTGCCAGTTGTGGACTAAATTAGAAGCCCTTCATCTAAATGAATGCTTTATCCTATTCGGAATGGGTTGTGTTGATTAACTAGCAGACACTGAATCCAAGTGGATTCCCTCTAAAAGAAGAAAGCTTTCAGGTTTTGAGTTTTCCTAGATCATTTTTTGTGATCCTCAAAAAACTGAGCCATGAAGGACTGGCATGACTTGCCCAGAGTCACACAGTAAGTTAGATCTGGGAACCGAGCCCAGGTGTTCTAACTGCCAGCGATGTGTTTAAGCCAACTACAACAAGCTGCCATGTTTGTAAGGACTTTTATTATTTCCATTGATTTGCTGATGCACCATTCTATTTTGATACCATTATCCAAATAGTTAAGTATTTACGGTGATGATGGGTAATGCTAACAATAAAGGTTCTTCTTCGAGTAGTGTCCCCGTGGGTGCTCCACTGTAGGTGAAGGGTTGCCCTGAGCCACAGATCGGAGCTTTGTATAGCAGTTTCCCCTGTTGAGCCACGCATGCCCAGGAGGCGTCTCGAGCCCTTCCCGCCTCCTGAGGAGCGTGACTCAACCCCCTCCCTTTCAGTTCCTCTTTAACCGTCCTCATCAGCGGACGGAGCAGCCAGGAGCTCCCTGTCAGACTGACTACTTTCCTCTTAGTTATTTAGGCATAGTTAGCTTCCCCAGTTTTATCCTAGTTACTCTTTCCTTGTTTCTTTATAAAAAAAAATAGAAATAGGAAAAATAGACTTAATTAAATCCCCCCCCCCCCCCCCCCCGGGGGCTTGAACTTACCTCAGACCGGGACTCCGGTGAACCAGCTTTCTCCCGCCTCTCAAAACAAGAGGTCTCAAAACAAGAAACACATAAAAACTTAAAAAAAAAAAAAAAAAAAAAAGCAAAACCACATAAACTGTAACAATATAGAAGATAAATATAATAATTTCAAGAGGGAGAGAGCCCACAATGTCCGGCTCCTCAGGTTTTAAAAAGTGTGGTCAATGCCGGGACCCAATGCCGGCTTCAGATGGCCACTCGGACTGCATACGGTGTTTGGGGGAGACCCACTTTCCCCACAATTGTACCCACTGCAATTCCCTGACGGCGAGAGCCAGAAAAGACCGTGAGCTCTGCCTCAGGATGATTTTATTTGAAAAAGCTCTACAGCCTGCGGGAGAACGATCTGCACCGCGGCAAGAGCCTCCGCCGCCTTCCAAAAATGCCCTGTGACCGAGAGCCTCTCCATCCCGCTCTCTTCCAGCCTCTTCCTCTCCCAAACACAGAGGAGAGGCACACCAGGCTGGGAAGTCCCCTGCCACTAAGGCTTCGGGGCGATCTTCCCACTCCGCGCCGGTATCGGGGCGCTCAACAGCTGAACGGCCCCGGGAGCGCTCTAAGAAGCCGGCACGGCATGAAAAGCCGGCGCCGATTCAAACCGCGGTGCCGCTTCAGAGCGCGGCACCGCTTCCAGCCCCCGGCGCCGCTTCAAGCCTCTGCAGCGCCGAAAGCTACACCACGGCTTAAAGCTGCTGTGCCTCTTAAAGTCACGGCACCGCAGCAAAAGGATGGGCAGCCTCCGAAGCCACTGACACCAGCTGATGCTCCGCTGGTCCTCCCACAGCCAGACAAGCAGCCAGATGAGGCTGCTAGGGATCAGCCCCAACAAGAGACTGATCCATACAGCAGGCATCATTATCTGTGCCTGCCCTCTACTTCTTACTCTCCTGAGAGGTCTCCATCAAGGCAATCCCCTCCCAGGTCGATATCACCGTTGTCTCTTCACGACGCTCCCCTTCCTGATGATGACCACCGCACGGTCTATTCCTCACGACATCCGTCACCTGGGAAGGCTCGCTCCCACCATTATAGGGCTCCGCCACAACATGGCCCATGGCACCCATACTGGTCTTACCCACCTCCACCTTATCCACCACAATGGGGACCGTGGAAACACTGGGAGCCATATGGACACCGCTCCCCACCTCGTTCCACTGCATCCCGGAGAAGTTTGCCTCAGCCACAACCCCTACCTCCACCAAGTTTTTCGGAGGACGAGGTGAAACAAATCTCAGACAATGCCTCAGATACTCAGTAAACGTCACACACTCTGATGCCCTTGATGCACAACCAGAGGATGCCGTAGTACCATCAGACACTGGAACGATTGACGATCTAAAACAGTTCCAAGAACTATTCAAGAGAGTAGCGACAAGCCAGAATGTCTCCCTGCAAGAGGTGCAGAAGAAACAATACCAATTGTTAAAGAATCTACATCCGACACTACAGGGCAAGATTGCCCTACCCATAGACGAGGCAATCATGGAGACCTCAGAAGATCTATGGAAGACGCCTGCATCCATCCAACCAACTAACAGGAAAATTTACAGAAAGTACTTTGTCCCCTCAAAAGACAACGACTTTCTCTTCACTCACCCACAACCTAACTCACTAGTCGTGGACTCAGCACAACAACGAGCGAAGCTTCCACAGTATAGGACGGGCAATGCAGACAAGGACCACGAAAAGTTGGACTCCTTTGGCAAGAAAATATATTCTCCTTCGAGTGGTCCCCGTGGGTGCTCCACTCTGGGTGCTGGTGCGTCCTCGCGCCGGCGACCGGAGACTTTTCTAGCTGTTTCTGCCACGGCGCGCAGGCGCCGTGGCGCCCTCTAGTGTTGTTCGAACTGAAGGGCGCCTGCGCGCGCGCGGCTCCTCAGTTCCTTCTCTACCGTCCTCGGCAACAGACGGAGCTCTCTCTCTGCCAAATCTGTCAGAGAAAAACAGTTAAAATTATCGTTTTTACCCCCCTCTTTCCTCATTATCCAACTTCTTAGACCCCCCCTAACCAGTTAAACCAAAAAAAAAAAAAAAAAAAAGTTTTCCCCGGTTGCGGTTCGCCACTTGTTCCCCAGCCCTTCATGCCCGGCTCGCCGGGCTTTAAGCGCTGCGAATCATGTCGGGACGCCATGCCGGCATTAAGTGTCTGGGGGAGGCACACCAAACGCAGAAGTGCCAGCACTGCTCTAAGCTAACAGCCAGAGCGCGACGTGACAGAGCCAACAGACTCACGACTCTCTTATACGAGAAGTCGCTCCGTCCCTCCTCAGACGACTCGCCTCAGCAAGCTAAGGGTATGGAGAAAGATCAGCCTCCTACCCATTCTTCCTCCGCGACACCAAAATCTGCTCTCCCTCCGGCCTCAGCTATGTCCTCAGGATCGCCGGTGAGCACCGTGGACATGCCGGGAACCTCCGGTGCGTCTAAGACGCAGGCACCGCATAAGAGAGCTCATTCTGAGCCGAATCAAAAGGCAACGGCACCGGCCGCTTCGGCACCTAAGCCGTCATCGGCTCCGACGGCACCGTCTATGGAGCGCTCGGTACCGAAACAACACCTAACGGCACCGGGCCCTGCACCGAAGAAAGCCCGCACCGAAAGCCTATCCAGTAAAACCTCGGTGCACAGAGGTACGTCGGCACCGACATCACCGCCGAAACCGCACCGCTCGGCACCCTCTCAAAGCCGAAGCCGGTACCGATCCCCGGTGCGGAGTCACACCTCGTCGGCACCGCCATCCCCAACTTCCTCCATCCATTCTACCAGATCACACCATTCTTCAGCTAGTGGCATCGGAACCGAACCTAGAAGCAGATTCTCATCACAACATTCCAGCCCGTCTCAAAGACTTCCATCCTGGCAAATGCCTGCGGTTCAGTACGCATACCCTCCCCCCCCCGCACCAATGGTATCCACACCAATACCCATATCCTCCACCGCCATACGCCACACAATGGCAACCGTGGAGTCCACACCCAAAGAGGTCTCACCACCGACCCTCATCTACAGTCTCTAGGCCACCTCCAGCCTCTCCTCCTGCTACCACATCAGCTACAGAGCCAAACTCTCCTGCTCCTTCGGATGGCCATGATTCACTTTCTGACGGCGAGACCAGATCTCCGATGCATAACTCCTCTTCCTCCCCAGACGAAGCGGTCACCACTGATGCCCCACCGTCGGGAGATGACACAAAAAAGTTTCAAGAGCTCTTTAAACAAGTAGCACTAGCTCAAGAAAAAGATCTTCAGGAGGTCCAGGTCAAACAATATCGATTTCTCCGCTCACTTCAACCCCCAGCAGCTACCAGAATCGCCATCCCGATGGATGAGGCTATTATGGACCCAGCCAACAACATTTGGCAAACGCCAGCGTCCATTACCCCAACAAACAAGAGAGTAGACCGCAAATATTTTATCGCTCCCAAGGATATGGACTTTCTGTTCACCCATCCACCCCCTAATTCCCTGGTAGTAGATTCGGTCCGACACAAGGGTAAACAGCCTAATTTAAGATCAACCCCACAAGACAGGGATCACAAAAAGGTGGACATTATGGGCCGAAAGGTCTATTCTTCTTCCACACTACTCCTTAGAGCGGCCAATTATACCGCTATGCTGGCAGACTATGATAATGCCAATTACGCGAAGCTCCAGGACCTTCTTCAACATCTCCCGGAGCATAAACGCCCAACCCTCCGTAGCATTATGCAGGAGGGCCTGGCCATTTCACGCACAGCTTTACAGTCAGCCATGGACGTGGCAGACACTGCGGCTCGAATTACAGCCTCCGCAATAGTCCTACGCCGAATGTCATGGCTACAACCCTCTGGCGTCCCTAGGGACCTTCAACAAAAGGTCGAGGATTTACCCTTTGATCGCACCAATCTATTTGCATCCAAGACCGATGAGGTGCTACATTCTATGAAGGACTCCCGTACAACCCTTAGAACTCTAGGAATGTACACTCCTCCTTTTAGAAGGAATAGATATCAGCCTTACCAACGACCCAGGGAACCATTCCGTCAACAGCCCAAATACGATTTCCGTAAACAAAGACCACTTCGCCGTAGACCTCAGCGTCAACAGCAACATGCCACACCTCATCCCCCGGCTGGCAAGCAGCAGGTTTGAAGGCCTGGTCGAGAGCCAGGAGGCCAATCCGTCGACCCTCCCGATAGCTACCCTACAATTTCACTACCCCCTCCGAGCCTTTTTCCACCAATGGTCCCTCATTACCTCGGACAAGTGGGTTTTGAATCTAGTCCAGTCTGGCTACGTCATCCCCTTCACCTCTACCCCGCCCAACCACCCTCCTACCCTTCCCTCTTTCAGGGACCCCTCTCACGAAACCGCACTCCTACAGGAAGTCTCACGCCTCATTCAACTAGGCGCAGTAGAACATGTACCAACACAATTCCGCGGCCGGGGATTCTACTCGACGTACTTCCTAACCCAGAAGAAGACAGGAGGCTGGCGTCCCATTTTAGATCTCAGGCGCCTCAACAAATACATCGCATACCACCGTTTCAAGATGGTTACCCTTTCAACTATCATTCCCTCTCTCGACCAACACGATTGGCTTTCGGCTCTCGACCTTCAAGACGCGTACTTCCATATTACAATTCATCCTGCTCACAGACGCTTTCTACGATTTATAGTGGGTACCCAACATTACCAATACAGAGTACTCCCGTTTGGCCTTTCTACGGCTCCCAGGGTATTCTCCAAGACTCTATCAGTCGTAATGGCCTTTCTCCGACGCCAAGGCATCATAATATTTCCATACCTGGACGATTGCCTCATAAAAGCTGCGTCTTTCCAAGAAGCAAAGGCCGTGACAGACACCACAATAGACCTCCTACTCAGTCTCGGGTTCCACATAAATTACGCAAAATCCACTTTGCGTCCCACACAGAAACTGGAATTCATAGGCGCCCTCCTCGATACAATCACAGCAAGGGCCACTCTTCCCGATCACAGGTTCGCAACGATATGCGACCTTGTCCGAGCAACACAGGCGGCACCTACTGTCACGATCCGCCATTGCCTCAAAATCCTAGGGCACATGGCCTCTACGACTTACGTCGTCAATCTCGCCAGACTCCACATGAGGCCCCTTCAGTCCTGGCTCGCTACGGTATACAAACCCTTCAGAGACCAAATGAGCAAGCATGTTGCGATCCCACCTCGCGTTATCAATTCCATGCTCTGGTGGACAACCCCTCGAAACATGCTACACGGTGTCCCCTTTCAACGTCCAGCGTCTACTCTAACACTCATAACAGACGCATCACTCATGGGATGGGGGGCTCATCTGGGAACCATCACAGCCCAAGGCAAATGGTCGTTCGTAGAGCAAGCACTCCACATCAACATTCTCGAGCTACGGGCAGTCAGATACGCATGCCAGCATTTCACTCAGCACATAGCTCACAAGACCATCACCATTATGACGGACAATACCACATGCATGTATTACATCAACCGTCAGGGTGGCGCTCGCTCCCCTTCTCTATGCTCGGAAGCCACCAAATTTTGGACCTGGTGCCTATCCCATGGGGTCACCCCCTCTGCAGTATACCTTCCCGGAATACTCAATGTCACAGCAGACACCTTAAGTCGCACATTCATGGACCAGCACGAGTGGGAGATCGACAAACGCGCCCTCACACCGATCTTCCGTCTTTGGGGCCATCCAGAAGTGGACCTTTTCGCTACAAAGAACAATCGCAAGTGCCACCTCTACTGCTCCAGGGGAGCCCTGGGCAGGAATTCCCTCGGAGACGCCCTTTCCATCGCATGGAACGCCTCCCTCCTCTACGCCTTTCCCCCCCTCCCACTCCTGCACAGAGTCCTAGACAAGATCAGATTGAGTCAGGCACGCGTGATTTTGGTGGCACCTGCTTGGCCCAGACGAACATGGTATCCTTACCTCCTCAAAATGATGATAGCAGAACCGTATCCCTTCCCTCCACGCTGCGACCTCCTCTCACAAGATCACGGTCAAACCCTTCACCCGGACATCACCAGGCTGAAACTCCACGCTTGGCTCCTTCATGGCTCCATGATGCCGAAACTGCCTGTTCAGAACAAGTAAGACACATATTAATTAATAGTCGCAGACGCTCTACTAGGAAGACCTACCGCTACAAGTGGACGCGTTTTTCCCTATGGTATGCTCAGACTCATGCAGACCCACCACACCTTGCTCCAATACATGACTTATTGGACTACTTACTCTCTCTGAAACATTCCGGTCTAGCACTTAGTACTATTAAGGTCCATGCCGCAGCCATAGCAGCTTTCCACCATCACCCTCCAAGCTCTTCTTTCCTCGCTGACCCAATAACCAAGCGCTTCTTCAAAGGCCTGCAGAACACCTTTCCTCCGGTTCGTCCGCCAGTCCCCATTTGGGACCTGAACCATGTCCTCAAAAGCCTCACAAAACCCCCGTTCGAGCCGATAGCAACCTGCTCGTTCTCTCATTTGTCGATGAAGGTGGCTTTCCTAGTCGCCATCACCTCCAGTAGGAGGGTGAGTGAGCTTGCAGCTCTGATGGCTGACCCCCCATATACTGTGTTTTTACAGGACAGGGTGGTACTTAGACCCCACCCTAAGTTCCTACCCAAAGTACTCTCTCCCTTCCACGTGAATGAACCCATACACTTACCTGCATTCTTTCCTAAACCACACACTGAACCGTCCCACGCCGTGTGGCACACTCTCGACGTCCGACGAGCTTTGGCGTTTTACATAGACCGCACGAGACCATGGCGGGCCTCGCCTAGACTCTTCATCTCATACGCGGATAGATCTAAGGGACAAGCAGTCTCATCTCAAAGAATCTCTAAATGGATTACATCCTGCATCAAGACCTCTTATACTTTATATAACAAAGATTTACCTGGACTTATCACAGCTCATTCCACTAGAGCAGTGGCTGCCACGACCGCTTTTCTCCATAATGTGCCATTACAAGACATTTGCAACGCCGCTACCTGGTCATCCGACCATTCCTTTGCACAACACTATGCTCTCTCCACCTCGATAGCATCTTCTATGGCGGTTGGACAAGCAGTGCTGTCTACAGTTACTACCACACGGCTCCAAACCCACCTCCGCGAGCCGACAACTGCTGTGTAGTCACCCAGAGTGGAGCACCCACGGGGACCACTCGAAGGAGAAGAAAGAGTTACTCACCTTGTGCAGTAACGGTTGTTCTTCGAGATGTGTCCCCGTGGGTGCTCCACTACCCTCCCTCCTTCCCCTGCTTGGAGCCTGATGCTCTGGTGGGTAGAGAAGGAACGGAGGAGCCGCGCGCGCGCAGGCGCCCTTCAGTTCGAACAACACTAGAGGGCGCCACGGCGCCTGCGCGCCGCGGCAGAAACAGCTAGAAAAGTCTCCGGTCGCCGGCGCGAGGACGCACCAGCACCCAGAGCGGAGCACCCACGGGGACACATCTCGAAGAACAACCGTTACTGCACAAGGTGAGTAACTCTTTCTTCCTCTTCAACCCTACAACTCAGAATATCAAATTACTCTGCTCTCTTAGCAAATCACAACTTTGACAACTACTCAAAACTGGGAGAACTAATGGCGCATCTCCCTGACTCCAAAAGACCCATCTTAAAATCAATAGTTCATGAGGGCCATATGATCGCCCGCACCGCTCTCCAAATGGCAATGGATGTAGCTGACACTGCAGCCCGAGTTACAGCTACAGCGGTGGTGATGCGTAGAGCTTCTTGGCTCCAGTCGTCTGGAGTTCCCCGTGAACTCCAGCCCAAAGTGGAGGATTTGCCATTTGACAAACAAAAGCTATTTGCAGCCACTACGGACGAAATGCTCCACAACAGCAAAAATTCTAAGTCCACACTTCGCACGCTAGGTATGTGCACGCCACCCTATAAACGCAGGCAATACAGCCCATATAATTCATATAATCGATATCGGTATGGACAATACAATCGACCACAGAGGCCTTATGAAGACAACAGACCAAGACAGCGAGGTCCCAGAAGGCGACCCAACCAAGCCCGCCCGCTAGCTAACCAACCATCTAAGCAGCAAATTTGAACATTTGGTCGAGGGTCTGCAAGACCTCCCGTTCGATCTAGCACCTCAACATGGCCATCTATTCAACCACCATTTGCGCGCCTTCCTCCCACAGTGGGAATCCATAACATCGGACCACTGGGTCCTAGAGATAATTCAAGTGGGCTATACCATCCCTTTTATTTCTATCTCCCCTATCCTTCCCCCCCCCCCCAAGAAGTCAATCGGCTCCTTGTCATTGGGGCTATAGAAAGGGTACCCCGAGAGTTCCATGGGAGAGGGTTTTACTCGAACTATTTCCTGACTGAGAAAAGAACGGGGTTGGAGACCTATATTGGATCTCCGCAAACTGAACAAATTTCTCAAAAGATGACTTTTCAAGATGGTCACTCTTTCCGCTATCATTCCTGCGCTAGATTGAGGGGACTGGTTCGCAGCCCTCGACCTCCAAGATGCCTATTTCCATGTAACCATCCACCCCTTCCACAGACGCTACCTACGCTTCACGTTGGGACTAGACTATTTCCAGTACAAGGTTCTTCCCTTCGGTCTCTCATCAGCTCCGAAGGTATTTTTGAAGGTACTGGCGGTCGTAACTGCGTATCTCAGACGGCAGAACGTCGTCATATTTCCCTATCTAGACGACTGCCTTCTAAAGGGATCCTCATACGCCAAAACCGCCACTATGATACATACGACCACGGCCCTCCTCAGTCGTCTAGGCCTTCTAATCAACCAAGACAAATCAATTCTGCACCTGGTTCAAGATATAGAGTTCATTGGCGCACGCCTGGACTCAGTTACAGCCCGGGCATACCTACCTCAGCAATGCTTTGCAACCACGCAAGAAATTATAAACGGGATGCTCACAGTTCCTACCACCACAGTACTTACATGCCTCCGACTAATGGGACACATGGCTTCCACCACCTACGTAGTCTACCATGCTCGTCTGCACTTTCGATGTTTTCAGCTCTGGATTGCAACCGTTTATATCCCATCACGACACCCTCGAAACAAAACGGTTACTATCCCACCAGACGTGCTCGCATCCTTACGATGGTGGACAGTGTGAAACAATCTTCTGGCGGGGGTTCCGTTCCAACAAATCGAACCCACTATTCAAATCACCACAGATGCTTCCCTGCTCGGCTGGGGGGCACATATGGACGGTCACGAAGTTCAAGGCAGGTGACACTCTTACATATCAATCTCCTTGAATTGAGGGCAGTAAGAAATGCCTGTGTACACTTTGCCTCTGACATCGCCAATCACACAGTCCTCATCCTAATGGACAACATCTGTGCGATGTTCTACATAAACAGACAGGGTGGAGCCCGCTCCCGCTCTTTATGCGCGGAGGCTATTCGCCTGTGGAACGCGTGCATCCGCAACCAAGTCACCCTTATAGCATCCTACCTGCCTGGAGTGAACAATACCAAAGCGGACTCCCTCAGCCGAAACTTCACCGCAGACCACGAATGGGAGTTACATACAGAGGTGACAAACTCAATTTTCTACCAACGGGGATGGCCGTTGATAGACCTCTTTGCTTCTACCCAGAACACCAAATGTCCCCAGTTCTGCTCACGTGCGGGACTTGGCAAATGCTCTCTGGGGGATGCCTTCCTAATCAAATGGACAGCCCCCCTACACTACGCCTTTCCTCCCATACCGCTCATCCCAAGAGTTCTGCGCAAGATCCTGAGAGACAAAGCCCCAGTCATCCTGATTGCACCATCATGGTCTCGCCAAACCTGGTACCCATACCTTCACAGGCTAGCGGTCCAGCCTCCCCACCCACTACCATACCGGATAGACCTACTATCTCAGGACAACGGCAGGATACTGCATCCACAACTCAATATCCTGCATCTTCACGCATGGCTTCTCTCTGGTTCTCGGAGGTAGAAGAGCGCTGCTCCCAGCGAGTAAAAGACGTCCTCCTCCATAGCAGGAGACAGTCTACTCGGAAAACTTACCAACAGAAATGGACACGTTTCTGTCACTGGTGTCAGCGAGCCAAAGTGGAGCCTCATGCCTCACCACTGAATACCATCCTAGACTACATTCTGGACCTTAAAGCATCAGGACTGTCAATCTCCTCTCTAAGAGTACACCTCTCTGCAATAGCAGCATTTCATACCTCAGTAGACGGCTTCTCCATTTTTAACCATCCTATTACAAAGAGATTCCTCAAGGGACTCCAGAATGTGTACCCACCACATAAGGCCCCACCCCCTTTGTGGGACCTAAATCTTGTTTTGAACTGCCTCACCAGACCTCCCTTTGAGCTACTGGCAACAGTACCACTTCCCTTCCTTTTTATGAAAGTCTGTTTCCTCTTAGCCATTACCTCCGTTAGGAGGGTGAGCGAACTCGGAGCATTAATGTCAGAACCTCCTTACACAGTTTTCACAAAGGATAGGGTCATACTTAGACCCCACCCCACGTTTTTGCCAAAGGTCTGTACAGAATTCCATCTCAATGAACCGATTGTATTACCTACCTTTTTCCCAAAACCGCATTCTTCGCAGACAGATGCCAGCCTGCACACTCCGGACATCTGGAGGGCTCGGGCCTTCTTTCTAGAAAGAACAAAACCATTTCGTAAATCTGAAAGGCTTTTTATCTCCATTGCTGAACGATCCAAAGGGACACCAATATCATCGCAACTAATCTCAAAGTGGATATCGACATGTATAATCAAATGCCACTCTCTGGGCAATAGACCGCTACAACGCCCACCACGAGTGCATTCTACTCAAGCCACAGCTGCTTCTACAGCCTTTCTGGGCAATGTCCCCTTAAGAGACATTTACCGGGCAGCAACATGGTCTTCAGACCATCCTTTTGCTAAACACTACGCTATCCTTCCACAACTCAAGAGTGATTCAGCAGTTGCCACAGCAGTACTCTCTACCACTGCTAAACAATGACTCCAGCTCCCTCCAGCCTTACATTGAATACTGCTTTGTAGTCACCTACAGTGGAGCACCCACAGGGACACTACTCGAAGAAGAAAAGGGAGTTACTCACCTCGTGCAGTAACGAGTGTTCTTCGAGATGTGGGTGCTCCACGACCCTCCCTACCTTCCCTCTGCTCGGAGTCAAAATTCTCGGGCGGAGACGAGGAACTGAAAGGGAGGGGGTTGAGTCACGCTCCTCAGGAGGCGGGAAGGGCTCGAGATGCCTCCTGGGCATGCGTGGCTCAACAGGGGAAACTGCTATACAAAGCTCTGATCTGCGGCTCAGGGCAACCCTTCACCTACAGTGGAGCACCACGGGGACACACATCTTGAAGAACACTCGTTACTGCATGAGGTGAGTAACTCCCATTTCTTTAATCTATTTAGGAGCTAATGAATATTGTAGCTTGAACCCTTAACAAGGGTGGAGTGCTCTTGAGCAGCTCCACTTGGTAGACATTTGCACTTATGTCATACATGCATGCCTCTGCTTCTGTAATAAATTGCTGTAACACCGGAAAAAATTATTCAGGTTACTGTTTTATATACTGTTTTCATCTCTTGGATGTGATGTGCATGAGACAGTGGTTTCAGTGCCAGAGAACTGCATATAGGACACTCTAAATACCCTTGTGTGCAGTGTTCAATTCATCCACTGAAGCTCACTTAAATGACAAAAGTTAAGTTGATTTTCTGTTAATCAGAACAAACCAAATATAGATATATAATAAAGCCTTTTTACATTTAATATTTGATAAAGGACTATATTTTCTAAGAGAATTAAAGGGTAAATGTCTTTCTATATGCATGTCCGTAATGATAATCTTTACATAGAACAGCTAGACTACATACCTGCCTATGTTTTGTGTTTTTTCTTTCAGTCCATCTGTGCTGCAATTGCATATTTCTACAGCAACTACTTTCTTCTTCAGTGGCAGCTCTTGATCATGGTGGTGGTTGGGTTCTTTGGAACAATCTCCTTCTTTACTGTGGAGTGGGAAGCAGCTGCATTTGTCGCCCGTGGCTCTGATTACAGCAGCATTTGATCCAGGTGCTCCCTGATGCGAGAAGATGCACAGGAACATATTTATTGAAATCACTTGTGAAGGTGAAAAGATCAAAACACGGAGGCCAGGATGAAGGAAGCCTCTGTTAAAGCTCTTTCGGTGTAACTGATAGGAACAGTCATAATGAAACAGAAAAACAAAATGCCAAAATTAAAAGGCTCTCTTTCTTATTTTAATCGACGTTAATGTGCAGGTCACAGAAATTACATATTAGAAAATGGAAGGAAAACTGGGGTACTATGCATTGAACAATTTTATTCTGATAAATCCCTTTGCTGGGTGCTTATTTATCTAATTTTTCTCTTTATGATCATGCATCATAGAAATTTTAGCTTCATTACTCTCAAATAGTTTTATTTTTACTTACATCCAAGCTCTGAACATATTTACCTTGTAAAAATTCCTTCTGTGTATGAGTGATGTAGGATACAGTGTGCTGCAGCATGTCTACATTTCTGAGAAATCAATCTAACCTGTGGACTTTAGTGGCAATAGAAATGTTTTAATGGAAACTTTGTGTTGCTATGCCCTCCATCCTTTGGTTCCTAAGTATTTAAGATTGTTGATATCCTATTTTATAGCTTAAAATTTTTCTAGGCTCAGCTTTAAAAAAAGAGAACAATCTTAAGTATTATAGGCTGATATGATGTATATTTGGAAGAATTTGGACAAGATTTTCTTTATTTTAGCTTATTAGAAGGCTAAGTAAAGGCCAAGATGACTAAGGGCCTGAACCTCAGAGGTGTAGAGCAACTGAATCCCCATTTATATTGTTGAGTTTGTGAGAGCTCAGGACCAGGCTATAGATTAGGTTGGCTGCCATAACATTCTCCAGGAAACGCTATGCAAGGATTCAAAATGACATGGCTCTCAGCTTACCAACATTGAGTTCATGGGACTACTGACATGCTTAAAGTTACTCAGGTTAGAGGTACAAGTATTTATAAGATCAGGGCTTAACATTAGATGTTAGTAATGGCATTTTATGATGGGCACTCTTTCCTTTTTACCTTTTTAAAACACAAGAGAGGAAAATGGACTGTAAAAATTGTCCCTTATTACTACACCTACAGTACCTGCTCCCTGTGCATTATCTAAGTAATATCAGAACAGCTGATAGACAAACATATTTTATTACTTAATAGAACATAGGAAGAGTGTATAATAATTTATTCTGCATTACGCATCATCAAAAAAAAAACGACAGCTAAGTTATGAATGTAGAATTGGTGCTAATGTATGCAGCAGATTCAACACACTTAGATTTTTGTTTACCTCGTTGAACTTGCAATGCTGACCATCCTTTATTACACTTCAAATCTTTTTATGAGCTCTGAGTTGCTAAGGAAGCATCTTGTATTTAAAGATGATTAAGAAATATTTAGATGATGTTTCAGTTTTTCATACTATGTCATAGCTACTTAGATATGTATGGAGGATGAATTTGGTATTGAATTATAGGAACCCGGTGCCTCTCTCAAAATGGTGAGTCATGTCATTCTCATGTGGCACAACCAAGCCTGTCCATTATAAAATGGCGCAGTACACAAATGTAGGGTTTTGGCTTTGGGTTCACATCATGTTTCTGCTGTTAGATCAGAAAGGTGTTAGTGAGAGAATAATTGAAACCCCAGATATTTATCTGGAAAGTGGATAGGTGAGGGAACCTCTTAGGAATCTCAGTGAATAAAGTGTAAAAGGGAGAGAGATGGAGAAGAAAATGAAAGGGGAGAGGAGCCAATATAACAATTTCAGTCAAACTAAAAGGGAATATTCAGCTCATGGAACCAAATTGAATCCATGTGTATCATGTGGC
This sequence comes from Pelodiscus sinensis, assembly GCF_052426305.1. Taxonomy (NCBI): domain Eukaryota; kingdom Metazoa; phylum Chordata; order Testudines; family Trionychidae; genus Pelodiscus; species Pelodiscus sinensis. The sequence continues at coordinate 21,070,443 of NC_143071.1, forward strand.
TAGCTGCATATTAATGCCTTCCATCTACTCTTTTTGTTCAGTAATTTCAAATATAAGTTTTTATATACTATTCATGATAAATAAAGACATTAGGAAATCTTCAGTGGTTAGATATTTTCCTACTGCATTCTTATTTATATTTTCTTCAAGTACCAAAAGGGATAAATAATTTTAATTAAGAGATAAAAGGAATCAATCTTCGTTCTGTTCTTGGAGTCTGTTCTCTACAGAGAAGAAGATTTTAATTGTTAAATGTTCACAAAGAACAATTCTGTTTGGTAATATGTGAGTAAACAAATTGGTGCTTATGGTGGTGAGTGCACTGCAAATGTATTAAAAATAATAATTTCATTTTAGAAGGAAATGCTTTTGATGAGATTGTTTTTAAAAATGGTGCTTTATTAATGGACGTCTGTATGCAGTGTTGCTCAATTGAAGTAATAGAAGAATGCAGAATGTTTAGTAAAATCTATTGGGAAAGATTTTCACCTCTAAATTTTCACAATTTTAGCAAGCATTTTGAACCTGATTTTCAACTGGCCCCGCTCATTGCTGACAGTTAGAGTTGGGGGTTCTCGGGACCTCTAAACATCCAGAGCCTTTTTCTCTTTCTGTTCTGCCTAGTTCGACTGAAAACCAGGTGACCTAAAACACAAGGGAAGGCTAAGAACTTCTTAAAAGATTTATTAAAGTGAACTAAGTTTGCTTTCTTGAGCCAAGTTTCATAAGAAATTTACAAAATTCTTCAAGCCATATTATGAATACCAAACATTTTAAAACTATAAAACCTATGAATATATTGTAGCCCCGGTATTGTTGTAGCCCCGGTGGTCCCAGGATATTAGAGATGCAAGGTAGGTGAAGTAATACCTTTTATTGGGCCAACTATTGTTGGTAAAGGAGACAAGCTTTCAAGAGAGACAGAACCTGACCTGAGGAAGAGCTCTGTGTAACTTGAAGCTTTTCTTTCTATCTTATTTTAGTTCTAAGTTTAAGAGCAGTAGGAAAAAATCCTCAATTATTCATGTAAACATATGATATATAACTGCATCTAATCTTGCAGAGTTATTCCTGTAGAATGTCAGGATGTGAAAAGTATATCCAAGCTGCAGAGGATAAAGCTCATTAGTCATCTGTTTTTGATGAGACAATCAGCAGTAAAAAGGTTAATAATGTTGACACTAATTATGCTCCCATCTCTGTCAGCATTTCTAAAGCTCCTATCACCATATCTAAGCACTGGCAATAAGAGCCAATTGAGATGAATGAGGTAAAGTCTCATCTCTCTTGGAGCTTAAACCATTGCTCACTGAATTCAATTGTAGTCTCTCCATTTTTTTTCAGTGTGAATTGGATCAGGGCCAGGCCTTCTGTGAATTTGTTGTAGTCTGGTTTGCAGACTCCAGAATGACTGGTGCATTGATTTATATTGGGAAGATTATCTGCAGAAGCAGAACTACAGCTAGATTGAATTTAGTTAGCTGCAAATAAATATATTTGTTTATTTTTTGTACCCTTTACTCTTTATTCCTGTGATGTCACATTGTAAGTACTCAAACAAATGGCAAAATCCTTTAGGAAGAAAGAAGAAATCAGAACTGATATTCGTGACTTTTTAATGCAGAATACTCTGATTTTTTAAGTAGGTTTTCTTTATTCATCATAAAGTAAAGTTCTGTGTAAATTTCTTTTTGTACATTTTGCAGTTCTCAAAAGTTGACACTTACGAAAACAGTAAAATGTATAAAAAGGTGTTTTGCAGTCTGGATGTTTATATTCTTTGTTCATCACTAATTGATGTGTTTTAATTTGTATTGTTTTAATGTCGAGTATAATCCACACTAGTAAATTTGGAATGAGAAGGGAAACTATTGCAGTGGTTTATTTTACAAATACAGAGCTCAATGATTAGCTGATATAAATTGGCAAATCTCCAATTGACTTTAGTGGAGCTAAAGTCCATCAACTGAAGATTTGGTCCAAAAGTTGTCACTCTGGCCTGTCCATTTGTTTACCATCGTGCTAGCTGGTTTTGGGTACAAGCAGCTCAAACCATAGCTTTACTTGTGATCAGCTGGCACTATCATGATTTTTTCATTCTAAAGTGAATGTAAAATCATGTTGGTTAACATGACACATCATGGTCATGTTTAACATAACATAATTTTCTAGCAAAAAATGAGTCTTATAATGCTGTGTCTACGCTGATACTTCTGGAGTTCTTGCAACTGTACCAGTGCTAGCAACAGTGGGAGGAGTAGCAGAGACCAGATTCCATTGTGTTTTTTCACCACATCTCTTAACCTTTTGTAGGTGTGTCAGGGGGTACGCCCCCGCAAAGGGGCTCGGCCCCCTCCGACCGGGCCTGTACAGCACTCCAAAGTCTCCACGCAAAAGCCCCGGCCCTTCTATCAGGGCATATACGGTAGCAAAGTCTCACCCCAAAAGTCCCGACCCTTCTATCAGGGCATATACGGTAGGAGAGGCCTAGCCGCTCTGGGAAGCCTCTCCTGGCCCGGGGCTTGTTTGTCCAGGGAAGGGAAAAATGGGTGGTAGGGGGACCCGGGCCCTCCCTCTCCACCGGGTCCCAGCCCAGGGCCCTTTAGGCAGGGTCTGTGGCTCCTGCCGGCTCGGCGGGGGATCCGGCCGATACACGCCGAGCCAAACTTTGTCTCCCTTGCCCTGGGCTGCTTCCTACCACGCCCTGGTTCCCCCCGGGCCCCTTCGCCTCTCAGGCAGTACCTGTCGGGGTTGAGGGTGTGCTCCTGCCGCTCTGGGTCGGCGGCTGCTTTCTCCGTGTCCAGGTCCAGCGTGGGCGACAACTCTGGACCCAGCGGCTGCAAGAACACCGGTCCGGCCTGGTCTCCTTCTTCGCCCTGGGGCCTCCCTGACTGCTGGGCTCCTTCTGCCTTTATACCCGGCCGCTGTTGGGAGCATGCCCAGCAGGTTCGGAGGGGCGGGGCCTTCTCTGCCAGCTGGGCCTGGGCTATCCCCTGCTCCTCAGTGCGGGGCCTGTCCGCCCCGTCACACACCTTCACCCTTAAATGGGTAGTTACAGTCTGCCTTGTCCAGGTTTCTTCTTCTCCTGCTCGGGAAAAGAAATCGGCATTCATATGAGTCTTACCCGGGCGGTGGGCCACTTCAAAATCGTAGGGTTGCAGTGACAAATACCACCGCATTATCCGAGGATTCGTGTCCTTCATATTATGTAGCCATCTCAGAGGGGCGTGGTCCATGACCAGTCGGAAGTGGCTACCTAACAGGTAATACTGGAGTGCATCTATGGCCCACTTTACGGCCAGTGCCTCTTTTTCAATTGTGGAGTATTTCTGCTCCCGGGGAAAAAGCTTCCGGCTCATATAGAGCACCGGATGCTCTTCACCGTCCACTTCTTGGGCTAGTACGGCTCCTAGTCCTCTCTCAGAGAGGTCTGTCTGGAGGATAAAGTCTTTAGCAAAGTCTGGGGGGAACAACACGGGTTCTTTTACTAGACGTTGTTTCAATGTGTGGAAAGCCTCTTCACATTCCGGTGTCCATTGTACCTTTGTCGGCATGGACTTCTGAGTCAGGTCTGACAGTGGTGTCGCCAATGTTGAGAAGTCAGGTATGAATCGGCAGTAGTAACCTGCCAATCCCAGAAATTGCCGAATCTGCTTCTTCGTTTTCGGCCTCTTCCACTCCTGGAGGGCTTGTACCTTGTCGACTAAGGGTCTCAACGTCCCTCTCCCCACCGTGTATCCCAGATAAGTCACCTCCCTTCGTCCCAAGTGGCATTTCCCGGGGTTTGCCGTGAGGTTCGCGTCCTCGAGGGCTTTTAATACTGCTTCCAGATGTTGAAGGTATTCCGGCCACGTTTGGCTGTAGACGACTATATCATCTATGTATGCGGTGGCGTATAGCTGGTGAGGGCGTAATAACTGGTCTACTAAACGCTGGAAGGTGGCGGCTTCCCCGTGGAGGCCGAAGGGCATCGTGATGAATTGGTACAGCCCGAACGGGGTGGGGAAGGCAGTCTTTTCCTTGGAGGTCGGGGTCAACGGGATCTGCCAGTAACCCTTGGTTAGGTCTAGGGTGGAGAGGTACCGAGCTTTTCCCAGCCTCTCGAGTAACTCATCCACGCGTGGCATGGGGTAAGCATCAAATCTTGAGATGGCTTTGACCTTCCGGAAATCAATACAGAAGCGCATCGTCCCGTCGGGTTTCGGGACAAGCACGATGGGGCTGCGCCACTCGCTGCGAGATTCCTCGATCACTCCCATTTCCAGCATCGCCTGGAGTTCTCTTTCCACCAGCCCCCACATCTTCCGAGGTAGCGGACGGTGGTGGTCCCGAACCTGGTGGCCTGGTAGGGTGCTTATATGATGGCTTATCTCTCTGGTCCTGCCTGGCTGGGAAGAGAAGATGTGGGCGTATTTCTGGACCAAGCGGAATAGCTCGTCTTTTTGGTCCGGGCTCAGTTCTTCCCCCAGGGTGGCTGGTTGGTTCGCGGGTGGGTCTGCGGCCGACGGCCCCAAGTCTTCATCAGGTGGGGAGGGATCGATCACGAGTCCTTCCTGCACTTTCCATTTTTTTAGTAAGTTTACATGATGTATCTGTAGTCCCTTCTTCCTCCCCGTTAATCTCACCTCGTAATCGACGGGTCCCACTTGGCGTACCACCTCAAACGGGCCCTGCCATTTGGCTAGTAACTTGGACTCTTGTGAGGGTAAGAGTAGGAGCACCCGATCGCCCGGCTCAAACGTCCGTAGCTTTGTCCCTCGGTCGTAGTATCTGGCTTGAGTTTCTTGAGCCTGTAAAAGGTTGGTTCGGGCAAACTCGCCTAACTTCTGCAAGTGCTCCCTCAATTGCAGCACGTAGGGGACCGTTCCCATCACCCGGGACTCCTGCCCCTCCCAATCCTCTCTCAGGAGATCAAGGATCCCCCGGGGTTGTCACCCATATAAGAGTTCAAGAGTGGAGAACCCTGTAGAGGCCTGCGGTACCTCCCGCACTGCGAAAAGTAAGGCCGGCAACATCTTGTCCCACCCCCAGGGGTCCTCTTCTACAAATTTGCGGAGCATTGATTTCAATGTCCGATTAAAACGTTCCGCCAGTCCGTCTGTTTGGGGATGGTATACGGTCGTTCGTAGTGCGTGGATGTTTAATAACCGGCACAGCTCGGCCATCAATTTGGACGAGACATTGGTGCCCTGATCAGTCAGTATCTCTTTCGGTATCCCCACTCTGGAGAATACCTCCAGGAGTTCCGCGGCTATAATAGCGGCGGTGGTGTTCCGTAAGGGCACCGCCTCGGGATACCTGGTGGCATAATCCACTATAACGAGGATATATTGGCACCCCGAGCTAGCCTTCTCGAGAGGCCCCACCAAGTCTAACCCGATCTGCTCAACGGGGACCCCTACCACTGGTAGAGCCACCAGGGGGGCCTTGGGTACCCCCTTTGGGTTGGTGCGCTGACAGTCAGGGCAAGATTCGCAGAACTCCCTCACCTCCCGATGGATCCCGGGCCAAAAAAAACCTCTGGGCCACCTGCTGCAGCGTTTTCTCACGGCCCAGATGTCCTGCCCAGGGGCTGGCATGGCCCAATCGCAGTACCCCCTTTCGGTACCTGGAGGGAACGAGGAGCTGCACGGATTCCTCGCCCGTCTGCGGGTCTTGGGCCACTCGGTAAAGCCTGTCGTTCCGGACCTCAAACCTCAGTCCTTGCTGACCCCGTTCGCCTCAGAACTCCTTATCCTCAGCCTCCTGGACTTGTTCCCAGGCACGGCTCAACGTTAGGTCCTCTCTCTGGTCTCGCATAAAGTCCCCCCGGGCGTCTAGCCACTCCGTCTCTCCCTCCTCTATGGGCGGGGTTGGGGTTCCTGCTGAGCCTGATGTCCTGGCTGCAAGTCCCGGTTTGTCCTTGGGTTCGGGGACGTCACCTTGGGCCACCACCATCCCTGCGCGGGGCCTTCTTCCGGTTTCGGGAGGATCCTGCTGGGCCCACTCTTGGACCAACCTGCGGAGACCGGGCCAATCTCGCCCCAGTATTACCGGATACGCCAGTTGTGGGGCTAACCCTACCCAACAAATCCTCTCCTCGCAGGCATCCGCGACTCTCACCCAGGCCGTCGGGTAGGCCTTTATATCCCCGTGCACACACTGTAGCAGGACTGGACCCCCTGCGGGTTCGGGGCTCTTTACCAGGCTCTCCTTTACCATGGTCTGGCTACACCCGGAGTCTATTAGGGCTCTGACCAGAGTCCCTTCTACCCGTACCTCCACTACGGCCTTTGCCAGCCCACTTTCCCGGGCCCTGTGCCCCACAGTCGGTACCTGGGCATATCCACTGTCCTCGGTTGTCCCTGACTGCCGCCTCTGCACCTGGTGGGTTAGTAACCCTTCCTTCAGCTCCTGGAGCAGCTGCCCTTGTTGCTCCAGTTGTTGCGCTACCCACTGCTGCAACGTCCGGCTCAGCTGCAGGAGTTGCCCCCTCTGCCTCTCAGCCATCTTTTCTAACAATCTCACCGCCTCCGTTTCGCTCTCCTCCCGGTTGGGACATTCACCCCACCGTTCCTCCCCTAGGTTCCGGGGTGGCATGCCCACATTCTCCACCATGTTGTCAGGGGGTACGCCCCCGCAAAGGGGCTCGGCCCCCTCCGACCGGGCCTGTACAGCACTCCAAAGTCTCCACGCAAAAGCCCCGGCCCTTCTATCAGGGCATATACGGTAGGAGAGGCCTAGCCGCTCTGGGAAGCCTCTCCTGGCCCGGGGCTTGTTTGTCCAGGGAAGGGAAAAATGGGTGGTAGGGGGACCCGGGCCCCCCTCTCCACCGGGTCCCAGCCCAGGGCCCTTTAGGCAGGGTCTGTGGCTCCTGCCGGCTCGGCGGGGGATCCGGCCGATACACGCCGAGCCAAACTTTGTCTCCCTTGCCCTGGGCTGCTTCCTACCGCGCCCTGGTCCCCCCGGGCCCCTTCGCCTCTCAGGCAGTACCTGTCGGGGTTGAGGGTGTGCTCCTGCCGCTCTGGGTCGGCGGCTGCTTTCTCCGTGTCCAGGTCCAGCGTGGGCGACGACTGTGGACCCAGCGGCTGCGAGAACACCGGTCCGGCCTGGTCTCCTTCTTCGCCCTGGGGCCTCCCTGACTTGCTGGGCTCCTTCTGCCTTTATACCCGGCCGCTGTTGGGAGCATGCCCAGCAGGTTCGGAGGGGCGGGGCCTTCTCTGCCAGCTGGGCCTGGGCTATCCCCTGCTCCTCAGTGCGGGGCCTGTCCACCCCGTCACAAGTTGATATGGTGGTAAAATGTCAGACCAAGTAGAATTTCAGGGAAAACGGAGTGTAAGGAATATTTAAGGGTATATCTACACTAGAAATTCTAAAGTGGCCTGCCTGCAGTGTTGCAGCTGCACTGCTATAATGCTTCAGCATAGACATTACCTACACCAACGGAAGGGGTTTGCCCATTGGTGTAAGGAATCCACCTCCCCAACAGATAGTAGCTACGTTAGTGGAAGAATTCTTCTGTTAACCTCACACTGTGTACACTGTGGTTAGGTTGACTTAACTACATTGCTCAGAGATGTGAAAAATCTGCACCCCTGAGCAGCATAGCAGGGAGTCAACCTCTTTTTAGTGTAGACCAGATCTAAGGTATCTCTGTTACAAGATGCTGCGTTGACATGTAACCTCTTTAGTTCAGGGATTGAAACACCTGTCTGTTACAATTTCCAGTGGCACACTCAACTAGCATCATTTTAGAAACTGACACCACTATTAAGCTCTAATGAGCAAATAGTGGAAGTAGTGTGCTTGGAGCTGGAGTAGGGCAATGGAACGGATATTTGGAAACAGAGGGTGTTTCAGAAAGTATGTGAGGGGAGTGGTGATCAGGGTACAATGAAAATGATGTTGAGGGAATGAGCTGTTAGCATAAATTCAATTTCCATTTGTTTTGCTAAACTATTATTTCAGTGTTGACAAGCCCTCCTCCAAGCCATCTTTTCTGCTTTGTTTACATTTTGATGTTGTGCAATCATCTTATTAAATTGGTTGAAGCCTTTTTTACATTAAGAATGGTGTCTTTGGTTATAATTGATGTCACATGAATGGAAAGAGGAGTCATGCAAGACTGTTATAATGAAGACACTGATAATATGTGAGCGGTATATTAGTGAAAACAGGCTCCTTACTATATTTTTTTTGTGGTTATAACCACACAAATAAAAATGAATCATGGCCAATATTTTTGCTAATATGCTTATTAAGTTGTCAGAATTGTTGTTGTCACTGATTTAAGCTGTGCAGTCACGCCAGAGGCATCATGAAATGAAGTCAAAACATGTAGGCTGATTGATCTCTGAAAGTCTTTGCATCACCTCTATGGGCTTGCTTTAGAAAATGAATGTGTTCTCAAACGCCAGCAATCCATTTCAGCCAGGAAGGGTTTCATTTTGTGCTAGTCGTGGCGTAGAGCAGGGGTGGACAAAAGGGCCTTGGTGGGCTGGATTCGGCCCGCCAAGCAAGTGGATCCAGCTCATGGAGGCCCTGTTACTCCCCCGCCCCCAGGCCTTAATTGACCTGGGGGCGGCAGGGGGAGCGCGAAGCCTCCTCCCGACCTGCCAGAAGCACGTGGCACTTTGAAGCGCCACATGCTGCTCACAGGGTGGGGGCGAGGTAGAGTGGAGGAAGTTTTGTGCGTTCCCACACCCCCAGGCCAATTAAGGCCTGGAATCGGGGGGGCTGCGTGAAGCTTCCTTCGCCCTGCCCCGGCACTGAGAGTAGCCTGTGGCACGTGCTCCTCTCAAGGTGGTAAAAGGCTTCCTGAGCTCCCCCCCCTCCAGGCCCTGATTGGCCTGGGGTGGGGGAGCATCCCAAGCCTCTTCCAGGGCATGGGTGCCTAGTGGCAAGGGGGGGCAAAGGGGCTCCCTCACCCCTGACAATCATGGTGTGGGGGTGGGGCAGCCCCTTCTCTTCCTGTTTAGGCCTGGCTCTTCCTGTTTAGGCCCCGCCCCTTCCTGGATGTTGTGGGACTACTTCACAAATTTTTGAAGTGGCCCCTGGGAAAAAATTATTGCCCACATTGGTGCAGAGACTAGATTTTTGAAATGCCTGTGGAAATACAGATCTGACTTCCACTCCCTAATCAGTTTTTTCATCCCACTCCATTTGCAAGCCCATTTTATGAAGATGAGGCCCTATCAGTTAAAGGCAGATGTGGTTCTATCCAGGGGCACAACTTCAGATTTTGGTAGGTGAGGGCCAAACTGTGCATAGTGTGGTGGTGGGGGAGAGAGTGAAACCATGAGGGGGGGCACACTAAGAACAGAGGTTTCTTCAGTGTTTCTGAGCATGCTCAGTATAAGCCAAGGACCAAATGAGGGAATCATCTCATCCACCTCCTGCCCCCACGTGCAACATCTCTATCCAGAGACTACCAAGGCACTAGAAAACTCTAGTTTTTTGGCAGACAGCTTAGCAGTTAGCTGACAGGAGCACTGTATCTAATTTCTATATAAACTGTATTTAAATAAATATTAGACCCACTCAGCTCTAACTCTAACATATTCTGGCATCTTGTGGCAAGTCACTTAAGAGACACTGGTTAGCCTTAACATTTTAATGTATTTTCTTAATTTGCTACTAACTCCTGAGACACCCTGTCAGGATTTTTCGGTTCTGTCTCAACTCTGGATAGGGTGTGCGGTCTCGTGAGTTATAGCAAGGGGGCAGATACCTTTCAGCTCTATATAAGAACATCAGAATGGCCACACTGGGTCAGACCAAAGGTCCTTCTAGCCCAGTATCTTGTCTTCCAACAGTAGCCGATGTCAGGTGCTTCAGAAGGAATAAACAGAAGAGGCAATCATCATGATCTATCCCCTGTTGCCCATTCCCAGCTTCTGGCAAACCCATTCTGGCTAATAGGTCCATCAATACTTATCATCTTGAACTTTATTTTGTTCTTATTGGAACCTTGTTATAGTATGGGCTTTTTCAGTATCTCTTGGCCAAGAGTTCCACAAATTGATTGTGAAAAAATAATTGATTTTGTTTTAAATCTGCTGCCTATAAAATTAATTGGGTCAGCTTCTTGTGTTCTGTTAGTGAAGGAATGAATAACATTTCCTTATTCTATTTTTCCACACCATTCATGATTTTCTAGACTTCCCACCACCTTTTAGTCATTTCTTTTCCAAGCTGAAAAGTCCTAGTCTTGTTACTCTCTCCTCAAATGAAAGTTGCTCTTTACCCCCTAATAATTTATGTTGCTCTTTTCTATATCTTTTTTTAGATGGGTTAACCAGATACCCACATCTTAAATACTATATGGATATACAATGACTCTATGTAGAGGCAATATGGCAGTTTGTCGTCTTATATATTTCTTTCCTAATGATTCCCAGTATTCTGTTAGCTTTTTAGTTTTTAGACTGCCACTGCACAGATGTTTTCAGGGAACTATCCACAATCATTCCAAGATCTCTTTCTTGAGTTAGTTATTTTGTATCTATAGTTAAGATTATATTTTTCCATGTGCATTACTTTGCACTTATCAACACTGAATTCCATCTGCCTTTGTGTTCCCCAATCACCTAGTTTTGTGAAATCCCTTTGTAATTCTTTGCTGTCATCTTCCCTGTTCACCCTTTTTTCCCCAAGAACATTTGTAAGTGTAACAGTGGTCCAAATGCAGATCCCTGCAGCACAACACTCATTCCTACTCTCCTTCACATTTTAAGTGGTGTACCCAGCAATGTTTTCATGATTATCTAACGATCCTTCAGTTACTGGAATGCCCAGCCTTTTGTTATGCTTAATCTCCCCACCTTCTTTTTATAACAAACTCCCTGATCCAAAGGCAAAGCTGCAAGCAGCTCAAACTCTGTTTCATTTAAGAACTGCCTCTGGAGTTAGGGCATGCAGCTTTAAGCAGACCTCAAGTATGAAATCCAGGGAGTTCAAACTCAGGGTGGGGCTACTGCCCTCCCTACCCCCTATAAATGCCCCCCGTGGTTCTATCCAATCTTTCTTCAAGTGCTTGTTCTTGTGTATTCCAATTAGGTGTGTATACAATAGTTGAAGATTTTCCCATAGCACCTGTAGGGTCAGTCTGGGCTCCCCATGAGGTCACACCTTCATGGGATCCAATATAGAATCCTGCTGACCTACCCCATCCTCAGTTCCTTCTTGCCACCAGTGACAGTAGCCTGGAACATCCTGTAGCTCTTACTTGTACAAGCACCACTTCGTTGTATCAAGTATATATAGTTTTCATATTAGCAGTTCAAGTTACTGTTTGTGTAAGTAGTTCTAGCTTATAGTTAGTACCCCCCCTTCAGAATCCCCAAAGCCATGGCATGCCACGTTCTCAAGGGTTTAAAAGTTGTGAGATCTGCACTACGCGCATGCCAAAAAGTGATCCTCCTGCCTAAGGTGCTTGGGTGAGAGCCACCAGAGAGACTGTTACTGTATTTGCTACAAGTTCTGCCCCAGAACTTTAAAGGACAGAGAACAGCAGCTCAAGATGCTATTAATGGAGGTGGCTCTGCACCTGTAGTCAGTCCTGGTACTAGGAGACCCAGCACCAAGCACCTCCTTGTCTGCCCTTGGAACCCACCCTGGCTAGAGTCATGGCTATGGGGATGGCTATGAGAAGGTCTTCTGGCTCCAAGCTTTGGGTCTGCTCTGGGTCCACTCAGGGCCTCCCTTTTGAGGGTACTACTCTGTTTTCTGAAAAAACAGATAAGAGGCTACATAGCCTCAAAGCCACCCTTAAGTCTTTGGGCCTCCATACCCCGGTGACCCAATGTAGACATTTGAAGCCTCAACCTCCTCAATGGTTCTTCCCACAGAACTAGCAGGATAACTCCCAAAGGAGGAATAGGAGTGGCAGAGGGGGCTCGGGCCAGTCCAAGCCTTCATCAGGGCTGAAACAAGCCTTTTGAAGTGTCAGCCGACAGTCAGGGCAGTGTGTGTGTGTGTTTCCGAGAAAAGGTTTAACGTCCGTGTCTTTACTGCTAGGACCGGGGTCCCATCGCAGAGGGTAGCCAGCAGGCCAACAGACGCCCCTTTATAGGAAGAGCTTATTACACCTCAGATTTTAGCTGCTAGGATGCAGAATCTCTTCGCAGCAGGCAGTCTGGGAAAGACTGAGAGATGCCCCAACGGATCTGTCTCCTGGGAGTGACACAAATCCAAATGCCCAAGCTCTTCCTATACCTGTCCCTTATGACCGGCTGAAGTTCTTTTAAATTGTGCTTGGTTCTGTTACAGCAACTGAAGGAGTCAGGTTAAAAACTTAAACAGTTACAGGTTTATTAAAAAGACTTATAAAAGCATATGGTTACAATGGCTATTACTCTATTTTTTAACTGCTAGCAAATATAGATTTAAAAAAATGGTTACAAAGAAAATAAAGATAGAAAATAGAAATAATGGTACCAAGTGACAGCTTAATCTTTAAAGAGCTCTAAGTCTATGTGTACACTTAAAAAAAAGGACCACATCCAGGTACAATTTTTACCCCCTTCTGTGCCTCTCGACTCCAGCGTGTCAGGCCAGGGCCGGTCTCTCAATTCCTAGGAAAGACAAATACGAGATGGGCGTCCCCTTGGAACCTCGGGAGATCAAACACCTAACCCGACCAGCAGATAGACGGTAGATTGATGTGCTGAGTAAATGTGCTGCTGGACCCATCTTTATACCCCTGGGGGCCCGTATCCTCTTTCTTATCTAAGATGCCAAATTGTACTGGTCCGTTTTGTGACGCCAGTTCTTACAAGCAAGTTTCAAGTTAATTTACTCTTGCAAGAGAGATAACTAAATTGTGAGCACTAGACATTTTTTTACTGGGCGAGAGATTCCTCCCCCCGCGGATGGCTGTGTGTTCGTATCAATATGGGTTAAGTCAAGGGCACTCCTTGGCAGCCTCTTGGTCAGCAATTGGCATATCTCTGTTTACAGCCATTCACGGTCACACAGCCTGGGCCTTCTGCTCTGTGTGCCCTGTATGCTCCAGGCAAGCAAAAATGGATGTTACAGGGGGGTTTCTGTCTGGCTACATGAAGGCACAGTCAAGGATGGCAGAGCAGAACCAGATCTGGATCAAACCCACCTGACCTTCACTTACCATCTGTCCCTTTTCTATTGGGCTTGATCCTATATCACATCAGACCGATGGGTGCTCAGCACAATGGAGAGGGGATATTCAATCCCATTTTCATACCGCCCCCTTCCCCATCCTTCTTCAGGGACCCCTCACAAGCAATTCCTTACTCAAGGAGCTGCAGTCACTCCTATCCATAGGGACAGTGAAGGAGGTTCCTCAGGAACACAGGGGCAGGGGGGTTTATTCTTGGTATTTTGTAACACTGAAGGCCAAAGGGGAGTTCAGGCACATTCTAGACCTGAGAGGTCTCAACAATTTGGGAATAAACTCTGGTTCCATATGGTCTCCCTAGCCTTCATCATTCCCTCTTTGGATCCATCAGACTAGTATGTTGCCCTTGACTTAAAGGACACATTCCTACACAGAAACAGAATACAGGTGTTCCATTACCTTAACTACTGGCAGATCAAAGATCATTCTAGGAAACAAGTGCAGGCTCATCTCAGGTTTAGGGGATCATAAACAGTGTGGATCTCCTCATAAGTGAGCAGTCTACACTGTCTCCGGTTCAGAGGTTACAGTTCACAGAGCCAGTTCTGGATTCTCTGGCCAGAGCACTCCTACCAGAATCATAGTTTCAGGCCATGTCAAATGTCATTTGAGACTTCAAGCCGTTTCTTACCACCACAGCAACAAATTGCCTCAGGCTTCTAGGTCAGGCGGCGTGCACCTATGTAGTGCAGCATGCTAGACTGAAGCACCAACCACTTCAATCGTGTTAATGTATCAACCAGCCCACGACATATTGAACAGAATTGTGACTCTGCCAGACTCCGTGCTAGACTCCTTCCTGTGGCGGCTCAACCCTCGAGCAGTATGCATAGGGGTCCCATCATCAGCACAAAGCCATCTCTATCATTAAAGACATGCTTTGAACTTAGATTGAGGGGGTCAGTGGTGTGGGGGGCTCAGGATGGTGCATGGAGTGGGGTGCATCAGGGTGGGAGTTTGCATGCAGGGAGTCTGGGTGCAGAGGCGCTCCAATTGCAGAGGTTAAAGTTCAGTGGGGTAGAAGGATTCTCAATATACCAGTTGAGGCTTGCCTGTAAGGTCTGGATGCACGGTGGTTGGGTAAATCGGGGAGCAGCTAGCTTCCCATACATACATCTACAACTGAGGAGCAGGAAACGGGAGGCTGCTGAGTTTCATTGAGCTGGGGTCTGATGCATCCCCAAACACTCATTGCAGGAAATGAGGAATTCCTGTCCTCTCGTGCTTCCTGTCTAGCCAGGACTAGCAGCTTATTCTAGCACAGGTAGGAGTGGGGTGTTCCCAGTTCCATAGTGATTTATATCTCTGCTGGCTGCCTAAAACAGTGTACTTGCCTTGAAAGGGACTTGTACATAACTGCTCTTGCAGTTTCCCTTTGCTTCTCTATCAGTCATTTTTCTGCAGGAAAGCAAAGAAATCTTTAGGGGACATGAATTCTGCACAGGTGCAAATATCCCCGGGAGAAAGTAGAATGATATTTTCTGTTTTATCTATTCCCTTCCTAATGATTTACTTTTTTGACTGCTGCTGCACATTGAGCAGATGTTTTCAGAGCATTATCCACAGTGACTCCAAGATCTTTTTTGTGAGTGGTATAAGCTAATTTGGATCCTATTATTTTGTATGTATAATTTTGATGATTTTTTTCCAGTGTGTCTACCTTATACTTATTACCTTGAATTTCATCTGACATTTTGTTGCCTAATGACTCAGATTCCGTTAGACCAGATTTGTTACTCCTACCCTTTGTTTCCTGTCTTTTAACCATTTACAGATCCAGGAAAGGACCTTCCTTCTTATCCCATGACTTTGCTTAAGAGCCTTTGGTGAGGGACCTTGCTTAAGACTTTTGGAAGTCCAAGTATACTTTCTCCACTGGACCATCCTTGTTCACGTGCTTGTTGACATTCTTAAAGAATTCTTAGATTGGCGAGGCATCATTTTGCATTTCACAAGCCATGCGGACTCTTCCCCAACATACCATGTTTATCTGTATGTCTGGTAATTGTTCTTTATTCTACCTTCAGCTAATTTGCCTGGTTCTGAAATTAGGCTTACCAGGATCACCTCGGGAGCCCCTTTTTAAACATCAGCATTATATCAGCTGTTGCTCTCGAGTCATCTGGCGCACAGCCTGATTTAAACAATGGGTTTAAACACAGTTAGTAGTTCTGCAATTTCATATTTGAGTTCCTTCCTTGAATGTTTGTATTCAACACTGTGGTCTTTTATTTTTTATAAAGAATTGGAACTAGCAAAATATACTTAGATTTGTTTTGTTTCCAAAAAGCCAGTTGTGTCTCAGGACATCTTGGAGTTCACACGTTATGTTTGTCATGAAGTGAAGAAAAAAAAAGGCTTGGGCTTCAAATGAAAAATTACTCATTTGGTCATATTAAAGGAAAATAGCCATTTGTTAAGATTGCTTATTGAAATTAGCTCCAAGTAAGCAAGCAAAGCAAATGTAACCGTCTCTGCTTATTGTCAGGGCCATTCATCTTATGGTAATGGCTGACCTACACAGGTTTGTTTCTAATATTAATCTTTATAAAGAAAAATGCTTCTATAATGACCTGTTAGAAAGAGCCTCATAGTCATACATCATTGTTTTTTTCATGATTGCAGGAGAAGCAATGGGATATATAGCTCTCTTAACTGCTCAATGCTAATTATTGTTCCAGGGAAAGTTGAAATGTGTTTTTTTTCCTCCCACTGCAGGTGGGACATTCTCACAGGCAAGTCTTTCAAATGTACATTCAACAGAAATGTGCTTCACTGAGACTTAAGTGTATTCTGGTAGCAGTGAATGAAGTTTCTAATCTACTGAGCAGCTGTTTAAAACGCAGATTTATTTGCCAGTCCTGGGTCTTACAGGACTGCCTGCATGGTTGAACAGGGAACTCGCTTTTGTTCTTTGGGCCCATGTACAGCTACCTCAGTGAACAGAGTCTGGTCATCTTTGGAGTGATGAGAATTACTGCTGTTATTTGTGTTGCAGTAGCATTACAGGCTGAATGGAGATGGTATGGAAGAAGGATTGTGTAGTGAAGCAGTTCTCAAACTGGGACAGGGGACCCACACTAGGTCAGGATCCTGTTTTAATAAGGTTGCTAGTGTTTAATGAGGTTGGACGTTCTGGGGCCCAAGCCCCACCACCCACAGCCAAAGTACAAGCTCAAGCCCCACTGCCTGGGGCCAAGGCCCAAGCTTGAGGACTCCAGCCTTTGGTGGCGGAGCTCAGGTTACAGGCTCATCTGCCTGGGGCAGAGACCCTTAGGCTTACGGCTTTGGCTCCCCTGCTTGAAATCGTGTAGTTATTTTTGTGGCCAGAAAGGGATTGCAGTGCAATGAGGTTTGAGAATCTCGGGGTTAGTGGATAGGGCTTTGGGAGATACGGGTTCCATTTATGGCTCAGCCACAGACTTCTTCTGTGATTCAAGCTTCATTTTTACAGCTGGGGATAGTTCCTTACTTCAGAGGCTCTATGAGGATACAATTCATTAATGATTGTGAGGTGCTCATGCTGTAGTGATGATGGTTCCGTATGTACGTAAGCAGAATGGCCTTACAGTAGCACAGAGACCTCAACTGAAATCAGGGCCCATTGTGGTGGGTACTTCATGAGACAATCTAAATAGACAACAGACTAAGAGTGGGTGGGGTAACATACGTCCCAGGCCCCAGGATGTCTAATGCCAACACTAGCAACCCCATTAAAACAGGATCCTGACCTAGTGTGGGTTCCCTGTCCCACAGTTTGAGAACTGCTGCACTACACCATCCTTCCTCCGTAGCCACCTCCTTTAGCCTGTAATACTACTGATAGGATGAGGTCACAGTAGACCCCTTGCGGCTACTTCCTGGTGTGCTGTTAAAGCCACTGACGTTCACCTCCTTGCTGTCTTGGGCGTCTCACCACCCTGTCCTGGTGGGCCAGATCTCATGGTCTCCTCCAACCAAGGCACGGGATGAGATCACTCCTCCCCAGGGAGTAATGCAGACACGGAATCACTTCAGGTCTGAGGAGAATGCAGTTTCAGGCACAGCGCCCCTGAAACCCAACCCCCAAAGGGAGTCAGTACCCTAAATAAATCATTCAAGTAAATCCCCTTTAACAATGAAAGGAGGATGTACACACAGCAGTGTCTGGCCCAAAGCATTTTAAACAATGTCTAAAATCCCTTACTCTCTCAGGGTATGTCTACACTACCCCCCCTAGTTCGAACTAGCGGGGTAATGTAGGCATACCGCACTTGCAAATGAAGCCTGGGATTTGAATTTCCCGGGCTTCATTTGCATAAGCGGGGAGCCGCCATTTTTAAAACCCCGCTGGTTCGAACCCCGTGCAGCGCGGCTACACGGGGCTCGAACTAGGTAGTTCGGACTAGGCTTCCTATTCCGAACTACCGGTACACCTCGTGGAATGCTCTCATATGATGCTCTCATATCACTAAGTCTCCAGTCACCAAAGAGTCTTTTAGAGCAAATGAATCCGAAAAACCCTCTGAAGAAAGCCTGGTGTTTCTTCCCCTTATGTCAAGGACACATGCCCAATTTTTAATTTCCATCCAGGCCCTTTTAGCCCCTCTAGTCACAAAGAAATGAAGGGCTCCAAAGGAACCCTTGGGTACCCTCCTGACTGGAATGTTGATGGCTGCAATGCGACGGTGCTGTAAACATACAGCACAGAAGGAATCCTTCCATGTATGCAACATGCTCTATCACCAATGGCCTGACAGCATCTGTCTAATGGTGGAGGTTTGAGCCCCCACTTAAGAATCAGGTTGAAATCTGTGAAGCTGTGGGATGCAGCTCTGTTGTTTCTTTGAAACATACTCATGCCCCACTCAACCAGGAATGACTGATAGAAAGGCAGCAAGAGGATAGTGGTGAGCTCTTAATATTTTCCCCTGTGATAAAATTTCCACATTTGCAGATCCTAAATTTATAGATTCCTGCTCTTCACAGTATGCCTTTTCCTACACCACCACCAGCTAAAAGAAATGCTAGAAACAAATACTATATCACAATGTCAGCAGGCCCAATCTAATACAGGCTGGGGACTACATTTCAGTGTGCTCATGTTTAACTTTCAGACCTCTGTCCCTCTGTGAGCGTCAGTGCCTCAGACATGAAGCATAACAAAATGAACACTATTCCCTCCCAACGCAGCAGCAGCAAGTTATGATTCTTCATCTCTTGACGAAGCCAGCAGCCTGTGTGTGGTGGGAAGCTGACACTCTTCATTAACTTGTTAGATCACAGAGGACTTAAGATATCAATCAGTGTCAAATCTGTCAGTGAGAATGATAAATTACCCCAGAATTTAAAGTTTTATAAGAAAATACTACAGGAGTGAAATCCTAGAAATAAAAACTGAAAGATACAAGCCTTACCATTGGGGTGCAAAGTCCTTACTGCTCTTCTGGAGCCTGAACACACTGACATTAAACATCAATCACTCTGGTTAAACCCAGCAAAGCTTGTAAATAATAATAATCATTATACTTTATAAGGGCCTAATCCTGGAAGATATTGAGCATTCCTGGTGTGGCTCTGAAGATTCTCATTGGCATCAGTGGCAGCTGAGGGCACTCAGTCCCACGCATAAGGCACTTAGCATTCTGCAGGATTAGTCCTTAACTCCCATTAGGCTCCTGTGATTTGACTGTAGCTCTGTGATCCTGAGGGGGCTGCAGGCTGTGTGTCATTTCACACAAAAATCAGATTTAAGAGATTACAAGACAATAAAATGCCTTTAAGAATCTGCAGTGAACAAATAAGCCCCCATCACAGGACATGATAGCTTGGACTGGTGCAATACAGAAGCCTGAGGTTCCAAATGCGCCACCCAGAAAACATGGCCAAGTGGCGAGGGATTCTCAGACATTTCATATAATGCCACTTATTAGTGAAGCTGCCTGTCAAACTTTGCTGGCATGAGGGCAGTTAGCACTGCAACATGCAAAGAGTGGCTTTCCCCAGCAGGCTAGCCAGGGCCCAGACTAGCACCTTTCACCCACATTCCTATTCTTGTGCCTCTGATCCCTCCTGGCCAGCAGGCTCATGCACTTCTTTTTATTATTTTGATTGTTTATTTTATTTTTGTTACAGCTGTCAGTGATAGTTTCAGAGCTGCTCTAGATTGACCCATCAAGCAACTCAGGGGATTTAGGCCAGGAGGCTTCACATGTCTGCCAAAGCTTCCTGGAAAAGTCATAAGAAAAGTCATCTTGAGTCAGAGCAATGGGCCAACCTAGCCCAGTATCCGGTCTCCAGGCAGCGGGGAGTTTGTAGAACAGGGGCACTCGGGAGAAATCCAGGCCTGTCTTCCATTCCCCCTTCTAGCAGTCAGAGATTGGGGTCAGCCCAAGCATGAGGTTGCCTCCCATTCTGCCTAACAGGACAGTGGTGGAAGGGATAGTGCCCAAACGGCGCTTGATATATCTTGATGTAATCTAGATAATACACCGTTTTGATCCTCAATAGAAATCTCATTTTAATCTACTGCTGTGCTTTGAGACATTCAGTCACAGGATCAAAACACAGTCTTTCCATGGGACACATAAAAAAGAGCTTCCTCTTGCTGACTCTGAAGTGGCATTTTACCACAGCACCTAGTGCCATCATGAGTGCACAGAACTCAGTGGGGCTCAGAACGGTACAGGAGTCTGCTAAGCTAGAATACCTTGCAAGATCTGTGCCAAAAAGGTTAGTCTCTGCTTTGGGTGTAGAACACAATGGCAGTGGGGTGTGTGTGAAGCTGACACAGACTCCTGGGGCTTGCTGCT
The DNA here is from genome assembly GCF_052426305.1 of Pelodiscus sinensis. Classification (NCBI taxonomy): domain Eukaryota; kingdom Metazoa; phylum Chordata; order Testudines; family Trionychidae; genus Pelodiscus; species Pelodiscus sinensis. Next base: position 21,090,369 of record NC_143071.1, read on the forward strand.
TGGGAATCTAATCAGATGTGTTTGCTAAAAACACCAGGGTTTTTTGCACTATCCATGTTGTAAGGATCATCTATTAGCCACAGCCCCTTGGAAAAAACCTTGATGTAAGCAGGGTCTGAATCAATGCTTCCATTACAGCTAGCTGGAATCGGAAGGAAATCCTGGGTATAGTTATGTAAATACTGTTCACTCAGTTTGCTTAGGCCTCCTAGATATTCAACTGTTATAAGGTGTTTTGCACATTGTAACCAATGTGACTGTTGTGGGGTCACAAAGGGTACATCTGCACTGCACACTTATTTAGAAATAAGCTATTTCAGAGTGTTTCTTCTGAAATAGCTTATTTCAAAATAGCACTTCTACACAGCAAAAGCCTGTCAAAATAGCGTTGAGCTGTTTCGAAATAGAGCATCCTCACTGATTGGATGCTGAATCACATTTTAGGCCACCCAGAAGCACTTCAGGGCAGGGCATCAGGACAGCACTCTCTTCTTGGAGCTGCTGCCTGAGGCTATCTGAGGCTCATGCTTAAAGGGACCCCCCTGTATAGTCATGTCTCAGGTTCTTCACCTTTGGCTACTTCATTGAGGGACAGCAAAGCCTTTTCTCTGCCTGCTGTGGTTGCCTTTGTGGATACCTCAGCACTCCTGCCATGAAACCGGAGCTGTCTCTGGTCAGACGACGGTCCTTATCTGTCATGCTGCAGTTCCTGCAGCAGTTTCTGCAGATTGCCCACCTGGCCCTGCAGGAATGCAACCCCCAGCATATTGTGGAGACCGTCGTCATCTCTCTACCAGCACAGCTCATGAAGCTGCACCCCACTGCATTGCCGCTTCTGGCATCTGGATACCAGTTCTGACTAGAGGGACCGGCTCATTATGGAGTGGTGGGACAACCAGCAGTGGCTCCAGGATTTCCGCACACAGAAGGAGAGCTTTCTGGAGCTGTGTGCCTGGCTCGCTCCTGCTCTCAGGCAGTGGGACACCCACATGTGACCCCACATCCCCCCCAAGAAGTGGGTCACCATCTCTATTTGGAAGTTTGCCATGCCAGACAACTCGGGAACCATTGGGAACTGTTTGGTGTGGGGCGATTGACCATCAGGGCCCTGGTATGCAGGTATGGTGCTCTTGGGCTATTGTCCCAGGATGGGGGTAAAGGGCTGAAAAGGGGTACCCTAGGGGAAGGAGGGGATTGGTGGTGGAAGCCTCCTTCCTGGGGCATTTTGTTCAGACCTACCCTCACAAAGCCCTGCCAGGGGATGGGCTAGGTAGGGGGATGGTTCTGGTGTGTGTGTGGGGAAAGAGTGTGGGGAGGGAGGTCTCAGAGACCTCCCAAGAGCTCTGGCAATCCTGTGGTTCTCTGTTTGTCTCCTTCTGCAGGTGGTGAGGGACGTCAACACCATCCTGCTGAGCAGGGTCATCAACCAGGGCAACGTCAACTCGATTGTCACCAGCTTTGTCGCCCTGGGCTTCCCCAATTGTGCGTGTGTGGGGGGCTATTGATAGCACTCACATCCCCATCCAGGCTCACACCCACTGTGCATCTGTCCACATCAACTGCAAGAGATACTTCTCGATCCTGCAGGCCCTTGTCGGTCACTGCAGCCAGTTCACCAACATCTGCGTCGGGTTGTGGGTGAAGGTACATGATGCCCACGTCTTCTGCAACTTCAGCATCTTCCAGAAGCTGGAGGCTGGCACTTTTTTCCCCGCACGCACCATCAGGGTCGTGGAAATGCTGATGTACGTCGTGGGGGACATGGCCTTCCCTCTCTTGCCCTGGCTCATAAAGCCCTACACCAGATACTTTCATGGGCAGTAGGGTAGTATAATGTTTGGTGGTGCCCCATTAGCCATGCCCCCTGGCCCCTGTTAGCCACGCCCCCCGTTAGCCACGCCTCTGGAAGTTACACGCTTGGGGCAAGATGGACACATGACCAGAAGTAAAAGGTGTTATGTTACCCCTCCGAAGGGCTTTTCCCACAATCCTCCTAACAACAGGGATTAGTTTGGCCCCCACCAACCCCCCCCACATGCAGCTATCCTGCAGTTGCATTAACCCAGTTGCATTAACCCCAATGTGTGTGACATTAACTCGGGGGCAGAGAGCTGGGGGAAGTGTTCCCTCTAAGGCTATGTCTACAGTCGCGGCTTTTTGTTCAAATACAGCTGTTCTTGCGCAAGAACCCACAGAGTAGCCACACTGCCCGCCTGCTGTTGCGCAAGGAAATTTACAGTACGGCATGGTAAGAGAGGGTGTCTTGCACAAGAGCTATGCTCTTTTCTAACAGGTGTAAGCTCTCTTGCACAAGAGGGCAGTGTGGATGTTTGGCAGGGATTTCTTGTGCAAGAAACCCCTATGGCTAAAATGACCATCGGAGCTTTCTTAGGCAAGAGAGCGTCCACACTGCCATGGATGCTCTTGCGCAAAAGCACAGCTCGCACATGGCAGTGTGGATGTGTTCTTGTGCAAGACTTCTTGCACAAGAACCCTTATGTGAGAAACCGCCAGTGTAGACATAGCCTAAGGGTTTCCTCCCATGAACAGAATGAATTGTGTGTTGTGCACCAGTACTGAGTTCATGTGGCTTGTTTGGATGAGCCATGTGACACCCAAGCTATTAATACATATTTTTAAACCTTTACCTTTTCTCTCTGCTGTCGTGTCTCCTCCCCTTGTTCCATCAGCTCCCCTGGTGCCTGCTGCCTCCCCCCAACCCCTCCTCTCAACCCCTCCCCCTCCTCTGCTGTCCTGACTCCTTCCCTTCTCACTGCCCTCAGCCCTCCTGCGACCTGCCCCCCTCCACCAGCCCGTCTCTCCCTCCTGTGCCCACTCCTCCAGTAGCCCCACTCTGATCATGTGAGCTACCCTCCTCATCCCCTCTCCTAACACCTCCCTCTACACACCTGCCCTGTCTCTCTCCTCTGGTGCTGGTCCCTCCCTGCAGGTGTCTGCCCTTCTGCTTCCCCCGCAGAATCCCCTGACACCTGCACCTTCCCTTACCCCTGCACCCTACTGGTGCCTCCCCCTTCCCTCACTGCTCCGCTCCCTTTTTCCCTAATGTTCACCCCCTCACCACCCTCTGCCCCCGTTCCCCTCAGGCCCCTGTGCCCTCACATGACTTGCTCCATCCCCACCTTCCTCATGCCCATCCTTTCTTTCAAGTCTTCTCCCAGCATCTCCCCCTCTAGTCCCCAGTGCCCTTACCCTCTCCTCTCCCAGCATCACCCTATCCCCCCTTCCACTGACACCTCCCCTCCTGCCCTTTTCCTCATTGTCTCCACATGGTCCCCTGGCATTTGTCTCTCCTGAACCCTGTCCCTTGGTGCCTTCCCCTTTCTTCTCCTGCCCTGCCCCCCCTCCCCTCCCCTCCCCTCCCTCCCCCTCAGCACAAGCTCCTTCCTTCCTATTTTTCCCCTTCCCCTCCCCAACCTTCCAGTTTCTGGGGCTGGAGTTTGTGGAGCTGCTTCAGCTGCTGGCCCAGGGCCAGGCAGAAGGTCTCCAAGAGACACGTGAGACCGTAGTAACCACAGAGCCCCAACGCTCTGAGCAGGACACACACACGGAGGCATCGGAAGTCATATTTATCCTCCAGGTTCAACATCTCACCTGCCTGGGAAGTGTAGCTCCTCAGAGCAAGCTGTGTGGGGCCAAATTGGTGACTCCTGGTTGAGTCTGATGCCTTGGGGTGCAGGAGAAGCCCTGTCCCATTCCCGAGCGTGTTGTGGAGCCACAGCTGGACTCACTCGCTCTTCGCCAGGACCATGCGTGGGACTGACAGTGTCCCAGGATCAGCATGTGCCAGGGTCAGTCCCGCTCCCCGCCAGCCAATTTGTTCCCCCCCCGCTTTCCCCGACCCTTCCCAACCAGCACTGCTGCCCCCAACACCCTCTCAGCCACCCCTGCTTCCTGCCGCCCAGTTCTCCTCCTCCCAATCTCCCCTGGCCAGCCCTGTTGCCCCTGACCCTCTCATCTCCTCCAGCCAGCCACACTGCTCCTCCTCCCATCTCCCTAGGCTAGCTACACTGCCCCTGCCTGCCAGCCCCACCCCCCATCTCCCCTGCCCCGCCCCTCCCCCAGTATTTTTTCCCTGGGTGGGCTCTGAGCAGTGGGCCCCCACCATGTGGGCAGCTCTGGAGCCCGGCTGCCAGCAACCCAGCTCGGGCCGAGCCCATCGTGCAAGGAGTGGCTGCTGCAGCCCTGCCCAGCCAGGCACTCCTTTCGGCGTGGTGCAGCCTGGCCAGTGGCGAGACTTCGGAGCCCCAGCAGCGAGGGGGCAGCTCTTGGGCTTGGGGTGCATGATCGGCCACCGGGGCGCAGGCAGGCGAGTGGCGCTGGTGAGGCAGGGAGCCTGGCCATCCCCCTCCCCCTGTGAGCGGCTCCTCTTCCATCGCCAGAGCCGCACCGAAGACGGCGGCTCGCAGTAGGGGTACAAAGGCGGGGGGGGGGCGCCCATAGGCAGGGAGGGAGAGTTGTGGGGGTGTGCATGGGAGGGGGTAGCCAGCCGGAGGGGGCACACTCACCCAAAGGCCTCCCATGTCCTCCACCGGCTTCATGGTGTGCAGCCCTGGCTTTTGAAGTGCCCGGCGCCACCGGAGCATGCGCAGCAGCGCCAAGGCACGCCGGGCTGTGCAGCTTCTGACGCTGTGGCCACCGGCGTCTTCTTGCAGGGGCGGGGGAACAGGTAATATTCAGAGCCGGGGGAGAGACTCAGCTCCAAATATTGGTGGAGCAGGGCCTCCAGCTCTAAATATTGCTGGAGCCTGGGCACTACGAGCCCATATAACTCGCGGCCCATGGACACTTTGACCCCATCAAGGAACAGATCAATGCCAGGCTCAGCAGGGCCCATATGGTGATGGAGAGTGCCTTCTGGTGTCTGAAGACGTGGTTCTGATGCCGCCTTACCCAGCTGTATATCGGGGAGCGGAAGATCCCACAGGGGGTGTCCTTCACTATATTTGTGAAAAAAAGGGGGAGACATTTCTGCCAGGGTCGGGGACAGAGGCTGCCCGGCAGGTGCTGCCTCTAACATACAGGTATGCCAATGTGCCATGTGCCACACTGCTGAGAGTGTGTTTCCCTGTCCCAGCCTCCTTCTAGTGGTGGCTTGTGGTGGGAGGGTGTTAGGGTGTCCCACCCTGATGTCAGAGGTGTGACCAGCCCCCCCCCCCGACCCTGTGAGCAATAGCACAGAGACCCTCTGTTGCAGCCCCCTAGGGCTGTGTCCCAGACAGGCACTGCATGTGCATCCACATGCATGGGGTGCTGCATGATCCTCAGGCTGACAAGTCTGAATGACTTCCATGCCCCAGCCCCTCACCATTTCCACCTCCACCCTGTATGTATTAGGAAAGTAAGGGCACTCACCTGATGTGCCTTCTCCAGCCTAGGAAGATGCCTGGGACACATCCAGGGCATATGATATCGGCTGCAGGGTCAGCGTGATGATGGTGCTGGCTGTGTCTGAGTCCTCCTCTTCCAAACTCCTCCTCACCACCAGTTCTACCCCCCGGGAGGGCGACGACAGGTGTCTCCAGTCCTGTCTGGGTGGGAAGGGACTGACCTGCCTCTGCCGTGCAGCTCCGTGTAGTAGGGGCAGGGGTGGGGTTCAGCCCTAGAGTGGGAGCTGTGCTCCTTGGCTGTGGCATAGGCCTGACTGAGTTCCTTAACCTTCATCCACACCTGCTTGCTACTGGTTGCAGATGTGGCCCTTGGTGGCCAGGCTCTCAGCCATGCGACCATAGACATCTGCGTTCCTGCATGCAGGGATCCTGAAGGTTTCTCTTCTTGCCCCAGACCTCAATGAGGGCCAGGATCAGCTCGGTGGGAGCAACGGAGTTGCTCATTGTGGCCCAAATGTGAAGCAGTGGCAGCTGCTGGGTGGCTCAGAGCTGTCAGGACCAGCTTCCTTCCACGAGCTCTTTCCCTTCTGCCTGCAGCATTGAGGGCTGCAAGGGAGGAACTATAGAGTTGTGATGAGTGTGGCTAGTAGGGCACCTGTGGGATTTCCTGGAGGCCCCTTATTTTGAAATAACTCCAGCTGCCCTGTCTACGCACAAACTATTCAGAAATAGCTATTTTGGAATACAAGTTATTCCTCGTGGAATGAGATTTACAGAAGTTGGACTAAGCAGCCCATTATTTCAATATTATTTTGAAATAATGGAACTGCTGTGTAGACACTTGCAAAGTTATTTTGGAATAACGTCGAATGAAAATTGAAATAATGAACGGCTTTTTCCAACGTTTGTAAACCTTATACTACCAGCAATAATGTCCATTACTCCAATATAATGCTGCTGTGTAGATGCACTCAAACTGTGTTAACACGAAATGCAGGAAATGTAAATGTAATGACTACCAATGCTTGCAGTTATTGGGGGAATGCAGAAAAGTCAGACTGAGTTTAACTCAGTTCAAAGGAGGGACCCTGTCAGTGTAAATACACTTGGATGGACAGATTCTTGTTTTCCAGAGCTGGGATTAAGCTGGGAAGGGAGGTGAGTCAGCAGGCTGCATGTCTGTAAGACTGTTTCAACCTGTTTTTCTCCACTGTTTCAATGGTAGAGTTAGAGAAGGGTGCCATAAGGAGTCTCTTTTTTATGTAAATTCCATCCAGTGGATGCTGGAATCTCTTGTGCCTGCTCTGTGCTTTGGGCTAAGACGGGTCTCCAACCTTTTTGAGCAGGAGATCACTTTTTGAATGTAAGTGCAATCCAAAATCTACCTCAAATATAAATACCCTGGCACCGCCTCCTTCCCGCCCCTTCTCCAAGGCCCCGCCCCTGCTCACTCCATCCTCCCTCTTTTGCCAATCCTCACTCACTTTCATCAGGCTGGGGCAGAGGGTTGGGGTGCAGGCTCTGGTCTTGGATTAAGGGATCTGGAGAGTGAGAGGGGCTCTGAGCTGCTCTTGGGGCCAGCAGTTGGGATATAGGATGGAGACAAACCCCAGATATTGAACCCAGCCCTGGCTGCTCCTGCTGCTACCTGGCAGAAGAGTTACATTTACAAATAGGCAGGTCCATCTGATGAGTGATTTTAGTTCCCTCTTTTTAATTCCCCAGTTACAGGACAAGGGCAAAAGGGAAGTTTGAATAATGAACACATGGATGCAACGAAAAGATCATTTTACTTGAATCCCTCTGAAGTGATCCAGTCCTGCATCTGGCCAGGTTTGTGACAGCCCAGGGTGATGTGCTCAGGAGGAGGCTCAAAGTGAACCAAAACCAGCCTTGTGACTTTTGTGGAACACTATTTTCCTTTAAAAAGCTCTTTTGACAGTACTTCTGTGCTTCCCAAGCTGAAGCATGGTCAGCTGGAGCGTTAGCTACTATTTCAGTGGTTCCCTCTATGTTAAGTTTTATTTGCAGGTGACTTTTAAGCTTCTAGTTTGTGCCTTCTCTCCAATCCATTCTTTTCCACGTCTCTATTTCCTGACCTAAAGGACTGCAAGTCCAGTCCAACACCCATTGAAGGTAATGGCCTTACTCTCTCTGACTTTGGAGGAAGCCCTAAGTCCCTAATTGGCACCTGCAGCAAATTCATTAATATCTTATGTGGAATGTAGATAAGCCACTAGGGCTGCTGAAAGACCACCACACCACTGTCCTCAGTGCGCAGGGGGAAGTCGATTCTGATAAAGTTATGGTAGTTTTGCAAAGCTGCTTCCATGGGCTAAACCCAAACCTCACAACAATGCTCTAAAGAAGTCTGTTCTGCTCCAAACTTTCATGCTTTTCCCATCTTCACTTCAGGACAATTGGATTCCAAAGGGTGCAAAGCCTTTGGTTCAGCACTACAAGCTGGGGCAAGCAGCAAATGTGATGAAAAGTATCATGATGATGCTGTGAAAGGAAAAGGGATTTAGGTTTGTCTAAGACATTTGAGTGCTTCTCACCTGTTCCACAAGCCCTTCTTGCAAGATCCACAATGCAGGGCTGCAATGAGACCATCTCCAATTCGAATGCTGGAGCCCTTCCTTGAAGAGAGTAGAGCTGCTGTCTCTGAACATGAGATTTCTGAATGCAGGCGGCTGCCAGCATTATGGGCTCAGTCAACCAGAACAGACCCAGGCTCACTCCAGTCTGGCAGGTAAGTGCATGTTTAACATACTTATTTAAAATCCACAGGGAATGTACAACCCCTAGCACAGCTGAGGCCTCTAGGTGGCACACGAGTAAATATAATAAAGCAGGAGATGATTTTTCCTAATGCACTGCATTAAAGAAAGAGATGGCAGGTGAAAACAATTGGGCATGCTGCAAAGATAAATCCTGATTTTTCAAAGAGCTCTGTGGCTACGTCTACATTGGCATAATCTTGTGCAAATACTCTTTAACACAAGAGTTCTTGCGTTAAAGTATTTGCGCAAGAGAGCGTTTACACTGGCATGTGCCTTTGTGAAAGAGATGTGCTTTTGCACAAGAGCATCCGCGCCAGTGTAGGCGCTTTCTTGCGCAAGAAAGCTCTGATGGCCATTTTAGCCATCGGGCTTTCTTGTGCAAGAAATTCATGTTGCCTCTCTACACTAGCCTCTTGCGCAAGAACAGTTGTTACCCCTTAAATGTACGGGATGTTCTGGAGTGAGTTTATTTCTCCTTTCTATCTTATTGTGAAAGGAGAGCTTAGGATAACACTGCACCATATATGATTAAGCCCCCTTTCAAAAGATGACAAGGCTGGAGCATTATGGGATTAGCTAGAAGAGTGTCAAAATAGAAAGGAGCTGGAATAGCCAGATAAAGCCAACCAACTAAAAGCATGGTGTGGTGGCCAGGAATACAATATTCTTTGGCTATTTTTAGAAACTTAAAGAATAAGAAGGTTATTATCTGTTGACTGACTGAAGCAGCTAATGAACATGTTTTCCTCTATTGGAATTAGAGGGTTAATATTATGCTTTCCACATTCAAAACACCATGCACAGGTCTTCACTGACTCATCTTCAAAACACTCTTCTAAGATGGAGAAATATTACCTCACTTACAAACTGGGGTGACCTGGGAGTGAATGTGAAGTGAAGGCGACTTTCCCAAGACCACACACTAAATCAGTAGCAGAGCAAGGATGAGCACTTATGAGCACTTGCCACCTAATCCGGTGCTCAATGTTATATGTGCCAGTAACCAGGGCTGATAACAAGCTGCAGCGGCAGATATAGGGCAGGGCGAGCGGGGCGGCTGCCCCGGGCCTTGCGCTTCAATACGCCCCATGCCACTGCCAGAGATGGACTGGCCAGACGAGATACCAGGAATTTCCCGGTGGTCCGTCTGCCGAAGGGCTGGCTGGCGGCTGATGGAGGAGGAGGGGGATTGTGACAGGGCGCCGCAGCACTGCACTTTAAATTCCCTGGCGCCGGCCAGTACGGGCCATGTGGGGCCAAGGGAGCGCATGTGCGGCATGCTGAAATGCCGCGCAACAGCTGAGAGGGGAGACACCTGGGCGTGGCATGACGTCATGGCCCGGGACTTTAAAACCATGTGGTCCAGCATTGTACCACTCGGTTCGGCCCGTGGCCTGGAGCCTGGGCCGGGGTCGTGGCCGCCCTGTAAACTGGAAGGCAGAAGGTGGATGGCAGAGGAAGGGGCTTTTGCTGAGGGGAGGGGGACAGGTCAGGAGAAGAAAGGGGAAGGCACCAAGGGACAGCGTGGAGGAGAGACAAATGCCAGGGGGCCAAGTGCAGACAATGAGGAAAAGGGCTGGAGGGAAGGTGTCAGTGGGAGGGGGGCAGGGTGATGCCAGGAGAGGAGAGGGGAAGGGCATTGGAGGCTAAAGGGTGGAGGGGGAGGTGCTGGGAGAAGGCTTGAAAGAAGGGGTAGGCATGAGGAAGGTGTGGATGGAGCAAGGCATGTGTGAGGGCACAGGGACATGAGAGGAATGGGGGCAGAGGGTGGTGAGCATCAGGGAAAAAGAGGGCAAAGGGTGCAGGGGCAGTGAGGGAAGGGGGAGGCACCAGGAGGGTGCAGGGGTAAGGGAAGGTGCAGGTGCCAGGGGATTCTGGGGGTGAAGCAGAAGGGCAGACACCTGCAGAGGAGGGACCAGCACCAGAGGAGAGAGGCAGGGCAGGTGCGTAGAGGGAGGTGTTCGAAGAGGGGATGAGGAGGGATAGCTCACATGACCAGAGTGGGGCTACAAGAGGAGTGGGCACAGGGGGGATGCCTTTTTTGTATTTTTTCTCCAAAGAGGGGCCCAGCGAAATTGTGCTGCCCTGGCCCCTGCAAAACTCTCATCCGCCCCTGACAACCTGCATGGGCCTCTGGGCAAAGTGGGGGGAGCTAGGCTCCACATTCCCAGGAAAGGCGGGGTCTTCAAAGGAAGGGGCGGGGCCAGGACCAGCCAGCCATCCTTGCCACCCAGCGTGTGGCATGCTCCCCAATCCTCAAAGCCACACAGAGTATGCAATGCGGTGCTCCGGCAGCAATTTAAAGGGCATGGGGCTCCAGCCATCTCCACTACAGCAGTAGCAGTAGCAGAGCGGTGGCCAGGAGCTCCAGGGCCCCTTTGAATTGCCAGGCCTCAGGGCAATTGTCCCCTTCTCTCCCCTAGTGGGTGGGCCTGAGGCTGCAGATAACACTTTCTGTCCAGTGCCCTGAATCCCAGTTAAGTCTTATTATTCCTACCCCTTGTGGCACTAGGTCGGTATTATTGCACCCGCTCCAGAAGGCAGTAAAAGGAGGCAGAAGGCAAGGGTTCAAGCCTAATATGTACCAAGTGCCCTGTCTACGTCTGTGTCTATGCTGTTGTAATCCCCGTTGTAGCTGAGTGGTTTGGTAGGTCACTATATGGTTTGCAGTTGGCTGCAGGGTAGCAATGGGTAAGATGTTGATAGCTATTAAGGTTATCATTGCTGATGGGAGTGGAGACAGGGTATGGGGAGAGGGGGTTTGCATTTAGTTCCGAATGAACCAAGACTGCTTCAGAGAGGAGGTTCCACTGGGGGGTGGGGCGCTAAGAAAGAAGTTGCTTTGGAGGAGTGTGTATTTTGAGAATGCAGACTGGACAAGGGCCCTGAACTTATAGTCTCAAGCATATCTTGGAGGCTAGCTTTTTGGCCCAACAGCCCTGGCAGTGCCCGTTGAGCATGGGCTTTGCAGGGGTGCTGGGACAATGTGTCTAGCAGGGGTGCTGGGAGCTCCTGAACCAGACTGTAAACCCTGCATAGGATGGAGATGGCTTCCAGCTAGAGGAGCGCCTTGTTCCAGCGCCAGTGGAGGGGTGTATGAGGAGTTGGTTTGCATGGTAGTAGCTTTGTGCATTTTAAACCAAAGGGAGCACAGTGTTTTAGAAAGCTGACTGAACAGTGGCTGAGGGCTTACTTTAACTCAGTGTTTCTCAGAGTGGTTCACAGGCCAGCTTTGGGAACACCATTAGTAGGCCCATGCTACTTTGTTCACCTAAGGGTTCATAGCTATGGAACCTCACGGCTCCTACTGGCTCCGGTCTCTTCCTTGGCTGGAAATGGTGAGCTGGAGCCAATGGGAGCTGTGAGGACCCTTTAGATAAACAGTGGCGCGGGCCTGTCCAGTATTTGTGGCCTCTGTCTGGTAAAAGAACAGAAAAATACCCCCCTCCCTTTTTTTTTTTGCTCAACCAATTTTTTTCCCCACCATGTTTGGTATTTTGTGTGAAAGTATCTAGCAACCTTACAGGCTTGCAAGCCGCTTCCCCAAAGCAGGCTCTCTGAGAAATACTGTTTTAACTGAATCAAATCTAACAGGCACACCTATTGGAGTTTTGGGCACACACCAGACTGTCTTGTGGTGAGTTGGATACAATGAGGTCTCCAAAATCACTTGTGAAAGTGGGCTGTTTTGCCAGGATTGGCCTGTAGAGGGTGCTGTTCTCTCACTGGAGCATGTTGCCTCCTATTCCAGAATATAAGGTCTCAGCTCCTCCAGTCATTTCTAGCTGCTCTTTGTACTACACTCTGCCATCAAGGTGCCCTTTCAGATATCTCACTCCCACTGCCAACACAGACTTTCAATTAAATCCAACTCAGGTCAGCTGTGACAAGGAGCCTCTCTTGTAAATTGGGGAGGTTATCAACCAGCATATTCCTAAAATGCAACTAAAAAAACCCACCTTTTGTTGGAACAGCCATGTTCTATTTGGTTCTTTCTCCTTTGGCAACTTTCTTTGCAGAAGCTTTGAGTTTGGAGTGTAGGTTACTTTAGGATTAGTTTTTTGGTGCACCAAGAGGTTAATTATGGAATACTAATTATTAGCTGCTGCCTGCACAGGATTTTGAGACAAACATATGTTCAGAGTTATCAAAACTGATGACAATAGAAATGTTTGGGATTTTAAAGCTTGTTTGTGTTTCAGATTTAAATGCCAACTTCTAACTGTGTGAGAGCAGGGTGGGACCTGTTAAGGAAGGCAGATTGTCCTATAGGTGTCTGCCTACTATGAATGTTTCTTGCCCCTTCCTCTCAGGGATCTGGATCTGGAGGCTGCCTGAGACAGCACATAGGTCTTGATGGACTTTGGCTCTGATCCAGCCTGGCAATTTGTATGTTCCCTCTAATTACTATATATTGTTAGTGATGACTGTCATTAGTTAAGGATAGTTAGTGTGTGTATGGTTGTACAGTAGACAGATGATGTGACTAAAGCTGTAGGTTTGATTTGTGTATTTGGGGTTCCTATGTGCACAAAGTACAAACAAACTGAACAATATGGTCACTGACTTGTTTTGATGTGTTTAGTCAGCTACCGCCATTGGCAGCATCTGGGGAATCTGACCTATTGATGCCCAAGGGACTTTCCCACAGTGCAAACACATGGGGCTCCAATACCTTTTCCCACTCTTCTAAGCCCGGCAGTCAGTGAAAAGGCTCCCATTGCCTTATCTAGGCTTTTGATCAGACCTTAAAGCAGGATTGCTGTTTGTTGTTCCTGTTCTAAGGGCTTGATTCTCATGGGGATAAGTGCTCACCACTCAGTTCAAGTGCTGAGCAATTTTACAAACCACGCCAGACACCCCTGTACCAAGGTAAGAGGGGAAATCTCAGCTTTGGTTCTTCTCTGTGCCTACTGAAGTCAATGGAAAAATTTTCATTTAGGCTATGTCTACACTACGGAGTTGTCTCAGAAAAACAGTTGTTTTTCCAAAAAAATTAATTTACGTCCTGTTAGGGTGCATAATACTCAACGTGCCTCAGTTACCCACTAGCTGCATCTACACTGGCATGATTTTGCGCAAATACTTTCAATGGAAAATTTTCCTGTTAAAAGTATTTGCGTAAGAGAGCATCTATACTGGCATGTGCCTTTGTGCAAAAGCATCCATGCCCAGTGTAGACGCTCTATTGCATGAGAAAGCTCTGATGGCCATTTTAGCCATCGGGCTTTCTTGCGCAAGAAATTAACGTTGCTGTCTACACTGGCCTCTTGTGCACAAGGGCTTATCCCTGAGCGGGAGCGTCAGAGTATTTGCATAAAAAGGCACTGATTTCATACATTACAACGTCAGTGTTCTTGTGCAAATACTCACGGCCAGTGTAGACAGGCGGCAAGATTTTGCGCAAAATCTTGCGGCCAGTGTAGATGCAGCCGACTATCTTCATCTAGCCCATCTCAGGGCAAGGTGCAGTCTGTATGGGCTGCTCATCACCAGCACTGGGTGTATCTCTGCTGCCCCACTTACCTGGGCTGCATTGCTACCACCCTCCAAGCCCCAGGCCCTACAGCCAGGGAGCACCTCAGCTGGCACTCTTCTAGCCCTTCCTGGCTGCCCCAATACTGTTCTCCCTCCTGGGAGCCTCCTACTTCCTCCACTGCCAGCTCTTCACTACTCTTTCCCCTCTGAAGCAAACTGTTCTTCTTTACATAGCCCCCAGCTGGGCTCTCATTAGCCCTAACAGCCTCAGCTGAGTCTTTGCTTTCAGCCCCTGCTGTGGGCCTGAGTTTTGCCCTTAAAGGGCCAGTGCAGGGCAGGTGCCCTGTCACACGTCCACACAGCAATCGTGTTCTTTTGAAAGAAAATTGAAAGAACAGAGGGGGTTTCCCAACACTGGTAAACCTCTTTCAGTGAGGAAGAAGCCTTTTTTCAAAAGAGCTTTCGGAAAAAGGCGTGTGTGGACAGGGAAGAGGGAGTTCTTTTGAAAGAAGAGGAAAGAGGGAAAAGTACAGGTGACCTGGTGGCCACTCCGTCCATAGTAATCAGAGCTTAAATGCGAGATAGCATCCATTCAGTGTGGACACTATCTTTCAAAATAGCAGATCACTTTTTTGATGCACTTTGGCAGTGTGGACGCTTGAACAGGCCTTTAATACCAACAAGAGGCAGTGTGGACTAGTGCATAGCACATAAGAGACCTGGGCTACATTCTTGACTCTGCCACTGGTGTGCTAGGTAACCTTGGGCAAGTCACATCTCTTTGTGCCTCAGTTTCTCATCTATAAAAGTCATAACATTATATGGACTTTCTTTGTGAAAAGCTTTGTGATCTACTGATGAAAAGTGCTTTCTTAGAGTACAGGATTTAGGAAATGGATGAAGTGAGAGGTGGCCTTTGTCACCTCTAAACACTCTTCTGCAATAGGATTTAATATCTCAGAATGCAACATGCTCCATATACAGCTGTACTTCTTATCCACTAAATTACCCTCATACCACTTACCAACCCAAACTCCATTCCAGTTGCTCTGTGAGTGGCAGCCAGTAAGGAACGATTAGCTGGGCCTGGCACAGACCTGCTCTCCCCAGCTTGAGGCTTCTTTGTGTCAGCCCTCACTCACAGACTGAGTTTATTGCTCAGTGGGGCCAATGCAGCTTCTGGTTGCATTAGCCTCCTGGCTTATGTAGCACAGAGACAATTGCAGCCATCTGCATTAATGAGCCTGTTGTGCCAGGGACCAGGGTGAAGCCTCAATACACGAGGTTGGCAAGGCTAAGTGGTGTCCAAGTTTGGATCCCAGTTTTAATGGCAAAACTTTGCCACTCAGGGTGACTTGTGGATTCTGTACCAAATGCCCCCTTCTTTTGGGATTTGAAAGCAGAAGCAAGGACACACTTATGTCCAGAATATGAACGGATGACATGCTATGCTGCCACCCATAATCTGGGCATCGCCAAGACACCGGTAACAAAGAGAGGGGAGCTTGTTCAGGATTGTTGAACTGTCTGTGGGGTCTGTTAAGGAGGCAGAATCTCTCAACACCTTCTCCCCGCCCAGCGGAGATACAGACACAAGACCAGTGATTATAGTTCCCTGAGACTGATGGGTCATTAGGAGCCAATGCCACAGCAAGCACCCTTAATGGTTCTGAAACTTGTTTGACCAGGGTGGACCAGGCTGGGGAGAAGCTATTTTGAGAGACACTGCTGCACACAGGCAGTGGGAGCTCATGGGATCTGTGCTGTTGCAATTTAAGGCTACGTCCAGGGGCGGCCCGTGAGCCTAGGCGAGCTATGCAGCTGCCTAGGGCGCCGCTGGCCCAGGCGCCCGATGATGACGTCACGGCCATTGACGGCCGTGCAGGAAGGGGCACCAGCTGCTGCAGCTGGCCTCGGGCCGCTCCTGGCTACATGTACACAGCTTCCCTCTTCCGCAAAAGCCTATGCAAATGAAGTGCAGATTAGCATATTGCCACACTTCATTTGCATAATTAGGAGCCATTTTTGCGCAAGAGGATTTTGCGCAAAAAGGCGCCTTCTACACAATGTCTTTTTGTGCAAAAACCCCTCTTGTGCAAGAGCCATTCTTCCTCATTTTTTCAGGAAGAACGGCTCTTACACAAGAGGGGTTTTATGCACAAAAAGACACTGGGTAGAAGGCGCCTTTTTGCGCAAAATTCTCTTCTGCAAAAATGGCTCCTAATTCTGCAAATGAAGCGCAGCAATATGCTAATCTGCACTTCATTTGCATAGGCTTTTGCGGAAGAGGGAAGCTGTGTAGACATGGCCTAACAGAGCTTGTAGTGAAGTGAAAGATTAGTGGAGGCTAAATATGAGTGTAGGCAGCTTTCCTACAGCCTAAAACCACTTTCTCTGATATTTTGTTCCAAGTGCTTTAATGAACATAGTTTCTCAAGAAAGCAGACAGTCAGTCTTACTGACCAGAGGCTCCCAAGAGCAGGAAAGGCAAATGCCCCGAATCCCATTGGAGCTGCAGGATGGCAGTGGGTACATAGTGTAGCATGACAGGCTGTGGTCTGAGATTTCCCACCAGAGAAGTAGGGGGGAAGAGGCTCGCAATCTGCTGTGAGTGCTCTCAGGGAAAGCAGTACGGGGCAGAGATGTTACTAGCCCTGTAACCATGACAACATCCCATTGGGAAGCTGAGTGACAGTACAAGGAACAGGAGCCTCCAGCCTTGGAAGGCTAAAATCCATGTCTGGAATAAGCTGCTTCCCTAACGGGCACAGATGTGTGTTATGGGTACCCAGGCCAGCTTCTTAATATTTCTAAATGCAGTTCAAAGTTGGACACACTTTAATTCTGATCTTTAGATTAGGAAGTGTAAAAAGCCCATCCCTGCCACGAGCAAGCAATGTACCTAGGAGGCACTTAGTGGATGCAGTTATTAGCATCTGGGTTTCAGCCCTGGTGTGAGCAAGTGGTGCTCTGTGATGGAATCAGTGCCATGGCATTCACCGATCCCTTTGCTGATTGGTTCTGCAGTGCTGCCATATTTCAATCGGAGCCACTGTTTGCTGTGGGATTCCAGGGGACGGGCTCAGACACGTCCACACTGCCTGTGCAGAGTGACGGGAACAATACACATTGCAGAATGATTGTTTTTCACCACAGTAGCATTCTGATCAAAATCGAGTGCTGGGCCTCTGTTCTTCTGCCAGGGTCCCTCTTCATCCTGAGCTGAGGAAGGGAAGGAAATAAAACACTCCTCTGTGTGCTACAGATGTGTGTGGTTGGCCTTGTGGTCTTTCTCCTTCCCCCCCAGCGAGGAGAGTATCACAGTGGACAACTTTTTGCCTGGCTCTTTGTTGCAAAGCTAGTGGGCACACAGCAGTGAGTGTGTGTGATAGGACAGCCCACCTAAGGGGCCTGATCACCAGACTCCAAACTGCTGGCAATCAGCTGGAAAACCCATTCTCCTGCACATTATCTAGCTTTGGCCTGTTAACTCCTAGGAGCCCCACCATCACTGGACACAGACAGTTCTGCTCCATTGCATCCTCCTCAAACACAGATACTGGCATGAGGGGCTGGAGATGCTCCTTTCTCCTTCTAGTCCCATTGGTGATGGCACAGGCCCCTTAGCTCCCTTCCCTTAGCCCAGTGGTCTCCAACCTTTTTAAGCACAAGATCACTTTTTGAATTTAAGTGCAATCCAGGATCTACCCAGAGCCGGCCCAAGCTACAGGCCGACCGGGCTACTGCCCGGGGCACCCCATTGTAGGGGGCGCTGCGTGGGGCTGCCGGGCCGGGTGGGAGTGCGCATGCACTGGGCACCCGGGGGTGGTGCCACGCTCTTGGGGCCCAGGGCACACAAATGGCTTGGGCCGGCCCTGGATCTACCTCAACCCAAATACCCTCGCCCTGTCTCCTTTGTGCCCCTTCTCACTCTGTACTCCCTCCCTCCTGTCCCCCATCCTCGCTCCATTTCACGCGGCAGGGGCAGAGGGTTGTAGCACAGGCTCTGGACTTGGGCTAAGGGATTTGGAATGTGAGAGGGGCTCTGAGCTGAGCCTGGGGCAGGGAGTTGGGGTGCAGGAGGAGGTTCAGGGTACAGACTTGGTAAGGGAGTTTGGTCCAGGGGGCTCAGGGCTAGGGAAGAGGCTTGGGGTGCAGGAGAAGGTTCATGACTGGGGCAGGGGTTTGGAGCTGACTCCACTGCTTACCTCAGGTGGCTCCTGGCTAAGGCAGTCTTACCCCTGCCGGGGCCCTGCACCACTCTCCAAAGCAGCCAGCAAACTCCCTCCACCCCAAGCTCTGTTGTGCCCCCCTCTTCTGTGGAGACAGAGTACAGGGTGGGAGAGGGAGCATCCTGACATCAGTGCCCACTCTTTTCCCTTCTCTGCTCTGCACAGCAAGAGAGATGCTCCTAGGGGGCGGGGAGGGGGGGAGACTCTAAGGCAAAATGGCTGGAGATGTGCAGAAATGGGGGGAGGGGCAGTTGAAGTGCAGGCCCTTGATAGCCTCTTGGTCAAACCAGTCAGGATCAACTGTCAGGGGCTTCAAGATCTACCAGTAGATCCCGAGCTATTGGTTGGTGACCACTGCCTTAGCAAAATTCCCTTCATGGATTGCGGGTGTGTTATGAGTTAGTCACTCAGGGTATGTCTACACTACCCCGCTAGTGCGAACTAGCGGAGTAATGTATGCATACCGAACGTGCAAATGAAGCCCGGGATTTGAATTTCCCGGGCTTTATTTGCATAAGCCGGCCGGCGCCATTTTCAAATGCCGGCTTGTTCGAACCCCGTGCCGCGCTAGATAGTTCGGACTAGCAAGCCATTCCGAACTATCTGTACACCTCATTCCACGAGGCGTACAGATAGTTCGGAATAGCTTGCTAGTCCGAACTATCTAGCCCGTGCCGCGTGTAGCCGCGCGGCACGGGGTTCGAACAAGCCGGCATTTAAAAATGGCGCCGGCCGGCTTATGCAAATAAAGCCTGGGAAATTCAAATCCCGGGCTTCATTTGCACGTTCGGTATGCATACATTACCCCGCTAGTTCGCACTAGCGGGGTAGTGTAGACATACCCTCAGAGAGAGAGCTGAGCTTTTGCCACAATCTGGAACTGTAGTCATGTTTATTATTTTCATTAGTGCCCACGGGAACAGGGGCCTCGTCTTCTCCTCAGACACATGCAGGGATCCCGGTGTGCTTCAAAGATCTGTCCAAGTCTGGTTTTCTCCTTCCTCGGTCTTTCTCGTCGTTTCTGACGATGGAAGTCGCTCTCTGTCTCCAGAACTAATAAGAAGCCCCTTTCCCACAAGTGATTGCTATTTATTAACAGGAGATACCCTAGTGCAGTCAGACAGTTGGTTTAGCCTGGATTCCTGCCCAAGGATGCTCATATCATATGACTTAACAGCTCACTTTGAAATGCCATGAACGGGCGTAAAGCTATCTGTTTATCATATTAGCTCAGCTCTGCAAGCTTCTAAATACAATCCCTGCATGTGCACAGCAGGTGACAATTCTCCAAACAGCATTAAAATGCCCTTCGCAGAAACTCTATTTCATGATGTCAAAGCCCTATACAAGCACACAATGAGAGGGCAGCACGACCTAGTGAATAGAACTTTGGCCTACAACTCAAGGGTATGTCTAGACTACATGCCTCTGCAGACAGAGGCATGTAAAATAGGCTACCTGACATAGTCAATAAAGCGGAAATTTAAATATCCCCGGCTTCATTAAAATAAAAATGGCCGCCACGCTGTGCCGGCTCAGCTGATCGTCGACACAGTGCGTGAGTCAAGATGCGGATCGGTCGACAAGGGAAGCCTTTGTCAACCATTCCTGTAAACCTCGTTCCACGAGGCATAAGGGAGCGGTCAAAGGCTTCCCTTGTTGACCAATCCGCAACTTGACTCGCGCGCTGTGCCGACGATCAGCTGAGCCGGCACAGCGCAGCGGCCATTTTTATTTTAATGAAGTCGGGGATATTTAAATTCCTGCTTCATTGACTATGTCGGGTAGCCTATTTTACGTGCCTTTGTCGGCAGAGGCATATAGTCTAGACATACCCCAAGAGGCCAAGTTCTATCCCCAGCTTTGATATGGACCTGAGGGACAACACTGGGCAAGTCATTTCACTACCCCATGTCTCCATTTCCCTACCTATATAACGGGAATAATGGCACTTAACTTCTTTGTAAAGTTGATTTATGATCTATGTTTAAAAAGTGCTGCAGAAGTGTTACTTCTTATTATTTAATGATGCTTAACAATTCCCCTTGGAGGAAGACAGGGTAGAACCTCAGAGTTATGGAATGGAATGGAATTTGGTCATAACTCTGAAATGTTCACAACTCCAAACTCAACCAAATTGTTCTTCTGTGAGTGCTTGCTCATATCCACTCTGATAGGGGTGTGTGTGTGTGTGTGTGTGTGTGTGTGTGTGTGCGCGCGCCACTTGCATGGTCGTTGGAAAGTTTTCCTTAGCTGTGCCCATCAGGTCAGTTGTGGTACCCCATGGAGTGGCGCCAGTACAGTGTTGTATATATGCCACTGCCCGCCCGCTGCCAACTCAGTTCCTTCTTCCTGCCATTGTTAGACCTTCTTGCTTCACAGGTGCTAGCCTAGTGGTATTTTTCTCGATAGTTAGCACTTGCTCTAGTTGTTGTAGTTAGTTATAAGTAATGCAGTAAATGTTAATAACTTACTTGGGGGGGGGTTCCCCCACATTTCATTCCCAGACCAGGGCATGCCATGGGCGCAGGGGTTTAAATCTTGTGCAAGCTATGGGAAGCGTATGCTTACAGACAATTTGCACAAGTTTCAATTAGCATTTTTGCCCAAAATTGTCAAATTCAAGTTTTTGATCACCTCCAAAGAATATACAGTCGGAAAAGAAACCCGTGAAAACAAGTGTGTGATGGCATCAGAATCACCTGTGCTGATGATTCATTGCATTGTTCAGTAACGATGCCTGACTCCTTTCATCAGGAGAAATAAAAGTACTTTACAAAGGAGGGAAGCATCTTTATCATCTCCATCTTACGGATGATGCCCAGTGACATGGCTTGCCAAAGGCCACCCCCCAGCAGAACAAGGAATAAAACCCAGGTCTCGTCATGTTGTAGCCAATGCTCTCTATCCGCTAGCCACACTGCCTCTCCAAGTTCAAGTGAGCTGCGGAGATTTAAGGGAGATCATAAATATTACAGTGACGAAGCCCTTGAAGGTAGCTAGAGAGACCACAAGTGCAAAGCTCAAGCAAACCCGGAGTTAGTACAAATACAGAGAGGAACTGAATCAAACATTTGCCTGTGGAGTGAAACAGCCCCATCTAGCTAAACGGATGTGGAGGCACACAGCAATTGGGACGCGATTTCCCTTCATTCATTTACTCATCATTCAGCACTCATCATGGAACATTCATTCACTCTGGCACCACAGAACTCTGCTATTGCTATTGATAATTATCATGTTAATCAGAGCTTGTCCCTCCTGGGACTGTATATATTTATACAGCACAGGCAGCAGACTGGAGGGCCTGAGAGAGTCTTACAAATTACTTGTTTATTTAGCTAAACTGTAAGATCTTTGGGGGAAGCATTTGCTGAGTGCCCAGGACAATGGAGTCCCTGGCTGAGGCTCCAAGTTGTTACTGAAGTACAAGGCATTATGGAAATATTTCAGTGCCATACTGCATTGAGGCGAGAAGCAAGCATATACTATCAACTGGTAATAACTTCAGAAAGATTTTGACTTCAATGCAGAAGTCTCCAATTTTCTGTTTCATCAGATGAAAGGAAAGAAGAATTTGAAGATCTATGTTATTATTAGGACCTGTCTGTTTTCTGTGGGACGGGCCCGCGGGAAAAGTGAGTGCACCTTGAGAGGCACAGTGCAGGGTCTGTCCCCAAGTTTATGCCCAACATGTCCAAGGACAAGCACCTGACACACCATCTGCACCTGGCACCCTGTGAAGCAGCTGCCCCACTTTGTGGTCTAAAAAGCCTTTGGAAGGTGTCACAGGGTGAGCACTCACTGCTGTGGCGCCTCCCACTGGTCACTGAGGGAATCAGCTCTCCCACCGCAGAGAACCCTCTATTGGTCGGTGTCCCCATCTTTGTAGCAGGTCTGTCTGTTGGTTCAGCTCTGTGCCCCTTCCTGCCCGTGGTGCCCTTTCCTAATAGTCCTGTCCTAGGTCAGTGCCTCTGCCCTCGGGGGTCCTTCTACAGAGGTGGGGACACCGACCAGCAGAGGGTTCTTTGCAGTGGGAGAGCTGATTCCCTCAGTGACCAGCAGGAGGCGCCGCAGCAGTGAGTGTTCACCCTGTGACACCTTCCAAAGGCTTTTTAGACCACAAAGTGGGGCAGCTGCCTCACAGGGATAGACCCCTGCACTGCAGCCTGGGAGTTTTCCTGGCCAAGCTCCCCAGCTTTGCCTGCCTTTCCCCAGCACTGCTTTGTCTCAAGAAGCCTTTCCCTTCCCTGGTAGAGAGGTCTCTCCTACTACACAGGTGGAGCAACAGTACCTCTCCTTCTCTCCAGGAGCCCTTAGTTATGTAGCCCAAGCTGGGCCCTGATAGACTATATCTGCCTCAGCTGCTGGCTCCACCATCTCAACTTTTTCCAGCGCTGGATTTTAACCTTTAGGCTACGTGTAGACTGCAGGCTTCTTTCGGAAGAACCTTTTTTCGGAAGAGCTCTTCCGAAAAAACTTCCGAAAGAAGTGTCCACACAGAAAAGCGCATCGAAAAAGTGATGTGCTTTTTCGAACGATAGCATCCACACTGAATGGATACTATCTTGCATTTAAACTGTGATTATTATGGACTGAATGGTCACCCGGACACCTGTGCTTTTTCCTCTATCCTCTTCTTTCGAAAGAACTCCCTCTTCCCCATCCACACACGCCTTTTCCCGAGAGAGAGCTCTTTTGGAAAAAGGCTTCTTCCTCGTAGAAAGAGGTTTACCAATGCTGGGAACATCCCTCTGTTCTTTCGATTTGCTTTCAGAAGAACATGATTGCAGTGTGGATGTAACTCAGGTTTTGTCATAAAAACAGCCGTTTTTCCGACAAAACTCTGTAGTGTACACATGCCCTGATAGGGCTAGTATGGGATAAGCGCCCTGTCACAGAAGGGTTGAGAGTGACATAAATACAACAGATATAGAGATGCAGTCGTGTTAGTCTGGTCTAGCTGAAACAAAAGACAGAACTATGTAGCACTTTAAAGACTAACAAGATGGTTTATTATGTGATGAGCTTTCGTGGGCCAGACCCACTTCCTCAGATCAATTTGTGGAAGAAAATTGGTACAACAATATTTACTGAAGTGATACTATAAAAAAAATGAACACATATGAAATTGACAAATCAAATTTTAGAACAGAGTGGGAGTGAGGGGGGAAGGTTAGTGTCTGTGAGGTGATGACATTAGGGGTGATAATAAAGTCTAATTAGGATAACCCCTAATGTCATTACCCCACAGACACTAACCTTCCCCCCACTAACACTGGCCCACGAAAGCTCATCACCTAATAAACCATCTTGTTAGTCTTTAAAGTGCTACATAGTTCTGTCTTTTGTTTCATAAATACAACAGGGGAGTTCCCGAGCAGCATTGCTGAGCTGTCTCTAAATCCCCATCTGGACTCAAGATTTCATTGCATATTTATCCTCCTAGCTCTCCTCTCTCACTCCTTCCCCTCTGTTTCTTTCCTCCTCCTCCCATCACTTCTTTCTCTCTGTCTCTCCTCCCTGCCCCCCACCATTTTTTTTGCTCCTCTGTGTACTGCTTAGTAATCAGCACAGGGACACTGCAGCCTTTTAAACCCAGAGTTGAAATAACAAACAGCACAGCTAGCACTTTCAGAGTGATCGTGTGGTCTGAGCTTGGCAATCTCAAGTACTTTGTTTTCCTCTCTGGCCTTAAGCAAGCCACCAAACCCCTCTCTGGCCTCAGTTTCCCCATCTACAAGATGAGGATGTTTCTAAAATCCTCACAGTGCACTTATTGCTGCTTCGGATAAAAATATTAATGATAATTAGTATGTAGTTGCAGCTGTCTCTGACTCTTGTTCAGACTTACACTTTATATTTATGGGGAGCTGCTAAAGTCTGATGTGGAGTACCTTCATCTTGAGAGCAGAGCAGCGCTTAGGACTCTGGAGGAACTATATTTGGGATATTCTGGCTGTAAACAGATGTGATGGGAATTCTACTACCCCTTAAGGAACTATCTGCTCCCCAGGGCCGGATTAAAACATGCTGAGGCCCTTAGCCATGTCAAGTTTAAGTGTCCCCATAACACAACCAAAAAATGGGTATTATTCTAACAGAAAGGACAATGGAAATAGAAATAATAATGTTTTCTATATGAATATATAAAGTACATAGGCAAGGATGCAACTAAAAACTAGCATTTTTTTAAAGTTAGAGGCTCATCATAATCTGGGACCCTAAATTGTAGCTGATTTAGTTTGTACATAAATCCGGTACTGCTGCTCCCCAGATGTAAGATGTATTGAGAAGTGATGATTTCCTCAGGGTTTGTGGGAGCCCTAGGGGTTGCTGCACCAAACAGGCAGCTGGAAGGAAGGCTTAAAGCTGTGCATATGCTTCTTATTATGAAAGGTCAGGAGAAATTATTTGGGGTATTATATATGAGGAGGGATTTGACCATGGTGATTTATCTTGGCGCTCCTGCTGGGGCAGAAAAAATCAGGGAGATTCTGAAGTCTGAGTTTTCCAGTTCTTCCCAGTTTTCTCTAGGCTGAAAGGGCTGATCCGTGTGTCTCTTCTGAATCTATAATATGGTGGATTCCGAAAAGTACCTCTTATGGTGCGGGGGAGGGGAACTTGTGAGCACACAGCAGAGCTGCGTATCCCAAGAGACACACCTGGGGACTCATGGTCATTTCCCACTGGACATGGGCATTGTTGTTGTCATTGTAGCTGCTCTCTGGAGACACTGAGCTGTGCTTAGCCCCTAGAGTAGGTTGTCTGGCACGAAACACCTTAAATAAGATGGGCCGCTGCTGGAGATAGTAAGCAACATTTTCAAATTCAGATGGCTAAAGCTCCGCCCCTAAAGAACAAGGGGCTGAATTCCAAGGGGACAGAGCAACTGGCAGCTTCTCACTGATGTCAGTAGGAGCAGAGGGTACTCAACAGTCAATGTCTCGCAAAGACCAGCTGCTGTTTTTAGGGGTCCCAGTTTCCAAAGTGACTTAGGAGCCCAAGTGACCTTGAGCCAGACTATTTAAAGGTATTTAGGCACCTACGTCCCATGGGAGTTATGCACACACATGTTTTGGAAATCTCACCGATAGGCACTAGAAGTCAGTCTCCTTGGCAGTACATAGGTTTTTGTCTCCTCCCTGCCCAAACATTAGGCATCTATATTTGAAAATGCTGGCCTATCTCCTAGAGCTGGAAGGGACCTTGAAAGGTCATCAAGTCCACTCCCCTGCCTTCTCAGCAGGACTAAGTACCATCCCTGACAAATTTTTGCCCCAAATTCCTAAATGGCCTCCACAAGGATTGAACTCACAACCCTAGCAGGCCAATACTCAAACCACTGAGCTATCCCCCCCTTAGCAGAGCACAGTGGGAAGGGAGGGGGTGGGGGCATGGCCCACCCAACCTGTGTGGCTCTGAGCAGAGACCCTGAAACTGCTGTTTCCCCTCCCAGACATGCCCGAGACAGCAGTGCAGGGCAGCCCAGCAGCTGGGCATCCCCCGCCTGTACAGAGGCCACCCTCCCCCAGGGGCTGGGTGGGGTGGCCTTGGCACTTCCACAAGCCTCTGGGTGTGGCAGCAGCAAGGGGGGGGCATGGTTTGAATCCTGGGGTTTCCATGGGGCGTGGGTAGGGGTGCCAGGTGTCTGGTTTTGAACTGGACAATCCAGTATTGGAGCTTTCTGTTCGGGGAAACAAATTGAAAAATATAAAAGAGAAAATAGAACTGTCGGGTATTTTCTAACTAGGATGTCCTGTAGATGGTGATGTCATGTCAAGTGTGTTCGGCATTTTTGTTGAAACCATCTGGCAAGCCTAGGTGTGGGGTGTAGTACTGCACAGCACCTCCCTGGCACTGAGGCCCAGGCTCAGTAAATCCCAGCTCTTTCCTTCCCTGGCAACAGCCCCACAAACCTGCCTGTGGCTGGGTCTGCCTTCAGCCAGCCATGTGCCAAGCCAAGTCACGCCCACGGGGTATCTTGGGACAGAGATCCTGCAGGGGAGGAGCCCTCTTCCTGGGCCTCTTCCTCAGGAAAATTCTGGTGCCACCTCTGACTCCCAGCAAAGTTCTCTAGGCCATTGAGCAAACCAGGCTGGGGGTGGCTGTTGAGAAAGCGACATGGCTGATCATTTTCCTCTAGAGCTGTCAAGGCTGATTCCCCACTCTGGCATGATGAATGCAGAAGTGCAGGCCCGCAAAAGTAACCCCAAAACCTGGTCTCTCCAGGCTTTGGTACAAAACTTCCCCCCAAAATCTTAAAAATCCAGATTTTGGGGATAAAATCCGCTGCCACCATCAAGTGCTTTTGAACCCACAAACAGGGGTGGACACTTGAAACCAACCTTAGGGTAACCCAAGCTCTTTTCTCCAAAGAGCTTGAAAGAGAGAGAGAAAATATAAACTGCAGTCTGTGGTTGCTGCTCTCTAGTCAGAGGCATGCAGATACCCACAGACAGATTTTCCAGGACACAGAACTGAACCAATACCAGGTTAATAAAAAAGAAAGAACTTTTATTATCAAAACAATACTCCTGTTTCAAGCATAATGACTAGATGGAAAAGTCACCAATTAATATACTCATGGGGGACTCCCATGGGCCAAAACTTAGTTACGAAAGAGAGGAAAACCATTTCTAAATGCACAGACATCAGATTCCCATTCCCAAACCATAAAACAATACAACCTAATGGATTTATCTAGACTTTGCCCTACTTACAGAGGGTGAAGAGTCTTTTCTTGGAGAGGGACATGTTGTCTGTCCCCCTCAGTATCTGGAGAGTCAACTGCCCAGGGACAAAGGAGGGAAAACCCCAAAATTACTTTGTCCCAGTTTGAAATTCCTATCTGCATTTCTATTGGCTGATTGCTACCTGGCTAGGTACAGTTAACCCCTTAGTCCCCAGGCTGCTGGCCATCCCTCATGGTCTCATAGACTCATAGACTTTAAGGTCAGAAGGGACCATTATGATCATCTAGTCTGACCCCCTGCACAGTGCGGGCCACAGAATCTCACCCACCCCTCCTAGAATAATCCTCTCACCTATATCTCAGATATTGAAGCCTTCAAATACTTTGAAGACTCCAAGATGCAGAGAATCCTCCAGCTGTGATCTGTGCCCCATGCTACAGAGGAAGGCAAAAAACCTCCAGGGCCTCTGCCAATCTACCCTGGAGGAAAATTCCTTCCCGACCCCAAATATGGCGATCAGCTAAACCCTGAGCATGTGGGCAAGACTCACCAGCCAGACACCCAGAAAGTTCTCTATAGTAACTCCTATCATCCCTTCATTGGCCTATTTCCCACTGATAATGAATGGTCAATTAATTACCAAGATCATGTTATCTCATCAAACCATCCCCTTCATAAACCCATCTAGCTTAATCTTGAAACCAGATAGATCTTTTGCCCCCACTACTTCCCTTGGAAGACTGTTCCAGAACCTCACTCCTCTAATGGTTAGAAACCTTCGTCTAATCTCAAGTCTAAACTTCCTACTAGCCAGCTCATGACAAGAGCTCAGCCCATCCTAAGTGGGGACGGACTGTGAAAAATGCCCCTTAAAATTCCCCAACCATGTTGGGTTTCTGTCTCTATTCACATGGGCAGCTCCCACCCCTGTGTGCATGAGGAGAAAGGGACTTTTGCAGAAGCAGCTCGTATTCCCCCATAGCTGGTCACAGAGAGGGCTAGCCAGGAGAAAGCTGAGATCAAAGATAAGCCGCCGCCTCCTCCATTATCAGGCTCCCCATCTGCTCTCACAGGCCCTGAGAAGCCAGCCACACTTCAGAGTGGGTAATGAGCTAGCCTCTGCACAAGAGCCTCATTTCCTCCTTGCTGTCTCCATCTCCCTGTCCCCCATGAATGAAGATGCAGTGTTCTCTCAGGTTGCTGGCCTTGCAGAGTAGTCTGTGCCTCCCTTCCAATGAGCCAACAGGCCTGGTGGGCTGAGAAACATGTACACAAAATGGAGCTAAAAACAAGCACCAGGTGGTTTATGTGCCCACGTAGACTGGCGTGCCGTACACTCTTGCGCACAGAAGGGTGAGTAAGAGGCGCCCTTGGCCAGGAGTAGCTTTGTGTGCCATCTGCAGAAGGAGGAGGCAGATGTAGATGGCTTACGTTCCATTTTATTTATAACAGTTCTGCTGCTGCTGCCTGGGAAGAGCAGTTATTTTATTTGCAGCTTTGGGAACAGGTTCTGAGCACAGCATCCTTCCACTTTAACCCTTAAAGGTGAGGTGCTTCGCACACACCAAAGCAGAGTTTTGCAACTCACGCTGGCACCATAATCACTGTGCATCCGTATTAATTGCCTTGCAGTTGCCCATAGGACCACCTCTTGGGGCTAAAGGTTCCCCTGTGCTCAGTATTGTACATGACATGAGTGGAGTGAGGGACAGCACCAGCTTGGAAGAGCAGAGGTGAAAGGAACTTGAATTTCTTCTAGGTACTGTCCTTTTGTTTGCCCCCCGGGGGCCCGGGGCAGAGGGTTGTAATGTGTGTAGAGGTTCAGGGCAGGGGGTGGGGATTTTGGGTGATGCAGCAGCCAGGGCAGGGGTTTGGGGTGAGGTCTCAGAGCAGGGGGCTGTGTGTGGGAGGGTGCAAGAGTCAGTGTTGGGGATGCGAGGGGAGGCAGAGGGATGAGGCATGTGCATAGAGGGGAGAGTGAGGAGAGCAAGGGCTCTATTTAAGGAGGGCAGGGGGGCCGAAGCTCCCGCCCCAAGATTCGAGATTCATAGCAGGATGCTACTTGCTATTCCCCTTCGTCACTGTCAACAAGTGAGAGAACAGTGCACAGAATGGGTCACTTCTCCACGCCTCCTCTCCCAGCCAGTAGGGAGAGGAAGGCAGGCATGCTGTGTGCTTTCCTCTTGCTCCCTGAGAGTAACGGGAGGGGAGACAACAGGGAGCCGTGTTCGCACCATGCCTCCTTCTGCAGCTGAGCGCCCCAGCCAGCCAGCTCCCAAGCACTCGGCTTACAGGGAGCACTGTTTGGGATCTGCTGGAGAGAGTGGGGCTGGGTCCCCGCATCACCAGCCCTGCCTCCCCCCGCCCAGGTGGAAAACCTGTGCTCCATGTCACTGACTGGTTGTTTGGACACACGCCCCAGAGAGGGGAGGGTGTTATTGACTGGCCACTAAGTCACATTGCCCTGGAAGAACAGTGTTTTGCTATTCAGTCTGGTTGCCTAGCTATCTGGGCGAAGACTCAGAATAGCAAGTCATGTGTGTGGCTGAGCTCTGCCCTTGGGCTTTAGAGCATGCAACCTGCCTCTAGAGGGGGACAGGTGTATCGTCCCTGCGCCAGGTGGGGTAGAGTCCAAAAGGGCCCAGAGTCTCCTTGTGGGGTGACCTGAGGGGGAACAGAAAGACACACTTGTGTGTATAGAACTGGAAGGATCCATTCTGTTGTGTTAACAAGCGCTGATTTCATGGTATGGGCAGTTTATGTAGCACTGTGCAATGAAGGTAGGCTGATCCACGCCAGCCCAGCCTGTTGTTTGTCACTATAGTGTACTCCAGGGGTTGGCAACCTACAGCATGCATCCCACTCATGGCATGCAAGCCTGTTTTCAGCATCACGTGGGAGGGAGCTCAGCTTGGCCCCAATCTCCCTTGCACAGCTGCTGGAGAGGTCTCCCTGCAGCAGGTTAGGCTGCAGTGGGAGGAGGTAGCGCTGGGGCTGATGACTCCTCAGCAGCACCTTGGCCAGGACTGGAGGTACCGCTGTCACAGCCATGCAGTCTGGGGCTGGGCCGTGGCAGCGGGGCCTTGGGGCTGACCCCAAACCAGCAGGGCCTCGGGCTGGTCCTGGACCACGTGGGCTGTGGAAGAGGGGTCTATGGGGCTGGCCCTGACCTGCATAGCCCTGGCAGTGGCAGTGGGGCCTTCAGCCTCCAGGGCAGCCCGGGACATTGTGGCTGCGGCAGTTGCTGCAATGAGACGTGAAGCCAGATAAGTGTCCTCCCCGCCTCATGCCCAATCCCCCTCACTCACTTTCTACTGCCAAGACCCCACATCCCCAGCTTGCTCCAACAGCCTCCCTTGTTCCTGCATCCTCCCTCCTGGCCAGACACCTTATCCCCACCCCCACTCCTGCATCCCCACCCTTGCTCCTGCACCCTCTCTCCTGGCCAAACACTGCATCCTCCCTTGCTTCTGCTCCTTCCACCTGGCCAGACACCCTACTCCCAGTCTGCTTCTGCACCCTTCTTCCCATCCAGACCTTGCAACCTCTCCCCCTTCTGCACCCCACCTCTCTCCCAGATCCTGCACCTCATCCCTATCCCACTCCCTGGCAGCCCTGTCCCGCACACTGAACCCCTCATTTTTGTCCCTTCCCATAGCCTAAGGGGGTCCATAAAATCCACTCACCCCAGAAAAGTAAATCTGGCCTGTGGGAAACCCTGACCCTCAGTCTTCCCTGTCCCTTCCTCTCACCTTATTAGGCTGGAGAACCAGAGGTGTCTCAGTTGGTGGCCATCTCAGTGAGGGTTGGGTGTTTTTGGGGGAGTTGTTTTGTTCTTTCTTAGTTCGAGTTAATGTTTGACTGCCGCGTGTAGCTGTGGGCAGTTAGTTTGGACTAGGGGGATTTAAAAATGGCGACCGGACGGGAAGATGCAAATAAAGCTCGGGATATTTAAATCCTGGGCTTCATTTGCAACTTCGAATGCCTACATTAGCCTCCCTAGTTCGAACTGGGGGCTAGTGTAGACATACCCTTGTAGAATAATAGGCTAATGTTGTAGGGCCAGTCTGAAGTCAGTGGCGATACCTTGATTTACATGGTTGGAGCTGACCACCTCTCTGAGCAATAGTTCCTTGGACAGGAAATGGGGCGGCTCAGTTTCCTGATGAGTTCTGGTTTTGAACTCTGCATTCCGTGGTGCCCATTTCAGTGGTCAGACTGAAGGTGGGCGGAGTAGTGGAGGTGGGATGGACAGGGATGGGGTGATGCAGCCTTTCTTGTGGGAGGGGGTGAGCTGGGCCTATGTTCCTTTCAATAAACAAAATCAAAGCGTCAGTGACAGCTGTGGAAGCTGAAGTCTGTCCTCCAGCTGCAGAACAGCTGCCTCAGCAAGGTATACATGTCCCACCCCACCTCTATGCCTCTGTCCTAACCAGCAGGGCCCATTTTGTGGGGAGGGAACAGTCCCTCTCCATGGCTCACCTGAGCTTTGCCTTTGAGCTAGGGATGTAAAGGACTAGTCGATTATCGGATAAGCAAATACTAATCGGATAGTTAGTCGCTCTCCCCCCCGCTGCCTCTATCTGATAGACAGCAAGGGGAGGGGGGACTTAAAAGCAGCAGCGCCCCTTGGAGCCTGGGGTCAGCTGCTGTGTGCGGCGCTGTTGCTTTGAACGCCACGGGGAGTCTGGCGTCAGGCTTCTTGTGGCATTTCAAAACAGTAGTGCTGTGTGGAGCACGGGATTCCCCAGCTGACCCCTGGCATGGAGCAGCCTTGAAATGTACGGGAGGGGGCTCTTGCACATTTCAAAGGGGAAGTACAGTATGTAGCCTGGGGCCAGCTGGACTTTCCAACTTTGAAATGCACAAGCGCCCTCTTGAGCAGTTCCGTGTTTCACCTTTGAAATTCCATCGACTACTTGACTAGCAAATGAATTGCTACTTAACATCCCCACTTTGAGCTTGCCAGCCAGTGCCCAAGAGTGCCACAGGTGACAGTGGCTTCTGGGAGGCAGGCTCTCTGCTGGCCCTTTCTCTCCAGCACTGCGGAGCCCAGTCTGCGTTCCAGGAGCGATCAGGACACGTTCTCTACGTTTGGCAGCAGCCAGAAGGCCATTACAGAACCAACATGGGTATAATTCTTGTTGGCTCCCAATCCCAGGCTGACTTTGAAATGGTTTGTTTGCAGATCTGCTCCTGACATGCTGTCTGACTTTGGGCAAATCACTTAACTGCTCTGCACTTCCAGTTCCTCATTTCTAGGGCTTTATCTTCAGGGCAGTCAAGTCAGATGATCATCATTGGGGTGGGAGCACTTAGTTTAGCTGAGCCCAAGCAGGATGCAGCCAGTCTGTCACAGAAAGCCTCACAGAGTCTAGGTGGGTGGGAGAGGGTTAGGGGCAACAACCAAGTTAACTCTGCAGTGAGGACAGCCCCTAATGCAGAGAGGAATGATTGTCTTGGGGCTGATGTGCAGGGATGGGATTTAGGTCTGGGTTTAATACTTGGCTCTTCTACCAAGTACCTGTGTGACCTTGGGTGAGTCATTTAATCTGCATGTCTCATCTGTAAAGTGAGACTAGTAATCCTTCCTTCATCTTGTCTGTTTCCAGTGTAGGTTCTTTTGGGCAGGGACTGTCTCTCTTTGTCTGTGCAGCACCAAGCAAAATAGGGCTCAATCTTGGTTGTTGCTTCTAAATGCAACAACCTACTACAGATAATCTGTAACCTCCCCACTGGGGTGGCAAAACTGCTACCACCTACAGTTTTTAATTTCTAAAACACAAAGATTCCTCTCCGATGCTCCAGGCCCTGCCAGCGTTGAACAATGAGGCACACATCCATACAGCATTCTAGCCAACTTCACCCTGAAACCAAGGCCCCGATCCTGCAATGGAATCCAGGCTTCCTTAGCCTGTGAGCGCTGCAAAGAAGGGATCCTCCTCAGTGAGCAGTGGGAAAGTACCCTAGCACAAAACTGCTAGCATCAGTGGCTTGGGCCAACTTGCAGTAGCTTCAGTCCCACAGGGCTTGATGCACTGTCCACTGCAGTCTCTGGACGTCTTTCTGTTCCCTTCCAGGAAGAAATGCATAGAAATGCCCTACAATTAGTTCCATTGACTTCATGGCTTAAGGTACAACTAAACCCCAGGGTGCGGCCGTCTGGCCCTTCATCTGACTTCTCACCCATAGGTCTCAAAGGACGTGTCTGTACTAGGAAATTATTTCAAAATAACTTATTCGGAAATAACAACTCCTGAAATAACTATTTTGAAATAAGCTTATTCCCCAAGGAAAGTAGGAGTTATTTCAAAATAACGGGTTTGGCGGTGTGGATGCTCCGCTTGTCATTTTGAAATAACTCTACGAGGGTATGTCTACACTACCCTCCTAGTTCGAACTAGGAGGGTAATGTATGCATACCGCACTTGCTAATGAAGCCCGGGATTTGAATTTCCCGGGCTTCATTAGCATAAGCGGGGAGCCGCCATTTTTAAATCCCCGCTGCTTCGAACCCCGTGTAGCGCGGCTACACGGGGCTCGAACTAGGTAGTTCGGACTAGGGTGCCTATTCCGAACTACCGGTACACCTCGTTTCACGAGGAGTACCGGTAGTTCGGAATAGGACCCTAGTCCGAACTACCTAGTTCGAGCCCCGTGTAGCCGCGCTACACGGGGTTCGAAGCAGCGGGGATTTAAAAATGGCGGCTCCCCGCTTATGCTAATGAAGCCCGGGAAATTCAAATCCCGGGCTTCATTAGCAAGTGCGGTATGCATACATTACCCCGCTAGTTCGAACTAGCGGGGTAGTGTAGACATACCCCTGTAGACTAGGGATGTTAAATATCGGTTAATTGAATAGTTGATTAACCTCATGAATTCTTATCAGTTACTCGACTATTCTATAGTCCCTGGGGGTGGGGCTGGCAGCCAGTGCACCCCAGCCCCACTCCCAAGGAGCCCCCTGGCACCCCGTGCTGCTGCCTCTGAAACAGAGACAGCAGTGCAGGGTGGCAGCAGTCTCTGTTTGGGTGGGGTCTGAGCTCCTGGACCCTAAGTGAGCCAGAATGGAGCAGGGCTGCCTCCTAATATGCTTTAAATGCAGAGCCACCGCAGGGGTAGGTCCTGGATCCGTCATAAGCTGGGACTGAGCCAGGCTGCTGGCCAGCTTGCTAAAAAATTTACTGGCTGGGTAGGGCGGAGGAAAATGTGTGTAGTCTAGCAAAAGCTTATAGGTTAATGCTATCTCTAATCAGTTAATTGACTGCACTATTACATCCCTAGTGTAGACCAGGGCAAAGTGCTTCAGAGCAGAGGTAAGCAGCATTCTCTTCGCTATACAGAAGGGGAAACTGAGACACAGATCAGTGAGGGTTATCCATCTGACCAAGGGCTAAGCCAGAAATAGAACGTGAGTTTCCTAAATCTCAGTCCAGTGCTCCACTCTCTACTGCTGGGTATAAAGGATTTGACCTGTGCAGATTATATTACAGGACTAGGGCTCAGTACCCCATTCCGGTTCATATTCTACCCTGCTCACATTACATTCAAGCTGCTAGATTTGCCATTAAGTACAAACCTTGGCACTGATAACTGTAGGATTCAATTTAGTGCATAACACTAATGAAAGGGAAAAAAACCCCAAAGCACCCCTTTCCCCAGATAGTCGGTAGAGAATGGTTTAATTTAATAACTCATTTCCTATCAAAAATTATTTCTTAAACTGGAATTCACTGAAAATACCTCAATTATTTTTTCATTGGCACTACAGAATAAAGTGGCTGTGTAATTAGTAAACATTTGTTATGCTTGTAAATAGGTTTTTAATTACATTAAAAGGCTCTGTCAAGGTGTTCTTTTTAATTTTTAATAAGATGTATTGCCCCCCCCCCCCACACACACAGTTGGAATCATTCCTTTTGGTCTGATTGGCGGTTCGAGAGGAGCCAGCGTCCTAGAGAAAGGAAAAAGCCCCTTCAGAAGCGTGAAGTCTGCTCCTCTGGTTTGTTGGGCTCCAGCTCAGCAGTGCATATTCTGAAATCACATTGAATTCAGAGGACCACTGCCTAGTGGTTAGAATTCTGACTTAGGCTTTACATGTGAACATAAGAACAGCCATAGTGGGTCAGACCAAAGGTCCATCTAGCCCAGTGTCCTGTCTGCTGACAGTGGCCAATATCAGATGCCCCAGAGGGAGGGAACACAACAGGTAATCCTCACATGATCCCTCTCCTGTCACCCATTTCCAGACAAACAGAGGCTAGGGACACCATTCCTACCCATCCTAGCTAATAGCCATTGATGGACCTAACTTCCTTGAATTTATCTAGCTCTTTTTTGAACCCTGTTAAAGTCCTCCTCTGGCAAGGAGTTCCACAGGTTGGCTATATGCTGAGTGAAGAAAAACTTCTTTTCGTTTGTTTTAAACCTGCTATCTATTAATTTCATTTAGTGACGCCTAGATCTTTTATTGTGGGAATAAGGAAATAACTCTTCCTTATTCACTTTTTCCATACCAGTCATGATTTTATAGACCTCTATCATATCCCCCCTTAGTCTCCTCGGGTACGTCTACACTACAGCGCTAATTCGAACTAACTTAGTTCAAATTAGTTAATTCAAACTAAGCTAATTCGAACTAACGCTTCTAGAACTAAAAACTAGTTCAAATTAGCGTTTTGCTAATTCGAACTAGCATGTCCACATTGAGTGGACCCTGAACAGGGCTTAAGGATGGCCGGAAGCAGTGCCGGCAGGGCATCAGAGGAGGACTTAGAGCGTGGAGATGCTGTCTCAGGCTAGCCGAGGGCTGCGCTTAAAGGGTCCCGACCCCCACCCCAGACAGACAGTTCTAAGGGGTGCCCCGCTTGCAAAGCAGTCCTGGCTTGGAGTGCCCACACTGGGCACATCACAGCACTCGGCCATCAGCCCGGCTGCACTTGCCGCAGGCTGCCATCTGGGGAGAGGGGGCAATCGGGGGGCTGCAGGAGAGCTTCCACCCCCAGAAGCCCGCAGAGCCAGCCCAGTCCTCCCCATTCCTCCCTCACCTCCTTCCACTTACCCTTCCCTAGCCCCCCTTCTTATTGATGTACAAAATAAAGATAAGGTTTCTTCCAATATTGACTCTGTCTTTATTGAACAAAACTGGGGGAGACTGGGAAAAGGAGGTGGGAGAGGGGAAAAGAAAGGCTGGGAGAGGGGAGGGCAACTAACATGATCAGGGGTTGGGAACAGGTCCCAGATGAAGAGAGGCTACAGAGACTGGGACTGTTCAGCTTAGAAAAGAGGAGATGGAGTGGGGACAGGATAGAGGTCTCTAAAAGCAGGAGTTGGGTGGAGAGGGTGCATTCAGAAAAGTTCTTCATGAGTTACCATAAAGAAGGACTAGAGGACACCAAAGGAAAGGAATGGGTAGCAGGCTTGAAACTAGTAAGAGAAAGTTGTTCTTCACAAAGCAAATAGTTAATCCGTGGAACTCCTTGCTGCAGGAGGCTGTGAAGGCTACAACTAGAACAGAGTTTAAAGGGAAGTGAGATCAAGTCATGGAGGTTGGGTCCATGGAGTGGTATTAGCCAGGGGGTAGGAGTGGTGTCCATGCCCAAAGTTTGTGGAAGGCTGGAGAGGGATGGCACGAGACAAATGGCTTGGTCACTGTCTTCAGTCCATCCCCTCCAGGGTCCCTAGGGTTGGCCGCTGTCGGCAGACAGGCTACTGGGCTAGATGGACCTTTGGTCTGACCCAGGACGGCCATTCTAAGCTCAGGGCTCAGGGTCGGGGGTCTCAGTGGGCCCCCTTGATTTTCATGCACACCTGCTCCTGGGTGGCCAGGCTGGCAGCTCTCCTGCCCTAGCCGACCACTTTCCTGTGCCTAGTGCGGAGATCGTGGACGAGGTCCATGATGTCCGCACTAGCCCAGGAAAGTGCCCGCCTCTTGCGGTCCAGGGCAAGCTCCCAGGAGCCGCCAGCCTGGTCCCGGGAAGAGGGGGTGGGCTGGGGGACATCGGGTGGGTGGCTCTGTGCCGTGCCAGGTGCAGGGTCTGCTGGCTGGGTGCTGGCAGGCTTGCACCTGGCACGGGCACCGTACCCAGCCCGTGCCCCTTTAAGGGGTCCAGGGCCGGGAGGGGGGCATAGAGTTTCCCTGGTGTTGGCCAGAGTGGCCACCAGGGAAACCTGGGGAGGGCTAGCCTCCCACTAGTTCGAATTAAGGGGCTACACACCCCTTAATTTGAACTAGTAAGTTCGAACTAGGCTTAATCCTCGTAAAATGAGGTTTTCCTAGTTCGAACTAAGCACTCCGCTAGTTCGATTCAAATTCGAACTAGCGGAGCGCTAGTGTAGCGGCTATGAATGTTAGTTCGAACTAACATCCGTTAGTTCGAACTAACATTGTAGTGTAGACATACCCCTCTTTTCTAAGGTAAAAAGTCCAAGTCTTTTTAATCTCTCTTCATAAGGGAACCCCTAATCATTTTTGTTGCCCTTTTCTGAACCTTTTCCAATGCCAATATATCTTTTTTGAGATGAGGTGACCACATCTGTATGCAGTAATCAAGATGTGGGCGTACCATGATTTTATATAGAGGCAATAAGATATTCTCTGTCTTATTCTCTATCACTTTTTCAATGACTCCTAACATTCTATCTGCTTTTTTACTGATGCTGCACACTAAGTGGATGTTTTTCAGAGAACTAGCCACAATTACTCCAAGGTCTCTCTTGAGTAGTTGTAGCCAAATTAGTTCCCATCATATTGTATGTATAGTTGGGATTATTTTTCCAATGTGCATTACTTTACATTTATCAACATTACATTTCATTTGCCATTTTGTTGCCCAATCACTTAGTTTGGTGAGATCTTTTTGAAGCTCTTCCCAGTCTGCTTTGGTCTTAACTATCTTGAGCAGTTTGGTATCATCTGCAAACTTTGCCACCTCACTTTTTACCCCTTTTTCTAGATAATTTATAAATAAGTTGAATAGAATTGGTCCCGGAACAGGCCCTTGGGGGACCCCACTAGTTATCTCTCTCCACTCTGAAGACTTATCATTTATTCCTACACTTTCTATCTTGTCTTTTAACAAGTTATCAATCCATGAAAGGACCTTCCCTCTTATCCCATGACAACTTACTTTACGTAAGAGCCTTTGGTGAGGCAAATGTAGTGCCCATCTTCAAAAAAGGGAAGAAGGACGATCCAGGGAACTATAGGCTAGTCAGTCTTACCTCGGTTCCTGGAAAAATCATGGAAGGGATCTTTAAGGAATCCATTTTGAGGTACTTGGAAGAGAAGAAAGTGATTAGGAAAAATCAGCATGGATTCACAAAGGGCAAGTCGTGCCTGACCAATCTGATTAGCTTCTATGATGAGGTAACTGGCTCTGTGGACGTGGGAAAGTCAGTGGATGTGATATACCTTGACTTTAGCAAGGCTTTTGATACGGTCTCCCACAATATTCTTGCCAGCAAGTTAAGGGAATGTGGATTGGATAAATGGACGGTAAGATGGATAGAAAGATGGCTAGAAGGCCGGGCCCAGTGGGTAGTGATCAAAGGCTCGATGTCAGGATGGCGGTCGGTTTCTAGCTGAGTGCCCCAAGGTTCGGTTCTAGGACCGGTTTTGTTCAATATCTTTATTAATGACCTGGATGAGGGGATGGATTGCACCCTCAGCAAGTTTGCGGATGACACTAAGCTAGGGGGAGAGGTAGATACGCTTGAGGGCAGAGATAGGGTCCAGAGTGACTTAGACAAATTGGAGGATTGGGCCACAAGAAATCTAATGAGGTTCAACAAGGACAAGTGCAGAGTCCTGCACTTGAGATGGAAGACTCCCAAGCATTGTTACAAGCTGGGGACCAACCAGCTAAGTAGTAGTTCTGCAGAAAAGGGCCTGGGGGTTACAGTGGATGAGAAGCTGGATATGAGTCAGCAGTGTGCCCTTGTAGCCAAGAAGGCTAATGGCATATTAGGTTGCATTAAGAGGAGCATTGCCAGCAGATCTAGAGATGTCATTATTCCCCTTTATTCGGCTTTGGTGAGGCCACATCTGGAGTATTGTGTCCAGTTCTGGACCCTCCACTTCAAAAAGGATGTGGACGCATTGGAGAGGGTCCAGTGGAAGGCAACCAAAATGATTAGGGGGCTGGAGCATATGACTTATGAGGAGAGGCTGAGGGAGTTGGGTCTGTTTAGTCTGCAGAAGCGAAGAGTTAGGGAGGATTTGATAGCAGCCTTCAACTTCCTGAAGGGAGGTTCCAAAGAGGATGGAGAGAGGCTGTTCTCAGTAGTGACAGATGGCAGAACAAGGAGCAATGGTCTCAGGTTGTGGTGGGAGAGGTCCAGGTTGGATATTAGGAAAAACTATTTCACTAGGAGGGTGGTGAAGCGTTGGAATGGGTTACCTAGGGAAGTAGTGGAGTCTCCATCCCTAGAGGTGTTTAAGTCTCGGCTTGACAAAGTCCTGGCTGGGTTGATTTATTTGGGATTGGTCCTGCCTAGAGTAGGGGGCTGGACTTGATGACCTTCTGAGGTCTCTTCCAGCTCTATGATTCTATGACCTTGTCAAAGACTTTCTGGAAATCCAAGTACACTATATCCACTGGATCCCCTTTGTCTACATTTTTGTTCAACCCCTTCCTCCTCCGAAAGAACTCTAGTAGATTAGTGAGGCATGATTTCCCTTTACAGAAACTATGTTGAGTTTTCCCCAACAAATTATGTTCATCTATGTGTCTGACAGTTTTAACCTTTCCCCTTCTTCCAGCTTAACCCACCCTCAGCCAAAGAATCTGAGTCTGAGGGAGCCCCAATATCATCCTCTTGCAGGAGCTTCTGTGTCCCCCACCAGAGTCCTCTCTCCTTTCCTCTCCCGGCTGGCATCCATCCAGCCCGCTTTCTGATCACTGGCATGAAGAGGAGCAGGCATCTTGGTTGCCACCATTTCCTCATGTCCAGGGCCCAGCATGCAGAGTGGGAACTGGGTACTGTGCCAGCAATGCTCCCAGCCATGTGACAAGAGCATTACAGTTAGATTGTGGTGCATCTGCTGGTGCCGCCATGCATGTGTGTAGCTTGTTTGTGTGGAGGGGGAACCCAACAGGAACAAAACAACCCCCTTGCCTGGATTACAAGGAACATGGATTACAAAGGCAGAAATAAGTATCTTTGTGGATCAGCAGTGAAAATAACAACATGGACTGTTTCAATGGCTAGGTGAGAAAGTATAGGAAATATCTGAGCACCCCACCCTTCCAAGCCAGATCAGCTTGTCTTGCCTTAGCCAGTACCTGTGAGGGCTGCTTCACAGTGGATGCTGCTAGCCAGGCTGGCACCATTTTCACAGTGGGGGGTGTCAAGAGCCATTGAACCAAACTGTAAACCATGTATATAATGGAAGCCATTTCAAGCTCCCAGCATGTCTACTACTAGCACCTATGCTGCTAACCCACAGAAGCATCTTTACTGGGGGAGTGAACCTCCAACAACCTGCACAGGTATAAACCACCTCTCAGCACATGGCAGCAGTAAGCTGGAAGAACAGATGTGCCCTCAACACCAAAAACCAGGGCTGTCCAGAACTCTGCATTTCCAGTCAGTGAGAAATCCCAACAGTTTGAAATTTCCTTTCATACCAAATGGGAAAGAAAAGTCCAATCAACCTTCTGCAAATTGGTTAGAAAATATTGAAACAAGCTTTCTCTGCTTCCACTCTGCTTGATTAGAATGAAACATGCTGATCATCTTTTTTTGCCAACATGTTGACGAAACTTTTGGGTTAGTTGACTCAGCATTTGCTGACAGAAAACTGTTCTGTTAGAAACTTTCTGAGGGGTAGCCATGTTATTCTGTAAGTGTGTGTCTACACTGCACCTGTAGCTCAAAATAAGCTACACAATTTGTGCAAATTGAATATTTTATTTCGAGTCCATTTTGAAATATCACCACATTTCACTTATTTCACTTATTTTGGAATAACCTGCTATTCTGAAATGTTCCTTACTCCTCATGGAATGAGGTTTACAGGGACATTGGACTAATGAGCCTGTTATATTTCGAAATAAGGGGTATGCTGAAAAGATGCAGAATAGCTATTTTGGGATACTGGAGGTATCCTGAAATAGCGCTGCAGTGTAGACATAGTCTAACTTAAAAGAATGACTAGTCCTGCAGCACTTTAGAGACTAATAAAAAATGTAGATGGTATCATGAGCTTTCGTGGGCACAACGCACTTTTTCAGATGAATGGAGTTAAGGGGTCCAGATTGCAAAATTAATAGCAGAGAAAGAGAGGGGATCGGAAGGGGAAGAAAAGGAAAAAATTGTCAGTGTCCATGCTAAATGAAGCTGATAGAGTGGGTTCTAAGTACTCTTAAGTATCCAGTGCTTGGCTTTTTATGTCATTAGGATGTGGAATGTAACAAGCAATCCAGTTAAGGTCTTTGTTTAAACCTCTCTTGCAGGTATCAAACTTGTAAATGAAATTAAGTTCTGCAGCTTCTCTTTCAAGCTGTTTTTTTAAAATCGGCTTGTAGTAATATGGTCACTTTGAGATCCATGAATGAGTGTCCGGGCAAGTGAAAATGTTCCCCAACAGGTTTCTGTGCATTAGTTTTTCGAATATCTGATTTGTGGCCATTTATCCTTTCCCATGGAGACTGCCCAGTTTGGCCAATATATATGGCAGAGGGGCATTACTGGCACTTGCACAACCATCAATGTGATCTATGCCATCAGTTATATGAGCCTCTGATGTGGTGGTTTATGTGGTTAGGTCCTCTGATGTCACTAGAAACTGTTCAGCTAGACCTGGAGGCTCTGGACTATGAAAGCTGCTGGTGCTGAGAGCAAGGGACCTGCAGTGCCAATCTGTGTTCCCTGGATGATTTTCCAACCATGAGTGCAGTGAGATTTGGCTTGTGCAGCAGTATGGAGATTACGTGCACTGGTTTGGATGTGTGCCACCATGACACCCAAGTTATTAACATACACACGTTCCTGGCTGCCAGAGCAAAACACCTCTCCCTTCCCCCACCATGCAGCATGTCCTGTTCCTGGCTGCCGGAGCAGACCCCCCAACCCCTCCCCACCATGTAGCAGGTCCTGTTCCCAGCCCCAGCTGCAGAACAGTCTCCTCATGGAAGCCCCAGCTACTGGAGCAGGCCTTCCCCTCCCCCATCACACGGCAGGTCCCACCCCCACAGTGGTTCCCACACTGTGCCATCTCAGTTGGCCCTGCCTGCTGGAGCAGCCACCTGCCATGCAAGTGCTGCTGCGCGGCTCTTCAGAGGAGGTGGGAAGGGGAAGAATTTTTTGTGTGCGGCCGCGCAGGCGCACGCCTTAGCCAGTGAGTCCCATATTCATATAAACAACTTGAGGTGACCTGTCCGTATAAAGGCAATGCTATTACTCATGACTGGGTAGACAACATGCTTATTAAACATGGCTACAAGCCATTTCCT
The DNA here is from genome assembly GCF_052426305.1 of Pelodiscus sinensis. Lineage (NCBI taxonomy): Eukaryota > Metazoa > Chordata > Testudines > Trionychidae > Pelodiscus > Pelodiscus sinensis. The sequence continues at coordinate 21,132,364 of NC_143071.1, forward strand.
GATCAGTGTCATGCTACAGTAAACCTATTTGGTTAACCTTTCTTGCTGGGAGAATGTTGTTTACTTCTCCTCTGCTCTGTAGAATCCACTGCGGGGCAACACTTGGCACACATACAGAGGGTTTGTAAATGCTGGGTGAGGTGCTGGGCACAGCGTCCACGCACGTCAGCACTGCTGGTCTTTGTCCTCCCAGCCTGCGACAACTCAAGAGCTCAGTTTCTGGTCTTCTACCTGAGGAAGGCTCTAACCAATGTCTGAAATGTGATGCAGGTGGAGATGGCCTATCTCCATTGAATGTTTGCAGGCATGCTTTAAAAAACAGAGTGACCCAGTGAGGGAAGGGGAGTCAGAATCTGGAGAGAGAACTTGATGACGTTAGACCCTTCCAGTCTTGTCTTATCTGTGCTAGTGGCGCAGCTACACAGCGCAGTTGGGCTTTGCTGCCCTTAGTGTAGGCATGAGGCCCTGGTGCAAATGGACTGTGTTGCTGACTCTGTTGGAATCACTAGCACAGGGGTGGCCAACCTGTTAAAGCCCTCCTCACTAGGTTTGCAAGCCTGCCTGCGAAGATGCAGGCTTGCAAACCTAGTGCAGTACTGAGATTCCTACTCTCTCCCCTGCCCCGCTACCCTAATCTCCATCCCATTCTCTCCCCTTCCCCAGAGCCAGGCACCCACCCCAACCCAGTCCTGCTCTCCCCTCCTCTCTCCTCCCCTCCCCTTCCCCAGAGCCAGGCACCCCCCCTCTCTAACCCAATCCCCCTCCTCTACTCCAGAGCCAGGGCCCCCCCTACTACCCCTACTCAATCCCCCTCCCCACCCCTCTCCCAGAGCCAGCCCTCCCCAACCCAATCCCCCTCCGCTCCCCTCCCCTCCTGCAGAGCCAGGCATCTCTCCCAATGCTCTTACGCAGTTCCCCTCCCCCCTCTAACCTTATGCCCGGGTCCCAGAGCCGTAACTGCTGCCGCACCTGGAGCTGGAGCCGCCGCCGCTGCCTGTGCTCAGCAGCAGTCTTCTAGCAGGTGCAGGCTGGGACGCTGAGTGCGACCAGGCCTGCATGTGCAGGATATGACATAGTGCGCTGGGGGCTGTGAGCAGAACAGCATGGGCCTTGAGCAAGCATGTGGCTCAGAGCGGCCCGGCTGTGAGACCAGCTGACCTGAGCGGTTCCGGATTTGTCCTGGTTCCATCAGGAGCCACCGCTGCACGAGCACATGCACAAGTGCAACCGCCCTCCCTGTGCCGTTAACAAGCCGGAGGGACTGGCACAAAGGCTCTGGCTCTGCTTAGGAGAGCTTGTGATACTCTTCTGACTTGGTTACAACTCGGCTGGGCTGTGCCTGTGCATCAGTCTTCCCCGTACCCCAGCCATGCCTCAGCGTGTGTTTAGATTCAGACCTGCCTCACTGTATTTACATCAGTGATAGAAATGTAGCCGTGTTAGTCTGGGGTAGCTGAAGCAAAATGCAGGACAATGTAGCACTTTAAAGACTAACAAGATGGTTTATTAGATGATGAGCTTTCGTGGGCCAGACCCACTTCCTCAGATCAAATTTGATCTGAGGAAGTGGGTCTGGCCCACGAAAGCTCATCATCTAATAAACCATCTTGTTAGTCTTTAAAGTGCTACATTGTCCTGCATTTTGCTTCTGTATTTACATCAGTGCATTCTGGGAGAATCTAGGCAGCTGCTGGCTACGATGCCTCAGCAGGGGGAATACACATAAGAGTGGTGCCTCCATGCACTGACCCCTCTGCTTGCCAAGGAACGTCTGTGAGGGGCGCTTGTTTTGTGAAGCTGGACTGTAAAAGTGTGAACGCCCCCTCATGGTTCCCCAGGTAAATGCACTCTGGCTGGCTGGGGAAAGCTGGGGCTGATTTCCCCCCACTCCACCAAGAGCAGGGGTGGCCCTAGACGAGCTGCCAGCAACTGGCGGCCTAGGCGAACCATGCAATCGGCGCCCCCCCTCCAAACTCCTCAATGATATTGCGCCACCATTTGGCGCCCCATTTAACTTGGCGCCCTAGGCGACCACCTAGTTTGCACCCCAAGAGCAAGACCCAACCCCAGCCTCACTCCTGGCGGCGGGGGAGATCAGCCCCAGCCTTCCCCCTGCCAGCCAGAGCATAGGGAAGGGAGGCTCACATACTTACTTGGGAGACCATGGGGGAGGGGAAGTTTCACACCCTTCACACACCCCTTGCTTCCGGGCCTGCAGTATGTCCCATTGTGCAGACTACTCTGAGGAAGGAAGCCTGGGACTCCTCTTTAACAAAGTCTTTCCATAATAAGTGATGCTGTCAGTTTAAACCCTCATCACCTTTATCGCCAAACTCCCACCTTGGGTGGGACCGTGAAAAGAAGAGCCACAGACCCCAGGAAGTTCATTGCAGACTTCGCTGTTAGGCATTTTATGTAGAAGCACTTGGATACTATGATGGGCTTCAGTGCAAAACTAAGCTAGCTAGCTAGATGCCATCCAAACTGCAAACACCTGCCTCCCACCAACATCCTCAGCTATGATCTGTTTACAAGAAAACCAGCCTAGACCCAGACCTCAACTGAGCAGAATGCTTAAGCATGCACTTAACTATGGATGGCACCATTGATGTCCCATGCTTCAAGCAGACTTGGTTGAAACTTAGAATTTCCATTTCAAGTATGCTTTAGAATTTTTTTGGTCCATACCGGAACAAATCCAAACAGTGCCACAACTCCCCACAAAACACATTTTTCAGAAGGGATTTTTGCTTGTTTCCTAAGAACTTCATTACACACATGCAAAGTTTCAGCTTAACTTTTGTGGGAAACTTGATGAGAATAGCTATGATTATAAGAGAAAATGACTTAAACAGCATTTTCTAATGGAAACCCATTTCAACAAAAACTTTCTGATCAGTTTTAGCTTCAAATTAAACATCTGCACCAGTGCTTTGCTAAATAGGGATGCACTTAAGCATGTGTTTCAAGTTTGCCAAATGGGGGTAATGATTAGGTGGCACAGTTCTTAAAAGGGTATTTATTAGCCATGTGGTGTGCAGATGCAACCATATTTAGTGCCAATCTTGCCATTAACTAGTTACCAACTCGGCTAATGGTTGTAGTGTGGACAGGGCCATATTGGCAACATTCAAAGCATCTTTCCTTGAATCCATGCAGCAGGGTCTTCCCATCCTATCTCTTCAGAACATGGTGGTGGGGATGGCAGAAGAGCTGCAGGAGCAGTTTCCTGGGAGGAGACCGCAGGGTACAGCTTGAAAGATCATATTGTGTCTCCATGAAACTTTTTCACGCCTTTGGTCTCTCGCACCTCCTGTGTTGCAAAGGCCACTGCTCATTTCAGACACAAGTCCACCAACCTGCTCATTTCGCTTCTATCAAGGTAAATTAATTGTCAGGACTATTGAACGAGGGAACCAGAATCAAAGGCAAATCTGGTTGGTGTTCCTGTCCAGTCTTAATGTTGTGTCTGTTATTGGATGTCTTGCTCACACATGTGAAAGGGAGCCCTCGCATGTTTATCCTTTGGCAGGCTGAGTCCTTTGCATCAAGAGGAAAGGCCTTTGTGTATGGGAGTGTTGCTACTAACATGTGGCAGCAGGATGACCATGTGACGAATCCCCACATCATCCTAATACCAAACATTGTTGCATTTCATCAGCCTTCTCTATCCTGCGTGAACTAGAATGGGGAATGACAGGCTGGCTTCAGTCTCAGCATGGTTCACTGGTTTCATGCTGCCCCTGTAGCTTCCAAGGAGGGCGCTCCCTGTCCCAGCCCATTGGATGATAGGAGCTATCGTCCAGCCCCGTTTTCCTCCATCTTCTCACTGTCTTTGAGACGTTCAGTCCCTCCCTCCTCCTCCATGCCTCTTCCACAGCTTTCTTTTCAGATTCCCCTCTTCTCTCACTGGCTACCCCTCACCATTTCCTTCTAGCCTCTCCCACCTTTCCTGGTGTCTCTGCTGAGCATCCTTCTTTTCTCCCTGTGTGCTTTCCCTGGGCCAAGTCCTCTGACATCTGACTTCATTGGTGTCTCGCCTAAGGCCATCTTCTGTCTAAATGCCGCCCCAGGTTCCATGGCTGTGAAAGGGATAACATATTGCAGAGGGGCTGAGAAGTCTGGACTTGGATTTGGAGCAGAGTGTCCCTATGGCTGGGGATATTTGTCCACATCCAGCTTTTTGGTTGGACCCATTTCTAGTCCCTACATTAAACCCTTGCCCTGAGCAGCCTCCACTGTGTAAGAAAAGTCACTTTCACTGCTGGTGCCCTTTGTTTCATGGTGCGTCAGGGCTGGGGACTGGGAGGAACTGGGAACACTTCCTGGTCTGTCTGCCCAGTGAGGGACACAAGGGGCAGGATGAATGCAGAGGGATTCAGAGCTTCTCTTCTAAAGGGAAATAACAACAAGCCACCCTTGCCCGTTGCTGCAGCTGTTTCCAAGGAGACAGAGGCTCGCGCTTAGAGCACACAGTAGGTGAGCATCCTTCCCAATTGCACTTGAAAGGGAAATACCAGTGCTAAAAGCATTGACGATTGCACTCTTCAACATCAAAGGATGCTCCACACACCCCCTCCGTGCTCATCCCCTGCAGTGAGGCAGGCAGGAAAGCCCAGCCCCCACTTCCTGGACACTGCTGTACTCCTCAGTCCCAGGGAAAACCAAGGAAGGGGCCTGCGCTCCCCTAGCTGCAAACGGCACTGATGGTCCTGCTCTAGTGCTGTAGCATCAACCCAGCTATGTGTGGCAAGGACGTGAGAAGGTGGGAACCCTTTGGCCATAGCCACACTGGCTGCACTTTTACCAGACCAGCTTGTTTCACTAGCGCAGCAAGGACACTGTCCTGGGGCAGAACGCAGCTTTGCTGGGAGAGCTGCAACTCCCGGTGCACCAGCCTGGCATCCACTCCACCCCATGCTGGTCAAGTGCTCGGAGCATGGCCATGCCCTAAGACAATGGGGCTCCTGTCTGAGGGCACCTAACAAACATACAGTCGCTCTCTGCTCCGGTGCCTCCATGCTGCACCTGGATGATCCACGAGGAAGGCTCTAGGCCAGAGGAGGCAGTGCAGGGTTTAGAGCAAGAGACTGAGGGTCTGATTCTCAGTGACACCAGCCCACGTAGGCTGCTCGGGCCCCTGAAAATACCCCTATGTAGGAGGGGGGGCTCCCCATCTGGGGAGAACTAACATGCAGGTCCCAGCCCCTGGTATAGGGACCATGGCCAGTCTGTGTCACCACTCTGTGCCCCAGTTTCCCCACCTGCCAAGTGGGGATAAGAATACACTGCTAGCTCACAGGAGACGAGCTGCTTATCTGGACAGTGGCGGTGAAGTCTGCCAAGATCAATGAGTGGAAGATGCTTTTAGAAGGTCATTTATCATTATTCAGCAGCGCGTGGGGCAGTGAAGTTAGGGCACGGTTCTCCAGTCGGAAAGTGCGTGTGTGCAGTGGGAGAACTGACATCCACTTTGGTCCCCACTGATCAGCACCTTTTAAGGACATGTACATACACTCAGCCTCCTTGCATGAGAGGGCGCTGTGGCTGTTTGCATAGTGCACACAGTCATTTCTCCCACTCTGATGCAAGCTAGTTCCTAGAGCAGGGTGATCAGAGCAGCTATTAACTGAACCTAGGTGCTCGCTGCATGGGGCCTGGTGCAACAGCCCTGTGCTATGCTCTACATGCTACAAACAGTCGGGAACCTGTATCTTTAAGAAGGAAAATGAGGCTGGCAGTGAAAGGAATGGAGCATGTGGCTAAGCCCCCACTCCCCATTTAGCAGGTGAACGGTGTAGGTGTTGGAACTAGGGGTGCGGCACCCCCTGGCTGAAGTAGTAAGAGCAGCCCAAATACAGGGTTTCTGCCTTCAGTACCCCCACTGTTGGGTGGGACCTGCCACGAGTCCCCTGAGCACACACCACAGCTGTGCCTGGATTTTCAAAGGGCCTAACTGAATGTGCTATTTGAGCCCACTGACCCTGAGTCCCACTCCCCCTTATCTGTAGGAACCTCCAGCTGTTCCTCATGCTAGAAACTAAGGTGGGTAAATGTCCAGAGCCAGCCTCAGCACCTAACCTGTCTCTCTCCCCTCTGGGGTCAGAGCAGGCCCTGTTCACATGAAGAGTCTGAACTGCCCTTTGGCCCTGGACCTGCCCAGGTAGCTCAACAACCTGACCCATCCAGCCAGGATCCCATCCTTCTCCAGTAACCGTGCGCTAGGGGGCCTCTGAGAGCTGCTTTTCATGCTGCCTCTGCCCAGCATCGCAGACAGCCACACCAGAGAAGCTGTGAACACCTGCCCCATGAACTGGTGCTGAAAGATGACTCCTCCTGTTTCCATGGGACCTCAGGTAGCCTGTGCATGATTGCCATGGTCCTTTACTCTGTGCATTCTACCCTTGGCTCTACAGTGCTCTGTAAGCACACCCCCTGCCTTCCATCCAAAAGCCTCTGCTTCCCCCAAGGACATTTCCCTCCTGCCTGGGCCAGGGCTACAAGTGCCTTTTCATTCTGGGGCAGCTGCTTTCCTTCCTGCCCCTCAGCACCTTGTCTCAGGCAGCAAACAGGGAAGCTCACACTTGGGAGGGCAGCCTTAACCAGCAGCTATCCCAGGGGCAGGCGTTTCTTGCAGGGTCAGGATATGTCTACACAGCAGAGTTACTTTGGAATAACATCCGTTATTCCGAAATAACGTTATGCATTGGCTACACAAGAAACCCATTATTTCAAAATGACCGTGCTGTTCGTAAGCGCGGGCTGTGTTTGTAACTCGGGGATCGCCTTTACGACCGCTCCATGGGAGCTTTGGTCGTAAGTGCGAACGGTCGTAACTCGACCGTTTGCAACTCGGGGAGTGGCTGTACATCCATTCTGAACAGGGATGGGCCAAGTCTTCTATTGGGAGTATTTATTACAATTAACAGCAACATGAAAGCTTAATGCTTCCATGGCCCTCTGCAGCCATAGATTACACTGTGCTTTTAACAAGATGGTGAAGTGCCAGCATTGCAGTCTTTAGACAGGGAAACCGAGGCAGAGACATTAACACAGCCGCTGAAGGTCACAGAGGAATCAGTCATATTGTTCACTGAATGCTGTCACCTCCCCCGCCCATCAATGTACACTTCTGGCCGTGCAGAGAAGTGAAGGGATGGGTGTTGATGCCTTTGCTCATGCTGGAGAGTAGTTCCCATTTGCTTAAATGGCACCGCTTGTGGAGCAAGGCACTGCTCAAAGAGCACCAGGATCACACACTGGCTCCAAACGTACATGTAACATGGAAAGACGCATGCCTGGAATAGGCAGGTACATTGCTTCCCCTCCACGTCACTGCAATCTCCACAATCTCTGACTTAGCTAAATTCCTCCCTGCCTCCGAAGCAATTGAAAAAAGCCCCTTGCACCTTCCATTGCTGGGGTCAGATTTTCACCTGTAGGTATTTGGGATTCAGCCTGGCCCATTCTTCCCCTTGAGTCCATAGTGCACCCATGTGCCAGAGGGGGCTCAGCGACTGCCATGTGGCTGTGCTGTAAATCCAACATCCTGACCACAGGTAGGCTTGAAAGGTCCAGCCACAGCACTTTGTGCACAAGCACAGGCCCGGGTCTAGCACTAGGGCCCTGGGTGAGTAAACGCTGCCTGCCTCAGTCCTTCCCCCCACTGTGGTTCCAATGGCACCTAGAAGGATGCCTTGGCAGTGCCTGTCCTGCCTACATGAATGCAAGGTGCTGCCCCTACATGAGCTCTGCAAGTGCAGATTTACCTGGGGTTGGACAGTATCCTAGGCCCTGCATTACTGCTCTGTGAAGACTGAAGGAAGGTGTTTTATGGGCAATGTGCCACAAAGCAGCGTGTGTGTGTATTTTTCTGCAGGGGCAGAGCATTGTCCCAGCAGTGCAGGGGATATGGCAGAACTGTAACAGCTCATTCACACCCATCTTTTCAGGCTTTGACAGCCAGAGTGGCGCCTCTGTTGGTTCTCTGCATCTGGCTGCCCACTTGCATGGCCGTGTTAGAAGAGCTGGCCAGCCCCAGGCAGATGGAAAAGGGGAAAACAGGGCTAGGCTTACACTACAAAGAAAAGTCAGAAAACCGCAATTTGAGTATCTTTTCCCGCTTTTCTTTTGAAAGAAGCTTTTTTGAGATTTGGCCTGTCTACACAGGGCCAAATTTCAGAAAAACCTTCTCTTTCGACACATCCCTTCTTCCTCATACAATGAGGATTACAGGGATGGTGAAAGAACGTGTCTGCTTTTTTGGAAATTGTTCCGAAAAAGCGGACGCGTTCCTTGGAATCCTGGAAAAGCTCCGCAGTCTAGACATAACTCAGGAGAAGTGTGATGTTGCACCCCCATACTCTTTTTGGACATTTCCTTATGAATAGGAGTATGCTTAACTCAAACATGCTTTATGGAAGATATTGCTTGTGACCTATCATTGGAAACAATGTTCCCTCTAATCTTTTCCACCATGTGTGGAATAAATTGCATTATGTGCACAGACACATGCAAACGTGCACCACCAGGAGAAACAAACCTAGCGGTGGCCCCTCTACTAATCAGCTGAGTGGCACTGGAATCTCTCCTGAATGGCTGCACAAGTGCACAGGTTACAGGGAACACTGATTGGAAAGCTTGTAATCCCCTGAATGTGCATATTCTGTTTGTAGGCATGTGTCACTCCTGTACTTGAATAGTAATAGAAATGTAGCCGTGTTAGTCTGGTGTAGCTAAAGCAAAATGCAGGACAATGTAGCACTTTAAAGACTAACAAGATGGTTTATTAGATGATGAGCTTTCGTGGGCCAGACCCACTTCCTCAGATCAAATAGTGGAAGAAAATAGTCACAACCATATATACCAAAGGATACAATTAAAAAAAATGAACACATATGAAAAGGACAAATCACATTTCAGAACAGAAGGGGGATGCAGGAGGGGGGGAAAGAAGGAAGGTAAGTGTCTGTGAGTTAATGATATTAGAGGTGGGGAAAGTTAGATGTCTGTGAGCTAATGGTATTAGAGGTGATAATTGGGGAAGCTATCCTGGTAATGGGTATAAACCTGCTTACTGAGCTAGACATACCAAGTGAGAGCTATTAGTGGTACTTAAGGAATTTAATGGCCTGCTATTTGGGACAACGATCTGTGAATATTCTTGCTTTTCCTGTAAAGCTGGACTATGGTTCGTCCTCCAAAGACGTGGGACCAAGCCACCTATGCTGAAAACCATTTTGGACACTGTATTTTTCTACTCAAGGTGAGAAGTTTGAATTGTACACAAAAGATTCCTGCCTTGGGCAAAATATATTTAAAGGCATGACACCAAACAAAAGGGCTGCTGGTGCCTGCTAGAAACAGCCAAGCCTGAATAGAGGGATGGATGAGGCTCAAGCTGTTCAGTTTGTGAGAAAAGGTGATTAGAATTACTGTTAGGGTAAAGATAGAAATGTAGCCGTGTTAGTCTGGGGTAGCTGAAGCAAAATGCAGGACAATGTAGCACTTTAAAGACTAACAAGATGGTTTATTAGATGATGAGCTTTCGTGGGCCAGACCCACTTCCTCAGATCAAATAGTGGAAGAAAATAGTCAGAACCATATATACCAAAGGATACAATTAAAAAAAAGAACACATATGAAAAGGACAAATCACATTTCAGAACAGGAGGGGGCTGCGGGGGGGGGGGGAAGGAAGGAAGGTAAGTGTCTGTGAATTGATGATATTAGAGGTGGGGAGAGTGGGATGTTTGTGAGCTAATGGTATTAGAGGTGATAATTGGGGAAGCTATCTTGGTAATGGGTAAGATAGTTTGAGTGTTTGTTCATTCCTTCTCGGAGAGTGTCGAATTTTAACATGAATGACAGTTCAGAGGATTCTCTTTCAAGTGCAGATGTAAAAGGTCTTTGTAGCAGAATGCAGGTGGTTAAGTCATTGAGAGAGTGTCCTTTCTGGTTAAAATGGCAAGAAACTGTTTTTTCTTTGTGATCTTGTCTGATATCTGTTTTGTGGGCATTAATCCTTTGGAGAAGTGTCTGAGATGTTTGTCCAATGTACATAGCAGACGGACACTTTCGGCACATGATAGCATAAATTATATTTCTGGATGCGCAGGAATATGTGTTCTTGATCTTATAACTCACTTGGTTAGGTCCAATAATGGTATCAGCAGAATGAATATGTGGACAAAGCTGGCAACGGGGTTTGTTGCAAGGGAAGGTACCAGGGCTGGTATTAGTGTGGTATGTCCTGTGGTTGTTGGTAAGAATCATCTTGAGGTTAGGTGGTTGTCTATAGGAGACTATGGGGTCTGTCTCCCAGAGCCTCTTGGAGTATGGTATCCTGTTCCAGTATAGGCTGTAGTTTATTGATAATGTGTTGGACAAGTTTAGGGTAAGAAATTGCATGTAACAAGTTTCTTAGAGAATTAAGCTTAGCTGGCCTGTTTCTGTTTTGTTTGGATTCTGTCTGCTGTTACTTGCAACCAGGTAAATCCTGCTTTTTGTACTTAATAAAATCACTTTTTTAAATTTATTTTTGTGTAAATAATTGCTCCGGGGGAGGGGTTTGTGTGTGGACAGCTGCAAAGGGGGCAAATAACTTAAGTGCTTACTCTGTATAAGCTTTTTGCACAGCGAGATGGATTTATCTGAGGTTTTGATCTCTTTGGGGCTATGCACCGCGGTGCTGTGTCAACTCCTTTTAACTGAGCCTTCCCAGAGCGGAGCGCATTCAGTGTCTGCCACTCTACTGTGGGCTGTGACTAAGGTTGCCAGGTGTACGGTTTTGAACCGAACAGTCCAGTATTTGAGCTTTCTGTTCGGGAAACAAATTGAGAAAATAGAAATGTCTGTTATTTTCTAAATAGGATGTAATGCAGATTGTGATGTAATGTCAAGTGTGTCCGGTATTTTTGTTGAAACCATCCGGCAATCCCTAGCTGTGACCCCCAAGTCTGTACATCACTGGAGGAGACCAGAACTTCTGGCTCAGCAGCACAGAGTAGTGGGGGTGACCCAGAAGGCAGGTATGTGGGCTCAGTGGTATGATAGTCACTTGCTGAGCCACTTGGGTCTCTGTGACCAAACCTGTCACAGCATGTCTGCAGCCAATGCACAGCCCCTTTGTATCTTTCATCAGAGTGAAACACTAATCCCAGCCTGCTGCCTTTCAGCCCACCAGCTTCCAGCCTCCTTGGCCTGCCAGAATGTCCTGCTTGATTACCACTTCTGCCTGAGGTATCCCTGCACATCAGTGCTCCAGCTGAAGTATAGGTCAAGGTCAGGGCCTATTGGTCTCTTCCCCCCCCTCCCCCAACTACACAAAACTCTGGGTTGGATTCTCCCTGGGTGCTCAAAGGGAGGGCTGTTGGATTCCAGGTCGGGGGTGATCCCAGGAGGGGCTGGCTGCATTCCCACCAACACCCTGCCATGGGGTTACTGTGATTGGGAGGCACCTGTAGTTGCCATAGAATGGGGGTTGGCAATCTTTCAGAAGTGGCGTTCCAAGATTTAACTTATTCACATCTATTTACAGATCTGTGTGCTGGGGGGGGGGGGGGGGGGAGAGCAGGGGAGGCTGGATATGGTGACCATATTTTCTGAACCAGCTGCAGTTAGGAATAATGGTTTAATTTAATTTATGAAACAGATTAAGCGTTTTAACATTCTCATTTGAAATAAAGTAAAATATTATGTCCAACACAAAAGGCCACACTGTTTTCTCTGTTTATGGCTGGGGTGGGGAACCTTTTTTGGGTTGGGGGCCACTGACCCCCAGAAAAATCAGTGGGGGACAACACAAGTGAGAAGCAAAAACACTCCTCAAAACCCCCCAGCCCTCACTGACATGGCCCCCAACCGGGACACTTCACTCTTTTGGCACCCTAGCCCCACGGGGTGAAGGGAAGGGACAAGAGGACAGAGGTTCAGGGTTTCCCACAGGCCAGATTTACTTTTCTGGGGTTCCGGAGTTAGTGGATTTTATGGACCCCCTTAGGGTCTGGGGTGGGAACAAAAATGAGGGGTTCAGTGTGTGGGCCAGGACTGCCAGTGGGTGGGATAGAGATGGGGTGCAGGATCTGGGCAGGAGCTGGGGTGTAGAAGGGAGAGAGGTTGCAAGGTCTGGGTGGGAGGTGGGGTGCAGAAGCAGGCTGGGAGTAGGGTGTCTGGCCAAGGGGAGGGAGCAGGAGCAAGGGAGGGCGCAAAGGTGGCCAGGAGGGAGGCTGCAGGAGTAACAGTGGATGCAGGAGCAGGGTGATGGTAGGTGTCTGTCCAGGAGGGATGGTGCAGGAGCAAGTGAGGGTGTCAGAGCAAGCTGGGGGAGCAAAGTCTGGGGGGGGGAAGGGAGTGAGTGAGGGGGATTGGGATTTGTGAGGGGTGCCTGGGCATGAGGGGGGATGCTTAGCTGGCTTTGAGCCCCCTTGCAGCAGGGAAAGCCCCTGGACAGCATGGCACCGTTCCCTCAGTGGGGTGGGAAGAGGGAGTGAGTTCAACCCCGCCCCCCCTCCATGCAACGTGGATCCTGGCTCAGTAGGGAGGGGTGAAGAAACCCCGATCTTCCCCGCCAGACCCAGCTTGCTGCCGCTCCCCTAGCGGGATGTCGGGGAGGGGGGAAGAGCGGCAGCGCACAGAGTGCTTGTGCCAAGCCCAAACGCAGGGTCCAGCCTTGATTTAAGATGAGATCCAGGATGAGAGACATATTATTTTGCAGTATAGATGCAGCTCCATTTGACTCCGGGCCTGGGAATCATCCAGAACTATCCCACAGTTTCATGGGATTTCTCCCTTAGTCCTCTAAACAGATGATGCTTATCGGTGCCAATTAACAAGCAATCAGAGGGGGCTGGAGCAGTCCTGTACCTGCTGCGGGCAGGGGGCTGCTCCAGCCCTCAGAGGGCCTGCTGCAGACAGGGGTTACTCTTGTCCGGAGCAGCCCCCGTCTGTGGAGAATCCGGGGGCCCCACAGGCAGGGACTGTGCCAGTGTCCAGAGCAACCTCTCTCGGTGGGGTGTCCAGCTTGCTGTGGACAGGGGCTGCTCTAGAGGGGGCTGGGAGCCGGCGGCAGCCCCGGTGTGACCTAATGTTAACTGGTTAACTCAGGGCTACTCAACTTTGGAAGCCCCGGGGGCCACAATGATACTCACAGCACATGCTGAGGGCTGCAACTTGAGTGTAGTTGCATATGCATGCAATATATATTCAAATATATGCAAATAGCTTCTTTCACACTGATGGGCATTAATACAAAGATTAAGCCTTAAGCTGCGGCGCCGGACCCAAACATGGCCAGTCAGCACTTCTCGGGCTCTGCCCAGCCAGCACTTCCCACAATGCCCAGCGCTCCCAGCACCTCCTCTCTGGGGACTAGAAACGCCGACACCTTGTACCCGTCTGCTCCAGCCAGCCCGTCCGCTTGCATCTTTCAGTGCTCATGCCACGCCGCCGTGGAGCATGTTCCCAGTGGAGGCCATGTTCAAAAGAAACCACCTGCGGGCTGTGTGTTGAGCCCCGTGTAAACCCAAACCGCACTGCAGGCTGCAAACAAAAGGCCACATGCGGCCCATGGGTCAGGTGTTGCGTAGCCCTGGGTGAACTGATTAATGGGAATTTACATCCCTAATGAGATGTGCTTCAACTGCAATTTTTGAAGTTACTGCAAAACTATCAAGTGTCCTCCGTTTCTACAAGCCATAATGACAATACTGAACTAATCGTGTCAATTACAGGGTGGAGAAGACCATGTTCCTAACCCTCACCTCCGCTGCTTGACAGGAACATTTTCCATGGAGGTCAATGGGGCTGGGCTATTTTATATGTAAAGCTACTGAGAAATGTTTATGTCAATACCATGATGGCAATGCCTATATTATGTAAAGTAATAGAGAGGTAGCTGTGTTAGTCTGATCTTGGTAAAACAAAAGGAAAAAGAATATGTAGTGCTTTAAAGACTAACAAGATAGTTTATTAGGTGATGAGCTTTCGTGGGGCAGACCCACTTCTTCAGATCTGCCCCATGAAAGCTCATCACGAAAGCTCGTCACCTAATAAACTATCTTGTTAGTCTTTGAAATGCTACATATTTTTTTTCCTTTTATATTATGTAAATAATATCTAAAAATAATTGCCAAATGAGACCACTTCCCAACCTGCTTACAAAGGACCTAATCCAATTTAAATGTTAAGCTCAAAGCAATCTGTTGATATTACCCAAGAAGATCATGTTTGAGCAAACGTTTCTCTAGCTTTTGTCCTTTTTGTATTTTCTGTGAATTTATGCATACAAATAGCATGTATGCATAAATATATTGTGTTTAGTCACCCTTCAAAAATATTAAGGGACCAGTCAGTCAAAGCCGCACTGCCTGGGAAAGGCGATCTTTGAAGAAAATTGGAGAGACTTTGAATTTACTTCTTCTGACAGCAGCACTTTCTCCCACTGGATGTGGGGTCTTTAGCACAGGTTTCACTTTGTATGTCAGAATAACTCAGAAATGTGTTGTCACGGCTAACTCCATTCAGGTCTAGGCAATGTGCAGTAAGAAGAACAAATCCCTTGAAACTGGAAGTCAAAACATCTCTCTTCTTCACATAGCACACGGCTTGTTCACCCAGAGACACAAGTCATGACAACCCTTTGTCCATCACCAGGACCAGAGTGACACGGTGATTTCACTGCCATGCTGATCTCTCTGTGGGCTCTTATGGAGCAGCAGGGAGCCTGCAGTGGTCTCTCAGGGGGAGAGGCCTGGGGTGCCTCTGTTTCAGTGGTTCTCAAATTTTTTGGCCTGTGGACCAACCGGCTCAATGTAATCCTGTCTGCAGACTATGAGTTGCTAATGGAAATTCAGTGTTAGTTACATAATTATCCCCAAGCCATTTTGCTAGTGCAGTTTAATTTAAATTATTAAACAGATTAAGTGTTTTAAGTGTTTTAACTTTCTCATGTTAGTTTATCAAACCTCATTTTAAATAAAGTAAAATATTAATTTATGTCCAACAAAAAAGGTTTCAGTATTTTCTTTATTTATGGCAGGGGTGGGCAACCTCTTTCGGGTTGGGGGCTATTGACCCACAGAAAAATCAGATGGGGACCACACAAGTGAGAAACAAATAACTCCTCCAAAAGCCCCCCAACCCTCACTGAGGTGGCCCCTAACTCAGACACCTCGTTCTTCTGGTGCACCATTGGGGCTAGGGGAAGGGACAGGGAGGACTGAGTTTCCAGGCTTCCTATAGGTCAGATTTGCTTTTCTGATTAATTTTAAGGACCCTCTTAGGTTCTGAGGTGGGGACAAAAATGAGGGTTCGGTGTGCGGAACAGGGCTGCCAGTAAGTGAGATAGGAATAGAGTGCAAGATCTGGGAGGGAGATGGGGAGCAGAAGGGGGAGAGGTTGTGAAATCTGGATGGGAGGTGCGGTGCAGAAGCAGGCTGGGAGTAGGATGTCTGGATCGGGGAGGGAGCAGGAGCAAGGGAGGGGGCGGGAGTGACGGTGGATGCAGTAGCAGGGTGGGGTGGGGTATCTGGCCAAGGGGGAGGATGCAGGAACAGACTGAGGGTAGGGTGTCTGGGCACGAGGGAGTTTGCAGGAGGGAACTGGGGGCAGGGATTTCACCTCCCTGGTCCAGCACACTCGGGACCTGACTGGTACCAGATGAAGGATTTCTCCAGACCAGGGGAGGTCATTCTAGCTCCCTGGCTGCTGCCTTCTCACTGGGCTTCCTGGCATTCCCCTCCCCCGCAGCCCAGCTGAGCCCTGCACTGGTTCCGTGCACCTCCCCTTGCAGACCAGCTGAGCTGCCTGTCTGTTCCCTGCACCTCCCCCATTCCCTGCAGCCCAGATGAGCCCTCTTCTGTTCCCTGTGCCTCCGCCAATCCCTCGCAACCCAACTGAGCTCCATGCCCGGGTTCCGGTGCCTCCCCCACCTTGCAGCCCAGATGAGCCCTACGCCCCAGGTCCCAGAACCTCCCCATCTCCCACAGCCCAGCTGAGCCCCGCACCCAGGTTTCAGTGCCTCCCCTCTCCCCTGCAGCCCAGCTGGGCCCTGCTCCTGGCTTCCTGGTGCCTCCCCACTCTCCGCACAGTCTAGCTGAGCCTCACACCTAGGATACATCTACATTGTAGCCTTCTTCCGGAAAAGCTTATGCAAATGAAGTGCGGAGTGGAATATCACCATGCTTCATTTGCATAATTAATTAGCAGCCATTTTTGCACAAGAGGCTTTTGCACCAAAAGGAGCTGTGTAGATGGCTTCTTTTTGTGCAACTCCCCATCATTTTTTCAGGAAGAACGGCTCTTGCACAAGAGGGGGGTTTTGCGCAAAAAGGAGCCGTTTACACAGCTTCTTTTGGCACAAAAACCTCTTGAGCAAAATGGCTGATAATTAATGATGCAAATGAAGCATGGTGATATTCCACTCCGTGCTTCATTTGCATAAGCTTTTCTGGAAGAAGGCTACAGTATAGATGTAGCCCCAGGTGCCGGGCGCCCCCCCTCCAGCCCAGCTGAGCCCCACACCAGTTCCCTGTGCCTCACCCCATTCCCTGCAGCTCAGCTAAGCCCTGTGCCGCTTTCCTGTGCCCCCCTCAATCACTTGCTTCCCCACAGACACGGCCTCCTGCTGCTCCTATTGAGCAGGAAGTGTCCCTGACTCCAATTCCCCCAGCGAAGGAGGGGGAGGGGAAACACCAGCGCACAGCTGTGTTTGGAGGCTCAGGGCTTTTCAGGGCATTTCAGCACTTCACAGAGACCCTGAGACAGGAGATTAACCATCGGGACTCTCCCGTGTGCTGTAGGTGGCCATCCCTTGCCACAGAAGCTCTGCTGATGGAGGCTGCTAAGGAAATGTGCCCTGCCTGCCTTCCAGTGGACGGGGCTGCACAGGATTTTCATAATGACAAAGGGGCTGCAGGCCAAACAAAGGCCACCATGGCAAACCTGTTTGGCATCCTGACCTTGCACAGTGAGGTGCCTGGTAACCACCACACGTGTTGTCACATAGCTGGGAATGCAGTCTACACCTGGGTGCTACTCAGCATGCTGCGATCTTGACCTGCAACAGCATTGCTTGGCACTGGAGAGCGTGGAAGTGGGAGGAACCCGAGAGTGGGGTAAGAAGTTGGGAGGGATTTATCAGAGGGGATAGTAGGGAGGCTCTCTAAAGGCTGAGGGGAGTGGCCAGTTTTCTGTATCATAGAGGTGATACAGATATGGACTATGACATGGCCCATGAGTCAGGAACCACAAAGTTCTAATCCTGGCTCTGACACAGGTTCCCTCCATGCCCTTTGGCAAGTCACTTAATGTCCTCAGGCCCAGAGGATGAAGATCCTGCTGATCCAAATGTGTGTGAAATAGGAGACTGTGTGGAACCCACAGGGCTCAGGAGACTGAACCTAGGCAGGCAACGGCTGTCTAGGGAACTGTTCCCTTTGCCTCCTGCAGCCGACCACAGGACTGACCTAAACAACATTAAACAACCTGTTTCTCCTCAGTGGTCTGAACCTCCCACCCCACAGCACGTGTTCACAGCGGCTCTGGAAGAAATCCTTTATGGGGATCCTGGCACCCTTCTCTTGAGAAATTTGTTTGTGGCAACACTTTTTAGTGACCAACACATCTGCCTGTCCCAGCCACGTGGCACCTCGTTCACCACATGGCTTGAGAGTTACAGCCAGTGCGCAGGTCTCGGACGTAGCTCCAGATTCCTGTCTGAGCATTGTACCACCTCACTGTACGGGATTTTTCCAGGAGGAGGTTTACTATTACAATTGGCCAGGGCCTTGGCTTTCTGGTTCATCCATAAAACATGACTATTTGCTAAAATCTGCATGAATTATTCAGGGTAAGCAGCATGGGGTTTACATTTCCCTGGCAATTACGCATGAGCTCCTGAGGCTTCATTCATCCACCGGCTGGATATGAAAGACTCGCTGACTCTCCTGTGACTGGAAAATGGGGTCCTGAGAATCCTATTTAGTCCAGCCCCTCCCTCCTCTTTGCATTGCAGATTTCTCCCCATCTGCATTGGTGGGCTATCCCACGCTCCCACTGCTATTAACATTGCTAATTAAAACTGCTTATTGACGTACTGCTGTTTGTAGACGTGTAGCTGATCAAGGCAAAAATGCCATTGAGTCTAAGTGAATCACACCTCCGGGTGTCCCCGTGCAGCAGAATGCAGACTAAACTCATGTGCGGATCCTGGGCAATCAGCTTCAGAGCTCTGGAAGAAAAGACTCCAACTGGGGAAAAAATAGCAGGATAACTGCACCCTGTCAATCAGCAATGTCAGTTGCAGGCAAGCTCAGATGGTACCTGTTTTGTCATTCCTGTGGTGCGTTACATGGCATGCCATGCATACACAATCGACAGGGATACAGGTTCCCTCTGTAATGTGGTCTGTACCTGGTCAGCCATCTCCAGAGAATCTCCTCATAACTGGGGTGGTGCTGTCATACTCTGCCTCAGTTTCCCTTTTTCCAGGCACCTTCTCACACAGGCTTCTCTCCATTCAAATATTCTCCTTCAGTTCTAGGTTTATTAATAGTCCAAAGGACCCAAATAAATTCACAAAGTCCAAGTCGAGTCACTGCCTGTAGCCAGCTACTCCCAGCTGTTCCTAGCTAGAGTTCTTTCAGGCCCAAACTCTTCTTCCACATATGGGTCACCTGCAATAGCATCCTGCTCACCGCAGCGCTTGAGCTGTCCCTGCTACTGCTTCTTCCTCCTATTCCCTACTCCTCTCTGGCCCTTTACAGAGACCACCTGCCCTCCAGCTGGCCCTATCCCAATTGCAGCTAGGCTGGGCCAGTTCCCTCTTACGGGGCCCAGTTCATGCTGGGACACAGTCTAAGGGCCTGGCTTTTTATTGCTAAGTACCTTGGGTAGTCATTTACATCAGTATGGGCTGGGCACCCCTCAGCCAGGCACAGGGCTACTCAACACATGGCCCGTGTGTTTGCGGCCCATGGTACGGTTGGGGTTTACACAGGGCTCAACATGTGGCCCGCAGGTGGGATCCTTTGAACATGGCCTCCCCTGGGAACACGCTCCACAACAGTGAGGCATCTTCCAGGTAGGCTGAGCAATGAACGACACAAGCGGACGGGCTGGCTGGAACCAACAGGTCCAGGGTATCAGCATTTCTAGCCCCCAGGGAGGAGGTGCCAGCAGCGCCGGGGCATTGTGGGAAGTGCTGGCTGCTTATCCTTGTGGGCAGAGCCTGAGAGGTGCTGACTGGCTCACACGTATGGGTCCATACCACAACTTAAGGCTTAATCTTTGTATTCATGCCTATCAGTGTGAAAGAAGCTATTTGCATATATTTGCATATATATTTGCATAAATATTTGCATGTATATGCAACCATACTTAAGTTGCGGCCCTTGGCATGTGCTGTATAAGTGTGGCCCTTGGGGCTTCCAAAGTTGAGTAACCTGGGATCAGGTAGAAAAGCCAGCAATTAACAAGTCAACAATTTCATTTAGGTAAGACCTGCCCACACCCACCTGGGGCTACATCTACACTGCAGTTTTTTTGCTCAGGAACACTGCACGCACGTTCTTGCGCAAGTAGATTTACAGTAAAATGTCAGAACAGAGGGCTTCTTGCTCAAAAGCTATTCCTCTCTCCATGAGGAATAAGCCCTCTTGTGCAAGAGCTCTTGTGCAAGAAGGCAGTGTGGACGGGCACTGGGGGTTTCTTGTGCAAGACACCCCTATGGCTAAAATGGCCATCAAAGCTTTCTTGCACAAGAGAGCATCCACACTGCCATGGATGCTCTTGCGCAAAAGCACATGGTAGTGTGGACGTGCGCTTGAGCAAGACTTTTTGCACAAGAACTCTTGCGCAAAACAGTTCTTGTGCAAGAAGCCTGCACTGTAGACGTAGCCTGGGAGTCTTGGCAATAGCTTAGCCCTCAGTCCTCTCATGGGTGTGAATGGCTGGGACAATACAGTTTAGTGCTGCTCCCTGCTGCTCCCCACTCACAATTTGTTGTCCAGTGTTAGCAGAGTCCAAAACTCAGACAGATGCATCTGCAGGAAGAACTGCCTGGGTGGTTCTGGGGGCTCTATCACCTGTCCCAGCTGAAGCAATTACAGCTTGGGTGCTGGGTAGGAAGACCTTCTCCAGAATCACTCAGCTAAATTAGTACATGCTGCAGCTTCAGCACGTTAGCTGCATAATCTCACCCCCTACATAAGACCATTATCACAACCCCGTCCCCTATTAAAAACACTCCCAATAAAAAACACCCCTTTCCACTGCTTCCTCTTGCCTAGTCCAGGCCCCCTACCCAGCCATGACAGGTTACACTGATGGCCAGTGACCCCTTGCCCGAGGAATGCTTGGTGCAGTTCACTGAGCCTGCACTTTTCCAACCAGGATAATGAAGTTTCATCACCTCCAAACTTAAAACTTGACTGAACTTTTACCAAAACATCCCAAACTGTCACATAATAGAAATGCAAATGAGTCTGGGACGCTCAGTCAAGTCCCCATGCTCATCCACAGAGGCCGGCAGAGAGCTCTTTCTCTTGTGGAGTCTCTGTCCACCTGGAGTTCTCAGACAGCTCTGGGATGCTCTTTTCCTTTTTCACCACCTAGGCTATGTCTACACTGGCACGATCTTGCACCAGAGATATGCAAATGAGGCTAAGTGTGGAATATCGCCGAGCCTCATTTGCATACCGAATAAGCCGCCATTTTTGTGGAAGAGGCTTTTATTTTTTATTTGATAAAACGGTCCACCTGGTTCTGTCCTTCCCCCCTTGGGTATGCATCATGGGACCTGTGATTCTCACGACACATGCTTAGCCTCATTTTCAGGGCTCGCCGAACCACGGTTAGCCCTACTCGCCAGCCGCATTGTCCGGCGATCTGCGCATGGATCGCCCGAACCCAGCTCTTCCGGGTTGCAATCTACTTGCCCCGGGCGAGTAGATTGCATTATTTGTCGAGCCCTGCTCATTTGCATACTTCTGGCGCAACAACCCGCCAGTGTAGACATAGCTGAAGAGTCAACAGCCTTATCTCTGCTCTTTAGAGACTTCAGGGGCTTCTGTATAGGTGCAGGGACTCTGAGGATACTAATTACTGACTCCCTACCAATTTTCCCTTCATTTCTTAGTCCTCACCCACCCTTGAGACCTGAGATGATGGTTCTTTTCCCCCTCTGGCAGTGCTTGCACCTTTCTGTTCACTCTGCTCACATATAGGATCCATCTGGCTTGCCACTGCTCTGCCTTTGCTTTGGGCACACTGCACCTTTAAACTGCTAAGGACTCTGCAGCTGGCAGCTGTGTTGTGTGGTT
The DNA here is from genome assembly GCF_052426305.1 of Pelodiscus sinensis. Classification (NCBI taxonomy): domain Eukaryota; kingdom Metazoa; phylum Chordata; order Testudines; family Trionychidae; genus Pelodiscus; species Pelodiscus sinensis. The sequence goes on from NC_143071.1 coordinate 21,153,684, forward strand.
TCCTGGAGAACTTCACAGAGATGTGCATGATGCTCTCTCAGGGACTCTTTACTTTTGTGGTCTAGATGCAGGGTTGTTCTGTGCAGGCCACCTTAGCAGCTCTCTGGCCCTGCAGGCAGAGGAGCGGGAGGCCCAGGGCATGCAGGTGCGGGGAGTTTTGGCTAGGGCTTTGGCGCTTTCCTTCTGTGTTATGGACCTGCCCCCATGTTCTGGGACAGGACAATCTGCCCCAGATCGATGGCCAAGGTCTGATCTCTGTACTCTCACTGAACAGCATCTTACTCCAATAGAGCAAGGGGATCGGAATCTGGCCTTTAGTAAATTGCCATCATTCATTCTGTTTTCCAAAGCACTGACTGGCTGCTTGCAACCCCTGATATTTCACTGTGCACTGTGGAGACTAAAGCAAATAGGGGTTGAATTTTGGGTGAAGGTAGTCAGCAGTTCTCCAGTTGTGGGGCAGGACCCCAAAGTAGGTCACCGAGGCTAATGTTAGATTGGAGAATACAGCTGAAGAGAAAGTCTGAACCCTACTGCCCAGGCCCAAAGCCAGACCCTAATCCCCTCCCCCCCCGGGGCCTAAGCCAAACCCCAAGGGTTTCAGGTTCCCTGCCTGAGGCTAAAGCCCTTCGGGTTTGGCTCCCCCTCCCCACCCACTGCAGCTATGTCTACACTCGTGGCTTCTTGAGCAAGTATGGCCGTTCTTGCGCAAGAATCTGCAGAGCATCCACACTGCCCGCCCGCTCTTGCGCAAGTAAATTTACAGTACGGCGTGGTAAGAGGGCTCCTTGCGCAAGAGTTACACTTTTTTTAATCAGGTGTAAGCCCTCTTGTGCAGGAGCTCTTGCGCAAGAGGGCGGTGTGGGCTCTCGGCAGAGATTTCTTGCGCAAGAAAGCCCTATGGCTAAAATGGCTACCAGAGCTTTCTTGCACAAGAGAGCGTCCACACTGCCACGGGAGCTCTTGCGCAAAAGCACAGCGCGCATATGGCAGTGTGGACGTTTTCTCGCGCAAGACTTCTTGCATAAGAACCCTTGCAAGAAACCGCCAGTGTAGACATAGCCTGCCTGGGGTGGCAGGGCCACGGTGGGCTCAGGCTTTGGTTGCCCCGCCTGGGATCATGCCATGATTGTTGTTGTCAGAAGGGGGTTAGGGTGCAGTGAGATTTGAGAATGGCTGAGAATCTAGCTTATTGCTAAGTCAACTGACGTGTATTAAACGTCTGATCTGCTTTCCAGAGGCAAGAAGAAACCCATCATCTGTTATTAATGAAGAAAGTGTTTTCTGTTGCCAGAACCCATGAATAATGCTGTCTGGGAATCCCGCTTTGCATGATTTGCATGATACAGAAACATCCCTCCCTCGCTCTGTGTGATTAACATGGAACCTTGATCCTGCAAGGTGTTAAGTGCTCTCAGCTCCACATGGATCTGAGTGAGTACAAGCCAAGGATCAGATACTGCTCTTCTACACTGGAGAAATGGGGAGTATTTCCTTTGTAGCTGTAGGGATGTTAAAATGAGTTTATTTTTGTAAATGTGTATCTGCTGAAATTTTCACATTTGCACACAAGGGGCAGGTGGGAACAGGTGCTCTGGGGAGGTGGCTTTTAGGTTGGCTCCCCTTGAGCACTGGCCCCCACCTGTCCCCTTCCCCCATGCTGTTGCATCTGTATTAGAGGGTGCGTGTAACCATGAGGGTTAACCGATGAGCTCAGCTCATCTGTTAACCATGTGTGATGGCGCGTTGGGGTTTCCCCGTCTCCTGCACCCCTGTAGTGGCACAAACAGACTCCACCAGCCAGTAGAATAGAGGGAGTTTATTGCTTCTCCAGGATACAGCACAGATGTCATCTGGTTACAGGGCAGGCCTGGGATGCCTCAGCCCCCCTTGAGATGGGGGAGACTGGGCCCCTAAATCCCAGCCCCTTCCCTAGGCTGTCTCCTCCATGATCCCAGACAGAAACTAAAAGCCCTCCCTTCCAGCCCTGCCCCCCAGCCAGGGGCGGCATTCCACCTTCCTCTGTTCCTCTCCCTGGGAGGTAACCGGTAGAACAGGTGACCTCCCTGTCCCATCAGCTACTCGGCTGGGCCATGGTACAGACAGCAGCCAGTGGGGGTCACCCACAGCCCAAGCCTAGCAACCAGCAAGGTACCCGCACTACGTCACACCATGGTACACAGTAGGCTGTATTGTCTGTCCTGTGACTCCCATGCCGTGCTAAGCAAACATCCTTGGCAGAGACTGGGAGCAGAGATAGCTGGAATCTGCTCTTCCAGGGGGCCAAAGGAGGGTCCTCAAGATAAAATGGAGATCATGCATGGTGTGTATCAGAGGCAGGGGGAGGCTAAGCCCACACTCTGTCCCCAACCCCTTCTTGCTTCTGGATTTCCCGCGGCTGTCTCCCAGCTCTCTGGGGGTGAGGAAGAGAGGGGCCACAGGACCAAAAATCCATGGTCTGGAGCTGGAGTCCATGGCTGTGCTGCACAACATCCCTGAACTCTGGGCTTGCGGGGGGAGGCTGGGGATGTGCTGCTCAGCCTCCTGGCACTCTGGGGCAGGGGCCAGCAGCTGCAGTGGGGAAGGCTGGTATCTGGTTGGGCGCAGAATGGGGGGGGGGGCTTGCTCCCCCAAGCCAGCATTTTATCTACCACCCATGCTGGAGATTTCAGTAAAGATGGAGCTGGCTTCTAGCACATCTTGTGGGCTTTGGGAGCTGCCCATTCCAGCCCTCCTCTTTCAGTAGATCCTAGGGAAACTCTGCAGGGAGCTCTTCCATTTTCCAAAAGCAGTGTGTCATGGATCTCAAGGAAGCATGGACCTGGGGGTAGGGCACCCAGATTCAGTTTTTTATTCTGCCATTGACTGTGTGTGTTCTTGAGCAAGTCGCTTAGCCTCTCTGTGCTTCAGTTCCCACCAGTAGAATGGGGATTGTTAAGAGCTTGGTGAAACCTTGCCATGCAAGTGAGGCTGGTAAGTGAGAACTTGCCCCTACTTGGAACTGTTGTTGAGTGCTGGTTTTGGTCAGGATGGTAGGTGTGGATTGGAAGGCAAAATAAAAAGAAACTGAGAAGAGACAGCAAAAAGGAGTCCCTCACACCAAGGTAGCCAGCCTGGGATCCGGTGGCCATATTTCCCTATGCTGAACACAGGACACCTGGTAAAATGTTGCGAATTCAAGTGAGTTCAATGACAGTCAGTCAGAGCTGTGCAGCACAAGTGTTCAAGTTAACATCAAGTTGACCAAGGTCCTTTTAAACATAAATACTGAGCAGCTGGATTCCTTTGATACCTTCTTCTCTTTGTAAGGCTTTAGAGCTCCCATGGAGAGATGGGAAAACACACACTCCAGAACACCTCTCACACGGCAGGGTGACTGAACTGCCTGACCCTCCCTGGCCAGTGTGCCCCACCCTCCTGGCCTGACGAGGCCCTGGAACATACTCACCCCTTCCGGTACCTGGAGTCGCGTCTCCTGAGGCAGCACATGGGAAAGAACACAGGCTGCAGCGGGGGCTACGGCGAAGCAGTGGGGCAGGAGGCATGAAGGAGCATAGCAGGGAAAGGCCAACAAAAGGGAGAGCTCATAAAGGACCGTTGGGTGGGCAGCAGAGCCAACAAGTCACTGGCTGCCATCTGGCATCTGCTCACGCGCACCAGCCATTGCTGCTCATAGTGTGCAGTCAGTGCTGGCTGGAAATGGGGCAGGGGTATCTGCTAGCCGACAGCCGGGGGACCAGCGTGGGGAACAGCTAGCCTCACACGCTGCAGGTTTGCCCTGCCACCAACTTTTCACACCCACCACCATTCTTTGTCACTGGATCCCCACTCACCACTGGTGGGCAGGGGTCTTGCAAACAGGGACCTGGCCAGAAGCAGGATCCACTAGTTCTGATGTGGGGAAGCGACAGAAGATATGGGACAATTTGCCCAGTTTTAAGAAAAGGTTGGGACATCTGCATGAGGACTTGAATACAGGAATGTCCCTTTAAAATGGGATGTCTGGTCACCTTATCCTGGAAGAAACCTGAGGGGAGATTTTCTTGGCCACACATGCTGACTGAAAAAGTGCTCTTGGTTCCTGCTTTTTTATTCCTTCTGCATTCATAGACACAGGGGTTTGTACTTGCTTTGGAAATAATCAGAGAAATACCTGACTACCACCGATCTCTGCTCCCAGCTGGAATACCCACAGGGTAACTAGCTGCTGGGGGCCAAAAGGATAATACCCATGACCACCCCCTCTGAGGTGCTGTGAGAATAAAGACATCAAAGACTGTGAGACGATCAGCTGTGATGCTAACGGGGACCATATCAGTAACTAAAATATTGCCCTGGGATATTGCTCAGGTCTCTGGCCCCTGCTCTAACCACTAGACCATGCATCCTTACAAGAGCCATCAGTAGAATCCTAGGGCTGGAAGAGACCGCAGGAGGTCACTGAGTCCAGCCCCCTGCCCAAAGCAGGACTAATCCCAACTAAATCATCCCAGCCAGGGCTTTGTCAAGACGAGACTTCAAATCTCTAGGAATGGAGATTCCACCACCTCCCTAGGGAACCCATTCCAGTGCTTCACCACCCTCCTAGGGAAATAGATTTTCCTAATATCCAACCTAGACCTCCCCCACTGTACTTGAGACCATTGCTCCTTGTTCTGCCACCCATCACTACTGAGAACAGCCTCTCTCCATCCTATTTGGAACCTCCCTTCAGGAAGTTGAAGGCTGCTATCAAATCCCCCCTCACTCTTCTCTTCTGCAGACTAAATAAGCCCAAATCCCTCAGACTCTCCTTGTAGGTCATATGCTCCAACTCCCTAATGATTTTCGTTGCCCTTTGCTGGACTTTCTCCAGTGTGTCTACATCTTTTCTGTAATGGGGGAGAGGGGCAGAATAGGACGCAATACTCTAGATGTGGCCTCTCCAGAGATGAATAAAGGGCAATAATCACTTCTCTAGATCTGTTGGCAATGCTCCTCTTAATGCACTGGTCTGTGGCCTGATGCTGGGCCACGAACCACTGGCTGCCGGGCCATGGCACACCACTAGGCCACACCTGTGGGGGTAGGGCTGAGGTGGAGTGGGATGGTGCATGGCCCTGTGGGCAGGTGAATGGGGGCATGAAGGAGATGGTGGAGAGCCAGCGTGGCCTGGTGTCTTTTGGGCTATTGGTGGAAGTGGAGGCTGGAACCATGGGATTTCACCAGCACTTCTGGGAGGGATGTACATGGGGTGGAGCTGGGACACAGTGCTGAGTGAGAAGTGTGGGCCGTGGGAGGTGGGTTGTGGCTGCCTAGCCATTGCCTGTCTTGTGCTCTCTGTCTGACCTGGCCGTGACCGTGGGTGCATTGGCAGCAGTGCACGCTGTCACGGGGAACTTCTCTGCTATGTGTGCTCCCAGGCTGGGTGCCTGCATGAGCCTGGCCACACAGAGTTTGCCCTGTCGAGGAAGCTCTGGTCCTGACCCTATAGGAATCTGTCGTATAGTTGCCACTAATGGTCCTGCTCATGAGATACTCAGCTGGAGGGGTGAAAATAACATACATTTCTTACACTAAGAAATATATGTGTATGGGGGTTCAGGGCAGGGGGCTGGGAATATGTGGGGGGTGCAGGTATCAGGAAGGGTTGGAGTGTATGAGGGGCCTATGGCAAAGGGCTGGGGGGCAGGAGTCAAGGCAGGGGGGTATGAGGTTTGGTGGACTGGTAACATTTTATTTGCATATTCATGATTTGTACAATGAATATGAAAATACACACATAAAATGTTACCAGTCTGCCAAAAGTTTGTGAATGGCTTTTCCGGTCCATGGTATGAAAAAGGTTGGGAACTTCTGTCCTAATGGGCTCTAATATGCCATTAGCCTTCTTGGCTACAAGGGCACAGTTGACTCATATCCAGCTTCTCATCCACTGTAACCCCCAGGTCCTTTTCTGCCGAACTGCTACTTACCAGCCTGTAACAATGCTTGGGATTCTTCTGTCCCAAGTGCAGGACTCTGCATTTGTCCTTGTTGAACCTCATCAGATTTCCTTTGGCCCAATCCTCCAGTTTTTCTAGGTCACTCTGGACCCTATCCCTATCCTCCAACGTATCTACCTCTCCCCTAGCTTAGTGTCATTTGTGAACTTGCTGAGGGTGCAATCCATCCCCTCATCTAGGTCATTAATAAAATTGTTGAACAAAACCAGCCCCAGAACTGATCCCTGGGGAACTCTGCTTGATACTGACTACCAACCAGACATTGAGCCATTGATCACTGCCCATAGAGCCAAACAATCTAGCCAGCTTTCTACCTACCTTGCAGTCCATTTATCCATGTAGTCCATATTTAATCTAATCCCAATACTATGACTTTGTACTTGGTTGAGTTTAGAGACCCCTCATATACTGTGCGCATTCCCTCACTTAATGTCACTGAACAGACTGCATTCTCTACCACAGCTGAAATCAAAATAGTCTAATAATGGCAATGCACAGTCTGCTGAATACAAACTCTCTGCATCTTCCCCAGGCCTTTGCCAAAAAAGGAAAGTGTATTGTCTCTCACCAGGCATGGTCTCTAACGTGTTACATTCTGAATTTAAAACCAAAAAGGCAGCACATTCTTAATGGAGCGTTTTTCTTCCTTATATAGTCGGGTTTTATTAATTCTTCATAGCAATGAAGTCTCTATTAATAATGGCTCCAGGATCTGGTTGCTATGCTTAGTAATGAGATTCTCTATACCTGCTGTTTCTGGGCTGAAATGATTATGCATGGAGGACTAAATTCTACATGGATTAATTAAAATGAAAAACAAAATAAAAAAAGGCCTTTTGAATAATTTACCAGTTTTTAGGAGACAAAGCAGTAACCGCAGACATCTTATTGCAGGTGTTAGAAGAATGCTCCCACCTCTTTTCTGTGAGTGAGGGAGCTAGGGGAAAAGAGTCTGGTTATTTATTTAGGAGAAGGGCCAAGGGAAGGTGCAGGTGCCAGGGGATTCTGGGGGTGAAGCAGAAGGGCAGACACCTGCAGGGGAGGGACCAGCACCAGGGGAGAGATGCAGGGCAGGTGTGTAGAGGGAGGTGTTAGAAGAGGGGATGAGGAGGGGTAGCTCACATGATCAATGAGGCTGCTGGGGAATGGGCACAGGGGGGAGAGATGGGCTGGTGGAGGGGAGCAGGTTGCAGGAGGGCTGGGGGCAGTGAGAAGGGCAGGAATCAGGACAGCAGAGGAGGGTGAGGAGTTGTGTGGCAGCAGGCACCAGGGGAGATGATGGAGCAAGGGGAGGAGACATGGCAGCAGAGGGAAAAGGGAGAGGGTTATAAAATATTTATTAATAACTTGGGTGCCACAGTGGCACATTCAGACAAGCTCATTCTGCTCATGGGAAGATGTGGTACAAATTCCCCTCAGCTGTGCACCAGGTTCCAGGCTGCGCCACATGGCGGAGGCGGTGGCAGGGGGGAGGAGCACAAATTTTTCCTTTGTCCCCAGGTGCATAACACTCTCGCTACGCCTCTGCACCCTGGAGCTGAGAGTCTCTGCGGGTCCCTGGGCAGTGTGGGGTGGGGAGCTCTCTGCTCCCAGATGGGGTGGGGCTGAGGGTGGAAGGGGTGGGGCTGAGGGCAGTGAGCCCTCAGCACTACCCAGGGCACAGCCTACCCAGCCCCAGCTCTGGTGTGGCACTCTGGTGGTGAATAAAAAGCCTGGGGTCAGGCCACCGTTACTGCCTTTGAATTGCTGATCCTCGGGGCAGCTGACTGCCCACACTCTGGGGTGGGTGTCCTGCCCATAGTTTTATTATTATGAATCCCGCTTGTGGAATTTTCCCTAGTGAATGTCAGGTGACTTCCCTTCTTTCACTGAAAGTTTCATAGCTACACTCAGATTCTGTGCTTGTGAGTGGGGGTATTGCCTCTCAGAGGTGCTCAGGGTGGTGTGTAAAATGTCCCCAGGTTATTGCGTGGGTGCTTGAGCCAGCTCTGTTGTATTGTTGAAACATAACCTCTAGACATTGCACCCAGCTCTAATTGTTGCTGACTCCACTTGGCAGAACTACATTTGGAATCCTCAGAAAAGGGATAGATAATAAAATAGCATCATAATGCCACTAGCTAAAATAGCATCATAAAGACCACACCTTGAGAACAGTGAGCAATTCTGGTCATGCCATCTAAACAAAGATATATTAGGTACAGAGAAGGGGGACAAAAATGATTAGAAGAATGGAACAGGTTTCATACAAGGAGAGATTAAAAAGACTGAGGCTGTTCAGCTTAGAGAAGAGATGGGCGATATGACAGATCTATAAAATCACAATTGATATGAAGACCCGTTGGCCCCTTGGATCTGTGTATTAGCAACTTTTGTTCCCAACTGTGCTTGTGGACTTTTCTCTATCCTCACTTTTTAGCCTCATGGCAAACTGTATCCCACGTAAATATCACCTCAGTGCACTTTGCTTCTTGTCAGTGGGGCGCAGAGGGAATCCTCCCAGGCTGTCTGAACTGGCCTCTTTGGTGATTTTTCTTGTGTCTCTTGCTTTGGGGATCTGTGCCCCAAAATATGAACTGTGGGAGGTTAAAAGAGAATAGGAAAGACTGTGTTGTGGGGTAGTGCCAACTGTGGACACTAGGGCTGTGTCTACACTTTTCCGTAAAAGGGATGCTAATGAGACACTTCGGAATTGCAAATTCCGCGGGGGATTTAAATATCCCCTGCGGCATTTGCATGAACATGGCTGCCGCTTTTTTCCGGCTCGGGGTTTTGCCGGAGAAAAGCACCAGTCTAGACGGGATCTTGCGGAAAATAAGCCCTTTTCCGGAAGATCCCTTATTCCTACTTGAAAGTAGACAGCATAGTACTGTTTTCCGCAAAAAAGCCCCGATCACGAAAATAGAGATCGGGGCTTTTTTGTGGAAAATCGCGTCTAGATTGGCCACAGAAGCTTTTCCGCAAAAAGTGCTTTTGAGGAAAAGCATCCTGCCAATCTAGACGTGCTTTTCCGAAAATGCTTTTAACAGAAAACTTTTCCGTTAAAAGCATTTTCGGAAATTCACGCCAGTCTAGACGTAGCCTATGTGGAGAGCTGTCGTGGACAAGACTCTGAGATAAAGACCTAAGGAAGCTGTTCCCAGGAGGGGAAGCCCTGGCAGCATCACTCTCCGGCAGACTAAGAGGGACACTAGCAGAGGGCACCCAAATGGGCCCTTGTTTTGTGTGTGCCTTGGAAAGGGTTAGTGACTCTGCCGGAGGGATAAGTTGCCAAAGAGGCTTTCAGTTTCAGAGAGAGAGGGTCAGCACACTCACTCAGCAGAAAGGGGGGTGCTCATGAGAGATTACATTACAATATCATTTCACTGCAACCTGAGATCCTCCAGGACACTACACTAATAACAACAATTTCCCTCTCCCATCACTGAGATATCAGATTTTGGCCCTGCTTCTGCCTGATTACTCAGAGAGAAATGTGACAGAGCGCTTTGTGGGAGTGTTCAACTTGCTGCACTGGCCAAATACCAGTCTGGGAAAGGACATTTACCTGTACCTTCAGCCAAACGTGACATTCTTCATGCCCTCTCCCAGCACCTCCTGCTATATTCTTGGTGGCACAGAATGCCCATTGCATTCCATCCCAGAACTGGCTGCAATTCAGTGGTGATTAAGAGGTCCTAATGTATACAGTCTGTGTAGGATTCTCTAAATGAAAGACAGTCCATACGTATTTAGTGCTATTATTTATTCCTTAATGAAGCCTTTGCAAAAAATCATTGGACAACTGGTTAGCAGTGTTTTAGGGAATCACTCCCTGCTCTTACCAGTGTTTTAGTAAATTGCTCCTTCTTCTCTAATGGCCTGAGTTTGTTATCATTGAACCAAAGTTAATGAGAATTGTGTGACTGGCTTTGGTATAAATGGACTTTTGTGGTCCTCTCCCTATCTTTTACAGAGCAGTTAGTGAACCCTTCTCTCACTCCTAGAACAGTTTTAATGACATTTAGTGGGTTTTAAAAAAATCTAAATTGCAAAAAAAGAAAGAGAAAGAAATCCCATTTAATAATCTCCAGGATGATCAATATTCATTTGTCTTCATATTCAAATTGTGAATCCTGCAGAGAGGGAACAAGTGGAGCTGGCTTACCGGAGATGGAAAGTTAATCTTGAAAGCCAATAAAGGTTTAGGGCAGTGTAATTACTTTAAGGTTTGATGCATTAGACTTTTCAGACTTTCAATTCTGAACCCAGCACTTAGATCTTTGCATCGGTGTGGAGAGTACTCAAATTTGGAAGCATTGCCAGGGCTTTCTGCCAACATTTTTAAAGAGTAAGGGGATGATGAAATGAGCAATGCTCTTGCATCCAAATAACTTGAAGCCAGGGGGATGTTTGTGTCTGGATTGAGGCCTGAACTCTGTGATTGGCTCATCTTGCTGTATCTTTAGATACAATAGTGAAGAAGGGCATTAGCACTAATGCAGCAGTGAGGTGCTGTGCAAACACAGAGAAGCAGTCACTGCCCCACAGAGCTTGCAGGCTGAACAGACAAGGCAGACAAAGGTCATGTCTACACAGCAGTGTTATTTCAAAATAACTATGCGAGTGTCTACAGAGCAAGCCCGTTATTTCAAAATAATTTCAAAATACTGGGTGGCTTATTTCAAGAGTCTGTAACCCTCATTCTACGAGGAATAATGCATATTCCAAAATAGTTATTTTGGAATAGGGTGTGTGTAGATAGGGCAGTTGGAGTTATTTTGAAATAATTGGCCTCCTGCCCTTCCGACAGGTGCCCTGCTGGCCCCTCTGTCCACACTCAGCAAAACGCTACAGTACCCTTTCCCCTGCAGGCTTTAAAGGTGCAGGCTCGGGGGAAAGGGCTTGTGGCACATGGCAGGCCCTGACAGCCCAGAGCCACAGAGCAGCAGCCTGCACAGCTGTCCCTGCTGACATGAGCCACCCGTGTGCTCTGTCTGAGCCCTCTACAGCTGCAGCTGAGCAGGTAGCCAGCTCCCAGGACCCTGCCCCAGCATGGAAGAGATGCTCACCTTCCTGGTCTGGTGCGGAGATCCTAGACCTCACTGAGGTCTGGGCATAGGCGTGTGCACGGGGTGTGCTGGGTGTGCCCAGGGACACCCTAATGTCTGGGGCCAGCCAGCAGCTGCTGGAGGAAGAGGGGGATTTGTGACGGATTGCCACAGCCCCTCACTTTAAATTCCTTGAAGCCATCTACTGGGCACTGTGGGGCAGAGAGAGCGCATGCGCGGCGTCCTCAAACACTGCGCAACAGGTGAGAGGGAAAAACGCTGGGAACTTTAAAATCCAGTGGCCCAGCTCCAAAAGCAGCTGTGGCCCGACTACAGACGGCAGCCCAAGCCATTTTTGCGGCCCGGGCCCCACCCTACAGCACCGTGTAGCACCCCGGAGCCACTCCCACCTGTCCCGGCAACACCGCGCGGCGCCCTGGGGGTGCCCCTCCCCAGCCCTGCAGCTTGGGCTGGCTCTGACTCCAGCCCTGCAAGCTGTAAGGCAGAAGCTGAAGGTAAGGGGGGGGGGATAAGAGGAAGGGGTGGGAGAGAAAGGGGCTTTTGCGGTGGGGGAGGGTGGAGGAGGAAGAAAGGGGAAGAGGTGGAAAGGGCTTGTACGGAGGGGGAGGGGAGAAGGGGAAGAAAGGGGAAGGCATCAAAGGGACAGGGTAGAGGAGACACAAATGCTAGGGGGGAAGTGGAGACAATGAGGCAAAGGGCAGGAGGGGAGGTGTCAGAGGGAGGGGGGAAAGGGTGATGGTGGAAGAGGAGAGGGTAAGGGCATTGGGGATTGGAGGAGGAGGTGCTGGGAGAAGGCTGACAGAAGGGGTGGGCATGAGGAAGGTGGGGTTGGAGCAAGTCGTGTGAGGGCACAGGGGCATGAGGGGAACGGGGGCAGAGGATGGTGAGGGGTGGGCATCAGGGAAAAAAGGGCAAAGGGGGCAGGAGCAGTGAGAGAAGGGGGAGGCATCAGGAAGGTGCAGGGCTAAGGGAAGGTGCAGGTGCCAGGGGATTCTGGGGGTGAAGCAGAAGGGCAGACACCTGCAGGGGAGGGACCAGCACCAGAGGAGAGAGGTGAGGGAGGTGTTAGACGAGGGGATGTGGAGGAGTAGCCACACGATCAGAGTGGGGCTACTGGAGGAATGAGCACAGGGGGGAGAGAAGGGCTGGTAGAGGGGGGCAGGTCGCAGGAGGGCTGAGGGCAGTGAGAAGGGCAGGAGTCAGAACAGTAGAGGAGGGTGAGGGGGTGGGGGGCAGCAGGCACCAGGGGAGTTGATGGAGCAAGGAGAGGAGACATGGCAGCAGAGTGGAAAGGTAGATATTTATTAACTAGCCAATTAGCCCGTCATAAGACGGGATTTTCAGGTCTCTCCTCCATGTTGGTCTTCTTTCTTGAGCCTCTGGTCTCTCACTCCATCTCTCGCTCTCCTCCTCCTACTGCCTCCTCCTCTCTGTCTCTGAGCTCTCCTCCGCCTCCTGCCTCTCTCTCTGTCTCTCTCTTTCTCTTCTCCTCCCACTCCTGCCTCTCACTTGGGGGACCATGGAGCCCAAATGGGCTTTTGGGCTCCACACTCCCTGTGCTGCATGGGGAGCGCGAAGCCCAAATGGTCACTTGCGCCACTTGCTCCCACGCAGCGGCCTGGCTGAGCAGCGCAGAAGTCAGCTGAGCACAACGGCAGGAGGCGAAGGGGGGCAGGGTGGTGACGTTCACGGCCAGAGGGCGGGGCCTGGAGCCATTGTCATGCCACACATCACCGCCCCGTCCTCCTTCCCCTTCTGCCGTGGCGCTCGGCTGACTTCTGCACCGCTCAGCCGGGCCGCCACGGCGAAGCAAGCGGCTGTTTGGGCTCCACACTCCCCATGCAGCACGGGCCGCCCAGAGGGAACAGCCAGCATTTCAGGCAACAGCGCCGCCCAGAGAGAACAGCCAGCATTTCAGCATTACAGACTCTCAGACACTGGGCTACTATATATATGATAACTTGGGTGCCACAATGGCACATCCAAACAAGCCACATGAATTCAGTACTGGTGCACAACACAAAATTCATTCTGCTCATGGGAGGAAACTCTTAGAGGGAACACTTCCCGCCCAGCCTCTCTACCCCTGCATTAATATCACACACATTGGGTTAATGCAATTGCAGGATAGTTGCATGGGGGGGCCAAACTAAAACCTATTGGTAGGAGGATGGCGGGAAAAGTCCTTGCGGGGGGGGGGAGGGGGGTTTAACATAACACTTTTTACTTTTGGTCATGTGCCCATCTTGCCCAGGGAGGGTTACCTCCAGAGGCATGGCTAATGGGGGCCAGGGGCGTGGTTAACAGGGGTCAGGGGTGTGGCTAATGGGGGATCAAAGTACATTTAAAAAAAATTCTTTGGGTGCACACCCTAATGAAATGTGCTGCGAATGCCTATGGATCTGGGGCGAGGAGGCAAACCTCCAGGATCTCCCCACCAGGCACAGGAATACTGATGTCTATAGGGAACAAAGATTCAACTATTTCAAATTCTGTTTGGGCAGCCTATGAAATTGATTGACCCCACACAATTAGAACAAGACTCAGAGGAGTCTGCAACAACAGTCCAGCAGCATGACTTTTTTCAATGGCTTAAGCAATTGCAGAAGTATAAGTTAACCCTGCAGCACAGGATTAATGAAGCTATTGAACAAATGGTTGCAAGAGTGGACAAACAAAAAGCAGGAAATCCTCTGGAAAACTGGTGATTTGGTCATGTACTTGAAACTGGGTAAAAGGAATCATGCCCTAGATTCCAAATGGACCGGTCCTTACTCCATCGTGGACTGATTAAGCCCATTGGTCTATCGTATAGAAAAGGATGGAAAGCTTAAATGGGTTCACGTTTCACAAATAAAACTGTTTTCTTAAGTTACAGAAATTCCAAGAAAGCAGAAGTAATGACGGGAGGTCCGTGGATAGCATGGGTTTTAATCAGTATCTCCATATGGATCCTGATATTGACACATACACTCAATTTACAACCCAATATTCAATGAAGAATTCAGTGGTTCAATTTCAGTGACGATTAGGTGCCATGCAAAATACCAGTGGTAAATAATACCCTGCAGGGAATTTTCAATCTGGTCTCAGTACAGGTATGGGTAAATATTACCCCTGGAAATTACAGATGTATCTACTGGGTAGCAGCTGCTAGAGATGATAGGGGAGGATTCAATCCCTCCTGTAAACCAGGGAGACCAGATGTAAATACTGCTCCACCTTTTAAACTAAACCTGATGGAAACTAGAATGATTACAGTATGGGTTAATGGACCCTTCCAGTTGGGAACCCTTCCTTTTTGATCACCAATAGCCCAGATCCAGCTCCCCTAACCTTTCCTCATTTATTTCATAGCAGCCCCATATTAACGTTCACATAGCTCCTTTGATCTCAACACTTCATATCATGGTCAATTGGTATAAAAACAATTTGGTTTGGACAAGGACAGAGTGCGGTCCTTATAGTACCCCCATATTTGAAGCATGGTATCAGACCATATCATATGAATATTAACATTCTTCACGCAAAATTTGTAACAGAGCTGCTACCATATTAGGAAGAATAGGTGCAGGAAGTTGCAAATCAAGCCCGGTATTTAAATATCCCGCGCTTGATTTGCATCTTCCCGGCTGGTCACCATTTTTTGAAATGTGCAGGAACTGGAATCTTAAATTCCATTGATTTAGAGGCTCTAAGAAATAAAGCAAGTGCTATTGATAACTTGCATTACCTAGTAACTCAAGGACAGGAATCTCAAATTGCTAAATTGGGGTATGTCTACACTAGCCTCCTAGTTCGAACTAGGGAGGCTAATGTAGGTATTCGAAGTTGCAAATCAAGCCCGGGATTTAAATATCCCGCGCTTGATTTGCATCTTCCTGGCCAGTTGCCATTTTTTAAATTTACAAGTCTGGACTAACTGCCTGCATTTACACATGGCTGGGACCCAGTATTTCAACTTAAAGCCCTAAATCGAACTACCTGTTATTCCTCCTGCAAAGAGGTTTTACAGGTAGTTTGATTTAGGGGCTTTAATTCGAAATACCGGGTCCCTGCCGCGTGTCGACACGGGCAGTTAGTCCGGACTTGTAAATTTCAAAAAATGTCGACCAGCCGGGAAGATGCAAATCAAGCGCAGGATATTTAAATCCCGGGCTTGATTTGCAACTTCGAATGCCTACATTAGCCTCCCTAGTTCGAACTAGGGGGCTAGTGTAGACATACCCTTGGTGCAAACTGGTATAAACACTTTACATTTAGGGTACGTCTAAACTACATGGCTCCGTCGACGGAGCCATGTAGATTTGTTGTTTTGGCAAAGTCAAATGAAGCCGCGATTTAAATGATTGCAGCTTCATTTAAATTTACATGGCTGCCACGCTGAGCTGACAAACAGCTGATCAGCTGTTTGTCCGCTCAGCATGCTAGTCTGGACGCTCCCCTGCCGACATCAAAGCCCTTTGTCGGCAGCCCCGGTAAACCTCATCCCACGAGGAATAACGGGGCTGCCGACAAAGGGCTTTGATGTCGGCAGGGGAGCGTCCAGACTAGTGCGCTGAGCGGACAAACAGCTGATCAGCTGTTTGTCAGCTCAGCGCGGCAGCCATGTAAATTTAAATGAAGCGGCGATTATTTAAATCGCCGCTTCATTTTCCTATGCCTGGTAGCCTCATCTACATGCCTCTGTCGGCATGTAGTCTAGACGTAGCCAGAGAAAATCTCTGGGAACAATCATTTAAATCGCGGCTTCATTTGACTTTGCCTATGTGTCTAATCTACATGCCTCTGACGACAGAGGCATGTAATCTAGACACAGCCTTACAGTGGCAAACATGGCAACACATTAATTATACCTTTTGGGCAGAATATGTCACTATGAGAAACATAACAGATAAAACTGCTTTAGCTTTGTGGTGCTCTGAGCAACAGATTCTCTCCATCGTAATGACAGAAAGAGGGATGGACTGGATAAGAGCCAAAGATATGACTATATTAGCTCCATTGTTCGCTCAACATAGGAGAAATTTCTTTGCACCCTATTTAGCTGGTTGGTATAAGCCACTGCATTCTAATGTCAATACCAGAAACTTAACTGGGAGCATTTCGGTACAGCTGTTAAAGATACAACCCATGCTAAAGGTGACCTATATTTGGCCTTTTTCTGCACTCCCTGTTGTTCAGGGATGGCATATTTGGGTGCCTTGCCTAGCTGGCACATATGTAAGCAGCCAAGGAAATATTGTGGACCACAGGGAATGGTCCACAGAGCACAGAGCAGTGGGTATGAACTACACTTTCCACCATAGAAGAGCCATGTTCACCACAGACTAAAGAGTTAACTACCTGTTTTTGAGATGAATTAGACAATACCATTACCAAAGTGTTCTATGATGGAGACCATTGTGTTTGTGCCATAGGATTGAGAACAGTATTTTGGCAAAATAAGTTTTGGACAGAGCCTCCTGTACAGCAATGTATGTGTAACATTTCTATTCTTCATACTCCCGAGCTATATATTATTTTCCAATGCAAAAGAAAAAGAAAATTGAGATAGATGCTCCTAACATTCTAGATTAGGATTAGGATCTCCTTAGGAATAGATTGGACTGAATTGTATGGATGGGTCTATAAGAATCAGCAGATCAGCAAATTGATTAAAGCTACACGACAGAAAATTCAGGCTAGAAGCATGGCCATCCTTCATCAAGGAGAAGAGAAGAAATACTTAGAATAGTGGACCAGGCTTAAAAATTAAGTGGTTTATCATTGGTACGATGTATTTAAAGGATGGTCGCCCAACTGGACCACAGTCCTAAACATAGCCTTACACCCCATCACTGTTATACTAATATTGATAGTGATTATATTTATCATTATGGCTACATCTAGACTGGCATGATTTTCCGCAAATGCTTTTAACGGAAAAGTTTTTCCGTTAAAAGCATTTGCGGAAAAGAGTGTCTAGATTGGCACTGACGCTTTTCCACAAAAGCACTTTTTGTGGAAAAGCATCTGTGTCAATCTAGACGTGGTTTTGCGCAAGAAAGCCCCGATTGCCATTTTTGCAATCGGGGCTTTTGTGCACAAAACAATACCACGTTGTCTACACTGGCCCTCTTGCGCAAAAGCATCTTCCATGAGATTGTCAGCGTTCTTGTGGAAATTCAAGTGGCCAGTTTAGACAGCTGGCAAGTTTTTCCGCAAAAGCAGCTGCTTTTGCGGAAAAACTTGCCAGTCTAGACTCAGCCTATGTGTTGTATGTGTTGTTGGATCAAAAACATGTATGTTAAATTGAAGCCACAAGCCTATGTAATGTCCCAATACATTGCCATGAAACTGTTACAAAATATTTGAAGATGTGACCACTCAAGAATTGTTCTTGAAGGGTCAAAAGGAGGACAATGTAGCCTTGGAGTTTTGTAACTAAGGGTACGTCTAGACTACATGCCTCTGTCGCCAGAGGCATGTAGATTAGGCTACCAGACATAGGAAAATGAAGCGGCAATTTAAATAATCGCCACTTCATTTAAATTTACATGGCTGCGGTGCTGAACCGACAAACATCTGATCAGCTGTTTGTCGGCTCAGCGCGATAGTCTGGACGCATGGGTGTCGACATCAAAGGTATTTGTCGACCACCCAGGTATGCCTCCTGGGATGAGGTATACCTGGGTGGTCGACAAATACCTTTGATGTCGCCACCCGCTCGTCCAGACTATCGCGCTGAGCCGACAAACAGCTGATCAAATGTTTGTCGGCTCAGCACCGCAGCCATGTAAATTTAAATGAAGTGGCGATTATTTAAATTGCCGCTTCATTTTCCTATGTCTGGTAGCCTAATCTACATGCCTCTGGCGACAGAGGCATGTAGTCTAGACGTACCCTAAGTCAGTTAGTTATAATGAATGTATATTATAGCAAAAGGTTTGGATTAAGCTTAAACCTCAGACAGGCCAGGAAGCTTTGTTAACTTAGCTCCAGCTCTGTTTGATGTTAGTATATTGAAGAGGTGGAACATTGCAATGCATAGTGATGTTAGTGTTAGATAAAGCCTTGTAATAGAGAGAAGGATGTTAGCATGTTGAAGGACCTTGTAACTTTGTTAAAGTGACTAGAAGTACCCTTTTCTGTCCCATGCTGCAATTATTCTAAATGTATTGTTTGGGTGAATGAGAGAAAGAATGTTTAAGAAGAGATAAGTGTGAAGGTTATTGCATGACCAAATGGTCAGAGGAGGAACTGGGAACTCAGTCCGGCACCAAACGAGTCATCAATTAAGCTAAATACTTTGAAGACAAAGTTTGGACTGGGGCAGATTGACGGACCCTGAAGTTAGTGGCAAGCTCCCCTTGATAGGGAACCGATAACAACTTTCGCCAGAAAGACAACACCCCCGAGGGTCATCAATATATGGATATCAAATGACTGTGAGAACACCTTCCTCCCGATAAGAAGACTGATTGTGATTGAGTGACTGATTAAGACCTGATAAGGCAAAATGCATAGACTTGCATGGAAGGAAAATCCTATAAAAGATGAGGTGTCTTGTATGGTTCTTCAGGTTCCTGTCCTGTCAAGTGGAGCTTCAGTCTGGACTGACAAGGACCGGGCTCCTTCCTTGCACCCGACCTATCTCACAATAGGTCTGGCTGAGCAACAGGCTGGTAACTTTTCCATTAGCAGGACATGTGTGAATGTGTGAGAGTGTAAATGCATATGCTACTTTGTTATATTGTCAATAAATGTGGGGTGTTGCCTTATCCTCCATAAAAAGATCCCGTGTGCTTCTTTTAAGCATAACAGTAGTGAGGGTCCCCCCTGGAAATCTGTGCCCCCTGTAGGAGAGGGCCCACTGTCTAGGCCACAGATGGCCTTGCTCCAAGCACATCATCTTCATCTGACCTGAGACCTTGTGGTGTTGGGTCAGAGATGAGGGCTAGGCTTCAGGCACAGTGTCTCCAGGGATGACTGACCTTCTCTTTGTTCTACATAGCTGGACCAGCTGCAAAAGGGGAGCAGTCGTAACCTCCTGTGCCACCCTCAGGACCCCGCATGACCCGCTGGCACCAGAGACCACAGGAGGACCTCCAGAGGGAGCATAGTGCTGCACTATGAGCCCTGCAGTGCTCCATGGTCTAGCAGGACCAGATATTGGAGGAGGATCTCCAGCTGCACCAAGAGACCTGGCAGGAACTGCTGGAGCAGGGCTGGACCATCTGTGCTGCTCTCTAAGCAGTCATTGCCAGCATGGTGCCCTCTCCCATGCCTGCTCCTGCCCAGCTCCTCCCCCATCTGCTTCTCCCCCTAGCTGCCTCCTGTGGTCGCCGAGGGCCCTGCACGAGCTGGTGGGACCACCAGAAGCAGGCACCACTCCCAGCCTCAGCCCTGAGTCTCTCCTCTCCCCTCCTCCCTCTTCCAATTCCGTCCTTTCCCTTCCAAAGTTCTTTCCCCAGCCCCTTCCCAGTTACATTCACCCCAATTAAAACTGTGACCTCTGCTTGGGGGCCTGTCAGTCCTGAGGGGATCCCAGCTGGTCAGTCTTTTCTGAAGGATCCTTCAAATCCTGCATGCCTGGCTTGCCCCATCCCCAGACTCTCTGGAAGTGCCCTGACTTCTCCAAATTGGTCCTCACACTCAGTATAACCTAAGCATGGATTTTCCTCATTACAGCAACTGGCAGCACTGTGCCCATCTTGACCACACTGGTAGCAGAACTGTCCTCGACCCCTTCACCTGGGTGGGATGGTGGCTCTAAATGCTGACTTCTCCATCACCTCAGCATGAGAATCCTTATCGCTGAAAATCCCAGCTTGGATAATGATGCTTTGCAAGTCAGCTCCTCCCCTCTCCTCTGCCCTCCCCTCCCCTTTTTTTCTCTCCCTTCCCCTCAGCAGTGCACACTTCTCTGCAAACTGCCTCCCATGTGGAGCCTCGGGGTTTTCTCCTCTCCCCACTTCCCTGTAGGAAGCCGGGGCTGGCACGCTAATCTTTCAGGGGCAGGGGTGAGGGTGCCAGGCTACAGCTCCAGGCACGCAGCGGCCCCAGTGTGCCTGGGCCAGTCAGCTGGAGGCTGGGTCCAGGGGAGCCAGGGGGCCAGCAGATAGCCCAAGGAGCCCCCTGAAGGGAGGAGGAGAACTCTGAGCCATGGCCACCTCTTCCCCTTCTGGGGAATCTGTTGTGGCTGGGGGGGGGGGGGACACAATGTACAGTGACATGATGATGTCACTCTGTTCCCCCGCAGGAAAAACTTTCTTTAATATATAGAGATATCCTGTGTTACTAATTATTACATGGTAAATTGTTAAAACTGGAAGGACTTTGCCAGGGAACCTATTGATTCAATTGGCCTTTCAATTAGAGCTGGATTCCAGACAAGTGATTTCCACTAAATTTTATAATTTGTTTGGGGAGGGGCATTGAGGCCAGATCTCTATATGGTATAGTTCTGTCTCTTATGAGTCAATGGGCGTACTAGGTGTGATGCTAGGTGTGTTGTAGGATGAAGACTGTATTTGTCTACACACTCTGAAAACGTGTTAAAGTCTGCTCTGGAGCTTCTACTCTTTGGGTTGGTGACATACACAATGTGAAAGTTTCAAACAAGGATAACGTTTATCTGTGTTTAGAGGTCTCTGTTGCACTTGCATAGTGATCCTAAATATTCATTTAAAATACCTATCACCAACCACCTGATGTTTTACTTCCCTTCCTATTTTCATATTTATGGCTTTAATTGCTTCTGTGTTGTTTTATTACTTATTTTTACTGTTCTATGTTTGTGCACTATTAATCAAATTAAGAGTTGACATCCCAGAGAAATTGTATGAGCCCGAGTGCATTCCTTTTTGTCACCTTTCTAGCATAAGTAAATATTGCATTCATATTTGCAAGGAGAGTATGACTGTTTCCAGTTGACTCATAGATTGCTTTAGCATCTTAAAGCAGAGCTATGTGTGGATAATACGCATTTTGGTCTGTTTACTAGCTTGAGTTGTTATAAAGGATGATAAAATACATCTAGTGCCAGGGTATTTTCTTTTTATTTGATATTAAATAAAAATCTTAGGCATTGCTCCTTGTTAGTTATCCCTTCATGTAACATTTTTGTTTTCCATACCTATAAGCTGTTTAAAATATATATTTATATCTACGTTTTTTGGTTTGTACTGGTGGCATATATAAGAAACTTCAGCCCACCCAAGGGTGGAAAACGTTAGAGGGAACGCTGCTTATTACTGCAGTGTTTGAATTTCACAGTTGTGTTTCAGAAACCCTAGTCTGCTACTAAACATTGTTTCTAGCAGAAATATATGGCCAGCGTCAGCCAGTGTACTGTCATTTTGTAAATGAGTTGAATGTTGCCAGGTTATCAGCTGTGCAGTACAATGCATTGGTCTGTGGATTTTACAGTCCTAGGGACAGCAACATCACCTTACTTTTCTCCTTATCAGCTGATTAACTATCAGGTAAATCCTAATTATAATTGTAGTATACAACAAAATGGCTGTTATTTTAGAATAAAGTACTATGAATTTCTCACACGGTGCACCACTTTCAAGAGCAAAAATTTAAGTCGGTGATATTAGGTGTATAGGGGATGGGGCATTTCTCCCTTACATATTTCTATATAGTCTAATTTAAGGGCCTGCAATTATGAGAGTGAATAGGGCCTATGAAGAGCTTAATTGGGCCCTGGCTGACTGGACAGCTTAGTTCAACACATTCCTGAAGCTGCTCCCCCTAATTGCTTTGCAGAAAAGAAGGTCCTACAATGGCTTCCCTGCCTTTGTCCCAAAGGGTAAATTTCCTGCCTCTGGCTCTGCCCCACTTCCTCCTCAGCAGGGTGCAAAGGTTCACTGGGACACAGGCAGTGCATGCTTGTTGGCTCAGTGCGCAGGGAGCTTCCCTTTGCTTACAGGGAAACAAGTAGGATCTCAATCCCTCTGCCATGCTGCTGCCTGGCTATCCACACTAGCCTTGTGTTAGTATTGCCCTGTTGGCAGCCTGGTTGTTAAATAGCCAGTGAAATTAAAGTTAAAAAGCACATAGCAACTGACAGGATAGCACCGTGGTTAAAGTACTAGACCAGGATTTCCTGATTTCTATCCCGGGCACTGAGCACCTGCTTTAATCTGGGCAAGGCATGTAGGGCTTGATTTTTTTAAAAAGGTACCAATTACCAACAAAACCTCCTTGAATTTTTTGTATCTGTGAAATGAAGGGCTCAGTTTTCAGCCTGGCCTTAACCAAACATCCATTTTTGCAGATGCAAATAGCAACGGGTTAAAACGTAGGCCACTTCCCATTAAAAATATAATTGTTTTCTCCCCCAAAGCTCCCCACTTTCCCTTGTTCCCCCCGTGCACAACCTGGGAGATAGAGGTGATGCGATTCTGCATGTCCCTTCCCAGGAAAACTGGCGGCAGCCATGAGCTAATGCAGGGGTCTCCAACCTTTTTAAACACAAAATCACTTTTTGAATGTAAGTGCAATCCAAGATCTACCTCATACCCAAATACCCTTGCCCCTCCTCCTTTGTGCCCCTTTTCTGAGTCCTTGACCCCTGCTCACTCCCTCCTCCCTCACTTTCGCCAGTCTGGGGCAGAAGGTTGGGGTGCAGGCTCTGGACTTGGGTTAAGGGATTTGGAGAGTAAGAGGGGCTCTGAGCTGAGCTTGAGGCAGGCAGTTGGGATGCTTGAGAGGGTTCTAGGTGCAGGCTCTGGGTGTGTGTTTGGATGCAGGAGTGCTCAAGGCTAGGGCAGGAGTTTGCGGTGCAGGAGGGGGGTCATGACTGGGGTAGGGTTACAGGATGTGAGCTCCAGCTGGGCCATGCTTACCTCAGGTGGCTCCTGGTTGGTGATATGTGGGGCTAAGGCTCACCGCTGCCCTGGCCTTGCACCACTCCCCAAAACAGCCAGCAAACTCCATCCCAAGCCCTGTTGAGCCCCTTCGATGCTCTGTGGAGATAGTATACAGAGTGGGAGAGGGGCACCTTGACATCAGCATCCTCCTCTGCTTCCCCTGCCCAGCACGCAGGCGGCTCCTAATGGGACAGTTCCAAGGCAAAGGGAAGGAGGTGAGCAGCAGTGGGGGGAGGGGCAGATGAAGTGCCAGCACTTGATGACAGTCTCTTGGCCAAACTAGTCAGGATCACCTGTCAGAGGCTCCAAGATCCTGATCTACTGGTTGGTGACCACTGAGCTAGTGGAACGGTGACACATTGCACTTTCTCTTCCAATAAGGCTCTCAAAGAGCTTGGCAAACACTATCAAGATGTGCGGCAGGGCAGTCAGGTTGCCATGAAACAGACCAAGAAACAGGGGCACAGAGAGGGGTGGTTCCTTCTCCCAAGTTCACCAAGCTGAGTGCGAACAGGGAGTTTTGAGAGGGAGTTCTCCAGGTGAAGGAGAAGCAGATACAGGACTCTTGAGGGAAGTGTGTTTTGTTATTGGGGCTTTCTTACTGTGTGCTGAGCTTGTGTTTGTTTGGTGTGTGGTGGTGGTTTTCTTTTCCCCGCCTGTTTGAGTGAGGCTTTAGAGAGGGAGTTCTCCAGGTAGAGGAGAAGCAGATTCAGGAGTCTTGAGGGAAGTGGGTGTTGTGTTTGGGGCTTTCTTGCTGTGTGCTGAGCTTGTGTTTGTGAGTGAGGGTTGGTGTGTGTTCTTTTTTGTTTTTTGTTTATTTGTTTATTTATTTTCCCCTGTGTTTGAGAGTGAGGCTTCCCTCCCCCCCACCTGTGATTGGCTGTGATTGGCAGGTGGAAACTGTTGGCTTCTAATTAAAGTTTGAATTCTAGAAGCCTCTGCTGATTGGCTGAGCCTTGGTAGGGGGAGAGGCTTTATAAGGCAGTGGGCAAGCGACCAAGGAGCTTGTGAACAGGTGAGTGCTAACAGGGAGTTTTGAGAGGGAGTTGGGAAGGGCGGGAGGTTCTCTTGCCTTTCTTTTTAAATCCCTTTTCCAGGACAGCAGCGATGGTTGGTGATGGATCTGCTGTTGTTACCTGCACAGCGTGTGCCATGTTTGTCTTCCTCCCGGAAGAAAGAACGAATTTCATCTGCACCAAGTGCAAGCTGGTCGACATTTTGGAAGAAAAAATTAGAGGACTGGAGGACCAAGTGTCGACCCTACGCTTGATCAGAGAGGATGAAGACTTCCTCAATAGAAGGCAGCGTTTAATCCTTCAAGCACAGCAGGCAGAAGAGCCAGAGAGGGCAGTACATGACCAGGAAGAGAACTGGCAGCATGTAACTTCTAGAAGGGGAAAAAGGCCAGCACGGGAATCCGCCGATGCTATAGAGGTAAGCAATCGCTTTCAAGCTCTCTCCACAGGCTCTGCAGTGCTGAAAGCTCTGGAAGGGACCTCACAAGGAAGAAACCAGAAGGGAACACCATCTACTGGAAGGCATGGGATGCGTAGTCCTATGGATGGGGGTTCCACGGCCACCACCCCCAAAAGGAAACGACGGGTGGTGGTGGTCGGGGACTCCCTCCTAAGAGGGACTGAGCCATCCCTCTGCCGTCCGGACCTGGAATCTCAAGAGGTGTGCTGCTTACCGGGAGCTCGCATTCAGGATGTCACTGAGAGGCTTACCAAGCTGATAAAACCTTCGGATCGCTACCCCTTCCTGCTTCTCCACGTGGGAACTAATGATACGGCCAAGAATGATCTTGAGCGTGTTACTGTGGATTATGTAGCGCTAGGAAGAAGGATCCAAGAATTTGGAGCGCAAGTGGTATTCTCCTCCATTCTCCCTGTTGAAGGGAAAGGACTGGGCAGGGATCGTCGAATTGAGGACGTAAATGCGTGGTTGCGCAGATGGTGTCACAGAGAGGGCTTTGGTTTATTTGACCATGGGACTCTGTTCCGGGCGCAAGGATTGTTAGGAAGAGATGGGATCCACCTAATGAAGAGAGGAAGGAGCATCTTCGCGGGCAGGCTTGCAAACCTAGTGAGGAGGGCTTTAAACTAGGTTCGTCAGAGGACGGTGACCAAAACCCTGAGGGGAGTGGGAAAGTCGGATACCGGGAAGAAATGCAGAGAGGAAGGGGCAAGAAAGGAGGACCCATGTTTCAAATGGAGAAGATAGGATGATCAACTGGTTACCTGAAGTGTTTGTACACTAATGCGAGAAGCCTGGGCAACAAACAGGAAGAACTGGAGGCCCTGGCCCAGACCAAGAAATATGATTTAATTGGGATAACAGAGACTTGGTGGGATGACTCGCATGACTGGAGCGCTGTCATGGAAGGGAATAGACTGTTCAGGAAGAACAGGCAGGGGAGAAAAGGAGGTGGAGATACACTATATGTAAGAGAGCACTACAATTGCTCTGAACTCCAGTATAAAGAGGGAGAAAAACCTGTTGAGAGTCTATGGGTTAAGTTTAAAGGAGCAAACAACAGCAGTGATGTTGTGGTTGGTGTCTGCTACAGGCCACCGAATCAGGTGGATGAGGTAGATGAGGCTTTCTTCGGACAATTGAGCGAAGCTTCCAGATCGCAGCCCCTGGTTCTCGTGGGGGACTTAATCACCCTGACATCTGCTGGGAAACCTATACGGCAGTACACAGGCAATCCAGGAAGTTTTTGGAGAATGTTGGGGATAACTTCTTGACACAGGTGCTGAAGGATCCGACCAGGGGCCGTGTGCAGCTTGACCTTCTGCTCACAAACAGGGAGGAAATAATAGGGGAAGTGGAGGTGGGTGACAACCTGGGAAGCAGTGATCATGAGATGGTAGATTTCAGGATCCTGACCAAAGGAAGAAAAGAGAGTAGTAAAATACACACCTTGGACTTCAGAAAAGCAGATTTTGACTCCCTCCGAGATCTGATGAGCAGAATCCCCTGGGATGTTAACATGAAGGGGAAAGGAGTCCAGGACAGCTGGCAGTATTTTAAAGAAGCCTTATTGAAGGCACAGAAAGAAACCATCCCGATGCGTAGCAAGAGAGGCAAACATGGTAGGAGACCGGACTGGCTTACAGGGGAAATCCTTGGTGAACTTACGCACAAAAAGGAAGCTTACAAAGAGTGGAAACTTGGACAAATGACCAGGGAGGAGTTTAAAGGTATAGCTCGAGAATGCCGGGGGGTTATAAGGAAGGAGAAAGTGCAAATGGAATTGCGACTGGCTAAGGATGTGAAGGATAACAAGAAAGGTTTCTACAGGCATGTTAACAAGAAGAAGGTGATCAGAGACGGTGTGGGACCTCTAATGGATGAAGGAGGTAATCTAGTGACGGATGATGTGGGGAAAGCTGAAGTACTCAATGCTTTCTTTGCCTCTGTATTCACGGACAAGGTCGGCTCCTGGACTTCTGCGCCAAGTGATGCAAGATGGGATGAAGATGGACAGCCCGTGGTGGGTAAAGAACAGGTTAGGAACTATTTAGAAAAGCTAAACGTACATAAATCCATGGGTCCGGACTTAGTGCATCCAAGGGTACTGAGGGAGTTGGCAAATGTCATTGTGGAGCCTTTGGCTATTATCTTTGAAAAGTCGTGGAGATCGGGAGAAATCCCGGATGACTGGAAAAAGGCAAATGTAGTGCCCATCTTCAAAAAAGGGAAGAAGGATGATCCAGGGAACTATAGGCTGGTCAATCTTACCTCAGTTCCTGGAAAAATCATGGAAGGGATCCTTAAGGAATCCATATTGAGGCACTTGGATGAGAGGAAAGTGATCAGGAATAGTCAGCATGGATTCACAAAGGGCAAGTCGTGCCTGACCAATCTGATTAGCCTCTATGATGAGGTAACTGGCTCGGTGGACATGGGGAAGTCAGTGGATGTTATATACCTTGACTTTAGCAAGGCTTTTGATACGGTCTCCCACAATATTCTTGCCAGCAAGTTAAGGGATTGTGGATTGGATAAATGGACGGTAAGATGGATAGAAAGATGGATAGAAGGCCGGGCCCAGCGGGTAGTGATCAATGGCTCGATTTCAGGATGGCGGTCGGTTTCTAGCGGAGTGCCCCAAGGTTCGGTTCTAGGACCGGTTTTGTTCAATATCTTTATTAATGATCTGGATGAGGGGATGGATTGCACCCTCAGCAAGTTTGCGGATGACACTAAGCTGGGGGGAGAGGTAGATACGCTTAAGGGCAGAGATAGGGTACAGAATGACTTAGACAAATTGGAGGATTGGGCCACAAGAAATCTGATGAGGTTCAACAAGGACAAGTGTAGAGTCCTGCACTTGGGACAGAAGAATCCCAAGCATAGTTACAAGCTGGGGACCAACCGGTTAAGTAGTAGTTCTGCAGAAAAGGAGCTGGGGGTTACAGTGGATGAGAAGCTAGATATGAGTCAACAGTGTGCCCTTGTAGCCAAGAAAGCTAATGGCTTATTAGGTTGCATTAAGAGGAGCATTGCCAGCAGATCCAGAGATGTCATCATTCCCCTTTATTCGGCTTTGGTGAGGCCGCATCTGGAGTATTGTGTCCAGTTCTGGGCCCCCCCACTACAAAAAGGATGTGGACGCATTGGAGAGGGTCCAGCGGAGGGCAACCAAAATGATTAGGGGACTGGAGCATATGACTTATGAGGAGAGGCTGAGGGAGTTGGGTCTGTTTAGTCTGCAGAAGCGAAGAATGAGGGGGGATTTGATAGCAGCCTTCAACTTCTGAAGGGAGGTTCCAAAGAGGATGGAGAGAGGCTGTTCTCAGTGGTGACAGATGGCAGAACAAGGAGCAATGGTCTCAAGTTGTGGTAGGAGAGGTCCAGGTTGGATATTAGGGAAAAACTATTTCACTAGGAG
The DNA here is from genome assembly GCF_052426305.1 of Pelodiscus sinensis. Taxonomy (NCBI): domain Eukaryota; kingdom Metazoa; phylum Chordata; order Testudines; family Trionychidae; genus Pelodiscus; species Pelodiscus sinensis. The sequence continues at coordinate 21,181,483 of NC_143071.1, forward strand.
GGTGGTGAAGCACTGGAATGGGTTACCTAGGGAAGTAGTGGAGTCTCCATCCCTAGAAGTGTTTAAGTCTCGGCTTGACAAAGCCCTGGCCAGGTTGATTTAGTTGGAATTGGTCCTGCCTAGAGCAGGGGGCTGGACTTGATGGCCTTCTGAGGTCTCTTCCAGTTCTGTGATTCTATGAAGGGAGTCAGTGACAAAGCCAGTAGTCCAGGCTAGTTAAACCTTAGCTAAATGTGCCAGGCAGACCAACCTAGCCACCTAGACCCAGCTCTCCAAAAATCATTGACACCTCACTCCCATTTGATTTCAATGCCTTTGGGGAACTGGCTCCTAAAGCCCATGGATATCCTAATGCTCCTCCTTTCAGAACAAGCCTGCCCTAGGCCCCACCCTGCTGTCATCCATATGAACAGCTTATTTTTGTCACATTCCTACATTTCCTTTGATAAATGTTCTGTGGTTAGATTCTTTAATCCATCTGGGGCTCACCCTTATTGAACCCGACTCTGAGTGCCGATATCTAACAAGAAATGCCAGTTTACATCTGGGTAAACTGAGGCACAGAAGAGTTGCATGATTTGACCAAAATCCTATAGTAAATCAGGGACAGGCTTGATTCCCTTCCTGCTCTCCCCAGGTATACCCCCTTCCACAGGATAACTAGGAAAGCAGCTATCTACAGAAGCTTTCCTTAGTGACCTATTGGTTTTTACTATTGTATCACAAGAAGGGGAGATTGGCATCAGTCCCATTCAGCCTAATGAAGCTGCTTCTCCAGTGGCTGGTAGGGGAGCTCAGGTCCTCCTGCTCCTCTGGATTCCACCAGGGCCATCCCTAGGGAAGGCCTGGGGCAACCCCCACAGCACCAGGCACTGCCCACACCCTGCTTCTTCCTGCTCCCATTGCACCCCTCCCCCTGAGGTCTGGGGGCCTGGCATGGGATGGCAGCAGGGGTTGGGCCCCCTGCACTCACTGCAGTGATGGGAGCCAGAGGAACCCAGCAGCCTGTTCTGCTCTGCTCCACCGCCCATCTCCTAGACTACTGTGTTCCGCTTCACTGCAGCGGCAGGAAATGGAGTGTCCTGGCCCTTGACTCATAGAGGCCTAGGGCCCGAAGAGACCTCAGGAGTCACTGAGTCCAGCCCCCTGCCCACAGCAGGACCAACCCCACCAAACTCAATCATCCCAGCCAGGGCTTTGTCAAGCCAGGACTTAAAAACCTCCAGGGATTCTTCCGTCCCAAGTGCAGGACTCTAGCCTGCTCCCCTCGGTTCCCCCAAGCCCTGCATCATTCAGGGGAGTGGAGCAGGCTGGGGCTGGGTTGCTCAGCTTGCCGCCACCCTGGTGAAGTGTAGTGCAGTGAGCTGGGAGATAGGCGGTGCAGTGGAGCAGGATGCTGGGTCTCCCTAGCTCTTACTGCTGTGGGGAGTGCCGGGGGAGGGGACCCCCCAGGTAATCTCCCAAGCCACCCTGGGCCTCCCGGGTCCCCTCCATAGGACTGTTGAGGAGGCTTTCCCTAAGGATGGGATGGCTCTGCTTCCCCAGACCCTGCAGTGAACAAGATCTGTCTCTCCACCTGCCCCTGCTGCCTCTCTGGGCTTCTTCCCAGGCCTTCTCCCTACCACCTCTCTCGATTCACCCTGTTCTCAGGGGCTTTCCAATGAAGCTCAAACCCAAACCACAAAAATTTAAAACCAACTTCTGCCTTCTTCAGACTTCAGCCTTTCATTCTGCGGTTAAATATCCCCCAGGAGGCTCTTTTGCCAGGGTTTCCCACCACAGTCTGCTCCAACACAATGGCTGCTCTGTGTTTCCCCCGGCCACCTCCCAGAGTTCCCTATCCAGGAGAAGATCCCGGGGCCAAGTCCTTCTTAACCCTCCTCCTGCCCAACCCCACAAAACTCCTGCCAGGACCACTGTCTAAGTCGTGATTCCCATCTTAAAGTAACCACTGAGCTGGACTTCCCAATCCCCCAAGTCAAGCACAACCACAATGTTAACTGTCCTCTCAGACCAATATTAATGCTTTCAAAACCGGTGTGGGGAGCCCACCCCCTCACACAGAGCCTATCCAGCGTGGCTTGCCAACAACTGTTCAGTGTGGCCTATCAAAGGAATATTCATCCCACAAGGGTGATGAAAGCTTTTATACTCCTTTATAGCTGGTTTGCCCTTTAAAACTGGCAATAGCTTATTCCTTTTCCTCTCACAAATCTAATCACCAGAAAGAAAAGCCTCTATGTTTTATTAAAGCTGGAGCACAAATGCTATGATTTCTCAATCAACAGGCACCCAACTATACTGCCACATTCATTCTTTGCGCTGTAATTTGCATTTATCTCCATAATGGAGGGGATACATGTTGGTATAAAATACACTGTTTACTGATTCTACCCTTCCTGGCATCTGCAGCAGATGCCTGCAAGTGCCAGTGTATCCATTATTCATCTCACAGTATCTTTGATGTGACTCTTCCCCTCCGGTGTCTCATTAATAAAAGGTTCATTGTGGAATGGGTTGCTCAGAAAACTGGTAATGGGATATGGAGCCCCTCAACATTAGGCAACCGATCTGCATTCGGAGCGGGTTGGGTTACTGATTTTTTTTGGTGACATGAGAGAAGTGAGTTTTAGGGAGGGCTCAACACAGCTGCCACTGGGCTGATGTCCAAAAACCCCACCACAGCTATGGCATGGGCTGGTGGAAGGTGAATCTGGAGATTCGTTTCAATTCCCAGCTCTCTGTGCTGCTGATTCCCCTCCTACCCTTTGCCTATCTAGATTATAAACCCCTCAAGGCAGGGTTTTCCCCCCACTCTGGGTTTGTACAGTGCCTCACGCGATGGGAGGGGGGATATTGAGGTCCAACTCTAATATAAATGTCATCATACTAATTGCAATCCCTTTGTTAGAAGTTTTGTCAAGGATCAAGAGCTGCAAGGACCACGAGGACAAACAAGAGACTGGCCACAGTTGGAGATGGGATGACAGATGAGGCAGACAAGTGCTCTGAGGTGATACAGGGAATCCTCTGGTGGGTCTTGCTCATGAATACAGTGATCACCAGATCTGGGGTCAGGAAGGAAATTCACTCTAGATCTCCTGACAGGGATTTGGGTGGTGTTTTAACCTTTCTGTGCCATATGAGGTATGATTTGCCATGAGCGTATCCTCCCTAATCAGTTCCCTGCCGTTGCAGGGTGCCTCAGGAACTGGTGACATTTTGGTCTCCTCTGTTCCCTGCTTGGTGCACACTCCAGAGGACTGAAATGCTTTACTGGGTTCAGTATAGAGGGAACTGGGTTTAACTGAATGGCCTGTGATGCACATGAGGACAGACTAGATCAGTGGTCCCCAGCGCGGTGCCCGCAGGCGCCATGGCACCCACCAGGGCATTTATGTGCACCCACAGAATGATCTGGGCCGGTTCCACCCCTGGGCGCGTGGCACATGCGCAATGCCGGCCACGGTCAGCCCCTGCTCCGGGCGTGTGGCCCTGCCCCCAGGTGCCCAGCAGCCCCGAAAGGTTGGGGACCACTGGACTAGATGATTTCATGATCCCTTGTGTACTTGGATTTTATGATCCTCCCCCCAACCTACCAGAGCTGGCACATAGGGGAAACATGGTGCAAGGAGAGAAGCTGGTGCTACTGCTGCCCTTTACTGTAGGCGAATGGGAAATGTCAGACTCCAGGGATGTTAAAAGGGTGTTTTTCACCAGCACTAAAATTCAGTTAAAAAGAAAAAAAGCCCCACGTTACAGAGAGGGTCATTTTTTTCTCTGAAAGTCATGAAAAATCCATTCAGTGAGAACAAGAATTTCTACTCCTGACCCAGAGAGAGCACTCTTACCAAGCGGTGTGCTCTAATGAAGTGTGTGCTGTTTAACTGCACAGGGACTGTGCAAGGAGTCTGCATATTTTACTAGTGATCCTTCCCCTTTGGGAAGGAGAAAAGAGCGGGATGCAGGCTGGAGTTGCTTTGGACATAATGAGATGATCGGCCTCGTATTTGATTCAGAAAGCCTCTTTTTGCAAATCATGCTGGTATTAGTTGGAGAATACTTCATGTTGGATAAGTCTTTTTCTTGCATAGAAAAAGCCTTGTTGATTAATTCAACACTTGTCAGAGCAGGCAGCTCTGGCATGACTTGACCTGGATGAAGTTTAATAGTAGATAAGATCCATAATTATATATCTACAGGTAGAAAGCAAGGGAGAGAAAACAGGAGAGTAAACACTGTTCAGTTATGACTAGAGGTAATTTATCACTGGACTTGAAGCCGGGGAGTTTCAGGCAGTGAGTTCCAGGACCCAAGAGATCTGGATTTTATTCTTATCTCTGCCGCCGGCTTCCCAGATGATGTGACTTGTGGTGTCATGCTAATATAATTCCCATTAACATGGGACTTGGGGAATAGGTGGATGCTTTAATTATTTGTAGTACAATAGCACTTAGAAACACCAGCCAGGAAATGTACAAATGTATAGACAGTCAGTCCTTGCTCTGAAAATCTACAGCCTAAAACAAACCAGAGAGGTTGAGTGTTTGGCCCAAAATCACAGGAACTGAAACCAGATTTTGCAAGACTCACTACAGTGTTTAAACCACAAGCTCATCCTTCCTCTCTGTTATCTTGCACAAATAACTTCATTGCATCCTGCCTCAGTTTCCCCATCTATAAAATGGAGATAACAACCCTGCCCCCTCCCCCTCCGCGCCAATAATCAAGGACATGGGGAAAGTAAATTCCTTCACTTATGGATGTAGTAAGTTGAGAGTCGGTAACATGGAGTGCTCAGAGTCCACAATAATAGGGCTCTGCATTGATAAGCAGAATGTTTTCTATGTAGTGTGCTGCACATTATACATTCAGTAACATCTGGTTTTGTATTCAACTCTTCATCTCTAATTCCTCCATCACTGATTTGTCAGCTGCCAATTGATTCTTATAGTTAGGCCTGTGATGGCATTTTACCTAAAACATCACTTTTTTTGGGGGTAGGGAATGATGCAGAACTTAATAATAATCTTTTCCACTGTTGAGCTTTTACAATATTTATTTGTGAAGGGAACACATTAGCTGTGAGGTGTATCATTAGGCAGCTACATTATCTGCATTGAAGCAAAGTTGCTTTTAATTCTTAATATCGCCATTGTCTGACACATTTCTCAGCCTTTGTGAATTTTCTATTCATCCGTATTTTTTTGCTGGGCTTTCGCTAATAGAAATCACTTTGTTGTTAAACTTAATTTCACTCTTGACTGGGTTGAAATATGCTTATTTCTTGCCTACCCTTCTCTAAAGTAATAATAATAATAATAAAAATCTAAAATGATTTTCACTCACTCCATATGAAAAGTGTATAAAGGAAAATGTTCAGTCAATCAGATTTAAATGTCTGAGGGTCTTAAAAGTTTTTAATTTTTTTTTTGTATAGTCTACTTGTTTGATCTCAGACCACAGCTTGGAGTTTTTACTTTGTTCCTTTATCAATTTCACTAGGTTAGAATGTGTATTATTTACTGTGGTAATTTTAGAAAATATTTTTGGGGGGAGGATTCAGATGGGGTTTTTCTAATTTTCATCACCTGCAAGAGCATTTAGTGAGCTACATTTTATAGGCTAGGTGAGACTTGTACTTAGCTTACTATTTGAGGTTCACTTTGCTAGTGCTCCTCCCATCACAATAGCTATAGGGCTCAGTGCTGAGCTCCTTTCACTGGTGTAAACACATGTCATGGAATTACTCCAAATTCACACTAGTTTGTCAGAGAGCAGAAATGGTCTGGTGAACTAGATTTTGGGAAAAAAAGCTTTGCTCCCTGTGACGACGCATCGGGATTTTCCCATCTCCTGCACCCCCGAAATGGCATGAACAGACTTCACCAGCCAGTAGAATGGAGGTTGTTTATTGTTCCTCCAGCACAGCGCAGCACAGATGTAATCTGGTTACAGGAACTGGGGCTAAGAGGCCTCAGTGCCCCCTTGAGATAGGGGAGTCCCAGCCCCCTCCCCAGCTCCTTCTTCCCTGCCTTCCAGCCAGGAACTCACTAACTCTCTTCCAGCCCTGCCCCCCAGCCAGGGCAGCATTCCACCTTCCTTTGTTCCTCTCCATGGGGGGTGTCTGGCCACTGGTTTGCATAGTGACTCATCCTGTTTTGCTGGGTCGTGGTACCCACGGCAGCCAGTGGGGGTTACCCCAGAGCCAGCAGCATAGAAACCAGCCAGGTACCCCCACTACGTCACACTCCCATTTAGGCACCTAAAAATATGGAAAGATTTTCAGCAGCATGATGGAGGGCTGTGCCAGATTTGCAAAGGAGCTCACATCTCTCAAGAATGGATGTGTCATTGCTATCGGGACCAGTGCACACAACGGACCAAAGCCTGATCTCATTCACACTGGTGCAACCCCATTAGCTCTCCAGGGCTACGTCTAGACTGGCATGATTTTCTGCAAATGCTTTTAATGGAAAAGTTTTCCGTTAAAAGCATTTTCAGAACAGAGCGTCTAGATTGGCACGGACCCTTTTCCGCAAAAGCACTTTTTGTGGAAAGCGTCCGTGCCAATCTAGACGTGCTTTTCCGCAAAAAAGCCCCAATCGCCATTTTCGCGATCGGGGCTTTTTTGCGGAAAACAAATCTGAGCTGTCTACACTGGCCCTTTTGCGCAAAAGGACTTTTGCCCGAACGGGAGCGGCATAGTATTTCCGCAAGAACACTAACAATCTTACATGAGATCGTCAGTGCTTTTGTGGAAATTCAAGCGGCCAGTGTAGACAGCTGGCAAGTTTTTCCGGAAAAGTGGCTGATTTTCCGGAAAAACTGGCCAGTCTAGACACAGCCCGGGTGTAACTGGAAGCTGGATTTGGCCAGTGATGATCATTAGAAGAGCAGATGTGGTAGCACGCCGACATACAGGAGTGCGCTAAGAAAAGGTCCAGTGGGGAGGAAGATTGTTTCTCTCTCTGTGGAAGTGTCCTATCCCATAGCATACTCCTTCACGGCAGAGTGTGGCCCTGCAGGCAGGCTTCTTTCAGTTTCCTCTTGCTTCTCCCATATAACTTGTTCACAGTCCAAAGGATGTAAAGTAATATTTCTCTCCCTGGTGTGGGTGTGGGGGGAGAGGGGAGTCAGTGATTTAGGTCCTTATACAAACCTAGTCTCTTTTGTCCCTTGGGCCCAAATCCTTCCACCCGGTTAAGGGATTTTACAGCCTTCCTTCCTATGATGGTGCAGTGGGGTTTTATCCTGATCAGGAGGCAGTACCGGGACTCCATTCCCAGCTTGTCTGCTGAGAAATTAGACACCTATTCATTAAAAGAGCCACCTCATGCAATAGGGTTGGCTGGACCCAAGCCCCACTATATCTTAAAGGGCCAGACTCTCTCTCCCTCTTTCACTCTCAGTAGTATCTGAGTGCTTAGCTCCCATGGGAAATGATGCCTCCCCGCAATGAAATTGGAAGCAGTGGTGTAAATGGCATATCATAGAATCCTAGGGCTGGAAAAACCTCCGGAGGTCATCAAGTCCAACCCCCTGCCCAAAGCAGGACCAACCCCAACTGAATCATCCCAGCCAGGACTTTGTCAAGCCGGGACTTAAAAACCTCTAGGGATGGAGTTTCCACCCCCGCCCTGGGTAACCCGTCCCAGTGCTTCACCACCCTCCTAGGGAAATAGTTTTTCCTACTATCCAACCTAGACCTCCCCAGCTATAACTTGAGACCATTGATCCTTTTTCTGTCATTTGTCACCACTCAGAATACTCTCTCCATCCTCTTTGGAGCTTCCTTTCAGGGATTGCTATCAAATTCCCCCCTCACTCTTCTCTCTGTACACTAAAAAAGTCCAAATCCCTCAGCCTCTCCTCATAAGTCACGTGCTCAAGCCCCCTAATGATTTTTGTTGCCCTCTGCTGGATTTTCTCCAATGCGTCCACATCCTTTCTGCAATTGCCCAGAATTGGACACAATACTCCTGGGCTACGTCTACACTGGCCCCTTCTTCGGAATAGGCATGCTAATTTAGAACTTTGGAATAGGGAAATGCGCGGGGGATTTAAATATCCCCCGCGGGATTTAAATAAACATGGCCGCCGCTTTTCTTCCGTAGGTTTTGAAGTTCTAAATTTAGTTCTAAATTAGCATGCCTATTCCGAAGAAGGGGCCAGTGTAGACACAGCCCAGATGTGGCCACATCACACCAAATAAAGGGAAATAATCACCTCCCTTGATCTGCTGGCAAAGCTCCTACTTTTGTTTCACTGTGCCTCATTTTGCCCCGTGTGCTCTGGGCTAAGGATACTTCCCTGCCTTCCTGGAGCGGGGGCAGGGGAATTGTGAGACTGAGCCTTACAGCTCTTTGCATTTTATAGCTCCTTCCATCTGAGGCTTTCACAATGTTGTTACTGATGATCATTTCATATGTCAGCTGGCCCCCCTCTAACCTTCCTCTCTTCCCCCACCAGAATTAGTAGCAGCAACTTCAGAGGCCTTCCCTGTTATCTGAGTGAGTTTCTGATAAGGGAAATGAGGTGCTGGGGTTCACACAGCAAAGGCTATGCACATGAATGCCCTGCTTGTGTATAATGAACAAGGATTAATAAGCAGCCTAGAAATGCAACCTGCTGAGCCTTGGGCTGCAGGTGGAGAGCATGTGTCACCTCACCAGTCTGTCTGCTCTAGCTTCATAAAACTCACAACTCCTCTTCTTGGAGGGGAGAGGCTGTGGCAGGGGGTGAGGGAGAAATTAAATCTGAAGCGTATCATTATATTGCTGCTTCTTTTCCCGTAGCTGCCTGCCTGTGGAACAAAAACCCAGGCTGGCATGAAGCAGTGATACATGGCTTTGTTAGCCAAATAAAAACGGAGGGAGCAGAACTGAGTAATAAGACATGAAATGAAGATGTATCATTCCCTCTGAATTGTGATGCATAGGGCTATTCTCCCTGCCTCCGCTTTGAATATGGCCATCAGTGTATCCAAGGCAAAGAAAATGACTTTGCATGATATATAGCGGTTTATTCTCTAGCAGGCCTGCAATCTAGGGCATGGAACATAGGCTCTTGCTTTGTCAGGAAAGTGCCAGTTTGCTCTGTGCTATTCCCATCCCACTGAAGAGTGAGAGGGGGGAGGGGATGTGCCTATTGCTTGCTCCTGGACTCCTTGCATCTTATTTGGGGTGTGTGTGTGTGTGTGTGTGCGCGCGCGCGCGCAGTGTTTGGCAGCCAGCATGGTGGCAGCAGACAGTGGTGGACATGACAATTAAACTTTATTTGAGAGGCCTGCTAGAGGTGGGGGCATCACTGTGCTGAATGGAGGTGCAGTGACTATGCCAGCCCAGCACTGCAGAGCTGGAGGTCAGGACTGAGGTGTTCTGGGTGGGATGCTCCTGCACAGTGCTTCTCTGCAAGTTGGTCTCTGTGACCAGTTTCTCAGCCTCCTCAATCCTAGAACTTGCTCCACAATGTCTCAACCCTCCTGTGACGGACTGAACGGCCCCAGGGTCTTTTCATGGCCGGGCTTGTTGCTCGGAGTGAGGCCCAGCATCACCAGGCACTTGCATAACTGGACATAAGAACAGCAATAGTGGGTCAGACCACTGATCCATCTAAGTGCACTATATCCACCGGATCCCGCTGCTTAACATGTTTGTTGAGCCCCTCAAAGGATTCTAATAGATTGGGGAGCCATTATTTCCCTTTGCCAAAGCTGTGCTGACTTTTCCCCAATAGGCTGGTGTTCTGAATCACCGAGTCCAGCTGGGCCTGATTTTGTTATCAGCCAGGGCTTGCAGGTTGTCTTGTGGCCAGCTGGCAGCAGGCTCCTAGCAAGGCTCCTTCTGAGACCAGCCAGTGAGAGAGTAGATTGGAGTTGACCAATGTTGAAAAAGAGAACAGCATGCAAATGGGCTCCAGGGTGTGTGCAGGGCTGTCTGAATGAGGAAGTAGCCTCTGGCACATGCAAAGAGGCAGACCAGAAAGCCACTGAACAGTGACCAGTGCTATGTGGATGGGAGACTCTTTGCACTGCTGAAGCTGCCTGTGCTGGCAGAGCACGGAGGAGATTGCTGTGTGTCTGATCTCATCATGGTGGCATAGACAAGCATGAGCCTGTATCCAAGGTGTGCTTTGGCAGCCAATGGGTGGACTGCACCCTGGATTTCTGTAGCACACAGGTGCTGCATCCTGTATGCCTTCTGCATGCAAGAGGGCCTGCTGAGTTCCCTGGGGCTGCTTGAGTCAGTGGAGCAGGGCTAGGCCCTCTCAGATTGCTCCCACCACATTCCCCACTCTGGTCACAAACCCTGCGCATTTTCCAGCCCCACCTTTCCTTCAGGAGCATTTCCTCCCTCTCTTTGTCCGAGCGCTTGAAACAGACGTTCTGCCTTTGTCACTATCACAGATTCCCCCTTCCATGCCACAAGACAATGGAGCCCGAGGACTCACCCTCTCCACAGAGCGCCAGCCCCTCACGCAGCTGGTTCTTTCTAACACAAGTCTCCCTTAAACTGACTGGCTACGTCTTCACTGGCATGATTTTCCGAAAATGCTTTTAACGGAAAAGTTTTCCGTTAAAAGCATTTTCGGAAAAGCACATCTAGATTGGCAGGATGCTTTTCCACAAAAGCACTTTTTGCGGAAAAGTGTCCGTGGCCAATCAAGACGCGGTTTTCCGCAAAAAAGCCCCGATCGCCATTTTCGCAATCAGGGCTTTTTTGTGGAAAACAGTACTGTGCTGTTTACACTGGCCCTCTTGCGCAAATGATTTGCGCGAGAGGGCTTTTGCCCGAACGGGAGCAGCACAGTATTTCCGCAAGAACACTGACGATCTTACATGAGGTCATCAGTGTTGTTGTGGAAATTCAAACGGCCACTGTAGACAGCTGGCAAGTTTTTCCGCAAAAACTTGCCAGTCTAGACACAGCCACTGTGTGCATACAAAATTCTTTGTGCTTCCGCAGGGAATGCAAACATTTCCCCTTGCCTAGAGGTTGGCAAAGCCATGCTCCTGCAGCCCTTCATTCTAAGCTTGACACCATAAAAATACCGAGACCCCAGGCAATTGCTGGCACTGGGGTTGGAGCAGCTGGGCTGGCTGCCTTTGTTTAGCTGGGCAGTGTGGAGAAAGCCTTGGTGGCAGTGCTGAAATCTGGCAGCTTGTCAGCAGCAAACGGGGCATCAACCAGGGTTTTCTAAAGTAATAAGCCCCCTTGTCATTCCCCAGGCAAGAACTGGACCATGAAGCACATTTTCAGAGATTGTTTCAAATGAATTGTAATGCTCTACTGCCAAAGCCTCGACATGATGTTTTGTTTAGTCAGAGCCCATCTAGCCAACCTCTGCTTGCTTATTTTACTGCTTTAGGAGCAGGCAGGCATTGCCGTTTCCAGTCTTAGCTAGCCTTGTGCCTGAATCCAAACCTCCGATTTCCAAATCCTGCAACTTCACAGCACTCAGACACCAAAGCCAGAGCAGAATTGAGCAAATGACCCCGAATTCTGTTTTCCAGAGAGAACCAAAAACCTTATCTGGATCCCTCCCTCATCTATGGGCGGTCACAACCTGGAGCTGTATCGCAATGTTAAGCCCAGCCAGATCATAGCACGGTACAGGCTCCACTGTTCCAGGTGGGAGCTCTAAGTCTGACTGCCACCTTTTCTCTTTCTCTCTGCGTCCATCTTTTTTACATTGTTAAATACAGGGTTGCAAATAAAAGCAATTGGGTGTTTTGGATTAGTGTGTGCATGTGTGAGGGTCTGTTTCTGAGGATAAGCAGCCCCCACTGAGACATCAGTTTCTCATCTGTTTCTCTGACAAAATCCTGAATCTCTTGGGAAACAAAAACATCTGCACCTTTTTCCTCTGTCAGACGCACTCACCAAACTACCTACCAATGAAAAGTCCTGAGGTCTGCTTAGTAGGTGAGTGTATGCTACCTCCGACGTTTCATCTGGAAGCTCTTTCCATTTAGATTGCACTTGTATGCAGCCAACCTTTTCTAATGTGGATTTCTCCCCTACCACTCCAATGAAAAATGCCCTGGATTATAGCTCACTCTTTATTTGTGAAAACCTTAAAAAACAACTAATAGTCTTGTAGCACCTTAGAGACTAATAAAACACGCAGATAGTATCATGAGCTTTAGAGGGCACAACCCACTTCTTCAGCTGAATGGAGTTATTAAAGGTCCAATTTCTAATTTAATAAGGGATGGGGGAGGGGAAGAGAGAAGGAAAAATAAGGAAAAAGGGGAAAGAAATAGCCGATTAGCATGTCCATGCTACATGAAGCTGATAGAGAAATTGTAAGTACCCACTGTTTGGTTTTTTATGTCATTAGGATGTGGAATGTAGCAGGCCAGCCAGCCAATGTCTCTATTCATACCTTTGTAATAGGAATCAAACCTCAATGAAGTTAAATTCTAAGGCTTCCCTATGTCCTTAGCTTGTGGAATTCATTTACAGGTGTGAATTCCTATCACAAAGGTATGAATAAAGACATTAGTTGGATGGCCAACTATATTCCACATGCTAATGACATAAAAACCAAACAAGGGGTACTTTAAAACAATTTGCACCTTCTCTATCGGCTTCATGTAGCATGGACACTCTAATTGACTATTTCTTTTCCTTTTTTTCCTTATTTGTTCTTCTCTCTCTCTCCATCCCCTATTTATTTAGAAACCATTCGTCTGAAGAAGTGGGTTGTGCACACAAAAGCTCATGATCCCAACATGTTTTTTTAGTCTCTAAGGTGCTTCTAGGCTATTTGTTGTTTTTAAAATGTTTCCAGTTACAGACCAACTTGGCTACTCCTCTGTGTCTTTATTTGTGGTTTATTATTTGTTTCTGTTGCTGTGATGCTCGACCTGCTGGAAATAAATGACTGATTTCAGTGGCAGAAATATGTATGCCAGGAGAATTTTGCCACTGCTTAGGATGTCACCAACAGTTTGTTTCATATTCATGGCAGTAGAGTCCCTTTCTTTGTCCAAGAGTTGAAGGCAAAACAGATGTCTCAGGAGGGGACTCAGAGATAAAGACCTCCCTTGGGTCTAGCAGGGTCTAGCTTGGCGAGGATTCCTCCATTCAGCAGTAGCCCCGAATGCAAAGTTTGAGTAGAGCTATGAGTGGTTCTGCTCATGAGTTAGAGGCATCTTCCTGTCTCTTGGATGCCAACTAGCCGTAGGAAGTGACACAAGCCCTGAGGTGGAGTGGGGTCAGTTGCTTTGGGCAGAAGGGGATGGAGATGAAGAAATGCCCAAGGCACAGTGGTGGGGTACAGTGTGATGATGGTGCAGCTGGCTCGCTCCCATTCATTCATCACGAGGGGAAAGGGGCTCAGCCACATAACTGAACCACATGGAAGGAGCTTTCCTAAAACATGACTCTGGGAGGGGCTGAGCACCTTCCTCAGTGGCCATGGAAATCCAAGGCTCACTCCCTCACAGGATCGGACCCTTAGCTTTTGTGCATCAGAGCTAACTAACACAGACCTTTGCCTTCCTTCACTGTGGGAATGAGAGTCGTACCCTCAAATACACACACCCATGTTCCAGCCTGAGTAGTCTGAGCAAGGGCTCGCAGCTGGATACCATCAGGGGACATGCACGGGGAGGACAGTCTCACTCGTGCTTCAGAGGCAGGGCAGAGCAGGTTAGCTGGGCCCCACCCTCATCAGTACCTCTGTAGAGAAACCATGGCTCTGTCCATCTCCAGGAGAGAGTCCCCCCGAAGTGGAGCAACAAGAGCCTCTCTGGGGGGAGGTTGCCAACAAGCTTTCATCCCAAGGCCCTACTTCAGCCCCTGGGAATTACCCCGGGGCTGGCTGGGGCATGGAGTTTAAACAGTGAACACTCAAGTGAACACTCAGTGAACACTAGCGTGTGCCCAAGGTGGCACAGACGCAGTTGCTAGCAAGCAGTACCACCCACACCAGTGACAGACAGTGACCATGTCCTTTTCATCCTCCCAGATCGCTGCCTACTGCCGCCTCGGCGACAGGCTGCACTAACCCTGCTGCAGCGCCAGCGAGCTTGGGAGAAATAGCAGGCTCACAGCAGAGAAAGCCCATTTTATGTTACTCATTATAAATCTCAGCGGCAGGTGCAGCAACTCCCTTTTAGCATCAGTACATTTCCCACCCTAATTATAAGGGTTGAGAGCTCCTGCTCTCCTAACCCGACTTTAATTCAGGGGTTCCCAAACTTTTTGACACGGGGACCAGTAAATCCATTCATGAACTTTTGGAGGACCAGTAATGTTCATTTGCATATTCATTAATCAAATGATGAATATTCAGATAAGTTGTTTCTGGTCCTCCCATATCTCCCAGTGCCAGCTTTAGCAAAGCTTTTGATATGGTTACCCACAATATTCTTGCCAGCAAGTTAAGGAATATGGATTGGATAAATGGGCTTTAAGACAGACAGAAAGCTGGTTAGACCAGGGTTTCTCAAACTTTTTACTTTAATTGGAACCCTTTTTTTTCAGTTCTGCTTTTTGCAGCCCAAAAATATAAACACATGAAAAATAAACTGAGAAAATACCAGACATGTAACGTCTGGTATTTTCTCTGTAGGTAAGTTGTATTATTACTAGATGTATCAGTTTGTAGCTTCGAACTGCCTGGCTGGTAAATGTGGTCAGGCTGCATGAGTGTGTCTACAAGCCAGATAGTTCACAACTACTCAAGGGGTGTGTGTGTGTGTGTGTGGTGGGGAGGACAGTAGAATCCCTGTGCCGGACTAACTCGTGCTTTGGGGAGGGGAGGAGGGGGAGAGAACGGGGTCGGGTCAGTCCCACTCCCTGCAGGCCGATTCATTCCTCCCCCCTGCTCCCCTTGCTGCACCTCTGGCCAGCCCCACTTCCCCCAACCCCCTCCCGGGCAGCCAGTTCTCCCCCGCTTCTCCTCCCAACCTCCCTTAGCCAGCCCCGCTGCCTGCATCCAACCCTCCTTCCAGCAGCTGCTTTTCCCACCCCGCCCACATCGTCCCCGGCCAGCTCCCTGCCCCCAACCTCACCCCCCCCAGCAGCCCTGCTTCCACCAGCCCCCCAGTCTCCCCAGCCTGCCCTGATTCCCCCATCCAGTTCTAATTCCAGGGGCCAGCTCTCCCCTCCTCCTCACCCCAGAATCTCCTGGCACCCGCACCTTCCCTTAGCCCTGCACCCTCCTAGTGTCTCCCTTTGCCCTCTTTTTCCCTAATACCCACCCCCTCACCAGTCTCTGCCCCATTCCCCTCCTGCCCCTCTGGGCCCTCACACATGATTTGCTCCATCCTGGCCTTCCTCATGCCCACCCCTTCTCTCAAGCCTTCTCCCAGCACCTCCCCCTCCAGCGCCCTTTCCCCTCCTCCTCTCCCAGCATCACCCTGTCCCCCTCCCACTGACACCGCCCCTCCCGCCCTTTCCCTCCTGGTCTGCACTTGGCCCCGGGCATTCGTCTCTCTCCTGCACCCCTGTCCCTTGGTGCCCCGCCCCCGCCGCCGCCAGTTCCCCCCCTTCTCCTTCCACGCTGCGGGGCCGGGATCCGCACTCAGGCCCTGGAGGCCGAACCCGGAGCCCGCCAGGCCCCGCCACGTGCCTCCCGCGGGTTTCCAAACCCTGGGCCGTGACGTCACGTCCTCCCCGCCCACGTGCAATGCCGCGCATGGGCGGCAGGCGGTCAGGAGGAGCCGCGTGCGGCAGGGACACCCGGGGGCGGGGAACCCGCTCCAGGCAGAGCCGGGGAGAGACCCAGCTCCACACAGCGCTGGAGCAGGGCCCCGCTCGTAACTTGCCGGCACTGCCGGGTGTAGGGGCGCGGGGACCGATTCCACCGAATGGGTCAATCGGCCTAAGGGCCGGCAGCCACCAGGCACGCTGAGGCCGGCACCAGGCGCGGACCATAGTTTGGGAAACACGGCTTTAATCTATTTAATTACAGCTGGAGCTCAGCACAACAGTTCCCTCTTAATTTGTCTAATGCACGTGCAAACTTCCCTTCCCCAGCCCACTACTATGCCTTGACTACAGGCTGTGGATTTGGGTCACTCCTAATCTGGGCTGTGCCACTCATCCCTGCACCCTGTAATAGCTGGTGTGCGAGTGAAGCTGCGACAGTAGCTCAGGCAGGGACACCCATGCAAGCTTTAATCTAGCTAGCATGGGTAACAGGAGTGAAGAAGATAATACAGCACAGGCCAGCAACCAGAATACAAGCTTGCCAACAAGCCTGGGTGCATGCGTTGGTTGCAAGCTCATATTGGACCCTGTGTCATCCCATCTATACTGTTATTGCCTTTGCAAGCTAGATTCAAGCTAGCCGGGTATGTCTGTCTGCAGCGCAGGCGTACCCTAAATACAGAAAGAGGGTTAATTTCCACACCGAGGAGATGCTGTGCGTCAGGTGTCATCTACCAGCAGTGCCGGACCACAAACCATCTCCTGATTCACTCAGAAACTTTCCAACAGCTCTCTTGGGGCTGACTGGAGAATTGCAGTGCAATGTTGGTCTTGTTTCTTTATAGTTCCCCCTCTAAAGCAAAGATCCCAAAGTGCTTTAGAAGCACCTGCATGATGCCCTTGCAAGGCAGGTTTTACAGGTGTGTGATCTGAGGCCGAGAGGTAAAGTGACTCGCCCAAGATTGTGCAGTGAGCCAGGTTCGGAACCAGAACTTCCGAGTCCCAGTCCAGTGCTCTGACCATGGTCTTTGTGCCCTGGGATAAAGCTTCTCCAGTAATGTACACCCTCCAGGAGCTTCTGCTTTGGGGGTGCCGCCATGGCAGAAGAGGGTGAAATGAGAGCAACTTTGGAGCCCACAAGCTTTGATCTTAGATGGCTGAAGATGCCATTGTCAGCTGGCATGAGGCTTCGGAGCTCACAGTCCATCCACAGAGCTCTCAGCCACTACCTGTTCATGGACTAGGAACTAGGAGCTGAGATGTGTGAGATGAATATGTCTCCCCTGCATGGCAGTGCAGAGCAGGAAGCACTAGCGTCAGCAGCACCAGACTGCATACAGAAGCTGGCGGCAATTACAGATGCCGTCACAGGACTGGGGTTTTTTTGGTCATTGCTTTTCTATCAGACAGCAGGCATTCCATCAATGTGTTATTTATTTCACTTAATGTCACGCACACTTTCAGGGAAAATCAGAAAACCAGCCCCATGACAAACCAAAGGGAGTTGCAAGTCAGACTTGGTTATGCTTTAGTAATAGAAATGTAGCTGTGTTAGTCTAGTCTAGCTGAAACAAAAAACAGGACTATGTAGCACTTTAAAGACTAACAAGATGGTGATGAGCTTTCGTGGGCCAGACCCACTTCCTCTGATCAAATTGTGGAAGAAAATTGGCATGACCATATATACCAAAGGGATACAATCACTTTTTTTGTGTTCACTTTTTTTGATTGTATCCCTTTGGTATATATGGTTGATAACAGCTGATCGGCACAGTGCGGCAGCCATTTTGATGTAAATGAAGTGGCAGTTATTTAAATTGCCGCTTCATTTTCCTATGTCTAGTAAACTCATCTACATGGTTCCATTAATGGAGCCATGTGGTCTAGAAATAGCCATTCGGTCTCCAGCCTATAAAAATGGGTAAGTAGCAGTTCTGCAGAAAAGGACCTGGGGATTACAGTGGATGAGAAGCTGGATATGAGTCAACAGTGTGCCCTTGTAGCCAAGAAGGCTAATGGAATATTAGGTTGCATTAGGAGGAGCATTGCCAGCAGATCTAGAGAAGTGATTGTTCCCCTTTATTTGGCTCTGGCGAGGCCATATCTGGAATATTGTGTCCAGTTCTGGGCCCCCCACTACAGAAAGGATGTGGATGCATTGGAGAGGGTCCAGTGGAGGGCAACCAAAATGATTAAGGGCATGACCTATGAGGAGAGATTGAAGGATTTGGGTTTGTTTAGAGAAGAGTGAGGGGGGATTTAATAGCAGCCTTCAACTTCCTGAAGGGAGGTTCCAAAGAGGATGGAGAAAGACTGTTCACAGTAGTGATGGATGTCAGAACCAGGAGCAATGGAGAGGTCTAGGTTGGATATTAGGAAAAACTATTTCACTAGGAGGGTGGTGAAGCACTGGAATGGGTTATCTAGGGAGGTGGTGGAATCTCCATCCCTAGCGGTTTTTAAGTCTTGGCTTGAGAAAGCCCTGGCTGGGTTGATTTAGTTGGAATTGGTCCTGCCTTGGGCAGGGGGCTGGATTTGATGACCTCCTGAGATCTCTTCCATCTCTGTGATTCTATGATTCTACAGTACGGTCCAGCGGCCTCAGTGAATATACACTCCCCCTGTGTTTAGGGCAGTATGGCCCAACAGCCTCAGAACCTATATACAGATGGCCCAAAGGCCTCAGTATCAATGGTATTAAGGCCTAATGGTACAATGCCCCCTGTATCAATGGTATTAAGGCCCAATGGCCACCTGGATCAATCGGTCTTCAGCTATCGTTAAGATTGCGCCTATGACAACACGTCCCCCATTCTTCTCGTACTCTTGCCTTTCTTCTCCACGTTTGTCCAAAACATTTAACAATGTCATCTTCCCATCTTCTTGGAGGCCGACCAGGTGGTCTTTTCTGTTCTCGCAGATACCACTCAGCAATAATTGCGGTCCACCTGTTGTTCGTGAGCTGTGCTGTGTGGCCTGCCCATTGCATTTTGTTATGTCTGGTTTCCACGATAATATCTTTCACACCGCTGCATTCTCTGATCATTTCATTTAGAATACAATCCAGAAGGGAAATTCCCAACATAGCTCGCTACATTGCCCTTTCAACTACCAATAGTCGCTGCTCTTCTCTCTTTGTCAGTGCCTACGTTTCGCTGCCATACAACATGGCTGGCAGCACTGTTGAATTGAAGATATTTGTACGTGTGGGTGACGGGCTGCTAATGGCCCGTATGCTGAGTGGCCAGGGCTGCTGGGAGATGAGCGGGGCCGCGGGCAAACCCCCCCCGCGCTGCAGGGCCGCCGGAGAATGGCGGTGGGGCCGGAACCTGCCGCTGCGCCTGTGCCAGCGGGAGGCCACCGGCCCCTCTCCCGGGAGGACTCAGGGGAATGGGGGGAATGATGGCTTGGACATGGTTGGGGAAGCCGCCACGTCACGGGAGGGGCGGGGCCTCCAGATCACAGCCGGACCGGCAGACCATTTTAAAAAGGCCCGTCGGCATAGAGGAAGGGGGCAGCTTCCTTCCAGGGAGGTAGGGACAGGCCGGGGCCCAGGACGGACCGGGTGCATGCCTGAGACCGGCAGGCGGCCTGTCCCCATCCCAGGGGCTCCCGGGACAGCCCCCACGGCCAGCGGTCGGCCAGTCCTGGATTGGAGGACGACCAGGACAAACCCCACCGCCCACGGAGAGAGCAACTTGGCCAGGAGAGGATCTGTGGGAACAGAAGGACCGACGGGACTCCTGTGGAACAACCCTGGACCCGGACCCCAGAATCCCGGTAGGCGTTGGGGAATGGCAGGGGTGCTCCGGGGGCCAGAGGAAGGGAGGAAGCAGCCTGGGGTGGGGGCCTTCTGGCGACCGTGGGCAGACGTGTTACGGGAGGAAACAGCCCCCCTCTGCTGTGCAGGGGCGACAGCGAGCCCCTGCACTTAGGGCCCCGGGCTGGGACCCGGAGAGAGGGTGGGCCCGGGTTCCCCTTCCACCCCCTCCCCCCTTGAGCACCTGACCCCTTTCAGAACCGGAACACACACAGACATGCGAACTGCGGTGGCCGGCCAGGGTATCGCCCCTCTGAGGGGCCAGACTCAAGGCACAAGCCCCCTCCCCTCCGCTAAGGTGGGGTATAGACACGGGGTCTGCTGAACCCCCCTCTCCTGCTCTGGGACGTATGACCAGGAATCCCGGCCGGGGGCCGGGTTAGAGGACGAAGGGTTTCTCTGAGTCCCCCTGCCCGCCCAGTAGGGGGTGATCGCACCCCAAGACTCGTCCACACTGTGGTCTTATCGATTTTTCCTTTGAGGAAATGGACGTACACCATCCTGCCCGAATCCCTCGCGAGCGCTCTCCCTTTAGGTCTTGGCGCACATCATAGGAAAAGCTCCCCCATATGGGGTTATCTAAGGAGGGGGTAGGGCAGGGGTGGGCAAAAGGGCCTCCGCAGGCCAGATCCAGTCCACCAAGTGAGTTGATCAGTGCCTGGGGGCAGGGGAAGTGCACAAAGTCTCCTCCTGCAGGGTGGGAGTAGACTTTGCATGCTCCCCCACCCCCAAGCCTTGATTGGCCTGAGAGCAGGGGGAGCACACAAAATCTCCTTCCACCCTGCAAGGGGCATGGCGTTCCTAAGACCTGCACACTCCTTGCAGGATGGGGGAAGCGTGGGAGGACACTTCGTGTCCTTCCCCTGCCCCCAGCCCAATTACGGCTTGGGGGGTACAGGAGCATCTTGGAAGGAGCTTGGCACTTAAAATTAACCACCAGCTGCTGCTCAGCTGGTGGGTGACTCTAAGCGCTGTGCTCCCTTGCAGGGTGGGGGCAAGGAGCAAGAGACTTCACGTGCTCCCTCTCCCCAGGCCCTGATTGACCTGGGGGCAGCGGAGGGGAGCACACAAAGTCTCCTTCCTTTACCAGGGGCAAGGGTGCCTAGAGGGAACAGCTAGCTATTCAGAACAGCTGATGGTTCTCTCTGGGGGTGGGCAAAGACTTTGGCTGCGTCTAGACTGGCATGATTTTCGGGAAATGCTTTTAACGGAAAAGTTTTCCATTAAAAGCATTTTCGGGAACAGAGCGTCTAGATTGGCACCGATGCTTTTCCGCAAAAGTACTTTTTGCAGAAAAGCATCCGTGCCAATCTAGATACGCTTTTCCACAAAAAAGCCCCGATCACCATTTTCGTGATCGGGGCTTTTTTGCAGAAAACAAATCTGAGTTGTCTACACTGGTCCTTTTGCGCAAAAGGGACTTTTGCCTGAACGGGAGCAGAATAGTATTTCTGCAAGAAGCACTGATTTCTTACAGTAGGAAGTCAGTGCTTTTGTGGAAATTCAAGCGGCCAGTGTAGACAGCTGGCAAGTTTTTCTGGAAAAGCAGCTGATTTTCCGGAAAAACTGGCCAGTCTAGACACAGCCTTTGTGTATTTCTCCACTCCCAGACCAGTCAGGGTCTGTGGGTGGGGAAGCATGGAAGTGTCCTGGCCCCGCCCCTTCCTCCTGAGGCCCCGCCCCTTCCAGGGCAGCCTGGAGCCACTTCAAAAATTTCTGAAGTGGCTCCGGATCAAAGATTATTGCCCACCCTTGGGGTAGGGGGACCTAGGCCCTCCCTCTCCATGGGGTCCCACCCTAGTGGCATGGTCCACTGCTAGCTTGGCAGGGAATTCTACCATAACTTGTGGAACCCCCAAGGAGATTGCTTGGATTCCCGGGGCCTTGTCTGCTGGCAGCTCAGGGAGAGGCTCTGAGTTTGCCTTGGCTCCCCCTCCCTACCAGGGCCAGAGTCTGCCCGGCAACCCACAGGGAGTGAGATGCCCCTCCCGGGGGAAGGAGAGACCATTGTTGAGGGGAGTCTGGAGCCAGCCAGGGCAAGGGGAGGACTGGCTGTGTGGGAGCTAGTAAGCCCCAGGCCTGCATGCAGGGTTCCCCCTGAGAACTAGCCTCTAGGGACCTGAAGGCAGGATCCCTCAGCTGGGTTTATGTCTCCACTGTTGATTCCCAGTTGTGGAGTTTGCTGGGAGGCTTCCCCAGCCAGGCTGAGTTGGCTCCAGCTCCCTGGGTGAGACGAGTCACCGCATGGCCAGCTTGGCTCTAGCAGCAAGTTCAGGGCTGCTGCCTGCTGGGTGGGTCTGAATGCTGGGCTGGGAGGCTGTAGTTTTGAATTTTGGTGCAGTTGTGTGGTCTGCATCTTGAGCCCTGCACCCCTTCGCGGTGAGGGGAAATTCTAGGACCGAAGCAGCCTGGTTCCTGCTTGAAGAGGATCCCTGGGAGAAGAGAGCAGCCCTTTGCAGAGACTGAGTCATCTCTCAACCTGAGGTCATTCATGGAGTGTGTGAGTGCACCAATTTTTAGTAAGTCAGGGAATTTGTTTGGGGATTTTATTACCTGCAGCATATTAAACTGTGGAGGGATTTACTGCCGTCTCCCATGTGTGAGTCCTTTGGGCTGTACTGGACCTATTCAGCTCCACTGCTAAACCACTGCAGAGAAGGATTGTGTGGTCAACAGTCATCAAGGGCCCCAACAAAGTATGCGTACCAACGGGACACTAACCTCACAGTTGGTGGGCACCGGTGACCCTAAAAATAGTGTTTTACCCTGTTCTGTTATAATTGTCTCCTGTTTAATATAATTGTGTTTATTATAGTGTATGTGTTTGTGTTATTTTCTGGGAGTCTCCAACTATCTGGCAAATATGTGGGGATTATCCTGGGCTAGAATTTTCCTCCCAAGCTGCCCTGGTGACCCTGCTAGGAAGGAGTGAGGGGGGTGGAGGCACCGCCAAGTACATCAATCAGAAAGAATAAAATTGAGTGGGTGGCGGGATCCAGAAGAACCCAGACCTATCCATCCAAACCTGAAAGGAGATTGGCTTTAAAAGAAGGTAACCAGGTGGAGAGGGGGCACTACACTTGGAAAGCAATTCCCCACCCTAGACTACTTCCTATTCAGCTCTTATAAGAAGTCCTCTCCATCTTCACACTCTGGTCTGGAGGCTCCCATGGTAGTCACTCTCGGCTGGGCTGCCGTCGTTTGCTCTGCTTGTGCTTCCTCTCCAGGAGCTCCCGCAGCACCTCCTTCCCCTGAAGAAGTCAACACTGACTGAGCAGCACCAGAGGCTTTTAAAGCCAGCCTCCCGTTGGAGCATGCCCAATAGGGCTGTGGGGGTGGAGCTTTCTCAGTCAGCTGGGCCAAGTTAACCCCTTTGGCCTCTGTGTAGGGTTGATACATCCTGGCACAATCCTATTGACTTGTTCGTTGAATAAAAGTGCTGCAGGATGTGCTGTCTAATTCACTAGTTATGGGTTTGATTCTCAACAGTTTGCCCAGTCAAACTGTTTTTGAAGCCAGACTTCACCCCTTACTCATTGATGTGTAGTTACTCATTGGTTACAGTGGCACTGCTCAAGTGAGTAAGTGCTCACTAGTACAAACAAGGACTCTGTAGTATCTGGCTCATCATACGTGCAATTCCTTATTGGCACAAAACAAGATCTAGAGCCTGGTCTTCTCAAAAATATTATTTCCTTCCACTGGAGAGAAACCTTCTACAATACGGATGGTCGGGCACTGTTTATGGTTGGGACACCCCTTGTTTGCTTATGTTTTTCATCAGAGAAGGTCCAGAGAAGAGCAACAAGAATGATTAAAGGTCTAGAGAAGATGACCTATGAGGAAAGACTGAAAGAATTGGGCTTGTTTAGTTTGGAAAGGAGACGACTGAGAGGGACATGATAGCTGTTTTCAGGTACTTAAAAGGGTGTCACAAGGAGGAGAGAGAAAAATTGTCCTCCTTAGCCTCTGAGGATACGATAAGAAGCAATGGGCTTAAGCTGCAGCAAGGGAGGTTGCTGGACATTAGGAAAAACTTCCTACCTGTCAGGGTGGTAAATCACTGGGATAAGTTGTCTACGGAGGTTGTGGAATCACCATCTCTGGAGATATTTAAGATCAGGTTAGATAGACATCTATCAGGGATGGTCTAGACAGTAGTGGGTGGACTCAATGACCTCTTGAGGTCTTTTCCAGTTCTAGTGTAGTATGATTGTATGATTCTATGAGTAGATGAGTATTATGGACTGATGAGGGGCCTGGAGAAGGGGAGACAATTCCAGAAGCCAAAAGCGGTGCTTCATGATGGGAGAAAGGGTTCCTTCAGTGTAGAGATCCATCCGTAAACAAACCAGGCTGCATGGGGTCAATGTGTGTGCAAACCTTGAGCACTGGGTGCATCTAGGGAGACTGGAGAACTGTGGACCACATTTCTCAAAGACTCCAATTATATGTGTGTGTCAGGGGGACAACTCAGCCTTGCTGGGCCAGAGAAATATCAAAGCATACGGAGGGTATGTCTACACTACAAAGTTAGTTCGAACTATCGCTGTAGTGTAGACATACCCTTAGGGTCTAAGATTAAGCCAGATAAACTAGAAAACTACCTGACTCTTCAGCCAAAATTTGAGCTGGAACAAGGTCTGCTGGTTCAGTTAACTTATCAGCCTATCGGCTTTCAATGAACTCTTTAGTTTAACTGTTTATTTTTACATGATATGTGATTGGTCTTTTTTTCTGTCTGTCCCTTTAGGGGGAATCAAGGTCTAATTGGCTGATGAAGACCCTGTAATCTACAGCAGGAAGTGGGTGGGTACCCCAAGTGCTGGCTTGCCAGCTAGGTAGCAAGGGAGCAGTTGAGCTCTAGAAGAAGACTCCTGGATGGTATAACTAGGAAGCTGCTGAACGGGGAAGGAGATCTCAGGTAAGGGGAAGGGGTGTTCTGGAGAAGGCCTGGGAGTAGCAGTGCAGGCTCTGGTAGGGGAGAAACCCTGTGTTAGGGCTTTGAGATAACTAGAAGAGTCCCAAAAGAAGACTGCCAGAACCCTGGTGTTGGGCCTCTGGTTGTTAGTTGGGAGAAGAGAACTGGTGTGGCCCAGCAGTTTGGGGCTGCCTCTGGCTGAAGAACGGAGCCATAGGAGTAGAGCTAACTCCTGTGCTGGGCCTTTGAGACAACAGGCCAGGTGTCCAGAGAGGCAGTCCTGGGGTCAGTGTTCCAAAAGGGGAGCAGGAAACAGAAGAGATTCCTGGGAGTGGGGTAGCTACCCATAGGGGGACACTGAGCTGAAGAAAAGCCTGACGGGCAAAACACCAGTTTAGGTTTATTTGGACTTCCAATGGGGGTGGGTTCCAAGCCATGGAAGATCTGGCAAGAAGCGGATGGCGTACAGGAGGTGATGGAGTCCAGGATGTGACATTATGTGCTAACCCTAGGGGGTGCTCTAAGGGTGAGTGTGCCCCATAACAGTTACCTGCATCACATGTCATTACTCCTACCCACTAACTGGATGACTGAAATATTTTAAGCAAGAGACACGTGAATAGCAAACACATTACTTGGTGCATAGACCTCTCCCTTTGCAGATGATTTTAGGTCTTTGAGGGAGAAGAACCTTTCCCTAAAGGTTTGTGTAAACAACTCCCCTGACCCCTTCTATCCATTCCTAGTGCATAACAAGGACTGTGAAGGTGGCTGGTCTAACATGGTGTATCTTTCTCCCCGGGAGGGAACTGCCGCTTTGAGGAGTCTCTTCATTTCACTCGATTCCTGTGTTCTGGGAGGTGACCTCTGTTGCCTGCTTTCAGTGAAACATTCTCATAGTCACAAAGATCCCGAGGCCACCTTTTCTCTCTCATTCCCCTGTGCAATGTTCTTACCATGCTAATTCAATGGCTGAGGAACGGAGGGTGCACGGAGTTGAAGGATGTTGTTTAACTGTGACAAGGAGAGGAAGAAGGAAAGCGTAACTCACCGAGAAGAGATCTCTGCTGGGGGATGGTCCCGACCAAACCCCCTGGATCTGAACTCCTGGGAATCTCATTGCTCAGTCCTATCTCTAATTGATCACGAGGGGTCTCAGTCTTCAACACCCTCTTATCACTGGGCGAGAATGCTTCCTTAAGGTAGCAGATCACGCCAGTCATTAGTCAAGGGAGCCTTCTGCCCCCCTCACTCGGTCAATAATGACTAGTTTTCTTCCATTCCTCTGTCCAGAGTCACTGCCTTTTCTCATCTCCCAATTTGTCCTCTCCTAGTTTGTCTTTCTGTGTGCTATGGCTTAGCTGGGCAGAACGGCTCTGCTGCGATAGTCAGGAATGTTCTGTGAGCCTCCCTCATTGCTTGTCAGAGCTGTTCACCAAGGAGTGTTTAAAGCCCCCCGAGGAGTAGAGCTGTGTGTGTGATTGCCAGGAAGGAATAGAAAATCCAGCTGCACAAACTGGAGCACACAAGCCCATCCTCACCCCATTAATTCTCTACACATCTCTCTCTAATTGCTGCTCTTGTTTTTCCTGTGCTCTTCCCAGCAAGGAAGTTTCTAAACCTCTCTTTAAGGTAAAGCAGATCCTGAGGTTTTCACTCAGTTTAACCCATTACACTGTGATCCAGAATGATTTTGCCTTTGATTAGGCAGCTGCACCCCCTGCTTGCTATGCTCACCAACTCCCCTCTTGGCCTGGGAGGGTCCAGGAGCTGAGGCTGCCCTGGCTCCGGCTCTTCCCCCTCAGCCGGCCCCGGCTCTTCCCCACCCTTGGCCTCCGGGAAGGCCACCCAAGCCCTGGTTATTCCCCCCTCTCTGCCAGTTGGCCCCAGCCCCAGCCCCTCCCCCAGCTCTTCCCATCCTGGCCATCCCCGGTTCTCCCTCCCTCTGCCCTCCCCCGGCTGACCTTGACTCTCCCCTCTCCCCTACTGCGGGGCAGGCCTGGACCGCAGCTCACCAGCCCCAGCTCTCACCCAGCTATCGGGGGGAGGCGGGGGGATGCAGGCTGAGGTCACACCTTCCAGAGCTCTCCCCAAGTCCACCGGGGGGACCAAGCCAAGGCTGCACCAGCCCTGGCTCTGTCTCTTGGCTGCTGGGGGTGCCCAGCTGAGGCTGAGCTAGGCCCGGCTTTCCCCCAGTAGACAGTGAGGCTCAGATGGAGGAGGGGACCCAGCCCTAGCAGCTCCTCACTGGCAGTACAGCTGGAGCAGCCCACGTGGAGGGTGGAGGCAGAGGCAGGGCTGTGGGATGCAGAGAGACATGATGACGTCACTCTGTCATCCCACAGGATATTTTTTAATATATTGAGAGAGATACTTTATGTAAAATGAGCCAGGGCCAGAAAAGTCAAAGCTCAGTTTCCTTGCCCTCCCTCTGTGTAACTGCGTTTGTAGCCACACGCTGCAGCTTACCCGTGCTCTTTATTTCAGCTCTAAAAGAATTTACTGCTAACAAAAGAAAGGGATTAATAATGCAGGCTATAGAGTAGCGACAGGCGCGCTGCAAACTTCCATTACGTAGCTCTGCCATTGCATCTGTGCTGACCTTTACAGCTGCCATGCGGTAAGTCATGTGTGCAGCCTCCATGCAGCTGTGTGGTCTCAGGATGCTGGAGAGACAAGGCGGGTGAGGTAATCTCTTCAATTGCACCAGCTTCTATTGGGGAGAGAGACAAGCTTTCGAGCCATGCAGAGCTCTTCCTCAGGTGTGCACGTCTGCTGATCTGTAGCTCTCTGGTCAGTCTGTCTGCAGATGCGAGGTTTGTTAGTGCACCAAGGACTGTAGTGTGTCTCTGGAAGAATAGTTTGGATGCGGCATCCCTCTGGGAAGTACTTTTCTAAAGGCTGTGCATGTATTTGGTTGTGTTTGTGTCCAGGGGCAGCCCCTGGCTATAGGTGGACTCGGCTGCTGTCTTAGGCGCCGCTGCCCGGGGTGCCTGATGATGATGTCATGGGGGTGCCCACCAATGACATCAGTCCATTGACGGCCCCGCAGGTGGGGGCGCTGATTGCGCACTCCGCCTGGGGCACCAGCTACCGCAGCCAGACTCGGGCCGCTCCTGTTTGTGTCCCCCTTTGGTTACAAGAGAACAGTTGTAGAGATGTTAAATCACAACCCTTACTTGATTGAGAGCCCACAGAAGCTGCTTTCCTGCTGCATATAATTAACTGCCTCTTATAGAGCGCTTTTCCTCAGGAGATCTGAGGTGGGTTCTCATCCCCATTTTACAGATGGGAAAACAGAGGCCTCATAGGAGGAAGGTGACTTACCAAGATCAATTAGCAGGCAAATGATTGATCTGAGAATAAAACCTGAGTCCCAATCATTGCTCTATCTAGTAGAGTCAGGGGTGGGGAACCCTTTTCCTGCTAGGGGCCACTGAAGTAGCTGGCACGTGTCCCTGCAGCCCTTGAGAGAGGGCAGGCAGTTCTGTGTATTGTCCTCACCAGCAGATGCTGCCCCCACTGTTTCTATTACCTGCAGTTTCCAGTCAATGGGAGTTGTGGGGGTGGCACTGCACCATTAGGCAGATCCCAGATCCCTGCAAGCTCCAGCCCCCGGCGGGGCAGGCACTGGGACTTAGGGCTTCCGACCCTCAGCATGGAGACTTGCTGCAGGCCAGATGAAATCAAACAGGGGGCCAGAGATTCCCCACCCTTGCACTAGACCATGCTGCTATGCACTCAGCCCGTTATATGCTTAGGGGCATATTCAGGTGCCGTGTAAATGTGTCACTCAACGTGCTTGATGCCAACGATAAAGAATCAGGGAAAAAGTCACTTTGTTCTAACGCTGACCCAGGCACTTTCACAGAATGAGGAGGGCAGTGTTATTCCTTAAGCATGTCTCTCAGCTTCACTGCAGTCTTTTTCCTTACGACTGTCTCTAGTCCCGCCCTTCTGCCTGGCTTTCTGTTGCACATTCAAGAAAAAAGCACTCGTATCCTCTCACCAATTATGTCAGAAGATTTACACCAGGGCTGCACGGGGTAGGTGTATTCCATTTCACTACTGCTTCTGGTCAAGCTGTGGGGTGAGTGATGCAGCTTGCCAAGCTGGGATCCCGAGCTCTTGAATAGATTCACCTGCTTGTAGACCCTCCCTGCAAGGCCACGTGGGGAATCATGTAACTGTGTTAGCTTGGCCATGGTTGGGTTCTGGCCATGGTTGGGTTCTGGGCCTCTAGGTGACTTAGGAGCTGAAGGCCTATTGACTTTTGATGATACAGATGGTAACAATTGTAGGACTGCCCAAGTGACTTAGAAGCCTAAATTGCATTTTCAAAAGTGACTCTACGGCTCCTAAGTAGTTCTGAAAGCCAAGAGGATTGAGGGTCTGGAAGCTTAGTTCTTCAAAGGTATCTTGTTTCCTCACTCCCTCTTAAATCAGTGGGGGTATGTCTACACGGGCTTGTTAGTTCGAGCTAGGTAGGCAAATGAGGGTAACCAGAGTTGCAAATAAAGCCCGGGATTTAAATATCCTGGGCTTCATTTGCATGTTCCCGGGTGCTGCCATTTTTAAATCCCCCTTAGTCCAAATTCCGTGTCTGTGGCTACACGCGGCATGGAGTAGGTAGTTCGAATTAGAGATCCTAATTTGAACTACCGTTACTCCTCGTTCCACTAAGTTCAGAGTTTGGACTAAGGGGAATTTAAATATGGTGGTGACCAGGAACATGCAAATGAAGCCTGGGATATTTAAATCCCGGGCTTCATTTGCAACTCTGGTTGCCCTCATTTGCCTACCTAGCTCGAACTAACGAGCCCGTGTAGACATACTCTGGGAGAGAGTCACTGTAGTGGAGTATTAACCCTGGATAAGCACCCGAAGGGTTAAGGGAGCCTGTAGTAGCCTCCCTGCTTGCACTGGAGAGAGTGTGGTCTGCTGAAGGGGGGGGGGGGGGAATTTAGAAGAGGAAAGGGGAAGACAATGTGGGAGGAGAGGAGATCTGGAGAAAGGATGTAGCGGGCCCTGGGAAGGGGCCTGCTTGAAGAGCAGAGACATAGTCAGTGTATTTCTGAGGTGAGCCAGAAGCAAGAGGAGGAGCTGCCTGCCTGTACCTGAAGAGAACTGCCAGCCCTCAACTGTGGAGGTGGAGTGAGGCATAGGACCCGGAGGGCAGCTGTGAAGACATTACATTGTAGCTGACCTTCTCCTGAGTGATAGCGAGGCTAGCTGAGCCCAACTGGGCAGGAAGATTCAGTTGTCTTTATAGTTCCGTGGGGTGCATTCATGAACATAGGGGCTCTGGAAGGGGTCTGGCTCTTGGATTTGCATTGACCAGATGATGAAGCCACTCCAGCCAGGATAGATGGATGAACATAAGGAAGACTGAGGCACAGTTACTGTAGCCTCCTTCCAGCCATGAGAGGCGTGTTGGGTGGCAACTCTGGCACAGGCATCCAACCACCTTTGTTAGAGAGGTGGGCTTACGTCACCTTTGAAAAGGGGACTTGTCTGCAGGGGGCAATAGTCTGGAATAACTAGCTCAGAATAGTTGTTGCTGAATAGCTGTGTTGTGGTAGCACCTGGTCTGGACTCTCTTCTTCCACTCTACACGGGGTGAGTGAACGTGGATTAACCTAGATGTCACAAAGACACTCTAATGCCTGGTCTAAACTTAACAGTTAGGTCAGCAGAGCTACTGCTCTCAGGGATGTGAAACATCCCCACCCCCGAGAGGCATAGGCCTTATGTGCATTGGCACATTTTATCACCAAAAGCTGCCTTTTGGAGACAAAACTGAGAGCATTTACACTGCAATGCGACTTTTGTTAAGAAAAAGACTTAGTTTGGCGACAGAAATCTCCCAGCCCCACAAGATACTATTGTCCTTTCCCCACTCTTTATTGTTGATAAAGAGCCAGTGTGGACTCTGCTGTTTGGGTATGTCTATACTACAAAGTTAGTTTGAACTAACGGACATTAGTTTGAACTAACTTTGATAGGCGCTACACTAGCGCTCCGCTAGTTCGAATTTAATTCGAACTAGCGGAGCGCTTAGTTCGAACTAGGAAAACCTCATTTTACGAGGACTAAGCCTAGTTCGAACTAGCTAGTTCGAATTAAGGGCTGTGTAGACCCTTAATTCGAACGAGTGGGAGGCTTGCCCTCCCCAGATTTCCCTGGTGGCCACTCTGGCCAACACCAGGGAAACTCGTCTGCCCCCCTCCCGGCCCCAGATCCCTTAAAGAGGCACGGGCTGCCTACGGTGCCCGTGCCAGGTGCAAGCCTGCCAGCACCCAGCCAGCAGACCCTGCACCTGGCACGGATCGAGCCACCCACCTGATGCCCCCCAGCCCTCCCCCTCTTCCCGTGGACCTTGTCCACGATCTCCGCACTAGGCGCAGGAAAGTGGCCAGCTAGGGCAGGAGAGCTGCCAGCCTGGCCACCCAGGAGCAGGTGTGCATGAAAATCAAGGTGGTCCACTGAGACCCCCGACCCTGAGCTTACAATGGCCGTCTTGGGTCAGACCAAAGGTCCATCTAGCCCAGTAGCCTGTCTGCCAACAGCGGCCAACCCTAGGGATCCTGGAGGGGATGGACCGAAGACAGTGACCAAGCCATTTGTCTCGTGCCATCCCTTTCCAGCCTTCCACAAACCTTGGGCAGGGACACCACTCCTACCCCCTGGCTAATAGCACTCCATGGACCCAACCTCCATGACTTGATCTCACTTCCCTTTCAACTCTGTTCTAGTTGTAGCCTTCACAGCCTCCTGCAGCAAGGAGTTCCACAGGTTGACTCTTTGCTTTGTGAAGAACAACTTTCTCTTACTAGTTTGAAGCCTGCTACCCATTCCTTTCCTTTGGTGTCCTCTAGTCCTTCTTTATGGGAACTAACGAAGAACTTTTCTTGATGTACCCTCTCCACCCAACTCCTGCTTTTAGAGACCTCTATCCTGTCCCCCCTCCGTCTCCTCTTTTCTAAGCTGAAAAGTCCCAGTCTCTTTAGCCTCTCTTCATATGGGACCTGTTCCGAACCCCTGATCATTTTAGTTGCCCTTCCCTCTCCCACCCTCTCTCTTCCCCTCTCCCACCTCCTTTTCCCAGTCTCCCCCAGTTTTGTTCAATAAAGACAGATTCCATTTTTGAACACAATTGTCCTTTATTTTGTACATCAATAAGAAGGGGGGCTAGGGAAGGGTAAGTGGAAGGAGGTGAGGGAGGAATGGGGTACGAGCCCCCGATGGGGAGGACTGGGCTGGCTCTGTGGGCTTCTGGGGGTGGAAGCTCTCCTGCAGCCCCCCAGTTGCCCCCTCTTCCCAGATGGCAGCCTGCGGCAAGTGCAGCCGGGCTGATGGCCGAGTGCTGTGATGTGCCCAGTGTGGGTACTCTGGGCAATCCAAGCCACGACTGCTTTGCAAGCAGGACACCTCTGAGAACTGTCTGTCCAGGGTGGGGGTCGGGACCCTTTAAGCACAGCCCTCGGCTAGCCTGAGACAGCATCTCCACGCTCTAAGTCCTCCTCTGATGCCCTGCCGGCACTGCTTCCGGCCATCCTTAAGCCTGGTTCAGGGTCCACTTAATGTGGACATGCTAGTTCGAATTAGCAAAACGCTAATTCGAACTAGTTTTTTAGTCTGCATCCGTTAGTTCGAATTAGCTTAGTTCGAATTAACTAATTCGAACTAAGTTAGTTCGAATTAACGTTGTAGTGTAGATGTATCCTTTGTGTAGAGTTCTGGTTTCTTCCAGTATCCTACAATGTCTGCCCTGATGCCTGTGCTCAGTGTTTTGTGATCTCTGCTGCCCTGCAGGCGTGTGCCCCTCCCTTTCAGAGCTCAAGGAAGTACCTGAAGGTATGTCTACACTACAAAGTTAATTCGAACTAACAGCTATTTAATTCGAAATAGTGGAGAGCTTAATTCGAACTAGGTAAACTTCATTCTACGAGGAGTAACGCCTAAGTTCGAATTAAGTAGTTCAAATTAAGGGCTGTGTATCCACTTAATTCAAACTAGTTGGAGGGCTAGCCCTTCCCAGGTTGCCCTGGTGGCCACTCTGGGCCAAACCAGGGAAGCTCTTCTGCCTCCCGGCCCCGGAGCCCCTAAAGGGGCATGGTCTGCCCACAGTGCCTGTGCCAGTTGCAAGCCTGCCAGCATCCAGCCAGCAGACCCTGCACCTGGCACGGGATGAGCCAGCCACCTGCTGCCACCCAGCCCTCCACCTCTTCCCATTACCAGGCTGGCAGCTCCCTGGAGCCTGCCTGGGGCCGCAAAAGGCAGGGGGCCTCCTGGTCTAGTGCGGAGATTGTGGACCTCATTGAGGTTTGGGGGGAGGCCTCCAATGTCCATGATCTCCTCACTAGGCACAGGAACGCAGCCGTCTACAGCCGCATGGCTGCCAGCCTGGCCACTAGAGTCCACATGCGGACCCAGGAGCAGGTCCGCTGCAAGATTAAAGACCTGCGGCAGGCCTTCTCCAGGGCCTCCCAGCCAGGGGCCGACCCGGAGGCATGCCCTCATTACGAGGCCCTGGACCGCATCCTGGGGACTCATGCAGTCCATGCCCCCCCAGGTGGTGATCGACCCCAGGGCAGAGGACCCTAGGGGGAGAAGGAAGAGGATGCCAAGAGTCAGGAGCCTGAAGGGAGCCTGCCCAGGACCCAGGATCCCTGAGGCACCCCACAGAGCACATCGGCACATCGGCTGTGTCGTCCGAGGCCGGGGAGGGCTCCACATGTGAGTGCCATCATGCTCTCCTTATGTGTATGGGGATGTGGGGGTGCTTCGATGGTGGATTTCCCCATGCCAAACTGGTTCCCGACAGATCAGTAGCTGTCTGGCATGGAGAGCTTCCACAGGGCGATGGCCACCCGCTTCTGGAGGGGGATGGCAGGCCTCATGCGAGTGTCCCGTTGCTGCAGAGCAGGCGTAAGCCACTCGCAGAGCTCCAGGAAGGTGTCCTTCTTCATCCTGAAGTTCTAGGTCCACTGTTGTTCTTCCCAGCACTTGAGGATGATGCAGTCCCACCAGTTGCTGCTGGTGTCCAGATGCCAGATGCGGCGGGGCACGCTGGCGTCCAGGCGCTGCTGCGGCTCTTCTATGGCCCCCAGGGAGGCCAGGGGAAGGGCAGGAGACTGACGTGCACCAGGTGGTGCTAGGCAGCCTCCAGCCATTGCTGGCAGGCTTGCAGCAGCAAGGCCAAAAACTGGAGCAGAATGCCTAGGGCGAGCTCTGGCTCCATGGTGCCAACTGCGGCAGCGTTCCCAATGGGAACCACCGACACAGGCAGGTGGAGAGGAAAACGCTTTGCTGTTCCTTGGCAAGGTAGGCAAGCAAGCGAAAAAGCTGAGAACCGGCTGTCCAGGGGGGTCCCTTTAAGCACGAGCCTCAGATAGCCTCAGACAGCAGCCACACAAAGCAACTACTGACCTGATGCCCTGCCGGAACCGGTTTCAGCTGCCCTTAAATGCGACCCAGCGTCCAATCAGTGTGCACACGCTATTTCGAATTAGCAAAACGCTAATTTGAATTAGTTTTTGGGTCTAGATGCGTTATTTTGAATTAGCTTATTTCGAATTAACTAATTTGAAATAAGTTAGTTCGAATTAGCGCTGTAGTGTAGACATACCCTGACAGCTTAGGTTACATCTAGACTGCAAGCCTCTTTCGACAGAGGCTTTTTTGAAAGACGCTGTCGCAAAAGCCTCTTTTGAAAAAGAGCATCTAAATTACAATCAGTACTTTCAAAAAAGCAAGCCGCTTTTTCGAAAGAGAGCACCCAGGCAGTCTGGATGCTCTCTTTTGAAAAAGCACAGTTTGCATTACATAGTGCCTTTTTTCAAAAGAGCACTTTCAAAAAAAGGCATTATTTCTCATAAAACGAGGTTTTCTGTGGTCGAAAAAACTACCGCGTTCTTTTGATTTACTTTCGAAAGAATGCGGCAGCAGTCTAGACTCGGGACGTTTTTTTGAAAAAAGGCCACTTTTTCGAAAAAACCCTGTAGTCTAGACACACCCTTAGTGAACTGCTCTGTTTGGGGAACAAACAAAGAACAAGTCATTGGAGTGCTTCTGTTCTTCCCTGCACTAGGAACTCAGGTTCAGGCAGACGGCTGTTGCAGGGGTAGGGCTGGAGAGACTGCAGTGCTGCTTTGGTATTCCTTAGTTTGGAGAGCTCACAGAACTATGACAGAATCCCAAGAAGTGCAGGGATCAGCTTTGCCTTTCCACAACACTGCACTATGGGAGGCTTACCCACATGGCTTTGCTCTATCTGTCAACAGGGGAGCTAGCAATATGGCCATAAAATATTGACAGAGGGAAGTAGAAAAACTAATTTGACCAGTTTTCACTTTTGGCGACTTTTGCATGTCGACAGCACTTTTGTCGCCAAACCTTCCCAGTGTGGACGTATCCGTAGTTAAGCTGACTGAGCCCCCCAGCGCATTTAATAAAAGCTGACTGAGCCCCCCAGTGCTCAGTTAATAAAAGATTATGGAATTGTCCTGCAATGGCAGCGAAACTAACTCATGGGATCCAGGGGACCTCTGAAGGCTTTCAGGTCATCTCTACCCTAAATGCCTGTGAGACAGGTGACAATGAAATCCCAGAGTAAACTGCAAACCTCTCTAATATTTTTACACTCACTCACTCTGTCTTGGTTCTTATTGTTTATCAAGTGGACACTGAAATACTTATGGTTTCTGACATGTAGATTAGTGCTTTCCGGGCATGGTCACTTTAAATCAAATCAAGACTGACTGAGCTTCCAGAAATGAATATGAAGATTCAGCATGTGAGCTATGAGTGGCCAGGCATGAACACAGGAGCTTTCTACTCAGAGGGAGAGGATTTGTGTGCTTCACGAGGACCTGAGGCCAGAAGTGCTGGAAACAAATGAGTCAGCCTATGTTTAATATAATTCCGCAGCATTACACAACTTCCCCCTCCCATCCCTCTGTGAATTGCCCAGAAGTTACTGGCTTCTGCCTAGATTGGTCCTTGCACGCTGCCGCCAAAGGGCAGGTGACTTTTTTTTTTTTTAAGCTCAGTAACTTTTCTCCTGACCCTTTCTCCACCTGACCTTTTTTTCACTGAACAAAAAAATCCTGCCCCACAATACAGCCTCAGCCCCAGCAGCAGCTGGCTCCCAACATGGCCCTGGCTGCCAGAGCGGCCGCCCGAGCAGCCGCCCCACAATGCGGCCCCAGGCCCATCCCCATCAGCAGGAGCAGCCACGACACTCACCCTCCAGGAGCAAGAAGAAGTGAGTGCTGCTGCGGAGGTGGGTGGGCTTGGATTAGAATTGTTTGTGCATCACCGTGTAGGTGTGCACATTAAGAGAACACTGGTGCAGGCTCCTGGCCGCATAGGGGAGAAGGGGCAGGGTTGAGCTCCCGCCTTGTGTGCCAATGAAAATCAGCTGACGTGCCATTTGTGGCACGTGTGCTGTAGGTTGCTGACCCCTGTGTTGCACCAGAACCTTTGGGTTTGAAACTGGGCTGGCGACGATCACACCCCAAACCTCATGGCTTAATCCTGCATAATATCAAGCACCTGTTTCCACGGCTGTTGAGGGTGTTCATCTCCTAACAGGATGGGAATAGAGATTACTTTAAAACTAGAAAAAAATGTTTCAATCAAGTCTGCATCTGGCTGCATTTGCTTTAGGTCACTTAACAGGCTTAACAGTAACTGAAAGCAATGGATATTAAAAATCTTTGGGGACTAATGGCTTGGATGCTAAATGAATAAAACATCCAAGGGGAGAATATTAGAACCCATCTCTTAGCAGATATTCCCTATTCAACTTTAATTCTAAGTGAAATGCCCTTGTACTGCACAGCAGCACATGTTATGCCTTCATCGAAAGCAGATGATCCATCACAGGTGAATAATTATTGTCTGACTTTGACCCTCTCTGTTCTTGCCAAAACCTCTTGCATCACTAGTCTGCAAACAGCTGGCTTTATATAATAGATTCATTCTTATGCAGCAGGAGACTGCATCCGTGTTCAGTGAAATTCCTGCCTCTCTCAAGGTGCCTGGATGGTACGTGCTGCCAGTTTCAGCTTTGGATGTGGGTTTTGCCTATTGATCAGTGGTTTTTGATACAGCTGGAAGCCCAGAATTTTTGTACAAAGGCTAGACCGTGCAGGAGGGTTTGGAATACAAGCCTCAGGATGACCCATATAGAAAGTAGTGAAATTGAAATGATGCTATGAGAGAAGGCTATGGGTGTTCTGGCTGTGGATTCAGTATGATTGATTGTTTTGTTTCTCCATGTAAGCAGCAACAAAAGCAAATAAGACCGCTTTTTCCACCCCCTGCTTTTATCTGTGAGATTGTGAAACTGTATAAGCCACAATTATGGCTATTTGGCATTGGCTAGAAATTCTGTTTGCCCGCTGAACTGTTTGCTTTACTGTTATCTCAGCCTCCCAACCCACTCTCCCAATCCCATTTGTCTCTTTCATCCACCTGTTACATTCTGTCTACCATATGGATTATGAGCCCTTTCAGCCAGGGACTGTTTTCCCACTTATCTATACAGGGCCCAGCATGCTGGAACCTTATTCTTGTCTGAGGGTATGTCTACACTAGCCACCCTAGTTCAAACTAGGGTGGCTAATGTAGTCATTCGAACTTGCAAATGAATCCCGGGATTAAAATATCCCGGGCTTTATTTGCATGTTCCTGGGCGCTGCCATTTTTAAATGCCTGGTAGTTCGGACTCCCTGCCCGGGGCTACATGCGGCACGGGCTAGGTAGTTTGAACTAAAGCCCCTAATTCAGACTACCGTAACTCCTCCTGCAATGAGGTTTACCACCTAATTCGAATTAGGGGCTTTAAATCGGAATCCCGTTTCACTGCCACGTGTAGACACGGGCAGTTACTTCGGGCTAGTCAATTTCTAAAATGGCGACTGGACGGGAACATGCAAATCAAGCGTGGGATATTTAAATCCCGGGCTTGATTTGCAATTCCAGTCACCCTCATTAGCCTCCCTAGATGGATCTAGGGGGATAATGTAGATGTACCCAGACTAACAAATATATATATAATATCATGAGCTTTCATGGGAAAACCCCACTTCTTTAGATGAGCTTGAGACATATAGTTTAGGTTTAAAGTTGGAGCCAAAACTCTGTATAGGGTGTGTCTACAGAGCATGGCTTAACTCGAAATAGGCTCCATAAATTGAGCTATCTCAATTGCATAGCCTATTTAGAAACTGTGAGCATCTATACAGCACTTATTTCAAAATAGAGCACTCTTCCTGTGACTTCCCTTACTCCTCGTACAATGAAGGATTACAGGAGTTGGAGTAAGAAGGCCTCCAGCTTGACAATATTTTGACATTATTTTGAAATAACGCTAGTTATTTCGAAATAATGTTGCTGTGTAGATGTACCCTAACAGGACTGTTTCCACCTATGTTGGTAGTGGTTGAAATCATAGGAAAACCAGGTGTTTTGTGTGAAATTGGCTCTAGAAAGCAAAAATCTTGCTCAACATAGCTCAGCTCACTAGAATTTTGCTACCTTGCAAGGGCGTCAAAGCCCCTCCCCCCAGGCCCTCGCCCATACCTCCTCTTCCCCTTGAGAGCTTGCTACTGGCCAAACCTGAAGGTGGAGTAAAACTGGAGATCCTGTCTCTATCTGACAAAAGCAGTCCTCTGCCCATGTCCCCATTCCCTTGCTCAGGGCAGGTGGACCCAGCCTCCCCACAGCTGTCCACATGGCTTTGACCATGTTGGGGCTTCTGCTCTGAGGGCCCTCCCTCCCCCCTAGAGCTGTGGGGAGAGCCACGTGGGCAGCTGTAGTGAGCTGGTGCAGAGTTGCAGACCCTCCACCTCCACCTCCACCTCCACCTCCACCTGCCCTGAGCTGGGCGGGGGGGGGGGGGGAGCGGGGAGGGAAGCTGGGAGGCGGGGATATGAGCTGCTCTCATGTCCTGAGCACCACAGGCAGGTGCGGAATTTACATGGCTCCCACTGCCTGGGCTCCCTGGCAGGGTTCCACTAGCTGCTAGGCTGACCGGGGGGAGTCTTGGGGGAAGAATAGGAAAAGGGCCAGTGGGCCATGTGGCCTAAAGTGGCCACATGGCCAGACCTGCTGCTTTCAAACAGTGACAGGGCCCTGGTTCCCTAGCCCCCGTTATTCCCGTGCCACCGTTCTCCTGTGTCAAAAACTTCACCCCTTGAGCTTTAGCCTGAACCAAATCTGGAGCTGCACAGAGATTCCATTCTAATTGCCAATGGCTAGCTGCCCGTAGAGCAGTACAAACACCTTTCACTTATGCACATGGAATATGTCTGATGCAGATACCACCTCTACTTATGGCAGAAATGTCTCCACTCCTGAGCCCCAGTGTGCTCTCCAGACACCTCCTGAAAACAAATCATCTGAATCTGCTTATCAGGAAACTGGCCAAATGCTCTCGCCCATCAAAAGCCAGACATTGGTGGTGTTTCCTGGACTACTAGATCATGAGGCGTGGCAGAAATGGGCTGATTTGTTGGACAACGCTGCTGCAGAAAGTGTCTGGCTTTGCTTGACTCTCCCTTTGTCTGGTTCACACCAGGCTGGCTCCCTGGAGCCTCATTCATGGCTCATTAGTTCTTAAGTTTGGCACAGGGATGTGTGAGAAGGGGAACGTGATGGTGGTTCCAAGCCACCTTTGTTCTCTTGTACTCTGGGAGTGGCCAGCAGCGCCCCCTGCTGTAAGGATGAGCAACCTTGTGGCCGCTCTCACTCTTATTTCCCATAAAGTGAGAAATAAGCCTGGGAGGCAGAGAATGGCCAGAGTGCATGGTTAAATCTGGCCTCTGCCCTGGGGCTGGGAGCAGGGCCATACGTATATCCCTAACACTGACTCTGTGCTGGCCAGGGAGGACACCAGTGTCTATTTATAGCCCTTTTATAGTGCCAGTGACATCCATGTAAATGACAGTCAAGTCCATCAACTGCAGTGGGATTACACCTGGTCTCGCGCAGTGTAATAAAGGTTGGAATCAGCCCTAGAGCCTCTCTGCTTCTCAGACACAGCATTAGACACTAATTTGAACTTTTCTTCTGAAACTGAGCCTGTGATCAAATGGCTTCTGGTTAAATTGGCTTTTATAAATTACCAGCACCTTTCTTCAGGGTGACAACAGTAAAATATCACACAAGGGAGAGCGAAGTTGCTGAGACTACATAATATAAGACCTAAAGCCTTTGGGCCTCATAGCTCCCACAATCAAGTTACATTTTCTGTTTCAAGAGCAATATAATACGTAGGTAGAGCTAGGAAAGCAGCTAGTCTTATTGCATTAGGGGTTATTGTTTTGCTACAATTCTCTATTGTTATTGTTTTTGCACAAAAGTGCAGCAAATCTAAGGTGGGGGAGTGGATCCAAAATGCAATGTGTGCAGAGTCCATTATCCTGGGTTTGTAAAACGCAGGGCATTGAGCAGGTGCACCAATCTATTGGCAGGACTGGCTGGAGGCTTGTGATGCTGAGCAGAGAGGAGATGGAAGTAGAAATGTGTGGTATATACCAAGTCTCTATTAGGCAGGGTGTGCAATACCAATGTCAGTTTCTTCTGACAAGTTACACCAGAGTGTAGGATGATGTGGCTATGGATGAAGAGTAAGAGTAAGTACGCATCCATCTCAATGCACTTTACAGTATTAGTAAAGTCTCACAAGTCCCCTTTGAAGTAGATCACTTTACCTTCGTTTTATTGATGGGACAGAAAATGGCATGACCAAGTTCATACAGGGCAAAATTCTCTCCTGCCCAGGAGGCCAACCCAAAGGAGCTTACTGCTGTCAGTGGGATTAGCATAGGCCTTGTTCTGACCTAATGCTCAGAGGTGAATTTCACTTGCAGTGAGATCGTGGCAAAGCTGAGACTACAAGCAGACAGTGCTAACTTCTATTCCTCTGCTGTAACAACTAGCCGTGTGGCCTAGTGCATTATCTTTCTGCTCTATGTAATGTGAGATGAAGCCTCTCACCCTAAATGTGTCTTGGTGAGAAGGCTCAGCCCCTTGGGGAAGTCTAGCCTTTTGTTTCTCGACCAGCTGTTAATACCATTTGCACCATTTCCAGATGCAGCCTAATTTGTAACGATGATAATATTTTTTTCAAAGTATTGATTTTAGTGGCCATCACTTCATGGGCTGCCTTGATAGGGGATGATTGATTGCTTTATTACTGTGCTTGGATTTTATATTTATCAAATTAAAGAAGCAGTGAAGTGGTAGTTAATTAAGATTAAGTTTCACCAAGTGGTGCTGTGAAGAGAAAGAAAGCACCTGTAACGCTTTTCCCCAGAGAGAATTTCCTGCATGTTTTAATAACAAACCATCGTTAGTGGTTCTGCCCTGTGGAACAGGAGTCAGCCAGAATTATCAAACAGAGACTGGGAGAGATTTTCCTCAGAATACACAGAGAGAACCTCCATGGCTGGCTAATGTGATGTTGTTTTCATTGTCTGGAAAAAAATAATCCCGTGGACAATGGATTTGGCCTAATGATTCATCAGGATGAAATTCTTATTCTACCTGTGATGAACTGGAAATGTTCTGTAATATGTTTATGCATGCCTCAGTTTCCCCTATATTTTGCATTGTTACCTATGCGGGGGAAATGTCTGTGTGCCTTCAGGGCAGGCTGGGAGACATAGGCCTGGGTACCCTAGATTTTACATCTGTATAGCTATAGGGCTGCAGGAAGGAGCTGGGCTTTTACCTGGGAACTGTCAAGGAGGTGAGATGGAGAGAGATAAAGAGAACCTGAAGGCTTGGCTGGGCTTGGGGCTAACAAAAATGGTCTATGCTTTAACCTTCCTTTCTCTGTGCTACTCTAAGGACTTCCCAGGCTGTGTTCCAGCTGGCTAGTAACCCCGTCTGTTGTGACATCGCTGATGGGTGTCGAGGCAAATGCCTGGGGAGTTGAACTACACCCTGAGAATGGACAAGTCTCTCCCAGGAGTCAGTCTCAGTTAGATTTGCTGAACAGAGTTCAGTGTGAAACGAGGGTGTTGGAGCCCCCAAGGCCCAGTCTAAGGAGGTGGTAGGCTCGGTGTCCTTTCCTGGTGGAAGAGTGAGACTCCGTGGGGGTCTAGCACACTGAACGGGTTCCTCCTAGGGACTGTTCTGAAGTTGGGGGCACAGCATTATCCTGTGCATCTGTGACACTGCCTATTGGGCTTGTACGGCCCCTACGGTTCACCCTCATGCTAGCTCGCTGGCAGCTACCCCTGGTATTTGTGCATGAACTGTGCAATCACAGCCCTAGGTCATGCTGTGACTTGAGCTCAGTCACACAGTGTCTGGGACAGAGGGGGGACTTGAATCCACCTCACCCAGGTCGTAGGCTGACACCACTGCACCATGCTTCTAGCCAGAGGCAGCCCCACACAAGGATTCACCCAACAGGCTGAAGAACTGTTTTCACAGAATCATAGACAAGTGGGGCTGGAAGCAACCTTGAGAAGTCGTCTAGTCCAGCCCCTTGGAAGCTTCGTAGGCCTCAGTGTTGTTTTCAGCCTCATCCCTTTGACAGTTTGTCCTGTGCTGTGATTGTACCTATGTACTGACCCTCCACAGCACGATGGCATGGCCCATGCTTTCCTGAGCCAGGGCTGCAGAATGCACCCCTAACTATAGGCTGTTAGATAGGCTTCTCTGTGCTGCTGTACTTCTGTGGGGCAGGGGAAACCGATCCCAAGGGAGATTGTTGTGACGTGATCTGCAGCTTTGTGCCAAGCTTAGGACAATGCAACAACAAGTCCACTGGGGATAGAGGGATATCTCCCCTTCCCCCTCCGCCTTCCAAGGAAGGGGGTTCTGGCTCTTGTATATTCTGAGTGCAACACAAACATCACCACCTGCTGGCAAGCAGGAACTGGTCACTGCAGAAGATAGTTTCACTGAGAACCCCTCACCTGTATCTAACCACTTGCTCTCCCCAGCCCAGAAACAAAACAGCTTTTCCATAGGTGAGGCAAGACAGATGCTGCCCTCCTCAGAACTAGCTAGTTCTGCTCCTTCATTTATTGAGAGGGGGTCACTACAGCGCAAACAAGATGCTTCCAAATCTCAAAGTCTAGGAGATTAAGGGTCCTAAACAGGGGACCTTGAACTTGGATTCCCCCCTTATATGACCAACACAAGCTGATGCTAGTAGGTTTCCCACACACATCCTTTCCAGAGACCAAGTCAGCGATAGCCAGATAAGGAAACTTGGGGGCTATTTCCTCCTCTGGGCATATTCTAGGTGCGTATTCTTTATTTTCTCACTGGGGGATGCCTAGATAATAGGTCACTAGATTGTTCCTCCATCCCCTCATCTCCCTCCAGGGCTCTCTAGCCTCAGGTATGTCATGAGTAGAAATGACAAGCCCGACATTGCTGGAGTTTTCATTCTGCTGCTCCCTCTGTTATTCCTGGCCAGCTAGGAATAGACACCGACAACAGCACCTTCCACTGCTGCCAGCTTCATGAGTCTCCAAAAGCAACAGACCTCCTACGCCACCGGCTCCCCCCATACCAGAGAGCACCACTGAGTAGCAGCCAAGATGGCAAGCTTGCATAAATGAGGTATAAATAGACTAGCACTGCAAGTACCTATTGAAATAGAAAAGCAACAGCTGATCCATTTCCCTCAAGGCTGGAAACTGGCTGTCATCAGGAGAATGCCTTTGGAGGGAAGGCTGGACAATACAGAGGGCTGGCCTCCTTGGGAGATGTGAATTCAAATCCTGATTTGGGTGGCAAGTCACAATGAATTGGAGAGTCTCTCATTTATACATAGCAGTGCTTTGCTGAACAGGGCTGGGCTGATGCATGTGAAATACCGCACTGAACTGGGCTCATAACTCTGGGCTGTGGTCATTGGGGATGCCCTCTGGTCACTGGGGCTGATGGAGCATTCATATACAGAACTGAGGACCCAGCAGTGTTGCCAATTCTTGCCATCTGAGTGCAAGTCTGGCCATATGAAAGCCCTTGCTCCTTGAGAAAAGCGACTGAGTGAGGCTCTGCTATTTTTTCTTTCTTTAAAAAAAGTTGCTGACCTTAATTGGTGCCCAGAAAAGGCTGAAAGCATGACCTGCATGTGCCTTTGAGGCTCAGGAGCCAGCAAGAACAACTGTTCAGTGTTGTTTTTATTAAAAATCTCATTGTTTTTAAAGCAGTCTCAAGGTTTGGGGGGTCCTGACCATGGTTTTTGAATATCTGGAGGGGACAATAATGCAAATCTGACACTTACATTCGTATATTAAGATCTGTGTAACAATTTGAGGCAGTTTCATGGGTGATCCCATGGCTGGCCAGAGATACGAAGTGCTAGCAATGATCTCCTTGTCACATCTTTGGGCTGGAAAAATGTTGTTTGCTGTGCTGCTTTAAGTGGAACAATTCCTTCACCAAATCTCCCAGGCTGTTCTTAAAACATGAAAAATGCCCTTTCTCTTATAAATAAAAATCAGATAGAGATATTTCCTCTCACTCCTGGGATTAACCTAAATGTTTTGAAACACCAGGCATGAAATATGCATCAAAGAAACATCAGCATCCGTTTGATTCCTCATCCCACGTCCCTCATCAAACCATGGAGATGTTCCTGCAAATCTAGGTTTCTTGGTTAATGTTAGTGGTTATGAGTTTTTCACATTGTCAGTGGTTGCTGTTATGACATTACTAATGCCTCAACACGCACACATGAGATAATGGACAATTGCCTCTTGATATGCTGTCTGGAGCCACAGTAAAAGCACATTAAATGGTGATTTCAAACACAGTAAATGGCTTATTTATTTATATATATTTTTCATCTCTCTGCTGTCTCCAGATGGAATATGAGCAGCAGGCTCCTGGTCCAAATCAATACATCAAACCCAAGTGTGATCACAATTAGAAGCACGAGTGGTACTTGTACTAATTCATGGAGCCAGCACCTTCTCCCAAGTGCAGCAGGGCTGCCTCTCAGGCCATGGTGAGACAGCCTTCCCAGTACTCTGCAAAGCCCAGGAGACAGCCAGCGCCAGGCTCTTCTTTTTAAAGGGAGGCAGGTCTGTGTGTTGGGAGAAAGGGAAGGTGGCTGAGGTGTGATCTGCCCCTCACTGGTTCTGCTGGGAGTCACTCTGGGGTAAGTTTGGTTCACTGGGCATTTGATGTATGTGACAATTGGTCTCATTCTCCTCCCACTTCTGCTGGTTTGTCTACAGTCTGATCAGTACACTGGGGAAAGACAGTTCTGTCTTGCTCTGCTGGCACCAAGCTGCCCTTCAGGAGCATAGCTGGTCTCTGGAATGTGCCCTCTGCACAGGAGCATCCTCCAGAGGATACTGTGGGTGTTCCTGCTCCTGCCATGTGGCCATATCGCTTTACCTTCCTGGCGATCCATGGCTGCCAGAATGGCATCAGGCAACTTTTGGCAGAATGATCTACCTGATTATTATTACTAATG
This sequence comes from Pelodiscus sinensis, assembly GCF_052426305.1. Classification (NCBI taxonomy): domain Eukaryota; kingdom Metazoa; phylum Chordata; order Testudines; family Trionychidae; genus Pelodiscus; species Pelodiscus sinensis. The sequence continues at coordinate 21,226,362 of NC_143071.1, forward strand.
ATGATAGTGGCACCTGGGTGCCTCATTCATGTGCCAGGAGCCCACTGTGCGAGGTACAAGAACAGAACACCACATGCTAAAAGTGAGCAGGGTGAGCAGGGAAGTGGGCAGGCAGGGCCACACAGGTACTAGGATGCTGGCTGGAGAATTAGGCCATACAAATGTGAAGGCCATACAAATGTGTTGAAATCTCCCAAGACTCCTACCAGCAGCTGTGTGTTCTTGCAGATCCAAAAATCACATTTGGCCTTCTCCCATGCCATAGCCTTTACAAAAAGCCCATAAGATACAAACCAAAATGATTTCACGGGACTGCTCATAGCTAGTTGTTTGTTCAGACCTCATGCCAACCTTGCCCCCTTCCTGGCATTCCTTGACAAATGAAGCACTTAAATAGCCCTTCGCATGTTGCATTTAAACAATAGCCTCAAACAATTATCATCTGTCCTGCCTGGGCTTCTCTCCTCCAGGAAATTCTGGCAACCCTTCCTGCTCTTGCCGACTCCCTAATCCTGGCGTAGGCCTGTCACCTCAGCTTCTTCTGCTACTGCTTTACTGTGAAGCAAACTTGTCAGCTGAGTCTGAACGGCCACACGCTGTATCCCAAATACATTCATGCTACTGCACATTCTTACCTTTCTCTATAGTCTTACCAAAACACTGTCGAGCTTTGTTAACGTTACCCCACTTTCCTGATACTCTCACTAAACCCTTTCAAGTACATGCTGTCTTTTGCGGCATATGCATTCTTAATCAAAACCCTTTCTTTCCTCTGAATATTCCCTGCATTCCCAGATCCAATGATCAGCTCCTCGTTTAACCTTCCACGTGTTACACGCCCCATCGCTGGGTCTCTTGAACACACATACATTGTTAGGCATACCACAGTGACCAATTAACAGCCTAAGGGTACGTCTAGACTGCAGGCTTCTTTCAGAATAAGTTTTTCTGGAAGAGATCTTCTGGAAAAGCTTATTCTGAAAGGGTATGTCTACACTACCCCGCTAGTTCGAACTAGCAGGGGTAATGTCATCATCCGCAATTGCAAATGAAGCCCGGGATTTGAATTTCCTGGGCTTCATTTGCATAAAGCCGTCTGGCGCCATTTTTAAATGCCGGCTAGTTCGAACCCCGTGCCGCGCGGCTACACGCGGCACGGAGTAGCTAGTTCGGATTAGGCTTTCGCGAGGAGTACAGCTAGTTCGGATTAGAAGCCTAATCCGAACTAGCTACTCCGTGCCGCGTGTAGCCGCGTGGCACGGGGTTCGAACTAGCCGGCATTTAAAAATGGCGCCGGCTGGCTTTATGCAAATGAAGCCCGGGAAATTCAAATCCCGGGCTTCATTTGCAATTGCAGATGACTACATTACCCCTGCTAATTCGAACTAGCGGGGTAGTGTAGACATACCCTATGAGAGCGTCCAGATGGCAAAAGAGCAATGAACTAGTGATGTGCTTTTTTGAAAAAATAGCATCCACACTGATTGGATGCTATCTCACATTTAAAGCCACCCGAAACCAGTTCAGGCAGAGCATTAAGTCAGCAGTTGCTTCTGGGTGCTGTTGCCCAAGGCTAGCTGAGAGAGATGTTTAAAGGGACCCCCTGGACAACTGTTTCTCTGCTTCTGGTGCATGCTTGCCTACCTCTCTGAGGGACAGCAAAACTTTTGCAGTGTATGCTCTGGTAGCCCAGCTTTTGGACGTCATAGCACACTCCTAGCCATGGAGCCAGAGCTGCCTCTGAACATGTGATGGCCCCACTCAGCCATGCTGCAGTTTCTGCAGCAGTTTTTGCAGACCGCCTTCCTGGCCCTGCATGAGCTCGACACCGAGCTCATCACTAAGACCCTCTCTCTGTGTGTGGAAGCAAGGCCCTTGCAACCGCACCCCACAGTGGAGAGACGGTTTTGGAGACTGGACACCAGTGCTGATGTTGGGACCAGCTGGTGATGGAGCGGTGGGATAACCAGCAGTGGCTCCACAACTTCCAGATGAGGAAGGCCACCTTTAAGGAGCTGTGTGCCTGGCTTGCCCCTGTCCTCCAGTGTTGGGACACTCAGATGTGACCCACCAGCACCCTGGAGAAGCAGGTCGCCATCACTGTCTAGAAGCTCACCAGCCCAGACAGCTACCGGTCTGTGAGCAGCCAGATCAGTGTGAGAAACTCGGTCTAGTAGGACCAGGAGTGGGGTCCTGCCCCGTAGTGAGAGCTGTGCTCCCTTGCCCTGGCGTAGCCCTGTTGAGCTCTTTGACCTTACTCCAAACTTTTTCCAAGGTCTGGGGGTGGTGACCACTCGAGGCCAGAACCGCAGCCATCCGGCCATAGATATTGGTGTTGCGCTTCTGGGAGTGGAGATCCTGCAGGGTCTCCTCACCCCACACCTCCAGGAGGGCCAGGATCTCTGCCTCACACAATTACAGTGCACATCTTTTTGTGCTTCTGGCCGGGCCCTGGTCATGCTCCCTGTGAGGGCCATGAGGGATTTTGGGGGGGGGGCTGTGGCTGAGTCATGGTTCCCAATTTGTGTGGCAGAGAGAGCCTCATGGTCAGGTGCAGCTGTCTGGGCTGGCTTCCTACCACAAGGCTTGTCCCGGGTGCTTGCAGCTTTAAGAGCTGGCAGGAGACAGGAACTATAGAGTTCTGATTAGTTTGGGCAGAGTGGCCACGAGGGTACCTGTGTTAGTTCCTGGAGGCCTCTTTTTTTCGACAGAACTCCCTCTTCTGCATCCACACATGCCTTTTTCATTCCAGGAGGAGTAACAGTTAATTTGAACCAAGGACTTAGTTTGAATTGCCGTTTCACTGCCGCGTGTAGCCCTGGGCAATTACTTCGGACTAGTGGAATTTAAAAATGGCGACCGGACGGGAACATGAAAATAAAGCCCGGGATATTTAAATCCCGGGCTTCATTTGCAACTTCGAATGCCTACATTAGCCTCCCTAGTTTGAACTAGGGGGCTAGTGTAGACATACCCTATGAGAGCATCACTGATCCTTTCATAACTTTGGAGTAGCACATTATCCTGCCTGTTGGGACATGGTGCCTAGAATTTTCTTCCTCTTTCTCCTTGCTCCACAATTCTTTCTCTTCCTTTTTAAACTAAACTTTTAACTTCACAGGAATCTTTATGTCACTTTATCCATGTTTCAAAGAACTTTTTGCTCTTTATCTGCCATTTCAATACCAGGTAACCCAGCATGTACTGGAATTCAGGCTAGCACTATGTTCCTGCCAGAACATACTAGTTCTGTTGTCAAGAAATTTATTTCTTTTATTAAATCACTCCTGCTTTTTGAAGTACCCTTTTTAAGTGCCAGTATATCTCATAATGAGTCCAAAAAGATAGCAGCTGCTGTAGGCTGTATGTCTCTTATCCAGTTTAATGCTAATATTATTCCCACCCATTTCCACTGTCATAATGGCTACAAAATTAGATATTCTTTTACATTTGTTAATTCCAGTCTCGGGGATGCAAAAGGCTTTTCACGCTCAATCTGTTTCTTCATCTTTAGATCTGTCAGTGTATATTCAGCAACCATATATATATATATATCCATTTACTATATATAAACTCATAAGCTTTATCTGTCTTACTTTCTTTACCTTTATTTTGTTACAAAGGCCCAGGAATCTCAACATGCACTCTGAAGAGAGTGTGCACAGATTTGAAATCAGAGTTTTCCTTCACCTAGATCAATATGCATAAAAAGGCTTAGTGAGCTCTGATTTGAAATCAACGTTTTTCTCCCCTTAGATACTATTGGTCCGTGACGCCTTATTCCATATTATTCAGTGCAACTCCTCAGGATCACTCTATAGAGGGCTTCCTCAATTTGCTACTCTGAGGATGTGCCTTAGTGCTGTAGTACCCCAGTGCAGCTGGTTATACCACCAACTCTTAACCAGGTACAAAAAGCTGTCAAGCAGATGAAATCTGGAAAGGCACCTACAGGAGGTGTTGTGATCCCATTACAAAGCTGGCAGAGGCCAGCTGATGTGCTGTCTCACCTGTATAATTATTGCCATTTGGGAGAAAGAGCAAATTCCATAAGACTTCAGAGATGCCCTGATTGTCCATATATACAAGAGAAAAGATGGCCGTGCATGATGCGAAGACCACGAGGGTATCTCACTGCTATGTTTAGCTTGTAAGATCCTGGCTCACATTGTCTATAATTGGCTGTCGTTACATGTGTTCACAAATGGCATCATTCCTGCAAGTCAGTGTGGATTTCGTGCCAGTCAAAGCACTGCCAGAATGATATTCACAGCCAGGCAGATTCAAGAAAAATGTAGAGAGGAATATCAGGATCGCTACATGATTTTCATTGACCTGACCGAGGTGTTTGACACTGTCAACAGAAATGGGCTTTAGAAGGTACTTGAACAAATTGGCTGTCCTAAAAATATCATCAATTCAGTTTGGTCCTTTCATGATGGTAATCTGGGTCACGTCCTTAACAACAGAGAATCATCAGCATATTTTGAAGTATCAAATGGTACAAAGCAAGAATGTGTCCCTACTCCTCTCCTGTTCAGCTTCTACTTTTCAATGATGCTGTTAGTTGCTTTCAAGGATTACGAGTTGGGCCTATCCCGTCAGTTCTGAACAGATGGCAGCATTTTCAACTTCCAAAGATTTTAGGCTTATACTGAAGTGTTCACTACAACAATCTGTGACCTCTGATCTTTTCCATCCATGTGCAGATTTTCTCCATCCATGTGTAGAATACACGATTATGTGCACTGAGACATGTGCGAATGTCACCACCAGTAGAAAGAAAACCTAGCTGCCAGCACTCTGCAAATCAGCTGGGTGGTATTTGATTCTCTTCTGGGTGGCCGCACATGCACGCAGCTTACAGGGAGCACTGTCCACAACCTCCTGTTTGCTGATAACTGCACTGATGGCTCATGTGGTCAAAGATGCATAGAAGCTTTTTGATTTTTTTTGCTACCTCTGCTCATTATTTTTCACTCATTGTGAACCTCAAGAACACATAGGTTATACCTCAATCTGCTCAGAAAGAGCCCAGCACTCCCGTGATCAGTGTGGCTGCTACTGTCCTTCAGGCTGTGGATAGGTATTGCTATCGTGGAAACGTGTTTTCTTCCAGCATAAATGCTGATGATGAGGTAACTGCTTGACTAGCCATAGACTGACCAAACAATGGTCTGATCATGGTGTTAAACTTCATGCTAAGGTAGAAGTTTATCAGGTAGTTGTCCTGACGATCCTGCTGTGTTAGGCATCAGGCTACGTTTTGTTTGCTTAATTCCCAACATTCCTCATATTTGTCCAGAAGACTTATCTGTGTGATGTCCCTTAATTTTAGCCCAGAATGTTATATCCAACTGCCTTCTTGCTGACCCTCTAGGCACCTGCCCCTGTGTGGGGCAGGAGGAGACTTTGTGAGTTCCCCTCACCCCCAGGCGGGAGGAGCACGCAAAGTCTCTCACTCCCTGCCCTCACCGTGCAAGGGGCATGTGACTTTTAGCGTGAAAGTGCTGCGCCCCCCCTGCAGGGCAAGAGGAGAGTGTGCACTCCCCTGCCCCCTGCCAATCAGGGCCTGGTTGGCCTGGGGGTGGGGAAGAGGCAGTTGTCCATGGGCTGGATCCGGCCCGCGGAGACCCCTTTGCCCACCCCTGACTAAGAGTAAGCCCTGCAGACTGCAGTCATGCCAGCTTCCTGCCCTTGATATACAAGTTCCCTGTCCTGACTATGTAGGTAATGCCATCTATTTTATGCTCAGGAACTCAGTCATATGATTTAGCTTAGAATAGGAAATATTTTCTCTTGGTGAAGAATTTCCAAGCATGTAAATGTGTTTTATTTCCTCCCAAAACACTTTCAGGTATTTCTTGAAAACACAAAAAACTAGATTTTTTTAAATGAAAAAACCTTGTTGGAAAAACAAACTTCCTATGGTCTTTAATTTGTCCTGTCATGTGTCTGAGTGTGATGCTGCGTATGCTGCCTGTACCTCTGTGGCGCTTAGACTTCAGAGGCACCATGGCACACTTAGTTTACACTGGCCAGGCTACATCTAGACTGCATCCCTCTTTCAACAGAGGGATACAAATCAAACACATCGAAATTGCTAATGAAGCAGGGATTTAAATATCCTGTGCCTCATTAGCATAAACATGGCCGCCACTTTTTTTCAAAATGGAATTTTTTTGAAAAAAAACCCCAGTAGTCTAGACATGGATCTGTTGAAAATGAACCCTTTTTTTTGACCGATCCTGTATTCTTCAAACAACGAGGTTTACAGAATCTGTCAAAAAAGGGTTTATTTTCGACAGATACACATCTAGACTGCTGGGGTTTTTTCGAAAAAACTTCATTTTGAAAAAAAGTGGTGGCCATGTTTATGCTAATGAAGCATGGGATATTTAAATCCCTGCTTCATTAGCAATTTTGATGTGCCTAATCTGCATCTCTCTGTCGACAGAGAGGTGTAGTCTAGACACACCCTGGGTGAACAGGAGCAGAATTGATGCCCTGGGTCTCTATGGCACAGAGAGTTACAACATCAGAGCAGTCATAACATGGCATTTCACCATGATGAGCCTAGTACGGAAAATGATGGGCACTTATGTAATGCGGGAAGCCTCCACTCCCTTTATAAAAGAGTGGGTGTTTGTCTTCTCATTGCAGTGACAGTCCTAGTAATAAATCAGTACCAGAAAAGCCTTTGATAAGCCATTTTTAGCAGTTGGAGGAAGGGAAATAATTTTCAAATTCTTTTGGGAGTGAAAAAAGCAAAGCAGCTGAAGGGAGGGCGAAGAGGAGGAAGGGGACATGCATTCATAGAAGGAAGCACAGCCACTTCAGAAAGGTCACTTCCCCTTGCTGTTATTATTAGTGGTACCAAGAAGCACCAGTTGGGGATCAGGCGCGATTGTGCTAGGTGCTGCACACACATGTGGAGGAGAAAAGAAGGGCCCCAAAGAGCTTGCCTTGTGCATCTGTCAGACTCTGCCCCCAGTGTTCCCTGGCTGCTCTCTGATTCCCTGTAAATTTGGGGCACAACTTGCTCCTCTTCATTTAATTCTAGTTAGTGAATCTTGTCTCTGATTCTGCCTCCTGGGATGCTACACGCTTGTACAGACAATGCTTGTTAGTGAGCTAGTTTGGTATGCAGAAGCGGAGCTGGTACGATCAGGCCAATGAAATTACATCCAACTGTACATAACGAGGCTGTATGTTGTTCCATATGCTGCAATTAAAATGACACACAAAGCAATCATGCACAGGCATAATTCCATCAGGGGCTTTGGGTGGCTCTGTAAACCACTGGAACTGAATTCCCTCAGGGCGTGTAGCTGCCTATTTGTTAGGGCTGCTCTGCTTACCTAGCAATACAACCAGCTCCACTCTAATGCAGTTCCTGCACCTGTTTGTGAGCCAGCAGTAATCCCAGTGCTTGGCGCTGCTCTCCCAAGTACCCAGCCCAAGCTGGTGTGTGCTGAGACCAGCCGTCTATGGCAGTGGGTGTGAGAAATCACCTCTCCACTTATTCAGGCTCCTCTCATCAGGACTAGGGGAGGACACTTCAGATGCAAACACTGAAACCACCCCAACCTCTAGTTCACCTTGAGAGTGGGCTTCCACAGAACTAGAGGGGCCATCTTTCTACTGGGTCAGAGCAAGAGGGGCAGGCTTTCATGGGCAGGGCTCTGCTAACTACAGTGAGGGATTGTCTTATCGGCACAGGTGGGAGTAAAAGGGCATTTTGTTGGGAATCTGCCCTTAAACTCCACAGCAGAGACTTCGGCCCTGGGTTTACAAGAGCATGAGCAACCCAAGACAAACTTTGAGCAAAGCAGCAACCGCCTCACTTCCCAACCCATCACATATCAGCTGATCACCAGGTCTGTGACCCTACCCCTCATGGGTAGGGAGATTACACCCTCAGCCTCCCACCAGTGAGGGAGGCAGAGTTGGAGCCAAGGCCCTGCCTGCTCCAAGCTGTAAATATCCCCAGGTGCTCAGAATCAGAGTAGGAGTGGGCCCTGGCATCCTCTGTGCCTTTTGGGTCAATTGCCATCTTCCCCTAAGGATCGCTGCATTTTAAAGGTGCTTGTTCACTGACAGGGTTGGGGGATCAGTTGTCTTGGTAAAAATTTCAGGGGGGAGGGGAGATTTTTCAGCCTTCTGCTGAGGAAACATTGAATTAGCCGGTGTAAAGAAATTCTAGGAACCAGCAAAACTGCTGCATCAGCCCTCCTGGTGTAATCACTCCTTAACAGAAGAATAGTAATAGAGATGTAGCCGTGTTAGTCTGGTGTAGCTGAAACAAAATACAGGACTATGGAGCACTTTAAAGACTAACAAGATGGTTTATTAGATGATGAGCTTTCGTGGGCCAGACCCACTTCCTCAGATCAAATAGTGGAAGAAAATAGGCACAACCATATATACCAAAGGATACAATAACAAAAAAAGGTGAACACATATAAAAAGGACAAATCAAATTTCAGAACAGACGGGGAATGGGGGGAGGTAAATGTCTGTGAGCTAATGATATTAGAGGTGATAATTGGGGAAGCAGCTCACAGACATTTACCTCCCCCCCATTCCCCCTCTGTTCTGAAATTTGATTTGTCCTTTTTATATGTGTTCACTTTTTTTATTGTATCCTTTTGTATATATGGTCATGCCTATTTTCTTCCACTATGTGATCTGAGGAAGTGGGTCTGGCCCACGAAAGCTCATCACCTAATAAACCATCTTGTTAGTCTTTAAAGTGCTACATAGTCCTGTTTTTTATTTCCTTAACAGAAGGTAACTGGTGCCACCCTGAGCCTCCACTAGATGGTGCCCAATCCATAATTTAACAGGGAGGGTTTCTCCAATCTCTGCTGGAGCAGTGCAGCCTTCTCCGGTGGAAACAATGCAGTGCCTGCTCAGATTAAAAACAAGGACTGGATACCTAGGATTGCAGGAGGGAGCGCCCAGGATGGGATGGAGCTGGCTCTGATATCACATCCGTGGACACAAAAGGTTGGGAACGCCACTGGAATTCCAGAGCAGCGCAGACTTTGACTGGGAAGCCTTCCCAGTGGACACTAACTCACTGGAAGTGCTGCCTGCCTGCCTGCCTATGTGTGGTGGTGGTGGTGGGGGGGGTGTCTGGCATTTGACTCCAATTAAGGTGAAATCTGGAAAGAACAGGCAGGAGAGCAAAAAAGGGGATGTGATGAAGGAGTCAAGGTGTTTCCCAGTTGCTCCATCTTCTGTGGGGAGAGATGGATGGACCGAAGTGCTGCCGTTTGCTACAACTTGCCTCCAAAATGTGAATAAGAAAATCCCACAAGAGAACCTGTTTTGGTTGGGTGCTCTCTGTTAAGATCTGTTTCATCCAAAGCAGACAAACATTCACCAGGATTGCTCCGTTGGAAAAGAAGTAGATTACCTGGAGCAGAAGTGCTGAACCCCCACTCGGTGAAGTTGGATTGGTTTGGGGTGCTTTCCCCACCTCTGTATACAAATTGTCCTAACTATGGGCACTGTATAACTGTGGCGCATGGCTGTGTAGTGTCGTGTTGCTTCCTTTTTATTTCTTGTATAAGTTTGAACAATGATCACAGTCAATCCGGATGGAAAAATAATGATCAGAAGATGTCTTGTCACCTTGAGACCTTTTAGGTAAAGTTCTTTTTATTGCTCTTTTTACCATTCTCCCTTCCCACCCCCAGCCTTTGCATCCCATCTTGTTGTTCAGCTTCAGGGAACTGGAACTGAATAATTCATCTAAGTAAATTTTCTAGCATTCACTGTTTTCCAGAGGAATCAATTTCAGAATAAAATGTCAAGAATCAAAGCAAGTTTGCCTTTAAGTCAGCATCATGGAAGCTAATGTGTGGCTCCTGCATACTATATCTTGCCTGCTTATTCTTTCCTTATGCTAATATCAGTTGAGTATTAGGTACAGGTTTTTAATATCTTTTTTTGGTGATATTTGTACCCACAGAGGGATTGATGCAAACAAATGACAAGCCAGCTTTGGCTGTCGGTTACACTGGTTTGAATTCACTGATAATGTAGTTACTCCAGATTCACATGCAGCAGAATCGTGTCCAAAGTCAGATGTTCCAAGCGCCCCTCCTCACCTGAATTTATGCATTTCCACTTACTGATCTTTCACCCTCAACAACTACAAAGGTTTTTTTTTATGATTCCATTGCTATTGATTTGCATAGATTGCTTCCTGTAAGTCTATTTTTTGGACTGTTTATTAACATGCAAACTCTCTCTAATGCTTGTGTTCTTTCTTTAAAACTGATTTGAAGAGTTGTGGTTTATGCACTTTCAACCTTCAAAGGGCATTGTTTGTTTGTGTGTTATGGGCAAAGAATTATGACTATAAAGGTTAGGTCTGAATCAAAGCAAACCCATCTCAGTGCTTTCAAATAGCACAAAAGCATTTGAAGTGGATTTCACAAGCCAGGATGCTGGATCTTTAACTCTGTCAGAGGCAGGTTGGTTGGGGGAATTGAAGGAGGGGTGATGGTATCACTTCTCACATGGAATAGCTTTTGAGAATTGTTGCTGCCAAAATTTCAGCTGTCTGATGAACTTATCTGCCCTCCATTTTATCTGAGCCCCTCACAATCTTTGAATGTAGTTATCCCTTGGACACCCTACGGAGGCACAGGAATATAATTATCCCATTGTACAGATGGGGATCAGAGACAAGAAAGATACCTGGGCTAAATACCGCGCCCAAGGTCAAAGACAAGACCTGAACACTCTCACTCCTACATAGTGCCCCAGTCTCCTGGACCAGCCATGCACACAGGTGGGGCAGGTTGCTCTGCTAGGTGAAGTGGGAGTGGGTTAGCAAAGGGATGGTACTGTCCCATCTACTCAGCAGGGATTTTATCTCCAATCTAAAGTTTGGGAGGTACCAAATGGGCAGGAGGGGCATGCCGGTGGGGTAGGTGCCTTTGGGTAGCAGAGTTTGCCTTCTGGAAGGAGGGTAGAAGAGATGGGAAAGGTGCCTGATCACACATGTTGAAGAGGAGATGGGAGCAATTCGTCACTCTGCTGCTTGCAGGCTATTCCTGTTCTCTGGTGTCCAGGGCCAAACTCTGATAGCGCAGAGGTGGATCAGGGCACAGGCTGAAGGAGCAGGGGGGATCCAAAGGGGGACAGCTACTCTGCAGCAATTCACCAGCTGTGCCAGTTATGTCACACACTATACATAGCCGTCACCTAGAGCTGTCACTTTCTCTCCTGTTGAATGACACTCTGCCTAATAGAACAACGGTGCCCAAGGTGCAGTGCTAGGCTTGGCGGCTGCCATCAGTGAGGGATCAGTGAGCTCTGCTTTGAGAGGTTCTGTTCATTCACCTTTGTAAATGTTTGTTAAACACCAAGATGAAGTCATTGGAAGAGCTCCCCTATTGGAAGAGATTACTCCAGGAGCAGGGAAATCTCATTTCTAGCAGCATCCTGGGAATAAGGCTTGAAAGTGGAGTAACAGCAATGAGTCATAGCCTGGCAAAGTCTGATTAAAGTAAGGCCTGAGACTGTAATAGGAGGGTAAGTTTCAGAGGGGTAGCTGAGTTAGTCTGTAACTAGAAAAACTTAAAAAAACCCAATGAATGGTCTTTCAGCACCTTAAAGACTAACAAAACATGTAGATGGTATCATGAGCATTCAGGGGTACAACCCACTTCTTCAGATGAATGGAGTATTAAAAGCCCAGTTCCAAAATAAATAGAGGATGGGATGAGGGGAGAAAGAAGGGGAAAATAGTGAATTAGAATGTTCATGTTACATGAAGCTGATAGAGAAGGTGCAAATTGTTCTTAAGTACCCATTGTTTAGTTGGTTAAGTCATTAGGATGTGGAAGGTAGTGTGCTAGCCAGATGATGTCTTTATTCATGCCTTTGTGATGGGTCCCAAACTTGTAAATGAAATTAATTTCCAAAGCTTCCCTGTGTATTTGGCTTGCAGAATTGGCCTGAACACAACATGGTGATTTTGAGTTTTGAAGGGACATGAAGTGAACCTTGTAGGTGGCTTGTGTTTTAGGAGGGGAAGTGCATGTGGGGATTTGAGGATGGGTCCAAGTGATCGGTTTGGGGGCTTGGTCTTAGTCAGATAGCAGGATGGTGTTCTCAGTACACTAGGACCTGATTCTGCTCTTATGATGGTGTAAATGTGGAGCAACTGTATTGAAATCAATAGGGTTAAATGGCTGTTAAACCAGCATGAAACCCCAATCCGGCTTTTCTAAGAGATGTTTCCCTTGAGATTGTATATCACAGGAAATGAGATGTGATTGAGTGAGGCTACAAACTTTCAAAGGTGTTTTCCCAAATCATTTAGACAAACTGGGGGCAGGGATTCTCCCTGGTTTAACTCATTAGTAATGGTGCTTGGGGGGATGTTTTGAAGCATTGGAATTGTAAGGCTATTGACGCTACTGTGCTGGCTTCCCTCACCCGCTCAGTCCTGACCTGCCGTACTCGCTCCTCTTCCAGGCCTATGTCCTACCCACCAGCTCTGTGGGTGCCCTTCAGACCCTGCTAGTCTAGTCACTGAGCACTCCACAGATCAGTAAAGGTGTTTTCTCCTATTCTAGGTGGTTTCTCCCAACCTCCACCAACTTACCAGCCCAGTGTAGGCCTGACCTGTGGCACCCTCCATTGTTTGAACTCTGCCCTGACAGACCCTGACCTGTGTTTTTATGTTGTAGCCATGTGGTGAGACTAGTGTATGCTCTTAGGTCTTGTCTTCACTGCAGTGTGCTTCCTGCCTCCTTTCCCCTCACCCAGGAGTCCCTTGCTTTAGCTTGTGGTACTTTACTTCAAGCTCCTGGGGCTGTGGGTTGACCCTTGAGAGCTGTTGATGTTCACACTAGGAATTGCAGTGGACATACCGATATTGTGCTGCTAATCCAATTGCTTGGTGCAGCTCATGTGTTATTTTGTGGTATGGCTGCTCTCACTTGAGCTAGGCTAACTCAAGTGCAGCTGTCTGCACTTTTCCGCATGTAAGTTAATGCTGCAGTGAAGGCAATTCCTTGGAATCTAGACCCTCCTTTGCTTTGTATAGTAATATGGCTACTATGTAGTCTATAGTAAGTGGTCACCTAAATCTACTGAGACCTTGTCTACTGGTCTTTAATCAGCTGCTTCTCTTCACTGATGCCAGTGGGCTGGATCCACAGTTGGTGCAAATCAGCATAGCATCACTGAAGCTGCCAGACACTAGCTGGTGTTTTGGCCCATTGAAATTGGAGTGGTGCTTAGCCGACTTCATTAATCATCTTCTGGATAAGAATTGTAGGGAAAAAGACCCAAATCTGTGAGAGTGCCTTGGTAATGGAGAAAAGTTGCTTATTACTAGCATTCTGTAAACATAGCCAGCGTAGATAAAGTAACAGAAAGGAGAATTTATTTATAGAAACTTGTGTGAATGGCTCACTTCTAATGTCTCTGACTTCAAAATCAAAAGCACCTGAGTGAGTGATTCTACCCAGCAATGCCTGATAGTGCTAAGAGTTAATCACAAGCCAACTGCAGTGCCTCACCTCCTCTGTCTCTATGCTTCTTTTTGAGGGTCTAAAGCTGTGAAAGCTTGTAAGTAGAAAAATCATTTGTTTCCTCGGAACCTTAGAATGCATTGTCCCCTTGCTTAGCAATTTGCTGTCTAGTGACCAAGTATGAGAGGGCTATGGTGTTTCAGGACCATGGAAAGCTCATGGCTTCAAAAGATGCTGCAGTCATTTCCAGAATACATTTCCAGGATCCCCAAATGATATAGCATACCAGAATATACCTCCCCAGGGCCAGATTTTGCTCTGTTGCAATTGTGTGAATCTTCAGCAACAGAACATGCCATTATTCCAAACTGACAGTAAATAAATTGAGTAGAATTTGGCATTCTCCTCCTGAATACGGTCCTAACACAGGGAATTATTGAAATTTCAGTCCTAGCGTGGGTAGCATTTTAGGTAGAATTGTCACCAGAACCTTGTGAAATCATAGCACCTTGAATTAAATGACTATGTGATGACAGTCCATGTGATGAGCAGCCAGCTTGGAATGTAGACATTACATTATTATCAAAGCTCTACATTCAATAGCAGGTAAAGCTAATGGATTAGTTTTGGAAATGGGGTCTGATGCAGCTCTTGCTTACAGTGAAAGTCTGCTGATTTCAATGGACTTAATTCTGACTTACACCAGGGTGAGCTTCAGTTGGGCCCCTAATATCTTTTAGGCTATTTCTCCAATAATGCATTCCAGCACAAAGAACTGCAGTCCAAATGTTCATGGAGATGAGAGAGTGAACAGAGTTTTTTCTTTTCTTCCTTTCTCCTCATTAGAAATGGAGAAAATCAGAACAAAATAAGAGAGAACCTACAAACTAATGGCAACCTCCTGAATCTCCTTAGTCCTAGGAGAAATCCAATGGTGCAACTAAATGCTGTTTCTCTACCCAGTAATTTAATTAGGATTAAGTAGGAAAACTAGTACATTTTAAGTACCTAAAATCTTGAGCCTTCCCCTTGCCCGACATTCCATTTGAAATTGTGAAGTTTTTTTCCTTCAAATGAGATGCTAGAAAGCGCAGCCCCTTTGAATTTTTTTCTTCAGCAGTGGTGGAGAGTTTTTCCTTCTTTCTTTCTTTCTCCCGTGGTTTAAACTGTTAGGGTACGTCTAGACTACATGGCTCCGTCGACGGAGCCATGTAGATTTGTTGTTTTGGCAAAGGCAAATGAAGCCGCGATTTAAATGATCGCGGCTTCATTTAAATTTACATGGCTGCCGCGCTGAGCCGACAAACAGCTGATCAGCCGCTTCATTTTACTATGTCCGGTAGCCTAATCTACATGCCTGTGTCGCCAGAGGCATGTAGTCTAGATGTACCCTAAGACTCAGATTCTCAGAGGTATTTATGCTCCTAACTCCCATGGATTTAAAAAGAATTAGGAACCTAAATATCTTTGAGGATCTGGGCCTAAGTGGAAGGGCTTTTTTGAGATTCATCCCTCATCCAGGACTAAGTCCAGTTTCCTTAGGTCCTTGGCAGTACCTTGGAAGGGTGCCATACCAGTGTACCTGCTCCCATATGTACCTGTAATGGGGTCAGCACTCACCTCACAAGAGCTCCTCCATCTGGCTAAGGGCAGGTTCCTGCACTACCTCAGTTTATTAGCCGAAAGCCTCTTCAGCAACTCAGCCTTCCACCCTGCATATCACAAACCCCTTCTGGGGTACACACTTAACAGGGGCCATCTCGGAGATCTCTTTAGAGTGTCTCTCTGTATCTCAGTCTGTTGTCCCACTCTGGTGACAAATGGGCTTCCCCTCTTGGAGACAACTCCTTTGCCCTTACCTCAGGTTTATTTTCAACATGAAATCCACATCAAGTCCACCTTAGTCCACAGTAGCTTCCCACATGGAGCTTCCTGAGCTGCTGCTGCTCCCGTAGCCAATCAGCCACCTGCTCTTCATTGAGAGAGGCAGTTGAGGGAAATTCAGTGATTATTATGTTATTAAAGAGCTAGAGCAGTGGTGCTCAACCTTTTTTAATTCGTGACCCGCAGGGCTGGTGAAATTTTTGTTGAGCAAAAAAACCAAAACAAAACGCCAGAAACATTTTGTTGTTGCTCCTTTAATTGAAAATGCTGATCCACTTCCCTGCCACTCCCCCTGCACCTGCCACACGTACGTCAGATTTGGTTCAAGTCTGAGCTGTGGGGCAGTGGGCAAGTCACAAAGGCTAGAGTTTTCAGACAGGCCTCTGGGAGCTGGGCACTTATCACCCATATTTTCCTTTGGGAAACCCAGCCTCTGCCTCAATTACCTTTCTACCATCTGCCTCAATTACCTCTCTGCAAAATGGGCATAATAAATACTACTTTCCCTCCCACATGGGGCATTGTGAGGATAAAATTAATTTATCATTATGGTGATAAGGGAAATACAAATTCCTAGCTAGAGGTTTATAAACTGAATGTATCTCATCAATTCCCCCTCCCATTCATTGTGCTTGTCATCATCTTGGATTGTAAGCCTGAAAGTGTTTGTACAGCTCTTAGTATAATGGGGCCCTTTTCTAGGCAGGCCATTCATCCGGTTTCATACCAAAGAGTCTTGCCTGTCTGAGATTCATCCCTCATACAGGACTGAGACAGAACAGGGTGTGGGTTTGTCCATATGAAATGGACATCACTTTGAAAAGCACACAGCTTCAGCCTGCCAGCATGACTTTGCATGCAGGTGGGTCCAATGTCATGCATCTGGGGGTGGGGCAGCATGCTCTTCAAAATGGCACCCTCCAAGAGCCATGCATGAACACTGACATAGTATTCTGGTATTCTGGGAATGTGGGAGTGACTGTTTCCTCCTTCAAATCTTCAGACTGCTGAAGTACTTGTAACAATCAATGGCAGCTCAGACCATGCCCTTCTCCTGCCTCAGCCTCTTTGGAGACCAGATGTAAGTTTTCTTCTCCTTGGGACCCCAAACATCATGGAGTATCCAAAGCTCTTCCAGTAAGTCTCGCTCCCCGATTGTCAGCCAGGATGGTCAAAAGTGCCTAATGGTGCCTGGAAGTAAATGGGAACTTTGTCTCTGAGGGTACGCCTACACTTGCCCCGTAGCTCGATCTAGGGAGGCTAATGAGAGTGACCGAAATTGCAAATCAAGCCCAGGATTTAAATATCCCGTGCTTGATTTGCATGTTCCCGTCCAGTCATCATTTTAGAAATTGACTAGCCCGAAGTAACTGCCCGCATCTACATGCAGCAGTGAAACGGGATTCTGATTTAAAGCCCCTAAATCGAATTAGCTGGTAAACCTCATTGCAGGAGGAATACCAGCTAATTCGAGTTAGGGCTTTACATCGGAATCCAGTTTCACTGCTGCAGGCAGTTACTTCGGGTTAGTCAATTTCTAAAATGGCGACTGGCTGGGAACGTGAAAATCAAGCGCGGGATATTTAAATCCCGGGCTTGATTTGCAATTTCAGTTGCCCTCATTAGCCTCTCTAGATTGATCTGGGGGCTAGTGTGGACGTACCCTGACTGAGCTTTGTGCCTATGAAATTCCCTGCTCACTTATTTTTAGCATCCAAACTGACTGCAAAGGGGGCCTGATTCTCAGACAATGCTGAATGCAGACTGTATGAAAATGAGGCCCATTGAGTAGGTCCCTGGTTGGGCACCCCAAATCACTGATCACTTTTGAAAATTTGGCCACCACTGTCCACCAACCATATTCAGGACCCAGTTCCCTACTTTTCACTTCTTCACTCCCATCCTTGAGTCTCACTAGAGAGGATTTTTTTAAAGCTTTGTACGAGGCTTTTATTTAAGCAAAAGAAATGACTTTTGATTAAATGGATTTTTTTATTGACTATGATCCTAAAGAACAAAAATATTCAATTGTCGCCAATTGAAAGACCAAAAAATAGGCTTTTGGATTTTGGGGGGGATCTTTAATGGAAGTTTATTAAAACTATTAAACTATTAAAAGTTTCAGTGAAACATTTTTTTCACAATCTTTGGTAAAAATAAAATAAACTTCCCGCCAATTCTATGTGTCTCATTCTCCACTCCCCCACTCAGTCCTGCTGCATGAGTAGGCATGCTGTGCATTAAGGAAAATCTTTGACACAAAGACACTTGGAAGACCATCAAACTTTGCTTTTTCCTTTATAACAATGCATCTGCCACCCAAATAGATTCTGTGTTTTGACCTCCAATTCATCTTGGGAAGGGTATCAGGCTGGCTGCTGGAACTGGAATAATAAAGAGGAGATTTCACATCTCTGAAAATATAGAGTTGGCTTGAGAAAATGCTTTTTTATTTTTCTGTGCTACATACAACTTTTTAGTCCCACCGAGTATGTTCCATTTATCTAGTGGAGACAGGGATCTAGTTGCTTGCCAGGTAGAATAATATCCATTCAGCTCCCAGCCAACTCAGTGGAATGAATCAGGCAAAAGAGGAAACAAGGCAATTGTGATGCCTGAGGTGTTCATTTCAAATTTAGTTCAGCTGCTAGATTGTTGTGAATGAGGATGTCACATTGTAAGCCTTGTGTCTCGCCTGTCCCTCAGCCTGCAGAGCTAAGAACAATAGGTAGTTCATACAATTGATTGTGGCCTAGATCCAGATAAAAATAGTATTTTACAGTCATTGTACACAGATGTGAATGAAAAAGAAAGGTGCAAAGTCCCTTTTATTGGAGAAATCCAAATATCTAGAGACCTCAGATGAGATTAGGGTTCATTATGCTGGGCATTGTACAAATGTATCATAAACAGGATTATTTGAATAACACCTTCTTTTGCTAGCAATTCTCAATGTAATACTTGTTTGGGGTCCATCAAAAATGAAATTTTGGGCCAATCAAAAGGTTAAAAACATTGTTGCAGCTGAGCAAAACCATGGTTTATTTTCTGAACACTTGTTAATGGATTTTTAAAACAAAAATGAAGGAAATTACTTTGTTGTGAATACAAAATCTGCAACGTTCCATTTTGAAAAAATGTTGAATATTGAAACAATTTTTAAAAGTTTTGTCTCAGTAAAAATTAAAAAAAAGATGAAACCAATGAGCTTGTGAAATGATTGCATGTCACCTAATCTGCATGCTTACCAAAAAAAGGTTTGGGAGAGAAATATTTTTGTCCTCTTTTGATAAGTGACAATCCTTGCACCAAAAGCTGAGACTCACTGGCTAGGACACACAGATGGTAGGAAGGGAATCAGAGGTTCAAAGCAGCAGCACTGCTCCACAGCAGTGCCAAGACTAGCACTCAGGTCTCCTGACTCCCAAGCTAGTGGCCTAGCCAGTGGACCACACAATGTCTTACTAACTGTATAGGATATAGTGTAGTTGTATATAGTATGGTTATAGTATATACATTCTCTGCTGGATAGCATGCACAAAGCTCTTGACAACATTGCCTATATTTCTAGAATAGCTCCCCACTCATGACATATTTTTTAGATAAAGGAAATGCAGTGGATCTAATCTACCTCGACTTTAGTAAGGCATTTGATACAGTACCACATGGGGAATTATTGGTTAAATTGGAAAAGATAGGGATTAATATGAAAGTTGAGAGGTGGATAAGCAACTGGTTAAAGGGGAGACTACAGTGGGTAATATTGAAAGGTGAACTGTCAGGTTGGAGGAAGGTTACTAGCGGAGTCCCTCAGGGATCAGTTTTGGGGCCAATTTTATTTAATCTTTTTATTTCTGACCTTGGCACCAAAAGTGGAAGTGTCCTGATAAAATTTGTGGATGACACAAAGTTGGGAGCTATTGCCAATTCAGAAAAGGATCGGGATATCATACAGGAAGATCTGGATGATCTTGTAAATTGGAGTGATAGCAATAGGATGAAATTTAATAGTGAGAAGTGTAAGGTTATGCATTTAGGGATTAATAACAAGAATTTTAGTTATAAGCTGGGGACACATCAGTTGGAAGTAACGGAGGAGGAGAAGGACCTTGGAGTCCTGGTTGATTATAGGATGACTATGAGCCGCCATTGTGACATGGCCGTGAAAAAGGCTAATACGGTCTTGGGATGGATTAGGCGAGGTATTTCAGTAGGAATAAGGAGGTGTTAGTGCCATTATACAAGGCATTGGTGAGACCCCATTTGGAATACTGTGTGCAGTTCTGGTCTCCCATGTTTAAGAAGGATGAATTCAAACTGGAACAGGTACAAAGAAGGGCCACTAGGATGATCCAAGGAATGGAAAACCTGTCTTATGAAAGGAGACTCAAGGAGCTTGGCTTGTTTACCTTAACCAAAAGAAGGCTGACGGGGGACATGATTGCACTCTTTAAATATATTAGAGGGATAAATACCAGGGAGGGAGAGGAATTATTTAAGCTTAATACCAATGTGGACACAAGAACAAATGGATATAAGCTGGCTAGTAGGAAGTTTAGACTTGAGATTAGACAAAGGTTTCTAACCATTAGAGGAGTGAAGTTCTGGAACAGCCTTCCAAGGGAAGTAGTGGGGGCAAAAGATCTATCTGGTTTCAAGATTAAACTAGATGGGTTTTTGAAGGGGATGGTTTGATGAGATAACATGATCTTGGTAACTAATTGACCATTCATTATCGATTGGAAATAGGTCAATGGAGAGATGATAGGAGTTACTATAGAGAACTTTCTGGGTGTCTGGATGGTGAGTCTTGCCCACATGCTCAGGGTTTAGCTGATCGCCATATTTGGGGTTGGGAAGGAATTTTCCTCCAGGGTAGATTGGCAGAGGCCCTGGAGGTTTTTCGCCTTCCTCTGTAGCATGGGGTACAGATCACAGCTGGAAGATTCTCTGCATCTTGGGGTCTTCAAAGTATTTGAAGGCTTCAATATCTGAGATATAGGTGAGAGGATTATTCTAGGAGGGGTGGGTGAGATTCTGTGGCCTGCACTGTGCAGGGGGTCAGACTAGATGATCATAATGGTCCCTTCTGACCTTGAAGTCTATGAGTCTATGACATGGCCAATCTTCTTTGAATGGCCAAGAAGGCCAGGATTAAGAATCAGTGGCTGGGAGTTTGAATTCAGGCACTTGGCAACAGATACAACTTTCAGTAAATTGAGTTCTTGTAATATCTAGAGGGGTGTCATGTGGAGGTGGCTTTGCTGAGGATCAGCCCACAGGGCTTGTAGATCTGCCAGGGACATGAACAATATCTTACTAGTAATTGGTGGGGCAGCCTGCTTAGCTGGGAAGCCATTTTTGATTGTGTCTTGCTTTCTCTTTTTTACTCCCTCAGGATATTTGTGCTGGGCATTGGATTTTTCACCCTGTGCTTCTTAATGACATCTTTGGGAGGCCAGTTTTCAGCCAAAAGACTGGGAGACTCTCCCTTCACCATCAGAACAGAAGGTAACAGACATTTTAACTGTTTTGAAAACTATTGTAAACTTGTCACAAAGAGCAGAGCCAGCACTAGCATAGGACTAAATGCCTCTTCTGGGCTAATGAGTCTAGGGAAGTGCACTAATCAATGTCTGCCTGTTATTGCTGCCTGATGGAGCATGACAGACCTACCAATGCCTGCTAGCTCCCCTGGCTGGCTCATGGGGTTGAGGCCTGTGTTTCTGGAGCTGCAGATCTTGAATTGCTTGAAATGCTACGTGTATGGGCTGCTTGACTATTTCCATTCCTCTGTTTATAGTACAACTCTTTTCTCCATAAACAAGGAGGGCAGAGAGGGAGGAAATCTGATGGAGACAGGCACTTTTGGAAAGCCTCCTCGAGAACATTACAAAGTGCCTGGAGGGGGTTATAAACCATGAAGCTGTAGCAGTGTTTGGAGCAAGACATTGTGATGGCAGCTGGTGTATAGGATGCGGGGATTATCTGAATGCAAGGGGCTTAGCTGGCATGAGCTCCAGAGACCGTGCCAGCATGCGGCATGGAGACTCTGATTCAGGACAGTTGAAGGCTTTGTGGTTGTAGACAGACTGGTCTCCAGGGAGTAGAAGTTGGAGACTGACAGTTTTGTCTTTTTTTTTTTTGTCTCTTAAGGAGACACTATGACGGGGAAACTCGGGCATCAGCCAATGTGCGCTTTACATTTCAATACCCATAAAAGTACTCTAGAGCATTGAACGGGAAAAGGTAAAGCATTCTGATTCTGGCAGAGAAGTTCATTGGGAGAAATGTTGCAGAAGGGCAAGTCTGAGGACTGATGGGATGTAACCCATTTTGTTCTTTCCCTCACCTGTGCATTCCTGACACCTCCTCGATCCCCCCTCCATACCTCACCCCAGGCCATGTAGGGATCCTGATCATCTGTTTGTGAGGTGAATTCTTGTTGCTCCTGCTCACCTCCCATAATGGATTTGGTGGTCAGGAGGTAGGGCTGCAGCAGAGCAGAAATGTGGGAGGAAGGGGAGAGAAAGTGGTAATGGACACAGCCTGTGGCTGCCAGTCGGATGGGGCAACTGATGGTTGAGGATGTTCATGTTGTGAGCACTATGGAGTGTTGTCGGAGCTGCAGAGTTGTTGTTGCAAGTAGCGCTGCTATTCATGGAGCTCTGAGGCTATCTGCACTAGCTGCGTGCACAACATGGTAGTTCAGCAGGCCTCAGTGCTGTTCAAGAAGAAAGACCTCAGGCTCAGTTCAGTGACAAAGGTGCTCAGCTAGGTTTATTGTCTGCAAAGCACAATCCTGGGGCCCAGTGCAGTCATTGACAGGGACACAAACACATCTGGGCCCATGACAAGGTAAAGGCTCAGCCAGCAAAGATGCCCCTCCTTTATGACTTCTTTTGCACAATGACACAGACAAGTGAAATATTATACTTCCTATGTTCTTTGCTACCACCTTTGTATCTTGTACCTGCTAGTTCAAACAAAACCTCCTTCTTCATTATCCTGTCATCCCATTTTTTATTTTACCAGGGGTCAGTGTGTTCCTCTCTCATTTCCTGGGAATTTATTTATGTGGTTACTTGATGTACCATCCTCTCTGTTTAGAAATGGACTTACATGGTTAGCGAATACCGGGTGTTACTCTGCTGCTAAGACCTACTTTACTTCATACACTTCTTTTATGCCCAGGGCTCGCACAAGGCCTACATTGCACTAACAAGTGGGATGAGCATGGAGTGGGGTACTGTGTAGCTGCGCAGATCCACTGCTGTCACGCTCTAGCACAGTGAGGGGCAACTTACGCTAATGAGGGGGCTGCATGAGTGTCCTCCTTTATCTCTGTGGGCAACAAGATTGTCATGGGAAGCAAGACTGAAGGGAAAAACAACTAAGGAGAGTTGGAAGTATTTCAAAGGGACGTTGTTAAGGGCCCAAAAGCAAACAATTCCACTGTGTAGGAAAGATAGAAAATATGGCAAAAGACCAGCTTGACTTAACAAGGAGATCTTGCATGATCTCAAAATAAAAAAGGAGTCATATAAAAAATGGAAACTAGGACAAATAACAAAGGATGAATATAGGCAAGCAACACGGGAATGCAGGGGCAAGATTAGAAAGGCAAAGGCACAAAATGAGATCAAACTAGCTACAGGCATAAAGGGAAACAAGAAGACCTTTTATAAATACATTAAAAGCAAGAGGAAGACCAAGGACAGGGTAGGCCCACTGCTTAGTGAGGAGGGAGAAGCAGTAACAGGAAACTTGGAAATGGCGGAGATGCTCAATGACTTCTTTGTTTCGGTCTTCACCGAGAAGTCTGGAGGTGTGCCTAACGTAGTGAATACAAGCAGAGAGAGGGTAAGTTTAGAAGATAGGATACACAAAGAACAAGTTAAAAATCACTTAGGAAAGTTAGATGTCAGCAAGTCACCAGGTCCTGATGAAATGCATCCCAGGATACTCAAGGAGCTGATAGAGGAGGTATCTGAGCCTTTAGCTATGATCTTTGAAAAATCATGGCAGACAGGGGAGATTCCAGAAGACTGGAAAAGGGCAAATATTGTGCCCATCTATAAAAAGGGGAATAAGAACAACCCAGGAAACTACAGACCGGTCAGTTTAACGTCTGTCCCAGGGAAGATAATGGAGCAGGTAATTAAGGAAATCATATGCAAACACTTGGAAGGTAATAAAGTGATAGGGAAGAGCCAGCATGGGTTTGTGAAGAACAAGTCATGCCAAACTAATCTGATAGCTTTCTTTGATAAGATAACGAGCCTTGTGGATAAGGGAGAAGCGGTGGATGTCATATACCTAGACTTTAGTAAGGCATTTGATACGGTCTCGCATGATATTCTTATTGATAAACTAGGCAAATATAACTTAGATAGGGCCACGATAAGGTGGGTGCATAATTGGCTGGATAACCGTAGTCACAGAGTTGTTGTTAACGGTTCTAAATCCTGCTGGAAAGGGATAACAAGTGGAGTTCCTCAAGGGTCTGTTTTGGGACCCGTACTGTTCAATATCTTCATCAATGATGTAGATATTGGGATAGAGAGTACGCTTATTAACTTTGCAGATGATACCAAACTGGGTGGGGTTGCAACTTCTTTGGAGGATAGGGACATAATTCAAAATGACCTTAGCAAGTTAGAGAACTGGTCAGAGGTAAACAGGATGAGGTTTAATAAAGAGAAATGCAAAGTGCTCCACTTAGGAAGGAACAATCAGTTCCATACATACAAGATGGGAAGCGACTGTCTAGGAAGGAGCATGGCGGAAAGGGATCTAGGGGTCATAGTGGACCACAAGTTGAATATGAGTCAACAGTGTGATGCTGTTGCAAAAAAAGCAAATATGATTCTAGGTTGTATCAACAGGTGTGTTGTAAACAAAACTCGTGAAGTCATTCTGCCGCTCTACTCTGCACTAGTTAGGCCTCAGCTGGAGTACTGTGTCCAGTTCTGGGCGCCACATTTCAAGAAAGATGTGGAGAAATTGGAAAGGGTACAGAGAAGAGCGACAAGAATGATTAAAGGTCTAGAGAACATGACCTATGAAGCCAGGCTTCATGAACTGGGCTTGTTTAGTTTGGAAAAAAGAAGATTAAGGGGGGACATGATAGCGGTTTTCAAATATCTAAAAGGGTGTCACAAGGAGGAAGGAGAAAATTTGTTCCTCTTGGTTTCTGAGGACAGGACAAGGAGTAATGGGCTTAAAGTGCAGCAGGGGAGGTTTAGATTGGACATTAGGAAAAAATTCCTAACTGTCAGGGTGGTCAAATATTGGAATAAATTGCCAAGGGAGGTGGTGGAATCTCCCTCTCTGGAGATATTTAAGAACAGGTTAGATAGACATCTGTCAGGGATGGTGTAGACGGAGCTTGGTCCTGCCTTGAGGGCGGGGGGCTGGACTCGATGACCTCTTGAGGTCCCTTCCAGTCCTATTATTCTATGATTCTATGGTTATTCTATGATAACCAAGACAGTCTCCTGGGAAAAGGTGGTTTTGCTAACTGCGCTTGTGTACTAGAATTTGCAGCACGTGACAACTGAACCGCAGCAGTGCTTTAGCTGCAGAGGGAGTGTACGGCTCTCACAGTCAATGTTGTGTGCAATCAGAACACACAGTGCCCTTGCTTTTTTAAGTGCATGCCACTTTTATAATACTGGTAGGGGGAAAATGTTGATGAAACCCAGCAGAATCTGGCAACCCTGTGCGTAGGCAACGATAAACAAAATGTCTCATGGGCAACACTCTCAGTGGGCCGTGTGCTGCCCCTGAGCCGCAGGTTGCCCACTGCTGCTCTAGCAGGTCGGACCCAGTCAAAGCTATGGGTGGCAATAAAGAGTGCACCAATAGCTTCAGGCCCAGGGGCCAGGCAAGCAGACAGTGCTGTCCTATGTGTTACATGTCATCCCTGTAAAAGGGCCAATTGACATTTGCTGTGTAGAAATGTCCTGCCCTTGTGACCACTGATTAACTCATGAGCTTGTTCTGACAGGGCGTGTTGTGTTTGCCGAGTGCTGTCAGGCAGGACTACTGCTGTATGGAGTTTCTGCTGGAACTTTCTGAAGTCCATCTCAGAGAACGCTCCACTTACTCATGCAGTCGAATTTAGCTCAGGATGTAAAAACAGTTGCTATTTTGTTCCAATTCACCTCTGGACTGTTAAGTACTTCTGAATCCAAATGAAATAGCAAGGAAAGGAGAACTTTTCAAGGGAGTGGCCCAGTCCAGAGCCTGGGGTAGCCAAGGTACAATTGTTCAGCCCAGAAGACAGTACTAGAGCAAAAGACTGACCCCCCCACACACACACCCAGTTGTGGTGACAAACACATCAGCACCCTGATTAATTCAGCAAGGCGGCTTTGGACTAAAATCCCCAGAAGCCTGAGTGATGAGGGACAGAGAGAGAGAACAGAACCTAGACTAAATTCAGCCTGGGGCCCACCTCTCTTGCAGAAGCCTCTGCGGCAGAAAGTCAGCATGAGAGAAGTGGGATGTGGGCCTGATCTCTCCACTGCAGAGGGCGCGGCATGGCCCTAGAAGTGGGTTGAGCAATGGACACAGCTATGGCAATCCTGTACTTCTCTGCCCCTCCCCTTATCAGTGCTTCTGGGCCAGAGGGCCAGCTGGCATAAACCAGCCATTCCCTGGAAGTCAGTGGAGTGTCAGTGACTTACAGCTGAGAATTTGGTCTCGTGGTGAAATCTAAAGCTGCCTCTGTATAGCAGAACAGTGCAGGAGAGAGGAAGGCAGCCGTACTGCAGACTTCAGTCCCTGTCTTGAGCCCCCTAGTAGGTTCACTTGGGGACTAGGAGGTGCAGGGAAGCATCACTCTTTACATCATCTGGGCTGAATTTGGCCCATTATCCTTTCTTTGCTGAGATTCACTCTGCCTTTTCCCTCTGAGCATTTCCAGCTTTTGAGTTGTCAGTCTCTGAAGCCGAGCAAGAAGGAAAACACAAATAAGCTCCCTTTGCCATGTATGTCTGCCAGGTAAAATGACAAAATAAAGCTTCCTCCTGGGAGAACTGATTCAAATGGAGTTCTTTCAGCCAGCCCATCTACAGGCAAGGAGAGTCTCCCCTTGGGACGGAGTAGGCAAGGCACAGATGGATTAAATTTCCTATGACTGCTTGCTTCCCCCTCCAGGATTAAATCTGTCAGTTGGGTCAGTTGAAGATGTAGGCATGTTAGTTGCATTTCTGTGGGGGAGTTAGGAAGATGGCTTCCAAAACTGTGATGGTGCTTTTAAACTGCTTAGTTGAGTTTAAAAGAGATTAACATGTAATACTGCCTTTGGCACTTGTCTTGGTTTTGTCCCTGGTGGATTGAGTACAAAGGAGTTTTTATTTCTTCCCGTCCCCTTCATAATTGTTCCCATTGTGAACTCCCTAAGTCTGTTCTCCAAGAGATTATTGTTTACTTGGCTGGAGGTTATCTGAGCAGTAGCAAGCTGGGAGATCAATGGCTTCCCCTTTTTTCTGGCACATTTCGCAGAAGTCAGGCTGCCTTCCTATAGGGGCAGAACCACAATTCATGCAGGGGGGTGTGAGCATGTTGTATGGTCACTAGTCACCTCGTGGCCTTTGTAACAGTAATCGCTGGAGCCACAGTATGCTGATTCTTATCACATGATGGCAGCTGCCGTGTGATTGATTTCCCCCAGCAAGATTTCTCTCCCAAGGGGATGCAGCTTCTAGGCAAGGCAGCAAAAGGTGTTATATTTAAACACAGGCAAGTTCTAACAGGGTTCCTCATTCAACAGACTGGTAGCCTCAGCCATCTCAGCTTCCTAATCTGATCACCAGCTGCCTAGACTCTTGGGTCAGCTCCTTAGCCAACATAAGGCTGCTTTTTGCCACTCCAAGGCTGCATCTAGACTGGCAAGTTTTGCCACAAAGGCGGCCGCTTTTGCGCAAAAACTTGCCAGCTGTCTATACTGGCCGCTTGATTTTGCGCAAAACACTGACGTTCTACTGTCCGAAATCAGTGCTTCTTGCACAAATGCTTTGACGTTCCCGTTCGGGCAAAAGCCCTTTTCCAGAAATGTTTTTGCGCAAGAGGGCCAGTGTAGACAGCTAAAAACTGTTTTGCGCAAAAAAGCCCCGATGGCGAAAATGACGATCTGGGCTTTCTTGCACAAAACCGCAGCTAGATTGGCACGGATGCTTTTCCGCAAAAAGTGCTTTTGGGGAAAAGCGTCCGTGCCAATCTAGATGCTCTTTTCCGCAAATGCTTTTAATGGAAAAACTTTTCTGTTAAAAGCATTTGTGGAAAATCATGCCAGTCTAGACATAGCCCAACAGTTCACCAGGGGGTCTGTTTACATGGAGGAAAAAGATGTGGTCTTAATGTGGGCTAAAATCAGTGAAGACATGACAGCTTGGGTTAGCGACTAGAGCACAATCCACAGCATCCCATAGGCTTTAACTGAGGGTGCATCTACACAGCATACTCAACTCAAAATAAGAGACACAATTTGTGCTACACAAATTGCATATCTTATTTTGAATCTATTTTGAAATAGGCTATTTTAAAATGTGGCCAAATTTTGAAATAATGTACTATTTCGAGACATCCTTTGACCCTTGTTCCACGAGGGTTACCGGGATGTGAAATAGCATGCCTGTTATTTCAAAAAATATTTCAAAATAACAGGTGGCTGGTGGCCTCTGGTATCCTGAAATAGCTGTGCAGTGTAGACATACCCTGAGTTAACTTGAGTTGAAAGCAGAGTTGCTGCATCTTCACTGTTATTCAACCTGAGTTAGGGTACGTCTACACTACAACGTTAATTCGAACTAACTTAGTTCAAATTAGTTAATTCGAACTAAGTTAATTCGAACTAACGGATCTAGACTAAAAAACTAGTTCGAATTAGCGTTTTGCTAATTCGAACTAGCATGTCCACACAGAGTGGACCCTAAACTGGGCTTAAGGATGGCCGGAAGCAGTGCCGGCAGGGCATCAGAGGAGGACTTAGAGCGTGGAGATGCTGTCTCAGGCTAGCTGAGGGCTGCGCTTAAAGGGACCCGACCCCCACCCCGGACAGACAGTTCTCAGGGGTGCCCTGCTTGCAAACCAGTCCTGGCGTGGAGTGCCCGGACTGCCCACACTGGGCACATCACACCACTCGGCCATCAGACCGGCTGCACTTGCCGCAGGCTGCCATCTGGGGAGAGGGAGCAATTGGGGGACTGCAGGAGAGCTTCCACCCCCAGAAGCCCACAGAGCCAGCCCAGTCCTCCCCATCGGGGGCTCGTACCCCAGTCCTCCCTCACCTCCTTCCACTTACCCTTCCCTAGCCCCTCTTCTTGATGTACAAAATAAAGGACACGTGTGTTCAAAAATAGAAACTGTTTATTTAACAAAACTCGGGGAAACTGGGAAAAGGAGGTGGGAGAGGGGAAGAGAGAGGCTGGGAGAGGGGAGGGGGAAAACTGGGAGGAGGGAGCTGAAAGGGGGAAGCAAGGGAAAGGAGGGGGTGGGGAAACTGAAGGATCAGGGGTGGGGGTTTCGCCGGGCCAACCGCCTCCCAGTACGGCGAGGGAGGGGGCCTCGGTGTCCCCGGGGGGATAGGGTGGAGGGTGCGGAGGTTGAGGTGGGGGGTGTGGACATTGAGGAAGAGGTTGTGGGGGTTGAGGAGGGAGAGGTGGGAGGGGGGCAGGAGTGGGAGGAGGGACAGCAGTTGGGGGGGCAGCAGGTGCAGGACCAGCACGGGGCACCATGCTCTGCAGCAGGAGATGCAGGTTGGTGCTCAGCCCTCGGAGCTCAGCCAGCAGCTCGTGGCGGACCTGCAGGTCTTCCCTCATCCACGCCCGTAGTGTGCGGTGCACGGCTCGCAGGGCCCCAAGGTGCCGGTCCCAGTATTCCTGCTCCGTGCTGGCAGTCCGGAGCAGGCCGCGGGTGCGGGAGCATGTCCCGGGCGGGGTGGTGCGCCCTGCACGAGCAGCTGGTGCAGCTGTAGAGACAGAAGAGAAGTGGTCAGTTCTCCCTGGGGACGCAGAGGATGATGCCCAGCCCCCTCCCCAACTCTGCAACGTGAGGGTGACCATGTCCTGCACCGTCACAGCCGCTGTGCTTGTACAGAGGCCATGGTCAGGATGTCTGGCTCTCCCCGGGACTGGGAGCTGCCCCAAGATCGCACCCATGTCCCTGTGCCATGTATAGTGTGGCCAGGGCGGTGGGGGGGAAGGGGAGATGTCCCCTGCCTCCGTGTAGAGGGGACATGTGAAGGGAAAGCATCCTGCTGGGTCCTGCCCCGGGGTCGGGAGCATGTCACGTCTCTTTGCACAAGCATGTGCCTATTGGGCAATGGCCCCTGGGTGTCACGCAGCTGGAGCCACCTGCCCAAGGGTGGCATGGCACGTGCTCGCACGTGCACAGGTGTCTGCGTGATCCGTGGAAGGCATGGCCCACGCACGCAGTCCCTGGTCTCCCTCCCACCTCCCCCCCCGAACTACTTAATTCAAACTACTTACCCGGTACGGTCTCCCTGGACAACACTGCTGGCGGTGGCCCTTCTGGTGTGCCCAGGTCAGGGCCCTCTGGTCCCGGCTCGATGTCCCCTGGGCTGGCACGGACCGCCCTGCCCCCCAATAGTTGGTGGAGGGCAGTGAAGTAGGGGCAGGTGGCAGCCCCTGCAGCGGCGCCGCCCCTTGTGGCCCTGGCGTACCCCTGCCGCAGCTGTTTAACCTTAATGCGCACCTGCTCCTGGGTGCGCCTGTGTCCCCTGCTGGCCATGGCGGCTGCTATGCGCCCATAGACGGCCGCATTCCTCCTCCTAGTGCGGAGATCATGGACGTTGGGGGCCTGCCCCCAAACCTCAATGAGGTCCATGACCTCCGCACTAGACCAGGAGGCCGCGCGCCGTCTACGGCCCCTGGCTGGCCCCTGGGTGCTGGGGGACTGGGCAGGGGACGTCTCACTGGCACTGGCTGCCTGGCTCATCCTGCAGCCACTGGTTTGGGGCAGAGACTGCTAGTAGGGCTGGCTGACTCCAGTGCCGTCTGGCCAGAGTCTACCCCTTTAAGGGCCCGGGGCTGGGGGAGAGGAGAAGAGTTTTCCTGGTTGTGCCCAGAGAGGCCACCAGGGGGAACCTGGGAAGGGCTAGCCTCCCACTAGTTTGAACTAAAGGGCTACACAGCCCTTAGTTCGAACTAGCTAGTTCGAACTAGGCTTAATCCTCGTAAAATGAGGTTTACCTAGTTCGAACTAAGCGCTCCGTTAGTTCGAATTAAGTTCGAACTAACGGAGTGCTAGTGTAGCGCCCAGGAAAGTTAGTTCGAACTAACTTTGTAGTGTAGACATACCCTTAGAAAATGCATGTCTGCTAAGCAGAGTTAAGAACATGCCTTCTTCTGCAGTGAGTCGCTGGCTAGGGAGTCCTCTCTGCCATGCAGCTTCACAATCCTAAGCATGGGGGCCATTCTGGAGCATCAACCCTAGCAGTGTGTTGCAGGTGTCCCTAAATTCAAACCTTCAAAATCTGATTTGACCTCCTAATTATGAGAAATTGCCTCTGATTTTTATACCCATTGCTTGTCTAGCACAAATAATTCAGAGATGAATTTCATGGGGCTTAGCTATTCTCTTCTATACATTCTTGTACTGAGCCCATCACCATGGTATCTAGGTAAATATCTAACTAGGTGATTCTGCCAGGAAATAAGGGAGCTGGACACAGTGTTGCTAAGCCAGCCCAAACAGCTGTTTGCTCCTGCAAAACTAGATTTGGGCACAAAACACTAACTCAATGGGAGGCTGAACTTCCGGAATCAGGTCCTGTGGGATATGACTTCAGTGGTTCATGCAGAGTTCAGGGAGAGGGACGGTATGCTTCATGAGCAGAGATGGGTTAGTAAGAGATTGGCTTAGTGTAAAGAGGATTGACAATAACATCAGTGGAGACCTGTCTTACCGCTTTATCAGCCATCAGTAGGTATTCAATTAACACGCATTATGGATTTCAATGAAATACCACAAGATGCAACAGTTAATATTTAAGTGCAAAATGATTATCTGAAGGCAAATGCCGAGACGTGTTAATGTCACTGGCCTGGATAAGCTTGTAAGGAGCACCCCAGGCGAGATGGCATCCAGCAGTCTGTCCCCTTTGCTCCCCTGTTGGTAGGCCTCTGGATACCCATAGGATTCAGGTTGAATCTTTCTAGTTCAGCATCCTCGGGACCTGACTGGAGCTGAACCAGAGAATTTGCTGGACCATGGGAGGTCAATATTGTAGCGAGTGGGTCTCTTTATCTTTATTTTGCTGAGGCAAATAAATAGAACAATGCCTGCAATGCTGCTTAATGATGTATGACTATATGGTACACCCTATATAAGCCTGTACCTAGCCAAGGCTTATCAGCTCTCTTAAAAAATGTTAGTGTTGTTACACAATTTTACTGTATCATCATAAGGAAACAAATAGATAAAGCATAAAAACCATGTTTACACTTAGCAGCATTACCAGCACTTCCACTGCTTGCAGTGCTCTTAGAATATATTTGGGGGTAAATTAGAGCTAAATAACAGCACAGAACACTGAGCGCCAGAACTGGTGGCTGTAAACAAACTTTATGGCACCATGGGAAACGTGGCCACTCTCATGAAAAGTGGACATCTGGCTAACTAAAACAATTCTGGACCATGGATGTTGCTGAACCAGAGAGTTCTGAACTACAGGGCTGTGTCTACACCGGCATGAATTTCCGGAACTGCTTAAAACAGAATACTATTCCGTTTTCAGTTTTTCCGGAAAAGGAGCGTCTACATTGGCAGGCTGCTTTTCTGGAAAAGCCCTTTTTCCGGAAAAGTGTCTGTGGCCAATGTAGACGCGCTTTTC
Organism: Pelodiscus sinensis; assembly: GCF_052426305.1. Lineage (NCBI taxonomy): Eukaryota > Metazoa > Chordata > Testudines > Trionychidae > Pelodiscus > Pelodiscus sinensis. The sequence goes on from NC_143071.1 coordinate 21,258,618, forward strand.
CGGAAAAGACTACTGGGTTGTCTACACTGGCCCTTTTCCGGAACAGTGTTCCGGAATAAGGACTTATGCCCGAGCGGGAGCAGAATAGTTTTTCCGGAATAGCGGCTGATATTGTACAGTAGAGCGTCGTTGCTTTTCCGGAAATTCAAGGGCCAGTGTAGACAGCTCGCAGCTTATTCTGGAAAAGCGGCTGATTTTCTGGAATAAGCGGCCCAGTGTAGACACAGCCGAGAGGTTCAACCTACAGTAACTTTGAGAGAACTGAAATTGAGGTGTTTGGCTCACCAGCAGCCCACCTGGAAGGCTTTTGAACATGTCAGGAGCTTTCCAGGTGGGAGGCTAGTGAGCCATCATTTTGATTTTCCCCTTCTGGGAGAGTAGAGCCATCCCCACAGCTAGAATCTGGAAAAGTCATTGTGATAGAAAATTCCTGACTGGCTGTGTTTAATTATGGCTGGCCTTTGTATAGTGCAGTTCTTGTGCATCAAGGCCCCTTAAAGACATTGATTATTAACTTATCTAAGCCCTGATTCAGTAAAATGCACAAGCACACGCTGAAGTGCTAGGTTGAACCAGGCCCCTAGAAACCGATCCTGAGAAGTGCTGAGCCTGTTTATGCATGCTGACTTCAACGCGTGTTTTGCCTGAGTGTGGAGTGCAAAGTAAAGTTCCGGAGGGTATGTCTACACTACAAAGTTAGTTCGAACTAACAGACGTTAGTTCGAACTAACTTTAATAGGTGCTACACTAGCGCTCCGCTAGTTCGAATTTGAATCGAACTAGCGGAGCGCTTAGTTCGAACTAGGTAAACCTCATTTTACGAGGACTAACGCCTAGTTCGAACTAGCTAGTTCGAACTAAGGGCTGTGTAGCCCTTTAGTTCGAACTAGTGGGAGGCTAGCCCTCCCCAGGTTTCCCTGGTGGCCACTCTGGCCAACACCAGGGAAACTCTATGCCCCCCTCCTGGCCCCGGACCCCTTAAAGGGGCACGGGCTGGCTACGGTGCCCGTGCCAAGTGCAAGCCTGCCAGCACCCAGCTAGCAGACCCTGCACCTGGCACGGCACAGAGCCATCCACCCGATGCCCCCCAGCCCACCCCCTCTTGCCGGGACCAGGCTGGCGGCTCCCGGGAGCTTGCCCTGGACCGCAAGAGGCGGGCATCTTCCTGGGCTAGTGCGGACATCGTGGACCTTGTCCACGATCTCCGCACTAGGCACAGGAAAGTGGCCGTCTAGGGCAGGAGAGCTGCCAGCCTGGCCACCCAGGACCAGGTGTGCATGAAAATCAAGGGGGTCCACTGAGACCCCCGACTCTGAGCCGTGAGCTTACAATGGCCGTCCTGGGTCAGTCCAAAGGTCCATCTAGCCCAGTAGCCTGTCTGCCGACAGCGGCCAACCCTAGGGACCCTGGAGGGGATGGACCGAAGACAGTGACCAAGCCATTTGTCTCGTGCCATCCCTCTCCAGCCTTCCACAAACTTTGGGCAGGGACACCACTCCTACCCTCTGGCTAATAGGACTCCATGGACCCAACCTCCATGACTTGATCTCACTTCCCTTTCAACTCTGTTCTAGTTGTAGCCTTCACAGCCTCCTGCAGCAAGGAGTTCCACAGGTTAACTATTTGCTTTGTCAAGAACAACAACTTTCTCTTACTAGTTTCAAGCCTGCTACCCATTCCTTTCCTTTGGTGTCCTCTAGTCCTTCTTTATGGGAACTCAGGAAGAACTTTTCTGAATGCACCCTCTCCACCCAACCCCTGCTTTTAGAGACCTCTATCCTGTCCCCCCTCCGTCTCCTCTTTTCTAAGCTGAACAGTCCCAGTCTCTGTAGCCTTTCTTCATCTGGGACCTGTTCCCAACCCCTGATCATGTTAGTTGCCCTCCCCTCTCCCAGCCTTTCTCTTCCCCTCTCCCACCTCCTTTTCCCAGTCTCCCCCAGTTTTGTTCAATAAAGACAGAGTCAATGTTGGAAGAAACGTTATCTTTATTTTGTACATCAATAAGAAGGGGGGCTAGGGAAGGGTAAGTGGAAGGAGGTGAGGGAGGAATGGGGTACGAGCCCCCGATGGGGAGGACTGGGCTGGCTCTGCGGGCTTCTGGGGGTGGAAGCTCTCCTGCAGCCCCCCAATTACTCCCTCTCCCCAGATGGCAGCCTGCGGCAAGTGCAGCCGGGCTGATGGCCGAGTGGTGTGATGTGCCCAGTGTGGGCACTCAGGGCACTCCAAGCCAGAACTTCTTTGCAAGCGGGGCACCCCTTAGAACTGTGTGTCCGGGGTGGGGGTCGGGACCCTTTAAGCGCAGCCCTCGGCTAGCCTGAGACAGCATCTCCATGCTCTAAGTCCTCCTTTTATGCCCTGCCGGCACTGCTTCCGGCCATCCTTAAGCCCTGTTCAGAGTCCACTCAATGTGGACTTGCTAGTTCGAACTAGCAAAACGCTAGTTCGAACTAGTTTTTAGTTCTAGATGCGTTAGTTCGAACTAGCTTAGTTCGAATTAACTAATTCGAACTAAGTTAGTTCGAACTAGCGCTGTAGTGTAGACGTACCCTGGGGCTTTTCTTCTCTGCCTTTGTTCATTAAAGTTCCTGATTTAATGGGCCCTTCAGAGATACTCACTATTGATTTATAGCGATGGTACTTCAACTGAGCAGCAACTACACCTCCAAACACACTGGCCTCTATGTTGTGTTATAAATAAAATGACTGTGTTTATTCAAGTGTGCCCATTACACATATGACCATGTATCTAGCACATGTTCTGTTCAATAACAAGGACTTGATCCTACAGTCTTTTTCTCATATTCATTCCTCTGGACCTCTTCCCATAACTCTTGCTTATGTGAGTATTCCCTTTGTGTTCCACGAGTAAATTTACAGATGTACCTGTTTGCACTATTAGGACCATTGTAATTACCCATGTCAGTAAAGGTTGCAGGATCAGATCTCATGTTGGTTTTAAAGTAAATTGTTAAGGTAAAATTCCGATTCCACTGAACTATGACAAAAATCCCATTGGTATTAGTGAGGTCTGGATTTGACCCCATTGTTTGTTTAAAATACAATGTTTGCCATAGAAATCTAGGCTGAAGTTTTAGGAGCCTCCTAAGAGATCTGCACACCCAATTCCATTTCTCCAAGGTAATTTTGAAAATCACAGCCCTAACTGAAATCCTAGTGCATTGGTAGGGCTTAAGACTGCATACTCCCCCTTTGTAAATATTGCCATCCTGGTCACACACCTCTGTTAGGTGTGAGCTGAGTCTGCTTGGGAAAGGTTGAAAGCAGAGGGGGAACAAAGGGTGTAATGAAGTAGCTGGAGGAAGTGTCCGAAAACGCTTCAGACTCAAACCTCCTCAGCTTCAAAACTATCTGAACAGAAAATCAAACCCTAAATGAAGAGAGAAATGAGGCAAAAGAAGGGAAGCAGAAAAACAGACTGTCGCAGACTCCAAGTTAATTCTGTTGACTTAATGTCATCGTCATGCGGTTCTCACTAAGAACCATGAGCTTGTTCTGTGTGCCAATAATCAGTCTTCAGAGAGCTTCTATCCTTGATGATATGAAGCAGCAGGGACTTTGTTGCTTTCTTAAAAAACCCTCCTTCTGAAATGCAAGTTTTGTTATCCTAATCCTCAGCTGGAGAATAAACACAGGGAGCTTCCTTTGTTCTGACACAGTCACTGAGAAAATTGGCTCCGCAAACAAAAATCAGGATTAACAAAGGAAAACTGACAAGAATTGAAATTCTGCATATAGAAGACACTTTGGGAATGATCCTAGACTTAAATTCGTTATTATTTACCCTGTAATTTTAAATGTGTACATGCTTGGGGGAGAGTTGTTTTGTCCCCCCTACCCAAGAGTCTATTTTGATCTTCTCTTATTCTGCCATGGGAAAAAGCAGTCTCTGGATACAGTGTTTGACTTAAAACAAAAATGATCAGTTAATGATCTGAGATAATTGCACCAACTCAAACTTCTGTGGATCAGGGTAACCATCAAAATTCCATCTGCCTTCTTTGGCATCAGGACTTTGCCCGTTGCAACTGCTATCTCTTGTTCCCAATGGCAATGTATGATTAGCTGGTGGAACTCCCCGCTACAGGATCTTATCAGAGTTAAATAGTGTGTTTTAAAATGATTAAATATGGATCAGAATATTACCTGATCCATATTTAATCCTGGGGTCCCCAGGATGCAACTTGGAACTGGTTTAAGTAAATTGTCTTACCGCCGTTGGCTCTCCAGGCCTCCAGACAGGGGGGGCAAAGGGGGCAATTTTACTGGGCCTGGCAATAGCCCCAGCTGGAGCCACAGACACTTTAAATCACCATATGCTACATCTCCAGGCAGCACTGAGGGCTGGCTGTCCTCGGCCCCCTCCTCACTCTGCCCCTTCTGGGAGCACAGAGCCTCCTCCCTCCCCCCGAACACCTAACTGCATGAAAATGCTTCTCCCAGACACTCATGAACTAACAATAGAGAGGCTCCAGCTTATTCCCTCCAGCTGCTCAGCCTTGCACTCCTGTACTGTTCCATCTTGACCTGGACAGAAGCCCAACCAGGGTAAGTTTATTACCCAGTCTACCCCTCCCATAATGTGGGGAGGTCATAGCCCAAACTTTGTGCCTGCTCTGAAATTTCCCAGGTACTTCAACCAAACCACACTCACTGTTTTAAGCAAATTTAAGTGGCAGGTATAAAAGATCAGAAATCTTAAACCTTGTTACATTAGGCACTATTTAGATCAGCAATTTTCTCACTCCACTGGGTCTTGCAGTTCATAATCTACAGACTTCTCCTACGAAGCCTGGGCCAGTCTTCTCAGATGCAGAGCTCCCAACTGCTGAAAATGATTTTTATGGACAATCAAATTTTTTTATGAACACGTTCTTACGAAATGGATAGCTCCAAAGAACAAAACTGAACAGTCTTCCACATGCATACGGACACAATCCTGTTCGCATCACAGCCCCCCTCAGCCCAAACCTTCCCCCTCTGGGCTTTTCACCTACCCTGGGAAAGGATGCCTAGGAACTGTTTGCTAGCAGGAACTAGGGGCCTCCACAAGTGACTGCTCCATTATGATTGACTGGTGAGGAGCCTGTGGGAGTCTGCTATGCTCAACCAACTGTACCCCATTCTCCACCTTCCCTGCAGCCAGCGGGAACCCGGCCAGCATGTGTGCTAGACACATGCACACCAAAAGTTGTTGCTGTGCTGATGCTAGTAATGCTGGAAAAGGGCAGCCCCTGCCAGCCAGCAGAAAACTGAAGGGAGCCCTCACCTGGAGAATTCCCCTTTCCTCCTCTGAACTGGGAATTGTAGGCTCCTTGGAGCTGCCCTGGGGCCAAGGGGGAGGGACTCCTCAGCTCGACAGCAAAGCTTGTTGGTTTTTTTTTACTAAATGCTTCCTTGGATTTTACAGACAGTTCCAATTTTACCTTTTTTTTAATGGACTGTCCATGAATTTGACTGATGGTTTTGGCAATCCTGCTCTGATGTAATCTTAGTCTCATCAGCATTCTTGATGCTTCCAGTGTAGGTGGGAGAGGAGAGAGACCAAAGCATGCGGCTGTTCCTTATTTGATACCATGTGCCTAGAAGATACTTCCCCAGACATAGATAGACGGGCTTTGCTGATCAAACAAAACCTCGCTGAGTGGACTCAAGCAGTTCTCACTGAATTGTAAATCCCTTAATTATAACTCCCTTGCTCATTAATGGTCATGGAGCACCTGCCTTTATATTTCACAAGCAAACTTACAGCATATTTCAGTAACAGCCATACAGCACAATCTCATACTTCAGCACATGCTGGTGATATACACATTTGAACAGAACATGTCCTAGCAGATCATGACCTTTCATATGATACCCTATATGGCATACTTTGTGTATCTCAATTATATTTGATTGATGAACATGGGGGTCATAGGGTGCCATTCTGAGATGCAGTGTGTCACAACCTGTAATTACTCTAGCTAAGTTAAAATTGAAAAGACTTTTGATCCTCATACAGTGTAGCACAAATTAATGACCATTAACTGAGTTCTTGAGAGGAATTCTCCATAGAGCTTAATACAGCACATTCCCTCCACATGTCGTCTCCTGTAACAACGTGCAATGGCCAATGTGAAAGACCAACTAGCGTAATAGATAGATCATAGGTCTATTCTAATATGGGAGATTTTAGAGCATAGAACCAAAAGGGACCTCCTGGTTATTGGCTCTGCTTTTGCCAGTATTCCTGCTGTATAATCCTATCCATACATTTTATCAAGCTCCACCATAAAACTAGTCTGTATGTTCATGTTCTAATAATATAGATGGAATAAATGTGCCCAAAGAATCAAAAGTGTTAATGTAACGATGTCACTATCCAACTTTAAACAGTACTCTACAAAATTTGGAATACAGTGACATCAGCCAGCTTAATATCATGGCAAACACATACTAGGAAATTCATGTCAAATGGTAGAAATGTATTAACTGGAATACACAAAAAGAGAAGAATAAAAACGTGGCAAAAACTGTTAAAATCCAACTTGAATGAGTATGCAAACAAACTTAATCCAAAGCTATCATTCTCTTTCTTATTAAAAAGGGTGAATATTGGTTAACATCTCTTATTATGTCAAACAGCCTTTCTTGGTGGGAAAGAAGGGATTAGTTGTATTTAAGTTTGAATCGAGAATGACAGACATATCCCTGCTTTGACAAAAAAACACAGAAAGGAAAGAAGAAAAAGGATACTAAAAATGGTGGCAATATGTCTTGATTGTTCTCAGGATACAGCAGAGCTCATTGGTCAGAAATCATAGAATCATAGAACCACAGAGCTGGAAGAGACCTCAGAAGGTCACCAAGTCCAGCCTCCTGCTCTAGGCAGGACCCATCCCAACTAAAGCAACCCAGCCAGGGCTTTGTCAAGCCGAGACTTAAACACCTCTAGGGATGGAGATTCTACCACCTCCCTAGTTAACCCATTCCAATGCTTCACCATCCTCCTAGTGAATTTTTTTTTCCCTAATATCCAAACTGGACTTCTCCCACCACAACTTGAGCCTATTGTTCCTTGTTCTGCCATCCATCACTACTGTGAACAGCCTTTCTCCAGCCTCTTTGGAACCTCCCTTCAGGAAGTTGAAGGCTGCTATCAAATCCCCCCTCACTCTTCTCTTCTGCAAACTAAATAGACCCAACTCCCTCAGCTTCTTCTTGTAGGTCATATGCTCCATCCCCCTAATCATTTTGGTAGCCCTCTGCTGGATCCTCTCCAAAGCATCCACATCCCTCCTGTAATTGGGAGCCCAGAACTAGACACAATACTCCAGATGTGGCTTCAACAGAGACGAATAAAGAGAAATAATCACATCTCTGGATCTACTGGCAATGCTCCTCTTAATGCAACCTAATATGCTACTAGCCTTCTTGGCTACAAGGGCACACTGTTGACTCATATCCAGCTTCTCATCCACTGTAATCCCCAGGTCCTTTTCTGCAGAACTGCTATTTTGCCAGTTGGTCCCCAGCCTGTAACAATGCTTGAGATTCTTGTCTTTGTTGAACCTCATCAGATTTCTTGTGGCCCAATAATCCAATTTGTCTAAGTCATGCTGGATCCTATTCCTTCCCTCCAGTGTATCTACCTCTCCCCCTTAGTGTCATCCACATAACTTGCTGAGGGTGCAATCCATCCCCTTGTCCAGGTCATTAATAAAGATGTTGAACAAAACCAGTCCCAGAACTGAACCTTGGGTATCTCTGCTAGAAATCGACTGTCATCCTGATATTGAGCTTAAAGTGCAACAAACACGAAAATCTAGTCTCACAGGGTATGTCTACACTACCACCCTAGTTCGAACTAGGGTGGTAATGTAGGCAACCGGAGTTGCAAATGAAGCCCGGGATTTGAATTTCCCGGGCTTCATTTGCATCTCGCCGGGCGCCGCCATTTTTAAATGTCCGCTAGGCTTCCTATTCCGAACTACCGTTACTCCTCGTTACTCCTCGTTTCGCTAGTCCGTGTCTAGACTGGCACTTTTTTCCAGCAAAGCTCCGAGCCAGAAAAAAGCGGCAGCGATTTTTATGCTAATGAAGCGGGGGGGATTTAAATCCCCACTTCATTTGCAATTGCGATATGTCTAATTTGCATCCCTTTTACGGAAAAGGGATGCAGTCTAGACACAGCCCCACTGTACAGAAGTGTAGAATAGCAACAAATCAAGGTCTGAACCCATGTCCAGGCAAATCTTTTGAACAGCCTGTTGTTCAGAGCCGATGATTTGATGTGATTCACCACTTTCACCAACCCTTTGAAAACGGCGTTCAGTTGATCACGCAATGTTTTTGATGCCCTATGAATGAAGCTTCCCTATGAATGAAGCATTCCCTATGAATGTTACCATTGAAGCGCGCTTTCACCAGTGTTTGGATGCCCGATGTTGAGCACAGCATGGCAAGTGCACCATCCATGGTGACACCTGCAAGATTTACTCAATCCAGACCATGTACTTCAAAGAAATTGTTAACAATTTCCATCACATCCTGAGCCTTTGTGATGGTATCAAGAGTTTTACAAAAAAGAAACTCGTCTTTGAAGTCTTCCTCAACCATGTATTGTACGAACACCAATAGCTGAGAGCACAATCCGACGTCGGTCAATTCATCCAATTGTGTGGCAAACAATGGAGACTTCTATATTTTTTCCAGAATAGTGATAGAGATGTAGCCGTGTTAGTCTGGTGTAGCTGAAACAAAATACAGGACTATGTAGCACTTTAAAGACTAACAAGATGGTTTATTAGATGATGAGCTTTCATGGGCCAGACCCACTTCCTCAGATCAAATAATGGAAGAAAATAGTCACAACCATATATACCAAAGGATACAATAAAAAAAAGTGAACACATATAAAAAGGACAAATCAAATTTGGGAACAGAGGGGGAATGGGGGGGAGGTAAATGTCTGTGAGCTGCTTCCCCAATTATCACCTCTAATATCATTAGCTCACAGACATTTACCTCCGCCCCATTCTCAATGACCTGCTAACCTGCATCCTACTTCAGAAGACATTCAAATCTGCACTTGAAAGGGAATCCTCTGAACTGGCATTCATGCTAAAATTCGACACTCTCCGCACTGGACTTAACAAAGACCCCAGCTATCTTACACATTACAAAGATAGCTTCCCCAATTATCACCTCTAATACTATTAACTCACAGACATTTCCCCTTCCCCACCTCTAATATCATTAACTCACTCGCATTCACCTTCCTCCCCCCCCCATCCCCCTTCTGTTCTGTAATGTGATTTGTCCTTTTCATGTGTGTTTTTTTTAAATTGTATCCTTTGGTATATATGGTTGTGACTATTTTCTTCCATTATTTGATCTGAGGAAGTGGGTCTGGCCCACGAAAGCTCATCATCTAATAAACCATCTTGTTAGTCTTTAAAGTGCTACATAGTCCTGTATTTTATTTCATCCACAACTTGTTCACTGATGTTCTGTGATATCTCATTTATCCATCTCGATACTTTGTCGTTAGAGACAGAAATATCATTCAGCTTCCTTGCTGCTTCCTCGCCAAGAACAAGCCGCACCATCTCTTTTGCACAGGGGAGCACAAGTTGCTCTACAATGGTATGAGGCTTCTTGGCCTGTGCAACTTCGTATGCAGCAATGTAGGAAGCGCGCACTGCATTGCTTGTGTTATTGTAAAATGCACTTGTTGGGTCAAGGTGCTGCCGTTTCAGACCTGATAACCGCTGCTCAAAATAATCTTCATCCTTTTGCAACAAGTTGGGGTGACACTTTTTGAGATGGAGTTTCAGTTTAGCCGGCTTCATTGAGTCATTCCCCAAGACTTTGAAACAAATAACACAAATCCACACCTTCTTTTTCTTGACAAGTGAAGCCGAATTTGATGTAGTCCTCCAAATACTTGCGCTTGACATTCTTCCTGTCATTGCTATTATAAACAAACTACCCCATACCTGTAAAACAGCACATGTAGCACAGGACAAATGACACAGCAACCGCTCAGCACAAATACGACAGCTACACTGACGCTCAGAGCCTCAGATGGAAGTTACTGGCAACACAACGTGGTTGCGTCCTAGGTGATGCTATGGATGACGCACTGCGTGCTTGTGAACATGTCATAAAACAGCCCAATGGTGGCGCCTGCTCATGCCATATGACTTTGGACAATATTCCTGTGGATCACCGAAAAGGTCACCATGGACTACCAGTGGTCCATGGATCACCAGTTGAGAACCACAGTTCTAGAAGTTACATGCTGCCGGCTCTCTTCCTCATCCTGTACTGCCCTCTCTGCCTCTTCCGCCTGCCTTGCTTGCAGGATTAAATGCTGCCTTCTATTGAGGAAGTCTTAATCCACTCTGATCAAGAGGAGGGTCGACACTTGGGCCTCCAGTCCTCTAATTTTTTCCTCCAAAATGGCAACCAGTTTGCACTTAGTGCAGATTAAATCTTTTCTTTCTTCCGAGAGGAAGACAAACATGGCACATGTTGCCATGTTGAAATTGATGCTTTGGGCTGGTAGGTTGGCCACTAGAGCTATTGTTCTGCACCCTGGCTCACCTCCCTAGTCAGTAACATCAGCTGGTTGGTCAGGTCAGGCCTTTTTCCTTCACTGGTCCTTCTCAGTCAAGTAGAGTTGGATGGGACATCTCATCTTATGCTGGTATGGTGTAGTTCAGTTAATTTCAGACTAAGGTGAAAACCAGGAGGGCATGTCTACACTACAGAGAAGTTGACACTGCGTAGGAGGTGTGCAGGGTGGAATTTTTTTCTGTGTACGCAAGTGCACAGCTTAGCAAGAACCCTGGTTATTTCAAAATAACTCCCTAGGGCCAAGGCTGAGATGATACAAAAGCTCTTAGCATCAGCCAAACGCTGCCCTCTGGCCAAATGTAAAACTCAGTACTAGGCCATAACTGAATAAATGCTTTTGAAAATCCTGTCCCAAAAATTCATTAGGAACCGAATTTTCAAAAGTGCCCATAACCCACAACCAGAGAGGCAATTTCTGAAGAGTTTTGCTTCCCTTTAGCCAGACATTCAGAATGGCTCAACTTCCAGCACTGTCCATGGAGAAGAATGAGGTCTCAGAAGTTGAGGTGTTGGATCAGAAAGGAGAGGATCTGCATTATGGCAAATGGAGAGCTGGTATCCAGGAGATTTGATTCCCATGAGCAAATGTTGGAATAATCTGCAATTTCTCTCCAAGGTGCTTGCTCCTCTTGCCTATAGAGCACCTCTCTGAAGACCACAATGTGGTCTACAACAAAGAGAACAGGATGTGCCATAGAGCAGAAATTGGATGTGGATAAGGAGTGCATTCCCAAGACACTGTCTGCAGATGTCTTCTCTTCTTGAGAGATAGCTGTCCAAATTCCCAGCACGAGGCCCATCTGGGGATGGTACTGTATGATCCTCTATTCAAATGCTATGTCCCTTTCCAGATGTCAAGTGGGGGAGGGTTGCCACCTATAGTGAGATGCTCAGGTATATTTTGTGTCCTCATTGATTATTTCAGATCAATGACCAGGCCAAATTCCAGCACAGTAAATTAGTCTGCATCTCTGAAATTTCCCTGCAGTTAGAATTTGTATACAGTATCCTTTCCACTTCCTGCCCTAATCATTTGAGTAGGCTTGCTGTGCATTTTTTTAACAGTTGACACTCTGCAGAACTAGTCATGCTTCTGTGGTAGGTGAAGTGACTTCTACATAATAGATATCATTTTTACAGCCAGTTAATAAAGTGCTTTCAGATCCATTAGGATGAGAGGCTAGCTATAAATATAAGATCAGCATTAAGGATTATTAGCTCTTTTCAACACACAGCTATTATAATTACTGCATAGCCATCAGAGTGAAGAGGTAATTAACCCTTTTGTGCATACAGCTGGGCTTCCTGATGCACAAGGCACAACCACTGACAGGGTTCTCTGGAACCACAGGGCACAAAGGAGTTAAATTTATGTGATGTTCAGTGAGATGAAAAGGTACTTGTTCCACACTGCAATGTGAGAGTCCCCCTCCAAGAGACCTCTTGCCTATAACCTCCATCAGCCATATGCAGCAGTGTCTCTGAAATATATAAAAGAAATTCCAAAGGGAGTTTGGCTCATTTCAGTGCTGGGTTGCAGCCAAGAGACAGAGTCACAGATTGCTGACACAGAAGGGCATCAGTGGGCTGGTAAAAGACTAATTTTTCTCTGCCTCTGACCTCGCTGACTTAGATGGAAAGCTTCTTTATTTTCATTCCTTTCCCCTAGTCACGTCCAGGAGCCTGGAACATCAGCTCAGCTTGTCCAATTTTGAAACCAGATGGAATCTGTCTTCTTAGAGCTCAGAGAGCACACTGAGGCTGCTCCCCGAGGTTTTCCTTTCCGACCACAGGGCTCCCTCTGACAGCTCGCTTCCTCTGACTGATGGCTGCGCTGGCACTCCTGGGACATGCCAGTGGAGCTTCTATTCAAGGGCCCGTTAAGACACAGGGCTAGATAGCAAAAGCCGTTCAGTGGATCCATTTTCTTTGGGCATGTCTACACTAGGGAATTATTTCAAAATAACTTATTTCAAAATAATAACTCCCAAAATAACCTATTTCAAAATAGTGTGCCCACTGTACAGGGAAGCCTTGAAATTAGTTTGAGGCAGGCTCCCTTAATGTATACATGATACCTCGACTTAGAGCCCCAGGAAGCACTGGAGAGTGCACTGGAGAGTACTTATTTTGAAATAGCAGTGGAGCGGCCACACTACCGCTATTTCAAAATGACTATTTCGAAATAAGCATTATTCCTTGTGGAAAGCAGGAGTGATTATTTCGAAATAATCAGCCTGTTATTGGTAGTGTGGACGCTCCACTTGTTATTTCGAAATAACTCCCTAGTGTAGACCAGGGTTTTGTGAGCTCAGTCCTGGTTACATCACCCTGCAGGCGGAAGCCTTCTAGTCACAGAACAGAGTAGCCAGCTTCTGTGTGTCTGCCTCAACCTGCCACTGAAGGCACCAGTGCCAGGGAGATGATGGGAATTCACCCTCCATCACCAAATAAATCTTTGACCTCTCTACAGAGACTTCCCTGGAGGAAGCTATGTTTAGTGATGTCCACCTCAGTCCAGCTCCCAGGCAGATACCACCAGTTAGACTTCACACAGGACACAGCACAACTAACTGGCAGTAGCAATGTTCAGTCACTTCCGCCTTGTACCCTAACTCAAAGAGCTCCATTCTCTGCTCCTATCAAGGCTCCTTCCCCACTCTGACATGATAAATGCAGAAGTGGGGGCCCGCAAAAGAACCTCAAAACCTTATCTACCAGGCTTTGGTAAAAACTCCCCCCCAAAATCTTAACAACCTCGATCCTGGAGATAAAAACTCTGCTGCCACCACACAAGTAATGATAAGAAAATCAGGGGAGAGATCACTTGGGAAATCTCACCCCTAAAGTACAATCCAGGACACAAAAATTAACCAATACCAGGTTAATACAAAACAAGAGAAAGAACTTTTATTATCACCACAATATTCCTGTTGCAAGCATAATGACTGGATGGTAAAGTTACAAAGTAATATACTCCTGGAGAAACTCCACCATGGGCCTAGAGCTTAGTTACAAAGGAGAGCAAAATCCATTTTTAAATGCACAGACATCAGATCCCATTTTCCAAACCATAAAACAATAATGGATTTATCTAATGGATTTATCTAAACTTTACCCTACTTACAGAAGAATTTAAGAGTCTATTCTTGCAGGGAGACATTCTGTCTGACTCCCTCAGTAGCTGGAGAGAAAACTGCCTCAGAGACAAAGGAGGGAGAAACCCAAAAATTCCTTTGTCCTAGTTTGAAATTCCTACCTACCTTCCTATTGGCTGAATCTACCTGACTTCGGTAAGGTTAACCCCTTAGTTCCCAGGCTGCTGCCTAACCCTCATGATCAGGACTCAACAAATAATACAATCTACTTGTCCGTGGCGAGTAGATAGCACCTGGAAGAGCCGGGTTTGGACAATCTGTGCATGCACAGAACGATCTGCGCATGCGCAGATCGCCGGACAGTGTGGCTGGCGAGCGGGGCTCTCTGCGGTTCGGCGAGCCCTGCTCATGATCATGACAGCTCCTTTCTCTGATCATCTGAGCTCTCCATCCCCTCCCCCAGCAGCTCCTAAAGCTTGTAGTTGTTAGCTCCCAGCAGCTGTAGTTGACCACAGGTTTGTTGCTGTTGCTGCCAGCCCCCACAACTGCTCTTTCTGCTTTCATATAAACTGCTATCAGTGTGGCAGAAACAGGCACCAAGCAGTCGCTGATCAAACTCTTGTAAATTTTGGTGGCCTGTCTCTTTCTTGACAGCACTTAGCATGCAAGATCCTACCCTTACTGCTTGGGGACCATGCTGCTGGGCTGTACCAGCCACCCCATGCTTGTTAAAGCCATCCCAGTGGCTGGCACATCCCACTCACTGGCTGAGATGGCTCAAGGCAATTGGGGAAGCTAAAGGAGGTGCTGCGAGAGACTGACAGAATCCTTTCAGAAGAAGGGTGTGCTCTTGAATGACAGCACAGTGTCAGTGTCCTTGGGGTGGTATGTGTGTTTGGGCGGGAGCTTGACTGCACTCCTTACCTGGCAGGCCCATGCCCCACCAGGCTGTCACAGGATATATAGAGTTCGTGGGTCAGACAGTGGACTCAGTCTCACTGGTGGTTCTGTGGCTAAAGTTCTGCACAGGGTCTCAGGGGAGCTGGGTTCAGCTCCATCACAAATGCAGGGCAAGGAACTGGACTTGATGATTTCTTGAGGTCCCTTCCAGCCCTACCATTAAAGGATTCCTGTGCCTCGCTTCCCTGTCACTAAAACTTGGATAATACCCGTTCCTGTCTCCAACCCTCTGTGTGGCTGGCAAGCTGTCTGGGGCAGCATCCATCTGTCAACCCTTGTTATAAAATGGAACAAGCTCCATTCTCTGAAGTAGGGCTGGTGACAGGCAGGTACCTGTCCTAGAGAAACAGCTCTTGTCACTGCCTCTCTCTGAGGACTCCTGAATGATCTCACAGCAAAGCTTGCTCTTTCCGGTTATGTCTACACTTGCCCCCAGTTCGAACTAGGGAGGCAAATGAAGCATACCGAAGTTGCTAATGAAGGGATTTAAATGTCCCGCGCTTGATTAGCATATTCGCGGCCAGTCGCCATTTTAAAATGCTGGTAGCCCGAATTAACTCGCTACGTGTAGACACGGTAGTACAATCCAAAACCCTTTCCTCAAATTAACTGTTACTCCTCCTTGCAAATGACAACCACAATTTGCATACCTTTCTCCAATTCTTTTTTCAGAAGATGCTTTTCCAACATTTGGCCCATCTACACAGGGTCAAATGTGGGAAAATCCTCCCCTTTTCAGAAGAGCCCTTATTTCTCATAAAATGAGGAATACAGGGCTTCTGAAAGAACACGCCTGCTTTTTCAGAACTGTTCCAAAAGAGTGGACTCGTTCCCTGGATGTGGCAGAGCTTTTCTGGGATACCTCTGGTATCCCGGAAAAACTCTGTAGTGTAGAGATAGCCCCAGGGACAACTACCTTTCCACTGACATGGGCCATGGCCTTCAACTCAGTTTTGTAAGAGGAGTTTGCATTCAGTTCATCCATAGACTCCCAGGTTCAGACTCCTCCTAGGGAATTAGAAAATCACATCTAAAAGGGAAGGTAATGGAATGGAAATTAAAAGCTTATTTCTTTCTCTTTGGCCAGCATTTCCCCGTGTCTCTTGAATACATACAGGAAAAGTCAGCAGAGGTTGGTCATAGGATTTCATGCTTATTGGTGCAATCACATTGCTCGAAAGGTGAGAGTGAAGAAAGCCAAGGGTTGCTGTCTGAGAGAGGGCTGGACACAATTACAATGCCAGTTTGGGAAAGCTTTTGAGGCTTTGAACTTATTTTATTCTGCGTTGGAGCAAAATAAACAAACAAGCAAACAAACAAAACCCCACACTCCTTTTGAAGGTTTTCCTGAAACACAGTTGAAATACCCGGAGTATGTGTACAGTTTGGATCAAAATGTCATGTTTTATGATAAACCATTCCCATACCACCTTTGCTGCAATGTACACATTTTCACAAACCATTTCAGGGTAGAGAAGGGCCTCTTTTCACACACATAAAGGCTGTGTCTACACTGCACCCCTTTTCCGGAAAAGGGATGCAGATTAGACACTTTGGAATAGCAAAATCCGCGGGGGATTTAAATATCCCCCACGGTATTTGCATTAACATGGCTGCCGTTTTTTCCATCTTGGGGATAAGCCAGAGAAAAGCAGCAGTCTAGACGTGATTCTTTGGAAAATAAACCCTTTTCCGGAGGATCTTTTATTCCTACTTTCAAGTTTATTTTCCGGAGAATCACGTCTAGACTGCCGCTTTTCTCCGGCTTATCCCCAAGCCGGAAAAATGCGGCAGCCATGTTAATGCAAATACCGCGGGGGATATTTAAATCCCCCGCGGATTTTGCTATTCCAAAGTGTCTAATCTGCATCCCTTTTCCAGAAAAGGGGTGCAGTGTAGACACAGCCTAAATGTTTAGTCTTCAAGTTTTCAACTATGCTAGTTTGACATTGATCTGACACAGTGAATGCCAGTGAAAATGGGGTAGGATTAGAAGCTAAAATAGAGAAAGAAAAAGGTTAAAATTACTTAGACAAGTTAGAAGTCTTCAAGTCACCAGGGCCTGATGAAATGCATCCTAGAATACTCAAGGAGCTCATTGAGAAGATATCTGAGCCTTTAGCTGTTCTCTTTGAAGCGTCACGGAACATGGGACGGACTCTATAAAATGGGTGCATAACTGGTTGGATAACCATTCCCAGAGTGTAGTTATTAATGTTCACATGCATCCTGGAAGGGCATACTGGAAGGGTATCTAGAAGGCTGTTACAAAGAGGAGAGAGAAAAATTATCTTCTTTAACCTCTGATGATAGGACAAGAAGCAATGGGCTTAAATTTCAGCTAAGAAGGTTTAGCCTGGACATTAGGAAAAATTTCCTAACTGTCAGGGTGGTTAAGCACTGGAATAAATTGCCTAGGGAGGTTGTGGAATCTCCATTATAAAGAGTGTTTAGAGCAGATTAGACAAACACCTGTCAGGGATGGCCTAGATCAGGGGTCTGCAACCCCCAGCATGTGTACCACAGACGGCACGCAAGCCGATTTTTACTGGCATGTGGGCAGGAGCTCAGCCCCACTCCTCTCCCCACCCAGCGGGGAGCCAGTGCTGTGGCTCCAGCCTTAGCCACACAACTGCAGGCTGGAGCACCAGCTTTGGCTTCCTGCACAAGTGCTTCCTGACTCTGCTTCTTGCTTCAGAAGGGAGCGGGGCTGGGCAGCCAGCAAACGTGTGGAACCGGGGCCCAGGCTACGCTTTGCTACTTCCCCCAGGCTGTGTGCGGGGGCAGGGAGCCCCTTTCCCAGTGCCCTGCTGCACCTGGCCAGGCTGTAGCCAGCCCTGGGCAGCCCCGGGCTCTGTCTGCCCAAGTCCTGGAGCCACGGCATGCAGGCAAAGGGCTGGGCTGGGCAGGGATTCTGCCTTCCCCTAGCTCTCCTGACCCCAGCACTGCTCCCAGGAGGCTATGAGTCCCAGAACTGCTGCCCTGCCAGGGAGTGTGCTGGGGGCACAAGGATGTGGGAATGGGGGGGTGAAGGAAGATTCAGGGGGGCAGTATGGGAGTGGGCAGGGGTTGCACTGAGGGCCATGGAGTGATGCAGGGGATCAGGCTGGGGGGATCATGGGGCTGAGGGGAGCAAGGCTGGAGCAGAGGGAAGATGTGTGTGGGGGGGGATACATTTTTACTTTGCAGAAGCAGCACTTTCCTTTACTCCCTACTTTTTTGTCTCCCACCCCAACTAGCTGTTTGGCTGTATTCTCGCCTTCTCACCTCTTCTGTGTTACTCCCCCAGCCCCCTCCTGCCCCCAAACTCCCTCTTGTACCCCCACACCACACCCTCTCCTGTCATCAACCTCCCTTCCAGACCCTGTCCTCCTCACCCTGTCCTGCACCCCACCTCCTGCCCAGGTCCTGCATCCTTATCCCGCTCACTGGCAACTCTGTACCACACATTGAACCCTTCATTTTTGTTCCTATCCCAGATCCTAAGGGGATCCACAAAATCCACTAACTCTGGAACCCTAGGAAAATAAATCTGGCCTATGGGAAGCCCTGAACCTCAGTTTTCTCTGTCCCTTCACCCCATGGTGACTGGAGCACCAGAAGAGTGAGGTGTCTCAGTTGGGGGCCACATCAGTGAGGTTGGGAGTTTGGGGAGGAGATTTTTTGCTTCTCACTTGTGTGGTCCCCATCTGATTTTTCTGTGGGTCAGTGACCCCTGGCCCATAAAAGGTTCCCCACTTCTGCCAAAATTAAAGAAAACATTGAAAGATTTTCTGTTGTACGTAATATTTTATGTTATTTAAAATGAAGTTTGATAAACTAACAAGAGAAAGTTAAAATGCTTACTCTGTTTAATAATTTAAATTAAACCATTCTCCTCAGCTGCAGCATAAGCAAAATGGCTCAGGTGTAATTATGTGATTAATAGTGAGTTTCCATTAGCAACTGGTGGTCCGTGGAAAGGTTTGCATTGATCCAGGTGGTCCCCGGGGTGCACGGTGGAAAGCCCCATGAGAGCGGCATGGCCCAGGGCAGGAGGGTTAAATCTTGGCCCGCCACTTTGGAAAGGTTGTTGACCCCTGGTCTAGATGATGCTTGTTCCCACCAGGAGTGCAGGGACTGGATTTGATGGCCTCTCGAGGTCCCTTCCAGTCATATGATTCATGACATATTGAGACACAGAAGAGCTGTGAAAGGAATAATGACAGACAATAGTTGTGCATACTTGTGCATGACAACATTTCCTTGTATTCTTCAGAAGAAAGTGTATCCTCATTCCACAAGGAGTACCGGTAGTTCGGAATAGGAAGCCTAATCCGAACTACCTAGTCCGTGCCGCGTGTAGCCGCGGGCACGGAGTCCGAACTAGCGGACATTTAAAAATGGCGGCGCCTGGCAAGATGCAAATGAAGCCCGGGAAATTCAAATCCCGGGCTTCATTTGCAACTTCGGTTGCCTACATTAACCACCCTAGTTTGAACTAGGGTGGTAGTGTAGACATACCCACAGAGAGTATCTAGGGCAGTGCAATAAAGCTGCATACCTCTGCACTTGTGCTATTTCTCTTGGGGGGTTTATGCCTCAGGAAGCCATATATGGAGTAGGAATAACATGAGATGTCATCATCAGCTGATGGGTTGAATCCTGAAAGGTGCTTAGGATATTGCTAGCCATTTCCAGAACTCAAGACGCACAGTGCTATAAATGCTTGGCTCCTTGACATCTCAATGATGAGAGACGCCCAAACACAGATAGAACTAGTGAACCCATGTTCTCCCTTTAAAGACACGCTAATCTCCATCGCTTCTTACACTTCTCTGCCCCATGCCTATGGAATGAAGACAATGTAACAATGATTCTAGGAATACCATTCTATTAGTCTATCAATAAGATCCAACCTCTTCTTCCCAGCTTGGAGCAGGAGCAGAAATCCTATCTCTATGACTGTTCTCTGTGGTTTAACACCGAGTTTGTTTTTCTTCAATGAAACTTGCAGAAAGATAAAGATAAGGAGGCACCAGAGGTCAAAGACTGAGCTGCACTGCTTTGTCAATGTCCCTTTAAATTAAGTCTACAGCTGGGGGCCTTCAGTGACAAGGTTGCTAACCTGTCTGTGCTTTTCTATGGCCTGGTCAAGATTGTGTAATAAATAACACACTGCCTTACATAAAGAGATTGACATTTTTCTTGCACTAGGGCAACACGTGCTATAGCTTGGACAGGCCCAGGAAATGATAAAGATAACCAGATAAATGGTATTTTGCTCAGTTGGTGGCAACCAGTCCTCATACCACATGTGGCTGGTGGGAGATTGTGGAACTTGTGTTATTTTTCTTTCCCTTGCTACAACAAATTCATAGACCTATTAGAGCAGGAGCCAGCTAGTGCTGGCAGGGTAGGGAAACCCTGTGTTGTGAGAACCTGCTCTGAGCATCCAGCTCTCTATGCACCAGCCCTTCCACTGTAGCTAATGCTGGAGTAGCCACACTGGCCATGAAAGTGGCTCTTCGACTGATAGACTGTGTCAACATTGACATGATTTTGTGCAAAAACATGCTGCCTGTCTACACCGGTGGGGAGTTCTTGCGCAAGAACACTGACGTTCTACTGTATAAAATCAGTGCTTCTTGCGCAAGAACTATGATGCTTCCGCTCAGGAAAAAGCCCTCTTGCGCAACTGTTCTTGCGCAAGAGGCCAGTGTAGACAGGCAATATGAATGTCTTGTGCAAGAAAGCCCGATGGCTAAAATGGCCATCAGAGCTTTCTTGCGCAAGAGAGCGTCTACACTGGCACGGATGCTTTTGCGCAAAAGCACATCTCTTGCACAAAAGCAGTAAGACGCTCTCTTGCGCAAATACTTTAATGCAAAATCTCTTGTGTTAAAAATATTTGTGCAAAATCTTGCCAGTGTAGATGTAGCCTTACTGACTCCTCTACTGTAAACAGGGCCACACTTTCTTGTTTGAAAAAATAATAGCAAGGACCGTGGGGTATGAAAGAGACAGAGGTGAGCGGTGCCTCAGAAATACCTAAGATCTACCCAGAATGTGAAAGCAGGATGGCATCTTACTCCCTTGGTTAAAGCCAGAATGTGCTTCTGTGTCCACAGCACCTTCTTATGAAAGGATAATTGGAGTGGAGTGTACCTTGGAATCAGTGGTCTACACCTGAGTGTTGTGTTTGCCAGTCACAGGGAGATAATGTGTAGGACCGATTGAGTGAAAAGACAGGATAGAGCCGGTGCATTAATATGCCTTCCTCTGTGGAAGTCTGAATTGCCCTGGTGACGAGGTGGACTCTATACTGTCCGAGGATGATTCTAATCCCATTATGATGCTAAGGACAAAGCCAGGCCTTGTAAATAAAAAGCACAAAGCTGTAGACACTAGTCGATACTTGACGAAGGAGGGTTCAATGTGCACACAAACAAGCTGCCCGTTAAACAAACATCTGCTCCCTGAAAGGAAACAGTTTGCTGATACTGCAGTATCCTTTTAATCTGGCTGCAATTATTAGGTTGATTGATGCAAGCACTCTTTGACGATCCACAGCCTGCCCTCCTTTTGCTTGACCGGGGCAAAGAAAGGACTATCATTTTATCTTTTTTTAAAGAATCAAAATTATTTTGCCTAAGACCCTCGAATTTCAGTTTGGAATTTCTCAGTGATGTACCAGAATTGTAGTTTGGATGCCTTATGCTCCCATTCTTCTTTATGGGCTAGGCTTCCCCACGAGATTATATCTACCATGGTTCACGGTGGGAATTCATCAAGAGTGGATACATAAAGCACTGGGACTACAACTCCCACTGTGTTCTGGGGGACTCAGTTTCTTGTCAAACTGACCCAAAGCAGATTTTTAGATTTAGTTCCACAAATGGAAACAACAAGTTTTGACTGAAAATTTCTGAATCACACATTTTTGTTTTTTTAATGAAGAGCTGAATTTTTCTGCAGGGAAAAAGTTCTGGCTGTTTCTACCTATTACAGCTTTGTTAATCCTGAAATCTCTCTGTGTAAGACCTACAATAGCCCAAATGAATAGAGTTTAAGAGGAACAAGGGAACCATCCAATGCATTAGTACAGGAATTCTCAAACTTCATTGTATCACCACCCCCTTCTGACAACAAAAATGAACATAGAACTCCTGGAGGTAGGGACCAAAGCTTGAGTCCACTGGAAGCCTGTCACAGGTGGTGGTGGGGTTGGACTGAGGCAAAACCAAAGCCTGAATCTTAGGGATCTTAGGGTCGAAACCCTTGGGCTTTGGCTCTGGGCCCCAGAAAGTCTAATATCAGCATTGGTGCTTTTGGATCCCGAGCCACAGTTTGAGATGCTCTGCATTAGTGGATGTAACCCATACTTAGGGTATGTCTACACTAGTCCCCTAGTTCGCACTAGGGAGGCTAATGAGGGCGACCAAAATTGCAAATGATTTAAATATCCTGTGCTTCATTAGCATGTTCCTGGGCGGTCGCCATTTTGGAAATTGACTAGCCCGGAAGAACTGCCTGTGTCTACACATGGCAGAGAAGGGTGATTCCGAAATAAACCCCTTACTTCGAATTGCCAGTTAAACCTCATTCCACGAGGAGTAACGGTAGTTCGAATTAGGATCTTTAATTTGAACTACCTACTCCGTGCCGCGTGTAGCCGCAGGCATGGAGTTCGGACTAAGGGGGATTTAAAAATGGCGGTGCCTGGGAACATGCAAATGAAGCCCAGGATATTTAAATCCCGGGCTTCATTTGCAACTCCGCTTGCCTTAATTACCCTACCTAGCTCGAACTAATGAATAAGTGTAGACGTACCCTAACAGACACAGTTCATGTTGAATTCTATAGATGTAAGGTCGGGGGAAGACATGACTCCTGGTGGAGTTCAGTGATTCTCCTGGCTTCCGGAGCTAGTGGTGAAGGCTTTCAACTGTTCTGTCACATTGCAGATGTGTTCTGATCAGCCATAAACATGCAGCACCCCAGAAAGAGGCTTTAGAGAAGGTATTTATGCAGCATCCCATGCAGGCTTAGGCATAAACACAGTAAAACCCTTTGTCTGGTTTCTCGAGAACTCAGAAAATGTCTGAATGTAGACAGCCAGAGAGAAGGACAAGAGGGGAAAGAGATTCCTAGATTTAAAATGCTGACTAATTTTAGGCTTTGCTCCATCTCTGCTTCTGGCAGATGCTAAATCACTCCAGGAACTCAATCTTAAAGGGATATTGCCACATACAATAGCAATAATGGCTTATTCCATTGTTCCTGTAGATTGCTGGGAGGCTTCCTTAATTATTGTTAAAGTGTGATTTGCTTTGAAAAATGTCTGTAAAAATGGTGTCATGAGTCTCCACAGTGATTGACTGAAGTTCAAATCTCCTCAGTTCACAATTAAAAAATATGTTTTTCTATTGTCTAGCAGCCCTGAATGTTCACCCTGGGATCTGACAGTTAAGTGGGCTTTTTTCTGTCTCATGCATCCCCAAGAAAAAAGATTCTGCAATTTTATATGAAATTAACAGTTTTGATAATATGCATGAGCCAGAATAAATTCCAGCTCCTTCTCCTACAGCTGTGTTGACTTGGCATGGCTAAGAGGAGTTAAAAGAAGTAGAAACATATTTCAGTCACTGAAGTTTGCAGGTGTGACTGAATGCATCTAGGATGCAGATTGGCAAAGTAGGAAGGGGTCATTTTCCCACATTCACATTTCAGAACAGAACCACGCTTTAAATTTAGGGAGTTGGTGTTTAATTGAAAAATTCAAAACATCTGTGGTTGCTCATGAATATAGAATCCTTCTCTTGCACCTGCATTTCCCAGTTCTTGATCCAATGAAATGGAACAGCTGATCTCTGTGCTCACGTGACTTCAGTTTGATGTGAAAATCAACACCACTGAAGATGTGTCCCAAGTTGCCAGTGATTCAAGGGCTCTTCTGTAATTTAGCTTTTGTATCACAATGTCTTTGCTAGCAACCTATGGTGAAAGTAGCTTAAAATTTCATACAGGTACTGTTGTATTACTATCCAGGTCCCTGCCTGCTCTCTAAATAGCTCCCTGCTGGCTTTTGCCACAGCTCAGCCAGCTCTTGCGGGAGCTGTGCATCAGTGTGAACCTGCTTGCTTTCACCCCTGCTAGCAACTAGAACCCTGATGACATACCACTGTTTTTGCGAGTCGTATATTCATCATCTCACCCCCAACCCAGTCAATCCATTAGTGTTTATATAACAATAAAATATCCATTTGAATCCGTGTGAGAAATGTGTGCATTTAGGACACAGCTTTTAAAATGGATTTTTAAATGTAAACGTAAAGGCTACACTACGAGTTTTCTTGGCAAAAATATGCTGAGGGTCTCATTTGCATAAGCCGTGATCTCATTTGCATATTTTCTGCCGATCCATTTTTGCCTAGAGATTTTTATGCAAAACCAAGCAATGTGGACATTTTCTTTTTGAGCAAAAGCCCCTTTTTCCTTCCAGGTCGTTAAACCTCCTTTTTGGGGGCATAAGGATCTGGCAGGCAAAGGGGTTTTTGCACAAAAAGTAAATGTCCAAACTACTTTTTTCCTGCAAAAATGGCTTGCATAAATTATGCAAATGAGGTGCAGCGATATGCTAACTCATGCCTCATTTGCATACTAACTGCCGGCAAAACTGGCAGTGTAGACGTAGCCAAAAAGTTTACTGTTAAAGTCAGTTCTATTATGGAAAGTTAATGTGGTAAAAATAGCATCATGGGGTTTCAATTTTATATTGTCTTTGTGACTTATCAAATGTGCACTCTTTACAAATAACTCAATGGCTTCCTCTAACTACAGTCTCAGCCTGGGTTCTGAGAGTCAAACTGTATTCTTTCCATCTCCTGCATTGTCACCTTTGTAAAGGGTCTGTAGCCAAGTGCATCTCCATTGTCTTCAGATAGGGCATGTTGCAAACATACTAGGCCAGATTCCAAGATGCTGTAAATTGGCATAGCTCAATACTGAATTATATCAATAGAGTGTCTGTCCCGCTGCTGATGTAAATGATGTAAATTTCGTTGAGGCTGCATAAAATGAACTGAAACGCAGCTCGATCTCTGCCCAGATTCTGAAGGGCTAGCAGAAGTAAAAACCAGTGAAAACGTGTGTCTGTCACTAAAATCACATCTAAGACCGAAGATGCTCAGAAAGCAGGTGACTGAATAATGAGATACGCTTCTGGGAAGTCATTTTCACAGTTAAAAATCCCACTGCCCTTATTAAAAAAGTAGAAGTGTCAATGCAGTTTCCTAAATGGATGTTGGTGGATTTGGATGGAAAAACATCTCACTGACAGCTATTTTTAGGGTCCTAGCCAAAATGTCAGGTTCAATACTTATATTCTGTATATATACTAGGAATTGTGGGAGGAAGTTCTCTGGCATGTATTATATGGAGGTCAGATTAGATGATCACAGAAGTTCCTTCTGGCCTCTGAATCCATGAATTCCCCCTCCCTGAATTCCCCCTCCCTGAATTCCCCCTGCAGTTCCTAATGGATATTATATGCATTGTCGCTTGCTGAGCTAAGCTGTGGCAGCATGGTGCAGTAAGCGCTAAAACAGCTGCTACGTACTACCCCAGAGGTGGGGGAAATGGTTGATCTATGGGGCCCAATTTGTGGCTTTACCCCCATTGCATTTGTTAAGCCCATGCATGTGTGTGCATGTGAAAGGAGCAGAGCTGCACTGGGAGCCTGCAGCAATTCTACCTGACTCCGTGAGAACTGTTCTTGGGGGCAAAGGAAGCATGTTCTTCAGTAGTAGGTTATCATGTCAAAGGGTGCCGCATGTTTTCCCCTGATTCTTTCAGCTTTGCCAGTCCCTTTCCATCTCCTTTGTGATGGCTGGCAGTGCAAAAGGTATAATCCTGCAATACTTCTTACAATGGTGACTGGCCCCTGCAGGAGTGTGCAAGGGGAGGACAAATCTCTGCTGTCCTTTCTCCACTTCCAAACCTAGGCAGAACCAGCTGTGCTCTGCCTTTCTGTGTTTACTCAGTCCTTACTCACTGACTTCCCTGACAGTAAGGACTTTAGCTCTTGGCCTAATGCTTGGAAAGTGCATGGAGATGGAAAGTGCTATTTAAAGGCAAGGTGCTGTTAGTATCATCAGAGAGAGAGAGAGACAGCTCTTAGAGCTTGCTGGACAGCTCTGAATCACACATTTTGCTTGTCCCTCTGTGTATCATTCACACACATCCCCCTGTGACTGTACAGCCCCTTGGGTGTTTCTGTAGCCCCTTCTCACAGAAATGCCAGAAACACAAGCAGTTTCTGCCAGTGTGGGGAGGGAAGAGGAATCTTTGTCGGCTGGCCTGGGGCAGTTCATTATTTTCATAAGCAATGATTCCATGGGAATGATTAAATCACTTAATTGATTTTCTATAGCTTATAAAAAACTCAAATGGAATTTCCATCAACTTGCTATCAGCAGCCACTACTCCAAGGCCGGAAGGGACATTAATGGACTTTTCTGCTTTTATTGCCCCTTTTACTCTGAAATCAAAATTCCTGCAGGGACCCAGAGACAAAAAGATGCTCTCAAAAATAAAACCACCACTCTGGGAACCGCAGGTGGTGTTACTAGTGTTACAAGTGCCTTTGTCAAAGCAGGAGTCCCAGGGATTTGTTTAGTGCTACTCAGAACAAGTGACTGGGTACATGGAGTGCAGGCAAAGGTTGGGCAGGCCCCTTTGACCAGTTCTACTATTGCACAGACATCTGGGCTCCTGCTAACCCTTGATCTGAGGAAGTGGGTCTGGCCCACAAAAGCTCATCGCCTAATAAACCATCTTGTTAGTCTTTAAAGTGCTGCATAGTCCTGTTTTTTGTTTCAGCTAGATTAGACTAACACGGCTACATCTCTATTACAGCACTGCTCTTGTATCTCTCAGTAATAATCGGCACTTCTGCTCCAGTTCTGAGTCCCTGCTGGAGCTCTGCTAATTTGCAGCCCTATCCTGCTTGATTTGGACAGCTCCATAGGGACCAGACATGGGAGGAATGGAGACTAGATCTTGTCCTGCTTCTTCCAGTGCCTGGGTTCATTCTTTTTGCTAGGTGCTGCGTGGTACTAGAAAGGAATCTGTGGCACAGGCCATTGTGCTTTTTTGTACCAGACCTAAGTTCTTTCACGGTGCCACTTCCCTCCCCAAAATAAATGCAGACTGTACTGTTCCAGGGGACTATCCTGCTGAGACCCTCAAGTCACAGTCTATCTTTGATATCCTCAGGCACAGTCTGCCAGTACTGATGTATCACAGGCTATGTCTAGATTGCAGGCTTCTTTCGGAAGAAGCTTTTCCGGAGAAGATCTTCCAAAAAAACTTCTGAAAAAGAGCAACCACACTGCCAAAGCACATAAAAAAAAATCTGATTTTTCGAAAGATAGCGTCCACACTGAATGGATGCTATCTTGCATTTCAGCTGCAATTACTATGGATGGAGTGGCCACCAGGGCACCTGTGCTTTTTCCTCTTTCCTCTGCTTTTGAAAGTACTCTCTCTTCCCCGTCCACACACTCCTTTTCCCAAGAGAGCTCTTTCAGAAAAAGGCGTCTTCCTCATAGAATGGGGATTACTAATGTCAGAAAAACCTCTCTGTTCTTTCAATTTTCTTTCAGAAGGTCGTGATTGCAGTGTGGATGTGAAAAAACCCCACCATAGTGTAGACATACCATATTCTGGTTTTAAGCTGTGGACAAATAGGAACAGGCTGACACCTGAGCAACCTCAACTCATTTGTGACCTCACTGAGTTGTAAACTCCATGTACTAGTGTTACAAGGCTTAGTGCATTTGGTTTGCCAGGCCTTGTGCATCTCTGCCAGTTCTTTGCACGATGCTACACAGGGCCGGGTTTTCCAGTTGGGAGTTCTGGGTGCTGATTGTTCTGACTAACAGTACCAAAGCAGTGGGGCAGCATTTACTGAGCAGTAACCCTGTCACTCACACAAACACCTACCTGTCTGACAAGGACCTGTCAAGTGTCTGCCTGGGAGAGGCCAATTCTCTGGAAATAGAACCTGTGGGAGACGCTGGGTGCGAGGCTGTGTCTCCTGAGAGCCAGTCAGACCCATGCTTCCCTTTCTCTACCTGGTTACTGTGCTCTCTCCGACTCAAAGCTACTGTTCCTTGACTCCCAGACACAGTAGACACCATTATAATTAATTGCCCTGAGTATATTAGCTCCTAAGAACAGTAATAAAACCCAACCTGGGTCAGTAGTGCCTGAAAGTCATTATGATCTAGTAGTTTGGCGGCCAACAGGGGATGAATTGCTGGGCTCAGTCCAGTTTCTCTTGGACAGGTGCCCATGTTGTGAAAAACACCATTGCATTTGGCACTCATTGACTTTCACATGGGCTGTCTCTGCAGGGAAGCTGAGGGTTGAATGGACCATGGGGACAGTGCTGCCCTCTCTGTGGGAGTTAGTCCCTGTGGATCAGGGATAAAGCACATTAGTGGGAAGTTGGGGGTGGAGAAGCTGATGCTGCCCTTGTTTGAACAGTGTGAACAGTCTGAACAGTAGCTATGCAGGGATTTCTCATTGGTGGAGGATAACCTGCTGCCTTGCACCAGCACCATAGTTACCTTCAGGAATCATTAATGTGCAGATTGTGCTAGACTGTACCTGGATCTGCTGCCCAAGGTGCATGTAGGATGGCTGTTGTTTTGACCTGTGCACGAGGATTGAGCTGGGGTGCTTTGGGGTTGAAAGCATGACTCTGAAGTGTGAGGGGGAGAGACAGGCTGTGTATTGGGGGGCTGTAACTGACTGTTGCCCTCTGTGGATCTGATTAGAGGGAGATGCGTAGCACCTTCGGTAGGTCTTTGCCAGCTGGCGGAGGGTTTTGGGTTGGAAGGAGGCCATGGATTAGGCTGGAATTTGGGCTAGATACTAGTGCTTACACCTCTGCCTTGGTGAAAATGTTGTAAGTAGTGTGGGGCCTAAGCACTTTCCAACTCAGGCTGGAAAGATACTGGGGCCAGATTCTCAGCTGCTGTTAATGTGCATGCTGAACTGAAGCCAGCAGCATTGTACTGATTTACACCAACTGAGGATCTGCCCCAGGGACTATGCTCTGCTTTGTGCTGAGAGCAAAAATGGCTGGAAAACTCAGCAAAAATGGGTCTGGTTCTATTACGAGCTGTGATACACAGACCCCAGCGGCAACATTCCTGGAACCGCTGCCACCGCTGGAGTGCAGCAAAGAGGGGATGTTTCTGACATTCATGGTGCTGCTTCTGCCACCCACCTTCAAACTGTTTGTCCACAAGCAAAACTGGGAAGGTTGGAGTGAATTTGCTGTGGCCTGACTGAGGCCTGTGTCTGAGCTTGCCCTGTGGCTAGCGATTGCCTCTCCTGTCAGTAGAAGGGTCAGGGATTGTTGGGACCAGAGACGTGCAGAGCCGCTGTGAGCTGTGTGTGTGGCAGGCAGGCCCAGGTTTGAATGGACAGCTGCAGCGAGTGGTACAATGGAAGCATTCTGGGGAAGGCCCTGCAGGAGACAGCCTCCCGTTCAGCTGATTGCTTTGTGTCCATTCTGTAGGGCTTTGCTGAATGGGAGGCAGCAAAGCGTGCTCTGGCACTGGCTGTGTCAATGGCTGTTTGTGGCAGCTGAGACACCTGCCACACAGGTAATGACTGCAAGCAGGTGAGGGGAGCATGAAGGAGTAAAGGGTGAAGGACATGGCATCCTAAGTGGGTAGGAAGGGGAGCCACGAAGTGAGGCGCGACAGTGTGAAAGAGACACTCAGCTGGGACCTCCCTTCAGAAAGCTGAGAGAACAGCTGGATTCCTGATATCAGTTACTCCTTTGTGCCGATGGTGGCTCAGGACAGGCGTGTAACTGCCAGCCCTAACGGCTGTGTCTAGATTGCAGGCTTCTTTCGAAAGAGCGCGTCTAGACTACAATGCGTGGATCGAAAGATCGATCCGCTATTTCGAAAAAGAGCGTCCAGACTGCTGGACGCTCTTTCGAAATTGAAAGCCACCCGGAACTGCTTCTGCCAGGGTATGGGGGCAGCATTTCCTTCCGGGTGCTGCCTGCCTGCCCTTTGCAGAGACGCGTGGTGAGAGGGACACTCCTGAACACCCGTTGCTCTGCTCCTGCAGCTGCCTTTGCTGTCCCTTGAGGAATTTTGCAAGGCATTGCAGTGCTGCTTTGGAGTGCTCAGCTTCCTGGGACACCCCAGCAGCTTTTTTCTTTTGAGGTTTTTCTGCTTGCAGACCCTTATTTTTGGCATGGAGCCAGAGCTGCCCCTGGGCAGGCGATGGCCCCACACCACCATACTGCAGCTGTTGCTGCATCTTCGTGAGACAATCATGAGGTTCCTTCCCGAGCTGGACCCAGACCAGAGGGACGAGGGGTTCCCCCGTCGGGCAGCCACACTGCCCTTGCCTCCGAACTTTTTCATGGACAGGCGTGTTTGGAGGTTTGACACCAGCTCTGACTGGTGGGACCGGCTCGTGATGGAGATCTGGGATGACCAAGACTGGCTACGGAACTTCCGCATGAGAAAGACCACTTTCCAGGAGCTGTGTACCTGGCTCGCCCCTGCTCTGCAACGGCAAGACACCCACCTGCGGCCCGCCATCCCCCTGGAAAAGAGGGTCGCCATTGCCCTCTGGAAGCTGGCAACCCCCGACAGCTACCGCTCCGTGGGACACCAATTTGGCGTGGGGAGATCTACTGTCGGGGCCGTCTTGATGGAGGTAAGTCATTGTCTGGGGACAGTCACAGTTTGGGGTGGGGGGAAGGGAGACTGTCAGGAAGGGCCAAGAGGAGTGGGAGTGGGAGGGAGCTCCTCCACTCACCCTGAATTGTGGGGGGGGGGGTTCTGAGGAGGGGATTCCCGGGCTGTTTGAGAGGGAAGGTGGGCAGTGGGTTCTCCTCCTAAGAGATAAGGCACCCCTTCTAACACTTTGTTGTCTGTCTCGTTCTGCAGGTGGTGAGGGCCATCAATTCGGAGCTGCTCAACAGGCTCATCTGTCTACCGGATCTGGACAGCGTTATGGCCGGCTTTGCTGCCCTCGGCTTCCCCAATTGCGGAGGAGCGCTCGATGGGACACACATTGCCATCCGTGCACCGCCCCATCGAGCAGCCCAATTCATCAATCGAAAGGGCTACTTTTCAATGGTCCTCCAGGCCCTGGTCGACCATCGTGGACAGTTTTCGGACGTTTGTGTTGGGTGGTCAGGGCGGGCACACGATGCCTGCATCTTCAGAAACTCGTACCTGTACCGGAGGCTTCAGGCAGGAACATTTTTCCCCCATCGCCAGTTTACGGTTGGGGATGTGCACATGCCGGTGTGCATAGTGGCTGATGCCGCCTATCCCCTGATGCCGTGGCTGATGAAGCCCTACACCGGCCAGCTGGATGCGAGCAAGGAGCAGTTTAATGCTCGCCTTAACCGGGCTCGCAACCAGGTCGAATGTGCGTTTGGCTGTTTAAAGGGCAGATTCCGGTGCTTGCTCACACGCCTCGACATGGGGGAGACCAACATCCCCGAGGTGGTGGCTGCGTGTTGCGTCCTCCATAACCTCGTGGAGAGGAAAGGGGAGGCCTTCCTACCAGGGTGGGGGAGAGCTGCTGATGCCCAGGAGAGGCTCTTTGCCCAGCCCCGGACAGCTGCCATCCGCCAGGCTCACCGGTCTGCAGTTGGCATCCGGGAGGCCCTCCGGGAGCAATTCTCCAGTGGAGGCCACTGAGTGCACTGAGGGGCTTCTGCCTGGGGACTGGGCCCTGGCCCCCAATAGAAGCTTCCCTCCACAACCCATCTCCTGACCCAGTTTGGACACATCACTTACACCAGGGTGTGTTTCAAAATAAAATGTTCTCTTTACTTATTTATAATTTTGTACATATTATCAAACAATGTGGCAAACATAACAAAATTTTTTTTCATTTTTGTTGTTGCCAAACTATATACAATAAACAAACAGTTCCTTTAACCCTTTGTTTGTGCTTAATAAGTGGGGTGATGGGGGTGATTGAAACCTGGAGGGGGGAAGGGGATCAGGTTGAACGGGGCTTGGCAGATTTCCCTTTCCTGGCTGGGCCTCGTGTTTGGGGTGCTCCCCGGCTACGGGATCGGGTGATGCACCTGTCGGTTGGCTGGCTGCTGGGGGGCTCTTGGGACGTGGAAGCCTGGGGGAGAGGAGGGCCAGGGGGAGAGAGGGGCTTGGGAGCTGGGGGGGCTGGGGGAGAGGGAGGTCCAAGGGGGGAAAGGGATGCTGTTGTGGAAGGGGGGTTTGGTGGGGTGGGGTCATGGGGTGCTGGAGGAGCAGGACCAGGCACAGCAGCAGGCAAGCCGCTGACCTCCCTCAGAGTGGCGTACAGCACCGTGCGCTGCAGGACCAGCTCATTCATGAGCCGATCACGCCACCGCTCCTCTGCCTCCGCCCTCTGTAGCAGGATGGCGTTCTGCTCCTGCACAGCCTCGACGTGCTGCCGGAGGATGTCGGCGTAGACACGCCTGTGTCTGCGGCTCCCATGTCTCCGAGATGGAGATGGAGATGGAGGTGGGGCTGGGGTGCTGCGGCCCTCTTCCACGACTGGTCCGGCTGTGGAGGAAAAGAAGAAGACACAATCAGTCCTATAAACTGGACTCTGTAGCACTTACAATACTAACAGGATGGTTTATTAGGGGATGAGCTTTCCAGGGCCAGACCCACTTCCTCAGATCAGAGTAACACGGCTACATTTCTATCACAATCAGTCATGTGTGCAACAGCTGTCCAAAAGGGCATGCCTTCTCCCTTGAGACAGGGGAAGCAGACATTCTGAAGGTCACACTGTGTGTGTGTGTGACCTGGGCATCAGCCTGAGCATGACAGGTTTCCCTTGTGCATCACCCACTGTGCACCCACCCACCTACCTCCCCCTTCCCCCCCCGGGTGTGACACAACCTCACTGTACTCACCTGCTGCTTCCTCTCCCGTGCCAGATGACGCCTGGGAGGCCTCAGAGGTCTGGGTGACTGGCTCCAGGGTGAGGGTCGCCGTCTCCTCGCTGTCCTCCTCCTCTGGCACCATGTCCCCGTCTCCAGACTGCTCTGGGTCCTGCTCGGGAGCGTCCACCACGGGGTCTGCCAATCCAGACTGGACGAACCGCCGTGGTGTGCGTGCTTCTGCACTGCCACCCAGGATCTGGTCCAGATCTGGGTAGTAGGGGCAGTAGTGGGGGGCTGCCCCAGAACGGGAGCTCTCCTCCCTGGCTTTGGCGTAGCCCTGCCGCAGCTCCTTTACCTTGGAGCGCACCTGGTCCTGGGTGCGGGGGTAGTGGCCCTTCTGGGCCAGGGCTTCAGCCATGCGGCCATAAATTTCGGCATTTCGCTGCCGGCTTTTGAGGGCCTGTAAGGCCTCCTCCTCTCCCCACAGCTCCAGCAGGCTCTTGATCTCTGCGCCGGACCAGGATGGTGCCCGGCGCTTGGAGCCCTTGGCTGGGTCCCCAGAAGGCTCGGAGGAAGGGCCAGGACGCTCTTGGGGCTGGGACATGCTGCAGCAAGGTCGCCGTGTGCTCTGGCTCCTTGTCTGCAACAAGTGGCTGTGAGGGTGCGCCTGTCCCTTTAAGGAATGGCTGCAGCCAGGAACCACAGACGTGCAACCCATGCCCCAGATTGTCCACCAGGGCTTCTTCCTGGAGGCCAATAATTTCGAAAGAAAGGGCTCCCCCACACTCACGTTCTTTCGACGGATCTCCCTCGAAAAAGGCGTTCTTCCTCGTGAAACGAGGTTTACCGCCGTCGAAAGAAAAGCCGCATTCTTTCGATTTACTTTCGAAAGAACGCGGCTTGAGTCTGGACGCAGGGGAAGTTCTTTCGAAAAAAGGGTACTTTTTTCGAAAGAACCCCTGAGTGTGGACACGGCCCTAGAGCGCACACAGCATGCACCAGCCCCGGGGTGCAGGTCATGAGTCTTCCTCATTCCTCAAGCAAGTAGAGGCTGGGAGTGCAGGCTGCTGAGGGCAGGGGGACAGCCCCAGAAGTCCCAGACTGGGGAAATGGGGGACTAGCATGTAAGGAATGGGGGGGATGAATGAAAACCCTCCACTCACCCCCACCCCAACTCCTTCATGTCTGCCATCTCCTTTTGCTGGCTAATGGCTGATTAGCAGGTTGCAGGGGAAAAGAGCAGAAGCTGAGAGTTGGAGCCACTTGTTGCTACAGCACATTAGGGACTTGGGAGCAATTTTCCATCCTCGGACACTGGGAACAATATTCCATCCTCAGGCACGGGGAGCAAGGGAGCAATACTCCATCCTCAGGCACGGGGAGCAAGGGAGCAATACTCCATCCTCAGACATGGGGAGCGAGGGAGCAATACTCCATCCTCAGACATGGGGAGCGAGGGAGCAATATTCCATCCTCAGACATGGGGAGCGAGGGAGCAATACTCCATCCTCAGGCATGGGGAGCAAGGGAGCAATACTCCATCCTCAGACATGGGGAGCAAGGGAGCAATACTCCATCCTCAGACATGGGGAGCGAGGGAGCAATACTCCATCCTCAGACATGGGGAGCGAGGGAGCAATAGTCCATCCTCAGACATGGGAAGCGAGGGAGCAATACTCCATCCTCAGACACGGGGAACGAGGGAGCAATACTCCATCCTCAGACACGGGGAGCGAGGGAGCAATACTCCATCCTCAGACATGGGGAGCGAAGGAGCAATACTCCATCCTCAGACATGGGGAGCGAGGGAGCAATACTCCATCCTTAGACATGGGGAGCGAGGGAGCAATACTCCATCCTCAGGCACGGGGAGCAAGGGAGCAATACTCCATCCTCAGACATGGGGAGCGAGGGAGCAATACTCCATCCTCAGACATGGGGAGCGAGGGAGCAATAGTCCATCCTCAGACATGGGAAGCGAGGGAGCAATACTCCATCCTCAGGAACGGGGAGCGAGGGAGCAATACTCCATCCTCAGACACGGGGAGCGAGGGAGCAATACTCCATCCTCAGGCACGGGGAGCGAGGGAGCAATACTCCATCCTCAGATATGGGGAGCGAAGGAGCAATACTCCATCCTCAGACATGGGGAGCGAGGGAGCAATACTCCATCCTCAGTCACGGGGAGCGAGGGTGCAATACTCCATCCTCAGACATGGGGAGCGAGGGAGCAATACTCCATCCTCAGACATGGGGAGCGAGGGAGCAATACTCCATCCTCAGACACGGGGAGCGAGGGAGCAATAGTCCATCCTCAGACACGGGGAGCGAGGGAGCAATACTCCATCCTCAGGCACGGGGAGCGAGGGAGCAATACTCCATCCTCAGATATGGGGAGCGAAGGAGCAATACTCCATCCTCAGACATGGGGAGCGAGGGAGCAATACTCCATCCTCAGTCACGGGGAGCGAGGGTGCAATACTCCATCCTCAGACATGGGGAGCGAGGGAGCAATACTCCATCCTCAGACACGGGGAGCGAGGGAGCAATAGTCCATCCTCAGACACGGGGAGCGAGGGAGCAATACTCCATCCTCAGGCACGGGGAGCGAGGGAGCAATACTCCATCCTCAGACACGGGGAGCGAGGGAGCAATACTCCATCCTCAGACATGGGGAGCGAGGGAGCAATACTCCATCCTCAGACATGGGGAGCGAGGGAGCAATACTCCATCCTCAGGCACGGGGAGCGAGGGAGCAATACTCCATCCTCAGACATGGGGAGCGAGGGAGCAATACTCCATCCTCAGACACGGGGAGCGAGGGAGCAATACTCCATCCTCAGGCACGGGGAGCGAGGGAGCAATACTCCATCCTCAGACATGGGGAGCGAGGGAGCAATAGTCCATCCTCAGACACGGGGAGCGAGGGAGCAATACCCCATCCTCAGACATGGGGAGCGAGGGAGCAATAGTCCATCCTCAGACATGGGGAGCGAGGGAGCAATAGTCCATCCTCAGACACGGGGAGCGAGGGAGCAATACTCCATCCTCAGGTATGGGGAGCGAGGGAGCAATACTCCATCCTCAGGCACGGGGAGCGAGGGAGCAATACTCCATCCTCAGACATGGGGAGCGAGGGAGCAATACTCCATCCTCAGACATGGGGAGCGAGGGAGCAATATTCCATCCTCAGACATGGGGAGCGAGGGAGCAATACTCCATCCTCAGGCATGGGGAGCAAGGGAGCAATACTCCATCCTCAGACATGGGGAGCAAGGGAGCAATACTCCATCCTCAGACATGGGGAGCGAGGGAGCAATACTCCATCCTCAGACATGGGGAGCGAGGGAGCAATAGTCCATCCTCAGACATGGGAAGCGAGGGAGCAATACTCCATCCTCAGACACGGGGAACGAGGGAGCAATACTCCATCCTCAGACACGGGGAGCGAGGGAGCAATACTCCATCCTCAGACATGGGGAGCGAGGGAGCAATACTCCATCCTTAGACATGGGGAGCGAGGGAGCAATACTCCATCCTCAGGCACGGGGAGCAAGGGAGCAATACTCCATCCTCAGACATGGGGAGCGAGGGAGCAATACTCCATCCTCAGACATGGGGAGCGAGGGAGCAATAGTCCATCCTCAGACATGGGAAGCGAGGGAGCAATACTCCATCCTCAGGAACGGGGAGCGAGGGAGCAATACTCCATCCTCAGACACGGGGAGCGAGGGAGCAATACTCCATCCTCAGGCACAGGGAGCGAGGGAGCAATACTCCATCCTCAGATATGGGGAGCGAAGGAGCAATACTCCATCCTCAGACATGGGGAGCGAGGGAGCAATACTCCATCCTCAGTCACGGGGAGCGAGGGTGCAATACTCCATCCTCAGACATGGGGAGCGAGGGAGCAATACTCCATCCTCAGACATGGGGAGCGAGGGAGCAATACTCCATCCTCAGACACGGGGAGCGAGGGAGCAATAGTCCATCCTCAGACACGGGGAGCGAGGGAGCAATACTCCATCCTCAGGCACGGGGAGCGAGGGAGCAATACTCCATCCTCAGATATGGGGAGCTAAGGAGCAATACTCCATCCTCAGACATGGGGAGCGAGGGAGCAATACTCCATCCTCAGTCACGGGGAGCGAGGGTGCAATACTCCATCCTCAGACATGGGGAGCAAGGGAGCAATACTCCATCCTCAGACACGGGGAGCGAGGGAGCAATAGTCCATCCTCAGACACGGGGAGCGAGGGAGCAATACTCCATCCTCAGGCACGGGGAGCGAGGGAGCAATACTCCATCCTCAGACACGGGGAGCGAGGGAGCAATACTCCATCCTCAGACATGGGGAGCGAGGGAGCAATACTTCATCCTCAGACATGGGGAGCGAGGGAGCAATACTCCATCCTCAGGCACGGGGAGCGAGGGAGCAATACTCCATCCTCAGACATGGGGAGCGAGGGAGCAATACTCCATCCTCAGACACGGGGAGCGAGGGAGCAATACTCCATCCTCAGGCACGGGGAGCGAGGGAGCAATACTCCATCCTCAGACATGGGGAGCGAGGGAGCAATAGTCCATCCTCAGACACGGGGAGCGAGGGAGCAATACCCCATCCTCAGACATGGGGAGCGAGGGAGCAATAGTCCATCCTCAGACATGGGGAGCGAGGGAGCAATAGTCCATCCTCAGACACGGGGAGCGAGGGAGCAATACTCCATCCTCAGGTACGGGGAGCGAGGGAGCAATACTCCATCCTCAGGCACGGGGAGCGAGGGAGCAATACTCCATCCTCAGACATGGGGAGCGAGGGAGCAATACTCCATCCTCAGACATGGGGAGCGAGGGAGCAATACTCCATCCTCAGACATGGGGAGCGAGGGAGCAATACTCCATCCTCAGACACGGGGAGCGAGGGAGCAATACTCCATCCTCAGACATGGGGAGCGAGGGAGCAATACTCCATCCTCAGACACGGGGAGCGAGGGAGCAATATTCCATCCTCAGGCACGGGGAGCGAGGGAGCAATACTCCATCCTCAGGCACGGGGAGCGAGGGAGCAATATTCCATCCTCAGACATGGGGAGCGAGGGAGCAATACTCCATCCTCAGGCACGGGGAGCGAGGGAGCAATACTCCATCCTCAGGCACGGGGAGCGAGGGAGCAATACTCCATCCTCAGACATGGGGAGCGAGGGAGCAATACTCCATCCTCAGACACGGGGAGCGAGGGAGCAATACTCCATCCTCAGACACGGGGAGCGAGGGAGCAATACTCCATCCTCAGACACGGGGAGCGAGGGAGCAATACTCCATCCTCAGGCACGGGGAGCGAGGGAGCAATACTCCATCCTCAGGCACGGGGAGCGAGGGAGCAATACTCCATCCTCAGACATGGGGAGCGAGGGAGCAATACTCCATCCTCAGACACGGGGAGCGAGGGAGCAATACTCCATCCTCAGACACGGGGAGCGAGGGAGCAATACTCCATCCTCAGACACGGGGAGCGAGGGAGCAATACTCCATCCTCAGACATGGGGAGCAATCTTCCATCCTTGCTAGTTCCCTCCATCCTTGCTAGTTTGCTCTCTGTGGGAGAAATCTCA
This sequence comes from Pelodiscus sinensis, assembly GCF_052426305.1. Lineage (NCBI taxonomy): Eukaryota > Metazoa > Chordata > Testudines > Trionychidae > Pelodiscus > Pelodiscus sinensis. The sequence goes on from NC_143071.1 coordinate 21,296,855, forward strand.
GGCCGCTGACAGCAAGGGGAGATTTGCCCATCTTCATTGTGGCCGGGGTTCACTTTTTCACACGTGAAGTAACAGTGACACCATCGGGTTCCACAGAGCAAGCAGTGGTCACAGCACACTGACTACCTCTGGTGGTTACCCGGATGGCAAGGAGAATGCTCACAGTGCCCAGCCTTGCATGGATGGGGAGGCCTCAGTGCTCCCACAAGGGCATAGGTGACCCCTTACCAGGAGGAGAAAATAATATGTTCCCTTTCCTTCCCTGTAGCACTTCATCCTCGCTAACAAGCAGGCTCTCCCTCCCCCCCTCACTAGCCCCCTGGAACTGATATGAAAAAGGAGACAATTGAGCTAATTTTCCCCCTCCAACAAACGCCAAGTGACAGCTCCTCTTCAGAATTAGAAGGCTGCCTCAGTTACCTGCAGAGATTGGGCCTCATTCAATTTCTAGTCTACAATTGTGTGTGTGTTGCGGGCAGGGGGAGGAGGAGGGAGAAGAAGGAAAAAAAGAGAAATAATAAAGGAGGAGAAAAACCAGCCCGCTCTCCCACCACAGCGGTAATGAAAACATCCCTCTCTATAAACGTAAGAGTCCATTTGTATTGCTCAGCTTCCTGGCTTTTCTTATTTATATGGAAATATGGAGCGAACATGTGTTAGCACGGAGATATATAGCTGTAGTGTAATATTAAATACATTTCAATTTAGCCAGCACCGAGAGAGGTGAAGTTATTCACTGGGAAAACAATGCTGGGAGCTGTTTCTGTGGCTTCCCCGATTACAGTGATGGATTTGTAAGGCCCATGGGTGCTCTTGCTGGAGGAGTGGTGATGATGGGGGACCCAAAGGTTTGAATGCAGGAATGCTTTTCTGCTGTCTACCATCACTTGTGCATGGGTTGGGCTTGTGATGAAAGCACTACTGACCAGACTTCAAGGCTAGGCAGTGTCAGACTCCCCCAAAGACATGTTCACACAGAGTATGCCTCTGCCACCATCAGACATGCCCAAGTTAGTACTGATCTCGCTCACGCGGCACAACAACAGGGAAGCTGCAGCAGCATGTGTAACAGACCCACTCAAATACTTCCCTGGGATCCTGGCTGGGTGTGTACAGTCTGTGCTACTCTGGCTTCACTGTTACTGTTGGAGTGACAGGTGAGAGACTGCAGTGTAGACATTCCCCTAGTCTCTCTGGGTATGTCTACACTACCCTCCTAGTTCGAACTAGGAGGGTAATGTATGCATACCGCACTTGCTAATGAAGCCTGGGATTTGAATTTCCCGGGCTTCATTAGCATAAGCGGGGAGCCGCCATTTTTAAATCCCCGCTGCTTCGAACCCCGTGTAGCGCGGCTACACGGGGCTCGAACTAGGTAGTTCGGACTAGGGTGCCTATTCCGAACTACCGGTACACCTCGTTTCACGAGGAGTAACGGTAGTTCGGAATAGGACCCTAGTCCGAACTACCTAGTTCGAGCCCCGTGTAGCCGCGCTACACGGGGTTCGAAGCAGCGGGGATTTAAAAATGGCGGCTCCCCGCTTATGCTAATGAAGCCCGGGAAATTCAAATCCCGGGCTTCATTAGCAAGTGCGGTATGCATACATTACCCCGCTAGTTCGAACTAGCGGGGTAGTGTAGACATACCCAGAGTGCCTTGGTTCCCCTCCGTAGATCCCGAGTAACAGCCCTTTTCTTGTTCCCAGTGTCTATTTCCAGTGCAAACTGTTTGGGGCAGGGACTAACTTGTACTAGGTGTCTGTCAAAATCTGCCAATGAGGGCCTGATGCTGATTGGAATGTCTCAGTAATACACATAAAATAACCATTCCAGTGCCAGCTGGCATCGTGTCCGCCTAGCGCAGGGGTGGCCAATCCATTAAATGAAGAAAGCCGAAACAGCAGCAGAAAAAAATGTGAAGAGCCGCACCAGCCAGAGTTGTTGAGAACTCCCCCCCCCAAAAAAAACCCCAAAATGCTGCCTCTTTAAAAACTGTGGGTTATTTTTGGCCACATCAGGCTCCCACTAGCCGACAGCATTTTGAATCGACATGACGGACGTCTCCCCTGCACCCAGGGAGCCGGTGGCCGTTTGTAGGGGTGCAAGGGTGGCTTTGCAAGCCACTGGAGGAGAGGGCTTTGCGAGCCACATTTTCAGGGGTGAAGAGCCGCATGTGGCTCGTGTGCCACGGGTTGGCCACCCCTGACCTCGTGAATGTGCACTCCTCCCACAAGACTGTCACTTGAACTGCTCTTCTGGCCGTGCCCTAGTCACATTCTCTGCCCCGATGGAGTACAGCTGCTTTCCATGCTGGTACTGATTATCCACTACTTATTAAGTGCTTGTATAAAGGCTTGGTACTTGTCCCCAAAGATAATATACTTTCTCAGCATGTGTCTACACTGCACCATTATTCCCGAATACAACACGAGTGGCTACACAGGAATTGCATTATTTCAAAAGAAAACTGAAATAATGGACGGCTTTTTCCAACATTTGTAAACCTCATTGCTATTTTGGACGAGGGCGTGCGTGGATGCGGCACAGGGAGATTTTTTGAAATAAGGGGCCTCCAGGAAATCTCACCGGTGCCCTGCTGGCCACTCTGTCCACACTCCTCAGGACTCTATCATTCCTCTTCCCCAGCGGCTCTTAAAGCGGCAGACACAGGGGAAAGGGCTTGGGGAAGGCCAGGGGAAGCTGGCCTTCACAGCCTCCAGCCACATCACAGCTGCCACTGCATGTCATCTGGCCACCATGGCAGACCCTCAAGCCCACCAAGAGCCTCCTGCCCATCCCTGGGAGCACTCTGATGGCTCCCAGAAGCCTGCAGATGCTGCAAGAGGCATGCGCCATCCTGGTCTGGGGCAGAGATCCTGGTCTGAGGTGTGGGGCAAGGAGGAAAACCTCCAAGATATCCGATCCAGATGGCATGACACCAACATCTATGGCCAGATGGCTGATAGCCTGGCCATTAAGGGCCATCTCTGGACCTTGGAGCAGGTCCAGAGTAAGGTTAAGCAGTTCCGCTAGGCCTATGCCAAAGCAAGGGAGCGCAGCTCCCGCTTCGGGGCTGAACCCCCTCCTGCCCCTATTTTGAAGACCCGCACTGTATCCTGGGGGTGCAATGGTGGCTGGACCCTTCCCGAACCCTAGTGGTGGACTTGGGACTGGAGACGCCCATCGTCACCCCCCTGGGGATCACAGCTGGGAATGAGAAGGAGAGAAGGATCCCAACATGGCCAGCTCTGTGATCATGATCACCCTGGTCCTCCACAGCCTGGATGTGTCCCAGGCATCTTCTGAGACTGCGGAAGGATCATCAGGTGAGTGCTCTTAGTTTTTCCAACACACAGGGTGGGGTGCGCTTGTCACTCAGTCTTCTTGGCCTGGCTCTTGCACTGCAGTCCGTGCATGTGGATGCACATGCAGTGCCAGTCTGTGCCATGCAGCCACAGGAGGCAGCCCCGGAGCACCCCTGGGCTCCTGCTCACAGGCTCTGGGGAGGCCAGACACACTTCTGACCCCGAGGGGGGGGACATCCTCCCACCATGAGCCACCACTAAAAGGGGAGGCTGGGGACATGGACACACACACACACACACTCACATACACGCACACAGACTCTGGATAGCCACATATGGCACATGAGCATGCCTGCACACTCGAGGTAGCACCCACTCCTGGGGACATAGTGCAGGTGTGTCTGCTGCTCACATTGCCCTCCCCCTCACGCCCCTATACTCTCCCTCCCTCATCAGCCACGGATACAAGGTCTCTCCCCTTGGGAGGCCACCACTGCCAGAGCTGGCGAGTGCATGGCATCAATGGAAGCCCTGGCAGCTCGAGGCCCTGCTCCCGCCCATTGGATCCCAGTGTGGCTGGCAATTTCCCATGACTGCTTGTCCCCGGGATGTGTGCATGTGAGGAGAGGGGGAGGCATGGTCCCCTGGGGACGTCTGGGCCCCTGTGAGAAAGGATCCATTGTCCAGGCCACACATGACTTTGCTCCCAGGACATCACCTTCCTCTGACCCGGGAACTGTCAGTCTCAGCTCATAGACGAGGGCTGGGCCTCAGGGCCAGTGTCTCCAGGGATGAATGTACATCTCTCTTTATTGTCTCCAGCCAGACCAGCTGTGATGGGTGAGCAGCACTACCCGAGCCAGCTGCCGGACCTCGGAAGAGTGTCAAATGCCAGAGGACCCAGGAAGACCTGATGCGTGAGCATGCTTCCATACTCCAGGACCTGCGTGAGACTCTGGCCCAGAAGGTCTGGAAGGGCTCACAGTGGCAAAAAGAGATGTGGATAGAGTTGCTGCAGCAGGGATACAACATGTATGTGACTGTGCAGGCTCTCCTGACCCACCCGGGGCCAGCTCCTGCTCCTTCCCTAGTCCCATATCCTGCCCCCCATCACATGCCAGTCTCCCCTCTTGCTTATCCCCCTAGCATCCCTAATCAGCCCATCCCCAAGGTCACCGCTCATGAGGCGGAAGAAGCACCCAAGCCACATGCCACTCCCAGCTCTGAGCCTCTCCTCCTCCCTACTCCCCCTTTCAACTCCCTCCTCCATCCAAGGTTCTCATCTCCTCTCCTCCCCCTCCAAGGTTCTCTCCCTGCTTCCTCCCCAGTTACTTCTATCCCAAATAAATCCCAAAATAGTTGTTTTTACAAACCAAACAGTTTTTTTTATTTCTCTGCAGGGAAGAAGGGTGGAGGGGGGAAGGGAGGGGTTGTTGGAGGAAAGGCACAGAGGGGCAATTCACAGGTCCCTACTGGGGAGGCCCCGAGAGAGTGTCACTTGTGAGAAACTCTCCCTCAGGGCCTCCCTGATGTGCATCCCTGCTTGATGGGCCTGCCGGATGGCAGCTGTTCACAGCTGCTCAAAGGCCCTTCCTTCCCAGCCAGCCTCTGCCCCGTCCTCCCCCGGAAAGAAGGTCTCCCCGTTCCTCTCCACTATGTTATGGAGCACACAACATGCGGACACCACCTGGGTGATGTTCCGCTCCCCCACAACCACGTGGGTCAGGAGGCACCTGAACCACGACTTCCGATGCCCGAAGGCACACTCCGCCTGCATGCCAGCATTGAAGTTGTCCTTGCTGGGGTCAAGAGGTCCATTAGCCACCGCATGAGAGAGTAGGCCACATCCCCCATGATGCACAGTGGCACGTTCATGTCCCCGACCCTGATGCTGCGCTCGGGGAAGAAAATGCCGGCATCCAACTTCTGAAAGAGGCTGGAGTTTCTGAACATGCCGACATCGTGCACCTTCCCCGACCAGCCGACGAAGATGCCCGAAAACTGGCCACGGTGGTCGACTAAGGCCTGCAGGATCATCGAATAGTATCCTGGTTTATGTACTGATATGCCCAGTGGTCGGGGGCCCGGACGGGGATGTGGGTGCCATCAGTAGCCCCCCCCCACAGTTGGGGAAGCCCATGGTGGCAAAGCCAGCGATGATGGGGTCTATGTCATCGAGGTGGATGACCCTGTGCAGCAGGATGGTGTCGATGGCCCTCATCACTGCAAATGAAACAAACAAACAAACAAAATAGTGAATCAAAGGGGTGCCAGAGCCCTTAGGAGATACCCAAGCTCTCCTTCCCTTCCCCCCAAACACCGTAGAAGCCACCCCCTATGTAGCCTGCCCCCCCCCATCAGGGCTGTGTGAGGATGGGAATGGAGAACCGCCAGGAAAGGGGGCTTCCCCCCCACCCTCCCACCCCCATTTCTGTAGGATTCCCCTTTCCAGCACTTTACCCCCCCCCCCCCCCAGGACTCCAGCCTGAGAGCACCATATCTGCATGTGAGAGAACCGATGGTCAACTTCCGCATGCCAAACTGGTTCCCAACGGATCAGCAATTGTCTGACGTGCCGAGCTTCCAAATCGTGACAGATAGTCGCTTTACCAGGGGGATGACGGGTCTCATCTGGGTGTCCTGTCATGTGAGGGCAGGGGCGAACCAGGCACACAGAGCCAGGAATGTCTCTTTCCTCATGCGGAAGTTCTGGAGCCACTGCTGGTCGTCCAACCGCTCCATGCTGAGCCAGTCCAGCCCCCAGAAGCAGCGCTCCACAGTAGGGTGCATCCAAAAGAGCTGCATTCCCAGACACATGTTGAGGGTCTCCTCACGCAGCTCAGGGTCATGTTTCTTCAGGGCCTGGAGGGAAGCCTGCAGAAACTGCTGCAGAAGCTGCAGCATGACAGTCAGGGGCCGTCGCGTACCCAGAGGCAGCTCTGGCTCCATAGCAGGGAGTGCTATGGTGTCCAAAAACATGGCAACCAAAGCACATAGTAGAAATGCTTTGCTTTCCCTCAGAGAGGTAGGCAAGCAAGCAGGAGAAGAACCTGAGAAATGGCTGTACAGGGGGATCCCTTTAATCACGTGTCTCAGATAGCCTTAGGCAGCAGCTCCAGGAAGTCATTGCTGACCTAATGCCCTGCCTGAACTGGTTCAGGGTGGCCTTAAATGCAAGATAGCATCCAATCAGTGTGGATGCTCCATTTCAAAATAGCAATTCGCTATTTTGCTGTGCTTTTTGTGTGTAGATGGGCTATTTCAAAATAAACTATCCTGAAAGATATCTTCTGGAATAGCTTATTCTGAAATAAGCTTGCAGTGTATATGTACCCTCAGTGGATAATATCTTAATGGATGTTTTTTCCAACTGTTTAAATGAAGAGCCAGGAAAAGTGGAGATATTCTCCAAAGCTCTATCTGTAACTCTTGCTCCACCCATTCATGGCACCCAAATGTGATGCCATACACAACTCATAGAGCAGCCCTTAATCATATCATCTTCTGTTTTAGCTGTGTGCTTTTATCAGCCTTGAATTAGTTAAGTTTTGACTGATGTGGAATCATTAGTCTTCTGAGTAAACATCTATTAAGCTAAACAGGGTCACTTTTCTGAGCTATTGTATTGTATCTGGCTGCATGCACACTCAGTCAGACATCACTTTTCATTAGTTGCACTGGATTACATTTGAATATAGGAATTTCTTGATGGAATTAGACTAACATCCTTTAAATCCAATATCCTGTCTCTGACAATGGGCTAATAGCAGATACTTTAACTGGAAGAGGCAAAAAGCCTCTCCAGGACAAGCATAAGGATCTTGTGGAAAAAGGGTTTTTTGCGCAAAACGGCCACGGCCACACTGCCTGTTTTAGCGCAAAAACCTCTAGCTCAAAAAACGGAACAAAAGAGAGTATGCAAATGAAGCACGAGAAAATGCTAATCCATGCTTCATTTACATTGCCTCTTGCAGAAAATGTCATGGTGTAGACAAAGCCCAGGTGTCTTGGTGAGATAGGATGTGAGGGGCCAGACAGAGTAGTTCCATGGTGATGTATCTACACAGAGGCAAGACAGAAGATGTGCGGTGCCCAGCAGACCTGGAGTAGAAGGCGATTGCAGCAGAAGAGCCCTCAATAGTCACATAAAATGGAACAAGAGTGAAGCAATGAAGTTATTGGTTTCCATTGACTGCACGGGAGTGCAGGACAATGACAATGGCTGGACAGATAGATAGCATGAACAGACAGAGAGAGCAAGCATAGTTCACTAAATCAACACTACTCACAGCCAGCTTAAGTCTGCTTAATTGGTCCGATTGCAAGGGAGCAAACTCGTTGCCAATGCCTTTCAGTGGCTCCCAGAAATAGATTAATAGCACATCCATAGCTGTTGTGAAACGTCAATTTAAACAGCAGGCCCGCACGCTGGTTCGCAGCGTTTACTGGTGTAAATCAATGTTGCTAGTACGCAGACCCTGCCGCACAGCTCTTTGCTCAGTTTATGCTGACTTCCTGCTTTACTGCGGCTGCTAACACGTCAGTCTTTTCTCAGCATAGTTATGTATAAATACCAATGGGGAATCTCAAAAGGTTCAAGTTGTGTAAGCCCTTCCTCTGCTCCCCTCCCTTAAGTTTGGATGCTTCTGTCCAAAGATGGTGAAGTGCTCTCAAGAGGCTAGAACAGGGGCCAGGAGTCACGGGATTTATATTGCTAACTCTGTCGCTGACAGTCACTTCCCTACTCTGTGCTCAGTTTCCCCCTCTGTTACATGGGGTAATGAAGGTCACTGGGCTTTTTGAGATCCGCAGAAGAAAGGCACTCAGATGGTGCTTGGTCCTGCAGGGGACAGAACTCGATGACCTCTCGAGGTCCCTTCCAGGTCTTGTGTTCTATGATTCTGTGATTCTGTGAGGTGTTCACAGTGTCCCCTCTGCATGATTTCATTTTGTCCCACCTAAAGCTGTGGCCAAAGGTCTATCTTGGTGAGGCTGGGGCATGGGTGAAGGTCAATTGGTTAGACCTCAGTCTGAGGGTATGTCTACACTGCAGCATTTTCCTGGAAAAAAGGCCATTTTTCCAGAAAAACTATACTTACGTCCACACTGCTATTGCATACTTTCGACAGAAAGTCAAAAGAACAGAGGGGTGTTTCCAACAGTGGTAAACCTCTTTTTACAAGGAAGGAGCCTTTTTCTGAAAAAGGCGTGTGTGGACGCAGAAGAGGGCGTTCTTTAGAAATCAATCAATGTGGATGCTATCTTTTGAAAAAGCACATTGCTTTTTTGTTGTGCTTTTGCTGTGTGGACGTAGGGTTGCCAGATGGTTGAAACAAAAATACCGAACACTCCCCCCCCCCCCCCCAAAAAAAACCCACCAGGAAAAAATTCTGTTGAAGGGAAAAAAAAGGACTCCAAGACTTATTAAGCAACATAAATAAATAAAATAAAATAAAACAAAACAGCATTGAAACAGCATGTACCCTTTAAGAGTGAGGGCAGGGATAGGAAGCAGTTGAACAGCTGAGCATTGCTTCCCCTTGGTCAGCAGCCATTTTGTGCTGGCAGCCTTGTGGAACCAGGTAAGCATGGGGGCTGGCGTTGGGTGGCTGGGGGTGTTGGGAATCAGGGAGACTTGGGGGGCAGAGAGGCCGGGCACTGAGTGTTTGTAGGGTTGCCAGGTGCCCGGCATTTTCGCCTCCTGGCTGGGAAAAAATCAGAAAATACCCGACATTTTAGGTGACATTTATTCTCTGATTTTTTTTACCGGACAAGAGGCGAAAATACTGGACTGTCCAGGTGAATACCGGACACCTGGCAACCCTATGTGGACGCTGTCGTTTGAAATAAGCTTTTCCAGAAGATCTAGACCAGTAGTCACCAACCAATAGATCGGGATCCACTGGCAGATCTTGGAGCCTCTGACGGGGGATCCTACCTGGTTTGGCCAAGAGGCTGTCAAGTACCAGCACTTCAGTTGCCCCTTTCCCGACTGCTGCACGTCTCCTGCCTTTTGCCTTGGAGCTGTCTCCTCAGGATCCTCCTGCTTGCTGTGCAGGGCAGGTGGAGGAAGCGGAGGGGCACTGACATCAAGGTGCCCCCTTTCCCACTCTGTTTTAAATGGGAACACAGCTGTGCATCTAAGTTAAGCGAAACAGTTAACATGGGTGTAGAAGTTCAAAGCTTTACAGCTTTTAAAACAACTCTAGGCATGATTCTGATGTTGATTGTTGTTTCCAATGTACTCATTGAACTAATGGGCACGCTAGCTTTCAGCTCTAAACTTCTCAAGGACCAAAATGTGGTCTAGTGTTTTGTCTGGAGTAGAATATGGGATAGGGCATTCACCTGGGGAGCACAGGGTGGTGGGTTTGAGTACCCTCAGCAGCTCAAGTCCCACACCCACCCCTGTCCACCCTGGGAGCAACCAGCCAGCAAGTGCAGAATAAGGGAGCCACTGAAGGTAGGGAGGTGGAGTGAGGTTCCAGTGAACTTGGGGCTAGGGCTTGAGCCCTTGGAGTACAGGGTGGTGGGCTTGATCCCGCCTTCCCTCTGCCAACCCTGGAGCGTCTGGACAGCCAACAACAGCTGCCCTAGGGATGAACCTGGCTCCCATATTGAAAAAAGCAGGATAAGGGAATATCTGGTGCCAGGGTGGGATCTGGCATGGCTTAGGGGATAAAGCATTCCCCTGGGGAACATAGGGTAGTGGGTTCAAACCCCAACAACCCTGAGAGCAGTGGGATAGCCAACTGGAGCAGCAGACTAAAGGAAAGCTTGCCCTGGCCTCCCATCACTTCTGAAAGCACCTGGCATGTATAGCAGTGGCTCTAAACTTCTAGAGGACAAAAATGTGGCCCAGCATCTTTTAACTGCCAGTGTTATGTATCTGATGTTCTGTGCAGAGTAAAGGTGCTATGGGTACATCTACACTGCATCCCTAGTTCGAACTAGGGATGCAAATGGAGACAATCGAAGTAGTTAATGAAGCGGGAATTTAAATATCCCGCGCTCCATTAACATGATCTCGCCGGCGCGCTAGTTCGAATCACAGCTGATTCGAACCAGGAAGTGCGCGCCGGGACGCATTAGTTCGGACTAAAGCCCTTAGTCCGAACTAATGTTACTCCTCATTTTTTGAGGAGTAACATTAGTTCGGACTAAGAGCTTTAGTCCGAACTAACGCGTCCCGGCGCGCACTTCCTGGTTCGAATCAGCTGTGATTTGAACTAGCGCGCCGGCGAGATCATGTTAATGGAGCGCGGGATATTTAAATCCCCGCTTCATTAATTACTTCGATTGTCTCCATTTGCATCCCTAGTTTGAACTAGGGATGCAGTGTAGACGTACCCTATGTGAGGAAACCTCCCCACCCCAAACATGAAAAAAAAAGAGGATGGGGAGAGGATGCTCTGAGTAGTGACAGATGGCGGAACAAGGAGCAACGGTCTCAAGTTACAGTGGGGGAGGTCTAGGCTGAATATTATGAAAAACTATTTCCCTAGGAGGGTAGTGAAGCACTGGAATGGGTTCTCTCGGGAGGTGGTGGAATTTCCATCCCTAGAGGTTTTTAAGTCCTGGCTTGACAAAGCCCTGGCTGGGATTATTTACTTAGGGTTCAATCTGCTTTGGGCAGAGGGACTGGACTTGATAACTTCCTGAGGTCTCTTCCAGCCCTAGGATTCTATGATCTTGGAGCCTCTGATGGGAATCGTAAATGGTTTGGCCAAGAGGCTATCAAGTGCCAGCGCTTCAGCTGCCCCTCTCTTCCCCCACTGCTGCACATCTCCTGCCCTCTGCCTTGGAACTGTCTCCTTAGGATCCTCCTGCTTTCTGTGCAGGGTAGGGGAGCAAGAGGAGGGGCATTAATTTCAAGGTGCCCCCTCTCTCACTCTGTATCCTATCTCCGCAGAGCAGAGAGGGGGCACAACAGGACTTGGGATAGAGTTTGCTGGCTGCTTTTAGGAGTGGAACAGGGCCATGGCAAGGGTGAGCCTGCCTTAGCCTCACTGCACCTCCACCCAAGAAGCACCTGAGGTAAGCAGTGTCCAGCTGGAGTCCACATCCCGAAACCCTACCCCAGTCATGAGCCTCCTCCTGAACCACAAACCCCTTCCATAGCCCCAAGTGCCCCTGCATCCACATGCCCTCCCAGACCCTGCACCTACAACCCTCTCCAGCACCCCCAACTGCCTGCCCCAAGCCCAGCTCAGAGCCCCTTTCACACTCCAAATCCTTTAAATCAAGATCAGAGTCTGCACCCAACCCGCCGTCCCTGCCTGGTGAAAGTGAGGGAGGATGGGGGAGGTAGGGTGGATGGAGTGAGCACAGGCTGGACCTCAGAGAAGGGGCACAAAGGAAGTGGGACAAGGGTATGTGGGTTTGAGGTAGTTCTTGGATTGCACTTGAATACAAAAAGTGATCTCGTACGTAAAAAGGCTGGAGACCCCTGATTTAGACATAGCCTGGATGAGACCGAAGTGGAGAAAGCACATGGAGAAGATGGTGAGAAAAGATGATCTATATCAGCCTTCTTCCTCCCCTCCATGAGGGTTTCCATTCACCATTGGACCTTGGGGTTGGCAGTTTGGCCTTGTCTATATTGCAGGGTTTTGGTTTTTGTGCAAGAAGCTTTTTGTGGAAGAGATCTTCCGCAAAAACTTCTTGTGCAAGAGCATGTCTACACCTCAAAAGTGCATCACAAAAGTGATGTGCTTTTGTGCAAGAGAGCCTCCACACTGCATGGATGCTCTTGCACAAGAAAGCGCTGATGACCACTCACAGAATGGCCATCAGAGCATCTGTGCTTTTTCTGATAGGCTCTTTTTGTGCAAGAAACCCCTGCGGAGCATCCACACATGCCTTTTTGCGCAAGAACTGTAGTGTAAAAAAGAGTTATTCATCGTGGGGAGAGGAATAACTCGACCACCAAAGCCCTCTGTTCTGTCAATTTACTGTATTTTTGTGTGTGCAAAAACCCGCTTGAGGTGTGGACACTCTGCTGTTTTTTGGGCCAAAACAGCTGTTTTGGTGCAAAAATCTTGTAATGTAAACATAGCCTTTGAGTCTTGTTAGCTTCCAGTTAGTTCCAGTGGTGAGCCAACCTGCCTGTATCCATCTGGGTCTAGCCTGGAGGTTGTGTCTGCTTGTGCAGACTTCACTACGGTAACACAAGCCTCTGTGTTGTCCAGATCAAGATAGTGTGATGCACCCTGTGTTGGGCTACATTTGATGTCCATTTGGAGAAACAGGCTAGCACAGCAGCTAGTGGCTAGTATGTAGTGGCTAGTATGTAGCATAGTGGCTAGCACAGCATAGTGGCTAGTATGTAGCATAGTGGCTAGTATGTAGTATGTAGCATGTAGCAATGCTCCATGACCTGCCTGGGCTTGTGCGGGTTCCTGAGTAGAGCTTCAGGTGTTGGTGTTTGACCTACAAAACCCTATGTGGCCCAGGACATACCCCCTTGAATGGTCCAATCTCTCCCCATTCTGCCTTAGCTGTGGTCAGTAAGAGGCAGCATCCAAATAGGAGTCCTTATGGAAGCAAAAGTTGTTGTGCTCTCAGCTTTGGGACTGAATCACTCCTTCAGCCCAGGCGGCTCCCAGAGGGGTCACTGCAAAGCTCTCCTGTAGGGGAGGCACTGGAGAACTGAGAGGGGAGACTTTGTCTATTGTGTTCTCACTGCCAGGTGCTGTAACTGTGGCTGGGGTTAGGGAGTGAATAGGAATGGTCTGGGGCTTGCTGCAGCTGTTTATGGGCAGCGGTTTCAATGGATTATCCAGCGGGGTGGCCAAAGCCTTTGGCTAGGTGACTTTTTGGTCTTTCTAATCTGTTCAAGTCAAAACCAATGCGGAAAATACACAAAGAAGGGCCAATGCTAGTGGGAAAGCACCAGGTAATATCTGAAATCCAGACACTCCAAGCAAAGCAGAGATGGCGAAAAACGAGGACTGATGGATGAGGGCTCAGTTACCTCTAATGTGCATTGGCAGGGTCTGTTTGAAGCACTGGCTCTCCAAGAGAGGAAAGATGGTTTAATGCAGTGTTTCTTAAACGTTTTGAAATCACGGAACACCAAACAATAATAATTTTTTATGAGGAACACTTATGAAAATGTTCTTTTAAAAAAAATTGTCAGACAAAAAAAAGACACAAACAATGAAGAGGTCGTGGCACACCTGCGAGTTGTTCACAGAACACCAGTGTTCCGCAGAACATAGTTTAAGAAACACTGATCTCATGGTTAGGGCACCAGCCCAAGACCTGGGTTCAAGTCTATGCTCTGCCTAAACTTCTTGTGTGACCTTGATCAAGTCACTGTCTCTGTGTGCCTCATTTCCCCACCTGTAAGATGGATTTCTCTGACTGCTCATCAAACTGATGTTCCTCAAACTGATGTTCAGTGGCTAACAGCACTGCCTTGCCTCCCGGAGGGAGGTGAGGATACTGCATTAAAGACTGTCAGGTATTGACATACTGAGGCAATGGGTCCTGCATAATGACCAAAGATAAGAGCAAAACCGCATAGCAGTGCAGAGCAGCATTAGAACTATGGAGTGGTTGAAGTGGGAGCAGAAAACTCTTTCTCTATCTGTGGGTACATCTAGACTGCGGGGTTTTTTCGGGATATCCCAAAAGAACTCTGCTGCATCTAAGGAATGCGTTTGCTCTTCCACTTTTTTTTGCGGAAAAGCAGATGCGCTCTTTTGGAAGCTTTGTCTTCCTTGTTCCATGAGGAAGAAGGGATCTTCCAAAAGAGGAGGTTTTTTCCAAAACTTGGCCAAGTGTAGACTGGCCAAATTTTGGAAAAGCCTCTTGTGACGAAAGTATCGGAAAAAGGTACGCAAATTGCTATTACTAATTTGTGTACCTTTTTCTGAAAAACCATCGTAGTGTAGACATAGCCTGAGGATCAGCCAGGGTCTGCCCCAGCAAAGCCTTACTCTTGGTACCCAACCCTGCCAATGGAGCAGCGTCCCAGACAGATGAAGGCTGGGCTTTGCAGCAGGGGGGAGCCTGCCAATTTCGCAAGAGCTGCCAACAGCCCATTGCAGCCATCCACTGTGACAGGAATGATTGTGCTAGAGACGGAGGATTCGGGGCCTGTTATTGGTATCTCTGACACAGCAGAGGCCTTTGCTGCCATGGGTCTAGCAAGCAGCACATCTCTGCGGCGACAGAATCAGAGACTAGCAGTCAAGGGTGAGTAATGGGAGCTCCCATGGTGGAGATTAAGGAGTGAGGCTCCTGTTGTCTCTGTGTTGAGCCTGCTACTGTCAGGGGTGTTCTCTATTTCCCTTTTAACACAGCACTTTTCTGGGGCTGCAATGGCATGCAGCACTCAGGCAGGATGGATTTCTCTGACTGCTCATCAAACTGATGTTCAGTCACAGACATTGCTTTGGGAGGGCTGTCACCGCTGGCTCCAGGGCTCTCCCTCTGGAGATTTTGCCAGTCAGCACTGGGGCAAGGTGTCAGACTCTACCCCCTGCACCTCTCTATCCATCTCTGTCCACTCGGGGAATGGCATCTCCCCACATTCCTCCCCTCACACACTCAGGGTGCCCCCGTCTATATTCTGCCCCCACTTTGTGGATAGCCTCGGCCACATATCTGTAGGGAGATTGGGTCTGAGACGGGAGTTGGCGGAGAGAGAACAGCCAGTTGGTGAACAGCAGCTGGAGAGCCTGCCGAGTGTTCTCCTTCTACGCTGACCTGCTTTGCCCTCTGTCAGAGTTAGGGCCTGAAGGGTCCAAAGGGACCGTATCTCAGCCGAAGTGATGGGCACTGACAAGCCTAGAGCCTGAATCATATATTTCTAGGTACAACCAGTGTGTATGGGATAGGGGGATTGGGAGCAATGCTAGAGCATTCACTCCTGACCTGCAGTTCTCCGGCTCTGGGCTTCCCCTCACACCTCACAGCCCTGCTGCTGCCCCTCTCTTGTGGTCAGCTCACCCTGTGTTATTTCAATGTGATTTGTATTCACTGTTGTAATGCCCTTCCCCCCTGAGCATGCCTCCTCTTGTTAGCAAATCCTACATGTGTGGGTAAATATAGAACGGTGGTGCCCTTTAAGGAAAAGAAAGCCAGACAATATTTTGGACTGGAATTAATGTGGTTGGTATTTTCAGCAGACATAAGTAATGTCTCAGTGTCTCGGAAGAAATTCCCTCCTTGTACTGGAGCGTTCAGCTGTTACCGGACAGCTAGACTGGCTATGACTTATGTCTGTAAGAGAGTCAACAACCAGCCAGCCATGTTCTGCAAGATGGAGAAGTATTGTGTAATCATGTTTGAAATGTCACAGGATGTTTAGTGTCTTTGAGTTGTGCTGGGAAGATAAGGGGAGTAGGTACCACGCGCTGTTCAATTCCCTCTCAGCAGCACCTCAGCTCTGAGCAGCTGGTGTTGGCAAAATGGATTTTCAAATATCGAATTGTCAACAAGGCTTCTTCTAACCAGACTCATGGGCTGCCTCATCCACATGGCTGCAGACCCACCCCTCTTCATTTATCTGGGGAGGGTTCAAGGCCAAAAAGAAAACATGCTCTAGTCATGTAACTTTGTGTGAGGGCAGGGGGGTGGGCAGAATTGCCAGGTCCCTGGGTGTGCGGGGGGGGGGGGGAGGTCTGGCTCCATGCCCCCAGGTCTCAGGTCGAAGGGGTTGAGCTGGGGGCTGCCCGGAAGATGCCGTGCCCCCTGCCCCAACCAGGAACTGAAAAGCCTACTGATACTGTGTGGGAGGTGCCTGTATCTGTCTGACTGTGATCAATATGAGTGCCTAGTAGCAGTCCAGAAAACCCAAGGGTGACTTGATGGTGGGGAGAATAAGAAGGGAAGGAAGTAGCTTAGTCACTGACTGAGCCTGATGAGAAGTGAGCAGATAAGCAGTTTCCCTTCCTCTGTGCCAGTTATGGGGGTTGCAAAGGTCCCTTCCCTGGCACCCCAACACTGACCACACCTTTGGGGTCAAAGGCAAATTTCAGATCAAATGCTGTGGCCCTGCTGTACGTCTGCTGCCATGGTGCCTGGCAGCACTGGGAGATCCACCAGGAGGAAGGAGCAGGGCAGCGATTAGACAAAAGTCCATAACGTAATTAGGAAACATCAACTTCCTTATTACTATCTCCCTTCGCTCACAGGCACCTGCTCCATGCCTTCCCCGGCCATGGCGCTGAATGCTGATCAGCCAACGCTTGGCTAGCCACCGTGCAGAGTGAGGAGACTGCACCTGCTGTGGCTGGGTACTGTGGGGACAGGCAGCTCTGAGGAGTCAACCAGTGGCTCATTGGCGAAGCAATTAAAAAAGCCAAGGCTGGGATTTTCAGAGGTGCTGGAGGGAGTTATGTGACCAAGTAACACTGAATTTTCCAGTGGCATTTGGACTCCTATAGGCTCTTTGGAAAACCCAGCTTAACTAATATGGAACTTTGAAAGAATCACTCTGCATTAGCACCGGTTACACACACCGAAGGGTGTCTGACCTCGGAACCCCTCTTCCTCCACTGTTCTACAACAGAAGTGAGTGCAGCAGCCCACAATGCAATTGGAACTCATGCTGCTCCGTTAATCAATCACTTCTGGCTTTAGCAAACCACCCGGTCTCCTCATCAGTGTGCTGTAGGCATTGTCATTCCGTCTTCTACCCAATCTTCTCAGCGACTCTCTGTGCTCTCAGCCATGCTGCCCTTACCCTGCTTTTGTGTTTCTAGCTGTTACATAAATCTCCCCACCTTTTTCAGAGCAGTCCAAGGAGCACAAAGGGCTGGTCACTTCTCTGCCATGTCTGTGCTTGTACTGTACACAGGGGGGCTGTGTCTAGACTGCATCCCTTTTCCGGAAAAGGGATGTAAATTAGACATATCACAATTGCAAATGAAGCGGGGATTTAAATCTCCCCCGCTTCATTAGCATAAAAATGGCTGCCGCTTTTTTCTGGCTCGGAGCTTTGCCGGAAAAAAGCGCCAGTCTAGACACGGATCTTTCGGAAAATAAAGCCTTTTCTGAAAGATCCCTTATCCCTCTTAAAATGAAACCCTTGTGCAGAGAGCCAGCAGTGTCCTACCTTACCCCCTTTTCAGAGGTTTAAATGGGACATGAGAAGGCCTTACTGGGTGTCGTGGCTGTTCCCCACTCTGGCACTCCGTGTGCAGAAGGTGAGGACCCACAAGAGAGCTTACAAACCTTGCCCCTATAGGCACAGGTTACAAAAAATTTTCCCCCAAAATCACAATACACAGATTTTGGGGAATTGCTGCCACCATCAAGTGCTTTTCTATCCCTAAAAACCAGGGGTGAATACTTGAAATCACCCCCAGGGGTACCCGAAGCTCTTCTGCACCCCAAAGAGCTTGAAAAAAGAAAAGGGAAAAACAAGCTGCAGTTTCTAGTAGCTGATCTCTCAGTCAGAGGCCTGCAGATACCAACAGACACTTTTAAAAAAGTGATTTTTATTACAAAACTAAAGATAAACGACACAATGTAAGATAGTAAATGGGGAGAGGAGGCATAGAATCACACAGAGCAGTTCAAACCAAACCACAAAATAAAGAAAAATTAGCCTGAACATGACTGGATTCGCTTTTCCCTTTTACTTAACTTCTAATTTTCTCTTTTTCAGTCCACTCCCATGCCCTGAGTTCCTGGGAGACATGGTAGTCCTGCCTGGGTTTAAATCATTCTGTCTCTCTCAACTCCTAGGTTATCTCTTCCTGACAAAGAAAGCAGGCAGGGAGCCTATATCCAATTCAACCCTCTATCTTGATTGGTTCTCCCGGCCCCCTGGCCAACAGCTTTGCTAGCTACCTGAGTTTAACCCCTTAGTCACCAGGTGCTGGGCAGCACTCCTCCTATCCATTACACTGGGACATCTACAAAGGGGTGGGTGTATGTCTTAGGACATGTCTATACTAGGGAGCTATTTCCAAATAACTTCCCTTATTTTGAAATAACAAGGTGAGCATCCATACTACCAAACCTGTTATTTCAAAATAATGGACTTGTTATTTGGAAATAATAACTCTTGCTTCTGAAGAGGAATAAACTTATTTTGAAATAGCTATTTTGAGAGTGATTATTTCAAAATAACTTATTTTGAAATAACCTGGTACTGTAGATATAGCCAGAGAGGCCATTTCAGCACTAGCACATTTCCACCACAAGATTGTTCTCTTTGATTTATTATCCAGTGATCTGGGCAGTTCACATTTCAACAACTCTGTTGAGATGCCATCACTTTCCTAGGGAAACTATTTTATGTTCCAGTATTTAGCACGTTTGCTTTTTCCTGGTTCCATTCAATTACTTGGTATATACCCCCCTGAAGCGCTGTAACCTGTTCCCCTCCCTCCATTGTGATGATTAGCATGTCTCATGAGATACAGTAAAATGTGACTGATTGCAATCATTATTTCATAGCACTGTTATGAAAAACTCTGTTAGTTCAGTGATTGACTTTAAAGAATGTCTGCCACTTGGGGGAACTATCAAAAATGGTCAGACTTAATTAATCCTTTGCATAGTTCTATGTGTGCTTTCTTTGCCATTATAGTTGACTAGAAGATTTACCTGGTGTTGCTCTGGTCCTTAACTCAAATAAATTTTGTGTGTCTTCATTTAAATAATTGTTCTGGAGTGGGGCTGGGGATGAATGGTTCAGTATGCAGGCTGCCCTAGAGCGAAGACCACTCCATTCCTCTCTCACTGCAGCAGCTTGGGGCCAGATGAGAAGCAGCTGTTCATGCAGTTGCAGCTGCAGCAGGCACAGCTGGGGAAGGGGTGCATATCCCCCCATTGGAGGACAGATGCATAAACAGATACATAATTTTAAATGTATGGTAGATAGCTGTCCCTTTCTCTACCCCTGCTACCTGCTGGCTCAATGGGGTCCGCATCTCTGGCCCTTGCTGCCCCCTGTGGTCATTCTGCAGAATAACTCTCTCCTACTTGACCCCTCCTTTTCCATTTTATGAGAAAATTGCATTTATAAATTGCATTTATAAAATCAAATTGCAGACACATCCCATTATCCTGGTAATACCAAACCTTGACCTTGCTTTAAGTCCTGATAAGAGGAAGTTGCCTACCAAATTTGGTAGTCCTAGCTCTTACTGTTTAGATGGAGTTCTTGAACAAATGCAATCATGGACAGACAGACACAGATGCACATTTCTAAAATATATATTAAGATTAAGATTATTAAGGCTAGTTAGGAGCTTTCCTCTTGGTATTTAGTGGAGCTGTTTGATTAGTAACAACCCCCCAAAACCTAATCAGCTAACAGTTGTGTTTGGATTCATATTAGTTGGTATCCATGAAGATTCAGTAATTACTGATGAATTTTCACCATGCACAATGACTTTCACCACTGGTAAAAATATCTGCATTACAGCACACATAATTTTTAATCCATGTGTGCAGTGCATTTGTTATTCTTCAATTGCTATTTGATTGTGTAAAACATTGCATCCTTCTAGATAAGAAGCAGAACAAATACCATGGAACTAAGATGATCAATCGCTGCACAAGTAGCGGTGACCCAGTATTCAAAGTGAATTGTTCACCCACCAATAGTCTGAGAATGGGTATCGAAAGTGTATTCAGTGAGAGTGAATACAATTCATCCCATTGTAGAGGGCAAGCACAAAGGCTATATAAAATAGGTTCATTTTGCACCTATTCTGGTGGTGCATAGACCTTGAGCTTGCTCTTCTCCTGAGGGATGAATTTCACCCTAACTTCAAAAGCAGCTACTTTCACAATGCACATTGTTGCATTGATGTGTGTGACCTTCTCTAATCACTAAGCTGTTCCTCCTGCTTCTGTCAGACTGTGATGCTATAGCTCAGGGAAAGAAAATGCAGGAAAATTGCAGGTTATCTTTTGGGGAAATCAGTACAACACCATTAGCTAACCTGTGAGCTGTGGTATGTGCCTTTGTGGGAGAGCTTCTAAAGCTGCCCTGTGTGCTCTGCCAACATCATGGGTCACAGAGGGTAGGCGTGAGCAGCCTCTCTGTGGGGACTTGAGACTGAAGTGGAGGAAGCAAAGTATTGACTCCCTCCCTTAGCCACCACCAGGAAAGATCTCATGCAGATCACTTTCCCCTCCCCACAAAGCAAAGAGGAAACCAGGTACTAAACTGCAACACAACAGTGTCTGGCTGTGTCTAGACTGGCCAGTTTTTCCGGAAAATCAGCCGCTTTTCCAGAAAAACTTGCCAGCTGTCTACACTGGCCGCTTGAATTTCCGCAAAAGCACTGACGATCTCATGTAAGATTGTCAGGGTTCTTGCGGAAATACTATGCTGCTCCCGTTCGTGAAAAAGTCCTTTTGCGCAAAAGGGCCAGTGTAGACAGCTCAGATTTGTTTTCCGCAAAAAAGCCCCAATCACAAAAGTGGCAATTGGGGCTTTTTTGTGGAAAAGCACGTCTAGATTGGCCACGGACGCTTTTCCGCAAAAAGTGCTTTTGCGGGAAAGAGTCCGTGCCAATCTAGACGCTCTGTTCCGAAAATGTTTTTAACGGAAAACTTTTGCGTTAAAAGCATTTCCGGAAAATCATGCCAGTCTAGACGTAGCCTATGAGTCAGAGTTTGTTCCCTGCTCTGAGTCTGGGGTGCACAACTCTCCACTGCCCTTTGCATAGGACTTGTGGGTGACTCCACATTGGATCCCTGCATAAAGAGATGCCAAACATTTGCCTGAGGTGCCTACAATGAACTCCAGCACTAGTACACAGACGTGCTAGTTCTGCTTGAGCTAGCATGTTAAATGTAGCAACATGGCCAGGCCAGCCTGGACAGCAGCTCTTTTTAGCCACCTGTGAATGGTCTTGCCAAACCTGCTGGGTATGTAATTGGGCCACTAACCTGTGCCACCGTCTCTGCTGCTACAGCTTCACGGCTATTTTAGCACTCTCACTGGAGCAGAGGTAGCACATGTCTGTCTCTCCGAGCTGGGAAGCAGGCACCCAGCAGCAGTGCAGAGGTACCTTTATGAGATACATTCCTGGCTGGTAAACAAGTTCTGCCTGCTCCAGTTGCTGTGCAGAAATGCCACTTGTGTTACTTGATTTGCTCTTCCCTTGTCAGCGCAGCTGAGCATCAGTGCTGCAGGTGGCCAGAATTGTGCGTTAGGTGTAGGGCAAATTAGTCCTGGCTCTTGCATTTCAAGAAAGCAGATTCAGCAGTTTTTCTCCCTCTTTTTTTAATGAGACACACTTTTCAAGAGCCATATTAACCACTGCCAAGAAATGTCCAATATTTCTTGTTCTCTTTCTTAAGCTGCTGATACAAAACCAAAAGAACCAGAGAGCCCTCAGCAAAGGGGGAGGTTCAAATTTTGCCAGTTAGAGACACAGCAGGGATGTGTCCCTCAGCCTTTCACTTTTTGGTTGGGAAAGTGCTGCATGTTACAATTATCCAGGGAAGGGGATTTGTTTGTTTTTAATATCTAATTTTTCATCCTTTTTTTCTTTTTAAAAGGAACAAATCTCCCCTCACTTTCTCAGGCTTTAGCTACACTACGCGCTTTGCTGGAAGAAGCGATGCAAATGAAGCACAGAGTAGCAAGAGGTTTTTGTGCAAAAACAAGCAGTGTGGACGTTTCCTATTTGCACAAAACCCCCTTTTTGCACGAGATCCTTATGACTCTCCCTGGGAGGAGTTTTTGCACAAAAGAGAAATGTCCACACTGCTTGTTTTTGTGCAAAAACTTCTTGTGCAAAAATGGACTGGAAGAGATTATGCAAATGAAGTGTGAGAAAATGTTAATCCTCGCTTAATTTGCATTGCTTCTTCCAGCAAAGCACGTAGTGTAGCTGTAGCCTGACAGAGGAGTCTACCAAAATGAGCCTTGAAATCTCTCAAAAATGTGAAAAATGTGGATCTGTATAATCACACTTGATGAATATATTAAATCAGCACTGTAGCTCAGGGGGAATGAGGTGATAGCTCTGACACTAGACAAGTCTTGGAAGGTATGGATTCAGTCCTCTGCTCTGCCACAAACTTCTTATGTGACCGTGGGCAAGTCACTTCATTGCTCTGGTCGACAGTTTCTTGTCTGTATATTGGAGATAATAACTTTTTCTATTTAGAGTGGAAGCACTCTCCATGGGAACAGGCTGCCTTTTGGTTTGCACAGTGGGGCTGGGGGCTCTAAGCACTATAGTAATCATAATAATAAAAAATATAGATTTACTTCTTCCTGCTGGAACTGGTAGCCCAGGGCTCGATTCAGACAAGTGGTAACATAGAAATGGAAAGCACCCTTGTTCCTTTCCTGGATAAAGCAAAGCCTCCTGGCCCATCCAGGTAGAGGTAGGAAGCGTGCAGCAAGGTGTCCTACGCCATCCTGCCCAAAGAGCCAGCCCACGCTCTGTTCAAAGGGGATGATCTGGAACTCACTTATATCCAACCACACTAAGCAGCTGTTGCTTACAGGAAGATTCTGATAGACTGCAGAGCCCAATGAAATTAAGTGTATGGGGAGAAAGAAGAGCTTAAAACTTGGCTGCAAGTTGATTTGATTTTCAGAGGCGTTCTCATCAAATAGTCTGCCTGCCAGTGAGTGTTGTTCTCACTGCCCAGGACCTGGGAACTCATCCAGGTTTTGGTTTATACAGTTCTAATACACACACAGAGAAGGCATCTGCAAACAGTGGCTGCCCCGCCCTGCAGTCTTGCCATCATCTTGCAATTGGAGATGTGTGTGTGCCATGCAGTGAAATGCCTGCTGCCTACTTGCCCTCTTTAATCTGCCACTCATGCCAATGCCATTCCCAGAAGCCCTTTCTCAAGCTGGTGGAGTTTTCAGAAGTTATGTTTCAATCCTAGTGGGTTAAACTCTCAACATGTCTCCTGAAAAAGCCAGGCTGCTGGGAGCTGTACTTGCAGAAATGACCTCCCCTTGTTGGGAAGGGCAACTGGGTCCCTGATAGTGGAAAAGGTGGGCAGGGAGCAAATCAGGTGCTTTCCTTGTGTGGTTTATAGCAGCATGCAAGATGTTGTATAAAAGAAAGGGAGACTCAGCCCCTTGTTCTGAGGAATTGATCACCTAAACAACATGGATGTAGCACGAGCTTTGGGTGAGCCCCGTGAAGACAGATTCTCAAAGGAGCTCAGCACCAGTGTGCACCCAACCATGCTGCCACAGTAGGAAACCTGGACTCATATTTTGCTGCCTATGTCTTAGCGCAACTCATTGGAAAACCCAGTCCCATAATGTCTCCATGCCTCAGTTACCCTATCTGCAAAACAGGCCAAATTCTGACCTGCTTCAGAGGAGGGGGAGGAATGAAGAGAGAAAATCTTTAATGTTCCCAAGGCTTCCTGGTGATGGGTTAGGGATGTAGAAATCCCCCATCAATAAATATGTAAGCAGGGCCTGGATCAATGCGTCCACTGCAGCCAGCTAGAATGGGAAAGGAATCCTGGATGTGGTTATGCTCACTCAGTAGCTTAGCCCTGCAAAGTATTCAACTATTGTTATGTAAATACAGTTCACTTAGTTGCTTAGGCGTGATAGATATTTGATTTAGAATGGTATTTTGCATATTTTAACCAATTTGGCTGTTGTAGAGTCACAAACCGTGTTAACCCTAAATGCAGGAATTGTAAAATATGACTACCAATGCTTGCAGGAGAGACACTATCACTGTAAAGAATCTCGGATGGACAGGGCTTTCTCTTCCAGACCCTGTGAAGTCAACTGGGGGGAAGGGCAGAGCTCTGAACCAGCAGGCTACCTGCCCTCCAGGCATGAGCTGTAAGACTGGTTCAACCTGTTTCTCTCCCTGCTCCACTTGTTCTAATGATAGAACTAACACAGATTCCATAAGGAGTCTCATTATAATTTTAAAATTATTCCAGCGGATGCTGGAATCTTTGGGTTGGAGTGTGCTGTGCTGCAGGCCAAGAGCTGAAATCACTAAGAAGCTTAAATCACAGAAACCTGAAATCACAAAGACCTGAAATCACTAGGTTTGGCCTAGAGCTAAATCCAACATGAGGCCAGAAGCTGGCAGGCAGGTGGGCGGCTGACAGGCAGGTGGTGGGAGCAGTGGCAGGTGGCTAGTGGGGTGGCTGGCCGGTGGGAGCAGTGGCTGGCAGGAGCAAGTGGGAGTAGTGGCTAGTGGGGTGGCTGGCTGGTGGGAGCAGAAGCTGGCAGGAGCAAGTGGGAGCAGCGGCTGGCAGGGTAGGTGGCTGGCAGGAGCAGCAGCTGGCAGAAGGAAGTGGGAGCAGTGGCCAGCAGGGTAGCTGCCAGACGGTTGGCAGAAGCCGCAGCAGGAGGCCAGCGGGAGCAGTGGTGAGTGGCTAGTGGAGTGGGTGAGATGAATCCTTCCCCCACTCAGGGTGGAAGGTGAACTCTGATCTGCCCTTACCAAGGGCAGTGTCTCTAAGGGGGGTGCAGAGAAGGGTTGGGCATGGGAATGGGTCACTTACATGGCTGGATTTGTGAGCCTGAGAGGCAAAGGACATTGCACAACCTAGCTCAGCTGGGATGTTTATCCGTGGGTTGGTTATGAACCCTGTTTGTGGTGTTTTTCTAAATGTCACACTACTTCTCTACCTCTTTCGTTAAAAGTTTCTCAGATGCTATGCTGCGAGTGGGGAAGCATTGTCTCTCAGGGTATGTCTACACTGCCACCCTAGTTTGAACTGGGGTGGCTAATGTAGTCATTCTAACTTGCAAATGAAGCCCGGGATTAAAATATCCTGGGCTTTATTTGCATGTTCCCAGGTGCCGCCATTTTAAAATGTCCGGTAGTTCGAACTCCCTGCCCGCGGCTACACGCGGCATGGGCTAGGTAGTTCAAATTAAAGCTCCTAATTCGAACTACCATTACTCCTCCTGCAATGAGGTGCCCAGGGGTGTGTGTGAATTTCCCAGGTTACTGGGTGGGGGCTTCAGCCAGTTCTGTGTGGGATGGATGAAAAGGCCCCTAGCTATTGAATCCGGCCCTGGCTACTGTGGTTGTTACTTGACAGAAAGGTTACAAATGTAATAAGCAAATTGGTGCAGCAGAGGCCAGATCTCCAGAGTGTGAAGCTATAGGTACTTATCTACGGGCATTTCCCCTCCCCGCCTGTCCTCTCCTCTACCAGAGCTGATGTCTTGTGTAGCTTTCTTAAGTCACCCACCAGGCAGAGCAAAGGAGCCAGCTGGGTTTGTTCTTCCTTTGGGAAAGAGGTTGCATTACAGCCATTTCCTTTAATGTGCTTAAAACTACCCCTCTCATCCACCTGCCCCAACTTTACCTCCTTGGTTAAGGGCTTTAAACAGGCATCCTGGGCCCTTTGCCTCTGTTGCTGACAGACAGACTCTTTGGCTACGTCTAGACTGGCATGATTTTCCGGAAACGCTTTTAACGGAAAAGTTTTCCATTAAAAGCATTTTCGGAAAAAAGCGTCTAGATTGGCACGGACGCTTTTCCGCAAAAGCACTTTTTGCGGAAAAGCGTCTGTGACCAATCTAGACACGCTTTTGCGCAAAAAAGCCCCGATCGCCATTTTCGCGATCGGGGCTTTTTTGCGCAAAACAAATCTCAGCTGTCTACACTGGCCCTTTTGTGCAAAAGTTTTGCGCAAAAGGGACTTTTGCCCGAACGGGAGCAGCATAGTATTTCCGCAAAAAGCACTGATTTCTTACAGTAGGAAGTCAGTGCTTTTGCGGAAATTCAAGCGGCCAGTGTAGACGCTGACAAATTTTTCCGGAAAAGTGGCTGATTTTCTGGAAAAACTGGCCAGTCTAGACACAGTCTTTATCTTTGTAGGGGGACAGCTCTGCTGCTCTGCCTAAGCCTTGCAAGTTACCATTTCAATTTCAGATGAACTGCAATGCTAATTGGACCCCTCTCATTAAACAAATGCAATCTAGTCATAAAACAAGGGGGCAGCCCAATGCTGAGTGGCAGCCGGAGCGGCAGCAGCTGTGAATCATCTGGACTGATGAGCTATTGCATTTTCAAGCAGTATTCCCCTCTGACAAATCCCTCTCAGCTGAGGTTTTTTACCCTCCCACTCCCACCCCAGAGACACATAAAAGTGTGGTGGCTGCAATCCATCTTCATCTTCTCTGGCTGCTGTTATGTCTACATTTACCGTTATCTCCCACTCTGAACTAGCTCACTGTGTTCTAAATTCCTGACCTCACCAGCACTGCCATAAAACAGAGCTTCTCCCAAATGCTTAATACGGTAAAGAAGAGCAACTTTTCTCCTTTCTGCCTGTGTCCTCCTCTCCATTGTGATTTGTGCCTGTGACCTTGGGCCTTTGCAGGTATGAAGAAATCATTTTTTAAGGAGTACAGGATCTTTCAAAAAAGGCTTTTCTTTTCAAAAGAACCACGTCTAGACCACGGTTTCACTTTCGAAATAGTGATTTTTGAAAAAATGCCGTGATGTGATTATGCAAATGGAGCACAGGAAATTCAAATCCCAGCTTCATTTACAATTTTGATATGTCTAATTTACATCCCTCTTTCGAAAGAGGGATGTAGTTTAGATGTACCCTATGTGGTATCTGGGCATTGAATTAATGCTATGAATTTTGGCTCTAGGCAGTTCTTTAGGTGGTTTAGACTATGCGGTTTTTTGTAACAAATCCAAAGCTTCAGCACAGGCTAGCCCTTGTGAAAATAAGCATGCAATGCAACTTAGACTACACATGAATCCCTGCCACACTGAATTTGCAGTTCACAGATTCCGAGGTCAGAAAGGAGCACTGTGATCATGTAGTCTGACCTCCTGCTGAGTACAGACCAGAGGAGTTCCATGAATTCATTCCTGTTTGAACTAGACCTAAACCATCCAATCTTTATTTTAAAATTACCAGTGAAGGAGCCAGTCCTTGGAAACTATCCCAGTGGTTAAATTTGTGCCTTTTTTTTTAGTCTGGTAATCCATTTTCTCCCTCAAAATGTCTTTTGTGCATCCCCATGCAGTCATGTTTTTGCACATGCAAATGTTTTGCAGGTGTGACAGGTTCTGCTGTTTGCAAATGTGGCCCTGTGGGTACATTTTCAGAGCTGCAAGATGCCTGAGACTTGTCACACCCACTGATTTCAACAGAAGAGGTACAGCTGCATCCTCATACAGTTAATGCATTGAGCAATCAGGGTGAGGTGTCTGGGTCAAACCCACAGAAGATAGGTATTATTTTTCTGAAGTACTTTTTTGCTTTTCTGAGTCCGATTTAAAAAACCGCTATAATACAATGTGTATAAATGCACAAAATCTCATTCAAAGGCACGTGACACGTCTTGGAGTGAGCATCGGGACTCAGTAACAGCTTTACAATGGCTGGTAATGGTTATCTTGTAAATCCCCCTTAAGGACTTTGTATAGTGTCATGTACTCACTAGGCTGTTTGGGAGCAAACATTTTATCAAGTGGATCTGTAGAGGCTTCATACAGTACAGATTACTGCCTGCAGTCTGATGACTGTGATGGCTCTTTCACGGTTATTATCTGTTGTATTAACGAGACTCACTAAAGGGCTTATGTTCAGCAAAATAACTTATAAATGCTCTCTTCTTAGTCCTGATCATTGACTTCCAAATCTGTCTCCATCATGTGACGTGCCATCCCAGGAGGGATATCAGCATATATGGGAATATTATACAGGATTATATTATTATGTCCTACAAAACTCAGGTGGAAGGGGAGAAGTGGAGCATATAAATTAATGAAAAATCTGGGGGTGCAAACCAGGTACTGGGGGAGCATCAGCCTCCTTTCTCTATTGCAAATTATGTCCCTGCACCATCCTAGTGTATGATCATGCCCCCAGTAAGCCTGTTGCTCACTTACTGCTAGAAGAGTTCTCCTTAACCTCAGGCTGCTCAGGTCTTGTGGCTGAGGCTTGAGTCAGAAGAAAGCATGGGGAAGTATGGCAAGGTGCCAGCTTATTGTTTCCTTGTAAAATTGCACACACAGAAGCAGGCAGGGCATTGTCCCCACCTCGATGAATGGGATTTGTCTGTTGTTCGATGGGACCAATAGTACAGGCAGCATCGGTCAGTTTTGTCCTCTCCCTGCAGTTAAAGAGAGCGAGCTGCTGCAGGGTATATCCTGGCTTTGGCCTGCATGTTGGTCACCTCTCCTCATCCTCAAATAGGCAGCTGAATGACATTGCTGTTCCTCCCCCAGACAGGCTCCGCAGAGCCAGCAGCGCTGCTGTGTTGTTGTCAGTAATATGAGTGCATGTGAGACGTGACCGGCACAAGAGGCATGTACAGTACACACCAAGGGGCGAGTTTTGTAGAAGACAGGGATGGGGCAAGGGGAGGAGAAATTGGAGTGATGCTGAAGCCAAGATGCCACAGAGATCTTAGGTTTCTGTTTCTGTTTACAAATGGACACGATATGCATAACTCAGATATCCATCTGTGATGCTCAGTGTATCTTTATGGGCCCAGCACCCTCTGTTAGCCTCCTGCTGCTCTGTTAATGAAATGTGAGGTACGTTTTAAAACATATCCAAGTGTGGAGTACAGGAGATAAGCTGAGCAGAGCTACTTAGCTTTGTTTGGGTGTTTTTTTTAACCATCACGGTGTGAACTGAAATGAGATGAAATCGGAATTTATTCCCCTTCCACTGGCTCCCTAGCAGGGGCCGCAGGTCACTAAGGGCACATCTACACAGCAGGGCTAAAGCCGAAATAAGCTACACCACTTGAGCTACATCAATTGCATAGCTGAAGTCGAAATAGATTATTTTGGCTTTTGGCAAAGTCTACACAGCAGGAAGACCGAGAGAGCACCCTTCCTTCGACTTCCCTTACTCCTCGTACAATGAGGGTTACAGGAGTTGGAGTAAGGAGTCCTCCATCTCTACATTATTTTGACATTATGTTGAAATAACTGCTTGTAGTCCAGATTATTTTGGAATAACTGACATTATTCCAAAATAGCGCTACTGCGTAGATGTACCCTAAAAGATGAAAAGACAAGGATAGAAATAAGGTGCTTTAGCCCCTTGCCTGGTGGATCTATAATAGGGGTGGTCAATGATTTTTGATGGAGTCAACACAGATAAAAAGAATAAAAGGAAATACCTAAGAAATCAGTGTAATTGACCAGTGGAACTCACTGCTGCAGGATACTAGTGAGGGAATAACATGGTGATATTTTTTAACGTGCATGAGAATAGACTCCACAGTCACAAGGGCTATCGTCCCAGCCTCTAAACTTCAGCTGAGGTTAGGAAACATTTCTCCCCTCTACAGTAACAGCATTACTCACTGAGGTAATGTTCAGATGGGGCTGGTTTTAGAGGCTTCCTGTAGAGCTTCCAAGACAGGTTGCTGTTGGGCAGGATGGATGGGTGAGGCAACATTTCCAAAACCACCCAAGTGGCTTAGAACGCTATGTTCCAAGTTCAAAAGTGACTTAGGAACCTAAGTCCATCAGATTTGAATTGTTCATGAATTGAAGATATTTAAAGGTATTTAGGTGCCTAAAGGTGCAGATAGCTACCTAGCAGGGTGCTCAACCTGCTTAGGCATTTCTGGAAATCCTACTGAAAAGCCTGTATGCTTCTTCAGATGCCTAAATCCCTTTGTGAATCTGGGTATGTCACTTTTGAAAATGGCATTTAGGCTCTTAAATCATGTAAATGCTGCCCTTGGGCTTTTTTTGTTTGCCAAAATAAGCAGAGCAGGAGCAAGAGAAATCAGTCCTTAACATTGCCACAAACCGTTTTCTCCTTCAGACTCCAGCTGGCTGCCCAGAGTGCACCTGATTCTGCAAGATAGCAACTCCTCCAGGGCAATCCATCAGGCAATACTGCATCAAGCCAAGCATGGGGAGCAGTCTCTTGGTGTTTGCCAAGGGCCACATGGTGGAATGCTGTGTCCAGGTTGACCCAGCTGGACCTGTCTCTGCTCTGAGTGAGGTTTTGCCAAGTCAATATCCAAACAGCTACAGGGAAGAGGAGGATGGATTTCTGTACAGAAACTAGTGCACCCGAATAAAGCAGGACCTGAGTTCCTGCCCTCTCCATCCCTTCCCTCCATCAGTCTGCTTGATTATTCTAGAAAGCAGCATCTCCTGATGCACATAAGCAAAGATGGCCCATTATGTCAAGCTGTGCCCTGGCTATGCAACAGGAATACACGACTTCTAGGCTGAAACCACCAAACTCGTGTTTGTGACCAAATTAACATTTGAATCCAGGTTTATAAGGCTTCCTGTGGAGCTTCCAACCCCATAGCCTGTCAGTGCTCACTACATAAACAGCAGCAGGAGTACAGGTAAGAGTCTCTTCCAGCCCTATGCTTCTATGACCTGATACCTGACAGCTGAGGTGCATTCCTCATGTGACCCAGGGCTGAAATAGCTAGGGAGCCAGGACTGGGGTACACTGTCAAGGCTGTTGGCAGAGAGCCTAGGTCTGGAAGAGCAGGATGTGGGGAGTGCAGCCATGACTGAGGTTTGTTGGCACAGCCAGGGGTCGCTGTGGGCCAGGATTTAGATGCAGGGGCAGGCATGTGTAGGGAAGGCAACTTTCATGTGATCATCTCCCCCACTTCCCCCCCAGGCAAGTGCTAACAATCCAGCACTTTCCCGGTCCCAGGACTGTGCCTCTGACCACCAAGCCCTGCTCTAGCCTCTCTCCTGCTCTTTGTGTGCCTGCAGTGATGGGTGCGCTGGAGTCCAGAGGGGTGCTACGGAAGATGAGCGACATGCTGGAGATGATGGTGAAGAGGATGGACGTGCTAGCCAGGCTGGAGAACAGCACTGACTTCCGGAAAGGGGAGGAGGCCCGTTTTCTTCTGGACAGGTCAGTGGCAGCGGGACTGGAGCCAGCTGGGATCAGGTAGACCCTTTCTCCACAGCCACCCGGCTCCATTTACAAGAGAGGAGCTCATTGATTGCACACTGAAAGGACTGAGCCCTGCAGGATGCTGAGTGCCACCCTCCCCCCATCCCATGCTGTCTATGAGAGTTGGGCATGCTTCGTTTTCTGGGGCGGCTGCTGCTAGTAGCAGTGCTGCTGTTCTCATGTGGAGGCTCAGCACATTCCCTGCCCCAGTCTCTCGAACTGGGAGCATTTCTCTGGTGCAGAGCTATTGCTGCCACGATGTAGCCACGTGAACCAGACATACTCACTACCTGGTGCTGGAGGGATGTAGCCTCCTGATTCAGTGGGTGCACTGAACGGCCAAGGGACATGGGTCATTGAAGAACCCCTCTCGCCCCCAGCTTTGCAACCCTGGTGTATGGGCCTGCAGCACCACTCAACTTGGCCCATGCCTCTGTCATGGCAGAGCAGCAGCCAAGCCAAGTCTGAGTGGGGCTGTGACCTCATGTGCCAGGTAGCAATGACTGGAGGAGGGAGCCAGGCCCTGCCCATGAGACAGAGCTGCCACAGTCGGGTGAGTGCAGGATGGGCTTGATTTCCAACCTGCTTCTCCCAGGACCACCCTGCTGCATCGGGGATACATCTACCTGCAGGATTTTTACGCAAAACCCCCCAGAGCATCCACACTTCAAGTGCATTTTTGCGCAAGAAAATTGATAGTAAATCGAAAGAACAGAGGGGCTTTTGCAGTATAGGTACTTCTCTTTCTACAAAGAGGATTTTGTGCCAGAGTTCTTGCACAAAAAGGTGTGTGTGGATGGGCAACACGGGGTTTTTGCAAAAAAAGAACCAATCGAAAAAAGCACAGGTGCTCTGGTGGCTATTCTGTGAATAGCAATCAGAGCTTTCTTTCAAGAGAGCGTCCAGGGAGTCTGGATGCTCTCTTGTGCAAAAGCGCATTGCTTTTGCGATGCACTTTTGTAGTGTGGATGCGCTCTTGTGCAAGAAGTTTTTGTGAAAGATCTCTTCTGCAAAAAGCTTCTTGCACAAGAAGCCTGCAGTGTAGATATAGCCTGGTCCAGGAGAAGTGTATGAAACAAAATACCGGACTATGTAGCACTTTAAAGACTAACAAGATGGTTTATTAGATGATGAGCTTTCGTGGGCCAGACCCAGTTCCTCAGATCAAATAGTGGAAGAAAATAGTCACAACCATATATACCAAAGGAGAAGTGTATGTTTGTCAGTTTTTGCACCCTTGGTTCCATGCTTTCTGTGACTCCACGCTGAAGCTTCCTTTGCATGGTGTGGAACTCCGTGGTCTGGGGTTCTGTGAAGGTGTTAGAACTCTCTTGGTTTTTGATTCCATTAAACTATTGTGAATGTTGTGAATACATTTCTCTCCTCCCTCCTTTATTTAAATTAGAGCTAAACCTAAAACAGACTCCCTGTATATGAAACTTATATGGCCATCATCATCCTAACGTCAAAGTGCATTTATCCTCACCACATCTCTGTTAAGTAGGGCAATAGAAAGGATGAATTAGAGTTATAGGGCTGGTTTAGAAGAGGGGAGACCTGTGCCCTAATACAGTAAATCAAAAGAACAGAGGGGCTTTTGTGGTGTAAGTAATCTTCAGCAAATCGCTTAGCAGCCCTGTGACTCAGTTCCCCACCTGTACCAAGGGGATAATAGTACAGTTGCATCTCACAGGTGTGCTGTGAGAAGTCCATTAAAGATGGTGATGAAGGTCATATAAATTAGGAGCTGTTATAACTGAGATGCAAAGAGGCTGAGGGTATGTCTACACTACCACCCTAGTTCTAACTAGGGTGGTTAATGTAGTCAATCGAAGTTGCAAATGAAGCCCGGGATTTAAATATCCCGGGCTTCGTTTGCATCTTGCCGGGCGCTGCCATTTTTAAATCCCCGGTAGTTCGGACTCCGTGCCCTCAGCTACACGTGGCACGGAGTAGGTAGTTCAAATTAAGAACGAGGAGTAACGGTAGTTCGAATTAGCCTAATTCGAACTACCTACTCCGTGCCGCGTGTAGCCGTGGGCACGGAGTCCGAACTACCGGGGATTTAAAAATGGCGGCGCCCGGCAAGATGTCTGGAACAATAGCCCTCTATAGGCCAAGGACATGCCTGGAGTGATGACTCATACCTAGGGGCTACCAGCAGGGAACACAGGGATAGGCCATGGGCCAGGTGACCTGCTGTAGCCAAGAAGAGACCAGGAAGGAGGGATAAATAGGCCATGTGGCTGACTCCATCTTGGTACTCAGCTCAGCACTTCATCCCAGAGGCAGCAGTGCAGGGATCGAAGGGCCGGAAAGAACTGTGGTCCCATCCTGACCTAGGATGCACAACAAGGGCTTTTAAGCCAGCAGCTATAACATCTCTGCTAGAGCCTGCATCAAGAACTGGGAGAGTCGATGCATGTAATGTATGATACTTTAGCAACCTTACTCTCATGCTTTTCTTTCTTGTAGCAATAAACCTTTAGATGTAAGATGCTAAAGGAGTGGCTCAGCGTGATTTGTGAGTACGATCCAGAGGGTAAATTGACCGGGGATCTATGGCTGGTTTCTTGGAACCGGACAGAACTTGTTCGGGGTAGGTGAGATTGGGTTCTAAGACCTCTCACCTGTGTATGAGGCCCAAGGCCATCTGGGGCACGGATATTGCTGGGGTGTTGGGGGGGTTTTGCTCGTGAGGCTTCAGGCAGGCTGCTGAAGCGCTCTGTGGGACTGCTTTGGGGCCTGTTTGGAAAGGTCACCAGTCTGGAGGCTGTAAGGAGCCCCGAATTTGAGTAATTCACCCTGAGCAGACGCCCTCAGCTGTGCCCAGAGCGGCCCGGTCCATCACACCCCCACCAGCACCCTACCTCAGCTAAATCCCCACCAGAACCCTGACCCTCTCCCCTGGCCAGACACCCACCAGCACCCTGTCCCCTGGCCAGACTCTCACCAGCACCCCGCTCTTGCACCCTCTCCTCTAGCCAGAACCCCACCAGCACTCTGCTCCCTCCCCCTGGCCAGACCCTCACATAACAATCCTGCGCCATCCACATACCGTAAACCTGTGTCCTAAGCCCATCATACTCCCAGCCCCCCTGCCCTGAACCCCTCATACACTACATCCTAAACTCCTGCATCCCCACAAGCCTATGGCTTGCTCAGCACCCCAACCCTCCACCTGACCCCAACACTCTCCAGCTTGGAGCTCCCTCCCTGAGCCAGCATCCCCTTCTCCACCTCCTCCAGCATCTAAATTCCCTCCCAGAGTTTGCACCTCTCACCCCTTCTCACACCCAAATCCCCATTCCCACCCCAGAGCCAACACCTCCTGTTTCAACCCAGTGAGAGTGAGTAAGGGCTGGGGACAGCAAATGATGGAGAGGAGAATGGAGAGGGCAGGGCCTCAAGGAAGGGGTGGGGTCTTGGGGAACGGGTGGGGTAGATCTTGACCTGCCCTGACATTTAAAAAGTGATCTTGGGTGTAAAAAGGTTGGAGACCACTGATCTTTAGTTAGTCTCTAAGGTGCTGCAAGACTATTCATTATTTTTTAATTTTTTCCAGTTACAGACTAACATGGCTACCCCCCTGAAAAAGTCCTCAGTAGGTCACCCTTGATATTAATCTCTGAGGTATGTCTACATTACAGCGCTAGTTCGAACTAACTTAGTTCGAATTAATTAATTCGAACTAAGCTAATTCGAACTAACGTGTCTAGAACTAAAAACTAGTTCGAATTAGCGTTTTGCTAATTCGAACTAGCAAGTCCACATTGAGTGGACTCTGAACAGGGCTTAAGGATGGCCGGAAGCAGTGCCGGCAGGGCATAAGAGGAGGACTTAGAGCATGGAGATGATGTCTCAGGCTAGCCGAGGGCTGCGCTTAAAGGGTCCCGACCCCCACCCCGGACAGACAGTTCTAAGGGGTGCCCCGCTTGCAAAGAAGTTCTGGCTTGGAGTGCCCGGAGTACCCACACTGGGCACATCACACCACTCGGCCATCAGCCCGGCTGCACTTGCCGCAGGCTGCCATCTGGAGAGAGGGGTCAATCGGGGGGCTGCAGGAGAGCTTCCACCCCCATAAGCCCGCAGAGCCAGCCCAGTCCTCCCCATCAGGGGCTCGAACCCCATTCCTCCCTCACCTCCTTCCACTTACCCTTCCCTAGCCCCCCTTCTTATTGATGTACAAAATAAAGATAAGGTTTCTTCCAACATTGACTCTGTCTTTATTGAACAAAACTGGGGGAGACTGGGAAAAGGAGGTGGGAGAGGGGAAGAGAAAGGCTGGGAGAGGGGAGGGCAACTAACATGATCAGGGGTTGGGAACAGGTCCCAGATGAAGAGAGGCTACAGAGACTGGGACTGTTCAGCTTAGAAAAGAGGAGATGGAGCGGGGACAGGATAGAGGTCTCTAAAAGCAGGGGTTGGGTGGAGAGGGTGCATTCATAAAAGTTCTTCATGAGTTCCCATAAAGAAGGACTAGAGGACACCAAAGGAAAGGAATGGGTAGCAGGCTTCAAACTAGAGAAAGTTGTTCTTCATAAAGCAAATAGTTAACCTGTGGAACTCCTTGCTGCAGGAGGCTGTGAAGGCTACAACTAGAACAGAGTTGAAAGGGAAGTGAGATCAAGTCATGGAGGTTGGGTCCATGGAGTGCTATTAGCCAGGGGGTAGGAGTGGTGTCCCTGCCCAAAGTTTGTGGCAGGCTGGAGAGGGATGGCACGAGACAAATGGCTTGGTCACTGTCTTCGATCCATCCCCTCCAGGGTCCCTAGGGTTGGCCGCTGTCGGCAGACAGGCTACTGGGCTAGATGGACCTTTGGTCTGACCCAGGACGGCCATTGTAAGCTCAGGGCTCAGGGTCGGGGGTCTCAGTGGACCCCCTTGATTTTCATGCACATCTGCTCCTGGGTGGCCAGGCTGGCAGCTCTCCTGCCCTAGACGGCCACTTTCCTGTGCCTAGTGCGGAGATCGTGGACGAGGTCCACGATGTCCACACTAGCCCAGGCAGGTGCCTGCCTCTTGCGGTCCAGGGCAAGCTCCCGGGAGCTGCCAGCCTGGTCCCGGGAAGAGGGGGTGGGCTGGGGGACATCGGGTGGGTGGCTCGAGCTGTGCCAGGTGCAGGGTCTGCTGGCTGGGTGCTGGCAGGCTTGCACCTGGCACGGGCACCGTAGCCAGCCCGTGCCCCTTTAAGGGGTCCGGGAAGGGGGCATAGAGTTTCCCTGGTGTTGGCCAGAGTGGCCACCAGGGAAACCTGGGGAGGGCTAGCCTCCCACTAGTTCGAATTAAGGGGCTACACACCCCTTAATTCGAACTAGCTAGTTCGAACTAGGCTTAATCCTCGTAAAATGAGGTTTACCTAGTTCGAACTAAGCGCTCCGCTAGTTCGATTCAAATTCGAACTAGCGGAGCGCTAGTGTAGCGCCTATTAAAGTTAGTTCGAACTAACTTTGTAGTGTAGACATACCCTGAGGGTATGTCTACACTACCCTCCTAGTTTGAACGAAGAGGGTAATGTAGGCATACCGCACTTGCAAATGAAGCCCGGGATTTGAATTTCCTGGGCTTCATTTGCATAAGCGGGGCGCCGCCATTTTAAAATCCCCGATCGTTCGAACCCCGTGCAGCGCGGCTACATAGGGCACGAACTAGGCTTCCTAGTTCGAACTACTGTTACTCCTCATTCCAGCGCGGCTACACGGGGTTTGAACAAGCGGGGATTTAAAAATGGCGGCGCCCCGCTTATGCAAATGAAGCCCGGGAAATTCAAATCCCGGGCTTCATTTGCAAGTGCGGTATGCCTACATTACCCCGCTAGTTCGAACTAGCGGGGTAGTGTAGACATACCCTGATTTAGGAAGGATAAATAGATGCTTCACACAATTACCAAACGTGAGTAGTATGTGTTACAGAACATTATAAACACGCTGATAGAATTATAGATATGAGTCATGACTAAGCCACCTGTTGGACTCTGTAACAATGTCTAATTATTGATTAGGCATTTCTTAAAAAACATCTACTAATTATTTACTAATATTTTTAAAAGTGGGATTTTTTTCAGAGCAGAGACTGCCTCTGATGATAGGTTTGTACAGCACCTAGCACTGCAGGGTTTTG
Organism: Pelodiscus sinensis; assembly: GCF_052426305.1. Taxonomy (NCBI): domain Eukaryota; kingdom Metazoa; phylum Chordata; order Testudines; family Trionychidae; genus Pelodiscus; species Pelodiscus sinensis. The sequence continues at coordinate 21,334,114 of NC_143071.1, forward strand.
ATCTTCACTGGTCCTTTGGGCATTTGCAATAATATGAATAATCGGGACTGTCATTCCACAGAGGCTGCTGAGCCCTGGAAAGGAGAGGGATGGGGATGAGAAGTAGAGAAAGGAAGAGAGGAGATGGGATATCAGAAAATGTTTGAATCCTTCCCCATAATACAGCTCCCCCAAGGCCATCTTAGAGAGCTAAGCCTCCGATTATCACCAGCTGCATGGAGTTTAAATCCATGGTCCTTACTCCTCTTCCCCTCCCCTCCCCATTATTTTATTTTTTCCACCTATGGAGAAAATGCTGAACTCTCTCTCCTCGCTCTTTCCTGGACATTCCTCTCCTAGGGAGACATGCACACAGAGATCACAAGATGAGGGTTAAAAGCTTATGAAGACTAGAATGAGTAAGAAGGTCTATGAGCGCCTGGTATTTGGCTCCATTCCAGTTCTCTAGAGCAGCCCTACTCTTAAAATAAGACTGAGGCCATATTCCCACTTAACGTGGCTGCTGAGTTCTTTGAAGTTAAGCTTTGATTAAGTTAGTGGCAAATAACAAGTGGCAGACAATTAAAAAGATTATAGGTTTGCTCAGTTGCTGTCCCTCCCCCGCTTTCTTTGCTTTGCCTGGAAGTTATTGCCTCTGGGTTACAAGTCTCTCTGGCTTTTTCTCCCTCTCCCCTCCTGCTGCCCTCTGGCTTTCAAGGAAGAGAGGCAGGAAGTAACCCTTTGAGATATAGCAGCAGTCAGCCATGACCAATGGAGCCCATCAAATCCCTATGACAGACTGATACCTTTCAGCTGTGCTTTTCATTGCAATCCCACTAGTTTAAATGATACTAAAAATGGCTGTTTCTGGATCTACAGAGATAGATAGATGAGCACATATGAGGATAGTGATATAGAAAAAGGGAAAACAAGCACATTTGTGACAGGTCCATATAATACATTTCTGTTGCACATGTTTATATAACACATTTATTTCTTCTACCATGGAATCAACGAACAGATTGTGAATCGACTGTATTTATTTGCATCTTTGACCCCAAAATCTCCCCTCCAGGAATACACCTCTAATCCAAATTAGACAGCTCATAATAGTAATAGCAGTCTTACAGTAATTTCCAAGAGGTCTGAACCAAGTTTGAAACCCAGATGTACCGTACTGTACGAACATATAGTTACAGACAGCCCCTGCCCTGAAGAAATTATAATCTCAAGTGGCATTAGAGATATAGTTATCCCTGGTTTACAGGGGATTGAAGGACTTTCTCAAAGTTACACGAGGAGTTTGTGACCGAGTCAGAAATTGAACCCAGATCACCTGAATCCTTGCCTAAAGCCTTGTCCACAAGATCAGCCTCTATCCTGGGGGTGGACAATAATTTTTAATGGGGGGCCACTCCAGGATTTTGGCAAATGCTCAAGGGCTGCATTTCTACCAAGGGGGTTTGGGGTTTGGGACAGAGATTGGATGAAGAAGGAAGCTTGGGGTAGGTGACTGAGGTGCAGGAGGGTGTGTGGAGTCTGAGAGGGAGTTTGGGTGAAGGAGGGGGTTGTGATCTGGGCCAGAGGCTTGAGGGTGCAGAGTCCAGGCGGGGGGGGGGGGGTATGGGTGCAGGAGAGTATTCTCACCTGAGGGAGGGCTCTAGATGGGGTGAAAGATATGGGAGGGAGGTGTGACCTGGGTGAAGGGGGTGCAGAGGGTTTGGGTGATGGCTTGGGGCAGGGGAATGGGCTTTCAGGGTCAGGGAGGGGATATGGGTGCCAGAGAGGATTCTGGCCTGTGGAAAGGGTGTAGGAGGGGGTGCAGGGTCTGGGAGGGAATTGTGACCTGAGAGAAAGGGGTACAGAGAGTTTGAGTGGTGGCCTAGGGCAGGTAGGGCTCTGGGAGGTGCTTATCTAGCCAGCTGCCAGTCAGCAGCCCTGCAGGAACCTGAAAGCTGCAGTCGCAAGCTGCTCCACGTGGCGCTGCTCTGGGCAGGGTGAATGAGTTGGGGGGGGGGGGGAGGGGAGAAGAAGGGAGGCTTCATTGACAGCCTCTGCCACCAGTAAAAATATCTAAGCTGCTATTGGTTGAGAACTGGCCAATGGGAGCTGAGAGATTTTGCTGAGGGGTGGGGCAGAGCACAAAGCCTCCATCCTTGCTCCCAGAGTGGAGCAGCTATATTTAAAGTGGCTGCCACTGCGCTATGCTTAAGGGTCCTAGCGAGGCTGCCGTGGGCTGGATCCAGTGGCTTGGCGGGCTGGATCTGGCCTGCTGGCAGTCTCTTGCCCGCCCCCCACTCTATCCTGCCTCAAGGGTGGATGAAGTAAATGTAGAGACCAACACTTATTCTATTTTGAGCTCTGTGGTTGGTACCATCAGTACGCACACTGCCAGGACATGCACCCGTTGCTGCATCTCACTGCAGAGCTGGCAGAGCCAGGTGCCCAGAGAGGCATACACTGCATCCATTTTCACACTGACAGCTCCAGAGTTGGCATCAGACCTTCGAGTGATGATTTACTCAAAAGACGGTTCACATCATTTTGAAAAGCTTCCAACATTTATTGTTACTAATTTTTTGCTGTCACTTCAAGGCCTGCAGAAATAGTGACTTAAAGCAACATGTTCAAGAAAGGGCACTTGTGAAATCAGAAGTCTAAAGAGATGTCTTAGACCACATCTACACTCTATCCTGTTTGGGGTGGTGTGGAAGGTACGCGTAGCTACATGCTGCAGTGAAAGGTAGGCTGCGTTCAAGCTCTGATGTGTAGTTGTATGGGTCAGTGAAAGGCTCTGGCAAGGGGAGAAGGCAGCAGGGAAAAATTTCAACGCCTTCCTTTCCCAGAGCCTTTCCCTGCAGCAAGAATAAGTTCTGGCAGAGGGAAGGCAGCTGGGGAAATGCTCAGCCAGAGCCTTTTCCCACTGCCATTCCCCTTCTGGAGCCTTTCCCGACTGCAGCATAGAGGCAGTGGGATATGACTGCTAAAAATAGTTGGGCAGACTATGTCAGAAAGTACATCCTGGACAAGCAGAGAGCCATGTAGCAAGGATATACCCTCACCTTCAAGGACATATGTTCTCTACCCATCTAAGCCATTCCTCCCCATGTAGGACAAGCAGCAATGGGTTTAAATTGCAGCAAGGGAGGGACATTTACGTTGGACATTAGGAAAAACTTCCTAACTGTCAGGGTGGTTAAACACTGGAATAAATTGCCTACGGGGATTGTGGAATTTCCATCACTGGAGATATGTAAGAGCAAGTTGGATAGACATCTATCAGGGATGATCTAGCCCAGGGGTGGCCAACCCATTAAACAAAAAGAGCCGAAACAGTGGGGGGAAAAATGTGATGAGCCGCACCAAAAATAAATAAATAAATAAATAAATAAAAATGGAAGAGCCAGAGTTGTTGAGCAAAAAAAGACGCTGCCCCTTTAAAAATCACAGGTAGGCTTTTTGGCCACATCAGGCTCCTGTTGTCCACACCGGACGGCTCCCCTGCACCCGGCAAGCATAGGGGGCTGGGGCTCAATTGTAGGGGGCGTGCGGGGCGGCTTCATGAGCCACGGGGGAGGCTTTGCGAGCTGCACTTTCAGGGGTTAAGAGCCACATGTGGCTCGCAAGCTGTGGGTTGGCCACCCCTGATCTAGACAGTGCTTGGTGCGGCCATGAGGGCAGGGGAATGAACTTGATGACCCCTTGAGGTCTCTTCCCATTCTAGTATTCTACAATTCTGTGTATACTGCTACTTAACTCGGTGCTGGAAGGCTACCTGAGTGCATATCCCTCAAAGGAATTGTGCAGTGTAGCTGTTACACTACACAGGATCTTTTTAGGGGAAAAAGCAAGACGCCACATTTATTGAGAATACTGTATCAGAGCAGCTAGCATATGCTTCATAAAGATAAGCCCACACAGGACCTGCAGATGGTGTGTAGTTACCAGTCCGTCATGGCTCAGGTCCGTCTTGCTGGCCAGGCAAGGCTGTCTGAGTGAAGAGCTGGGTTTCCTCTGAGGCTCCTCTAAGGCCTGGTGTTGCAGGACTGAATGCAAAGTTTAGTGGCAAGGGCTCCCCCTTTTTATACATGTAAGTTCCCATTTGAGTCCATGAGTATTGCAGTGTCATGCTACAATCATCCATCCTTAAATGGTGTTAATCTCAGATTTTTCCGCATTATTCTTTGATGGTTATTGTCAGGCTTCCCATTGTTGTCTCTGGTTTGTGTCTCTCTTTTGGGAGTCTCTGCCTGTCTCTTGGGTTCGTCAGTGCTGCTAATATAAAGCAGCCTCAGACACAATGGATGTTTTCTGGTTATCTTCAAGGTTCCCACTTCTTGACCACCTGGGCACTTGTGATGGCTTTCACACATCTCCACATTTACAGAGCATTCCAAATAAGGATTACATGGGATTTCATAGAGGACACATCTTGGTTTACAATGCAGACAGGAGGTACAACTTAATTTGTAAAAACTTAAAAAACAATGAATAGGTTAGTAGCACCTTAAAGCACCATGTAAATGGTATCATGAGCTTTCTTGGGTACAATCCACTTCTTCAGATGACAGGAGTGTTGGAAGTCCAGATCCAAGAATAAATAAGGAAAAGATGAGGAGGGTCAGGGAGAAGTGGAAAAAAATGGAGAGGAGGAAGAAAAAGAGACAGTGAGCAAATCTACTTTAAGGTGCTACTAGATTATTTGTTATTTTTAAAGTTTTTCCTGTTACAGACTCACTTGGCTACCCCTCTGACATTTTTAATTTGTAAAGCTAACAGGAAGCAAGACCTTACAGCAGTCATTGTCTAATAATGAGAGACAGGGTGAAATAGAAGCATTCAGAACTTATAAGCAAGTCATTATACATCAAATCATTATGCTTATATTTTTATAACCATTACTAAAATATACATTTTGCTACATAGACACAGCCTTAAGTAACTTTTCTCTAAACAGTGTTATACACAAAATACATCATGATGTAATGTGGTTTGGGAGGGTTTCGGAACACAATTTGTGTAGTTTTTTACGATTGCTTTTCCAGAAGAGGCTTTTCCGCCATTTGGTTCCGTCTAGATGGGACCAAATGACGGAAAAACCTCCTCTTTTGGAGGAACCCTTATTCCTCATAGAACAAGGTATACAGGGCTCCCCGAAAGAGCACGTTTGCTCTTCCACAAAAAAAAGTGGAAGCGCAAATGCGTTTCCTGGATGCGGCGGAGTTTTTCTGGAAACCTCCCGCAGTGTACCCTGATAGGGGACACGATAGCAGTTTTCAAGTATCTAAAAGGGTGTTACCAGGAGGGGGGAGAAAAAATTGTTCTCCTTGGCCTTTGGCGACTGGACAAGAAGTGGGCTTAAATTGCAGCAAGGGAGGTTTAGATTGGACATTAAGAAAAACTTCTTAACAGTCTGGGTGGTGAAACACTGGAATAAGTTGCCGAGAGAGGTTGTGGAATCTCCATCATTGACGATATTTAAGAGCAGGTTGGATAGACATCTATCAGGGATGGTATAGAAAGTTTAAAAATTCTAAATAGAAAGCGAACACTTTGATTTTTATTGAAATGAAATGTTTTAATTGACCTTAAATGAGACATTTTCAAAAATGACTTTGTGGACAAATTATTTTTATTTCATTCTGATTTGAATGTTAGTGTTTCCTGAAGAATGGAAATTCTGAGTTTCAACTAACTCTGTTAAGTATCTTCAAAAGCTCATGATGCCATCTTCATGTTTTGTTAGTCTAGAAAGTGCTACCAGACCATTTGTTGTTTAAGTTTATGTTGTTAAGTATGTTTTGTACAGGGGCTTTTTTGGGTTGGGAGCTGCTGATCCACAGAAAAATCAGTCAGGGGCCACACACAAGTGAGAAAAACTTCCCCTCGCCCAAACCCTCGCTGATGTAGCCTCCGACTGAGAAGGAGAAAGACACTCCTCACATTCCCCTTGCATACTAGAGCCTACAGAGGCTCATGCTAGTAGATTTGTGTGCTCCAGCCCCATAGTGGGTGGCAGGGGGACTGGAGCACCAGCATGGGTTCCCCAGTGCTGGGAGGGGGGGAGCCTGAGCTTCAGGAGCTGGATCCAGGCAACCCAGGGGGACAGTCTGGCCCACAGGCGTGAAGTTCCCCTCCCCTGGTTTAGAATATGTGCTTCCCTGCGGTCATCCACCCAACCAGTCATACTCCTTACCAGAAGCAAAATGCAGGACAATGTAGCACTTTAAAGACTAACAAGATGGTTTATTAGATGATGAGCTTTCGTGGGCCAGACCCACTTCCTCAGATCAAATAGTGGAAGAAAATAGTCACAAAAATATATACCAAAGGATACAATTTAAAAAAATGAACAAATATGAAAAGGACAAATCACATTTCAGAACAGGAGGGGGATGCGGGGGGGGAGGGGGGGGGGAGGAAGGAAGGTAAGTGTCTGTGAATTGTTGATACTCCTTACCAGTTTTCTTTTACCAATCATTGTTTGCCTTTGCACCTCTTAAGGGGACTACTTGCTAATGTCCTGATAAATGTATCCTCAGGGTAGGCACAGAGCATATCTAGTTGTGTTCCCTTTTGATACATATTTGTTGTTGTGTTTTATACTTTTGCATTTGTATTTCCCTGTGGTCATTTCATTGCCTCAGAGAACCAGTTATGAGACTGGAATAATGAAAAATCTGGTCTTTACCTACTGTTTGGGTTCCTGGATGGTGAAAAGCAGAGCCTGTATTGTAACAGCATCATGAATGTGTCCATGGGGATTTCAAATAGCTGAGGAAAACAAACCCAAATACAAATAGATAAAGAGCCAAAGCATTACAGCAAATCTGAATGCAAACACTGAAATATAAACTAGAAATACAAGTATGGAACCATCACAAATAAAACATTTAACTGAAGCACAAATACTTAATCCTGTGGGCCCCTTAACACACTGTGAGGCTGTGTGATAACATATCACACTACACTATCATGCATGGGGAAGCAAGTCAGCTACAATAACTCAGTGCAATCACATCCCAGCACACCTGGGGCCCATGTAATTCCCACATTTCTATTATTGTCGGTTCTTTGAATCCAAATTGTTGACTTCAGATTGTCCTTATGGAAATGAATCCTGCATCACTGTAAGCTTGCTGCCTTAGGGAGTCTGTTTTAAAAGCTCTCTGTTTTGGGTCACTGTGGTCCCCCGGAGGGGAGTCAGAGAGGTCTGTCCCTTGGAAGTCCTGCTTGCCTGAAGTAGCTGCACAGTCTGGCAGAAGTTCGGGGGTTAAATACAATAAGAATTACAAAACTGTGTGCAGTTCTTATCTCTGCAACTGCTTCAGGACCCCTGATGTGGTTGATCTGAGCAGACCTAGTGCTCAAGAGAAATAGGAGAGTCAGTTCTCGTCAAATGTATTTCCGACTGGTTAGGGAAGGGAAGCAGGGACTCCTGGGTTCTGTTAATGGCTCTATGCTTTAGTTTTGAAAAACATAAGTATTTCTGAGACACCTGACACCTGTGGAGTGTGATATGTTATCATCTGTGTAGTTGGATAAACTGGGTATTGCTGAATACCTCTCTCCCTCTCAGAGATGTTGTGAGGCTTGGTGTTCATGCAGAGATCTGCGATCCTCTCAGGAAGGTTCCACAGAAGCACACAGTTCTCACTACAAGGCACAATGGCTTTGGATGACTCACTGTCTGCTACACATTTGTCTCCTTGATGAGTATCTTGTGACCTGCTTGTAGACTAGTGTAGACCCTGCTGTGGGACCAGCAGGAGCAGATGGGAACGGGATTAAAAATAGCTCCATGTGGGGCTCTCCTGTCTAGTGGCTCTCCATTGCTCCCTTTTGCTGCTGAGTCAGACAGCCCATCTCCGCACTCTGCAAACGTCCTTGGGGACTTAGATCATTTGTCTTTCTGTACGTACTTAATAACAAAGCACCTCATAAGATTTAATTTATTTATCTTCACAACACTCCCATGATGCAGGACAGTGTTATATTCCCATTTTATACAGAGCCTATCCCTGCCTCAGTTTCCCCAAGTGACTTGCCCAGGAAATCTGTGGCATAGCTGGGAGTTGAACACTGTCTCCCAAGCCATGGCTAGTATTGTAACCACTTTGCAAACTTCCCTCTCTATAGCCTGCTGCTTATTCCTGGGAGTGCCACTGACTGATTTTCCAGGAATTAATTGAAGATTGCACAATTAAAGTGTGTTAATTTCAAAGGTTTTTTTTCTAGCATTTCTGGTTAAAGATATTGAAATATCAATTTCGCACCTTATGCTCTAACACCAGGAACAATGGTCACACACAATTCCACTGTATCAGCATTGCTTTTTACATTACACATAGCTACTTGAAACCAGATCCCAATTCAAATAACAAAGCCTCAGATTTATAGATCACCTTCCTAGAGAAGAATGAGATTGGCACTCCCGGTGCTTTATGGAATATCTGTATAAGCAATCATTTCACAGACACCCCACTGAAATGCAGCTACCTCTAAAGTGGCTTCCCAGCATCAGTCCTCATCTAACAACACCACACCACAAGGGTTTCTAGGACAGGAAAAATGGCTTTCCAGAAAGAAACTGCAAAGGGGAATTTAACTAAGGACATTGTAATTAATTAGCTGGATTTCTGCCAGAACATCAAGGCAAACAGCTGAACTCTGTTGAAAAGTATCATGGGATCTTTCATGGGGGATGTTTTTAAAGGCCAGCACAGGTAATGGACTAGCTGTGTCCGCCCTTTTTGGGGCCTCTCTGTACTACCTTAGGGCTGTGTCTACACTGGGCCACTTATTCCTGAACAGCAGCCGCTTTTCCGGAATAACTTGCCAGCTGTCTACACTGGCCGCTTGCTTTTCCGGAAAAGCAATGACGATCTACTGTAAAATTGTCAGTGTTTTTCCGGAAAAACTATGCTGCTCCTGTTTGGGCAAAAGTCCTTTTCCGGAAAAACTGTTCCGGAAAAGAGCCAGTGTAGACAGCACAGTAGTCTTTTCCACAAAACAGCCCCGATCGCGAAAATGACGATCCGGAAAAAGCACGTCTACATTGGCCACGGACGCTTTTCTGGAAAAAGTGCTTTTCCGGAAAATCATCTTGCCAATGTAGACACGCTTTTTCCGGAAATACTTAAAACGGAAAACTGTTCAGTTTTAAGCATTTCCGGAAAAGGGTGCCAGTGTAGACGTAGCCTAGGAGTTTGACCTCTGTCCTGTATCTTGTGAAACTCTGTGTCCATCTAAGTCTCCTTCCATCTTTTATGGCTGTCTTTATTTTCTGTTATAAAAAAGTGTGTTTTTATATGTGTGTGAGAGAAAGAGGGATAAAAGGTAAGCAATGGATTCCACAGTAAAACAACAACTCCAGGTCAGAATGCTGGCCAGCTGTAGAAAAATCAATACTCACGTTAATTGAATTGCAACCCTTGTAAATCATCAGAGGGAAGCAAAATTAAAACTACTTATGGAAGCATCCTGGGCGAGCTTATGGAAATACTAGCTAGCACTGGGAATTAGATTCAGCCTAGTGAGCCGCATGGAGGATGGGGACTCCTTGGAAGTGACAGAGATGAGGTCAAAAGGGCTGATTGCCTGGTAGGGCTGTGCCATCACTTTTGGATGTGGTACATATGGGGACACCATTGGTTGGTGCTTCCCCCAGTGGATGGCTTGAGCAAGATAATATTTGCTAATGACAATTCGTCTTGAGGCTTAATTACTGCCAGAGCCCAGTTAATTTCCTCATGCTTTAAGCATTCATTTCTGTAATAGTTACATGACTCTGGATTCCCCTTGTAATTAAAGTCTTACAAAATGACAGTTAGTGGGTGACATTCCTGCATCTAGTTGCCTGCCAGCTTGACTATTCATTTCTAAATTACTGCCATCAATAGTCAGGCTTTAGATACATTGCTGACTGCACTGCATCTCCCCCGATGCAGGGCTTAGCCTTGATCATCATCTCTGACTACCTTGGGGTTTTGTTTCTGCACCAGGAGTGAAGGCAGTGTGAAAAGCACTATGAAGCAGGAGCTCAAGAAAGGACTATATTCAGGGCTCTGGCCCTAAATTGGAGTGTGACCTTTCTGTCTCAACTAACCCCACCTTTACCTTCCTACAGTGGTGTGTGGATTCCTTGATAGTTGCAAAGTGCTTTGTGCTTCTCAGATGAAGGGGCTGAGGAGTAAAAACTGCTACAGACTACTCCTGGCTCTGGCATTAGCTTGATACATGACTGGGACATGCCAACCCTCCCTGGCTCAGTTTCCCTGCCTGTAATAGTAATTGAATTCCTGTGGTTCATTTAATGGCTGTAAAGTGCAGAGTGATCCCCAATTGAAAAGGGGCTGCGTTAAGTACCATGTTAACTGAAACTTGTCTTATGTTTGGAAGGTCTAGCAAAAATTGGTTGAAGATAAAGGTGGACAAGAATTGTATGCAAGGTCTTCTAATAGAGGCAGAGCAGAACAGGGCTCAGTTGGTGGCGTGGCAGGAATCCATTATCTGCTCTCTTAAGACATGAGGTTGGCTACTAGACTGTGGCCTGTGTTTTGTTCTGTTATTATTGTGTGAAACTCACTTTGCTCTCCTGTGTTGCAGTGACAGAACCCCCTCTTTGGGCCTGTAGTGTAACAGCAAAAATAAATAAATGCATCAGTACATAAATAGCTTGGCATCCAAAGCCAGACACTGGAAAATGCAGCAGTGAATGTTCTCTGAGTCTGTCTTTTTCCTGCCCTGTTCCCCTGGGCCAATAGTCTCATTCTGTCATGAAAAAAGAAAATGCTTATTTGGCTCAGGTTATTACATGGGAGCCTACCAGTTCCTTTCAGCTCCCACTGTCACTTCCATCCTCTATCACTCCTCCAGCAGGAACACTGCCCAGAGCTAGCTAGACTGTGCTTGAGACAACCTAGTTAGGTAAAATACTGAATCAGAATTCTAATCTCTGGAATTCTGCTTGCCCACCTGGGGGCAGGCGTTGGGAGAAAGGAGACAAAGCAGAGGAGATCCCTGGCCTCTGGATGTGAGATTTTCCGTAGGTGTGGTTGGTAACTTGCTCCTTCATTCAAAGAGGAAAGGGAAAGGTGATAGTAGCCTGTGTCCTAGCCTCTTTGTCCAACTACTGAGTACTCAGGGATGAATCACATTGGGACTCTGAGGAAGGCACTATTAGTTAATTCATTCCTATTTTACCTAGGGAGACATAGGGGCTGTGACCAGCACAGGTATTTATATGATCACTAATCATTTGTGTTGCAGAATCACTGACAGGGTCCTGACCAAGATCAGAGCTGCCCTGTCCTGATCTTGGAAGAGTTCAGAGTCTAAATAGACAAGGCAGACAAAGGAGACGCAGGCATGGAGAGGAGAAGGGAGCAGTCCAAGGTTATATGGCAAGCTAACTGCAGAGTCTGGAATAGAATGCAGGTTTCTCAAGTCCCAGTCTAATGCCTTAGACATCTGCCTCGCCTCTGGGGTCAGAAATCACTGATATGGTATCCTGACAGGTATCTTGCTCTGTCCAAAGATGATAGTTTGACAAAAGCCTCTAAGGTGCCCATCATTCAGGTATCTGGGTTCCATTTGCTCTTGTCTAGTTCAGTTAGCATCATTCATCCACCCATGCCCGGGTTCCCTTTATTCCTGCCATCGCTGCCTTCCCCAGCCTTCCCCCTCATCCCGTCCCATTCCCCTACTCAGGGTAATTCTCTGAGGATACATCTACACTAGCCCTCTAGATGGATCTACAGAGGCTAATGAGGGCAACCGGAATTGCAAATCAAGCCCGGGATTTAAATATCCCGCGCTTGATTTGCATGTTCCTGGCCAGTTGCCATTTTAGAAATTGACTAGCCCGAAATAACTGCCCACGTCTTCATGCAGCAGTGAAACGGGATTCCGATTTGAAGCCCCTAATTCGAATTAGCTGGTAAATCTCATTGCAGGAGGAATACCACATAATTCGATTTAGGGCTTTAAATCAGAAGCCCATTTCACTGCCGTGTGTAGATGCGGGCAGTTACTTTGGGCTAGTCAATTTCTAAAATGGCGACTGGCCAGGAACATGCTAATGAAGTGCGGGATATTTAAATCCCGGGCTTGATTTGCAACTTCAGTTGCCCTCATTAGCCTCCCTAGATTGATCTAAGGGGCTAGTGTAGACGCACCCTGAGAGTCCTCCCTTGCTGGTTATTTTCTGTTTGCTTTCAGCCCTGTGTCAGTGCGCCGGGAGCCTATTCCTCACAAGGCTGCATGAACTGTGCTTCTCTACACATTTGCCTTTTATGGCAAAGTGAAGCGCTGACTCTGACCCTTTGGATCATTTACCAGAGAACCCCTCTGAGCTGCCATCCAGTGCAGAACTGGGGTTTGCCAGCTAAGCTGGGCAGGGAACTCTCCTCCTCTGGGCCTGTCCCAGAGCAGAGACGCCACTGGGCTGGGGGATTAAACCAGTGAGTGGGTCTGGAGAGCATCTGGGAAATGGCGGGGAGGGGAAGTCAGATAAAAGGAAGAGAACGTCTTGGGGTGATGGGATACACGCTCCCATTAGTGTAACTCCTTGGAGTACAGTGGTGTCCTGTCCATTTACAGCCGTGTGAGATAAGATTTAGGTGCCAATCAAGCCTCAGGTAGGTCTTGATTTCAGACCACTCTATAGTGGCAGCATAGATGACATGAGGGGACACGTGCCCTCCCCATGGGTAACATGCTCCTCCCCAGATTTCAATTGCTGAAGCTGGGTGCCATCATTCCACCCTGTTCCTGCCTCCGTAGGTGCAGATTACTTCTGAGTGGCAGACCACCTAGATGTCTGAGCATCATCATAAGGCGAATTAACTGGAGCTCATTTTTTGAGGTGTACGGGATCTTTCTAAAAAGGTTTTTTTTTCCCCCGAAAGAACCGCGTCTAGACAGCGGTTTCACTTTCTAAATACCCATTTTCAAAAGAATGCGCAGTTGCCATTATGCGAATGAAGTGTGGGAAACTCAAATCCCGGCTTCATTTGCAATTTTGATTTTCTAATTTACATCCCTCTTTTGAAAGAGGGATGTAGTTTAGACATACCCTCAGTGTCCCTTTTAGTCTGTTCCCCACTTGGAGACAGTGGTGCCTCTAGAACTTTCCCTCTTGGAGATAACTTCCTTACACCCTCAGTCAGGGATTTATCTCCGTCCAACACAGTCTCGCTATAATCCAGAATAGCTTCTCAGATGGAGCCCTCTGTGGTGATGGTGGTGGTGCTGCTGCCTCAACCAGCCAACATTCTTCAATCCTTCAGGACTCCAGAGACACTGAGCTGACTCTGCTCCTGCAACTTCTTCTTATAGGGCTTTCTGGCCCCTTGATTGTCAGGTTCCTCCTGCAGCCAGTCTAGCTTGCCTGGAGGATTTCTCTATGGTACTTTTATGAGACAGGGTGTGGCAAGGCCTCCACCAGGGGGATTTGGGGCCTGGTCCACCCCATCACACAGTCCTTTAGTTAGGTCTGGCTGGATACATGCCACATTACATTGTTTCTTCCTCCTGTTTGGATGAGCCTAACTCTTAGCATTAAAAGAATTCAAAATATGACTGAGCACCTCTCACCTAATATTTGCCTAAAATGAGCTGTTTCCATCATGGGACAGGTTTGCTAGAATGTTTGCAGAAAGTGAGTATGGAAGGAGAACAGACACAGCCAGAGCTAATTTAGTTCTTTTTTCAAGCAGATGTTCATGGCGACAAGATTGAGCTGTTTGCCTCAAACAGTGAGATAGAGTGAAGCTTACTGTGGAATACAGAACTACTGAAACATGTATTTGAAACATATTTTGTGTTATAGCATTTTTGTGTGAAATTGATGTGCAGATGAGATATTAAACTGCTCAAGATAGTTAAGACCAAAGCAGACCGCGAAGAACTTCAAAAAGATCTCACAAAACTAAGGCTATGTCTAGACTGCAGGCGGATCTTTCGAAAGAGAAATTCGCTTTTTCGAAAGAACGCACCCAGCGAGTCTGGATGCTCTCTTTCGAAGACGGCCTCTTTACATTGAAGAACGCCTTCTTTCGAAAGAGGAACTTTCGAAAGAAGGCGTTCTTCCTCGTAAATTGAGGTTTACTGCCATCGAAAGAAAAGCCGCGTTCTTTCGAAATAATTTCGAAAGAACGCGGCTTGAGTCTGGACGCAGGGGAAGTTTTTTCGGGAAAAGGCTACTTTTCCCGAAAAAACCCCTGAGTCTGGACACGGCCTAAGTGATCAGGAATAAAATGGCAGGTGAAATTTAGGGTACGTCTGCGCAGCAGTGTTATTCCAAAATAACATAGTCTGCGTTTACAATACAAGCAGTTATTTTGAAATAATGTTGAGCTGGAAGACTTCTTACTTTAACTCCTGTAACCCTCATTTTACAAGGAGTAAGGGAAGTTGGAGGAAGAGTGCTCTTTCTAGGACTTCGTGCTGTATAGACAGCACCAAAACTGAAATAAGCTATTTTGACTTAAGCTACACAATTCACTTAGCTCAAGTTGTGTAGCTTATTTCGGCTTTAGCTCTACTGTGTAGACGTACCCCTAATGTTGATAAATGTAAAGTAATGCACATTGCAAAGAATAATCCCAACTATACAAACAATTCGAGGGAGACTAATTTAGCTATCACTACTCAAGAGAGATATCTTGGAGTCATCGTGGATAGTTCTCTGAAAACATCCACTTGGTGTGCAGCAGCAGTCAGAAAAGCAAATAGAATGTTAGGAATCATTAAAAAAGGGACAGAGAATTGGACAGAAAATATCTTATTAGCTCTCTATAAAGCCATGGTACTCCTACATCTTGAATACTGCATACAGATGTGATCTCCTCATCTCAAAAAAGATATATTGGCATTGGAAAAGGTTCAGAACAGGGCAAAAAAATAGCGATTTGGAACGGGAGAGATTAAAAAGACTGGGAATTTTCAGATTAGAAAAGAGGAGACTCAGAGGTGATTTGATACAAATCTATAACATTTTAACCGGGCTCAAAAAAGAGCTGGATAAATTCATGGAGGTTATGTTCATCAATGGCTATTAGCCAGGATGGGTAGGAATGGTACCCTAACCTGTTTGTCAGAGGGTGGAAATGGATGACAGGAGAGGAATCACATGATGATTCCCTGGTTCTGTTAACTCCCTCTGGAGCATCTGACATTGGCCACTATTGGAAGACAGGATACTGGGCTAGATGGCCCTTTGGTCTGACCCAGTATGGCCATTCTTATGTTCTTATGATGCCTCTGAGATCGCAAGATGAAAGGTGTTATACAAGGACTAGGTATTATTATTCAAATTTATTATTATTTCTGTGGAACATAATGCTTGTAACTTATACAGTCTTTTTCATATATGATTCTTAAAGCACTTGGAAGAGCGGAGTGCACATCATTATACTTATTTTATTGTGGGAGGGAAATGGAGTGGCAAGGTAACTTGGGGATGTTCACACTGCAAACAGGTAGCAAAGTGGAGAATGAGATGCCGTCTCCTGCATTCACAGTACTTGTCCCTATGTGAGGAGGTTGTATAGTGTATTGGCTAAAGGAGAGGACTTGGGGTCAAAACTTCTTGGTTCTGTTCCCAGCTCTGATACTTTGAGTTACCATATGACTCTGTATCAGTAACATAACTGCTCTGTGCCTCAGTTTCCCCATCTTTGAAAAGGTAGATACTAACACACACCTTTGTGAAGAGAGATATGAGATCCTTTGGTGAATGGTGCTACACAGCTATTAAATACCATTATATACTTCTATAAACAATGTCCTATCTTGGAAAAACTGCATTACTTAACTAAAATCATTACCTACAACAGTTAAAAGCTAAACAAACCTGATGGGGAAGCAAGTGTGTTTAGGGTTTGTATTATCAATATAATAGACAGAAACAAATTTATCTTTTTATAATGCTCATTTTATAAGAGGCAATAAAAATACAGTGCCTGCTATACACATGCTATATCTAAACTGGTGCTGCAAAATCAGAGGTATGAGACAAAGCAAAGAGAACCAAATTAATGCCTTCAAAAAGTAAAGGAGCAATTGACCTCAAGCAACATTATCCTGGACATGATCTGCCAGTGGGGGAAGATATATCTTCATAGGAGTTTTTGAAACAAGATAAATATTGTATATGGTGTTTTACAAATGACATTGTGATCTGAATCTTAATCAACACAAGGAAATATAAATCTAAAAATAATAAAGGTAAAGTCAATGTGGATTGTTAGAAGTAAAAGTACTATATTTGCAGTAATAAACGTTTTTAAGATCCCAGGGAAAAAATCATTCTAGAAAACCTACAGTAATTTACTCTAGTTTCATTCACTGGTGAATCTCCGGCACAGTTTGATAGGATTTATATCTCCACTACTGAAGCTTGCAGGGTTTTTGTTGTTGTTGTTTTTTAAGAACACATTCCTACGCTCTGCTTACTGCTTTCTGGTTAGCAGGTTACTGCTTTGGCTGTGCTGGGGTAGGAAATTGATAATTCAGCCAAGCCATCATAATGAGAGGTAGGCAATTCTTTTTTGTCCAATAGCAAATTCTGTGAAAAATGTGGTTTCAGTTCAAACAAGACAATTTGTGAATTTAGGCTGAATTTGGTTAATAGTTTTGGCCAAATAAAAAACAACTATTTTATTTTGAAATGTTGAATTGACACAAACAAATGCTTTTCATTCTTTGTTTTGGCAAGAAAAAACTAACAAATTAAGTTTGAAACAAAACATTTTTTCACTGATATCACTGAACCAGAAAATCAATTATTTGTTCAGTTCTAATAATAGTACAGTTATGTAATAGCAGCACCCAGAGCACTCACTGAGGTCAGCTCTGCTAGACCCTCTATATACAGATATTAAGGTAGAGGCCTGATCATCACTTACACTGCTGACCTGGCTGCATAAATAGCTGCTGGTAGTGTAAATGAAAATTAAGACAACCTTCCCTGCTCCTAAGAGCTTTTAGTCTAAGGCCCCAATCTTGGAAAAACTGGGCCAATTAATATGAAATGATTCAGCCTTTTAAAAATTCTAGCAACAATTTTTGATGTAGGCTCTGTTCCTATAATAAGCATGCAGCCTGACCCCTGAATGTGTATTGGTCAAAGACCTCCTGCATAGTCAGTTCCATAGGTTACTGTCATTACATAATGGGTAAAAGCCCTTAAAACAGAGGTAAGTGTGATTTAACTGGTATATAGGTTTTGTGCTGACCCTCTGTGTGGGGTGAATTCCACCCTTGGTAATATTTCTTAAACTCTTTCACTTTTTTATAACAAATAATAGTATTTAACTAGTCCCTATCCTGTTCTGCTATCAATAATCAGGAAATACCATTCTTCTCGTTGGCTTCAATCACTATCAATAAAGCATGATGTTCCAGCAAGTTACAGCAAAACCCTTTTATCTCTATGAGGTACCCAGTTTAAATATTTTATTTGCTCGTCCTCTGCCTAAGTTGTAAATCATTTTAATGATAGTTTTAGTAATTTATGCTTAACCTTTCTTGCCATCTGTTTAGTAGCTTAAATCAAAAGTGTTTCTAAACTGCATGCTGGATGCAAATTCAGGAAGTAGGATGAAATATCTTGATGTAATAAATGTTTTGTATCAACTTCTGTCTGAGTCAGTGTGGCAAAATAGAAAACGTAACTGGCACAAGATTTTGGTTCAGTCAGTTTAAAATAATATTTTCAACAGTTGTTTTTTGCTTTAATATATGACAAAACTCCAAGAACCATGATGGACATTTTCTGTGTCATTATTTAGCTCCAAAATAGCTAAAGTGAGGAGAATATCCCTGTGCCTTCTTGGTCCTATTCACTTCAGTTTATATTTTCTCATAAATTTCCTTAGCACCTTTCATGGAAAGCTTTGCAGTAAAACTTTGAGGCTGCGTCTAGACTGGCATGATTTTGTGCAAAAGCATTTGCTTTTGCGCAAAATCTTGCTGCCTGTCTACACTGGCTGCGAGTATTTGCGCAAGAACATTGACTTTGTAATGTACAAAATCAGTGGTTCTTGTGCAAAGACTCTGACGCTCCTGCTCAGGGATAAGCCCTCTTGCGCAAGTATTCTTGCACAAGAGGTCCAGTGTAGACAGCAATGTTAATTTCCTGTGCAAGAAAGCCCGATGGCTAAAATGGCCATCAGAGTTTTCTTGCGCAAGAGAACATCTACACTGGCACGGATGCTTTTGCTCAAAAGCAAATCTTTTTGCTTTGTGGGGTGAATTCCACCCTTGGTAATATTTCTTAAACTCTTTCACTTTTTTATAACAAATAATAGTATTTACATAGTCCCTATCCTGTTCTGCTATCACTAATCAGGAAATACCATTCTATTTCCTGTCAGTATAGACGCTTTCTTGCGCAAACACTTTTAACGGAAAAACTTTTCCTTTAAAAGTATTTGCGCAAAATCATGCCAGTGTAGATGCAGCCAAAGTGATATGAATTTCCTGTCTAAAGAGAAGTGAAGGCATATTTGAGTTCTATAATCAAATATGCATTTTACATCCAGGATCTCTGACGTAAGGAACAGCTGGGGGTTACTAGAGTTAGTCAAACTATTGGGCATGAATTCTGGCTCAGCTCCTCAGCTGGTGTAAACCACAGAATTGCTGGATCCAGTGGAGTTAAGGGATTTACACTCATGTGGAATCTGACTTCGTCTGAGGGTATTTGTTGACCCCATATCTCAGGTCTGGCTGAACTGTGCTCATCACAGGAAATGAGATGCAGGCCAAAGGTGGCTTTAATCCTTTGAGTATATCTACACTGCACACTAAGCCTTGGTCTTGTGGCTTTGGTATTTCCAAGTCCACATCTCAGTCTCACAGACATGCTAATGTGTCTCTGCCTTGAGCTGCGTACACACTGCAAGATGACAGAGTTCTGAGTCCTGACTGGATTTGGGTTCTGACCTATTGTCCTTACATGGTCCTCGGTCCCAGGTTCTGCGTGCTTGTTGAGCCCAGATTGTTTTGTCTGTGGACAGAAGCAGGGCTTGGACTCAAACCTTACTCAGAGCCTGGACTATGAGTAGGCAGTGTAGACATATACTTTATGTATGGCTTTGTGTATGGCTCTCTAATTCTGGTTTGAGCTGGTCAGATCCTAGCTTGTGAGAGAGAAGTCAGAGGCACAAGTTAGTGTTTAATGCATCTGTTATGACCTCCACAGGCTGTTCAAGCAGCTATGAGTGGCTGGGGTACAGAATTGCTACATCAATGCCCCACTTCATTTTTCCATGTTCCTTTTGCCTGAGATTGAGGGGCTTACATGAGGAGTGCTCCCAGCTGGATAGGTCCACCAGGTTCACATCTTCTTTGTGTTGCTGCAGCAACACACATGCTCCTGAGTGCATCTGCGGATTAGGCCCATTATTTGTGAGTAGCTGCTGAATACTTGGAATAACCTATTACTTGTCCACAAGCTGTTACTTTCCACTGTTCCTCATCAATGGTGTGAAGTTGGTTGCCTATGTCACATGGCAAAGTGATGAAAGGTCCAGAAAACATGGCCATAACCAGAAAGATTGAAAAAAAATGGGCTTGTTTACTCTGGAGCACAGAAGACTGAGGTGGGACTTGGTAACAATCTTCAAGTATGTAGAAGACTGTTCTGAAGAGGAGGGCGATAAATTGTTCTCCTTAACTACTGAGGAGCAATGGATTTAAATGGTAGCTTATGTAAGGAAAGCCTTCCTAACTTCCAGGGAAGCATACACTGGAGCAAACTGCCTTGGTGGTTGGGGAATCTGTCACTGCAGATATTAAAGAACAGGTTAGAACCACTTGTCAGTGATGGTGTAGATCAGGGTGGGCAATAATTTTTGATGAGGGGGGCCACACCAAGATTTTGGAAAATGTTTGAGGGCCGCACTCTTCCATGATACGAATGGAGGAGGTGCAGGGACTAGGATGGAGGCTGGGTGCAGAAGAGAACTTGGGGTAAGGGTTAGGGTGCAGGAGGGAGTGTGGGGTCTGGGAGGGAGTTTGGGTGAAGGAGGCATTTGTACTTGGAGTACTGAACTGGGGTGCAGAGGTTTGAGTTGGGACCTAGGGCAGGAGGGGATTGGGACCTGGGTCAGAGTATTGGGGTGCAGGTTCTGGGAGGGTATTTGGGTGTAGAAGGGGGACAGAGTTTGGGTTATGTGGGGTAAGGGGCAGGAGTGGGGGTGCAGAGAGCTGGGAGAGGGAGGGGCAGGGGTGCCAGATGTAGCCTCTGGCCAGGAGACTTACCTGGATGACTCCCAGCCAGCAACCCGGAAAGTTTTTGAGGCAGCCCCCCTGCCTGCCCCGCCACTAAACAGGCTGCAGAGATCGTCTGCAAAAACTTCTTGCATAAGAGCGCATCAACACTGCACGGCTACATCTATACTGCAGTCTTCTTGTGGAAAAGCATATGCAAATGAAGTGTGGTGTGGAATAGCGCCACGCTTCATTTGCATAAGCAACCGTTTTTGTGCAAGAAGCTTTTGTGCAAAAACGACCAGTGTAGCTGGCTCCTTTTTGTGCAAAACTCCCGTCTTGTGCAAGAGCTGTTCTTCTAGAAAAAATTAGAAAGAACGGCTCTTATGCAAGAGGGGGTTTTGCGCAAAAAGGAGCTGTCTACGCTGCTCGTTTTTGTGCAAAAGCCTCTTACGCAAAAATGGCTGTTCATTACTTCTGTAAATGAAGCGCAGCAGTATTCCACGCCATGCTTCATTTACATATGCTTTTCCACAAGAAGGCTACAGTATAGAAATAGCCCAAAAGCACATTGAAAAAGTGATGTGCTTTTGTGCAAGAGAGTG
Source organism: Pelodiscus sinensis (assembly GCF_052426305.1). NCBI lineage: Eukaryota > Metazoa > Chordata > Testudines > Trionychidae > Pelodiscus > Pelodiscus sinensis. The sequence goes on from NC_143071.1 coordinate 21,354,921, forward strand.
TCCAGCCTGCATGGACGCTCTCTCAAAAGGAAACTCTGATTGCTATTTACAGAATGGCCACCAGGGCACCTGTGGTTTTTTCGATTGCCTCTTTTTGCACCAAAAAACCCTGTTCCCTGTCCACACGCACTTTTGTGCACAAGAGCTCTTGTGCAAAAAGGAGTTATTCCTAGTAGAAGGAGGAATATCTACACCACAAAACCCCCTCTGTTCTTTCGTTTTACTTGCGCAAAAATGCACTTGAGGTATGGATGCTCTGCTAGTTTTTGCAGATGGCCAAAAATGGCTGTTTTTGTGCAAAAACTCGGTAGTGTAGACCTAGCCACAACTTATGACATTCTCTTTTTGTTAACGACCTGCATAGCAGCAGAAAAATCTTGTCACCCCTACATTGTGGAAAGGGGAAATGATTTAATGCAGTGTTCTAGCTCATCAAGATATTATCATCTGCAGTGGAAACAGGAACTGAGCATTTAAAATAGAAAGAGTGGCCCATGTCAAATGTGTCACAAGAGCAACACTTCATAGAGGGTGAGACTCAGTCTTCCTTGGGCATGTTGCACAAGATTAATGCTCTGCTCTGTTGCTTCCATTCAGCTAAGCTGTCATCATACTGCCAAAGTAATGCATTGGGCCTTAGTGCAATTTGAGTGGCAACATTAGTGGAGTGTACATGGTACTGCTTGCCAGGCCTGATTCAGCAAATCACATGAACACCTGCTTGCGTGTCATTCAGATCAGTGGGATTTCAACCTGTTTTTAAAGTGGAGGATATGCTTATGGGCTTTTCAGAATGGGGCCTATCGCAAGCTGGAGAGTCAGCATCTGACCCAGGAGGAGCCAGGAATGAGCCAGTGACCCTGGGGGTGTTGTAGATCAGGGGTCTCCCATGGGCCAGTCCTGGCTGGAGTGATTGTGCAATCCAGCCTGGGATTCCTGGCAGGCAAGGGATTGCCTATTCATTACCATCCCCAAGTCCCTCTCCTTCCTGCCGTCACTCTGCCCTAGCCCCCTATGGCACTCCATCCCCTGAGCACATGGTTTTGGAGATCTCTGGCAGGAAGGCCCTGGTACTGCATGGCAGCAGTGATCACATCCCTGGCACTCCTGTGTGGCAGGAGTCACAGGGGAAGTGAAGTGCACTGGCTCCACTGTGCTCCACTTCCCTCACAGCTCCTGCCCCCCCCCCCCCCCGGTGATCCCCAAAGCCACATGCTTGGGTGATGGGATGCCATGGGGAAGATGGCAGAGTGATGGCAGAGCTTGGGGGCTGGTAATGAACAGCATCCCCCCCAAACCTGCTGGGAGTCCCAGGATGGATTGCACAATTGCTCCAGCTGGGACTGGTCTGTGGGCCAGGAATTTGAGGTCCCTGTTAGAAACATTCCCTAGGGTCCAGGTACCCCACTCCACTATTCCTCATCAGTTGCATGAAGGATGAATGCTCCCTGAGGGTATGTCTACATGGGCTCATTATTTCGAGCTAGGTAGGCAAATCAGGCAACCGGAGTTGCAAATGAAGCCCAGGATTTAAATATCCCAGGCTTTATTTGCATGTTTTATTGCATACACCTCATTCCACGAGGAGTAACAGTTAATCCGAACTAAAGACTTAGTTCGGGTTAACTTTAAACTGCCGCGTGTAGCCATGGGCAGTTCGTTCAAACTAAGGGGGATTTAAAAATGGTGGCCGGACGGGAACATGCAAATAAAGCCCAGGATATTTAAATCCCGGGCTTCATTTGCAACTCCAGTTGCCTGATTTGCCTACCTAGCTTGAATTAACGAGCTAGTGTAGACATACCTTGGGAGACTTGGTGAGATTCTCCACTCTAGGCAGGACTGACAGACCTTTTCCTGCACTTCTTTTCAAAATGCTTAGTTTAATCACAAGTAGCCAGCATCTGCCCCATGATTACAGAGCAAGTTCCACTGGCTGAATGGTAATCAGAACCTCTTCTTCTCAGAGATTGCTGGGGGCAATTACACGAGGGGCCAGTAATTATTTGTTGAAAGACTAAACATATTCTGGCAACCACTTCACTCCACAGCAGAAATGTCATGTCTTTGCTCATTAATTATACAAGCAATTCCCAGGGAATGCTTTGTGACCACACCCAGGTGGGAATGAATCTTCCTCTAGGTTACCATCTGCTCTGTAGGGGGCAAGATGGATCTTGTGATGGCTAAGATCTTGTGAAGCTCTCAAGTTATTTTTAGTGCTTGCAAATATAATTTGACCCAAATAGTTGCCCTGTGTATCATTTATGTGCTGTAGCCATTTCTTCTCCCTTGTGCTGCTCTGCTCCGTTGCCTCTTTCTTTCTCTGGTTTTCCTCATCTTCAGTTTTCACCTTTTTTCCTGGATTTTGCTCTATGTCCTTTTCCATAGTGGTCCCTAAGCAGACCTCAAGACCTTTGGAAAGGAATTTTAGAAAGAGTCTGTTTGAGAAAGTTTGAAATTAGGCAAAGCAAGTTTTCCCTGCGCACATGTGTATTTGTATTTTATGTGTGTGCGTGCACATGTGCATGTAGAGAGATGCCTGAGGGATATAACAATGGGCCAAATCCTGCAGTCCTCCCTCAGTCAAAACTCTTGTGGTAGCAAATGAAATTTATTAGTGAAGAAATATTACAAGGCTTAGTCATCATTATCTCCACCATCAGTGCAGCTCCCCTGGGCAATCTACTTTGCCATTGAAGAGTGACAGCCATTTGAGCAGAAAGCCCTCTTGGCTCTCTCTAACTAGCTTGGATGCCTTACAGGAAGGAATTGTGTTCTCAGTATTTATTTACTTTCCAGGTTCCAGCCAGCAGCAGGTTTGATGGAGAGGATCCAAGCGATTGCTCAGAACGTCTCTGACATTGCAGTGAAAGTAGATCAGATTCTCCAGAACAGCCTCATGAATGGGAAAGGTAAGAGTGCCATGAAGTTTCTGCCCATTCAGTTATTCTCTGTGCTCAGCACATTCACAGCCTCAGGAATGTTGACATGCTATACAGGTGTCTAAGGGAAACCATAGAAACAAGCCAAATACAGTAGCTTTGGATGCTGAATTTGGATGCTGAGCTGAAGTTCCCCAAATCACTTGTGGTTGGTGAAACATCTCAAGAAAATGGGCTGTTTGATGAGATTCCTGCTACTTCCTGTGTCTGGCTCCATGTGAATTTAGTGCTGATGAAATACAGGGATTCCAGAATAGGAACAGCACTGGCCAGAGCAGTGCTGAATGCACCTATTGCATCATCAGCAGCATGTTTCAAACCTCAGGCGGTGAGATTAGCTGGGTCTGGAAGATGCCTTTGGCCTGCATAGTTCAGTCAAGATGTGGGCTATGCTTTTCCAAAGTCTCTATTCAAGGGACTTTTATTCTCTCATTTCTTGGAGAACAAACTTGAAATAACTTTTAAAGGGGCCAACTTTTCAGAAGCAGATGCTTTAATGCAGTGGTAGGGAACCTCTGATCCGCAGCCCAGATGCAGCCCCCAGCAAGACTGGGCTGGAGCACACAAAATCTATTCACTGGGCCCCCCAGTCTCTGGTGTGCAAGGGGAATATGGAAAGTGTCTTTCTCCTTCTCAGAGGCTTCTCACTTGTGTGCGGCCCCCGACTGAGTTTTTTGTGGGTCAGTGGCCCCCAACCTAACAAAGGTTCCCCACCCCTGCTTTAACGTGTCTCAAAAACAGAGACACTTTTGCAACTTGTGTCTTATCTTCTGTGCGAGAGGGCAGTGATCAGTGTGAGATCTCAAACTCATTTTTCACTTTGAGTGTGTCTAAACTACACCCCACTGCCGACAGAGGGATGTAGATTAGGCACATCGCTATTGCAAATAAAGTGGGGTTTAAATATGAATAGATTTAAATATTCATTTGAATAGAAATGGCCGTCGCTTTTTGCCACTGAGGCACTAAGCCGGCAAAAAACAGCAGTCTAGATGGGAATTGGTCGACAAGGAAAGCCTTTTCTGGCTGATCTTGCAAACCTTGTTGCACAAGGCCTAAGGGGTATAGTTTAGACACTCCCTTTCTGAACAGCTGTTAGGCTCTTTAGAAATACCCAAGATATGGATACTTCTCACAGTTACATGGTATAAGTGAGCATTGGTTGCTGCTTTCAGTCACTAGTGAGCTGATACAGAAGTAAATGACTGTCTCTCTTAGAACTGGTCCTCTGAGCCAGTGATCACCGGCTGATGGCGAGTCACAGGTCAATCATGATCTATGACGGTGCAGAAGGGCTGCTGCTAAGACTGGCTTGCTCCCTGTCTGCCCCAGCCCCAGCCCCAGCCCCACACCACTCCTGGAAGCAGCCAGCACAGCCACATGTCCCTGTGGGGGAAGCAGGGATCTTGGCACGTTGCTTCTGCCTGCAAACACCATCCCCACAGCTCCCATTGGCCACGTAAAAGGAACTGTGGCAAATGAGAGCTGAGGGGGCAGTGCCAGGAGAGCCACATGCCGCCAGCCTCCATTCCAGGAGCCCCAGGGGTGTGTTGGCCCCTTCCAGGAGTGGCATGGTGCTGGGGCAGGCAAGAAGTCTGCCTTAACCTTGCTATGCTGCAAGAGCTGCCCGCAATAAGTGCTGCCTGGTGGGAGGCCAAACCCCAATCCCTGGAGCCAGCAGCCCATCCTGCCCCTACACCTCAAACTCCCTCCTGTACTCTAAGCCCTCTCCCAAAGTTAGCACCCTGCACCCTTCAGAGGGGGATGGAGTGATTGCAGTGGGGCTTCAGGGAAGAGACAGGGCCTGGGAAAAGGGGCTGTGTGGTTCCTGGGTTGCCCTTAAATTCCAAAAGTGATCTCGGCTATAAAAATGTTTAATGACTACTGTGAGCCATTGTCTCCTGCCCCCAAGAGGAACGCTGCCTTTGGGGTATGGGCTCAGTCAGAAGCTGGAACTGCAGAAACAAAGGAAAATGAAAAAATGGTGGAAGCAAATGAGAATATTTCAAATCTCCCGAATTATTCACTTTGGATCAATTCACATTTTGGATGAAAGATCAATGTGGGTGTGGGTGGGAGGGGGTATTTTAGCAGAAATAGTTAGCTCACATCTAGCACAAATGAGAAAAAAATCTATTCCCTGGGTGCTGCAGAGGCAGGTGTGATATTACTCCTCTGACAGCCCATTGGACTCATTGGATGGCCATGAACAAGTCATTTATCCTCGCTGTTCCACCTGCACAATGGGAATAGTAGACTAGGATAGAGCCTTTGGGGATTAATGAGTTAATATTTCTAAAGCACCTTGACTATAGGTATGCTAGAGCTAAAGTAAACCACTGGTGAGCATGTTACAGGCTCCCCTCTGTGCCTGCTCTTCAGAGGGAAGGAATTTGTTACACTGGCAACCCTCCACTGGTTAGGCCAGGCTGTGGCAGTCTGTGCTTTTAGCTGTGCAGTTCCTGATTCAGTTCCAAGGAGGCTGGTCAAGATGGTGGCTTGTCATCCCAGTATTTGGAATGGCAAAGCCATTTTCTAAGCAAGCACAGACACTTTTGCAGGGTGCATGTTCTAAAGTCCATATGCACCCGCCATGGCTAAGGCACTGCTGCAATTTATCCCACAGCACACCCTGGAGTGCATTATTGTGTTCCCAGTGCTCTTTGCCTGATTAAAAATGTCAATACAGGCAGTCCCCGGGTTACGTACAAGATAGGGACTGTAGGTTTGTTCTTAAGTTGAATCTGTATGTAAGTCGGAACTGTCCAGATTCAGACACTGCTGAAACTGACCGCCAGTTCTGACTTACATACAGAATCAACTTAAGAACCCCAGGCGTCCCCAAGCCAGCTGCTGCTGAAACTGATCAGCAGCTGATTCCAGGAAGCCCGGGGCAGAGCAACTCTGCCTGGGGCTTCCTGTAGTCAGCGCTGGTCAGTTTCAGCAGAAGCTGACTTGGGGACGCCTGGGGCAGAGCAGCTGGGGTGCTACTGGACCAACCCAGCAGCACCCCATCTGCTCTGCCCCAGACGTCCTGATTCAGCCGCTGCTGAAACTGACCAGCAGCGGCTGAATCAGGACCTGGGGCAGAGCAGCTGGGGTGCTGCCGGGTTGGTCCAGTAGTGCCCACGGGCGCTGCAGGACCAATCGGCAGCGCCCCAGCTGCTCTGCCCCAGAGTCCAAAACAAAAGCCTGGTCTGCTGGGGGGGGGAGCACACTAGCTGCGCCCCCCCCCCCCAGCAGACCAGGGACACGGGGAGCAGAGCCGCAGCGGCAGCGGGGTGCCGCGCCTCTGAGGCTTTGCTCTGGCAAAGCCTCAGAGGCGAGGGACCCCGCCACGGCTGCGGCTTCAGTCCGGGTGCCTGTGGTCTGCTGGGGATGGTCCCCAGCAGACCACAGGCACCCGGACTGAAGCCGCAGCCGCGGGGGGGTCCCGCGCCTCTGAGGCTTTGCCAGAGCAAAGCCTCAGAGGCGCGGGGAACCGCCGCTGCTGCCGCTTCAGTCAAAGCGGCAGCAGCGGCGGTTCCCCGCGCCTCTGAGGCTTTGCTCTGGCAAAGCCTCAGAGGCGCGGGACCCCCCCACGACTGCGGCTTCAGTCCGGGTGCCTGTGGTCTGCTGGGGACCGTCCCCAGCAGACCACAGGCACCGGGTCTCAAGGGGCAGTAGCAGTGGTTCCCGCGCTTCTGAGGCTTTGCTCTGGCAAAGCCTCAGAAGCGCGGGAACCTGCCTGGTGCCCCTGGTCTGCTGGAGACGGTCTCCAGCAGACCAGGGGCACTGGAGCAGCTTACGAACGGGGCTTTCTCGCCCCGACTTCCGGGGCGAGAAAGCTCCGTTTGTAAGTGCGGATCCGACGTAAGTCGGATCCGCGTAAGTCGGGGACTGCCTGTAGTGATAATGCATTTATTTAATATTAATCTACTGAAGAAAATAATCCCCCGTAGACACAATACAGAACTCTGATTTACGTCTGAGGGCAAACACTTCAGTGTCTGCCTTTGACCCTGCCCCATTCATTCCTTTTCCCCCTTCTTCCTTTCTTCAGCTCTCTCCCTCCTTTCTGCCACAGCACAAGTTCCAGTGGCACCACTAGACCTCCTGGGCTGAGTTTGGTTTTTCCAGAGAACCGGAATCACCAGGAGTCCATATATCTGCTCCCAATGTTGGCTGACCAAGTGGAGCCAGCTGTGGATTTCAGCCAGAATATCCACTGCAGCTGATAGGGGAAGCAATCTGAATGAAGGGAAGCAGTGAAAGCCCAGCTGGTTAGTGGTACTAGGGCTTGCAAGGAAACTCCATGCTGCTCAGCACCAAGGAGTAGAGCTCGAAAGAGCTGTGGCAAGCAGGAAGGGGCAGAGAGAGAGGATGAGAGAAGAGCTTTCTGTAGAAGGGCAATGACCTGCTTGGGCCTTCTCAATCAACCCCCTGTAACAAAGCCAGCCAGGCTCACTGCACGTCAGACTGTTGTCTCTTTGTCTTCCCTCCTGCTGGAGCCGTTGCCTTGCTGAGTCCAACCAGATCTTTAGAAGTTGCAAATGTGCTTGGTTACCCTCCCCTCCCCCAAGATTAATGTGATGGGCACAAGAGCATATCAATGCTGCTTCCTCTGCATGCACTCAACCCATCCCTGGAGCTTGAAATATTTATCAGCCTGCTAATATTTCTTCTGCAGCCGCAGAAGCTCAATATTCTGGACAGCCCTAGCTGCATCCCTGACACCAGAAGAGGTGTGGATGAGACAGTAAAATATTGTCTGCTCATGTCCTAATATCAATGTGTAATGCCCATCCATATTCTGGAGTCAGGATTCCTAATGAACAGGGGCAGCAGAGACCTTATTTAACATTAACAGCGTGAATAATCACCTGGTTGTTGGCAGCATGCTAAGGCAAACCACTGGAGCATGCTATACCTATTGCACCCTCGTCTTGTTTCCTCTCTTTACTCTTTGGCTTATAAATCATGGATGTCAGTCCAAATTTGATCCAGGTCAGTAGTGACTGAATATTGTTGCCATCTGATAGCTGCTCAGTGAGAAATCAGCTGGCCATCTCTGACATCTTCCTAATTAATGGGCGCTCACAGCACCAGAATCATCTGTCCAATGCTACATCCAGGGGCAGTTGGGGCTAGAGGGATGTGACTCCCAATTCAGGTACACATACATTCACTAGCTCTCATCAAGCTAGCACCCTGAAAAAGTATTGCAGCTGCCATGCCTCGGGCTGCGGCAGTGGTGGCTCAAGTTTCTTGGGGCTTCTCAGGGCCGGCCCGAGCCCTTTTGGTGCCCTGGGCCCGGGCGTGCGGTGCCACCCCCAGGTGCAGGGTGCATGCACAGGCCCGCCCCCCCCATGGCCTCTGGCGCACAGCCTGGGGCCTGCCCTGGGGACGCACAGCGCATGCGCTGCCCAGCCCGGTCCGGCCCGGCCAGCACTGGTAGCACACGTGCTGGGCCGTGTATGGCCCCGCAACCATAGGGGCAAGGGCGCTGCTGTCCGGCGCCGCGGGGCCGGCGCTGCAGGAGCCGGATGCGCAACTCCTGATGGCAGCTGTAAGGGACGCCGCGCGCCCCTTACAGCTGCCATCAGGCGCCCCCCGTGGGTTGGTGCCCTGGGCAGCTGCCCGGCTCGCCCATGCCTCCATCCGGCCCTGGGGCTGCTAGCCAACAATTAAAGGGCTCAGGGGCCCCAGGGCAACTGCCTCCCTTGCTATCCCCCTCTCCACTGGCAGACTCCATGGCCAGCTTTGAGAAACACTGCAATAGAATGAGCTGGCAGGAGGCAAAACTTCAGAGGAGCAAGACCTAGTCTGACACTCAGTTCCACAAGGGGTAAGAATGACTATTCATCTATTACATTCAGAACTAAATACCAAATCCTGTTTCAGTATAACTACCTCCATCTTTGCCCCCTCAAGCATTTTACTGCTACTTAATGGGAAAGAAAAAAGGAGATTACTGGTATCTATTTTTAATACTTGGAAAGTCTTCAGTGACCTGCAGTGAGGGGTATCAATATAAAAATCTAATAGACAGAGTGTTGTATCCAAAACTAGAAGGGTCTGAATTGCTGCTTCAAATAATGCTGAAATATGAGAACAGCTCATCTGACAAGACTTCTATAATTCAGCAGGCCAGAAATTCCCTGAGATCAGCTCTTGTAGTTCTGCCTTTTGGGACTTAACACTTGTAAAAGTACCTTGGAAGTTTTTGGCAGCATAGGCTACACACTTAGACATCATCCCCAGTTCTGCCTTGAACCCAGACCCTGAGCCGAAAGCTTCAGTAGAATGAACATTGCTTCTTCGGACCCACCTCTAGTTAAAATGTATCCTGGACTAATAACCCCATGAGTTAGCTGGGTGGCCAGGCTACAGTGCATGTGTCCCGGTGGGGGCTGGTGAGTTGCACTCACTCTGCATTGTTTGTCAGTGCTTGTTTCAGAACGCCTACCCTCTGCACAGTGTGAGCTATTCTGAGAGCACAAATTGACCTGAACGCGTTGGCAGTGATAGCCCCAGGGGCTAGCTCTGTATCTGACAGCTCAGTGGGACAGTTGGTTGCAATTTTACAGTGTGTGCCTGTATGCCTGTCAAGTACGCCCCTAGATACAAAAGCCTATTTACGGATTATTAAAAGAATGTACAAGGAGTGATCAGAGGTTAAATCTGGAACTGGAGTCCCCCCAACTCCCTCTAGAAAATGCCCTGGAATTTAGCTAAAAAAAATAGCAGCAACAGGCCAACAATAGCATCAACTCAAACAAAAATACAAGCCAATATAAGGGGAATGTGATCTAGCAATCAGAACAGAGGCTGACAGTCAGGACACCTGACTCCTAGTCACAGAATCATAGAACACTAGAACTGGAAGGGACCTCGAGAGGTCATCGAGTCCAGTCCCCTGCCCTCACGGCAGAACCCAGTACTGTCTAGACCAGGGCTACTCAACTTTGGAAGCCCCAGGGGCCACAATGATACTCATATCACATGCTGCAGGCTGCGACTTAAGTGTGGTTGTATATACATGCAAATATACATGTAAATAGCTTCTTTCACACAGACGGCATGAATACAAAGATTAAGGCAAGACTGCACAACATGCAGGCCCCATTTAAGTCAGTTCTGCTGATATTACTAAAATGCAACATTGACCCAATTTCCACCCATATGACAGCACTTTTAATGCCCAATGACAGTCCAAGAATGTAACTTCTAAAATGCATATCAACAGAAGACCATTATATTGACTTCTTTTTTGTTTTGGCTCCTACCTGAGGGCCATGTGCTGAATCCCGTGTAAACCAAACCATACTGCGGGCTACTAACAAATGGGCTGTGGGCTGAGTAGTCCTGGTCTAGATCATCCCTGATAGATGTTTATCTAACCTGCTCTTATATATCTCCAAAAATGGAGATTCCACAACCTCCTTAGGCAATTTATTCCAGTGTTTAAGCACCCTGACAGTAAGGAAGTCTGCTCTGGGGGCAGAAGAGCCCACAGGGCTCCATGCACAGAGTGACCTTAAGCAAGGCACGTTACCATTTTGTGCCTCAGTTTGTCTCTCTGGAAAATGGGTATTCTAATGCACCCTCCCCACAGGTGATGCTGTGTCTTTATCTCACATCTGAAGGAATAGGTTGTGTCCATGAAAGCTCATGATATCATCTACATTTTGTTAGTCTTTAAGGTGCTGCAAGATTATTTGTTGTTTTTTAAGTTTTTCTAGTTACAGACTAACTTGGCTACCCACAGAAGCTTTTAAGTTTTTATGGCTTCGGAGGGGTAGCCAAGTGGGGGAGGGAGCCTTCCAACACTCCAGTCATCTGAAGAAGTGGGTTGTGCTCATGAAACATCTACATGTTTTGTTAGTCTTTAAAGTGCTACTAGACTATTTGTAGTTTTTCTAAAAGTTTTTGTTAGATCTTTTTAGGTGATTCTATGCAATCTGGGGGTTTTAGCAGGAATTTCAGTTCTACCTTTGTGTGCTGGAGCTAGTATTTGCAGTATTGCAATAAATTCCAGTCACTCTATGTGCAGGTATAACTGCATGCAAATATTTCTCTGGTCCAAAGGTTTCAGTTAGGCTCAACCAAGCTGGCAGAGGTTATATCTACACTACAGCGCTAATTCGAACTAACTTAGTTCGAATTAGTTAATTCGAACTAAGCTAATTCGAACTAACGGATCCAGACTAAAAAACTAGTTCGAATTAGCGTTTTGCTAATTCGAACTAGCATGTCCACATTAAGTGGACCCTGAACCGGGGTTAAGGATGGCCGGAAGCAGTGCCGGCAGGGCATCAGAGGAGGACTTAGAGCGTGGAGCTGCTGCCTCAGGCTAGCCGAGGGCTGTGCTTAAAGGAACCCGACCCCCACCCTGGACAGACAGTTCTCAGGGGTGCCCCGCTTGCAAAGCAGTCCTGGCTTGGAGTGCCCTGAGTGCCCACACTGGGCACATCACACCACTTGGCCATCAGCCCAGCTGCACTTGCCACAGGCTGCCATCTGGGGAGAGGGGGCAATTGGGGAGCTGCAGGAGAGCTTCCACCCCCAGAAGCCTGCAGAGCTAGCCCAGTCCTCCCCATCGGGGGCTCGTACCCCATTCCTCCCTCACCTCCTTCCACTTACCCTTCCCTAGCCCCTCTTCCTGATGTACAAAATAAAGAAAACGTGTGGTCAAAAATAGAATCTCTCTTTATTGAACAAAACTCGGGGAGACTGGGAAAAGGAGGTGGGAGAGGGGAAGGGAGAGTGTGGGAGAGGGGAGGGCAACTACAATGATCAGGGGTTTGGAACCGGTCCTATATGAAGAGAGGCTAAAGAGACTGGGACTTTTCAGTTTAGAAAAGAGGAGACTGAGGGGGGATAGGATAGAGGTCTCTAAAAGCAGGAGTGGGGTGGAGAGGGTGCATACAGAAAAGTTCTTCATTAGTTCCCATAATAGAAGGACTGGAGAACACCAAGGGAAAGGAATGGGTAGCAGGCTTCAAACTAGTAACAGAAAGTTGTTCTTCACAAAGCAAAGAGTCAACCTGTGCAACTCCTTGCTGCAGGAGGCTGTGAAGGCTACAACTAGAACAGAGTTTAAAGAGAAGTGAGATAAAATGATGGAGGTTGTGTCCATGGAGTGGTATTAGCCAGGGGGTAGGAGTGGTGTCCCTGCCCAAGGTTTGTGGAAGGCTGGAGAGGGATGGCACTAGACAAATGGCTTGGTCACTGTCTTCGGTCCATCCCCTCCAGAGTCCCTAGGGTTGGCCACTGTTGGCAGACAGGCTACTGGGCTAGATGGACCTTTGGTCTGACCCAGTACGGCCATTGTAAGCTCAGGGCTCAGGGTCGGGGGTCTCAGTGGACCATCTTGATTTTCATGCAAACCTGCTCCTGGGTGGCCAGGCTGGCAGCTCTCCTGCCCTAGATGGCCACTTTCCTGTGCCTAGTGCGGAGGTCGTGGACGAGGTCCACGATGTCCGCACTAGACCAGGCGGGTGCCCGCCTCTTGCGTTCCCGGGCAAGCTCCCGGGAGCCGCCAGCCTGGTCCCGGGAAGAGGGGGAGGGCTGGGGGACATCGGGTGGCTGGCTCGAGCCATGCCATGTGCAGGATCTGCTAGCTGGGTGCTGGCAGGCTTGCACCTGGCACGGGCACCGTAGCCAGCCCGTGCCCCTTTAAAGGGTCCGGAGCTGGGAGGGGGGGGGGCAATAGAGTTTCCCTGGTGTTGGCCAGAGTTGGCCAGAGTAAGTTCGAACTAGGCTTAGTCCTCGTAGAATGAGGTTTACCTAGTTCGAACTAAGCGCTCCGCTAGTTCGAATTAAGTTCGAACTAGCGGAGCGCTAGTGTAGCGCCTATCAAAGTTAATTCGAACTAACGTCTGTTAGTTCGAATTAACTTTGTAGTGTAGACATACCTAGAGTGATTTAGAGGGGGCTTGAACCATTATAAGTTGCTCAAATGGCGGAAAAGCCTCTTCTGAAAAAAATAGCAGAAAAAGCTACGCAAAATGCAGAGCTTTTTCTGATAAAGCCCTGTAGTCTAGACCTAGCCTAAATTCTAGAGTTTCCATTCTCCTAAAAGTTTCCTATTTCCCCTGTATCTGAATTCTCTTTCCTCAGGGTTAGAAGGCAGACGGGACCAGTGTGAGGTGCCCAGAGACCCCAAATACCCTGACTGCTCTGGAAAAGTGGAGGTGAGTCATCTCACGACAGACACATGAAAATGATTTTGAGGCAACTTCCTATGGAAAGAAGGCAGTCAATGGCTGTGACGGGTTCTATTTCCATCTTGACTACTCTCCTACCCAATGCTATCCAGGAAGGGATCAAGATCTTCTTTCCCATTAGCTACAGAGTGGGTTAACCCCCATTTTTATGAATAAACATGTGAACTCCATGCCTTGGATCAGATCACCAGCTATCAGTGGGAATGGTACCACTTTCCCTTCTGAGTAGAGATGTCTACAATGCTATGGAGAGCCACATCTTCTGTTTTACTTGATGGCCTGGTGAATTAATCCTCCTTCCTCCTGCTATCTTCTAAAAACAGGTCTTAATGGTTGGAGTGAAAATTAAGACCTGGATGGAAGCCAGAGCCAATGGCAACAAAGCAATTGCCAGGGTAAAATGAGAGAACCGGCAATCCAAAAGGTGGGATGGATTAGGACAGTAGTGGGTCATGGAATGCCAGGCCTTGGGTCTCGTTGCTGCAGGGAGAACAATTCCTGTCCTGGCACTGCAGACTGTGCTGCACCCCAGGAGCAGCTGGCAGCAAGCCCGGCTCCTAGGTGAGGATTGGGGGCAGAAGAGTGCATAGGGCTCTGTGCACTGCTCCTGCTGTGAGCACTAGCTTTGCACTCCCATTGGCCAGAACCTGCTGTTGGCTGCTTCTGGGGACAACATGGTCTGCAGTGCCAGGAAAGGCAAGAAGCTGCCTTAGTGCCCCTGCTGCACCGCTGACCAGGAGCTGCTCAAGGTAAGCCCCTCCTGCACCAGCCCTGACTCCCCCAAAGCTGGAGCTCCCATCCTCAGGCCCACTCCGGAGTTATCACTCTAGTCAAATTATGTTGGGTCACGGGCATAAACAATTTTCTTCAACTGGGCAATGAGAAAAAAAGTTTTAAAACCACTAGGTTAGGAAATGGCTGATGATCCCTTTAAAATCAAGTAAAATTCTCCCTTTCACCCTCTCACTGTGTAAACGTATATCAGGCTCAGCTTCCCATTACACAGACAAGAACATAATGCTCCCATTCAGAGTGCACTAGAGGATCAGGCAGCAGAACATGTGGTGCATGTGTTGTGGAGGGAGAGCGCAGAACAAAGCAATTCATTGAGAGTGGACAAAGAGCTGGGCATCCTTTGTCTACAGCTCACTAGGTGTTCATGATTAATGTGGCCAGGCCTTTATGTCTTGTTGAATTATTTAAGCATGGAGCCTGGCAAGGGAAAGAACCATCAGATTAAAAAAAAAAATCTGGAGCATTATCAAGTGTCTGGGAAATAATTTAGGCATCACAAAAGACATTGTATTTCATAAGGGTAACGTGACACGAGTCTCAACTCTCAACACAATGTGCTCTCAGATGAGCATACCTTTGTCAGTTGGCCTGGGGCATGCTGCTGCTTTGGCAGTCAGCAGCTTTACGTGAAGTAATTAAAACAGGGTGGGCAATAATTTTTGGTGGGAAGGCCACCCCAAGATTGTGGAAAGCAGTTAAGGGCCACACTTTTCTGTGGAGGAAATGCAGGGTCTAGAGTGGAGGTTGGGTACAGAAAGGTGCATGGGGTAAGGGACTGGGGTGTAGGAGACAGCGTGAAGTCTGAGAGGGAGTTGGGTGAAGGAGGGGGTTGTGACCTGGGTCAGGGGATTGCAGTGTAGGGTCAGGCAGGAAATATAGGTGCAGGAGAGGATTCTGGCCTTGGAGAAGGGTGTAGGAGGAAGTACAGGGTCTGGGAGGGAGTTATGACCTTGGGCCGGGGGGGAAGGTAGAAGGTTTGGATGGTGATTTGGGGGAGGGATTGGGGTGGACGAAGGATAGGGGTGCCAGAGGCAGGCTCTGTCTTGGAGACACTTGCATCTCCCAGCCAGCAGCCCTGAAGCACTCCCAAGGCAGGCTGGGCTCCCTGCCAGCTGCAGCCCCAGACCACTTGAAAATGCAGGCTCTTCCCTCCATGTGGCTTTCAGCTCAAGGAGGGGGGAGAGACTTGTGCTGCTCCTGTCCCATAGGCCAATCTCTCAGCTTCTATTGGCTGGTTGTTTCCAGCCAATAGGAACTGAGAGATTGACTGGGGTCAGTTCCTATTGGCCGGTTGTTTCTGGCCAATAGGAGCTGAAGATTAGACTAGAAGTGGGGAGCTCACATGAAGCCTCCTCCTTCTACCAGAGCAGACAGGCACACGGAGCAACTCTGGCTTAAAACAGTGGTTGCTGTGTGTCTGAGGGTCATGGCAGGAGGGTCCAGGGGTTGGATCCCATGAGCTGGCAGGCCAGATCCGGCCCTTGACACATATCTTGTCTACTCCTGAATTAAAAGTTTGCCCAGCTTCCTACTTCAGTCTTCACTTAAATTATGCCTTGCTAAGTCCACGTGAAAAATATTAAAGAGCTTATTAATAGGACAGCACAGTTATATTTTTCATTCTCCCAGTACTCACCATCATAGAATCATAGGGCTGGAAGAGACCTCAGGAGGTCATTGAGTCCAGCCCCCTGCCCAAAGCAGCCCTGAGTTCAAGAAGGTGGCTTTGTCCATGGCTCTACACTGCTTTTCACTAGCTAGGGCTCTGCACTGTTATGTCAGTAGTGCCATTGCAAAGGCAGTGTTTTATCCTGGTGTGCATTCCAGGCATCGCAGATGATGCATTAAAAAAGGCTTGTTCAGAATTTTTGACAAACCCTTTTTTGGCAAAACTGAAACTTTTAATGGACACCTATTGTTATCATTGCAACTTTTGTTAGGAAGGTTTCTCAGATCCAGGATGAAATTTCTGGCTAAAAGTAGAGACAGACCAGGACTTAAACTTGGGCTTCTCACCTCCCAGCTGAGTGCCCTAAACATGGGATATTGGCCATTTGGATCGAAGACTCTCATGGGTTTCTGTGAAACATTTTGAAAGATCTCATTTTTCATTCTGATGTGGAATGATAAATATAAAAAACCTGACATTTTTCACAAGACAGAACTCTTGCTTTCCAGCCAGTTCTAGTGCTAGAAGAGTGGTACTACACATTACCGCCTGCAGGCAGGACAAAGTATCACACTCCTAGCATATATATAGTAGCCCAGTGTCTATGACTCTGTAATGCTGTAACATTGTCTGTTGCCTCTGGGCAGCACTGTTGCCTCTGTAATGTCCTTCACATCCCGCCATGGCGCTTGGCTGACTTCTGCGCCACTCAGGAGCAAGCAGCACAAATGGCCGTTTGGGCTCTGCGGTCCCCATGCAGCATGGGGGTGCTGCACGGGGACCACAGAGCCCAAACAGCCATTTGGGCCGCTTGCTTCTGCACTGTGGACCGGATGAGCAGCGCAGAAGTCAGCCAAGCGCCATGGCGGGAGGCGAAGGGGGGTGGGGCGGTGACGTACACGGCCAGGAGGCAGGGCCTGGACAAGCGTGCATCCCCAACGGAGACAGAGAGGAGAGCAGAGGAGACAGAAAGGAAGCAGAGGAAAGCAGAAAGAGAGTGAGAGGCAGGAGGAGAAGAGAAAGAGATAGTGAGAGACAGGAGGGGGAGAAGAGAAAGAAAGAGACGGAGAGAGAGGCAGGAGGTGGAGGAGAGCTGAGGGGGGGAGGCAGTAGGAGGAGGAGAGAAAGAGAGAGAGGTGGAGCAGAGACCGGAGGCTCAGGAGAGAAGACCGAGATAGAAAAGGAATAGGACGTGGAGGAGAGTCCCGAAAATCCCATCTTATGACGGGCTAATTGGCTAGTCATATATATAGTAGCCCAATGTCTGTGACTCTGTAACGCTGAAACAGTGGCTGTTCTCTCTGGGCTGCATGGGGAGTGCAGGGCCCAAATGACCGCTTGCGCCGCTTGCTGCAGCACGGCAGCCTGGCTGAGCGGCGCAGAAGTCAGCTAAGCACAATGGCGAGAGGCAACAGCACCACCCACAGGGAAAAGCCAGGGGGCGGGGCCTGGACGAGCATTTGTCTCTGACATCAGGAAAGGGCGCCGGATTCAAAAGGAGGAAAGCGGAGCAGACAGAGAGGAGAACAGAGGAGGCAGAGAGGAGGCGGAGGACAGCGAGAGAGAGAGTGAGAGAGACGCAGCAGTAGGAGAAGAGAAACACAGAGTGAGAGGCGGGAGGGGGAGAAGAGAAAGAGAGAGATGGAGAGAGAGGCAGGAGGCAGATGAGAGCTGAGAGAGAGAGAGGGCAAGGCAGTAGGAGGAGAAGAGAGAGAGAGGCCGTTTGTTCTGCTTGCTCCCACGTGGTAGCCCGCTGAGCAGCACAGAAGTCAGTGGAGCGCCACAGCAGGAGGCGAAGGGGGTGGGGCGGTGATGTACACGCCCAGGGGGCGGGGCCTGGATGAGTGTGCATCCCTGATGGAGACAGAGGAGAGCGGAGAGAGAGTGAGAGGCAGGAGGGGGAGAAGAGAAAGAGAGAGATGGAGAGAGAGGCAGGAGGCAGATGAGAGCTGAGAGAGAGAGAGGGCGAGGCAGTAGGAGGAGAAGAGAGAGAGAGGCCGTTTGTTCTGCTTGCTCCCACGTGGTAGCCCGCTGAGCAGCGCAGAAGTCAGCGGAGCGCCACAGCAGGAGGCGAAGGGGGTGGGGCGGTGATGTACACGCCCAGGGGGCGGGGCCTGGATGAGTGTGCATCCCTGATGGAGACAGAGGAGAGCGGAGAGAGAGTGAGAGGCAGGAGGGGGAGAAGAGAAAGAGAGAGATGGAGTGGAGAGAGCATGAGAGGCAGGAGGGGGAGAAGAGAAAGAGAGAGCGGAGTGGAGAGAGAGTGAGAGGCAGGAGGGGGAGAAGAGAAAGAGAGAGACGGAGTGGAGAGAGCGTGAGAGGCAGGAGGGGGAAGAGAAGAGAAAGGGAGAGTGAGAGGAAGGAGGGGGAGAAGTGAAAGAGAGAGACGAAGAGAGAGGCAGAAGGTGGAGGAGAACTGAGAGAGGGAGAGGCAGTAGGAGGAGGAGAGAGAGAGAGAGAGAGACATGGAGTGAGAGACCAGAGGCTCAGGAGAGAAGACCGCCGTGGAGGAGAGACCTGAAAATCCCGTCTTATGACGGGGTAATTGGCTAGTAGTTAAATAAATGTACATTTTAAGGAGTTATTTATTCAGTCCTTAGCAAGTTGCTTGTTCTTAGAAACTTACACTGTAGGGATAACACAGGTTATCCCTGCACAAGCACAAGCACTGGCCCAGGAAATATGACCAAGGATAGTGTGACAAACTCCTACTCAACTGGGGAAGTGCCGTGAGGATCTTGTTGTAATGTAGATAATGTAAGCAGATGGAATGGAAATAGAAACTGAGGCCTCTAATACTACTTTCCTGCTTAAATTTTCACTGCAAAATTGGTCACAGTGCAGTTGTGTTTCTGTGAACCTAGTTCTGCTGTGGAGACTAATAACCTCTGCCCTTCTGTGGTGCCCACATTGGGATGTGAGACAGTGGTGCTGGTTGATGAGGGAAGTATAAATCTTTTGTGGATCTCCTTCCATTTTATTCCCCCTGCCTCCCAAGGTTCCACATGGAAAGGTCTGGAAGGTTGCATGCGACAGGGTTCACAATGGGCACCTAGTGTTATTTCTGTGGAATTAGAGCATTCTTAGATTTCTGCACAAGATGCCCAATACACATGTTTCCAGCAGTGGGGTTTGCAGAGCTCATCCCATTGATCTGTCTTTGCCTGACTTGCAGTGGATGCGGGCCAGGTGGACGTCTGACCCCTGCTATGCATTTTTCGGCGTGGATGGCACAGAATGCTCATTCCTCATCTACCTCAGTGAAGTCGAGTGGTTTTGCCCTCCACTGCCTTGGAGAAATCAAACAGCAGCCATGCCTTCCTCAAAGCCACCAGATCGAGTACAGGTAAGGGCAGGGCGGGCCTTTGTGCCAGCCTGTCCCCCCTCCTTTCAGTATATTCTTCTGTGGGCTGCTGGATCAACATCTCCAGGCAAGAGAGTAAAGTCAGAAGCTGCAAATGGTTCTGAAAGAAATCTGTATTAGAGGGTCTATCAGAGCAAAGAGCCTTGAATTACAGATGGTGTCCATATCCCTGTCAAATGGGAGCTGGCTTAGCATTTGTTTGGCTGAGACTATGTGTTATGGCTCCTTCCCCACTCTGGCATGATATATGCAGGAGTGGGGGCCAGCAAAAGTACCCCAAAACCTTATCTACCAGGCTTTGGTATAAAACTTCCCTCCAAAATCTTAACAACCTAGATTTTGGGGATAGAATCTCCGCTGCCACCACCCAAGCGTTGATACAAAAATCAGGGGAAAGGTCACTTGGGAAATCTCACCCGTAAAGAAGAAACCAGAGCACAACCATTAACCAATACGGGTATGTCTACACTACCACCCTAGTTCGAACTAGGGTGGTTAATGTAGGCAACCGGAGTTGCAAATGAAGCCCAGGATTTGAATTTCCCGGGCTTCATTTGCATCTCGCTGGGCACCGCCATTTTTAAATGTCCGCTAGTGCGGACTCCGTGCCGCACGGCTACACGCGGCACGGACTAGGTAGATCGGACTAGGCTTCCTATTCCGAACTACCGTTACTCCTCGTGACCCTAACCCTAGTGAAACGAGGAGTAATGGTAGTTCGGAATAGGAAGCCTAGTCCGAACTATCTAGTCGGTGCCGCATGTAGCCGCGTGGCACGGAGTCTGCACTAGCGGACATTTAAAAATGGCGGCGCCCGGCGAGATGCAAATGAAGCCCAGGAAATTCAAATCCCGGGCTTCATTTGCAACTCCGGTTGCCTACATTACCACCCTAGTTCGAACTAGGGTGGTAGTGTAGACATACCCTACCAGGTTAATAAAAATGAAAGAGAAATTACTTTTATTATCACCACAATATTCCTGTTGCAAGCATAATGACTAGTTGGAAAAGTAACAAAATAATATACTCATGGAGGAGAAATTTATCATGGGCCAGGGACTTAGTTACAAAGGAGAGCAAAACCCATTTTTAAATGCACAGACATCAGATCCCATTTCCCAAACCATAAAACTTTATTCTACTTACAGACTGTGAAGAGTATTTTCTTAGAGGGAGACATCCTGTCCCCTTCAATAGCTGGAGAGAAACTACCCAACACAAAGGAGAGAAAACCCCAAAAATTCCTTTGTCCCAGTTTGAAATTCCTACCTACATTTCTATTGGCTGCCTGCCACCTGGTTTAGGTAAGGGACATATTTAACCCCTTAGTCCCCAGGATGCTGGCTAACCCTCATGATCATGACACTATGGCTCTGTATACCTTAAGCACATGCATTAATCTCTAACCTTAACACTAGCATAGTTTCCTAGCATAGTGTTTTCCTGAGCACACTTGGTCAGTGGCACAGTGATCCGCCACTGCCCACTCAGGGTGCATCTATACTGCAGGGCTTAATCGAAATAAACTACGCAAACTGTGCTACGTCAAATCTGTAGGGGTATGTCTACACTACCACCCTAGTTCGAACTAGGGTGGTTAATGTAGGCAACCGGAGTTGCAAATGAAGTCCGGGATTTGAATTTCCCGGGCTTCATTTGCATATTGCCGGGCGCTGCCATTTTTAAATGTCCTCTAGTTCGGACTCCGTGCCCGCGGCTACACGCGGCACGAACTAGGTAGTTCGGATTAGGCTTCCTATTCCAAACTACCGTTACTCCTCGTGGAACGAGGTGTACTGGTAGTTCGGAATAGGAAGCCTAATCCGAACTACCTAGTTCGTGCCGCGTGTAGCCACGGGCACGGAGTCCGCACTAGCGGACATTTAAAAATGGCGGCGCCTGGCAATATGCAAATGAAGCCCGGGAAATTCAAATCCCGGGCTTCATTTGCAACTCCGGTTGCCTACATTAACCACCCTAGTTCGAACTAGGGTGGTAGTGTAGACATACCCTAGCTTATTTCAAAATAGCTTATTTTGTAACAGGGAGCATCTACACAGCACTTATTTCAAAATAGCGTAGTCTTCCTCTGACTCCTCTTATTCCTCGTACATTGAGGGTTACAGGAGTTGGAGTAAGAAGTCCTCCACTTTACAGTATTTTGAAATAACTGCCTGCTGTGTAGACACGGACTAAGTTATTTCAAAATAATGTTGCTGTGTAGACATACCCTTAGAGATGTATTCATGCATGGATGCAGCCTGCCATGCCAGTAAAAGATTTTATTTATTCTTGGGGAAGTTAGCAGATAGTCAGGAGACCCCAGTTGGTTAGTGGGGGACACTGAGGTTTTGCTCAGGTGTAATCCCTAGGGGAGATTTTAAATGCTTCAGCTGCCAACACTTTTGACTGAAGATATTGGTGCTTTCAGCTGTCACCATGGCTCTGCTCCCCCAGGAAGCAGCCCAGTGTTGTACGATGGGCTGTAATTTGTGAGTACTAATCCCTGCTGCCTTGGCAGCTTGCATAGGCAGACTGTACCTCCAGACAGCCAACAGTTCCTAGGCACACCTTTCGGGAATGGAGTGTTCATTTACAGTTCTGGAGGATACTGTATGGCCCAACAAGAAGTCCCACTTAGCCATAGTGTGGGCAGCCTAGGCTCTCACCTAAAGCAGGCCTGTTTGGAAGTTGAGACTCTTCTCTTATGGAGATATACTTATCTCATAGAGCTGGAAGGGACCTTGAAAGGTCATCAAGTCCAGTTCCCCACCTTCACAGCAGGACCAAGTACCATCCCTGACAGATTTGCCCCAGATCCTTAAATGGCCCCCTCAAGGGCTAAACTCACAATCCTGGGTTTAGCAGCCCAAGGCTCAAGCCACTGAGCTATCCCTCCCCCCATGCTTGTCACCTTCTGGCCTCTTTTAACCTCACCTCACTCCCCACAGGGCCCAAGACCCATTCCAGCTCAGCAAGTCTGTCCCTTTCCCTATCTCTTATCTGGTGCTGCCCAAGTTAGGAACTGATGCTAACCAAGGGTGCCGTTCCTTCTGTGTAACACATAGTGGCTGATTTCACCTTGCCCATGTGTTTTGGACAGATCAGCCAGAGGATGACTGCACTTGCTCCAGGAAAAGAACCAGCCAGGCCAGTTTCAGGAGGGGTTGGACTTAGCATGGCTCAGCTGTGCCTTCACTGCTGCTCCCTGTGCTTTGCTGCTATTTCCCCTTGTGCTAACGTGATGAGAGGCTGGATGGGTCCATGTACACAAGCAGGGGACTCACACGCTGGCTCGTCACGTAGACATATCCTAAAAAGCAGACTCTCTTTTTTTCCTAGGCAGCTTTTCGGAACAACCTCTCTTACCTTCTTGAGCTAATCGGGAGTGGCAAGGAATCCTTGATCTTCATGAAGAAGAGAATCCGGCACTTGGCCTCACAGTGGCTTCTGGCGACCCATAGCCTGGCACAGAAACTGAAGGGCAGACAGAGGGATCAAAAGCAGGTGAAGGATGAATTTAGGGAGAATTATTTTGGACTGACACGTCCTTTGCATTCACCTCCAGCACCAGTTGTACTGCTTGTACCACAGTAAACTGAAGGTTGTTCAGGATGAGCTAGAAAGTCCCTTAAATCTAGCCTGTTTCCAGTGGGGGAATGAGCTGGTTGTCCACAGTGAATCATGAGCATGTCTCCTAACTACATTCAGAGCGCCTTAAACTCAGCTTCTCCTGAGCTGAACACTAGGCTGAGTGGCAGGTGTGACTTCAGTAGCCACATACTACTTGTGCCTTCAGAGACTGGTGGTACGACAGGTAGAGGTGTCATTCCTGAGGACGTGCAAGCTAGGTCAGCAGTCCAGCCACCTGCATTAGGCTGGGCTTAGATAGAAACAATTAAAGACTTCTCAGTCCTTGTGTAAATCAGTCACCCATCCTAATGTCCATGGGCCAAATGCTGATGCATGTTCTCATTCATCACACAGACAAAACTGCAGTCAATGGCCCTGAGTGATGCTGAGCACCCACAATGCCCACTGAAGTCCATGCAGGCAGTCAGAGCTGGCCACCTCTAAAGAGCAGGCTTCCTACTTTGGTGCCAAAACATGGATTTAAGTGGGCACCAAGTTTGGAAGAATCATCCAGAGAGTTTTGCCTGGGTGAAGGCTGAGTAACATCTGCATGAGGACCTTAGAGTCTGGCTCCCTCTGTAGTTTCTCTTGCTCATCATTCAGTCTGGCTCCCTCTGTAGTTTCTCTTGCTCACCATTCTCATGTCTGAGTTCTGCCTACATAGCCATGTTTCATGCTGCCTGGCCATCACAGCACCATTCTCTCTCCTTTTCTCTCTAGATCTTGGTTCACATTGGCTTCCTGACAGAGGAGTCAGGGGATGTTTTCAGCCCCAGGGTGCTGAAGGGGGGACCTCTAGGTGAGATGGTCCAGTGGGCAGATATCTTAGCTGCCCTCTTCATTCTTGGACACAGCCTGAAAGTCACAGTGTCTTTGAAAGAGCTGCAGAGGTGAGTGCCATGTTGATACCCGTGTGAAAGAAATGATCCCAGCTGGCAGGGCTTGAGCCCATGACCCTGTCCTCCCTAGGAAGGGGCAGTATCCCCTAGGCAACACGGGAACTTGCCCCACCACCTTACTGTCAGGGCGCCCCTTATCCTTCCTGCCCTGGGGCTGCCTGGCTTTTGGCTGTCCTGTCCCAACTGCACCCGGGGGAGGCAGGACTTGAACCCACGACTTGAATGCTGGCCTAGGGACCAGGCCAGCATTGTCTGATGGGCTGTAATTTGAGAGTACTAATCTGTGCTGTCTTGGCAGCTTGCCCAGAAGACTGTTCCTCCAGGCATCCACAGGTTGGTTTGAACCATTAGGCCAGTGGTTCCCAACTGCCAGTCTGTGGACTGGTGCCAGGCCCTGAACCGCTGGCTGCCTGACTGCAGCACACAGCCAGGCCATGCCACCATGGCTTGATGATTGGCTGGGCGGGATTCCCTGCAAACTGCGCAGCAGGGGCAGCATGGCCGTGCAGCTGCTAATTGAGCCCCACCCACAAAAAGCTTCCTGGTGGGGGAGGGGCACTCCCTCAGCAGTAGAAGCTCTCTGCTCTGAGTGTGCTGGCAGGGAAGGGGTCATAAGGCAGAAGGGAGGAGGAAGGAGGGAGGAAGGATGTGGCTGGGACGGGAGGGGTCGGAGCTCCCCTTCCCTCTCTTCAGCGGCAGCTCCTGTTTTGTTGGGCGGCTCTAAAAAAAAAAAAAAAAAAGCCTGGGCAGCTGGCAGCCCTCCACTCCCTGCCCCCTCCCGCTTCCCTCTCTCCGGCAGCAGTGCCATGTTTTGTTGGTCTGCTTTAATAAAATACTTTGGGTAGCTAGCACACTTTGGGGGGGGAATAATAATAATAACAATCCATTACAATGACATATATTGTGTGTGTATAGATGCAATGTAAAATAACAAGGTTAAATAATTATATTAATGATTAAAATAATTATAATAATGAATATGCAAATAAATTAATTGCCATAATGAATATGCAAATGTTTCTATACCAGTTCACCAAAAGCTTATGAATGAGTTTGCTGGTCTATGGTATAAAAAAGGTTGAAAACCACTGTGGTTGTTCGGACTGCTGTGTCAGATCCCATAGATATGTCTGTAGCAGCCTGATGCTTTGCTTTGTTTTTTCAATCATCGTTACATTCAGCTCTCTCTGACTCACTCTGACGCTCCCCTAGGAAGCAGTGTAGTCTGGAGGATGAGGAATCAGAGACCCTGGATTCTACTCTCAGCTGTCATAGATGTATTGTCTTATCATGGGCCATTTGCTGCCTGTTCTCTGTGCCTCAGTTTCCTCAATGGTAATCATACTCTCTACCTCCCTCACATGAGCATTGTGGGGCTCAGTGAAGACTTTGAGGTTGTTGGATGCAGAGCATGAGGCTACATATGATGACTTAGGCCAGGGGTTGGAAACCTTCCAGAAGTGGTGTACCAAGATTTAACTTATTAACTTCTATTTATGGATCTTCATGCCGGGGGAAAGAGTGGAAAGGGGTAGGCTGGAGCACATTGGGTACGGTGACCATATGTTTTGAACTAGCTGCAGTTAGGTAGAATAGTTTAATTTAAGTTCTTAAACAGCGTAAGCATTTTAACTTTCTTATGTTAGTTTATCTAACTTCATCTTAAATAAAGTAAAATATTAACTTATGAACAACACAAAAGGTTTCAATATTTTCTTTTTTTATGGCAGGGTTGGGGAACCTTTTTTGGGTCGTGGCCACTAATCCACAGAAAATTCAGTTGAGGACCACACAAGTGAGAAGCAAAAAAACTCCTCCAAAAACCTTGAACCCTCAGTGATGTGGTCCCCAGCTGAGACACCTCACTCCTCTGATGCTCCAGCATCATGGGGTGAGAGCAAGGGACAGGGAGGATTGAGATTCAGGGTTTCCCATAGGCCAGATTTACTTTTTGGGGGTTCCAGAGTTAGTGGATTTTATGGACCTCCTTAGGCTCTGGGGTAGGGACAAAAATGAGGGTTTCAGTGTGTGAGATAAGGCTGCCAGTGAGTGAGCTAGGGATGGGGTGCAGCATCTGGGCGAGAGGTGGGGTGCAGAAGGGGGAGAGGTTGTGAAGTCTGGATGGGAGGTGGGGTGCAGAAGCAGGCTGGGAGTAGGGTGTCTGGCTGGGAAGGAGGGTGCAGGAGCAAAGGTGGATGCAGGAGCTGGGTTGGGGTAGGGTTTCTGGCCAGGAAGGAGGATGCAGGAGCAAGGGAGGGTGTCGGAGCAAGCTGGCAATGTGGGGTCTTGGTTGGAGGAGGGGAGTGAGTGAGGGGATTCAGGTGTGGAGTCTGGGCATAACAGAGGATTCTTACTTGGCTTCATGTCCCCTTGCAGCAACTGCTGTGGCCACACAGTCCTGGGCTGCCCTGGGGGCCAGAGGCACCGCTACCACAGCCTAACCAGCTGCTGGGGAAGAGGGAGGGCTCTAATGGCTGTGCAGGGAAGGAGGGTCAGAGCTGAACTCCCACCATGCGTGCCTCTGAAAATTGGCTTGCGTGCCAAGTATGGCATGCGTACCGTAGGTTGCTGACCCCTGGAATTCCTTACCTAGAATTTATCTGGAATTCACCCTGTATCGGGGTGGCCAACCTGTGGCTCCAGAGCCATGTGCAGCTTTTCAGAAGTTAATATGCAGCTCCTTCCATAGGTACCAAATCCAGGGTTGGAGCTGCAGGGGCCAACTTTCCACTGGGCAAGAGGATGCTCACTATTCAACCCCCAGCTCTGCCCTAGGCCCTTTCCCCCTCTACCTTTTCCCCCTAGCATCCTGCCACTTTCTACCCTCTCCTCTGAGCCTGTCACACCCACGCTCCCCCCCTCCAGTGTCTCCCACTGAGAGGGAGCTGATCCCAGTGGGCAGGAGGAGAAGGAGAAGGAGGCACTGACTGGTGGGGCTGCCAGTGAGTGGGATGTGCAGAGAGTGGTGGTGGAGAGATGAGTAGGGCTGGTGATATATTACTGTTGCTCTTTGGCAATGTGCGTTGGTAAACTCCGGCTCCTTCTCAGATTTAGGTGGGCCACCCCTGCTGTACACCCTTACCACAAGCAAAGTGGTGGTTTACACTAGTGCACTTCATCCTGGCTCTAAGCAGGGGCAAGAAGCTGGGTTGCAAATTCCAGCTGATAGTAGCTTACACTGGTGACTGGGTTTGGGCTGCCAATGTAAGTTGTTCGTGTTTCTAGAGTCTTTAGTTCACAATTAATCTTTAATTCCTGGAGCCTCCAGGACAATCCTGAAGAATTGGGAACCCTAATCTGGGCGCCAGTCAGATGGGAGCTGGCTTAGCATTTGTTTGGCTGAGACTATGGCTCTGTATACCTTAAGCACGTGCATTAATCTCTAACCATAACACTACGCATTCTTCAAGCATCAGAGGAGAGCAGTGGCACTGATGCAGTAAAAGCTAGCATAGTTTCCTAGCATAGTGTTTTCCTGATCACACTTGGTCAGTGGCGCAGTGATCTACCACTGCCCACTCAGGGTGCATCTGTACTGCAGGGCTTAACTCGGAATAAGCTACGCAAACAGTGGTTGATGTCCCCAGTGAAGACAAGGCTGGAGACATCCAGAGGTAGGTCTGGTGTAAACTCCAGTGGGCAGAACCTAAGGAGCACTTTCCTTCACAGCCTAGTGTCAGACCCTGCTGAGCTTCATCTCCTGTAGCTCAGCTCCAACAGCATTTCTGACCTCCAAGGCTCTGCCCCCGGCATGAGGTCTCCAGGGCTATGTCTACACTGTCAGGTTCTTTCTCAAGAACAGCTGTTCTTGCACAAGAACCCGCAGAGCGTCCACACTGCCCGCCCGCTCTTGCACAAGAAGATTTACGACGTTGTGCAAGGGCTTCTTGTGCAAGAGCAACACTCCTTTCTAACAAGTGTAAGCCCTCTTGTGCAAGCGGGCAGTGTGGACACGTGGCAGGAGCTTCTTGCACAAAAAAGCCCTATGGCTAAAATGGCCATCAGAGCTTTCTTGCGCAAGAGAGCGTCCACACTGCCATGGTTGCTCATGCGCAAAAGCACATGGAAGTGTGGACGTGTTCTTGCGCAAGAAGCTGCCAGTGTAGACATAGCCCAGGAGTGAATTACTCTAGAACTAGACATCACCTCTTGTGGCTCTTGGGAAGCAGCTCTCTGCCTTTCCCTTCAGCCATGCCAGCATCTCCATATGACTCTTTCCATATGACTTTTTCCCTGTCCTCTGCCTGCACTGGGCAGAGGAGTCAACCTCATTCAGAGGGTTGCTGTTGTGAGTCTGCTTATGTATGAGGCCCAGGCTCGGTCTGGACTAACCCTCAGGAGCTCACCACTTCTCCTCCAAGCACCGGCCCTGCAGCATGTCCTACAGACAGCGGGAGAGGACAGCTGGGCTTAGTGCATGGAGCAGAGAGACTACGGTCCTGGTGTAAATTAGGAGGAACTCTGTGGATTGAGTTACATCAGTGTAAAACCAGTGTAAATGAGAGGCAAATGGGGCCTTTTATAGTTTTTGAATTAACCTCTGCTAGGGAAAGATTCTGGCCAGACCTCTTGGGAAGCCCTGGGAAGTGAAGCTCACCAGGCCCTGAAAGTCCCCTTTGTTGTTTCAGACTCAGATTGCATTTGCAGTTAGAATCTTTGCAAACAAAGCCCCCAGAATAGCCAGTGTAGGAGTGGCAGGTGCAGGTGCGCTGCAGGCCAGCTTGTTCCTCCCATTGCACCAGAGCCGTTTCAGTTCCAGTTAGCATCTCCAATGACTTTTCTGGCATTGTTCTAAAGTTAGTAGCTCCATGCCTGTTAAGCCCCTTCCTTCCTTCCTTCCTTCCTTCCTTCCTTCCTTCTCCTTCTTCCTGACATAGGAAGCATAGCAGCTGGCGTGAGCTGTCAAAAATAGCACAAGAAGCTCAAGGGCAAAGCAAGGTGAACAGCTGCAAAAGAATCTCTGCAAGGAATTTTTAAGTACATGAGAAGCAGTAGCCTGCCAAACAGTCTGTGGGGCCACTGGCCAATCGAAGTGCTAAAGGAGCACGCACAGGAAAAGAAAGCTGTTGCAGAGAAGCTAAATGAATTCTTTGCATCAGTCTTACAGCAGAAGTTATAAGGAGATCCCTGCACTTGAGCTGTTCTTTTTAGGTGACAAATCTGAGGAAAGTCTGAGACTGAGACAGCCATAGAGGAAGCTTTGGAACAAACTGATAAATTAAACAGTAATAAATCACCAGGACCAGATGGGATCCACCCAAGAGTTCTGAAGGAATTCAGACATGAAACTGCAGAACGCCTAACTGGTGTTTAACCCACTGCTTAATTCAGCCTCTGTACCAGATGTCTGGTGACTTGCTAATGTAATGCTGATTTTTGAAAAAGACTCCAGAGCAGATCCTGGCCAGTAAGTACCAGGCAAATTGGTTGAAACTATTGTAATGAACACAATTATCAGATAGATGAACATGGTAAGTTGGAAACAAAGAGTAGTTTTGTGGCACCTTAGGGTACATCTAGACTGCAAGATTCTTTTGAAAGAAGCTTTTTCGGAAGAGAACTTCCAAAAAAACTTCTTCCGAAAGAGAGCGCCCACACTTCAAAAGCACATCGAAAAAGCAATCTGCTTTTTCGAAAGAGAGTGTTCACATTCATTAGACACTCTCTCACATGTAAGCTGTGATTACTATGGGTGAAATGGCCACCAGGGCACCTGTGCTTTTTCCTGGAGGCTTCTTCTTTTGAAAAAACTCCATCTTCTGTGTCCATACATTCCTTTTTCTGAAAGAGCTCTTTCGGAAAAGGCGTTCTTTCTCGTAGAATGAGGTTTACCAATGTCAGAAAAACCCCTGCATTCTTTCAATTTTCTTTCTAAAGAACATGATTGCAGTGTGGACGTAGGTGAAGTTTTTTCGGAAAAATGGCCATTTTTCTGAAAAAATCTGGTAGTTTAGATGCACCCTTACAGACTAACAAAAAATATGTATAGCCGGGCTCCTCAACTTTGAAAGCTCCAGGGCCCTCAATGATACTCACAGCACATGCTGAGGGCCACAACTTAAGTGTGATTGCATATACAGGCAGTCCCCGGGTTACGTACAAGATAGGGACTGTAGGTTTGTTCTTAAGTTGAATCTGTATGTAAGTCGGAACTGGCGTCCAGATTCAGACACTGCTGAAACTGACCGCCAGTTCTGACTTACATACAGAATCAACTTAAGAACCCCAGGCGTCCCCAAGTCAGCTGCTGCTGAAACTGATCAGCAGCTGATTCCAGGAAGCCCGGGGCAGAGCAACTCTGCCTGGGGCTTCCTGTAGTCAGCGCTGGTCAGTTTCAGCAGAAGCTGACTTGGGGACGCCTGGGGCAGAGCAGCTGGGGTGCTACTGGACCAACCCAGCAGCACCCCATCTGCTCTGCCCCAGACGTCCTGATTCAGCCGCTGCTGAAACTGACCAGCAGCGGCTGAATCAGGACCTGGGGCAGAGCAGCTGGGGTGCTGCCGGGTTGGTCCAGTAGTGCCCACGGGCGCTGCAGGACCAATCGGCAGCACCCCAGCTGCTCTGCCCCAGAGTCCAAAACAAAAGCCTGGTCTGCTGGGGGGGGGGGAGCACACTAGCTGCGCCCCCCCCCCCAGCAGACCAGGGACACGGGGAGCAGAGCGGCAGCGGGGTGCCGCGCCTCTGAGGCTTTGCTCTTGCAAAGCCTCTGAGGCGCGGGACCCCCCCGCGGCTGCGGCTTCAGTCAGGGTGCCTGTGGTCTGCTGGGGACGGTCCCCAGCAGACCACAGGCACCCGGACTGAAGCCGCAGCCGCGGGGGTCCCGCGCCTCTGAGGCTTTGCCAGAGCAAAGCCTCAGAGGCGCGGGGAACTGCCGCTGCTGCCGCTTTGACTGAAGCGGCAGCAGCGGCAGTTCCCCGCGCCTCTGAGGCTTTGCTCTGGCAAAGCCTCAGAGGCGCGGGACCCCCCCACGGCTGCGGCTTCAGTCCGGGTGCCTGTGGTCTGCTGGGGACCGTCCCCAGTAGACCACAGGCACCGGGTCTCATGCGGCAGCAGCGGGGGTTCCCGCGCTTCTGAGGCTTTGCTCTGGCAAAGCCTCAGAAGCGCAGGAACCCGCCCGCTGCTGCCGCTTGGGTCCCGGTGCCTGTGGTCTGCTGGGGACGGTCCCCAGCAGACCACAGGCACCGGCACCCAAGTGGCAGCAGCAGCGGTTCCCGCGCTTCCGAGGCTTTGCTCTGGCAAAGCCTCAGAAGCGCGGGAACCCGCCCGGTGCCCCTGGTCTGCTGGAGACGGTCTCCAGCAGACCAGGGGCACCGGAGCAGCTTACGAACGGGGCTTTCTCGCCCCGACTTCCGGGGCGAGAAAGCTCCGTTCGTAAGTGCGGATCCGACGTAAGTCGGATCCGCGTAAGTCGGGGACTGCCTGTATACACGCAAATATATATGCCAATATATGCAAATAGCTTTTTTCACACTGACAGGCATGAATACAAAGATTAAGGCAAGACTACACAACATACAGGCCCCATTTAAATCAGTTCTGCTGACATTACTAAAATGCAATATTTACCCGATTTCCATACATATGTCAGCACTTTTAATGCCCAATGACAGTCTAGGAATTTAACTACTAAAACACACATCAACAGAAGACCATTATATTGACTATTATTTTGTTTTGGCTCCCACCCGTGGGCCATGTGTTGAGCCCCGTGTAAACCCAAACTGCACCATTGGCCACAAACAAACGGGCCGTGGGCCTCATGCAGCCCCTGGGTCACATGTTGGGTAGCTCTGACGTATAGTATCATGCACTTTCATGGGCACAACCCACTTCTTTAAAGCTCATCTAAAGAGTGGGTTTTGCATTCAAAAGCTCATGTTACTATGCGTGCGTGTGTGTGCACGCGCGTGTTAGTCTCTAAAGTGCTACAAGACTACTCATTTTTAAAGTTACAGACTAACATGGCTATCCCTCCAAGACATGATAAGTCAGGAAATCAGGCCTCACTGATCTATTAACATTCTTTTTGGGAAGGGTCAACAAATGTCTACAGGACACAGAAAACATTTGACAAGATCCCTCACTTTGTAAGCAAAATATGCTGTCCTAAGAAAAGAGGGTTAAACAATCAGAAACAAAGGGTAAAAATAAATGTCCAGTTTTCACACTAGGGAAAAGTAAAAAGGAGGACTTCCAATTATCTGTACTGGGACCAGTGCTGTTCAACATAGCTATAAATGATCTCAGAAAAGATGTGACAAAGTTTGCAGACAATAAAAAATTACTCAAGCTAGTTAAGTCTAAAGCTGACTGCAAAGGGTTACAAAAGACCTCACAAAATGGGATGATTTGTTGGGAAGAAGGCAGATGAAAGTCAATGTTTATTAAAGCAGAGCAATGCACATTGGAAAATGCAATTCCAACTATATATACACAAAATGATGCGGTCTAAATCGGCTGTTGCAGTCATTGAGGATAGTTCCCTGAAAACATCTGCTCAATGTGCAGCGACAGTCAAAGAAGCTAACAGAATGTTAGGAACCATTAGGAAAAGGATAGATAGTGAGACAGAAAATATCAGAATGTCACTATATAAAGCCATAGTAGGCCACATTTTAATTACTGCATGCCGTCGTGGTCACCCTGTCTCAAAAAAGGATGGATTAGAATCCAAAAAGGTACAGAGAAGGACTTCCATCTGAGGAGAAGAAAAAGGATTGTTCAGCTTAAAAAAAAAGACGAGGAAGGGGGGCTATATTAGAGGTCTAGAAAATTATGACTAGTGTGGAGGCAACAAATAGAAAAGTTTCAGAGGGGTAGCCATGTTAGTCTGTAACTTTAAAAATGAGTAGTCCTGAGGCACCTTAGAAACAAAAATATATATGTATAGTATCATGAGCTTTCGTGGGCAAAACCCACTTCTTGCAATGATCTTAAGATCATGATACTATACATATATATATTTGTTAGTCTCAAAGGTGCCACAGGACTATTTGTTTTTTTAGTGAATAGAAAAGTATTATTTATCCTTTCACTTAACACAAAAAGCAGGGGTCATCCGATGCAATTAATAGGCTTAACACAAACATAAGACAGTATTTCATCACACAATGCACAGTCACCTTATGGAACCATTTCCAGAGGAAGTTGTGTGGGTCAAAAGTATAACTGGGTGCAGTAAAGAATTAGACAAATTTGGGAAGGACAGCTCCATCAGTGGCTATTAGCCAAGATGGTGAGGGATGCAACTCTATGCTCCCTGTTCCTAAATCTCTCCCTGCCAGAATCTGGGACTGGACAAAAGGAGATGAATCATTCGCTAATTGCTCTGGCCACTGTGGGAAGACATTGGTCTCATCCATTACAGTTGTTCTTATTAATAAACCCTTCATTGGTCAGCCTCTCAGCTGTGACTTCAAGTTGGAACATGCTCCCATAGAAACCCCTGGCTTATTTGCCATCGAGATGGATGGTTTGAGGATTGGGTTCTATCTGCAGAGTGACATAGTGGGTCAGAGTGAGAACACCGGGGGTGTGGACAGGACTCCTGCTCTAGCTGTCTGGGTGGGATTATGAAAAGTCGTTTCACTGCTCCTCTGGAGACCTCTGGAAGGCTCCCACTGACTTGGAGCAGAGTTAGACCAGAACCAAGCAGTTTTGAAATCCCACCTCTGGAAGTTTTCCTACATTCCTTCACTATTCAAGGTCTGTCTAGACTACAGGGTTTTTTCGGAAAAACATCAATTTTTCCAAAAAAACTTCACCTGTGTCTGCACTGCAATTGCATTTTTTCGAAAAAAATTGAAAGAATGCAGGAGTTTTTCCAACATTGGTAATCTTCATTCTATGAGGAAAAACGTCTTTTCCAAAAGATCTCTTTCAGAAAAAGGCATGCGTGGACTCAGAAGAAGGAGTTTTTCGAAAGAAGAGGCCTTCAGGAAAAAGCACAGGTGCTCTGGTGGCCATTCTGCCCATAATAATCACAGCTTACCTGTGCGAGAGTGTCCAATGAGTGTGGACACTCTCTTTCGAAAAACCAGATCACTTTTTCAATGTACTTTTGCAGTGTGGATGCTCTTTCGAAAGAAGATTTTTTGGAAGATTTTTTCTGAAAAAGCTTCTTTCAAAAGAAGCTTGCAGTCTAGGCATAGCCTCAGACTTTGTAACTCAGGTGTTAGCCAAGTGAGTTCCACCAAACCAGAAAATGGATTATTTGTCCAGCTCTAATCACCACTGATGCAGGTGCATCATCAGCTGGCCCTTTGAAAGAACTCTCCATAGAACATCTCAATGTTCCCCTCACAAACTGCCCTGGACTCTCAGGGTGCGTGAGTAAATATATGATGTTGCCAGGAGTGAAGCAAAGAAAAAAAGGCAAAAACAAACCCTTGAACACTCGCTCACTATCATTGACCTAGTAGTGGCTGGGCAGCACTAAGACAGCATCCATTGCTGAACAATCCAAGGTCCCTTTGTGAGGAGGGGTGGAAATAACGTGGCATTCAGAGTTAACTAGCAGAATTGGCTCCCGACTAATTATCTTAAAACAATAATAATCCTGCAAAACCCAGCAGCTTTTCAAAAATGCATACAAAGATCACAAAATCTTCAGGCTATTGTGCACACTCTGTGCTGTGCTAAATCATCCTCCTAAAGGATATTTATGTGATTGAAGTTAACAGCTTTTTTTTTCTTTTCGTAATGAAGAACTCGCTCTTATGGGCAATGACAAAAACCAGTGAGGCTGATTTGTTGCCCACGCTGGCAGGGTTTACAAGAAGTTTGTTTTCATCAGCAGGGGATTCAGACAGAGTGGGGGCATCATAATCCATCACTTTTTGCCATTCTGCAGATCCTGGTAGCTTAGACATCCATTAGTGCTGACAAAATCTCCTGTTCTAATCTGACACTTGTGCCTCCCTGGAGACTCCTCTGAATGAAGCTGTGAAGAACGGCTGCCCCTCAGCCCGGATGCAGCTCCCTATCTCTGCTGGGCTTGGGAGCACAGAGCTCCTCCACTCTGGCTGCAGAAGTGCATGTCCTGGTTCTCTGCAGTAGAATACAGCTTGGAACTGGGACTGCTGCCTCAGAATGGATTGTATTGTGGGGTGGCCAGGTCAAAAAGGAACTTCCTCTTGACCTTCTTGCCCTGTCTTCATCCGGAGGCTGATTGACTCCCAAAGCTTTTCACCTTTCAGTCTCCCCTTCTCAGTAAGGGAAGCCAGCACAGGTTATCTCCTCTGGAACACTCCAAGCACATATTCCAAGGCAAGTGTAAATGTCAATGTGTGGCATCTCCAGCAGAGGGCGCTCTAAGAGCGGTGCCTTGGGGATGATAGTTTGTGTCTGTCACTTCACAGGGATGTGCATATGCAGGGTACTGCACACACAGGTACCAGCAGGTTTCCATATATGGGCTCCTGCAGAGTGCTGCTTGCCCAGACATTGTGCATCAAGCCTGGAGGATATTTCAGACATTTCCTTACCCACACTGGATGGGCCAAGGGGACTGAAATAATTGATGTCCTAGGCAATGAGTTATTCATGTAAAATCCAGAGGGCTCTAGAGAGGCAGTTTCATGCTGTTAGTTAGGAGCCAAGGTGCTGGCTGAGCCTTCTAAGGAAGCAGCGTATTAATTAGCATTATAATGAATGATTTTTACTCATCAGTTAATTAAACTGATGGTTCTTTGTCTAGTGCCCACACTGCGCTAAGTGCATACCAGATAGGTACAAAGGCGGGATCATGACAAGGCCTCCACCCAGAACTGCTTCAAGCTAAGGGCTGGATTGGGCAGTGTGTCTTGTGTACATGTATGACCTGTCTTTCACCTGCCTGCCCGTCACCATTCCCAGGGCTGCAGATTTCCCTAGCCAAGCACAGGAGAAACAGGAAGGAACCCAGGGGAGGAATTGGTGGAAGGGCAGGATACGGCCCAAGCAGCAGTAAAGCAAATGGTTTTCTCAGCAGCATTTTGAAAGCAGATGGGGGGGGGGAGAGGTTGGGGGTGTCTGGGAAAACTGTGAGGAGAGGGCTGCAGTTGTTGGGATGGAGCTTGGCTAGGGGCATTGGTGAGGGGAATGGGAGGGATGGACAGATGCTGGAGATGTTAGAGAAAAAAGTTCCCAGATTTGGCAACAGCATGGGTGAGAGAGAAGAGCTGAGTTAGGAACTGCCCTGGGGCCGTGAGTCTGATAACGCTTACTGAGCAGACAGAGCGGCATACCCGGTGTCCAGGAAAGAGTTCAAAGAGACTGAAGCTGAGTATCCACTGCCCCTCACCTGACCTGGACCAGGGATCTCCAAGCTCCATGCCTGTTTGGTCAGAGACAGAGGCCACTGGAATGCTCCCCACACTACAAAAACCTGGAAGGCAAAGAGAGGGCTAATGTGTGCGGCACACCCCTTCCCTCTTTCAGGGCACAGCATCACCTGCTGAGGGGCACCTCCTCCCCTTTGGCAGTCACTTTCTCTGCCAGGACTCAATTTTCTGTTGCCTATAAGTCTTCTTAAGCTGACACTGGACTCCCTTTTGCAAGCAGCTTCTCCGAGCAGTGGCTGTGAGAAGAATGATTTTTCCTGCGCCTCTCTTAGGGTATGTCTACATTACAAAGTTAGTTCGAACTAACTTTCATAGGTGCTGCACTAGTGCTCCGTTAGTTCGAATTTAATTCGAACTAACGGAGCTCTTAGTTCGAACTAGGTAATCCTCATTCCACGAGGATTAAGCCTAGTTCAAACTTACTAGTTCGAATTAAGGGCTGTGTAGACCCTTAATTCAAACTAGTGGGAGGCTAGCCCTCCCCAGGTTTCCCTGGTGGCCACTCTGGCCAACACCAGGGAAACTCTACTGCCCCCCTCCCGGCCCCAGACCCCTTAAAGGGGCACGGGCTGGCTACGGTGTCCGTGCCAGGTGCAAACCTGCCAGCACCCAGCCAGCAGACCCTGCACCTGGCATGGCTCGAGCCACCCACCTGATGCCCCCTAGCCCTCCCCCTCTTCCCGGGACCAGGAAAGTGGCCGTCTAGGGCAGGAGAGCTGCCAGCCTGGCCACCCAGGAGCAGGTGTGCATGAAAATCAAGGGGGTCCACTGAGACCCCCGACCCTGAGCCCTGAGCTTACAATGGCCGTCCTGGGTCAGACCAAAGGTCCATCTAGCCCAGTAGCCTGTCTGCCGACAGCGGCCAACCCTAGGGACCCTGGAGGGGATGGACCAAAGACAGTGACCAAGCCATTTGTCTTGTGCCATCCCTCTCCAGCCTTCCACAAACCTTGGGCAGGGACACCACTCCTACCCCCTGGCTAATACCACTCCATGGACCCAACCTCCATGACTTGATCTCACGTCCCTTTAAACTCTGTTCTAGTTCTAGCCTTCACAGCCTCCTGCAGCAAGGAGTTCCACAGGTTGACTCTTTGCTTTGTGAAGAACAACTTTCTGTTACTAGTTTGAAGCCTGCTACCCATTCCTTTCCTTTGGTGTCCTCTAGTCCTTCTTTATGGGAACTAATGAAGAACTTTTCTGGATGCACCCTCTCCACCCAACTCCTGCTTTTAGAGACCTCTATCCTGTCCCCTCTCCGTCTCCTCTTTTCTAAGCTGAAAAGTCCCAGTCTCTTTAGCCTCTCTTCATATGGGACCTGTTCCCAACCCCTGATCATTGTAGTTGCCCTCCCCTCTCCCAGCCTCTCTCTTCCCCTCTCCCACCTCCTTTTCCCAGTCTCCCCCAGTTTTGTTCAATAAAGACAGATTCCATTTTTGAACACAATTGTCCTTTATTTTGTACATCAAGAAAAGGGGCTAGGGAAGGGTAAGTGGAAGGAGGTGAGGGAGGAATGGGGTACGAGCCCCCGATGGGGAGGACTGGGCTGGCTCTACGGGCTTCTGGGGGTGGAAGCTCTCCTGCAGCCCCCCAATTGTCCCCTCTCCCCAGATGGCAGCCTGCGGCAAGTGCAGCCGGGCTGATGGCCGAGTGCTGTGATGTGCCCAGTGTGGGTACTCCGGGCACTCCAAGCCAGGACTGCTTTGCAAGCGGGGCACCCCTGAGAACTGTCTGTCCGGGGTGGGGGTCGGGACCCTTTAAGCGCAGCCCTCAGCTAGCCTGAGACAGCATCTCCACGCTCTAAGTCCTCCTCTGATGCCCTGCCGGCACTGCTTCCGGCCTTCCTTAAGCCTGGTTCAGGGTCCACTTAATGTGGACATGCTAGTTCGAATTAGCAAAATGCTAATTCGAACTAGTTTTTAGTTCTAGATGCGTTAGTTCGAATTAACTAATTCGAACTAAGTTAGTTCGAATTAGCGCTGTAGTGTAGTTGTACCCTTAATTTGGTACAGAGCTGGCATTGACTTTAGTAAATCGTTTGATATTATCTTGCATGACCTTCTCATAAACAAATTAGGGAAATAAAATCTAGCTGGAGCTCCTAAAAGGTGGGGGCATAACCAGTTGGATAACCATTCCCAGAGAGTAGTTATGAATGGTTCAGTCATGCTGGAAGGCAATAGTGAGTGGGGTTCTATAGAGATCAGTTCTGAGTCCAGTTCTGTTCAATATTTTCATCAATGATCAGGATAACAGCATGGAGGGGAAGCTTATAAAGCTTCAGAGGGGTAGCTGAGTTATTCTGTAACTGGAAAAACTTTAAAAAAACCAAATAGGTATCATGAGCTTTCATGGGCACAACCCACCTATAAAGTTTACAGCAGAGAGGGCTGCAAGTGCTTTGGATTAAAATTCAAAAAGAACTGGAGAAATGATCTGAGGTAAATAGGATGAAATTCAATAAGGACAGATACAAAGTACACCACTTAAGAAGAAACAATCAGTTTCACGCATACAAAATGGGAAATGACTATCAAGGAAGGAGTGCTGCAGAAAGAGTTCTGGGGGTCATAGCGGGCCACAAGCTAAATATGAGTCAAAGTGTAGCACTATTGTAAAAACCAAACATCATTCTGGAATGTATTTGCAGGAGTTTCACAACCAAGACAGGAGAAGTAATTTTTCTACTCTACACTAGGCTGATTAGGGCTCAAATGGAGTATTGTGTCCTCACTTCAGGAAAAATGTGGAGAAATTGGAGAAGGTCCAGAGAAGAGCATCAAAAATTATTAAAGGTCTTTGTCAGAGGGTGAGCCCCAGTCCTAGAGCAGACTCGCCCTGGCTCTAGTCCCAACGTTCAATGCTCCTTGCTCAGGGGAAATACAGCCCTCTAGCCTAGTCCCGAAGGGTATGCCTAGACTTCATGGCTCCATCGATGGAGCCATGTAAATGAAGGTTTCTAGACATAGGCAAATGAAGTGGTGATTTAAATAATCGCCACTTCATTTACATCAAAATGGCTGCCGCACTGTGCCAATCAGCTGGTTGGTGGCACAGTGCGGTAGACTGGATGCTCCGCGGTCGACAAGGAAAGCCTTGTGGAATGAGGTTTACCGGGGCGGTTGACAAGGGCTTCCCTTGTTGACCGCGGAGCATCCAGACTACCATGCTGGACTGCCAAACAGCTGATTGGCACAGCACGGCAGCCATTTTGATGTAAATGAAGCGGCGATTATTTAAATCGCCACTTCATTTCCGTTTTTCGAGTACACTAATCTACATGGCTCTGTCGTCACACATACCCGAAGTTCTCAGCCCTCTCCAAGGGCGGAGGCAGCCTGGCCTAGTTCCTGGGTAAGCCCCGCTCAAAGTCTTGGAGGCTGATTTGTGGTGGGGTGGGGGGTTGAGAGACCCGGGCCCTCCCACTCCACTGGGTTCCAGCCCAGGGCCCTGACGGCAGCAAAAGTTTTCACTGCCTGGTCGGCGGGGATGCCTGCTGGAACATGCCGACCTCCCAGAGGTCAATCCTCTGTCCTGGGCTCCTTCCTACCTCTTCCCCGCTGTGCAGGATCCTCTGTGGGCTGCTCACTGGGTCAGACCCAATCTGGCGCTCTCCACACCCCTCGCTGTCACTGAGGCTGTGGGTGTGGCTACTCCCGGCATGTCTGGGGCTGTGGGTGTGGCTCTTGGGCGGCTGCGGCAGTGGGCGCTGCTCCTGGGGTGGCAGCAGAGGCAGACACGACTCCTGGGGTGGCAGTGGTGGCAGACACGGCTCCTGGGGTGGCTGGGGCAGCTCAGGAGCTCCTCCCTGAGTTCCTGCCCCTCCGGCTATTCCCCTCAACTGCCTGCCTACCTGGGCTTTTATCTCCGACCTAACTCTTGAGCGTGCCCATCAGGGGCCTGTTTGGCCAGCTGGGCCAGGGGAACTCCTTGGGCTTCAGTGCAGGGCAGCACCGCCCCGTCACACATCCTTCCCCTTATGTGGGTGCCTGACCCCTCACCGGACTCAGCCTCTTCCTCCCCTACCCGGGAAAAAAAACTGCATTAATGTGAGCCTTCCCTGGTCGATGGGCTATGGCTGTAGGGACAGGTACCACCTCATTATCCAGGGGTTAGTCTCTTTCATGCTATTCAACCATTTTAGTGGGGCATGGTCTGTTATCAACTGAAAGGGGTTTCCCAGTAAATAAAACCTTAAAGCGTCCACTGCCCATTTCACTGCCAGAGCTTCTTTTTCTATGGTTGAATATCTCTCCTCTCATGGGAATAACTTGAGGCTCATATATACCACCGGGTGATCTTTCCCCTCAATCTGCTGAGTCAACAACGCCCCCAAGCCCTTCTCCGAGGCATCAGTTTGCAACATAAAAGGCTTAAAAAAATCAGGGTGGAACAAGACGGAGGTTTTAGACGGAGGTTTTAGTGCCCAAAAAGCCTTCTCACACTCGGTTGACCATTGCACCCTGTTCAGCTGAGCATTTTTAGTGAGGTCAGAAAAGGGAGCTGCTATAGCTGCGAAATCAGGCATAAACTGGCCGTAATATCCCACCAATCCCAGGAACTGGTGCACCTGTTATTTCGTGGTGAGCATCTTACATTTCCTCAGAGTCTCCACCTTGTTGACCAGCGGCTGTAGGGTTCCCTGCCCTACAGTGTACCCCAAGTATGTCACCTCGTGGCGGTCCAAAGGACAGTTCCCCGAGTTGGCTGTAAGGCCTGCCTCCCTCAGGGTCTCCAGCAAGGCCTCTAGATGTTGTAGATGTGCATTCCAGGTATGACTATAGATCACTATGTAGGTGGCTGCGTAGAGGTGGTGAGGACATAACAGCTGGTCCATCAATTGCGGAAACGTGACAGCAGCCCCATGCAAGCCAAACGGCATAGTTACAAACTGGAACAATCCAAAGGGGGTGGGGAAGGCAGTTTTCCCCTTAGAGGCAGGCAGAAGGGGGATCTGTCCATACCCCTTTGTCAAGTCTAAGGTGGAGATATACTTCGCCTGGCCGAGCCGGTCCAGTAACTCATCGACCCGAGGCATCGGCTAGGCATCAAAGTGTGAAACGGCATTAACTCTGTGGAAATCGATACAAAATCGAATCGCTCCATTGGGTTTTGGGACAAGTACAATAGGGCTTCTCCACTCACTGTGGGAGTCCTCCACCACTCCCATCACTATCATCATCTGTAGTTCTTTCTAGACCACTCCCCACATCTTTTTGGGAAAGGGCTGGTGTTGGTCCTGTACTTTGTGGCCCGGTAGGGTGGCAATATGGTGACAGAGAGCGCTGGTCCACCTGGGTTGGGTAGAGAGAACCTGTGAGAATTTCTGGACCACGTGCTGTAATTCTACCCGTTGTTACTGACTTAAATTGTCACCCACGGTAACCTGGGCAGGCCTTTGGAAGTCTTCTACTAAGGGACCCAATTCTGAGTCTGGGGGGTATGGAGTGATCAGCAGGCCCTCAGCCGTCTTCCATTTCTTGAGGTGGTTTATATGGTAAAGTCTGCACTTCCTTTCTCCTTCTCTTTCCTGGTAACCTCACCTCGTAATCTACTGGTCCCACGCAACATTCCACTTCAAATGGGCCCTCAGGGGAACTCCTTGGGCTTCAGTACAGGGTAGCACCGCCCCGTCACAGTCTTGAAAACATGACCTATGAGGGAAAATTGAAAGAACTGGGGGTTTTTCAGTCTGGAAAAGGGAAGACCGACAGTGGATATAACCATTTTCAGGTTCCTGAAAGGTTGTTATAAGGAGGGAGAAAAATTATTCTCCTTAACTTCTGAGGATACAACAAGAAGCAATGGGCTTAAAT
The DNA here is from genome assembly GCF_052426305.1 of Pelodiscus sinensis. Taxonomy (NCBI): domain Eukaryota; kingdom Metazoa; phylum Chordata; order Testudines; family Trionychidae; genus Pelodiscus; species Pelodiscus sinensis. Next base: position 21,396,576 of record NC_143071.1, read on the forward strand.
TTCAGCAAGAGAGGTTCAGGTTGAATATTAGGCAAAACTTTCTGTCAGGGTGGTTAAACACTGGAATAAATTGCCTAGGGAGGTTGTGGAATCTCCATTTTTAAGAGCAGGTTAGACAAACGCTTGTCAGAGATTGTCTAAATGGTATTTCGTCCTGCCATGAGTGCAGGGGACTGGACTTAATGATCTCTCAAGGTCCCTTCTATTCCTATGATTCTACAGTTCTGTAGCCGGGAGCTCAAGAAATCTTCCTGTAATTCACACACAAAGGCCAAAGACAACCCATTGGATTGAGTGTAACCAGCGAGCCATTTCTATATTTTCTAGCAACTTTCCTGCTGTCATGTCTGTTTTGGGCTGTGTGGAGGAGCTGAGGAATGCTTGGGGAAGCTATCACTGACACAGGCAATGGGAAACTGAATAGAATATGTAGAGCTAATAATACATGATACAATACATAATAACGAATAATTAATTCATACTTTGGGGCTCCATTGGGCCTTTAGGCACAGCTGTGAACAAGGGAGGTGGGCAGACTGTACCCTCCCTGGAGTAGCCTGTGGCCATGTTGAAATGCAGAGCCACACTCTGAGCACAATTCACTCATTCGCGCCAAAGATTAGTATTTTGCTCCTGGCCCATGTCAGCAATGGATTATAATGCTCCCTGCACCAGCCGAGCTGTTCTGATTGGCTCTCAGTGGAGTGGTGGTGGGGGACGCAGAACAACGTTTCCGCCTGTTCCATGCATACCTGCACAATGGAAGCACAGCGCTGTTTGCTCCTGCCTGCCCACTAAACAGAGATTGATGGGGATTTTCACTCCCCCTTGTCCTCCTGCTTGGGAGTTCAGGTCAAGTCACAATCCAGCCCTTAGTACCTTCTATTTCTTTAGCATCTCAAAGTACCTCCAACACTGTGCAATCAACATATGACTCAGTACCAGGGCTGCCAATGGGGTTGGGAGGGCAAGGGGCAACTCCCAGGGGCCCAGCAATTTAAAAGGGCTCAGGAGACTCTCCACTGCTGCCGCAGGAGCAGCAGCATCCAGCGCCCCAGCCCCTGGAAATCATCACTGTAGCCTCAGAGGGTAGGGGCTAGGCACTGCTGCAGGGCTGGCTAGGGAAAGCAAGTTCCTCACCCTGCCCCTGCTGCCCAAAGCTTTGCTCCTTCTGGGTCCCAGAGCAGCCTCCCCCACCTCACCCAGTGGCCTGGAAATTGTGGTGGCAGCCCTGCTCAGTACAGTCTTCAGCCAGCCACTGAAATGAACTGGGACACAGAACAGCCAGGGTAGGAGCCAGACTGCAATGCAGTTTGGAAAGTTCTTTGGGATACGAGGCACTACAGAAATGCACAATATTGGAGTTATTCCCTTGGGCTACATCTAGACTTCAGGCTTCTTTCAGAAGAAGCTTTTGCAGAAGAGATCTTAAGTGATGTGCGTTTGCGAAAGAGAGTGTCCGCACTGATTGGACGCTCTTGCATATAAAGCCACCTGGAACCACCTTAGGCAGGGCTTTAGGTCAGTAGCTGCTTCCGAGTGCTGGTGCTGGAGCCTTGCAGACACACGCGCTTAAAGGGACCCCCTGGATGGGCATTCTCTGCTGCTGCTGCGTGCTTGCCGCCTCTTCGAGGGACAGACAAGCTCTCGCAGTGCCTGCTGTGGTTGCCCAGCTTTTTTGGACGTCTCAGCTTTTTCCTTTGAGCTGTGCAGCCAGAGCTGCCCCTGGGCTGCCCCTGGGCAGTTTCTGCAGCACTTTGTGCTAGCTGCCTTCCTGGTCCTGACTGAGCTCGACCCCAAGCTCTTTCTGGGGACCCTCTCCCTGGGTGTGAGAGCTCCACTCTGGCAACTGCAACAGACAATGAAGAGGCGTTTCTGGAGGCTGGACACCAGTTCCCACTAGTGGGACCGGCTGGTATTGGAGTGATGGGATGACCAGCGGTGGCTCCAAAACTTTCACATGCAGAAGGCCACCATTTTGGAGTTGTGTGCCTAGCTCACCCCTGCCCTCCAATGACAGGATACCCACCTGCAGCCTGCCATCCCCCTGGAGAAGTGGGTCGCAATTGACCTCTGGAAGCTCGCCACCCCAACACCCCTCTTCATGGAGGTAAGGCACTCTGGGGCTGCAGTCCCTGCAGGAGGGGGGGAGAGTTCTGGAAAGGGGGTCCCTAGGGAATGGGGGGTTGGAGTCTGTGGGAGATAGAGTGGGGGTGGGAGGAAGCTCTGTTCCTAGGGGGTTGTGCCTTCCACCCTCACACAGCCCTTCTGCTAGGGTGGCAGCCTCATAGGGGTGACTCCTGGGGTGTTTGGGGGAAGGGGAGCAGCCACCTCCCAAGAGTTCAGGTACTCCCTTTCTCATTCTCTGTTTAGTGTGTTTGTTTGTCTCCTTCTGCAGGTGGTGAGGGCCATCAACTCCATCATGCTGCGGAAGATCATTTGCCTGGGAGACCTGGACCAGATCGTGGCTGGATTTGCCACTCTGGGGTTCCTGAATTGCGCTGGAGCCATAGATGGGACCCACATACCGATCTGAGCACCAAACATCAAGCAGCCCAGTGTATTAATAGGAAGAGCTACTTTCCTATGGTGCTGCAGGTCCTGGTTGACCACCGTGAACAGTTCAGAGACATTTTTGTCGGGTGGTTGGGCAGGGCACATGCTGCCCGCATCTTCAGAAACTTCAGCCTCTGTGGGAAGCTGGAGGCAGGCACATTCTTCCCCTGCCATGACTTAGCAGTTGGGGATGTGCAAATGCCACTATGCATCATGGGGGACACGGCCTACCCCCTCATGTCGTGGTTTATGAAACCCTATCCCGGACACCTATACCCCAGGGACCAATTTAATGCCCACCTGAACTGGGCCTGGATCCAGGTCAAGTGCGTGTTCAACAAGTGCCTCAAGGCACAGTTCAGGTGCCTGCTGACCCGCCTGGACGCGGGGGAGCACAACATCCCTGAGGTGGTTATGGCATGTTGTGTCCGATACAACATTGTGGAGAGAAAGTGGGAGGCCATCCTCCCAGGATGGGGGTCAGATGCTGTCTGCGAGGGGCAAGCCCTTCCAGCAGCCGAGGACAGCTGCCATCCAACAGGCTCATCAGGCCAGGGTGCGCATCCGGGAGGCCCTGAGGGAGAGGTTTTCTGAGGACCCCAGTAACTCTCCCCAGAGCCTCCCCACTAGGGGTCTCTGGCTTGCATCCCTATCCCTTCCCCCCACAACCCCTCCCTTCACCCCTTCCCTGACCTCAGAATAAAGACACCTGTTTGGTTATGAACAAAATGAAGTCAGTATTTAGCTTGCAATCAAAAATGGTGGGCAGGGGGAGGGGGGCTCATGACCCGGAGGGGGAGGAAGTGGCTAAATGTGCCACTTCAGATGTGGGGACCTCATTGGAGTGGGGTTTGGGTGGGTCCAGGAACCACAGGGGGGTGGGCAGGAGTGAAGGCTGGAGCAGGGCATCACTTGGGGGGCAAGCAGAGAGGGAATAGGCATAGCAGAGGGGTAGGAGCAGCAACAGAAGGTGCTTGTGCAATCATGCATAACTTGATGGCACACATGTTATCACACCACTGCATGAGCTGGTCCCAGATGTGGTTCCACCATTCAGAGTCCTCGCAGACCTTCTGCACCAGGGTCTGCTGCATGTCACGCAGGATGCTGACATGCTGGCTCATGAGGTCCCCCAGGCTCTGGCAGCTGGCTCTGGTGGCATGGCTCGCCCCTCCCTTCTGGTTTGTCCAGCTGTGGAGAACACAAAGAGGGAGAGGCCGTCAGTCATCCATGCACACACTGTTCCTGAGGCCATGCCCTGCTCTGTGAGCAGCCACCAACAGTACTTGGGGCAGAGGAGGGGAGTATCCTGGGAACAAGGCCATGTGTGGCCTGCACAGTCGACCATGCCTCACGGGGTCCCTGAGGTGCCCAGCGGACCGTGCTGCCTGCTTCCCAAACTCCCTCCCCCTCCCCAGACAAGCAGGCAAGGGAAGTGTCCAGCCACAGTGGGATCCCCTCATGGGCAGCAGAGGAGCCGAGAGCAGCCTCCCTGGTGTCCACACTCACACCTGCGGCTCGCAGCGCTACCCGGGGAGCAGGTGGTGCCTCGCACATGCAGGAATGCCCTGTCCTTGGTGTGTCTGGGATTGTGCCTGCGCCCTTGTGGCTAGCCTGCTTCCAACCATGGCAGGTGCTGGCCCCCTCTCCGTGGCAGGATGCATATGGCCTCTCCTGAGCCTGGCAGCTGGATCCCACCCATGCTCAGGGGCTGCCTGTGCGTCCGTGTCCTGCGCACTAATGCTGCATGTGGTTTGCACTATGCAGCAGCTTCCCCCACCCTGTGTGTGTGACAAACTAAGACCACTCACCTGAAGATCCCTCCTCAGCATCTGTTGAGGCTTGGGAGTTGTCCTGGCTCACAGGCACCAGCTCCAGGGATAGGGTCATGGTCTCTGAATCTTTCTTCTCCTCTGGCTGGCCCTGGTCTCCTTCTCCTCCTCCGCCATGACCTCCAACTGGGCAACGACGGGGGTCTGGATGGTGGAGTCCACCATGATGGGTGGGAAAGACGTTTCTCCACCTCCCAGGATCTGGTGCAGCTCATCGAAGTAGGGGCAGGTGTGGGGTCCTGCCCCGACCGCAAGCTGCACTCTCCGGCCGGAACATATCCCTGGTGGAGCTCCTTGACCTTACTTCAGACCTGTTCCAAGGTCTGGGGTGGGTGTCTGCGCTCTGCCAGGGACTCAGCCATGCACACATAGATGTCAACATTGTGCCGCTTTGAACGGAGATCCTGCAAGGTCTCCTCTTCGCCCCACAACTCAAGGAGGGACAGGATCTCTGCTCCGGAACAGGAGAGTGCCTGCCTCTTGATCCCTCTGGGTGGGTCTTGGGACCCTTGGGGCTGCTCCTTGCAAAGGTCAGGGAGGTTTTGGAGGGCTTGAGACTGGGCTACGAGTGGCAAGGCCTGTGGTGCAGTGAGGTGCTGCTCTCAGGCCAGCTTCCTGCCACAAGGCTTGTCCAGGGTGCTTGCAGCTTTAAGAGGAGCCTGGAGGCAGAAACTATAAGGCTACGTCTAGACTGGCCCCTTCTCCGGAAGAGGCATGCAAAGCAGGCAAGTCAGAATAGGGAAATCTGCGGGGGATTTAAATATCCCCCGCGGGATTTAAATAAACATGGCCGACGCTTTTTTTCCGGCTTGGGGAAAAGCCGGAAAAGAGCGTCTAGACTGGTGCGATCCTCCGGAATAAAGCCCTTTTCCGGAGGATCTCTTATTCCTACTTGCAAGAGATCCTCCGGAAAAGGGCTTTATTCCGGAGGATCGCTCCAGTCTAGACGCTCTTTTCCGGCTTTTCCCCAAGCCGGAAAAAAAGCGTCGGCCATGTTTATTTAAATCCCGCGGGGGATATTTAAATCCCTTGTGGATTTCCCTATTCTGACTTGCCTGCTTTGCATGCCTCTTCCGGAGAAGGGGCCAGTCTAGACGTAGCCTAAGAGTCCTCATTACTTTGGACATAGTGTCAACCAGGGCACCTGTGTTATTTCCTGGAGGCCTCTTCTTGCAAAAAAACCACCCTCCTTCCTGTGCACACGTGCCTTTTCCCCACAGAGCTCTTTTGGAAAAAGGCTTCTTCCTCGTAGAAAGAGGATTACCAGTGCCGGAAAAACCCCTCTGTTCTTTCAGTTTACTTTCGGAAGAACGCGATTGCAATGTGGATGTAATGGAGGTTTTGAAGGAAAATTGCCATTTTTTCCAACAAAACTCTGGTGTAGACATACCCTTTGTAAGTTGCCATATTCCCCGCCTTTCTTTGGTGGCTCTAGCGCATAACTCCACCAGCACAGGGACAGGAATTATGCACATGAATGAGCCCCCTTTTCTTCTATTTCTGCATCATTCACATACTGCGCCTGATGTCTATTGATGTGTTGATTATTGGTAAATATTTATTAAGTAGTTTATGCAAATATATGTCCAGCCTGTGGTTATCCAGGGACCATTTTTTATTATTCATGTTGCACTGCAATGGTGCCCAATCAGGAGAGTGGGTCCCATTGTTCTAGGGGCTGTATAGGTCAATAGTCAAAGGCAGCCTCTACCCAAGAAGGTTGTGCAATGTAAGGATTTGGCAGCACATTCTGATCCAGGCTAGAGGACCATAGCAGCCTTTTGGAGTCTCACTGAAGTCAATGATCAGATACAGTTGTCTACAGCATCAGGATGTAATGGGATTGATTGATCAGCCTAGGGACAGGACACTGTGGCTGCTTCCTTACGAGGTGACACTCTGAACAGGAGAATAATGGACAGTGAATAGTAGATGCTGACTAACTTAGAAAATTGCACTGCCCCACAAATGTTTGGACATTATCAATTTGTGCAAAAAGCCATGTAACTTGAGATTCTCAGACATTTCTATGTCTAAACTGATGATCAGCTAAACATCTGTGAACTCACCAGCTCTGGGAGCTAGATCCAGTTCACACTAAAGTCAATGAGAGGCTTTCAATTGGCATCAGTGGAAATTGGATTGGGTCCTTGTAAATGGTCCCCAGTCAGTGGGCGGTGCACCGCTGGCGCCCTGGAGTGCTCACAGATCTGTGGAGCATGCCTCGGCTTCGCTGTTGGCCAAGCGGCAATTTGTGAGGGTCAGGGTGAGTGGACAGACAGAGTGGCTGTGTCTACACTGGGCCACTTATTCCGGAAAATCAGCCACTTTTCCAGAATAAGCTGCGAGCTGTCTACACTGGCCCTTGAATTTCCGGAAAAGCAATGACGCTCTACTGTACAAAATCAGCCGCTATTCCGGAAAAGCTACGCTGCTCCCACTCGGGCATAAGTCCTTATTCTGGAACACTGTTCCAGAAAAGGGCCAGTGTAGACAGACCAGTAGTCTTTTCAGGAAAAAAGCCCCGATCGCGAAAATGACGATCGGGGCTCTTTTCCGGAAAAGCGCGTCTACATTGGCCACAGATGCTTTTCCAGAAAAAGGGCTTTTCCGGAAAAGCAGCCTGCCAATGTAGATGCTCTTTTTCCGGAAATACTTATAACGAAAACTATTCTGTTTTAAGCATTTCCGGAAATTCATGCCAGTGTAGACACACCCAGTGTGTCTAGACTACACGGTTTTTTTTGAAAAAAGGGGCCTTTTTTTAAAAAAAAAAAACTTCCCCTGCATCTAGACTGCTGCTGCGTTCTTTTGAAATTAAATTGAAAGAACGCAGCCATTTTTTCGACCACGGTAAACCTCATTTTACAAGGAAGAATGCCTTTTTTCAAGAGTGCTCTTTCGAGAAAAGGTGTTCTTGAATGCAAACAGTGCTTTTTCAAAAGAGAGCATCCAGACTGCCTGGATGCTCTCTTTCGAAAAAGCGGCTCACTTGGTCAAAAGAAGTGGTTGCAATCTAGATGCTCTCTTTCAAAAGAGGCTTTTTCAAAAGATACTTTCGAAAAAGCCTCTTTTGAAAGAGGCTTGTAGTCTAGACGTAGCCACAAGGGGTTAACACAAATAGTCAATAGTTCACCATTTAAGGCGCAACTCTGGTTCAGGGTGATAAGTGTCTATTACTAGATTCAGCGGTTAAAGCTCCAGCTGGGTCCCAGATGGGCACGGGGTCAGGTCTCCTCACTCCAGGAGAGCCAACAAACACAGGGGGTTTTGCTCCACAGGCGGAACCATGCTGCCCATCCGACCTCCATGTCCTCAGCTGCCCAGAGATCGGTTATCCCTGGGCTGCTTTCCAACCCCCTCTGCGGGCCTGCCAGATTCTGGCGACACTTTGGGGGGTCCTCGGGAAACAGAGGGGCTGGCAGGGTGTCCATGGGCTCCAGCTCAGGCAGGAGTCCAGGTGGGCTGGCCCAGTCATCGGAGGGGTCAGCACGGCTTCAGGCGGTGGCTGGTATCTCATCAGTCTGGGCCAGAGCTCCGGAGTTGGCAGGGGTCCAGGTGGCCCAACCCAGTCCTCTGGCTGGGGGAGCACGGCCAAGGCCTTCTCTGCAGGAGCTGGGGCCAGGCATCGGCTCAGCTTGGCTGCCTAGCTCTGACTGAGCCCGTGGCTCTTATCGTCTTAGACCTGCCCCCTGCCTTCATGTGGGCGAGGCTAGGTGCAGCTGGACCCGCCCACCAAGGGGTCATAGAGGGTGCTTCCTCTTCCGCGTCAGCGGGCAGCCTTGTTGCTGTTCCAGGCTCATTACAATGCTAGATAACACAATCAACCATCTCATAAGAAAGACAGCATAGTCTAATGCAGTGGCAGCCTAGACATGGATCGGTCAACAAGGGAAGCCTTTATCGACCGCTCCCTTATGCCTTGTGAAACGAGGTTTACAGGACCGGTCGACAAAGGCTTCCCTCGTTGACTGAACCGCGTCTAGACTGCCGTGCTGTGATTGTCGGCACAGCGCAGTGGCCATTTTTATTTTAGTGAAGCGGGGATTATTTAAATCCCCACTTCATTGACTATGCTGGGTAAAGTAGTTTGCATGGCTCTGTTGATGGAGCCTTGTAGTTTAGAAATACCCTGTGATGCCAACCATGTCATAGTTGTATTTATTTATTAGCACTTGCAGTTCTTCCTGCTTATTACCCATACTTCTTGCATTTGTATATAGGCATCTAACATACTGATTTGATCTCACCTCTCAGTTCTGCCTTGTCCCTCCTTTCTCTCTACTATTATAGCCCACTCTCCCTCCCATTTCCGACCCATCTCCCAGGTCTCCATGTTCTTCACTTACCTGTGGGCTTTGGTCACCTGTCCCCGTCGAACCTAGTTTAAAGCTCTCTTCACTAGGTTAGCCAGTCTGTATCCAAATAGGGTCTTCCCCCCTCCTCGAAAGGTGAACGCCATCCCTGCTTAGCAGTCCTTCCTGGAATAGCATCCTGTGGTTGAGGAAGCCAAAGCCCTTCTGGTTACACCATCTTCGCAGCCAGGCATTCACCTCCAGGATGCACCTTTCTCTGCCTGGGCCTCTACCTTCAACAGGAAGGATTGAAGAGAATACCACCTGCTCTCCAAACTCCTTCACCCGTACTCCCAGAGCCCTGTAGTCACTCTTGATCCGCTCAGTGTCACACTTCGCAGTATCATTAGTGCCCACATGGATGAGTAGCATAGGGTAGTAGTCAGAGGGCTGGGTAATCCTTCACAATGCCTCTGTAACGTCTCGGATACAGGCCCCCGGCAGGCAGCATACCTCCCGAGATGACATGTCAGGGCGATGGATGTCGCCTCAGTCCCCCTCAGAAGAGAGTCTCCGACCACCACTACCCCACATTTCCTATTCTCAGTGGTGGCAGCAGACCTCCCAGCCTTGTGGGTATGAGGTTTCTCCTATGTTGTAGGGGGTGATTCCTTATCTCCTGTATAAAGAAGAGCATAACTGTTTCCTAGTACCACGGTGGGAGGGTTCGGAGCAGGGGTGGAGCAGTGCCTGCTGCCAGAAGTTACCAGCTGCCAGTGTCCACCTTGAGCCATCTCCTCCTCCATCAGTTGTGTGTCAGCAGTCCTGTGTACTGGGACAGCTACCTCAGTTGTCTCCACATGAACACTGCTCATGTATTCGGATGCTCCTCAACCTAGCCACCTCGGGCCCATCGTGATCTAGTCTGACTTCTTGTTACAGTACAGGCATTACGACTTCCCTGAATTAATTCCTGTTGGAGCTAGATATGCCTTGTTTCATTAAGCCATAAGATCTTTAGGGCAGAGATTGTCTGTTACTATGGCTATGTCTACACTGGCCCCTTTTCCGGAAGGGGCATGTAAATTTCATGAGTCGTCGTAGGGAAATCCGCGGGGGATTTAAATATCCCCCGCGGCATTTAAATAAAAATGTCCGCCGCTTTTTTCCGGCTTTTAAAAAAGCCGGAAAAGAGCGTCTAGACTGGCCCCGATCCTCCGGAAAAAGCGCCCTTTTCCGGAGGCTCTTATTCCTACTTCAAAGTAGGAATAAGAGCCTCCGGAAAAGGGCGCTTTTTCCGGAGGATCGGGGCCAGTCTAGACGCTCTTTTCCGGCTTTTTTAAAAGCCGGAAAAAAGCGGCGGACATTTTTATTTAAATGCCGCGGGGGATATTTAAATCCCCCGCGGATTTCCCTACGACGACTGGTGAAATTTACATGCCCCTTCCGGAAAAGGGGCCAGTGTAGACATAGCCTATGTGTTTGTACAGTGCCTAGCACAATGGGGCCCTGATCTTGGCTGGGGATGTAGATGCTACTGAAATACAAATTAAAGAAACAGGCTCATCTTTTTTACATGTAGCTCCTCCAGATCTGTGAGTCATGCTGTCCCCGCGTTAGCGGAGGCTACTTTTTGTCCTATACTGGAATTATATTCAGGCGTTTCTCTTTTCTCCCCCTTTGCATTTCTCATTGAATTTCTTAGCTTATGTCTTATGCATCTTGACAGGCAAGAGGTGGAACATGAATAATTATCTGATGGCTTATAGGGTGGTTGTCAGATGTACTGTAACATCAGCTGCAATTTGCAGCTCCCAGGAACGAAAGTGAAAGCATCAAGCCAAATCAATTAGTCACAAATCTCCTTCTCCATAGTTTGCATCCTGCATATGTAGGACAGTCAGAAGGGGACATGGGCATGTCTGGTGATGTCTTGAGACAGAGCCAAATTGAGAACAAACCGGGCCGTGCAGCAGTATGAGTCTGATTCTTATTGACAAGGAGGCTTAATCTCTAGCCTATGCAACTTCAACTATGCAAATAGCTTTGCTGAAGTCGACATATTTACTGTGGTGTCTTCTGTGTGGTAAGATCAATGTAGGCTTCTCTCCTCTTGACTCTGACTACTCTTCTCATCCTGGTGGTGCACCGGAGTCTACAGGAGAGCTCTCAGAAGTTGATTTATTGCATCTAAGCAGCCACAATAAATCGACTGCCAGTGGATCGATTGCAACAGTGTCGATCCACCAGGTAATGAAGACAAGCCCTGAGGCTCCTTTACATTGCTCTGGAGCCTTTTTGGAGATAAAAATCAGGCCCATTGACTGTGTGACTGCTCAATGGGGATGGGAGGAAAACCCAGTTTACTTGTTAATGACATGGCTTGTGAGTGTGTGTTGGTAAATTGCAAGTAATGCTTTTAAAGCCTAGCTTTCATGCTGCACACCTGCTGGCCAGCCTCCAAAATAATTGTCAGATGTGCATAGCATGCCTCTCTCTTCCTCCTCCAGACTCATGACACCTGCACAGCGCCCATGAATCCTTGGGATCCTGTGCTACCAGGAAAGGATTCACATGGGTGCTGACTTCATTTGCTTTCCTTTCTGGCATGGCTGGTGAGTTATATGCATCTCATTCACAAGGGAAGAGTGGTCCAAAGGAACAGCCACAGACAATGGGGACTGTGGGGTTAAGATGGCTATTTCCTCAAAAAGGAAGTAGATGGCTGGAAATGCAGCTTTTAACCTAAAAGAGTTTGGAGTTGCCTGCAGCATGTAGGTGAGATTTCCAAAAGCACCTACATGAGTCAAGAGTACGTCCCAGGGTTGCTGACCCTTTAAGTGGCTACGTCTACACTGCTTTTGAGCAAGAGATGTGCTTTTGCGCAAGAGCGTCTGTGGCAGTGTGGATGCTCTCTTGTGCAAGAAAGCTCTGATGGCCATTTTAGCCATAGGGGTTTCTTGCGCAAGAAATTCGTGTTGCGTGTCTACACTGCCATCTTGCACAAGAGCTCTTGTGCAAGAGAGCTTATTCCTTGTGAGGAGAGGAATAACTCTTCTGGATGAAGCCCTGTTTTCCAACGCTAGACTGTAAATTTACTTGCACAAGAACGCGCGTGCAGTGTAGACACCCGGCAAGTTTTTGTGCAAGAACAAGTGTTCTTGCGCAAGAAGCTGCCAGGATAGACATAGCCACTGATTATAGAATACTGCAAGTAGTCTAGATGGGGAGAGAGCTTCCAGGGCAGGGAGGCTCTGGCAGGAAAGTGAACAAAGGGGCAGAGGATGCATGGGAAGAGGAGAAGTAACAGGGCAGGGAGGCTCTGGCAGACAGTGATCATAGGGGGAGAGGATTGGGAGAAGGAGGAGGAGATGTGGAAAACAGGCTGGCTACAATGGGAGGCTCTGGAGCAGGGTGATCTCAGGCAAGTGGAAAGTAAAATGGGAACCTGTCAGGAGTGCATTGGCCCTGCAGAAGGGTTGGGTGTGAGGGACTGCATTTCTATGTGCAATGCATTGTGTCATAGAGCAGATCAGTATTTACATGGCTAAATGGAGTAAGTTCAAAAGGTTTTGAGCACCATGACCAGCATCTATGGCCAGGAAAGTATCCCAGTGAGTCAGAAGGTGCAGTATATTCTGCTGCTGCCACTAGGTAGGCAGGTAGAACATCTGCGTATCGTCTCAAAAAGGATCTCCGCTGGTCGTCTGACTTCCAGATGTTTGCGTTACTTGCCCTGGAAGTGCAGAGGGCTCTGGAGCTTGCCCCAACTGTAGAAGGTGGAGTTATGACCATAAAAGATTAGCACAAAGGTATGGGAGAAATCCACCTGTGAGACTCTCTGTGCAGGGCTGCATTCACCCTAAAGCTGAGCTCTTCAGCTGGTGTAAATCAGCATCAGTTCCTTGACTCCTGAGCTGCAACTTGAAGAGTCTGGCCCTAAATTGTTTCCGTTCGCTTGTCCATTTACCGGTGCTGAATCACTATAGCTGTATTATTCAGAGATAATCTTATCACACCAGAGCACCTTGTGATAACCTGCTTAGCTCCTTCAGGAATATTACTGCTTCCTTTCCAGCCAGATACAGCTGTTTCCATTGTGGAGGCAACATTTCAACAGCGCCACAAGGACAAAATGAAGAGCATATACATCGAAGTGAAAGCCCCGCAGGCTAGGATAATTGCCAATGCTCTTTCCTATAATTAGAAAGGCCTCTCTGTCTCTTTGACTGGGGAGCTAGGTAGATTTATTGACAGCTCCTATCCAAGAAATGAAGATAGCCAGTCTTGCCATTGTAAATAATAGAAAGGAGTTATTTCTTCCACCTGTGTGGTTTCATTCCGTAAGAGAGGGAGGTGCCTGAATTAGAATCACTGAGCTGTTAAATTGCACTTCTTCATGAAATATGTTTATTTTGTACCACTGGATCCTTGGCAGTTGCAAAAACCTCTGCCTATAAAAGTGTTAGGAGTCTTGTTATATAATTATTTTGTGATTATAAAGGCACATTGAATATACAACGAGCACTCTTCATGGTGTTCAAACATCATTCAGCATTTGAGCACAGCTCTCACAAAACAACTTATCAAAGTTGGCAAATACCGGTAGAAATGGAAGCATGCCACGGAGACAGCTATTTCTGGGATCAGAGACTCAGGGTATGTCTACACTGCAAGCTTATTTCGAAATAAAGCACCCACATGCAAAAAGCGCAACGAAATAGTTATTTGCTATTTCAAAAGCTAGCATACACTCTGATTGGACACTATCTCACATTTAAGACCATCTGGAACAAGTTCAGGCAGGGCATTAGGTCAGTAGTTGCTTCCGGGTGCTGCTGCCTGAGGCTATCTGAGATGCGTGCTTAAAGGGACCCACCTGGGCAGCCATTACTCAGCTTCTGCTGCTTGCTTGCCTACCTCTCGGAGGGACAGCAAAGCATTTCTGCAGGGTGCTCTGGTTGCCTTGCCTTTGGATACCACAGCACTCCCTGCTATGGAGCCAGAGCTGCCTCTGGGCACGCAATGGTACCACACTGCCCTGATACAGTTTCTGCACCAGTTTCTGCAGGCTGCCTTCATGGTCCTGCATGAGCTCGACTCTGAGCTCATTTTTGAGAATCTCTGCCTGTGTGTGGGAGCAAGACCCTTGCAACCGCATCCCACGATGCCAGTTCTGACTGGTGGGACTGGCTGGTGATGGAGCGGTGGGATGACCAGCAGTGGCTCCAAAACTTCCATATGAGAAGGAGATGTTCATGGAGCTGTGTGCCTGGCTTGCCCCTGCCCTCCAATGACGTGATACCCAGATGCGACCAGCCATCTACCTGGAGAAGGGGGTTGCTATCACCGTCTGAAAGCTTGCAATCTGTGGGCAACCACAGTTCGGCATGGGGAGATCAACCCATGGAATCCTCCTCATGGAGGTAAGGCACTCTCAGGGTTGTAGTCCCTGGAGGGTGAGAGTAGTGGAAAGGGGGACTCTGGGGAATGAGGGGTTTGGGGATGCAGGGGTGTCCTGGGAGTGAAGGAGAAGCTCTGTCGTTGGGGGGTTCATTAGCCCTGCCCTCACACAGTCTTGTGGGGGGGGGGGAGAGCAGGCCTCATAGAAGGTGGCTCCTGGGGTGTTTGTGGGGGAGGAGGAAGGGGTGTCTCGGGGATCTCCCAAGGACTCAGGCACCCCTTTGATTCTCTGTTTTGTGTCTTTGTCTCCTTCTGCAGGTGGTGAAGGCCATAAACACCATCCTGTTGCGCAGGGTCATCTGCCTGGGAGACCTGGACCCCCATAGTGGCTGGATTTGCCACCCTGGGCTTCCCTGACTGCAGGAGGTGGGGGATAGATGGAACCCACATCCCCATCCGGGCCCCAGACCACCATGCAGCCTAGTATATAAACCACAAGGGTTATTTTTCTATGGTGCTGCAGGCCCTGGTCAACCACCTTGGACAGTTTTCAGACATTTTTGTCAGGGGGTCAGAGAAGGCTCATGACGCCTGCGTCTTCCACAACTCCAGCCTCTACCAGAAGCTGGAGGCTGGCACATTCTTTCCCCAGCCAAACATCATGGTCAGGGACATTGAGATGCCACTGTGCATTGTGGGGAACGTGGCCTACTCCCTCTTGCCATGGCTGATGAAGCCGTACACCGGTCACCTGGACCCAAGCAGGGACTGCTTCAATGCTTGCCTGGGCAGGGCCTGCATCCCGGCCAAATGCATCTTCAGGCGCTTGAAGGCACGGTTCAGGGGTCTCCTAACCTGCCTTGATGTGGGGAAGCACAACATCTCCCAGGTGGTGTCAGCCTGTTGTGTTCTCCACAACATTGTGGAGAGCAAGGGAGAGGTTTTCCTTCCAGGATGGGGGGTAGAGGCAGGATAGGCCTTCGAGAAGCTGCGCATAGCTGCCAACCTCCAGGCCCATCAGATGGGGGTGCACATCTGGAAGGCCCTGAGGGACAGTTTCTCTGAAGGACCCCAGTAACTCTCGCCAGAGCCTCCCCACTAGGGGCCTGTGGATTGCCCCTCTCTGCCTTTCCCACAACAACCCCTCCCTTTCCCCCTATCACTTCTCTTTCCTGAAGATCAAATAAAAACAACTGTTTAGTTTTGAAAAAAAGAACTCTTGTTTTTTTTTATTTGGGATAAAAGTAAGGAGGGGGGCTGAGAACCTGGATATGGAGGAGGAAGTGGGGCTGTGAACCTGGATATGGGAAGGGGGGCTGAGAACCTTGGAGGGGGAAGGAGAGGCTCAGAGCTGAGGTTGAGACTGGCACGTGGTTTGGATGCTTGTTGCACCTTGTGTCTGGGGATCTCGGCAACCTCAGGGTGGGGTGTGGGGAGTCCTGGGACAACAGGGGGATAGGCGGGGGAGGGGGACTGGAGCAGAGACTAGGACTGGTGCTGGGTATGCCATCATCTCCCAGACAGTCGCACACATGTTGTGGCCCTGCTGCAGCAGCTGGGTCCACGTCTGGGCTTGCCATTGTGCATTGTCCTGGACTTTCTGGGCAAGCATCAGCTGCATATACTGGAGGATGGACACATGTGCCCTCATCAGATCTTCATGGACCCTACAACATGTACGGCTGTCCTGGGGTCGGGCGGTTGGCTCGTCTGCTAGTGATCATCCCATAGTCATGGCTGGTCCAGCTGGGGAGAATAAAGAGAAGTGGTCAGTCATCCCTGGAGACACTGCCCTGAGGCCTTGCCCTCATCAGCGAGTTGAGAGCAACAGTTCTCAGCCCAGAATATGGTGATGTCCCAGGAGCAAGGCCATGTGTGACCTAGACAGTAGGGCCTGCCTCACAGGGGCCCAGAGATCCCCAGGGGATCATGCTTCCCACCCCCATCCCACGGATATGCAGGCAAGGGAAGTGACCAGCCACACTGGGATTCCATGGCTGGGAGAGGGTCCTCAAACTACCTGGGCTTCCATCGGGGCTGCACAGACACGTATGTCTGGTAGTGCTGTCCCTGGGAATAGGTGGTGCCTGTAGTGTTCCGCCATGCCCATGTGCCATGTGTGACACTCCAGAGTCTGTGTGCGGGTATACGTGTGCCCTTGTCCCCAGCCTTCTTTCATCAGTGGCTGGGAGAAGTAACTCCCTCGGGGGTCAGAAGTGTGTCTGGCCTTCCCAGATCCTGTGAGCTACCTCCTGGGGCTGCGTGGTGCAGACTGGCGCTGCATATGCATCCACGTGCACGGACTGCAGTGCGAGGGCCAGGCCGAGAAGGCCGAACTACGATCGCACCACAGCCCCTCAGAGCCTGCCACCCCCGCCCTACGTGTGTGAAAACCTAAGAACATCACCTGATGATCCCTCCCCAGCCTTGGAGGATGCCTGGGAGACATCCAGGCCCTGGGGTATTGGCTCCAGGGTGATTGTGCTGGCCATTTCTTCCTTGTCCTCCAGCTCCTTGTCCTCCTCCTCCTCTTTGTGGGTGACAACAGGCGTTTCCAGCCCCCAGTCCACAACCAGGGCATGGGGAAGCAGCTGCACCACCCCTCAGGATGCAATCCAGTTCTTCATAGTAGAGGCAGGAGTGGGGTCCTGTCCCAGAGTGAGAGCTGCACTCCCTCACCTTGGTGTAGCCCTATCCGACTTCTTTTACTTTGCTCTGGATTTGCTCCAGAGTCCTGTGGTGGCCCCTCATGGCCAGGCAGTCAGCCAGCCAGCCATAGATGTCCTTGATATGCCATCTGGAGCAGAGATCCTGGAGGGTCTCCTCCTTGCCCCATACCTCCGGGAGGGCCAGGATCTCTGCCCCAGACCAGGACAGCGCATGTCTTTCCCTGCCCTTAGCAGGTTCCTGGGAGCTCTCTGCATGCTCCCTGGGAAGGCCAGTGGGATCTTGGGGGGCTTGTGGCTGAGACGTGGCTGCCCACACATCAGGTACTGGCAGCCACGCAGTGTGTGGCAGGTCCCAGGGCTGGCTTCCTACTACAAAGCCCTGTCCCAGGCGTCTGCATCTTTAAAAGCTGCCAGAAGACAGGAACTATAGAGTTGTGATGAATGTGGATGGAGTGTCCAGCAGGTCACTTGTGTTATTTCCTGGAGGCCTCTTTTTTTGAAAGAACTCCCTCTTCCATATCCATGCACATGCCTTTTTCCGAAAAAGCTTTTTTGGAAAAGATCTTATTCCTCGTAGAATGAGGTTTACTGCCATTGGAAAAAGCCTTCCAGTATTGCAACTTGCTGTTGAAATAACGCAATTGCAGTCTGGATGCTAATATTGTTTTTCCAGAATAACAACTGTTATTCTGGAAAAATGCTGCAGTGTAGACGTACCCTAGAGAAATCAGGTGGTTTCGAGGCAGCTGAAATGGGAGTCCCTTGTTAAAAATTCTGCCACCAAAATGAAAACAGGGCTGGGTTTTCCCTAATGCTTGTGGTGTTTACCCCACTCCTGGTATGCAGCTAAATTACCCACCTCTGCCAGACACAGTGTATCCAGCAGCTCAGGAAAACACATCCAAAGAGCAACTCACTGGCCTTTACAATGCTCCAGGTTACACCAAGTATCAGTCTTCTTCTAAATCTTCCCTGAGGAAGTGGTTTCCTGCCAGTGGCTGCAGCCCTTCTTTCAAAGGACAAAAGACAATTGGAGGCTGGGCTAGCCAGGTACTTCCTGGGCTCTTATTACTCAGGCGACTAATCCAGTGCAAGCCTTACATTGGCTATTTTCCACGAACAAAGTCTAACTATTTCCAGCAGATGGCACTGAATCTGAGTTTGTTTGTCCAGGGATGATTCTTTCGTCATTGGCTCTAGCTTTGAGAGAGCAGTTTTGTTTAAACCAGGGAAACAAATGAATCGATTCCTCCCTCACTCTATCTCTTTGCTAGTGGGACGGGATTCATCACAGGCTAAGATGGATTTAAAACATTGACAGTGCATCAGTGATGGGACTATATTGTGTGAATGGAGGTGATTTTGTTATGTGGATTGCTTAAAAAATATGCAGGGTACCAGGCAGGTAAAAAAAATCCCTCAAGTTCATAATGACTGTTTTATAGCAGCAATTGTAGAGTTGGAATCAAAAGACCACAAGGTGGGGATATGGCAAACTCCGGTTCAAACAGATTGTGAGTAGTTTTGCAGTAAACACCAAATGTGCCAATTAAGTTAACCCAGCGTGCCTTTATCCATTGGTTAGCATCACTGTGGTATGCTGGACTCACTGCTTTCTAGTGCAGAGCTTCTGAACCTTTCCAAACTATTGTACCCATTTCAGGTGTCTGATTTGTCTTGCGGACCTCCAGGTCTCACCTCTCTTTAAAATTACTTGCTTAAAAAATAAGACAAAACATAGTAAAGTGTCGCAACTTACTATTAATTGCTTGCTTTCTCATTTTTACTATATAATTATAATATAAATCAATTGCAATGTAACTAATGTACTTATGTTTAAGTGTATATTATATAGAGCAATATAAAGAAAATAACTTCATGAAATTTTAGTTAGTACTGATTTTGGTAGTGCTTTCTATGTATCCTGCTGTCTGGTGAGTTGATGTACCCCTAGAAGATCTCTGTGTATCCCCAGGAATACGTGTACCCCTGGTTGGAACCACTGCTCTACTGATCACCCCCATGAAAAACCCAGGACCTATGCAGAGAGGGCAGCTGTTAGGATGTTTCCAAAATTCATGTCTTCCTAAAGCTCTTGAGCCAAACAGAATCAGGCTGATGGGGTGGAGAAATGCAGGTACACCAATATTCAAAACCAGGAAACAAATCTTTGGGGTGGATTCTTCTCTCACTCGCAGCAGTTTGCCATCTGTGCACTTCCATTGATTTCAGTGGAATCACTTCTGATTTACTCTGGTGTGAGAACAGACTCCAGCAGAGAGATGGCAATATACCATATGGTGCCCTCTGGTAAGATGCCCATTTCCACCTCTCTGAACCTGCTAAAATCTATTGCATTCCTTATTAAGCCAATGGCTAGATGCCTCCTTGCTCACGTGTGCAGTTCAGTGACCATGCTCCCTCAGGAACATATTCCCCTCATGTTGGCAAATGCCAAGAAGGAAGGGACGCATTTCTCTTGGACTCTGAGGAGAGAGGAGTATGTGCTCCTCCAGCTCTGACAGGAGAGAATGGGTGGGGAAGCCATTTCACAGGTTATAGAGCTTTTCCTGGAAATAAACTCGTGGGCTACGTCTAGACTGGCATGATTTTGCAGAAATACTTTTAACGGAAAAGGTTTTCTGTTAAAAGTATTTCCGCAAAAGAGCATCTAGATTAGCAAGGATGCTTTTGCGCAAAAGCATCCATGGTCAGTCTAGACGCGATTTTGCGCAAGAAAGCCCTGATCGCCATTTTAGCCATTGGGGCTTTTTTGCACAAAACAGTTCTTCCCTGTCTACACTGGCCCTCTTGTGCAAGTATTCTTGTGCAAGAGGGCTTTTTCCCGAGCGGGAGCGTGAAAGTATTTGTGCAAGAAGCACTGATTTTGTACATTACAAAGTCAGTGCTCTTGCGCAAATTCAAGCGGCCAGCGTAGACAGCTAGCAAGTTTTTGCACAAAAGCAACCGCTTTTGCACAAAATCTTGTCAGTCTAGATACACCCAAAAGCTATGTCTAGACTGCAGAGCTTTTCTGGGATACCTCCACCGTGTCCAAGGAACATGTCCGCTTTTTCAGAACAGTTTCTGAAAAAGCGGACGTATTCTTTCAGATCCCTGTAGTCCTCTTGGTGAGAGAAATAAGGGATGTTCTGAAAGAGGAGTTTTTTCCAAATGTTGGCCCCGTGTAGATGGGCCAAATTTTGGAAAAGCCTCTTTCAGAAAAAAAGCAGAAAAAGATACACAAATTGTGGTTCTCAATTTGCATATTGTTTTCCAACTTTTCTCTGCAGTGTAGACATAGCCAAAATCTTCAGCTCATTTTATGTATGCAATTAAGCCTGAGATTTACACAGGGGATTTGCATTCCCTATTCCTGTCCATTTTTGTAGGACCCAAACACCCAGATTCCTTTGGTGGCTTTAAAAATCCCAGCCTACAGAATCTCAGCTGGTGTGAATCAGCCCAGCTCCATTGATTTTCTTAGTGTTATGGACACCAGCCAAGGATGTGGCCCAGCTATTTTCCACCTAAGGCAAATTCATATCAGATCACTGATGAAAGTGACATCATATCTGCAGGCTTGTGTTCCTTTTAAGTCCCACTTTAGACTAATGGGACTTCAATGATCCATATGGCTCACAATGGCCACTGGGAATGCCTACTCCTGAAAAGTTGGAAAACAATATGCAAATTGAGAACCACAACCTTGCCTCTGCTAGTCCTTCTCCCAAATGCTCCTGCATGCTGGGACAAAGGTCGAACATGTGTGGGCAGGGGAAACAGCCCCCTGTGTGTGGGCTCTCTGTACCCCCTCATGCACACACCAGTGCTGCTTTAATCAGGGACGTAGCAGAGGGGAAGGCACTGGTCTTATCTATCCCTTAGGGGAAAGTTTTTTGTTGGACTGTGTCCCATCTCATTGGCATGTAGAGCCGTCTCTCCCCCCCCACCCCACACACACACTCACTTGCTGCTGAGAACAGAGGCCAGCAGTAGCAATGAAATTAAATATGATATAGAATATTGGTCTGGCTTGCAGTAGGGTCCCCCAGGATCAATTTGATTCTGGCCCTTTCAGCCTGGGGAGCAATAACTTGGAAGCAAAGTGTGGGTTAATTTGAAAATAGGTCAATGGGATATGAAGATAACCTGTGGTAAGCTGAATTCTGAGGGCCTCTGGCAAAGGAATGAGTCCCTCAGCCGATTAAATTATCTATAAAGGGGAAAATAGCAGGACAAGAACCTGCTGTAGATTTATTCTGGAGTATGCACAGCTGTTAGAGGCAGATGTTTAAGAGCAGCCAGAAAGGAACAGCTCTATAGGTGAACATGATTCTTTTAATCTGCTTAATTAAAGAGAAGACAAGCTGCATGTTTGTCTGCATTATCCTTTATTTAAGAAACAAAGCCAGAACTGAATTTGTCCATTGCTAATTTGCTAATCTCTGAAGTTGGGACAGTATAAATGTGTTTGCCAGAGAAATCATACTGACGTCATGATCGGAGCTTGGGAGCTGCCAAGGGGGTTTACAAGGAGATCAGTCAAAAGCAGATTCTGTCAGGCAATTGTTTATTTGTGAGATTAAGTTTCTCAGAAGTGGTTCTGAATGTGGGGTTCAACTATTTGTTTTTGTTTTTTTTCAAAAACAAATCTCCCGGCTAAGCTGTCTGAGAAAAAGGCATTTGTGTTCATCAACTTATATTTGCATAATTTCAAGCACCATCAGTAGTACATGGCATGAGGAAAAATTACAGAGATTTCACTCCAACCATGAGTGAAATTGGGTTTAGTAGAAAATTAGTTGACTTAACTGGCAAATGATGAAAGCTTGAATAGAGAATGTTTAAATAAGGAGGGATAAAAAAATAATTTGAAGGTGCAGACTGAGGCTGCATGACTGGAATGTTAAAGTCACTGGTTATAGCCTGTGTGGGAAGGACAGAGAGAGTCCAAGATAAGTGGGGGAGGATAAAGCACTGTGATTGAGGAGACCTACGTCCTATTTTTGGCTCTGTCATTAGCCTTTTGGGTGATCCTGAATCAGTCATTTTCCATTTTACCAGCCTTCTTTGTAGAGTCCTCATGAAAAGTGTAAAGTGAGAGATAGGGATTATTTATTAGTATAGACATCATGACCTGTCTTAGAGTCATTGATAACTCAGAGCCATAGACTCTTTAATGCACAAACTGCTGAATCAAACTTATTATTCCTTGTGCATCTGTTGGTCATATGTGTGTATGGCAGGGAGGGGTATTGTTGTTATGAGGAACTTCAGTTTGGTTGGTAAATGCTGGAGGTTTCAGGCAGCTAGTAGAAAAACATAATTAGAGGGTCTGTTGCAGGGTGCACAGCCCTAGCCCCCGAGTGGGGACGGGTTGATCACCCCACGACACTGGTGGAGAATTTGGGCACCGTGGGCGATCCCTCCCCGGAGATAAGAGGAAGTGAGTTGGGTTTTTTTTGTCCTGTAGAGGTGAGAGAACAAGGTGCAAGTAGTTAATGGGAGCGTGCAGACAGTATGGACCCAAGCAAAGTGTTCGAGTGGCTGATGGACCATCAGCAAAAGCAGGCGGCCAAACAGCAGCAACTGCAAAACCAGCTGCTCTAGCAGTTGGTGAATCAGCAGCAGCTACTAAGAGAGTTGACGACGTATCAGCAAGCCCAACAAGAGAAGTTGTTACAACAAATGGCCATACTATGGAAGGCATCACCACCCCCTTCCCCCAGATCAGTTAGAGAGGGCAGCGGCAGAGAGGTGGCCGGGTTGTTGCTGGGGCTGGGGTTCCCAGTCAGGGTAGTTGGTCCTCTGCTCCGGTAGGAGCTCCTTCCCCTTCAGTGGCCAGCTCCAACTGAGCTGCTCTTGCAGTATAAAACTGCCTCTGAAGTTGGAGCATGCCCAGCAGGGCTGCGGGGAAGGGGGTCTTCTTAGCTCAGTAAGCCTGGTTAAACCCTCCCTGGCCAGTGCAGGGGTGGTACACCCCATCACAGGGTCTCAAAATGACAGATGATAATTTTCTAACTCGAAAGGTATTGCACCCAGCACAGGGCAATACCCTGGACTGGAAGTAGGTGGATGCCTAGGAACCAGTGGTCATGTGCTTAATGACATTCAATAGGACATGTTTATGTTGTTTTTTAATAAATCTTGTAATATTGTGTAAATTCAATAGCAGTGCTATTCCAAAGGGGCAAGTGATATGACTGGAGTAACGACAGCCCAGTTAGTCTGTCATCAGTCCCAGATCTGCTAATGAAAAAACTGATACAGGATTCAATTATGAAAGGACAGGAATATAATCAATGCAAGTAAAACCCTAGTTTATAGAAAACAGGTCTCATCAAACAAACCTTATTTTGTTCCTTGATGAGAGTACAAATTAGTGAGATTAGAAATGTGGATGGTAAAGGTAAACACATAGTCTTTTATATTGAACTCTTACACTTTTCTTCCACAATTTGATCTGAGGAAGTGGGTCTGGTCCACGAAAGCTCATCATCTAATAACCCATCTTGTTAGTCTTTAAAGTGCTACATAGTCCTGTTTTTTGTTTCAGCTAGACCTGACTAACACGGCTACATTTCTATTACTATTCTACTTTTATAAGGATTTGACTTAACACTGTGCAATGTTCTGATTAAAAATTACCACTATACAATATTAATTAAATGATACAGAACTGACTAATGGAAGAACTTCAAAAGGTACTCATCACTGGGAGACGGTCATTAAAGGGACATGTTTGTAACAGGGTTTGATTAAACCCAACAATATTCAACAGTTTCTCCATTGGGCTAGGAGTACATGTAAGCCAGTGCTGATAACATTTGTGGATCACATGTATGCATGTACACACCCATGGGCACACACACTGGCAGAGTGGTAAATAATGATGAAGTGTGGGAAGTCTTGCAGAGCAAGCTGCAGCACTGAGTTAGCTGGGCCCATTCAAATCAAATATGTTTAAATCGAGACAAATGCAAGTTTATACATTTAGGAACAAGGAATACAGGGATACCTGCAGACTGGGGAACTGTATCATGGAAAGCAGGGTCTGGCAGGATTTAGAAATCACAGTGGAGAAGTAACTCATCATGCGCTCCCAGTGTAATGTGGGTACAAAGAGGATGAATATGATTCTTGGGTGTATAATCAGGAGAGAAATGAGTAGGAGCAGGGAGTCGATTTTTACCTGTGAAACCAACGTTGGAATATTGTGCCCTGTTATGGTGGGCCACATTTTAAAAAGGAAGTTGAAAAATTGGCAAGAGTACAGAAAAGAGCCACAAAACCATTTCCAGGACTGGAGACAGTGCTGTCCCGTGAAAAACTCTAGAATCCCAATCTGCTCATTTTATCAGGAGGAAGTTTGAGAGGGGACATGATTCCAATACTTTCATGGGGAGAAAATTCTGGGTATTTAATCCTGAGCTCTTTAATCTAGCCGAGAAAGCCAGAACAACGGAGGCCGAAGCCAGACAAATTCAGGTTAGAAATAAGGGCCTGATTTTTACCAGGGAGGGAGAGTGATTAATCATTGGAATGAACTACTAAGGAAAATGATGGATTCACCATCTCTCCGTGTGTTCAGATCAAGACTGGAAGAGATACTTTAACCCAACATGAATTATGGTTTAGTCAAAACCCAGTGACTAGGCTCAATGCAGGGGCTACTGGGTGGAATTTAATGTCCTGTGAAATACAGGAGGTCAGACTAGATGATTTAATGGTCCCTTCTGGCCTTATAGTCCATGAATATATAAACTAAGATCTCTCCCGAAGTTTGGGGATATCAGCTCCAGTGAGAGACAAATGGGGACAGCCAGCTCCGGTGAAGTCAGTGGAGCTCTGCAGATTTGCACTAGCTAAGTATCTGGCCCACTTTGTGTTACACAGACACATGCTTAGTGAGGAGCCAGCTAAAATTCCAGCCAAGTTTGGAGCCATGGGGTCTGGAACACATGACCTATGAAGAGAGGCTGAGGGATTTGGGTTTGTTTAGTCTGCAGAAGAAAAGAGTGATAGCAGATAGCAGATAGCAGCCTTCAACTTCCTGAAGGGAGGTTCCAAAGAGGCTGGAGAGAGGCTGTTCACAGTAGTGAGGGATGGCAGAATGAGGAGCAATGGTCTCAAGTTACAGTGGGGGAGGTCTAGGTTGGATGTTAGGAAAAACTATTTCCCTAGGAGGGTGGTGAAGCACTGGAATAGGTTACCTAGGGAGATGGTGGAGTCTCCGCCCCTAGAGGTTTTTAAGTCTCAGCTTGACAAAGACCTGGCTGGGTTGATTTAGTTGGGATTGGTCCTGCCTTGGGCAAGGGGCTGGACTTGATGGCCTTCTGAGGTCTCTTCTAGCCGTAGGATTCTATGATGTCCTTTTGAGGACAGTGTTTTAGAATGGCGGATGCTGCGCTTGTCAAGCAGTCATGGAGGCTGGTTAGTACCTGGTCATCTTTCACCTCGTCCTGCATATATTGTGGCAAGATCTTCATTGTGGTGTCACGTCCAATGAGCTTTCAACTGCACTGAAGCCAACACCCTATTTTCACTAGATCGGTGTGCTTAGAAATTCATGCCTGAGCAGAGGGCCATTGTGAGGACAGGAGGTGGTGATCAGTGTTAGATGAAAGTGATTTGCCAAAAATGCATGGCGGCGGGAGGGGCACCAAAACAAGACATCAGCTCAGGCTGAATTTGGCAAAGAGTTTCAGCTTCACCTCTCCTCCCCTCCTCTCCCCCAAAACCAATCATTTGCAAATGTTGAAGCAGTGTGCGGAGAAATGTTGGACTCGCCCATTTCAAACAGACACTTTCTAATAGAAGTGCCATTCAGAATGGACATTCTAAATGTTTGGTTCAACCCAAACAAAGTCTTGGGGTGGGGAGTTTCTTTTCCTCAAGAAAATAATGAAGTAATTGAGTTTCATTTGGAAACTAAATGACAGTTGGGTTTTTGTGGGAGGGAGAGGTTGGGGTTTGCATTTTTTGGGGGGGAGGGTGTTATTTTTATCAACTCTAATGAGGACTAAACAACAGCTAAATTCCACACAAGCCCTGGAAGCCAGGCTAGATCATCTAGTAAGTCTCTTCTGGTCTTAAAAACCTATCAATCTATTTTGAGGATTTAAGTGCTGCAGAGCATTTCTCTTGGTTATCTGCAGAAGGGTGAATTTCACCATGGAAGAGAAAAAAGGGCCTGATTCTGCCTTCATGCACACCAGAGTCAATCAGAAATCTCTCTGCCAAAGTCAGTGTAAAGGTCAGAGCAGAACCAAGCTCCAAACAGAGGAAGGTGCTGCCTTCAGAAGAACCGTTGATCAACATTGCAGCTAGAGATTGATACAGGAGTAGACTTGCAAGCCTTATCCATGTTGGGGAGCAACTGGAGACTTCAGTGTGACAGCTTGTGCCAAGATGTGCATTACCCCCATTTTATAATGAACTATCTCACTAGAACCTTGTGGAGTGTCCATCACAGGAGGGCTGAGCACTTCCCTAGGGAATTCTCATGATTCCAGTTTTAGATATGGGAAATTAAGTCTGAGTGTGATGAGGTTAATAACATGTCATACAGCAGGCCAGCAGCAGAGCCAGGAGCAGATTCCAGCTCTCCTCACTCATAGTGCAGTGTCCAGATGTACCCCCTGAATTCTGGGTATATCTGAATGTATGGACCGGGATCTCTGTTAGTCAATGCCTTTTTCACCAGTGCAGTGGGGGTGTAAAAAACCTGTAATTGGAATTACAATGGTTGTCCCCCTCTTGAGATTGGTGTAAATGACTGTGCAGTGTGCTGGACAGTGGACAATTTGTTCCTGTGTCTTTAATAGAGACACCGATACAAACAATAGGACCAGAGAAGCTATTCTTTCCCCAAACGTGTGGCTATGCATCCAAATGAATCATCAGATTGTCTACAGATCTGAATTTCTTCCTTTAAATTCAGTGACACTCTAGAGAACACATTTCCTCCAAGACACTCAAAGAACTTTATGGAATTTAATTACTCTTTGCCACACTTTGGAGCAATCGTTCATATTATACCCTTCTTAAGTTAGGAGCAATGGAGACACAAGAGGTTTAAAGACTGAACAAGCCAGTGACAAAGCTGGGAATAGAACTTAGGGGCTGTAAGGGCCACATTGTCCTACTCTTGTGTGAAACTGTGTTTCACTCCAGGTGTAGCTCCTTTGGCTTCAGTGGGATGTTGGCTGGGGTGAGGTTCTAATAATGCAGTGGAGGGAAGGGACTCATTGTACTAGGCACATGAGAGACAGTTTCTGCTGCAAATTGCATACAATTTAATCACACAAGACAGAGAGAGGTGAAGTCACTTGCCCCAAATCACCCAGCAGGTCAATGGCAGAGCTGAGCTTTGTTGATTTAGTTGGGATTGGTCCTGCTTTGGGCGGGGGGCTGGACTTGATGACCTCCTGAGGTCTCTTCCAGTTCTATGATTCTATGATAAGCTTAGAACCCAGGTCTCTTAAGCCCTAGTCTTCAGAACAACATGAATGAAAGCATCTCTTAACTACAGGTTTGTCTACATTACAGAGTTTTGTCAGAAAAATGGCCATTTTTCTGACAAAACCTACATTACGTCCACACTACAATCACGTTCTTTCAAAAGAAAATTGAAAGAACAGAGGAGTTTTTCCGACAGCAGTACTCCTCTTTCTATGAGGAAGAAACCAAAAGAGCTCATTCGGAAAAAGGCATGTGTGGGCAGGAAGGAGGGTTTTTTTTTTTTTTTTTTAAAGAAAAGGGGTCCAGGAAATAACACAGGTGCCTTGGTGGCCACTTTGTCCAAATTAATCAGAACTCTATAGTTCCTGTCTCCTGGCCCTTCTTAAAGCTGCATGCACCCTGGACAAGCCTTGTGGCAGGAAGCCGGCTTCAGAGTAGCACCTCATCACGCAGCTCTCCCTGCCACAGGCCTTGTCACCCAAAGGGGAGTCACAGGCCCCCCGCGATCTCTCTGGCCCATGCATGGAGCAGCCCCAGGGATCCCAAGACCCACCCAGGGGACCAAGAGGTAAGCATCCTCCTGGTCCAGAGCAGAGATCCTGTCCCTCCTCGAGCTGTGGGGCAAGGAAGAGACATTGCAGGATCTCTGCTCCAAACGGCGCAATGCCAATATTTTTGAGCACATGGCCGAATCCTTGGTGGAGTGCGGACACCCATCCCAGATGTTGGAACAGATCTGGAGTAAGATCTAGGAGCTCTGCCAGGAATACATCAGGGCCAGAGAGAACACCTTGAGCTCAGGGGGAGGACACTACACGTCCCCTATTACCAGTGGCTGCACCAGATCCTGTGGGGTGGGAAAACATCTTCCTCACTGTTGCGGTGGACTCCAGCCTCCAGACCCCTGTTGTCACCCAGCCAGAGTTCACAGTGGAGGAGGAGCAAGAGGACCAGGACCAACATGTGGAGGAAGAGGAGACAGACACTGTCACCCTGTCCCTGAAGCTGCTGCCTGCAGCCAGAACATCTCCCAGGCCTCGTTGGATGCTGAGGAGGGATCTTCAGGTGAGTGCTCTCAGTCTGTCACACACATAGAGTGGGGGAGCCAGGCTCACAGGGGGCTGGTTGCATGTATCACTTGGGCTGCTCGGGCTGGATATTGTGCTGAGGTCCATGTACGTGGAACCATGTGCAGCGTTAGTGTGTGGCACACGGACTCAACAGGCAGCCCCTGAGCATGGGTGGAATCCTGCTGCCAGGCTCAGGGGAGGCTGCACAAGTCCTGCCATTGGGGGAGCCCTTCCAGCACCTGCCATGGCTGGAAGCAGGCTAGCCACAAGGATGCAGGCACAACTCCAAACACACAGAGGAGGGAGGCAGTGCTGCAAGCTGCAGGTGTGTGTGCAGATACCAGGGAGGGCCAAGCTGCTCACGGCTCCTCTGCCACCCGTGAGGGGATCCCACTGAGGCCAGACACTTCCCTTGCCTACTTGTCCATGGGTGAGGGGTGTGGGGGGAAAGCGGACAACGCGGTCCCCAAGGCACCTCGGGGCCCCTGTGAGGCATGGCCCACTGTGCACGCCACTCATGGCCTTGTTCTTCGGACATCCCCCTCCTCTGGCCCGAGGACTGTTGGTCGCTTCTCACAGAGGAGTGCACAGCCTCAGTGACAGTGTGTGAATGGATCACTGACTGCCTCTCCCTTTTTGTGTTCTCCACAGGTGGACCAGTCAGGATTGAAAGGCGAGCCATGTCACCAGAGCCCGGGAGACATGGAGGCATGCCAGGGTCCAGGAAGAGCTCATGCGGCTGCATGTCACTGTCCTGCGCAACATGTAGCAGTCCCTTGTGCAGAAGGTCTGTGAGGACTCAGAGAGGCAGAACCGAGCATGGGACCAGCTCATGCAGCGGTGCGATAGTAGGTGTGCCAACACCCTCGACATGATGGCACACCCAGCTGCTGTCTCTGCTCTTGGCTACCAGCCTCCTGCCTCCGCCTGCTATGCCCATTCTCCCTCTGGCTGCCCCCCATACAATGCCTCTGCTACCTGCTCAGGTGATGCCCATGCCCCCTCCCCAAGTGATGCCCATGCTGTCTCCCCAAGTGATGCCCATGCCTCCTCCTCTGGCCCCCTGCTATCCTTGACCCCGCTCCAGCCCTCACTACTGCCCATCCTCCTGTGGTCCCCGGAGCCACCCAACCCCACCTCTAATGAGGTCCCCGCACCCGAGGTGGCACATCTAGCCACCTCTCTCCCCATCCAGGTTATGAGCCCCCCTGCCCACCTTTTTTTTAATGAAAGATAAATACACACTTTGTTTTGTTCAAAACCAAACAAGTGTCTTTATTCTGAGGTTAGGGAAGGGGTGAAGGGAGGGGTTGTGGTGGGGAAAGAATAGGGCTGCAAGCCAGAGGCCCCTAGGGGGGAAGCCCTGGGAAGAGTTACTGGGGTCCTTGAGAGAACCCCTCCCTCAGTGCCTCCTGGATGCGCACCCCGGCCTCATGGACCTGGTGGATGGCAGCTGTCTTTGGCTGCTGGAAGGCTCATTCCTTGCAGCCAGCATCAGCCTCCCACCCTGGGAGGAAGGCCTCCCCCTTCCTCTCCACAATGTTGTGGAGGACACAACATGCCGTGACCACCTCAGAGATGCTGTGCTCCCCCATGTCCAGGTGGGTCAGTAGGCACCTGAAACGTGCCTTGAGGCAGCCGAAGGTGCACTCCACCTGGGTCTGGGCCTGGTTCAGGAGGGCATTAAATTGATCCCTGCTGGGATCCAGGTGGCCGGGATAGGGTTTCATAAGCCATAGCATGAATGGGAAGACTGCATCCCCCATGATGCACAGTAGCATCTGCACGTCCCCAATGGCAAGTTCACAGTGGAGGAAAAATGTGCCTGCCTCCAGCTTGCCCTAAAGGCTCGAGTTTCTAAAGACATGCCCGACCACCCAACAAAAATATCTGTGACGTGTCCATGGTGGTTGACCGGGGCCCGCAGTGCCAACGAGAAGTAGCCCTTTCTATTAATACACTGGGCTGCTCAATGTTCTGGTGATCGGATCAGGACGTGGGTCCCATCTATGGCTCCAGTGCAGTTTGGGAACCCCAGGGCAGCAAATCCGGCCACGATTGGGTCCAGGTCTCCCAGGCAGATGACCCTCCACAGCAGGATGGAGTTGATGGCCCTCACCACCTGCAGAAGGAAACAAACAAACACACAAAACAGAGAATGAGAGAAGGAGCCTGAGCCCTTGGGAGGTGCCCACACCCCTCCTAGCTCCTCCTCTCCCCCAAACACCCCATGAGCCACCCTCTATGAGGCCACCCCCCCAGCAGCAGGGCTGTGTGAGGGTGGGATGGCACAACCCCCCGGGGACGGGGCTTCCCCCACCCCCACTCCACCCCCCACAGCCCTCAATCCCCCTTTCCTTAGGGTCCCCCTTTTCCAGGACTCCCCTCCCATCCACCCCTGTGAAGGGACTTCAGCCCAAGAGTACCATGAGGAGGGCCCCAACGGTGAACGTCCTCATACCGAACTGGCTGCCCACCGACCAGTAGCTGTGAGGGGTGGGGAGTTTCCAGAAGGCGATTGTGACCCACTTCTTCAGGGGGTGGCAGGCACATAGCATGTCTCTGGAGATCAGGGGTGAGCCTGGCACACAGTTCCAAAAAGGTGGCCTTCCACATGCGGAAGTTTTGGAGCCATTGCTGGTCATCCCACCGCGCCATCGTCAGCCAGTCCTACCAGTTGGAACTTGTGTGCAGCCTCTCCACAGTGGGTTGCAGTTGCCAGAGTGGAGCTCCCACACCCAAGGAGAGGGTTCCCTGAATGAGCTCTGGGTTGGTCAGATCCAGGAAGGCAGCTGGCACAAAGTGCTGCAGAAACTGCAGCAAGGCCATGAGGGGCCATTGCATGCTGGGTGCATGGCTCAAAGGAAAAGGCTGAGGTGTCCAAAAAAATCAGGGCATCCAGAGCAGGCACCTCAAGAGCTTTGCTGTTCCTCGAAGAGGTGGCAAGCACGCAGCAGAAGCAGAGAAACGGCTGTCCAGGAGGATCCCTTTAAGTACATGTCTCTGCTAGGCTCCAGCACCAGCACTTGGAAGCAACTGGTAACCTAAAGCCCTGCCTGCACTGGTTCCAGGTGGCCTTTCATGCAAGAAAGCATCCAATAGGTCTGGACACTCCCTTTCAAAAAAGCAGATTTCTCATTCAACGTGCTTTTGTGTGTGGACGCTCTTTTGGAAGAAGTTTTTTCAGAAGAAGCCTGCAGTCTAAATGTAGCCTAGCAGACAATGCCTGCCATTTAGTATACGGGAATCTCACTAATCTGAAGCACCATTTAAGTTCCAGTCGCACAGGTTAGATAAATGGAGAGATCAAACGTGCATTGTATCTGAAACATCTGACATCCCTTAGGGTATGGCTACACTGCCACCCTAGTTCAAACTAAGGTGGCTAATGTAGTCATTTGAACTTGCAAATGAAGCCCGGGATTTAAATATCCCAGGCTTCATTTGCATGTTCCTGGGCGCCGCCATTTTTAAATGCTTAGTAGCTCGAACCTCCTGCCCGTGGCTACACGCGGCACAGGCTAGGTAGTTCGAATTAAAGCTCCTAATTCGAACTACTGTTACTCCTCATTGCAGGAGGAGTAACGGTAGTTCAAATTAAGAGTGTTAATTTGAACTACCTAGCCCATGTCACATGTAGCTATGGGCAGATAGTTCGAGCTACCGGGCATTTAAAAATGGTGGTGCCCGGGAACATGCAAATGAAGCCCAGGATATTTAAATCCCGGGCTTCATTTGTAAGTTCGAATGACTATATTAGCCACCCTAGTTCGAACTAGGGTGTAGCCATTCCCTTATAGATTAGACCCAAGCTTTCCATTTACCTGAGGGTATGTCTACACTTGCTCCCTATTTCAAACTAGGGATGCAAATATAGCCAATCAAAATTGCTAATGAAGCAAGGATTTAAATTAGCATAATCTTGCCCGTGAGCTATTCTGCTCACCAGCTGATTCAAACCAGGAAGTGCACTCCAGGCCACGTTAGTTCGAATCAAACCCCGTGGTTTGAACTAACGTTACTCCTCAAAAAATGAGGAGTAACATTAGTTCGAACCAAGGGGTTTGACTTGAACTAATGTGGCCTGAAATGCACTTCCTGGTTTGATTCAGCTGGTGAGCGGAATAGCATGTGTGCGAGATTATGCTAATGAAGCGTGGGATATATAAATCCCTGCTCTATTAGCAATTTCGGTCGGTTACATTTGCATCCCTAGTTCAAACCCTTAGTGCCTTTGAATAGCATATCAGGGTTTATAGTTGCCTTTCCCTTGCCAGTTTGATTTTGAGCCTATGGACTGTGATGCTAGATTGGCAGGTATGTATCAGCATGCTGGGAAAGCTCTTGCAGGCCATTATAATGCTCCCATTTTGGTGTCTAAGCCTCTCCTTCTTGCTTTATTTATGAATCTTTTTGGGATGGCTCTCAGTGACGAGAGCCTTTCTATTCCTGTCATTTCCTCGATCAGCCACTTAGGGTAAAATTGCCCATAGAAGTGAACCTAAATTACAAGTGATAAAACTAGAGCCTATTTTATCTGCGGATGACCCTTTCTGTTCTATACTGAGCTAAAGCATATATTCTTTGTGACAAGAGCAATGAAGCCGTTGCAAGAATTTATCTGCGGCTAAGTTACCTTAAATTGAAAATCCTTGTTTTTGCAGGCTTTGGAGTGGTCCTTCATTAATTCATTCTGCACTTCAGATCTGCACTTAAAAGTTAGGTTGACATAGCTGCAGTGCTCAGGGATGTGAAAAATTCACACCCATCAACAGCATAGCTACACCCACGTAGCCCCTGGTATAGATGTAGCTGGGCAAGGGAAGAATGAGTCCATTGACCTAGCGACTGCCACTTGGTGAGATGGATTAGCTATACCAACAGAAACCCTTCCTTTGCTGTAGGAAGCGTTTACACCAGCAGTTATTAGCCCACAGGTCGACTGTGGCCTAGTTAGCATACAGCTGCATCCTGAGTGCGGGATCCACAAGGTTCCCAGATGACCAGCATGGAAGGGTCTGGGCTGCCCTGGTGCCCAGAACAGCAGGGTCAGCGCTGCTGGTCCTGCCCATGTGGTGGGAGTGCAGGGTCAGGGCTGCTGACCGTCCTCATGTCGTCAAGGGCTGTGGGTCAGCCACCTGGCCTTGCAAGTTCTGGGGTCTGAGGCAGCTGTGCAATGAGGGTCCAAGTCTGGGTCAGCCCCATGACAAAGGTCCAGGGTGGGCTGCTGACCAGCCCCACGGTGGAGGCCCAGGGTCCAGTGTTGGGTTCCAAACTGCCTCTGCCCAGCCTCTCCCCAGCCCCTGCAGCCCAGGTAACACTTTGCCACCCACAGGATGTAATAAGCTGAGAACCACTGGTCTGCACTACGGCATTACAGTGGCATAGCTACATGGCTGGGACAGGCATGGCCTAAGCGTTGCTCAGTCCCAGCCAGTGCTTCAGCAGGGTACCTGGCCCACTTGCCTCTTCGATTGGTTTCTATCAGCAGGCCAGGCCATGTTTGGGATTCTCACACCAAGGATCCTTCTCCCTACAAGCTCCAGGCACAAATGCTTGGGTAGAAGAGACAGCAGAGCCCCCAGAGTACCAGCCATACCAAAAGAGAAAGATGGCCTACGGAGGCCACTGATCAGACAAGGGAGTGTGCTTTGCCTCCGCTTATGGCTGATATTAAGAGAACTGGTCAGAACACTGTCAGCACCAGTTCTCCACCAGACTATGCTGTTTTGACAAACTGATTTTTTTTTCAAAATCGTTGATTTCGATGACATTTCTTTTAGAAAAAAAAGATTGGTTTTTTTAATGTTGAAATGTCTTGGTTTTACATTTTCAGAACAAAAAGTTTTGATTTTTCATTTTGAATGGCTTTTTCTTTCAAAGCATATGTCATTCTGTAGTTTTTTAAAAATTAAAAAGATACAAGATTAAATACAATGTTTTGATTGACCCCAAATAAACAAACATTGGAAATTTCATTTAAAGAAAAACGTCTTGGGCTTTCTGTCCCAATTTGGGATGAATTCCTCCCTCCCGCCCCCCCCCCCCCCCCCCACCCCGCTCCGAAAATTGAACCAGAAATGCAAATCCTAGGCTTCTGCTTCCCGGATGACATCCTAAAAGGAAGTGCAGCCCATGCAAGCACTTGGGAAGATGGAAAAGTGGGAATCATTGGGGAGGGGCCCTTGATTAAAGAGGAGTTCAAGACATCTGGAAAGGAGCCAGTTGATGGCACCTTTAAATCACATGGTAGGGAAAAGGGTGTACGGCTGCTGAAAAGGCTGATATTGTATGGCTGATCAACCCCTCCTGTTTCTCTTCAGTAATTTAGGGGTGCCTCCAGGACGGGGCAATTGCCCCTTGACTGTCCCTTTGCCCTTTGACCTCATTTACACTGATTACCATGGTCTCCAGCAAATGAAACAACACATGGGGCTCTCCTTTAAGAAATACAGGTAAGGAAAAATCACTCTCTTCCTCTTTGCTTCTATTTTTGTTTGTTAACCTTAGGTAACACTAATGACAATGAGGGGCAAATAGCGAATAGCTCTGGCTAGAGGGAGGCTCAACCCTGGCTTGCAGCTCCCCCTGCTATGGTAGTCATGGGGGCCCCCACCCACATCTTTGCCAATGCACCTCCCTGTGCTGCTCCAGTCTGGTTTAATTCTGCCAATGTGGCTCCGTCCTGATTTGCAGCATCCCATGGGTGTGTCCACACTACGGAATCAAGTGGAATTAAGCTATGCAACTTCAGCTACTTTAATTGCATAGCTGAAGTCGAAGTATCTTAACTCAAATGTTGATGCTGTCCACACTGCAGGAAGTTGAAGGAGAACACCCTCCCTTCAACTACCCTGACCCCTCATGGAAGCAGGACGACTGGCATCGACTGGAGTGCCCCTCTCAGTTCGAATGAGCTCGCTTCATTAGAACAACTAATTTGAACCCTGAAAGATCCACAGCGTCAGTTTCGATCGTCTCTGTAGTGTAGCCATACCCCATGCTATTCTGGTCCTACTCGCTCCTGGTCCTTTCAGCTAATGAGCGGTCCTGGGCTGAAACTGATAATAGCATTACATAGGGCGCAGACTATGACTGGAGTGAGACACAGTTTTAAACAAATCCCACACCATGCAAGATCTGAACCCAAATTCCCAGAGGGGAAATGCAGGCAGCACTGAGCCACTGTCTGATATCACTTCCTTCTTTTGCTCTTTGTTCTGTCCTCTTTCACAGCAAGACCAACCAAAACTTTGCTGCCTTTCCTTTCCCATACCAGTGATGAGCCCCTTTAAATCTCCAGCAAATTCTGAGAAGTTCAGCCTTTTGTTTCCAGCCTTATGTGCACAGCTCTGACAGCTGGTAAATTGCCCAGAGACCTGCCTCCACACTGCTTCCCACTGGCTGTCAGAACATGCCCGGGGAAGAAGGGAGCTCAGCCGCGCTCTCAAGTTCAGACCTTATTCTAAAGCTGTGGAATGGGGAGGCATACCCCTTGGGAAGGGTTGTGCGTGTGTGAATAGTACATTTGTACGCTGTAGGTGGGCTCTGCCAACACCACACCAGGACAAAGAGATCTTTCTGCATTTGCAATAAAGCTCCCCCCTTCCTCCAAGCTCATTTCCTCCCTTCCTCTTTGCCATTAAGAGAGACATATGTCACCATCCTGTGGTACATCAGCAGCCTGCAAAATATGTGATTTAATTTAGCAATGATAGTTCTTCTATTTATTACATTTTTGTCCATCCCTTCCACTATCCTACGCAATTTTATTAGCAGGGGAAATGACAGGTGGTGTTATTGTTTTTATTATGAATGCATTTGCTTTGTGTGTGCCACTTGCTTTTGCCTCTCTCTTTTCACATTCTCTTTTCTTTCTTCCTCTTGCCGGGGTAATGCCTGCCTGAGCATGCCCGAGATATTCAGGAAAGCATTAAAATGTCTTCTGGAGACAGATAGCACTTTCCCAAACATCAGGCGGGTGAAAAACCTGAAATGGGAAACTGCTTCACGCAATGGGGAGCAGCGAATCTTTATTTCAGGAGAGGTCATTTTGGATATTTCTTTCTCCTTCAGCTAAATATTGGACCAGGGCTTTGCTTCCAGTTTCCACTTTTGAGTTAATGCTGATGCCTAATGCCAGTTCTCTGTGGGCATAATGGTAATGCTATGCATTACTAATGGTAGGCCCTGGGTTTGAGTCCTGGATCCACTGAGGCCCAGGAAACACTGGGCCAGGATAGACTGACCATCCATCTGATCTGCTGCCCTTTTTAGACAGTAGCTAATGCCAGAGATTTCTAAGCATGTTGGGTTGGATTTCTAAGCAGCCGCTTTTGTGCAAAAACTTGCCAGCTTTCTACACTGGCCGCTTGAATTTGCGCAAGAGCACTGACTTTGTAATGTACAAAACCAGTGCTTCTTGCGCAAATACTTTCACACTCCCACTCAGGAAAAAGCCCTCTTGCACAGAATACTTGCGCAAGAGGGCCAATGTAGACAGGGAAGAACTGTTTTGCGGAAAAAAGCCCTGATGGCTAAAATGGCGATCGGGGCTTTCTTGCGCAAAATCGTGTCTAGACTGGCCACAGATGCTTTTGCGCAAAAGCACTTTTTGCGGAAAAGCATCCGTGCCAATCTAGATGCGCTTTTGCAGAAATACTTTCAACGGAAAACCTTTTCCGTTAAAAGTATTTCCGCAAAATCATGCCAGTCTGGACGCAGCCGTTGTGTTTAGAGCAATAGTTACTGAGTTATACACCTAGGAGATACACTAGTGGACCAGACCCATAATCTGTCTAGTTTGGTATCCAGTCTCTGACACTGGCCAATACCAGATAACACAAGAGGTGTAAAATCCTCAGAATAGACAAACCTTCCCACCCCCAAATGAGGAGTCCTGTGTTACCTTAAAGACTAAGGGTATGTCTATACTACCCCGCTAGTTTGAACTAGCGGGGTAATGTAGGCATACCGCACTTGCAAATGATGCCTCGGATTTGAATTTCCCGGGCTTCATTTGCATAAGTGGGGAGCCGCCATTTTTAAAACCCCGCTGGTTCGAACCCCGTGCAGCGCGGCTACACGGGGCACGAACTAGGTAATTCGAACTAGGCTTCCTACATTACCCCGCTAGTTCGAACTAGGAGGGTAGTGTAGACATACCCTAATAGATTTATTAGGGCGTAAGCTTTCATGGATAAAAACCACTTCATCAGATACATGAAGTTGAACAGGCAGTTGTTCAATACCATCCCATCCCACTCTATTAATGGTTAGTTTATATCCAGAGCACATTGCTACCTGTTACACATTTTTGCCTCAAATGCAAATATTCTTACTATTCACATAAATACTGAATATTTTTTTAAAAGGTTCTTAATCTCTTTGCTGCATTACTATCTGGTGGCAATGAGTTCCACATGTTATCTCTGATGTAAATTTGAAGAACAAACATCTGCTTCAGTGATGACTATCCCAGTAAGAGGGATAACGCCCATTCATTGTTTTTCACAGCACTCTGTCCACATGGAAGTATACTAAAACAGCATCGTTTCAGAGAGGTAGCTGTGTTAGTCTGTAACTGAAAAAAAAAAGTGTTGTTTTTTCAGACAGCAAAGACACTCACTCAATATGGAAAAAGCTTCCGTTTTGGAAAAAACAGTGGCAGCCATGTTTATGCTAATGAAGCATGGGATATTTAAATCCCTGCTTCATTAGCAATTTTGACATGCCTAATCTACATCTCTCTGTTGACAGAAAGGTATAGTCTAGACACAGCCAAAGTGACTGAGCCGTAGAGAAGAAGTGGCACGCTCTGAAGGGGTGTGGTTCTGGGGTGCTTCTGCTGCATGCCAGGTGAGGTGCAATGCCTTCTGGTGCTTGCACTGAGACAGTGCAGATCAGCACTGTGCCTAGCTCAAGGGTGTTGCTCAACGCCACAACAGAGCATAGGTGGTATTGCCAATCTGAGTCTATTGTATGGGACCAGGACTGGAGGAGCAGGGCCTGCTGATCATCACAGGCCTGTGTTGGTGAAGCTGCTTAGAAAAAACTTATTTGGCACCCATTTGTGTCACTTGCACTAATAGTCCCTAAATCTCTCTCAGCTGTCACATTGGCAGCTCAGTCACCTTTCTCCAGGCCTCTCCAGCTTTTAGGCACACGCTTTCCACTCTAATAAAGCCTGTAGCTCTGGGTATTCAAACACACAGCACAGGCTTGAGCCCTCTGTCACCCCATGGGCTGTACATTTGAACACAGGAAGCTACTTGCTGCAAGGATGTGCACACCAGTAACTGGGCACTGATGTGTGGGATTGTCCCTTCATGGGCTGGATTCTAGGATCCAGATCGCTCTAAAAGCAGTCAGCCCACTAAATGAGCATCCACACAAGTCCTCAGCAGCACTAACAGCCTCTCTTGTGGCCTGCTGATGCTAGTGGGTGAACCTATATATTGTGGCTTGTTGCTCTTTGTTTGCAGAATATAACCATTACCCTTTGCTCTCTTGCCTGGGCAGGTGTCGTGTTCGGGTCATTGATACCTTTGGGACAGAGCCAGCCTACAACCTCGAGGAGTATGCCACTCTGCATGGCTACCGGACAAACTGGGGGTACTGGAACCTGAACCCCAAGCAGTTCATGACAATGTTTCGTAAGTGATCCCCTATTTGGAAACTGTTTCTATCGGGGTTTTATTTTTTTATGATTACAGACTGGGTGATGGAGCTGGGCAAATAATTGATGTGTTGGTTCAAAGGTCAAGCCAAAAATTATGTGGTTAGTTTCAAATGGAAGGTGATTGTTTTTCACCAAAATGAAAAACAAAAACAGTGTCCCGGTCGAATTAAATGTTTTGAATTTGGATTCCAAACATTTCCAAAATGACATTTTGACATTTCCAAATTTTTGTTTTCTGTTGATTTTGGCCTAAAGTATTTGACAAATTCAACCCAAATTGGCACACAGTTCTAGTGCTGCCAAAAGTGTATTTTCTATTTGCCAATTGGAATTTTTTCAATTTTTTGCAGGGCTCCTTTTCTTGATCACTAGATTATTCTTGCAAGCCAAGGCCAACACACAAAAGGGACAAATAGGTTCTTGGCTGTATCTGAATTACTCTGCCAATTCACTACCTATTTCATCACCAACCCTGTCCCATCCCAAAGCAACCACATCAGAATAGGAAGAAACTCCCAAAATTAGAGTGCTAGAATAGCTTGGAAAAAAACTTTGATTTTCTCAGAGCCCCAAAACTCACATTCACTCCTGTTCCCTTGATCAGTCGCTATAAGCTGGAGGCTCACGTGTGTCCAGTTCACCTGAAAAGATGACGTTTTCACACACACTTGGCACTGTATATCAGCTGGGATGAGCCTTCCATTTCTATTAGTAAGCAGTTTCACAGGAGCAGTCAATACTTAGGTTTGCATTACAGCTTCGTCTCTTAGCCTCTGGTTCCTGCAACCCTCTGTGCCAGAAAGGGCTGGAAAATGTTGTGCAAGCAGGAGAGATGATCATCTCATATGGCCTATCAGGGTGCCCTCTGGCGAGCTGAGATGTGCATTGATGAGATCTCAAGGGAGCCTCATCTAGTCCTTCTCATCTAGAGTGATGGTGGCAGCAAGGTATGGTGGCCTTGAACCTGGTAAGATGGGAGATATTTGGAAGACCTCTGAGCCCTCCCAGACACACACAAGATAAAGTGTGATACACATAAAGTGTGATGTAGCCAGAAAATAACACAAGCCTGGGACACAGAAGAGATGCTAGGCTTATTACCATGTGACACCACAGCCCAAAGTTGATTTCCCAAGCATGCTGGATGGGGTGCCTCCTGCTTCCATTTGACCCTAACCGTGGCAATGTGCCCCAAGGAAACTCCTGCTTAATGGACTGTTACTTTAATTAGCATGAATACTTTACTGTCCCACTTCCACTGTTTAGCTAATTCTGTTCTCAATTGTCCCCAGAAGTTTCCCTCCTCTGGTAGGTTTCAGGAGAAACATTTGCTTTGCCATGGACATTTTTTCAGCCCAGGGATTCTGCAGGGAGCTATCTGAGTGAATCCATCAGTCCTCTTGCATCAGCGGGGGATTTCACAGCTAGAAACCAAAAGCAAGGGGAGAGCGTGCTGGAAAGAAGCAGTTTGTTATTATGCAAACATAGCAGCAGGTTGAAGGAGCGCCTGTACCTTGGCCATGTTTGGGCAACCCAGGCTAATGTGAAAGGCGAACTGCACTAGCCCCACAGCGGGGCCATGGTCTCCTTTCTCAGCCCAAGAATTAGCACCAAGCTTATCTGGTGCTTTTCAGCTGCAGATTTTAAAGTGTTTTACCAAAGGGGTCAGTAGCATTATCCCCCATTTAATAGATGGGAAAACTGAGGCATAAGAAAGGACTTGCTTAAGGACAGACAAACTGGGAATGGACCTAACATCTCCTGAATCCCAGTTTAGTGCTCAGTCCTGTGGCTGCACAGCGAGAGGCTTCCTCTGAGAGCAGGGCCCGGTGTCCTAGGTACTGAGCACACACAGTAAGGACAGGTCTTACCCAAAGGTCTCTCAGTCTAATAGAGAAAGGCACAGTTATTATCCCCATTTGCAGAGGGGAGACTGAGGCACAGAGAGATTAAAAAACTCAGCCAAGGATCTAGTGGCAGAGCCAGGACTGGAACCCAAACTGGCCTAGACTGGTGCTTTAACCACAAGAACATCCTGCCCTCAAGCCAGGGGGGCCTTCATGCCTCATTCTCAAAAAGAGGTGCAAACAGGCCCCAGGAGCCAGCAAGGCCCATATGAATGGTGACCATATTTTCTGAACCAAAATTAGGGACTCATTAGCCACGCCCCTAGCCCCAGTTAGCCACATCCCCTGCCACAAGAAGTCCCACCCCTGGTGGTAGTACTCTCAGGGTCAAGATGGACACATGACCAGAAGTAAAGGGTGTCGTGTGACCCCTCTAAGAACTCTACCCACCATCTTCCTATCGATAGGGATGAGTTTGGACCCCGCAGACCATTCCCATGCAACTATCCTGCAATTGCATTAACCTAATTTGCATTGCATTAACTCAGGGGGCGAGGAAGTGCTCCCTTTAAGATTTTCCTCCCATGGACAGAGGGTATGTCTACACTACAGCGCTAATTCGAACTAACTTAGTTTGAATTAGTTAATTCAAACTAAGCTAATTCGAACTAACGCATCTAGAACTAAAAACTAGTTCGAATTAGCGTTTTGCTAATTCGAACTAGCACGTCCACATTAAGTGGACCCTGAAGCGGGGTTAAGGATGGCCGAAAGCAGTGCCGGCTGGGCATCAGAGGAGGACTTAGAGCGTGGAGAGGCTAGCCGAGGGCTGTGCTTAAAGGGTCCCGACCCCCAC
This sequence comes from Pelodiscus sinensis, assembly GCF_052426305.1. Taxonomy (NCBI): domain Eukaryota; kingdom Metazoa; phylum Chordata; order Testudines; family Trionychidae; genus Pelodiscus; species Pelodiscus sinensis. Next base: position 21,438,252 of record NC_143071.1, read on the forward strand.
CCCGGACAGACAGTTCTCAGGGGTGCCCTGCTTGCAAAGCAGTCTTGGCTTGGATTGCCCAGACTACCCACACTGGGCACATCACACCACTCAGCCATCAGCCCGGCTGCACTTGCCTCAGGCTGCCATCTGGGGAGAGGGGACAATTGGGGGGCTGCAGGAGAGCTTCCACCCCCAGAAGCCCGCAGAGCCAGCCCAGTCCTCCCCATCGGGGGCTCGTGCCCCATTCCTCCCTCACCTCCTTCCACTTACCCCTCCCTAGCCCCTCTTCTTGATGTACAAAATAAAGAAAACGTGTCTTCCAAAATGGAATCTGTCTTGATTGAACAAAACTGGGGGAGATTGGGAAAAGGAGGTGGGAGAGGGGAAGAGAGAGGCTGGGAGAGGGGAGGGCAACTAAAATGATCAGGGGTTGGGAACAGGTCCCATATGAAGAGAGGCTAAAGAGACTGGGACTTGTCAGATTAGAAAAGAGGAGACTGAGGGGGGACAGGATAGAGGTCTCTAAAAGCAGGAGTTGGGTGGAGAGAATGCATACAGAAAAGTTCTTCATTAGTTCCCATAAAGAAGGACTAGAGGACACCAAAGGAAAGGAATGGGTAGCAGGCTTCAAACTAGTAAAAGAAAGTTCTTCACAAAGCAAAGAGTCAACCTGTGGAACTCCTTGCTGCAGGAGGCTGTGACGGCTACAACTAGAACAGAGTTGAAAGGGAAGTGAGATCAAGTCATGGAGGTTGGGTCCATGGAGTGGTATTAGCCAGGGGGTAGGAGTGGTGTCCCTGCCCAAGGTTTGTGGAAGGCTGGAGAGGGATAGCACGAGACAAATGGCTTGGTCACTGTCTTCGGTCCATCCCCTCCAGGGTCCCTAGGGTTGGCCACTGTCAGAAGACAGGCTACTGGGCTAGATGGACCTTTGGTCTGACCCAGGATGGCCATTGTAAGCTCAGGGCTCAGGGTCGGGGGTCTCAGTGGACCACCTTGATTCTCTTGCACACCTGCTCCTGGGTGGCCAGGCTGGCAGCTCTCCTGCCCTAGACGGCCACTGTCCTGTGCCTAGTGCGGAGATCATGGACAAGGTCCACGATGTCCGCACTAGCCCAGGCGGGTGCCCGCCTCTTGCGGTCCAGGGCAAGCTCCCGGGAGCTGCCAGCCTGGTCCTGGGAAGAGGGGGAGGGCTGGGGGGCATCGGGTGGGTGGCTCGATCCGTGCCAGGTGCAGGGTCTGCTGGCTGGGTGCTGGCAGGCTTGTACCTGGCACGGGCACCGTAGCCAGCCCATGCCCCTTTAAGGGATCCGGGGCCGGGAGGGGGGCAGTAGAGTTTCCCTGGTGTTGGCCAGAGTGGCCACCAGGGAAACCTGGGGTGGGCTAGCCTCCCTCTAGTTCGAATTAAGGGGCTAAACACCCCTTAATTCGAACTAGCTAGTTCGAACTAGGCTTAATTCTCGTGGAATGAGGTTTACCTAGTTCTAACTAAGCGCTCCGCTAGTTCGAATTAAGTTCGAACTAACGGAGCGCTAGTGTAGCACCTATGAAAGTTAGTTCAAACTAACTTTGTAGTGTAGACATACCCAGAGTGAATTTTGTCTTGTGCTCCAGTACTGAGTTCATGTGGCTTGTTCAGATGTGCCACTGTGGCACCCAAGTTATTAATAAACATCTTATAAACCTCTCCCTTTTCCCTCTGCTGCCATGTCTTCCACCATCCCCTCACCCCATCTGCTCCCCTGGTGCCTGCTGCTCCCCACCCCTCACCCTCCTCTGCTGTCCTGGCTGGCTCCTGCCCTTCTCACTCACCTCAGCCATCCTGGGACCTGCCACCCTGCACCAGCCGTTCTCTCCCCCCATGTGCCCACTCCTCCTCTAGCCCCACTCTGATCATCTGTAGCTATCCCTCCCCATCCCCTTTCTTAATATCTCCCTCTACCCACTTGCCCTGCCTCTCTCCTCTGGTCCCTATCCCTCTCCTTCATGTGTCTTTCCTTCTGCTTCACCCTCCTCCCCAATCCCATGGCACCTGCACCTTCCCTTACCTCTGCACTTCCTGGTACCTCCCCATTTCCTCACCACCCCTGCCCTCCTTGCCTGCTTTATCCCTGGTGCCCACTCCCTCACCTTCTGCCCCAGTTTTCCTCACACCTCTCTGCATCGTCACACATGACTTGCTCCCTTCCCTGCCTTCCTCATGCCCACCCCTCCTTTAAATCCCTCTTCTGCCGGCACCCATTCCTCCCCTCTTCCTCCCTCTTGCCCCCATTGCTTCTTCCCTTTCCTCTCCCTTTCCTCTCCTCACTCTGTCCCCTCCCTTCTCCCCCCCCCCCCCCCCCCATATGTCACCAGAGTTATGCCAGGGGAAATGGAAGATTGAAATAAACTGCCCATTTGTGTGCAGAAGAGAGCAGCCTTGATCCAGTAGGTGACGATAGTGGGGAGAAAGCCTGTGGAGACGAGGAGCAAAGAGAAAGTGGGGTGGGGAAGTGAAATGGAAGGGGGATTTTTTTCAAACACAGAACTGATTTGCAGAGGGAGAGTCACCTATCTGGATTTTAGAGCAGAGGCTGAGGCTGGTGCTTCAGATTTATCCAGCAATCTGCCAAGTGGAAAGGAGCCTTGCTTGTCAGCACTAAGCCTAGTGACCAATCACATGCTTTGTGGCTCAAATATTTTTTCCTCTGTCTGGGTATAATCTATTTGGCAGCCTAAAAGTGCTTTATATTTTAGAGAGACCTGCAGGCAGTTCACAGCTCGTATATTTTAATAGCTCCTGGTTTTTTTATTATTATTAAATGCAAGGAACCTTTCAGAGTTTATTTCCTTGACTCAAAATGCTTCAGTGCCATGGAATAATCCAAACCTCATGGCCAGCACCTTGGACTGGTTCCAAACACCTCCAAATACTTGTTCTAATCAGGTCTGACCCACATTCCCTGGCTGAGCATGTGTGAAGGCAGCTTTTCCACTCCCCGCTGTCTGCACAGAGGGAGGGGGTAGAGCACATAGTGACGCTTTGATGGTTCAGGTGCTCACCTAGGAGCTGGGGACAGGGGACACAGGCACAGCTGGACTGTTACCAGACAAGAAAGTGGCAGAGGAAAAGAGAAATCCTGGATCCAGCCCAGGATTTACTTGTGACAGTCACAGAGAACCAGTATGAATTTCAGCCCAGTGATCCCCAATGCCTCTGTGAGATCAGGGCCCAACTCGACAGTTAAACTCCCAGCTACATGGGATAGGCCCTGGAAATGTTTTCACCTCATTTGAGGGCTCTGGTAACCATCCCATTGTTCTATCTGAATGACCCCAACATGGAAATACTGCATGTTCCTGAGGCTTGGGGAGGTCAGAAAATGGCCTATAGGGATGCATCTACACTGCACCATAGATCAAAATAAGATACACAATTTGAGCTATGCAAATTGCATATCTTATTTTGATGTTATTTCAAAATTTGGTGTTGCCTGTACAGCATTTATTTAAAAATAAATCACTATTCTGAAACATCCCTTACCCCTTGTGGATAGTTTACCGGGACATCAGAATAGCAAGCCCGTTACATTTCTAAATAACAGGCATGCTCAAAAGATGCAGAATAGCTATTTTGGATGCCTCTGGTATCCAGGAATAGCGCTGCAGTGTAGACATAGCCTAGAAGACCCCTTCAGTGCACTGGGAAAAGCCAAACGTGTGTTTCTTTTCCCCTTGGTCTCTGTAGCTCACACTCCTGACAACTCCTTCATGGGCTTTGTGTCCGAGGAGCTCAACGAAACCGAACGGCAATTCATTAAGTCCAACAAAGCAAGCAATATGGCAGTGGTGTACGGAAAGGAAGCCAGCATCTGGAAGGTGAGTGCCTGTGCTCACATGGCCAGTCCCCAATAGCAAGCAAATCCCCAAAGGATGGTCCCTGGAGTCAATGGAAGTTTTGTCATTGGCTTCAAAGGGATCAGAATCCACACTCATGTGCATAGATGCCTAGAAATCAGTGCTTAGAAAAACCTAACTGGCCATTTAATGCATTCTTCCCACTGGCTCATGTAGGATCATTCCCTGAGTTATGTTCCCTAGTGACTTGTCCAGTCCACTTTCAAGTGTTCCAGCAATGGGGCAACTGCCACTTTCCTTGGACGAGCTCTCCATTGTCTGAAACTTCCCATGTGGGCAGCTCATCCCCTGACCATCTGCAGGGTTTCTTGCATCTTCTTGTGAGGCAGCTGGCTCTGAGCAGCAGGACACTGACCTAAATGGACCCTGCTCCAGTATAACTTTACGGTGAACCAAATCAAAACAGAATGAGTGTCCCAAGCATCTCAGTGTCTCAGCTGCCAAGCACAGGACCAGTTAAGGACCCCCCACAGTTTAGGCACTGAACTGACGGTGTCAGGTAGTACATATCTTTCTTGTTAGTATGTGTATTATAGTAGTGTGCAGAGGCTGCAAGCGGGAATGGAGACCCCTTGTGCCAGTGTACAGAATCAGAGCCAGTCCCTGCCCCAAATAGCTTTCCATCTAAATGGACAAGACAGATGGAGAGGAAAAGAGAGCAGAGGGTACTTGTGCCAGGCCACATAGCATGCGGGGTTCAGGCAGGAACAGAATTCAGCTTTCCTGAGTACTAACCCAGGGCACTAGCCACTGAAGCTCACTGCCTGTCATCGGCACATGGCAGCAACGTTTAGTCATCATAGACATGGGTCAGATCAGAGCCTGTGGCCTGTAGGTGCAAATCTCTTTTCCACTATGTCATCCCTGACACAGGTCACTGACTTCCTGTTCCAAAGTCATTATGTTGCTAGATGAACAGCACCACTATAAGCCCTCTCAAGAGGCACATCCTACTGTCTCCAGTTGGTCAGCAGTGGAGTTGCTTATTGGCAGCGGCCCTAGCTCCACCCTCTTTTATCTAGAGCATGCTCAGTGATTTTGCTTCCATTCTCCATAGGCAGTGGCTAATTATAACCTTTTCTTGGTTTTTATTTCCATGCACCTCCATGGGATGTTCCAGTTGCAGGTACTATGTTGCGTTCCTCTATTCTTTTCTTTAATGGTGCATTTCAGACTAAATGTGAATGATCACTAGAAAATGTATGCCTGCAATTGAACTTGGATTATCTGTATGGGCATATCTACACTAGGAAATTATTTTGAAATAAATAATAATGCCTGAAATAATAATTTTTAAATAGCATGTCCACACTATGGGGAAGCCCCGAAATTAGTCCGAGACAGGCTCTGTTAATGTGGATGTGCTACCTCGACTTAGAGCTCCAGGAAGCACAGGGGAGTAATTACTCTGAATGACTCTGGGGAGCAGTTATTTTGAAATAGCAACAGTGGAGCGTCCACACGACTGCTATTTCAAGGTGACTTTTTGAACTAAGCGTTATTTCTCATGGAAAGCAGGGGTGATTATTTCGAAATAACCAGCCCCTTATTTTGAAATAATGGGCTTGGTAGTGAGGACGCTCCGCTTGTTATTGTGAAATCAGGGGAGTTATTTCATAATAACTTCCTAGAATAGACCAGGGCTGTGTCAGACCCACTGTGCTACCAGTGTGTTATAGACTCACAGAACTGGGAGGGACCTCAAGAGGTCATCACATCCAGTCCCTGCACTCACGGCAGGAGCAACCACCAGGGCCCGCCGTAGGGCTGGGCAATCTGGGCCCAGGCCCAGGGTGCCACAGCCAATGGGGATGCTGCAAAGGGCCTGAACCTGGTCCTTCCCCTTTGGTTCCTTTTTGCACCTGTCTGCAGGTTTTTCTCCTGCCCCTCCCCTTTGGCCAGCTGCTGGCTCTAGTTCCACCTAGACTGGGACAGTGTCCTTCTTTGCCAGGAGCATGAGGGTGAGCACGTGGAGGCCGGGCAAGACTGGGGAGAGGAGGAGCAGAGCTCAGGGCGTAGAGCCAGGCACAGGGACTTCAGGGAAGGGGGGGCAGACTGGGGGTGGCTGTGACAGGAGTGCGGCTGGGAGGGAAAGAAGGAGGGGTATTGTCTAGCTTAGTGAACTAGAAGTGAATGTGCTAGGGCTGCCTGCTCCATGCACTGCATCTGCCCCTCTCCCCTCTTCTGTTTGCATGCCTTGCCCCTGCCCTGCCTGCATTCGCTCCAATCTCCTTTTCACTCTGTCTCCCTCTGCTCTGAAATTTACGCCCAGATGCCAAGGATCCCCTCTCCTCCCTTCCCCAGCAGGAATCAGCAGAAGATGTGGGCTGAGGGAGGGAGACACACACACAGCCTGGCTCCATAGGAGGGGAAGTTAAAAGAAAATAAAAGGTGACTGCTCCTGCCCATGATTAACAATATGCCTGTGTCAACAGGAAATTGACACTAAAACAAAAGGGAGGGGGGTGCACCTGGAGCAGAAAAGCAGCTCTCAGGGCTGGGGAATGCAAGGGAGGGAGCAACTTGTTATCCGTCTCGGCAGGAAGATGGATTTGCTTTTGGAAACACTGGGCCACTTATTCCGGAAAAGCAGCCGCTTTTCTGGAATAACTTGAAAGCTGTCTACACTGGCCGCTTGCTTTTCCGGAAAAGCAATGACGATCTACTGTAAAATTGTCAGTGCTTTTCCGGAAAAACTATGCTGCTCCCGTTCGGGCAAAAGTCCTTTTCCGGAAAAACTACTCCGGGATGGGGGTCCATGGGTGGGGAAGCCCATGGCAGCCAAGAGAAATGGGGGGCACCAGGCCCTTGGGAGGGGGGAGGGGGCACCAAAATACAAGTTGACACAGGGCACCATTTTCCCTAAGGCTGGCCCTGATCTAGACCATGCAAGCACCATCTAGCGGCCTCTAGCCTGATATTGTGTTGGGTTTTATTCTCCCCCCAGCCAGCCTTTCCATTACCAAAGACACTGAATCTGTCCTAGCAGCTTGTTCTGGATGCTGCGGTTTGTATCCAAGAGCAGCAATATCTTTGCAACAGACCCACCTTTCAAAACAAAAAAGTGCAGTCCAGGTACAGAACTCCCTGCAACTTGTATTTAGAAGTGACCAAGCACAAGCTTTTTGACCCACTGTACAGCTTTGCAGTAAAGAGTCCTTTTACTAATAGCTAAGGGTATGTCTACACTACAAAGTTAATTCAAACTAACAGACGTTAATTCGAATTAACTTTGATAGGCGCTACACATGCAAACCGCTAGTTCGAATTTAATTTGAACTAGCGGAGCGCTTAATTTGAACTAGGTAAACCTCATTCTACGAGGACTAACGCCTAGTTCGAATTAACTAGTTCGAATTAAGGGCTGTTAGCCACTTAATTCGAACTAGTGGGAGGCGAGCCCTTCCCAGCTTTCCCTGGTGGCCACTCTGGGCACCACCAGGGAAACTCGTCTGCCCCCCTCCCGGCCCCGGAGCCCTTAAAGGGGCACAGTCTGGCTACAGTGCCCGTGCCGGGTGCAAGCCTGCCAGCACCCAGCCAGCAGACCCTGCACCTGGCACGGCACGAGCCAGCCACCAACTGCCACCCAGCCCTCTGCCTCTTCCCGGGACCAGGCTGGCGGCTCCCAGGAACCTGCCCGGGTCTGCAAGAGGTGGGTGCCCGCCTGGTCTAGTGCGGACATCGTGGACCTCATCCACGACCTCCGCACTAGGCACAGGAATGTGGCCGTCTAGGGCAGGATAGCTGCCAGCCTGGTCACACAGGAGCAGGTTTGCATGAAAATCAAGGTGGTCCAGTGAGACCCCCGACCCTGAGCCCTGAGCTTAGAATGGCTGTACTAGGTCAGACCAAAGGTCCGTCTAGCCCAGTAGCCTGTCTGCTGACAGCGGCCAACACCAGCTACGCTGGAAGGAATGGACCGAAGACAATGACCAAGCCATTTGTCTCGTGCCATCCATCTCCAGCCTTCCACAAACAGAGGCGAGGGACACCATTTCTACCCCCTGGCTAATACCACTCCATGGACCCAACCTCCATGAATTTATCTAACTTCTCTTTAAACTCTGTTCTAGTTTTAGCCTTCACAGCCTCCTGCAGCAAGGAGTTCCACAGGTTGACCATTTGCTTTGTGAAGAAGAACTTTCTGTTATTAGTTTGAAGCCTGCTACCCATTTGTTTCATTTGGTGTCCTCTAGTCCTTCTATTATGGGAACTAATGAAGAACTTTTCTTTATGCACCCTTTCCACACCACTCATGATTTTATAGACCTCTATCATATCCCCCCTCAGTCTCCTCTTTTCTAAGCTGAAAAGTCCCAGTCTCTTTAGCCTCTCTTCATATGGGACCTGTTCCAAACCCCTGATCATTTTAGTTGTCCTCCCCTCTCCCTCCCTCTCTCTTCCCCTCTCCCACCTCCTTTTCCCGGTCTCCCCGAGTTTTGTTCAATAAAGAGAGTTTGTATTTTTGAACACACGTGTCCTATATTTTGTACATCAGGAAGGGGGCTAGGAAGGGGTAAGTGGAAGGAAGTGAGGGAGGAATGGGGTCCGAGCCCCCGATGGGGAGGACTGGGCTGGCTCTGCGGGCTCCTCGGGGTGGAAGCTCTCCTGAAGCCCCTTGATTGACCCCCTCCGGATGGCAGCCTGCGGCAAGTGCAGCCGGTCTGATGGCCAAGTGGTGTGATGTGCCCAGTGTGGGCACTCAGGGCACTCCAAGCCAGGACTGCTTTTCAAGCGGGGCACCCCTGGGAACTGTCTGTCCGGGGTGGGGGTCGGGTCCCTTTAAGCACAGCCCTCGGCTAGCCTGAGGCAGCAGCTCCACGCTCTAAGTCCTAATCTGATGCCCTGCCGGCACTGCTTCCAGCCATCCTTAACCTCAGTTCAGGGTCCACTTAATGTGGACATGCTAGTTGGAATTAGCAAAACGCTAATTCGAACTAGTTTTTAAGTCTAGATGCGCTAATTCGAATTAGGTGAGTTCGAATTAACTAATTCAAACTAAGTTAGTTCGAATTAGTGCTGTAGTGTAGACATACCCTAAGGCAGTGGTCACCAACCAATAGCTCTGGATCTACTGGCAGATCTTGGAGCCTCTGAAACCTGATCCTGACTGGTTTGGCCAAGAGACTGTCAAGTGCCAGCACTTCCACTGACCCTCTCCTTGCTGTTGCTCCTCTCCCACGCTCTGCCTTAGAGCTTTCCCACCCAGGAGCCTCCTGCTTGCTGTGCAGAGTAGGGAAGGGAGAGGAGGGGTCACTGATGTCAGGCTGCCTCCTCTCCCACCCTGTACTCTGTCTCCACAGAATGGAGGGGGGTACAACAGGGCTTGGGATGGAGGGGGTTTGCTGGCTGCTTTTGGGAGTGGTGTAGGGAAGAGCAGGCATGAGCCTGCCTTAGCCCCACTGCACCACCACCCAGGAGCCACCTGAGGTAAGCAGTGCCCAGCTGGAGCCAGCTCCAAACCCCTACCCCAGTCATGAACCTTCTCCTGCATCCCAAGCCTCTTCCCTAGCCCTGAGCCCCTTGGACCCAAACTCCTTTACAGACTCCTGCACCCCAACCCCTTGCCCCTGCCTGGTGAAAGGGAGGGAGAATGGGGGGAGGAAGGGAGGGAGGGAGGGAGAACAGAGTGAGCAGGGCTGGGGCCTCAGAAAAGGGATGCAAAGGGGGCGGGGCAAAGGTATTTGGGTTTGAGGTAGATCCTGGATTGCACTTAAATTCAAAAAGTGATCTTGTGCTTAAAAGGTTGGAGACCACTGAGCTAAGCTTTTCCTCTCCTCCTTTTCCCCCTTTGTGCCTTTGCTTTTGTGCTTTAGTCTATTTTTTTTAGCGTTCGTGGCTACTAACACGCACCTTTGCAGTGAGTGGGTGCGTCTACACAGAATCCTTACCTCGAAATAAGCTACACAATTTGCGCTATGCAAATTGCATCTCTTCTGTCAAGATAATTTTGAAATAGCTTATTTTGAAATTTGGTGCTGTCTACACAGTGCCAAATTTTGAAATTAAGTGCTATTCCAACAAGTCCCTTAATTCTTGTAGAACGAGGGTTACAGGGATGCCGGAATAGTGCGCCCGTTATTTCAAAATATATTTTGAAATAATGGGAGCATTTTAAAGATGCAGAATTGTTATTTCAGAATACTTCTGGTGTCCTGAAATAGCCCTGCAGTCTAGGCTTAGCCAGTGAGTCCAACACTCATCTTGATCTGTGGGTTACATTGATTTCTCATTGCGTTGTTCCTCCTTGGGTTTTATGGACTTATGTAGTATTTCATGTCTGGAACTAGCTACTGTAAATGGTCCAAGGAATAGAACTGAGTTTGTTTTTTTTCCACCAGATAGGGGCCAAGATCAAAACTTGGGATTCTGGAACCTCAGAGCAGAGGAGTTTAGTGGGTGTGTAGAAAAAGTATGGTCATTTTACGTGGCTAGAGCATAAAGAGAGGAGTGTAAATGAAAATCAGGCCCAGTGGGTTTACTCCTGTTTGCAAGTACTCATGTAACCCACTAGCTGCTGTGTGTGACAAGCCCACCTCTGTGCTGGTCTGCAAAAGACAGGCATTGTTGCAAGCTGCTAACTCTGTTGGTTTAGCAGCTTTTTAGTTTTGGAGGCCCCTGTTCCATTCCCAGTATGTTGGCCAAGATGACAGCCCTCATACTTAGCAGTGTGGGTAAGGGTTGTAGGGCAGAGCCTGTGTAGTCCAATGACTAAGGAGCAGGAGTGGGGGAGGACTCAGGAGATCTGGATTGATATTATACATTCTGTGTGACCTTGGACAAGCCAGTCTCGTCTCTTTGCTTCATTCCTCCATCTATAACAAGGCTAATGATGCCCTCCCATGTAAATTGCCCTAAGGTCTAGAAGTCAACAATACAATATGGGTATGTCTACATTGCATTCCTCCTTCGAGAGAGGAATGCAAACGCAGACAAATGAAATTGCAAATGAAGCGCGGATTTGAATTTCCCACACTTCATTTGCATAATTGCGGCCGGACACTTTTCCGAAATACCATATTTTGAGAAAAAAAAGAGGTTATTTTTAAAAGAAACCCTTCCTTCAAAATAACCCTTACTCCTTAAAAAGTGAGGTTTAAGGGTTATTTCGAAGGAAGGGTTTCTTTTTTAAATAACCCTGTGTGGACCATGTTTTTTTTCTCGAAATACAGTATTTTGGAAAAGCAGCCGGCTGCAGAAGTGCGGGAAATTCAAATCCGTGCTTCATTTGCAATTTTGTTTGTCTGCATTTGCATTCCTGTCTTGAAGGAGGACTGCAATGTAGACATACCATATAAGAGCAAAGTATTACTACTGAGTTTTAGTATCTATGACCTGTGGTCATGCCAAGTACATCTGACAAGCACAGGATAGAATACAATCTGTCAGACAGAATTTTTGGAATTTCAGAAACATTCAGTTAGCTTCCCACCTTTCTGAATTATTATTTATTTTTCTACCCCTCTAATAAGCAGGAAAGGCCATTTGCATCAGATTTCCAGGTCAGTTCTATAGGTCAAAGCATTTCAGATCATTTGAATTAGGCATGCTGATGAGCATTTGTATGCTTGCTTCATCCAAACCTGAACTCAAAGCATTATGAGACTCACGGCAACTCTACACTAGTAACACTGCATCAACATCGCTGCACTGCATCTGATGAAGATGCTATGTGCCGACAGGAAAGCTCTCTGCTGTTGGCATAATCACTCCTCTTCTATGAGAGGCAGAAGCTATGTCAGCAGGAAAGCATCTTTGGCCAATATATCGCCAGCATAGACAGCGCTGCCCTTGTCACATCTCTGGGCAATATACATTATTAGATTAACTAGATTTCCATGTGAAAACTGCTTTTCTCAAATGACTCTGATTCCCAGACTCTGCAATAACCCGACCTGCCACAGGTCATTATTTTTAACCTCTGCTCTGGTTGGGAGATGGGTGATATAAAATGTAGTAGAACTCAAGGGGCATTTGTCAACTCACAGGGCCAGGGCCCAACAAGATTATGGATTTGCTTCAAGACAAAGTCGATTAGGGATAGTTGTTTTTATTAATCTCATTTACGTCACTACTATTACAAGCTTAATACTGCCAGATGGTTACACAGCTACTGCAAAGTTATATGCCAATAAGCATAGGCGCAGCAATGCATAAAAGTGAGCAACAGGCACTTTGAAATGCTTACTCCCCGTCAGTCTGTGGGGAGTCCCGTTCCTGTCACCTCACACCAGGCTGCAGTGGACGTGGCTCCAGCTAGGGGGATCCAGGGCACCCTCCAAGATCCAGGTCCCTGGTGAGACTCACTGGACACGGGACTCCCTACGTTAGTTATACTACAGTTGTTTACCAGGTGTGCGCATACTGGCCCAATGCCACTCTCAATGTTCCCATGGGGCTGAGAACCGAGATCATGTTATTTATCCCATACTCGGCTCTCAGCTAGCAAGCATAGGGAGTTGCGGATGATGAAGGCCGTCTGATAAAGAGCATCTGGTATTTTTTCCAGCAAGCCTCATGGCTGGCCAAGAGAAATACAAATTTAACCCCTGCAGGCCTACATATGTCTTTTTATGTGACAGCATTTTGTAGATGCTTTAAAGTTTAAAACATACAAGAAGAGATTTTGTTAATAACCAAAAATCTGCACAACACTCTTGCACTAGCCAGACATGTAGCATGCTATCTTTTCTTAAGCAGGGCCAAGTCCCATTGACTTTAATCACAGGAGTATTGCAAACAGAAAGATCAATAGTGGCCTTAGTTCATCAGTCATCCCTATTCAACAAAGCACTTACACTGATGCCTAACGCTAAGAATGTGCTCAAGTACTTTGCTGAATAGTGAGTGGACTTACAGAAGGCAAGCAGGACTTGGCTCCTGGTTGCTAAGGCGTCCTGGCCTCTGGCTGATCCAATATAAGCTTTGTAGGGCAGGGATGGACATTGGGCTAGCTCCTCAGGTGGTGTCAATGTGCATCTGCCCTATTATTTTATGGACTATTGTTGCAAACTGAGAGCATTGTTGGTGCTTTCTAGTGCAGGGGTACAGTGCACTTGTTCTTTACTTCGGCCAGCTGCACTCCAGTCCTGGCTAGGTCACAAGTTTGATGGCGTCAGCAGGGCCCCTTGCGTGATTAGAAATTAGGGATGTAAAATCTCATGTAATTGGTTAACTGGTTAAATGTGAAGGTTAACCAGTTAACCAATTAAAGGGGAGGCCTCTCCCCCTGCTGAGCTGGGCTGGAGCAGCTCCTGCCTGTGCCCCTCCCCTCACTCAGTCTGCCAAAGACTGGGGCTGTTCATGATGACCAGAGGAGCCCCTGTCTGTGGCAGGCCCCTGCCTGTGACAGGCGGGGAGCTGCTCCAGCCCCCACCACTTAACTGGGCTGGTAAGCATCACCTATTAAGGTTAACCTTTCATATCCCTATTAGCAATCTGCTCCTAGGCTGTGTCTAGACTGGCCAGTTTTTCCAGAAAATCAGCCGCTTTTCTGGAAAAACTTGCCAGCTGTCTACATTGGCTGCTTGAATTTCCACAAAAGCACTGACTTCCTACTGTACGAAATCAGTGCTTCTTGCAGAAATACTATTCTGCTCCCGTTCAGGCAAAAGCTTTTGCGCAAAAGGGCCAGTGTAGACAGCTCAGATTTGTTTTCCGCAAAAAAGCCCCGATCGCGAAAATGGTGATCGGGGCTTTTTTGCAGAAAAGCGTATCTAGATTGGCACGGACGCTTTTCCGCAAAAAGTGCTTTTGTGGAAAAGCGTCCGTGCCAATATAGATGCTCTGTTCCGAAAATGCTTTTAATGGAAAACTTTTCCGTTAAAAGCATTTCTGGAAAATCATGCCAATCTAGAGTCCCCTCCACTCCAGACAGTATAAGGTGTTCAAATGGGTGTTGCAGAGCACAGGGAGAACATGCACGGGAGTTGCCCATGCTACAGGTGGCTTCTGCCAGTGCTATCAGACTCTCCTTTTTATGAACTATAGCTACTTACCCTGAGAGACTCTTTCTATCTATCCATCTCAAGGTGCTTTACAAGGGGGGGTGAGTATCTTTTACTGAGGGGGAAACCGAATCACTATGAGGGGAACTGATTTGCCCAAGGTAATCAGAGCTGGGATTAGAACCATGCTTCTCATTCAGTCAGCCTGTCAGCTGCCCCGTTCTGCTGCATTCCAAAAGACAGCATCCCTTATAAAACACAGCGAACATGCAGCTCCTTCCTTGGTAGGCTTCTGTTGTTTATCACACCTCCGCCCCTGCTCCTCCAAAGTCAGTAAATTTTTTTGTGTTGCTTATTGTTCACATTGCAAAGCACAAAGACTCTAACCACCTGACGCTCAACTGAGCTGCACCTTGTGAGAATGATAAACTTGCCAGCAAAGAGAAGCAGTCTATTGAGCTGTGAGTACAGCGTGGGGAGGCGTCTACAAGGGGTGTTTAGAGAGATGATACTTTCTCACCACTCTGCAATACTGGAGAGAGTCAGCTTTGAAGAAGTCTATCAAATGCTGAGGCATCCCTTTGGGCCTCACTGGCTTTCATGGGGAATAACATGCCCTGGCTTCGTATCGGAGAGTTTTGCTGCCGTATAGCTTTGGATGGATGATGGCTGCTCAGCTTCATGCATCCTTCCTGCTGAACACAAGGGTAGTGGGGCCAGAACAGAGGGTGAAGAATGCAGGAATCTACTGAGAATGAAATATGGGGGAAGTATATAGCTGGGGAGCTGGAGAGACATAGACTTTATAGACTTTAAGGTCAGAAGGGACCATTATGATCATCTAGTCTGACCCCCTGCACAGTGCAGGCCACAGAATCTCACCCACCCCTCCCAGAATAATCCTCTCACCTATATTTCAGATATTGAAGCCTTCAGATACTTTGAAGACCCCAAGATGCAGAGAATCCTCTAGCTGTGATCTGTACCCATGCTACAGAGGAAGGCGTAAAACCTCCAGGGCCTCTGCCAATCTACCCTGGAGGAAAATCCCTTTCCGACCCCAAATATGGCGATCAGCTAAACCCTGAGCATGTGGGCAAGACTCACCATCCAGACACCCAGAAAGTTCTCTAGTAATTCCTATCATAGGACATACATAGCCAGAGAGGCTATGTCTAGACTGCAAGCCTCTTTCGAAAGAGGCTCTTTCGAAAGATACTTTCGAAAGAGCCTCTTTCGAAAGAGAGCATCTAGACTGCACGTGGAACTTTCGAAAGAGCAAGCCGCTTTTTCGAAAGAAAGCACCCAGTGAGTCTGGATGCTCTCTTTCGAAGAAGCCCTATTTACATTCAAGAACGCCTTCTTTCGAAAGAAGCACTTTCGAAAGAAGGCGTTCTTCCTCGTGAAATGAGGTTTACCGCCGTCGAAAGAAAAGCCGCGTTCTTTCGATTTAATTTCGAAAGAACGTGGCTGCAGTCTAGACGCAGGTGAAGTTTTTTCGGAAAAAGGCTACTTTTCCCGAAAAAACCCCTGAGTCTGGACACAGCCAGAGAGAGAGAGACAGAGAAAGGAAGGCTGCCTCTGGGCCCCAGCAGAGACAGAGTCCCATATATGCTCTGTCATTCCCTAGGTCCCCAGAGAGTTGACTCTCTGGAAGGGAGACAGCTGTCAGGCAGACTTGGGAGCGAGTGGGTGGTGAGCTGGGCTGTGTTTCTTACCAGCACCATTTGCTGGCCATTCTGCAGCAGCATCGTAGAAGAGACGCTTGTGTCCAGGAAAGCTGAAAGGACACAATAAGGGGAGGAAGGATTCGGCCTCTGTCCAGCTGCAGGTTCAGACTGGAGTCCAAGCCCCACCAAGGAGGGTCCCAACCAGTGTGTTGGATAGCTGCACTGGGGGCCTGGGAGAGAGAGAGGGCAAGATGTGGTGTAAAGCAGAGACTCCCCCCCACCCCCAGAAGAGAAGAGACTTGGATGAGTGAGAGCCTGATACATCAAAAGGGAGATGGGCCTGGGTGGACCCAAGCCCCTCGCCAACCCCTCTTAGTCAGCATCCAAACTCAATGGCCCAGACTCCTCTCTCCTCTCTCCTCTCCATGTCTGTGGGAACATACAGGATCAGACTGTGGCTGGGGGAAAAACACATTCCTAGGCCCGTGCAGCTCCCTTTGCCGCTGGGCACATTTGATGCCACAGGGCTGCTTTAGACAGTGGGGGTTAATAAATGGTATTGAGAGTCTCGTTCCCATTAAATCCCTGAGCCCCCAGGTCAGGTGGGTGAATCAGCAGAGCGTGGCTGGGATTCCGTAGATTGGAATGGCCACATTGAAGGGCCTGTGGGTCACATTTGTCAGCCCTTTGCCTCTGCTCTCCCATCAGGTAGATTGTGGTTGGTTTTCTTTTAATGCTGCTGAGAAGTTTTTTTCCCCCACAAAGCTTGCAAAGAGCCTGGAGAGGGAAATAAGCAGAGGAGAAAGAGATGACTATGCTGCCGACTGTAGTGCTGATCACAGCTAAATTCAAAGGGAAAGCTGCTTCTCTTTTGTTGTTGCTAGCAGGGAAGATAATCTCAGTGAAATCCATGCTCGGAATTCTTGTATGGTGCTATATTGATCTGCAGGGCTGTTCCTTTGATAGAGCGATAATGAAGTCTTTAACAGCTACATGCAATTCGAAAAAGCTAACATCAGATGAGCTCTAGGATTAACCAGCCTCATGCCACCCCTCTTCCCCAGTCTTTTAAAAAAAGCGAAACATGCAGAAGAATTGCATTTTTGCCGTGATGTAGATAGATGGAAAATTGAGGCTATGTCTACACTGCAGAGCTTTTCCGGGATA
This sequence comes from Pelodiscus sinensis, assembly GCF_052426305.1. NCBI lineage: Eukaryota > Metazoa > Chordata > Testudines > Trionychidae > Pelodiscus > Pelodiscus sinensis. Next base: position 21,454,915 of record NC_143071.1, read on the forward strand.
CCCGGAAAAGCTCTGCCATAGCCAAGGAACATGTCTGCTTTTCCAAAAGAAATTTTGGAAAAGCATATGCGTATTTTCAGCATCCCTGTAAAGCTTGTTCTATGAGGAAGAAGGGATTTTCCGAAAGAGGGTTTTTTCTGACATTTGGCCCTGCATAAATGGCCTCTTTTGGAAGAAAAACAGAAAAAGATACGCAAATTGCAGTTCATAATTTGCATATCTTTTTCCGACTTTTCCCTGCAGTGTAGACATAGCCAGATGCTGCTCTGCAGCTGGAGTGGCTGGTTGCTTGGGTCATAAAGCACAGCAGTAACAGAAAGTGCCTATCTGCTTTGTTTTGCTGTAATAACTCCAACAAAGGAGAAAGAACTAGTTGAGCTTTCTGACATGGATAACACTATTGTTTCTGCCTCTGTCTCTCCATCCAGTCTGACTGATCCTGTTAGCCATTCTATAACGGTGTGTCTAGACTACGGTGTGTCTAGACTACATGGCTCCGTCAACAGAGCTATGTAGATGAGGCAGGACAACAAAGGGAAATGAAGCGGAGATTTAAATAATTGCCACTTCATTTAAATCAAAATGGCCGCGCTATGCCGATCAGCTGTTTGTTGGCACAACATGGCAGTCTAGACGGGAATCTGCCGACCCCACAACCCTTTGTTGGCAGATCCTTTATGCCTTGTGAAAAGAGGCTTATATGATCTGCCGACAAAGGGTTCTGGGGTTGGCTGATCCCCGTCTAGAGTGCTGCGCTGTGCTGACAAACAGCTGATCAGCACAGCACGGCGGCCATTTTGATTTAAATGAAGCGGTGATTATTTAAATTGTCACTTCATTTCCCTTTGTCAAGTAAACTAATCTACATGGCTCCGTCGACAGAGCCATGTAGTCTAGACGTACCCTAGGAGAGGAGAAGGAGAGGGTCCTGGGAAGAAAGAGAAATAGTTTATATACCGCCCAAACTCTACTTGTATTTAAAAAAAAAAGAGTTAACCTGTGGAACTCACTGATATGATAGTCTATTAAGGTAAAAGTTTTTTCAGAACATTAGATTTCATATGAGTAATAGCACTTGCACAAGGTGGAATACAAATTAGAAGGAATTAGAAGGAATCTCACCTCCATGCTTCAGTAGGGTTGCTAGATGGTTTCAACAAAAATACCAGACACACTTGACATTACAGAACAATCTATATTACATCTTATTTAGAAAATACCGGACATTTATATTTTCTTAATTTGTTTCCTGAACAGAAAGCTCAAATACCAGATTGTCCAGTTCAAAATTGGACACCTGGCAACCCTATGCTTCAGTATATTGTGGGATGAGGTCAAGAACATACACTCACCCCACACTTGCCACTGAACATAGTATTATAACATTAGGTTGCATTATAGATAGGGCAGTGGATTAATTGTGTTTTATTTGTGATTTACTCAAAAAGTATTTGTGATTTAAAATATTAACTAGGGGGAGGTGTGCCCTGCTCGCTATACTTGCTGACTGGCTCACCTCCCCCCACCGGGGAGGGCCAAGTCGAGATGTAGCAGCCCTGGCCTGTCCCGGCTCTCCCCCTCTGGCCACTGATGGGAGGGGGTGGCCCCAGGCTACAGTTGTCCCAGCCCTCTGCCTCCGGCTGCTGGGGGGCGGTATTGGGCCGGACTGAGGCTGGCCCAGATCTTTCCCTTCTGGCTGCCAGGGGATTGGCCTGACCCTCTCCCTCTGGCCATAAGGAGGAGGCCACGTGATTCTGACCCCTCGCCAGCAAGGCTGTGTGGCTCCCATGTGCCCCCTCCCCCTGGACCACTGGCCTTGCCACAAATGTCCTGCGCGCCCTCTCCTCTGCCAAACTCCCACCTCTCCCCACCAGAGCCCTTGTGGCTCCTTCGTGCCCTCTCCCCCACCTGTGCCCCCACAAGGCTGTGTGACTCCCGCATGCCCCCTCCCACTCAAGCCTTTGCACGCACCCCCCTGCATCCGAGTCCCCAAGAGATCATGTAACCACAATGATTAGGGGGCTGGAGTGCATAACCTATGAGGAGAAACTGAGGGATTTGGGTTTGTTTAGTCTGCAGAAGAGAAGAGTGAGGGGGGATTTGATAGCAGCCTTCAACTTCCTGAAGGGAGGTTCCAAAAAGGATGGAGAGAGGCTGTTCTCAGTAGTGACAGATGGCAGAACAAGGAGCAATGGTCTCAAGCTACAGTGGGGGAGGTCTAGGTGGGATATTAGGAAAAACGATTTCACTAGGAGGGTGGTGAAGCACTGGAATGGGTTACCTAGGGAGGTGGTGGAATCTCCATCCCTAGAGGTTTTTAAGTCTTGGCTTGACAAAGCCTTGGCTGGGTTGATTTAGTTGGGATTGGTCCTGCCTTGGGCAGGGGGCTGGACTCAATGATCTCCTGAGGTCTCTTCCAGCTCTATGATTCTATGCAGCTCCCGTGCGTCCCCGGCTCCCGCCCTGAACATCAGAGGATCCGTGCAGTTCAATTTAAATTCCAGCAGCCACCCACCCACATGGCAGCTGCCGGGGGAATGCTCAGGGGCCAACGACATGTGGGGGAGGGATCACCACAGGCCTGTGCAGGGCAAAGCGATAGGGGATCATGGCAGGGGAGGAGGACAAAGTAGGGCAGCTGCGCAGCCTCTCCCCGGAGCACTGGGGAGAGGGGAAGCTGCATGACCCAGGAGCTATGTGTCTCACGTCTCCCTCTGCCCCAGCCCTTGCCAGGGCAGGTCAGAGCATTGGGGAAGACTGCAAGGCTCCCGGCTTCCACGGACCATGGGCAAGAGGGAGGCCACGCAGCTGAGGGTGGAAGGAGGGGCTGTGGGATGCAGAATGATGCATGAGGTAACTCTGTTCTCCCACTGGAAAAACCTTTTTAAATCATAGTACGATTGTGGTTGATCTTACTGTTAAATGCTAGAATGTCAATGGACATTTATTAAATATTTTAGATATTTTTCCACATTTTCAAATATACTGATTTCTATTGCAACACCAAATACAAAGTGTACAGTGCTCACTTTGTATTATTTGTATTACAAATATTTGCATCATAAAATGATAAACAAAAGAAATGGTATTTTCAATTCACTTAATACAAGTACTGTAGAGCAATCTCTCTATTGTAAAAAAGAAGTCCAGCCCCATGGCCCCTGACCCCCCTCCCCAGCTCTGCTTCCCACCCCCTCTTCCTCCTGACCAGCCCCACGGCCCCCCGGACACCCTCCCCCGCCAGTGCTGCTTCCCTCCCCCCTTCCTCCAGGCCCCCGCCATCCTCCTCTCCAGCCCCACAGCTCCCAATACCCCCCTGCCTCTGCTTCCCACCCCACTTACGGCCAGCCACGCCTCCTTCCCCTCCCTCTGTGGCACGCTGCACTGCTCAGCTGGGCCCAGCTGAGCGGCACTCCCGCCGGGCCCAGCTGAGCAGCACTCAGCTGGGCACCGGCAGGGAGCAAGTGGCAGCAAGCAGCCCTTTGGGGTCCGTGCTCCCCACGCATGCTTGCCGCCTCTTGCTCCCTCCGCCAGGGCCCAGCTGAGCAGCGCAGCACTGGGCCGAACTGCCACCGAGGGAGGGTAAGGGGGGCTGGGGCGCTGATGTACATGGCCAGTGGGAGTGACCGTGTACATCAGTGTGACAGACTCACAGACAATGGGCTACTATATATATGACAAAGGGAGCATTGAGCACTTTGCATTCTGTGTTGTAATTAAAATCAATATAGTTGAAAATGTAGAAAACATCCAATAATACTTAAATACATGGTATTTTATTATTGTTTAATAGCACCATTAATCAAGCAGATAATCACAATTATATTTTAATTACGTAATTAATTGTGATTATTTTTTTTAATCATGTAATACTCCTAATTATAGAGGATTTGTGACTTCCAGTGTTTAAGGTTAAGCCAGGGAATTTGCTCAGACAGACAACTGAGCTGTTCTTGTATGGCATTTCTTAGGCAGTCTCTCTTTATGGGGCTGAGTATATCCAAGACAAGGTACCAGAGTTGTTGACTCGAGTCCCACGACTTGAATTCGAGTCCGACTTAAGTCGCCTAAGTGCGACTCGACTCAGGTTCATTGTTTGTGACTTGAAACTCGACTTGAGACTTGCTAATTTTGTTAAAACAACTTGGTGAAAAAATTGTCTGAAAATGCTGATATTGATGGTTTGTACAAAAGTGACTTGACATTTTTTAAATTAAGACTTGAGACTTGACTTGAAAGTGACTTTAGGGACTCGAGACTCGACTTGAGACTTGAACTGTAGTGACTTGAGACTCGACTTGGACTTGACAATGACAACTTGAAGACAACACTGCCAGGAACATCACATCTGATCTGATTCAGGGACTGGAGTTTGCTCTTACTCATGCCTAAATCACTGAGGAGTAACTCCACATCATTCAGTGGGATTACATGAGTGTGAAATTGATTTATTGTCTAGGAGTCCTAAAATTTTGTCTTCCCTATTGACGAATTTCCTGCCCTGAAGAATGAGTTTCACGGAATATGTGAGTTCCTATACATAAAGATTGTCTCCCTGCTAGAGTGGAGATCATTTAGTGCATGTTTACATGGCAATGTAAATCCAGTGTCAGATTGCCAACACTGATTGTCAAACCTAGATTAAGAATCTTCCAAACTAGGGTTCCAGGACCTGCACTTCAGTATCCAGAAAAAATCCAATCAACTATTCCAGACTTCCTAGCACCATTCCAAAATGTTGCCACTCTAGCCCATGACTACCAGAAGACAAAGAAAGTCAGCCCATGGGATTGTGGGATACTTTTTGTAGACTCCCAGGGCACGCTTAGACTGCCCGCAGCTTTCGAAAGAAGATATGCAAATTCAGCGTGAATTTGTATATCTTCTTCTGATCCCATTTTCAGAAGAGTTTTTTTGAAGAAAAAAAAAGCAGTCTAGATGCAGTTCTTTTGGGAAAAAAAAAAAACTTTTTTGAAAGAATCCTGTACACCTCATTTTTTTGGGAAGAAGAGTTCTTTCAAAAAAGGTTTGTTTTTTTCCCAAAAGAACCACGTCTAGACTGCTTTTTTCACACAAAAACACGCGCGGGCAGTCTAGACGTGCCCCCAGAGCACAAGTGCAGCAGGTCTGCATTTCAAAGAAACAGGGCTTGAGCCTTGGGTTCTGGATTAACTCAGGTTGGACCCCCGAGTCCTATGGATCCTGTGATCCTGGATCAGTGTGATTTGTGTGTAGACAAAAAGTGAGTTAGGCTTGAGCCTGAGTTTGAACCCTGGGCTACAGTGCAGTGTAGTCATACCTCCAGGAGGCTCCAGTGAGATCAGAATAAAGAAATACCCTTTTATGTTGCTATTTTGGAATCAGTTACATCTCTTTTGAGGCTCACATGCAGCTGATAGTCTTTGCTTTCCTCCCCCAGGGCAAAGAGAAGTTCCTGGCCATCCTTAACAAGTACATGGAGATCCATGGCACTGTTTATTATGAAACCCAACGTCCTCCTGAGGTTCCAGCCTTTGTCAAGAACCATGGCCTTCTGCCACAGCATGAGTTCCAGCAGCTTCTGAGAAAAGCTAAGGTACTTGAACGTGGGCTTCTGACAAAGACCAGCATTACTCCAGCATAACCCCGGGGGTCTCCAACCTTTTTGAGCAGATCACTTTTTGAATTTCAGTGCAATCCAAGATCTACCTCAAATATAAATACTCTTGCCCCGCCTCCTTCCCGCCCCTGCTCACTCCATCCTCCCTCTTTTGCCAGTCCTCACTCACTTTCATCGGGGCAGAGGGTTAGGGTGCAGGCTCTGCTCTTGGATTAAGGGATCTGGAGTGTGAGGGGCTCTGAGCTGCTCTTGGGGCAGGCAGCTGGAATGTAGGAGGTTCTAGGTGCAGGCTCTGGGACGGCTTCTGGATGCAAGGGTGCTCGGGGCTAGGATAAAGGCTTGGGGTGGAGGATGTGATTCATGACTGGAGTAGGAGTTTGGATGTGGGCCCCAGCTGGGAACTGCTGGCGGCTCCTGATTGGTGGTACAGTGGGGCTAAGGTAGGCTCACTCCTGACCTGGCCCTGCACCACTCCCTAAAGCAGCCAGCACATTCCCTCCCAAGTCCTGTTGAGCCCCCTCTCTACTCTGTGGAGAAAGGATACAGCATTGGAGAGGGGGCACCCTGACATCAGTACCCTCCTCTCCCTCCCCTGCACAGCACAGAAAGCAGGAAGCTCCAAGGGGGAGGAGCAGCTCCAAGGCAAAGGGCAGGAGATGCACAGCAGTGGGGGGAGGGGTAGCTGAAGTGCTGCACTTGACAGCCTCTTGGCCAAACCAGTCAGGATCACCTGTCAGAGGCGCCAAGATCTATCAGTAGATTCCGATACCCATCTACTGGTTGGTGACCACGGACATAACCCTTTGCTAAGCAGGCAGACCAGAGTTGCCTTCAGAAATGTAATCTGAGAGGGAATTCAGTAGCTGAAACTCTTTTAGACAGAGGAGGCTGAGGCTAGTACCACTGACGCCCTGGTTTGCAGACCATGTCAATAACAGTATTTATTTAGGAGCTGAACCAAGCAAATAATAATAACAACAGAGGATTTATTAGGCTGATTTCTCCTTTTCATAAATTGTCCATGGTTAGGTCACAAAATTTTCAAGGGCATTTGCTATTCAAAATTGTTCACTGAAGTCATCAGTCTGCAGGTTATTTGAACTGTGAACAACTTGCAGTGTGATTAATTCATGTGATTTACAGAGCTAGTACTCAAGTGGCTAACTTGAGGAACCAACCTGCACAGTCCCAATTTGAAATGGTAAAACTGAATGTCATACTGGTTATTTGAGTTCTGTTGATTAATTATATCATCAGGAAAGAAAAGCTATACCACATGGCTGTACAAAGATGGTGCAAATTTTGCATTTTAAATTTTACAACTGAGTATAATATTTAGAACTTACATTTGGAAAATATTCATACTTTTTTATAAGAATGTGTTTTTTATGAGCAGTTGCTCTCCTAGGGTATGTCTAGACTACATGGTTCCTCAACAGAGCCATGTAAACTAGTTTACCCGACAGTAAATGAAGCCAGGACTTAAATAATCCCTGCTTCATTAAAATAAAAATGGCCACCATGCTGTGTAGACAGTCAGCTGATCCGGCCCAGCGTGGCTTTCTAGACGCGGATCAGTTGACAAGGGAAGCCTTTGTCGACCGCTTCCTTATGCCTCGTTAAACAAGGTTTACAGGAGCGGTTGACAAAGGCTTCTCTTGTTGACCGATCCGCGTTTAGACTGCCTCGCTGTGCCGGATCAGCTGATTGTTGGCACAGCATAGTGGCCATTTTTTATTTTAATGAAGCAGGGATTATTTAAATCCCCACTTCATTGACTATGTCGGGTAAACTAGTTTACATGGCTCCATTGATGGAACCACATAGTCTAGACATACCCCTAGAGTTTAAGAGATTGAGCATTCATGGGAAGGAAATGTGAATTACAGAATTTTCCTTAGGGTTCCACTGAATGTCCCTGACCACTTTGGCCAATATTTGCTCATCTCTGTCCAGGGTCCATGGATTGATTGAACAGCAGTGTAACTAGATCCTGAAGTTGTTAGTTCTGACGTTGCAATCTGAGTCCAGCAACAAAGCACGTGCTAGAGTTAGGCAAAGTGCATATTTTCCCATCCACCTCCAGCACTGCCAACCCACTGATATAAAACACCCCTTTTATATTCTGAGGCTATGTCTAGACATTGGGGCTTTTGCGGGATACCAGAGATATCCCACAAAAACCACACCGTGTCCAAGGAACACGTTTGCTCTTCTGCTTTTTTCGCGGAAGAGCAAACATGCTCTTTTGGGGAGCCCCATATACTTTGTTTCACGAGGCATAAGGACTCCACCAAAAGAGGAGGCTTTTCCACCATTTGGCCCCGTCTAGACAGGGCCAAATGGCAGAAAAGCCTCTTCCAGAAAAAAAAAGCGGAAAAAGCTATGCAAAATGTGGAGTGCATTTTGCACAGCTTTTTCAGGAAAAACGCTGCAGTCTAGACCTAGCCTCAGTAAGGACTGCCAACTATGGCTGAATTACATGATGTGGAAATGTCCATTGGCATGCTAAACATTCAAAGTCATTTCATGCTGTGACCAGGAAATAAAACCAAGTCTCTACATGATAAACTAGTGCATGTAGCTGCTGTTTCACCTAGGTCTGCTACTGTTTTCGGCATAGTTATGATTAGATATCTAGCAAGCCAGCAGTTTTCATTGTGGAAATAGTAGGACAAATACAAGCATGATGTAAGGAGGTACAACTCCCATTGATATTAATGGCAGAGTTGCTGTTATAAACGAAGAGGTGAAGGTGTACTGTGTGCAGTATAGCTTAGATAAAGACATCAGTTTGTGGAGAACTTTGTAACACATTCAAGCTATTGTGAACTACAGAGAACCTTACCTCAAGTTCTGTTTGATCAGCCTACAGGTCTATTGAGCTGAGCACCAGAGAAGTAGTTCAGATTAGTGCTGTAATCCAGGATATTGAAAAAGGTCTGGGTGATGGTGTTCCTGACTCAGGGTACCAGGGTTTATGGTTTTACTTCCTGCAGCTTTTCATCGGATTTGGATTTCCCTATGAAGGTCCTGCTCCTCTAGAAGCAATAGCCAATGGATGCATTTTCCTTCAGTCTCGTTTCAACCCTCCACACAGCTCTCTCAATCATGAATTCTTCAGGGGGAAGCCTACGTCAAGAGAGGCAAGTGGTTCTGCAATGTTGTGTGACAAGAATACTGCCAATTGGCATGAGCTGTGGCATTTGCTTCTGGATTTAATCCAGAGTGATCAACCCACTGAAAAAAACCCCACCACATTTTAGATGCAAACTTCCCCATAGTTCAGAAAGATGATTTGAATCAGAACGTTACCCTCCCAATCCAGTTCCTCCCCTCTCCAGCCTTGGAGATTTTGGATTAAATGAAACCTGGGTTTGAATTTCAGCTCTGCTAAATAAAACCTGACAAATGAGGCTGTTGTAAAAATCCCAAACCATGTCCTCTCTGATTATTCCAGAGACGGACTCCAACCCAACCCTCCCCTTCCCAAACCTGGGGTTGTAAGCGCCCAGATAAGTTAGGATCTGAATTGCGCCTGGTTGTGGATTTCTAAAACAGGACTGATTTTGTTTTTGCAAACTCCCCTCCTGGGCCTATTCCTTGCTATGAATTTAATTAGAGTGCAGTGAGTGCTCCATTAAAATTAAAGGGTTAAGAAAATTGAACCTTGTATTATTAATAAAGTGTATAATGCAGTCTAAATTCCCACATCCCTGCTGAGAATCCCCCTCTCCCCACCCTCCACTGGCCTCACCAAGCAGCTCTGTCTCAGCTTCTGTTTCAGTCTGAGCCGGTGCCTTATCAAGTGACTTAGAATCAGCCCTAAAAGCTCCTCTGTCCTGCCCCCCCTTCTTCTCCCCATTGGCTTTTTGACTGGGTTGCATCATCTGCAGCCACTGTTCTGGAGGCAGTTGGGCACTTCTGTTGCCTTGGCAGCCAGCCCGTTTGTCATCATTACAGTGTGGTGGCTGCACGCTTGCATGCCATTTGTCTTGGCACAATGCAGAGACAGAGCAGAGCTGCTGTAATTAGCTCCTGTAGATTTAATTCTCCTCCCACGTCTTCTTGTTTTGCTGATGTTAGCATAATGCAGGTTGTATTATGAGCACTTGGCAACTTGGCAAAACTGTGAACATAGTGACACTATGGAGCATGTGCATGGTGTGTGTGTGTGTGTGTGTGTGTGTGTGTGTGTGTGTGTGTGTTTGTGCAGCCAGTTCTGCTGCTTCTTCTTTAATTTGTGCAATTAAGATAGCCAAGCCTGCCATCCTTAGCTGCGCTCATTAGAGAGGAGCGTGCTGATGCCAGCAGAGAAAGAGGAGAGAGAAATAATTGCTACCGTCTCTTTTTTTATCCATATCTCAGCCTCCTGGGCAGGGCTGAAGGTTTCCAGGGTGGGTGGGATATTGAGTTTGGATTTGTGTTGTAGCCCAGTTGGTTGGTTAGGACAGCCATTCTCAAACTCTGGGTTGGGACCTCAACGTGGGTGGCAACACCATTTTAATGGGACTGCCAGGGCTGGTATCACACTTGCTGGGGCTGAAGCCAAAGCCTGAGCTCCATCGCCTGCGGCTAAAGCTTCAACTCTGGATGATGGGACTAAGGTGACAGGCCCTCTACCTGGAGCTGAAGCCTCTTGGTCATGGAGCTTGGGCTTCGTAGGGTTTGGGCAGGCTCAGGCTTCCGTCCTCCCTCCTGGAGTCCTGTAGTAACTTGTCAGAAGGGGTCACAATGAAATTTAGTTTGAGAACCCTGTGTTAGGAGAATGGGGCTTGCTCTGGATTGGTCCTGGCTTCACAATGCACTGCCAGCTGTATGTGGCTCTGCATCCTCGGGGAATTCTGTGACCCAGAGCAACCATCAACTTGCAAGGGGCAGAATCTTCAGGTTGCCATCAAGAAGCCTCAGCTGGGGCTTCTTTGAGTTTGTAGCTGGGCTCTGATTCACAGCTTGGCTGCATTAGCAGAGCTGGGAATGGTTTTACAAAGCAGCCTCTCTCCAGAAAGCATGGCCGAAATTAGGGATGTAAGGGTATGTCTACACTACCCTGCTAGTTCGAACTAGGAGGGTAATGTATGCATACCGCACTTGCAAATGAAGCCCGGGATTTGAATTTCCCAGGCTTCATTTGCATAAGCGGGGAGCCGCCATTTTTAAAACCCCTCTGGTTCGAACCCCGTGCAGAGCGGCTACACGGGGCACGAACTAGGTAGTTCGAACTAGGCTTCCTAGTTCGAACTACTGTTACTCCTCGTGAAATGAGGAGTAACGGTAGTTCGAACTAGGAAGTCTAGTTCGAACTACCTAGTTCATGCCCCGTGTAGCCACGCTGCACGGGGTTCGAACCAGCGGGGTTTTAAAAATGGCGGCTCCCCGCTTATGCAAATGAAGCCCGGGAAATTCAAATCCCGGGCTTCATTTGCAAGTGCGGTATGCCTACATTACCCTCCTAGTTCGAACTATTGGGGTAGTGTAGACATACCCTAAGAGACTAGTCGACTAGTGATGTTCCTCGCATCCTCCCCCCCCCCATCAGAGAAAGGCACCAAGTGGGGAGGAGCAGGAGCTGGTGTTGGGAGGAGCTGGTTCTTGTACATTTCAAAGTCAGGCACCACAGGGAGCACAGGGCCAGCAGAGGTCCCCTGCTGGTCCTACACTCCTTGCGGGGCTTCCTTTTGAAACAAACAAGAGCTCTTGCTACAATTCAAAGGCAGAGGCGCCCTTATAGACTAATCAAATAGTCAATGGAAATCCCATCGACTAGTCAATTAGTTAATTAATCTAAATTTAACATCCCTAGCTCAAATATGGAAACCTGAAATGCCCATAAAGCAGAATCCCATGCAGATGAGTCCTGGGAAGAAGGCCAGCCCAAAAATTAGAAACCTTTTAAGACTCATAGGCACCATGAGACTTCACTGCCTGAGCCTGGGATTTGCCTTCTGCATAGGGGAGAATTGCACCTAAAAGCCATTGAGAAAAAAACTCCCAAGCCACAAAAAAGCAGTGTGCAAGTTTTCCCCATTCCAAAGGGCTGGGAGAGCATGACCCCATGTAGGAAAGCGTACTGCCCATTATTCAAGATTCCACTTTGTTTCCATCTCTACAGGCAATGGTTTTAGTAGCCACCTTTGCCTCTTATCCCTGTTCTCGCTGCCATCAGCTCCCCTTTCCCATTGCCTAGCTGCACAGTGTCACTGAATGTGGCCATAGCGCCTCCTGCAGGGAATACCACTTAGTTTGTTTTTTTTGTTTCCTTTTGTAGGTATCCTCTCAACACCCCTATGCTGAGGACTTCATAGGGAAGCCACACGTGTGGACAGTGGACTACAATAACTCAGAGGAGTTTGAAGCTGCTATCAAAACCATCATGAGGACCAAGGTAATTCCTGGCAGTATTCCTTGAAACAGTGAGGTAAGATCAGCTACTCCTGAGATGGAGAGAATGGAGGGCTGGCTGTATTTACAGGAGTCAATAACAAGAAGTTGTTAGCAACCCCAGTGTCTCTTTGTGATGGTCGTGGCAGTAGTGGCTAGTCAGCTCTCTGAAATTGTTTACACTTGCAAGCCACGACATGTCCTCTCAGGACAGGAGGCTGTTTTTCTTGGATTTCAATGGGAGTTGTGCTCCTAAGTCACTTAAGCTCTTTAGCAAACATGACTCGATGAAGTTACACTTGTCAGTGTAACCGAGATCAGATTCAGGCCCAGCAGGGATGGTTAGCTTGGACTCTGGAGTAACTTATCTGGAGCAAACCTCCAAGCCACTCGGGTTTCATCCACCAATGCTCAGGCCTAGCTGTGGGGCCAGATTTCCCAAGAGCTCAATTCCACATAGACCTCTAAATAAGTTAGTTGATGGATTTTCAGTAACCTTCTCCCCCACCCGCTCCGAAACCAATCCCAGCTGCTGGGCTCTAAGCACTTGAAAATCTGGCATGTCGGTTCCTGCAAGGAAGCTAAACTCTCTGGAGAATCTTTCTGATAATGTCCCCTCCCCATTCCACAATCCATCATCATCCCACTTCTCACCAATCAAGGAGTTAAACCCACGCATTTAAGCAGGATACAGTTTTTCTATCATGACAGTGCTGTAATATTCCACAGAACTGCTACCCCAACCCCTGTAAGCCGGTCATGTATTTGATTGCCCTATGTCTGCTTATATTTAATTACTAAGTATTATTATTTGCATTTATCAATTCAATAGGAAAAGCCTCATGTCTCCTCCTCCCCCATTAAATGGAAAGGGTTGAAGAAAAGCAGCAGCAAAAAAAAAAAAAAGAAAGAAAAAGAAAAGCGCTTTTTGAAAAATGCAGCAACTGCTGTGTGAGCCAACTTCTCAAAGACTTTTAAAAACGTATCTGTCATGAATATTTACCTCCCCAGTGGCAGGAGTCTTTCAAGTTGTCCAAATTATTAAAGTCAATTTTCCTGGAGGGGAGAAAAGTGCTGATCTCCGTTTTGCTCACAATTTGCTTTGGGTAGGATGAGATGTCCCTGTTGTTACAAAGCCACAAAATAGCATCTTAATAAAAAATGGCCTGCATCCGAACTAACAGGGGTCAGGGAATTTGCAAGCCTCTTCAAGCATTTTTATTTTATTTTGTTGAGTGAATTTGTACGGTTCATGTCAAGTTGAGAGCAGCAGAAATCCCAGCTCTCCATCCACAGCTAGCTGTACCATGGTGTAATGCTCTTCTGTCAGTATCCCTCAGCCCGGATCTGTTCCATTTCTTTGGCCCATTCTGTCCTTGCTTCCTCTGGGAAGCTGCCATCAGTTGCACTGAGGGCAGTATTGGGAGCCCCCTTTGTTTTCCCAGCACAGCTATCAGATGGCAACACTTTTTAATTGTTACGCTGTAGGAGTGGTAATTGAATTGGAGGAGTGGCTCTGTAGTCCATAGCCATCTCCAAAACTACAGCCCTTTAAATCCACCAATATCCACTTTATATTCATATCCACAGATATGCATGCAGATATCTGCAGCTCATTTTTGTGGATATGGATGCAGATACAAATTTTGTATCTAAGGCCCTGCAAATTTGTGCATATCTCATTTATATCTGTGGCTATCTGCATCCGTGGATGTGGATGCGGATATCCACAGATCATTTTTGCAGATACAGATATAGATCCCAATGTTGTATCCCTGCAGGCCTCTAGCCATAGCCAAGTCGATTCCCCCAGGGGAAATGGCTTACTAGAAGTTGAATTTCCAGATTAAAAATTTCAAACTATGTAAATTCTTAATTCAGTAACACCCCTTGGATAGATGCACATTAATGGAGCTCCAGTTAATTCAATGGCGCTACAGTGGTTTATGCCAAGTAAATTTATGCTAAGTATCTGGCCCTACAAAGATTTTAATGTTACAAGACCATCTTATATAAAAAAAAATCTCTTTGTAAACACACTCTCCTATTTGGCTCATCCTTGGAACCCTTGTTTCCCACCAAGCATTGGTGGCGTTGCTCCTCCCTGCCACTGAGCACACAGCCTTGTTCTGCTCCCTCTGCATTGCTTGTCTCCCAAGTTGTGAGTTTCCACTCTCTTCCTTTGGGGCCTCAAGTCAGATCAAGGAAAATGTTGATGGGGGAGGGCTGTGATGAAAAGGAATATGTCTGTTTGCTGATGACTTGCTGTCACAGGGTTTACTTGCTGTTGGGTAAACGGAAATGCAGCAAAGACAGTGGGTATGCTGGCCTCCCCTGCCCTCCCTCTCAGAACACTGGGAACAGCCCAGTGCCCCTCTCTCCATGCAGGGGAGCCAATGGGAATGCCATCTTGTGCCTTTCCAAGCCAGCAGAGCCATTTGAAATCAAGCTCTAAAGAAGAAGGCAGAAATAAAAGAAGAATGAGCCTTTGTGGATTTGCTGCTGCTCAGTGGCATGGTATTTTTACAGTCCAAGGGAAGACTGAACAAGGGGGAGCAAGAATGACATGGGTTGGAGAGACTGAGAGAAGATCATGTGCCGTTTATGGTAGGCTGTTGGAAATGCCACTGGGGCTTGCCTCTTAAGTATTGAGCAAGGCTCTGGGTCTGGTTTATCTAGGGCATAGAAACAAATCTTTTGTTGTGTTTATGCGATACAGCCTCTAACAGTCTGAGGTTCCTGTGCCCTTGGGAACCTGATAAACTATCTGCTTTCCAAAGAGTAGCGCCAGGCACTGCCAGGTAGTCAGTGCTTGGCCTTGGAGGATAGCACTCCCAAGGGGCATTTCTGTGAAAGGTGCCAGAACTGACAACTAACTGACTCTGTGACTGTTAGTGCTAGAATCCATGCTCTCCTCGTGCGACAGTGGCTTGTTAAGTGTGGGATCTTCGGTATCTGTTAAGGGATCTCGCAATCTGGAGGTTGTTCTGATCTCATCTCTCCTTCTCTATAGGATTACAAAGAATGTATCAAACCACCATATACAATTATTTGCCATTTGGTGCATCTCAATTAAAATTAAATTTTCAATAATGATGTCCCTGCTGCTTGGCTTCCTGCTCAGCTGTCAACAAAAACTGAAGTGAGTGGCATTGACCAACTCTGTATCATTTTCTCTGGAGAGATGTGCCCCAAGAGAGGGGGCTCAGCTGCTGAGCTGGTGTTTAAAGGGAATATGTGTCACATTCTCTGCATGTTATGTGATGGATTAATGGAAATCACGTCTTTCCATTAGCTGTGTAAAATTGGCAAAAAACGATGAGTGTTAAAAAAAACTAATCAGGTCTTAATGTCAGGGCCTCAACTTCTCTCCAGAAGTAAAATGGAACAGTGGCTGTTTCTCTGCTTTCTGGACCCATTCAGTCAAGTGCCAGAGGGATCCTTTAGCCTTTGACAATTTGAAACATGGATTCTGTGATGCCCAGCATGGTGCACAGTTATTTACTCTAGTGCCCGATGGGTATACATGCTGCCATCCTGATCCAGCCCCTATTCGCACTCAGTTAGCACTGGAGTATGATGACTCAAGGCGCAAGACACCACAGAACCAGGCCCATGGCGGCTAATCCCTACTGAAGTCACAACTAGCATTGAGTTTATTAGTCTTTCATGCTAGTGTGTATTACAGAGCCACTGCCCTCTCTGGCCTCATGAGTGGTGTTTGCTTAAGGAAAGCTCAAGACAGGAGAGTGCCATGGCTCAGGATTCACATGGAGTGGCAGAGCTGCCTGGGAACCAAGTATTAGCAGATGGCACGGCAGGGGAGGGGATTCAGGTATTGGGAGAGAGGTGCATGGCCTCAGACTGGAAGAGCAGTTTGTTGCTGCAGGTCAGGATTTGGGTCCATTGGTAGAACTGTTGGAAGAAAGCATTAGTCTCTCACTTTAATCCACTTTTAACTGACTCAGCTCTGCAAGGGGAACAAAGAGGAAAACCAGAAGCCTTGTGCTGCTCTCACAATACAGTCTCTCCAAACAGATGAATACATTACTTAGCTTTACTTCAAAGTTGAGCCCACTTCTCTCATTTAGACTGCTATAAATTGAAAGTAACTTTAGGGAAGACAGCAGAGTGACTCTGGATTGACACTGGTATTACGAGAATGGGTGAAGCAGGTGATTGTGAGAGAAATGTTGGGTGTATTGGAATTTGGCCCCAAATGTACACCTGCACACATTTAACATAAAGATTCTGGACAATATTTTCAGAAGTACCTAAGAAAATTAAGAGTCTGAATCCCATTTTCAAATGTGGGTTAGGTACTTAGGAGCCCAAGTCTCACTGGAAACCAGTAGGATTTAGACACCCAAATTCCTAAGGATACTAAGCCACAAAAAACCACAAACACTCTCACAGTCCAAATCAACTGACATGGACTCATGGGGCTCACATTACAGGACTACAAATATAAATTAGATCAGCAGTAGTCAATTATTTTTTCTTAAGGTCCAAATTTCTTGGTCAGGGAAATTAATAATTAAAAATAACAATGATAATAATAAGTAAATACTATAAAGATTTTGAGGACCATTCCAAGGCATCTGCCAATCCGGATTTGGCCTGTGGTCTACCTATTGCCTACCCCTAGTTCCTGCTCAGGCTGGAACTTGGGCTCTGAGACCCATCACTGGAGTGAGGCATATATTGGCAAAGCGTTATGGGTAAGCCAGTCCTGACATGACTTGACCTGAATCTGTTCCACTGAGAGACCCCTTCAGCCTACAGAGGTATCAGTCTTCTATCAGCACCGAGAGTCTGATCCAGAGTTCATTGTAAGTCTCCGATTGCTCTTCGTGGATGTTGAATTGAACTGAATTTGCTTTAAAAGAGTAAAAACTATGGCCCAGGTCAGCTGTCACAGTTTTATTAAAAACGTGCAGTGACTCTAGAGGAGAGTTGTTGGGTTTTTCCACTGGGAGGTGTGTTCTTGGGCTAATCCCTTACCATGTCAAAGCTCCTTTTTAAAGATGTTATATAAACTGTCTGGGACCAGGGAGAGACTAAAGTAACTCACAGCACATTCCTTTTATTTAAAGATGCATTTATTAGAGACGCAGTCAAGACAATTAGGCCTAAAAATTGACCTAGCAAAAAAGCCTTATTATGGGCTTTTGCTGGTATTTTATCTTTAAAATAATGTTTGCTGCAGCTGGAAAAGAAAACAAATCCCATGGGTGGGAGGAGGGGAGAAGAAAGAATGTGGCTAGTTTAGAGTAGTGGGATCGGAACTCCAAGCAATTCTCTGGAAAGTGTCTGGATGAACTCAAGAAACCACAGGAACTCTCCTACCCTATCTCTGCTACCTCACTGAAGAGGATTGACTCAACCCAAGGCACCAGGTTTTCCTGAGATAACAGCTACATTCTGTTTCCATGATATATATGGAAGTGTCATGGGACTTAGCAGGAAAGCTTCTGGTGTGCACTTCAGGACAAGCTGTTTCTAGGGCCATCAACCTCGTGGGGATCCTATGGAAAAGGTGAAAAACCCTGATTTAGAGGATCCTGTCCGTCTGTCAAGCTGAGGAGTTCACAAACATTTAAAGTGTGCGCTACATTTTACTACCGAGTTTTTCTTATTGGCTTTTCCCTTACAGTCATGATTGCTCAGGCTATTTCCCCTCCTATCCATGGTTGTATAACATCTCTGGAGCAATCCCGGCAATTGCTGACATGCAGTGGCAATATTAGAAAAGCATGTAATGTATTTTTTAGCTGCAAGTCTTACTCTTAGCCAGCTTGTATTCACATACCGTCTTTTCTCAGGATATGCTCACCAGTTTCTCTTCACTGCAAAATTCAAGCAGTTTCTCCTTGGCTTGTGTTTGGATGGCTTAGCCATCTCCACTCTGGAGTAGCATAACTCCATAACTAGAATAGGGAAAAATGAATGTTTCAGAATACTTGAAACAATTCACAAGTCTGGGTCGAATTCATTGAAGTTCGAGATGAAAGAAAAAACAGGAGCAATGTTGACTCAAAACTTTATTTCAAAATGTTTTTTTGAAGTGACTTTTCAAATGTTTTGTGTGGCTTTCTCATGTCAATGACAGCGAGAAACAAAATGGAAAAATCCATTTTGGTTTGATACAAAATTATTTTTTTTCCAGATTTTCTGATTTGGGTACCAAACTGAAACAGCAATGTACAGAGTAGCATAGCACTGGTTTGCACCATTGCACAGTAAAACCAGTAACTCCAATCAACTGTAATACCACCCTGGTATCATCATTGCTTGACAGGAATGTGACATCATTGAAGGTCACTAGATGGCACTATTTCTGATAGTGGTATTAGGTCTGTTTAGTTGAATGTATAGGATCTAAGGGCATGTCTTCATTAGCGGCCTGATGGATCCATCCAGTAGGGGTCGATTTCTCGCATCTTGTATAGACATGATAAATCCACCACTGATTGCTCTCCCATTGACTCTGGTACTGCATGATAACAGATGAGAGTAAGGGGAGTTGATGGGAGAGTTTTTTCCGTAAACCTAGAATGGTGTGGACTCCACAGTAAGTATTTCCTAAACTATGTTGATTTGAGTTACGCTACTAACGTGACTCAAATTGAGTAGCTTAAACCAACTTGTCCCCATAGAGGAGACCTGCTCTAAGTCTTGAAAAGTTATATGTGATGCAGTTCATTTTACATACCAAGCATATCACTGGTAAAGTTTGTTCATGCTGCCTGGGTCTCTCTGTGGCAATCAAATGTAAATGTAACTGCTGCTGACAAGTGATCCAATGCAAGTAAATAAGGTAATACAAGGTGCCAGAATATTACTGGAAGAACTTATGCAGTATGTGCACCTACTGAGTTGGTAATATGTTAGCCAAGCCCTATGAAAAAGTCCTTGTGACAGCTGGACTTTTTGTATATGTGGCTACTTCTGTACTTCTGCAAATAAATTATTTGAAATTCTGAGATTCAGATGGCAACCTCATCCCAAAGCCATGAAGTCATTTAGATTTGCTGGAAAATGGACCTTTGTTCTCTGGACAGGTGTTT
Source organism: Pelodiscus sinensis (assembly GCF_052426305.1). Taxonomy (NCBI): domain Eukaryota; kingdom Metazoa; phylum Chordata; order Testudines; family Trionychidae; genus Pelodiscus; species Pelodiscus sinensis. The sequence continues at coordinate 21,473,965 of NC_143071.1, forward strand.
GAATTTTAGTTTGGGCCTCAGCTGAGATTGTGGCAAAGCCCCATCTCAGGAAAGGTTCGTGTAGTTTCAGGTTTCAGAAAAACCCCTCTTCCCAGGTTCAGCAGTGCAGGATTCAGAAATATCTATAACAAACTATGGACACACTTTTTGTATTCCATGCTTAGCAATTTTTTGTTTTCCCCAGTGCTTATTGTTACCGAGGATCCCTGGCCTATTTGTAATACAAACTCAGGCTATCTTCTGAAAAAACTTCTTCCGAAAGAGAGTGTCTACACTGCCAAAGCGCATCGAAAAGCGGTCTGCTTTTTCGAAAGTTAGCATCCACGCTGACTGGACGCTATCTCACATTTAAGCTGGGATTACTATGGGCACCTGTGTTTTTTCCTCTTTCCTTTTCTTTTAAAATAACTCCCTCTTCCCTGTCCCCACACACCTTTTTCTGAACGAGCTCTTTTGGAAAAAGGCTTCTTCCTCGTAGAAAGAGATTTACCAATGTCGGAAAAACCCCTCTGTTCTTTTGATTGTTTTTAAATGCGATTGCAGTGTGGATGTAAGTGAAGGGTTTTTTTCAGAAAAATGGCAGTTTTTCCAAAAAACCTGCAGATATACCCTCAGACTGAAAAGGCATCCAACACCATAAATTCAGGCAAGTAACTCGTTGGGCAAAAAGAGAGGTAACCAAAAAGAGAGAACAAAGCAAGGAGACAAATTACAGCCCACCAGGAAATGTGATGCTGGAAGAATTATCCGGGTGATGAATTACAGCTGTTACATGGAGTTTAGAGGCGAAAGAAGGAAAGAGGTTTTCATTTGAGGTCATTTTCTTGGGCTTCAGCTTTTACATTGTCAAAAATAGTTCCCACACAAGCAATATAATAGAGCCAATATTCTGGTGTAGTGAAGGGAGAAGGCTTCATTATATTAAAGTCAAACATATAGGAATATAATGGAAAATTATATATTTCAGGCTATGCTTGGGAGAGTGGCATATTAAGCATTGCAGTGAAAATAGCTGGTTAAAATCTCCCCAGTCTACTGTTACACGCTGTTAGGCAATTGTGCTATTTTCTATTTATTTGTCTGATGATGTTTGGATTTTTATTATTATTATTTTGAGTGGGATTTAATATTCCTCTTGGCACTGCAATTCCTCTCAGAGATGCAGCCCCCCCCCCCTCCCCCCCACAGAGAAACCTCATCTCTACATTTATCCCTCCGGTACCTACCTGGGGTTGTAGATGCTCTGTCTGACAATGATGGGCTCGATTCACCATTCCTCTGCTGCCCACAATTGCACAACCCTTCCCCACAGATCCTGGGGCTCTGCACTCACTGGCAACCACCCCTAGCAAAGGGGGCAATCCGAGGTATATTGGGGAGGCCTGTTCCAGGAATGGCAGAACTGTGGCCAGGGCAATTCCAAACCTCAGCCATTTCCCAGTTGCTGCAGAGCCCACAGTGGGCCTTGTACTTGCTCAGGGAGGAGCTGGTGCTCCTGTCTTCTCCCATGAGCCTGTGCACACCACTGCACCCTGTGCAATGATGGTGAGGGATGGAGGTTTTGCTGTTGCAGAGTAGAGTCAACCCACAATTGTGTGACTGTATGTTGTTGGTACTGCAGGCACAGCACCACCAAGCAACGGGAGTTGTGCTGCATCACAGACATGTGATGATGGACCTGATGTAGCACTGGAGGATGTGCAGGCTTTCAAGAGAGCTCAGCAGAACTCAGCATGCTGGGGACATGCTGGGCTCTGAGCTCTTCTGAAAATCTGGCTCTTTCAGCTGGTTAGCGTTTGGAATCCAGTTCGCCTTGCATGGATAGGGTCAAGCAGGATGCGTCACAATTGTTTCTCTGACCCATGGCCGATTGCCTGAGAAGTGGCTTGCTTCTGCAGTGGCTGTAGTGGGCTACATTTCACAGTGCCACAAGCATGCTGGAGACAACACTCCACAAATGATCCCTACGCAACCCCACACAGCTGTTCTCTGCAACCATCCTGGCCAGCACTTGACATTCACGTCTGGGAATCGGGAACTTCTCATTCAGCATGGAGCACCACCTCACCTTCTTCTCAGATAATGTGCTGCAGATAGGGATGGCTCACTTGCATCCCTGGTAAGGTTTCCAAGAGACTCTCAGCCCTGTGGTTCAGTATGACCCTTTCACACACTTGCACCTCACCCTATGCAGAACAAATCATTAAGGATGGATTTGTTATGAGGGACTCACCAGCTAGAATCGTAGAATCCTAGGGATGGAGGAGACCGCAGGAGGTCATTGAGTGCAGCCCCCAGCCCAAAGCAAGACCAATCCCAACTAACTCATCCCAGCCAGGGCTTTGTCAAGCCAGGACTTAAAAACCTCTGGGGATGGAGATTCCACCACCTCCCTAGGTAACCCATTCCAGTGCTTCACCACCCTCTGAGTGAAATAGTTTTCCTGATATCCAACCTAGACCTCTCCCAATGTAACTTGAGACCATTGCTCCTCGTTCTGCCATCTGCCCTCACTGAGAACAGCCTCTTTCCATCCTCTTTGGAACCTCCCTTTAGGAAGTTGAAGGCTGCTATCAAATCCCACCTCACTCATCTCTTCTGCAGACTAAATAAGCCCAAATCCCTCAGGGTACGTCTACACTGCATCCCTAGTTCGAACTAGGGATGCAAATGGAGACAACCGAAGTAGTTAATGAAGCGGGGATTTAAATATCCCGCGCTCCATTAACATGATCTCGCCGGCGCGCTAGTTCGAATCATTCCTTCAAAGTAGGAATAAGAGCCTCCGGAAAAGGGCACTTTTTCCGGAGGATCGGGGCCAGTCTAGACGCTCTTTTCCGGCTTTTTTAAAAGCCGGAAAAAAGCGGCGGACATTTTTATTTAAATGCCGCGGGGGATATTTAAATCCCCCGCGGATTTCCCTACGACGACTAGTGAAATTTACATGCCCCTTCCGGAAAAGGGGCCAGTGTAGACGTAGCCGATGGGTTTATGAAGGGGATGGTTTGATGAGATAACATGATCTTGGTAACTAATTGACCATTCATTATCAGTGGGAAATAGGTCAATGGAGGGATGATAGGAGTTACTATAGAGAACTTTCTGGGTGTCTGGCTGGTGAGTCTTGCCCACATGCTCAGGGTTTAGCTGATCGCCATATTTGGGGTCGGGAAGGAATTTTCCTCCAGGGTAGATTGGCAGAGGCCCTGGAGGTTTTTCGCCTTCCTCTGTAGCATGGGGTACAGATCACAGCTGGAGGATTTTCTGCATCTTGTGGTCTTCAAAGTATTTGAAGGCTTCAATATCTGAGATATAGGTGAGAGGATTATTCTAGGAGGGGTGTGTGAGATTCTGTGGCCTGTACTGTGCAGGGGGTCAGACTAGATGATCATAATGGTCCCTTCTGACCTTAAAGTCTATGAGTCTATGAGTCTCTCCTCGTAGGTTATGTGCTCCAGACCCCTAATCATTTTGGTTGCCCTCCACAACTTGACCATCTAGTCATGAGCTAGATTCAATGACTCATTTCATGGGCTATTTCCATCTGTAATGAGGAAATTCCCTGGAAATGTAGGGCAGGGGAACTCTCTGTCTGGTGAATGTTGGTGGGATTTGGTTCTAGACTTCATTGGTGGTGTCAGTCTGGGGTGCGTGTAGGTTCTCTCTGTGTGCTGTCCCAGCTCTGAGCAGATGATTTCCTCAGCAGACTGTGATAGAACTTCCCAGAAAAACCAGTCTCGTTTGGTGGCAAAGGTGCATGGCTGGATTTATTATCAACAAAGCACTGGATTAGCACCTCTTCTCAGTAGTTACAGGTACACTAACATATGTATGCCCGTCACACTGGATTAGCTCAGTCAGCTTCATGACTGTTTGCTGCCCCTTAGGCCAGACAAAGAGATAAGATGAGGGACCTCCAAATGTATAGACTGAGTCAAACAATCTTGGCTAAACAACTGGTATACCGACCTCCATGTTTCATTACACGTTTTTCCCCTCGCATTGTTCCTTTTCAGAGAACACATTCCTATTTGTCACATCTGTCTGACGTTTCAGACAAAATATCTGTTCATCTCTTCTGTCAAACCATCTTCTCTTGTGCTAGGTTGTGGTGTACTTGTGGGAGCCTGCTGGAATGTGTTTACATATGTGGTGTGTTTTAGCAATGCTAGCAATACCCAGGAAACGTCCATATACTGAACTTACAGGCATTTTCTTTAACACATGCCCTGACTTTGGTGCATAATTAAGGCCTCGGGTCTTGCACCATGCCTGATGCTCTAGGGCAGGGCTACTCAACTTTGGAAGCCTTGGGGGGCACAATGATACTCAGCATGTGACAAGGGTCACAACTTAAGTATGGTTGCATATACATGCAAATATATATACCAATATATGCAAATAGCTTCAAGGAACATGGTCCTGTTGCTGGTTTGTTTTCTTTAATGCAGTGACAGTCTTTTGACAAAGAAGTCACATTAGTTTTCCATTTATCTCTGCAAAAGCGAATTCCATCTCCCAAACAGGATTGAAAACCTGGTGTTCATCCAACAGGCATTTCTTCTTTGTTGCCATTTTTAATGCTTCTTATTGAAAAGAAAATTGTATACCAGTGTTTGGGGTGTTTAGCTTGAAGCTTCAGGTTGTGCGTTTCTTGGAGTGATTTTACTGTAAAAAGTAAAGTTTCCAAGCCAAAGCACTCCGACCTGTGGCAGGCAGAAAGCTGGGCAAGTCAGGCTGGACATTAGAGCCAAAAAAAGACAGCTGCCCAGGAGCCCCGTCCTGGATTTCCAGTGGGAGTCCGTTGCTCCGTGGAGGATGGAGGCAGGGCTGCTCGGCCATGGGTCTGGACCCAAACATGGCCAGTGTGAGCCAGTCAGCACCTCTCAGGCTCTGCCCACAAGGCTAAGTATCCAGCATTTCCCACAATGCCCTGGCACTCCAGGCACTTCCTCCCTGGGGGCAAGAACCGCTGAAACCTTCTACCTGTCTATTCCAGCCAGCCCATCCACTTGTGTCTTTCAATGCTCAACCCGCCTGGGAGATGCCTTGCCACTGTGGAATGTGTTCCCAGTGGAGGCCATGTTTAAAGGATCCTACCCACAGGCTGCATATTGACCCAAACCACACCATGGGCCGCGTGTTGAGTAGCTCTGCTCTAGGGTCTCTCTGCTATATGCAGGCCTCTGTCTTTTTCAGAAGGTTGAAAAAGCTACTGGGGGGAAGCTGTTCTAGATTTGATTTTAACATATAGGGAGGAACTGGTTAAGAATTTGAAAGTGGAAGGCAGCTTGGGTGAAAGTGATCATGAAATCGCAGAGTTCAGGATTCTAAGGAATGGTAGAAGGGAGAACAGCAAAATAGAGACAATGGATTTCAGGAAGGCAGATTTTGGTAAGCTCAGAGAGCTGGTAGGTAAGGTCCCATGGAAAGCAAGACTAAGGGGAAAAACAACTGAAGGGAGTTGGCAGTTTTTCAAAGGTACATTATTAAGGGCCCAAAAGCAAGCTATTCTGCTGCGCAGGAAAGATAAAAAGTGTGGCAAAAGACCGCCTTGGCTTAACCAAGAGATCTTGCATGATCTAAAAATAAAAAGGAGTCATAAAAAGTGGAAAGTAGGACAAATTACAAAGGATGAATATAAGCAAACAATACGGCTATGTCTACACTCGCAGCTTCTTGCACAAGAACATCTTGCGCAAGTGTTCCTGTGCAAGAACTCTTGCGCAAGAAAATGTTCACACTACCATGTGCGAGCTGTGCTTTTGAGCAAGAGTGCCCATGGCAGTGTGGACGCTTTCTTGCGCAAGAAATCCCTGCTGAGTGTCCACACTGCCCTCTTGCGTAAGAGCTCTTGCGCAAGAGGGCTTACACCTGTCAAAAAAGAGCATAGCTCTTTCGCAAGGAGCCCTCTCTTACCACGCTGTACTGTAAATTTACTTGCGCAAGAGCAGGTGGGCAGTGTGGATGCTCTGCAGATTCTTGTGCAAGAACGGCTGTACTTGCGCAAGAAGCTGTGAGTATAGACATAGCCTACAGGTACGCAGGGGCAAGATTAGAAAGGCTAAGGCACAAAACGAGCTCAAACTAGCTACAGACATAAAGGGAAACAAAAAGACATTTTATAAATATATTAGAAGTAAGAGGAAGACCAAGGACAGGGTAGGCCCATTGCTCAGTGAGGATCTCAGTGAAACAGTAACAGGAAACTTGGAAATGGCAGAGATGCTTAATGACTTCTTTGTTTCAGTCTTCACCAAGAAGTCTAATGAAGGAATGTCTAATGTAGTGAATGCTAGCGGGAAGGGGGTAGGTTTAGAAGATAAAATAAAACAAGAACAAGTTAAAAATCACTTAGAAAAGTTAGATGTCTGCAAGTCACCAGGGCCTGATGAAATGCATCCTAGAATACTTGAGGAGCTGATAGAGGAGGTATCTGATCCTTTAGCTATCATCTTAGAAAAATCACGGAAGACTGGAGAGATTCCAGAAGACTGGCAAAGGGCAAATATAGTGCCCATCTATAAAAAGAGAAATAAGAACAACCCAGGAAACTACAGATCAGTCAGTTTAACTTCTGTGCCAGGAAAGATAATGGAACAAGTAATTAAGGAATTCATCTGCAGACACCTGTAAGATAATAAGGTGATAGGCAACAACCAGCATGGATTTGTAAAGAACAAATCATGTCAAACCAATCTGATAGCTTTCTTTGATAGGATAACGAGTCTTGTGGATAAGGGAGAAATGGTGGATTTGGTATACCTAGACTTTAGTAAGGCATTTGATATGGTCTCGCATGATATTCTTATCATTAAACTAGGCAAATACAACTTAGATGGGGCTACTATAAGGTGGGTGCATAACTGTCTGGATAACCGTTCTCAGAAAGTAGTTATTAACAGTTCACAATCCTGCTGGAATGGCATAACAAGTGGGGTTCCTCAGGGGTCTGTTTTGGGACCGGTTCTGTTCAATATCTTCATCAACAATTTAGATATTGGCATAGAGAGTATACTTATTAAGTTTGCAGATGATACAAAGTTGGGAGGAGTTGCAACTGCTTTGGAGGATAGAGTCATAACTCACAATGATCTGGACAATCTGGAGAAATGGTCTGAGGTAAATAGGATGAAGTTTAATAAGGACAACTGCAAAGAACTCCACTTAGGAAGGAACAATCAGTCTCACACACACAGAATGGGAAGCAACTGTCTAGGAAGGAGTACTGCAGAAAGGGATCTAGGAGTCACAGTGGATGACAAGCTGAATATGAATCTACAGTGTGACGCTGTTGCAAAAAAAGCAAACATGATTCTGGGATGCATTAACAGTTGTGAACAAGACACGAGAAGTCATTCTTCTGCTCTACTCTGCACTGATTAGGCGTTAGTTGGAGTATTGTGTCCAGTTCTGGGCACCACATTTCAAGAAAGATGTGGAGAAATTGGAGAAGGTCCAGAGAAGAACAACGAGAATGATTAAAGGTCTAGAGAAGATGACCTATGAAGGAAGACTGAAAGAATTGGGCTTGTTTAGTTTGGAAAGGAGAAGACTGAGAGGGAACATGATAGTGTCACAAGGAGGAGGGAGAAAATTTGTTCTCTGTGGCCTCTGAGGATAGCATAAGAAGCAATGGGATTAAACTACAGCAAGGGAGGTTTAGGTTGGACATTAGGAAAAACTTCCTAACTGTCAGGGTGGTGAAACACTGGAATAAGTTGCCTAGGGAGGTTGTGGAAGCTCCATCTCTGGAGATATTTAAGAGCAGGTTAGATAGACATCTATCAGGGATGGTCTAGACAGTACTGAGTCCTGCCATGAGGGCAGGGGACTGGACTCGATGACTTCTCGAGGTCCCTTCCAGTTCTAGTGTTCTATGATTCTGTGATTCTCTCCTCACCCCCACTCTTCCACTCATCCTTCCTGATAGCTGAGCAGATTTGCATTTTCAACCCAAGCAAAAGCTAAGAAATCTTGTTCCCTACTGAGCCCCTCATGCTGCCTGTCAAAGTAATTGTTGCTGGTGATTTTTGACGCCTCTCTTGTTAAAACTTCACCATCTGTTCCCTTCCTGGCAGAAGCAAGCCCTGGGCTTGGGGAGGGATGTTCTATAACAGTGTTCCTCAATTTTTCTTTATAAAGTACCCCTTTTAAAAAAAATCATAAGTACCGCCAGTACGTACAGTTTTCAGACACACAATTTTTTTTTCTACTATTGCAACACATTTGTTTAAACAACTTAATCATAGCCGGGTGGGTGATGAAATTTTGGGGTGTAAAAAGTACAAAAATAATAAAGCGCTATAAAACTTAAAACAAAAATTCAGTTTTCTTCAAGTTTCAGTTGTGTTGATGTAGCCCCCAGACTTCTCTCCAGTACCCCTAAGGGTACTCGTACCATTGGTTGAAAAACACTGTTCTATAAATCCAGCCCATCACATTTCCTCCTCTATGACTGCTGTTCTGATCATCCACCATAGCTCACGTGCCCCCTCCTCCTCCCAATGCAACCCCATCTTCTTTGCTCACCTTTGACTCCAGGATTGAAACACTTATCCCCTCAGCACCAGCCCTGGTGCCCTGTCTGTTATCCATCTTTCAGAGCGCTTGTTTGCACTCACTAGCTGCCTTTTCTTTTCCTTCTGCTTCTAGTCCAGAGTGTGTGGCTGGGACTGCAGCAGTATGCCAATTTCTTGAAGATAATTGTTTAATTAAAACCAGACAGGCCTGGCCTCCTGCTGACATCACACTGTTGGTGACACTCATGACAATGGGAACGTTGGCTCTTATGAGAGTTGGCTCCCTGTGAAGGAGGAGATGGCTCTGGGCACAGCCCTAATTGTGCCAGTTTCTGCCTTATAAGTCCCGTAGCCTTTGACAAGGCTTGCCAAAGCCTGAGCAAGGTTGCCCCCAGCAGGCTCACAGCCATGTTCACCATGACCTCCTGCTCACTTGGGTCGAGTCAGCATTGGTGTGTCACTTTCCTTCCTCACCCCGCTTTCTTCCTTTTCCTGAAAGAACCTTCACTTCATTTGCAGGAGTGAAGCTTTCAGTCAGGGGTGGAGGCACTGACCCGTGGAAAAATCAGTCAGGGCCTACACACAAGTGAGAAGCAAAACAAACAAACAAACTCCAGCCCTCACTGATGGAGAAAGACACGCCCCACATTCCCCCTGCCCACCAGAGACTAGAGGGTCCCAGCCTAGTAGATTGTTGTGTGCACCAGGCCTGTGGTGGGGCAGCAGGGAGGCTGGAGCACCAACACAGTCTCTCCAATGCTTGGGTGGCTCTGAGCTCCAGGGCCAGATCCAGGCAAGCCGACAGCTGCATCTGGCCCCTGGGCAGGGCTGGATTACCCAATAGGCAGACTAAACACATGCTTAGGGCACCAGCAAAGCAGGGGCACCAAAAAAAAAAAGAGAGAGATTTTACGGTATAGTATTGTTTTTATTTTGAACGACATATGGGGGGCACCATAATCTTTTCGGTGCTTAAGGCCTCTAAAGGTCTTAATCCAGCCCCGCCCCTGGGCCTAAGGTTCCCCACCCCTGCCTTTGGGCTAGATTGTGCCCTACAGGGGAGTGGTAGGACCATGCAGCATCTGAGATCCGGAGAAGGAAATCAGTGCGGATTCCTGCTGCACTGACTGAACAAGCATATTGCGCTGGCAGCTAATCTGAATACTGGCCTCAGGCCTGATCTAGAGCAGAGAATCCAGGCCTTTGCCTTCAGTGGGGATTGACAACAAATGTCCCATTTAGTTCCCCTTATGATTTTTTATTTATTTCTTGTGATGCGGACACTTGTCACTGGGATCTGGGATGACAAACCACCCAACACATTTAACATGCACAACCAAACAACTAGTCAGAATTAGCCTGGATAGATTCCAACCATCAACCTACATTTTAAGGAAAGGTTCTCCTATTAACAATCCTTTACCCATCTTCATACCTTACTAAGGATGCATGAAAAAAGGGCTGAATAATGTGTTACCTACCTTCTCCCTGCCCCTACCCTACCACAGGTTTGTTCCATCCACATGTTACAACCTGCCTCATCTATAAAGGCCTCACACAATGATCCTGCTGGGGTCATCCCTGGGTGAAAAAGTGATGAAAAGGAATAAAGTGTCCTTCCTTGTCACTGCCAGGATTAAAAGGGGAAAAAATCTGCCTCCCCTTAAATCTGCGTCAGGCAAAATGGAGGACAATTCATCACATTGTGTTGGTAGAGAGTGAAACAGGCAATCGCGATTTGCTCTCAGAGAGGAACTGCTATTTAAAGAGCTCACAGAAGTGCCCATCAAATCCCTTTATTCAAGTTCTCAAGTCAAACCAGGGCGAGCTCAATAATTCATAGGCAGGATCAGCGCTTGTCATTATGTCGAAACTGATTACCGCGCACACCTGTAATTAGATATAATGGGTGTAATTTCCAGTCTCACTGAGATATTTATGGCAGGAAGTTGCTTAAAGGTATTTTCTCTCTAGGCTGAGCCTTTTGAGTTTTGGTTTGACAAGTACTTCAAAAGGAGACAAGTAATTCTGAGATTTCCTGTTAGTGAAATGAAGGAACAGCATTTTCAGAAAAAAATAATGTAGATGCCTCTTAGTTTAGAACCTATTTACTATAGGTGATTTCAGTTGTGGAGTGGTGTGTCTGGTCTGGGGGACAAGTACCGCTGCAACCCCTACCCCCAATCTCACTTTTGCCCACTGAAGCAATGCCTCCTGGGAGACTGGGCTAGTGTGATGTTTGGGGGCTGATCCAGACCAATAAGAGTGAACTGCCCTGTCACCTTGGGTGCTTCTGTGTTGGGCACTTTGGTTCAGAGCCCTGTCATATCAACAGCTCACATAGAAGATGCAGCCCTTACCCTACCTTCTACCAGCCTGGGTGACTCCTGGCAGAGTGGCAGTCCTGAGCCTATCCAAAACCTTGCAGTGTTCAACCCCCTCACTGTGGCACTCTTAGGGTATGTCTACACTAGGCCCCTAGTTAAATATCCTGGGCTTCATTTGCAACTTCGAATGCCTACATTAGCCTCCCTAGTTCGAACTAGGGGGCTAGTGTAGACATACCCTTAGTCTTGTCAACCTTGCTGCACTTTTAAAGAGGCTGTGTGCAGCACCTGCTAGGGAGTTTGGCTGAGGATTTTGCCTCACAATACTGAGATGGCTGGATGATAAAACAAGTTTAAATTTGTTAAGAACAGATATTGAAGTGATACAAAGTAGGAGGAGTTGGGATAGAAATAGTTACAAACAAACAAAGGTGTAATAAGCTTCAAAGACTAAAACCTAACTTAGCAAACTAGAATCTTTTGTTCAGAGTGGTTGTTCTCACTCTGGGGCCACGTCTACACTGGCCCCTTTTCCGGAAGGGGCATGTTTATTTCATGAGTCGCAATAGGGAAATGCGCGGGGGATTTAAATATCCCCCGCGGCATTTAAATAAAAATGTCCGCCGCTTTTTTCCGGCTTTTAGAAAAGCCGGAAAAAAGCGGCAGACATTTTTATTTAAATGCCGCGGGGGATATTTAAATCCCCCGCGCATTTCCCTATTGCGACTCGTGAAATTAACATGCCCCTTCCGGAAAAGGGGCCAGTGTAGACGAGCCCCAGTTGTTTTTCCAACCCGAGTAGTCAGTTCTTAGCCAGGACCTAACACAGAGCTCGAAGCACCATGTTTTTGTTTGTTGTTTTCCCTGTCAGCCAAAGGAGACCAAAATGACATTTTCTCCCGGCTTATATCATCAACATGTATCTTTGTTTTCAACAGCTTGCTGAGTCCAGCAGGAAATGATGCCATGTTCATTTTTTGCACTCTCTCTCTCCCAGTCCTGATAGGTCACTGGTTATCTCCCCCATTCCCTAGTTCGATGGCTTTGTTTACCTTATATGTAAATGTACTTTTATTCTGTATCTTTGCTCAACTTACATCGGAGAGGCATTCAAGCAGGCAGGACCTCTTTCCTTTGTCTGTAGTGGAGAGATTTAAGCCGCTCCTGCCAACCACATTTTAAGAACATATTTCCAGCACATATTTATAACTTTTCATATATCACCCATATATAACCAGCACACCATAATATTAATGACCAGTGTGCCTAGGTTACTCTAGGTGACACCATTTAGATATAGATTATGGCAACAGAGAGCTAGGGTGATACACTAAGCTGAGGCCAGCTGAGACTCATTGCAAGTTATCAAGCAGTAAGCCCTCTGGCAATGGGATGCTATTACAGACAGTCAGGAATTACCTGTGTAACCAGAAGTACTTCCTTCCAGAAATAAGCTTACAGCATTGTAAGAGTCTTCATGTTGCTCATAGTGGAAAGATTGTTGCCTATTCTATGTAGGAGCCAACAAGCAGCATCACTGTATCTGAACAACCCTTAAAGAAAGGTTACGAGAGAGATAACTGTGATTAGGGTTTATGTGCACAAAACAAGAAATACATTAACAAGTGGAGGACAGTTATAAGTTTCAGGCAGTGGTTGTGGTTTCCAAAGGAGCAGTTGATAATTTCAGGATGTGAGGATAACTGTTCAAGGAAACGGGTGGCTTTACATCCTTCCTCTGCCACTACTCTACTGATGAAAAGTGAAAGTAGAAAGAATGCTCCATAAGGACAGCAGTATTTCATAATCCATGCTAAAAATATGCCATTCATTTAAATGATAGTGCCTACCCAGAGAGAAGCTGAATGCTGTATATAAATAGCAGTCGGAATATGGGGGTGGAGTGTCAGAAATCACATCAACTCAGTGCTGCTGAAAATACATTTGCTTCATCCCAGCACTGACACTCTGCCAGAAATCTCTTCCTGCTTCACAGCCCTGGTACTAGATTGACTGAGACCCAAAATCTAGGTGGTTGTATGTTTTCTGCTTCTTAGGTTTAGGTGCATGATGGGAAAAGATTGACTCATGGTATCTCTTTGTTCCACAGCTTTTGAACTACCTGGGCCATTCCTAACTTGTTAATTCCTGTCTCCCTTAGTCTTATGATCTATCTGTCTGTCTGTCTGCCTATCTATTTGGCTATATCTATACTGAAGGGTTTTTTTCAGAAAAAGATATGCAAATTGCAATTCGCAATTGCGTATCTTTTTCCACTTTTGGCCCATCATACAATGAGGAATAGAGGGATGCTGAAATAATGTGTCTGCTTTTTTGGAAACTGTTCAGAAAAAGTGGAAGCATTCTTTGGATGCAGCAGAGCTTTTCTGGGATAACTCTGGTATCCCAGAAAAGCTCCATAATTGAGACATAGCCTAAATCTAATCTAATCTAATCTAATCTATCTATGGGTATGTCTAGACTGCACGCCTTTTTCGACAGATACTGTCGACAAAGCCTCTGTTGAAAAAGAGCATCTAGACCAGTGTTTCTCAAACTTTTTTTGCTCATGTTGCCCTTCTGAGCCTCATTTACCTCTGTGGCCCCCTCACAGCCGCTGCTATTTGGAAAAAAAGGTACATAATTTACCTAATGTTCTGTTTTTTCGATGTGGCCCCCTAGAGGTAGGGCGTGGCCCCTGGGGAGGCATATGGCCCACGGTTGAGAACCACTGGTCTAGACTACAACCAGTACTGTCAACAAACCAAGTCGCTTTTTTGAAAGAGAGTTTAGACGCTCTCTTTCAAAAAAGCACAGTTTGCATGCAATAGCTCCTTTTTTCAAGAGTACTATCAAAAAAAGGCATTATTCCTCGTAGAATGAGGTTTACTGCCGTCGACAAAACTGCTGCGTTCTGTCAACTTACTGTCGACAGAACATGGTGATAGTGTAGACGCAGGTATAGTTTTGTCGACAAAAGCCCACTTTTGTCGACAAAACCCTGTAGTCCAGACACACCCTATCTATCTATCTATCTATCTATCTATCTATCTATCTATCTATCTATCTATCTATCATCATTATAATCAAATCTTAGGATTGGAAGGGACTTGGTTTGAGCTCAGGAGTGCATGTAAAAATGGTAAGAATTTGTTTATTTTGTAAAATGATGATGGGAGACTATATCTTGGGAGCCCCTTGCTCTAAAGTCCCTAGGTTTGTATCACTAGCATTACCTTGCACCCATATGATGCACTGAAAAATAGAAGACAAAGTAACTATGAGGATTGTAGAGCACTTAGAAAAAATACTTCTTAAACAGAAAGCATTGCTCAACATTCACTACATCAGAGTTAGTGCTCTGCTATCACATGGTATTCTGAGAAGAATCATGGACTCAGAAGATGGAAAGGGACCTCAGAAGATCATCAAGTCCAGGCTTCTGCACTCTTGGCAGGAATAAGCAAAACCACTGATAGGTGTTTTTCTAATCTGCCCTTAAAAATCTCCAGCGATGAAGATTCCACAAATTCCCTAGGCAATTTATTCCAGTGTTTAATCACCCTGGGTATGTCTACACTACAAAGTTAATTTGAACTAACAGACGTTAGTTCGAATTAACTTTGATAGGCGCTACACATACAAACCGCAAGTTCAAACTTAATTCGAACTAACGGAGCGCTTAATTCGAACTAGGTAAACCTTATTCTACAAGGACTAACGCCTAGTTCGAATTAAGTAGTTTGAATTAAGGGCTGTGTAGCCACTTAATTCGAACTAGTGGGAGGCTAGCCCTCCCCAGCTTTCCTTGATGGCCACTCTGGGCACCACAAGGAAAACTCTTCTGCCCCCCTTCTGGCCCTGGAGCCCTTAAAGGGGCACGGTCTGGCTACAGTGCCCGTGCCAGGTGCAAGTCTGCCAGCACCCAGCCAGCAGACCCTGCACCTGGCACAGCATGAACCAGCCACCCGTTGCCACCCAGCCCTCCGCCTCTTCCCGGGGCCAGGCTGGCGGCTCCCAGGAGCCTGCCCGGGGCCACAAGAGGCGGGCGCCCGCCTGGTTTAGTGCGGCCATCGTGGACCTCATCCACGACCTCCGCACTAGGCACAGGAAAGTGGCCATCTAGGGCAGGATAGCTGCCAGCCTGGCCACCCAGGAGCAGGTTTGCATGAAAATCAAGGTGGTCCAGTGAGACCCCCGACCCTGAGCCCTGAGCTTAGAACGGCCGTACTGGGTCAGACCAAAGGTCCATCTAGCCCAGTAGCCTGTCTGCCGACAGCGGCCAACCCTAGGGACCTTGGAGGGGATGGACCGAAGACAATGACCAAGCCATTTGTCTCGTGCCATCCATCTCCAGACTTCCAAAACAGAGGCCAGGGACACCATTTCTATCCCCTGGCTAATACCACTCCATGGACCCAGCCTCCATGAATTTATCTAACTTCTCTTTAAACTCTGTTCTAGTTCTAGCCTTCACAGCCTCCTGCAGCAAGGAGTTCCACAGGTTGACTATTTGCTTTGTAAAGAAGAACTTTCTGTTATTAGTTTGAAGCCTGCTACCCATTCATTTCATTTGGTGTCCTCTAGTCCTTCTATTATGGGAACTAATGAAGAACTTTTCTTTATGCACCCTTTCCACACCACTCATGATTTTATAGACCTCTATCATATCCCCCCTCAGTCTCCTCTTTTCTAAGCTGAAAAGTCCCAGTCTCTTTAGCCTCTCTTCATATGGGACCTGTTCCAAACCTCCATATCCACATTCTTCCAGAATTGTGGTACCCAGAACTGGACATAATACTCCATGTGAGGTTTAATCTGCATGGATTAGAGCAGAATTACTTCTCATGCCTTGCTTACAACACCCCTGCAAATACATCCCAGAATGCTCTTTACTTTCTTTGCAATTATGTTATACTGTTACACCATTGCTACTGAGCTGGATGTTTCCTGAACAAGAAGGACACAACTAAAGCAACACTTGCTTCCACTCCATCAGAATCACCAAGCAAGGATACTGACTTGTTCACAGAATCAGTAATGGGAAGGGCCACTGACAGGGGGACATAGGAGGAATTGCCACAGGGCTCAGCAATGTAGAAGCGGTGGTAGTAGCCAGAGTCCTGGGCTCCTTTAATTTGTTTCTGAAGCACAGCGCTGTGCACTCTGGGGCTCTGAAGGCTTGGGGGGTGGGCCGGCACTGTGGTCTGGGCTGCACCGCGGGCTGGCGGTGGTCTGGGCTGTACCATGGGATTTAAATAATCGCCGCTTCTTTTACATCAAAATGGCCACTGTGCAGTGCCGATCAGCTGTTTGGCAGCGCAGCAGGGCAGTCTGGACGCACCACGGTTGACAATGGAAACCTTTGTTGACCGCTCCGGTAAACCTCATTTCACCAGGCATTTAAATCGCCACTTCATTTTCCTATGTCTAGTAAACTCATCTACATGGCTCCGATGATGGAGCCATGTAGTCTAGACATACCCATGTAGACGGAGGCCTTCCCTGTCCTGGGCTGTTAACCTGGCCCCTTTCACCAGCTCTAACCACCATTAAATATCGTAAAGGAAACGTACTCTGCCACTGCATATAACACTGAATATCAGCAGCAAGGTAAAGTGTCTTTTCAGGCCCAGATGAAAGTATAACAAACCAGAGAGCATAAAACTTTAAAACTGCTTTAAAACTGCTTACAGTCTAATGTCCCAGGACTGCTTCTGATTGGGAGGGGTGGTAGGATCTTGGGAAGGCGGATCTTGGCCACAGTGTTGGTGGAGCTTGTTAGGAAATTATTTTCTGCTCCCATGACTGTTTTTGGGGAAAATAAATGTTTTTATTTTTAATCAAAAACTTTCTTCCAACTTTTTTTGACAAGGTCATTGAAAAGTTGAAAACTGAAAAGTTGGTAGCTAAAATAATTTGTTTTTTGATGAAAAAAGTGTCAAAAACAAACATTTGCATTTTAACCAAACCAGAGCACCATGTTTCATTAAAAAAATGTTTCAAAGGAAATATGTCCATTTGCACAGAGCAAGGAGTTGCTCCACACTAGTGTTACCTACACTGGGAGCCAGTTGGAAGCAGGGACCCCATTCCAACCCTTCCTCTCAGAAGAGAGGGTCACTGCTCTCATCCATTGGTCAGTTCCCATACAGACAGGCTTCACTGCAGTCATTCCTAGGCCTGGCACTTTGGTCACCGCTGGGACATGCTGGAGCTCCGTCACTCTGCTCAGTCCTGCATAATCTGTGGCTAATGATAACTATTAGATGCCCTCCCTTTGGATTTTAGGCAGACAGGCCATGCTGCTGTGGGGACTGGTGGGGTTTAAGTCAGAGCTAATCAAGGCCAGAAAACAAATAGGAAGAAGTCAAACTGTAAGCCACAGCAGATGAAGAACACCAGGATAATGAGAAAAGTGCCTGAGTGGGACAAAGTGGAATTCAATGGAATATGGGAAGATCGACAAAAGCAAGCTCAAGTGTCTGTGCTGTTGACTACAGAAATCACAGCGAGGGGCCAGGTGCCAGCTGCAGGGCTATTGCTCTTATATAATTTCATTGTGCCTGTCTCCTTCCAAAGTTGCAGGGCAAACCCTTTCTTTATTCCTGTGTGCCCTAATGGCCACAGCCTCCTGCTCTCTCCCTCCCACTGTTGCTTTAGCCCTGCTCACTTTTATAGCTAATCATAGCTTCTATTTAAATGCTAATCGGTCTCAGCAGAGGGCCTGTTTTACATACACTGTGTCTTTTGTGGTGCAATAAAGCTTAAGCTCTGAATGTTAAATACCCATTGAGACTGCATTAGACAACTTTCCCCTCTGGGGCTTTGTGGAGAGTGCAGGGAGCAGCAGGGAGATGATGGATTGCCTGCAAACCTGGAATCAAGACACAAGGATTATTCCCCTTTGGGATATTCCACTGGTGCTCTTTTGTGTCTCTCTCTGCAACTCACCCAGGGTATGTCTACACTACCACCCTAATTCGAACTAGGGTGGTTAATGTAGGCAACCGAAGTTGCAAATGAAGCCCGGGATTTGAATTTCCCGGGCTTCATTTGCATCTTGCCGGGCACCGCCATTTTTAAAGCCCCGCTAGTTCGGACCCCGTGCCCGCGGCTACACGCGGCACGGAGTAGGTAGTTCGGATTAGGCTTCCTATTCAGAACTACTGTTACTCCTCGTGGAACGAGGTGTACCGGTAGTTCGGAATAGGAAGCCTAATCCGAACTACCTACTCCGTGCCACGTGTAGCCGCGGGCACGGGGTCCGAACTAGCGGGGCTTTAAAAATGGCGGCGCCCGGCAAGATGCAAATGAAGCCCGGGAAATTCAAATACCGGGCTTCATTTGCAACTTCGGTTGCCTACATTAACCACCCTAGTTCAAATTAGGGTGGTAGTGTAGACATACCCCCACTTCCTTCATCCCAGCCTCATCAGCTGGACCCTACAGTCAAGACTGCAGATCAAAGCCAATCAGAGTTCCTGATGATAGACTCTGCTCTTGCCCCCAATCAGCACGTGATCCATCAATTTTAGTGCTGCCATCAGTGGTTAGTTATCTTCGGGAATTTGGTCCCCCTCTGCCATGCTCACTGAGGGGAGGAGGCAGAAATTGATCAGCAGACCATGGATCCCGGTTTGAGAAACATTGAACTAGGAGTCTCTAGGTTTCATTGAATACAGGGCCTTCTTTCTTCTTGAAATTTCCCACTGTGGGCTTTTTTGCAGGGCAGTGCTTGTATGCTGCCACTCTGGAGAGGTGAATACAAAACATTATTTCATTCCCTGGATGGCAGACCATACCCACATTTGCGGTGTTCCCTATAAGCTGGGCACCTGTGCTACATGGCCGCTCAGGAGAGATTCACATGCCACCCAGCTGATTAGCAGCGTGCCCACAGTTGGCAACAGGTGTTTCTATTGGTGGTGCACATTCCCACCTGCCTTGGTGCACACAACGAATGTACTCCGCACATGGCTGGAGAAGATGAGAGGGGACATGGTCCACGGACCATGCTGCTATGCCTAGCACACTAGCTTGTTCCTAGAACTGTCTTAAATGCTAGATGGAGACCCTACTCTGCAGTCCATACAGTAGAGTTGTGGAGTCTGTGGAAGGTTGTCATTACCAAAGAGCAGTGGTTTTCAGCCTGTGGTCTGCATTCCCTGGAGGGCCTGAAGACTGTCTCAGATTCCAAAGGGGCCTGCTCTTCCACTCAACATTTTTGAAGAGACTGCAAGTGAAAAAAAGGTTGAAAAAGTGTGGCCGATCAAGTGTTGTCTACTGATGTTTTTTAGCACTAAAACGTTTATTACTCGGGGGGGGGGGGGGAGATTGGTTATGTGGCCACCTTACACCCAACGTTAGGTATTCCCACCAATGAAGATGGGTCTGGAAATGGGTTGCAGGAGATCTTTCTGTGAAGGGAATCATGAAAAGTCATTAGGAAAACAGGTCGGTGATTACAAGCTCCCAATATCTTTCCTCCTCCTGCAGGTATTGTGAGCTGGGTTTATAGGCGGTGAGCAGCTAAGAGCCCTAAGCCAATGGGAAGCGAGGGGTCTTTCCCTGCTTGTGATTATATCCTGTTGTTTCCTTTCTACAGGTGGACCCTTATGTACCTTATGAATACACCTGCGAGGGGATGTTGGAGCGGATTCACGCCTATATTCAGCACCAGGTCCGTCACTGCTCTTCTACTCCCCAGGGCTTCTCACTTCTTCTTGGGGGAAGCAGCCAACTAGGCATTATGGCCAGAAGGCTGTAGTTCAGGGCTGGGAAAAATACAGCCCTGGGGCCGGATCTGGCCCGTGAAGCCACCAGATCGGCCCATGGGCCACCCTGCCAGGACCCTCAGGCACACAACTGTCATGGGTTTAAAGCGCAGTCCAGCAGCTCTCTCCTCTGGAGGGAAGGGGAGGCTTCCTGTGAGATCCTGCTCCCAGCCCAATCCTCAGCTCCTATTGGCCAGAAACAACCAGCCTATAGGAATTGACCCCAGCCAATCTCTCAGCTCCTATTGGCTGTAAACAGCCAGCCAATAGGAGCTGAGAGATTGGCCTGGGGGAGGATGGGGGCAGTGCAAGCCTCTTCCCCCTCCAGAGCTGAGAGCCACAGGGATAGATTAGCCTGCAGGTCTAAGAGATCTGGGGCTGCACAGGCAGGGAGTCCAGCCTGCTTTGTGGGGGCTGCAGGGCTGCTGGCTTAGGTAAGCGCCTCCCAGTCAGAGCCTGCCTCTGGTACCCCTGCCCCTCCCGCATCCCAACTCCCTCCCCTAGGTCACCATCCAAACCCTCTGCACCCCCTACCCCAGATCACAACTCCCTCCCAGGCTCTGTAAGCTCTCCTACACCCCTCCCCAAGGCCAGAATCTTCTCCTGCATCCAAACACTCTCCCAGGTCCGGCACCCCAATCCCCTGATCCAGGTCACAACCCAAACCCATTGGTCTGCACTCCCCCCTTCACCCAAACTCCCTCTCAGACCTCACACCATCTCCTACATCCCAGTCTCTTACCCCGTGAGCCCTTCTGCACCTAACCTCCATCCTACACTCCGCACCCTCTCCACAGTAAAGTGCAGCCCTTGACCACTTTCCAAAATCTTGGAGTGGCCCCCCATCAAAAATTATTGCCATTGCCCACCCCTGCAGTAGTTAAAGATGTGCAACAGACTTCAGGTTCATTGCTACTTTTCAGGCAGCTAGAGGTCCAAGGTTTGGAGTGACCTGACATGAGAGGGAGGGAAGGAAGGAATTGAAGGAGACCTGGTGGTAGATGTGAGGGGTTGCAGTGAGTCTCCTCAACCCTTGATTCCGGGGAAGAGTTAATAGTTTCATTCTAAACCAGACAAATAGAGGCCAGTGAACCCTAAATCCCAGAGCAAAACAGAGGGGAAGGAAGAACACTCCTGTGAACCCACTTGCCTTTCCTGCAGCCCTCTGAGATCCCTCACTGCCCAGGTTCACACCAGGTGAGCTCTCGCTGAGCCTGACAGAGCTGCATGGCAGGCTGCATTGTCACTAGGTAGGTCAAGGCCCAAGGCTTGTCTGACAATGAAGTGGTTTACTTCATTCAAATCTCTCCCAGAGCTCCATCCCTTCTGAAAACCAAGGTCTGAAAGCACCAGCGGCCTCCCCTGGCAGATGCTGCAGCCAGTGATTATTGTATGTGTTGTCAGTTAGGTGGCCAACTTTCTGATTGTTGAAAACTCCCATCCTTTCCCTGAGGTCACACCCCTGCCCCATCCCTTCTCCAAAGCCCCACCCCTGGTCATGCTGTCCTCCTTCTCTCCACTACTCAGTCTTTCACTCCTGGCTCACTCGCTCATTTTCACAGGACTGGGGCAGGAGGTTGGGTTAGGGTGAGGGCTGTAGAGTGAGGGGGTTTGGAGTTCAGGATGGGGCTCCAGGCAGGGGCAAAGGCTTAGGCTGTGGGAAGCAGTGAGGTCTCCGCCTGGTGGTATGGTGTCTGGGATGTGGCCAGAAATGGGAGGTTCAAAGTTTGGGAGAAGGCTGTAGGCTGGGGCAGAGGATTGCAAAGGAGGGGTGATGGCGCTGGCTGGGTGTGTGGGCTGTGGTATGGGGCCAGAGAGGGGGAGTTGAGGTGAAAAGGGGGTTCCAGACTTTGGCTGAGTGGTTCAGAGAGCAGGACGGAGTTTGGGTAACAGAATAGGGATACAGGAGGAGGCTCAGGACTGGAGCAGGGGATTGGGATTCAGGAAGGGTTTTAGGCTGTGGGCTCCAGGCAACATTTACCTCAGGTGGGTCCCAGGAATCTGCCCACATGTCCATCTGTCTCATAGGTGGTATCTGGTATCTGTTTGAATCTGAGAGGACTTATGAAAGTCAAGGACCAATGGTGCTGGCTGGAGCCCAGCATAGTACTGGCAGGAGCCAGGGATGCTCCTCCCTAATCCTATGGCGGCAACCATTGATTGCCACTTTGGGCCTTTCTTAAACAGAGGCTGGGTCATGAGGTGGTGCTAATAGTCATGTGTCAGGTACCTTAGCAGCCCTGCACACCGCTTGTCTGGTCTGTGCCTGGGTGGAGACACATGAGGATCACTCGGTATCTGCAGGGATAGGTACATCCAGGTGGCAAGAAGAAAGATGCTTTGTATGGAGCCCTGCCACAAAAACAAGAAATAGGGGCCGGCTCCTCTCTGAGTCCCTAATTTATCTCCAGATCCTAACCAAGGCAGTGGGAATCTTTCAGAGCAAATCCCTGGGGACAGGGCTCCCCATGGAATGTTCTCCTGGCTGCATGGGCTCGTCGGGCCCTCGTTGGCTGGCTCCGGGAGAGGGGCTGCACTGGCACCTTGGAGAACAAGAGCAGAAACAGCCTTTGCTCACAAAACTCTGCAGCATCAGAAGAGCCCTTTGATCTCTCTGCTGCAGGGAAGGTCAACCAGGTCAGGGCGGGAGAGAGTCAGTAACCAGTTCTGAGGCCAGGTCTACACTGCGGGGGGAAGGTCGGCTTAAAGTACACAACTCCCATTGATGTAAATAATGTAGCTGGAATCAATGTACCTTAAGCAGAGCTTAGCACCATATCCACAGGAAGAGGTCAATGAGTGAAATGCTCCCTTCAGCTTCCCTTATTCCAACAGGGGAGCCCTCAGGGTATGTCCACACAGCAACATTATTTTAAAATAACTAGTGTTATTTTGAAATAACTTAGTCCACGTCTGCACAGCAGGCAGTTATTTCAAAATAATGTCAAAATACTGTCAAGTGGAGGACTTCTTACTCCAACTCCTGTAACCCTCATTGTACCAGGAGTAAGGGAAGTTGGAAGAAGAGTGCGCTATTTCAAAATGCGTGTGTTACGCCTCTACCTTGAAGGCAGGGGAAAAGGAGGGGGGGGGCCCCCCCTTTCCTATCTAGAGAGATACCGGACCCAAATCCGTTTTCTCAATTGCTAACCTTTAATTTCTAATACACGCACCGCGTTGCCGATTCTGAACAGCACGCCCGTGGTGCCAATGACCACCCTCTCGGAGAAGGGTGAGAGGGAGGGGGTCCGGGCCCGCCCTCACTCCGGACCCCGACCCAGGGCCCTAAAGCCAGGACGCTAGTCCCAGCCAATGACGGGGGGGGTGTTTGCAACCCTAAACTCCCCCGTACTCGGGTTCCGTGGCCCAGCCCTGGGTCACTTCTCCCTCTTCCCCCGAGTCCCCCCTTGCTGCGGCTCACCGGCCCCCGGGGTTGTGCCTCACCCAGGGGCGCCAGTAGCCGCTACCTTCCGGTCCCCCGGTGTGCTCCCCGTCTCCCGGGCTGCCCCTCTGGACGGGCGTCCCGGCGTTTAAATCCCCCGCCCGGCGCCGGGGAATGACGCCCCCCCGACGTCCATCTTGTGCGCCGCCTGTTCCCGTCGCGGGGGTGACGTCACGCCCCGCGCCGAATTGCACGGACGCCGCTCCCCTGGGTGGCGTCCGCTGGCTGCCCCGAACCGCGTCTCCCGGCGGTCGGGGGGAGCCCGTGCCGCGGCCGGCTCCGAGAGTGGCGGGGCGGCCCCGCCACACACCTTCCCCCTTATGTCCGAGTCTCTCCTTACCAGCCCGCCCTCTAATGTTTCATCTATACGTGACAGGCAGTCCGCATTCCCGTTCGCGGCTCCTGCCCGGTGTGTCACCTGGAATTGGTACGGTTGCAGGCTCAGGTACCACCTTAACACTCGTGGGTTGGTCTCCTTCATCGTCTGCATCCACTGCAGTGGCGCGTGGTCCGTTACCACGGTAAATTTCCCCCCTACAAGAAAATACCGCAGTGAGTCAATTGCCCATTTCAGAGCCAGGGCCTCCTTCTCTATCGTTGCGTACGCCTTCTCCCGGGGAAATAACTTGCGGCTCAAATATAAAATAGGATGACCCTCGCCCCCCTCCTCCTGGGTCAAGACAGCCCCTAAACCGGCTTCTGACGCGTCAGTCTGTAATACGAAGGGTTTATCAAAGTTTGGCTGTGCCAGCACTGGCGCGCATACCAACCGTCCTTTTAGCTCTTGGAAGGCTGTCTCACATTCTGGGGTCCATCTTACCCGGTCGGGTTGTCCTTTTCGGGTGAGGTCTGTGAGAGGGGCGGCTATCGATGCGAAATTAGGTATAAATCGTCTATAATACCCTGCTAAGCCGAGAAATTGCCTTACTCGTCTTTTCGTAGTTGGAGTGGGGTATTCGCGTACCGCCTGAACTTTGTCTATCAGGGGTCTGAGCTCCCCCTTCCCTACTGTATATCCTAGGTACGAGACCTCAGACTTCCCAAACTGACATTTTTTTGGGTTGGCAGTTAGGCCTGCCTGGTGTAGGGTTGCCAATATCGCCCTCAGGTGTTCCAGATGTTCTTCCCAGGAATTGCTGTACACGATGATATCGTCGATATAGGCGGCTGCGTAGTTCTGGTGATCTTTCAAGACGCGGTTCATCAGTCTCTGAAATGTCGCTGCGGCCCCGTGTAGTCCGAACGGCATTTTCGTAAACTGATATAATCCGAAGGGGGTGGCGAACGCCGTCTTCACCTGTGCTTCTGCTTCCAGGGGGATCTGCCAGTAGCCTTTCGTCAGGTCTAATGTTGACAGGTATATGGCCCCTCCCAGGCGGTCCAGCAGCTCATCTATCCGCGGCATGGGGTAGGCATCAAAACGGGATATGGCATTTACTTTTCTGAAATCTATACAAAACCTAACGGACCCATCGGGTTTAGGCACCAGGACAATGGGGCTCCGCCACTCGCTATGGGATTCTCGTATCACTCCCCAATCTAGCATAGCTTGGAGCTCCTCCTTTACCGTACCCCACAATTTCCGGGGCAGCGGGCGCATATTGTCCCGTACCACCTTCCCAGGCTCCGTCCTAATTTCGTGTTGCACTAGTGTCGTTTGCCCGGGGCGGCTGGTCAACACCTCCTTGAACCCCTCGAGGAGGCCTCGTAGCTGTTCTCGTTGTGCGCGGGAGAGGTCTTCGCCGACCTGTATCCCGTCTAGCCTGATCTCGGGTTCTCCCCAGGGCCCGAACTCGATGTCGGTTGACCGGGGTTCTACTAGGAGGGCCTCTCGGGGGTTCCATTTCTTTAACAAATTAACGTGGTAGATTTGTGCCTCTACCCGGTTTCTATTCACCCGGACCTCATAGTCGACAGGCCCCACCCTCCGCAATACTCGGAAGGGTCCCTGCCAGTGGGCTAACAATTTCGACTCCCCGCTAGGCAGTAATAAGAGGACTTGGTCTCCGGGTTCGAACTCCCGTACCTGGGCCTTCTTATCATAGTTCTCTTTCTGTCGGTCTTGTGACTTTTTCAGGTTCCCTTGGGCCCACTCTGCCAAGTCGTGCAGGGTCCTCTTTAACTTGCCTACATATTGGGCTGTCCCCAGCGCAGTGGAGTTATCGGCCTCCCAGCCTTCCCTTACCAAGTCCAGGATGCCTCGAGGTCGTCGCCCGTACAGTAACTCAAACGGAGAATATCCCAAGGATGACTAGGGAACCTCTCGCACCGCGAACATCAGAGCTGGGAGAAGTTTGTCCCATTCGCGGGGGTCGTCCTGCGCGAATTTCCTCAACATCCCTTTCAGGGTGCGGTTAAAACGTTCCACCAGGCCATCGGTCTGCGGGTGGTATACCGAGGTCCGGATCTTCCGTATCTGCAACACCTTACATAGCTCCATCATTACTTTGGACGTCAAATTCGTCCCTTGGTCCGTTAACAGTTCTTTGGGTAACCCAACCCATGAGAACAGTTTTACTAACGCCTCTGCTATTACGGGGGCGGTGGCCCGTTTTAGGGGTATGGCCTCCGGCCAGCGGGTCGCATAGTCCACAATGACCAAAATGAAACTATGCCCCCGTGCGGATTTCTCGAGAGGCCCTACCAAGTCTAGTGCGACCCGCTCAAAGGGGGTCCCTACCACGGGGAGGGGGACTAACGGCGCTGGGGGTACCCGATTGGTGGATGTCTTTTGGCACTGGGGACACGAGCCGCAGAAGTCCTTAATTTCCTGGTAGACCCCGGGCCAATAAAATCGTTGCAATACCCTCTGCTGGGTCTTTTCCGCCCCTAAGTGCCCGGACCACGGGTGTTCGTGGGCTAGCTCTAAGACCTTCCACCGATAAGGTCGCGGTACCAGGAGCTGCCACCGCTCCTCCCCGGGGAGCTCCCCTTCTGCTACCCGGTATAAACGGTCCCCCTTCACCTCAAAGCGCGGTCCTCTGGGTTGGCGTGTGGGTCCGCCCGGCTGGGGGTCTTCCGTCGTTTGAATCTGGGCCCAGGCCGCCCGCAGGGTGGGGTCTTCCCTTGGCTGTACCAGGAAGTCTCCCTCCTCCACCTCCAGGCGGACGATCGTCGGGGTCCCCTCCGCTTTCTTTGCGTGCCCCGGATCCGCATGTTCCTCGTCCCCTTGGGCTACCAGTGTCCCGCGTTCGTCCTCCCCTCCTTGTCCGGCTGGCACGGCCTCGCCCCACTGGCTCAAGAGTCTTTTTAGTCCCGGCCAATCCCGCCCCACCAGTAGCGGGTAGGCCAACTTGGGGCCTACCGCCACTATACAGTCCTCCTCCAACACCCCATCCCCGATCCGTACTCGTATGGTGGGGTAGTGGTGAACGTCCCCGTGGACACACCGGAGCGCTATGGTGGGGCCCTTAGCCTGCTTGGGGTATATTACATCCTCCCGGACTATGGTCTGCCCGCACCCGGAGTCTAATATTGCCTCCACCGGGCGTCCCTCGACCCACAGTTCCCTGATTACCTGTGCGGTGCTTGGGGCTCCACGCCTCTGGCCGAAGGTACAGTCCATCATAGGGCAGTCCCGTTTGTAATGGCCCTCTTGGCCGCATTGGTAACACGCCCCTCTGGGCGCCCCCTCCGGTGGTGGAACCCCTGGTCCAGTCTCGGTTGCCCGGTCGACCTTCGGCTCCGTTAGGGGTCGGCTCCATCGTGGGGCGAGTCTCCTCTCCGGTAGGGGTCCTAAGGGGCCTCTCCGGCCCTCCCCACTCCGTAAAGGTGTGGCTGGTTTCGCCGGGGTTGGTTCACCCTTTCTGGGTTCTCGTGGCGGCCCGCCGGTGGGTTTTCCCTCTATCCCCTCCGCGGCCAAAAAGTGCTCCATTAGAGTCACGGCTTCGTCTAGGGTTTCGGGGAGATGGCGACGCACCCACCGCTGCCCTTCCGTGGGGAGTATCCGCATGTATTGCTCTAGGATGACCATGTCGGCCACCTGTGTCCCCGTCTTATTCTCGGGCTCCAGCCACCGCATGCCCGCCTCCTTCACCCTTTGGGCCACCGCTCGCGGCCGCTCCAGTGGGTCATACCTGGCCTCCCGGAACCTCCGTCGGTGGGTCTCTGGGGTTACGCCCAACTGGTCGAGGACTGCTTCTTTTACTTTATAGTAACATAAGGCGTCCCGTGCCGACATCCCGCGGTAGGCCAGCTGGGCGGGTCCGGACAGGTAGGGCGCCAACAGGGTTGCCCAATGTTCCTGTGGCCACCTAGCCGCTGTGGCTACCCGCTCGAAGGTGACCAAGAAGGCTTCCGGGTCGTCGTCCGGTCCCAGCTTTGTCAACCGTATGGGTAGTCGGGCTCCACTGTCCTCGTCCACTCCCGGCGTACCGGCCACAGCCCCCATGACAGCTCCCCGCGGCTCCCTGGCCGCTTGCTCCTGACGCTCTTGCAGCTGGTTCAGCAACTGCTGCAGAGCCTGCATCTGCTGTTGCTGCTGGACCTTTTGCGTCTCAGTCCACCATTCTATGATCCGGTTGGGTTCCATTTCGGCTAAGAGTTAAACCTTCGTTAATATCACTTACCGTCCCCCCTAGACCCCTGTTTCGGGGCCCCTTGCCCACATTCTCCACCACGTGTTACGCCTCTACCTTGAAGGCAGGGGAAAAGGAGGGGGGGGGGCCCCCCTTTCCTATCTAGAGAGATACCGGACCCAAATCCGTTTTCTCAATTGCTAACCTTTAATTTCTAATACACGCACCGCGTTGCCGATTCCGAACAGCACGCCCGTGGTGCCAATGACCACCCTCTCGGAGAAGGGTGAGAGGGAGGGGGTCCGGGCCCGCCCTCACTCCGGACCCCGACCCAGGGCCCTAAAGCCAGGACGCTAGTCCCAGCCAATGATGGGGGGGGTGTTTGCAACCCTAAACTCCCCCGTACTCGGGTTCCGCGGCCCAGCCCTGGGTCACTTCTCCCTCTTCCCCCGAGTCCCCCCTTGCTGCGGCTCACCGGCCCCCGGGGTTGTGCCTCACCCAGGGGCGCCAGTAGCCGCTACCTTCCGGTCCCCCGGTGTGCTCCCCGTCTCCCGGGCTGCCCCTCTGGACGGGCGTCCCGGCGTTTAAATCCCCCGCCCGGCGCCGGGGAATGACGCCCCCCCCGACGTCCATCTTGTGCGCCGCCTGTTCCCGTCGCGGGGGTGACGTCACGCCCCGCGCCGAATTGCACGGACGCCGCTCCCCTGGGTGGCGTCCGCTGGCTGCCCCGAACCGCGTCTCCCGGCGGTCGGGGGGAGCCCGTGCCGCGGCCGGCTCCGAGAGTGGCGGGGCGGCCCCGCCACAGCGTGCTATATAGATGCTCCCAATTTTGAAATAAGCTATTTTGAAATAAACTATGCAATTGATGTAGCTCAATTTGCACAGCTTATTTCAATTTAAGCCCTGCTGTGTAGATGCACCCTCAGTGTTCAATTTAACAGGTCTTTACTAGACCCACTAAATTGAACCCCAGAAATCGATCATCAGAGTGTCAGACCTCCTGTAAGTTGGGACATGGCCTCAGTCATATATATGCAGTAGCTTTAGCTACTGCCTGGAGGCCTTCAGTTGTTACCTTCTGTCATGTGGTTCAATTTATTTTAGATCCACAGGAAACCAGGACACTCCAGGGCTACTTAACCTTATTTATTGTAAGCTTTAAGCAGTTTACAAAGTTGTTTCACTTTTACAAGCCTTAAAAACAATTACTATACAATTTAAACCTTAAATACTATACATTCTAAAGCAATTAATACAGCATGAAGCAATGCAAAAGCAGTTAATGAAAGATCTATTATAGAATCATAGAATCATAGAACTGGAAGAGACCTCAGAAGGCCATCAAGTCCAGCCCCCTGCTCTAGGCAGGACCAATCCCAACTAAATCAACCCAGCCAGGGCTTTGTCAAGCCGAGACTTAAACACCTCTAGGGATGGAGACTCCACCACCTCCCTAGGTAACCCATTCCAGTACTTCACCACTCTCCTAATGAAATAGTTTTTCCTAATATCCAACCTAGGCTGTCTCCACTGTAACTTGAGGCCATCCGTCACTACTGTGAACAGCCTCTCTCCATCCTCTTTGGAACCTCCCTTCAAGAAGTTGAAGGCTGCTATCAAATCCCCCCTCACTCTTCGCTTCTGCAGACTAAACAGACCCAAATCCCTCAGTCTCTCCTCATAGGCCATGTGCTCCAGCCCCCAACCATTTTGGTCACCCTCTGCTGGATCCTCTCCATTGTGTCCACATCCTTTCTATAGTGGGGGGCTCAGAACTAGACACAATACTCCAGATGTGGCCTCACCAGAGCCGAATAAAGGGGAATAATCACTTCTCTAGATCTGCTGGCAATGCCCCTCCTAATGCAACCTAATATTCCATTAGCCTTCTTGGCTACAAGGGCACACTGTTGACTCATATCCAGCTTCTCATCCACTGTAATCCCCAGGTCCTTTTCTGCAGAACTGCTACTTAGCCAGTTGGTCCCCAACCTGTAACAATGCTTGGGATTCTTCCATCCCAAGTGCAGGACTCTATACTTGTCCTTGTTGAATCTCATCAGATTTCTGTTGGTCCAATCCTCTAATCTGTCTAGGTCATTCTGGACCGTATCCCTGGCCTCCAGTGTATCTACCTCCCCCCTAGCTTAGTGTCATCTGCAAACTTGCTGATGGTGCAATCCATCCCCTCATCCAGGTCATTAATAAAGATGTTGAACAAAACCGGCCATAGAACTGATCCTCAGGGCAATCCGCTAGAATCTGACTGCCAGCCTGACATCGAGCCATTGATCACAACCCGTTGGGCCCGACATACTAGCCAGCTTTCTAGTCATCTTACAGTCCATTTACCCAATCCATATGCCATTAACTTGCTGGCAAGAATATTGTAGGAGACCGTGTCAAAAGACTTATCCACAGAGCCATATCCACAGAGCCAGTTACCTCATCATACAAGCTAATCAGATTGGTCAGGCACGACTTGCCCTTTGTGTATCCATGTTGACTATTCCTAATCACTTTCCCCTCTTCCAAGTGCTTCAAAATAGATTCCTTGAGGAGCCCCTCCATGATTTTTCTGGGGACTGAGGTAAGACTGACTGGTCTGTAGGTCCCTGGATTGTTCTTCTTCCCATTTTTACAGGTGGACACTACATTTGCCTTTTTCTAATCATCCGGGATCTCTCCCGATCTCCACGAGTTTTCAAAGATAATGCCCCAAGGCTCCGAATTAAATTTGCCAACTCCCTCAGAACCCTCGTATGCATTAAATTCAGACCCATGGATTTGTGTATGTCTAGCTTTTCTAAATAGCTCTTAACCTGTTCTTTCCCCACCAAAGGCTGTCCACCTCCTTCCAATACTGTGTTGCCTAGTGCATTAGTCTGGGAACTGACCTTGTCTATGAAGACAAAGGCAAAAAAAGCATTGACAAGTATAGGATCTTTCAAAAGGAGGTATTTCTGTCAAAAATGCCCCTTCTAAACTGCCGGGTTTTTTTAAAAAAGCCCCATTTCGAAAAAGAGCAGCGGCTACTATTATGCAAATGAAGCACAGGATATTTAAATCCCGGCTTCATTTGCACTTTCGATGTGTCTAATTTACATCCCTCTGCCAACAGAGGGGTGTAGTTTAGACACACCCCTACAGTGTCAGGCAGGAGGGCGTGGTTTCTTCTCTTCCCACACAATGGAATGCCATGCACTGGGTCGCCAGTGTGAAGGGCCTATACTTCTAGTTACATTGAGCAGAACCTGTGGGTCAATCCTGCCCATTCCCTCCCATCGCTTGTTCTTACTAAGCCCAATTCATAGCAAAATGAGACTTGATCGTTCTAATTATAATTGCCAATTGATTACGTATTGTGTAGGATACGTAAAATGCCCAATGCTGCTATTTGGAATATATCCTGCTCAGGATGTTACTGCTATGTGCGTAGTTGACAGTTTCATGGCTGCATCTGTAATTTTTGCTTATCAGAACAGAAATACCAGTATAAGGTCGCTTGCCCTGTGCTCTTGACGTGGTCTCGTGTACCATGCTTAATCTGCATTGTTATGCAAAACAATTCCTGACTCTCGGGTCTTGCCTGCATGCTTTGGCACACCAGACTTGAGAAAGGCCAGAAATCCACACTTTGGACAAGGCAGAGATCACCATTTATTGCCAAGGCAGGGTAGTCCAGGCTCCCCTACACCTTCTAACTCAGGGGCTCTCAAACTGGGTATCAGGACCCCTCAAAGGGTCACAAAGGTCACACGGGATTACGATCTATCAACTGCCACCCTGTCCCTGCTTCACCCCAGCATTTATAATACAGCTAAATAGAAACAAGTGTAGTTGGGGGGGGGGGGGCGGCGAGGTTCATAGGCTTGCTGTGCGAAAAGGATTACCAGTACCACAGTTTGAGAACCCCTGCTCTAGCTGCTGAACCTGCCCCAGCTGCAGCCTAGAAAGCGTTTCCCTTCAGACCAACCTGATGTTTAACCCTTTCCATCTTGTGGGGCACCCTCTGACCTGTCCTTTCCCACCCTGCTAGGATTTCTGTGCTGGACCTTCTTTGCCTCTGCCAGAAAAGCCCCAGGGCCATGCTGTGCCAAGCTCTCTGAGCCCATTCAGTCTGTCACCGAATGCCACTCACCTGGTGTGGTCACACAACGCCAGCAATACCCCCTCTGCCTGGCCTCCTGTGAGCTCCATGCAGGTGTGGGTGTCTGAGGCTGGGCGAGCCTGCACCGAGACCTGTCAGGAGCACGGACTAGTCTGCGAGCCAGCATTCTTCCAGTTCATCAACAAGAAGGACGTGTTTCTCCAGTGAGTATGGCTCTCACACCTCCCCCATTCCCACCTGCATGGTGGGGTGATGA
Organism: Pelodiscus sinensis; assembly: GCF_052426305.1. NCBI lineage: Eukaryota > Metazoa > Chordata > Testudines > Trionychidae > Pelodiscus > Pelodiscus sinensis. The sequence continues at coordinate 21,505,917 of NC_143071.1, forward strand.
TACTCCATTGCCCTATGCAAGGTCCCCTGACATGCTTTCCTTAGGCCTTAGAGACCCCCCGCCCCCGTAATAGGGTGACATTATTATCCCTGTATCACAGATGGGCAAACTGAGGCACAGAGAGGTTAAGAGTCTGATTGGCAGAGCTGAAGTCAGTGAGAGCAATAGGCACTCGACCTAAGGCCAAGGGCTCCATTTGGGGAGATTGGGGGGGGGGGAGGGCAGCACAGTCATGCATACTGGGACACGTCCCAGTCCCCTGACAATAAGGAAGCGAGGGGAAAGTACTTGGATTTTGTGAATTACTCTTCTGCCCCCTCCTTTCATCAGATAGGAGTGAGAGGCATGCATGCAATACAAGAACTTTCCTCTCGCTCCCTTATTGTCAGGGGAATGGGAAGAAAAGCAAGTCAGGTCCCAGAATGTACTGCTGCTGCCCTTCCCCACTCTCCTGAAACAGCACCCTGGCCTAAGGCCAGAACAGTCAGAAAAAATCAGCTTCCTCATCGAGGCTCAGCTCCAATTTAAACATAATGCTGACCCCTTGGGTGGGCTGTCAGCAGCAGGGATCAAACCTGGGACCTTTGTATGGGCATCTGAGCTGTCTCAGCTAAAAGAGCCCCTTTGGGTATGTCTACACTACCCTCCTAGTTCGAACTAGGAGGGTAGTGTAGAGGTACCCTTTCTTAGCTGAGGCTGTAGTTGGCTTTTAGCCAGTACACAAAGGACCAGAGTGCCACCCTCAGCAGATGTGGCTTATGTAAGTAAAGAAATAGAGCTTGGAGCGTTCTTACCGGGGGGGGAGGCGCGTTGGGTGCTGAGCTCCTTTGGGATTCTGGGTCCTGGTGTCACAGTGGGAGCAGTTGGACTCTGAAGTCCTGGGAGAATCTATCCCCACACAACCTATCCCAGGTGCACACTGAGCAGTGACAGAGCCCAAAACAGAACTAGGGATCCTGCCTTGCAAGCCATTATTTTAACTACTAGGCAACACTCCCTTCTTGCCCTACTGAAAGGCCAGACTGTCCTGTTCTCCTGGTGCTGCTTTCTGCAGCTTTGCAAATGCAGCTCCTCTTGCTGTACTCCCCTGTGGTCTGTTGCGGTGCCCTTTGTACACAACAGGACAGGCACAGCCTGCTCTCTGGGCGGACAAGTCTGTCGCATGCATTGTGCAAATGGGCTTCTGTGTCCAAACAAATGTTGGATTTTCCAGGCACCTTTCCCTCTCCCGATCCCTTTGATATGCTCCATTTTGAACACACAGGCAGTGAAGTTTTTAATAGAGCATAAACCTGCCTCCTGATTCCACGCTGCGCTGTGGACAATTAAAATGCAAGCATTACCATTTCTGTCATGCTGGTCAGGCAGGCAATTTGAGTTCTAGTGACATTTTTATATGATAAATTAGAGCTGGAGTGCAGATTCCACTCTCTCCACTTCTTCCCCCGCCCCCTCAGAATGAAATTGCTGGTTCAGAGTCACTAGTTCATCTGGGAGTTTATTAGGCAGAGCTGCTGGGCATGCAGAGATATCCTGGGGCAGGCTGCAGACAGAGAAGAGACCCCAGTGTTCTAGCTCCACCTACAGATGTGAGCACAGATTGGAGAAAGCAAGACAATCTCATTTTCCATCCAGTCTACCGTATTTTCCGGCGTATAAGACGACTTTTGATGCTAAAAAACATCCCCCAAAAATCGGGGGTTGTCTTATACGCCGGGTATACAGGCGGCGGGGCATCCCAGGCACGCCTGGGATGCCCCACCGCCGGTTTCCCCCGAGGCTTTGCAAAGCCGCGGAGGGGCTCCAGCGGCGGGGCAGCCCAGGCATGCCGGGGCTGTCCCGCTGCCGGGGCGTCCTCAGAGGCTTTGCTCCCAGTGTCCCTGGTCTGCTGGAGACGGTCCCCAGCAGACCAGAGGCACCAGGAGCAAAGCCGAAGCGGCGGCGGGGTGCCGCGCTTCTGAGGCTTTGCTCTGGCAAAGCCTCAGAGGCGCGGGACCCCGCCGCTGCTGCGGCTTTGCTTCCAGTACCTCTGGTCTGCTGGGGACCGTCTCCAGCAGACCAGGGACACCGGGAGCAAAGCCGGGGAGGCGGAGGGGCACTGGGGTATAAGACGAAAACCTATCTTTTAACTAAAAAATTAGGGGGTCATCTTATACGCCCAGTAGCCTTATATGCCGGAAAATACGGTATTTCTCCCACTGCTCCTACTCCAAGGTCATGTCCATGCTAAACAGAGGCTCAATGCTGTGGAGGTCAAATGTGCTCTACAGCCTTAGCTAAATGCAAGCTGGGTTTATAGCTCAAGCTCCAGAGGTCCTGGATTCAATTCTGTCTGTTGCCACTACACATGGCCATCTGAGGCTATGTCTACACTGATCTATTGGAAAAAGGTGTACAAATTTCCCAATAGTTTTTTGGAAGAAGTTTTTCCTAAATCTACACTGTGCCAAATTTCAGAACAGCCTCCTGTTTCAGAAGAGCCCTTCTTCTTTGTGGGAGGAGGAAAACAGGGCTTCTGAAAGAGCGCATCTGCTCTTCCACCAAAAAAAGCAGAAGAGGCAGATGTGTTCCCTGAACTCGGCAGAGTTTTTCCAGGGTACCTCCCGAAAAAGCCCTATAGTATAGACATAACCTGAGAGTGCAGTGTGGCCCAGAGAGCCTGTTATGTGTCTTTGTGCCAGTCACTTGGATTCCATATGTGCTTTGCTTTGGCCATGCAGCTTGCACAGAGGCTGGGATGTTCCCACGGATTTCACAGCTGGGTCATACCAATCTCAGGTCACTTGGGTAGTCACATGTAGTTTCCAAGCACTTACTATGCAAGTCATATGTTACTTAAGCTTAGTGTTATTGTGGGCGAGGGACAGATCTGCAGTGATGTTTGAAGCAGAGACGTTCTGTAAACAGAACAGTGTTAAAATCTTCCCCATAGATATAGTAGCCCTCCCTAACGTCATGCTTTGATCCAACATAAAACCCACTGAAGAACAGGTGCAGAGATGGGCACAGCAAAATTCAACTTTGGATATTTGTTTCCCAGGCTTCGCATGTCCTGTGACAGCACAGAGTCTGAAATGAGCCATCTCTACCCCGCAGTGGCTGAAAACGTGCAGGAGTGCTACCTCCAGAAGGAACCATTGCTGTTCAGCTGTGCAGGCTACAGCACCAAGTATCGCCGCCTCTGCCCATGTCGCAGTTACCAGAAAGGACAAGTGGCTCTGTGCAGGGACTGCTTGTGAGTCCACCCCCTGCTCCTGGGGCCCTTAGAGCATGTGTCATGACATGCCACATGCAACAAAGAGCTTTTTTTCAAAGCAGCTGCAATACTCAAGAAGGAAAGGACAACCTCCTCTTCTTGGAAACTCACATCGAGACTTGGTTGTCAGACTGTTGGTTGTTTTGTCTGCCAGTCAAATGTGAATGACCATCTGCTCATGTTGGATTTTCCCCCCTTGAGACACACCTCCTCCCACACCCAAGCCCACGTGGACTTCAGAGAAGCCCAGAGCCACTTCAGAGGACAAGGCACCAACAGCCGTTTGGTTTGGGTTTCATCCTCTTTTAACATCCTGGTTTATTTATTTATATTTTTTTATCAAATTAAAGCAGCAAAACAACCATAGGTCCTTCCTGAGGAGTTATTTGAAACTATCTCCTTAGAAGTATTTACATGGGGGTGACAGGTCTTGGTAGGCTCCCATGCCAAGGCACATAAAATATAAGAACGTCCAGACTGGGTCAGACCAAAGGCCCACCTAGCCCAGTATCCTGTCTTCTGACAGTTCCAGGTGCCCCAAAGGGAATTAACAGAACAGGTAATCATCAAGTGATCCATCTCCTGTCACCCACTCCCATCTTCTGACAGACAGAGGCTAGGACACCATTCCTACGCCTCTTGGCTAATAGCCATTGATGAACCTGTCCTCAATGAATTTATGTAGTTCTTTATTGAACCCTGTTAAAGTCCTCACCTTCACAACATCCTCTGGCAAGGAGTTCCACAGGTTGATTGCGTGTTGTGTGAATTTTGTTTGTTTTAAACCTGAGATCTATTAATTTCATTTGGTAAACCCTAGTCTTTGTGTTATGGGAAGGAGTAAATAACTTCCTTATTCACTTTCTCCACACCACTCATGATTTTATAGACCTCTATCAAATCTCTTTCCCCCAAATGCTCCTCTTTTCTAAGCTGAAAAGTCGCAGTCATGTTAACCTCCCCTTATTTGGGACCCATTGCAAACTTCTAATAATTTATGTTGTCCTTTTCTGAACTTTTTCCAGTGCCAATATATTTTTTGGGATGAGGCAATCACATCTGCATGAAGTATTCAAAATGTGGGTGTATGGATTTACATATTACATACATTTACATATTACATACGTACCGGCAATAAGATATTCTGTGTCTTACTCTCTATCCTCTTTTTAATGATTCCTAATGTTCTGTTTGCTTTTTTGACTGCTGCTACACATTAAGTGGATGTTTTCAGAGAACTATCCACAATGACTCCAAGTTCCCTCTCTTGACTGGTAATAGCCAATTTAGTCCCCATCATTTTGTACGTATAAATTGGTATTATGTTTTCCAATATGCATTAAAATTCATTTGACATTTTGTTGCCCAGTCACCTAGTTTTGTGAGATCCTTTTGAAGCACTTCCCATTCTGCTTTGGACTTACCTGTCTTCAGCAGTTTTATATCATCTGCAAATTTTGCCACCTCACTGTTTACCCCTTTCTCCAGATCATTTATGAATACGTTGAATAGGATTGGTCCTATTATGGACACCACTAGTTAAATAGCCATTTATTCCTATACTTCGTTTCCCATTTTTTAATGATAGAAGATTTTCCCTCTTATCCCAGGACAGATTACTTTGCTTAAGAGCCTTTGATGAGGGACCTTATCAAAGGCTTTCTGGAAATCTACGTGCATTATGTCTACTGAACCCCCCTTGTCCACATGCTTGTTGACCCCTGCCTCAAAGAATTCTAGTAGATTAGTGAGACATGATTTCTCTTTACAGAAATCATGTTGATGTTTCCCCATCAAATTATGTTCATCTATGTGTCTGACAATTCTGTTCTTCACTATAGTTTCAACCAATTTGCCCAGCATTGATGCTAGACTTACTGGTCTGTGATTGCCAGGATCACCTCTAGAGCCCTTTTTGAAAATTGTCATCACATTAGCTATCTTCCAGTCATTTTGTACAGAAGCTGATTTAAAGGATGGATTAGTGGCTCTGCAATTTTCACATTTGAGTTCTTTCAGGATGCTTGGGTCAATGCCATCTGGTCCTGAAGATTTGTTATTGTTTAGTTTATCAGTTTGTTCTAAAACCTCCTCTAATAACACCTCAATCTGGGACAATTCAGTCAGATTTGTCACTTAGAAAGAATGACACAGGCTTGGGAATCTCCCTAATATCCTCAGCCATGAAGACTGATGCAACAACTTCATGTAGTTCTTCACAATGACCTTATCATCCTTAAATGCTCCGTTAGCATCTTGATCGTCCAGTGGCCCCACTGGCTGGTTAGCAGGCTTCCTGCTTCTGATATATTTTTTTAAAAATTCTATTACTTTTTGAGTTTTTGGCTAGCTGTTCTTCAAATTCCTTTTAGGCCTTCCTAATTATATTTTTACACTTCATTTGACAGTTTATGCTCCTTTCTATTTGGCTCACTAAGATTTAACTTCCACTTTTAAAATGATGCCGTTTTTTAACTCTCACTGCTTCTTTTACTTGGTTGTTAAGCCACAGTGGCACTTTCTTGTTCTCTTACTGTGTTTTTTTAAATTTGGGGTGTACATTTTAGCCTCTATTATGGTGTTTTTAAAAAGTTTCCATGCAGCTCGCTGGGATTTTACTTTTGGCACTGTTCCTGACATCTAGAAAAATGCCTCCGATTCTATCAGCCTGATCCACCATCCAGCCTTTGAAAAAGAGAAGGGGAAGGAGTTCTACACAGACCTCCGGGAGCACATCTCTCATTCCATACTGGCAACCAGTATCCATAAGAGCCTGGAACCCTGCTGGGGCATTCTGGGAACCAGAGACAAGCCTCCCAGTGTAATAGCTCAGGGGAGTGGTGATGTTCCTGGTATTGATGTGCAAGAACCACATGTGCAGGTTTCCACTTGTTCAAAGCTAGGGTCAAAGAAGGGCGGGAGCTGATTCTCCCCAAGGGGTTCCCAAGCTCTTCATGCAGCTGTGCTAGTTCTCCAGCTGAAGGATGTAGCAGCCAGTCTTCACCATCCTGGGACAGAGTACTCGGCTGAGTACTCTTTGTGGGGGCCAGGGGAAAGGCACCAGGTGCCTAGTCTGGTCAGGGGGAGAGCTCTGTTTTGGGTTATTTTGTGAGTTTTCCATAGGAATGAAAATGTGCCTTGAGGGGAGGGTCTGAGAGAGCCCTTGGGAGAGGGCTCTAAGAGCTGAGGAGAAAGCCAGGCGAAGATATAGAGGGCAGGCACATGGGCTGCACCTGTGTTAGGGCTATTCCCCACCCTGGCACTCTGAGTGCAGAAGAGGAGGGCCCGCAAGAGAGCTTACAAACCTTGCCTCTACAGATACTGTTTACAAAAACCTTTCTCCCAGAATCACAACACACAGATTTTGGGGAATCACTGCCACTATCAAGTGATTTTTATCTCTAAAAAACCAGAGGTGAACACTGAACCCATCCCAGTAGTACCCCAAGCTCTTTTGCCCTAAAAGAGCTTGAAAAAAAGAAAAGAGGAAAACAAGCTGCAGTCTCTGGTGGCTGATCCCTCAGTCAGAGGCCTGCAGATACCCACAGACAGACCTCCCAGGACACAACAATCAAATCATCTGTGATTTTTATTACAAAACAAAAGATAAACTTGATAAGGCATACTTGGTTTCTAGATGTTACAGAGCAACCAAGGAAAACAATTAAAACACAGAGAAAAGTCTCTAGGCATAGTGCTCGCTGGTAATGGGGAGTGGAGATATAGTTTCACACAGAACAGTTCAAAGCAAACCACAAATAAAGAAAAAATACCCTGAACATTGCTAGATTCACTTTTACCTTTACAGGCTTCTCTTTGTTCAGTCCACTTCCATGCCTCGAATTCCTTGGAGACATGGCAGTCCTGCCTGGGTTTAAATCATTGTGTGTCTCTCAACTCCTAGTTTCTCTCTCCCTGACAAAGAAAGCAGGCAGGAAACTGCTATCCAATTCAAATTTCAACTCTCTATCTGATTGGTTCTCCCAGCCCCCTGGCCAAAACCTTTGCTAGCTACCTGAGTTTAACCCCTTAGTCACCAGGTGCTGGTCAGCACTCCCCCTGTCCATTACAAGCTGTGAGACTGGGCTATGCAGCTACAGACCCCTGCTACGCTACAGCAGGCACAGATGACTGTAAAGAGGTAGGAGTGCACACCCCCATATGCCCGTTCTGTGAAGGCTGGGGAGGGAGCCTGGAATGCAAGTCTGCCCCGAAAGTTTGACATGCCAGGAGTGGCATATGGCCCAGCAGTTGGGAATCATCCTTTGTGACACCCAAGCAGCCACTGTGGGAAACAGACCGGGAAGGGTGTGGCATTGTACAGCTTAATCACAGTACTGGGGTGTTATGCAAACCTCATGTCCATGTGCTGAGCCCTGAGAGAAACCAGTGGGTCCACACAGAGCCATCCCATGGCCCAGAAGGATCCTGGGCAGGCTCCGTGCCTGCCCTCCACACCGCTTTCTCCTCTGCCTGCTTCCCTCCTAACTGCCTCTCAAAGCAGCTGGTTGCAAGGCCCATGTGCTCTATGCACATTATGTGCCCTAGGGATGGAGGGCTGTGCTTGCTGCCCTGCCCCCAGAACAATCTCACAGCTCCCATTGGCCAGAAACCCCACCCCTTCCCATACCACAGCCCTCTGCTCCCCCTTCCTGCACCCCTGTCCCAGGTCACAACCCAAATTGACTGAACCTCACTTCTGATCCCATCCCCATTCCCAGACCCTAGCCCTGCCCCAAGTCACAACCCCCTCCCAGACCTTTCACCCCTCCTACAATCCTCCCCCAGGTAAGAATCCTCTCCTGCACCCATACCCCCTCATGGAGCCTGCACCACCTCCTACATTCCAATCCCTTGCCCCAGGTCACAACCCCCTCCTTTATGCAAACTATGTCCCAGACTCCTCCCCCCCTCCTGCTCTCCAATCCCATACCCCAAGCTACCTTCTGCACCCAACCTCCATCCCAGACCCACAACTCCGCCACTATTATCATGGAAGAGGGCGGCCCTTGACCAGTTACCAGATTCTAGGAATACCCCCCCATCAAAATTACTGTCTCTCACCACTGGGGGAGGGTGCACACAATGTTCACCCTCCATAGGGAGCCAGCCCTGGAATGAGCCTGACACTTATCTTTGCTGCCTATGAGTGGAATCCACGGTAAAGAGATGCGGGGGTCTCTGCCGGGAGTGGGAATGGGTAGTGCCAGTGCCAGCATGGGCTGGGGGAAATAGGGGGGCAGAGCTAGTGCAGGAGTTCTCTCAGTTCATGGAGTGGTGCTGGGACACTCACCTTTCAGTTCATGATGCTGAGCAGCTGCAGTTCCCCAAAGCCTCTCTCCTGCTTTCCTGTGTCTTCCATGCTCTGGCAGGGGTCTGCACAGTGTGATGCACTTCAGAGAGGGAGAGCTCCAGGTCTTACAGCAGAGGCTGTAGGCTCACAATGGCTCACACCTGGCTCTCAGGAGATGAAGCTCTTTACATGTTTCCCTGCCTGTTGGCATCTGCCCACACTGTGTGATGCTGCTCTGTTAGGTTGCACCTCGTAGAGGATGATGGGGTTGTGCTGCAGGGCAATCCCAGGAAGATTCTGGCTGAGGCCACTAGCCCTATGCTTAGGGGGTCCTAGAGCAGGGGTGGGCAAATAATTTTTGGTAGGGGGGGTCTGTGATGGTGTGGACTAAGCCCCGATGCCCCCTACAGGAGGCCAGAGGCCTTGCCACACCCCATCCCAGCGAGAGGAGCAGAAATGAGATCCTCCAGGCAGCATAGAGTGGCTACTGCAGATACAGCCCATTAGGACCCAGCAAACCGGTATAAAAGCTGCTGCTGGACTAGGGCCTGGAAGTTCCTTCCTGGAGCTTGACCCAGGCAGAGCAGCAGCACTATGGACAGCTCTGAGTGGGAGCTGAACTTCAGACCTGGTTAGAACCAAGTCCAGCAGCTGAAGACTAGCCAGTAAGCCAATGACAACCCTTGCAGAACCCTGGACAGGGAGGACTTGACCACAAGGCCCAAGAGAAAGGACTGGACAGAGCAGCTTCCCCGGGAATGTGATTGCAACCAATCTCTTTGGGTATGTCTACACTACAGTGCTATTTCGAATTAACTTCATTCGAATTAAGCTAATTCGAAATAACGCATCTATACACAAAAACGATTTTGAAATAGCACATTCACACTGAGTGGACCCTGAACCGAAGTTAAGGCTGGCTGGAATCAGTGCCGGTAGGGCAGCAAGTTATGACTTAGTGTGTTGGGCTGCTGCCTGAGGCTAACAGAGCTCCGTGCTTAAAGGGACCCTACCCCCAACCCAGACAGACAGGGTATGTCTACACTACAAAGTTAATGCAAACTAACAGCCATTAGTTCGAATTAACTTTCATAGCGTCTATACATACAAACCACTAGTTCGAACTTAATTGGAACTACTGGAGCGCTTAATTCGAACTAGGTAAACCTCATTCTACAAGGACTAACGCCTAGTTCGAATTAACTAGTTCGAATTAAGGGCTGTGTAGCCACTTAATTCGAACTAGTGGGAGGCTAGCCCTCCCCAGCTTGCCCTGGTGGCCACTCTGGGCACAACCAGGGATACTCTTCTGCCTCCTTCCCAACCCCAGAGCCCTTAAACCATGGTCTGGCTATGGTGCTTGTGCCAGTTGCAAACCTGCCAGCACCCAGCCAGCAGACCCTGCACCTGGCACAAGATGAGCTAGCCACCCGCTCCCACCCAGCCCTCCGCCTCTTCCCAGGATGAGGCTGGCGACTCCCAGGAGCCTGCCCAGGGCTGCAAGAGGCGGGCGCCCGCCTGGTCTAGTGCGGAGATCGTGGACCTCATTGAGGTTTGGGGGGAGGCCTCCAACGTCCATGATCTCCACACTAGCCACAGGAACGTGGCCTTCTACAGCCGCATGGCTGACAGCCTGGCTACCAGAGGCCACATGCGGACCCAGGAGCAGGTCCACTGCAAAATTAAGGACCTGCGACAGGCCTACTCGAGGGCCTCCCAGCCAGGGGCCGACCCGGAGGCATGCCCTCACTTTGAGGCCCTGGACCGCATCCTGGAGTCTCACGCAGTCCATGCCCCCTGGGTGGTGATCGACCCCGGGGCAGAGGGACACATCCTGGACATGGAGGAGGAGGACGCCGAGAGCCAGGAGCCTACAGGGAGCCTGCCCAGGACCCCGGACTCCCGAGGCACCCCACAGAGCACATAGGCTGTGTCGTGTGAGGCCGGGGAGGGCTCCACATGTGAGTGCCATCATGCTCCCCTTATGTGTATGGCGGAAGAGAGAGCCCAGGGACCACGCACCTGGGCCTTGCCCACCATGGAGCAGCAGCTGGGTGTCATGCAAGGGCCCTGGCCCGTTCCACACACGCTGACCTCGTCTTGCAGAGTGGGGCTGGGTTTCACCCACTGTGTCCCCAGGGAGAACTGACCACTGCTCTTGTTTCACCACAGCCGCAGCACCTAGGACTGCAGGGCACACCGGTAGTTCAAATTAGAGATCCTAATTCGAACTACCTACTCCATGCCACGTGTAGTTCGGACTAAGGGGTATTTAAAAATGGAGGTGCCCGGGAAGATGCAAATGAAGCCTGGGATATTTAAATCCCGGGTTTCATTTGCAACTTCGAATGCCTACATTAGCCTCCCTAGTTCGAACTAGGGGGCTAGTGTAGACATACCCCTCCAGACCCTGGTGGACAGGTTCCTGCCTCCTCCTGCCCCAGCCCCTGTGGTCACACCAGCTCTCGCCCCTCCTCCCACCCCTGTTCCCCCTCCCGCCTCCTCCACCTCCTCCACCCCCCGTCCCTCCTGCCCCACCCTCCACACCCACTCCCCCCCGACGCCCCCACACCTGCAGGGCTGCGATACGGGAGAACCAGCAGGACCTCCAACCCTGAGCTTTCCCTTCCCTTCCTCCCCTTCCACTTCTTTCCAGCACCCTCCTCCCAGGAGAGAAGGAGGCCCTGGCCCTGAAATGGGCAATTGACTCACTACGATACTTTCTTGTAGGGGGGAAATTTATCGTGGTGACGGACCACGCGCCACTCCAGTGGATGCAGACGATGAAGGAGACAAACCCACGAGTATCAGATGGTACCTTAGCCTACAACCGTACCAATTCCAGGTGACACACCGGGCAGGGACCGCGAACGGAAATGCGGACTGCCTATCACGAATAGCCGAGACATTGGAGGGCGGGTCGGTAAGGAGAGATCCCGACTTGAGTGGGAAGGTGTGTGGCGGGGTCACCCCACCACTCCCGGAACTGGCCGCGACCCGGGGGCGCCCCGATCGCAGAGGGACGCTGACAGGGCCGGCCAGCCGGAGCCGCACGGAAAAGCGGCGTCTGACCGGCCCCGCGCCAAGCCTGACGTCACCCCCGCGCCGGGGGAACATGGCGCCCAAAGAGGACGCAGGGGGAGACGTCATCTCCCTGCGTCGGGCGGGGGATTTAAAAGTCATGGACGCCCGCCAGGTAAGGGGGGGCGAGCAGGGAAACCGGACCACCCAGGAGGAGCCGTGGGGGACAGGATACTGGCGGCCCTGGGTGAGGCTAAACCCAGGGGGCCAGGGATGAAGGGCAAGAGGCCCGGGGAGAGAGAGAAGTGGCCCAGGGCGGGGCCGCGAAACCCGTGAGCGGGGGAGTTTAGGGTGCGCAGACCCCCCCCCCCGTTATTGGCTAGGACCAGCGTCCTAGCTTTAGGGCCCTGGGTCTGGGTCCGGAGCGAGGGCGGGCCCGGACCCCCTTTCTCTCCCCCTTCCCCAAGAGCGTGGTCATTGGGGCCACGGCCATGCAACCCGTGTGGGGCATCGCGCAGAGGGCTTAAGAGGTTCTACGAAGCCTCGCATAGGGAGAGGAGCGCGCCTGACGATAGCCGGAGGGAGGGGGGAGCCCCCCCTTCCCGGGGCGGGGGCGCGTTACAGCGCCCCACAGCGGCTAAGAAGGGTGGAGCCCGTTACAGGGTCACGACAAGAATTTGGTAAGTAATCCAGGGCTGCACTTTTCTATGATATTAATGGAGGGGGTGCAGGCTCTGGGATGAAGGGTGCAGAACGGAGCTCGGGGTAGAGTTTGGGGTACAGGAGGAGGTGCAGGGTCTGGAGGGGGGAATGGGTACAGGAGAGGATTCTGAGCTGGAGGAAGGGGTGTAGGAGGGAATGCAATGTCAGGGGGGGGGAGGGGCAGGGATTGTGACCTGGTGCAGGGGATTGAGGTGTGAAAGGAAGTAGGGTGCCAGGTGCAGGCTCTGGCTGGGGGGTACTTACCTTAGATGACTTTCAGGCAGCTGCCCAGCAGGAGCCTCTGGCAGGCCCTCTGCCTGCTGCATGCCACACAAAGTGACCATGGCTGTAGGGTCTGTGTGCTCTTTTTTCAATGCCCCTGCCACCTCTCTATATGCTGCAAGCATGGCCCAGGCAGCTCCGGATGGCCATTTTCCAGTCAGTGGGAGCACGCAAATCACCTTCCCCTCCCAGGGGTGCACAGAGAGCACATGGCCCCTGCAGTCAGCTGCTTTGAGAGGTTTGTGGGGGTGGGGCAGGCAAGGAGCCTGCTTGAGGCTCCAGCTGGTCTGCAGGACAGGGGTGAGCCAGATCCGAAGGGCTGCTGAGCCAGATCCAGCCCATGAGCTGTATTTTGCTCACCCTCATTCCAGAGTGTGCAGCCCCCTGTGTGATGTCCAGCCCCTTTGCAGAACCCTCCCCTTCCACTGCTCAACCCGCTCCATGGGCTAGTCTGAAGAGAGGAAATGCCCCCACCCTTAGACGGCCCTCCCATCAGAGTGCCAGCACCTCTGGCGGTGCTAAGGGGGCGTCCATGGGACCTACAACCTGCCTGTCTCACCTCGTCTTCTGGGTGAGTCCACTAGTACATGGCTGAAGGTGACAACAGAAGCCATCTCCTGAACCACTCCCACTTTGTGTGGCATGCAGTGGGCTCTGGGCATGCTGCTGGATTGAGCCCCACTTTTTCCACTGGTTGGAGGATGGTGCTGAGTGTTTGGCCCAGACAGGCTTTTGGAGACAGCAGCGTGTGTCACAGACAGAGACTTAGGCATCTAGTGACTTCTACTGAAAGTGTAGGTGCTAAGTGAGTGGAGGTGCCCTCAGGGCTAGGGGCCAGCCGACTGTGGGCCTTGAGTGATGCCTAAAACTGGGATTTAGGTGTTAGTCAGCTCAGTTACTGCAGGGGCGGCCCGTGGCTATAGGCCGACTCGGCCATCGCCTAGGGTGCCGCCTTCAACGGCACCTGATGATGTCGTCACGGGGTGCCTGATGATGACATCACCCCACTGACGGCCCATTGACAGCCGTGCAGGCGGGGGCGCTGATTGTGCTTTCCGCCTGGGGCGCCAGCTGCCGCAGCCTCCTTGGACCACTCCTGCCTGGCTGTATCTTTGGAGAGGATATACTGCTGCCTTTGGGCTGCCCTTGCTGTAAATGGGAAGGGATTTGTGGTGCTTTCACTGTGCATGTGCAGCAAACGGCCCCACCTGTCTGGAAGAAGGAAGATCAGAATAAACCAGATCAATGAAGGAAGGATGACCCACAAAGTGACAGGCGGGATTCTGAGATCTTTTCAATTATTGCGGGCAAAAAGAATCAATAGATGTCAAGGGATCGCAGGAGTCCAACAGTGCGGCTGTGTCTGCATTGGCACCCCTTTCCGGAAAAGGGATGCTAATGTAGACTTCGGAATTGCAAATTCCGTGGGGGATTTAAATATCCCCCGCGGCATTTGCATTTACATGGCTGCCGCTTTTTTCCGGCTTGGGGATAAGCCGGAGAAAAGCGCCAGTCTAGACGTGATTCTCCGGAAAATAAACCCTTTTCCGGAGGATCTCTTATTCCTACTTTCAAGTGGAACAAGGAGTAACGGTAGATCGGAATAGGAAGCCTAATCCGAACTGCCTAGTTCGTGCCGCGTGTAGCCGCGGGGCATGGAGTCCGCACTAGCAGACATTTAAAAATGGCGGCGCCTGGCAATATGCAAATGAAGCCCGGGAAATTCAAATCCCGGGCTTCATTTGTAACTCCAGTTGCCTACATTACCACCCTAGTTCGAACTAGGGTGGTAGTGTAGACATACCCTATGAGACTTGGTCCCCGTCTAATGACAGGTATGTATAAAAGGAGAAATGTCTATTGCTGCTTCTACCTTAAGGCATGACTTATTTGGCTCAAGTGAGAGCAATAACACTGACATGTTCTGCTTCAAATCCAAGTCAAAGAGGAGTTATACAGTCATCTGATTTCTGAGAAAATGGGCATGGAGCCTGGCCCAAAAGGGTGTGAATCTCTCTGTTGCATTCAGATTTGGAAAGCTACCTCGTGTGTTATAACTTGGGGTAGCCACAATTTACTAAATGAGACAGCCACTGAATACAAGAAATCCTCATTCGGGCAATTAAATGGTGCTACTCATTCCTCTCTTCCCAGCATCACCATGTTTCAGTGCACTGCCAATCTTTCTGCGGGCATGTCTAAACTACAGAGTTTTGTCGGAAAAATGGCTGTTTTTCTGACAAAGCTTGATTTACATCCACACTGAAATCATGTCCTTTCGCAAGAAAATCGGAAGAACAGAGGGGTATTTCCAGCAGTGGTATTCCTCTTTCTATGAGGAAGAACGCCTCTTCCGAAAGAGCTCTTTGGGAAGAAGGCGCGTGTGATGGGGAGGAGGGTTTTCTTTTGAAAGAAGAGGCCTCCAGGAAATAACACAGGTACCCTGGTGGACCACAACTCTATAGTTCCTTTCTCCTGCCAGCTCTTAAAGCTGCAGGCACCCTGGACAAGCCTTGTGGCAGGAAGATGGCCTGGGAGCAGCACCTGATCATGTGGCTATCCTTGCCACAGGCCTTGCCATTCATGGCCCAGCCTCAAGCCCCCCAAGACCTCCCTGGCCCTTACATGGAGCAGCCCCAGGTATCCCAGGACCCACCCAGAGGGACCAAGAGGTGAGAATCCTCCTGGTCCAGAGCAAAGATCCTGTTTCTCCTCGAGCTGTGGGGCGAGGAGGAGACATTGCAGGATCTCTGCTCCAAGCGCCGCAATGTGGACATCTTTGAGGGCATGGCCGAGTCCCTGATGGAGCACGGACACCCACCCCAGACCTTACAACAGGTCTGGAGGAAGGTGAAAGAGGTCGGTCAGGGAGGCCTCACATATCTGGCCCTGGAGGGGGGGCCCTCCCAGCACCTGCCACAGCTGAAAGCAGGCGAGCCACAAGGGCAGTGGCATGGCCTCAGACACACCAAGGAGTGCCACACACGGGCATGCCTGCATGTGCGAGGCACCACCCGCTCCCATGGAAAGTGCTGCAAGATGCAGATGTGTGTGTGGGCCCCATGAAGGGCCAGGATGCCCCCGGGTCTTCTGCCGCCCATGCGGGGAGCCCACTATGGCTGGATACTTCTTGTCCATGGGCCAGGGAGGGGGGAGCAGGCAGCATGGTTCCTTGGGCAACCTGGGGCCCCTGTAAGGCAGGGCCTGCTGTTCAGGCCACACATGGCCTAACTCCCAGGACATCCCCCTCCTCTGGCCTGAGGACTGTTGGTTGCTGCTCACAAAGGAGGGCACAGCCTCAAGAACTGCGTGTGCATGGATGACTGACACCCTCTCCCTCTTTGTGTTCTCCACAGCCGGACCAGTCGGGGCTGAGGGGTAAGTCACGTCACCAGAGCCAGCCGCCAGAGCCCGGGGTGCCCACAAGCATGGCAGGGTCCAGGAAGGCCTCATGTGGCAGCATGTCAGTGTCCCGCACAACATGCAGCAGACCCTGGCACAGAAGATCCACAAGGATGCAGAGTGTCAGAACCACGTGTGGGACCACTCATGCAGCGGTGCGATAGCGTGTGTGCCGTCATGCACAACATGATGGCACACCTGCCTGCTGTCACTGTGCCTGCCTACCAACCCTGCGGTGACCATTTCCCCCTCTGCTCCTTCCCCCAGAAATGCCTCATGCCCCCTCCCAAAGCGATGCCTATGCCACCTCCCCCTGCCATCCCTGACCCCACTCCATCCCCCCTCCTACCCATCCCCCTGCGGTCCCCAGACCCACCCAACCCCAAGTCCGATGAGGTCCCCTCACCCCAGGTGGCACATCCAGCTGCCCCCCATGCCACTCCAAGCCTCCTCCCCCTCCACAGCCGTTTTTAGTGAAAGATCAATTTAGAGTTCATTTTGTTCAAAACCAAACAGAGGTTTGTCTTTATTCAGAGGTCAGGGAAGGGGTGAAGGGAGGGGTTATGGTTGGGAAGGGAAAAGGCAGCAAGCCAGAGAATTACTGGGGTCCTTCAGAAAACCTCGCCCTCAGAGCCTTCCATATGCGCACCCTGGCCTGATGAACCTGGCGGATGGCAGCTGTCCGTGGCTTTTTGAAGGGTTGTCCCTTGTGGCCAGCGTCCGTCTCCTCCCAGGAGGAAGGTCTCCTCCTTCCTCTCCTCAGTGTTGTGGAGAACTCAACATGCTGTGACTACCTCAGGGATGTTGTGCTTCCCCATGTCCAGACGGGTCAGGAGGCATCTGAACCACGCCTTCAGGTGGCTGAAAGTTCACTCCTCCTGAATTCTGGCCCGGTTCAGGTGGGTATTACATTGGTTCCTGCTGGGGTCTGGGTGACCATTGTATGGCTTTGTTAATGATGGCATTGGGGGTAAGACTGTGTCACCCACGATGTACAGTGGCATCTGTGAACGGCAAAGTCACAGCAGAGAAAGAATGTGCCCACTTCCAGCTTCCTGTACAGGCTGGAGTTCTGAAAGACGTAGGCGTCATGCGCCCTGCCCGATCACCCAACAAAAATGCCCGTGAAGTGTCTACGGTGGTCAACCAGGGCCTGCAGCACCATGGAAAAGTAGCCCTTCCTATTAATATACTGGGCCGCTCGATGATCAGGTGCGCGGATTGGTATGTGGGTCCAATCAATTGCTATAGTGCAGTTTGGGAACCCCAGGGCAGAAAATCTGGCGACGAGCAGGTCCAGGTATCCCAGGTATCTCCTCTGGCCACGGAAGAGTGCTTCTCTGCATGGTGGGAAGGCCGTGCAGCATGGGGTCTCCTCCCGACTGCAGGAGACCCTCAGGGAAGCGCTCTTCCGCAGCCAGGAAGAGACACCGCCCCTGTCTGGTGCTGGTTGGCTCAGAGGCGGGACAGGACACGCCTCTCCCAACAGCCATGGTGAGAGTGGTGTACCCCAGCCCCAGCCCCCAGAGCTACCCTGGCCCAGGGGTCCGTGGCCTGGTCATTGGGAACCACTGGTCTAGGATGGGAGTCAAAAGAGGCACTTTACTGTTCATTACCTCAGACTTCTGGGTTTATCACTAGGTTTTACACCAGGGCTACTCAACAATTCATGACAAAAGAATTCAAATTTTCTTGCTACAAAAGCAAGAGCCCCTACTTCTTGAGCTAAGGGGAAATCCTCATTCTCTATTAACAGTATAGAACCTATGACACATTGTCAAGCAGATCTGATCCATCCAGTGGAGGGCAATAGATTGCACCCACACAATCCCTCTTAACCAGATCCTACCATTCTCCCTGTAGTTGCATGTAGCAGTGAATGAGGAGGGAGATAGTCAGCCATCTCTGTATCACCATTCTGCTGGCCACCCCAGGAGTCATCTCCACATGGCCAAGGATGATCCATGGCTGGAGCTAGGGACTATGCATCACCCTTGGATGGAAATGGAAGAGCAGGTTGAGATCAATTAAAGTTGGGGGAGATCAGTCACCTTCAAGATTGGGCCCCAGCTGGGCAAGCTATAGGTACCCTACTGTGCAGGGAGTTCTGAGTTTTGTCTCAGGCCTGCTGTCAGCATGGGCTCTGCTTTATGCAGCAATTCAGATACACCATCTTGTGGAGATGCACTTCCCTTGGATCACAGTGCTGCCGAGCTCTTCAGCGTTCCAGACACACTTCCTTTGTTTTCACTCAAATGAATGAAAGGAAGGGGTTTTTTTTAATGGTGCATCTCTAATTCCTTCTGATGGCTGTGTCACTGCTGCTCCAGGCCTCGACCATGCACAGAACAGCCATGGGGAAGGGGGCAAACAACATGGGCTCCTGCTAGCTCTGTAGTGGTAATAGTGACAACTTCCCCATGCCCTCATGGCAGGGTGGGGGGTTGCTAAATGAGGCAAATAGTGAGACTGCTTCATGAATAAGCAGAGGAAGGATGCTGGAGTAGAATGGGCCAGTCCTTAGATGGTAGGCTAAGAACTGGATTTGAGTCTTTGCTCTGCTACAGAATTCCTGTGTGGCCTTGGTCAAGTCACTTAGAGCCAAATATACAATATTTTCTTCACTGATTTTAATAGTAATTAGTCACCTAAATATCTTGGCAGAAAAGGTCCATGTCCTTTTCTATCACACAAGGGAATTGTGAGGTATGTGCTCAGATGCACAGCAAGGTCAGTGGGAAGAAGGAGACACCTGCCTGGGGATGTGGGCAGACTACCACACTCGCCTCTGTCACCCCCCATTGCCCAAGTCCACTGTAGGTCAAAGAATGACTCAGTGTGGAGGTGAAATTTGCATATTTGGGGACACTCCAGCCTAGGCTGGTGTTTCTGCAACTCTTGAGTCTCTCTTTGCTTTTCCAGCTTTCTCCTCTTCTTCCAGTGTGAGTGGACTGACACACACAATCTTAATGCTGCAGGATTCAGGCACTTGCAAAGAAAAGGCCACCTGGGAAAGGAGGGACTTTCCCCAGTGGCTTTTCAGTGTGGAGCTCAAGCCCGGGCAATGTGGGTCCGGGTCCGAGTCCAGGTCCAGGGCACTGCAGCGTGGTGCGGGAGGGGGGAGAGTGCAAAGGGCTCTGACCTGTTTCTTTTTACCTGCGTTTCTCTGTGCCTCTCATCCAGCTCCCTTCCCTCCAGTCCCTTCTTCCTCCGCGTAGGCCAGCTGAGTGCTCCAGTTTCGGTGTGCTCCAGCCAGGGAAAGGCCGAGTGGTGCACTGCATGCCTCCCTCCTCCAGGATCCAGCTGGGGAAGGCTAGGGTTGCCAGATGTCTGGTATTGAACTGGACAGTCCATTATTTTCACCTCCTGTCCAGGAAAAAAAATTCAGAAAATACAGGACACTAAAATGTCCGGTACTTTCTCATTTTTTCCCGGCCAGGAGGCAAAAATCCTGGGCTGTCCAGCTCAATATGGAGGCAGCCTGGCTTACCAGGGACCTGTTCGGCCCGGCGCCGGGAGGTAAGATGGTGGGTCATCACTGGCAGCCTGCAAGGGCCAAAAAGCCTTACCACACGGTTTTAAAAGGGGCCATGGTGTTTGGGGTTTTTTTATTTAACAACTCTCGGGGTCCTTTTTTTTTCTCAACAAACGTTTTCCTGGCGTGTCTTTTGTTGCTGTTGGGTATTTTTTCTGAAACCATCTGGCAACGCTAGGAAAGGGTGGAGCTAATTGATTTCCCCCTCCCCAGGAGTGGGGGCTGAGGGGGACTGGGATCAACTGATTCTGGGTGGAAGCATGGCTCTGCTCTGCTAAGGCGGCTCTGCTTTGTTTGCTACTGGAGTGAGGAAGTAGCAGCTGCAACTGCTGCTGAGCCCTTAATAGTTGAGGCAGAGAGAGAGGAGAGTGCCTGATCCCCACTGAATGAGCCCTACCCCTGAACTAGCCCACCCGCTGCTTCCCCTTCCCCTAAGTCTCCAGAGGGTTCTGGCCCCAGGGGCACAGCCCAGGCAGTGTGTAGTTTGCAGAGATGGCAGGGGTCATAGGAAATGGATCTCAAGTAAGTGCCTGTGTCCAGCTGATTGCAAGACCCTCAGTAGTATGTTTGGTGCCAGTTTTCTTTCTCTCCAGCCTGTGTTGGTCTGGTCCATCTCTTCAGGGCATGCTTTATTTGTAGCTGGAGATAGCCCTGTACCTGGCTTGGTCTTTTCTTGCCACCCCCATCCCTACAGGGAGCCTGATTTATTTCTGATGCTTCTTGTTGCCCAAAAAATACCCCTTTACATGTTTCCTCTTTCCTTTCATGTGAAAAGTCTGGTGGTGGTACCAGGACTGTGTTGCTATTTTTAAGTATTTAAAAAAAAAAAAAAAAAAAAAAAGCCCAAACCTTTCTCTTCTTAGTTGCAGTTCATGATGCAAAGAGAATGTGGGGGTAGAGAGGAGTTATTCTAGCAAGATTAAAGGTGAATCAAACCCTAAGGCTGTGTCTACATTGCCAAGATTTAGCGCAAAAGCAGCCACTTTTGCACAAAATCTTGGCGCCTGTCTACACTGGCCGCAAGTATTTGTGCAAGAACACTGACGTTCTACTGTATGAAATCAGTGCTTCTTGCTCAAATAATCTGACTCTCCCGCTCAGGAATAAGTCCTCTTGTGCACAAGAGGCCAGTGTAGACAGGTAACATCAATTTCTTGCGCAAGAAAGCCCTATGGCTAAAATGGCCATCGGAGCTTTCTTGCGCAAGAGAGCATCTACACTGGCACAGATGCTTTTGCGCAAAGGCACATGCCAGTATAGACGCTCTCTTACTCAAATACTCTAATTCAAAAACTCTTGCGTTTAGAGTATTTGCGCTAAAACTTGCTAGTCTAGACGTAGCCTAAGGGTGTGTCTAGACTGGCAAGATTTTGTGCAAAAGCAGTTGCTTTTGCGCAAACACTTGCCAGCTGTCTACACTAGCCGCTTGAATTTGTGCAAGAGCACTGACTTTGTAATGTACAAAATCAGTGCTTCTTGTGCAAATACTTTCACGCTCCCGCTCGGGAAAAAGCCTTCTTGTGCAAGAATACTTGCTCAAGAGGGCCAGTGTAGACAGGGAAGAATTGTTTTGCGCAAAAAAGATGGCTAAAATGGCGATCAGGGCTTTCTTGCGCAAAATCGTGTCTAGACTGGCCACGGATGCTTTTGAGCAAAAGCAAATCTTTTGCGCAAAGGAATTTGCCAATCTAGACGCACTTTTGCAGAAATACTTTTAACGGAAAAACTTTTCCGGTAAAAGTATTTCCGCAAAATCCTGCCAGGCTAGACGCAGCCTAAGAGTTTAGCTTTTATTTATTCTGTGTCCATGCAGGTTAAGTAACATGAGGGGGGGAAATTGCACTGAAAAATTGCTTTAGTCGCTTGCCTTGCTGAGGTTAGACTCATGCATGTTTTTCAGGTTATACACCAATAAAAGTTTATACGCCAGAAAAAAATACTTACTTCAAATAAAGCCCTACCAACATAATTGTCTGCCCAGGTGTAACTACAACATGCTTTTACTCCTGAGAGGTTCTTGTTAGTAAGTTTCTCCCACATGAAATGCCCGTCATTCATAAATGCTACAAAGTCCAGATTTTTTCCTCCTCTATTTGGGAGTTTCTTATTTCTTTAATTGTTGTATTTGCAATAAATGAATATGTTTTAAAATGTGTTTTTGTGGGACATACTTAGCATGTGTTTCAGATGGGATGTGAATGTCACACTCCCAGGAAAAAGTTGTGATTTATTAATTTTGTTATTTTTTACAAGCACATCAGATACAGCTGTTGTTAAATTAATGCAGTGAGTTATTGCTTCTAAAGAGAGCTTACTAGTCATACCTATAGAGTTCTTAAGTTTAAGTTAACCACAGCAGTACAGCTGCATGTTTTGCTAAGGCTTTTCCACTATTTACAGAACTAGCTGATGTTCCAATGTCAAGTTGCTTTGTAAACAATGTGGTGGGAATTCAGAAAGCTGCCAAACTGCTGTGCATGTGCAGATCAACTATCCCAGACTGTGTTAGGCTGCTTGTTCCAGGGATGCAGCTTGTCATCATAGAATCATAGAGCTGGAAGAGACCTCAGGAGTTCATGTCCAGCCCCCTGCCCAAAGTGGGACCAATCCCAACTAAATCAACCCAGCCAGGGCTTTGTCAAGCCAAGACCTCTAGGGCTGGAGATTCCACCCCCTCCCTAGATAACCCATTCCAGTGCTTCCCCACCCTCCTAGTGAAATTGTTTTTCCTAATATCCAACCTAGACCTCTCCCACTGCAACTTGAGACCATTGCTCCTTGTTCTGCCATCCCTCACTACTGAGAACAGCCTCTCTCCATCCTCTTTGGAACCTCCCTTCAGGAAGTTGAAGGCTGCTATCAAATCCCCCCTCGCTCTTCTCTTCTGCAGACTAAACAAACCCAAATTCCTCAGTCTCTCCTCATAAGTATGGCAACCATATTTTTGGACCCCAAAATAGGAACACCTTAGCCATGCGCCCTAACACCATTAGCCATGCCCCTGACCCCTTAGGCCCCACCTACCTGTCACAGGAAGCCCCTCCCCTTGGGGGTAGTACTCCTGGGGTCAAGAAGTACATGTGACTGGAAGTAAGTGGTGTCATGTGACCCCTCTAATAACTCCTCCCACTATCCTCTACCAATAGGGATGCGTTTCAGAACTATAGGAGCCCTCCCCCCATGCAACTATACTGCAATTAAATTAACCCTGACCCCAGATCTAGGGTCTCGGGACACTGTAGTACTAGGGGTCCAATCTCAATTCAAGATGAGATCCAGGATCTGAGAGGTATTATTTTGTAATGTAGATGCAGGTGCATTTGACTAAGGCCCTGGGAGTCATCCAGAACTATCCCACAACTTTATGGGACAACTGTAATTGTCCTCTTAATGGATGATGCTTACCAGTTCCAATTAACAAGTAATCAGAGGGGGGTGGAGCAGCATCCCACCTGCTGCGGGCAGGGGGCTGCTCCACCGCCACAGAGGGCCTGCTGCAGACAGAGGTTGCTTTTGTCTGGAGCAGCCCCTGTCTCTAGGGAACCTCTCCAGCTGGCAGAGACTGCACCAGTGTCAAGTGCAGCCTCTCTCAGTGGGGAGTCCAGCTTGCTGTAGACAGGGGCTGGTCCAGAGAGGGCTGGTATCCGGAGGCAGCCCCAGTGTGACCTAACATTAACCAGTTAACTGATTAATGGGAATTTGCATCCCTAAGGAGATGGACTGCAACTGCATTTTTTGAAGTTACTTCAAAATTAAGTGTCCTCTGTTTTCACAAGCCAGAATGGCAATACTGAACTAACCATGACAACTACAGGGTGGAGAAAACTACCAGGGAGGTCAACGGGGCTGGGCTATTTTATTTGTAATGCTACTGGGAAATGTATATGTTAATACCATGATGGCAATGTGTATATTATGTAAATAATACCAAATAATTGTAGAAGCTGTAGAAACCATTTTCATATTTAGCTAGAAGCCATCTTGTATATCAGAAACCATTTCAGCTTTTCTCTCAAGCACGTAGACCAGAGTGAACTTTCTGTCACCCCGTGAGAAGAGGCCTACAGGATGGGCTATTGGTATGTGTTAATTGGGCTGGTTGGGACAGGAGATGTACTCCCTCGCACCTGTCCGCCATCTTGTTGATAAGGCTTTGTTTTTCCAAATTTAATTGAGGATTTCTGTAATTGGATGCCCTGACGTCAGACTGTTTGGTTAAGGGTATAAAGATACCAGGATTGATTGTATTAGCAGCTTTACTGGGTCTGGCTCTGCTGTGACCACGTTTGGCTCATGCTGTGCTTTATTAATTAATAAAGCTGCTTGTTAGCTGCCTAAACACAGAGGAGCGTGTTTTTGCTTCGACATAATAATTGCCATATGAGACCACTTCCCAAATTGCTTATAAAGGGCCTGATCCAATTTAAATTTTGAGCTAGGATTGAGTCCAAAGCAATCTGTTGATTCTAAAAGATCCAGATAACATTTAGGCACCCTTCAAACATATAAGGGACCAATCAGTAAAAGCCCCACGGCCTGGTAGAGGCAGTCTTTGAAGAAAATCGGAGAGACTTTGAATTTACTTCTGACAGCAGCGCTTTCTCTCACTGAATGTGGGGTCTTCAACACAGGGTTCACTTTCGGTCAGAATAAGTCAGAAATGTGTCATCACAGCTAACTCCATTCAGGTCAAAGCAATGTGAAGGCCAAAGATAGAAGAACAAATCCCTTGAAACTGGAAGTCAAAACATCTCACCTCTTCAGAGAGTTCATAAAGGGTCTTAGTCACCCAGGGACATGATTCATGACAACTCTCTCTGGAGAGATACCATACATCCTGCCTCTCTGTGGAGAGATACCATGTATCTCTCAGGGTATGTCTACACTACCCTGCTAGTTCGAACTAGCGGGGTAATGTAGGCATACCGCACTTGCAAATGAAGCCCGGGATTTGAATTTCCCGGGCTTCATTTGCATAAACCGGGCGCCGCCATTTTTAAATCCCGGCTAGTTCGAACCCCGTGCCGCGCGGCTACACGGGGCACGGAGTAGCTAGTTCAGATTAGGCTTCCTAATCCGAACTAGCTGTACTCCTCATTCCACAAGGAGTACAGCTAGTTCGTATTAGAAGCCTAATCCGAACTAGCTACTCCGTGCCGCGTGTAGCCGCTCAGCACGGGGTTCGAACTAGCTGGGATTTAAAAATGGCGGTGCCCGGTTTATGCAAATGAAGCCCGGGAAATTCAAATCCCGGGCTTCATTTGCAAGTGCAGTATGCCTACATTACCCCGCTAGTTCGAACTAGCAGGGTAGTGTAGACATACCCTGAGAGATACCATACATCCTGCCTCAAGTGTTTTCACATGGCATCTTACTATACTGTTTAAATCAACTGTTTGGATGAGGAAGACGCACAAAGAGTCTCCATCGTCCACACTGGAGCAACATGGTGATTTCACCACCATGGTAACAGACCTGCTCTCTCTGTGGGCTCTTGTGGAGCAGCAGGGAGTCTACAACCGCCTCTCAGGGGAGAGGCCGGGGGTGCCTCTATTATAGTGGTTCTCAAAGTTTTTGGC
Source organism: Pelodiscus sinensis (assembly GCF_052426305.1). Taxonomy (NCBI): domain Eukaryota; kingdom Metazoa; phylum Chordata; order Testudines; family Trionychidae; genus Pelodiscus; species Pelodiscus sinensis. Next base: position 21,530,987 of record NC_143071.1, read on the forward strand.
CCGTGGACCATGTATAAACCTTTCTGCAGACAACCATTTGCTAATGGAAACTCACCTTTAATTATACAATTGTGCCCAAGCCATTTTGCTAGTGCTGCAGCTCGGAAAATGGTTTAATTTCAATTATTAAACAGATTAAATGTTTTAACTTTCTCATGTTAGTTTATCAAACTTTATTTTAAATAAAGTAAAATATTAATTCATGTCCAATACAAAAGGTTTCAATGTTTTCTTTATTTATGGCAGGGGTGGGCAAACTTTTTGGGTCAGGAGCCACTGACCCACAGAAAAATCAGATGGGCACCGTACAAGTGAGAAACAAAAATCCTCCTCCCAAAACCCCAACCCTCACTGAGGTGGCCCCAGCTGAGACACATCACTCCTCTAGTGCTCCACGGGATGAGGGAAAGAGGCAGGGACGACTGAGGTTCAGAGCTTCCCATAGGCTAGTTTTGCTTTTCTGAGGAATGTTATGGACCCCCCTTAGGTTCTAAGGTGGGGACAAAAAGAGGGGTTCAGTGTGTGTGAGGGGGCTGCCAATGAGTGGGATAGGGATGGAGTGCAGGATCTGGGATGGGGGGGTCAGATGAGGGAGAGGTTGCGAGGTCTGGGTGGGAGTAGGGTGCCTGGCCATGGGGAGAGAGCAGGAGTGGATATGGGGAGAATGTCTGGGAGGGAGGGTGCAAGAGGCGGACTTGGGTAGAGGTTGGACCTCCTTGGTCTGGCACCCTCTGGACCTGACTGGTCCCAGATGAGGGATTTTTTTGACTAGGGGAGGTCATTTCAGGCCTCCTGCTGCTGTCCCCTCCCCACTGGGCTTCTTTGCACTTCCCTCCCCTGTAACTCAGCTGAGCTACCCACCCCCTCTTGTTCCCTGCGCCTCCCTCAAAGGCCACCCCGCACAACCCAGCAGAGTGCAGCACCAGTTCCCTGCACACACCCCTTAGCCCAGCTGAGCTGCCCTGTTTCCTGCCTCTCCCCATGCCCCTCAGACCAGCTGAGCCCCACAATGGTTCCCTGCCTGCCTCCCCCACAGCACAGCTGAGCACCATTTCCCTGCTCCTCCCCACAAACCTGTAGACTTGCTGAGCCCATCGAGGTTCCCTGCCCCTTCCTCCCCCACCTTAAGTCCAGCCCCTGCCTGGCACCTCCTCCCCCCCATAGCCCAGCTGAGTTCCCCACCTGGCATCTCCCTCCTCCAGCAGCCCAGCTGAGCTCCACTACCCAGTACCTCCCCCACTGCCTACATGCCAGCACCTGATTCCTGGAATCTCCCACCTCCTACAACCCAGATGAGCTCCTAGTCCCTGCCCAGCCCCTACCTCCTAGAGGGGAAGGGGAAACAGTAGCACACAGTCAATGTAGGCTGCAGCAGCTGGTTCTGGGACATTTTCAGTATTTATAGGGACACCGGGAGAAGAGATTAAAAGTTGTGACTGTCCCGGATTTTATGAGGCATATGGTCACCATACTCATAGGCCATGTGCTCCAGCCCCCTAATCATTTTTGTCACCCTCCACTGGACCCTCTCCAATGCTTCCACCTCCTATCTACAGTGGGGGGCCCAGAACTGGACACAATAGTCCAGATGTGGCCTCACCAGAGCCAAATAAAGGGGAATAATCACTTCTCTAGATCTACTGGCAATGCGCCGCCTAATGCAACCTAATATATCATTAGCCTTCTTGGCTACAAGGGCACACTGTTGACTCATATCCAGCTTCTCATCCACTGTAATCCCCAGGTCTTTTTCTGCAGAACTGCTACTTAGCCATTCAGTCCCCAGCCTGTAACTATGCTTGGGATTCTTCCATCCCAAGTTCAGGACTCTACACTTGTCCTTGTTGAACCTCATCAGATTTCTTTAGGGGCAATCCTCTAATCTGTCTAGGTCTCTCTCTGGATCCTCTCTGTGCCCTCCAGCGTATTTACCTCTCCCCCCAGCTTAGTGTCATCTGCAAACTTGCTGAGGGTGCAAGCCATCCCCTCATCCAGGTAATTAATAAAGATATTGAACAAAACCGGTCCTAGAACCGATCCTTGGGGCACTCCGCTAGAAACCGACCGCCAACCTGACATCAAGCCGTTGATCACTATCCTCTGGGCCCAACAATTTAGCCAGCTTTCTATCCATCTTACAGTCCATTTACCCAATCCATACGCCCTTAATGTGCTGGCAAGAATATTGTGGGAGACCGTATCAAAAGCTTTGTTAAAGTCAAGGTATAGCACATCCACTGATAAGAATTAGCTGGCTAGCTGCTGTCCAGGGAAACCAGGGAACCCACTTTCCGGTTACCCTCTCTGGGTACACAGCAAGCTGTTATTTCAAAATAATTTTGAGATGACAGACATCTTACTCCTACTCCTGTAACCTTCATTTGATGAGGAGTAAGGGAAGTCAAAGGAAAAGTGTTCTGCCTTCTACTTCCTGCTGTGTAGACAGTGCCAAAAGCTGAATTAAGCTATTTTGATTTCAGTTATGCAACTGACATAGCTGACGTTACTTATCTTAATTCAACTTTTGCCCTGCAGTGTAGATGTGTCCTGGGCTAACATCACAGGCTGCAATAAATCTGGCAATCTGCTGTAATAGCCAACTTGCCTGACCTGCAAGAAACTCAGCAATTACTTGAGAGACTTAAGAATTTCTGAGGAAGTTTCTCTGGCGATCCACTCATTTGCACTAGAGCTATTCAAAGTGACCTGGCCACCATGAACTGCTGCTGGTCAAAGCCTCCTTGGGTAATTTTCTCAATGAAAGGCAAAGAAGCACCAAGACATCCAGGAAAGGGTAGTTTGAGGGGAGCCACAGATGCCAGAGACATTAATGAAGTTGTTGAACAAAACTGGCCCCAGCGCGGAACCCCAGGGACACTTTGCTTGATACCAGCTGCCAACTAGCTATTGAAACCCATTGAGCAATGAAGGGATGGATTCAAACTCCACTTCTCATACTTTATAATACGATGTGACCAGCTGGAGCTCTAGTAAGAGATAAAATTTGTGTGGATTGTAAACTGCCAGGGGAACAGCCTGCTAGTGTGTGCTTGTATATTGCCTAGCACAATCATGGTTGGTGCTTTTATAATATTTATAACAATCATCTGACATGGGGTGGGTTACTATGGTTACTTCCTCTGTCACATGACGGCGTCAGGATCCATTGGCCCCCAGTAATGCATATGTTTTCAGTTACGTTCTCAGTTGCCATTTTATTACTGGATCAACTGCTACACTGATGTTGGGATATCACTCAAGGCCTTAATGAACCCTGAAAGGGGCACCCCAGGTTGACTATTATTGCCATGGTAGAACCCTGGCAGAAGGAGTATTTGGCTGCACTGCCTAGTGGGTTCCTAACATAGTGTGATTCCGATGGTAGAGAAATAGAGAAATGCAAGCTGGGACCAGGCTGGTATCAACCAGACAAAACCCTTTTGGCATGTAATGTTGGCCTCCGTGTGTGAGCTATGAAGATCTTTCTCTGCTTGTTCATTGCTAATACCACATGTGACACATTGCAGCACATTGCAGCTTAGAAAAGAGGAGACTGAGGGAGGATATGCTAGAGGTCTATAAAATAATGAGCAGTGTAGAGAGGGTGAATAAAGAAAAGTTTTTCATTAGTTCCCATAATATAAGGACTAGAGCACACCAAATGAAATGAATGGGTAGCAGGCTTCAAACTAATAAAAGAAAGTTCTTCTTCACACAGTTCATAGTCGACCTGTGGAACTCACAGGAGGCTGTGAAGGCTAGAACTATAACAGAGTTTAAAGAGAAGTTAGATAAAGACATGGAGGTTGGGTCCATGGAGTGCTATTAGCCAGGGGGTAGGAACCGTGTCCCTGGCCTCTTTTTGGGGAAGGCTGGAGATGGATGGCGCAAGACAATTGGCTTGGTCATTGTCTTCGGTCCATCCCCTCTGGGGTACCAGGTGCTGGCCACTGTTGGCAGACAGGCTACTGGGCTAGATGGACCTTTGGTCTGACCCAGTACGGCCGTTCTTATATTCTTAGCTCAGGGTCAGGGGGTCTCACTGGACCAACTTGATTTTCATGCAAGACTGCTCCTGGGTTTGCATGTGGCATCTGTTGGCCAGGCTGGCAGCTATGCGGCTGTAGACGGCCGCGTTCCTGTGGCTAGTGCGGAGATCGTGGATGTTGAAGGCCTCCCCCCAAACCTCGATGAGGTCCACGACCTCCACACTAGACCAGGCAGGTGCCCACCTCTTGCGACTCTGGGCAGGCTCCTGGGAGCCACCAGCCTGGTCCTGGGAAGAGGCGGAGGGCTGGGTGGCAGTGGGTGGCTGGCTCGTGCCGTGCCAGGTGTAGGGTCTGCTGGCTGGGTGCTGGCAGGCTTGCAACTGGCACAAGCACTGTAGCCAGACCGGGGGCCGTTAAGGGCTCCGGGGCTGGGAGGGAGGCTAAAGAGTTTCCCTGGTTTCACCCAGAGTGGCCACCAGGACAACCTGGGAGGAGCTAGCCTCCAACTAGTTTAAGTTAAGTGGCTACACAGCCCTTAATTCAAACTACTTAAGTCGAACTAGGTGTTACTCCCCGTAGAATGAGGTTTACTTAGTTCGACGTAAGCGCTCCAGTAGTTCGATTTAAATTCAGACTAGCAGTTTGTATGTATAGCCGCTATTAAAGTAAATTTGAACTAACGGCTGTTAATTCGAATTAACTTTGTAGTGTAGACATACCCTCTGAGAGCTGTTATTTTATCTATATAGGCCCCAATTCAGGACTGCATTCTTATTCCAGGAATACATGCTTACTCCAGAAAAATGCTGAATCACAAGTTGAACTTTGAAACACGTTTTTGTATCCAAGGCTGTCACTGGTATTTAAGCATGTGCTTAAGTGGGTTTCTGACTTGGGGACCTAGATAGGAGGCTAAACCTCAAATCATATATTTTAAAAACCTCATTCTTTTAAAACTGCTATCAATGTGCCACTCGTATTTGGAGGACCATTTACTTGTCACTCTAATCATGTGGGTCCTATCGATTCCAGTATCAGTGGATTATTATAAAATAGTCTGGACATTAAAATTTTACAGTCTAATTCCAGTTTCCAGGACTGTCTAAGTCCAAGGATTTTTGCTATGTCCAAACTATCAGCCCAAAGTACTGCTCACGTAAGGTATCCTATTCACTTCTGTGCCTGGTCATTCAGTACATAAAACCAAACCAAAGAACCCTGTCTTATCAGAATGTTGCTTGGTCTCTACCTGCTGACCATGTTTTCCTTCAGAATGGAACCTATGAGGGTTTCATGAGTTAATTTCACATTTTATTAAGCAATACCTTGAACGATCTAAAGGGAAACTACCTTATTGCAGATTCTAATTACCTCCAACTAATTACAAAGAGTAAATCTCCACAAAAAAGATAAAGTGCCATAAGTTAAGTTTAAAATAGAATAATTAAAACTCTAATGAGAAGCTGTCAGCTATGCCATCTGATTCCTAGAAAAAATCTGCCAGTTTTTTAAAAAATAAAAGAATGACGCTAAAGACTTCTTTTAAAAGTATCTGTTTTTTTCCATGCATTCCATTGAGGTTTGCTTTCCCTGTGTCCTCGTCTTCAATACCCATTTGAACACATACCTAGGAAGTATCTGTATAGGAGCAGTGTCCCCCAAGAGGATATTCATCCTATTTGCTGTCATGGAGATTGCGAAACAGGGACAGATATTTCTAAAACATACTGTTCTCAAAATCCATTATCTGTAACTAAAGATATTGCTGGTTAGGGAATATTTATTCAGCCATCTGTGTTGTTATATCTAATCACTGCATTTGTCCTTAGCTTATTACTAATCTGCATCACTATCATATATAAAAGCCCCAAAAGTGAGATCAGCCCCATTATACTAGATGCTGGACATAAAGCATAGTCCCAGTTCCTCAGCTACAGTGAACACAGGCACAGGCTAGGAGGAGAAATGGCTACGTAGCAGGCCCCTGGAGGTCAGGGGCGTGGTCAAAGGGGGCCTGAGTGGGCCGTGGCCCACCAAGTTTGCATCCAAGCACACCCCCACAGCGCTCCAGGGCTCTCCTCATGCCTCAGAGCTTGTCCTGCTCTGCCAGCCCACCTAGTACTCCAGCCGAGGAGCCAAGTCGAAGCACTGGAGCTTTCCCTGCTCTGCCCGATGCTGCAGCTGAGGAGAGGTGTTGAGGGGCCGGAACTTAACCCCCACCCCATTATTGCCACCCACCCGAAATTGTGGGCCTCTCAAGAGGGCTTTTCTTCTATGCTACTGTCTATTCTGCACATCCCGTTCCCCTCTAATGCAGTTAACATCACTTCAAAAGTGGGACAGCCAGAAGATTTGCCAGTGCCCTGGTGTTAGCAAGGGATAAGACTGAGCCTGGCTTCATCGTTTCCCAGGCATGTATTAAACCTACAATGACAATTCAGACATTGGCTCTTCTGCCCTGTGCTATTTTTCTAGGGCCATGCTCTGTGGAACAGTGTCACAAAGTACTACATAGCCCTGTATTTTGACACAGTGGAAAAGCATTTACAAGCAGCCTTGAGACGTCTTGTTTATTTCCCCACCCAGACCCCTTGTGGGGCCCTAAAGCTGGGCTCCAATGATATCTACACCTCAGTTTTATGGCCCAATAGCTGAAGCTCAACTCAGCTCACCTGGGCCAGCCACAGTTGTTTTATTGCAGCGTGGACATGCCCTAAGATGCACCATCTCCTAGCGCAACAAGCATGGTTGTCCTTGCGGGAGGGCTGATCAAATAAGGCAGCTCTTCCTCTTTTTGTGTTATCTTATTGGGTCATTTACCAGTGTCTCTCCACCACTAGGTTCTTAACTTGCACCGGGCTAAAATGGCAAATTGCACCCGTGATGTAGACGCTCCAGAGTCTGGCAAAAGAGGCCCAGGTGTGTCCCTTGAGGGAACCAAGGAGCCTCTGAAGAGATGAACCTCCTCGTTTGTTTGCCCATGTCATGGGTCTGGGTGCCACATACTCCGTTAAAGCAAAATGCCCCTGCCTGACAAGCATGCCTAATGACCCTTTGCTTCACAGGGAAAAGGGGCTCAGGATTCGTGTGTTGCAAGGGCCTACAATTGAGCCCTGTCTCCTTGGTGATGCAGTTTGCCCCTTCAGAAAGGCTTTCTAAAATAAACCAATATATTTAATCCCCTGTCCCTCTGCCCCCTCCTCCTACTCCCTTTCATGGAGCCAGAGTCATAAAGAAAGTTAACAAATTGAAAATCTGTCCTCAGACTCATGCAATGAAAAGAGAGAAAATGCTCTCACCTTTTTAAAGTAGATAGGAGGGAAAAAAGGTTTGAAGCTCTGTAGCTGAATGTTCCCTTTGTTATCAGATCAAATAATAATCCCCAATGATTCTCATTGTTGCTGGTTAATGGAAAGCTATTAAAACTCTGGATCAATATTTCCTCAGGAGCGAGAGGGCCCATTCAATGTGATTCCCCAGCGTGAAAAGAAATACCCATCAGCAAAACAGAGTGGCTCAGAGAAGCGGAGATGGAGCATCTTCTACTGGTGTTGGCACAGTGGCTGGGCAAAAGGTTCAATGAAGAGTAGGGATCTTCTGGCATGACAGATGCAGGAACCTAATTCCCTCCAGCTTTTGTCAAGATAGGAGGTTGGCCTCATGCAAACACCCCTGAATCTGGGACATATTCAGATCAGGATTCATTCTGGCCAACTGAGGCACATCTCTTGCGCATGACTGTGTAAACTTTCTGAACAAGTGGAGTAGCTAGACATGTGAGCAGGAGATGGGGGAGGAGAAGGGGGCAAAATTCTCCACGTGTGAACTGATGCAGATCCAGGGGAGCTGCACCAGTTTACACCAGTGGAAAATTTCGCCCTGTGAGTCCAGACTCCTCAGTTCTCTGTTTGGCTCTGCAACTGATTTACTATATGACCTTGGGCAAGAAACATAACTCTTCAGGCCTTAGCTTATCTATCTTCATCTCAGGTGTGTTGGTCCAAAACTGACGACTATCTGGGTTAAACACATTGAGATCCTTTACTAGGAAGTGTTCTGGAGCACAGAATGTGTGTCTTAATACTTGCTCATTTTACTAGGGCAAATCCAAGAGATAGGGGGTCTGATTCACCACTGTTACTCTAGTTTTACATCCCTGAACCAGAAGTCAGACAGACATAAAATTAGAATAAGGCAGTTAGAAAATGTGACCACAGACTATCCATGTATTCGTGCTGATCAAAGGGTTAGGAAACCTTTGATGACATTTGAAAAAGATTTTGGGGAGTTACACATGTGCACCTATGCTTTTAAACCCCATTTTTCAACTTCTCAGGATGATTCGATTGTTACAACACTGGTAGGGTCTGGAATAAAATGGGTGTATATTTTTAGTAAGAAACTGATAAGATGCAAGGACCTTTGTATAACTGCGATCCAGAATAGAGGAACTACCACTGCTCTTAGTTGGGGTATGGCTACACTTCAAGCTGGGGATGTGGTTCTCATGCTAGATCGCATTGAGCTATAGCCTAGCGATACTCAGACCTCAGTGCTGTAGAATCATAGAACACTAGGGCTATATCTATACTGCAGCCTTCTTCCACAAAAGCTTGTGCAAATGAAGCATGGAGTAGAATATCACTGTGCTTCATTTGCATAATTAGCCTTTTTTGCAGTATAGATGTAGCCTAGAACTGGAAGGGACCTTGAGAGGTCATCGAGTCCAGTTCCCTGCTCTCATGGCAGGAGCTAGTACCATCTAGACAGAGTTTCCCAAACCATGGGCTGCGGCCTGGTACTGGGCCTCAGGAAAAAAAGCAATGGGCTTCAGCGTGGCTGCCAGGAGGGGAGGGGTTGGGCGGGCTGGAAAGAGGTGTGTGTGTGAGGCGGGGGGGATACTGGCTGCCGGGAAGCAGGGTTGGGTGCAGCAAGGCTGTCTGGCAGAGATGGGGAGGTGGCGGGGGGGGGCTTGCGGAAGCAGGGCTGGATGGGAGGCGGGCAGGCTGGCTGAGGGAGATTGGGAGGAGGAGGACAAGAGAACCAGCTGCCGGAAGGACTGGACGGGGCAACAGGGCTGGCTGGGGGGGTGTTGGGGGAGATTGGGAGGAGGACGACGAGAGAACCAGCTGCCGGAAGAAGGACTGGACGGGGCAACGGGGCTGGCCAGGGGAGATAAGGAGAAGCGGGAAAGAATGGGCTGGCTGGGAAGGGGGAGCAGGGCTGGCCAAGGGAGATCGATGGAGGGCAGCGGGGAATCGGCCGCCAGAAGAAGGGCTGGAAGGGGGAAGATCGGAAGGAGAAGCTAAGGGGGGAGCAAATCAGCCGGCAGAAAGCGGGACTGACATGGGCACATGCAGACCCAGGCACACGAATGAGTCTGGCCCCAGGGATTCCATTTTGCCCACCCCCATACTCTCCATCTAGTAGTTGCAAAGTGCCTGGCTGGTAGACACACTCACGAAGTGTGAGCACATCTACCATCCAGGCAGTTCGCAGCTACTGACTGATACACCTAATAATAATAAAAAACTTACCTAATTAGAAAATACCCGACATTTTATAGGTCCGGTATTTTCTCAATTTGTTTCCCGGACAGAACCCTCAAATATTGGACTATTCGGTGCAAAACTGGACACCTGGCAACCCTACCCCTCCTTGCACCCTTCCTCCTAGCCAGATACTCAACCCCCCCTCCTCCCATCTGCTCTTGCTCCTGCCATCTAGAGCACCCATGCAGCACAGTGTCCCTCAAGCCCTGGCCCAGGCTGGGCAGAGGATGCAGCTTGGTGAAACACTGAAAGGCTGTGTCTAGACTGCACCCCTTTTGCGGAAAAGGGAGTCAGATTAGACATAGCGCAATTGCAAATAAGCAGGGATTTAAATCTTCCCCGCTTCGTTTGCATAAACATGGCTGCCGCTTTTTCTGGCTCGGGGCTTTGCCAGCAAAAAGCACCAGTCTAGACGGGGATCTTTCGGAAAATAAAGCCTTTTCCGAAAGATCCCTTATTCCTCTTAAAATCAGGAATAAGGGATCTTTCGGAAAAGGCTTTATTTTCTGAAAGATCCGCATCTAGAGTGGCGCTTTTTTCGGGCAAAGCTCCAGGCCAGAAAAAAGCAGCCGCCGTGTTTATGCATATGAAGCAGGGGGGATTTAAATCCCTGCTTCATTTGCAATTGCGATGTGTCTAATTTGCATCCATTTTACGGAAAAGGGATGCAGTCTAGACACAGCCTTAGGGTATGTCTAGTTTGTATCCCTCTGTCGGCAGAGGGATGCAGATTAAGCAGGTCGACATTGCAAATGAAGTGGGGATTTAAATATCCTGTGCTTAATTTGCATAAAAATGGCTGCTTTTTTCAACAGATCCCTTATGGCTCCTGCAAAGAGGTTTACAGGATCTGTCAAAAAAGGCTTTCTTTCTCGACAGATCCCCCTCTAGACTGCCGACAATGTGCTGAGCCGGCAAAGACGGCGACCATTTTATGCAAATTAAGAGTGGGATATTTAAATCCCCCTTCATTTGCAATGTCTACCTACCTAATCTGCATCCCTCTGCCAACAGAGGGATGCAGTCTATACATACCCTTATTGAGTTACTTCAGTCTTACATCTACACGATCCTGTGGAGTTGTACCAGCATAAACTGGAATAATGCAATAGTGCAATGAACCTGCTAAACTGATATTCAAGTAGAAGGACAGATTCTTATTATCATGTATTATTTGTATGGCTGCAGTTCTTGGAGTCCCAGGCATAGTCCAGTGCTGTAAAAACAGAACAAAAAGATGGTGTCTGTCTCAAAGATATGGGACAGTAAACAAGTACCATTCTGTGTCACGGAGTTTACCATTGCACTCCCTGCATGTGGAGGATGTGTCACAGCAAGGGCTTTGTACTATACTTTTATTTAAGGAGAGGAAGAGGAAACTGTCATGTATAGCTCCTTCCTAACAGTGTTAAGCTGGTGGAAAGTAATGTAACCTCCGTGCTAACTTCAGCTTGCTGATAGCCAGCATGGTGCATGGGAATTTTCTTAATTTGTTTCTCTCGACATTGGAGCAAAAATATGCTCAGCCACAAATCTAAAAAGTTCCCCACCTCCTCACTGATGTGGTGACCCCGGATGCACAGATGCATGGCTATTACTGCTCCAGGCTTAGGCCTAGGGACAACTAGAATACAGAAGGTCTGGTGTGTACAGCAGGCGCTCAGGTCTCACAAGGACAAGCAAGAGGACAGGACTGTCTGGAAAAGAAAGGCAGAGGCAGGGGAGTGAATGTGGAACTGGCTAGTCTTGGGGTCATCCAGAGCTGTGAAACATCTGGTACAAGACCAGCTATTGTTTAAGTTGTTTCATGTTATTAGTGCATCTGGTGCTGATGAATGGAAACTGAAGCCCTGTTTATCCACTCAACAGATGCACTACGTGCTTCCCCACTAATAGGCCAGTTATCCAGAACCCATTTCCAAGCAATCTTTAATATATTTATCGTCACAACCTCATGGGATGCTGTTATCCCCATTTTACAAGTGGGGAACTAAGGCACAGAGCCTCAGTGACTTTGAGGGTCACATGGGAGTCTGTAGTGGAGCAGGAGACTCACCCCAGGGCTCCTAACCCCTGAACAATTCTTTATTCTACCCTTATTTCAGAGGGTCGCTTGGATTCTTTATTCTCCCCTTTCTGTTCAGCCTTTAGTGCCTGTGCTGAGGCTGCCACCTAAGGCGAGCAGTGAGACTGGCTTTTGCAGTGGGGTCACTCCCAGCAGTTAGGGAATGTAGAGAAAACCACTCACCCATTTGCCAAAGGCCACTAGAGCTAGCAGATGGGACAACTCTTGAATCCTCTTGGTCTGAGCCAGATGCAGGAGTGCTTAAGATTTGGAATGCTCTGTTCCCAGGAGGCATCCTCTCCCCTCACTTAGATCTTGCATTTTAGCTTCCCATGTTTGTATGCTGAGGAAAGATTTCACACAAGACAACTATGGAACGGAGGAAGTAAAAAGAATATGCTGAGCAACCATTAGGGGGTATCCAAGCCTTTTACTGCCATGAATTGTGCCCTTCAGCAAGGATGTCACAGCCAGCTTGAAGGAGAGCCACATGCAGAGGTAGAGAGCTGGCCATGGTATTGCTGCAGCAACCTGCAGGCCAGGCAAATGGTATGAATTCAAGCCCAGAGAAATTCAAAGGAACTCCTGCTGATTGCCTAGTGCCATAAACTAACTCATGATTATAATACCAAAGCGTTAAAGGGCTCACCCTCTCTCAAGCACCCCTTCTGGCGGAGGACATGTCTACAAGTTCTAGGCCAGTGACTGGCTTTGGGAGTGGGAGGTATCCCAGATGCCCTTTCTTCTGGGTTACCTAGGACCAGGCTTCTTTCCTGCTCACTTTAGTAGCTATTGAAGGGTTGGCTGGGGGATACAGGCCCACTTAGTCCATTGGGTCCCAGCCCAGGGAACTTGTAAATAGCAGTTGTCCACTAAGGCTGTGTCTACATTGGCAAGATTTTGCACAAAAGCAGCCCCTTTTGCGGAAGATCTTGCCGCCTGTGTACACTGGCTGCAAGTACTTGCACAAGAACACTGACGTTCTTGTATGAAATCAGTGCTGCTTGAGCAAATATCCCTGAGTGGGAGAGTCAGAGTAAGCCCTCTTGCGCAAGACCTGTTCTTGAGCAAGAGGCCAGTGTAGACAGGCAACATGAATTCCTTGCGCAAGAAAGCCCAATGGAGCTTTCTTGTGAAAGAGTGTCTACACTGGCATGGATGCTTTTGTGCAAAAGCACATGTCTTGTGCAAAGGCACATGCCAGTGTAGATGTTCTCTTGCATTAAAAGTATTTGCGCAAAATCTTGCCAATGTAGACATAGCCTACGTGTTAGTCCTTACTGTTCCACTGCTACTCACTCCGGGTGCATCTAGACTGACAAGATTTTGTGCAAAAGCGCATGCTTTTGCGCAAAATCTTGCCAGCTATCTAAACTGGCTGCAAGAATTTGCACAAGAACACTGACGATCATTAAGAAGAACTCTTTGCACAAGAACTCTGACGCGCCCGCTCGGGAAAAAGCCCTCTTGTGCAAGTGTTCTTGCACAAGAGGGCCAGTGTAGACAGGGACAGGATTTTTTTGTGTAAGAAATCCCCGATGGTGAAAATGGCCACCACAGCTTTCTTGCGCAAAACTGTGTCTATACTGGGCACAGATGCTTTTGCGCAGAAGCACTTGCCAATCTAGATGCTCTTTTGTGGAAATATTTTTAATGGAAAAACTTTTCCATTAAAAGTATTTCTGCAAAATCATGCCAGTCTAGACCAGCCTCTCTGGCCACTTCTCCAAGGATCTGCTCCATCTGTGCCTTCTCTCAGGGCTTTGTCTCAAAGTCCCAACAGCACCCTCGTCCAGAGAGGAATTGCAGACCCTACTCACCAAATCCAATCTTCAGCTACCAGTGTTGCAAACCACCCTACACACTGACCTGTCCAAGATACTGCTGCTTTGACAGACAATCTACTTGGCTTGAGCTCCAGTGAGAAACTGACAGGCCCTGTCCTAGAAGCTGCTTTTTACTGGCTTGCTGTGCCCTGATTGGCTGGAGTGGAAACACTCACTCTAGCTCACCTGGAGGACTTCTCTGCTCTTTTCTCTAGGGCCAGGCCACAAGCTTCCAGCAGAAGGCTTTGGAGCCCAGTCCACCCTGTCACACAAAGCAAATTATGGCAAAGAACTAGACTGGCATGGAGTAATTATGTGCCAACCCTGCAGAAAGCAGACGAGGGAAAGGGAAAGGGAAAGGTGTAGAGTATTAGAGCAATGTTGCTATAAACTCACAGAAACCAGAGAAAAACAGAAGTGATGGGGGCAGGGAGGAGGTGGAGAAGAAAAGGGAAAAATGCCTTGCAGGGTTTACTTGGAAATCAGACTGTGCATAGGGGGAAAGGAAAGCTAGTGAGCAAGAGGGAATAGAAATAATCTTACTTAAAACTCTGCTGCTAAGTCACCAGCTGCCTTGTGGAGCACTATCTCTCTCCCACCATAATCAGTTGAGGATGGGCTTTTGTCTAAAGGCCAATTAATGCTCAGCACAGCTGTCTGATTGTGTTTGTACACACTGAGATGGTAAAGGGAAGTGACACCCACCTGGGTGCTGGTATCTCCTGTGGCTGCCTCCAGCAGCCAGTCCTGAGCACAAACATGAACCAGCTGCTAAGCCTAGTGGGGAGTGAGAGCTACAAAGGACTGGGGATCTCAGTTAGTACCCTGCTGTACTCATTAGCTCTGCTGCTGTTGTCATTTCCATTCCGCACCTACAGAAAAAAATGCAGGCACTGACTGGTTGTGCTCAGCTGCAGATGTGTGCCGTAGCTTGGCCCAGTAAGTGCTGTCACTGCCCAGAAAGGTACTGCTCATTGCAGGGTTTTTTGCTAAGTAGATTGGACCCCTACAGAATATTTTTCACCAGGTGGCATATATCCTTCCCCTACCTCCCCTCCTTGCTGTAATATAAGTTTTGGTGGTTTCAAATATAAATCCTTTTTCTTACCAGCTTTTCCACACACCTCTCTTACCAGTTTATTATTGTAGGGTTGGTGTTGAGAACTGGACTGTGCATGCTGTCTGGTTGCCAGAATGCTTGTGAGTCCTGCAAACTTGGTTGCTGTGTAAGGTTACATGTGCGTCCTGGACCTGTGGCTCATGACTGCTGAGCTGTAGTTGTTTCCACAGGGATGCCCATTAATGCTCCCAAGCACACAGTGGCAAAATTGCTCCTGTGTACAGTAGCATACTAACATGCTATTGTTGGGCCGGTCATGTGTGCAGGGGAGCTCATTGTTTTCAGATTGTCCACAAATATAGGCTTTATGGAATTATTACTGTTTTTTAAAAAGCATTCAACTTTGATTTGTTTAACTTTTTCCTTACGGAAATCAGCAATTTATATATGGTGACTTTAAATAGCTTATAAGATAAGAATCTAATATGCTAATATTCTCACAGTTGAATATGCTAGTCTAATAAAAGTGAACTTTAGAAAGAAGAGGGCCTGATTCTCATATATATTTAAATCTTTAACACCCCTCACTGCACAGGGACCTGGAAGTTTGTATACCTTACCTTGCATTGACACCCATTGCAAGGCCCTTTAGGGTATGTCTACACATCAAAGTTATTTCAGGATACTTAGAGGTATCCCAAAATTGCTATCCTGCATCTTCACAAGCCACCTGTTATTTTGAAATATTTTTCAACATAATGGGTGCACTATTTCGGCATTCCGGCAACCCTCTTTCCATGAGGGTTTAGGGATGTCCCAAAATAGCATTTTATTTTGAAATTTGGTGGTGTGTTTTACAAAATAGCCTATTTCAAAATAAACTTGAAATAAGTACGAAATTTGCATAGCGCAAATTGTGTATCTTACTTTAAGTTTAGAGTGCAATGTAGACATAGCCTTAGAGAGCAGTGTTAAAAGGTAGGTGAGAATCAGGCCCCTCTTTAGAGGACAGCAGAGAGGTTAATTAATAATTACAGAAGAACTGGGTGACATTTTTAAGGGTTAAAAATTGATGCAGGAATAACATGCCTCCATGAAACAACATGTCCGTTATACATGTGAGAGTTTGTCTGTCTGTTTTATACCAGGAACTCTTCCTGAATAGTAAGAACGCGTACCACCAAATTTGGTATACAGCTTCCTCTTATCATAACTTAAAGCAACATAAGAGTTTGGTTGTGCCAGGAAAATGGGATGTGTCTGGGATGGGATTGCTTCTCATAAAACAAAACAGAAAAGAGACAATCACAAATCAAGTACAGTGCTCAAAATTGACATAACTGAGTGCATGTTAAAAGAGACTGAACCAAGATGTGCCCAAAAAAATAGGATGAACCTGGAACAGGATTGATTCTCAATAAACCTTAAAGGAAAAAAGAGTAATTTGGATTAGTGTTCTGTGTTGGCACAGCTAAATCAATGATTAACATTAAAAAAAAAAATTAGAAGACAGTCTTATTGGAAATCAAATTGACTATTTCCCATTTTTGTTAAAACATAGTGAATGATAATGATTAAAATTATTTTCATAAAAATAACACTGTATTTTTTGAAAAATACAATGATTTCAACAAATGAGGTACATTTTTCTTTTATTCCCTCCCTCTAGATGGGTGCCCAGAAGAGGGTGCTGAACCTATGTCTCATCAGCTAATGTCTGCGGTCTACCAGTCAGTGGACTGGCTGGGTGAACTAATTTCATAAACACTCTCTGCAAGATAATATATTCACCTGAATTAACTCATTGAATTAATCCCAATTAGAAACTGTAATTGTGATTATAGTGGTTAATCATTATTCTGCCCACCAGCACCAAATTCATTAGCTTGACTTAGAATCATTGTTATTATGCTTAAGCATCAGGGGAGAGAAAATAAGTTGGGGATCCAATTAAAATCTGGCTACACACTAACTCCAGCTAGATGAAAGGGGGCATGTTTTACTTGTCTTGCGGGTAAGACTTTGAATAAGTGATGCTTATATTCTGTCAGAAAAGGGACTTGCTTCCTCTCGCATGAAATCAAAACCTCATTCTTTGCCTCTTGCTGCATCTGGAATAGGGCAGGTGCTGCAGGACAACAGTGAAAGATCATCATAGATGGCTGGTGGAGTTCCTGGGTATGGGGTTTCACCAAAGGATTACTTTGGATTCTGGGGTCAAAAGTATTCCACCTGCATGGAATTCTGGTGTATGTATCTTTATGCAGAAAGGGAGGGGGAAATGGAGTGTTGATGGGGTGGACTATGCTCAAAACCCCCTGCTGGCTATTGAAGGCCTTGTCGCATCCTGTGCCAGGGAGAAGGGCGGAAGTTAGGTCCGCCAGGCAAACTAGAGTGGCTGCTTCTGCTGAAGCCACTCAGGGTCCAGCAATCTGATATAAAAGAAGCTGCTGGACCAGAGCCTGGCTGTTCCTCATTGGAGTTTTACCCAGTCAGACCTAGAGATTGACAGGGAGGAACGCAGCACCTTGGACAGCTCCTAGTGTGAGCTGGACTTCAGACCTGTCTGAAACCCAGGACTGGCGGCTGGAAACAGACCGTGATAGACTACACAGTCTATCAATTGTAGAACCCTGGACAGGATGTGGTAAGCACTTGACCTCAAAGCCCTGAAATAAAGGGCCGGACGGAGTAGCTTCTTGGGGAAGTGGTGCAGGAATCGAGAAAGCAGTGGACAGCGGGCAACTGCTACTTACAGGATCCCTGGGCCAGGACCCCGAGGATTGGGCAAGCCTGGCACCCCTAGTCCCCCGCAGCTGCAAAAAGGGGAGTAAGAAGAATCCTGGGTCTCAGGCAACTGACCAGAAAAGACATCTGGGACACCTGCACTCCCAGAGTCCGGTGGTGCAGGGAAGTTGCAGACATGCCCTTGGCCACAAAGGGTGCATGAAAGAGGGGGAGCCCCTTCACAGAAGGGATCTGTAGACAGGATGTGAAGTGCTGAAGCACTTGATGTGCCCTGATAATATTGCATTGCACTAGCACTCATACCAGCCAGCAATGGTGGGAGCTTGCTTGCTGTGGCACATGTGATAATTTTTATCCTTACTGCTTATAGAGGCAGAAAGGTATTTGTGATGGGTTGGCAGTTGTACCCCTGGAGACTGTCACTGGCTGTGCTAAGACCACAGTGAGCCTGCTTCCTCTGACAGCCTGGCCATGTCCTAACATGGGCCCAACCAACCCCGACCCCTCTCTAAAGTCTCAAAACTGAATTTCCTCAGATCCTGAACTTTTCAACGTTGGAATCCAGTTGAATTTTACTGTTGAGTCCATGCAGATAAAAAGGGCACCAAACTTTTGCGTTCTCTCTGTTTTTCTTCTACAGCTGACTAGCAAACTACTCTTCTTCTTTTCACTCGGCTCCTTCTTCTACACAGAAGCTTGACAGTTCCAGTTTATAGACACCTGCTGGAGTTGCTGTCAGCAATTTGGAGAATATAGCATATCTGAGCAGTATGTTGGTGGGAGCATTGCCGCTTCATTTTGGCATTGCCTTGCTGACATGTACTGAAGTTCTGGTACAAGCCCTGCAACCATAATCTACTTGCCATGCTTTCCTCAGCCATGGCACTTAATTCACAAAAATCCAGCAGTTCTGTCCTATGCATAAGGGTCTTAAGTTGTAGATGTTTTTTTAGCCTTTAGAGTTGCAATAATGAAAAATAACCAAAAGGTAAAAGATTAAATGGGGTAGAGGCAAGTACATAGCGTAGTGGCATGAAATTCACAAAAAGAACTCTTTGAGAAACCCTCCTGAATATATTAGTCTTGGAATAGACGCCTAAAGGTGCCCCGTTGGTTGGCACATTTATAACTACACTAGACAAACCTTGTAATAAGTGCACGAAAGAGAACAATCCTTCACTGGTCCCCAGGAGAAGGAATTGGGTAGGTTTTCTTCCTTTATTTAACCTGTATAAGTTTGTTGTCTAAACTGAAGCAAAGTTAGGGAGAACACCTACTGCAGAACTTGTTGGTTAATCTAGTAGTTATGTGCTGCAAAGAGTAGGATAATGCCATCATTATCTATCTGTCTGTGTTTCCATCTACACATCTCTGTGCATAGATTGCTTTCTGCCACGCTATGTATGGGTATCTCTCATTCCCTGTATCTCTAGGACCCTGTACTATTGACTGGGTAAGCAGATTACCAGCAATCTGAGGCTTGTCTGTATCACCTCACGCTTAATATTGCTTATTCCAGCAGGGGCTTGATTTATTTAGTAGACAATATTTGGATGGGTTTCTGTTAAGTTCCATTGAATGGGAAGCACTAAAAATAAAAACTTAATGACCTTAGTGATATTATGAGTCCCGTATCAGTGACTAGCTTGAAATCCTCCGTGGCACTGTAAAATAAATCTGCATTTCCATGTGTCATTTTTTTTACAAAGCTTGTTTCTTTCCCCCTACCAGAGAGACCCTTAACATACCTGTTTATTTCAGTGCACGAAACAGCCAAATATCTTCTAGGGATCTGCCTCCACAATAATAACAGATGGTAATGACAGGGTATTGACGGGGGGGAGGGAGGGTAAGGGATTTAGACTCAGTGCAACCCCCCCCCCCCCAGATACAAATAGCCAGTGTTTTAGTGTTGTACAAGAAAATTCTTAATGGAAGAGAAGTTGGAAATGCATTCTAGAAGCTGCATGGGAATTTTCACTGCCATGGTATCCAGCAAGGTATTCTAGAATGCCATTGCCGAATTCTCATGGTCATGGAAACTAGAAAGGTATTTTAGAACTTGGGAGGGAGGGGAAATGACTGGAATTTTCTCCACCACAGAGGAATTCTAGAATGTTATAAGGAAATTCTCACTGCCATGGAAATGGGTAAATAAGTTGCAGTATACTTGCCTTCATTAGCATGGGACAGGGAAACTTTAAGTCAATAAAGTGTTCTAGATCAGGGCTGGAGGGGAGAATTCTCACAGCCAGAGTAACAAGTAAGGTTGCATCTATTCTAGCTTCCACCCATAGCAGCAGAGTCAACATGTGGGGTACATCAGGGGCCCCATGCACCTCCCAAGATGGGAAGGTCTGGCTAGCAACTGGGGGGCTAGCATGGTTGGTGCCATCAGCAGGAGCCCATGTCTCCTGCATTCACTGGCAGCCACGGGAGCGATGCAGTGGTGGCTCCAGCTCATGCTGCTCTCCAGCTGCACTGTACTGCTTCCTGATGGGAATCCTGCCCTGTCTGCCCTTCCTTCCTGCTGGGGCAATCCTACCCTTCCCCTGGAGCAGCATGGCTGGAGAGCACCACTGGTTGAGCTAGAGCTACCTTGCTGTACCTTCCACACCGCTGCTGGGGGGTGCAGATGGTGTTTCTGTGGACTCCTCCTCCCAGCACCAGCCCTATGGCCTCAGTATTTCCCCAGGCTACCTGGGCTGGGGAAAGACGCTGAGCAGGCAGGGGCATAGCAAGCATAGGATGGGGTGTAGCAAATGCAAAGAGGGGAAGGGTCTGGGGTAGAAGGGAGTTGTCTTGCTCCTTCCCTGGACTTGGGGAGGGGGGAGGAGCAAGTGGCTGGTGCCCCCCCTTCATCCCAGTCACCAGTTGCCTCTGCCTACCAGAGACTTTTTTACTTTCCCCTTCCCTTTATTGTTGACAGCCAACGTAGACACTACTGTTTGTTATGTCCGTAGAACTGGCTTCTACCATTACCTCACAATGCTTGCTCTAATTGCTTTGCTCAGTGTTTTGATCTCTGCTGCCTTGCATGCATGTGCCCCTCCTGTTTCAGAGCTACAGGAAGTATCTGATAGCTGCATGTGCTGCTCAGTTTGGGGAACAATCATTGGAGTGCTTCTGTTCTGCCCTGCACTAGTAACACAGTTGCAGGCCGACGGCTGCGGTAGGGGGGAGAAATCTGATGAAGTTTGCCAAGGATAAGTGCAGAGTCCTGCACTTAGGATGGAAGAATCCCAAGCATAGTTACAAGCTGGGGACCAACCGGTTAAGTAGTAGTTCTGCAGAAAAGGACCTGGGGGTTACAGTGGATGAGAAGCTGGATATGAGTCAACAGGGGGCCTTTGAAGCCAAGAGGGCTAATGGCATATTAGGTTGCATTAAGAGGAGCATTGCCAGCAGATCCAGGGAAGTGATTATTCCCCTTTATTTGGCTGTGGTGAGGCTACATCTGGAGGAATGTGTCCAGTTCTGGACCCCCACTATAGAAAGGATGTGGACGTATTGGAGAGGGTCCAGCAGAGGGCAACCAAAATGATTAGGGGGCTGGAGCATATGACCTATGAGGAGAGGCTGAGGGACGTGGGTCTATTTAGTCTGCAGAAGAGAAGAGTGGGGGGATTTGATAGCTGTCTACAACTTCCTGGAGGAAGGTTCCAAAGAGAATGGAGAGAGGCTGTTCACAGTAGTGACAGAGGACAAGGACCAATGGTCTCAAGTTACAGTGGGGGGTGGTCTAGGTTGGATATTAGGAATAACTATTTTACTAAGAGGGTGGTGAAGCACTAGACTGGATTATATTGGGGGATGGTAGAATCTCCATCCCTAGAGGTTTTTTTTATGTCTTGGCTTGACAAAGCCCTGGTTGGGTTGATTTAATTGGGATTGGTCCCGCCTTCAGCACGGGGCTGGACTTGATGACTCCTGAGAGCTCTTCCAGCTCCATGATTCTATGATTCTAACATTGCACTGTGGGATACCTATCACAGTGTCCATGATGGTGCCTCCTGTCTGGACAATGATTCCTCCACAGAGCAAGTGCAAACACCTTCTGGCAATTTTTGTTTTGATGACTTTCAGGTGTCGACGTCAGCTTTGGTGACAAAACTTGGTAATGGAGATATATGAGTCTCTCTGGAGCAGTGGGGACAAGTTGACTCCGAGGAAAAACATATCGATAAAGAGCTGGATGGGAACTGTTTCTTCAATGGACGAATTAACATAAAGCATTCAAGAGCTGTGCAGAAACAGACACTTCTGGAGATATTGATGGCACTAACTTTTATTGTTCTGGGTTCTCAGAAGTAAAATTATCTATAATTAGGTTTCTGAATTTGTCAGGAATCTCAACAGCAGTTACTGGAAGAGATGAGACTTGAACTCTCCTCTGCATAATACAGGAAAAGCTGGAGAGATGCAAAGAATTGTCCAGAAGAACAAAAAGCTGGACAGAGTCCAATATGATGGAAAAAGGAAGATGTGATCTCGGTAGCAGGCTAGGAATATGAGTGTAGCAGCAGTGATCTGCTCTAGTACTAGCTAAGAAAGGCTTGTGTGGTTTACAGCAGCATCAAAGGTGCTAGCGAATAAAAGCTCACAGTTGTTACATGAATAGAATGAAATGGTGCCTCCTCCTTATGCTGAACTTCTTTTGTGTCAAGAGCAACTTCTTTTGTGTCAAGCCTCTAAAAATAGCCCCAGGATTCACCCAGAAAGAATTTCCATAAATAGCATCAAAATATGGGAGAGATCCTACCGTCGACTAGAAAACTTTTCACAGCAGCTTAACCATGTGACTCCACAAATGGTTCACCCCAACTTATGATTGAAGTGGATAGGTACCATTAGTGTTCCGATAATGCCTGTTGCTTTGACCAGCTCCCTTTCCCCCTCCCATCTCGCACACACAACCACCTTGCAACATGGGTGGATTTAACCCCGCTCTGGGACTGCTAAGACAAACTTCACAGCAATAGCATGTGGGAAGAACGTGGAACTTGACTTGGGGTGAAATCAGATCCTCTGCTGTTCCTTTGCTATGGAAATAGCACGTCCTACTCTACACATCCTGGCATAATCAGCAATGCCCCCTGCTTTCCATACCATCCTTGCCTCGGCTGGTATTTTCTGTATGAAAGCATTTCTCAGCATAATAAGCAGTTTGAGGAGGGAACCTCAGTGAGCAAGACCTGCCATCTCATCCTCTTATCTGCATGCATGGGAACAGGTGCCAAAG
This sequence comes from Pelodiscus sinensis, assembly GCF_052426305.1. Classification (NCBI taxonomy): domain Eukaryota; kingdom Metazoa; phylum Chordata; order Testudines; family Trionychidae; genus Pelodiscus; species Pelodiscus sinensis. The sequence goes on from NC_143071.1 coordinate 21,553,469, forward strand.
GCTCCATCAAGTTACACTTCCTAGCAATAACACCTTTTCATGGACACAAACTTTTGGAAGCCTAACATGTAGAGGGGGGCCCCAGCTTTGGTCACAGAGCCTTATAATTCCTCTCAGCTGCATTATAATTGAGATGGGGCCTTTGTAAGTATGGGAGGATATTGTTTTGCTTTGCAGGATTCTCCATGTTTCAGGGAAGTACCATGGCTTAACCTATGCCCTCACCAAAGTCTGAGAGAAGTTCTCATGTTTTGTGGTGGGGATAAAGCAGCTAGTGAGCACCAAAATGTCAGAGGTGGAGCTTTGGTTGATGCTAGTAGACAAAGGCAAGAATAAGGGAGGGTTACAAGACAGCAAAAAACAGAACTATGGCAAGGAAGGAAGGATAGGTCACGGTGTCAGAAAAGCATTCAGAGATCTGTTGCACTTAACTTCCACTGAGCTGTGGAGGAATTATGTGCCAAAATACTTTTTAAACTCTGGCCTTTAGTCACTGTTTGCCTAAGTTCCTCATTTACCATGGAATAACAGTACTTCCCTTCCCTCCCTAGATAAACACATTTCAGCTTGTGAAGTTCTTCGATACTCATGTAAAGGGGGCCATATAAATATCCAAGGTAGATAAATGTGAGAATTGAAAATGTCCTGTTCAATTGAGAAACCAGACATGTTTCTGCCATGAGAGCTGCCCCATCAGACAGCAGGACCAACATTGTTACAAGCAGGGGAGCTGACAGGATCACCAGGCTACCTAGGCAATGTGGGGTGGGCCAGTTCTGTGCTCCTAGAAGGGAAAGGGCCTAAGCTGGAAGGGGATGGGCTGTGGATGCCTCCCGCCCCACATATGGCCCTCAGAGCTGGACAGAGTGTGTGGTGCTCCAGCAGCAATTCTAAAAGGCCTGGAGCTCTGGCTGCCATAACTGTCCAGCCTTGAGTCCTCTGGAACTGCCAGGCAAAGGGGAAATTTTCCCCTTTGCCCCCCTCCCATCAGCAGGCCTGATTACAAGTGGCCACTGATTTTAGATACTTTGGTCCAAAACTTGATGCATGCAAAAATCAGCTGTGATCTTCATCTGGAGAAGAGAGCGCAGCTCATTTGACTTCTGCCTTGGCACAGCTGCAAAAAGCCGACTGTGGGTTCATCTAAACTCCATGGCTCCATCGAGTTTACTCGGCAAAGGGAAATGAAGAGGCGATTTAAATAATTGCTGCTTCCTTTAAATCAAAATGGCCGCCACGCTGTACCGATCAGCTGATTGTTGGCACAGCGCGGCAGTCTAGACGGGGATCTGCCGACTCCAGAACGCTTCATCAGCAGATCCTGTAAGCCTCATTTCCCTTTGCCGTCCTGCCTAATCTCTATGGCTCCATCAACGGAGCCATGTGGTTTAGACACATCCTGTGTGACACAAGCCAGGGGCTATGAATAAGAAGCATCTAAGAGAAGCCATAGAGGAAGTTTAGGTTCCCCACAATTGTTTTATCCGCAGCTTCTCTCCCTCTGGTAGTCTCAAGAGGGTACAAAAGCAGAAGCTTTGAATTGAAAGTCAGGCTAGCTTCATGGCATGGATCACTACAATGGGAGAGGAGCATGCTCCCCAGTTAATTGGAGGTCTATTGAAAACCATTCTCAGCTATGTGTATTGGTAAGGTAAAAATCCTCCCCCTCCACTGGCTCGGCCTTCGATTCCCAGCAAGGAACTCAACTCACTCTTAGTCCTGGATGGAATGCAGCTTTTGCCCTAACCGCAACTGCAAGGTAGCCTTTAATTTTTAATGCTTCAATAAAATTGTAATTACAAACAGTGCAATTCCAGTTCTAAGTAGAAAGTATTAATTTCCTGGGGTTTAATTATTCAACAGAAATTAATGAAAACAGCCTGATGACCCAGCGGGTCTGGAATGTGTGTGTGTGTGTGGAAGAAACGGAGGGAGATCCCCCAGAAAGCAACACTCTGATAGTGAGAGGCAGGGGCTCTCTGGAAGTACTGAAGGGCGTGATCAGTAGCCTGGCATAAAGCCCTGCTGTACAATGGGGAGGTCTCTGCTCTCGTGGCAAGCAGGGAAATGACACTGTGCTCTAGTTCACGATGAGGACAGTCAGGCTACCTGAGTTTTGTTTCTGGGTCATCCATGGAGTCTTGCTCAAGTTACTCTGGGACTTATCCGGAGATGGCATTCCCTGGAACGTCAGGTTAGAGCCTATTGGAAGGAAGCAAGGCAGCAGCAGTGGGAGTGAAGTGGGTTAGTATTTACGGTGGGGGTGAACGTGGCAAAACAGGGGTGGGCAGCAGAGCAGTGTGGAGGAATCTTGCATCGTGTCTGGGTTGAGACAGTGTTAGCAACCCCCTCCCTTTCCTTCCACTCGCCTGGCAGCACAGCCTCTCCTTGCAGGCCAAGTGGTCGGCAATCACCTGGTGAGTGCAGCACAGGACCGCTGTCTCCGGAATCACATTCTCAACAGGTTTGCCAGCCAGACATGTGAGCTGACATCTTCAGTTTGTCTGACTTATGTGCTGAGCAGCATTAAAGGAACAGAAAGGCCAAATAGCTCTGCACATTTTGTCGTCTTGCTGTTTCTTTTAAAGGAAACCCTCTTCCTGGAAGAATACAAGGCAGTAACCTAAATTAGCAGAGGCAACATTGACTAGTTGCTGGAACACTATGAGTCTGAAGATCTGGCTTTTATTCCCAGCTCTGCCACTGCCCCACTGTGTAACCATAAATAAATGCATTTTGCCTGTCCATGTCTCAGTTTACCTTGCAATAGGTGCTTTATATGTATATAATCAGAGACAATTCCTGCTCTGAAGAATGAGTCTTGTCTCACTCCAAGTGCAACTGGAATAAAAAGTATTTAAAGTACAGATAATTTAATAAAGACTTTGAACAGTCAGTGGTAATAAGAGTGCTCCATGAAGATGAGATACAATAATAATAAACAAGAAGTTTATAATACTTACGTTTCACCCCATAAATTGGAAAATCTTTTGCAAAGTTAACATAACACTATTTTACAAATGGGGAAACTGAGGCAGAGTTGGTAAGCAACTTAGGTTGCACAGCAAGACAAGTACAGGGCCAAGAATAGAGCCCTATTCTCTGACTCCTGGTGTGGTGCTTTATCCACTGCATCTTTCTGCCTGTCTCTAGGACAATGAAAGGATCAGATTACACATGTGAAATTAGTACAAATCACAATGCTGTCCATGTCCCATGCTCTGTAGCATAATAGCAGCCATTCAATCATATTTTAGTTCAAATACACATAATTTTAAAACATCCAGAAACTCTGGTTGCTGAGCCTAAGGTGAATTTGAAAACATGCCTGAAATTCAGCTTTTCATAATGGGAACATTGGCAAGCTCAGAACTGCATTGCACCAACCCTGCTGGGCACCACAAATATCAGAGAGAAAAGGAACGAAGTCTCATTTTCCTTAGCGCAATTTACCTAAAAGTTGTTTCCAGTGCAGTGAGAACTAGTTAGAGAGAGCAGCAGCAGGAGGGGAGTTGTTGAGTGTCCAGCAAAGGTTGTGGTTTGCAAAGTTAAGGAGTGTGCTTGGGTAAAGGAGTGTGCTTGGGAAATAGACTGCATGCTTAGTTGGTGTCAATCAGCATTATTCCACCTAGCTGAGTGTATTTATTATTTGCTATTATTATTCATTCCTTGAACAGCTGCTCTCTCAGACAAGTCACTGGTGCAAACAGGCTCTTTATGTCTACACTGTGGTTCTATTTTGGGATACTTCCGGTATCCTGGTATCCTGAAATAGCTATATGTTATCTTTTGAACACGCCAATTATTTCAAAATATAATGGGCTCACTGTCCTAATCTCTCTGTAAACCTCATTTCACAAGGGTTAAGGGACTTTTTGGAATGGTGGTTTATTTCAAAATTCAGCACTGGGTAGACAGCACCAAATTACGAAATAAGCTATTTTGAAATTAACTCAATATAAGCTATGCAATTTGCATCGCTCAAATTGCATATCTTATTTCAAGCTAAGGGTGCAGTGTAGACACACCCCCTATGTCTCCCATATCCTAGGTTCCACAGACCACCTGGCTTCTTTGGTGTTTCTAAGCTTCCTCATTGCCTGGCCCTGCTTGTTTGGCCACACAGGTCACTGGCACTGTGGTACCTTGTTACTCACAATCTCTCACTAGTAATCCTCCAGCTCCTAGCACTTTTGGATTACTTTTGGATTTTCTGTGTGTGCTGAGGACACTTGTGTGTGCTGGTCCCTCAAGGGAGTTGGGCTCATCCCTGCTTATGAATAATTATCCATTTTCCAGGGATCGATTTGAGCTTGGACTGGTGGTTGGGTTGGAGGGGAGAGGGACAGAGAGAGAGCGATTACTGCTGTGTTTATCTAGCTCATTGAGTATTAGGGCTGTGATTAAAAGGGAGCTAGGAAGAGTGAAGCTGTGAGACGCGTGAGCTGCAGTTTCAGAATGCTCAGCATGTGTTAGCATCTTCATGCAATGGATCCGAACAAGCTTTCCACAGACTAGCCTTATGACATGCCTATGAAGTGTTATCCCCATCCCTGAAAAGAAAAACTTGGAATACAGAAGTGAAGTACTGACATGCTTTGTCGAATGCAGGCCTGAATGTCTAACATGGATTCTTTTGAGTGTAGTGTCCCTCTGGGTGCTCCACTTAGTGTATCTGTGCCCCTGCACACTAACCACAGATTTTAAGTGGCCATGTCTATTCATTCCGCACATGCACTCTCCCTTTCATGTGGTCTATTTCATGGCAATCTAGCACTGTATGGGCAACAAGGAGTCTGGTGGCACTTTAAAGACTAAGAATTTTATTATGGCATAAGCTTTCATGAGTTGAAACTAATTTCATTGGTGATTATCTTTGAAATGTCATGGAAGACAGGAGAGATTCCAGAGGACTGGAAAAGGGAAAATATAGTTCCCATCTATAAAAAAAGGGAACAAGGACAACCTGGAGAATTACAAACCAGTCAGTTTAACTTCTGTGCCAGGAAAGACAATGGATCAAATAATTAAGGAATCCATTTGCAAACATCTGGACGATAGGGTGGTAAGTAATAGTCAACATGGATTTGTCAAGAAAAAAATGTGTCAAACCAACTTAAGAGCTTTCTTTGACAGAGTAAAAAGCCTTGTGGATAAGGGGGAAAGTGATAGATAACGTGACTTTTTAAGACTTTCAATATCTCACATGACCTTATCCTAAACAAACTAGTGAAATACACTCTAGATCGGGGGGTCTCCAAACTTTTTAAGCATGAGATTGTTTTTTGAATATAAGTGCAATCCAAGATCTACCTCAACCCCAAATACCCTTGCTCATTCCATCCCCCCCCCCAATCCTTCCTTACTTTCACCAAGCAGGGGCAGAGGTTTGGGGGTGCAGGCTCCGGTCTTGGATTAAGAGATTCAATATCTTCATCTATTATTTAGATAATGGCAACTTAAAGTTTGCAGATGATATTGACCTGGGAGGGATTTCAAGTGCTTTCGAGGGTAGGATTAAAATTTAAAATGTAGGATTAAAATTTAAAATGATCTGGACAAACAGAAGAAATGGTCTGAAGTGAATAGGATGAAATTCAATAAGTACGAATGCGAAGTTCTCCAGTTTGGAAGGAACAATCTGTTGCACATCTACAAAATGATTGTCTAGGAAAATAAATACAAGTCAACTGTACAAAGCTATTGAAAAAAAAGGAATTATCATTCTGTGATGTAGTAGCAGGAGTGTAGTAAGAAAGATGCAAGATGTAATTCTTATGTTCTTTAGCTGATAAGGCTTTTACTGGAGTTGTGTGTCCTCTTCTGGGTGCCACATTTTCGGAAAGATATGGACACATCAGAGAAGGTCCAGAGAAGCGCAACTGCAGCAACAACAAAGAAGACTGAGAGGGGACATAATTTTTTTCAAGTACATACATGATTGTTACAAGTGGGCCTGGATTAAATCTTCTGAAGGACTGGGGGCTATTAGATTTTGTGGGGCCCTCTAAGCTCTTGGGTCGGACCATCATTGGAAGCGGTTTTTTTAAGAGCAGTTAAAACAAATACTTGCCAGGGGTGCTCTAGATAATACTTAGTCCTGCCATAGAATCATAGAATAATAGGACTGGAAGGGACCTCGAGAGGTCATCGAGTCCAGCCCCCCCCCCCCCGCCCGCAAGGCAGGACCAAGCTCCACCTACACCATCCCTGACAGATGTCTATCTAACCTGTTCTTAAATATCTCCAGAGAGGGAGATTCCACCACCTCCCTTGGCAATTTATTCCAATATTTGACCACCCTGACAGTTAGGAATTTTTTCCTAATGTCCAATCTAAACCTCCCCTGCTGCACTTTAAGCCCATTACTCCTTGTCCTGTCCTCAGAAACTAAGAGGAACAAATTTTCTCCTTCCTCCTTGTGACACCCTTTTAGATATTTGAAAACCGCTATCATGTCCCCCCTTAATCTTCTTTTTTCCAAACTAAACAAGCCCAGCTGAGGCCTAACTAGTGCAGAATAGAGCGGCAGAATGACTTCACGAGTTTTGCTTACAACACACCTGTTGATACAACCTAGAATCATATTTGCTTTTTTTTGCAGCAGCGTCACACTCTTGACTCATATTCAACTTGTGGTCCACTATGACCCCTAGATCCCTTTCCGCCATGCTCCTTCCTAGACAGTCGCTTCCCATCTTGTATGTATGGAACTGATTGCTCCTTCCTAAGTGCAGCACTTTGCATTTCTCTTTATTAAACCTCATCCTGTTTACCTCTGACCATTTCTCTAACTTGCTAAGGTCATTTTGAATTATATCCCTATCCTCCAAAGAAGTTGCAACCCCACCCAGTTTGGTATCATCTGCAAAGTTAATAAGCGTACTCTCTATCCCAATAGCTACATCATTGATGAAGATATTGAACTGTATGGTCCCAAAACAGACCCTTGAGGAACTCCACTTGTTATCCCTTTCCAGCAGGATTTAGAACCGTTAACAACAACTCTCTGACTACGGTTATCCAGCCAATTATGCACCCACCTTATCGTGGCCCTATCTAAGTTATATTTGCCTAGTTTATCAATAAGAATATCATGCGAGACCGTATCAAATGCCTTACTAAAGTCTAGGTATATGACATCCACCGCTTCTCCCTTATCCACAAGGCTCGTTATCTTATCAAAGAAAGCTATCAGATTAGTTTGGCATGACTTGTTCTTCACAAACCCATGCTGGCTCTTCCCTATCACTTTATTACCTTCCAAGTGTTTGCATATGATTTCCTTAATTACCTGCTCCATTATCTTCCCTGGGACAGACGTTAAACTGACCGGTCTGTAGTTTCCTGGGTTGTTCTTATTCCCCTTTTTATAGATGGGCACAATATTTGCCCTTTTCCAGTCTTCTGGAATCTCCCCTGTCTGCCATGATTTTTTCAAAGATCATAGCTAAAGGCTCAGATACCTCCTCTATCGGCTCCTTGAGTATCCTGGGATGCATTTCATCAGGACCTGGTGACTTGCTGACATCTAACTTTCCTAAGTGATTTTTAACTTGTTCTTTGTGTATCCTATCTTCTAAACTTACCCTCTCTCTGCTTGTATTCACTACGTTAGGCACACCTCCAGATTTCTCGGTGAAGCCCGAAACAAAGAAGCCCTTGAGCATCTCCGCCATTTCCAAGTTCCCTGTTACTGCTTCTTCCTCCTCACTGAGCAGTGGGCCTACCCTGTCCTTGGTCTTCCTCTTGCTTTTAATGTATTTATAAAAGGGCTTCTTGTTTCCCTTTATGCCTGTAGCTAGTTTGATCTCATTTTGTGCCTTTGCCTTTCTACTCTTGCCTCTGCATTCCCGTATTGCTTGCCTATAGTCATGCTTTGTTAGTTGGCCTAGTTTCCATTTTTTATATGACTTCTTTTTTATTTCGAGATCGTGCAAGATCTCCTTGTTAAGGCAAGCTGGTCTTTTGCCATATTTTCTATCTTTCCTACACAGCGGAATTGTTTGCTTTTGGGCAACGTCCAACATCATAGCTAAAGGCTCAGATACCTCCTCTATCGGCTCCTTGAGTATCCTGGGATGAATTTCATCAGGACCTGGTGACTTGCTGACATCTAACTTTCCTAAGTGATTCCAACGTCCCTTTGAAATACTTCCAACTCTCCTCAGTTGTTTTTCCCTTCAGTCTTGCTTCCCATGGGACCTTACCTACAAGTTCTCTGAGCTTATCAAAATCTGCCTTCCTGAAAGCCATTACCTCAATTGTGCTGGTCTCCCTTCTACCTTTCCTTAAGATCATGAACTCTATTATTTCGTGATCACTGTCCCCTATACTGTCTTCCACTTTCAAGTTCTCAACTAGTTCCTCCCTATTTGTTAAAACCAAATCCAGAACAGCTTCTCCTCTGGTAGCTTTTTCAACCTGCTGAAACAGAAAGTTGTCTCCAATGCAGTCCAGAAACTTATTGGATAGCCTGTGCCTCGCTGTGTTATTTTCCCAACATATGTCTGGATAGTTGAAGTCCCCCATCACCACCAAATCTTGGGCTTTGGATAATTTTGTTGATTGTTTAAAAAAAGCCTCATCCACCTCTTCCACCTGGCTAGGTGGCCTGTAGTAGACTCCTAGCATGATATCACCCTCGTTTTTTACCCCTTTTAGCTTAACCCAGAGACTGTCTACACAGCTATCTCCTACGTTCATCTCCACTTCAGTCCAAGTGTGTACATTTTTAATATACAAGGCAACCCCTCCTCCCTTTTTTCCCCGTCTGTCCTTCTAAGCAAGCCGTACCCTTCCATACCAACATTCCAATCATGCGTCCCATCCCACCAGGTTTCTGTAATACCAATGTTGTATTTATTGGTTAGCAATTCCAGTTCTTCCTGCTTATTACCCATACTTCTCGCATTTGTATATAGGCATCTAAGATACTGATTTGATCTTGCCTCCCTGTTGTGCCCTGACCCTCCTTTCTCCTTGCCATTATAGGCCGTAGTCCCCCCCATTTCCAACCCATCTCCCAGTCCCGCACCTTCAGCACTTACCTGTGGGCTTTGCTCACCTGCCCCCGTCGAACCTAGTTTAAAGCCCTCCTCACAAGGTTAGCCAGTCTGTGTCCAAACAAGGCCTTCCCGCTCCTGGAAAGGTGAACTTCATCTCCGCCAAGCAGTCCTTCCTGGAAGAGCACCCCGTGATCAAGGAAGCCGAATCCCTCCTGGTGACACCATTGTCGCAGCCAGGCATTCACCTCCAGGATGAACCTCTCTCTGCCCAGGTCCCTACCTTTGACAGGAAGGATGCCATGAAAGCGCGGGATAGGACCAGACGACTTTCAAGGTCCCTTCCAGTCATACACCTCTATTTTATTAATTTATATCATGCTGCAGCATCAAAAATTATTTAAAAATCCAGTTCTCACAGATAGTACAGATGGGTAAGCCCAATCAATGGAGCTAGCACACTACTGCATTTTCCTCTTCACTTTCCCCTCTCTCAGTCAGTATTTCTGACTCCCTGAGATGGCATGGAACTCTGTGGTAGCCCGATGTTAGCTGATCCATTCCAGCTTGTAGTATTGATGCTGGAAGTTTTCAGGGTCCCCTTGCAAGCATCCTTGAAGTTGGGCTGAGGTTGGTATAGCAATGTGGGTGCATCCTCAAGTTCTTCATACAGAAGATCCTTTGGCATATGTCCATCATCCATCTGATACACATGATTGAGCTAAAGGCTATTTGAGTATAGTGATTAGCTGGTCTTTTGTTGCTTTCTCAAGTACCAGTGTTGGGAACTCTGATTTCCCACTCAATATTTAGAATATGGTGAAGATGGCATGTGTAAAAGGTGTTGGCCTCCTATATGTGGTCTCAGTCTTGCCACCATACTGTAGTGGTTTCAAAACATACTGATAGATCCATATCTTGGTGTTCATTGTTAGTCGGTCTGTTGGTCAAAAGTGGTAACTGCCTTTCCAATGCAAGAGTTAACTTATCTCGAGAGACAGAGAGTATCTGATACAGTTGATCCTAGATTGAAGCTGTGCACAAGCTCTACAATCATGGTGTTAGCTATTGACACCTCTGATGCAAGCAACAATTCTTGTGTTATAATCATTGTCTTCTTTAGACTGATGGTTAGGCCAAGTTCATCACAAGTAAGAGCAAAGCTATTGCAAAAGTTGCTGCAGCCCCTCTATGCTATGTGGGACGATCTGCATTGTCAGCGGATAGAAGCCAGCAGATGTTTAACTTTTGCTTTTTGCTCCTAGATATGCAATTTTCAAGAGGACTCTATGGGTATGTCTACACTACAAAGTTAATTCGAACTAACAGCCGTTAGTTCGAATTAACTTTCATAGGCGCTAAACATGCAAACCGCTAGTTCAAACTTAAATCGAACTAGCGGAGCGCTTAATTCAAACTAGGTAAACCTCATTCTATGAGGACTAACGCCTAGATCAAATTAAGTAGTTCAAATTAAGAGGTGTGTAGCAACTTAATTCAAACTAGTTGGAGGCTAGCCCCTCCCAGGTTCCCCTGGTGGCCACTCTGGGCCAAATCAGGGAAACTCTTCTGCCCCCCCCTCCCGGCCCCGGAGCCCTTAAAGGGTCACAATCTGGCTACGGTGCTTATGCCAGGTGCAAGCCTGCCAGCACCCAGCCAGCAGATCCTGCACCTGGCACGGCATGAGCGAGCCACCCGCTGCCACCCAGCCCTCTGCCTTTTCCTGGGACCAGGCTGGCAGCTCCCAGGAGCCTACCCGGGGCCGCAAGAGGCGAGCGCCTACCTGGTCTTTTGCACTGGGCATACACAGGGGAGGCACTGACTACGCGGTGCTCTGGGGCTGAAGCGTGGGTGCTCAACAGCTCCCAACCATCAGCTCTTCCTGGTCTACCCTGAATCTCCTGCCCACCGGTGGCCCCATCAACCAGCTTCTTCCCCTCCCCACCAACACTTCCCACACGCCATGGATCCACTCCAGCAAGGAGGAGCAATGTCAGAGTGTTGGGGGAGGGGCAAAATGTGATGGGGCAGAAAGAGCTGGGACAGGGCAGGAAGAGGCAGGCAGGGGTGGAAGGTTGGGGGAAAGGGTGAAATGGGGACAGAGCCTGGAGCAGAGCAGGGTTGAGAACCCTCTAGCAACTCATAGAGACAACAGCTATGGTATCTATGGGGAAAACAGCCAGTACAAGCCCCTCCCTCCGTTTCCTCATCCCTCCCGAGTCCTTTTGGGTATGTCTACACTAGCTCATTAGTTCTAGCTAAGTAGGCAAATGAGGGCAGCTGGAGTTGCAAATGAAGCCCGGGATTTAAATATCCCGGGCTTCATTTGCATGTTCCCGGGCGCCGCCATTTTTAAATCCCCCTTAATCCGAACTAACTGCCCGTGGCTACACGCGGCAGTTAAACGTTAATTCAAATTAACTGTTACTCCTCATTCCACGAGGACTAAGCGCACTCACCTGATGATCCGTCCCCAGCCTTGGAGGATGCCTGGGAGACATCCAGGCCCTGGGCTACCTGTCCAGGGTGATGGTGCTTGCCGTCTCTTCCTCCCCCTCCAGCTCCTCCTCCTTGTGAGATGGTACCCCCAGGCATGCAACGATGGGCGTCACCAGCCCTTAGTCCACCACCGGGGTGGGGAAGGGGCTGCACCATGCCCTAGAATGCAATGCAGTTCTTTAAAATAGGGGTAGGAGTGGCGTGCTGCCCTGGTGAGAGAGCTGCTCTCCCAGGCATACCCCTTCCCCAGCTCCTTCACTTTGCTCCTCACTTGCTCTAGAGTCCTGTGGTGGCTCCTCATGGCCATCGGCTATATATGTCCGTGTTCCTGCATCTGGAGCAGAGATCCTGGAAGGTCTCCATACCTACAGGAGGGACAGGATCTCCACCCCAGACCAGGGTGGTGCTCATCTTTTCCTTCCCCTGGCTGGCTACTGGGAACCTTGGTATGCTCTCAGTGGGCTCTTGGGGGACTTGAGGCTGGGACATGGATGCCCAGAAGTGTGGCAGCGGGAGCAACATGGTGAGGTGCGTGGGGGGAACCATGCACAGATGGGGAGATGGCCTACATGGGTCTCTGCTGATTTTCTTTTAATAATCTTTCTCTCGCTGGTGTTTATTCTCCAATTACCTTAAAAATTCCCCTGTAGCTTTAATTAGATACAGTATCTCCAGACCTCTTGGAGTATTGTTGCTGTGTGCTGTTAAGCAGCTGCCACATTCTGCCCCAGAGGCGGCTTCATTCAGTTGCAGATGCAGTTACAGCACTTAGAAACTAGACTATTTACAAAGCTCTCTGGGGGATTTTGAACAGTGCTACATTAACAAAAGTGATTCTTATTCTCCTCCATTCCCTGCTGGTTCCAAAGAGTTCTTTCTGATTCCCTTATGAATTGAATAGGTTGGATTCTACTGTTTACAGAAGAAACTAGATTTGAATTGAAGATTTTGTTACCCTAATTTTTCACTGACCTGATTAAAAATCCTGTTTGTGTTTGCTGGCTGACTTGCTTTTGATTGCTCTTCTCATATAAAATTCTAAGGGTGTACCACATCACATTCACTTGACATCATCTGCAAATGAAACTGCTTTCCAAAGAAACTCCAGATTCTAGTGGGGATAGTGCCGAGTATCACTCTGAGGCTATGTCTAGACTGCAGGCTTCTTTTGGAAGAAGCTTTTTTCAGAAGAGATCTTCCGAAAAACTTCTTCCTAAAGAGAGTGTCCACACATACAAGTGTATCGAAAAAGCCATCTGCTTTTTCAAAAGAGAGTGTCCAGAGTGATTGGATGCACTCTGTCATAAAAGGCCACGCAGAACCAGTTCAGGCAAGGCTTTACATCACCAGTTGCTTTTGAGTGCTGGTGCCAGAGCCTTGCACAGACATGTGCTTAAAGGGACCCTCAACCCCTACCCCCCACCCCGGACAGCCATTTTGCTGTGTGCTTGCTACCTCTCGGAGGGACGGGCAAAGCTCTCACAGTGCCTGCTGTAGTTGCCCTGGGGGATTTTTTAGGATTCCACAGCTTTTTCCTTTGAGCCATGGAGCCGGAGCTCCTCCTGGGCATGCAATGGCCCCACACGGCCTTTCTGCAGCACTTTGTGCCAGCCGCCTTCCTGGTCCCGACTGAGCTCGACCCCGAGCTCATTCTGGGGTTCCTCTCCCTGAGTGCGGGAGCTACACTCTGGCAACCACAACCCTCAGTGAAAAGGCATTTCTGGAGGCTGGACACCAGTTCCAACTGGTGGGACTGGCTGGTGATGGAGCGGTGGGATGACCAGCAGTGGCTCCAAAACTTCCTCATGTGGAAGGCCACCTTTTTGGAACTGTGTGCCTGGCTTGCCCCCCCCCCCCACTCCGGAGACGCGACACCCACCTGCAGCCCACCATCTGCCTGGAGAAGCGGGTTGCCATTGCCATATGGAAGCTTGCCACCCCAGACAGCTACCGGTCGGTGGGCAACCAGTTTGCCATTTAAATATCCCCCACGGCATTTAAATAAAAATGTCCGCCGCTTTTTTCCGGCTTTTAGAAAAGCCGGAAAAGAGCGTCTACACTGGCCCTGATCCTCTGGAAAAAAGCCCTTTTCTGGAGGATCTCTTATTCCTACTTCAAAGGAATAAGCTGGGCTGCAAGAGGCGGGCGCCTGCCTGGTCTAGTGCAGAGATCGTGGACCTCATCGAGGTTTTGGGGGAGGCCTCCAATGTCCACAATCTCCGCACTAGCCACAGGAATGCTGCCACCTACAGCCGCATGGCTGACAGCCTGGCCACCAGAGGCCACATGCGGACCCGGGAGCAAGTCTGCTGCAAGATCAAGGACCTGCGGCAGGCCTACTCCAGGGCTTCCCAGCCAGGGGATGACCCGGAAGCATGCCCCCAGAAGCATTATGAGACCCTGGACCACATCCTGGGGGCTCATGGAGCACATGCCCCCCGGGTGGTGATCAACCCCGGGGCAGAGGGACCCATCCTGGACACGGAGGAGAAGAACTCCAAGAGCCAGGAGCCTTCAGGGAGCCTACATGGAGCTTGCCCAGGACCCCCGAGGCACCCCACAGAGCACATCGGTTGTGTTGTCCAAGGCCAGGGAGGGCTCCACAAGTGAGTGCTATCATGCTCCCCTTAACTGTATGTGGGATGTGGGGGTAGAGGAAGCCCAGGGACTGTGCGCCTGGGCCTTGCCCACCATGGAGCAGCAGCTGGGTGTCATGCAGGGGCCCTGGCCCTTTCCCCGCACGCCGACCTCCACCTTGCAGAGGGGGGCTGGCTTTCACCCATCATGTCCCCAGGGAGAACTGACGACTGCTCTTGTTTCACCACAGCCACAGCACCTGGGACTGCAGGGTGCACCACCCCACCTGCAACAGTCACCTGCACACGGGCCAGCAGGCGCACTTGGAACCTGGAGGACTACCAGTGGCGGCACCTGCAGCTACTGGAGTAGCAGCTCTGCATCCAGGATCATTGGGTCCGGGAGGAACTGCGGCTGTGGAAGCAGAGCTTGGAGGTGTTGGCTAGCCATGCACTCAGCCTCAGCCCGCCAGGCTGGCAGGAAAGCCTCCCCCTTACACCCACATAAATTGTGCAGCACACAACATGCTGCCACCACAGGAGGGATATTGTGCTCGGCGAGGTCGAAGTGGGTGAGGAGGCATCGAAATCGGACTTTCAGGTGTCTGAAAGCCCCCTCGACCACGATGCGGGCCCTGGTGAGACTTGCATTGCAGGCCTGCCAGGAGGGGTTGAGGTGCCCCAGGTACGGCTTAATGAGCCAGGGCTGTAGGGGGTAGGCCGCATCCTCCACCAGGCAGACAGGCATGTCCACGTCCCCGACCCTGATGTGGTGGTTGGGGAAGAAGGTCCCGGCTTGCAGCCTCTGGCACACGGAGGAGTTCTGGAACACCCTGGCGCGTTGTGTGCCTTGCCGGACCAGCCCACATTAATGTCCGTGAACTGGCTCCGGTGGTCACACATGGCCTGCAGAAGGACAGAGAAGTACCCTTTGCGGTTGATGTACTGGGAGGACTGGTGTTCCGGGGCACGGATGGGGGATGTGAGTCCTGTCGATGGCCCCCCCGCAGGTGGGGAAGCCAAGGGTGCCAAATCCCTGGATGACCGTGTCCGGGTCGGCGAGTCGGATCATCTTGCGGAGCAGCACCCGGTTGATGGCTTTGACCACCTGCAGAGAGACACAGCAAACTGCAAATCACTGGGGCACCCGAGTGGCTGGGAGTGTTCGTTCCCTGGCACTGCCCCGCGCCCCACTCCCGAAAGCAACCCCCAGAGGCGGCATGTAGTACCGCCGGGACAGACCGAACCCTCCTGTGCGGGGAACTTTCACCTCCTTCCCCCGCCCCCGTTTTCCCTGGGGTGTCCCATCCCCTCCTCACAGCCACCCTCCCTCCCGGTCCAGTGGCTGGTGGGTGCTGTACCTGCATGAGCACTGCTCCGACGGTGGAGCTCCCCATGCTGAACTGGTTCCTGATAGATTGGTAGCTGTCCGGCGTGGAGAGCTTCCAAAGGGTGATGGCCACCCACTTCTGGAGGGGGATGGCGGGCCTCATGTGAGTGTCCTGTCACTGGAGAGCACAGGTGAGCCACTTGCAGAGCTCCAGGAAGGTATCATTCTTCATCTTGAAGTTCTGGGTCCACTGTTGGTCTCACCAGTGCTCCAGGACGATGCAGTCCCACCAGTCGCTGCTGGTATCTAGACACCAGATGCGGAGGGGCACGCTGGCGTCCGGGCACTGCTGCGGCTTCTCCACTCACCCCCAGGAGGCCAGGGGGAGAGGCAGGGGGCTGACGTGCACCAGATGGTGCTAGGCAGCCTCCACCCATTGCTGGCAGGCTTGCAGCAGCAAGTCCAAAAATTGGAGCAGAATGCCCAGGGTGAGCTCTGGCTCCATGGTGCCAACTGCGGCGGTGTCCCCAATGGGAAGCACCGACACAGGCAGGCAGAGAGAAAAACAGTTTGCTGTCGCTTGGTGAGGTAGGCAAACAAGCAGAAAAGCTGAGAACCAGCTGTCCAGGGGGGGTCCATTTAAGCACGAGCCTCAGATAGCCTCAGACAGCAGCCACACAAAGCAACTACTGACCTGATGCCCTGCCAGAACCAGTTTCAGCTGCCCTTAAATGTGACCCAGCATCCAATCAGTGTGGATGCGCTAGTTTGAATTAGCAAAACGCTAATTCGAATTAGTTTTTGGGTCTAGATGTGCTAATTCGAATTAGTTTAGTTCAAATTAACTAATTCAAATTAAGTTAGTTCGAATTAGTGCTGTAGTGTAGACATACCCTAATATCCTAAATTTTATTACAACAGGATATTTTATTCCATCCAATTTTCTGCCTCTTCTTAGAATGTTTTCTGTTCATGGAAGTTTTTCAATGAAACTGCAATTTATCTTGTTGCCCACCCCCACAATGTTTTTGAAACCCTGTTTAATATATTGCTGGCACTCTAACAAGCTATTGATCTTTGGCATAGAGGAGAGGATGGCCTATTGACACATATTCTTGGTGCCCTGCTGCGTACCAGTCCTTCTATAGCAACAATAATGAGGTCTCTTGGGGGAACTATGATTCCTTAACCATTTCTATTGGAAGGCTGTAGAGCGTGCTCAGTAGTGTTGGAAGAGATTTGCAGGGGGCATGGAGGTAATACTTTTCTTCAGTATACTCTTTTGAAGATTCAGAGTGTCCAAAACCTTATGGTAATTTATGTCAAATCATCTGAAAACAAAACAAAGTATGTGACTTTGAAGCACCTTTTCATTTTTAAATGCCAGTTTAGAAACCAAAGCTCAAAATTGATAACACTCTGTTTCAGGGTGAAGGAAACTGGTTTGGGTCACAGAAGGGTAGCCGTGTTAGTCAGTATCTTAAAAAAAATTAAAAACAAGTGGTCCTGCCACAGTTGGCACCATGGAGCCAGAGCTCGCCTTGGGCATTCTGCTCCAGTTTTTGGACTTGCTGCTGCAAGCCTGCTAGCAATGGCTGGAGGCTGCCTGGCACCATCGGTCTCCCCCTGGACTCCTGGGGGGCCGTGGAAGAGTGGCAGCGGCGCCCTGTCGCCAGCGTGCTCCTCTGCATCTGGCGTCTGGACACCATCAGCAACTGGTAGGACCGCATCATCCTGGAGCACTGGTGAGACCAACAGTGGACCCAGAACTTCAGGATGAAGAGGGACACCTTCCTGGAGCTGTGCGAGTGGCTCGCCCCTCCTCTGCGGTGATGGGACACTTGCATGAGGCCTGCCATCCCCCTCCAGAAGTGTGTGGCCATTGCCCTGTGGAAGCTCTCCACACCGGACAGCTACCAATTGGTCGGGAACCAGTTAGGCGTGGGAAAATGCACCGTCAGAGCAGTGCTCATGCAGGTACGGCACCCACCGGCCACTGGGCCAAGAGAGGAGGGGTGCTGAAGGAAGGGGATGGGCAGCCCCAGGGAAAACAGCGGGGGGAGGAGGAGAAAGTGCCCCACATGGGAGGGTTCGGTCTGTCCCAGCTGTACTACATGCCGCCCGCGGGGTTTGCTTGCGGGAGTGGGGCAGTGCCAGGGAACAAACACTCTCAGCCACCCGGACACCCCGGTGATTCACAGTTTGCTGTGTTTCTCTGCAGGTAGTCAAGGCCATCAACCAGGTGCTGCTCCGCAGGGTGGTCCACCTCGCCGACCGGGACGTGGTCATCCAGGGGTTCGGCGCCCTCGGCTTCCCCAGTTGCGTGGAGACCATCGATGGGATGCACATCCCCATCTGTGCCCCGGAACACCAGTCCTCCCAGTACATCAACTGCAAAGGGTACTTCTCCGTACTCTTGCAGGCTGTGTATGACCACCGGGGCCAGTTCACAGACATTAATGTGGGCTGGTCCGGTAAGGCAGATGACATCAGGGTGTTCCGGAACTCCTCCGTGTACCAGAGGCTGCACGCTGAGACCTTCTTCCCTGACCGCCACATCAGGGTTGGGGACGTGGACATGCCCGTCTGCCTGGTGGGGGATGCAGCATACCCCCTACATTCCTAGCTAATGAAGCCGTACACAGGCTCACCAGGGCCCACATTGTGGTCGAGGGGGCCTTCGGCTAACTGAAAGCACAGTTTAGGTGCCTCCTCACCCGCCTCGACCTCACTGAGCACAAAATCCCTCCCGTGGTGGCAGCATGTTGTGTGCTGCACAATTTAGGTGAGCAGAAGGGGGAGGCTTTCCTCACCGCCGCCATCCAAGGGGCCCAGTGAGGGGCTGTCCATATCCAGGAAGCCCTGCGGAAGAGCTTCCATGTGGAGGAGTACAGGCAGTCCCCGGGTTACGTACAAGATAGGGACTGTAGGTTTGTTCTTAAGTTGAATTTGTATGTAAGTCGGAACTGGTACATATTGTAGGGGAAACTCTAGCCAAACATTTTTTTTAGTTTTGGATAGCATAGGGAAAGGTTAACTCCCCTCTAATGTTTGTTTTGCTGTCTGTTCCCCTGTTCAGAAGATTTCACATCTATTTCTGTCCCTGTGACAAACTCAGGACTAAAGGAGTAACTCATCAAATACCAAACAGCTCTGCATCATGCTTTGAGCTAATAGCTTTATTTCCACACACCACCCAGGGTTCTAGGAGGAGGGTCCTTTTTTTGCTAACACAATGAGGCCAGCACTTTGTTTGTTTTGGTGGAGTCTTTGTTTGCCCAGGGAGCCCAGCATGTATAGGGGGAGGAGGGGTGGAGAGGCTGCTTTTGTCTGCTGTTCGGCAGCCTGTTGCTCAGGGGAGGGGGCAGCCTGTTGCTGGCAGGGGGGGAGGGGGGAGGCGTGCAGGATGCGAGGCCATGGGGGGGGCAGCGGGCGTGGGGAGGCACTTTTCCTCTGCCCGGCAGCGGGATCCCTGTCCCTGTGGCCAGCTGCTGCAGGCAGAGGCCAGTTGGAGCCAGCCGAAGAGGAGGAGGAGGTGGATTCTAGGACCCAGGTGAGCGAGCCCCGGGGACGCTGCTGCGCTCCGGGAGCCCGGCATGTATAGAGGGGAGGAGGGGCAGAGAGGCTGCTTTTGTCTGTTCGGCAGCCTGTTGCTCAGGGGAGGGGGCAGCCTGTTGCTGGCAGGGGGGTGGGGGGGCAGCGGGCGTGGGGAGGCACTTTTCCTCTGCCCGGCAGCTCTGCGGGACCCCAGTCGGAGCCGGCCCGAGGAGGAGGAGGATCCTAGGACCCAGGTGAGCGAGCCCCGGGAATGCTGCTGCGCATGTGCGGGAGTTGCCTCACCCCGTTCGTATCTAGGGATCTGACGTAAGTCGGATCCACGTAAGTCGGGGACTCTCCTGGAATACCCCACTGGGGCCTTCTTGCACCCTTCCTTCCTTCCACTTTCCCCTCCCTAAACCCCCTTCCTAATGTAAAATTAAAACACCTGTTTTTCCAAAAAACCCTCTCTTTATTGTACATAACTGGGGTGGAGGGAGGGAGGAATGAGGGGGGGAGAGATAAACCTTGGAGGAGGAAGTTGGAAGGGGGAGGAAAGGGAAGGGAAGGGAAGGGAAGGGAAGGGAAGGGAAAGCTCAGGGTTGGGGGTCCTGCTGGCTCTCCCGTCTCGCAGCACTGCGAGTGAGGGGGCGTCGGAGGGGAGTGGATGTGGAGGGTGGGGCAGGAGGGTCGGAGGGTGCAGGGGAAGCGGGAGGGGGAGCAGGGGAAGGAGAAGGAGTGAGAGCTGTGGTGGCCGCAGGGGCTGGAGCAGGAGGAGGCAGGAAACTGTCCACCAAGGTCTGGAGGTGGCCACGGAGCACACGGCCCTGCTCCTCCAGCGCCTCCAAGCTCCGCTGCCGCAGACACAGGTCTTCCTGGACCCAGTGGTCCTGGGTGCGGAGCTGCTGCTCCAGTAGCCACAGGTGCCGCCGCTGATAGTCCTCCAGGTTGCAGTTGCTCCTGCTGGCCCAGGTGCTGGTGGCTGTTGCTGGCGGGGTGGTGAGCCCTGCAGTCCTAGGTGCTGCGGCTGTGGTGAAACAAGAGCAGTCGTCAGTTCTCCCTGGTGACACAGTGGGTGAAACCCAGCCCCCCTCTGCAAGGCGAGGTCAGCGTGTGTGGAACAGGCCAGGGCCCCTGCATGACACCCAGCTGCTGCTCCATGGTGGGCAAAGCCCAGGCGCACGGTCCCTGGGATCCCTCTCCACCCCCTGTGCCCATACACATAAGGGGAGCATGATGGCACTCACATGTGGAGCCCTCCCCAGCCTCAGACGACACAGCCGATGTGCTCTGTGGGATGCCTCGGGGATCCTGGGTCCTTGGCAGGTGCCCTGCAGGCTCCTGGATCTCAGCATTCTCCTCCTCCTCCTTCTCCTCCTCCATGTCAGGGACGGGGCCCTCTGCCCCAGGGTCGATCACCACCCGGGGGGCATGGACTGCGTGAGACCCCAGGATGCGGTCCGTGGCCTCATCATGAAGGCATGCCTCCAGGTCGGCTCCTGGCTGGGAGGCCCTGGAGTAGGCCTGCCGCAGGTCCTTGATCTTGCAGCGGACCTGCTCCCGGGTCCGCATGTGGCCTCTGGTGGCCAGGCTGTCAGCCATGTGGCTGTAGGCAGCAGCGTTCCTGTGGCTAGTGCAGAGATTGTGGACATTGGAGGCCTCCCCCCAAACCTCGATGAGGTCCACGATCTCTGCACTAGACCAGGCGGGCGCCCGCCTCTTGCAACCCCAGGCAGGTTCCTTTGAGCCACAGCCTGGTCCTGGGAAGAGGCGGAGGGCTGGGTGGCAGCGGGAGGCTGGCCAGGGACACCATTTCTACCCCCTGGCTAATACCACTCCATGGACCCAAACTTCATGACTTTATCTCACTTCTCTTTAAACTCTGTTATAGTTCTAGCCTTCACAGCCTCCTGCAGCAAGGAGTTCCACAGGTTGACTCTTTGCTTTGTGAAGAAGAACTTTCTGTTATTAGTTTGAAGCCTGCTACCCATTCATTTCATTTGGTGTCCTCTAGTCCTTCTATTATGGGAACTAATGAAGAACTTTTCTTTATGCACCCTCTCCACACCATTCATGCTTTTATAGACCTCTATCATATCACCCCCTCAGTCACCTCTTTTCTAAGTTGAGAAGTCCCAGTCTCTTTAGCCTCTCTTCATATGGGACCGGTTCCAAACCCCTGATCATTTTAGTTGCCCTCCCCTCTCCCACCCTCTCTCTTCCCCTCTCCCACTTCCTTTTCCCAGTCTCCCCGAGTTTTGTTCAATAAAGAGAGTTTCTATTTTTGAACACACGTGTCCTTTATTTTTTACATCAGGAAGGGGGGCTAGGGAAGGGTAAGTGGAAGGAGGTGAGGGAGGAATGGGGTACGAGCCCCCAATGGGGAGGACTGGGGTGGCTCTGCGGGCTCCTCAGGTTGGAAGCTCTCCTGCAGCCCCCCCATTGACCCCTCTCCCCGGATGGCAGCCTGCGGCAAGTGCAGCCGGGCTGATGGCCGAGTGCTGTGATGTGCCGAGTGTGGGCATTCAGGGCACTCCAAGCCAGGATTGCTTTGCTGTCCCTTATTGAGTTAGACAAGCAAGCGGGAAACCCCTGAGAACTGTCTGTCCGGGGTGGGGGTCGGGTCCCTTTAAGCACAGCCCTCGGCTAGCCTGAGACAGCAGCTCCATGCTCTAAGTCCTAATCTGATGCCCTGCCGGCACTGCTTCTGGCCATCCTTAACCTCGGTTCAGGGCCCACTCAGTGTGGACATGCTAGTTCGAATTAGCAAAATGCTAATTCGAACTAGTTTTTAAGTCTAGATGCGCTAATTCGAATTAGCTTAGTTTGAATTAACTAATTCGAATTAAGTTAGTTCGAATCAGTGCTGTAGTGTAGACAGACCCTAACAAAAATATCAATATCATCACAACCCACTTTTCACAACCCACTTTTTCAGATAAGTTTCTTTTTTTAATGTTCAAGAATTGCCAGCAACATGAGCTCTCATGATTGGTAACTTTGGACTAGGTGGATATTGACTCCCCCACCACATGAATTATTCTTTATAACCCTGGCCCTAGCCCATATCTCACAAATGCTGCCAGGAAGTTTAGAACTTGTCTATGCAGTGCATAATGCTGCATGGGATTGGAGTAAATTCTTATGCACGTGAGCGTATTGAGCACTAACTGCACACATAGATGCTGCCTGCTATGTTAGGAGGGTTTCTCTATTGATGTGATGAATCTACCTGCCTAAGAGATACCAACTAGGTTGATGGAATTCATCCATTGACCCAGCACTGCCAATGCTAGGAGTTACACTGATTTAACTACGTGTCTCAGGGATGTGGATTTTTCACACCCCTGAGCAATGTAGCTAGTCAACTTAACTTTTGAGTGTAGACCTAGCCTTGGCTATGGAAGAAACATCCCGAGAGTCCAGTAAAGCTCTTGTCCATGCAGAAATCAGATGGGAGAGTTCAGTCCAGGTCTTACAAACTACTCTAATTTAAAACTTCCCATCAAGGTAATTACCATACTAGTGGAAATGACATACCAAAATCTAGACGTCATTCAAAAGTAAGCAGCATGAGGCCTGGCTGTCAGTAGTGGGGTAGGATAACCCAGGGGGTGTGACTTAGTCAGTATTGCAACAATTTCTTAGCATAGTTTTCAGGAGCAAGATGTGGAGGTTTCCAGGTGAACCATGACCACATGTGATTCCAAAAAATCCCAAGGCCTTTCTCATAAGCATAAAGCTGTTAATCCAAAAACTGCATTTTTGGCAACTATATTCAACTTGTCTAAACTATGAGTAGATTAGCCATCTTCCCTTCCTATTCTAATCTCTCCTACTGTGTTTCATACCAGAGGTGGGTGTGTTACTGATTGCAATACCTATACCTTTCTCCATCTATCTAGAGAAAAATCTGCTAACAAAAGTCAGTGCATTTGAGAAGTATAGGGGAAGGGATAATATAACTCTGTCTTATCCTCCTATCTTTGCCTTCCTTAATATCAGGAAGACCCAAAAAATGGGGGGTGCAGATGGGTCTTGATCTTCCCAACTGCTGCCAGATACTAGGAATTTGGCTCATGCATCCTAGCACTACCCAGTGTGAGGTACCCCTCCCTGCTCTCCCTAAAACGCAAGATAGAAGTCTCCTGGTGGAGAGGAATCCCAGAGGTGAGTTGAAGACCTGGGAGCAGAACAGAGACATGAAGTGGCAAAACATGTCTACTCAATATCAGTTTGGATTTCTAAATGAATCCACTTCTTCAGGGTGCACACCCTGTTTTTAGAAGTTCCCCTCCTCCTACATTCTTGTGACTAAAGTTGTCCTGTGTTCGCACTAACCTGTAAGGATAGAAATCTGAACATGAATAGTGCATCTGCCATGATGCCCTTAAACACCTTTTTTCCAGGGCTCACTGGCAATCTGGTTCTTGTGGGTAATGCATAGGCCTATGGTGGGCAATAACTTTTGATGGGGGGACACCACTCCAACATTGTGGTAAGTGGTCAAGGGCTGCACTTTTCTAGGGAAGAGGTGCAGGGTCAGGGTCAGGTGCAGAAGAGAGCTCAGGGTAGGGAATTGGGGTGGAGGAGAAGCTGTGGGGTCTGAGACGGTATGTCTACACTAGAGCGTTAATTCAAGTTATCTTAATTCGAAATAGTTAATTTGAATTAAGCTAATTCAAAGTAACGTGTCTACACACAAAACCTTTCGAAATGGGTGGACCCTGAACCGAAGTTAAGGCTGACCGGAACCAGTGCTGGCAGGGCATCAGGTTAGGACTTAGTGTGTGGGGCTGCTGTCTGAGGCTAACTGAGCTCCATGCTTAAAGGGACCCTATCCCCACCCCGGACAGACAGTTCTCAGGGTTCCCCGCTTGTTTGTCTACCTCGATGAGGGACAGCAAAGCAGTCCTCTCTTGGAGTTCCCTGTGTGCCCACAGTAGGGACACCACAGCACTCGGCCACATGGAGCCAGAGCTGCCCCTGGGCACTCTGGTTTGTCTTGTGGCTGCGTTGCCATCAGCCTGGCTGCACTTACTGCAGGCTGCCATCTGGGAGGTCCATTGGGGGGCTGTCAGTATGCAGTGGGCCCTGCAGGAGAGCTTCCACCCCAAGGAGCACTAACAGTCTCCCTGGTCTGCCCCACTGGGGACTTGTGCCCCATTCCTCCCTCATGTCCTTCCACTTAACCCTCCCTAGGCCCCCTTCATAATGTCAAAAATAGAAACTCTGTTTATTTAGCAAAATGGCGGGGAGGGGGGATGAACCTCTGGGGAGACTGGGGAAAGGAGGTGGGAGACGGGAGGAGAGAGGGTGGGAGAGGGGAGGGGGAAAACTGGGAAAAGAGCTGGAAGGGGGAAGCAAGGGGAGGAAAGGGGAGGGGAAGCTCAGCACTCAGGGGTGGGGGTCTCATCGGGCCACATGTCTCCCAGCACGGTGGGTACAGGGGCCTTGACGTCCCTGGGGGGATGGGGAGGAGAGTGTGGAGGTTGAGGTGGGGGGTGTGGAGATTGAGGAAGAGGGTGAGGAGGTTGAGGAAGGAGAGGCGGGAGGGGGAGAAGAAGTGGGAGGAGGAATGGTAGCTGGGGGGGCAGCAGGCACTGGAGCGGAATGAGGCAGCATGCTCTGCACTAGGGTCTGCAGATGGGTACAGATGGCATGACCCTGGGCAAGCAGCTCCCACTGGAACTCCCATTCTTTCTGTGCCCGCTGCTCCATGATGAGGGTCAGGGCTCGCAGGGCCCCCAGGTGATGCTCTCGATACCCCTGCTGTGTTGTGGTTGTACTGTGGAGCCCTTGGGTGTGGGAGGATGTCCCAGGTGGGGTGGTGCACTCTGCATGTGCAGCTTGTGGAGAAAGAAGTGGTCAGTTCTCCCTGGGGACACAATGGGTGAAGCCCAGCCCCCCCCTCTGTGGGGTGAGGATGACCATGTCCTGCACCATCAGAGCCGCTGTGCTTGCACAGAGGCCATGGTCAGAATGTCCGGCTATCCCTGGGAGTGGGAGCTGCCCCGAGACCGCACCCATGCCCCTGTGCTGTGTATAGTGTGGGTGAGGTGGGGGGAGATGTTAGTGGAAGCTTGTGAAGGGAGGGCGTCCTGCTGTGTCACACCCCAGGGCCAGAAGCATGTCAGGTTTCTTCATACATGTGTGTGACTATCAGTCCAAGGCCCCTGTGTGACAGGCAGCTGGAGCCACCTGCCCAGGAGTGGCATGGCACTTGATCACCCGTGCATAGGTTGCTGCGTGATCTGTGGTAAGCAAGGCCCAAGTGTGCGGTCCCTGGTCTCCCTCCCTGCCCTCCCCCCCACCCGGGTAGGGGACAGTGACGGCACTTACATGGTGTTGCCTCCATGGATGACCCTGCTGACTCTGCAGGTGGGACTACTCGGGGGTCCTGGTGGTCTGGCGGCTCCTGCTCCATGCCTTGGTCAGGGCCTTCTTGTCTCGGCTCGCTGACCCCTGGAGTGGCACAGACTGTCCCACCCTCCAGGATGCGGCCCAGTGCCTCGAAGTAGGGGCAGATGTCTGCCCCTGCTGAGGAGCTGCCCTGAGTGGCCCTGGCATACCCCTGCTGCAGCTCTTTAATTTTCAGGTGCACCTGCTCCTGGGTGTGCCTGTGGCCTTTCAGGGCCATGGTGGCAGCTATGTGGCCATAGACGGCCGCGTTCCTCCATCTAGTGTGGAGATCCTAGACATTGGGGTCTTGCCCCCAAACCTCAATGAGGTCCATGATCTCCTCACTAGTCCAGGGGGGAGTGCAGTGTCTATGACCCTTGGCTGGCTCCTGGGTGCTGGGGGACTAGGCGGGGGATGGCTGGCTGGCACTCGCTGCCCGGCTCATTGTGGGGCCACTGGGTCAGGGGCAGAGACTGCTGGCAGGCCTGGATCTGGCACATGCACAGGGCCAGCCCGAGGTATTCTGGCGCCCCAGGCACGGGCGTGTGGCACAGCCCCCGGGTGCACGGCGCATGCACGGGCCCACCCGTGGGGAGCAGGCCCACCCCCTAGGGTGTGCTGGCCTGCTCCCGGGGCGTACGGCACAAGTGCGGCCCAGTCCGGCCTGGCCGTTGCTGCTGGCACACGCTCCGGGCCGTGTAGGGCTCCGCGGCTCTGGGGGGAAGGGTATTGCTGG
This sequence comes from Pelodiscus sinensis, assembly GCF_052426305.1. NCBI lineage: Eukaryota > Metazoa > Chordata > Testudines > Trionychidae > Pelodiscus > Pelodiscus sinensis. The sequence continues at coordinate 21,579,554 of NC_143071.1, forward strand.
CTGGTGCCGCGGGAGCTGTGTGCGTTGCACCTGATGGCAGCTGTAAAGGACGCCATGCGCCCCTTACAGCTGCCATCAGGTGCCCCCCATTGGTTGGTGCCCTGGGCAGCTGTCCGGCTTGCCCATGCCTCCGTCTGGCCTTGCACGTGCAGTCTGGCCCGAGCCTACCCCTTTAAGGGCTCTGGGGCTGAGGGAGAGGAGAGGAGTTTTCCTGGTTGTTCCCAGAGTGGCCACCAGGGCTCCCTGGGAAGGGCTGGAGGCCCCCTATTTCGAATTAAGTGTCTACACAGCACTTAATTCAAACTAGCTATTTTGAATTTGGTGTTACTCCTCGTAGAATGAGGTTTACCAAATTCGAATTAAGCGCTCCACTATTTCGAATTAATGTCTAAATAGCCATTTGCATGTACAGATGCTATTAAAGTTAATTCAGAATAACGGCTGTTATTTCGAATTAACTTTGCAGTGTAGACATACCCAGAGAGAGTTTGGTGAAGGAGAGGGTTGTGGCTTGGGGCAGAGAGTTGGAGTGTAGGAGGGGGTGAGATGCCAGTCACAGGCTCTGGCCGGAAGGCACTTACCTAGGAGGCTCCTGGCCAGCAGCCCAGAACTGGTGAATGGGAACTGCAAAGATTGTGCTGGGAGTGGGGGCAGCTCACAAAGTCTCCCTTCCCCTCCCCTGCCCCGCTGCAGGGGGCGTGCAGTGCAGAGAGGCACATGGCCCCAGCAGCCAGCTGCTTTGAGTGGCCTGCGGCAGCAGGTTTGTCTGAGAGTCCCAGCAGGCCAGATCCAAAGGCTTGGTGGTCTGGATCTGGCCCACAGGCCATATTTTGCCCACCCCGGGCATAAGCAGACTGTTGCATTTCTTATGTGGCAAATGCCACTTGGCTCTCCAACTTCACCCTGGATGAAAGGGCAGGCAAAGCGTCTCAGGCCATTGCATGCTACTGCTCTGACCTTGAAGAACCTTATGAATGACCTGAATATTTAATGTGAATTCCCTGCTCCCTCCTTGCCATCCAGCTGCCTTGGCAACCCCCTGGGCTTCCTTCTTCCTTGGAACTTGTCTGAGTTTCTTAATTCTCTGCTCTGCACCGAAGGAGCGCTCAGCAGTGCTTCTGTGACAAATCCAGCTCTGTTAATTGCTAATTAAACAGGTGTCAGCACACTGCACTAGCCCACTCAGACTAATTGGCTGTGCTGCTTGTTAAATGAGTAGCTCTGTCCAAGACAGCAGGCTCTGGAGAAGTGTTTAAGAATGTCAGGCCAATCAATGAGCAAACTCCAGGAGAATCTGAGTAGCTCTGAGCTTTTGAGGATCAAAATTCCCCTGAATTGAAGAGACTAATGACAGATAGATGCTTTTTGTGTGATGGCCTCCACCAGGAATCAGAGGTGGTGTCACCTCGGACATGCACAGCTAGAAAAGCTCATGCCTGCTGAGAGGACAAGATGCCCATTAAGACAGACCTTTACAGGTTGTGCCTTAATAAAAATAAAATTCTTAGTAAACTTCAGGCTGGTTAAAGGTGATGAATTCCTGTCCATAGTGGCAGCAGTGCAATCTCCCTTCCACATGCTGTTTATGGTGGTACTGCTATGTAACTGGTCATTTGCTGAATGTGTGGCAACCATCAACCAGCTGGATCATGGTGTATGTGTAAGAAGTCTAGTCAGATCCCCAGGCTGATGAATCTATTATGGCTGACAAGCTCAATTCAAGAGTGATACAGCTTCTTACAAGTTTTACAGAACCATGTATTATCCAAGTTGGAATCTATGATTATGGCATGTTGCTTTCTTCTTGCTTTGCTTCTGTCCTCTGAACTAAAACTGCTTCCAGGGACCTGGGGTTTTCTGCAGAAAAGGACCTGGGGATTACAGTAGACAAGAAGCTGGATATGAGTCAGCAGTGTGCCCTTGTAGCCAAGAAGGCTAATGGCATGTGAAGGTGCATTAAGAGGAGCATTAGCAGCAGATCTAGAGAAGAGATTATTCCCCTTTATTTGGCATGGGTGAGGCCACATCTGGAGTATTGCATCCAGTTCTGGGTTCCCCATTACAGAAAGGATGTGGACACACTGCAGAGAGTCCAGTGGAAGGAAACAAAAATTATTAGGAGGCAGAAGCACATGACTTACGAGAAGAGCCTGAGAGATTTGGGTTTATTTAGAATACAGAAGACAAGATTAAGGGGGGATTTGCTAGCGGCCTTCAGCTACCTTACAGGAGGTTCCAAAGAGGATGGAGAGAGGCTGTTCTCAGTGGTGACAGATGACAGAACAAGGAGCAATGGTCTCAGGCTGCAGTGGGGGAGGTCTAGGGTGGATATTAGGAAAATCTATTTCACGAGGAGGGAGGTGAAGCGCTGGGATGGGTTACCTTGGGAGGTGGTGGAATCTCCATCCCTAGAGGTGTTTAAGTCCTGGTTTTACAAAGCCCAGGGTGGGATGATTCAGTTGGGGTTGGTCCTGCTTTGGGACATCCTGAGGTCTCTTTCAACTCTAGGATTCTATGACTCTATGTTGCTCTGTTCCCATTGCCAGATAATACTTCCAGATGCAATGAGATTCTGATATGATCCCAGCTTTCTCCATTGATGTTAAATATCTACATAGTATTTTACACGCTTTGTGGTACTATCCCTTTTTCTAGAGCTATCACAAATTGCACTGTTCAAAATATTCTTAGGAACAGAGGCTCCTCCCATTCTTCTGACATAACCAAGCTATCACAACCTCCTCTGCTTAATTGCAGGAGGAGTAACGGTAGTTCGAATTAGAAGCTTTAATTCAAACTACCTAGCCCGTGCCGCGTGTAGCTGCGGGCAGGTAGTTCGAACTACGGGGCATTTAAAAATGGTGGTGCCCAGGAACATGCAAATAAAGCCCGGGATATTTAAATCCTGGGCTTCATTTGCAAGTTCAAATGACTACATTAGCCACCCTAGTTCAAACTAGGGTGGCTAGTGTAGACATACCCAAGGATGTGGAAGGTAGTGTGCTAGCCAGGTAATGTCTTTATTCATGCCTTTGTGATGGGTCCCAAACTTGTAAATCTCTGTGTATTTGGTTATGGAATTGGCCTGAAACAACAAGGGTGACTTTGAGATCCATTAATGAGTGACCTGGCAGGTTAAAGTGTTCTCCAACCAGTTTCTGTGTGTTGCCTTTTTGAAGTTAGATATGTTCCAGGAGGACAGGTCTGTCAATGGCTATTGCTTAGGTGGATAACGCTAAGCCTGATGACCAGAAGCCAGGAATGGAATACGAGGTGGATCACTCTTTAATTGCCTTGTTCTGTATATTTCCCCTTGAAGCTCTGCTAGGGCACATCTAAATAGCACTGTTATTTCGGATTAGTATAGAAATAACAGGTGTCTTATTCCAGATTCTGTAACCCTCATTGTACAAGGAATAACACCTATTCAAAAATAGCTATTTTAGAATAGGGCATGTGTAGACAGAGCAACTGGCGTTATTTCAAAATAAGAGGCCACCAGAAATCCCACAGGTGCCCTACTGGCCACTCTGTCCACACTCATCAGAACTCTTTAGTTTCCCTTCCCCTTCAGCTCTTAAAGCTGCAGGCTCAGGGGAAACAGTGTGTGGCACACAGTAGGCCCTGACAGACCTGAGCCACATAGCAGCTGCCAGACCAGTGCTTTCTGCCACCATGAACAATCCCATTGCTCCCATGGCTACAAGGGAGCCAGCAGCCACCTCCCAGGACCCTGACCAGGGATGGAAGAGGGGTGTGCAGAGATCCTAGACCTCATTGAGGTCTGGAGAGAGGAGGCAAACTTCCAGGATCTCTGCACCAGATGCAGGAATGCAGAGTTCTACAGCCAGATGGCTGACAGCCTGGCCACCCAGGCCCTCATGAGCACCTAGGAGCAAGTGTGCATGAAAGTTAAAGGCCAGAGAGTGCAGCTCCTCCTCTGGGGTGGCACCACAGGCTTGCCCATATTATGCCCAGCTCCACTTCATCCTGAGGGACGGGTCAGTTCCTTCCCCACCCCATCATTGTGGACTCAGTGATGGTGATGCTCGTCGTCACCATCCTGGGGGGCAGAGCTGGTGAAGAGGAGAAGGAGGAGGAGGACCCAGATGAGGCCAGCTCCCGCTCAATGCCTGCCAGCCAAGAGGATCACCCTGGAGCCGGTACCTCCCACCCAGGATGTCTCCAGGGCATCATCTGAAGCCGGGGAAGGCCCATCTGGTGAGTGTCAATACTTTCCCAAGACACACATGGGTGGAGGCAGTGGGCGGTGCGAGTCTGCTGCATGCTCCTTGCTTGGTCTTCTCAGCCTGGGGATTGTGCAGCAGCCTGTGCATATGGGTGCAAGTGGAGCACCTGACCGGGGCGCACAGCCCCAGGAGGCAGCAGCAGAGGACCCTTGTGCCCTGGCTCAGTGTCTGGACACGCCTGCCTTACTCCCGAGCCACCACTAGAAGGAGGCAAGGGACATGGAGACACACATACACTCAGGAGTGCCACAGCAGATGGGCATGCCCCCCACCCTTGGGGCAACATCTGCTCCTGGGGACAGTGTGGCGAGGTGCAGGAGCATCTGCTGCTCACACACACCTCCCCCCAACACCCTCCTCCTCTCTCTTCCATCGGCCAAGGATATTAAGTATTAGCTCACAACTGATGGGCCTTCCCTGCCTTTGGATTATGCCCCAGAGACATCCTGGGTGGGAGGTACACCATGCATGGGACACCGCCACTGTCAGACCCGGCATGTGTGCAGCACGGAGGGTCTCCTGGGATGACTGCCCTTCTCTTTGTTCTCCACAGCTGCAAGAGGGGGAGCAATTGACACCTCCTGTGCCATCCTCCCAACCTCGTGCGACCCGCCGACAAAGGAGAGTCCACGAGGACTTCCAAAGTGAGCATAGTGCTGCCCTGTGAGCCCTGCAGTGCTCCATGGACCAGCAGGACTAGGGACTGGAGGAAGACCTCCAGCTGCGCTGCAACACCTGGTGGGAGCTGCTGCAGCAGAGCCAATCCATTTGTGCAGCCTTCCACACAGTCATCAACCATCTGGTGGCTGCTCCTGCGCTGGCTCCCACCCCTCTGGTTTCTCCTCCTAGCCCTTCCCCATCCCCCCATAGCTGCCAAGGGCCCCATATATGAGGCAGTGGAACCCAACACAGGTGCCATCTCCATCCCTAGTCCTGAGCCTCTTTTCCCTCCTCCTTCCCCAGCCACTTCCCTCCTCTTCTCTCCCAGGTTCTTTCCCCAGGCCTTCCCCAGAAACATTCACCCCAATAAAAAAACAGAGTTTATTGTTTCCAAACCAAAAGTGTATTTTATTGTCTGTGCAGGGGAGGGGAGGAGGAAGGGTGAAGGAAGGGCAGGGGAAGGGAGACGTGTAGGAGGAAAGACAAAGAAAGACAATATACAGGCCCCTTGTGGGGAGGCCTGGGGAGAGTGTCACTGGGGTCCTTGTGTAAAACTCTCCCTCAGGGTCTCACGGATACACACAGCCCCCTGATAGGCTTGCCTGATAGCAGTCATGCATTGCTGCTCAAAGACCCTGCTGATCCAGTCGGCCTCTGCCCCCCACCCTGGCAGGAAAATCTCCCCCTTGCTTTCACAAATATTGTGAAGGACACAACACATCGTTTCCACCTGGAGGATGTTCTGCTCACTGAGCTCCAGTCGGGTGAGGAGGCAATGGAACCTCCCCTGGAGATGCCCAAAGGCACCCTCCACAACAATACCCTGAGCCTGGCATTAAAACGTTCCTTGGTATGGTCAAGTTGTTCTGTGTAGGGCTGCGTCCCCTACAATACAGATGTCCATGCATGTCCTTGTCCCCAACCCTGATGGTGCGGTTGGGGAAAAATGTGTCAGTGTGCAGCTTCTGGAAGAGGCTGGAGTTTCAAAAGACACATTCATTGTGTGCCTTCCCCGACCCCCCAAAGCAGATGTCCATGAACTGGCTGCAGTGGTCAACAAGAGCCTGCAGGACCATCGACAAGTACCCCTTCCAGATATCCTGTGGTCCGGGGCCCGAATGGCGATGTGAGTGCCATCAGTAGCCCCTGCCAGAGCTGAGGAAGCCCATGGCGGCAAATCTGGCAAATATGGTGTCTATGTTGCCGAGGTTGATGACTCTGTGCAACTGGATGGTATTGATGGCCCTCACCACCTGTAGAAGAAGACAAACAGAATCACAGGTTTTCCAGGGCCCACGGGAGCCCTCTGAGCCCAAACACTCCCTTTCTCCCACACACCAGGAGCAACCCAGACTTGCTCTTTCCCCCGTAGGGCTTTGTGAAGGCGGGACTGAAAAACTTCCTGGAGAAGGGGCTTCCACCACCACCCCTTGCCTAGGGAAGCCCACCCCAGCAGTTCAGTTCAGCACCCCCCTGAGACAATAGCATGAAAGCAGGGCCAGGAAGGTAGTCAATCTCCACACACAGAACTGGTTCCCAATGAATCAGTAGCTACACAGTGTGGCAAGCTTCCAGATGGCAACGGCTACCCGCTTCTGGAGGGGGATGGTGGGTCTCATGTGGGTGTCCTGTTGCTGGAGGGCAGGGGAGAGCCACTCACACAGCTCCAGAAAGGTGTCCTTCCACATGTGGAAATTCTTAAGCCACTGCTGGTCATCCCACCACTCCAGGATGATCCAGTCTCACCAATTGGAGTTGGTGTCCAGTGGCCACAAATGGGAGGGTAGGTGGGATTGAGCTGCATGAGCGGCACCCGGAGGGAGGTGAGGCATTGCCACACAAGGAGCTGAGGGTCCTGTTCCTGCAGGGCCAGGAAGGCAGCCTGCAAGAACTGCTGCAGGAAGTGCACCAAGACATATAAGAGCCATCAACTGCTCAGCGGCAGGTCCAGCTCCATGGCAGGAGTGCCAGTCTACACTGGGCCAAATTTTGGAAAATCCCCCTCTTTCAGAAGAGCCCTTCTTCCTCATGGAGTGAGGATTCAGGGCTTCTGAAAGAGCGCATTTGCATTTCTGCAAAAAAAAGCGGAAGAGCAAATGTATTCCCTGGACGCGGTGGAGTTTTTCCAGCATACCAGCAGTGCAGACATACCCAAAGTGCTGTCCTGATGCCCGGCCTGAAGTGCTTCTTGGTGGCCTTAAATGCAATTCAGCGTCCAATGAGTGTGGATGCTCTATTTTGAAATAGCTCAGTGCTATTTCAATTGGCATTTTCTGTGCAGACGTGCTATTTTGAAATAAGCCATTTTGGATTATTTCCTCCAAAATATCTTATTCCAAAATAAGCATGCAGTGTAGACTTGCTCCTATTGGTTACTGCCAGAGAACGGTTAATGGCAGGGGCTGAGCCTCCCCAAGCAGCCAGGTGTGGCCTTGCCCACACTCTGCCCCAGTGCCTTACTTCTGTGTCTCCTCTGTGGGTGGCCAACTGGCTCTTTCCTTGTGCTATCATGGCTCCAGCTGCTGCTTGTCTTCCCATCGCTCTGGGGATAGTGAGGCTGAGGCCAGACCACCCAATACTTGGAGGCCATGCTGCCTGGCCCCCTGGTACTCCAGGGCCACATTGCTGCAACTCCCATCGCTCTGGGTTTGAGGCAGCTGGGACTGTGTTGCCCAGCCTCTCAGTGCTTTAGGGCTAGGGATGCATTGCTCAGCCACCCATCGCTCCAGGGCTGCTTTGCCTCATGACTCTCCAGGGCCTGGGGAACATGCTGTCCAGCCTCCTGTTGCTCCAGGATCAGAGGGGGTAGGACTGAGGGGCAGGGACCAGAGGCCACAGTGAGGGCTGGTCTCTTGTGGATGTAGAAGGTGTGGGGTTTCAGGCAGAAGAGATGGTGATGGGATGGTGACTCCCCATTGCAGCAGTTCACCACTGCCCACCACAGGGCAAGATGGACCATGGTCTGACCCACTATGACCACTTCTGCATTCATATGGTAGGGAATTAAGTCTCCTGAGTTCTAGTCCTGGAATCTGACTTGCTCTGTGATCTTAAGGGCAAGTCAGTTCACCTCCCTGGGCTTCTAATTGTCTCTCTGTGAAATAGAGATTATAGTGCACACTAAGGAGTGATGCCAGCTCAGCTGCTCTTCAGTGGCTATGCTCTGTCATTCACTCTTCGACTCTTCCACCGCTCCCAGTGCTAGCATCTGGCTTAGCTCCTCCCTCATGGTGCCCCATAGCTTCCAGGGGAGTGGGCAGTGGCTATCCCTCACCTTCTGGCCCGGGATTGTGGCAATATGGTGACTAATCACCCAGGTTCTTAGCGGAGAGGACTTGAGAGAACTGCGTGATTAGCTCCGTAACTGTTCCCATTGCTCGGGCTCTAGGTTCTGTCTGACATCCATTGGGTGAGATTCCAGGGAGTCCCCAGCTTCTGGCCTCAGTTCAGGCTTGGGGAGATATGGGGTGATCATCATAGCCTGCCGATCTCTCCATGCTTTCAGGAGGTTCACATGGTAGATATGCGCTTCCCTCTGTCGTCCCGGTAGCCGAATCTCATAATCCACTGGTCCCACTTTCCACATCACCTCGAAGGGTCTTTGCCATTTCACCTTGTTCCACGAGGAGTAACGGTAGTTCGAATTAGAGATCCTAATTCGAACTACCTACTCCATGCCGTGTGTAGCCACGGGCACGGAGTTCGGACTAAGGGACATTTAAAAATGGCAGCGCCCGGGAAGATGCAAATGAAGCCCGGGATATTTAATCCCGGGCTTCATTTGCAACTTCGAATGCCTACATTAGCCACCCTAGTTCGAACTAGGGGGCTAGTGTAGACAGACCCTTTTAGTCTAGGCCAGTTTATCCTGTCAGTGTGGGGTAAAAGTATAAGTGAAAATCTGCCTCTGCTAGCTAAAGCCGGGGGTTGAGAGCCAGAATCCTGCAGGTCTAATCTAGGCCCTGCTCTGCCATTGACTCAGGCTGTCTGAGGTTGTTGACTCATTTTTTCCCTCCATACAATGGCTATAACAGCTCCCCTCTAGCATGAGGTGCTAGATAACTGCAAAGAACAGTCAGTCACAACCAGAGTAGACCCTCTCCTATTCAGGCTGCACTGAACTCTGTAGTGAAAGGGCTCGGGAGTCAGAGACCGCTCTGAACATGAGGTAATAGTCTCTCGCACCCTGAAGATGCAGAAACTGGGCTAGGACAAATAAAAGGCATCCAAGGCCACATCCGTCATTGTGTTTCTAAAATGTGCCTTCATTGAATTTCCCATTTACAGGAGACATAGCGATGCTTTCTCATTACTGACCATACTATGGCATGGAGCAGAGCAATAACTGTAATGACAGAGCCATATTTCACCACTGTTATTTCCTTGTTGCAGAATCTTCCATGCTCATTTCAAGAAAGAGAAGGGGAAAATAGCCTCTGCAGCAGTGATAACCCAAGGGGAGGGCAGGAAATAGACCACCCTTCAGTTACCTCTTTACAATGACACCTTCACTTTGCTGGAGCGTGGATTGGCATACCTCTGGTAGCTTTAGTCTAGCTAGTGTGACTAATGGCAGCAAAGTCATCACAGCTTAGGTTTATTCATGACTTGCTGCCTGATGGTTGTATGAGGCGCTGCCTCAGTTTCTCCCTCTGTAGAATGACTGTAACCACACCTCTCTGAGGTAGATGGTGTTTCATATTCATAAGGTGCTAGATAAGTAAAAAGAACTGTCAGTCAATGGCAGATAATGGACCCCCCCCCTCTCATCCAGGCCACCCTGGAACTCTGTAGTTAAAGGGCCAAGGTTTGTACATGGGTAGCCTTCAATTAAGCTCATGCTGCGGTGTCTGCTGCTATTGTTAGCTGGCCAATAGCTGGTGTGGGCATGCCTACCCATGCTACAATCACACCTTCACTTACAGGAAAGATATACTCTTAGATGCTGGGGGTAATGATCCCGCCCCCCATCGTGTGGTACCTCAGTTTCCCTCATCTCTCTATCTGAGGTTGATGTCTCCTTTTCTGGGGGCTACTATGGGGAGCGATCTAATTGTGCCTCCTCTCCTTGGGAGGGGCTTGCCCCCAGACACACTTCCCATTTGCCTGTCCCATGGGGTTAGGACACCACTCTGCTGTGTGCTCTAGTTCCCCACACCCGTAGCATCGATGACTACGTTTCTGTCTCCTTCAGCCTTTCCCTGAGGCTCACATCTTGCTCTCTGTGGCAGGCTGGTCCCAGTCCCGACCTACCACCACAGGGTATTGTAGCTGGTCTACTGCCTCCACTCACTTCCACTGGAATCTGCCCCTCACTTCCAGCAGTACCTGGGCTACTGGGCAGGACTTCTTGTCCCCATGGACATATTCTAGCATCATCTGTGCTCCAAGGACTATCCAGTGTGGCCTCACCAGCTCCTTCTGCACTAGCGAGTGGGCTGGGGCCGAGGCTGAGTCCATTAACCCTTTCTGGGCCTTTCTCTCCACCTGTATCAGGATAGCGGGCAGAATCTGCCTCTTGTCAGGTCCTCCTGCCTGAGACAACCCACAGAACTCCACATACCCACAATCCACAGTCCTGCTTCCTATTGCCTCCCCTTCTGCACTGCCAGCAGCTCATTGTGCCATCCCCCACAGGTGCTACTCGGCATGCCTCCTTCCTCTCTGGGCCTTTCCCAGAAAGGGGTTCTTCCAACTTCCTCCTTGGTTCCTTGTCCCTGAAGGGTTCGCTTTCTCTCCAGGGAACCTCCGCATCAGTCTACTCCCCCGCCAGCCTGACCGCTGCATTCACTGTGTCAGGCTGGTGGCTCCTGACCCACACGGGGATATTCCCTGGCAGGGCTTGCAGCAACAGCTTGAGTATGAGCGAGTCCATTATTTCCTGCACTGTCTGTGTCTCTGGCCTAAGCCAGCAGGTTGCCCAATCTATTAACTTCTGGGCAAACATCCGGGGCCTCACTGCTGCTGTCTATCAAGCTGACTGAAATTTACTTTTCGATGGACAGATCCACCTGGTCCAAAATGGCTGCTCTCACTGCCTCATCACTGCAGGCTTGATCATCACCCAAGACCACGTAAGCATCTTGAGCTTCTCCTACCAGGTAGGGAGCCAGATGCAAGGCCCCGGTAGCCCTGTCCCATCCAACATCCATGGCTACCCACTCAAACGCCCCCCCAAAAGCATCCAGGTCATCTGCTGTCCCCATTTTACAGAGTCCCAGATCTTGTGGTTGGATGCCATCCCTTTCCCCAGGACTCGTTACTTGTTTCAGAAGTTGCTGTTGTACCTTGCTCTGCTCCTTAATAAAGTCCAGAAAATGAGGGAAAATGGCTCTTGTGCAAAAGGGATTTTTTGCTCAAAAGGGCACCGTCTACACAGAGCTTTTTTGCACAGAAACCTCTTGCACAAAAGGGAAAGGAAGAGGAAATGCAAATGAGAGTGCTGCATATGCAAATGAGCACTCCATTTGCATTTGCCCTTCCGCAAGAGGCTTGCAGTACAGACGTAGCCCTAATGAAGACAAGACTCCCATTGGCTTCAGTCAAAGATAATTGGACCCATGATACAAACTTGGGGAGGCAGTGATGAAGCTTAGCTCCAGATGAGGATATTTGTTAGCAGGCCAAATGTATGGGATTTTAAGGGGTCTTGCTCTGGCTTTTGTTTAAAAACGTATTACCTGATTTAACATGTGCCGCTTCAGTGGTCTACCTGACTATGACCATGCCATAGGAGAAGGAAATGCTAGAGATTTTTCTGTCGATAGCTTTTGATAAAGTAACATGTCTTCATTAAAGCCAGATGGGAACAAATAGCCCACAGCATGGTGCTTAAATAAACAAAGGGAATGGGCTTTTTCTAAGACCGGGCCCTAATGGAGGCAAAAGGGATTTCTTACAGCTAGAGTTCAAAGAAAGTCAGTCTAATGGTGAGCTGGCTACAGCAGCAGTCTCTCTAGAACAGGGGTTTACAACCTATGGTCTGTAGACCTGCACCTCCATTAGAAATGTAAAGGTCTACAAATGAAAAATAGGCTGAAAACCACTGCTCTAGACACTCAGGAATCAATAATTCACTACAGCTCAGCTCTGTCCCCAGGCTGAATATGTTTCCAAAAAATCTTACATATGGTCACAGTACAGGTTGGACCTCCCTAGTGCAGCACCATAGAGATGTGACCAGTCCCAAATGAGAGAATTCGCTGGCCCAGGGGAGGTCCCCTGCCATTGGCCCACGAACCCACTGTCTGCTACATAAGAACATAAGAACGGCCGTCCTGGGTCAGACCAAAGGTCCTTCTAGCCCAGTATCCTGTCTACCGACAGTGGCCAACACCAAGTGCCCCAGAGAGGGTGGACCGAAGACAATGATCAAGCGATTTGTCTCCTGCCATCTCTCTCCAGCCTCTGAAAAACAGAGGCCAAGGACACCATTTTATCCCCTATCTAATAGCCTTTTATGGACCTAACCTCCATGAAATTATCTAGCTTCTCTTTAAACTCTGTTATAGTCCTAGCCTTCACAGCCTCCTCTGGCAAGGAGTTCCACAGGTTGACTACACGCTGTGTGAAGAAGAACTTTCTTTTATTCATTTTAAACCTGCTACCCATTAATTTCATTTGGTGTCCTCTAGTTCTTCTATTTAGGGAACTAATAAATAACTTTTCTTTATCAGCCCTCTCCACACCACTCATGATTTTATATACCTCTATCATATCCCCCCTCAGTCTCCTCTTTTCTAAACTGAAAAGTCCCATTCACTTTAACCTCTCCTCATATGGGACCCGCTCCAAACCCCTAATCACTTTAGTTGCCCTTTTCTGAATCCTTTCCAAGGCCAAAATATCTTTTTTGAGGTGAGGAGACCACATCTGTACACAGTATTCAAGATGTGGGTATACCATAGTTTTATACAGGGGCAGTAAGATATTCTGTGTCTTATTTTCTATCCCTTTCCTAATAATTCCTAGCAACCTATTTGCCTTTTTGACCGCCACTGCACACTGCGGGGAAGTTCTCAGAGAACTGTCCACGATAACTCCAAGATCCCTTTCCTGATTTGTCGTAGCCAAATTAGCCCCCATCATACTGTACATATAGTTGGGGTTATTTTTCCCAATGTGCATTACTTTACACTTATCCACATTAAATTTCATTTGCCATTTTGCTGCCCAATCACTGAGTTTGGTGAGATCTTCTTGGAGTCCCTCACAGTCTGCTTCTGTCTTGACTATCCTAAACAGTTTGGTATCATCCGCAAACTTTACTACCTCACTGCTTACCCCTTTCTCCAGATCATTTATGAATAAGTTGAAAAGGATTGGACCCAGGACTGACCCTTGGGGTACACCACTAGTTACCCCTCTCCAATCTGAAAATTTACCATTTATTCCTACCCTTTGTTTCCTGTCTTTTAACCAGTTCTCAATCCAAGAAATGACCTTCCCTCTTATCCCATGGCCATGTAATTTACACAAGAGCCTTTGGTGAGGGACCTTGTCAAAGGCTTTCTGAAAATCCAAGTATACTATATCTACTGGATCCCCCTTATCCGCATGCTTGTTAACCCCTTCAAAGAACTCTAATAGATTAGTAAAACAGGATTTCCCTTTACAGAAACCATGCTGACTTTTGTCCAACAAATTATATTCTTCTACATGCTTCACAATTTTATTCTTTACTATTGTTTCGACTAATTTGCCCAGTACTGAAGTTAGACTTACCGGTCTGTAATTGCCAGGATCACCTCTAGAGCCCTTTTTAAATATTGGCGTCACGTTGGCTAGCTTCCAGTCATTAGGTACGGAAGCCGATTTAAAGGATAGGTTACAAACCACAGATAATAGCTCAGCAATTTCCCATCTGAGTTCTTTTAGAACCCTTGGATGAATACCATCCGGTCCCGGAGATTTGTTAACATTAAGTTTTTCTATTTGTTCCAAAACCTCCTCTAATGACACTTCAATCCGGGACAGTTCCTCAGATTCATTACCCACAAAGGACAGTGCAGATTCAGGAATCTCCCCAACATCCTCAGCCGTGAAGACTGAAGCAAAGAAATCATTTAGTTTCTCCACAATGGCTTTATCGTCCTTGATTGCTCCTTTTATAGCTTGATCATCTAGGGGACCCACAGGTTTTTTAGCAGGCTTCCTGCTTCTAATGTACTTAAAAACATTTTGTTATTTCTTTTTGAGTTTTTGGCTAGCTGTTTCTTAAAATCTTTTTTTGCTTTTCTTATTATATTTTTATACTTGATTTGACAGTGTTTATGTTCCTTTCTATTTACTCACTAGGATTGGACTTCCAATTCTTAAAAGATACCTTTAAGTCCCTCACTGATTCTTTTACATGGCGGTTGAGCCACGGTGACACTGTTTTAGGTCTCTTGCTATGTTTTTTAATTTGGGGTATACATTTAAGTTGGGCCTCTATTATGGTGTCTTTAAAAAGTTTCCATGCAGCTTTCAGGGATTTGGCTCTAGTCACTGTGCCTTTTAATTTCTGTTTAACTAACCTCCTCATTTTTGTGTAATTCCCCTTTTTGAAATTAAATGCCAGGGTGCTGGACTGCTGAGGTGTTCTTCCCACCACAGGAATGTTGAATGTTATTATATTATGGTCACTATTCCCAAGCAGTCCTGTAACGGTTATTTCCTGGACCTGATCCTGCACTCCACTCAGGACTAAATCGAGAATTGCCTGTCCCCTTGTGGGTTCCTGTACCAGCTGCTCCAAGAAGCAGTCATTTAAGGCATTGAGAAATTTTACCTCCGCTTCTCTTCCTGAGGTGACCTGTATCCAGTCAATATGGGGGTAATTAAAATCCCCCGTTATTATAGAGTTCTCTATTTTGGTAGCCTCTCTAATCTCCCTCAGCATTTCAGTGTCAGTATCGCTGTCCTGGTCAGGTGGTCGGTAATATATCCCTACTGCTAATTTCTTATTATTGGAGCATGTAATTACTATCCATAGCGATTCTATGGAACGTGTTGATTCATTTAATATTTTTATTTCATTTGATTCTACATTATCTTTCACATACAGTGCCACTCTGCCACCCAAGTGATGCCTATTATGTCAATCTCCTCATTTAATACGACGTACTCTAGTTCACCCATCTTATTAGTCAGACTCCTAGCATTTGTGTAGAAGCACTTTAAAAATTTGCCACTGCTTATTTGTCTGCCCTTCCCTGATGCATGGATTCCTTAGAATGCGGTTGTTTGTCTGCTCTGGCCCATGGTTTGTCCTCTCCCCTCCTCTCTTTCTGACTACAACTTAGAGAATCTCTATCAATGGATTCTCCTCCGATTTACGTGCATCTCCGCACCAATCGGCTTTCCCCCATCTCTTAGTTTAAAAACTGCTCTACGGCCTTTTTAATGTTTAGTGCCAGCAGTATGGTTCCACCCTGGTTTAGGTGGAGCCCATCCTTCCTGTATAGGCTCCCGCTCTCCCAGAAGTGTCCCCAGTTCCTAATAAATCTAAACCCCTCTTCCCTACACCATCGTCTCATCCACGCATTGAGACTCTGAAGCTCTGCCTGCCTATCTGGCCCTGCGCGTGGAACTGGAAGCATTTCCGAGAATGCCACCATAGAGGTCCTGGATTTCAGTCTCTTTCCTAGCAGCCTAAATTTGGCCTCCAGGACATCTCTCCTACCCTTCCCTACGTCATTGGTACCTACATGTACCACGACCACCGGCTCCTCCCCAGCACTACACATAAGTCTATCTAGATGCCTCGAGAGATCCACAACCTTCGCACCAGGCAGGCAAGTGACCATACGGTTCTCTCGGTCATCACAAACCCAACTATCTATGTTTCTAATGATCGAATCACCCACTACTAACACCTGCCTCTTCCTAACTGGCGTTCCCTCCCCCTCAGAGGTATCCTCAGTGCGAGAGGATACCGCAACATCCTCTGGGAGGAGGGTCCCAACTATGGGATTATTTCCCTCTGCTCCCATTGAATGCTCTGTTCCCTTGAGACTCTCATCCTCCTTAAGAGCACTGGGGCTCTCAGACTGGAGGTGGGACAGTACTACAGTGTCCCAGAAAGTCTCATCAACATAGCTCTCTGCCTCCCTTAGCTCCTCCAGTTCAGCCACCCTGGCCTCCAAAGCCCAAACTCGGTCTCTGAGGGTCAGGAGCTCCTTGCAACGGGTGCACACATACGCCACCCGCCCACAGGGCAGGTAATCATACATATTACACTCAACGCAATAAACAGGATAGCCCCCACTCTGCTGCTGGGCTTCCGTCTCCATTTTTCTAATGAATAAGTTTAAGTGTAAACTGGGATTCTCTTTAAACCTCTGGAATATAGATTTTAAGAGTTATGTTTTTAAAAAGGTCCCAAGTCAGTAGTGCCCTCTAACCTCCCCCTCTAAACTCCCTCTCCAAACTCCTCTGTTAGCTGTTCCTGTTTGCAAGCTCCCTGGTTGCTGAGTCACCGGCTTATATAGCTCTGGTAGCCCCTCCCCCTGACTGAGGCTCAGCCAATTAACAGAGGCTTCTAGGTTTCAAACCTTTCAGAAGCTCCTTCAAACAAACAAACAAACAATCAAACAGACAAACACAAGCTCAGCACACAGCAAATAACTCCCCCTCACACAAACACACACTTCAGACAGCCACTTACCACAAGGGTCCCGTTTTTACTCCTCTTTTACCTGGAGAACTCCCTCTCTAAACTCTCCTGTTAGCTACAGGCAAACCTTCACCCCAGCAGGCACCCTGCCTCAGCCCCGCCCAACCAGCCTGGCTGAGCTGCTCACCCAGCTGCTGGGCAGCCTGGCAGCTGCAGGCTCAGGCTCCTGCACGGGCCTCCAGCTCAGGCCCCATGCTTCCAGGGGTTGCCACAGGGCTCCAGCACCTACCCCACACTGCCCCAAACCTATTGCCAACCCTCTTGCCCTTAGGCTTCTGGGCTCTCTGTTCTAGGAGCATCCATGCTGGACCATAGACATTGCCAGACCAGAGAATGCCAGTTTTCAGAAGTGCAACCTGTAGCATCTCTGCAAAGGAATTTTGCATCTGATCATCCCAGGAATGGTACTGTAACATTACAAGGTTTCTCTCACACCCTCTGATTTTGAGTGACCACTGAATTCTCGGTGACACATTTCTCACAGTCTTTATTGGGATCTGTGGTGTGACTTCTGTTTGAGGCTTCATCATAGCTGGTGGAAGTGGCTGGCCTCTTCCTCTTCCTCTTCTAAATGCACTTATATTGTAGCCTCCCCAAACCTTTTTCCACAGGTGGATTTTCCATATCTTCCAGGACCATTTCCCTGTTACCTGCACTAACTTTCATGGGCTTTTTCCCCTAGTCAGGGCTGAAGAACATCCCCATTGAATCTTCTAAACTGGAGCTGTGTAACAGTTTCTCATTGCCCCTTGGCTAAAAAAATATCCCCACCAGTTCTTATATGGTCTTATCATCTGCAGGAACAAAAAGGGAATCCCAAAAAGGGAGAAAGGAAATGCAGAGGGTGTGTCATGAATGGAGAAATAAAGTAATGTTGATTATTTCAAAAGCTAGTAGCTGAATCTCTCGTGGCCTTTCCCCAGCTGAGAAATATTCTGCCATTGTTTTAAAAGGATGAATAGAATGACCTGGGTAATTATATGCCTGTCAGACTGACATTGATCCTGGGCAAAATGATGGTACAGCTGGTACAGGAATTGATTAGTAAAGAACTAAAAGAAATAACATAATTAATGCCAATTAACATGGATTTATGGAAAATAGATAATGTTGTTGCTGTAATACTTAGACTTCTGTAAGATATTGGACTTGGTACTGCTCAATATTCTGATTAAGAAACTAAAGTGATATAAAATCAACATGGCCCACATTAAATGGACTAACAATATAATTGTAAATGGGAAATAATCATCACAAAGATGTGTGTTTCTAATGGGGGTCTAACAGGGATCAGTCCCTGGCCTTGTGATACTTCACTTTACTTTAGCAGATCTGGCAGAAAACATAAAATCATTCCTGATGAAGTTTGCAGATGACACAAAACCTGAGAGAGTGGTAAATAATTAAGAGGGCAGATCATTAATACTGAGAAATCTGGATCTCTTGCTAAACTGGGTTAAAGCAAACAATATGCACAGTTACAGGTATACCTCTAGTAACAAAGATTGCTGGTTGTGCTTACATGATGGGGAGGGCTCTATCCAAGGAAGTAATGGCTGAAATGACTTGTAGGTCAAGGTACATAATCATCTGAACATGAGATTTCTAGTGGTTAAAAGATCTAATGGGATCTTTGATGAAAGAACAGAGAAAAGCTGCATCGGAACAGAGAGGCTTCAATTACAATCCTCTATATTTAGCACTGGTGCAACTGCTACTGAACTGTTGTGTCCAATTGTGATTTTACAGTTCAAGAAGGCTGTTGCTAAATTTGAAAGGTCTCAGAAAAGAGCCATAAGAATGATTACAGGGATTAGCAATGTGCCACATAGTGATGGCTCAATGAACTCAATCTGTTTAGCTTGTCAACGAAGTGATGGGGTGATTTAATCAGACTATAAACACCTGTGTGGGGAACAGAAATTGAATAGAGGGCTCTTCATGCTAGCAAGCAACATTATAAAAATCAAAATGTCTAGTGGAAACTAGACAAATTCAGGCTAGACATAAGATACTTTTTTAACAGTGAAGATAATGAACCCTTAGCACAACTTACCAAGAGTCATGGTGGAGTCTCCATCACTGGCCATTTTAAAATCAAGATTGGATGTTATTCGAAAAGATGTGTGCTCTAGTTCAGACAGGAATTAAGGAAATAACCCGTGTTATGCAAGATCTTAGATTAAATGATTACAGTAGGTTGGACCTCCCTAGCCCAGAGGGGTTCCAAACCAGAGAGTGTTCAGGACCAGGGGAGGTCAAAGTTAGCCACCAGGCCTGCTCCCATGTGCTAGCCCCAGACACTGGGCTCCGCTCCCAGCCCTGCCTCTAGCCCTGACTGGGGCTGTGCTCCCAGCCATGCCAGCTCTGTCTGGGGCTGTGCTCCCCATTAACAACCGGAGATGCGCTCCTGGCCCCTGGTCCTGCTGCCATCAGCCAGGGCCGCTCTTGTGACCCTGGTCACCCCCACTCCCAGCTGGGGCTCTCAGGTCCAGCAATACCTATGGCCCTACTCAGGGCCGGATTAAGACCTTTAGAGGCCCTAAGCACTGAAAAGATTATGGTGCCCTCCCATAAGTACTTCAAAATAAAAACAATACTATACTGTAAAATCTCATTTTTTTTTGGTGCCCCTGCTTTGCACGTGCTTAGTCTGCTTATTGGGTAATCCAGCCCTGGCCCTACAGGACCATGAATGTTGCCTGACCAGAGAGTACCGGATTTTAGAGTTTCAACCTGTAGTTCCTTCTGACCTTGGAATCTATAATTATTAAAGAGAAGAAGGGACTGGTTCTGCAGCAAGATCCTAGTAGCACTCAGGGGCGGGAATGCTGCCAGACTTCAGGCAGAATTGGTGGAAAGGCATGAGTGACACAACAATGGTTACGCTGCAGAATAGAATTGTGCAGCAGGACTGGGATCCTGCAGATCCCACAGGACTTGCTACAATAATAGCAGGAGCAGGTAAAATGTACTTTATTGCAGGTGGGACTGGGTGGAAAAAACAAATAATGCTTCCCCAGACATTACCACAGTCTAGATCTCTCATCAGTTTCTCATAAATGATTTTTCAAACAAAGTAAAACTTGAAAATAAAATTAAAAAATCAAGATGTTAATACTTAAGTTTAAGTGAGGGTTAGGAAGATTTAATACCTATTGTAACAGCACGTTACCTGACTTTTTAAAGTAGCTGGGGAATGTCTGTCTCTCTTGCAGGATTTGTGGGACTTAAGGTTTTTGTGAGTAGGAGCAGCATAAAAATGTAAGAAAAGAATGCAGGAGCAGGTGAGAGTGGGTATTGCAGGGCAGGATGAGAACATGGTTAAACAAAATAAGTCCTAGATAGGGCTCTAGTACAGAGCAAATGGAACTGGAAGTGACAGAGTTTGGCAGCTTCACTATGGTCTGGAAATAAGGCCTGCTGGTTCCACATGAGCTCCCCCGCACCACTGTCATTAGACCCCTGTGCATGATGCAGAGTCCTAGATCAACCTTGCCCACTTCTATGCCTCAGACAATCACCTACCCAGCCAGCCACACATGTTGTCCCTACCTTGGGTTACCTGAATCCCTACGCACAATTCCCTATTTCTAAGACACTTGCTGCTCACATCCCTTAGTGATCACCAATGCACAATCCATGAAGAATCTCCTCCACCATGCATGCTCATCTCACTTAAAGTACCAAGCTTTCATATTCATACTCATCTCTTGTGAAATTCATACCCTATCTGCAAGTTTTCCTGTTCCATGTGATACCCTCTCTAAAGCAAACTCTAGTGGCCCATGCTCCATCAACCACTCTGTGAAAATTACCTACACCTGGTAAGGCACCTCTCCACCATGAGATCCTCCACAACCCACAAATTGAGATCACTCTTAATTCTCTCACCTACTAACCTGCTGAGTTAAAAGTCTGAAATGCTTTGCCCCTAACGTCTGGTGTCTGTTATGCTTTGTAGCCACTTGCAACCATGCAAAGAACATGTAATCACTGAAAAAACAACTACATTTTGGTGATGTATAGGTCACAATCTATTTTCTTGGCTGGCATTTCTTATAATGCATGAAATCGCCAGAAGAAGCCAATTTGTTTTTGTGAACTGAGCTGACCTAGAAGGGCTGAGGAAAATATTATTCTGAGAAGGTATGATGACTCAGGGTATGTCTACACTACCACCCTAGTTCGAACTAGGGTGGTAATGTAGGCAACCGGAGTTGCAAATGAAGCCCGGGATTTGAATTTCCCAGGCTTCATTTGCATATTGCCGGGCACCGCCATTTTTAAATGTCTGCTAGTGCGGACTCCGTGCCCCGTGGCTACACGCGGCATGGACTAGGTAGTTCGGATTAGGCTTCCTATTCCGAACTACCGTTACTCCTCGTTCCACGAGGAGTAACGATAGTTACTTCCACGAGGAGTAACGGTAGTTCGGAATAGGAAGCCTAATCTGAACTACCTAGTCCGTGCCTTGTGTAGCTGCAGGGCACGGAGTCTGCACTAGCAGACATTTAAAAATGGCGGCGCCCGGCAATATGCAAATGAAGCCCGGGAAATTCAAATCCCAGGCTTCATTTGCAACTCCGGTTGCCTACATTACCACCCTAGTTCGAACTAGGGTGGTAGTGTAGACATACCCAAAGTCCTAAAGAGTCCATGTAGCAAGAAAGATACTGGGTATACAGGCTTCCAGATTTACATACACAGAGGCTACGTCTAGACTGGCATGATTTTCCAGAAATGCTTTTAACGGAAAAGTTTTCTGTTAAAAGCATTTTCGGAACAGAGCGTCTAGATTGGCACGGACGCTTTTCTGCAAAATCACTTTTTGCGGAAAAGCGTCCGTGCCAATCTAGATGCGCTTTTCCGCAAAAAAGCCCCTATCGCCATTTTCGCAATCAGGGCTTTTTTATGGAAAACAAATCTCAGCTGTCTACACTGGGTCTTTTGTGCAAAAGTTTTGCGCAAAATGACTTTTGCCCGAACGGGAGCAGCATAGTATTTCCGCAAAAACACTGACAATCTTACATGAGATCATCAGTGCTTTTGCGGAAATTCAAGTGGCCAGTGTAGACAGCTGGCAAGTTTTTCCGGAAAAGTGGCTGATTTTCCAGAAAAACTGGCCATTCTAGACACAGCCACACTGTATAGAGACAATACAAGTGTACAATGCATGTAGCAGCACCCACAAATTCCGTAGGCAGATGCACATACAGAAAGAAAGAGATGCTGACACATACAAAGAGAAGGAACGAGGTGTACCGGTAGTTCAGAATAGGAAGCCTAGTCCGAACTACCTAGTTTGAGCCCCATGCAGCGCGGGGTTCGAACCAGCGGGGTTTTAAAAATGGCGGCTCCCCGCTTATGCAAATGAAGCCCGGGAAATTCAAATCCTGGGCTTCATTTGCAAGTGCAGTATGCCTACATTACCCTCCTAGTTCGAACTAGGAGGGTAGTGTAGACATACCCTAGGAGACTATGGGTCTGTCTCCCAAAGCCTCTCTGAGTATCCTGTTTCAGTATAGATTGTAGTTTATTGATACTGCATTGGACGAGTTTAAGTTGGGAGCTGTAGGTGATGACAAGTGGTGTTCTATTGTTGGTTTTCCTGGGTCTGTCTTGAAGTAGATGGTTTCTGGGTATTTGTCTGGCTCTTTCAATTTGTTTTTTTTATTTCTCCGGGTGGGTAGTTGAGGTTTATAAATGCTTGGTAGAGATCCTGAAGTTTCTGGTCTCTGTCAGTGGGATTAGAGCAGATGCGATTGTATCTAAGGGCTTGGCTATAGACGATGGATCATATAGTGTGTTCTGGATGGAAGCTGGAGGCATGTAGGTAACTGTAGGAGTCGGTGGGTTTTCTGTAGAGGGTGGTGTCTAATTTACCATTGGTGATTTGTACTGTTGTGTCCAGGAAATGGATCTCTCATGTAGAGTGGTCCAGGCTGAGATTGATGGTGGGATGTACGTTGTTAAAGTCTCTGTGGAATGCTTCCAGTGTTCTTGGCCATGGGTCCAGATCATACAGATGTCATTGATGTAGCATAAGTAGAGAAGGAGTAAAAGGGGACGGGATCTGAGGAAACGTTGTTCTAAGTCAGTCATAAAGCTGTTAGCGTACTGTGGGGCCATGCGGGTACCCATGGCTGTGCCGCTGATCTGGAGGTATAAGTTGTCCCCTAATTGGAAATAATTGTGGGTGAGAACAAAGTTACACAGGTCTGCTTCTAGATTGGCAGTGGTATTCTCTGGGATAGTGTTTCTAATTGCTTGTAATCTGTCTTCATGTGGGATATTCGTGTAGAGAGCTTCTACATCTCAATAATTTTTAACTTGTTCTCTTTTTATAATCTTATCTTCTAAACTTACCCCATTTTCACCAGCATTCACTATGTTGGGCATTCCTTCATCATCAGACTTCTTGGTGAAGACCAAAACAAAGTAGTCATTAAACACCTCTGCCATTTCCAAATTTCCTGTTATTGTTTCTCCCTCTTCACTGAGCAATAGGCTTACCCAATCCTTGGTCTTCCTCTTGCTATTAATATATTTGTAGAAAGCCTTCTTGTTTCCCTTTCTATCTGTAGCTACTTTGAGTTCATTTTGTGCTTTTGCCTTTCTAATCTTGCCCCTGCATACCTGTATTGTTTGCTTATATTCATCCTTTGTAATTTGACCTATTTCCCACTTTTTATATTTTGATTTTTAAATCATGCAAGGTCTCCTGGTTAAGCCAACGTGCTTTTGCCATACTTTCTATCTTTCCTACACAGCGGAATAGTTTGCTTTTGGTCCCTTAATAATGTTCCTTTGTAAACTGCCAACTCTCTTCCGTTGTTTTTCCTCTTAGTCTTGCTTCTCATGGGACCTTACTTACCAGCTCTCAGAAGGTATGTCTAAACCATAGGCATGCGCAGCACATTTCATTAGGGTGTGCACCCAAAGAATTTTTTTTAAATGTACTTTGACCCCCCATTAGCCATGCCCCGACCCCTGTTAACCACACCCCTGACCTCCATTGGCCACACCCTGACTCCCATTGGCCACACCTCTAGAGGTAACACTCTCGCGGCAAGATGGACACATGACCAGAAGTAAAAGGTGTCATGTGACCCCCCCTTCTAAGGACTTTTCCCACTATCCTCCTACCAATAGGAATTAGTTTGGCCCCACCAAATCCCCCTTATGCAACTATCCTGCAGTTGCATTAACTCAATGTGTGTGACATTAGCTCAGGGGCAAAGAGGTTGGAGGAAGTGTTCCCTCTAAGGCTATGTCTAGACTGCAAGCCTCTTTCGAAAGAGCCTCTTTCGAAAGAGAGCGTCTAGACTGCACGCGGAACTTTCGAAAGAGCAAGCCGCTTTTTCGAAAGAAAGCACCCAGTGAGTCTGGATGCTCTCTTTCAAAGAAGCCCTATTTACATTCAAGAACGCCTTCTTTCGAAAGAAGCACTTTCGAAAGAAGGCGTTCTTCCTCGTGAAATGAGGTTTACCGCCGTCGAAAGAAAAGCCGCGTTCTTTCGATTTAATTTCGAAAGAACGCGGCTGCAGTCTAGATGCAGGTGAAGTTTTTTTCGGAAAAAGGCTACTTTTCCCGAAAAAACCCCTGAGTCTGGACACAGCCTAAGAGTTTCCTCCCAAGTACAGCCGGGCTGATGGCCAAGTGCTGTGATGTGCCGAGTGTGGGCACTCAGGGCACTCCAAGCCAGGATTGCTTTGCTGTCCCTCATCGAGTTAGACAAGAGAGCGGGGCACCCCTGAGAACTGTCTGTCTGGGGTGGGGTTGGGTCCCTTTAAGCACAGCCCTCGGCTAGCCTGAGACAGCAGCTCCACACTCTAAGTCCTAATCTGATGCCCTGACGGCACTGCTTCCGGCCATCCTTAACCTCGGTTCAGGGTCCACTCAATGTGGACATGCTAGTTCGACTTAGCAAAATGCTAATTCAAACTAGTTTTTAGGTCTAGATGCACTAGTTCGAATTAGCTTAGTTCGAATTAACTAATTCGAATTAAGTTAGTTCGAATTAGTGCTGTAGTGTAGACATACCCTTAATGTGGGCATGCAACCTTGTGTTAGAGCTCCAGGAAGCACTGGGAGTAATTAGTTTGAATTACTCTGGGGAGTAGTTATTTCAAAATAGCGGCATCGGAGCTTCCATACTACCTCTATTTCAAAATAATCATTTCAGAATTAGCACTGTTCTTCATGGAAAACAGGAGTTATTATTTTGAAATAACCAGCCCGTTATTTTGAAATTATGAGCTTGGTAGCATGGCTGTTCCCCTTGTTATTTTATAGTGTAGACCAGGACTAGGTGTTTTGTGGATTACATAGGCTTAGGTGCCAAAACTGCTATTATGGATCTGGACCCCAATAACAACCAAGTATGGAGGAACAGATATAGTAGAACCTCAGAGTTATGAACTGACCAGTCAATCACCCACCTCATTTGAAACCAGATGTTAATAGTCAAGCCAGCAGTTGAGAGAAAAAATAAGCAAATTCAGTACCGTTAAATGCAAACCACTAACTAAATAAAAGGAAGTAGCATTTTTCTCCTGCATAGTAAAGATTCAAAGCTTTACTAAGTCAATGTTCAATTGTAAACTTTTGAAAGAACCCACATAATGTTTTGTTATGAGTTATGAATATTTCAGAGGGTATGTCTACACTGCAAAGTTAATTTGAAATAACAGACGTTATTTCAAATTAACTTTAATAGCGTCTATACATGCAAACCGCTATTTCGAATGTAATTCGAAATAGCGGAGCCCTTAATTCAAATTTGGTAAACCTCATTTTACGAGGAGTAACGCCAAATTTGAAATAGCTATTTCGAATTAAGTCCTGTGTAGACACTTAATTCGAAATAGGGGGCCTCCAGCCCTTCCCAGGGAGCCCTGGTGGCCACTCTGGGCACAACCAGGAAAACTTACTCTCCTCTCCCCCAGCCTCAGAGCCATTACAAGGGTATACCCTGGCCACAGTGCCTGTACCAGCTCCAAGCCTGCCAGGCCAGAGCCACTGACTCAGTGGCCCCAAAACATGAACCAGCAAGCCACTGGCAGCCAGCCCTCCATCACTCCGCAGGAACAGTCTGCCAGCTCCCAGGAACCTGACAGAGGCTAGAGAAGGTGGGTGCCTTCCTGGTCCAGGATGGAGCTCATGGTCCTTCTTCAGGTTTGGGGGGGATGCCCCCAATGTCCATGGTCTCCGCACTAGATGAAGGAATGCAGCTATCTATGGTAGGGTAGCTCCTAGCCTGACCACCAAAGGCTACATATGAACCCAGGAGCAGGTTGGCATGAAACTCAAGTTGGACCAGCGAGACTCCCAACCCTGAGCCCTGAGCTTCCCCTCCCCTTTCTTCTCCTTGCATCCCCCTTCCAGTTCCCTCCTCCCAGGTTTCCCGCTCCCCTCTTCCACCCTCTCTCTTCCCCTCTCCCACCTCCCTTTCCCAGCCTCCCCAGAGGTCCATGCCCCCGCCCCAGTTTTGTTCAATAAACACAGTTTCTATTTTTGAACATACGTGTCTTTTATTTGACATCAGGAAGGGGGGCTAGGAAGGGGTAAGTGGAAGGATATGAGGGAGGAATGGGGCACGAGCCTCCAGTGGGGAGGACCGGAGAGGCTCTGAGGGCTCCTCGGGGTGGACGCTCTCCCGCAGGGCCTCCTGGATCCGGACAACCCCCCGATTGACCCCCAGGATGGCAGCCTGCAGCAAGTGCAGCCAGGCTGATGGCAATGACCCCAGAGATGCACCAGCGTGCCCAGGGGTAGCTCTGGCTCCATGTGGCCGAGTGCTGTGGTGTCCCGAGTGTGGGCACTCAGGGCACTCCAAGACAGGACTGCTTTGCTGTCCCTCATCAAGGTAGACAAGCAAGTGGGGAACCCTGAGAACTGTCTGTCCAGGGTGGGGGTAGGGTCCCTTTAAGCACGGAGCTCAGTTAGCCTCAGGCATCAGCCCAACACACTAAGTCCTAACCTGATGCCCTGCCTGCACTGGTTCCAGCCAGCCTTAACTTCGGTTCAGGGTCCACTCAGTGTGGACACGCTATTTCAAAATAGCAAAACGCTATTTTGAAATAATTTTTGTGTATAGATGCAGTAATTCGAATGAGCTTAATTTGAATTAACTATTTCGAATTAAGTTAATTCAAAATAGCACTGTAGTGTAGACATACGCAGAGTTACTTGCTTTCCCAAGGTTTTCATAACTTCAAGAGTCCATTGTACACTGATCATTACACAAGAATAGATAGAGACACATTGTTATTTGAATTAAGGTCATGCCTATGAGCCTCAGTCATGACCAGGACACTATTGTGCTAGGTGGAGTACAAACACAGGGCAAAATCACAATCCTTGCCCCAAACAGCTTACAATTTAATACTATCCACATAGGCCCAGTTTTTCAAGTGCCTGATATGCTCAGTCCAGGCTAGACTTTCAAAACAGCTCAACACCCAGCAGCTCCTGCTGTGATATTTGTGGTCAGAATTTTGTGACTGCTACCTACCCAACACACAGACCAGTTCTGAAAAGCAGGCCCAGAGTTGCAGTGCAAGGACAGCCATCAGTTACAATTCCACACCAAGTTTCTGTTTCTCAGATGCGATTGTTGTGTGTGTCCTCACAGTTGCTTGTATGGTTCTTGACAATATTTACTGCTTGTTCCTTGTACCAAAATGCTCATTGTTGTGAGGTCATCAGTTCATTCTGTTACTGCCAGTCCAGCCCAGGTCTTAAGGAGCCCCGATGCAGTAACATTAGGAACCCTGGATTGTGTTAGTCTTGAGAGGAAGAGAGAACCACAGGTTCTGTTTGTGTCCAGGCCTGCTGACGGGGGGGGGGGGGCAATTACCCCAAGGTCCAGTATTTCAAAGGGGCCCAGAGCTCCTGACCACAGCTGCTGCTACTGGCTGGAGCCCCAGGTCCCCTTGAATTGCTGCTGGAGCTTTGAAGGCTTGAGGGGGGTCCAGTGCCACACTCTGCATGGTGCTAAAGGCTGACTACCCAAGGCCCTGCCCTTTCCTAGGTGTGAAGAAAGGATCTCCCATAACTTGCAATGGATTAGCACTGCTGTGTGCATCCAGCAGACTCAGTGGATCCTTTTCCTTTCAACATCTCTGAAAAGGACACTGCATGACAGATGTTGGATTATGGTTGGTACCTGCTGGATCAGAAGCACTGAAATCAGAAGGATCCCTCTATTCCACTATAGTCCATTGTTCTGCATCTTTTTTTTCTTTTGGACTCTTCACATCCTCAAGCACAAAGGGAAGTCATCAGATTCCTATGAGCCGGCCCATCTGCTCAAGATTCCTCTCCCATGCAGGCTGACGAACTGGTCTCTTTTTCTGTTGCCATGGAAACAGACAATGCCTCTAAAACATCGCAGTGGGGTGCCTGTCGAGGTCGCACACTAGAGCCGGCAACCATTTTATAATGATAATAAATTCAGGGAATTGGGAATTTGGCCGAAGTGCACACACACGAAAAACCTTCTTGGGAAGAGAGAATGGAGATAAATGAGCAAAAATCATTTTACAAAAGTGACCAAACCAAGTGGTGCGTTTAGATGAAATCTTTCTCCAGAATTCAGGGAATGACACATAGGTTATAAGATGATAATCTGTCCCTGAAGAATAAGGCCAAGCAGGCATACCCAATGCCTAAAAGTGCCTCCAGAGGCTGTTGGTTATCAAACCCTTCATTAACTACTGTGCCAATGATTTCCAAGTGACTTAAATGGAGTTCTAGTACATTAATTTGCATGGTAGGAGACTGGAGCAGAAACCAGGCAAAGATGACCCTCAGAAAGGTTATGTCTCTTTTCTTAATATGCATTAATGAAGTGCCAAATAAATTGCCTTCCGTAATGTAATGGGGAATGGAGACAGTGGGCTAGATGCTTGACCACAGTTTCTGTTAAGAATCTTTCACATATGCCCAAAATGGACGGGCCTGGTCTGAGGCCTAGCTAACAACGGACAATACATGGCCAAAGGGAGCAGAGATAAGCAAAAGACAGGCCTTGTTTGTACAGCTAGGCATTAAACAAGCTGAGACAGCAGAACCCCAGGTGCAGGGCAGTAGTTGGGGCCTTATCGTGAATTATAGACACATAATTCTTTGAGAGTGGCCTCGAAAGTCTGCCTGACAAGTTCAGGAGGAGATAGCAGTGTATCCTTCCCACATACCAGCCAGCGTTCAGGGAGGGGAGATGGCCAGCATGCCAGCAATAGTAATAATATCCATCCTTTGCAGATGCCAATCCAGGCCAAAGGGGTGTGATTGATAAACAAATTGCCAATGCTTTGTATTGTTTACTGTTCTCTTTGTTATAAGACCACAGAGAAATGTACCTGTCTGGGAGATGCCACCCATCATTTCTATGGACCTGGAATCAGGATTTAACCTGTTTATTGCAAAAATGATACTTGAGCCATAACTTGAGCCATAACACCTATTTATTAGCATACATGTAAACCTGAGCCATGGGTGGAGCAATTATGTAATCTTTTAGACTATTGGCTTATTGTGCTCATTATGTCTTGCTGCTAGAACCTATTCAGGGGCTCAGGAACTCCCACCCTGTTGCTTCTCTCCACCCATTGGCACCCTCTATAATCTATAGTAATCCATTGTTTGGCAGTCTCACTGAGCCTGATAAATGAAGTGACACTCCGACAGTGCTGTGCATAATAACCTCTCATGCTTCGATTTACACGGTGTCGTACTTCTGTTTCTTCATTCCCCAAAGATAGAACAGTCATCATGCATTTTGAAGAATTAAGTGTTTCCTGGCTAGGTTGGTACAGATTTCTTCCTCCAATGCTATTACTATCGGAGGTAGAAAAATCCGCACCCCTTCTCATTTGAACTCCTCTCCTGAAAGCATCACTTTTGCTTTTCTTTTGCATTTTAAGAGATTAATTTTTCTTACTTTTTAAAAACAATGCACAGCCAGACCATAGGCTTTGCAGAAACCCTGGTTTTCAGCAGGCTAGACCCCAACCTGGCAAAGGGGATCTGTTTGCTCACAGTTCTGCTGAAGTTATTGGGATTCCATAGGAGCTGATCCTTTGCAGGACTGGGACCTTAATGTGTTTCCAACACCAGAGATCATTCAGATCCTTTCCTGCAGATGTCTAGTATGCGGAGGAAAGACCAAACCAATCAAAAAGGCTCATTAATTAAAAACCCAGACCTTGCTGAAGTTGGTAAGAGTTTTATTGCCAACTTCACTGATGAAGGACTGAGCTTTAACAATAGACCTTGCTTGCAGGAAAGAACCAGATATTGCCAGGGTTTTCAGAAGGTACAGTTGGTACAGTACTATGCACCTCTGTGTCATTGTAAATGAGCAATAGCGCAAATCACATGGTTTTCATAACCATCATCTGTCAGGAAGGTGAATCAGTGTAATCCCTGGTCCCTCACTGGCTGCAGAGAGTTTACAGCCACTACAGAAATTAGAAGTTAGCCTGCTTGCTTCTCTTCCCCCCACCTCCATTCTGTCCTTTTCCTAATTGTGCTGAGGTTTGAGATGTAATTTACATCTCAATGTCCTACTGGCTTCAACAGGCAGGAGTTCTGTACTGATTTAATCACCTCATTATGTCAAACAAAGTTGGAGTTATTTCTAGGCCTGCTAATAGGTGCCAATTTACACCTCTCCCCCATGCAAGGTCTCTTACTTAGCCCTAGGCTACGTCTAGACTGGCATGATTTTCCAGAAATGCTTTTAACGGAAAAGTTTTCCGTTAAAAGCATTTTCGGAACAGAGTGTCTAGATTGGCACGGACGCTTTTCCGCAAAAGCACTTTTAGCGGAAAAGCATCCGTTCCAATCTAGACGCGCTTTTCCGCAAAAAAACCCCGATCGCCATTTTCGCAATCGGAGCTTTTTTCGGAAAACAAATCTCAGCTGTCTACACTGGCCCTTTTGCGCAAAAGCTTTGCACAAAAGGGACTTTTGCATGAATGGGAGCAGCATAGTATTTCTGCAAAAACACTGACAATCTTACATGAGTGCTTTGCGGAAATTCAAGTGGCCAGTGTAGACAGCTGGCAAGTTTTTCCAGAAAAGGGGCTGATTTTCGAGAAAAACTGGCCAGTCTAGACACAGCCCTAGTGTTTATTTATCCCAGAGGCAGAGACTCCTCTCAACTGCTTTCTAGTGAAGGCCAGGCTCACCAAAGACCAGTAACATCTGCTGCTGCCACTGTGCAAACTCTCTTCTTGCCTTACTATTCTTTCCAATAACTCCCTATCTGGTTTATCAGGGTTATGGTGGTAATTCAGAAGCCTGGGGAGCTGGGACATAGCCAGAATCCATAAGAGATGGGCAAGAAAATTACTCTGTTTGGGTATGTCTACACTACAATGTTAGTTCGAACTAACGGACGTTAGTTCGAACTAACATTCATAGCCGCTACACGAGCGCTCCGCTAGTTCGAATTTGAATCGAACTAGCGGAGCGCTTAGTTCGAACTAGGTAATCCTCATTTTACGAGGATTAAGCCTAGTTCGAACTAGCTAGTTCGAATTAAGGGGTGTGTAGCCCCTTAATTCGAACTAGTGGGAGGCTAGCCCTCCCCAGCTTTCCCTGGTGGCCACTCTGGCCAACACCAGGGAAACTCTATGCCCCCCTCCCGGCCACGGACCCCTTAAAGGGGCACGGGCTGGCTACGGTGCCCGTGCCAGGTGCAAGCCTGCCAGCACCCAGCCAGCAGACCCTGCACCTGGCACGGATCGAGCCACCCACCCGATGTCCCCCAGCCCACCCCCTCTTCCCGGGACCAGGCTGGCGGCTCCCGGGAGCTTGCCCTGGACCGCAAGAGGCGGGCACCTGCCTGGGCTAGTGCGGACATCGTGGACCTCGTCCACAATCTCTGCACTAGGCACAGGAAAGTGGCTGTCTAGGGCAGGAGAGCTGCCAGCCTGGCCACCCAGGAGCAGGTGTGCATGAAAATCAAAGGGGTCCACTGAGACCCCCGACCCTGAGCCCTGAGCTTACAATGGCCGTCCTGGGTCAGACCAAAGGTCCATCTAGCCCAGTAGCCTGTCTGCCGACAGCGGCCAACCCTAAGGACCCTGGAGGGAATGGACCGAAGACAGTGACCAAGCCATTTGTCTTGTGCCATCGCTCTCCAGCCTTCCACAAACTTTGGGCAGGGACACCACTCCTACCCCCTGGCTAAGACTACTCCATGGACCCAACCTCCATGACTTGATCTCACTTCCCTTTCAACTCTGTTCTAGTTGTAGCCTTCACAGCCTCCTGCAGCAAGGAGTTCCGCAGGTTAACTATTTGCTTTGTGAAGAAGAACAACTTTCTCTTACTAGTTTGAAGCCTGCTACCCATTCCTTTCCTTTGGTGTCCTCTAGTCCTTCTTTATGGGAACTCATGAAGAACTTTTATGAATGCACCCTCTCCACCCAACCCCTGCTTTTAGAGACCTCTATCCTGTCCCCCCTCCGTCTCCTCTTTTCTAAGCTGAACAGTCCCAGTCTCTGTAGCCTTTCTTCATCTGGGACCTGTTCCCAACCCCTGATCATGTTAGTTGCCCTCTCCTCTCCCAGCCTTTCTCTTCCCCTCTCCCACCTCCTTTTCCCAGTCTCCCCCAGTTTTGTTCAATAAAGACAGAGTCCATATTGGAAGAAACGTTATCTTTATTTTGTACATCAGGAAGGGGGGCTAGGGAAGGGTAAGTGGAAGGAGGTGAGGGAGGAATGGGGTACGAGCCCCCGATGGGGAGGACTGGGCTGGCTCTGCGGGCTTCTGGGGGTGGAAGTTCTCCTGCAGCCCCCCGATTACCCCCTCTCCCCAGATGGCAGCCTGCGGCAAGTGCAGCCGGGCTGATGGCCGAGTGGTGTGATGTGCCCAGTGTGGGTACTCTGGGCACTCCAAGCCAGGACTGGTTTTCAAGCGGGGCACCCCTGAGAACTGTCTGTCCGGGGTGGGGGTTGGGACCCTTTAAGCGCAGCCCTCGGCTAGCCTGAGACAGCATCTCCACGCTCTAAGTCCTCCTCTGATGCCCTGCCGGCACTGCTTCCGGTCATCCTTAAGCCCTGTTCAGAGTCCACTCAATGTGGACTTGCTAGTTCGAATTAGCAAAACGCTAATTTGAACTAGTTTTTAGTTCTAGACGCGTTAGTTCAAATTAACTAATTCGAACTAAGTTAGTTCGAATTAGCGCTGTAGTGTAGACGTACCCTTCTTCTGCCTGCTTCCCCTTTCAAGTGACCATTTCAATGAGGCATGGAAGTTCAATTTCAAATTCTTCTACCTTAGAGAGGGTTCTGCTAGCAGCCATTTCAGGCAGGCTGGATCCACCTGCTACCAGGAAAGCGAGCTGCAGTTATGAACGGATCATTCATATTCATTGTCAGATGGAAAACAATGGGCATGATTATTCGCTAGCTCACAGCTGGGTAAATCAGGAGCTACTCCAAGGGAGTTACCTGGTGTAAGAGGGGCACAACTGAGAGCAGAATCAGGCCCCAAGGTCACACCATCTTGAACCTTTCCTCAGCCTCTGGATGGCCAATTAAATCAGGTGAAATTTGTGTGCTGATGCTGACCTAAACTCAGCACTGGATGAAACCTAACTGCATTAGTTACCTTAAGCATGAGGGCACACGTCCCAGGTATAGGTAACATGCCCTTAGCTTGAGCCCTGCAAGCGCAAGTCAACTGGCACGGGCAAGCTGTGGGTGTCTAACTGCAGTGTAGACATACATATGGTGTCCTGTGATAAGAGGTGCATAATTCAACTGTATGTTGAGCACTAGTTAGGTTATAGAGCATTTCACCTGCAAAGTGTCCTTCCCTGAGAGAAGGGGTCAAGACTTAGCCTGGGAGTGGAAGACAGGATTCCAGACTAGATGAACTATTGGTCTTACCCAGTATGGCCTTCCTTGTGTTTTTATTGGAAGTTGCCAGGGGCTGAGCTTCTTTAAAATCTGGTCACTTCATTTAGATGCCTAAGTGGGAGCTAAGTTCTTATGAAAATCCAAATTAAAAGCCCAGTCCTTCTGCACAAGGCTGTTTCTAGCAAACATAGTGTAATGATGCCTGTGGCTGCTAAACTGAGCATGGAATCTGGGCTGCTCTGAGGGCAACATAGATATTTGTCCCTCTGAAAGGGGAGATTGGTGAGGATGTGGTTTCTTCTCCTACATTTCAGTGTCCCTAAATAATGTCCTGAAGGTATCACTGCATGATATCATGTACCCCATCTCTTCTTTCTCCTAACTCTCAGGAGTAAGGCATTTGGAGTGGTATAAACAGAGGCTGTTAGATGGGGTTGTAAGTAAACCTCTAATGGGGTTTTAACAAATTCAGAGCCTACGGCTGATGCCAAAGATCTGTAAAAGCTGGGGAGTTGCTAGAGAGCTGGGTATAGAACTCAGCAGCAGGTTACCATGGTGCATCAATATTTTCTTTGATAACAGTGTATGTATCTTTTGGAAGGTTTTTTTAAAAACATCCCTGGAGTTCATGAACTAGAACAGAACAAATGCTGGAGGAAGAGGGGTTGGAAGAGGGAGCGTAAAGGAGGGGGGAGGAAATCTCAACTCTAGTGTCAGGTGCTGGTGGAAGATGCCTGAAACAGATCCCTGGAGATGCCATCTCAGCCCTACAGAGCAGGGACAGTGGCATCACAAGCTTCCCCTGTGCTGATTGCCATCAGTTCTTTGAGGGGGTCCACAAACATGTGGACAAGGGGGATCCAGTGGCTACAGTGTACATAGATTTCCAGAAAGCCTTTGACAAGGTCTCTCACCAAAAGCTCTAAAGTAAAGTAATTTAACATGGGATAAGAGGGAAGATCTTTTCATGGATTGATAACTGGTTAAAAGACAAATAAAGTGTAGGAATAAATGGTACGTTTTCCGAGTGGAAAGAGGTAACTAACTAGTGGGCAAAGTCTGTCCTGGGACCAATTATATTCATCTTATTTATAAATAATCTAGAGAAAGGGGTAAACAGTGAGGTGAGGTGGCAAAATTTGAAGATGATACCAAACTGTTCAGGATAGCTAAGACCAAAGCAGACTGTGAAGAGCTTCAAAAAGATCTCCCCAAACTAAGTGATTGGGCAACAAAATGGCAAATGAAATTTAATGTTGATAAATATAAAGTAATGCACATTGGAAAAAACAATCCCAAGAAGGGAACTAATTGCGCTATAACTATTCAAGAGAGAGATCTTGGAGTCATTGTGGATAGTTCTCTGAAAATATCCACTCAGTGCGCAGTAGCTGTCAAAAAAGCAAATAGAATGTTAGGAATCATTAAAAAGGGGATAGAGAATACCTTATTGCCTCTATATAAACCCATAAGCGATGAGGAGTCCTGTGGCACCCATGTTAACCCATGTTATGCCCATATCTTGAATACCATGTACAGATGTGGTCACCTGATCTCAAAAAAGATATATTGGCATTGGAAAAGGTTCAGAAAAGGGCAACAAAAATGATTAAGGATTTGGAATGCGTCCCATATGAAGAGAAATTAAAAAGACGTGGACTTTTCAGCTTAGAAAAGAGGAGAGTATAGGTGGATATGATAGAGTTCTATAAAATCATGGCTGGTGTGGAAAAAATGAATAAGGAAAAGTTATTTACTTAGTGCCACAATATAAGAACTACATCTGTACACAGTATTCAAGATATGGGCTCTTTTGGAAATCCTCATAGAAAGTGGATTACCAATGTTGGCAAAACCCCTCTGTTCTTTTGATTTACTTTTGAAAGAACACAATTGCAGTGTGGATGTTATTCTGAATTTGTTGGAATCTCTGTAGTGTAGACATACCTAGAGCTGAACCCATGGTAATGTAATGCAGCATTTACAAAATTCACTTTAAATAAAATCAAGGGCTAACCTAGACAACCATGCAACCCTTGAGTTCTCAGCTGAGACTGGCAACCACAAGTGTTGCTTCCAGCAGTGATTTTTTGTGATGTTAACTCCTGTCCATTTGGAAATGGGCTGCAACCATCCAACTCACTTGCACACAAATCACTAAACAGCCAACAGTGGGCAACAATGTTTGGTCACTGCAAATTTGGGACCAAATAAAGAGGTCTTTAATTATCATTCAGGTCTTTCTCAAGGAAATGTCCATTAATATGCCATAAGTATTCAAAGTAGAATTCTGAGCTGATTTCAGCGGGGACCACCAAGGATCTGTCCCTTAGGTTGGAGGAAAAGGAAAAGGATCTGTCCCAAAGGAAAGAGAGAGATGAGCCATGACATGCTGTCATGGCTCCTTCCCCACTCTGGCACAATAAATGCAGAAGTGGGGGCCAGCAAGTGTACCCCAAAACCTTATCTACCAAGCTTTGGTATAAAAACTTCCCCCCAAAATCACAAAACCCTAGATTTTGGGGATAGACTCTCCACTGCCACCACCCAAATTAAAAAAGAAACCAGGGGAGAGACCATTTGGGAAAATCTCACCCCTAAAGTAAAAAGCAGAACACCACTATTAACCAATACCAGGTTACTAAAAGGAAAAGAGAAAACTTATTATCACCACAATATTCCTGTTGCAAGCATAATGCCTAGATGGAAAAGTAACAAAATATGCTCCTGGAGAACTCCATGGGCCTAGAACTTGATTACAAAGAAAAGCCAAAACATCTTTTAAAAGGGCACAGACAGCAGATCCCAAACCTAAACCATAAAACAATGAAACCTAACGGATGTATCTACTTACAGAAAGTGAAGAAAGAGTCTTTTCTTGGACGGAGACATAGTGTCTGTCCCCTTCAATAGCTGGAGAGAACTGCCCCCAGAACAAGGAGGGGAAAACCAAAATTTCCTTTGTCCCAGTTTGAAATTCCTACCTACATTCCTATTGGCCACTCCACTTGGCTAGGTAAGGGACATAGTTAACCCCTTAGTCCCCAGGCTGCTGGCCAACCCTCATGATCATGACACATTCAGACATGGATTTCAAATTTCACCTTCTGAAGTTTAAGGCTGCTCAGATTTTGGTTCCACTCTTCTCTAACTCCATCCAGCAACCTAGGGGTGAGTGACATCCCCTACCCCATAACCAATCCTTTTGAGCCATCCAGTCTCAGTTTCCTCCCAAACTCTTTGGTCTTAAAGAACTCATAGAGCAACAAAAACTCCTGAGTGTGACACCAAGGACAATGAGATGAAATCTATTGGCTGAGACACTTTTCCTTCCTGTCATCCTCTGTGACTCAGTTGTGGTGCACTGTGTGACTATAAATAGAAGGAGAATGTAGGTAGTAAATCCTCAGCTAATCTTCGGTACCTTGGGGCAGCACATTCCTGACTGCACATAGCAAACAGGATGATGGAATAAATAAGTTCAGCTACTTGAATTTCTGATTTAAGGCCAGAAAAGGATTGAAGCAGTTTCTTGGTGCTAGGAAGGAAGAAGGCGTAGGAGTAGGAGTAGGGGAGAAGAGAAGGTTCTTTAGTCTCTTTTACAGTTTGTCTCTAGGGACTGAATGGCACAGCACATGATGATCTATACTCTGGGATTGTTCACTGTACATATCTGGAGCTTGAAGTGGGATGATTCCAAAGCCCACTCAGATCTAGGAGCCTGAAATTGGTCTTGGCTTGGTTGTCAAACTAGCACTTCAGTTCCTTGAAGAACTGTAGTACCTGTAACTAGTACACCCCACAATGCTCAGCACTGACTTGCTGCCTTTCCTCCAACGCTCTCCAGTACAGTACAAGCATTAATTACTCCCAGCACTCTCCTCAAGACAGTGTGGAGCATTAAACTGGTTTTACAGATGTGGAAACTGAAGGCTGATGTGATAGCTGGAGTAGCTTGTCAGAGGAGGGTTACAAAGGAGCTGTGGGCATGTATGTCATTGTGGGGGAGGGAATCTTCTCTCTACGAGCTAAGAAGCAGCTGTAGAGCTGCTCCCCAACATAGACTGCATTAGTCCCTGCTACTCTTGCCCCTGTAGGGGGCAGTGTGCTGTAGATTCATGTAGTGACAGATTCACTACCCCTACTGCTGCCCTCCCTCCAAACCACACTGAGCAGTTGGTGTGCTCAGGGGGAGTGGTGGAGGTGCAGAACCCCCATTCTGCCCCCTCGTGAACTGTGCGAGTCCTGTCCCTTTAGCCTGCTGCATCTGGTGCTGAGTCACAGTTCCCTGCGGCCTCTTTGCATTGGCTGTGGCAAGTGCTAAGAGGTGCACAGAAGGTACACAGGCTCTCCTAGGGGAGCAGCATTGCTGGATCTGTGGCTTCTGCAAGAGCCCCTGGTACAAGGGGTATTCCCAGGTGGGTGGGGACAGTCATGTATCTGGGCTGGCCTCTGTAATGTCCATAGGACCGTGGGTAGCTGGGTACACACTGGAGCAGCTTAACTAGTGTCAGCATGCACAGTGGTCCCTAGTAGCCCCAGAATGTCTCATGTAACCCTGCTTCTCTTGCTCCCTGTGGGTATGTCTACACTACCCTCCTAGTTCGCACTAGGAGGGTAATGTAGGCATACCACACTTGCAAATGAAGTCCGGGATTTGAATTTCCCGGGCTTCATTTGCATAAGCGGGGAACCACCATTTTTAAAACCCCGCTGGTTCGAACCCCGTGCAGTGCGGCTACACGGGGCTCGAACTAGGTAGTTCGGACTAGGATTCCTATTCTGAACTACCGGTACACCTCGTGAAACGAGGAATAGGAATCCTAGTCCGAACTACCTAGGTCAACGGAGGTCAACCAAAATAACGGAGGTCAACCAAAATAATTAGGGGGCTGGAGCATATGACTGAGGCTGAGGGTATGTCTACACTAGCCCCCTAGTTCGAACTAGGGAGGCTAATGAGGGCAACTGAAGTTGCTAATGAAGCATGGATTTAAATATCTCAAGTTGCGGTGGGAGAGGTCCAGGCTGGATATTAGGAAAAATTATTTCACTAGAAGCACTGGAATGGGTTACCTAGGGAAGTAGTGGAGTCTCCATCCCTAGATGTTTTTAAGTCTCGGCTTGACAAAGCCCTGGCCGGGTTGATTTAGTTGGGATTGGTCCTGCCTAGAGCAGGAGGCTGGACTTGGTGACCTTCTGAGGTCTCTTCCAGCTCTATGGTTCTATGATTTTATGATTCTATCTCAAATAGCTCCCCATGCACAGCTCTCCAGATGAGCAAGTCTGACAGTGAGGAAGTCCCAACTTTTGCCCTTCCAGTGACCTCTCTTGTGAAGATGGTGATTAAATCAGAAGATGCAGCTTGCATGAACATCAGTCCCCGTGTTCAGTGGGTTCTCATACAGCTGTCCTCGGGACAGTGAAAGGATTCTTAGTGAAGAAAAAACAAGTTCTCTTCAGTGCAGTGCAAGAGTCTGCTATGCAGGCATTTTACACTGTCCCCAAAATGTGCTATAGGCACTGCCTCCTTCTAATGCCAAGGAATCTCTGGTTGTTACAGTTACAACTAAACAGGACAGCAGGGGAGGCTTTAAAATCCTTAAGGCAGAACTATAGCCTGGGACTAGAAGGCTCCCAGAACTAGGAGTGGGATTGTGGCCAGGTATGTAGGCTGAGTGCAATGGTTGGCAAGAAAAGAGTTAACCTGCTCTTCTTCTGGCTAGAGGAGCCCACAGTTGCCTCTCTTGTAGGCAAAGATGTGCAAAGCCAGGCCATATCTGAGGAACTCCTTGATTCTTCCCCAGGACTCTCTACATGATGGAATGTGCTGTACCCAACTGGGGCATGAGGAAAGAAGGTCTAGAAAACACAACCTATGAGGGAAGACTGAAAGAATTGGGCTTGTTTAGTTTAAAAAAAGAAGACCAAGATGGGACATGACAGCAGTTTCCAAGAATCTAAAAGGCTGTTACAAGCCTCTGATGATAGGACAAGAAGAAATGGGTTTAAATTGCATCAAGGGAGGTTTAGGTTGGACATTAGGAAAAACTTCCTAACTGTCAGGGTGATTAAACACTAGAATAAATAACCTAGGGAGGTTGTGGAATCTCCATCACTGGAGATATTTAAAAGCTGGTCGGATAGACATCTATCAGGGATGGTGCTTGGTCCTGCCGTGAGGGCAGGGGACTGGACTTGATGACCTCTCACAGTCCCTTCCAGTTCTAACATTCTTTGATTCTATGAAGCGGGCCCATGTTGAGCTAGGCTATAGACAGAGGATTCCTTCTCCTTTCCATAAGTCAGCTGAAGGGAACCAGACTTTAGTGCTGCCTTAGTGTAAGGGGACTGTTAGCCCCTTACTAAAACTCTGTGGGAGTGTTTGGTTCGCTAGCTCCCAGTATCAAAAGGGGAAGGGTCCATGAGACTGACAGACCCCAGAGACAATGGAAAGCAGCCAACACTCCAGCTCAGCCTGATTGACAAGTTGGACAGGCCAGTGAGGAAAGCAAGAGGCCAGGCCCCGTCCTTCCTGTGAGCTGGGATTGTTATGAGCAAGGAGAGAGCTGAGAGACAGCTAAGAGCAGTGTAAGCTGTGTGGAGAAGAAGTCCTGCAGCAACAGAGCCAGGCACACACAGCCCAAGGAGCGCAGACCCTATGTTGAGCAGCAGACTGGCAGTGCTCAGAGAGCCAAAAGGGACAGAGAAGCAACGCAAGGAGCTGGAGACTGGCAAAGCAGCACAGCCTGCAGCTGGATGTGGTGAGCAGCTGGGACCAGCAAAGTGCAGGGAGAGGCTCTGGGCAGGGAGATATCACCAGCCAAAAGGCCCAGCAGACCAGACTGGGAGAGGGGTCTGGCCACTTAGAGCTTGAGGCTGTGTGGTCACTGCCAGAGCAAGCGTGTCCAGCTTGCAGCCCCCCTGCAGCACATCCAGGGCCTCTAAGGGGCCTATAAGGAAGAGACTGTGAACTGTCCTTACACTCTGCAGATTGCTGTTTTGATGTCCCCATGCTACAGAGCAGGGCTGTGTGTTCTCATTTAACCATTCTCATTTTTTTCTTATTCTTTTCTCTTTAATCAGTTGATGTTTAATAAATTGTATTTGCTTAGAACCTTGTGAAATGATCACTGGGCCAAGAAAGCCTGCAGTGTGAAGAGAGCACCTCGGAGAGGGGACACCCTAACTCCTGCCCCTAGTGACTACAAGGTCGGGGATTAAGCCCCAGGAAACCTGGGCCCAGCCTTGTTCGGGTTTTGAGGACTCTGCTACTCAGGAGAGTGGAGGGGGAGCCCTCAGGCTCAGGGAAGGGGGTAAAGGAAGTGGGGTAAAGTGGGGTAAAGGGAGCGGGGACTCAGATCCTTTCGCTGGTCCATTTCACCAGGGTGGTATAGAAGCCAGGAAAGTTCCCCACAATAGCGGGACCATTCCCCCGCTTACATTAGGATTGGCTGAAGGGAGCCCTCACATGTCCCCTGGACTTTGATCCTGGGCTTCAGGAAGCCCTGCTGCATTTATGTTTGCTTCTTATGGGACAGAACATCCTTTTACATCTGCTCTTCTCCTTTACAGTAAGCACCTTTGTGATGTGCTTAAATGCCACCT
This sequence comes from Pelodiscus sinensis, assembly GCF_052426305.1. Taxonomy (NCBI): domain Eukaryota; kingdom Metazoa; phylum Chordata; order Testudines; family Trionychidae; genus Pelodiscus; species Pelodiscus sinensis. The sequence goes on from NC_143071.1 coordinate 21,620,614, forward strand.
GCTCTTTCAGGCTATGTCTACACTGCAGAGTTTTTGTGCAAAAACAGCTGGTTTTGCGCAAAAATCTCACAGAGTGTCCACACCTCACGTACGTTTTTGTGCAAGAAAATGTACAGTGAAGCGAGAGAACAGAGGGGTTCTTGCAGTATAGGTATTTGTCTTTCTGCGAGGAATAACTCCTTTCGCACAAAAAAGTGTGTGTGTATGTGAAACAGGGCTTATTTTTTTTGCAAAAACAGATTATCGAAAGAAGCACAGGTGCCCAAGTGGCCATTCTGTTAACGGCAATCAAAGCTTTCTTGCGAGAGAGCATCCATGCAGTCTAGATGCTCTTTTGCGCAAAAGCACATTGCTTTTCTGATGACTTTTGCGGGCTGGATGCGCTCTTGCACAAGAAGCCTGCAGTGTAGACGTAGCCTCAGAGTCCACTCTTCCTCCTGCTAGTTCTTGATTCCCCATTGTCCTTTTCCAAAATTAGGCCCTACCCTACTCCTAGATATGAATGCCTGGAGGAAGGTTTCAAAAATTCACTCCAAAGTGCGTTGAACTTTTAGGGTACAATATGTTTGTTCAGGTCTTTGAATGTGGAAGCATCAGGGATTGGGGTAGTGACCTTGCTTGGAATTAGAGTCTCTGACATTTGTAGAAGTGATGTGTTTAGTTCTATAGAGGCACTAGTGTGAACATATAAAATCAGTGGAGCTATCCTGATTCACAACTGCTCAGGATTGGAACCATTCACTATGTGAAGCTATACCTAGTTACTTCAGCTTAGTCCTACCCATTGCCTCTTAGTCCTGTTGCTAGGGTGGTAGCTACCAAGTTCTACAAGCCAATAGACCAGCTTGTCATACCAAGATCTCTGCAGGACTGGCTGGTGCTTGGTGCCCTTTCATTCAGTTTTATGTGTTCAGCCCTGCAGTGGAATTTGGCTTGTGCCAGCTTGTTCCCAGATCTCAGTAGGTGGAACACCCCTATCCCACTCACCTCTCTACAGGGGAACTTGGGCTGCTCCACATCTGAGGGGGTTATAGCAGCGCAGTGCTCTCTTGTATGCCAGAGCTCACTACAGACGGGGTGGAAGGCTCTAGCTCAGAGGAGAAGCTCAGAATGCCAGTCAGGAAAGCACAGAGTATCGATGCAGATATGTAGGGACCACTGCTCTGGACAGATACTAACATGGGCAAAAGACTGCATCTCCAAGATGCCAATGCATTGACTAATTCCATCCAAAACAAATGGCAGCAGAGTTGTAGCTTATGTTGCTGCTCCTGCCTGTTCTCCCAGGAACATCGCTACCGATTAGAATTTCCATTTTAGCCCAAGGATTGTGGCGCACAAGTTTTCCCTCCAGGTCTCAAGCAGTCTATTGTATAGGCTCTCTAGCTAGGAGGTCTCCTTGTAAATGTTTTTCTATAAAATATGTATGTCCTATAGATCAGTGGTTCCCAACCTTTTTGATACTGGGGTCCGTCAAACCCATCCACAAACTTTTGATGGATCGGCAATGTTTTATTTGCATATTTACATATTCATTATGCAAATGATGAATATGCAAATAAAATATTACCGATCCACCAAAATTCCAGCCACCAGAATCTACAGTGCCAGCCCTAGCCTCTAGAGTCCCCCTACCCTTCTACTACCCCCCAGCGCCAGCCGCTGACCCAAGTCCCCTGCACTCAACCCCCTCAGAGCCAGCCTCCTGCCCTCAGAGCCTCCTAGTGTCAGTCCTCCATTCAAACCCCTCAGTGCCAGCCCCCCACCCGTTAGAGCCCTCCTCACCAGACCCCCCAGTACGAGCCTCCTATTTCCAGAGGCCCCTGCACCCAACTGCCCCTCCCGAACCTTTCCCAGTTCAGTCCCCAGTGCCAGCCCTGCCCCCATAGTCCCCCCACTAATAGCTCGGCCTCCAAAGCCCCACAGCACTAGCCCCATCCCTGGAGCTCCTAGTGCCTGCCCTCCCCTGCTCAGCTAGCCCTGCGCTGCTGCGCACATCATAGCAGCTCTGGGGGCCAGGGCTGGGGTACACTGCCCAGTGCCTCCCCTCCTACTGGGGCTGTTGGGAGAGGCATGTCCTGTCCCACCTCTAAGCCAATCAGCACAAGGAAGGGGCAGGGTCTCATCCCGGCCAGAGAAGAGCACTTCCCCGCACAGCAGGATTGTGTCTAGACTGGCCAGTTTTTCTGGAAAATCAGCCGCTTTTCCGGAAAAACTTGCCAGCTGTCTACACTGTCCGCTTGAATTTCCACAAAAACACTGACTTCCAACTGTCTGAAATTATTGCTTTTTACGGAAATACTATGCTGCTCCTGTTTGGGTAAAAGTCCTTTTTGCGCAAAAGGGCCAGTGTAGACAGGTCAGATTTGTTTTGTGCAAAAAAAACCCCGATCGCGAAAATGACGATTGGGGCTTTTTTGCGGAAAAGCACATCTAGATTGGCATGGACGCTTTTCTGCAAAAAGTGCCAATCTAGATGCTCTTTTCCGCAAATGCTTTTAATGGAAAACTTTTCCAATAAAAGCATTTGCGGAAAATCATGCCAGTCTAGACGTAGCCCAGTTGGGCAGCGCGGAACCTCCTGCCATGCAGGGAAGAGCTTCTCCACGGCCTGGAAGAGCTCCGCCCCTGCCTGGTGCTGGTTGGCTGAGAGGCAGGGCAGGACACCCTTTCCCAATAGCCGTGGCAAGAGCGGTGTCCCTCAGTCCTGGCCCCCAGCACCGTTGCGGCACTGGCAGCCCAAGGTCTGCAGCCTGGCAGTTGGGAGCTGCTGCTGTAGATGTCTAAAAGAGCCAACTTCAGCAGCCTGTCCATATCAGTAAGCTGTTTGTGGCTGCAGCAGAGGTGATCAGGTCCCACAAAAAGAAGGGGTATGGTTTATTGCTTCCACGTAATACTTCCTAACAGCTACTGTGAAATCCATCCACGCTGCAACAAGAAGCTCTGTGAGCTGACCCATTCATCACTCCTGAAACGTCAGTTTCTCACTAAAATCCACAGTTAAATGTCACAGTGCTGCTATCTTAATACTTGCTGCTCTCTCCAAATCCCCAAAGTATTTTCTTGATGTATATACAGTTTGGAATAACTGTAAAATATAAACTCTTCAAAGCTTGCAGCATTTCCTGAGCAGAGTTATCCTCAGCCTGGACACCAGACTAATCAACACTTGCAAGGATTTGACACTTATAAGAGATGAATCATTGGTGGGGAAAAAAGCAGTCATGATATTATAGCAAGTTAATTTGCTGTGGACCAGTCTAGCAGTCACAGCCCTAGAGCTAAAATCTTTCGGTAGGAGAGATGAGAGCTGAGTGAAATTAACAAACCCAACACTTTTTTTATTTGAGAAAAGTGCTTATTTGTCATCACTGAAATATATCATGATTCTCATGTTGATTTCACCACATTTTAGTTTAAAAGAAAATTTAAAACATCGAAATGTTTTGTGTTGATATTTTATAAATGTAGACGCGCTTTCCCGGAAAAGAGCCCCGAGTATCATTTTCGCGATCGGGGCTTTTTTCCAGAAAAGACTACTGGGCTGTCTACACTGGCCCTTTTCTGGAACAGTGTTCCGGAATAAGGACTTATGCCCGAGCGGAAGCAGAATAGTTTTTCCGGAATAGTGGCTGATTTTGTACAGTAGAGCATCTTTGCTTTTCTGGAAATTCAAGGGCCAGTGTAGACAGCTTGCAGCTTATTCTGGAAAAGCGGCTGATTTTCCAGAATAAGTGGCCCAGTGTAGACACAGCCAAGAGTAAAGGGATGTTGGATGTAGAGTGCTCTATTTCAACTTAAGTTCTGTGTAGACACTCCCAATTTCAAAATAAGATATGCTTAATTTGCATATCTTATTTCAAATTAAAATCCCTGCTGTGTAGACAGACACACCCTTTGGATACGTCTACACTGGCCCCTTTTCCGGAAGGGGCATGTAAATTTCACTAGTCGTAGTAGGGAAATCCGCGGGGGATTTAAATATCCCCCGCGGCATTTAAATAAAAATGTCCGCCGCTTTTTTCCGGCTTTTAAAAAAAGCCCCGATCCTCCGGAAAAAGTGCCCTTTTCCGGAGGCTCTTATTCCTACTTCAAAGTAAGAATAAGAGCCTCCAGAAAAGGGCACTTTTTCCGGAGGATCGGGGCCAGTCTAGACGCTCTTTTCCGGCTTTTTTAAAAGCTGGAAAAAAGCGGCGGACATTTTTATTTAAATGCCGCGGGGGATATTTAAATCCCCCGCGGATTTCCCTACTACGACTAGTGAAATTTACATGCCCCTTCCGGAAAAGGGGCCAGTGTAGACGTAGCCTTTTTGATTAGTGGAAATCTATAAAAAAAACACCAATGCAATTTTTTCCAATTGCCACAGAACCAAAAAAAAAAAAAAATCACTTGTTTTATAAGACCCATGTTTGAAATTTGCCTTTCCAGGAGATTCACTTTTTGTTTTTCCCTTAGTTCACTAGAGAACACAAGAACATAAGAACGTAAGAATGGCCGTACCGGGTCAGCCCAAAGGTCCATCTAGCCCAGTAGCCTGTCTGTACAAACCTTTGGGGGATAGATCTCTCCATTATGAAAACTTACCATTTATTCCCACTGTGGAAACCATTTCATATTTATCTAGAAGCCATCTTGTATAACAGAAACCATTTCAGCTTTTCTCTTTAGCACGTAGACCAGAGTGAACTTTCTATCACCCCCATGTGCCGGGCCAGACAGATGTGCTATTGGAATGTGTTAATTGAGACAGGAGATGCACTCCCTCTACCTGTCCACCATCTTGCTGATAAGGCTTTGTTTTTTTAATGTTTAATTGATGATTTCTATAATTGGATGCCCTGACATCAGACTGTTTGGCTAAGGGTATAAAGATACTAGGACTGATTGTATTAGCGGTTTTACTGAGCCCGGCTCTGCTGGGACCACGTTTGGCTCACTTTGCCTTATTGACTCAATAAAGTTGTCTGTTTAGCCACCTAAATTGAGTGAGGCCTTTGCTTCAACACTACCCTTTGTTATCACTACCCTTTGTTAACCACTTATCAAACCATGAAAAGATCTTCCTTCTTATCCCACGACAATTTCCTTTACTTAAGAGCTTTTGGTGAGGGACCTTGTCAAAGGTTTTCTGGAAATCTAAGGACACTATAGCCACTGGATCCCCCTTGTCCACGTTTGCTGGTCCCTTCAAAGAACTCTAAGGGTATGTCTACACTACCCCCCTAGTTCGAACTAGGGGGGTAATGTATGCATACCGAACTTGCTAATGAAGCCCGGGATTTGAATTTCCCGGGCTTCATTAGCATAAAGCCGGCTCCGCCATTTTTAAAAGCAGGCTAGTGCGAACCCCGTGCCGCGCGGCTACACGCGGCACGGGCTAGATAGTTCAAACTACGTAGCCATTCCGATCTATCTGTACACTTCGTTCCACGAGGCGTACAGATAGTTCGAACTACGTAGTTATTCCGAACTATCTAGCCCGTGCCGCGTGTAGCCGCGCGGCACGGGGTTCTCACTAGCCTGCTTTTAAAAATGGCGGAGCCGGCTTTATGCTAATGAAGCCCGGGAAATTCAAATCCCGGGCTTCATTAGCAAGTTCGGTATGCATACATTACCCCCCTAGTTCGAACTAGGGGGGTAGTGTAGACATACCCTAATAGATTAGTAAGGCATAATTTACCTTTACAGAAGCCATATTGACTTTTCCCCAACAAATTATGTTCTTCTGTGTGTCTGATCATTTTATTCTTTACTATAATTTCAACTAATTTGCCCGGTACTAACATTAGTTTTACTGGTCTGTAATTGCCAGGATCACTTCTAGAGCAGTGGTTCTCAACCTTTTCACTAGTGCACACTCCCTATCACCCCCCAAACCATTCGCAGACACCCATCAAAGCCAATTCTAGCCGCTATGTGCACTTCATTAAATGAAAAAGGAAACATAAATAATTAACATTTAAAACAACGCATACTCATTTCCAACATCACAACAATTTGATTGAACATCTCATCACAACAAATTATCACAACAATCGGGCCCGCATAGTAACAAATAATAAACTTTTGGCTTACCTAGTGAGATCCCTGGCGTTGTTTCATTGACTTCAAAGACTGGTAGGACTTAGGTACAAGGTCTCAGGACACATTAACTCTTCTGGGGTTCCAGGGTTAGTGGAATTTGTGGGCCTCTCTACACTCTGAGGTGGGGCCAAAGACAAGGGATCCAGTGTGTGAGACACAGAGCTTCCAGTTAGTGGGGTAGGGATGAGGGTGCAGAATCTGGGTGGAAAATAGGGTACGGGAGCAAGCTGGGGGTAGGTGTCTGGCCAGGAGGGAGGGGGCAGGAGCATGGTGCTGGTGCAAAAGCAGGGTACTGCTAGGAGCCTAGGCAGGGAGTAGGTGGGGCCCTGGGCAGCAGCGGGTACTGTATGGTGTCTGGCTAGGAGGCAGGGTGCTGGTGTGGGCTGGGACAGGGGGCAGGTTTCTGGTGCGGCCCTGAACAGGGGGCTGGGTACTTGTGGAGCTGTGGGCAGGGGGGGCAGGGTACTCATTGGGGTCTAGCCAGGGACAGCTCGGCCAATACCTGGGGATCCCACAGCTGCTCACCAGTTCTGGGGGTCTCAGGAAGCACATGCGCTGCTTCCCACCTCTCCAGACAGTTGGTGTGCTACCTGAAAAGCCGGGTCTGTCACCCTGCTGGAGACTTCCTTCCCCCTGCTTCCTGCCTTCCTTCCTGCACGGGGCGGGGGGGAGGGGAGTAGGAGTCCCAGGACTGCATGCCAGCTCCAACTTCTCAGGAAGCGCCTGCTCTTCCTCCATTCCCCATGACAGCCAGTGCACTTCTTGAGAAGTTGGAACTGGTATGAGGTCGTGGGACTGCTACTCTCCCGCCCCCATGCATGGGAAGACAGGCAGGAACCAGGGGGAAGGAAGTCCCCGGCAGCGTGACAAACCTGGCTTTTCAGGAAGTGCACTGGATGTGTCTAGTTCTGGGCACCTCATTTCAAGAAAGATGTGGAGAAACTGGAGAGGGTCCAGAGAAGAGCAACAAGAATGATTAAAGATCTAGAGTACATGACCTATGAAGGAAGGCTGAAAGAACTGAGTTTGTTTAGATTAGAAAAGAGAAGATTGAGCAGGGACAAGATATCAGTTTTCAGGTATCTAAAAGGGGGTATGTCTACACTACCACCCTAGTTCAAACTAGGGTGGTAAATGTAGGCAACCGAAGTTGCAAATGAAGCCCAGGATTTGAATTTCCCGGGCTTCATTTGCATATTGCCAGGCGCCGCCATTTTTAAATGTCCACTAGTTTGGATTCCATGCCCGTGGCTACACGCGGCACGGACTAGGTAGTTCGGATTAGGCTTCCTATTCCGAACTACCGTTACTCCTCGTGGAACGAGGTGTACCAGTAGTTTGGAATAGGAAGTCTAATCCGAACTACCTACTCCGTGCCGCGTGTAGGCGCAGCCACAGAGTCCGAACTAGCAGACATTTAAAAATGGCGGCGCCCGGCAATATGCAAATGAAGCCTGGGAAATTCAAATCACGGGCTTCATGTGCAACTTCGGTTGCCTACATTAACCACCCTAGTTCGAACTAGGGTGGTAGTGTAGACATACCCAGGGTGTCATAAGGAGGAGGGAGAAAACTTGCTCATCTTGGACTCTGAGGATAGAACAAGAAGCAATGGACTTAAACTGCAGCAAGGGAGGTTTAGGTTGGACATTAGGAAAAAGTTCCTAACTGTCAGGGTAGTCAAACACTGGAATAAATTGCCCAGGGAGGTTGTGGAATCTCCATGTCTGGAGATATTTAAGAGTAGGTTAGATAAATGTCTATCAGGGATGGTCTAGACAGTACTTGGTCCTGCTATGAGGGCAGGGGACTGGACTCGATGACCTTTCGAGGTCCCTTCCAGTCCTAGTATTCTGTGATTCTATTATTCTATGTTTGGGGGAGAACAGGAGTCACCCATAGCTTCCTAAGATGCCAGATCTGGTGCACAGCTGCAGCTTTTCTCCCACATGCTGCAGGAAGCCAGCACTACCTTCATTTTCACAGAAGGTAGTGCCAGCACGGGCGCCTTCTTGAAGTGGGGGGAATTACCAGGAGGGGGCCTGGGAACCCTTGCGATCGACTGGTTGTGCCCCCAAAATTGACCAATCAATCGCGATCGACGGGTTGGTGATCACGGTTCTATGTTTCATTTTTGTTTTTTTGTTTTTTTCACAGACCCCTTGCAGTACCCTCATGGACCTCAGGGGTCCGTGAACCCTAGGTTGGGAACCACTACTCTAGAGCCCTTTTTAAATATTGGTGTCATATTAGCTATCTTCCAGTCATTAGGTACAGAATCTGATTTAAAGGATAGATTGCAAATCATTGTTAATAGTTCCACAGTTTCACATTTGAGTTCTTTAAGAATTCTTGAGTGAATGCCATCTGGTCCCAGTGACTTGTTACTGTTAAGTTTATCAATTTATTCTTAAACCTCCTCTAATGACATCTCAATCTGGGACAATTCCTTAGATTTGTCACCTAAAAAGAATGGCTCAGGTTTGGGAATCTTCCTAACATCCTCAGCCATGAAGACCAAAGCAAAGAATTAATTTAGTTTCTCTGCAATGACCTCTTTGAGTGCTCCTTTGGCATTTTGATCATCCAGAGCCCCACTGGTTGTTTAGCAGGCTTCCCGTTTCTGATGTCCGGCCCTGAGTACTGGCCATGATTTGGGGGTGGGATCATCTGTCTGTCAAGGAGCCACTACAGTGAGACCACATCCTATGATCCCTTGTAGGATGTCACCCAAAGATTCCAAGGCAAGGGGCTTGTGACTAGTGACAACCCAGACTCTCATGTCTAGTTGAGGAAAGCACTTACACCCACTCTGAAGTTCCTTTGCTGTCATAGGGCCCTGATCAAGCACAGACATGCCACGCATTCAGTGCGCTTACCTTTTGTATTCTGCCCTGGCTGGTGATTCTCCCCTGTGTGTGGGACATACAGGAATAAACTAATGTGAAGAGTTGGGAGATATTTGTATTTTCAGACATCTGTAGCTAAAAGAAAAGAGGACTATAAATATTTCTCCTGATCCCCTCAAGTAAAAAATACATTAGTAGTTTTTTCTAAATGTTCAATGCAGTGCAGTGGAAAATAAGAGGAAGAAATGGTTTTAAAAAATGGTTTGTTTGGTAGCGCCATGCTTATTGTTCAAGAGCTTTCTCCTTGATAAATCAGGGGCTTCATGGTGGCAGTCTCATGGCTCAGCCATCCATCCATGGGAAAACATTAGTCATTTTCCAGCACTCCTTTGAAAGCTTTTCAATCAGGGATGGGGGAGGCAATGGTAAAGGGAGTTAAATGAAGTAAGAAGACACCATCATTGAGCTATTGATCAAACAAAGAGAACTTTAACTGAAGGCTAGCTATTTTGCCTGTGATTTTCCTTTTCTGTATTAGCAACAGAAGAGCTGGCAGTTCCTTATGACTGTCCTTCCAAAGGTTGGCTGGCAGTGGGGTGGTGAGGGATGCTCAGCACTGGTGGAAGGCTGAAGCAGACTCTAATTCCTCCTGTCATGAGGAAATGTAAAGAGCTTCCTGTCCTGCTGTGTGGGGATTCTCCGGTTGTGTGGGAACAAAACATCCCACTCCCTTGCAGTTCATAATGTAGGTGCTATTTGTATGATAGCACCTACTTTCCCACTAGGACATCTCTGGGCATAGGAAATGCTGCACAAGGTACGGTGACCATGTTTTCCGAACCAAAAATGGGGACACACGGTATAAGGGCTCTACCACCAATCAAATGTTAGTCACGTCCCCTGACCCTGTTAGTAACACCCCTGACCCCTTAGACTCCGCCCACCTGCCACAGGAAGTCCCACCCCTGGGGGTAGTACTTCTGGGGTCAAGATGGACACCGGTCCGGAAGTAAACGGTGTCATGTGACCCCCCCCCCATAAGTCATGAGTTTCAGCCTCCAACCATTTTTGTTGTCCTCTGCTGAAGTTTCTCCAATGTGTCCACATCCTTTCTGTAATGGGGGGGCCCAGAATTGGACACAGTACTCCAGATGTGACTTCACTAGTCCCAAATAGAGGGGAATAATCACTACTTTAGATCTGCTAGTAATGCTCCTACTAACCCATTTGACTCTTTTTTACACAGAACAGATTGATCTTCTCCATTCTTCTACAGTGAGGCATTCATTGCAAGCCCCATATCATCTTTGTGACCCTTTTCTCCAGTGCTGGTGATATTTTGGGGTGCAGTCCAGATTGTCACTGCCTTCCCTGCCCTCCTGAATGCAGCTGCTCAGAGCCCCCAGAAATCTGCCCATGTCACACACATGCTTGCATGGAGCACTTCAGAGCTGAGTTCTTTTGGAAATGTGGCCCGTGAGCTCTATGTACCCTGGTGCCTGCAAGAGGCTGCATTGTTGTGAAGGGTAGTGGGTTTCCAATGAGGGCTGACTTCACTCAGGTCTCACAACATTTACTGTCTGCTAGGGGAGCCCACACAACATAGGTCCAGCCAGGCTAGTGGCTGGCCAGAGGTTGGTTCCCTGTTGGGCTGGTTGCCAGCCAATACAATGCTGTGTCCGAGCAGTGGTTCGCTGGCTCCCTGCCAACACCCTGCACTTGGAGGGCTCGCTGCTCAGATTCCATCCAGCACCCAAAGTCCCACCAGGCAGCACCAGCACCAGCCCCAGCCCCAGAGGTGCCCGGCCCAGCCCCTCTCCAGCCCCCTACCTGTAGAAGCCTTTGGTGTCACAGTTGGGGATGAAGATGTCCTCACCGCTCAGGTAGAGCAAGGCCTTGAGCTACAGCATGATGGCTGTTATGTGAATGCAGCACGGAGCCTGCCAGAGGACCAAAGAGATTGGAAACCTCAGGAGTGGGAGGACTCACTGGACCCCCCGACAAACTCTCATAGCTGCCTCTTCTCTCACTCCGCTGCCATGCCCCAGCCAGTCTCTGCATTGATCTCTGCTCTCTCCTTTGCTTACGAGGGTGGCCAACATGCCAGGGAACTTCTGTCCCTGCAGCAGGAGAACCCCTGCCCAGTGCCTGCATTGGGGCAGCTATTTGCCAGTTAAAGACTCAGTCCTAGTAACTCCCTACAGAGGGTGCTGCAGGGCAGCAGCTGCCAATGACTTTGTTGCCAGCAGGAGGTTCTGCAGCAGGGGCATAGCCACAGGTGGGCCACCCCTCTCCCTCCCCACCCTACCAATGTAGCCCAGGGTATGTCTATACTACAGCGCTAATTCGAACTAATTTAGGAATAACAGAAACATGGTGGAATACTAGGCATGACTGGAGTACAGGTATTGAAGGGTATGTGCTGTTTAGGAAAGACAGAAATAAGGGTAAAGGTGGTGGAGTCACATTGTATATTAAAGATGAGGTAGATTGTAAAGAAATAAAAAGTGATGGAATGGAGAAGACAGAGTCTGTTTGGGCAAAAATCACATTGGGGAAGAAAACTATCAGATCCTCCCCAGGATAGTGCTTGGGGTGTGTTATCACCCCAAGACCACCAGGATCCAATTTGGATATGGATAGAGACCTCTTTAATGTTTTTAATGAAGTAAATACTCATGGAAACTGCGTGATCATGGGAGATTTCAACTTTCCAGATATAGACTGGAGAACAAGTGCTAGTAATAGTAATAGGGCTCAGATTTTCCTAGATGTGATTGCTGATGAATTCCTTCATCAAGTAGTTGCTGAACCAACAAGGGGGGATGCTATTTTAGATTTGGTTTTGGTGAGTAGCGAGGACCTCATAGATGAAATGGTTGTAGGGGACAACCTTGGCTCGAGTGATCATGAGCTAATTTAGTTTAAATTAAATGGAAGGATAAACAAAAATAAATCTGAGACTAGGGTTTTTGATTTCAAAAGGGCTAACTTTAGTAAATTAAGGAAATTCGTTAGGGAAGTTGATTGGACTAAAGAAATTATGGATCTTAAAGTGGAGGAGGCTTGGAATTATTTTAAGTTAAAGTTACAGAAGCTGTCAGAAGCCTGTATCCCTAGAAAAGGGAAAAAAATTATAGGCAGGTGTGTTAGACCAAGCTGGATGAGCAAGCATCTCAGAGAGGTGATTAAGAAAAAGCAGAAAGCATATAAGGAGTGGAAAATGGGAGGGATCAGTAAAGAAAGCTACCTTATTGAGGTTAGAGCATGTAGGGATAAAGTGAGAAAGGCTAAAAGTCAGGTAGAGTTGGACCTTGCAAAGGGAATTAAAACCAATAGTAAAAGGTTTTATAGCCATATGAATAGGAAAAAAAACAAAAAAAGAAGAAGTAGGACCATTAATTACTAAGGATGGAGTGGAGGTTAAGGAAAACCTAGGAATGGCCCAATATTTCAACAAATACTTTGCTTCAGTCTTTAATGAGGCTAATGAAGATCTTAGGGATAATGGTAAGTTAACAAATGGGACTGAGGATAAGGAGGTAGATATTACCATATCTGAGGTGAAAGCCAAACTTGAACAGCTTAATGGGAGTAAATCGGGGGGCCCAGATGGTCTTCATCCAAGAATATTAAAGGAACTGGCACATGAACTTGCAAGTCCATTAGCAAAATTTTTTAATAAATCTCTAAACTCAGGGGTTGTACCATTTGACTGGAGAATTGCTAATATAGTTCCGATTTTTAAGAAAGGGAAAAAAAGCGACCCGGGTAACTATAGGCCTGTTAGTTTGACATCTGTCGTATGTAAGATCCTGGAAAAAATGTTGAAGGAGAAAGTAGTTTGGGTACGTCTACACTACAACGTTAATTCGAACTAACTTAGCTAATTCGAACTAACGGATCTAGACTAAAAAACTAGTTCAAATTAGTGTTTTGCTAATTCGAACTAGCATGTCCACACAGAGTGGACCCTGAACTGGGCTTAAGGATGGCCGGAAGCAGTGCCGGCAGGGCATCAGAGGAGGACTTAGAACGTGGAGATGCTGTCTCAGGCTAGCCCAGGGCTGCGCTTAAAGGGACCCGACCCCCACCCTGGACAGACAGTTCTCAGGGGTGCCCCGCTTGCAAAGCAGTCCTGGCTTGGAGTGCCTGGAGTGCCCACACTGGGCACATCACACCACTTGGCCATCAGACCGGCTGCACTTGCCGCAGGCTGCCATCTGGGGAGAGGGGGCAATCGGGGGGCTGCAGGAGAGCTTCCACCCCCAGAAGCCCACAAAGCCAGCCCAGTCCTCCCCATCGGGGGCTCGTACCCCATTCCTCCCTCACCTCCTTCCACTTACCCTTCCCTAGCCCCTCTTCTTGATGTACAAAATAAAGGACACGTGTGTTCAAAAATAGAAACTCTGTTTATTTAACAAAACTCGGGGAAACTGGGAAAAGGAGGTGGGAGAGGGGAAGAGAGAGGCTGGGAGAGGGGAGGGGGAAAACTGGGAGGAGGGAGCTGAAAGGGAGCTGGTGTGCAAGGAAAAGGAGGGGGTGGGGAAACTGAAGGATCAGGGGTGGGGGTCTCGCCGGGCCGACCGCCTCCCAGTACGGCAAGGGAGGGGGCCTCAGCGTCCCCGGGGGGATGGGGTGGAGGGTGCGGAGGTTGAGGTGGGGGGTGTGGACATTGAGGAAGAGGTTGTGGGGGTTGAGGAGGGAGAGGTGGGAGGGGGAGCAGGAGTGGGAGGAGGGACAGCAGTTGGGGGGGCAGCAGGTGCAGGACCAGCACGGGGCACCATGCTCTGCAGCAGGAGCTGCAGGTTGGTGCTCAGCCCTCGGAGCTCAGCCAGCAGCTCGTGGCGGACCTGCAGGTCTTCCCGCATCCACGCCCATAGTGTGCGGTGCACGGCTCGCAGGGCCCCAAGGTGCCGGTCCCAGTATTCCTGCTCCATGCTGGCGGTCCAGAGCAGGCCGCGGGTGCAGGAGCATGTCCCGGGCGGTGTGGTGCGCCCTGCACGAGCAGCTTGTGCAGCTGTAGAGAAAGAAGAGAAGTGGTCAGTTCTCCCTGGGGATGCAGAGGATGATGCCCAGCCCCCTCCCCAACTCCGCAACGTGAGGGTGACCATGTCCTGCACCGTCACAGCCACTGTGCTTGTACAGAGGCCATGGTCAGGATGTCTGGCTATCCCCGGGACTGGGAGCTGCCCCAAGACCGCACCCATGTCCCTGTGCCATGTATAGTGTGGCCGGGGCGGTGGGGGGGAAGGGGAGATGTCCCCTGCCTCCGTGTAGAGGGGACAGGTGAAGGGAAAGCATCCTGCTGGGTCCTGCCCCGGGGTCGGGAGCATGTCATGTCTCTTTGCACAAGCATGTGCCTATTGGGCAATGGCCCCTGGGTGTCACGCAGCTGGAGCCACCTGCCCAAGGGTGGCATGGCACGTGCTCGCACGTGCAAAGGTGTCTGCGTGATCCGTGGAAGGCATGGCCCACGCACGCGGTCCCTGGTCTCCCTCCCACCTCCCCCCCCGAACTACTTAATTCAAACTATTTACCCGGTACGGTCTCCCTGGATGACACTGCTGGCGGTGACCCTTCTGGTGTGCCCAGGTCAGGGCCCTCTGGTCCCGGCTCGATGTCCCCCGGGCTGGCATGGACCGCCCTGCCCCCCAATAGTTGGTGGAGGGCAGTGAAGTAGGGGCAGGTGGCAGCCCCTGCAGCGGCGCCGCCTCTTGTGGCCCTGGTGTACGCCTGCCGCAGCTGTTTAATTTTAATGCGCACCTGCTCCTGGGTGCGCCTGTGTCCCCTGCTGGCCATGGCGGCTGCTATGCGCCCATAGACGGCCGCATTCCTCCTCCTAGTGAGGAGATCATGGACGTTGGGGGCCTGCCCCCAAACCTCAATGAGGTCCATGACCTCCGCACTAGACCAGGAGGCCGCGCGCCGCGCACCTGCGTGCTGGTTTGGGGCAGAGACTCCTAGCAGGGCTGGCTGACTCTAGTGCCGTCTGGCCAGAGTCTACCCCTTTAAGGGCCCGGGACTGGGGGAGAGGAGAAGAGTTTTCCTGGTTGTGCCCAGAGAGGCCACCAGGGGGAACCTGGGAAGGGCTAGCCTCCCACTAGTTCGAACTAAAGGGCTACACAGCCCTTAGTTCGAACTAGCTAGTTCGAACTAGGCGTTAGTCCTCGTAAAATGAGGTTTACCTAGTTCGAACTAAGCGCTCCGTTAGTTCGAATTAAATTCGAACTAATGGAGCGCTAGTGTAGCGCCTAGGAAAGTTAGTTCGAACTAACGTCTGTTAGTTCGAACTAACTTTGTAGTGTAGACATACCCTTAGAGACATTGAGGCTAATGGCAATTGGGACAAATTACAACATGGTTTTACAAAAGGTAGATCGTGCCAAACCAATCTGATCTCCTTTTTTGAGAAAGTAACAGATTTTTTAGATAAAGGAAATGCAGTGGATCTAATCTACCTCAACTTTAGTAAAGCATTTGATATAGTACCACATGGGGAATTATTGGTTAAATTGGAAAAGATAGGGATTAATATGAAAGTTGAGAGGTGGATAAGCAACTGGTTAAAGGGGAGACTACAGCGGGTCATATTGAAAGGTGAACTGTCAGGTTGGAGGAAGGTTACTAGCAGAGTTCCTCAGGGATCAGTTTTGGGGCCAATTTTATTTAATATTTTTATTGCTGATCTTGGCACCAAAAGTGGAAGTGTTCTAATAAAATTTGCTGATGACACAAAGTTGGGAGCTATTGCCAATTCAGAAAAGGATCGGGATATCATACAAGAAGATCTGGATGATCTTGTAAATTGGAGTGATAGCAATAGGATGAAATTTAATAATGAGAAGTGTAAGGTTATGCATTTAGGGATTAATAACAAGAATTTTAGTTATAAGCTGGGGACACATGAGTTGGAAGTAATGGAGGAGGAGAAGGACCTCGGAGTCCTGGTTGATATAGAATGACTATGAGCCGCCATTGTGACATGGCCGTGAAAAAGGCTAATACGATCTTGGGATGTATTAGGCGAGGTATTTCCAGCAGGGATAAGGAAGTGTTAGTGCCATTATACAAGGCATTGGTGAGACCCCATTTGGAATACTGTGTGCAGTTCTGGTCTCCCATGTTTAAGAAGGATGAATTCAAACTGGAACAGGTACAAAGAAGGGCCACTAGGATGATCCGAGGAATGGAAAACCTGTCTTATGAAAGGAGACTCAAGGAGCTTGGCTTGTTTACTTTAACCAAAAGAAGGCTGAGGGGGGACATGAGTGCACTCTTTAAATATATTAGAGGGATAAATACCAGAGAGGGAGAGGAATTATTTAAGTTTAATACCAATGTGGACACAAGAACAAATGGATATAAGCTGGCTAGTAGGAAGTTTAGACTTGAGATTAGACGAAGGTTTCTAACCATTAGAGGAGTGAGGTTCTGGAACGGCCTTCCAAGGGAAGTAGTGGGGGCAAAAGATCTATCTGGTTTCAAGATTAAACTAGATGGGTTTATGAAGGGGATGGTTTGATGAGATAACATGATCTTGGTAACTAATTGACCATTCATTATCAGTGGGAAATAGGTCAATGGAGGGATGATAGGAGTTACTATAGAGAACTTTCTGGGTGTCTGGCTGATGAGTCTTGCCCACATGCTCAGGGTTTAGCTGATCGCCATATTTGGGGTCGGGAAGGAATTTTCCTCCAGGGTAGATTGGCAGAGGCCCTGGAGGTTTTTCTCCTTCCTCTGTAGCATGGGGCACAGATCACAGCTAGAGGATTCTCTGCATCTTGGGGTCTTCAAAGTATTTGAAGGCTTCAATCTCTGAGATATAGGTGAGAGGATTATTCTAGGAGGGGTGGGTGAGATTTTGTGGCCTGCACTGTGCAGGGGGTCAGACTAGATGATCATAATGGTCCCTTCTGACCTTAAAGTCTATGAGTCTATGAGTTCGAATTAGTTAATTCGAACTAAGCTAATTCGAACTAACGGATCCAGACTAAAAAACTAGTTCGAATTAGCTAATTCGAACTAGCATGTCCACATTAAGTGAACCCTGAACCGGGGTTAAGGATGGCCGGAAGCAGTGCCGGCAGGGCATCAGATGAGGACTTAGAGCGTGGAGCTGCTGCCTCAGGATAGCCGAGGGCTGTGCTTAAAGGGTCCCGACCCCCACCCCGGACAGACAGTTCTCAGGGGTTCCCTGCTTGCAAAACAAATCTGGCTTGGAGTGCCCTGAGTGCCCACACTGGGCACATCACAGCACTTGGCCATCAGACCGGCTGCACTTGCCGCAGGCTGCCATCTGGGGAGAGGGGAAAATTGGGGGGCTGCAGGAGAACTTCCACCCCCAGAAACCCGCAGAGCCAGCCCAGTCCTCCCCATCGGGGGCTCGTACCCCATTCCTCCCTCACCTCCTTCCACTTACCCTTTCCTAGCCCCCCTTCCTGATGTACAAACTAAAGAAAACATGTGGTCAAAAATAGAATCTCTCTTTATTGAACAAAACTGGGGGAGACTGGGAAAAGGAGGTGGGAGAGGGGAAGAGAGAAGGTGGGAGAGGGGAGGGCAACTAAAATGATCAGAGGTTTGGAACAGGTCCCATATGAAGAGAGGCTAAAGAGACTGGGACTTTTCAGTTTAGAAAAGAGGAGACTGAGGGGGATAGGATAGAGGTCTCTAAAAGCATGAGTGGGGTGGAGAGGGTGCATACAGAAAAGTTCCCATAATAGAAGGACTAGAGGACACCAAAGGAAAGGAATGGGTAGCAGGCTTCAAACTAGTAACAGAAAGTTGTTCTTCACAAAGCAAAGAGTCAACCTGTGGAACTCCTTGCTGCAGGAGGCTGTGAAGGCTACAACTAGAACAGAGTTTAAAGAGAAGTGAGATCAAGTCATGGAGGTTGGGTCCATGGAGTGCTATTAGCCAGTTCTTTTAGTGGTGTCCCTGCCCAAAGTTTGTGGAAGGCTGGAGAGGGATTTCACAAGACAAATGGCTTGGTCACTGTCTTCGGTCCATTCCCTCCAGGGTCCCTAGGGTTGGCCGCTGTCGGCAGACAGGCTACTGGGCTAGATGGACCTTTGGTCTGACCCAGTACGGCCATTCTAAGCTCAGGGCTCAGGGTCGGGGGTCTCAGTGGACCACCATGATTTTCATGCACACCTGTTCCTGGGTGGCCAGGCTGGCAGCTCTCCTGCCCTAGACGGCCACTTTCCTGTGCCTAGTGCGGAGGTCGTGTACGAGGTCCATGATGTCCGCACTAGACCAGGCGGATGCCCGCCTCTTGTGGTCCCAGGCAAGCTCCCAGGAGCCGCCAGCCTGGTCCCGGGAAGAGGGGGAGAGCTGGGGGGCATCGGGTGGCTGGCTCGAGCCGTTCCAGGTGCAGGGTCTGCTGGCTGGGTGCTGGCAGGCTTGCACCTGGCACGGGCACCGTAGCCAGCCCATGCCCCTTTAAGGGGTCCAGGGCCGGGAAGGGGGCAATAGAGTTTCCCTGGTGTTGGCCAGAGTGGCCACCAGGGAAAGCTGGGGAGGGCTAGCCTCCCAGTAGTTCGAATTAAGGGTCTACACAGGCCTTAATTCGAACTAGTAAGTTCGAACTAGGCTTAGTCCTCGTACAATGAGGTTTACCTAGTTCGAACTAAGCGCTCCGCTAGTTCGAATTAAGTTCGAACTAACGGAGCGCTAGTGTAGCGCCTATGAAAGTTAGTTCGAACTAACGTCCGTTAGTTTGAATTAACTTTGTAGTGTAGACATACCCTTTGGGAGTGGTGCAGGGCCAGAGGTAAGCCTGCCTTAGCCCCTTGCACCACCTCCTAGGTGGTAAGCGGTACCCAGATGGAGCCTGCATTCCAACCCCCTGCCCCAGTCCTGAACTACTGCACTCCAAACCCCTGCCCCAGTCCTGAACTCTTCCTGCACCCAAACTCCCTCCCGAGCCAGAACACACAACTCCCTCCTGCGCCTCAACTCAACTCCCTGCCCCAGGCTCAGTTCAGAACCCCTACCACACTCCAGTTCTTTTAGTCTAAGGTCAGAGTCTCCATTCTCCTCCTCTGAACCCCAGTTCTCTGCCCCCAGCCTAATAAAAGTGAGTGAGGATTGGGGAGGGAGGATAGATGCAGTGAGCAGGGGTAGTGCCTTGGAAAAGGGCAAGAAGGAGGCTGAGCAAGGGTGTTTGGGTGTGAGGTGAATCCCGAATTGCATTTAAGCTCAAAAAGTGATCTCATGCTTTAAAAGGTTGGAGACCACTGGTTCTTTTTTTTCTCTGTTCACCAATAGCAGGAAAAGTGGGCCTGCTTTGTTTCTTTCTAGTTGTTCAGCACCTGGTGACACAAAACTGTGGATGCAGAGCTGTTAATTAGGGATTTCTCTCTACTAAAAAGTTAGTAGGTGGGGAAAAGCATATGCTGAGGGCAACCAGAAAAATGAAAGAGAAAAGCCGTGAAAGAGAATTACATGCAACAGAGGTCATTAATCCATTCGCTTAAAACTAAAGCACACACCAGTCTGCAGTCACCCTGATGAGACTTCTGTCTCTATCAGTGCAGCAAATAGCAATGGAATTACAATAGAGTAATTGCTTGATACTTAAAGTCCAGATCTAAAATATCTCAAAGTAATAACTCATTGGAAAGATATTGAACTCTCATCACAAAGAAGAAATATAGTCTCTAACAGACCACTAATGGCATACCATTTATCTGATGGCAAATCACTATCAGATTTCATTACTTTTCATGGCACAACTAAGAAAAAGAAATACAAAGTTAGCTAAACTGGAAGACAGGAGGAAAGAAAGAAAAGACCAGGGGAGCTGACAGCCCCCGCAGGCCCCTGGGCAATGTGTGTGGGAGACCAGGTTCCGGGCTCCCAGAACGGGCCTTGGGCGAAAGAGACAGGGTGAGAGGCAACCCCCACAGCAGCAATTTAAAGGGCCCAGGGCTCCGGCCTCTACTACAATAGAAACAGAGACAGCCAAGAGCCCTGAACTCCTTTGAATCATTGGGCCTCAGGGCAACTGTGGATATGGGAAAGTGGGTGGATGTGATATACCTTGACTTTAGCAAAGGTTTTCATATGGTCTCCCACAATATTCTTGCCAACAAGTTAAGGGAGTATGGATTGGATAAATGGACTGTAAGATGGAGAGAAAGCTGGCTAGATTGTCGGGCCCAATGGGTAGTGATTAATGGCTCGATGACAGGTTGGAGATTGGTATCAAGCACAGTGCACCAAGGGTCTGTTCTAGGGTTGAGGGGATGGATTGCACCCTCAGCAAGTTTGCAGATGACACTAAACTTGGGGGAGAGGTAGATACGCTGGAGGGCAGGGGTAGGATCCAGAGTGACCTAGACAGATTAGAGGATTGGGCCAAAAGAAATCTGATGCGGTTCAACAAGGACAAGAGCAGAGTCCTGCACTTGGGACGGAAGAATCCCAAGCATTGTTACAGGCTGGGGACCAACTGACTAAGTAGCAGTTCTGCAGAAAAGGAGCTGGGGATTACAGTGGATGAGAAGCTGGATATGAGTCAACAGTGTACCCTTGTAGCCAAGAAGGCTAATGACATATTAGGCTGCATTAGGAGGAGCCTTTCCAGGAGATCTAGAGAAGTGATTATTCCCTTTTATTTGGCTCTGGTGAGGCCACATTTGGAGTATTGCATCCAGTTCCCCCCCCCCCCCCACACACACACAATAGAAAGAATGTGGACGCATTGGAGAAGGTCCAGCAGAGGGCAAACAAAATGATTAGCGGGCAGGAGCACATGACCTATAAGGAGAGGCTGAGGGGTTTATTTAGTCTGCAAAAGAGCAGAGTGGCAGGGAAGGGGGATTTGAAAGCAGCCTTCAACTTCCTGAAGGGAGGTTCCAAAGAGGATGGAGGGAGGCTGTTCTCATTAGTGATGGATAGCAGAAAAAGGAGCAATAGTCTCAAGTTACACTGGGGGAGGTCTAGGTTGGATATTAGGAAAAACTATTTCAATAGATGGTGAAGTACTGGAATGAGTTACCTAGGGAGGCGCTGGAATCTTTATTTCTAGGTCTATGTCTACACTGCAGGCTTCTTGTGCAAGAACCATTTTGTGCAAGAGTTGTTGCGCAAAAGCTCTTGCGCAAGAGAGAGTCCACACAGGAGGGACACACTTGCGCAAATAACTCCCCTTGGGAACCACTTCAGACAGGGCAAAAGGGCACCAGTACCTTCCGGAGGCAGGGGCTGGAGCTCCTCTGAGACACGTGCTTAAAGGGATCTCCCTTGTGAAAGTACAGGCAGTCCCCGGGTTACGTACTAGATAGGGACTGTAGGTTTGTTCTTAAGTTGAATCTGTATGTAAGTCGGAACTGGTACATATTGTAGGGGAAACTCTAGCCAAACATTTTTTTTCGTTTTGGATAGCATAGGGAAAGGTTAACTCCCCTCTAATGTTTGTTTTGCTGTCTGTTCCCCTGTTCAGAAGATTTCACATCTATTTCTGTCCCTGTGACAAACTCAGGACTAAAGGAGTAACTCATCAAATACCAAACAGCTCTACACCATGCTTTGAGCTAATAGCTTTATTTCCACACACCACCCAGGGTTCTAGGAGGAGGGTCCTTTTTTTGCTAACACAATGAGGCCAGCACTTTGTTTGTTTTGGTGGAGTCTTTGTTTGCCCAGGGAGCCCAGCATGTATAGGGGGAGGAGGGGCGGAGAGGCTGCTTTTGTCTGCTGTTCGGCAGCCTGTTGCTCAGGGGAGGGGGCAGCCTGTTGCTGGCAGGGGGGGAGGGGGAGGTGTGCAGGATGCGAGGCTGCGGGGGGGGGGGGCAGCGGGCGTGGGGAGGCACTTTTCCTCTGCCCGGCAGCGGGATCCCTGTCCCTGTGGCCAGCTGCTGCAGGCAGAGGCCAGTTGGAGCCGGCCAAAGAGGAGGAGGAGGTGGATTCTAGGACCCAGGTGAGCGAGCCCCGGGGACGCTGCTGCGCTCCGGGAGCCCGGCATGTATAGGGGGAGGAGGGGCAGAGAGGCTGCTTTTGTCTGTTCGGCAGCCTGTTGCTCAGGGGAGGGAGCAGCCTGTTGCTGGCAGGGGGGTGGGGGGGGGGCAGCGGGCGTGGGGAGGCACTTTTCCTCTGCCCGGCAGCTCTGCGGGACCCCAGTCGGAGCCGGCCCGAGGAGGAGGAGGATCCTAGGACCCAGGTGAGCGAGCCCCGGGAATGCTGCTGCGCATGTGCGGGAGTTGCCTCACCCCGTTCGTATCTAGGGATCTGACGTAAGTCGGATCCACTTAAGTCGGGGACTGCCTGTAGAAAGAATTATATTGGAAGAGAAAGATGAATTATACTGTAATAATTGAATAAGTTGAAGGAACACTGTTTGTCTCTGAACAGGAAAGAGGAAATGTTGCTAATGTTGTTTGTAGGTATGCAGATCAGAATAAAGCCAGGTGAGCCTGAGATAACAGGAAAAGGAACATTAGGTCTTAGGTAGAAAGTAATTGCAGTAGCCAGAGAGATATGGACAGGAGATTACTGTGTGCTTGACGTGGAAATAAAGATACTCGTCTAGCCTCATACTAGTCATGTGAAGTTTTGTCAACTTTTAATCTTGTTAACTTGGCTTTCTTTTGACTGTATAAATCAAGGGGTTTGAACCTTGTATGGTACTCACATTTTCTGGGTGCATTAGCAGAGCGGTTTTGCTAATAAACAGAGCGGTCTGACAAATCTGTGAGTCCTGTCTGACTTTGACACCCTGGACAGCCATTTCTCTGCTGCTGAGTGCTTTGGGACCTCTTGTAGGGACTGAAAGCTGTAGCAGTGCCTGTTGTGGTTGCCCTTAGCCTCTTTGGACACCACAGCTTGTGCCCTAGTGCCTTTTTGGAGAATTGTCACCTCTCTTTGCTGTGCCATGGAGCCAGGGATGGCTCTGTGCCTGCTTTGGCCCCACACGGCCATTTTGGAGTGGGTTCAGCTACTGCTCCATGCTGCCTTGCTACTCCTGCACACGCCTGATGCCGAGCTCAATCTGGAGTCCTTCTCCCTGGAGGTGGTGGCTTTACTGTGGCATCCCCACCCGACCGTGGAGAGGTGATACTGGAGACTTGACACCAGTTCCGACTGGTGGTGGTGGGATAGTCTGGTCCTGGAGCAATGGGATGACCAGCAGTGGCTCCAGAACTTCAAGATGCGGAAGCAGATGTTCCTGGACCTGTGTGCCTGCCTCGCCCCTGCCCTCCTCATACGCGATATCTAGCTGCAGCCCACCATCCCTGTGAACAAGCCATTGCCCTATGGAAGTTGGCCACCCTAGTCAGCTACTGCTCAGTGGCACAGCAGTTCGGAGTGGGAAGGTCCACAGTGGGTGCCATCTTGATGCAGGCAAGGTCCTCAGAGGGGCTACACTCCCTGCCCAGGGGAAGGGAAGACTCCAGGCGGGAGGGGGGAAAGGGGAAGTGGGGGAAGCCCAGTCACCCACTGGCTTGTGCCGGCCCTCCCTCACATAGCCCTGCTGGTATGGGGGGGCTCTGGGAAGAGGGGCCCTGGCATGTTTGGGGGGAGAGTGCATCACAGGAGGGCAGGCACCCCCCAAGGACTCATGCACCTGCCCGGCCTAATTCTGTGAGTTTTCTGTGTTTCTGTGTGCCCTTCTGCATGTTGTCAGAACCATCAACGACATCCTGCTCAAGAGGCTCATCCACCTGCGGGACATGGCTTCGCTGCCATGGGGTTCCCCAGTTGTGGGAGAGCCGTGGATGGCACCCACATCCCCATCCGGGCACTGGAACATTGAGTGGCCCACTTCACCAACCACAAAGGGTACTTCTTCATGGTGCTCCGGGTCCTCATGGACCACCAGGGCTGCTTCACAGACATCTATGTGGGGAGGTTGGGCAGGGCACATGATGCCTGCATCCTCAGAAACTCCAGCCTGTATCTCAGGCTGGAGGTGGGCACTTTCTTCCCCCCACGGGAATTGACTGTTGGGGACGTCCGCATGTGTCTGTGCATGATGGGGGACGCGGCCTACCCCCTCATGCCCTGGCTGATGCAGCTGTACACCGGACGCATGGACTCCAGCCAGGAAACATTTAACCAGAACCTGAACCAGGCCTGCAACCAAATGGAATGCGCCTTTGGACGGCTGAAGGTGAGATTCCATTGTCTACTCATCTGTCTCGAAATGGATTAGCAGAACATCGTGGAGGTTGTGGCAGCATGTTGCGTGCTGCACAACATAGTGGAGTGGAAGGGGGAGGCCTTCCTCCTGGGGAGGATGGAAGGTGAGGGCAGGGCAATTGAGCAGCCCCACACAGCTGCCATCCGGCAGGCCCACCACAATGGAGTATGCATTCAAAAGCCCTCAGGGAGATGTTCTCCCAGGCCCCACACTAAGGTCACTTCTGTCTGGCATCCACATCTGCCTCCCACCCTCAACCCTTCCCTCCCACACTTCCCTATCCTCCAAATAAACACAACTTTTTGTGAAACAAACCATAAACTCTATTATTTACATAGAGACAAAGGTTGGGCAGTAAGAGGGTGCTCTCAACTGGAAGGGGGAGGAAGAAGGGGCTCTCAACTGGGAGGGGGAGTTAGTGGTGGGAGGGGCGGCTCCTGCCAGTGCCTCCATGGCTGCGGAGGCCTCAGAGCCCTTCCGGCCAGGTTGGGACAGGCAGCATGGAGAGGTGGGCAGGACGGGGTGCAGCAGGCGGGGGCATGGCAATGGTGGCAGGAGGGGCAGCCAGAGGGGGCATGGCAAGGGCAGCAGGAGGGGTGGCAGGAGGGGGATGGGCATGACAGAGAGACAGGAGGGTGGGGCAAGGCCATGCCATAGTGCACGGCATGGCCAATGTGGGAAGTCAGTGCAGTGATGCTGTTCAAATGCAGTTGCACCGCTGCAGGAACTGGCCCCGTGCCTGCTGCTGTAACTCCTGGTTGTCCTGCAGCTTGCTGGTGACCGCTGCCTCCATCCTTTCCACGGCCTTGACGTGCCACTAGAGGAGCTGGTCACACTGCCTGGCCCTCCGGACGGGTCCCTAGGTGGTCGGTGCCACCTCTGCAGGGCTGTAGGGTCCCTCGCTCCCGGCTGGTCCTGCTACAGAGAACACAAAAAACGGCGAGGCGGTCAGTCAGCCCTGCTCACAGTGTCTCTGACCCCCGTGCCCTCCTCCCTGAGCTTGATGTGACACCACCCAACTGTGGCTTGGGCTCAATTGGTCCCCTGTTGAGTGTATTCTCATAAAAGGACTAGCTCCAGATCACGGGAGAGAAATGATCTTCCATGGATTGTAACCCTTGAGAGACAACACTCTGAATGCAGACCCCTCGTCTGTGTCCTTGCCACTTGGCATGCGGTGTCTGTCTGTGTAGCACTGTGCACACTCCCTCCCCTGGGCAGGACGTTTGTGAGCAGCAGGGTCCCAGGCGTGCCTTGGAGCTGCCTGCCACGTCCATGTGCCACACAGTCAGGCTGCACAAGGTTGCACATGCTGTATACTGCTGCACGGCATGCAGCGTGAACTGCCTGACTGAAACTTCCCCCCCGGGCACCCGCCTCCCCTGCCCTTGCAAGGGAAAAGTGCTACACCCACCAGTGGATCTGTCGCCAGCTTCAGACAAGGCCCGGGAGACATCCCGGCTGCTGGGCACTGGCTCGAGGTGTAGGATGACAGTGGTGCTGCGTCATTTCCCTTGTCCTCGGAGCCATTGGTAAGGTCACCCTCCTCCTCCAGGCCAGGTGGCCTGACCACCAGTGAGGGTCCTTGCACCACCATGTCATCCAAGATGGCGTGCAGCTGGTCAGAATGGGGGCAGATGTCGGTTCTTGCCCCCCTTCCCCACCTTCAGTGGCGCTGACGTAACCGAGGTACAACTCTTTGACTTTGGCCCAGACCTGTTCAAGGGTCCGGGCTGGATGTCCCTGTTCAGAGAGCACCTGGGACACGTGGGTGAAGAAGTCGGCATTTCAGCACCAGGCACGGGGGTTTTGGAGGGCTTCCTCCTGCGCTCAAAGGTCCAGGAGGGCCTCTACCTCAGCCCTGGACCAGCAAGGGGCACTCCACTTTGTTCCCCTCCGTGGCCGCTGGGAGCCCTGGGGTGGCTGGTGGGAGGAGGGTGCAGACTGTCGGGGTGCCTCTGGAGTGGACATGTGGGCTCCTGGGTGCAGCAGGGCAGAGCCACGTGGTGGGGCTGCAGAATGTGCTGCTGCTGCCACGCGGCATCTGCAGAGTGCCTGTGCCTTTAACGGGGGGGTCCGGCAGCAGGAAGTAGTGAGCTTGAGTGTGCCATGGGATTCCAGCCTGGGTCCAGGCTGCCGCAGGCTGCTAGAGGCTGCTTGCAGGGCTATGGCTCGGGTCTTGTGCTGCCCCCAACCAGGCTGCTGACCCTATTGCCCTAGTTCCAGCGGGCTCACCTGCCCTTAGGCTCCCAGCTCTCTGGTCCAAGAGAATCCATGGTCCTACCAGATGACAGATGTTGCCGGACCAGAGAATGCTGGTTTTTTGGAGGTACAACCTGTAGTGATTTTGGGTGTCTCATGTTGGGGATGTCATCTCAGTGCACCTGCTAGGGGCCTACTTTTCAGGAAATGCTGAGCATTCCACTTTCTGAAATCAGGATAATTTCAGAAGTCTTAAACTGGGCACCCAGAAAATGCAGCATCCAAAATAACAAGTTACTTTTGAAAATGCAGTCCCTGAACACTGGTATTTCTGCTGTCTGCTCATTCCTGTAGATGGAATGTTTAGAAATGTAATTAAACTAAAATTAGTTACTGCATCACTGGAAGAGTTGATGCCGGCTGCTATGGCAACCAAGGAGAATGGTCTCTCTGATAAACTGTATATGAATAATGACAAATTCCTTTGCCATTATAGTATATTGCAATAAGATGACCATTGACTTTCTACTTCTCACCCCTCAATTCTTGAAATGAGGTATAAATACCTCTGCTTTTGCTTTGTTTTTCATTGGTTATCCTGGCAGAAACTTGGAGAAATGTCAGAAATGAAAGGAAAAGAAATCCACAAGATTTTCAGAAATGTTTAGTGATTTTAGGTGTCCAATTTGAGAGCTCTTAAAGGGATTTGATTTTCAAAGAGAGGGTGCCACATCTTGTGGTTCCCAGGCATACAGTTTTTTACTATAACACCTGGTTGAAAAGAGACCCTGGTGGTTTTGATCAGCATTGTTGACCTGGCCATTAAATGTCTGATCAGTGGCACAGTGGAGGGCTGGACCCAAGGCAGACTCCTATCTACCCACACTCTGCACAGCTTCCAGAAGCTGCCACTAGGTCCCTATCCCAGGACCTGGTGGCCACTTCCTGGGAGCTGCAGTAAGCGGTACTGGGACCATGCACCTCAAACCCCGCCCCACACCCAACTCCCTGCCCAGCCTGGAGTCTCCTTAAACACCCAAACTCCATCCTGGAGTCCACATCCTACACCCTCCCCAACCAAACCCTCTGCCCCAGCCCTGAGCCCCTTCTTGTACCCCAAACTCCTCATCCCTGACCTCATCCCAGAGTTCAAACCCCCAGCTAGAGTCTTCATTGTCCTGCACTCCAACCCTCTGCCACAGCCTGGTGAAAGTGAGTGAGGTTGGAGAAGAGTGAGCAATGGAGGGAAGGGGAATAGAGGGAGTGGGGGTGGGACCTCAGAAAAGGGGTGGGACCTCAGGGAAGGGCCAAGGGGCAGGACAGGGGTGTTCAATTTTGTGAGACTGGGAAGTTAGCAACTCAAGCACCATCTTCTGAAAAGCTGAGGTCTTGAGGTGACACCGAAAAATGTAGGCATGCAAAATCATTAGTTGCTGACTTACTATAGAAAATCAAAAATAATTCCCTAATTGCTTTTACATCATCTTACATTGAAATTAGCACTCTAGATTATGTTTGACCCTTATGAATTATGTACCCACAACCAGAGGTCCTGAGAGTCTGAGTGTTTTGAATTTACACAATCACATACACAATTAAACTTAATTACAGTTTATATTTCTTAGCAAAACAGAGTAAACACTTTCACATCGAGAGGTCACTCCACTTAATAATCCTTAATAATCCTTCATTTTTGGAGGTAACTAAAAAGGGAATTAAAACAAACGCACAAAGAGTGTTTCTTAACTCTTAATACAGAATTTCTGGGAATACAGTGATAAAAAGGATTTGTGTGAGTTTGACAGAGGCTGCTGTGGATTTCTCATTCTATTTTCTGATTGTTAAAGAGAAATTACTAAAACCTTGAAATATACTTGTGGCGGGTTTTAAGGGTGCGAGCCCCGCCCCCCCAAATCCCCCGGGCTGAGCCAGCGGGGTGGGGTGGGGCTCCGCGAACCCACTGCCTTCCAATTGCCCAGTTGCCCCGCCCTCCGGGGTTCACGGGCGAGTCTGGCCCTGGGTGCGATCACCCCTCGCCCCGAGTAGGGCCGAGGGGGCTCAGCGGACCCGGACCTGTAACTTCCCGGGCGGCCCCCGGCCGGGGGCCCGACCGGGGATCTTGAGCCGTCCCTCTACTCTTTGCCCCCTTGCCTTGTTGCCCCTCTCCGCGGGGAAGGGGAGGGGTGTTGTGTGCGACCGTCGCCGCCTTTTGGCTTACGCTGAGGTCGGGGCGTGGGGGAGTGGGGGACCCGGGCCCGCCCTCACCACCAGGTCCCAGCCCGAGGCCCTAAGTGAGGTGGGTGCTTTAAAGCGCTCCCCTCACGGCAGGCGGGGCAGCCGCCCGAAACTCGCCTGCCCACGGGCGCCAGAACGGCCCCGCCTCGGACTCCTTCCACTCCCGCTGCGCCGGCCCCCCGGGCCGGTGCAGAGTCAAGTCACTTACCCCGTCGTAGACGTCGGGTTCGTCCCAGGGCGAGCCTCCAGTTGCCGGGGTCGTCTCCCTTGGTCGCCCGGAAGGCCGGGTGCTTGGGGTGCCGGGAAGCCAGGATGGCTGCCCGCTCGCTTCCCCCTGCCTGGGCGTCCCGGCGCCCCTGTTATGGGCGCGGACGGGTGACGTCAGGAGCGTCAGCCCCGCCCCCTCCAGGGGGTCCCCGCGCGGCTCCGGCCGAAGCGTGCCCGCGGCTTCCGCCCGGGGCGCGAACCGGGGCGCCCGCGCCGGACGCCTCCCGGGCCCCCGGGGTTTCCCCTGTCTCCTCTGGTGCGCGCCCGCCCCCGCCTTTAGCCGCTGCGGAGCCGGCGGCGTCGCGCCGAGCGGCTCCTGGCCGTCCCTGGCCGCCGCTTTCCGCCGGAGAGGGGGGGCCTCCCCCGCTCCTAGTGCGGACCCTACTGGGTCCGTCACACACCTCCCCCCTTTGAAAAGGTCGCCGTCTGGGGGGGGGGTCCTCCTATTCGGGAAAAGAAGTCTGCGTTAAGGTGGGTGGCCCCGGGTCGGTGCACTATTTCGAAGCAATAGGACTGTAGGGCCAGGTACCACCGCATAATACGCGCATTGGTCTCTTTCATTGAGTTAAGCCAGACCAGCGGGGCGTGGTCCGTCACCAATTTGAATTTATTCCCCCACAAATAGTATCGCAAGGAGTCCACCGCCCATTTTACCGCCAATGCCTCCTTCTCAATAGTTGCGTAGGCTTGCTCCCGGGGCAGCAACTTGCGGCTAAGGTATAAGATGGGGTGGTCCCCATCTGGTCCCTCCTGCGTCAATACGGCGCCAAGTCCCACCTCGGAGGCATCTGTATAAAGAATGAAGGGTTCATCAAAGTTTGGCTGCCTTAACACGGGGGCGGAGGCTAGTTTTTCTTTTAGCGTATAAAAAGCCCGCTCCGCCTGCGGGTTCCAACGTACTTTGGTGGGTTCTGAATTTCGTATCAGTTCAGTTAGGGGGGCCGCCACCGACGCGAACTGAGGTATGAACTTTCTGTAATACCCCGCCAGTCCCAAGAACTGGCGGACCTGTTTCTTGGTCGCCGGGATGGGGTATTCCCTCAATGCCTGCACTTTGCTGAAAATAGGTTTTAGCCTCCCCCGCCCCACCGTGTACCCCAAGTAAGAAACCTCATGCTGCGCGAAGTGGCATTTTTTTGGGTTGGCGGTGAGGCCGGCCTTCTGTAAGACTGATAGTACCGTTCGTAGATGTTCCAGGTGCTCTTCCCATGTCCGGCTATAGATGACGATATCGTCGATGTAGGCGGCGGTGAACTCGGCGTAGGGGGCCAACACCCGGTCCATCACTCTTTGGAAGGTCGCCGCTGCCCCGTGGAGTCCGAACGGCATAGTCCGGAACTGGAACAAGCCGAACGGAGTCGAAAAGGCGGTTTTCTCTTGGGCCTGGGGGTCTAACGGTATTTGCCAATACCCCTTGGACAAGTCCAATGTCGATATGTAGACCGCTTGTCCCAGCCGTTCCAATAGTTCGTCCACCCTTGGCATGGGGTATGCGTCGAACCGGGATATAGCGTTGACCTTCCGGAAGTCTATGCAGAAGCGTGTGGAGCCATCCGCCTTGGGGACTAGTACAATGGGGCTGCGCCACTCGCTCACCGATTCTTCTATAACCCCCCATTGCCGCATTAACTGAATTTCCCGCCTCACGGTGTCCCATGCTTTCCGGGGGAGGGGACGCAGAGGTTCCCGCACAGTTCGGCCTACCTCTGTGACGATCTGATGGACCCCCATCGTGGTTCGGCCCGGGCGCGACGTGAGTGTCTCCTGGTACTGGTGGAGGAGGCCCCGCAGTTGCCCCTGCTGGACGGGAGTCAGGTCGGGGTTCAGGCTAGCCTCTACGGGCCCCGTCTCTGTTCCTCCCCATGGTCCTAGGTCCTCCTCCTCAGACGGGGGTGCAATCAGCAGGGTGTCACGGGGTACCCATTTCTTCAATAGATTAACGTGAAAGAGTTGGGTCCCCTGGCGTCGGCCCGACAGTCTGATCTCGTAATCGACCTCCCCCACTTTCTTGATAACCTCGAAGGGTCCTTGCCATTGCGCCAGGAGCTTCGACTCTTTTGTGGGTAAGAGTAGCATAACCCGGTCACCCGGTTGGAATTCCCGACGTCGCGCGTTAGCGTCGTAGTACCTGGCTTGGCGGTGTTGGGCGTCTTCAAGGTTCCGTCGGGCGTATGCCCCCAGCCGGCTCAGCTTCTCCCGGAGCTGCGTGATGTACTGCACTGTCCCTCGTCCGGTAGAAGCCTGGCTCTCCCATCCTTCCTTCAGGAGGTCCAGAATCCCACGGCACCGGCGGCCGTACAGCAGTTCAAAGGGGGAGAAACCCGTGGAGGCTTGCGGGACCTCTCGCACTGCAAACATAAGGCTAGGTAACATCAAATCCCACCCCCGGGGGTCCTCCAGCACGAATCGTCGTAGCATCTCCTTGAGCGTTTTGTTGAACCGCTCAACTAATCCGTCGGTTTGGGGGTGGTAGACTGAGGTTCGCAGCCGCTGGATCTTTAACATTTTGCACAACTCCTTAATGACCCTGGAGGTTACATTCGGGCCCTGATCTGTAAGGATGGCCTGGGGTAGCCCTACCCTAGAGAAGATCCGAAGCAGCTCCCGCGCTAGCGTCGGGGCTTTGGTGTTCCTTAACGGGATCGCCTCGGGGTACCGGGCGGCATAATCGACAACTACCATAATGTAACGGTGCCCCCGCCCCGAGGGTTCCAGTGGCCCTACCAGGTCCATGGCAATCCGTTCAAATGGCACCGCCACTATTGGCATGGGGACAAGGGGGGCTTTTGGTACTCTGGCTGGCGCCGTCCTCTGGCATTCCGGGCATGAGTCACAAAAGTCTCGCACGGCCCTGAAAATGCCGGGCCAGAAAAACCGCTGCAGGACCCAGTCTAAGGTTTTCTCCCGGCCGAGATGCCCTGCCCAGGGGACGGCGTGCCCCAACTCCAGGACTTCCCGACGGAAGCGGGTGGGGACCACGAGTTGTTTCCGTACCCCCCCTTCTGCTTCCCTCGTGACCCTGTATAGGCGGTCGCCCCATACCTGGAACTGCGGTCCCTGTGGTGCCCTCTCTTCGCCCTGCCTTTGCTCGTCAGGGGTGCCCGCTTGGTCCCAGGCATGTTGGAGGGTGGGGTCCATCCTCTGCTCGGTCAGGAAGTCCGGCGCCGTCTCGAGCTCCAGGCAGATCGCTCTCTCGTTCCCTGCTCCTGCCGGCGTCGGGTCACCAGCCACCCCCCCTCGGCCTCCTTCGTCCGCCGGAGGGTCCTGTCCTTTTAGGAACAGCTCGAACCCGGGCCAGTCACGGCCGATGAGGACGGGGTACGGCAAGGTTTTGGCCTTCCCTATCGGCCAGACCCGGTCCTGTCCCCCTCC
This sequence comes from Pelodiscus sinensis, assembly GCF_052426305.1. Taxonomy (NCBI): domain Eukaryota; kingdom Metazoa; phylum Chordata; order Testudines; family Trionychidae; genus Pelodiscus; species Pelodiscus sinensis. Next base: position 21,652,777 of record NC_143071.1, read on the forward strand.
GGTTAGGCGGAGTTGGACCGTGGGGTATGCCTTCACGTCCCCGTGGACGCACCTCATCCACACGGGTTCGCCTTCTGGGTGCCCGGGTGGGACGAGGTCGGCCCTCACGAGGGTGACTGTGGAGCCCGAATCCACCAATGCCTGAACGGGGCGGCCCTCGAGCCATACTCGATGAACCAAGGGACCCCCTCTGGTTCCCCCGTCCTCCCGGGGCCCGGCTGCCGCCCCTTGGCTTAGGGTGCAGTCCATTAAGGGGCATTCCCACTTAAAATGCCCCTCCTGCCCGCACTGGAAGCAGGGCCCTCTTCCTCCTTGACGGACCTCCCGTGGCCCCCCTTCGGGTCGTCGCTTGGCATCTGCTTTCTCAGGCGTGGGCCGGGGCCAGACCGGGGCCAACCGGGGGGGGGGTGTCGCGTCCCCTGCGCCCCCCTGATGAGGGTTCTCCCCCTGGAGGCTTCCCCTGGGGCCGGGGCCCCCCTACCTTCGGGGCGGGCGGGGCGGCCCTTCCGGCGCCGCCCTCTTCCCTCTCCGCGAGGAGGTGGGCTTCCATCAGCGTCACGGCCTCGTTGAGTGTTGCGGGCTGGTTCCGGCGGACCCACCTTTGCCCGTCCCTCGGTAAAATGTGGATGAACTGCTCCATCACCACCATTTCCGATACCTGGCTGCCCGTCTTGTGCTCGGGCTCTAGCCATCGGTTGGCCCACTCTTTTAGTCGCTGGGCTACCGCCCGAGGCCGGTCGCCCCCTCTGAACACTTCCTGCCGAAACTTCTGCCTGCAAGTCTCGGGGGAGTGCCCCACCTGATCTAGAATCGCCTCGCGGACCTTCGGGTAATTCAAGGCATCCGCTCCTGCCAGGCTGCGGTAGGCGAGTTGGGCGGATCCGCTTAAGTAGGGGGCCAACAGTGTCGCCCATTGGTCCGGCGGCCACCGGGCAGCCGTCGCCACCCTTTCAAAAGTCGTTAAAAATGCTTCTGGGTCGTCCTGAGGTCCCAACTTCGTCAGGCGCAGGGGTAAGTTGGGTCCTTCGCCCGATGTCCCCGGTGCTCCGACCGGGGTTCCCCATCGCCTCTCCACTGTCTGCTGCCACCGCTCCTGTTGGGCTGCTAATTCTTGGATCAGCAGCCTCTGATGTTCCTGGAACTGCGTGGTCAGCTGTTGGACTAGTTGGGCCTGTTGCTCTTGCTGGACCTGGCGTTGCTGCTGCTGGTTCTCGCTGAACCATTCGAGGAACGGTCGGGGCTCCATCGGGTCGCCCGTTCCTTCTTCGCCCCACGCGGGCTCTGTCGGCCGGTTGGCCTGTTCACGTTCGTCTATGGGGAGGGAACTACCTCGATACCTACATTCTCCACCAGTGTGGCGGGTTTTAAGGGTGCGAGCCCCGCCCCCCCAAATCCCCCGGGCTGAGCCAGCGGGGTGGGGTGGGGCTCCGCGAACCCACCGCCTTCCAATTGCCCAGTTGCCCCGCCCTCCGGGGTTCACGGGCGAGTCTGGCCCCGGGTGCGATCACCCCTCGCCCCGAGTAGGGCCGAGGGGGCTCAGCGGACCCGGACCTGTAACTTCCCGGGCGGCCCCCGGCCGGGGGCCCGACCGGGGCTCTTGAGCCGTCCCTCTACTCTTTGCCCCCTTGCCTTGTTGCCCCTCTCCGCGGGGAAGGGGAGGGGTGTTGTGTGCGACCGTCGCCGCCTTTTGGCTTACGCTGAGGTCGGGGCGTGGGGGAGTGGGGGACCCGGGCCCGCCCTCACCACCGGGTCCCAGCCCGAGGCCCTAAGTGAGATGGGTGCTTTAAAGCGCTCCCCTCACGGCAGGTGGGGCAGCCGCCTGAAACTCGCCTGCCCACGGGCGCCAGAACGGCCCCGCCTCGGACTCCTTCCACTCCCGCTGCGCCGGCCCCCTGGGCCGGTGCAGAGTCAAGTCACTTACCCCGTCGTAGACGTCGGGTTCGTCCCAGGGCGAGCCTCCAGTTGCCGGGGTCGTCTCCCTTGGTCGCCCGGAAGGCCGGGTGCTTGGGGTGCCGGGAAGCCAGGATGGCTGCCCGCTCGCTTCCCCCTGCCTGGGCGTCCCGGCGCCCCTGTTATGGGCGCGGACGGGTGACGTCAGGAGCGTCAGCCCTGCCCCCTCCAGGGGGTCCCCGCGCGGCTCCGGCCGAAGCGTGCCCGCGGCTTCCGCCCGGGGCGCAAACCGGGGCGCCCGCGCCGGACGCCTCCCGGGCCCCCGGGGTTTCCCCCGTCTCCTCTGGCGCGCGCCCGCCCCCGCCTTTAGCCGCTGCGGAGCCGGCGGCGTTGCGCCGAGCGGCTCCTGGCCGTCCCTGGCCGCCGCTTTCCGCCGGAGAGGGGGGGCCTCCCCCGCTCCTAGTGTGGACCCTGCTGGGTCCGTCACAATACTTGTTTTCCTTATTCTTCTGCTTCATAGGGCACTGTTTCCTTTAAGAACATATGTTATGCCACATCTCCACTTATCCAATGATGGAGCCTCTGGCAATTAATCTTCCGGGGTTTGATTTAGTGGGTTTTTACATTGGCACCAGTATTCCTCACTGTCATGTGGAGTAAGGGAAGTAGATGGGAAAATTTCTCCCATCAACCTCCCATTGTGGGGACAGTTACAAGTTTGGCTTAAGGAACATTGATTCCAGCTATGTTATTTACACAGCTAGAGTTGCGTACCTTCATCTGGCCTTTCCTCTGCAGTGTACATCTGGCTATAAGCTCCGATTGGTTTCCTGTAGCTCCCCTTGCTGGAAATGGTGGACTGCAGCCAATGGGAGCTACAAGGCTTCTTGGCTATGGATGCATAGATAAGTGTCATGGGCCCACCTGTGGTTTATCTGGGTGGGCCCTTGATCCAGCTTTGAAAACCACTGGCTTAAATCATTCACACACCACTTCTGCACGTGCTTGTTCCCAGCCTTGTTCCACTCCTGCTTCTGCTCTGGCCCCCGCCTTACCCCTGCCTTCCCTCACTCACCTGCTTCTGACCCTTGGCTCTGATCCTTGGCTATGGCATTTGGCCTCTGGTTCCTGCTCTGACCCTAGTCTCCTACTGCTGAAATCAAGACCCCATTCTAATCACTAGATACAACTTCTGCTCCAACCAATGGGCATGGCTGCCTACATCCTGGTCACATGGCACAAAGGCCTCATAACTCCACCTGAAGCCAATGGGTGTGATTCTATTCCTTGCTATGTTACAGGCAGCTTATGAATTTCTTGGGGGATGATAAAAGATCACATATACTTTGGCTGCATCTAGACTGCATCCCTCTGTCAACAGAGGGATGCAAATCAAGCACATCGAAATTGCTAATGAAGCTGGAATTTAAAGATCCCATGCCTCATTAGCATAAACATGGCCGCCGCTTTTTTTCAAAATGGAGTTTTTTTTAAAAAAATGGCAGTCTAGACGGGGATCTGTCAAAAATAAACCCTTTTTCGACAGATCCTGTATTCCTCAAAAAATGAGGTTTATAGGATCTGTCGAAAAAGGCTTTATTTTCGACAGATCTGCATGTAGACTGACTTTTTTTTTCAGAAAAACTCCATTTAGAAAAAAAGGAGCGGCCATGTTTATGCTAATGAGGAACAGTATATTTAAATCCTTGCCTCGTTAGCAATTTCGATGTGCCTAATCTACATCTCTCTGTCAACAGAGAGGTGTAGTCTAGACACACCCTTTGTGTCCCTCAGTATGAACACAAGTTGAATTTAAGTTTTCCCCCTTCAACATGCCCTCTTTTGCTGCAGGAAATCTGTGTCTGGGTGTGAAAGAGATTGTCTAGACAATAATATACAAAATCTTCCAAGAAAGCAGGAGACTCTTTGAAAATCTTGCCTTTTGTATACGAAGAACTCTGGTTCTTCTGTGTCTGAAACACACTCAACCACATTCAGTATAATACATGTGCTATATAGTGTAATGAAAAGTCATAAGCCACCACAAGCAAGACAGTAGGGGTATGTCTACACTACTATCCTAGTTCGAACTCGGAGGCAATCGGAGTTGCAAATGAAGCCCGGGATTTGAATTTCCCGGGCTTCATTTGCATCTTGCCAGGCGCCGCCATTTTTAAATGTCCGCTAGTGCGGACTCCGTGCCCCGTGGCTACACGCGGCATGGACTAGGTAGTTCGGACTAGGCTTCCTATTCCAAACTACCGTTACTCCTCGAATCTTCTAGTATTATCTGATGTTTTACTTAAAGCCCCAGCTCCTGAACTCTTGTGAATAAACAAGGAAAAAGCTTGAAAATGTGACTCAAGTGTGGCCTAACGAGTTATAAACCAGAAAGGAAAGACCCCAAATGAATTGGGGGGTTTTAATCTGATTCTCTTTAAGTCAATTATGATTGGTTGGGATTTCTTTTGTATGCTGTTGGCTATATTTCTGTGGGGCGCCATTCTGAAGAAATATAGCACTGATACCTCCTATTTCTCCTGAGAAAGGCCAGGAACTCTGCTATTGCTTTCTAGCTCCCAGAACCCTTGACTTTGTATGCAGGAGAGTCAAAGGGGATCTTTTGGAATTAAAAGGAGAGAGCAAAACCTACCTTGTGGAATCAAATGTGAGGTTTTTTCCTTACTATGTAAGAATAATAGGAAAAAGAGGCTGACACACAAAGAAGGGAAGAAATTTTGCTGGAAAGCAGCAGAAAAATTCATTAGGCAGAAGGCTGACACAGTCCATATGGAGAAAAAGAAATTTTAATTCTGTCCCTTTTTATTATTCTCTGAAGTCTGTCTGCAGTTACCCAGGCTGCATGCAGTCAATAAGACAACCCTCCTAGCCAAATGCAGATCAGCAGCCCATTGCCCCAAGTACTGTGCAGAAGGCAGACCTGCACACAGTTTATTGATGGATTTATTGAGAAGGAAACAGCATCCCTAAGAAAACAAACAAGCAGAAAGTCCCTCTGCCTGAGCCACAAAAACGAGTGACAATGGGAACAATAATTTGCAAAGTGTGTGCCAAGCCAGGAACGTGAAGCATAAATCACTCATAACTGGCAAGATGATAAATAATAACAGAGGCCTCTGAGGATATTTATGATGCTGAAATGGATGGGGTTTTTTTTCACTAGAAGTCACTTAACAAACCCTCATGCAGAAATCTTCAGAAGGGTACACCTTAGGGGGCATGGGAAACATTGATACATAATATTCTGAACTTCTAAGGATCTCAACAGGAAGCACAAACCTACACAAATGAGACCTGATTCCTCTGCATCTTGCCCCAGTTGACTGCAATCTGATCCAGGAGTTTAATGTCAGGTCTTCTTACCCAGTTTGAAGCCTTCAGTTTTATTCATATTTATTTGCCTGTTGTGTGCAGTCTCAAAACCCTACACCAGGAAATTTCTGGAGGTATGTCTACACTAGCTCCCTAATTTGAACTAGGGAGGCTAATGAGGGTGACCGAAATTGCAAATGAAGTGTGGGATTTAAATATCCCACACTTCATTAGCATGTTCCCGGGCGGTCACCATTTTGGAAATTGACTAGCCCGGAGTAACTGCCCACGTCTATACACGGCAATGAAACGGGAGTTCGAAGTAAACCCCTAACTCGAATTAGCTGTTACTCCTCGTGGTATGAGGTTTAACAGCTAATTTGAGTTAAGGGGCTTACTTCAAACTCCCGTTTCACTGCCACGTGTAGACACGGGCAGTTACTCCGGGCTAGTCAATTTCCAAAATGGCGACCGCCCGGGAACATGCTAATGAAGCGCAGGATATTTAAATCCCAGGCTTCATTTGCAATTTCGGTTGCCCTCATTAGCCTCCCTAGTTTGAATTAGGGGGCTAGTGTAGATGTACCCTGGGGCAGGAACTGTTTTTGTGTGTACAGTGACTATCACACCAGGGTACTTAATGGGGTGGTAGTTTCTACCATAATGGAAATGGTCATTTAATCAAGACCTTCCTTAAAAACCCAGATGATGAGAAACAGCAGTGCTCCCACCTTGCTTTAGTGCTAAATTGCAAATACTACAACCCCTTCACTGTGTACAGTAAACAGTTAGACAGTGGATGATTCAGTAATAGCCAGCTAGCCACTTTGGATCACAGCATTCAGGGCCAGATTTGAAGAAGTGCTTGGCTCCAAGCAGCTTGATCTGTGGCACTTACAGTAAGATTTGCCAATGTCCTCAATGTCCAGCAAGGAGCAAACATGCTACAGTCCTGGGACTGCTCCTTTGAAGCCAATGGGAGTTTTGCAGCTTCAGGATTGGGCTTATGGTAATATGATCACATTAAAGTTTATTTTATTCAGACATTGATACTGTGAGCAAAGCTGAGCATTGTGCAATCTGTGGTATACAGGCTTGTGATCTGTGGGTAACAAGCTTTAGGGCCAGATTCTTCCCAGCACTCATACTACAGAAACACACAGGCTACGTCTAGATTACATCGCTCTTCCAACAGAGAGATGTAAATGAGGCACTTCAAAAGTGCAAACGAAGTGGGGATTTAAATATCCCACGCTTCATTTGCATAATCACATTATGGCGCTTTTTCGAAAAAGCGCCATTTCAAAAGTAAAACCACAGTCTAGACGTGGTTCTTTCGAAAATGGCACACTTTTTCAAAAGATCCTGTACTCCAAGGAGGAGTTTGGGTTTGGAGTATGATGGGCTCAGGACACAGATTTGCAGTGTGTGGATGGTGCAGGAGTGTTGTTGCAGAAGACTGGGGATGTGGAGATGCAGGAGTTTTGGGATGTGAGGGACTCAGGACAGGGAGTTCCAGTGTATGGTAGGCCTAGGGCTGGGGTCTGTGAGGGTGCAGGAGTGTTATGATGCTATGGCCAGATGGGGACTTGACCCCAGTTGAGGGCTTGTTGGCTAGGCATCATTTTCAAATAAAATATTATGTCCAACACAAAACATTTCAGCATTGTCTTTATTTCTGGGAGGGGCAGGGAACCTGTTTTGGGTCAGCGGTCACTGACCCACAGAAAAGTCAGTCAGGGACCATGAAAGTGAGATCCAAAAAACCAATCCCTCCAAAACCCACCAACCTCACTGATGTGACCCCAACTGAGACATCGCACTCCAGCCCCATAAGGGGGCGGATGAGAGTAGGTAGGACTGACGTTCAAGGCTTCAGGCCAGATTAACTCTTCTGGGTTCCAGGATTAATGGAATTTGTGGGCCCCTCTATACGCTGAGTTGGGACCAAAAATGAGGGTTCAAGTGTGTGGGACAGGAATGCCAATGAGAGGGATAAGGATGGGGGTGTAGAACCTGGATGGAAAATAGGGTACAGGAGCAATCTGGGGAAAGGTGTCTGACTAGGAGGGAGGGGGCAGGAGCAAGGTGCTGGCGAATGTCTGGCCAGGAGGCCTTAGGCAGTCCCAGTGAAAGCACTTCAGGTGAGTTCTATAACTTTCCCTATAGACACGAGGGAAAGCTTGGCCTACTTGGCCCGCGGTTCACACAACATCCTGTGCATGTGGGTGCTCATGTAGTGCCAGGCCAGAGCACTCAGCTCCCTGATGCTCTCACATGGGAACCCCTCGCTTCTTCTCACAAGGTCTCTGGAGAGATCTGCCTTACTCTGGCCTCCATGGTGAGACACCTTCCCATGACAAGCCACCACTAAGGAGTCCTGGGTTAGGAACCACACTGCAGTGCCACACATAGCACAGGCTCATGGCCACACTTGTGTAGCATCCACTCCTGGTAAAGCATGACGATATGGAGGACACTGATCCTGTGCATGGAAACCTGTTGGCTACGTCTACACTGGCCCCTTTTCCGGAAGGGGCATGTAAATTTCAGCAGTCGTCGTAGGGAAATCCGCGGGGGATTTAAATATCCCCCGCGGCATTTAAATAAAAATGTCCGCCGCTTTTTTCCGGCTTTTAAAAAAGCCGGAAAAGAGCGTCTACACTGGCCCCGATCCTCCGGAAAAAGCGCCCTTTTCCGGAGGCTCTTATTCCTATTTTGAAGTAGGAATAAGACCCTCCGGAAAAGGGCACTTTTTCCGGAGGATCGGGGCCAGTCTAGACGCTCTTTTCCGGCTTTTTTAAAAGCCGGAAAAAAGCGGCGGACATTTTTATTTAAATGCCGCGGGGGATATTTAAATCCCCCGCGGATTTCCCTACGACGACTGCTGAAATTTACATGCCCCTTCCGGAAAAGGGGCCAGTGTAGACGTAGCCGGCATGTGTGGGACACACCCACACCCACAAGCTCCTGGCCTGCCAGCACCTTCCCAGGCTTGCTTGACCCCAGGCCGTGAGTGTAAAGATGCTCCCCTGGAACATCCATGCCCCTGCAGGAAAGTGCCTGATGTCTAGGCAACAGATGACCTTGCTCAAAGCACATTGCCATCCTCTGACCTGAGATCTTTGGTGTGGGCACAGAGAATAGGGCTAGGCTTCATCACAGTGTTTCTTGGGATGACTGCCTTTGTAACTTTTCTTCACAGCTGAGCTAGGTAGGAGTGTGCCACGTCCACCATCTCCCATACCATCTTCCTGACTCCACAGGATCTGCTGCAGAAAGCAAACCCAGAAAGACCTGCTATGGGACCAGATGGCTTGCTTCTAGTCCCTTCTCTGGGGGCTCACCAAGGAGCACCAGGAGTGGGCTGCTGACTGGGAGGAGTGCCAGGCTGACCAGGAGCAGAGGAGGCCATGTGGGACCAGCTGGCATTCCAGCACAAGGCCATGTGCTCCTCCATCACCTCTGTGATGGAGTGCATGGCTGCATGCATGGAGCAAATTAGCAGCCACCTACCTGCCTGCACCCTCCAACTCCCCACTGACCCCTTGGCTTCCTCTCCTAGCCCCCCAAGGGCTTCTGGGCCCCCAAACACATGGCAGTGAGATCTCTCAGGCAGCTGAAGTCTCCTGAGGTACCCAAAGCAAGTGTTGGTCCCAGCCCCATCCCTGAACTCTTTTTCCCCATCTTCTCCCCTCCACCATTCCAGGTTCTTTCCCCGGATATGGCTACATTAGCCACCCTAGTTCGAACTAAGGTGGCTAATGTAGGCATTCGAACTTGCAAATGAAGCCCGGGATATTCCCATGTTCCCAGGCGCCGCCATTTTAAAATGTCCGGTAGCTCGAACTATCTGCCCACGGCTACATGCGTCACGGGCTAGGGAGTTTGAATTAACACTCTTAATTTGAACTACCGTTACTCCCCTTGTGGTATATCCCCCAAATAAACAGAGTTATTTTTCCAAAAAAGAGAGGTTTCTTTATTTGCTCTGGATGGGAGGGGATGAAGGTGGGAAAGGAGGGCAGGAGAAGGGAGGTGTGGCGGAGGAAATGCACATGGGGCAATGCAGGAACACCTTGTGGGGAGGCCCAGTGGAGAGTCTCATAGGTGGCCTTGGATGAATCTCTCCCTCAAGGCCTCCTGGATGAGCAGTCCCCTGATGTGCACTCTGTATGGTGCTGGTGTCCAGCTTCTCATAAGCCCTGACCAGCCAATCAGCCCCTGCCCCCCACCCTGGCAGGAATGTCTCCCCCTTGCTCTCACATAGGTTGTGGAGCACACAGCAGGCCATCACTATGTAGGGGATGTTGCACTCACTCATGTCCAGACAGGTGAGGTGACCGAAGGCACACTCTACTACCATGTGGCACCTGTTGAGTTTGACATTGAAATTCTCTTTGGTAAGGTCCAGGGTGCCAGTGTAGGGCTTCATCAACCAGGGGAGCTGGGGGCAGGCTGCATCACCCAGGATTCAGACTGGCATATCCATATCCTTGACCCTGGGGGAAAAAAGTTGGGGAAAAAGTGCCAGCATGCATCTTCTAGAACAGGCAGAAGTTCTGGATGATGTGGGCACCATGTGCCTTCCCCAACCAGCCAACATTAATGTCTGTGAAGCATCCCTTGTGGTACACCAGGGCCTGCAGCACCACAGAGAAGTACTGCTTCCAGTTGATATAGTCCAAGGCACAATGGTTGGGGGCCAGAATGGGGATGTCAGTGCTATCTATACCTCCTCCCCACAGTTGAGGGAGTCTGTGGCAACAAAGCCATCCACAATGGGGTTGACATTGTCCAGAGTGATGACTCTCCACAGCAAGATGTTGTTGATAGACTTGACAACAAGCGGGAGCACAGTCCCGACCGCAACTGGTTGTTCCATCGCTGCAGGATGAAGTGGTCTCACCAGTTGGAACTGGTCTCCTTCCACCAGAAGTGGTATTCCACGGTGTCCAGGGAATTAAGGATCATTTGTGGTAGCAGGAGCACCAGGACCAAGGTGAAGGGGTCCTCCAGTTGGGGCTGGTCATTGTCCTGCTGGAGCAGCACATGGGCAGTTTGGATGAGCTGTGCCATGAGGTGCAACACAAGGCTGCTTTGCACCAGCTCTGGCTCCATGGTGTAAGTGCTGTGGCCTCCACAAGGGCAACCATGGCACACGGTATGGGTTTGGTGTTCCATGAGGGTTTAGGCAGTGGAGGAGTGGCATGTGAGACATGGACACAGAGAGGAGCCCCTGAAAGCACATATCTCAGTTAGCCTCAGCAAGCAGCCACAGGAAGTGTCCATCCTCCTGGTGCCCTCCGGGGGTGCTTCCGGAGGCTTTACATCTGATGTAGTCTCAATCAGTGTGGACGTGCTATTTCAAAATAATTCAGAGCTATTTTGATGCCGCCCTGTAGTGTGGATGCACTATTTCAAAATTATTTTCTGATGTAGATATGTCCTTAATGGGTACAGGTTAGGTTATGTAAATGGACTTGTTTGAAAAACCAACGTGCAGACACAAAATTGACTCACACTGATCAGAGGTTCTCAGGTGGGACAGATAGCTACACAGTGTGTACAAAGCCCCTCGGTTTAGCAAGGCAGTTCTAGAAATAAAACAAAATGCTGAGCTGAGAAATGAATGGGGGCCAAGTATTTAGTGAGAGAATGGGAAAGATTCTGTTAAGATTTGGTCCCTTTCTAGCATTCAGATGACAGAAAGGTTCTGGCCAAAAATGGCTAGCAGAGAATTCCCTTGGAGAAGGAAAACTCCAGGCTTCATAAAGTTAGCTCATCCTTTTCCCATCATAGGTGGGGTGCTAGGTGATCAAGAGATATGGCAGGAGCATGCTGAAGGGATGGGGTATATGTCAGAGCTCAGCTACAATATGCAGATCTTTAATTAGCATAAAGCCCTTTAGAAACCTTCTGCACCTAATACAAGGTGGAGCAACCTTTAGGGCTCATGCTGAGGCTGAGCCAGCACAGAATCAGATTGCCCTCATCAGTCTCCAGTGGACCCCATGCTGAATGGATCTTGAAACATGGGAAGAGCATTGAGCTGTTTCTCTGTCTCCAGCTTCAATAAGGTCTGAATCTTCTGCTATGTGGCTAAAGGGATCTACACATTTTTGCTAAAAGAGAAGCTGCTAACCTGGCATACTGGCTTAAAACAAGAGTCAGATCTTAGCACTCCACTCTGCCCCCTTCCCTACGCTTAGGCACTCTGGCAGCAATTCAGAGGGGCCTGGGGCTTCAGCTGCTACCTCTGCTGCAATAGCAGTGGCTGGGAGCTCCAGGACCCTTTGAATCTCCAGGCACTGCGGTAATTGCCCCCTCTGCCCCTTCTTGCCCCCCTCCACGTTGGTGGGCCTGGTTTGGAACATGTGTTGAGAACATCATACAGTGGAATCTTACAAATCTACATGTAATATTGCCATATGCATTTTATCATGACAACAATGACCAGCAAATGATGAGTTTTCAAATGATACCTCACAAGGCATACTTTGTACAAAGATTATTATAATAGACACTGGCACATTCTGTCACAGAACACAATGGCTAGAAATTGGTTATGCTTTGGGATGGAAGGCAACATAAAATTATTGTGCTGGCCCAGGGAGAAATCCTAAGAACAACTCAGGGAGCTCCTAAATTCAGCTAGAGCAGGTTTTTAGGAAGCCTGGATAGCAATTTCCTACCTTTGGGAGAGCCTACAATTTAAGTGACAATAACTTTTGAATCCACTGTATTAAATACAAAGATTATGTATTAGTGTGGGCCTGGATGATCAAATGACTCTATTGAACAATGTGACGGGCAAGAATGGACTTTGGGGACAATGCATGTGAAGCAGATTTCCTACAAAATGTCTTGTAGGGAGGGAAATGCAAATCCCACCATCTTTGGTTATGCAGCACTCCAGTCCTGTTAAGCTATGCCCTGCAGAGAGGGCCATTGGCTGCTAATTAGGACCCAAGGGGCAGTTTCTCAAATGCTAGGTGTTGCTGCCTATACAGGAATCTTCATAGTGGTCTGTGGAGCAGCCTAAAGGCCTTCTAAATGGTCATGGTTGTACCTAGAGGATCATGGGGCTGGGGTGGCCACCCTAAACCATCCTATGGAGAGGACTGCTCTGTAAAAGTAATTGCTCCATGTATAAATGTAGCCTTCATGCCAGAACAGTGAAAGAGGAGAAAAACGGGGGAGGATGGGAAGAGACAAAAAATAAGCAAGAAAGAACAAGAGACAGCACTGAACAGCACTGACTGTAACCATCTTTCAGCTTTAGGAAGTTATTTTCTGTGTCCTCACTACAAACACCAAAATGTCTCCAATTATTCCATTTTTACCCCAATACCTGCTGTGGAGAGAGGCCAATTAGGAGCCTCCTAGCAGCTAATATTGTCCAACAAATCCTGCCAGCTTTTCATTACACTGCTCTCCTCCTGAGTTGGCTTTTTGCCCTTTCCGTTTGAGAAAAATGCAGGTAGCAGCTTGCTTTCTGCAGTGGTGGCTTTCCAATCCTCCCAAGAGTTCCCTGCAGTGCCTGTTATCATTTTGTTCATTAGCTAGAGGTTACATTTAGCCTCTGCAAATTTAATAAGAGCTGTAGGAGCAGCAATTGTCAATCTAAGTGCAGTTGGGCCCGATTTGCCCCTGCCTTGCATATTGTGGAGCCATTTACATTGGTGCCAAGTGGATGTACAATACTGCCAAATTAGTATTCTCCATGCTTACACAGATGGTTGAATTCCACACTCATTGGGTGCAGGTGTAAATGACTGTATAACCATGGAGACTCAGTCTCCGTAGCCTATTTGTACCTATCCTGGCTTTCCACCATAGCTATTTGGAGAAGGAAGTTACTTAGCTTTTACTGATAACAATGAGGAAAAACAGATGGCACACAGCCTCATTTTCTACATCTAACTTAATGGTGAAAATAAGAGACAGAGGCACAAAGAGAGCAGATTTGATTGTTTAGTTGTTTAGAAAAGAACATTGAGTTAGAGGGCAAATAGAATCGAGATTGAAAAAAGTGTCATAGCCATCAGATCAAAGATCAAAGCAAATCTAGAAACTCCAGTCAAGCCATTCACACACATAACCTCCAGCTGAATCTCAGTCTGTTTGGAGCTGTCAAACTGATTAACACATTATAAGCAGGGTAGTTGGGAGCCAGGAATTCCTGCATGTGATATCATGGGCAACCCATTTAAATGTTGTGCCCCAAATTTCCCCATCTGAATCATGTGAATAACAATTCCTGACAGAGGTATTGTGAGGCTTAATTAACGTTTAGGAAGTGTGGTGACTGTTTCTGATGTGAGGTGCTAACGGAAATGAAAACTCATTATTTAGCTCTTTGGAAGATTATAAATGAGATGGATTTGATAGAAACAAGTTTGTGGTATAAGAGCTGAATCAGAGAATATCTTATGGGCTGTGCTGTGCTTTAGGGATGAAGAGCTGTGCCTCTCAGAGCCACATTCTGCCTTAATATACATCTTCTGCAAAATCAGCTGAAGTCAAAAGGTCCATGGAATCTTGAGTGATGCAAAGTAGCTGTGAATCCAACTCCACTGTCTTAAAGCCACTTCTGAACCTGGATTACATTTTCCATTGGTGTTTTATTACCTGAGCCCCACCCCTTCCACTGATGTCTCTCACCACATTCTCTTCCAGGGCCCCAGGTGACTGTTGGCCCCACTGTTCCAAACTGAGATTGGCAAACAGGAGTGTCTCAAATCTGGCCCACAAAAGCTCATCATCTAATAAACCATCTTGTTAGTCTTTAAAGTGCTACATTCTTGACCAGCTAGAAAAAACAAAGCGGACAAATGCCCTGTTTTGCCAAAAGAGAGGAATGGAGAGTATCATGCAGGGATGCGAGCAGTGATACCAGCTCTGCACTGGGAGGGAAGCAGGGCTCAATGGACCCACAAACCAGACTCAGTCTTGTGGCAGGAAGAGGGAGCAGGCTTGGATGAGCAGTGACACAGCCCCACTTTTGCACAGGGATAGGGAAACTTCTATCTAGCTTCACATGATGTTCCATTTCCCCTTTGGGAAATATGGTCACCCAACATATGGAAATGTTTTCCAAGAGGGGGACTGACATTATTAAAATGAGGGACAAACTCCACATGTCATCTTTCTTCCCCCTCTCTCTGTCCATCGATTCACTGCACCACAAGGGACAAAAGAAGCAGCCATTGAACTGGAGAAGGGGTTCTGACCTAGGAAGTTTTGTCAGAGCGTGCGGTGAGAAAATGTGTTTTGAATTTAGCATAGTATAAGTTAGGCACCAGTTACATTTTATTTTTATTTTTCTAGTAACAATTTCTGACTTTTATGACTCATTACTTATACATGCTTAATTCTACCTCTTTGCTGTTAATACACTTGTTTTATTGTTTTATCTAAACCAGTGTTTAAATTGAAGTGTCTGTGAAACGCCATTTGGGGTAGCCAGGTGCGTGCATATTATGTGTATTAAAGAAATGTTTTCAATTTGATGACTTTGTAATACTCATGGGAGGGTTGGGCAGTACAAGACATTCATTCTAAGACTGAGAGGCTATGTCTACACTGCAATGGCTGTTCTTGTGCAAAAACTTGCAAAGCGTCTACACTGCACGTGCGTTCTTGTACAAGTAAATTTACAGTAAAGCATTGGAACAGAGGGCTTTTTGTGCAAGAGTTTTTCCTCTCCCCACAAGGAATAAGCCCACTTGCACAAGAGCACTTGCACAAGAAGGCAGTGTGGACGGCCAACAAGGGTTTCTTGCGCAAGAAACCCCTATGGCTAAAATGGCCATCAGAGCTTTCACAGAATCATAGAGCTGGAAGAGACCTCAGGAGTTCATCAAGTCCAGCCCCCTGCCCAAGGCAGGACCAATTCCAACTAAATCCCAGCTTTCTTGTGCAAGAGATCATCCACACTGCCATACATGCTCTTGCGCAAAAGAGGTAGATTATAAACTACATATAAAGTGGTAGATTTAAGCAAGTATAAGCAATGAGGCATAAAAGTCAGAAATTGTTACTAGAAAAATAAAAATAAAATGCAACTGGTGCCTAACTTATACTATGCTAAATTCAAAGCAAATTTTCTCATCACATGCTCTGACAAAACTTCCTAGATCAGAGCCCCAGGAAGGACTGGGGATTAATTACTATGAATTACTCTGGAATAGTTATTTCGAGATAGCGGCACCGGAGCTTCCACACTACCACTATTTCAAAGTAACTATTTCAAAATTAGCGTTATTCCCCAAGGAAAGTAGGAGTACAGTACACATTTTGAAATAAGCAGCTTGGTAGTATGGACACTCCACTTATAAATTCAACTTAAGAGGGTTTATTTCAAAGTAACACCCTAGTGCAGATCTAGGCTCAGAGACAAAGCTGGAAGTGATGTACAAGTTGGTGGCTGTTTGGGAGAAGCCCAGTCTAGAGATTACAGCAGCAAAGCTTTGTAAAGGGCCAGCCTAGAGAGCAGAGTGACACATCTACTCATCAGTCTGGATTGTACCCTGAGTATGTCACATATTCACACTATTCTGTACAGGCCTGACCTAAAGATTTGAAGGGCAGGTTAGTTAAGTCTTTTACTTGGTAGCTGTCTGAGTACCAGTATTTGGGGGAAGGGATTAGATTTATCATCTTTAAGCCCCAACCCCCCACCATAATATTTTCTATATTCAAGGGAAAATGAGTCAATCCACTTTCTGCATTTGGCCTCATTTTCAAATTATATTTTGTTCTATTCCCATACTTATACTGCTCTCACAGCCATAGTCTTTGAGCACCTTCCATAACTTCATTAAGCAACATGATCTACACCTTTTCTCTTAGGGCTTGACTGCACTCAGAAGATGTCCTACTTTAACCAGTATAGTCAACGCTGTAAAATCCTTCAAGCATGGACACAATTATGCTGGTATAAATGTAGTTATGTTGGTATAATTTATTCCAGTTGAAGAAGGGGAATAAGATGACTCAGCACAATGCATCTTTATACTAGTAGGCTGTGTCTAGACTGGCAAGTTTTTCCGCAAAAGCATCTGCTTTTGCAGAAAAACTTACCAGCTGTCTGTACTGGCCGCATGAATTTCTGCAAGAACACTGACGATCTCATGTAAGAAATCAGTGCTTCTTGCAGAAATACTATGCTGCTTCCATTCAGGCAAAAGTCCTTTTGCGCAAAAGCTTTTGCGCAAAAGGGCCAGTGCAGACAGCTCAGATTTGTTTTGCGCAAAAAAGCCCCGATCACGAAAATGCCCCTATCACAAATCTAATTTGTTGGCCAAAAGTCAACATGGTTTCTATAAAAGGAAATCCTGTCTTACTAATCTATTACAGTTCTTTGAAGGTGGCAACAAACATGTGGACAAGGGGGATCCAGTAGCTATAGGGTACTTAGATTTCCAGAAAGCCTTTGACAAGGTCCCTCACCAAAGGCTCTTACATAAATTATTTTGTCATGGGATAAGAGGGAACTTTCATGGCCTAAGAACTGGTTTAAAGACAGGAAATAAAGGGAAAGAATAAAAGGAAAATTTTCATAATGGAGAAGGATAACTAGTGGTGCTCCCCTAGGGTCAGTCCTAGGACCAATCCTATTCAACATATTTATAAATGATTTGGAGAAAGGTGTTACCAGATTTGCCCAATACTCTGGAGTATGCTCATTTATCAGGGTTACTCTTATGGGACTGGAGGAAGGTTAACAATTCTATCAGTGTGCTGTTTGTGCTTACTTGTGCTTTCATATGGAGCTGAATTCTCCCTGCTGCCAATTCGCCCTCCCACTGGAGCTCTCCTGCAGGAACTAGATTCCTCAGAATGGGGTTCTTACCACCTTGGCAACACACACAGACACTCATACTCACTAATCAGAGCACATCTGAGAGGACTGGGTACTCAGCACTCACAAGCTGACCCCCTCATGTGCCTTTGGACTCCGTGGGCTGGATTAAACAGCACTTTAAGCTGCCATCCTCATAAGCCCCCAGGTTCAGCACCCCCTAATCCCCACTTTCACACCACAGTCATTCACTGGTAAACCACACGATGAGCAAACCCCACAGGATTTTGGGCACTACAGGGATCTTTAGCTTGGGTACAAGAAGCGTTGTTGCAGAGTGAATGGGGAAGCCGAAACAACACCCCTTAAGGAAGAGTGAGCAAAAGAGAAAGAAAGAGAGACAAGCAACCAGCTTAACAATGAAAATTATTTATTTCTGAGTAGTGAATAGATATAAAAAAGTTACAATATGAAATCTAACAATTACAATATTAAATCTAAATTGAAACTGATTACAAATGTTAGGTAACCATATAACAGCTTACATAGGGCAGGGTCAGGAGGCTATGCTTAGAGAGATAGTTGATGGGAGGGAGAGAGAGACCTCACCACTCCAGGGAGCTTGCACTGATCAGGGTTCCCAGATGATCATGGTAGCCAGGGGTCCAGAGGGCAGGAGAAAAGCAGAACAGAGCCCCCAGCAAGATCAGACAGGAGATGAAAAAGTCTCAGTGGAACTGATGCAGTTTAAATCCAGGTATCAGAACAGTTTTTCTTGGGGTAAAGATAGGCGTTTTTATAGGGATAGTTCAAAGAGAAAGAGGAGAGACAATACAGACTGATCACCCCTGGTTATGGGTGATGTTCCTTGAACGAGCTCACAATGCAACTAGGCAGTTTCAGTATTTTAGATGTCAATAGGATCGTTACTAGAATTGGTCTGATAATGACTAATTTGGGTGTGAGCAGACCTGGGTTCATTAGCATCTGGAGCAGGGATTTCCCATCAGGCAGTGCGTCTCTGCTTTTGGTGTCCCATAGTTCACTGCGGTTCTTGCCTTGGAAGAGCTGCTCTCCATTCTGTATGCTAATGAGATGTCCCTATGTTCCATCTTTAATGCAAATGAGGCTGGGGTGTTTCCTTAATTGTATCACCCTTGTCTGAAGCAGTTTAGGTATGTCTTCCCCGGCCTTTTTATTGCTTTGTCTTTGATTCTAGCAGAGGCCTGAGGGAGGGGGGTGGTTTTCCATGAATGTCACTCCCTGGCTCCCCAAGAGCACAAGGCTGACAGGTGACCATGTTCTGGTTCCCCAAGAATCACAGAGCTGGTGGGTAACAAAGGGGTAAACAGTGAGGTGGCAAAGTTTGCAGACAATACCAAACTGCTCAAGATAGTTAAGACTGAAGCAGACAGTGAAGAACTTCAAAAAGATCTCACCAAACTAAGTGATTGGGCAACTAAACAGCAAATGAAATTTAATGTTGATAAATGTAAAGTAATGCACAGTGGAAAAAATAACCCCAACTATACATACAATATGATGGAGGCTAATTTAGCTACAACTAATCAGGAAAGAGATCTTGGAGTCATCATGGATAGTTCTCTGAAGATGTCCACGCAGTGTTAAGTGACAGTCAAAAAAGCAAACAGGATAATAAGAATCATTAAAAAAGGGATGGAGAATATCTTATTGCCTTTATATAAATCCATGGTACTCCCACATCTTGAATACTGCATACAGATGTGGTCTCCTCATCTCAATAAAGATATACTGGCATTAGAAAAAGTTCAGAAAAGGGCAACTAAAATAATTAGCAGTTTGGAATGAGTCCCATATTAAGACAGATTAAAGAGACTGGGACTTTTCAGCTCGGAAAAGAGGAGGCTCGGGGGGATATGACAGAGGTCTATAAAATCATAAGTGGTGTGGAGAAAGTGAATAAGGAAAAGTTATTTATTTGTTCCCATAATATAAGAACTAGGGGCACCAAATGTAATTAATGGTCAGTAGGTTTAAAACAAATAAAAGGAAGTATTTCTTCACACAGCTCACAGTCAACCTGTGGAACTCCTTGCCTGATGAGGTTGTGAAGGCTAGGACTTATAGTTATACAGGGTTTAAAAAAGAGCTAGAGGTTAGGTCCATTAATGGCTGTTAGCTAGGATGGGTAAGGAATGGTGTCCCTACTCTCTATTTGTCAGAGGTGGAGATGGATGGCAGGAGTCGCTTGATCATTACCTATTTGGTTCACTCCCTCTGGGGCACCTGGCATTGGCCACTGTCAGGGTTTTTTTTTTTCAGAAGAATCCCATCTAGACTGCGGTTTCTTTTTTGAAAAACCCTCTTGCACAATTATGCAAATGAAGCGCGAGATTTGTAAGTCCGCGCTTCATTTGAATTTTCGGTTGGGCTCATTTACATTCCTCTTTCAGAAGAGGAATGTAGTTTGTCTAAATAGCCTCAGGGTCCAGTTGAGCCTGAGCAAACACTCTGCAGAGGCATACAGCACACAAAGAAAGCCCATGAAAGGGGTCCCAAAGTCTGTGGTCTGTAGAGTGCCCAGGAGATACCCATGGTCCACCCTGTTGAATGCCTTCTCCCCACAGCCATGGCCCCAGAATCCTTCCTGCCAGCCACTGAGGTCACAATTTTCTCGATAGTGGTGGAAGATGAAGATGGTAGAGGGCCCAGGAGAGCTCCATCCGAGGCCTCCTTGGGAATAGACTCTGTGAGGGGGATGAAGGAGTCCCCCTGCACTTCCAAGGCATCTTTGGCTGGTGCCTCCTGCTGATGCTCATTGGGGGAGATGTCAGCAGTATGGGCTTCCCCTCAATATTTTGCAGGGAGCTTTCCCAGCCTCCTCGTCGGAGTGGGGAAATTGGGCTCACGAATTACAAACTCTATCTTGTGCTTCCCTGGATGAGCATACAGTCTTCCGAGGTGAAGGCAGAGGGCTGGTCAGCAAGGGCAGAGCCTGGGGGCAGAAATGATACGTGGGGGATCTAGGAGGCAAGGGGAGAACAACAGGAGCAGGAAAACCTTCCCCTGCAGTAACCCCTCTCCCTCGCCCAGTAGCAACTATGCCAGTCTCTCCTCCATGGGCCCCACCGGTTTAGATTGGACAAAGGTGGGGCATGCCTGCTCGCTAGGGTGCATCGGGGGGAGGTGTCCCCAGTGCCAGGGAGTTCGGGGAGGCTAGACTGCCAGGGGATGAGCAGGGTTGGGACTGGCACCCTCTCAGGCCGTAGGGGTCCTGGACAGCTTCTTGAACCAGGCCAAGGGGCAGGAATACTGGACCCAGTATTGGACCCCCTGATAAGGCACCAAGAAGGACCCCTCAAGTGCCACCCCATCACTCATCACCGGCGGCATCTGCAGCTGCACCTGCCGGAGGAAAGACAGGATGTGATAGAGGGAGGGGTCCTTGCAATGCAACGGGAGAGGGCTGATGGTCAATATAGGTTTCCCCAGGGTGGAGAGGGCAGGCATCAGTACAGCATTGGGCAGGAAGGGCAAGACAGGGGTGAGAACCACTCATATGCCCAGGTCCTCCAGTGGCATGTCTCCCACCTCCAGGCCCCTCTCTACCGCCTACTGGGTGGCAGCCTCTGAAGCAAGGAAGAATACCACCTTGCCATGCATTTTGGAGGCAGCCACCATGGCCTAGGACCCCAACAACCTTGCCAACATCCACACGTATGTTTCAACATGGGGTGAAAGGGACCAGGAGTCAGCAAATGCTGTGCTTCCTGGTCACGGGGGGAAGAGGACAAGGCCACCAAGGATGTAGCTGGTGGTGGCAGTCGGGGCAAAGTACACGGCAGCACATTGGGAGTGGCAGCGGCCACCTGGGCATACACTCTGAAGGCTGTGGGTGGAATGCCTTCAGAGCTGGTTGGGGGAACAGAAGGGGAAGGAGGGGTTGTGGCAGGTGTGGGGATCGCAGTGAGCAGGGCAGCCTTGGCTGCGGGAGGTTTGGCCTTCCAGCTAGGCCTTTGCCCTTCTTCCCCTGGCCCTTTTTGCCAGACGATGTGGAGGCTCCTCCTATATTGGGAGTGGGGGAGCATTGGCCATGGCAGCAGCAGAGTCTAGACCAGGGATCAGGAGGCCAACCACGGGGGTGTTCAGGACCATTGGCGATGGGTGGGTTTTGGGTTCAGCAGGGACAGGGGAAAGGGCAGGGACCCATCCATCATGGGGGAGAGGTTTTGAGGAGACACAGGATAGTGAGGAAGGAGAGAAAGGGTTGACTGCTCCTCCTCCCCGAGTAGCAGATAGGGGAGGAGGACGTCAATGGAGAGGAAGGCTAGGAGGAGAAGGGGGGCAGGCCAACCACCCCTCCCCATTGAAACAGAGGCAGGGGAGCAGGGTAACAAGTAAAGGGGCAATTGAGGAAAAGGGGATAGCAGCCACTCCTCCTCGCTAAACTTAAGGCCAGAAAGGAGGGCACCAAATCAGGCAGGGATGGATGGAACCGAGGGAGAAATGGGGGTGCAGGAACCACTCCTCCTGCATGGCTAGAGGCAGAGGAGGAGTGCACCAGAGAGGGGGCAGGGATAAGAGGGCAGGGCATGACCCGGAAGGTGGGGAGAGCAACCACTCCTACCTGAAAGGAGGAGGATTCTAGAGAGAGGGGCAGGGATGCAAGGGGGGTGCCTGATTGGGGAGAAGAGTGATGGGGAAAGCAACAACTCCCTCCCACTGTGCAGGGAGGAAGGGTACCAGTGGGGGGCAGGGCATGAACAGGGTAACCAAGGTGGAAGGTGGGAAAGGCAACCACTCTCCCTGCAAGGCTGGAGGCAGAAGAGGAGGGTGCTAATGGGATACAAACAGAAGGCAAGGTCACAGGTGCAGGGCGGGGGTGCCGGCTCCTTTGGCTGCACTGGGACAGGGAAAAAACTATGGGGACATCAAGGGGAGTGCAGTCAACGGGGGGGGGGGGGGGAGGACTAAGAAGGGAGGAAGGGGGCATCAGCGGTTGGGAGGGGGCCAGGGGGCAGTAGTCAGGGGACTATTGAGAGGCTGGGGGGAGGGAGCAAACAGAAGCAATAGGAAGATGGGGCTGGTGGAGCAATGGGAAAGAAAGCAGCTGAAAGGGCAGTGCAGGCACCACAGCACACTCACCAGGGTGGGGGAGGGGCAGACCAGGAAATTGGTGGCTATCAGGCAGGGCAGGTAAAACAAACAAACTTTCTGGATCTGGGCAGGACAGGCAACAAACTAAGGGTACATCTAGACTGCAAAGCTATTTCAGGATACCAGAGGTATCCCAAAATACCTACCCCACAACCAAGGAACACGTCCGCTATTTCAAAATAATTTTTGAAATAACAGATGCACTATTTTGGCATCCCTGTAAACCTCGTTCCATGAAGAATAAGGGTATGTCTACACTACCCCGCTAGTTTGAACTAGGAGGGTAATGTAGGCATACCGCACTTGCAAATGAAGCCCGGGATTTGAATTTCCCAGGCTTCATTTGCATCTTGCCGGGCGCCGCCATTTTTAAATGTCCGCTAGTGCGGACTCCGTGCCCTGCGGCTACACGCGGCAGAGACTAGGTAGTTCGGACTAGGCTTCCTATTCCTCGTGGAGGAGTAACGGTAATTCGGAAGCCTAGTCCGAACTATCTAGTCTCTGCCGCGTGTAGCCGCAGGGCACGGAGTCCACGCTACCGGACATTTAAAAATGGCGGCACCCAGCAATATGCAAATGAAGCCCGGGAAATTCAAATCCCGGGCTTCATTTGCAACTCCGGTTGCCTACATTACCACCCTAGTTCGAACTAGGGTGGTAGTGTAGACAGACCCTGGGCTACTAGGGTGGAGCAGACAGCAGGGGGGCAAGCGGCAGTGATGGGAGAGCAAGGGGGTGAAGTAAGGAGTGGAGGAGGCCCTGCAGCCTAATGCAGCTGAGGGGAGGGCAAGTCCAAGGAGAGGGGAGTGTGCCCACAAGAGTTCGTGGGACTCAGTCTCTCGCTCACTGCTGCAAAAATAGTTCCAGATGGTTAGCCCCGCCGAGGGGCGAAGAGCAGGTCCAGGTGGTACAGGGCTGTTGGTGGTGGGGGTGGTGGCAATAAAAGGGGGGCAGCTGGAATGGGGTGGAGAGCTCTATGCCTCTCCCCCTGGACTCTCTCAGAATAAATCAATTTACCACCACCCCAGGAGCACAGATGTTAAAAAGCTCAGTCATAGGGTACGTCTAAACTACATGGCTCCGTCGATGGAGCCCTGTAGATTAGTGTACTTGAAAAAGAGAAATGAAGCAGTGATTTAAATAATTGCCTCTTCATTTACATCAAAATGGCGACTGCACTATGCCAATCAGCTGTTTGGTGGCACAGTGCTGTAGTCTGTAAACCTCATTCCATTGTCGACCGCGGAGCTTCTCTTGTCAACCGTGCAGCATCCAGATTACCACGCTGTGGTGCACTACTTGCTCGGCCTTCGTTGCCTGGGAGTCATGCCTGTGCACATGGGTGAACATGGAGTACCAGTCCAGGACACACAGCCCCAGAAGGCTGCATCACAGGACCCTTATGCTATTGCTCACAGAGTCTGGGGAGGCCTGCCACTCTCCTGATACCACGGTGGGACATCATCCTACCACAAGCCACCACTGGAAGGAGGCTGGGGACATGGAGACACACACATACACTCAGGGGTACCACATATGGCACACAGACATGTCTGAACACTTGCGGCAGCACCTGCTCCTGGGGACAGCACAGCAAGATACAGGAGTGTCTGCTGCTCACACACACCCTGCCCCCTCTCCTCCAGCAGGCAGGTATACAAGACTTATCCTCGTGGGATGTCACCAGTGCCAAACCTGGTGTGTGCACGGCCCAGAGGGAAGCCCAGCAGGAGCCAAGTCTAACCAGCACTTTCCCATGCCTGCTTGTCCCCAGAACTTGGGGGTAGTGAGGCTGCAGGTAAGGGCCCACTTTCTAGACCACAAATGGCCTTGCTCCAAGCAATCATCTTCGTGTGACCTGAGAACTGTCAGTCTCATCTCACAGATAAGGACAAGGCTTCAGGCACAGTATCTCCAGGGATGACTGCCCATCTCTCTGTTCTCCACAGCTGTGAGAGGGGAGCTTTTGACTCCGTCTGGAGAAGTCTTGTGACCCCAAGTGACATGCTGGCACAGGAGAACCCAGAAAGAATTCCAGTGGGACCACATCCCCACACTGCAAGACCTTCAGCACACCCTGGACCACAGACTGGAGGAGGACATCCAGCTGTGGCAAAAGACCTGGTAGGAGATGATGGAGCACGGCCCCACCATCTGTGAGGCTATGCAAGCACTCATTGCTGGCATGGTGCCTGCCCCAGCTCCTGCCCCTTCCCCTAGTCCCCACTTTGGCCACCAAGGTCCATCTGAGGTGGAGGGATCATCAGAGCCAGGTACCACTCTCAGCCTGAGTCTCTCCCCCCCTCATTCCCCTTTCTTCTCCCCTCTCCCAGATTCTTTTCCTGGGTCCCTCACCAGTTATTTCTACCCCAAATTTAAAAAAATAGTTTATTTTTTCCAAAACAAAAAGTGTTGTATTGTCTCTGCAGGGGAAGGGTGAGGAAGGAAGGGGTGTGAGAGGAAAGGCAAAGAAGGGCAATGCACAGGACCCTAGTGGGGAGGCCCAGGGGAGAGTGTCATTGGGGTCCTTCTGTGAAAGTCTCCCTTGGAGCCTCCCAGATGCACACAGCCCTCTGGTGGGCCTGCCAGATAGCAGCCATGCATGACGGCTCAAAAGCCCTGCCAAGCCAGCTATTCTCTGCCCCTGACCCTGGCAGGAACATCTCCCCCTTTCTTTCATGTAGATTGTGAAGGACACAACATATGACCACCCACCTGAAGGATGTTTTGCTCCCCAACGTCCAGCCAGGTAAGGAGGCAACAGAATTTCTCCTTCAGATGCCTGAAGGCACCCTCCACCACCATGTGGGCCCTGCAGAACCTGGTAT
The DNA here is from genome assembly GCF_052426305.1 of Pelodiscus sinensis. NCBI lineage: Eukaryota > Metazoa > Chordata > Testudines > Trionychidae > Pelodiscus > Pelodiscus sinensis. Next base: position 21,677,776 of record NC_143071.1, read on the forward strand.
TGAAGCATTCCTTGGTACATACGGTCAAGTACAGGGCTTCAGTAGGGCAACCAAAAGTAGGTTGTGAACCCCACGAAAGTCCTGGTGTGCAGCTTCTGGAAGGCGCTGGAGTTGTGGAAGATGTGGGCGTCATGTGCCTTCCCCTACCACCTGACGTAGATGTTGATGAATTGGCCTTAGTGGTCCATGATGGCCTGCAGGACCATTGAAAAATACCCCTTCCCATTGATGTATACAGATGCCCGATGGCCAGGGGCCTGGATGGGGATGTGGGTGCTGTCACTTGCCCTCTCCCCCACAATTGGGGAAGTCCATGGTGGCAAAGCTGGCAACAATGGAGTCAACATCGCTCAGGTAAATGACCCTGTGCAGCAGGACGGTGTTGATGGCCCTCACCACCTGTAGAAGGAGACAAGCAAAGAGAATCACAGGGTTACCAGAGCCCTTGGGAGGTCCCTGAGCCCCACCCTCTTTCCTTTCACATATCAGGAGCAACCCCCTTTAGTAAATTGAGGGTCAGTAACATGGAGTCAGCAGGCCTGAAGAAAGGCCTGTAATATAAAAACAGCAACAGGCCTGGAATCTAGTGAGCAAGGCTTTGGTTCAGTAACACGGCAGCCAAGAAAGAGGCCCTATTGATAAATGTCTGATTGTGTAAGTTAGATCAAGCATGGAAGAACATAGGAAGGCAATGGGTACAGATTGTAAGCTAGAGGGGAGTAGAAGAAATATCTCAATAAGAAATGTCTTTGTACCAACCGACTCCCCAAAAACTGATATACATACTGACCTAGGTTCAGTATCGGGTCGAAGTTGACAGCATGAAGGATAGTAAGTAGAACCCCTTTCTACAAGGTGAGGGGTGGTAACTAGGTAACAAAGCTGGCAACCTGATATGAAAAAAGTGGTATAACTTGTTTTTACATGTCTATAAACGGGCACTGTTAATGGTGAGCACCAATCGACCTTGGGGGGATGCGATAGGCACTTGTATAGATGGGTGTCATTGCCAACACTTGCAGAATGCACAGTGGCTTACCGTTGAGATTTTCTGCTAACAACTGTTAATGCATGGTATTTGGCAATAAACCTGCTTGATTGGTTTCATCTTTGCCTGAATCTGCCGTTTCCGGGGGCTCTCAGGCTGTGTCTAGACTACATCCCTCTTTCAACAGAGGGATGTAAATTAGACACTTCAAAATTGCAAATGAAGTGGGGATTTAAATATCCTACTCTTAATTTGTATAATCACGTAATAGCACTTTTTCGAACAAGCACCATTTCGAAAGTAAAACCGCAGTCTAGACAAGAGTCTGTGGAAAATGGCAGGCTTTTTTGAAAGATCCTGTACTCCTCAAAAAACAGCTCAGTGCTATTTCTATAGGCATTTACTGTGTAGATGAGCTATTTCGAAATAAGCTATTTCAGAGTATTTCTTCTAGAACAGTTTACTCTGAAATAAGCATGCAGTGTAGCCATACCCCTATAAAGATTCAGATAAGCACCTGATGGGATTTTCAAAAGTGCCTAAGCATCCAAATCCAATTCCACATCCCACTAGATGACTATCTGAATCTTTAGGTTGCTAAATACTGTTATAAATCAGGCCCTTGATTTCCCTGTGCCTCACTCTGCCCTTTGTGAAAGGGGGATAAAGGTTCCTGCCTCAGAGCTGTTGCTGTGAGGATGGATTTATTAATGCTAGTGATGGTCTCTGTGTTGGCAGAATGCAATAGCAGTGTGGGTGCAAGTATTTTTTTTTTTGGAATATCAGCCATTATTCTGGGAAAAAACTGCAGCGTGGACACACCCTCAGTTGCCAGACCACCCCTAGCCCAAAGGACCCAAGTGGCAGAGCCCTGGCTTCTTTACCAACCTTCTGTACATGCCAGCCACAGGTTGCAGCCTTGATCAGTTGGCAATGCTCCCCAACAAAACCGTGAGTGAGGACCATTATAGATTCACGGTCTTAAAAATGTTCACCTTTTTGTATAGAATGGAAAATGGCATCTCATATAGCAATTTACAGTGATTAAATAAAGCCACAGAAACAGTCAATATAATAGCTGCTGCATTATCAGTTTTGCCATAAACCATTATTCATTATCTGTGAGTTTCATTGGATAACCCAGGCCCCACTGACAAAGTGCTATTTCTTCTGCAGTCACCTGTATTTTAATAAGTTACATTATAAAAAAAATGTCCCCAGAGAAAGTCCAAACATCATTCCATTTGTCAGCCACACAAAGATCAGAATAAAAATACTCCAAGGTGGAGTAATGTAGTGTGACATTGTGCAAGTTAATTTATAAAAAAAAAAAGTAACTGCATCTGGAGCCACTGGAGAGAGATGAGGAAGGAATTGGCTTTTCCCAGTCAATATTAAAACAGCCTTAAAGTGAAATATCATTCATAGATAGGCAATTTATTTATTTATTTGCTTATTTTACAAGATTTAGGTTGCATCTAGACTGCCAGGCTCTTATGGAATTAGCTTTTCCAGAAAAAATCCAGAAGAAATCTTCCAGAAAAGCTTATTTTGAAAGAGAGGGTATGTCTACACTACAAAGTTAGTTCGACCTAACAGACGTTAGTTCGAACTAACTTTCATAGGCGCTACACTAGCGCTCCGTTAGTTCGAACTTAATTCGAACTAACGGAGCGCTTAGTTCGAACTAGGTAATCCTCATTCCACGAGGATTAAGCCTAGTTCGAACTTACTAGTTCGAATTAAGGGCTGTGTAGACCCTTAATTCGAACTAGTGGGAGGCTAGCCCTCCCCAGGTTTCCCTGGTGGCCACTCTGGCCAACACCAGGGAAACTCGTCTGCCTCCCTCCCGGCCCCGTTAAAGGGGCACGGGCTGGCTACGGTGCCTGTGCCAGGTGCAAGCCTGCCAGCACCCAGCCAGCAGACCCTGTACCTGGCACGGATCGAGCCACCCACCCGATGCGCCCCAGCCCTCCCCCTCTTCCAGGACCAGGCTGGCGGCTCCTGGGAGCTTGCCCGGGACTGCAAGAGGCAGGTACCCGCCTGGGCTAGTGCGGACATCGTGGACCTCGTCCACGATGTCCGCACTAGGCACAGGAAAGTGGCCGTCTAGGGCAGGAGAGCTGCCAGCCTGGCCACCCAGGAGCAGGTGTGCATGAAAATCAAGGGGGTCCACTGAGACCCCCGAACCTGAGCCCTGAGCTTACAATGGCCATCCTGGGTCAGACCAAAGGTCCATCTAGCCCAGTAGCCTGTCTGCCGACAGCGGCCAACCCTAGGGACCCTGGAGGGGATGGACCAAAGACAGTGACCAAGCCATTTGTCTCGTGCCATCCCTCTCCAGCCTTCCACAAACCTTGGCCAGGGACACCACTCCTACCCCCTGGCTAATAGCACTCCATGGACCCAACCTCCATGACTTGATCTCACGTCCCTTTAAACTCTGTTCTAGTTTTAGCCTTCACAGCCTCCTGCAGCAAGGAGTTCCACAGGTTGACTCTTTGCTTTGTGAAGAATAACTTTCTGTTACTAGTTTGAAGCCTGCTACCCATTCCTTTCCTTTGGTGTCCTCTAGTCCTTCTTTATGAGAACTAATGAAGAACTTTTCTGTATGCACCCTCTCCACCCAACTCCTGCTTTTAGAGACCTCTATCCTGTCCCCCCTCCGTCTCCTCTTTTCTAAGCTGAAAAGTCCCAGTCTCTTTAGCCTCTCTTCATATGGGACCTGTTCCCAACCCCTGGTCATTGTACTTGCCCTCCCCTCTCCCACCTCCTTTTCCCAGTCTCCCCCAGTTTTGTTCAATAAAGACAGATTCCATTTTTTGAACACAATTGTCCTTTATTTTGTACATCAAGAAAAGGGGCTAGGGAAGGGTAAGTGGAAGGAGGTGAGGGAGGAATGGGGTACGAGCCCCCGATGGGGAGGACTGGGCTGGCTCTGTGGGCTCCTCGGGGTGGCTCTCCTGCAGCCCCCCAATTACCGCCTCTCCCCAGATGGCAGCCTGCGGCAAGTGCAGCCGGGCTGATGGCCGAGTGGTGTGATGTGCCCAGTGTGGATACTCCGGGCACTCCAAGCCAGGACTGGTTTTCAAGCGGGGCACCCCTGAGAACTGTCTGTCCGGGGTGGGGGTCGGGACCCTTTAAGCGCAGCCCTCGGCTAGCCTGAGACAGCATCTCCACGCTCTAAGTCCTCCTCTGATGCCCTGCCGGCACTGCTTCCGGCCATCCTTAACCCCGGTTCAGGGTCCACTTAATGTGGACATGCTAGTTCGAATTAGCAAAACGCTAATTCGAACTAGTTTTTAGTTCTAGACGCGTTAGTTTGAATTAACTAATTCGAACTTAGTTAGTTCGAATTAGCGCTGTAGTGTAGACATACCCAGAGTGTCTATACAGCAAAAACCCAACGGAAAAGCAATGTGCTTTTTTGAAAGATAGTGTTCATGCTGATTGGGTGCTATCTCACATTTGAGGCCACCTGGAACCAGTTCAAGCAGGGCATTAGGTCAGCAGTTGCTTCTGGGTGCTGTTGCCAAGGCTATCTGAGACGCGTGCTTAAAGGGACCCCCTGGACAACAGTTTCTTAAATTCTGCTGCTTGCTTGTCCACCCCTCTGAGGAACAGCAAAGCATTTGCAGTGCGTGCTCTAGTTGCCCAGCTTTTGGACACCACAGCACACTCCTTGCCATTGAGCCGGAACTGCCTCTGAGCATGTGATGGCCCCACACTAATGTAGTGCAGCTTCTGCAGCACTTTGTGCAGGCTACCTTCATGGCCCTGCAGGACCTTGACTCTGATCTCATCATTGAGACCCTCTTGCTGTGTGTGGGAACAAGGCCCTTTCAACTGCACCCTACAGAGAGACGCTTCTGGAAGCTGGACACCAATTACGACTGGTGGAACCGGCTGATCATGGAGTGGTGGGATGACCAGCAGTAGCTCAACAACTTTTGCATGAGGAAGGCCACCTTTAAGGAGCTGTGTGCCTGCCTGGCTTGCCCCTGCCCTCTGTTGATGTGATATCCAGATGCAACCCGCCATCCCCCTGGAGAAGCAGGTCACCATCTCTGTCTGGAAGCTCGCCACCCCAGACAGCTACTGGTCGATGGGCAACCAGTTCGGTGCGGGGAAGTCCACTATCGGGGCCCTCGTCACGTAGGTAAGGCACCCTTAGGCGGCAGTCCCTGGAAGGGGGGAGTTCTGGAAAGGGGGACCCTAGAGTAAGAGGGGTTGGGTGTGGGGGTTGTCCTGGGGGTGGGGGTGAGGGTGGAAGCCCCGTCCCGGGGGGGTTGTGCCATCCCACCCTCACACAGCCCTGTGGGAGGGGGTGGGGAGTCATATCAGTGGCTCCTAGGGTGTTTGAGGAGGGAGGGAAGAGAGGCGGGCACCTCCCAAGGGCTCAAGCACTCCCTCTGATTCTCTGTTTTGTGTGTTTCTTTATCTCCTTCTGCAGGTGGTGAGGCCCATCAACTCTGTCCTACTGTGCAGTGTCATCTGCCTGGGAGACCTGGACCCCATTATGGCCGATTTGCTGCACTGGGCTTCCCAACTGAGAAGGGAATCCACGTTCCCATCTGCACACCACATCATCGAGCTGCCCAATACATCAACCAAAAGAGATTTCTCCGTGGTGCTGCAGTCCCTGGTCGACCACCATGGACAGTTCACTGACATTTTTGTCTGATGGTCAGGCAGAGCGCATGATGCCCACATTTTCAGAAATTCCAGCCTCTACCAGAAGCTGGAGGCTGGCACATTTTCCCCCCAGCATGACATTTGGGTTGGGGATGTGCAGATGTCATTGTGAATCATGAGGGACGTGGCATACCCCCTCATGCCATCGCTCATTAAGCCTTACACTGCCCACCTGGACCCCAGCAGGGACCAATTCAATGCTCACCTCAATCACGCCCGAATGCAGGTGGAATGCGCCTTTGGGTGCCTGAAGGCACAGTTCAGGTGCCTCCTAACCCACTTGTACGTGGGGGAGCACAACATCCCTGAGCTGGTGCTGACCTGTTGTGTTCTCCACAACATTATGGCAAGGAAGGAGGAGGCCTTCCTACCGGGATGGGGGGCAGAGGCTGACTGGGAAGGGAGGGCCTTTGAACAGCCATGCACAGCTGCCATCTTCCAGGCCCATCAGGTGGGGGTGCAGATCCGGGAGGCCCTAAGCAAGAGTTTATGTCAAGGACTCCAGTATCTCTCCCCAGGGCCTCCCCACTAGGGGCCTGTGCCTTACCCCCTTATGCTTTTCCCACAACCCCCCCCCTTCCTTGTAGAGTCAATAAAGACACCAGTTTTGTGTTGAAAACAAAGAAATATGGTCTTTTTTTTCATAATAAAAGTAACTGGGGAGGAGGGGGGCTCAGAAGCTGGATCATGGGAGAGAGGAGGGGGGCTGAGAACCTGAATATGGTGATGGAGGATGAGGGTTCAAAGCTGGGAGTAGCGCGTGGTGTGGTTGGAAGTGTCACCTCAGGTCCGCGGACTTCGGCGACCTCAGGAGTAGCTGGGGTCAGGGACATCAGGAGGGTGGGCAGGATGGGGGATATCAGGAATGGCAGGGAGGGCTAGAGTGGGTTCAGGCATGGGGGGGTTGAGGCAGGGGCATAGGCATGGCAGGGAGGCTGGGGGAGCAGAAGCAGGGACAGGAGCCGGATGTGCCATCATTTCTCGGATGGTGGCACACATGTTTTCGCCCTGCCGCACAAGCTGCGCCCACATTTGGGTCCGCCACTGGGTGTCATCCCGGACCTTCTGTTCCAGAGTTTTCTGTATGTCCTGGAGGTCAGCCACGTGCTGTCTCATGAGGTCCTCCTGGACTCCCCAGCACCTGTGGCTCCCTGGGTTCAGACGGTTTCCTCGGCTGGTGGTGATTGTCTCTCAGCAACAGCTGGTCCAGCTGTGGAGAATAAAGAAGGACAGGCCGTCAGTCATCCATGCAGACACTGTCCCTGAGGCCGTGCCCTCCTCTGTGAGCTGTGAGCAACAGTCCTCAGGCCAGAGGACAGGGATGTCCCGGGAGCAAGGCCAAGTTTGGCCTGCACAGTGGGCCCTGCCTCACAGGGGTCCCGAGGTGCCCAGGGGACTATGCTTACCACTCCCCGTCCCTCGTCCCACAGACAAGCAGGTAAGGGAAGTGTCCGTCCACACTGGGATCCCATGGCCAGGAGAGGGGCCTGGAGCATCGTGGCCTTCTGTGGGGGATGCACACACACCTGCACCTGGCAGCGCAGTTCATAGAAACGGGTGGTGCCTCACGCGTGCAGGCATACCCATGTGTAGCACGCCTCAGTCTGTGTGTGGCCATGCATGTGCTCCTGTGTCCAGCCCGCTTCCAGCGGTGGCTAGTGGTAGGAGGGCATCTCCTCCAGGGGTCAGATGTGTGTGTGGCCTCCCCACAGTCTGCGAGCAGGAGGCCACGAGTGCTCTAGGGCTGCCTCCTGAGACCACGTGGCACAGAGTGGCACTGCATGTGCTTCCACATGCATGAACTGCAGCACAATGTTCAGGCCGAGTAGGCTGAGCAAAGATCGCACCCCATTCCCTCTGTGCCCGCCTCGCCCACCCTGTGTATGTGAAAAACTGAGAGCGCTCACCTGATGATTTGTCCCCACCCTCAGAGGATGTCTGGGAGATATGCAGGGCCTGGGGTACCAGCTCCCGGGTGAGGGCGACTGTGATGGCTGTATCCTCCCCTCCTGCATCTTGTCCTCCTCCTCCTCCTTTTCTTCTCGACAGGGAGCCCTGGCCAGGCAACAATGGGCCTTTCTAGCCCCGAGTGCACCACCATGGGTGGGGAAGGTGTTGCACCACCCCCCAGGATTTGGTGGCGCTCCTGGTAGTAGGGGCAGGAGTGGGGCCTGGAGTGAAAGCTGTGCTCTCTTGCCCTGGCATAGCCCTGGCGGAGCTCCTTTAACTTACTCCTGACTTGTTCCAAGGTCTGAGGGTGGTGACCTCTCATGGCCAGAGCCTCAGCCATCAAATCTGCATTGCACCTCTGGGAGCGGAGATCCTGCAGAGTCTTCTCCTCACTTCACACCTCCAGGAGGGCCAGGAGCTCCACCCCAGACCATGACAGCACATGCCTTTTGGTGCCCCTTGCTGGTTCCTGGGAGCCCTGGTGGTGCTTCCTGTAAGGACCAGTGGGATTTCGGGGGGCTTGTTGCTGGGCCATGGTTCCAAATTTGGGTGACAATGAGAGCCGCAGGGTCTGGTGCAGCTGTCTGGGCCAGCTTCCTACCACAAGGCTTGTCCCAGGTGCCTGAAGCTTTAAGAGCTGGCAGGAGACAGGGACTATAGAGTTGTGATGAGTATGGATGCAGTGGCCTCCTGTGTTATTTTCTGGAGGCCTCTTTTTTTGACAGAGCTCCCTCTTCCGCCTGCACACACTCCTTTTTCCGAAAAAAGTTTTTTTGGAAAAGGCATTCTTCCTCATAGAAAGAGGTTTACCGCCATCGGAAAAACAACTCCATTCTTTCGACTTTTGGTTCACAGAACGCAATAGCAGTGTGGACGTAAGTATTGTTTTTCCAGAAAAACAGCTGTTTTCTGGAAAAACACTGCAGTGAAAATGCTTAGTGAAACCCTTAGTGAAAATGCTTTTAGTAAATAAGGGTATGTCTACACGACAAAGTTAGTTCGAACTAACTTTGGCTATGTCTACACTACCCCGCTAGTTCGAACTAGTGGGGTAATGTAGGCATACCGCACTTGCAAATGAAGCCCGGGATTTGAATTTCCCGGGCTTCATTTGCATAAGCGGGGAGCCGCAATTTTTAAATCCCCGCTGGTTCGAACCCCGTGTAGCGCGGCTACAAGGGGCTCGAACTAGGTAGTTCAGACTAGGTTCCTATTCCTATGCGCTACACGGGGTTCGAACCAGCGGGGATTTAAAAATGGCGGCTCCCCGTTTATGCAAATGAAGCCCGGGAAATTCAAATCCCGGGCTTCATGTGCAAGTGTGGTATGCCTACATTACCCTCCTAGTTCGAACTAGGAGGGTAGTGTAGACATACCCTTTCATAGGCGCTACACTAGCACTCCGTTAGTTCGAACTTAATTCGACCTAACGGAGCGCTTAGTTCGAACTAGGTAATCCTCATTCCACGAGGATTAAGCCTAGTTCGAACTTACTAGTTCGAATTAAGGGCTGTGTAGATCCTTAATTCGAACTAGTGGGAGGCTAGCCCTCCCTAGGTTTCCCTGGTGGCCACCCTGGCCAGCACCAGGGAAACTCGTCTGCCCCCCCCCCGGCCCCAGACCCCTTAAAGGGGCATGGGCTGGCTACGGTGCCCATGCCAGGTGCAAGCCTGCCAGCACCCAGCCAGCAGACCCTGCACCTGGCACGGATCGAGCCACCCACCCGATGCCCCCCAGCCCTCCCCCTCTTCCCGGGACCAGGTTGGCGGCTCCTGGGAGCTTGCCCGGGACCGCAAGAGACGGGCAACCGCCTGGGCTAGTGCAGACATCGTGGACCTTGTCCATGATCTCCGCACTAGGCACAGGAAAGTGGCCAGCTAGGGCAGGAGAGCTGCCAGCCTGGCCACCCAGGAGCAGGTGTGCATGAAAATCAAGGGGGTCCACTGAGACCCCCGACCCTGAGCCCTGAGCTTACAATGGCCGTACTGGGTCAGACTAAAGGTCCATCTAGCCCAGCGGCCAACCCTAGGAACCCTGGAGGGGATGGACCGAAGACAGTGACTAAGCCATTTGTCTCGTGCCATCCCTCTCCAGCCTTCCACAAACCTTGGCCAGGGACACCACTCCTACCCCCTGGCTAATAGCACTCCATGGACCCAACCTCCATGACTTGATCTCACGTCCCTTTAAACTCTGTTCTAGTTGTAGCCTTCACAGCCTCCTGCAGCAAGGAGTTCCACAGGTTGACTCTTTGCTTTTTGAAGAACAACTTTCTGTTACTAGTTTGAAGCCTGCTACCCATTCCTTTCCTTTGGTGTCTTCTAGTCCTTCTTTATGGGAACTAATGAAGAATTTTTCTGTATGCACCCTCTCCACCCCACTCATGCTTTTAGAGACCTCTATCCTGTCCCCCCTCCGTCTCCTCTTTTCTAAGCTGAAAAGTCCCAGTCTCTTTAGCCTCTCTTCATATGGGACCTGTTCCCAACCCCTGATCATGTCAGTTGCCCTCCCCTCTCCCACTCTTTCTCTTCCCCTCTCCCACCTCCTTTTCCCAGTCTCCCCCAGTTTTGTTCAAAAAAGACAGATTCCATTTTTGAACACAATTGTCCTTTATTTTGTACATCAGGAAGGGGGGCTAGGGAAGGGTAAGTGGAAGGAGGTGAGGGAGGAATGGGGTACGAGCCCCCGATGGGGAGGACTGGGCTGGCTCTGCGGGCTTCTGGGGGTGGAAGCTCTCCTGCAGCTCCCCAATTGCCCCCTCTCCCCAGATGGCAGCCTGCGGCAAGTGCAGCCGGGCTGATGGCCGAGTGGTGTGATGTGCCCAGTGTGGGTACTCTGGGCACTCCAAGCCAGGACTGCTTTGCAAGCGGGGCACCCCTGAGAACTGTCTGTCCGGTGTGGGGGTCGGGACCCTTTAAGCGCAGCCCTCGGCTAGCCTGAGACAGCATCTCCACGCTCTAAGTCCTCCTCTGATGCCCTGCCGGCACTGCTTTCGGCCATCCTTAACCCCGGTTCAGGGTCCACTTAATGTGGACATGCTAGTTCGAATTTGCAAAACGCTAATTCAAACTGGTTTTTAGTTCTAGACGCGTTAGTTCGAATTAGCTTAGTTCGAATTAGCGCTGTAGTGTAGACGTACCCTAAAAGAATTGGTCCTGCCTAGAGCAGGGGGCTGAACTTGATGACCCCCGACGTCTCTTCCAGCTTTATGAATCTATGAATCTATGAACAAACCTACCGAAAGTTTAGATTGTGATCACATTCTTCCTGCTTTGGATTCAAGCAGAAAGTCTGTATTGTGGCTTTGCACTGATTTCAGCTGTCATGGCACCATTGCACACTGTTATCCTAGATCAGTGGTCTCCAACCTTTTTACACCCAAGATCACTTTTTAAATGACAGACCAAACCAAGATATACCGCCCCGCCCCTTCCTTGAAGCCTTGCCCTCTCTATTCTCCATCATTTGCTATCCCTAATCCTTATACTTCTGCTTTAAAAAAAAAAAATCCTCTGTAGGAAGAGGTTTTTCAAACATTTGTCCTGTCTAGACTGGACCAAATGTCAGGAAAAAAAAAAAACCCTTCTTTTGGAAGCCCCGTTATTCCTTGTGGAAGGAAGAATATAGGGGTGACCGAAAAAAGCATGTTTGCTCTTCCACTAAAAAAAGCGGAAGAACAAATGCAACCCTGGATGCAGAAGAGTTTTTCTGGGATATCTCCAGAATCCTGAGATACTCCTGTAGTCTAGCCGGACCCTCGCTGGGTTGAGACAGGATGTGTAGTCTCTTGGGTAGGAATGAGGGATTTGGGTGTGGGAAGGGGTGTGAGGTGAAAGCTCTGGGAGGGAATCTGGATGCAGGAGGAGGTGGAGAAGGGGACACTGGCTCGGGGAGGGGACTCCAGGCTGGGCAGTGTTGGGGTACTAAGCAAGCCACAGGCTTGTGGATATGAAGGTGCAGGAATTTGGGTTGGGGTATGTGAGGGGCTCAGGGCAGGGGGTTCCAGTGTTTGATAGGCTCAGATCTAGGGTCTGGAGAAGGGGGAGTGCAGGAGTGGTTGTGGCCAGATGGGGGTTTGGCCCCAATTGGGAGTTTGTTGGCCAGGCTTTATTTTTAAATAAAATACTATGTTAAACACAAAAAGTTTCTGCATTGTTTTTATTTATGAGAATGGCAGGGAACCTGCCTTGAGTCAGGGGTCATTGACCCATAGAAAAGTCAGTCGGGAGCAGGGGACACAGTACTTGGGAAGGATGCTAGTGGGTTCTGGGGCAGGGAACAGGGTGCCAATGGGGGCAGGGGAGAGGGGGCAGGGTGCCAGAAGGACAGGTTTCTGCAGCAGGGGACAGGGTGCTGGGGGAGACAGGTTTCTGCAGAGGGGAGCAGGGGGACAGGTTTCTGTAGTGGTGAAGGCACAGGGACAGGTTTCTGCAGTAGGGGACAGGGTGCCAGATGGAACTTGTTTCTGCAGGGGGGGCAGGGTGCTGGGGGGCAGGTTTCTGCAGAGGGGGGGCAGGTTTCTGCAGCGGGGGGCGGGGGCAAGGGAGAGGGAACGGGGGGCAGGAGGGCAGGGGACAGATTTGGGGGAGGGGAGAGGGAACAAGGTTCGGGGGCAGGGAGTCCCCTACACCAGCCACGGAGGGAAGCCTCTGTCCCGCGCTCCCTCCGGGCTGACCACAGGGCAGCCGGGCTGGAGCGAAGAGAAGCGGCTTCTCCTCGCTCCAGCCCGGCTGCCCTGCGCTCAGCCCCGGGAGGCTGCACCTAGCTCCAGCTGTGCTGAAGCAAGCTTCCCGGGCTGAGCGCAGGGCAGCCAGGCTGGAGCAAAGAGAAGCGGCTTCCTGGCCAGCTGGTTGTGGCATTCAGCCATGGCCCATGGCGCTCAGCCAGGGTGCCCCACACTCCATGTGGGCAGGCGCAGAGGAGAAGCCGCCCGATAGCTGGAGTGCGGAGCAGCCTCTTTCAGCTGAAAGCCACAGCCAGCTGGCCAGGGTGTTTCAGCCCTCCCAACCTCCCAGCTCCCACCATTCTGCGCAGCTACTCACCTGTGTTGTTGCTCAGTGAGTAGCTGCTCCTCAAATAAGGAAATCAAATGTAAATGTACTGCGCAGGCGCGTAGTTCAGAGAGGGCTCAAGAGCGACTCTTGGAGCCCCTGAGATCGACCGGTAGATCGCGATCTACCAGTTGGTGACCACTGCCCTAGACAGACTAAGTTGCAGTTTGCAGTGATGAGATTACCCCCATTTCCAGCACATTCCGAACTGAACTGATGTAAATCCTGACATCTAGCATTGGGTGTGAGCTGCTGAGCTGTACCAGTGACTGGCCACAGTGATAGTCCGAGGTTCAAAGAGTCTGCCTTTCTCTCACTCATCCTGTGGGGGGGGGGGGTAAAAGACCTCAGCCCCATATTGCATCCACCAGTGCCCTAGTCAGGCAATCTGGGCCATATTTACCTCTCATTGTCAGTTTTGCATGTTACATACAGGTTGTTACTTAAATTCAGAACCACTTTGTTTTATGAGTCTTTCACAATTTTTTCCTCAACTGCTATAGCACTGCACCAGTCAGGAAGGAAGAGGCTTGTTATAAAGAAGAAAGGGCAAGTGCTTTTTACAGTAAGGTCTCTTTACAACAGGCTGGCAGTGTAAAGGAGCTATAAAGCGGGCGTGAATTACACTTGCATTGATGTTAAGGCCCTTTTATCTTGCAGAGGCACTGCAAAAGAACCTTTGTGTCAATGAGGATGAGGGCTGGAAGGTTCTGTTCAGATCTGGATTCCCTAGTAATAATAGAAAAAAGCAACGGAGAACATGTCTTCCTGCTATTTGCCTGAGTCAGGCTGGGGGTCCCTTTTTAAGGGTCAAATGCTATGGTGCATTGGGTTTGTTGCAGTATTGTGGCAGTGGAGTTAGCAGCCCTTCAAGGTCAGGCATAACCATCTGTGGATATTTAATTGTTATTAGTATGACACTAGTAGTATGAACACAGTCCCTCTATGTATCAAGATCCAATGCTGCTGTATAATGAGCTCTCAGCTGGATGCAGCACAGATGGCCAGAAGCTATTTGCCAGGTGACAGGTGTGTGTCATGGGATAAATGGGGAGATGGATAGCCTTCAGTCTCAAGTTTGGACAATTCAGTCAGCCAAGGTTATCTCATTGCATGTCTACATTTCTATGTCACTAATCTCATGTTTTCCCCAATTTAACAGAATACAATTAATGAGATAGTCATTCTCTATGCTGGAATTCATATTGTAGCTCCCCAGAGAGTGAGATTTGTTGATATGTACAGTTTGAAACAGGGGTGTCTACCTGTCTGATTTGTAATGTACCATCACCAGCATGTCTGGCCTTTCCTCTGGAGTGATGAGCATTGAAGGGAAATGATTCTGGGGGCCAGTCCCAGAACTGCTGCTAACTTTGGGTATGTCTACACTAGCTCGTTAATTAGAGCTAGGTAGGCAAATCAGGGAACCAGGGTTGCAAATGGAGCCCGGGATTTAAATATCCCAGGCTTTATTTGCATGTTCCCATCCGGCCGCCATTTTTAAATCCCCCTTAGTCCGAACGAACTGCCCACGGCTACATGCGGCAGTTTAAAGTTAATCCAAAATAAATCCATGGAATGAGGAGTAACAATTAATCCAAACTAAGGACTTAGTTCAGATTAACTTTAAACTGCCACATGTAGCTGTGGGCAGTTCGTTAGGACTAAGGGGAATTTAAAAATGGCGGCCGGAGGGGAACATGCAAAGAAACCCCGGGATATTTAAATCCCAGGCTTCATTTGCAACCCCGGTTCCCTGATTTGCCTACCTAGCTTGAATTAATGAGCTAGTGTAGACATACCCTTTGTGACTTTAGGATAATCCCTCCACTTCTCTGACTTGGTTTTTACATCTATGAAAAGATTTCATATTAACTCACCTTACAGGAATATTGTGACAGTGACTTAGTTAATGTTAACTAGTTAATGCAGTGCTTTGCAGATGCAAAGAACTTGCAAATGCTATGCTGTATGATTGCATCCACTTGTCGTAGATGCACTGGGAGACATGTTTAGGCCCTCAGTGCTGTTGATGTTCTTCCAGAGAAGGACTTCTCAACCTATCCCAAACCTGTGCCAAATGTAGTAAGTTGAGGGTAGGTAACATGGAGTCAGCAGGCCTGAATAAAGGCCTGTAACATATAAACAGCAACAAGCCTGGAATCTAGTGAGCAAGGCTTTGGTTCAGTAACACAGCAGCCAGGAAAGAGGCCCTATTGATAATTGTGTGATTGTGTAAGTTAGGTCAAGCATGGAAGAACATAGGTATGCACCAGATACAAGGATCAAATACAGGCTGAAAGCCAGAGGGAAATGTCTTGGTACCAACCTCCTCCCCATAAATGATGTACATACCGACCTAGATTCAGGACCAGGTTGAAGTTGACAGCATGATAGATAACGAGTTGATAGCATGAAGGATATGCCCCACTTTTGTGAGGTAAAGGGTGGTAACTAGGTAACAGAGGATGGCAACCTGGTACATCAGAAGTGATATAATTTGTATGTACGTATCTATAAAAGGGCACTGCAAAGGGTGGTCATCAACTGACCATGGGGAGGTGCTATGGTACTAAACGGGTGTTAGCACATTGTCACAGTTTACATGAGGTGTAGTGGCGCAGCTGTGAATCTGTCAGCTGACAACTAATAGTGTATTTCGCTTGGCAATAAACCTACTCAGGTGATTTTAATCCTAACCTGATTTGTGGTCTCTGGGGGCTCTCTGCGAGTCTGTCGTGTTAACTCAAGTGCACAGGGTTAACTCATTAGACAAGGAAGCACACACGCACGCAGCCAAAAGTTTATCATCACTGAGGAAGTAGAAGACCTATCAGGAAATTCATCGGGACAACCCCGAATCCTGACAGAGAACAAAACCTGACTGAATAACGACACCAAGCAAGCAGCTATTCAATGCATTTTCTCAGTAATCAACATGAGCATGTGATCTCACTAAGTTTCCAGCATTTAACAGTTAAAACTTGCGATTACTCTGCAAACAAAGTTGTAACTTGTGCCCTGTCACAACTTTAAAAAAGTCCTTATTTTTGATGCCTAAGACATTTGCAGGGAAACAGAGCTCACTGCATCTGAAGGGTTATGCGTATGCTAACAGATGTCAAACTGATAGCTGCATGCTTGAAAAGCATAAGCCATTATCCATTTTGCATGTGCACTGCATACTTTGTGTATGCATTTCACTTGCTGTTGAATTTGGCATGAGTTAAATGCCTGGTTTTGAAAGCTTGACCTAAGAGTTCCTGTGAAGTCTCCCACAGGAATCTTCTCACATGAAGTCAAAAGCAACTTTGTTATCTAGCAGAAGAGGGAACTTTTCCCCAGATGGACGTTTTAGCAGGTATTTTGCTTGCTGGATGCTGCAGGCAGCTGAACTTATTTCAAGTTCTGCCTTCAGTTTCAGTACAAATCTCTTTGGTTTCAATTATGTAGCACTGCTTGCAGGCCAAACTTGTTCTCATTTCAGTGGGAGTTTAGGGCTTTCTGCACATCTCCGAAAAATATGTCCATGCACTGCTGGCAAAGATGGAAGTTAGCCTTCCTCTAGTGCTTGGTTGCTTGGAGAGGTTAGCTGCTGGGTTCTCTCCACACCACTGTCATATTTCAGGAGGTAACACAAATCTTTCAGCAGCATGAAAAAACAGAAGTGACCGTGAAACTATTACCCCATTTATCAGAGGGTAGATCCTATCTCAGAGCAGACTAAGGAAATTTAAGGGCCAGGCCTGAACTGCTCCATTGACATCTAAGGATAAAGAAGGGCAGAAGGATCAGGCTCACGGCCTGTATCTGGAACATTTTGGTACAAGTATATTTTTTAGTTACGGGCTGGATCAAGCCAGCTCCAAAATCATTCCATGAATTAGAACAACAGCTAGATCAGGCCCTCCTGCTGCAAAGTGATGGATTTTTCCTTATGCTTGACTAAGAACTGACTTCTTCCCATGAGACTTGCTAAAGTTACATATAGGAAAGAGTGACTGCTGCAGAACTAAATGTCATAGGGCACCATGCTTTTTGCCCAAGTACCAGAAAGATGTTGGGAATTTGCTGCCAGAAAAGATGTGGAAAGTTTTGGAAAGTAGCTGTCTGAGAAAATGGTGGCTTCGGAAAACCTTGTAGCTTCCCTCCAGTTTCAAGCAATGGAAAGCAGTAAATAGTCAAGGTATTTGCATAAGTCAACTCCTAAGTATCTGCTCCACACCTATGCTGTAAGTGCCACCCAAACCACCAATCCATTTGTAGTTCCCTCCAAAGAGACCTGTACCTGATGCGGTCGGGAGTCACCTAACAAATGGCATCATCTTCAGGGAGGCCACTCTGTCTTACTGAGAAGGGGTAGACCAGGGCAGGCATGAGAGGTTCAAGGCAGGGCTACAGGGGAAGCACATCTTCTCCCACCACTATCCAACTTCATGAAAAATCTGCCAGAGTTCATGCAGCCTCTGCTGGAGGTGAGATACACTCCTTAGTTCTTGATACATCTGTCTCAGCTGATAGGTTGCTCATAAACAATTTGTTACACTTGCTGCACCAAATATTTGCTAATAGCGTGGCAGGCCCACGGCTGAATGGAGGTTTCACGCCTCCCTCTGTTTTATGAACATTGACTTATGTATATGACTATGCATAACTCGCAAATGCGGTATGCAAAACTGTTCATGTAACATATTAATTTTAATATTACAATCTGCTAACTATGTATGTCCTATTTTTGTGCAAGTATCATACATGAATGTGAAGTTAGGAAGATGAAGTGTGAAACTGTTTATAATTCTACATGTGCTAATGAAGGCAATTAGTGATACGTATGGTACTTAATGACTCACTACTCAAACCAACCACCTGTGAATACAATGAGTAGTACTCTGGCACCCCTTCGAGTGAAACACCCCCTATATATAGTATCATTAGGGGGTGGTGCCTCTGCTCTCTACACTCACCTACCCCCTGTCTTTGGGGGTAAGCAAGTCCAGCTTTCCTCCAGATGGCTGTGCTAGCCCCAAGCTCTAGCCCCCACCTCACCCATGGTCACCAGGGAGGGGAGGGCCAGGAGATGCACCAGACAAGGCCATTGGGGAAGGGAGGCCAGCTCCAGCCTCTTGTCACCCCCCAGCCAAAGACCTGGCCTCTTGGCCCCACCCAGCTGCAGACAGCTGTGGCCTTCCCCCCATCTCCATCCCCCTCCCTGGCCTCTCACCCCCCACCTCATTCTTCCCCCAGCCTCTCATCCCCCCAACCCGCTCCTGGGTTGCAGCCAGCCCTGATCTCCTCCTCTGCCCCCATCTCCCTCCCCAGCCTCTTGGCCCCCCTTCCCTACTCCCCCAGCCTCAGCCAGCCTCAGCCTGCCCTCCTGCCTCTCAACCCCCTTTGGATGCCAGAGGAAGGCTGGGACTAAGCCAAGGGATGACAGGGGCAGCTGCAGCAGGCTCCTCACTGTGCTGGGGGCCCCGACGCTCTGAGAACCATCACCTCCAGTCACTTGGGCCAGGCATGTTGGGGCTGCCATGTGCCTGGAGCTCCAGCCTGGAACCCTAACCTCCCCACCCCCACAAGATTAGTGCATTAGTGCTGGCTTCCTGTGTGGGGTAGGGAGAGGAGAAAATCCTGAGACTGTGCTGGAGGCCGTTTGTGAAAAAGTGCACATACTACTATGGGAACAGCCGAGGGCCCCCTCCCGTCCCCTCCACAGTGTGCACTTCTCTGCAAGCCACCTCCTGCGCAGAGCCTCGGGGTGACAGAAGTAGAGACAATACGGTGGAATCCCTTGTAGCAGAAGAAAAGCAGAATTGGGTTGCAAAGAACATACACTGAGGCTATGTCTAGACTGCAGGCTTCTTTCAGAAGAAGCTTTTCTGGAAGAGATCTTCTGAAAAAACTTCTTCCAAAAGAGAGTGACTACACTGCCAAAGCGCATCGAAAAAGCAATCTGCTTTTTCGAAAGATAGCGTTCAGACTGAATGGAGGCTATCTCGCATGTAAGCTGTTATTACTATGGGCGAAAGGCCACCAGGGCACCTGTGCTTTTTCCTCTTTCCTGTTCTTTCGAAAGAACTCCCGCTTCCCCGTCCACACACTCCTTTTTTTGAAACAGTTCTTTCAGAAAAAGGCTTTTTCCTCGTAGAAAGAGGTTTACCAATGTCGGAAAAAACCCTCTGTTCTTTTGATTTTCTTTTGAAAGAATGCGATTGCAGTGTGGAAGTAATTGAAGTTTTTTCGGAAAAACGGAGGTTTTTCCAAAAGAGAAAACTCTGTAGTGTAGACATACAGCCAGTCCCCAAGTTGCAAATGGTCGACTTATGATGGTTCGCAGTTACGACCAAAGCTGTCGTAAATGGAGGACCCTGAGTTACGAACACGATCCGCGCTTACGAACAGCGCGGTCGCATGTAACTCTATGGGGTCTGACTTACAAACAAACCGACTTACAACCAATTGCTTGGTCCGTAACCAGATCGTAAGTTGGAGAGAGGCCGTACCCTCACACTTTCTTTTTTGGAGTAACTTTCACTCCTATATAGAGAATCCAAGACCAGTGCACTCATTTGAATATCACCAAAGACTCCCAATGTGATGGCCTTCTGAGGAGTGAATTTTACTTGAATCTCTAAGGGGAAGTGAATTCAAATGAATGTTTGCAAATACTTTCTCACCCCTATCCACCCAGCTTTAGCCTCCATTGTGCAAACAAAGCTTCCTAGAGAAGTTCAGTTTCATAGCTTAGCAGCTATTTTTCAATACATTGATTTATAATGGATCAAGAAAATTAGAGCTGCTAGAGAGAGGGAGAAAGTTTGGTAGCCTTTGATAACCTAATGATGTTTCATCTAAAGTTTCAGCCTGTTGTCAGACATTAATTTTAACTCAGATTTCGTAAATTACTTTTCCTACAAGTGAATCTAAATATGAAAATCAATTAACGAGGAGACATATAGCTATGTCTCAGGAGGAAAATATAATGACAAATCACCCAATTCCTTTTGAACCTGCAAATTAACATTTAAAATGTATATTGGGGGAAGGAAGCCTAGAAATTCTATACTACAGAAACCAGTAGATCAATTTTTCAGGCCTGACTACTCAAGATCCTTCAAAGTAACTGAAGGCATCATCTCATGGTAAAATCAATGTTGATAATTAATTTAACAAAATCTACTTGCTCTTGCTCTTTCTAGTCAATGCAGAGAGAATCATACAGTAGCTAAACTTTGCATTTCCACAGAGACCACTCTGGGGCAAAATGAATAAATGCTCATAAATTACTTCAAAGCTTTAGTATGCTTTTTTTTAATTAACTGAAGGAAATATGCAGATCTCTGGCCCACTCCCCTTTAAAGTGAAAAGGATTTCAGGATTGAATCTGAGGCTATCTAGACTATGGGGTTTTTCCTCTGGTATCCCGGAAAAGCTCTGCCGCATCCAGGGAATGCATCTGCTCTT
Organism: Pelodiscus sinensis; assembly: GCF_052426305.1. Classification (NCBI taxonomy): domain Eukaryota; kingdom Metazoa; phylum Chordata; order Testudines; family Trionychidae; genus Pelodiscus; species Pelodiscus sinensis. The sequence goes on from NC_143071.1 coordinate 21,697,921, forward strand.
TCTGCTTTTATTTTTTTCAGAAGAGCAGCCATGCTCTTTCGGAAACCCTGCCTTCCTCCTTCCACAAGGGAGAAGGACTCTTCCAAAAGAGGGTTTTTTCCCCCCTAATATGATCCAGTGTAGACAGGCCAAATTTCGGAAAAGCATCTTCCAAAAAAACTATCAGAAAAAGGTATGCAAATTGCAGAGCGCAAATTGTATACCTTTCTCTGATAAAGCCCCGTAGTGTAGACATAGCCTGGGATAGCGCAGAGTTTTAGAGAGGGCCTGGTGCTGGCCAGCAGCGGGGTTGCCCCTTCGGCCCCACGTTCAACACAGCAGTAGAGCTGGAGCAGCCTGCTCCTCTCTGCCCTGCCACCCTCTCCCAGACCGCTGTGGCCCGCTTCTCCTCAACAGCGAAAAGCAGAGCACCCTTGGGCCAGGGCACGTTGCTTCCTTCTGCCATGCAGAAGTGGAGGACAGTGGGCTGGGAGAGGGTGGTGGGGCAGAGCAGAGCAGGCGGCCAGGCTGCTCCAGCTCGCATCGCCATATTGAATGTGGGCCTGAGGGGGCAATCCCTCCTGCTAGCCAGCACCAGGCCCATCCAGAGAATAGTCGAGGCTACCACCTCAGGGCTCCCCAAAGCATCGGGCCTGGGGCAGCCACCCCAAATTGTCCTATGGTTAGGATGGTTCGGTTGGCATCCCACATTTCATGGTGCCCCCACACCACTGTGAGTTTTGCGTACCTTTAGGGACAGCCCCTCATGGCTAGCACTAGGAATTGACCCAGAAACCATCACAACTAAAGATGTTTATCTTTACAGCTGGAGCTAAAGAGCTAACCATTGCAACTGTGGCTGCAGCAGAGATCTCCTCTGTAGATTGGGCACGGAGCATACACTGACCAGAGGTGCACATGATACTACATATGAAAAGAACAGTAAGGTGCTCTGAATATGCCTATCCTCCAGGTCCGGGCTGCTCTCTGCCTGGGTAAAGATTGAGAGCTTTGAATTCAAAATTGGTAGCATCTCCAAATGCTTGTCTTAGATCCCACAGAATAATTCAGCAAGAGAAAAGGAAGTCCCTGTGTATCACCCATAGCAGACGGCAAAGACCCCCACAATAACATCCACCTAGGCACTGCTGCACAGACATTTTCCCTTAAAATAACTACAAGTCTGATAAACACAGACAACAACAGCTGTGTAATTGGCAGAACAATAGAATCCCTCCCATTGGCTTAACATTTGCAATTGTTCTTCCCAATTTAATGGCAATTTACATTGATACCTCAAGGAATCCCTCTTTCCTGGCCCTTGCCAGTTGCCTGGAAAGACAATCTACTGTCACCTTTGTTACCCTGGAAGTGTCAGCAGACTGTCTTCATAGCTGAGCCCACACAAAGCCCAATTCTCAGGGTAAGCAGGCATATCTGTGACACAGCATTAGCTTTCCTGTTGACATGCATAAAGGAGACAGAAAGGAGTCTGACAGAAAGGAGTTGGCTTTTAATTATTCAAAACTCATCTCTCCTCCCACTAAAAGAAAATGGAAACGGATGGGGCTTGGTAATTAATCCCCAATAGGGTACTTAAGTTTAAAGCAAAACCTTCCCAGTTAAATGTATCCTCTGGAAAAGGATTTGATGCTCTAATCTTCCAACATCAATCCGTGTAGCAGCGTTAGCTTTACATAGACATGGAAGCTGTGACAAAAATATGAAAGATACATTTTTTTTTAAATCACAGGCTTTCTATTCAGACCCTTTGTGTCAGCTTCAGTAATGAAGAGGAGTAGGGGTGCAAAAAAACATCAATTTAGTTTTGTTTCTGTTGTGACAGCAGCCCTGCATTGTGCAACTATCGCTATCCTCATTCCAAATAGTTGTTTTTGACTCTGGAACAGCTTGCATTTGTGAAAGTAAAAGGAAGATACCAATCGATTTTAAAATCTATTCACTATATTGGTTGGCTTTGATTTAAAAATTAAGCTCCTTAAACCATATTGGAGTGGCCGAATTTGATATGTTTGTAGCTGTCTGTAATGCAGCCATCATAATAACCTCACGATGCAGCTGAAAATGGATTCTGTAAAGACTAGAGCCAGTTGGATTAGCTCAATGCTAATAAATTATCGAGAGGATTTAGCCCTTTATCCTGTACCTAAATCATTCATGAGCTAACTGATTTCTATGAATGTTTCCTGGATTCACAAGCTTGTGCAAACAAACTTTAGCCTATGAAATGTTTGGAAATGGTCACATTTGATTGTTCATTCACTGTGGTGCACAAGTCATGGTATTGTAGCATAACTAACAGATTCCCCCGTGAAGGTTTAGTTCAGGCCATAACTCAAGGGGATCTGGGAGAAATCCTGGGTCCCCTCGAATCAGTGGGAATTTTGCCATCAACTTCAATAGATCCAGGGACTCCATCCTCATGAAAAAAAGACATGCGTTAGTCTAGGAGCTAGGGTAAACCTGACCTAAATGCATTGCAAGGTTTCAGTTGTGTCCAGTAGGCAGAGTAGACAGAGTTGAGAATCTCATTTTATATTCTTTGCAACCCAATCCTGCCTCTCTTCTGCTACAAGGGACTCTGCCATATTGTCTCTAGTAGGGTATGTCTACACTACCCTCCTAGTTCGAACTAGGAGGGTAATGTAGGCATACCGCACTTGCAAATGAAGCCTGGGAAATTCAAATCCCGGGCTTCATTTGCAAGTGCAGTATGCCTACATTACCCCGCTAGTTCGAACTAGCGGGGTAGTGTAGACATACCTGTAGGGATTTAACAGTGTAGCAGATTAACCGATAAGCAAAAGCTTATAGGTTAATGCTATAGACTACATGCATTTTCCCACCACCACCACACCAGTAATTTTTTTAGCAGGCTGGCAAGTACCCAGGCTCAGTCCTGGTTCATGTTGGGTCCGGGACACTTCCCTGCTGTGGCTCTGCATTTAAAATGTATTAGGAACCGGGCGGGCAGGCAGCACAGCTCAGTTCCAGTTCATGCTGGGTCCAGGAGCTCAGCCCCCTCAGAACAGGGGTGGGTCTACAAAGGGAGCTGGTTTTTAAACTGGCTCTCCTTGCAGATCTGCTCCCACCTGACACCTCATGCTAATGCCTCTGATACAGAGGCAGCAGTGCAGAATGGCAGGAGGCTCCTTGGGAGTGGGGCTGGGGTGCACTGGCTGCCAGCCACACCCCCGTGGACTATAGAATAGTTGACTAACCAATAAGAATTCATGAGGTTAATCGACTATTCAATTAACCGATATTTAACATCCCTAGTCACTACTTCTGTTTGCCTCGCCTAGGTAATTCTGTGAGGCGTGTTACTGGAGTAGCTGAGCACCTCACAACCATAAGTTGTTTTTTAAGTATTTTCTTCATAGTCCCCCTATGAGGTAGGAAAGTACTAGTATCCCCATTTTACAGATATGAGGCACAGATCCACCAAGGTCTTTAATCCCTAATGTCCACTGAAATAAATTAAAGTTAGGACTCTAAAAACTGTTGAGAACCTGGGTTTTCATGACTTGCCCTGGACTCTTAGGGTGTGTCTAGACTATGTAGAGAGATGTAGATTAGGCACGTCAAAATTGCTAATGAAGCTGGGATTTAAATATCCCCTGCCTCATTAGCATAAACATGGCCACCACTTTTTTTCAAAATGGAGTTTTCGAAAAAAAACCCGACACGGAACTGTCAAAACTAAAGCCTTTTTCAACAGATCCTGTAAACCTCATTTTTTGAGGACTACAGGATCTGTCGAAAAAGGCTTTATTTTCGACAGATCCGCATCTAGACTGCTGGGGGTTTTTTTAATTCTGTTTTTGAAAAAAAGCAGCATCCATGTTTATGCTAATGAGCGGGGCTCCACAAACTATGTAATCTACTCACCCGTGGCGAGGAGATTACAACCCGCAAGAGCCTGGTTCAGGCGATCTGCACATGCGCAGATTGCCAGACAGCAGCCCTGCTAATGAGGCACGGGATCTTTAAATCCCGGCTTCATTAGTGATTTTGACGTGCTTGATTTGCAGTCTAGACGTAGTCTTAATGTCCTGTGGTCATGCCCTAATGACTAGGCCATTCTTCCTCTCTCTTTCCTAGACAACAAACGTTTCAAATGGGAGAGCCAGAGATAATGATACGAACAGCACCTACTCTGTGCTTCTTTGCTCTCAAACAAAAATGGGGCTCGGGCCGAAGAGTAGCTATTCAACATATACACATACCTGACCAGCAGAGCAAAAGAACAGACCTTTAGAGGTCACTTTCTAAAATCCAGCCCCTGGCAAAACTATTTAAATTCTACCTAGGCTCACTGACTTGTTTTCCTGCTCCAAGAGGCATGGCATCAACTGCTTATATGTCCAGTTAAGAGGCATAACTGAGTCAAGTAAAAATGAAAAGTGCCTGGCCTGAAGGAAGTTCAGAGGAAATGCTGAGAAAACATGATTCCCATTGCAGTGCTGGAGGGTGAACTTGCTTATTCCAGGCCTGTGAAGAGAAGGAATCACTAACTATGTCTGCACAGTAGCCAAATTTGAATGGGTTATTAAAATCCCAGCCCCTGCTGCCCAGCTTTCCAGCCCTTTGATAATTGCTACCACAGTGCAAGGAGCACAACCTCAGTGCACTAAACTAAACAAAATGGCATGGGCACCAGCCAAAACTACTCAGTAGGGTTTTTTGGTATTGATTTATTTTGTTTGTTTGTTTGTTTTAATCATTGAGCACTTTAAAGAAGTGGATGGCTTCTGGACCAGCAAGGGCAGCACAGGAAAGATTACTTTTATTACCCCGACATATATTTTATTAGCAAAACTTTATTATGGGCATTTTTCTCAATGTCTGCTTTCTCATTGTTTTTCCCTTTTGATCACTGATCTTTCCTTTCACTGTTTTATGTAGAGAACCATGCTCAGGATAAAACATAATATTAGATCAGAGAAGAATGAGCTTCCAGGCTCTCTCTCACACACAACTGCTTCCCAAGGCATGCCAGGCTCAGAGCTATCTTTTAGTGCACTGTGACAGGGCAAACCTGCCCCCACACTGAGCAGGAGGAAGGGGAGCCCATTTATTGGGCAGAACACGCCCCTCCCCCACAGCCCTACTGGGCATGCTCGAAGTGCAGCCTTGCTATAAAAGGGTGCTGGGCTGCTCAGTTGAGGCAGACTGCTGGGGGAGGCAGGAGCTCTGGCCCAAGCTGCAGGCCCGCTGCTGGACCTGCCGCCAGATCCAGATCCGGAGAAGGCGCCGCCGCCGCTGCTACCACCAGCCCTGGGGCAAGCACGCCCCCAACACCGACGCCCGGTGGCCGCCCGCCCCGCTGCAGAAGATGCCCCTGTGCCGCTGACCCAGGGACAAGACCGTCGGACGAGGCCGCTGCCGGCAACCCAGCATCGCCAGGTGGGACCTCCGTCGGCCGCCAGATTGGGGGTAGGAAGCAACCCAGGGCAAGGGGCCGGGAAACCCCCCCCCCCCCCAGTGGGCTTAGCATGTTTTGAGGGAGGACCCCCCGCTGAGCTGGTGGTGGGAACCACCCACCACCATTAGGGCCCTGGGTTGGGGTCTGGTGGAGAGGGAGGGCCCGGACCCCCCTACCCCACCCTGCAGTGCTGGACTAGGCCGCTGGGCCTGCTGCGAGTGCAGACTAGGCCCCCAGGCTGGGGGTTAAAGCTTTGTTCCCCAGGGGAAAGGGGACGGAGGCGGGTGGTACCCCGCCACATGCACCTGTCACTGTGGTTTTTAAAATTCAGTTGGTTGTAACAGGCTGTAAACTAGCTGACCCTCCTTGCCAGAGGCTAGTGAGTGATATGTGTAAAAGGCCTATCACTGAAAAACCAGTCAATTGGAGGTAATTAGCAATAGTGGTTTGGGTGAAAATTGCACAGATTGATTAAAAGGAAGGATATTGTCAAGTGGGATTTTTCATCATTATATAACCCTTTCTTTTTGGGAGTATAAAAGAAAAATCTGATACATGAGGACATTTTCTTTATCGCATATATAATAGCTTACAATTGGTTCATGAGCACTGTGAAGCAGACACTGGGTCTAGTGCAGGGATGGATAATAATTTGTGATGGGAGGACACTGAAAGAATTTGGTATGTGATCAAGGGCCACACTCCTCCATGAGATTAATGGAGGAGATGCGGAGCCTGGCATGGAAGTTGGATGCAGAAGGGAGCTTGGGGTAGGGGATTGCATGCAGGAGGAGATGTAAAGTTTGGGTGAAGGAGTGGGTTGTGATTTGGGGCAGGAGACTGGGGTGCAGGAGGGGTTGCAGAGTCCAGGAGGGAGTACCGGTATGGATTCAGGAGGGGTTTCTAACTTGGAGGAGGAGTGCAGGAGGGAGTGCAGGGATTTGGGTTGTGACCTGGGGCAGAATCTGGGAGGGGTTATGGATACAGGAGCAGGGGAGCAGAGGATTTGGGTTACACAGGGGGTGCAGAATGTTGGGGGGAAGGGCAGACTCTGGCCAGGATGCACTTACCTAGATGACTCCTGGCCATCAGCCCAGCTGGTCCCTCAGGCAGGCTCCTTGCCTTTCACACCCCTGCACACTAGTGCTGCAAGCCCTGAGCGGGGAGGAGGTGTTTCCTGTGCTGCCTGCCCTGCAAACAGGCAGCTCCCACTGGCTGGCTTGTGGCGTCACCTCCCAAGAGGGTCCTGTTGCAAATCATATTTTGCCTGCTCCTGGTCTAGTGCTACCAAACTAGACTGGCTGTTATGTTAACTATATTTGAGTGGTGCCTAAGGCCACCCCTTGCCATGCACCCCCACAGATGACCTGCTGTGCTAGGTTCTGTACAAACACATAATAAGGGACAGACTCTACCCTGGAGAGCTTATAGGAAGAGAAAGGAAGTACTACTATCCCCACACTACAAGTGGGGAACTGAAGCACAGAGAGAGTAAAGGGGAGAATTTTAAAGGCATTTAGATGCCTAATTCCCATTGAAATGAGTAGGTGTTAAGTGCCTAAATGCCTTTAAAATCTGGATCTAAGGGTATGTCTACACTAGCCCCCTAGTTCGAAGTAGGGAGGCTAATGTAGACATTCGAAGTTGCAAATCAAGCCCGGGAATTAAATATTCCGCGCTTGATTTGCATCTTCCCAGCCGGTCTCCATTTTTGCAATTTACAAGTCGGAACTAACTGCCCGCATCTACACACGGAATAAAGCCTTAGTTCAAATACCTGTTATTCCTCCTGCAATGAGGAGTAATGGTAGTTCAAATTAGGAGCTTTAATTTGAACTACGTAGCCCATGCCACGTGTAGCCGCGGACAGGTAGTTTGAACTACCGGGCATTTAAAAATGGTAGCACCCAGGAACATGCAAATGAAGCCCAGGATATTTAAATCCCAGGCTTCATTTGCAAATTTGAATGACTACATTACCCACCCTAGTTTGAACTAGGGTGGCTAGTGTAGACATACCCTTACTTTCAGCTTGAGTAATGGAACACTAATAGCATGAAGCTCTTTGAGGCCATTTTATCTGCCATCAGTGCAGCACTTCTAGGTGCTGGTGAGATGATCCATACACTCTGCATTCATATGATTATCTGTGCATTAGGATGCTATTTTTGTGACCTTTCCAGGGGATGGGTCTTATCCTCTTTGTCACAAAGAGGAGTCTATCAGATTCTATCCATGTCAAAAACTGCCAAAGTCCCTTTAAAATGCTGCTTCCTTTGATTTCAAGGGTGTGCAAATGCCTAACACCTCTGTAAATCAGGTCATTAGTATCTCTATCTGCATGAAGCAAGGACAATGTCTTCACCTGAACCTTCAATACTAACCTAAAATACCAGAGTCCCCATGCTACCTGGCTCCTATGTTATCCAGCTCTAGATTAGCTCCTTGACTTAAGTTCAGCCTCCTCTGCCACAATCTGCAGATCCGCTGAAGTGGGAATAGTAGGAAAGAGGAAATGTTCTTGAGTGGAAGTGGGGCTGTGGGTTGGCATAATAGTAGATAATAAAAAGACTTTCAGGCAGGCTGGAGCTCAGGGTACCTCTGGATCAGCAATAGTTAATCAGTAACCATTATACATTGGCATGGAGTAGCTGTGGTTTCAGGTTTCACTGGGTGATGCTGAATAAACATTGCAGCTTTCTGCACATATCCACTCTCATTTTGTAATTAATTGGCTCTGGCCCTGAATGTGCCCCTTCTGGGTTTGCTTTCTGTGACCATTCTTGCACTGGCATGACTGTTTGAGTGACTTTCACAGTAGCTATTGTAAAATCTAAAGGGTCTCAAACTTCCTTGAGGATAAAAAAAGTACCGCGTGACTCCAGGTGGGGGCAATGGGAGATAGAAGCCGGAGAGCCCCTGAGCTTTGGCACTCCAGGTAGAGGGGGTCAAAGCCTGAGCCCCGCTGTCTCATGTGCAGGCGCTGTAACCTGAGTTCCGCCACTCAGAGCAGAAGCCCTGGGCAGTGAGGCTCGGGCTTTGGCTTCAGCCCCAACCCCTAGCTTTGGTGATCCCACTAAAACAAGGTCATAACCACATTGAGGTTCCACCCCACAGTTGTGGGTCCCATGACTCCAAGACCCCAGTGGACTTCATAATCTGGGAGTCTGCCAACAGTATTCTTCAGACCCATGAACTGATTCTCTTTGCCCTCAGGACAGTCACGTTTGGTGGTGAAGGGGATCGTACATTGTGCCTACGCTTAGGAATGTATGTGTTTATGCAAGGGATAATTTAATAAGTCTGTACGTGCAGAGAAACCTGCCCAGCGTGTCGAAGACTCTTGATTCTGCCAAACACCTGACTTATATCATTGTCATTGGGTACCACAAAAATCCCAACAGTGGGCAGTCACATTTTCCCACCCAGCACCACTAACAAAGGGCTCAAGCAGCCACATTTTGGGTTGATGGATGCTAGGAAGTCTGGGATATAGATGATTGGATCTGGAGTCCCAGATTTGTACATAGACTTTCACAATTCTTTCTTTAGGGTTACAAATGAATGTAGGTTAACAAATCCAGGGTCTGCTAACTCAAGTTTTATTAACCCTTACATTGCAGTGTAGAGACACACTTTGTCAATCCATAGAGTTCAAAAGTACTTGCAGGAAAATTAATTGACTAGCAAATAACCTCATAGAAATTGTGACTTTCTTGTGGCTATTCCATAAACAGAAAGAGAATTTAAATTTGACAAAGTATCAACTTTGAAAGTATTAATTTAGCTCAAGAGCTGACTACCTTGATTACTTCTAGGCAGTTCTGGGTTCCTATAAACAGAGATAAAAGATATTCCTGCCTGCTGGGCAGAGTAATTCTTCACATATAGGGTATGTGTACACTACAGAGGTTTTTTTCGGAAAAGCAGCCATTTTTCCGAAAACTTCAATTACGTCCACACTATGATAGCATTCTTCCAAATGAAAATCAAAAGAACAGAGGGTTTTTCCTGATATTGGTAATCCTCATTCTACAAGGAAGAAGCCTTTTTCTGAAAGAGCTCTTCTGGAAAAAGGCATGTGTGGATGGGGAAGAGGGAGTTCTTTCGAAAGAAGAGGAAAGAGGAGAAAGCACAGGTGCCCTGGTGGTCACTCCATCCATAGTAATCACAGTTTAAATGTGAGAGTATCTATTCAGTGTGGACGCTATCTTTCAAAAAAGCAGATCGCTTTTTTGATGCACTTTTTCAATGTGGACACTCTCTTTCGGAAGAAGTTTTTCTGGAATATTTCTTTTGGAAAACCTTCTTCCAAAAGAAGCCTGCAGTCTAGACATAGCCATGGTTAATAAATTAACAGGCCAATTACAGCCTTGCTTTTTTTAATTGTTATTGGTTTGAGCTCTGACTAGCAGAAGTTGAAATTTTCCAATGTGATACCCTAGTAGTACAAAATGCAGCAGTGGTTTTAAACAGTAAATGCTTCAGCACTTAGGGTACGTCTATACTGCACAGCTATTTTGGGATACCCAACGTCTATACAAGCCTCCGGTTATTTTGAAATATTTTTTGAAATAACAGGCACACTATTTCACTTTCCTGGTAAACCTCGTTGCATGTGGCAAAAGGGATGGCTTGAAATAGTATGCTGTGTAGATGCACCAAATTTCAAAACCGACTCGAGATAAGATACGCAATTTGTGCTATGCACAAATTTTGAGTTTAGGGTGCTGTGTAGAAGAACATTTAGAGCACAGGAATGCGATTTGGGTTTACTGAGTTCTCTTCATGGCTCACAGATCAGTGTTTTTGGGTAACTCATGCAGTCAAAAGTTTAAAACCTGCATGCCTAAAGTTAAGTATACATCTTATCAAGCAGTGCAATTTTCAAAGAAACCTTCTCTTTAATTCAGAAGTGCTCAGAAGTTTTGAAAATCAGGCCAGTCCTTTATGTGCCTAATATTAAGTACCCATATATGAAAACTGTGCCATTACTTTCCATTTTTCACTTCTCCATCTGCCAGACTAGGATTGTAATAGCAACCTATCAGACAAAGGTGTTCATAGGATTGGTTGATGGACACTCTGAGAATTTCAGATGACAAGCACTATACAAGGGTGAAGTATGATGTTGATCACTGTACATTTATCCATTGTCTAGTTCTATTAAAATCTTTTTTGGCCCAAGAAATATCACACCCATCATAGAACTGTGCTTCTTTTTTACCCCAATATTTGCCAGCTCCTTAATAAAGTTACAGTCTGGTGTTGTTGGTGAGAAATTGGCCTGTACATTGGACAGTAGGCTACATTCATTTGCATTTCCACCAAAGAGACTTGATGTACAGATTTATAAACAGTGATGGGTGAAATATAGAGGGTTCAGCTGACCAGCCAAAACATCCATATGCTTCTCCTGAGTCTGGCCAAACCCCTTGGATTTTCGATAAATGGTTGAAAAGCGTATTAGAAAACAGCTTTTTTGTTAGGTTTCTAATATTATATTGCTTCTGGTTCAACTGAAATTATCCCAAGCACAGCATTTGATATAATATTTTAGCACATCTGCTTCTCACCCCATCCAGCCCCTAGAGGTGCAGAAACATCTGCAGAAATGAAAAATATGGTTAAATTAGACTTTTCCAACATATTTTACATACCAGACAAGATCAGTTTAAATCTTGGGCAAAGGCTTCATTCTATGTTTATCTTCATCAACACATCTTGCCTGTCTGCCTATAATCTGACTGTAAAATGTTCATTCTGAGCTGAAATTTGGGGCCTCCCTCTAGGGCAAAGTCTACACTAAGAAATTATTTCAAAATAACTAAATTCGACTTAACTCCCAATTTTACAAAATCAAAAGAGAGTGTCCCCATTATGGGGGAACCTTGAAATTAGTCTGAGGCAGATTCTGTTAATGTGGATGCACCACTTAAATGTAGAGCCCCAGAAAGCACTGAGGAGTGATTAGTTTGAATTACTCTAGGGAGTAGTTATTTTGAAATAGTGGCACTGGAGCATCCACACAAATGCTATTTTGAAATAACTATTTCGAAATTAGAGTTATTCCCCAAGGAAAGATTTTGAAATAAGCAGCCCATTGTTTCAAAATAATGGGCTTGGTAGTGTGGATGCTCCACTTATAAAGTTGACCTAAGGGGAGTTACGCCTATTACTTTTCAGGAAGAACGGCATTGCACAAGAGGGTTTTTCTTGCGCAAGAAGGGGCAGTGTAGACAGCTCCTTCTGGTGCAAGAGCCTCTTCTGAAAAAAATGGTGGCTCATTAGGTATGCAAATGAGGCTCGGCGATATTCCACGTGTAGCCTCATTTGCATATTACTCGCGCAAGAAGCCGCGAGTGTAGACATAGCCCAGGAGTCAGTCAGTATAACTTCATTGAAGTCAATGAAGATATGCCAGTTCACACCAGTGGAAAATCTGGTGTACAGACTCATTGAAACCAGGAGCTCCGATTCCAGCTGTCAGCTTCATTCTTTGCACTGAGTTCCATGTTGTTTGCTGTATCAGGAACTTTCAGTTGGGAACTTAGATGATGATAAATGTGTTCCTGTCCGATCTGATGAACATTAAAGAGTCTGTAACCCTTTTCTTAAAGGCAGGAGTTTCTACTAGTAACCTTGGCTAAAATATCCTTTTTCATACTATTATTGAAAATTTAGCTCTCTTCTATTTCTGACCGGATTTCAAAGTGCTTTGCAAAGGATAAGTACCTATTTTTATAAACTGGGAAACTGAGGTACAGTTCAAGATTGCAGTGAGTCACTGGCAGAGCTGCAAATAAGAATCAGGCCTCCTGACTCTAGAAGGTGGACTATATTCACTTGACCACTCAGCTTTCTACCTCCTGGTTGACTCCGACACTCAGCATAAGTGACAAGTGTTTTATCTGTGCCCCATCATAGAGGTGGCCACAGTTTACAAAGAATTTTGGGGATCTTTGGGTATGGAAGAGGATAGATGTCTGTGCATTAATACAGTCACATATTTCTGTGTCTCTTATGAATTATATTTCAGTGTGTACATTGAGAACGTATTCATTAGGCAGATCTAATCTTTGTTTCTAAATCAATTTGTGATCAGCTTTTATACTAGCAGCTTATTCTTTATACAGGTTATCCCTGTTGTTTGATATAGCATGGATTCAATTGTACACAACAAATGCTGCATCTATTACTCCAATTAAAAATTTTGTCATTTGCCAGCTATATTTCTTTGTGCGATGTTATCTGAAAGATTTCACTCCACACAATATCTGCACAAGTTTGTTTGGGCAAAAGTGATATTGGTAGATTTTTTTTAAACCCTTCTATCCAAGAATAAAAGCAATAGTAGTCACAAAGTATCCAAGCTGTTTGCCCTGAATGACAAGAATAAAAAAAGAATTCCATTAGTCACTATTTCTGTTTCTGTACTGTTAATCCAGATAACTGAAGGTTTATTTGTACTGTCTAAGCTTTTAATTCTCTTCAAAAGCTTTGACAGTAGTTTCCATACATTAAACTAACTCAAATTCAAACCTCATGCATGCAATTTAATGGGCTCCATGCTCTCCCTCTCCTTCCAGTATCCCATGGGAATCTATTATGCAACAGAGTTTCTTTAATCAATTTCTGAACACTTCCTCTTCTCTCCTTCTTGGTGGTGTTGCAATTATAACATGAAGAAGACTGTGTTTTTACTTCTAGTGTGTTTACTACTTACTAGATTATGGCTGTACTATATTATTGTACCAGATAGCAGGTTTGTGCACCAGTGCCCCCTGCTGGAAAAAAACAGATATGTTCAAGTGTGTGTCATAGGCTTGCATGCTGTTGAAGCTACCCAGAATTCTCCTGCTGGGTGGTTGTGCTTTTGGATCAGAAGGACTCGAGTTCAACCTCCATTTGCATAGGGAAGCTGCTACAGCATGTTGGACAGTGATGTCCCTGGCGATATATCAAAACCGACATGGGAAAATAATAAACCCTGACTTCACAACTGAGCATTAGCAAGAGAGTTTGTGTCCTACTGATTCATCAGAACTCCAAGTCCATTGAGCCAGTGGACACATCTCCTTACAGAAACTTGGGCTCCAAACTCACCACAGGGACACGGGTAGAAATAAATCTGGGGCATGTCCAAAGTGTCTTGCTTCTGCTCTCCTCTTGAAAATGAGGCACGGGCCATAAGGATAGCATGTCCCAACATGCAGAAGACAACTGGCATTTATTGAGCAGCATACAGCAGCCCCAAGAATATTTTCCTTTTAACACAATGGTCTCCAACCTTTTTTAAGCACAAGATCACTTTTTGAATTTAAATACAACCCAGGGTCTACCTCAAACTCAAATACCTTTGCCCTGCCTCCTTTGTGCCTCTTCTCCGAGGCCTTGCCCCTACTCACTCCATCCTCCCTCCCTTTCACCAGGCAGAGGCTGGGCACAGGCTCTGTGTGGGGGCTAAGAGATTTGTAGTGTGAGAGGCTCTGAGCTAAGTCTGCGGCAGGGAATTGTGGTGCCGGCGGGGGTTCAGGGTACAGGATCTGTAAGGCTGTGTCTAGACTGCACCCCTTTTGCAGAAAAGGGATGTAGATTAGACACCGCGCAATTGCAAATGAAGCAGGGATTTAAATCTCCCCTGCTTCATTTGCATGAACATGGCTGCCGCTTTTTTCCCGCTCGGGGCTTTGCCGGCAAAAAGCGCCAGTCTAGACGGGATCTTTCGGAAAATAAAGCCTTTTCTGAAAGATCCCTTATTCCTGGTCCTGGCAAGAGGGGGTGGCCTGGGGGACATCGGGTGGTTGGCTCTGTGCCGTGCCAGGTGCAGGGTCTGCTAGCTGGGTGCTGGCAGGCTTGCACCTGGCACGGGCACCGTAGCCAGCCCGTGCCCCTTTAAGGGGTCTGGGGCCGGGAGGGGGGCATAGAGTTTCCCTGGTGTTGGCCAGAGTGGCCACCAGGGAAACCTGGGGAGGGCTAGCCTCCCACTAGTTCGAACTAAAGGGCTACACAGCCCGTAGTTCGAACTAGCTAGTTCGAACTAGGCGTTAGTCCTCGTAAAATGAGGTTTACCTAGTTCGAACTAAGCGCTCCGCTAATTCGATTCAAATTCGAACTAGAGGAGCGCTAGTGTAGCACCTATTAAAGTTAGTTCGAACTAACGTCCGTTAGTTCGAACTAACTTTGTAGTGTAGACATACCCTAAGTTATCGTCTCTCAGATCACTTCATGCTCCTCCTCTGCCCCAAAGGACATGCAAGGACTTGCATGAAAATTCTGAACAGACACCTGTTGGGCAGCCACTGACACACAGAATAGATTGGACATCACAACACCCGTTAAATGCTACCTACATTCAAAGAGAGGCCGTGCCTGTGATCCCAGCAGATCTATGCTAGCAGCTCTGCCTTCAGTTAACGTGGATCTCCGTACACAGGACATGCTCCCTGAGCCATCCAGAACATTGGCCCTGCTGTTGTTAGCAGGGCACAGTTGCAGCCCAGGTCCCCAGTACAATCAACACCTCTTGCTGCTACTGCCTCCTTTCTAAGGTGGGGTGGGCAATAATTTTGGTGGAGGGGGGCACTCCAAGATTTTGGAATGTGGTCAAGGGCTGCACTTTTCTATGGAGGGGTGTGTGGTCTAGGATGGGGGTTGGCTACAGAAGGGTGCATGGGGTAAGGGACTGGGGTGCAGGAGATGGTGTGAGGTCTGAAAGGGAGTTTGGGTGAAGGAGGCAGTTGAGACATGGGGCAGGGAAATGGGGTGCAGGGTTTGGGAGGGTGTTTGAGTGCAGGAGAGAATTCTGGCTTGAGGGAGGTTCAGTGTCTGAGACAGAGTTGTGACCTGGGTAGGAGGGGGCAGGTGGTTTGGATGGTGATCTGGGGGAGGGATTTGGGTATGGGAGGAGCAGGGGTGACAGAGGCAGTCTCTGGCTGGGAGGTGCTTGTTTCTCCCAGCCAGCAGTCCTGCAGCACCCCCAAGACAGCCTGGGCTCCCTGCCTGCTGCAGCCCCAGATCACTTGAAAACGCAGGCTCCTTCCATGTGGCTCTCAACTCCAGGAGGGGCGAGAGGCTTGCGCTGCCCTCATCCCCAAGCCAATCTCTCAGCTCCTATTGCTGGTCATTTCTGGCCAATAGGAGCTGAGAACTGGGCTGGGGGCAAGGAGATCACACAAAACCTCCGCATCCCTCCAGAGCAGAGAGTCACATGGAGCAGTCCTGTCCTTAAAACAGCAGCTGCTGTGTGCCTGAGGGTCCTTGCAGGAGAGAGTTCACAGGCCAGATCTGGTGGTTTGGGGGCTGTATCTGGCCCATGAGATGTATCTTGCCCACTCCTGCTCTAAGGTGTGTTTGAGGCTGCTACTGCCCTGCTATTATTACTACTACTAATGTTAAGTGACAAATTCACTGAGGTGCTTGGCATCAAAGCAAATGTAAATATATTCGCTCTACAGACCTGGGGACTACTGACTTAAGAGGCTATGTCTACACTGCACCATGGCCAGCCCAAGCCAGCTGGCTGAATATAATGTATATAAAGCAATGAATGGTTTAGAGGAGGCGGCTCAAGATCTTCTGTCCTCCCCATTTCAAAACATGTGAATGGAGGCTTTCTGTAACATTAAAATTGGCAAATTCAAAACTTAAAAAAAAGCTCTGTCATAAAATGTGTAACAAGACTGCAGAACTTATTGCCACAGAAAGTCAGTGAGGTCAATTCAACAAGATTCAGAAACAGATTGGACACTTCTATGAATTACAAGAAATCTGGATTTACCAATGATAACAATTTTGGAAGGGATATTAAGCCTCCTGCTTCAGGGCTTAAACCAATTATTGTCATAGACCAGGACAATAATGGGGACAGGTTAGTCTACATCTGCTTACTATGGGTTTCTTACTCCTTCCTCTGAAGCAACTGGTCCTGTGCCCATTGTCAGAAACAGGATACTGGAATGGAAGGAATTTGAATCTGGTTCACTATGACAGTTCCTCTCTTGCAATGTTGAAATGTGTGTCTTTGTGGCTCCCAGGTAAAGCTCAGTGCAAGCCAATAACAATTAAGAGAAATTAAAGCTTGGGTTTGGGTTTGAAGAGTTGCTTAACTCCAAGCCATTGACTAGACAGTGGGTAGTCGTCTTTGTCTCTGAGGGGATGCAGTGTCAGTGGTTAGAGCAGAGGACTAAGAATGGGACTCCTTGGTTCTCCTCTCAATTGTTCCACTGACTTATTGGATAACAAATAAGTCTGTGGCATGTATTTCAGCTGTCCCCCATATGAAACTGGGATAATGATACTTCCTCTCCTCACAGAGGCACCTGGAGATGTGACAAGGACACTGTTAAAATCAGCTGAGTGCAGAAGATAGGGGCCCACAAAGAGCTCAAAAGAACAACAACAAAAAAAAACTTTGCTTCTACAGATGCTGGTTACATAAACTTCCCCCCAGAATCACAATACACAGATTTTGGGGGACCTTTGCCACCATCAAGTGATTTTATCCCTAAAACCAAGAATGAACATTTGAACCCACCCCCGGGTTACCCAAAGCTCTTTTGCCCCAAAAGAAAAGGAGAAAAACAAGCTGCAGTCTCTGGTAGCTGACCCCATAGTCAGAGGCCTGCAGATACTCACTGGGGGTATGTCTACACTACAGCGCTAGTTCAAACTAACTTAGTTCGAATTAGTTAATTGGAACTAACGCGTCTAGAACTAAAAACTAGTTCGAATTAGTGTTTTGCTAATTCGAACTAGCAAGTCCACATTGAGTGGACTCTGAACAGGGCTTAAGGATGGCCGGAAGCAGTGCCGGCAGGGCATCAGAGGAGGACTTAGAGCGTAGAGATGCTGTCTCAGGCTAGCCGAGGGCTGCGCTTAAAGGGTCCCGACCCACACCCCGGACAGACAGTTCTAAGGGGTGCCCCGCTTGCAAAGAAGTTCTGGCTTGGAGTGCCCAGAGTACCCACACTGGGCACATCACACCACTCGGCCATCATCCCGGCTGCACTTGCCGCAGGCTGCCATCTGGGGAGCGGGGTAATCGGGGGGCTGCAGGAGAGCTTCCACCCCCAGAAGCCCGCAGAGCCAGCCCAGTCCTCCCCATCGGGGGCTCGTACCCCATTCCTCCCTCACCTCCTTCCACTTACCCTTCTCTAGCCCCCCTTCTTATTGATGTACAAAATAAAGATAAAGTTTCTTCCAACATTGACTCTGTCTTTATTGAACAAAACTGGGGGAAACTGGGAAAAGGAGGTGGGAGAGGGGAAGAGAAAGGCTGGGAGAGGGGAGGGCAACTAACATGATCAGGGGTTGGGAACAGATCCCAGATGAAGAGAGGCTACAGAGACTGGGACTGTTCAGCTTAGAAAAGAGGAGACAGAGGGGGGACAGGATAGAGGTCTCTAAAAGCAGGGGTTGGGTGGAGAGGGTGCATTCAGAAAAGTTCTTCCTGAGTTCCCATAAAGAAGGACTAGAGGACACCAAAGGAAAGGAATGGGTAGCAGGCTTGAAACTAGTAAGAGAAAGTTGTTCTTCAGAAAGCAAGTAGTTAACCTGCGGAACTCCTTGCTGCAGGAGGCTGTGAAGGCTACAACTAGAACAGAGTTGAAAGGGAAGTGAGATCAAGTCATGGAGGTTGGGTCCATGGAGTGGTCTTAGCCAGGGGGTAGGAGTGGTGTCCCTGCCCAAAGTTTGTGGAAGGCTGGAGAGGGATGGCACGAGA
Source organism: Pelodiscus sinensis (assembly GCF_052426305.1). NCBI lineage: Eukaryota > Metazoa > Chordata > Testudines > Trionychidae > Pelodiscus > Pelodiscus sinensis. The sequence goes on from NC_143071.1 coordinate 21,716,073, forward strand.
CAAATGGCTTGGTCACTGTCTTTGGTCCATCCCCTCCAGGGTCCCTAGGGTTGGCCACTGTCAGCAGACAGGCTACTGGGCTAGATGGACCTTTGGTCTGACCCAGGACGGCCATTGTGGGCTCAGGGTCGGGGGTCTCAGTGGACCCCCGTGATTTTCATGCACACCTGCTCCTGGGTGGCCAGGCTGGCAGCTCTCCTGCCCTAGATGGCCACTTTCCTGTGCCTAATGCGGAGATCGTGGACGAGGTCCACGATGTCCGCACTAGCCTAGGAAGGTGCCCGCCTCTTGAGGTCCAGGGCAAGCTCCCGGGAGCCGCCAGCCTGGTCCCAGGAAGAGGGGGTGGGCTGGGGGACATCGGGTGGGTGGCTCTGTGCCATGCCAGGTGCAGGGTCTGCTGGCTGGGTGCTGGCAGGCTTGCACCTGGCACGGGCACTGTAGCCAGCCTGTGCCCCTTTAAGGGGTCCGGGGCCGGGAGGGGGGCATAGAGTTTCCCTGGTGTTGGCCAGAGTGACCACCAGGGAAACCTGGGGAGGGCTAGCCTCCCACTAGTTCGAATTAAGGGGTTACACACCCCTTAATTCAAACTAGTAAGTTCGAACTAGGCTTAATCCTCGTAAAATGAGGTTTTCCTAGTTCGAACTAAGCGCTCCACTAGTTCAATTTAAATTCGAACTAGCGGAGTGCTAGTGTAGCGGCTATGAATGTTAGTTCGAACTAACGTCCGTTAGTTCGAACTAACATTGTAGTGTAGACATACCCAGGCAGACCTTCCAGGACACAGGAATCAAATCATCACCTTTAAAAAGTTATTTTTATTACAAAACAGAAGATAAACTTGATAAAAGATACTTGGTTGCTAGCAGAGCAACTAAGGAAAACAATTAAAACACAGAGAAAAGTCTCTGGGGCATAGTGCTCGATGGTAAATGGGGAGAGGAGGTATAGATTCACACAGAGAAGTTCAAACCAAACCACAAAATAAAGAAAAATTACCCTGAACGCAACTAGATTCACTTTTCCCTTTTACTTACTTCCAATTTTCAATTTGTTTAGTCCACTCCCATGCCCACAAATTCCTTGGAGACATGACAGTCCTGCCTGGGTTGAAATCATTCTGTCCCTTTCAACTCCTGGTTTAACGTTCCCACACAAGGAAAGCAGGCAAGGAATCTATATCCCATTCAAATTTCAACCTCTATCTTAATTGGGTCTCCTGGCCCAACACCTTTGCTAGTTACCTGAGTTTAACTCCTTAGTCACCTGGTGTTGGTCAGCACTCGTCCTGTCCATTATGTCAGCAAAATAAAATAACTTTAGACTTGAAAAGAAAGTGCAGTGTTTTGGATGCAAGAAGCTAGAGAGGTATTAAGTCTTCTAGAGTATGTCTACACTGCCACCCTAGTTCAAACGAGGATGGCTAATGTAGGCATTTGAACTTGCAAATGAAGCCCGGGATTTAAATATCCCAGCTTCATCTGCATGTTCCCAGGCACCCCCATTTTTAAATGCCCCGTAGTTCGAACTACCTGCCCGCGGCTACATGGACTAGGTAGTTCAAATTAAAGCTCCTAATTCGAACTACCAATATTCTTCAAGCAAGGAGGTTTATTGGTAATTCGAATTAGGAGCTTTAATTTGAACTACCTAGTCCGTGCCGCGTGTAGCCGCGGGCAAGTAGTTCAAATTACGGGGCATTTAAAAATGGCAGCACCCAGGAACATGCAAATGAAGCCCGGGATATTTAAATCCCAGGCTTCATTTGCAAGTTTGAATGCCTACATTAGCCACCCTCGTTCGAACTAGGGTGGCAGTGTAGACATACCCATAGGCTGCAGACAGAGCAGCAAGACAGCAGAATTTACAGTCCATGTAACCAGAGCTTCTCCTCTTTGCATTTCCGTCTCACATTTTCTCCCATCGCTGGTCCAAGGGCATAGCCAACAAGCTCAGTACTACCCTATTTCCAGTCTTCAGCGACATCTAGTGGCAACAAGAACATTTAGTGATACTGCAGCAGTGCTCCCTAAAGGGAAAGCATGCAATTTCCAGGATCTGAGATTAAATGTTTTCCAGACTTTGTCATAGGCATATGTTCACAACTACAATGCCTGATGCTCACAGAGTGTGAAATTCATCATTGGGCAGAGAAACCACTTGAGAGCTATGCATTATTGACATCCTATTTAAGCCCTTGAAATAGGGCTTGAATGATGCATAAAAGGCCTTCTGCATAGGGATAAATTTTATCTTCCACAAGTAGATAAACCCTCCCAGCTCTGAAACAATACAATGAAGGAAATGCAAAATGTATACACCTAAATAACTTATCGTCACTAGTTAAATGTTCCATTGACCTCAGTCACCACTGACTTCCTGGGAGCTACAACTTGGCTCAGCAGTTTAATAACAGTATTTAGCTTCTATCCACAGAGAAGTTTTTCATCCATACAGCTCACTAAACTTTGCATATGAAGCTAAGTGTCTGTACCTTCATTTTACAGATGGGGAAAATAAAGGTCAAGGGACATGCCCAAGTTCACACAATTATTTGATCCACCTCTTTTGTCCCATGAATCAGAGGAACATACTATCTGTTGTTTGAAGGCAAAAATGATCCAAACATTAACTAGTTTGATGAACTCATCAGAAAGCACTTCTTTAAGCCAGGTGCTAAGGGAGAAGTTGAATAGATTCAAATATTTTAGCCCCTTTCCCCAGCTGCAGGCACAGATCTAGTTCACTTTTTTCTTAGAGAATTCGATAAATTGGCATTTTTAGAAGCCTGGACTCTTAGGAATTCATCAAGAAGGTTATATCTTTCACATCTCCTTGTGGAAGGAAAAATCCTAGCAAAACTCACTGCTAAACCATTACTCCAGGTGCTATCTTTGATAAGAGCTGAAAACTAACTACAAAGGGCAAAAGAAACAAAGAAGGGTATAGAAGACACACAGAGGCTACGTCTACACTGGCCCCTTTTCCGGAAGGGGCATGTAAATTTCACCAGTCGTCGTAGGGAAATCCGCGGGGGATTTAAATATCCCCCGCGGATTTCCCTACGACGACTGGTGAAATTTACATGCCCCTTCCGGAAGAGGGGCCAGTGTAGACGTAGCCAGAATGTCTGATAGATCTATATATATTTCTAACTACAGAAACATTACAGGGAGTTCCAGATAACATCTGAACATGGGATGGGTTTGACCCTTAGTTGGTATAAATCTGCTAAGCTCCATTGATGCCAGTGGGCCAGATCTTCAGCAGGTGTAAACTGATGTTGCACCACTGATGTCAATGGAGCTATGCTGATTTACACTAGCTGAGGCCCAGGCAACACTTGAGTCGCCTATAGTGCAAGTGGTCCAGAGGCCAGAGGCCAGCCTTCAGCATAGGGAAGCAAATTTCAATCAAAGAGGGAAAATGCCAAATCTAGTTACATTACATACTCTTTGGCGGAAACATCATTTCATTGCATTTCTCTATCTGTGCCACTTGAATTGCCCTCTGTGAGTGAAACACTGAGTCTAAAGCAGCCTTCCATATATGTTGTTAAAAGTTACTCAGACAGCAACAAACTGCTTGATAGGAATCTTGCCCCCTCTCTTTCTGCTGAACATTGTTATTAAAGCCTGGCAGGTTACTGGCAGGGGTTGGTAAGATATTTGCATCTTATTTATCAGCTGGAACAGCAATCGTTTCACTAGGCTGTAAGAACTATCAGGCTTTCCAGCACTAGCAGTAACTGCAAAGTGTCCTGGCCATCCCTTCTCTGGAGATATAACAGAGAAATAAACATTTTTAAAGTCTCTGACAGAAACATAAGAAAATACAACAAAATTAAACAAGGATGCAGTCAAAGAAACCGTGATTCTGAGTTGGTTGATGTCAATGGTGGGACTCCCAAAGCACTGAGCATTGACCTAACTGCTCCCATTCAGACACTCAAACACTCCCACCAGCTTTTTGGGAGAGCACAGCTAGGCCAGCGCCAAGAGCGTCTGAAAATTCTCCTCCTACCTGCAGTGGCCAATGCACAATATAACTCCCATCTCCCACTGACATTCAAGTGGGAGTTATGTGCTGGCCTCTGCACAGAACTGAGTTCCACCCACTCATGAGTGGAAAACTCAAGACTTTCTTAACTTTCCTTTACACTTCTGCAGCACCCATCTTTCCTCTGAGAAGCTAACACCCCCTGGAGGGAGACAAACATTATTCGGCCTATTTTCTAAAAGGGTGGAAAGATGAATCATAAGAACATAAGAACGGCCGTACTGGGTGAGACCAAAGGTCCATCTAGCCCAGTATCCTGTCTACCGACAGTGGCCAGCACCAGGTGCCTCAGAGAGGGTGGACCGAAGACAACAATCAAGCAATTTGTCTCCTGCCATCCCTCTCCAGCCTCTGACAGACAGAGGCCAAGGACACCATTTTATCCCCTGGCTAATAGCCTTTTATGGACCTAACCTCCATGAAATTATCTAGCTTCTCTTTAAACTCTATTATAGTCCTAGCCTTCACAGCCTCCTCTGGCAAGGAGTTCCACAGGTTGACTACACGCTGTGTGAAGAACTTTCGCTTATTAGTTTTAAACCTGCTCCCCATTAATTTCATTTGGTGTCCTCTAGTTCTTCTATATAGGGAACTAATAAATAACTTTTCTTTATCGGCCCTCTCCACACCACTCATGAATTTATATATCTCTATTATATCCCCCCTCAATCTCCTCTTTTCTAAACTGAAAAGTCCCAGTCATTTTAACCTCTCCTCATATGGGACCCATTCCAAACCCCTAATCATTTTAGTTGCCCTTTTCTGAAACCTTTCCAAGGCCAAAATATCTTTTTTGAGGTGAGGAGACTACATCTGTACACAGTATTCAAGATGTGGGCGTACCATAGTTTTATACGGGGGCAGTAAGATATTCTGGTTCTTATTTTCTATCCCTTTCCTAATAATTCCTAGCATCCTATTTGCCTTTTTGACCGCTGCTGCACACTGAGTGGAAGTTTTCAGAGAACTGTCCACGATAACTCCAAGATCTCTTTCCTGATTTGTCATAGCCAAATTAGCCCCCATCATACTGTACGTATATTTGGGGTTATTTTTCCCAATGTGCATTACTTTACACTTATCCACATTAAATTTCATTTGCCATTTTGTTGCCCAATCACTCAGTTTGGTGAGATCTTCTTGGAGTCCCTCACAGTCTGCTTCTGTCTTGACTATCCTAAACAGTTTGGTATCATCCGCAAACTTTACTACCTCATAGAATCATAGAACCATAGAGCTGGTAGAGACCTCAGAAGGCCATCAAGTCCAGCCTCCTGCCCAAGGCAGGACCAATCCCAATTAAATCAACCCAGCCAGGGCTTTGTCAAGCCGAGACTTAAACACCTCTAGGGATGGAGACTCCACCACCTCCCTAGGTTACCCATTCCAGTGCTTCACCACCCTCCTAGTGAAATAGTTTCCCCCCAATATCCAACCTGGACCTCTCCCACTGCAACTTGAGACCATTGTTCTTTGTTCTGCCATCCGTCACTACTGTGAACAGCCTTTCTCCAGCGTCTTTGGAACCTCCCTTCAGGAAGTTGAAGGCTGCTATTAAATCCCCCCTCACTCTTCTCTTCTGCAGACTAAACAGACCCAACTCCCTCAGCCTCTCCTCGTAGGTCATATGCTCCAGCCCCCTAATCATTTTTATAGCCCTCCGCTGGACCCTCTCCAATGCATCCACATCCTTCCTGTAATTCGGGGCCCAGAACTGGACACAATACTCCAGATGTGGCCTCACCAGAGCCGAATAAAGAAGAATAATGACATCTCTGGTTCTACTGGCAATGCTCCTCTTAATGCAACCTAATATGCCATTAGCCTTCTTGGCTACAAGGGTACACTGTTGACTCATATCCAGCTTCTCATCCACCGTAATCCCCAGGTCCTTTTCTGCAGAACGGCTACTTAGCCAGTTGGTCCCCAGCCTGTAACAATGCTTGGGATTCTTCCGTCCCAAGTACAGAACTCTGCACTTGTCCTTATTGAACCTCATCAGATTTCTTGTGGCCCAATCCTCCAATTTGTCTAAGTCACTCTGGACTCTATCCCTGCCCTCCAGCATATCTACCTCTCCCCCTAGCTTAGTGTCATCTGCAAACTTGCTGAGGGTGCAATCCATCTCCTCATCCAGGTCGTTAATAAAGATGTTGAACAAAACTGGTCCTAGAACCAAACCTTAGGGCACTCCGCTAGAAACCGACCGCCATCCTGACATCGAGCCGTTGATCACTACCTGCTGGGCCCGACCTTCCAGTCAGCTTTCTGTCCATCTTACAGTCCATTTATCCAATCCAAATTCCCTTAACTTGCTGGCAAGAATATTGTGGGAGACCATATCAAAAGCCTTGCTAAAGTCAAGGTATATCACATCCACTGACTTTCCCATGTCCACCGAGCCAGTTACCTTATCATAGAAGCTAATCAGATTGGTCAGGCACGACTTGCTCTTCATGAATCCATGCTGACTATTCCTGATCACTTTCCCCTCTTCCAAGTGCTTCAAAATGGATTCCTTGAGGATCCCCTGCATGATTTTTCCAGGGACTGAGGTAAGACTGACAAGCCTATAGTTCTCTGGATCGTCCTTCTTCCCTTTCTTAAAGATGGGCACTACATTTGCCTTTTTCCAATCATCCGGGATCTCTCCCGATCTCCACGACTTTTCAAAGAAAATGGCCAAAGTTTCCTCAATGACATTTGCCAACTCCCTCAGTACCCTCGGATGCATTAAGTCTGGACCCATGGATTTATGTATGTTTAACTTTTTTAAATAGTTCCTAACCTGTTCTTTCCCCACCAAGGGTTGTCATCCCATATTACATCACTTAGTGCATTAGTCTGGGAGCTGATCTTGTCTGTGAAGACAGAGGCAAAGAAAGCATTAAGTACTTCAGCTTTCCCCACATCATCTGTCACTAGGTTACTGCCCTCATCCATTAGGGGCCCCACGCCCTCTCTGATCACCTTCTTCTTGCTAACATGCCTGTAGAAACCTTTCTTGTTATCCTTCACATCCCTTGCGAGTTGCAATTCCAATTGCACTTTCGCCTTCCTGATAACTCCCCTGCATTCTTGAGCTATACATTTATACCCCTCCCTAGTCATCTGTCCAAGTTTCCACTTTTTGTAAGCTCCCTTTTTGTGCTTAAGTTCACCAAAGAATTCCCCGGTAAGGCAATCCGGTCTCCTACCGTATTTGCTTCCCTTGCTACGCATTGGAATGGTTTCTTTCTGTGCCTTCAATAAGGCTTCTTTAAAATAGTGACAGCTCTTCTGGGCTCCTTTCCCCTTCATGTTAGCATCCCAGGGGATTGAGTGAAGGTCTTGGCCAAGGTCATTCAGTGGGTCTGTGCTGATCTGGGAACAGGCCACAAGAGACTTGCACAGGGCTATATAAAAATGTCACATATGCTGACTATGAACTCATCAAAGTTTGTACAAATCTCTTTGGGTATGTCTACACTACCCTCCTAGTTCGAACTAGGAGGGTAATGTATGCATACCGCACTTGCTAATGAAGCCCGGGATTTGAATTTCCCGGGCTTCATTAGCATAAGCGGGGAGCCGCCATTTTTAAATCCCCGCTGCTTCGAACCCCGTGTAGCGCGGCTACACGGGGCTCGAACTAGGTAGTTCGGACTAGGGTGCCTATTCCGAACTACCGGTACACCTCGTTTCACAACTTTCTCTTACTAGTTTCAAGCCTGCTACCCATTCCTTTCCTTTGGTGTCCTCTAGTCCTTCTTTATGGGAACTCAGGAAGAACTTTTCTGAATGCACCCTCTCCACCCAACCCCTGCTTTTAGAGACCTCTATCCTGTCCCCCCTCTGTCTCCTCTTTTCTAAGCTGAACAGTCCCAGTCTCTGTAGCCTCTCTTCATCTGGGATCTGTTCCCAACCCCTGATCATGTCAGTTGCCCTCCCCTCTCCCAGCCTTTCTCTTCCCCTCTCCCACCTCCTTTTCCCAGTTTCCCCCAGTTTTGTTCAATAAAGACAGAGTCAATGTTGGAAGAAACTTTATCTTTATTTTGTACATCAATAAGAAGGGGGGCTAGGGAAGGGTAAGTGGAAGGAGGTGAGGGAGGAATGGGGTACGAGCCCCCGATGGGGAGGACTGGGCTGGCTCTGCGGGCTTCTGGGGGTGGAAGCTCTCCTGCAGCCCCCCGATTACCCCGCTCCCCAGATGGCAGCCTGCGGCAAGTGCAGCCGGGATGATGGCCGAGTGGTGTGATGTGCCCAGTGTGGGCACTTCGGGCACTCCAATTCAGGACTGGTTTTCAAGCGGGGCACCCCTGAGAACTGTCTGTCCGTGGTGGGGGTCGGGTCCCTTTATGTGCAGCCCTCGGCTAGCCTGAGACAGCATCTCCACGCTCTAAGTCCTCCTCTGATGCCCTGACGGCACTGCTTCCGGCCATTCTTAAGCCCTGTTCAAGGTCCACTCAATGTGGACTTGCTAGTTCAAATTAGCAAAACGCTAATTCGAACTAGTTTTTAGTTCTAGACGCGTTAGTTCGAACTAGCTTAGTTCGAATTAACTCTGTAGTGTAGACGTACCCATAGAGAGATCATCAGGACCAGAGGAGCATTCCCAGCATTCTGCTGACTGGTGGGCAGCTAGGAAATTCCTTCCCCTGAAGATGTTAATGATGGATAGATAGGAGGAGGCAGGGGAGCCATTCACTAGCTACCAAAGACTATAGCTAGAACAAGCCTGCTGGATGCTCTGGGAGAGCTTAGAAACATGTTCCAAGCTACCAACTACCCATTTCCTAGGAGGTGGCATGGGGTGTAATTTTCACAAGCACTCAGTGTTGGGCTAACTATGTCAATGATTTCAGTGTGCAGTGTTGAGCACTTCTGAAAACCAAGCCAATGTACGGAGGATGCTCCGAGGGCTTGGGAGGATGTACATTTACTTTGGGCAGCACTTACTGTAGTTTGACTTGCATTTATGTAAACCTAAAACCCCAAAAAGAACTGGATTTCACCACAGCACCATCAGCCCAAAACAGCAGGTTTCACTCTGCTTTCTGCTCTAATCCCTCTTCAGGGGCTACCTTTTAGTGATTAAATCAGACTATCCATGGGAGGAGAAGAACAGCCCCAAACAACACCTATGACTTGGGGGGCAAGTCCTGCCCTGGGGGGGGCGATAAATGAATTGTTGCCATGCCAAGCTAAATAGCTCCCAGATGCTTTGTGTGCCAATACTTCCCATTAATGATATGTTGATTTAAATGTAAAGACTCCTGAGCTACGAGGCCAGTTTTCAAACAAATTAAATATAGACTGAGAATGAATCTAAGTAGCTCTGCACAAACGTTTCAGTCTAACAAAAAGGGAAATGGTTGGACAAGAATGGAAGAATCAACGGCAAATGTATTGCTATTCTTTACTGCAGTCAAATGCTAGAACTGTAAAATCCACACATGTTTAAACCTCCAAGTTAAATACTCTTTAATGAGATAATGTAGCCATGGTATTTATCTGAGGCTCATGTTTTATATACTAGCTGCATTTTCATATCCTCTTCTATTTTAATTTGCCACTGGAACTAAAAAAAAAGTGCAATCTGCAATTGACAGAAGCACAAAAAGATAAGCTTAAGCTGTCTTCCTAAACTCTTGTGATGGAATTTTGTTCTTTTATCTTATCTCCCAGCTTCAAGATATATTCATCTTTAGGGTTAGTGCAGGATTCATGGGAGTGGGGGTGTTAGTGCTTTATCATCCCTATCCCTTTTTGGGCACCGACTCTGAGAACTTGTGGAAGTTTTGTAGTAAATGCAAATGACAGAGTGTTTACCAATGATAAACCCAATTCTGACCCACACTGCAGTTCAAATGTGACATTCACATTGCCAGCAATTATGTGAACACAGTGTTTGGAAATTAAACATAGTTTGGCACAAAGGGGCTCCACAGAACTAAGTACTTCATCATTACTGGAGCATGTCTGTGGACCTGCCAAGCTATTCCATGCCTAGGAAGAGGTGGAGAGCTGTCTGAGGTGCTGAATGATTACAGTGTAGGTCCTATGTAAATATTCAAAATGGCTTCTTGTACTTTTGTCAGCATGCAGGCAATCCATTCTTCTAGCTTCTCAGGTATTGTAGTAATTCTCAGTGCTAATTATTGTATTTGCGTTCTAATTCATCCATAACTGATATAATCTTCAAAGCTCAAATATGCCTTCATCTAAAGCATCAAGGTTTTCTATCCCCCTTTTCTCTGAACTCTGATAAATGGAGCTTGTGGAGCTCTGATAAATGGAGCTATTTTCTTTTTAATCAACTTGTTCTCCCTCACCAAAAGGACAAATATTTAACAATTCCTGATGTGGAGATTACAGCACTGTGGGAAAAGAGGGAGATGAAAGCACAACTTATTGAAAGCTTGTTTGCTTTATTTTTCCTCCATTTTATCTGGTTTGATTAGGGATATCAACCCCCAAAGGACTATACATAAACCAGTCTGTCAGTACCATAACTCTGGCCATTTAAACTGTAATTACTGTTAACAGTTCAAATGAAAGTAAAGGCTATGTAGCTGCGTGTGTGATGAGTTGCTTTCGTGTCAGCTGTGGCTATGGCTAGACTGCAGGCTTCTTTTGGAAGAAGTTTTTCTGGAAGAGACCTTCCAAAAAACTTCTTCCAAAAGAGCTCATCCACGCTGCAAAAGTGCATCGAAAAAGTGATCTACTTTTTTGAAAGATAGTGTCCTCGCTGAATGGACACTATCTCGCATTTCAGCTGTGATTACTATGATGGAGTGGCCACCAGACCACCTGTGCTTTTTCCTCTTTCCTCTTCTTTCGAAAGAACTCCCTCTTCCCTGTTCACATACACCTTTTTCTGAAAAAGCTGTTATGGAAAAAGGCTTTTTCCTCATAGAATGAGGATTACCAATGTTGGGAAAACCCCTCTTTCTTTCGATTTTCTTTCGGAAGAACACGATTGCAGTGTGGATGTAATTGAAGTTTTTTGGAAAAACAGCTGTTTTTCAAAAAAATCCCTCTGTAATGTAGACATTCACAGCACATATTGGAGCCTGGCTGTGAGCTGTTAGTGATGTCATGTTTCCCCCCAAAAGTGCTCACATTTCTATGGTGGTTGCAATCAGTTCTTTATATTTATATACAGTGGTCTATATTATCATCAACAACCACCACCAGGGGCTCAATGCCCATTGGTGTCTAATGCCCCCCTCACTATATCCTTTCATCTTTTCCTGTCCAGTGCGGAGTGGCTTAGTTTCTGTAGACCAGCTCTGCACCAATCTACTATAACCTGCCCCCAATAAGGCTGTTTTGTGATGATCTATTGCAGAGGAACCCCGGAGTGGTGGAGAACCAATGCAGAGAGCATGGTTGATGCGTCTTAAGATGTGGTATGGTCAGAGCAGGGAAGTGCTCCAGCAATTCCCACCTGGTCTAATGGCCCCTTTGGTGCCATTCCCAGCCAGCATAATTTAGATCAGCCCCTAGCTGGCCCCAGGACTGTGGGTTAAACCCTGTTGCCCCTGGCCCTGTTGGTCAGTCCAAAGATCAGGGCCTTTGAATATATGCATCTGATCTTGTCCATTGCTGTAAAGGCACCAGACAAATACATAAAATATGTTCATTATTGCAGAAATGTGAGATGAATTAGAGCCACTTTGTGGTATAACATCTGTCCATGAAGGCCTGCCTGTGTGCTACGTTAAATACTGTAGTGTCTGAGCACTTTCTATCATGGAACTCAGAGCCTTCCCTCAAAGATGGAGCATAGAGTCCAAATTCTGATCTTTTTTATACTTGTCACTGTGTTAAATCATGGTAAGACACAAGGCAGTGCTGGGGTAGGGAGGTATCACTCCTGAGCAGCTGCAGGGCACGTTCCAGGTGCAGGGACTGTTTAAAAGGGCACTGGTAGCCCAAGGGGAAGGTGTTACAGGCTGCACAAGGAAGCAAGGCTGCTGTAGGCAGAGTGACTGGAGTATTAGTAAGGTCACTGACAGCAGTGGTACATATCTTGCCCCCAACATGCCCACTTTTGGATTTGAAAACCCACACAAAGTCCCCTAGATTGGGATGTTGCCTGTCTTGCAGATTAAGCTGACACTAAGACTGTGATGATGCCCCAAACAGTGGTGTCCCAGCATCACAGGAAGAGACCCAGGGGAAGTGTAACTTGCAGTGGAAAAGTGAATGGCTTGGACACTGCAACCTTCCTTTAGGGCCCTCACCTGGGACCTGATGGAGTGGAAGGACCTGCATTCCCATACTCCACTCCTTTTCATCCCAGTGTGATGGGTTCCCCTCCCCTTACCCCCCCTCCCTCTGACTTTATGAAATGGACTTGTGGACGTGAATATACATAACTCAAAGGTGCTTTGAGTGAATTATTTCATGTAACCCATCAATCTTCATGTTCAATCTGCTGGTTCTGTTTATCTTACTGTGGTGGGCCCCTCCCGCCTGCGTCCCCAACACCCTTGTAATGCAGTCTATCCCTGGCCCTTTAAGCCAGGCCGAGTCCCCAAAGCAGTTTATACCTGGCCCTTTAAGCAAGGCCGAGCCCACAAAGCAGTCTATCCCTGGCCCTTTAAGCCAGGCCAAGTCCCCAAAGCAGTTTATACCTGGCCCTTTAAGCAAGGCCGAGCCCACAAAGCAGTTTATCGTTGTAGCGGGGACGCACCCCAGGTAGGGGGACCCGGGCCCACCCTACTCCACCGGGCCCCAGCCCAGGGCCCCATGAGCGACCAGGTACTGGGTCACTCCCACGGCGGGGCCATCCAGCCGAAACGTGCCGAGGTTCTCGGGCCGGGAGAGGCGGCTCCCGCTCCTGCCCTGGGCCACTTCCTACCTGGATCCCTGGGCTTCCTTCCCCTGGACTCGCCCAGCTGGCTGCGATCTCCAGGCCAGCGTCCCCTCGGCAGGCAGTCTCTGGGTTGCACCAACTCGCCTCCGCCTTCCTTCCGGCCTCTCCTGGAGTCCCTGACAACCGCTGAGGGAGAGCTCCCTTCTCCAGTCCTTCTCCTTCGGCTGTCTCCCCTGACTGAGTCCTGGCCCAGGCTTTTATAGCCCTGCTGCAGCCCAGGCATGCTCGGTAGGGCTGTGGGGGAGGGGCCTCTGCAGCCAGGTAACCCTGGCTGGGCCCTGTAAGTGCAGTGCGGGGCTGCCTCGCCCCGTCACACTTACTTTGATGTATGTATCATTTGTGTGTGTAAAATTATTAGACATCTGGGCTGTGTCTAGACTGGCATGATTTTCCAGAAATGCTTTTAACGGAAAAGTTTTCTGTTAAAAGTATTTTCGGAAAAGCGAGTCTAGATTAGCACGGACGCTTTTCCGCAAAAGCACTTTTTGCAGAAAAGCGTCCGTGGCCAATCTAGACGCGCTTTTGCGCAAAAAAGCCCCGATGGCCATTTTCGCGATCGGGGCTTTTTTGCGGAAAACAAATCTCAGCTGTCTACACTGGCCCTTTTACGCAAAAGTTTTGCGCAAAAGGGACTTTTACCCGAACGGGAGCATCATAGTATTTCCGCAAAAAGCGCTGATTTTTTACAGTAGGAAGTCAGTGCTTTTGCGGAAATTCAAGCGGCCAGTTTTTCCGGAAAAGCGGCTGATTTTGCGGAAAAACTGGCCAGTCTAGACACAGCCATAGAGTGAGGGAATACTTTATGGGTTTTAAATGTGTGAATGAGAGACATGGAGGGTGTTACCCACCTGTTAAACAATCTCTTTTGTCCTTAAGTCTGAGCAGTAGGAGTGGCCTCAATTCTTTAACAAAAAGAATAGGGAAGCAGAGGCCTTGGTCTTTTGGCTGGGCTGCACTTGAAGGAAGGAGACGAAGACCTTAAGGTGGAGAGACAGCCCCGGTTTGGAGGGGCAACTGGAAATGAGGTTCTAGGGTGATTTTGAGTAAATTTGTTTTGTTCAGTGTATGTAAAGGGTCCTTAGACGGGGAGGGGGGGCGGGGAGATGCACTGCTGACTCCCCAGAGTGCCCACAAGTCTGTAAGGCACGCTTTGGCCTGGCCGTTGGCTGAGCGACAGCTCCTACGGCCCAGCCCAGGGTCAGGGCACCAAGCAATGAGGAAACACAAATAGTTCAAGGGTCACAGTTTAAGGCTAGGCAATAGGGGTTCAGTAGTTTAAAGCTTTGGCCGGGTTCCAGCCAAGCAAGGGTCGGGTCTCCTCACTCCCAGAGAGCCAACAAGAACAGGGGGTATCTGCCACCTAAAGGTAGGGGTGGCGGGGGGGGGGGGGGGACGCAGGCCCACCCACTCCACTGCATCCTGGCCCAGGGTCCTGACAGTGGCGGCCTTGCAGCCACTAGGTTGACAGGGATCTGGGCCATTACACATCAACTAGGTCAAGGATCAGCGGGGGTCCAGGCCACAACGCATTGCCCAGCCGACCTCCATCTCCTCAGCCGCTCCAAGGTCGGCTATCCCTGGGCCACTTCCCAGTTCCTTCTGAGGGGCTACCAGACTTTGGTGCTGCTCTGGGGGTCCGCAGGTGACAGAGGGGCTGGCAGGGTGCCCATGGGCTCCAGCTCATGCAGGAGTCCAGGTGGGCTGGCCCAGTCATCTGTGCCCGGTCAGGGTCCCGGAGGATTCGGCATGGGTTCAGGCAGTGGCCAGGGTCTCAGCAGCCTGGGCCAGGGCTCTGCGGTTGGCAAAGGTCCTGGCGGCCTGACCCAGTCATCCTCTCAAGGGTAGCATGGCCGAGCCCTTCGCTGTGGGAGCCAGGACCAGGCATCTGCTCAGATCAGCTTCCCAGCTCTGACTGAGCCTGCAGCTCTTATAATCCAGACCTGCCGTCTGGATTCCTGGGACCGGGGCTAAGTGCAGCTGGGGCTACCCACCAAGGGGTCATAGAGGTCACTTCTTCTTCCGGGTCAGCGAGTGGCCATGTTGTTGTCCCAGGCTCATTACGAAGAAATTGACTAGTCTACACGCGGCAGTGAAACGGTATTCCGAATTAAATCCCTAAATCAAATTAGCTGGCAAACCTCATTCCAGGAGGAATAACAGCTAATTTGATTTATGGCTTTAATTTGGAATCCTGTTTCACTGCCTCATGTAGACACGGGCAGTTACTTCGGGTTAGTCAATTTCTAAAATGGCGACCGGCCAGGAGCATGCTAATGAAGCATAGGATATTTATTTGCAATTTGCAATTTCGGACACCCTCATTATCCTCCCTACATCGAACTAGGGGGCTAGTGTAGACATACCTGGAGGGGGGGGGCCTGCTAGAAATTCTCTCTAAGGGTATCTGAGAGTCAAGGTTAGAGGCTTACGGTCTTCCGTGGCTGTCCAACCAGACAGGCTTTGGTGAAGGTCCTGCAGACTGCAGAGAAGGAGAAAGGCTGGAGGGAGAAGTACCACCGCATGATTCTGGGGTTTGTGTCCTTCATTGCATGTAGCCAGCGAAGAGGGGCATGGTCTTTGATGAGGGTAAAGTGTCTACCCTGTAGGTAATAACGGAGTGAGTCCACTACCCATTCCACCGCTAGTGCCTCCTTTTCGATTACTAAGTAGGCCTTTTCCCTGGGAAACAACTTCGTACTAATGTAGAGGCTGGGATGTTTGTCACCTCCCACAACTTGGGAGAGAACCGCTGTTAAGACTCACATGTTTGTAACATGAACTCCTTTGAGAAGTCGGAGCTGTATGAGACAGCTTCTCAACAAAGCTGGACCTTTAGGGCAGAGCTACTCAACATACAGCCTGTGGCCCATTTCTTTGCGGTCTGCAGTGTGGTTTGGGCAGTGATCTCAAAGTGCGGTCCCAAGTGGTCCGCGGCAGGAGCTCACCCTCCCTCCTTCGTGCAGAGGAGAGCCCATGCTGTCACCGCAGCCTGGCAGTTGGCATGCAGTCATGAGGCTGCAAGAGCAGCTCCCGCAAAGCAAACTCACCCCCCACTCAAGCTACACATGGAAGAGCGCCACCACCATGGTAAAAGCAGCGCTCCCTTGGTTGGTCCCAAGGGGCAGGCAGCAGGTAGGGGTGAGCAGGGCTCAGCCAGGCGGGGCAGGCTCTCCTGGTGTGCAAGTGGTCGGCACTCCCCCACTTCCCCAAGAACAGGTTAGGCTGCACCAGCCAGCAGTGATGAGAGGAGGCAATGCTGGGACTGAGGACCCTGCACATGCAGGAGGCAGGTGGGGGCTCTGGGCCCTTCGGGGCTTTGATCTAAAGTTCCCTCTAAGCTGCACGGTCTCAGCAGCTCAGCCATTCAAAGCTCTCCGAGCAGGAAAAGAGATCAGATTCCCTCTGCTCCTCCATTTCCCTGAACCCACCATGCACTACCTTGATCCCGGCCCTGTTCCAAGGGGCACCCAGCCCCCATTTCCCAGAACCCCCTCAGCCACTCTGTCCCCCAGCATGAGCCCCAGGCACTCTCTGCCCTCACTTCCCTGGCCAGACACTCTACCCCAGCCTGCTGTTGCATCCTCCCCTGCTCTTGCACCCTTCTTACCTGGCCAGACACCTATGCCCACTCTACTCCTGCATCCACGGTTGTTCCTTGCACCCTCCCTTGCTCCTGCTCACTCCCACTGGCCAGACACCCTATTCTCAGCCTGCTTCTGCACCCTACCTCCCACCCAGACCTCGCATCCACGTTCCCTTCTGCATCCCACCTCCCTCCCTGATCCTGAACCCGAACCTGATCCCTATCCCAATCACTGGCAGCTCTGTCCTGCACACTGAACCCCTCATTTTTGTCCCCACCCCAGAGCCTAAGGGGGGGTCCATAAAATCCACTAACTCAAGAACCCCAGAAAAGTAAATCTGGCCTATAGGAAGCCCTGAACCTCAATCCTCCTTGTTCCTTCCCTTCTCCTCGCTCCATGGGGCTGGAACGCCAGAGGAGTGAGGTGTCTCAGTTGGGGGCCACATCAGTGAGGTTTGGGGGTTTTTGAAGGAGCTCTTTTGCTTCTCATTTGTGTGGTCCCCAACTGATTTTTCTGTGGGTCAGTGGCCTCTGACACAAAAAAGGATCTCCATACCTGCCATTAAATAAAGAAAACATTGAAACCTTTTGTGTTGGACATAAATTAATATTTTATTTTATTTAAAATGAAGTTTGATAAACTAACACAAGAACATTGAAATGCTTAATCAGTTTAATAATTTAAATTAAACCATTCTCCTTAGCTGCAGCACTAGCAAAATGGCTTGGGCATAATTATATAATTAACAGTGTGTATCCATTAGCAACTAGTGGCCTACGGAAAGGTTTATATTGAGCCAGGTGGTCCACAGGCCAAAAATTTTGTGAATCACTGGGTTTGGGTTTACACAGGGCACAACACGTGGTCTGCAAGTGGGATCCTTTGAACATGGCCTCCACTGGAAACACGCTCCACAACAGCGAGGAGTCTCCTAGGCAGGGTTGAACATTGAAAGACACAAGCAGGTGAGCTGGCTGGAACAGATGGGTACAGGGTGTTGGCATTTCTAGCCCCCAGGGAAGAGGTGCTGAGAGCACTGGGGCATTGTGGGAAGTGTTAGCTGCTAGGCCTTGTGGGCAGAGTCAGAGAGGTGCCAACTGGCTCGCACTCACCACATTTGGATCCAGTGCAGCAGCCAGGCAGCCTTGCCTCCATACTGCATAGAGCAATGGACTCACACATGGAGACATCAGCCCTGCTGAGAATCTACAACGGGACTCCTGCGCATCTGTCCTTTTTTGCATCTCATATTTGGCCTGACTCACCCAGCTCCCTGCCCACCACAGGTTGGAGCGCTCAGTCTTGGAAACTTTTTCTGAGTAAAATCACTCCAAGAAATGCACAATCTGAAGCTTCAGGCTAAACACCCAAACCACTGGCATACAATTTTTTTTTTTAATAAAAAGCATTAAAAATGGCAACAAAGAAGAAATGCATGTTGGATGAACACATGATGATATGTGTTTTAGTAGTTAAATTTAGTAATTTTAGTAGTTAAATTCCTGGACTGTTGGGAAGCCAAAACAAAACAGTAGTCAATATGATGGTTGTGACGGGGCAGCCCCGCCCTGCACTCAAGCCCAGGGAAACCACCTGGTGCCGGCGGCGGAGAGAGCCCCACCCCCACAGCCCTACTGAGCATGCTCCGAGGGGAGCAGAGAGATAAAAGGCTGCTGGCCTGCTCAGAAGGGGCAGACTGCGACCCGAGCTGGAGCTAGCAACCCCTGGCCAGAGAGGGAGTCGCCAAGGGAGCTGAGCGTGCTGCTGCCGGGCCTCAGCCGGGCTCGGCCCCAACGCCGGAGCTGCCGACCGGCCCCCCCGTGACCCGAGCACCGGACCGGGCTCTGCCAACTCTGCGGCTGCCAGGGGAAGTGCCACTACAGCCAGTCGACCGACGCCGACAGGTGGGACCGCGGCCGGCCGAGAGCCGGGGGTAGGAAGCGACTCAGGGCAGGGAGCTGCAGAAGCCCCTGAGGGCTCGGGGCGTTGCGGGGAGGAGCCCCTGCTGAGCCAGTGGTGGGAACCACCCGCCACTACTAGGGCCCTGAGTCAGAGCCCGGTGGAGAGGGAGGGCCTGGGCCCCCCCTACCCCTGCTGCCCGAGACCCTGGCGAGTGGGGACCGGGGTAACAGACACTGAACTGTGGACTAGGCCGGGAGGCCATATTTCCCCTAGCACAGGGGCACTGAATTGTGGACTAGGCCGGGAGGCCGTATTTCCCCTAGCACAGAGGCACTGAACCGTGGACTAGGCTGGGCGGCCGTATTTCCCCTAAAAAGGGGCATCACGCGTTGGGCCGAAGTCCCAGTTGGTTGGATGATGCCCCGGAGGGGGGTGGCAACCCCTGTCAAGGGGGGAGCCCCCCGACAATGGTCTTCTGTTGATATGCATGTTAGTAGTTAAATTCCTAACTGTCATTGCTCATTAAAAGTGCTGTAATATGGCGGAAATTGGGTAAATATTGTATTTTACTAATATCAGGAGAACTGACTTAAATGGGGCCTGCCCATCATGCCCGTAAGTGTGAAAGATGCTATTTGCATATACATTTGCATGTATATGTAACCACACTTAAGTTGTGGCCCTTGGCATGTGTTGTATCATTGTGGCCCCTGGGGCTTACATAGTTGAGTAGCCCTGCTTTAGAGCTTGGAAAGCGTCTTCTCAGGCTTTGGTCCACTGGCAGTTTGGATTCTCATTCTTGAGAAGATTGGTAAGAGAGGCTGCAAAGGAGGAGAAGCCCAGGATGAAGCTAACCTTAAAAACCAGTGTACTTGCTTTTTTGATGATGGAGGGGCACATCACTGGAGGGCTTAGACCTTTCCCCTAAGGTGGTGGACAGTGCCTTTCCCCAAAGTGTAGCCCAGTTAGGGGTCTCATTTCTCCCAAGATGGCATTTTGCAGGGTTCACTGTCAGGCCAGCTTCCTTGAGGGACTGTAGCACGGCTTCCACATGTTGTAAGTGGGTCTGACAGTTGCGGCTTATAAATCACCACATCATCCATATAAGTAGCCGTGTACTGGCTCCGGGAGCACAGAATATGATCCATGAGTCACTGGAATGTGGCAGGGGTGCCATGCAACCCAAAGGGCATGGTTCAGAACTGGAAGAGTCCAAAGGGGGTGGAGAATGCCATCTTCTCCTTGGACTCAAATGTGAGGGGGATTTGCCAGTAGCCTTTTTTTAAGTCCAAAGTGGTAATGTATTCTGCTTCTCCGAGCAGATCAAGCTGCTCATCCACCCAGAGCATGGGATATGAATCAAATTTGGACACAGCATTCACCTTCTGGAAGTTGATGCAAAAGTGGGTGGTCCCATCAGGTTTAGGGACTAAGACTATCGGGCTCTTCCAATCACTGTTTCACCACTTCTCTCAGTTTTTGGGGAAGGGACCAGGGATTCTCCTGGATCTTAACCCTTGGCTCTGTCTGATGTGGTGGACTGACAGGTGAGTTCAGTCAGGTTTTGCTGGAAAGACAGATGAGAATGTGGCAACCAGTTGCTGTGCCTGACACATCTGTTCGGGGGTGAGGTTGGATCAAATCTGGATCTCTCCTTGTTTTGATGCATCATCTACCTGGAGCCCCAGTTCCAGGTCTAGAAGGTAAGGTGTTATTAGGAACCCTTCCTGGGCTCTCCAGAGTTTTAAGAGATTGACATGATAAAGCTATCAAACTTTGCGTTTGTCAGGTGCACCTCATAGTTTATCAGGCTCACTCGCCAAATCACCTCATAAGGCCCTTACAGGTAGGTGACGAGTTTTGAGTCTGAACTGGGCAGCAGCAGTAGAACCCGATCCCCCAGCTGAAACTTGTGGAGCCTTGCCCATCTATTATATGTTGCCTTGCGGGCCTCTTGGGCATGGTGTCACATTACTGGATTTTAGGGGAGCAGCCAGGTCACTGCTGCGCCCATGGGGGGGTGTTTGCCCCAAAAATTGGTACAAAGGGGGCCATGTGAGGTGTCAAACAAAAGCTTATTGTCTACGGATTATGTATATGCTCTTCATATACCTGTATAATGCCTGTGTGTGAAGTTATAAATATGTACTCTGTGTTGATGCTGAAAGATTCTCTGTCTGGGGCAGAGCAATGGGCTGGGAATGTTTGCCAATGCACATGCTAATGAGCAAAGCTCCAGGGAACAATGGACCTCTGGAGGCCAAAGACATACCTGGCCACTGGCCATGTGACTCACTCCAGCTTGAAAGAAGCCAGGGAGGGATATAAATATGCCAGGTGGTTGACTCCATCTTGGTGCTCAGCTCAGCTCTTCATCCCAGAGGCAAGAATGCAGGGACCGAGGAGCCGGAAAGAACTGTGGACCCATCCTGTAAATGCCTCACTACCAGGAAGAAGTGGCACATAGTGGTTTGAACTGGTTGGAGAAGCCAGGCAAACAAAGAAGTAACAAAAGAATATAAAGTAACCCACCTGACACAGGGAAGAGAGTCACTCTTGTCCGAGACAGAACATCAGAAATGGCTGCCTGTCGCAGGGAGCCATAGCCTGTAATACCTCTAAGGCTGGTATAGGGGGCTCTGTCTGTGAGGTGGAGTGTTTTTCATATAAGGGCATGTAAATTAATAATCTTCCCTTGCTCGCTCCACCCATTGCAGTGAAAGATCAGCCAATGAGCTGACTTGTGCTCAGGCCTGCTACTCCACCCACTGCAGCAAAAACCAACCTATGGGGTGATAAGTTCACAGGCAATAAAACAGGCAGGCAGCCCCTCTCTCATGGGGGATTCGCATCGAGTGAACGCCTGGCCTGATCACCCAGACGCCTTGCACCCCCTGCTCTCGAGTCTTACTGAGCGTACTCCGAGTTGGTCGACCCGAGTGGAGACAGTTTATGAGCATGTGACCGGTACTTGTGTTCCTGCTGTCTCCAGAACTGGCATAACCCTCCCCCCCGCCATCATCCCTATCCTAACTGATTTTTTTAGTTGTCCTTATTGCTTGTCAAGTGACAGTGGTTAAAAAGTTACTAAATTAGTTTATAAATAGTTGTGGTTTAGGGTTTTTACTGTTTCTTTGTATAAAGTTGTGTAAATAATCAGCCCTATGAACAATACCAGTGTTAATTCAATTGTTCCTAACCCCTGGGCAGTTATTGGGAATTATTGTGATTTAGAAAAGCCTCAGGGAATTGTTTTGTGTGTCTGGCAATCTGTTTAATTTTTGTTCTGATTGTCTGGCACCATCAAAATAAAATCAGTTTGTGCTTTTTAAAACCCCCAGTTGTGGTCTCATCCTTTCCGGCATCCCTTCAAACCTCATGTATTACGGGGACTGACAACTCTCACTCAATTCAGGAACTGACATGAAACAATGACCACAAGAACAGATCCAATGGAAATGTCTTGAGGTACTTGCTTCCCAAAAGGAAGTTTTCTTCACTCAGCGCACAGTCAACCTGTGGAACGCCTTGCCAGAGGATTCAGTGAAGACTAGAACTTTAACAGGGTTCAAAAAAGAACTAGATAGATTCATGGCAGTTAGGTCCATCAATGGCTATTACCCAGGATCGGTAGGAAAGGTATCCCAAGCCGCTGTTTCTCTGGAGGTGGGTGATAGGGGAGGAATCACATGAGGATTGCCTGTTGTGGTCCCTCCCTCTGGGACATCTGGTATTGGCCGCTGTTGGCAGACAGGATACTGGGCTAGATGGACCTTTGGTCTGATCCAGTATAGCCGTTCTTATGTGCTTATGTTCTATCATGGTCTTCATGTGGAAATTGGGTGACTGCCTGGGATGCTTTCGTAAATTGACAAAGCAGACAAGAAAACAGAAGCACAGAAAGACGACTTCCCAAGGGGCACATTGCTAACCAGTACCAAAACAGGAATGGAATCCAGGTATCCTGACACTCAGCCCTGTGCATTAACCACTATGCTTCTCATTGTAAAGTTTTCCACTTTTTCTGGCTATAGAGACAGTAAGATTAAAAACACACAGGCCTTCAGCATGAGAATGAAAACATATCAGATAAATTATGTGTTTGAAAGAGTGGCAGTCTAATCTGAAGAAAAAGAAATCTCATGAGAGCCACAAAAGCTAGACTTTAATTTAAAACTATCTTTCAATGACTTGAGCATCTCTCCTGCAAGTCCATATTTCATTTCCTCCTATGCAGCAGTAATTAGAAGGCAACAAGGGAAAAGGAGAACTTATTACCTCGTAGTCTGAGTGGTTTCATTGCTGTAAATTATAGATATAAAAGGAGTGTCAGGATATTAATTTCTGTTTGAAAAGCATGGCCCCTCCACCCTAATTTACCACTAAATAATAAATGGCTTTGTAAGTCACTGAGGAAAGATAAAGATGCCCCAGTAAATCAAACATTCAGTTTATAAACACATACAGATCAGTCTGTGTGGTACAGCTATTTAACTGGTTTATATTTTCTCACAAAGCAAAAATAAGCAGGCACTTAACTTATACTCTCTGCCAAACCAGAGAATAAACCAACGAATCAAATGGTTTCCCCACTGCTCCCAATTATCATCTTCTCTTTATAGAATCAGTCTAAAAATGGAGCTTCATGTTTCTGAATTGCTCAGCAAGGAGGCAGATGATGCTCTTGTTGACATAAATGGAGTCACTCCACAGTGTTAGTGTGATCAGAATTCAAAGCGTCTTTCCCAGCCAGGATCTACAAAAAAGCTTTGCAAGAGCAGATATTCTTGGGAGATGTCCAGTGAAAGTATGCAGGCCCAAATCCAAAGCCATGCAGTCCGTAAATACATGCATGGGTCTGATAATCCAGCATTCCTGAATTATCATCCACTGATTCACTTGGGTGTATCTTGGATACATCTATACTGCAGTTGGAAACTGTGATTACTGACTCAGATGTACCTGTACCAGCTAGAATGCTAAAAATAGTGGTATGGGTGGCAGCTCAAGATAGCCACTGGAATATGTACCTGGGCCCTTGTTAACCATGGCCATGCTGATACTTTAAGCATAGTAGCTGAGTCAGAGGTAATGTGCAGGTCTGTCCAAGCTGGGAGTTATACCACCCAGTTGCAGCGTGCCCCTGTGGAAGATGTTTGGCCATGAGAGGAAGATAACAATGAAGTTATGAATGTTAATTGTTGGATTCTGTAAAGCACCGAAGTTCATTAGTCTCATTGAACCTAAACCCAGAACATTATGAGTTTTGCTTCATGCCATTTTTTACTATACTTCGCACTTGATCTCAGGCTTCTTTCCTCTCTGGATCCAAAAGCTGTTCATCTCCCTCCCTCCATCTGGACTGAGCTGTAATGGGCAGTGGAGTGGAATGGCTGCTGCTAATTTCATCTAGAGCAAATGTAATAGTGCCTAGCATTCCTAAGTAAGATTGATATTCAGCTCTTTGCAAGCACAGGCTCTGGGGATGAGGAGAGGCTAAATCCTCTGGAGTGTCAGCCCTCAGCTGTTGAACTGTGGCAAGTTAGGAAGAATCAATATGATGCATTTGAATCATAGAATCATTCGAACTAGGGAGGCTAATGTAGGCATTCGAAGTTGCAAATGAAGCCTGGGATTTAAATATCCCGGGCTTTATTTTCATCTTCCTGTCCGGGCACCATTTTTAACTCCCCCTAGTCCGAACTAAGGGTATGTCTACACTACCCCGCTAGTTCGAACTAGCGGGGTAATGTATGCATACCGAACTTGCTAATGAAGCCCGGGATTTGAATTTCCCGGGCTTCATTAGCATAAAGCCGGCGCCGCCATTTTTAAAAGCCGGCTAGTGCGAACCCCGTGCCGTGCGGCTTTTAAAAATGGCGGCGCCGGCTTTATGCTAATGAAGCCCGGGAAATTCAAATCCCGGGCTTCATTAGCAAGTTCGGTATGCATACATTACCCCGCTAGTTCGAACTAGTGGGGTAGTGTAGACATACCCTAACTGCCCACGGCTACACGCGGCAGTTAAATGTTAAGTCCTTAGTTCGAATTAACTGTTACTCCTTGTGGAATGAGGTGTAACAGTTAATTCAAACTAAAGACTTAGTTCGAATTAACGTTCAACTGCTGCGTGTAGCCGTGGGCAGTCAGTTCGAACTAGGGGGATTTAAAAATGGCTCCCAGACAGGAAGATGCAGTATAGATGTATCCCCATCTATAGAAGATGAAGCTCTATCCCCAGATTGCGGCATCCTTCATTTGCAACTTTGAATGCCTAAATTAGCCTCCCTAGTTCAAACTAGGGGGCTAGTGTAGACATACCCATAGAAAACTAGAACTGGAAGAGACCTCAAGAGAGGTCATCAAGTCCAGGCTCAGAGCAGGACCAAGCACCATCTAGACTAGAACATCCCTGATAGATGTCTATCCAACCTGCTTTTCAATATCTCTAGTGATGGAGATTCCATAACCTCCCTAGGTAATTTATTCCAGATTTATTCAATTAATCAGCCTGACAGTTAGGAAGGTTTTCCTAATGTCCAGTCTAAACCTCCGTTGTTGCAATGTAAGCCCATTGCTTCTTGTCCTATCATCAGAGGCCAAAGGGAATAATTTTTCTCCCTTTTCCTTGTAACACTCTTTTAGATACATGAAAACTGCTAATGTGCCCTTTTTAAAAATGGGCATCTCGTTAACTATCCTCCAGCCATTCAGCATAGGAGCTGTTTTAAATGATTGAATTATTTAAATTGTGGGTTTTAATCAATTTCATTGGCAGAGGCCATGGTGGGTTTTTTTCACCTTCTTCTGCATCGCGGCATCACTTGTAGGTGTACAGTGTATTGCCTGGGAAGGAGTAACTGGCATCCCCATGTGGCAAACACAATTTGCAAGGATTGGGGATTTGAAAACAAGAAATCATCAGTCTACAGTATTTAACTCAAACCCTGAAAGCAAGGAAAGGGAAAGGGAATGATTAGCAGCCCTGGCCACAGCATAGCCTCTCTCTGTGACTGCCAATTCACCCCAGTCCTGGCCTCTGGCACCCCCAACATATTCCAGCCTTGTGACCTCACATACCTGTCAATCCACTTCAGACATCATCTCCAGGTTCTAATCCTGCATGTCTGCACAGCCCTGCTGATTCTCCTACCTCCTGACCAGCATCACTCCTGCTCTGCCAGTGCCCTTCCTTTCTTGGACTGCTGTGCCCGCTAGAGACATGTCGCAGCAATTACAATTCATTTAATCTCTGCTGTCAAAGTGATTTGATCACAGGTCTCTGTGGTGGCTGATGTGTGTATTACACACTGAATCCTACCATGCCCTAAGTAACAAAGGGGTCTTTTTGCACCACAAAGAGCATTGCAAAGTTTTGCCCTTGCCAGCCATGTAGGGTGGATCTGTCTCACATAGGATTAATATAGTGTTAACTCCTGAGAAGAGAGCCCGGGAGCTTTTCTCTGCCTGTTTCTGTATTAGGCCTCTAGGAATCTGCTTTCACATGCACATTTTGTTTTCGTTTAATGGTTGTGTAAGAACTAGAGCTGCTTGTTAGAGAGGAACTGAACAAGTCTGTCTCAGTGGAATGCAAGTGGTTTGCAAGAGGCAATGGCAGAATGGCTTTGAATAAAGGGATTTGACTGGGATTGCAGGATTTGGCTAAAGAGGATTGACTGTGGGATGGAGTCCAAGCAGACCTGGTGGCTTTCATGGCTGCTTGCTGAAGAGACAGTCTGTGCTCCCCAGAAGAAGCAGGGGACTTGTTTCCAATAACAAGGCAAGCTAGTGATAGAAATGTAGCCGTGTTAGTCTGGTGTAGCTGAAGCAAAATACAGGACTATGTAGCACTTTAAAGACTAACAAGATGGTTTATTAGATGAGCTTTCATGGGCCAGACCCACTTCCTCAGATCAAAAGCTAGTCACTTCCAGATAGCACCAGGCTGCTTGAAGGGACAAGGTGGCTAAGGCACCTATGTCTAGACTAATGAGTTTTTCCGGGATCCCAGAAGCATCCCAGAAAAACTCTGCTGCATCTAGGGAACATATCTGCTCTTCCAACATTTTTTGTGGAAGAGCTGACACTCTCTTTCAGAAGCCCCGTTTTCCTCATGCCATGAGGAAAAAGGGCTCTTCCAAAAGAGGAGGTTTTTCCAAAATTTGGCCCAGTGTAGACAGGCCAAATTTCAGAAAAGCCTCTTCTGACAAAACTATCGGAAAGAGGTATGCAAATTGCAGAGCGCAATATGCGTATCTTTTTCTGATAAAAAGCGGCAGTTTAGATGTTGCCTCAATTGGAAATATGGCTGGAGTGATGCCCAACAGATTCTTATGTGCTCCTTGCTCTTTAGACATACACGTACCTCAGTGTGCAGCTGCAAGAATATTTTAGCTTTTATCTGGTACTTAATCATGTTGGCTGTGTCTACACTGGCCACTTATTCCGGAAAATCAGCCGCTTTTCCGGAATAACTTGTCAGCTGTCTACACTGGCCCCCTGAATTTCCGGAAAAGCACTGATGATCTACTGTAAAATCATCAGTGCTTTTCCGGAAAAACTATGCTGCTCCCGTTCGGGCAAAAGACCTTTTCCGGAAAACTGTTCCGGAAAAGGGCCAGTGTAGACAGCACAGATTTCTTTTCCGCAAAAAAGCCCCGATCGCGAAAATGACGATCGGGGCTTTTTTGCGGAAAAGCGCATCTACATTGGCACGGACGCTTTTCCGGGAAAAAGTGCTTTTCCGGAAAAGCATCCTGCCAATATATTTTCAATTCTCAATTCAATTTTCAGTTCTTTTTCAAGAAATACATATAACAGAAAACTGTTCCGTTTTAAGCATTTCCGGAAAATCATGCCAGTGTAGACGTAGCCTATGGGTATGTCTACACTACAGCACTAATTCGAACTAATTTAATTCTAATTAGTTAATTCGAACTAAGCTAATTCGAACTTGTGCACCTAGACCTAAAAACTAATTCGAATTAGCGTTTTGCTAATTCGAAATAGCATGTCCACATTGAGTGGACCCTGAACCGAAGTTAAGGCTGGCCAGAAGCAGTGCCAGCAGGGCATCAGGTTAGGACTCAGAGTATGGAGCTGCTGTCTCAGGCTAGCCGAGGGCTGTGCTTAAAGGGACCCAACCCCCACCCCGGACAGACAGTTCTCAGGGTTCCCTGCTTGCTTGTCTACCTCGATGAGGGACAGCTAAGCATTCCTGTCTTGGAGTGCCCTGAGTACCCACACTCGGCACATCACAGCACTCGGCCATCAGCCCAGCTGCACTTGCTGCAGGCTGCCATCTGGGGGAGCCGATTGGGGGGCTGTCAGGATCCAGGAGGCCCTGCAGGAGAGCTTCCACGCCAAGGAGCCCGCAGAGCCACCCCAGTCCTCCCCATTGGGGGCTCGTGCCCCATTCCTCCCTCACCTCCTTTCACTTACCCCTCCCTAGCCCTGCTTCCTGATGTACAAAATAAAGGACACGTGTGTCCAAAAATAGAAACTCTCTTTATTTAACAAAACTGGGGGTGGTGGTGGGGATTAATCTCTGGGGAGACTGGGAAAAGGAGGTGGGAGAGGGGAAGAAAGAGGGTGGGAGAGGGGAGGGGGAAACTTGGGAGGAGGGAGCTGGAAGAGGGAAGCCAGGAGAAGAAGGAGGGGAAGTATAAAACTATGGTACACCCACATCTTCAGTACTGTGTACAGATGTGATCTCCTCATCACCAAAAAGATATTTTGGCCTTGGAAAGGGTTCAGAAAAGGGTAACTAAAATGATCAGGGGTTTGGAACAGGTCCCATATGAGGAGAGGCTAAAGTGACTGGGACTTTTCAGTTTGGAAAAGAGGAGACCGATGGGGGATATGATTGAGGTCTATGAAATCGTGAGTGGTGTGTAGAGGGTGCATAAAGAAAAGTTCTTCATTAGTTCCCATAATAGAAGGATTAGAGGACAACAAATGAAATGAATAGGTAGCAGGCTTCAAACTAATAAGTGAAAGTTCTTCTTCACAAAGCAAATAGTCAATTTGTGGAACTCCTTGCCACAGGAGACTGTGAAGAACTATAACAGAGTTTAAAGAGAAGTTAGATAAAGTCATGGAGGTTGGGTCCATGGAATGCTATTATCCAGGGGGTAGGAACGGTGTCCCTGGCCTCTGTTTGTGGAAGGCTGGAGATGGATGGCACGAGACAAATGGCTTAGTCATTGTCTTCAGTCCATCCCCTCTGGGGTAGCTGGTGTTGGCCGCTCTCAGCAGACAGGCTACTGGGCTAGATGGACCTTTGGTCTGATCCAGGACGGCCGTTCTTATGTTCTAAGCTTAGGGCTCAGGGTCAGAGGGCTCACTGGACCACCTTGATTTTCATGCAAATCTGCACCTGGGTTTGCATGTGGCCTTTGGTGGCCATGCTGGCAGCTATCCTGCCCTAGACGGCCACTTTCCTGTGCCTAGTGTGGTGGTCGTGGATGTTGGACACCTCCCCCCAAACCTGGATGAGGTTTACGATCTCCGCACTAGACCAGGTGGGTGCTGCCTCTTGCAGCCCCGGGCAGGCTCCTGGGAGCCACCAGCCTGGTCCCAGGAAGAGGCGGAGGGCTGGGTGGCAGCAGGTGGCTGGCTCGAGCTGTGCCAGGTGCAGGGTCTGCTGGCTGGGTGCTGGCAGGCTTGCATCTGGCACGGGTACCGTAGCCAACCCGTGCCCCTTTAAGGGCTCTGGGGCTGGGAGGGGGGCAGAGGAGTTTCCCTGGTTGTGCCCAGAGTGGCCACCAAGGCAAGCTGGGGAGGGCTAGCCTCCCACTAGTTCTAATTAAGTGGCTACACAGCCCTTAATTCGAACTAATTAATTCGAACTAGGCGTTAGTCCTTGTAGAATGAGGTTTACCTAGTTCGAATTAAGTGCTCCGCTAGTTCAAAATAGCATGTCCACACTGTGTAGTGCCTATGAAAGTTGTTGTTAGTTCGAATTAACTTTGTAGTGTAGACATACCCTCAGTGAACTCAACTGTGTCAGGGTATGTCTACGCTACAGTACTAATTCAAACTTAATTTGAATTAGTTAAATTGAACTAAGCTAATTCGAACTAGTGCATCTAGACCTAAAAACTAATTCAAAAATAGCATTTTGCTAATTCGAACTAGCATGTCCACATTGAGTGGACCCTGAACCGAAGTTAAGGCTGGCCAGAAGCAGTGCCAGCAGGGCATCAGGTTAGGGCTTAGATTGTGGAGCTGCTGCCTCAGGCTACCCGAGGGCTGTACTTAAAGGGACCCAACCCCCCCACCCCGGGCAGACAGTTCTCAGGGTTCCCCGCTTGATGGTCTACCTCAATGAGGGACAGCAAAGCATTTGTCTCGGAGTGCTCTGCTTGCCCTCACTCGGGGTACCACAGCACTCTGCAACATGGAACCAGACCTGCCCCCGGGGACTCTGCTGCATCTCGTGGATACGTTGCTGGCAGTCTGGCTGCAATCTCTGCAGGCTGCCATCTGGAAGGACCATCGAGGGGATGTCAGGATCCAGGGAGCCCTACAGGAGAGCTTCCACCCTGAGGAGTGCTCACAGTCTCCCCAGTCTGCCCCACTGGGGGCTTGTGCTCTATTCCTCCCTCTCCTCCTTCCCCTTCCCTAGCCCCCCCTTCCTGATGTCAAATAAAAGACACCTATTTTCAAAAATAACAACTCTCTTTATTCAACACAGCTGGGGAGCGGGAATGAAACTGTGGGGAGACGGGGGGAAAGGAGGCGGGAGAGGGCAGGAGAGATGGTGGGAGGGGGAGGGGGAAACCTGGGAAGAGGGAGCTGGAAGGGGGAAGCAAGGGGAAAGAGGGGGAGGGGAAACTCAGGGATGGGGGTCTCGCCGGGCCAACCTCCTCCCAGCACGGCGAGGGAGGGGGCCTCGGTGTCCCCAGGAGGATGGGGTGGAGGGTATGGAAGTTGAGGTGGGGGGTGTGGAGATTGAGGAGGAGGGTGTAGGGGTTGAGGAGGAAGAGGTGGGAGGGGGGCCAGGAGTGGGAGGAGGGACAGTTGTTGGGGACGGGGGGGAGGGCAGCAGGTGCAGGACCAGCACAGGGCACCATGTCCTGCAGCAGGGCCTGCAGGTTTGCGTTTCTGGCTCGGTCCTCAGCCAGCTGCTCCCGGCGGAGCTGCAGGTCCGTCCGCATCCAGGCCTCCACGGTGTGGTGCAGGGCTTGCAGGGACCCTAGGTGCTGGTCCCAGTATTCCTGCTCCGTGGTGGTGCTCCGGAGCAGGCCGCAGGTGCGGGAGCATGTCCCAGTGCGCCCTGCACGAGCAGCTGGTGCAGCTGTAGAGAAAGAAGAGAAGTGGTCAGTTCTCCCTGGGGACACAGTGGATAATGCCCAGGTTCCCCCCCCCCCTCACGATGTTAGGGCGACCATGCCCTGCACCGTCAGAGCCGTTGTGCTTGTACAGAGGCCATGGTCAGGATGTCTGGCTCTCCCCGGGACTGGGAGCTGCCCCAAGACCGCACCCATGTCCCTGTGCTGTGTATAGTGTGACCAGGGCAGGGGGGAGATGTCCCTTGCCTCTGTGTAGGGGGGCATGTGAAAGGAGAGCATCCTGCTGGGTTCTGCCCCGGGGTCAGGAGCATGTCAGGTCTCTTCACACATGCATGTGCCTATTGGGCCACTGCCCCTGGGTGTCACGCAGCTGGAGCCACCTGCCCCAGGGTGGCATGGCACATGCTTGCATGTGCACAGGTGGCTGCATGATCTTTGGGAGGCATGGCCCACACGTGCGGTTCCTGGTCTCCTTCCCCACCTCCCCCCCGGGCAGGGGACAGTGCTGGCACTTACCTGGTATGGCCTCCCTGGATGACCCTGCCAACTCCGGTGCTGGAACTGCTTGCGGTGGCCTCTCTGGTGCGCCTGGGTCAGGGCCCTCCGGTCCCGGCTCGCTGCCTCCCGGGCTGGCATGGACCGCCCCGCCCCCCAAGAGTCGGTCGAGGGTGGGGAACTAGGGGCAAGTGGCAGCCCCTGCTGTGGCGCTGCCCCAGTGGCCCTGGCGTACGCCTGCTGCAGCTGTTTCACTTTCTGGTGCACCTGCTCTTGGGTGCGCCTCTGTCTCTTTTGGGCCATGGCGGCTGCTATGCGGCCGTAGATGGCCGCGTTCCTCCACCTAGAACGGAGATCATGGAGGTTGGGGGTCTGCCCCCAAACCTCAATGAGGCCATGACCTCCGCACTAGTCCAGGAGGGCGTGCGCCGTCTATGGCCCCTGGCTGGCCCCTGGATGCTAGGGGACTGGGCGGGGGACGGCTGGCTGTCACTAGCTGCCTGGCTCATCCTGGGGCTACTGGGTCGGGGCAGAGACCGCTGGCAGGGCCGTCTCTGGCAAGTGCCATCTGGCCACAGTCTACCCCTTTAAGGGCCCCAGGGCTGGGGGACAGGAGAGGAGTTTTCCTGGTTTGGCCCAGAGTGGCCACCAGGGGGAACCTGGGAAGGGCTAGCCTCCCACTAGTTTGAATTAAGTGGCTACACAGCCCTTAATTCGAACTAGTTAATTCGAACTAGGCGTTAGTTCTAGTAGAATGAGGTTTACCTAGTTCGAATTAAGTGTATGTATAGATGCTATTAAAGTTAATTTGAACTAACGGCTGTAAGTTCAAATTAACTTTAATGTAGACATACCCTCACAGCTCAGTCCAAGTCAGAGCTGGGGGAGCATTTTATAACAGTTACACATGGAAATGCTCACTCTGCCCACACCATCTTCTCTGGATCTACCTTCCACTCCCCCACTAAGGCTACGTCTAGACTACATGGCTCTGTCGATGGAGCCATGTAAAATAGTTTATTTGGCATAGTCAAAGAAGTGGGATTTAAATAATCCCTGCTTCATTAAAGTAAAAATGGCCATGCTGTGCTGACGATCAGCTAATCTGGCACAGTGCAGCAGTCTAGACACAGTGCGGTCGACAAAGGAAGCCTTTGTTAACCTCGCCGTGTCTAGACTGCCACAGTGTGCCGGATCAGCACGGTGGCCATTTTTATTTTAATGAAACAGGGATTATTTAAATCCCCGTTTCTTTGACTATGCTGAATAAACTATTTTACATGGCTCTGTCGATGGAGCCCAGAAAACCACAGACACTGAGATCAGTTCTGGGACGACTCTGTTTCAGGTGCTTACCTCCCTTAGGGTACAGCTACACTAGCTCGCTAGTTCGAGCTAAGTAGGGTAATGAGGGCAAATGGAGTTGCAAATGAAGCCCGGGATTTAAATATTTAAATATCCTGGGCTTCATTTGCATGTTCCCGGACGCCGCCATTTTTAAATCCCCCTTAGTCCGAACTCCATGCCCGCGGCTACACGCAGCATGGACTAGGTAGTTTGAACTACCGTTACTTCCTCATTTCAGAATAAACAAAAATAAGTCGATTTTAAGTGAATATAAGAGATAATAAACAGATTATCAAAGCAGATTACTGAGCAAATAAAATAAAATATGCAAGTTAAACTTAATACACTCAAGAAACAAGTTATCAAAATGTAATTTCTTACCCTAAATGTTATTTTAGGCAAGTTGCAAAGTTTCTGTAGCTTAGAATTCCAGTTGTATCTCTTTTCAGACTGGACCTCTGTCAATCTGCACTCTTTCGTTGCCTTCCCTTCAAATGTCTTTAACAGTCTTTCTTCTTGGACAGCAAGCAATGGAGTAGAGTCCTATTTGCCTTCCTCCCCACATTTAAATAAGATTTACGTAAGTCAGGAATGTTTCCCAAAAGTTATCCCCCTCCTTTTAAGTCCAAGATAATAGTTGGTAGCAGGTGACAGGATCACCTGACCTAGCACTGTCACAGCTATGCCCCTGGATATTTCTCAAGAAGAAGAGAGATTAGTATCTTCAGAGTCTTGTTGTTTCCTAATGGCCTGTCAAGTGTGATGACCTGCTGTCTTGTGGGTTTCTCCCAAATGCACACCCAGTTGTAACTGTTAAAAAGTCCATATTCCTAACTTTAGATACAGAAATGGTACATGTATACAAATTGGGAAATCACAACCAGTAAATCATAACCTTTCAAATTATATCTTTCGTTAAACATCTTAGTTGTGCCATATTTACAGTATATTTTTTTATGAAGAATATGGAGTGTAATGTCACACCTACCCCTTTTATCCTCATTTACCTGCAACTTACCTGGAACTTCCCAGATCCTCATTCATGGGGACTGGGACCCTGCACACACTTGTCCACACTCCTGAAAATGTTAATCTGAATTTTAAAAATGGCTTTCAGAAGCTGCTAGCCTAGAAGCTGGACCTAGTACATCAACCCAAGGTACATTTGGCCTGCGAGAATGTGCCTGATGATGTGTAATACTTCTCTGCTGGAACTTCACTGGCTGAGTGGGTTGCCATTTGACAATACAGTATTGAGGGTGGACTTCTTCATAAGGGCCCTATGGTAGGGTGTACCAACCCTGCACTGGGCCAGGAGAGGTTAACCAGGCCTACTTGGCTGAGAAGGCCCCTTCACCACAGCCCTGTTGGGGATGCTCCAACTGCAGGCCTAGTATAAAAGCAAGGGGAGCAGCTCACTGAGGGCTGACCACAGGAGCGGAAGGGGCTCCTGCCTGAACACAGGAGCAGCCACTGCTGCCACAGAAGCAGCTACCATGCCAGGCGGACACCAGGGAGAATAACTAACCTAGAGGATGCAGGTGGGGAAGAAGCCGGCCAGCAGACAGGGTAGGAAGTAGCCCAGGGTGTGGAGCTGGACACCTCCCAGCGAGCTTAGTGTATTTTGGGTGGATTCCCCGATGAGCCAGTGGTAGGATATGCTCACCACTGACAGGGTACTGGGCTGGGACCAGGTGGAGAGGGAGGGCCCAGGTCCACCTACCCGCACCCCATTGAGCCCCAGAGGGGGGTTGTGCCTATTGTGATACTGACTTGGCTATTGTCCCTTACTGCCCCATGGACTTGGGTTAATATAGACTAGGCCGCTGGGCCTTACTGCCCCATGGACTAGGGGTTACTATAGACTAGGCCGCTAGGCCTTGCTGCCCCGCTGGTAGAGGCTATAGACAGGAGGCCTGATTACGGATTGAGGCCACACAGATGGGGCTCAAGAGACCCACCACCCAGCTTCCCTGGGAGCTAAGCTTCCTCCACCCATGGCAGGCCCCCCCAATGCGCAACTGAATTAACCTCTCATTGAATACAGTTGGGGTGTGTCTAGACTGGCAAGATTTTGTGTGAAAACTTGCCAGCTGTCTACACTTGCCACTTGAATTTGCGCAAGAGCACTGACGTTCTAATGTAAGAATTCAGTGCTTCTTGCGCAAATACTTTGACGCTCCCGCTCAGGGATAAGCCCTCTTGCGCAAGAATACTTGTGCAAGAGGGCCAGTGTAGACAGGCACCTTAATTTTTTGCGCAAGAAAGCCCGATGGCTAATGGCCATCGGAGCTTTCTTGTGCAAAAGCACGTCTATACTGGGCATGGATGCTTTTGCGCAAAAGCATCCGTGCCAATCTAGATGCTCTTTTGCGGAAATACTTTTAACAGAAAAACGTTTCCGTTAAAAGTATTTCCGCAAAATCATGCCAGTCTAGATGCAGCCTTGATGTTTCCTTAACTGATCAGTGGATTCTTAGCACTGAATCTGGAGATGGATGAAATTCT
Organism: Pelodiscus sinensis; assembly: GCF_052426305.1. NCBI lineage: Eukaryota > Metazoa > Chordata > Testudines > Trionychidae > Pelodiscus > Pelodiscus sinensis. The sequence goes on from NC_143071.1 coordinate 21,751,127, forward strand.
GTGCTCTCTCTGCGTTCTGCTCTAGACCCCCACATTGCTCCCCAGATCGCGGCATTCTCTTCATGACACTGCCCTCTAGCAGTGCCCACTACCTCCGTCCATTGCCCCTCTTCTGGGGTATCAGCAGTCCTCAGCCTCACGCCTGCCACTGTGGCCATCTGTAGCCTCAGTCTTGCCCCTCACCTCAGAGGCAAGCCACTGTTTAGAAAAGTTACTTTTCTATGTCGTTAGGGTGCGATGTGAGGGGAAAAGGGAAGGCCCAAGCCCACCCACTACTCTGGGTTCCAGCCCAGGTTCCCTCTGGCAGCTGCCTTGCCCTGCCCTCCTCTCCTCTCCTCTTCTACTGCCTCCTATTCTCTAGGCCACTTCCTTGTGACCCTTTGAATCCTCCTTGTCCTTGTATCAAGGACTGCAGCCTGGCAGGTGCCAAGCTGGGGCCTCTGTCTCTAGCTCCACTGAGCCTACCCAGCAATGATCCCTCTAAGGTGCTTCCACTTGGGAACCAATACTGCACCTTCCCTAGACAGGACCCAATTGCCCACTGCTCTTCTGAAAAGCTTTGTAGTGGGGTACTATTAGATACCCCAAGGGGGTGGGCAGACACCAGCCCACCTACTTCTAAATGCCCCACCCCCAGACTTGTGGGAGGGACCAACTGGACCCAGGGTTCAATTGATTGGGGGGACAAATAATGAAAAACAGGATGCAGTCAAAGGTTTAAAATTAGGGAACCAGACGAGGATACCAAGCAGAGAACCTCGGACAGTGCCCACTGCTCTTCAAAGTTGTCTATAGAGCCAGTGGACACCACCCAGAGAAAGTCTGCCAGGATTCGTGAAGCTAGGGAGGAACAGCCCCACAGTCACAGAGCACCCCCTCTTCCAGCATCCTCCTCCTGATATTATATATTGTGGCTTTCACCAGGTCCAGAAGTAGGTTGATGAAGAGGACTTGTGACTTTGTGGGGCCATGGGTAGGATGTGCATAAATGAAAAGGTGTGGGGGAAAGTGTAGCCAGAACCTCCACAGGAGGATCTGGCAGGGCAGGATAAAGGACTGCAACCTGGCACATTCTATGTAGGTGTGTGTAAAAGAGTCTCGACTAGCTCTCCCCCAAAAGGGCTACTGACTCCCGTGTTTATTGTTCACCCCGGCCAGCCCAGTATCTCTCACCACAATCCGTGGTGAAAACCCGGCCACTCCCCAGTCCTTCTTGTATGCTGAATGCCCGAGGATGCCTTTCCGGCCAATGGAGTAGGGGGCTTCGGGCCCGCCCCCTCTCCGAACCCCGGCCCAGGGCCCTGAAGGCAGGGACTCACAGTCCCTCCCTAGTGGATGGGGGAAGTGCCCCAAAACACACCCGCTCACGGGCTACACGACCCCGCCCTGGGCCGCTTCCTATTCCACCCTTCCTAAGGGCCAGGCCCTTCCACATGTCCCGGCCTCACCGCTCCTTCCTCCTGCTCCTCGGCTCCCCGTTCTCCCTTTCCCCCTTCCATGGCACTGGACCCAGTTTTAAATCCCCCGCCGGCCCTGGCCCCACACGTCATCTCCTTCACGCCGCCCGGCAATCCCCCTTCCCCCGTGACGTCAGACGCCGGCGCCTCTCTAGCCCCTCCTCTCTGGGCCTTGCCCGGAGGCGCTTCTTGCCCCCCGTTGCTCGCCGAGCCCCTGACCGGCAGCTCAGCCCGCCATCTCCGCAGCGCGTCGGCTCTCCACCCCACAGCGCGTCCTCCCGCCCTCGCCCTGGGCACCCCGAGTACGGGGTGGGAGCGCCCCATCACAGTGTGCACCACGTTTTCCCTCACTCCGCAGGTTGAGTAAACACTGGCCCATCAGGGTTCCTCACCATCAACGGGTCTTAGATGGTACTGCCATTTGGTATCAGGGTGGGACACAAGGGTGAGGAAATGCAATGTGTGGACCATGAGCATGTACAAATGGTCTCTGGGCATGGTTCGGAAGCAGACTGGCTGCAAATCCTGTAGCCGGATGGGGAGGCCAAAGGGACCATGGAACAGGGGCCCAATAAAAAGGGCCAGAGGGCTTGCTGTGATGGGGAGGGTGGGGCATAGCCTCTTGCAGTGCTCATTGCAGGACAAAGCAGCCTTCACCTCCTGGAGTATGCACAGGCGGGTTTGGGGGTAAAAAGCCCCATGAGCTGAGCAAGCACTTGGGGGTCCACCCAGTCCCCCCGTCATAGTCCAGGAGGTCTCCAACCTTGGTGGTTTCTGCCAGGATCAACCTCTGGTGCACTGAGGGAGACTCCACTACCTTTGTGACCCGAAGGATAGAGTGAAAATCCCCCCAGCGCCGAAGGGCAAGCTGCACCTTGTCCTTGGCCCTGTGGCTGTCTGCGGGTATCTGCGAGGAACTGTTGTAGCTCGGTCCTCAGCACTCATGGGGCCGGCATGGAAGGGTCTTTCTCGGCTGGGCCCCTGGATGGACTTTGCGGATCACAAGGACGGGCAAGTAGGGGTCCAATCCCCGGTGCAGCACCAAGAGCGGTGGCATCATGCTGCCCATCTCCATCCCTGGTGAGGGAGGGGTTGGTGGAGGGAACAGGGCAGCCCCTATGGAACTGGAAATGGGGAACACAAAAACCACCCCGAGGGCTGCTTGCAGGTAGTGGGAATGAGATGGCCCCCATGTGGTGGCAATAATAGTGGGATCGAGGAGTGGTAGAGTAAATACTAACGGAAACTGTGTAATCATGGGAGACTTCAACTTTCCAGATATAGACGGGAGAATAAATACTGGTAATAATAATAGGGCTCAGATTTTCCTAGATGCGATAGCTGATGAATTCTTTCATCAAGTAGTTGTTGAACCAACAAGGGGGGAAGCCATTTTAGATTTGGTTTTGATGAGTAGCGAGGACCTCATAGAAGAAATGGTTGTAGGGGACAAACTTGGCTCGAGTGATCATGAGCTAATTCAGTTCAAACTAAATGGAAGGATAAACAAAAATAAATCCGAGACTAGGGTTTTTTATTTCAAAAGGGCTAATTTTAATAAATTAAGGAAATTAGTTAGGGAAGTGGATTGGACTAAAGAATTTATGGATCGAAAAGTGGAGGAGGCCTGGGATTATTTTAAGTTAAAGTTGCAGAAGCTATCAGAAGCCTGTATCCCAAGAAAGAAGAAAAAATGTATAGGTAGGTGTTTTAGACCAAGTTGGATGAGCAAGAATCTCAGGGAGGTGATTAAGAAAAAGCAGAAAGCATATAAGGAGTGGAAGATGGAAGGGATCAGCAAAGAACGCTACCGTATTGAGGTTCGAGCATGTAGAGACAAAGTGAGAAAGGCTAAAAGTCATGTTGAGTTGGACCTTGCAAAGGGAATTAAAACCAATAGTAAAAGATTTTATAGGCATATAAATAGGAAGGAAAAAAAAGAGGAAGTGGGACCGCTAATCACTGACGATGGAGTGGAGGTTAAGGATAATCCAGGCATGGCCCAATATCTAAACAAATACTTCGCTTCAGTATTTAATGAGGCTAATGAAGAGCTTAGGGATAATGGCAACATAACAAATGGAAATAAGGATATGGAGGTAGATATTACCAAATCCGAGGTAGACACCAAACTCGAACATCTTAATGGGAGTAAACTGGGGGGCCCAGATAATCTTCATCCAAGAATAGTAAAGGAACTGGCACATGAAATTGCAAGTCCATTAGCAAAAATTTTTAATGAATCTCTAAACTCAGGGGCTGTCTCTAGAATGGCCAGTTTTTCCGGAAAATCAGCCGCTTTTCTGGAAAACTTGCCAGCTGTCTACACTGGCCGCTTGAATTTCTGCAAAAGCACTGACTTCCTACTGTAAGAAATCAGTGCTTCTTGTGGAAATACTATTCTGCTCCCATTCAGGCAAAAATCCCTTTTGCACAAAGCTTTTGCACAAAAGGGCCAGTGTAGACAGCTCAGATTTGTTTTCCGCAAAAAAGCCTCAATTGTAAAAATGGCGATTGGGGCTTTTTTGTGGAAAAGCACGTCTAGATTGGCATGGACGCTTTTCCGCAAAATGTGCTTTTATACAAGGTATTGGTGAGACCTTATTTGGAATACTGTGTGCAGTTCTGGTCTCCCATGTTTAAGGATGAATTCAAACTGGAACAGGTACAAAGAATGGCCACTAGGACGATCCGAGGAATGGAAAACCTGTCTTATGAAGCAAAATGCAGGACAATGTAGCACTTTAAAGACTAACAAGATGGTTTATTAAATGATGAGCTTTCGTGGGACAGACCCACTTCCTCAGATCAAATAGTGGAAGAAAGTAGTCACAACCATATATACCAAGGGATACAATTAAAAAAAATGAACAAATATGAAAAGGACAAATCACATTGCAGAAGAGGAGGGGGATGCGGGGGGGGGGGGAGGAAGGAAGGTAAGTGTCTGTGAATTGATGATATTAGAGGTAGGGAGAGTGGGATGTTTGTGAGTTAGTGGTATTAGAGGTGATAATTGGGGAAACTGTCTTGGTAATGGGTGAGATAGTTCAAATGTTTGTTAAGTCCTTGTTGGCAAGTGTCGAATTTTAAAATGAATGACAGTTCAGAGGATTCCCTTTCAAGTGCAGATGTAAAAGGTCTTTGTAGCAGAATGCAGGTGGTCAAGTCATTGAGAGAGTGTCCTTTCTGGTTAAAATGGCAAGAAACTGTTTTCTCTTTGTGATCTTATGAAAGGAGACTCAAGGAACTTGGCTTGTTTACCTTAACCAAAAGAAGGCTGAGGGGAGATATGATTGCTCTCTTTAAATATATTAGGGTATGTCTACACTACAAAGTTAATTCGAACTAACAGCCGTTAGTTCGAATTAACTTCAATAGACACTACACATACAAACCGCTAGTTTGAACTTAATTCAAACTAGCGGAGCACTTAATTCGAACTAGGTAAACCTTATTCTACAAGGACTAATGCCTAGTTCAAATTAAGTAGTTCAAATTAAGGGCTGTGTAGCCACTTAATTCAAACTAGTGGGAGGCTAATCCTCCCCAGCTTGCCCTCGTAGCCACTCTGGGCACCACCAGGGAAAATTGTCTGCCCCCCTCCCGGCCCCAGAGCCCTTAAAGGGGCACGGTCAGGCTAAGGTGCCCATGCCAGGTGCAAGCCTGCCAGCACCCAGCCAGCAGACCCTGCACCTGGCACGGCATGAGCCAGCCACCCGCTGCCACCCAGCCCTCCGTCTCTTCCCGGGACCAGGCTGGCGGCTCCCAGGAGCCTGCCTGGGGCTGCAAGAGGCGGGTGCCCGTCTGGTCTAGTGCGGACATCGTGGACCTCATCGAGGTTTGAGGGGAAGCCTCCAACGTCCACGACCTCCACACTAGGCACAGGAAAGTGGCCGTCTAGGGCAGGAGAGCTGCCAGCCTGGCCACCCAGGAGCAGGTTTGCATGAAAATCAAGGTGGTCGAGTGACACCCCCGACCTTGAGCCCTGAGCGTAGAACATAAAAACATAAGAATGGCCTTACTGGGTCAGACCAAAGGTCCATCTAGCCCAGTAGCCTGTCTGCCGACAGCGGCCAACACCAGGTACCCCGGAGGGGATGGACCGAAGACAATGACCAAGCCATTTGTCTCGTGCCATCCATCTCCAGCCTTCCACAAACAGAGGTCAGGGACACCGTTCCTACCCCCTGGCTAATACCACTCCATGGACCCAACCTCCATGAATTTATCTAACTTCTCTTTAAACTCTGTTCTAGTTCTAGCCTTCACAGCCTCCTGCAGCAACGATTTCCACAGGTTGACTATATGCTTTGTGAAGAAGAACTTTCTGTTATTAGTTTGAAGCCTGCTACCCATTCATTTCATTTGGTGTCCTCTAGACCTTCTATTATGGGAACAAATGAAGAACTTTTCTTTATGCACCCTCTCCACACCACTCATGCTTTTATAGACCTCTATCATATCCCCCCTCAGTCCCCTCTTTTCTAAGCTAAAATCTCCCAGGGTATGTCTACACTAGAAAGTTAGTTCGAACTAACGGACGTTAGTTCGAACTAACTTTCCTATGCGCTACACTAGCGCTCCGCTAGTTCGAATTTGAATCGAACTAGCGGAGCGCTTAGTTCGAACTAGGTAAACCTCATTTTACGAGGACTAACGCCTAGTTCGAACTAGCTAGTTCGAACTAAGGGCTGTGTAGCCCTTTAGTTCGAACTAGTGGGAGGCTAGCCCTCCCCAGGTTTCCCTGGTGGCCACTCTGGCCAACACCAGGGAAACTCTATGCCCCCCTCCCGGCCCCGGACCCCTTAAAGGGGCACGGGCTGGCTACGGTGCCCGTGCCAGGTGCAAGCCTGCCAGCACCCAGCTAGCAGACCCTGCACCTGGCACGGCACAGAGCCACCCACCCGATGCCCCCCAGCCCACCCCCTCTTGCCGGGACCAGGCTGGCGGCTCCCGGGAGCTTGCCCTGGACCGCAAGAGGCGGGCATCTTCCTGACTAGTGCGGACATCGTGGACCTTGTCCATGATCTCCGCACTAGGCACAGGAAAGTGGCCGTCTAGGGCAGGAGAGCTGCCAGCCTGGCCACCCAGGAGCAGGTGTGCATGAAAATCAAGGGGGTCCACTGAGACCCCCGACCCTGAGCTTACAATGGCCGTCCTGGGTCAGACCAAAGGTCCATCTAGCCCAGTAGCCTGTCTGCCCACAGCGGCCAACCCTAGGGACCCTGGAGGGGATGGACCGAAGACAGTGACCAAGCCATTTGTCTCGTGCCATCCCTCTCCAGCCTTCCACAAACTTTGCGCAGGGACACCACTCCTACCCTCTGGCTAATAGGACTCCATGGACCCAACCTCCATCACTTTATCTCACTTCCCTTTAAACTCTGTTCTAGTTGTAGCCTTCACAGCCTCCTGCAGCAAGGAGTTCCACAGGTTAACTATTTGCTTTGTCAAGAACAACAACTTTCTCTTACTAGTTTCAAGCCTGCTACCCAGTCCTTTCCTTTGGTGTCCTCTAGTCCTTCTTTATGGGAACTCAGGAAGAACTTTTCTGAATGCACCCTCTCCACCCAACCCCTGCTTTTAGAGACCTCTATCCTGTCCCCCCTCCGTCTCCTCTTTTCTAAGCTGAACAGTCCCAGTCTCTGTAGCCTCTCTTCATCTGGGACCTGTTCCCAACCCCTGATCATGTTAGTTGCCCTCCCCTCTCCCAGCCTTTCTCTTCCCCTCTCCCACCTCCTTTTCCCAGTCTCCCCCAGTTTTTTTCAATAAAGACAGAGTCAATGTTGGAAGAAACGTTATCTTTATTTTGTACATCAAGAAGAAGGGGGGCTAGGGAAGGGCAAGTGGAAGGAGGTGAGGGAGGAATGGGGCATGAGCCCCCGATGGGGAGGACTGGGCTGGCTCTGTGGGCTTCTGGGGGTGGAAGCTCTCCTGCAGCCCCCCAATTACCCCCTCTCCCCAGATGGCAGCCTGCGGCAAGTGCAGCCGGGCTGATGGCCGAGTGGTGTGATGTGCCCAGTGTGGGCACTCAGGGCACTCCAAGCCAGAACTTCTTTGCAAGCGGGGCACCCCTTAGAACTGTGTGTCCGGGGTGGGGGTCGGGACCCTTTAAGCGCAGCCCTCGGCTAGCCTGAGACAGTATCTCCATGCTCTAAGTCCTCCTTTTATGCCCTGCCGGCACTGCTTCCGGCCATCATTAAGCCCTGTTCAGAGTCCACTCAATGTGGACTTACTAGTTCGAACTAGCAAAACGCTAGTTCGAACTAGTTTTTAGTTCTAGACGCGTTAGTTCGAACTAGCTTAGTTCGAATTAACTAATTCGAACTAAGTTAGTTCGAACTAGCGCTGTAGTGTAGACGTACCCCCAGTCTCTTTAGCTTCTCTTCATATGGGACCTGTTCCAAACCCCTGATCATTTTAGTTGCCCTCCCCTCTTCCACCCTCTCTCTTCCCCTCTCCCACCTCCTTTTCCCCAGAGGTTAATCCCTCCCCCATTTTGTTAAATAAAGAGTTTCTCTTTTTGAACACACGTGTCCTTTATTTTTTACATCAGGAAGGGGGGCTAGGGAGGGGTAAGTGGAAGGAGGTGAGGGAGGAATGGGGTACGAGCTCCCAATGGGGAGGACTGGGGTGGCTCTGCGGGCTCCTCGGGGTGGAAGCTCTCCTGCAGCCCCCCGATTGACCCCCCCCCCTCGGATGGCAGCCTGCGGCAAGTGCAGCCGGGCTGATGGCCGAGTGCTGTGATGTGCCGAGTGTGGGCATTCAGGGCACTCCAAGCCAGGACTGCTTTGCTGTCCCTCATCGAGTTAGACAAGCGAGCAGGGGTGGGATTGGGACCAAGGATAGGGGCAGGAGCAGTGGAGGGACCAGGACAGGGAGTGAGATCAAGGTTAAGGTATGAGGTGAGGGTACATTTCCCCGTGTCTGGGCCACCGGAGCGTGGCACCTCCCAGATGGGATCTGGGAACAAGGGGATGGTGGTGGGAAGGGGGCCCACACCAACGCTGGGATCAGATATCTAGTTGGCCTTAATGTCCAAGCCTGCGGCATCAACCAGAATAGCAACCATTGGCAGGCCCCCAATGGGAAAGGAAAATAACTGCTCCACCTTTAAGATGGAAGGGTTGCTATCTGCCCCGGGACCTGGCAGCTCGGTGCCAGCCCTTGCCCCTAGGAGCTTGGCAGCCTCAGACAAAGCTTCTGTTTTGGCCAGGCCAACAGGTAATATCAGGGGTGCACCGAGGGTTAGAGTGGAGGTGGCCACCTGGGCCGTGTGGGGGAAGAGGGAGCACAACTGAGTCGTTGCCCAGACCGAGGCCCGCTGGCAATGGGTCATCCTCCCCCAGAATTGCTGGGGTCAGACCCAGGGCCTCGATCTCCTCAAAGATGGAGCTAAAGTCCATCTCCACGGCACCAGAGCCATCCCCGTCAGACACTAAGGCAAAAATAGCCTCAGCAGTGGCGACGGGGGGCACAGATGGTAGAGGGGCCGGGGGAGCTCCATCCTAGGCCTCCTCGGGGATGGACTCCACAAGGGGGATGGAAGCTTCCCCCTCCACTGCCTGGACTTTCTCAGCCGGCAGCTCTGGCTGACACTCTTCGGGGATGATGTCAGCAGAGGTGGCCCCCCTCAATATTTTGCGGAGGGCCTTCCCACCGTCCTCAACAGAGTGGGGAGATTGACACCACAAACCATGGGCTCTGCACTTCCCCTGAAAAAGTGTCCAGCCCTCCAAGACAGAGGCAGAGGGCTGGTCAGTGGGAGCAGGGCCAGGGGGTGCAGGTGGTACTGGGGGGGGGGGCAGTTCGAGGAGGCAAGGGAGGAACAACGGGGGGCAGGGAAACCTCCCTTAGGTCAAGCTCTCTCCCTCGCCCAGCAGCAACTGTGCCAGCCTCTTCACCTCAGGCCCCGCTAAATCAGGTTGGACAGAGGCGGGGTCCTGCAGCTCGCCAGGGCATGCCAGGGGGGAGCCCTTGGCACTGCAACAGAGCCGTTGGCAATAGAAGGAGGGGCAGCCACGAAGGCCGGACTACCAGGGGGGCTGGCGGTGTTGGGGATAGCATTCTCCCAGGTCCTGGGGGGCCTGGATGCCTCTTCAGACTGGGCGAGGGGGCAGCCCTTCCGAACATGCCCTGTCGCTCAGCAGAAGAAACACTAGGTCTCCCACGAGGAGTAATGGATTCAGTAAAGGGCCCCCGGGTAAGGCACCAAAAAGGACCCCTCCATCCCTCCCCACCATGTACTGCCAGCATCATCTGCAGCTGTAGCTTGCAGCAGAATGACAAAACGTGATGAAAGGCAGGGCCCTTGCAGCCCAATGGAAGAGGGCTGACAGTGGAAATAGGTTTCCCCAGGGTGGAGAAGGCAGGCAACAGGGCAGCATTGGGCAGGAAGGAAGGAAGGAAGGCCCACCTGTACACCCAGGTTCTCTAGCGACTTGAGGAGCACATGCAAGCCCCTCTCCACCGCCTCCTGGATGGCAGCCTCCAAGGCAAGATAGAATACCACCCTGCTGTACATCTTGGACACCACCACTACAGCTGGGGACCCCACCACCCTTGCCAATGCCCACACGTATGTTTCCATACGGGGTGAAGTGGGGACCAGGAGGCAGTGGATGCCGTGCTTCCTGGTCAGGGTAGGGAAGGCCACTCACAGATAGTGGGAACAAGACACCCCCATGGGGGTGGCAATATCAGTGGGATTGGTGGAGGGGGAACAGACATCGCAGTGGGGATGGAAACAGGAATAGGGTTAGGGTCGGACATTGGGCCGGGAACAGGAGTGGAAATGAGGGTAATGGTGGGAGCGGGACTAGGAATGGGGGTGGGTTGGGCTCAGGACCTGAATAAGGGTGGGGTCAGGACCCTGGGGTATGGATGGGAACAAGGCAAGGATCGGGACAGGGAAAGGGCAACGGGACAGTCCCCCAGGTCTGGGCCACCGGGCTGCGGCACCTCCTAAATGGGGCTGCGGACCGAGGGGATGGAGGCAGGGAGAGGGCTGACACCAACACTGGACTCGGGTGGCTGGGTGGAGCTTTTGTCCAAAGCCACGGTGTTGGTTACAACGGTATCAATTGCTGGGCACCCAGCAGGGAGGGAAGGCGACTGCTCCACCTCAGAGGTGGAGGGGGCACCCACAAGCCCAGGACCTGGCTGCTTGGCATCAACTTTTGCCCCTAAGGACTCGGTGCCTATGGTGGCTGGGCCAAATGGGCAGTATTAGGGGTGCCCCAAAGGTGAGGATAGGAGAGTCCACCTGGGACAAGGCAGAGGGAGAAGGAGAAGGAGGAGGAGAAGGCAGCGCAACTGAGTCGCCGTACAGACCGAGACCCGTTGGCAAAGGGTTGTTCTACTCCTGAACTACTAGGGTCAGACCCAGGTCCTTGATTTCCTCGAACATGGAGCTGAAGTCCATCCCCAGAGCCCTCCCCGCCAGCCGCCAAGGCAGCAATTACCTCAGCAGTGACAGCGGGGGACACAGATGGTAGAGGGGCCAGGGGAGCTCCATCCTAGGCCTCCTTGGGGATGGACTCCACAAGGGGGATGGAGAGCGTCAATGAAGGGGAAGGGGTAGGAGGGGATAGGGAGATGGGTTAACCATTCCTCCCTATAGGAATGGGGCTCAGGAGGAGGGTACTGAGTGGGGGAGAAGAAATATGGGGAACAGGGGCAGCAACCACTCCTCCCCGCTAGACTGAAGGCTGGGGAAGAGAGCACCACATTCAGGGAGGGGCAACCAAAGGAAGGGGCAGCAACAACTCCTCCCTGCTTAGCTGGATGAGAGGAGGAGGGGGCTAGAGAGAGGAGTAGGGGTGCATGGGTTGGGGTACAACTGGGAAGGTGCAGAAAGCAACCACTCCTCCCTGCAAGGAGGGTGCTAGAGGAAGGGACAGGGATGCGAGGGAAGGGGGGTTCATGATTGGGGGAGGGGGAATAGGGAAAGCAACCACTCCTCCCTGCTTAGTTGGATGCAGAGGAGGAGTGTACTAGAGAGAGGCAGGGGCGCATGGGGGGGCGAGGGGAGACACGGCTGGGAAGGTAGGGAAAGCAGCCACTTGTGATTGGAGGTAGGAGAGGATAGGGATAGGGAAAGGGACCACTCTCTCCTGCTAGACTGTTTGCAGGGGGGAGGGCACTAGCGGAGGAGGGGCGCAGATTGGGAATAGAGGAAAAAGGAAGCCAGCAACCACGTCTCCCTGTAAGGGAGGCCGTGAAGGAGGGTGCTGGTGGGACAGGACAGGAACAAGGCTTCAGGTGCAGGGTGAGGGTGCCAGCTCTGCCAGCTGCACTGGGAAAGGGGGGGTGTCTATGGCAACATCAAGGGGAGCGCAGTGAATGGGGGGCACTAACTAACTGGGGAAGGAAGGGGCATGAGTGCTCAAGGAGGAGGCCAGGGTGCACTGGGCAGTAGGCAGGGAACTAATGGGAGGCTGAGGGAGGGAGCAAGCAGGAGCAGTGGAGGCCTAGGATTGGTAGGGCACTAAGGAGGGCAGAGGCTCAGAGGACAGGGCTAACAGCAAACTGACCAGTGGTGTGGGAGGGGCAGACCAGGGAACTGCGTGGAATTGGGTCAGCAAACAAACAAACTTTCAGGGGCAGGGTGGGGAAGGCAACAAACTGAGTCTCAGGGAGGGCTATGGCAGGGTGGGAAGGAAAAACAAACGGGGCTGCTAGGGAAGGCAACAGGGAAGCCAGCTGCTGTAATAGGGGACCAATGGGGGAGTAGAGGGTGGAGGAGGCCCCCCAGCCAAACATAGCTGAGGGAGGGGGGCCAAGTCTAAGGGAGGGAATGCACCCACAAGCACTCATGGGGCTCAGTCTCTCACCCACTGCTGCACAAACAGTCTCAGGTGGAAAGGGGGCAGCTAGCCCCACCGAGGGGCAAAGAGCTGGTGCTGGTGTTAACGGAGGATGGTGGAGGGGGTTGTGGCAATATAAATAGAGGGGGCAACTAGACTGTGGGGAGGGCTCTGTGCCTCTCCCTTAGCCCCCCTCACAGCAACTCAGTTTAACATCTGTGCTCCTGGGGACATGGTAAAGGCTCAGTCTCAACAAACAAAGCCCCTCCACAGTCCAAGTGGTGGTCCTCCTCCTCGACGGGGCACAGGTGCTGTAGCAGCAGCAGGCGGGTAGCAGCCCACAAAGGAAGGACCTCCGGGTGGTGTATGCTGGTGGTAGTGGGTCCTCTTCACCTCTCCTTCTGGATGGGGGGGGGGGCAGGCCAGCAGGCTCACCCCCGCCCTGAGACAGCAGCAAGCTGTGGGTGGTGGCAGCAGTCTTAGGAGGGAGAGGCCCAGGAACAGAAGGCAAGCAGGTAGGCAGCCACAGGAGAGAGCTGGCCAGAGAGGGCTCCAGGAAGCAGGAGCAACAGCAGGACTGGAGAGAGAGGAAGGGAGGGTGCTCTGGAGCACAGGAAGGAAAGGAGCAGCTACCCTCCTCCTTCTGCTGCAGCCGGGTGCTGAAGGGGCACTCCCGGACCCAGAAGAAGAAAAGTTCCTCCAGGAGCCCTTTTGGGCAGAGCTTGATCCCACCCCTTCACCTGACCAGAAGTCAGGAGGTGTGGCCAGGATGATAAAAGGCCAGACCTGGAGCTCAGTCGGGACACAGCCAGTGGAGGAGGCTGTCTGCCCTGTGCTCCCAGGCTAGAACGCTGAAGACTGGCCTGGACCCCCACATTTGCCAGAGGCTGAGGACTTACCCGGGTCAACAAATTTCCCATAACTGACATGCCCCAACCATCCAGCAGACCTGCTGGAGACCCAGGTACCCATGCAGGGGGGAATGGAAGTAGCCATGGGGTAGGTGGCCACAGTTTAGCTGGGCCACAGCAGTGCTCAGCACGTTGAAGTCTGGATCACTACTGACCAGGAAGCAGACTGCTCTGCTGCTGCTAGGGCCCCCGGCTGGGACACAGTGGAGTGGGCTGGCCTGCGTCCTCCAGATGTCGATCTCCCCACGTTGAGAGCCGCCTGCTTGCCCTGGACCTCTGCCTAAGCCAGGAGACCTGGGACTGGTTGTTTGCTGCCCTGCTCTGCACCGGGGCCTGAGCTCTGAAACTATTGTCTGTGCTTGGGCTTCGGCAGACTGGGCACCCACTGACCCAGGAGGGAAGAGCCCGCCAGGACCCCAACGGGCTACAAGCTTCTTCTAATCAGAGCTGCCCCAGCAAACTGCCTTCTTATTGGATCCTTCTAAGCCCTTCTAAGCCAGGGCTCTGTGCAAGCTCCTTCCAACCTGCTTTAACCCTTTCAGGCCCTAGTGGGACAGCCACCCCCATTACAGAGCCATTAAGTTCATTAAGTGCCACTAATGGCTTTCACTAGAAGACCTAGGGTACATCTACACTGCAACACTATTTTGAAATAACTAGTGCTATTCCAAAATAATTTAGTCCACATCTACACAGCAGGCAGTCATTTTGAAATGTGTCAAAATACTACGAAGCTGGAGGACTTCTTACTCCAACTCCTGTAATCATCATTGCATGAATAAGGGAAGTTGGAGGAAGAGTGCTCTATTTTGAAGTAAGTGCTGTGTAAACACTCCCTATTTTGAAATAAGCTAATGAGATATGCAATTGACATAGCTCAATTTGCATAGCTTATTTCAAATTGAGCCCTGCAATGTAGATGTACCCTTAGATTAATAAAACGATTTCCACTTAATATTTCTAATTTCACATACCAGAATGATACATGAACACAAATAGAATATACTCATTCAGGGGATTACAAGCTCTTCAATGATAAGATAGTTGCCCAGGTTTGCATAAAACCTATTTGAGTTATATGTATTCATATTTAAAAACCTGTTTCCATAAAAGTATGGGGCTGCAGTGTCACACTTAACCTTTCCTTGCGAAGCACATTAAGATCCTTGGATGAGAAGTGCTAAATAGTATTATAGAGCATCTCACAGTCCTTCTTGAACCTATGTTCCAGTCAAATTCCTACACTGTCATTGGCAGCCAATCTTCAAGGCTGACCTAGCAATCCTTTCTTAAAAACACTGTTGAGGAGCCAAATTAATAATCAATATTACCCAAAAGAGCAAAAGTAGTGTGAATTTCTCCCCTCAGCATGTCCCATGCTGTCAAACTGTGCACTGCCATCAGACTTCCTCAAAGATGTGTGGTTGTTGCCCTCTCTGTCTGGTCAGCAAAGCAGATAGGAGCTTCATACAGGTCCTCCCAGAATAGCTTGGCTCTTGTTTTCTGCATTCAAGTGGTATTCTGTGTGGAGAACAGACGGGCATGATTAGTTCTAGTCTGTGCTCTGTAGACGGGTGGTTAAGCAGCTGTGATAGCTAATAATCTGTATGCACGTAGCCACTGAATTGCAATATCCTGGACTATCATGTTTAATGTTTTGTTTTGACAGTGACTCAAAGGGGGAGGAGAGGTGGCTCCAAAATGCAATTAGGACTCTCAAAAGTTCTGTTATTTTGTTTTGCTAAAGCTATTGAAAGAGAGGGAAGCTCCTATTTGCCTAAAGCAGTGCAGTTATAACTTAGCCCTGCGGGCCAGGTCCCGCAGAAAACTGCCTTTGACAGTAAAAGCATTTTGCCAGTGTGCAGCATACACAGCTGAGGAAAAACAAATTACAGTGACATAAACGTGAATCCATCATCTGGGGTGAGGGAATTGGTTTCAGAAACTGGGTATTAAACTGTGACAGTAATCATATAATGGCCCTTTAAATGTCAGTGGGAATGAACATGGTTTAGTAGCAACAAATAAGCTGCCCAGCCAAGAAGCGTGTAACAAAATAGATGGATGGATAGCTCTACCTATTATCTGCTCCCTGAAAAAGAAGAGAATTCAGTCTTATGCTTGATCAAACATGTAAATCTGAAAGAGGCGATGTTTTTTTATTAAAAAAAAATCCCCACACGTGTGGAGGCAAGCTGTACAAATGAGCTACATAATATCTAAAGCTTGCTGCAGCTTTGACGGTGTTATGCTAATGAAACAGGAAGGCACCACAGCATGGTTTTGGCAATCAGTCAACACCAGGCTGCAGTAATCCGACAGAGGCATGTAGTCTAGACACAGCCCTAGTGGCCTGAGCCCACAGGTGTGGCGTAGGGGTGCTCGGGCCCTCCCGCGCTCCCGAGCCCCGGCCCCAGGACCCTAAGGGTAGGCCACCTGGCCCTTACCCGTATGGCGAGGACTGTGTCATCGTCTCCTCACCACCCCTCTCGGGGTTGTTGCCGGCCAGCCGTGCCAGCGCACCCCCGTCCTGGGTCTCCTTCCTACCTCCACTAGAGGCTGTGTCTGCGGGGCTGCAGTTCCCAAGGTGGCGCTGGTCCTTCTGGCGTCTCTTCCCGGTTCCACGGACTGGAGGGTTCGGCGAGTCTGCCGCGTAGTGGGACTCCTCGGGACCTCGGAGGCTTCAGGCACTTTCTGGGTTGGTTTTCCAGTCCCGGCCCTCCTCTGCTCGGTCCTCCGTGCGTTCGGTGCCTTCGGGTTTGGGCTCAGGATCGGCGTCGGCCTCCGTCGCGTGTGTGGCATTCCCCTCCGCACTGGCACGGGTGCCACCGGCTCCAGATGGTTCCACCCTGCCTCTGGGGTCTCCAGCAGCCCCTCTCCTCCGCCCTTGGGTCGTGGCCGCCCGCAACCTTGCCGTGGCGTCCCCGGCTCCTCCCCCTATGGTGCTGGCGTTCCTCCTCCCCAGCTGAGCCGGTGCTGCATTTAAATGCAGCCGCCGGCTTTCTGCGCATGCTGAAGGAGACTGCCCAAATGCGGAAAGGGGGACAAGGCTAGCCCGTCACAAGGGGGAACTGCTAGCCCACCAGGTGCAAGTGCACTGTTTTGGATGTACCAGGTGGAATTTGCACTGATCATCTTCCTATTAAAACCACTTCAATCCCTTCATCAGCTTCTTTTTGAAACCTCTGAGTAAAAATTGACTACGTTTCAGCCCACTCATTGGTGCCTATGAGTGCTGACACTTGTTGATTCAGACATTGATCTGGACATACCAAGGCTAGTACCTCATGTTGTTTGTCAGTCCCACAGGTGAACTTTGGGAATTGCATCTTCAGTAATATATTCCAGGTATGGAACCATTTGCCCTCCAGCCCCTTCTATCTGAAGTACACTGCCAATTGACTAACTTTTGATGAGATAAATGGTCATAATAGAAAGTTTCACATAAGCATGTCACTTGAGAACCAGTATCTATCAGGCAGGTACTCTTTACTCCATCTAGATAAACATAGCCATGACAAGCAGGTCCTACTAACTGCCGGATGGCCTCACTGACACCCTTTTGGGTATCCTGTCTCCTGAACCCACCGACTAGCAGCCTGGCTCTGAGAGTTGTTAGTTTATTTTCTTCCTGGCTCACATTTGTTCTGATTTGAACGTCTACCAGTCAATTGCTGATGTACTAGTTTGGGGTTAGGAGAATTCTCACATTCAATTTCAAATATCCCTTTTTCCCCAGTTAAAACATAAAGGATTTCTTCTGTTAAAATTTGTTATTACTCGTTTATTATTCTTTTGGTCTTAGAGGAGTAAATCATTTGTCTGAAATGGACATTTCAGAAGTTGGTTGGGTCAACTGCAGTCCCACCAACTGCTGCTCAGCCTGCAGATATTTTTCCTTCCAGTCTATTGAAGTAACTTCTTCATTGGCACTGCAAGTAATTTCAGATGCCTTTACCAATTGTAAGCTACTCCTACTTAATGGCCTTCCCTTTTCCTCTAGTTCTTGTTAAAGTTTTCTCTTATTTATCACAATACTGTCTTTCAATGGATCTCATCTCAAAAAGGAGTATGGCATAAGAGATGCTCTTTTTTCTACCAGTGCAATTAATTCCTTTTATTAAGAGCATATTTAATAAGGATTCATGCCAACAGCCATGGAAAAATTGATCTTGTATGTAAGAGTACAATTCAGTATCTTTTACCCCACCAGCCTCCAAAATTTCTTGGACTAATGCATGTAGTCGAGTAAGGTATGGAGGAGGTGGCTCTCTAATGTGCGGGTGTGTCTCCGAAAATTGATCCTTAAGCTCAGATGCACTTATGACACTTCCATATGCTTTCTCTAAAATATCAAAGCATTCTGCAGTGGATGCCTTGTTACCAGCTCCTAACACCATCTTCAACACTGGGAGTAATAAACTTTCAATCATAGAATCATAGAGACCTCAGAAGGTCATCAAGTCCAGACCCCTGCCCAAGGCAGGACCAATCCCAACTAAATCAACCCAGCCAGGGCTTTGTCAAGCCGAGACTTAAACACCTCTAGGGATGGAGACTCCACTACTTCCCTAGGTAACCCATTCCAGTGCTTCACCACCCTCCTAGTGAAATAGTTTTTCCTAATATCCAACCTGGACCTCTTCCACCACAACTTGAGACCATTGCTCCTTGTTCTGCCATGCGTCATTACTGAAAACAGCCTTTCTCCAGCCTCTTTGGAACCTCCCTTCAGGAAGTTGAAGGCTGCTATCAAAATCCCCCAGGTCAAGGGTCTCGAGGTTGAGGTCTAAGGCCAGAAGGGGCAGGACCGTCATCATGGTATGATGAAAGTGCTGCAGAAGCTGCCCAGGGGCTACGCTGGCTCCATGGCAAAACAAAAAAAAACCCAGAAAAACAAATAAAAAACCAAAATGCCGTGGCCTCCAAGAAAGCTGGGCAACCAAAGCACACACTGCAAAAGCTTTGCTGTCCCTCACTCAGGTAGGCAAGCAAGCAGCAGGAGCAAAGAAAGGGCTGTCCAGGGGGTCCCTTTAAGCATGTGTCTCTGCAAGCCTCATGCAGCAGCACCGAAACTTAAATGCTGCCCTCATGACCTGCCATAAGTGGTTCCAGGTGCCCTTTTTGTGAGAAAGCATCCTAGCAGTCTGGACACACTCTTTGGAAACAGCGGATCACTTTTTCAATCCTTTTGAGGTGTGGATGCTCTCTTTCGAAAGAAGCTTGCAGTCTAGACATAGCCATACATAGGAGCTGAAGAATCCAACTAAGGCTATGTCTAGACTGCAGGCTTCTTTCGAAAGAGGCTCTTTCGAAAGCATCTTTCGAAAGAGCCTCTTTCGAAAGATCGCGTCTAGACTGCAGGCGGATCTTTCGAAAGAGAAATCCGCTTTTTCGAAAGAGAGCACCCAGCGAGTCTGGATGCTCTCTTTCGAAGACGGCCTCTTTACATTGAAGAACGCCTTCTTTCGAAAGAGGAACTTTCGAAAGAAGGCGTTCTTCCTCGTGAAATGAGGTTTACCGCCATCGAAAGAAAAGCCGCGTTCTTTCGAAATAATTTCGAAAGAACGCGGCTTGAGTCTGGATGCAGGGGAAGTTTTTTCGGGAAAAGGCTACTTTTCCCGAAAAAACCCCTGAGTCTGGACACGGCCTAAATGAGAAAGTGAACTAGAACAGTTTGGCTAAAATCAAAACAGCATTTAAAGCAGACAATTAACACAGAAGTTATTTCCCCTCCTAGGTTCTCCTACCTCCAAGTAGCATTGCCCATGATCCCTGGTGGAGGGTTCACAACAGCACTACCGGCTGCAAAGTGCTGCAGAGTGAGGAACAGCAGCCAGTTCTCTGCGCCTGGCTTAGCTTCTTCCAGCTCACACAGGCCTTAGAAAAGCATCTGCCCTGCCTGCTTGCTCATAAAGTCTGACCCCAAACTACGCCCCCAACTCCAGAAACTTCTGGATGTGAAGTGCTAATCTGCCCAGTAACAGTAATGCTCAACTCACTCTTACCTCCCCAATAGGGGCCTCTTAAAGAGATAGTTCCCTATTAGGTGCATGGGTTACACATACTCATTGGTTGATATAAACATTCAGTATGTTGATTTACAACTAAATAGAGGATACATGATAACTATATAAATGTATTTATGCAATTATATAAATAGCTTCAAATTCTTATTGTATGTTTTAGTATTCTAGAAAATGGTGAATGACATATTGCTTGTGTACTAGTTAATTAACTTTTAACTCGTGATCTGTCCCAGACTACATTAGTGTGGGAACTGGAATTTAAACAAACATGTAAAATGGCATATAAAAGTCATATGTATTAAACAAAACATTAAATGTTTTGATAACAGAAGTTAATGTATCCAGTACACATTTCATGTTTATAGCTAAGTTATTTATTAAACAGAGGGATTATCTGTAGTCAGTGAATTAAACAGACTATTTCAGGCAATGACTGGGAAAAATTTCAAATATGCCTAAATAAAATCACCTCCAATACCATTAACTCACAAACATCCCACTCTCCCCACCTCTAATATCGTCAATTCACAGACACTTACCTTCCTTCCTCCCCCTCCCCCCCCCCGCATCCCCCTCTTGTTCTGAAATGTGATTTGTCCTTTTCATATGTGTTCATTTTTTTTAATTGTATCCTTTGGTATATATGGTTGTGACTATTTTCTTCCACTATTTGATCTGAGGAAGTGGGTCTGGCCCACGAAAGCTCATCATCTAATAAACCATCTTGTTAGTCTTTAAAGTGCTACATAGTCCTGTATTTTGCTTCAGCTACCCCAGACTAACACGGC
Source organism: Pelodiscus sinensis (assembly GCF_052426305.1). Classification (NCBI taxonomy): domain Eukaryota; kingdom Metazoa; phylum Chordata; order Testudines; family Trionychidae; genus Pelodiscus; species Pelodiscus sinensis. Next base: position 21,771,123 of record NC_143071.1, read on the forward strand.
TACATTTCTATCACTATTCTAAATAAAATCAAAGCATCTTAGATTTCTAGGCTTGCTTAAGTCTCTAGGCTGACCTATTGTGCCACATTTATAAGGCTTCCCACCTCAAAAGTTCAAACCTAAGGAAAATCATTTTTCTTTATATAGAAAAAGAGTCTTTAGCTCAAAGTTTCTGATACGGTACATCTATACGGCACAGTTATTTTGAAATAACTGACGTTATTTCAAAATAACAATGCAAACCTCTAGACAGCAATTCCGTTATTTTGAAATAATTTGAAAATAATGGATGGCTTATTTCAAAATCTGTAAACCTCATTCCATGAGGAATAACATTTATTCCAAAATAGCTATTTCAGAATAGCAGTAGTGTGGATGCTCCACTGCTGCTATTTTGAAATAGCTCCTCTCCAGGGCCATTCAAAGTAATTACTCCCTAGTGCCCCCTGAGGCTCTAAATCAAGATAGCATGTGCACATTATGGGTACGTCTGCACTGTGGCGCTATTTCAGGACACTTCTGGTTCCCCAAAATAGCTATTCCGCATCTTTGAAACAAGCCTGTTATTTCGAAATATAATGGGCTCACTATTCTGACATCTCTGTAAACCTCATTCCACTAGGATTAAGGGACGTTTCTGAATACTGGTTTATTTCAAAATTTAGCGCCGTGTAGACCACATCAGATTATGAAATAAACTATTTTGAAATTAACTCAAAATAAGCTATGCAATTTCTGTAGCTCAAATTGCGTAGCTTATTTCAAACTAAGGGTGCAGTGTTGACACACCCAATGGGAGCCTGCCTCGGACTAATTTTGAGGTTTCCCTGTACTGTAAAAAAAAATGTCTGAAATAGCTTATTTTGAAATAAGCATGGGCTGTGTCTAGACTCGCCAGTTTTTCCAGAAAATCAGCCGCTTTTCCGGAAAAACTTGCCAGCTGTCTACACTGGCCGCTTGAATTTCCGCAAAAGCACTGACGATCTCATGTAAGATTGTCAGCGGAAATACTATGCTGCTCCCGTTCGGGCAAAAGTCCTTTTGTGCAAAACTTTTGTGCAAAAGGGCCAGTGTAGACAGGTCAGATTTGTTTTCCGCAAAAAAGCCCTGATCGCGAAAATGGCGATTGGGGCTTTTTTGCGGAAAAGCGCGTCTAGATTGGCACAGACGCTTTTCCGCAAAAAGTGCTTTTGTGGAAAAGCGTCCGTGCCAATTTAGACGCTCTGTTCCAAAAATGCTTTTAACGGAAAACTTTTCCATTATAAGCATTTCCAGAAAATCATGCCAGTCTAGACGTAGCCACGCTGTGTAGCTGTGGTGTTTTAGATGCTGCTTGTAATTATTAGAACTGGGAGCACTGGCTGTTGGGAGTCTGGAAGCACAGGAAACAGGAAGGAAGGGGGAGAAGATTAGCCAGGGCTGAGTGAGAACTACAGAGGGGTGCAGCAGCTTTGTAAAGAGGTTTCACTTTTGGTAAATAAAGTCCTGCTGAAGTTTGTTAATATCTTGCTTTCATGATGCAACATTTTGACGACAAGGATGGATCTTCTGCACCCTTTCTGCAAAGCCTAGGTGAGCCTCCAATAGCTTTTACTGCCTGGATCCCTATTTTGATTTATCTGCTTGCAATCAGTGCTACAGAGATTTCTGAAGTAAGAAAATGTGCTCTATTAAGCCACTACCTTGGAGCAGAAGGGCAGTGTATATTTTACACTTTTCCCCTTGCAGATGATAAATATGAGACTGCACTCACTGCATTAAAGAACTTTTTTGTGCCAAAAGTGAATGTGGTAGCTAATCGCTACAGAGTTCGCCAGCAGAAACCAGGGGAGACTATAATGCAATATATTGCTTCTCTGAGGAGTCTGATTGTAACTTGTGACTTTAGGAATATGGCAGATGAGATGATTAGAGAAAACAACCATGTGTAAGAGAACGCTTGCTTCTAGAACCACAACTTATACTGGAAAAAGCAATAACCATTACTACCCAGATTGAGTCAGCTATAGCAGAAGCCAAAGTAATGAGCATGGATACAGGAGGCCCACTCCAGGCTGTGATTCCTTTGCAGCAAAGTCCACTATCACTGCAGACAAACAATTACAAAGAGCAAACTAATAAAAAGAACACAGAATCAGCAAATTCAAAGCACAGCAAAAGCATGCTTTCACTGTGGATCCCCACAAAACCTTGCAAGCTACACAAGATGTCCTGCAAAAGTAGCTCAGTGCAATCACTGCAAAAAGATTGAGCATTTTGCTAAGGTGTGCCGCAGGAGCCAATCCAATCAACAGGTTCATGCAGTTACAATACCAGATGTGGTGAGGCCACATCTGGAGTATTGTGTCCAGTTCTGGGGCCCCCACTACAAAAAGGATGTGGACGCATTGGAGAGGGTCCAGCGGAGGGCAACCAAAATGATTAGGGGGCTGGAGCATATGACTTATGAAGAGAGGCTGAGGGACTTAGTCTTCAGAAGCGAAGAGTGAGGGGGGATTTGATAGCAGTCTTCAACTTCCTGAAGGGAGGTTCCAAAGAGGATGGAGAGAGGCTGTTCTCAGTAGTGACAGATGGCAGAACAAGGAGCAATGGTCTCAAGTTGTGGTGGGAGAGGTCCAGGTTGGATATTAGGAAAAACTATTTCACTAGGAGGGTGGTGAAGCACTGGAATGGGTTACCTAGGGAAGTAGTGGAGTCTCCTTCCCTAGAGGGTTTAAGTCTTGGCTTGACAAAGCCCTGGCTGGGTTGATTTAGTTGGAACTGGACCTGCCTAGAGCAGGGGGCTGGACTTGATGACCTTCTGAGGTCTCTTCCAGTTCTATGATTCTATGACTGTGCTGAGTGTGGACAAAATCACTACTGCACATATTCCAGAACAGATAAGTTGTACTGTAAATGTTTCTGCCACATCTTTAGGCAAATCACATCCTATTCAGCTAATGTTGGACACTGGCTCCGTAGTATCTATACTACTTGATTTCATCTATCTGCATTACTTTAAAGATGTGCCTCTTACTGAACGCTATTTGAAAAACCAAATTCTAATATATGGCTGCCTGCCAGCAACAGTGACTTTTGGTGATTGCTGTGTAACTGCAGAGTTCTACATTGTCCACAAAGGCACTCCTATCCTTGGCAGAGATTTATAGGCTGCTTTAAACCTCAGGGTAGTTAATGGATGAATTGATCTTCCTCAGCAAAGCACTCTTGCAGTACACATACCAGTTTCAGCTGGGACCCAAGACCAGGTTGAGGAGAAACTTGGCTATGCTTATGGATTTATGCCCAAATTAAAATGCAACATAATGTGATGCCTGTATGACAGAAGTTACGGTGCTTACCATTTTCCGTCAGGGAAGCTGTTTCAGAAGAACTTAAAAAACTTGTACAAAAGGATATTATTGAAGAGATTGACTCTTCGGAATGGGTTTCACCTATAGTAGTGACACAGAAAAAGGATGGAGGCATTCATCTGTGTAAACTTAAGGGAGTCAAATAAAGCTATTGTGCTTGACAGCCACCCTCTGCCTCACATAGAAGTATTTGCAGAACTCCGTGAAGAAAAGATGTTTTCTACTCTTGATTTGCAGAGCGCATTCCACCAGGTTATGTTGCATGAAGATAGCAGAGATCTCACAGCATTTATTACACATGAGAGACTATTTCTTTTAAACATGTTCCATACAGTCTTGCATCTGCCCCAACTGCCTTCCAAAAAATGATGTACCGTATATTCCGGCGTACAAGACGACCTCTGATGTTAAAAAACATCCCCCAAAAATCGGGGGTCGTCTTGTACGCCGGATGCCCCGCCGCCGGAGCCCCTCCGCGGCTTTGAAAGCCTCGGGGGAAGCCGGCGGGGGGGCATCCCAGGCGCGCATGGGCTGCCCCCCCGCCGGAGCCCCTCCGCGGCTTTGAAAGCCTCGGGGGAAGCCGGCGGGGGGGCATCCCAGGCGCGCATGGGCTGCCCCCCCGCCGGAGCCCCTCCGCGGCTTTGAAAGCCTCGGGGGAAGCCGGCGGCGGGGCATCCCAGGCGCGCATGGGCTGCCCCCCCGCCGGAGCCCCTCCGCGGCTTTGAAAGCCTCGGGGGAAGCCGGCGGGGGGGCATCCCAGGCGCGCATGGGCTGCCCCCCCGCCGGAGCCCCTCCGCGGCTTTGAAAGCCTCGGGGGAAGCCGGTGGCGGGGCATCCCAGGCGCGCATGGGCTGCCCCCCGCCGGAGCCCCTCCGCGGCGGCGCGGAGGGGCTCCGGCGGGGGGGCAGCCCATGCGCGCCTGGGATGCCCCCCCGCCGGCTTCCCCCGAGGCTTTCAAAGCCGCGGAGGGGCTCCGGCGGGAGGGGGGCAGCCCAGGCGCTCCTGGCGGCTTTGCTCCCGGTGCCTCTGGTCTGCTGGGGACCATCTCCAGCAGACCAGGGACACCGGGAGCAAAGGAGGCGGAGGGGCGCTGGGGTATAAGATGAAACCCTATCTCTTAATTAAAAAGATAGGGGGTCGTCTTATACACCCAGTCGCCCTATACGCCGGAAAATACGGTAATTGATTCTGAAGAATCAACATGGAGTTCAGTGCTATCTGGATGATATTATTGTGTTTGGAAAGACTTCTGAGGAGCATGACAATAACCTGCAGTCTGTACTAAACTGCATCAGCACAGCAGGCCTCAAGCTCAATTTGTCTAAATGCAAATTTAGACAAACAGAACTCTTCTTTCTGGGGCATACAATTTCACCAGCTGGACTAAAACCTGATCCAGATCATATCCTAGCAATTTCAAATGCTCCTCCTCCAACAGATTTGCAAACCTTACGTTCCTTCTTGGGTCTTACTTCCTGGTATGCAAAATTCATTCCCAATTATGCTTCTGTCATTGAACCGTTACGAGAATTACTATGGAGAAGTTCAACCTTGGTATGGACAACGGATGCACAAGCTAGTTTGGAAACTGTGAAAGATTTGATTGTACATAGTCCAGTACTTGCACTATTCAGTCCTGCATTGCCCACAATTGTAACTACTGATGCTTCTGATTATGGACTTGGAGCTGTCCTCATACAACTTCATGAGGACAACACAGAGAGGACTGTTGCATTTGCTTCAAGGACACTGAGTGATACTGAGAGAAAATATTCTACAGTTGAAAAAGAAGCACTTGCTTGTGTCTGGGCTACTGAAAAATGGAGAACTTACCTGTGGGGCCGCACATTCAAGTTGCACACAGACCACAGCCCTTTGACAACATTGCTAATCACAAAAGGACTGGGAAGAGCAGGAAATCGTATTGTTAGATGGTCTGCAAGACTAATCTCTTAATTATGAACTGGAATATAAGCCTGGAAACCAAGGGTATGTCTACACTAGTTAATTCGAACTAAGCTAATTCGAACTAACGCATCTAGAACTAAAAACTAGTTCTAATTAGCGTTTTGCTAATTCGAACTAGCATGTCCACATTGAGTGGACCCTGAACAGGGCTTAAGGATGGCCGGAAGCAGTGCCAGCAGGGCATCAGAGGAGGACTTAGAGTGTGGAGATGCTGTCTCAGGCTAGCCGAGGGCTGCGCTTAAAGGGACCCGACTCCCACCCCGGACAGACAGTTCTCAGGGGTGCCCCGCTTGAAAAGCAGTCCTGGCTTGGAGTGCCCGGAGTGCCCACACTGGGCACATCACACCACTCGGCCATCAGACCGGCTGCACTTGCTGCAGGCTGCCATCTGGGGAGAGGGGGCAATTGGGGGGCTGCAGGAGAGCTTCCACCCCCAGAAGCCCGCAGAGCCAGCCCAGTCCTCCCCATCGGGGTCTCGTACCCCATTCCTCCCTCACCTCCGTCCACTTACCCTTCCCTAGCCCCTTTTCTTGATGTACAAAATAAAGGACAATTGTGTTAAAAAATGGAATCTGTCTTTATTGAACAAAACTGGGGGAGACTGGGAAAAGGAGGTGGGAGAGGGGAAGAGAGAGGCTGGGAGAGGGGAGGGCAACTAGCATGATCAGGGGTTGGGAACAGGTCCCAGATGAAGAGAGGCTACAGAGACTGGGACTGTTCAGCTTAGAAAAGAGGAGATGGAGCAGGGACAGGATAGAGGTCTCTAAAAGCAGGGGTTGGGTGGAGAGGGTGCATTCAGAAAAGTTCTTCCTGAGTTCCCATAAAGAAGGACTAGAGGACACCAAAGGAAAGGAATGGGTAGCAGGCTTGAAACTAGTAAGAGAAAGTTGTTCTTCGCAAAGCAAATAGTTAACCTGTGGAACTCCTTGCTGCAGGAGGCTGTGAAGGCTACAACTAGAACAGAATTTAATGAGAAGTTGGGTCCATGGAGTAGTCTTAGCCAGGGGGTAGGAGTGGTGTCCCTGCCCAAAGTTTGTGGAAGGCTGGAGAGGGATGGCACGAGACAAATGGCTTGGTCACTGTCTTCGGTCCATCCCCTCCAGGGTCCCTAGGGTTGGCCGCTGTCGGCAGACAGGCTACTGGGCTAGATGGACCTTTGGTCTGACCCAGGACGGCCATTGTAAGCTCAGGGCTCAGGGTCGGGGGTCTCAGTGGACCCCCTTGATTTTCATGCCAACCTGCTCCTGGGTGGCCAGGCTGGCAGCTCTCCTGCCCTAGACGGCCACTTTCCTGTGCCTAGTGCAGAGATCGTGGACAAGTTCCACGATGTCTGCACTAGCCAGGAAGGTGCCCGCCTCTTGCGGTCCCGGGCAAGCTCCCGGGAGCCGCCAGCCTGGTCCCGGGAAGAGGGGGTGGGCTGAGGGACATCGGGTGGGTGGCTCTGTGCCGTGCCAAGTGCAGGGTCTGCTGGCTGGGTGCTGGCAGGCTTGCACCTGGCACGGGCACCGTAGCCAGCCCGTGCCCCTTTAAGGGGTCCGGGGCCGGGAGGGGGGCAATAGAGTTTCCCTGGTGTTGGCCAGAGTGGCCACCAGGGAAACCTGGGGAGGGCTAGCCTCCCACTAGTTCGAATTAAGGGGCTACACAGCCCTTAATTCGAACTAGTAAGTTCGAACTAGGCTTAATCCTCGTAAAATGAGGTTTTCCTAGTTCGAACTAAGCGCTCCGCTAGTTCGATTTAAATTCGAACTATCGGAGCGCTAGTGTAGCGCCTATGAATGTTAGTTCGAACTAACGTCCGTTAGTTCGAACTAACATTGTATTGTAGACATACCCCAAAATATGATAGCTGATTGCCTTTCTTGCCTGTCTTTGTCTTCCCCAATTATCACCTCTAATACTATTAACTCACAGACATTTCCCCTTCCCCACCTCTAATATCATTAACTCACTGGCATTCACCTTCCTTCCTCCCCCCCCCCCCCCACATTCCCTTTCTGTTCTGTAATGTGATTTGTCCTTTTCATGTGTGTTCATTTTTTTAAAATTGTATCCTTTGGTATATATGGTTGTGACTGTTTTCTTCCATTATTTGATCTGAGGAAGTGGGTCTGGCCCACCAAAGCTCATCATCTAATAAACCACCTTGTTAGTCTTTAAAGTGCTACATTGTCCTGCATTTTGTTTGTCTTCACCAGATATTCCACTGGAGGATGAGGATGAAGTAGTTGCACTTATTACAAGTGCTCTTACTGCAGTTCCAAGAGAGCAATTCTAAGCTGCTTGTTCAGCATGTCCAGTGCAACAAAAGCTATGGGAATTTCTGACAAAGAGATGGCCCAGTAACCCTAAAAACTTTGATCCAGTTTTTTTCCCTTGTTTTAGAGTTTGGGATGAACTTTGCTTGATGGCTGTGTGTTACGAGGTACACACCAGCTACTTGTGCCAGAAGAATTACACTCAAAACTCATACACTTGGCACACGATACTCATTGAAGAATTGTCAGAACCAAACACTGACTACGGGATCTGTATTGGTGGCCAGGGATGGACTCCCAAACTGAAGCAATCATAAAATCCTGTGTCACTTGCCAAATGCATGATAAGACAGCAGTGACATGTACCCCAGAATTATAGCCTGGTCCTGATTCTGCATGGGAAAAAGTTTTGATTGATATCGTAGGACACTTTCATACTGCTCCAATTGACTGTCGTTATGCCATTACTTTAATAGACTATTTCAGTAAGTGGCCTGAGATAGCGTTTACATCGCAAATCTCTTCTGCTACAGTAATTAAGTTCCTCTCTACCATTTTTAGCAGGGAAGAACTGGTTTCAGATAATGGCAGTCAATTTACTTCCCTGGAATTTGAAACTTTTCTAACAGAGAGAAACATTTTGCATAGAAGATCATCCCTGTATTACCCTCAAGCCAATGGGGAAATCAAAAGGTTTAACAGAAGCTTGAAAGAGAGTTTGCAAATGGCTAAACTGGAAGGGTGATTGTGGATAACCTTCACTACTGATTTCTTACAAGCATACAGGGCTACACAACATGCCACAATGCAAAGATCACCCGCAGAGTTACTGCATGGTAAACAGATTAATACTAAACTGAATGTTGCTGGATTGTTAAAGGCAAGACCTGATGCACCAAACGATGATGATGTGAGAACAACAGTTGAACAGAACCAAGAAAAGTATAAGGCTTTCACAGACAAATGGCGGGGTGCTAAGGAACCAAAGTTTGAGTGTGGTTCCTTCGTTAGAGTAAGAAAACCTGGAATTTTACACAAAGGGGACCATAAATTCACATCTCCTCTTAAAATCATTGAGAAGAAGGGACCTTACACCTATTGACTTTCTGATGAACGGGTATGGAATGCTTCTTATCTTGCATCTGCCTATGCACCAAGAGGAGATGATGCCAACACCCAGTCCATGTTGAATGACTTCACTGTAGTACCAACACAACAAGACATTGCACTAGAAGCGGGGTTTGAGAGACGGTCTGTCAGATCCAGACGACCACCTGTCTGGACTGGAGACTATGTTATGTAGTATTTACAGTGTTTTCAGTGTAATATTTCTGCCAACCATATAGTGTCTTGTTCCATATTTGTTTCTGTGGTTAGAACAACAATGTTTATTTTATAATTGAGAGAGCTTCATAATAGAGGAGGAAATATGGTGTTTTAGATGCTGCTTGTAATTATTAGAACTGGGAGCACAGAAAACAGGAAGGAGGGAGGAGAAGATTAGCCAGGGCTGAGTGAGAGCTACAGAGGGGTGCAGCAGCTTTGTAAAGAGATTTCACTTTTGGTAAATAAAGTCCTGTTGAAGTTTGTTACTACCTTGCTTGCATGATACAGCAGTAGCATACCCATAGAGGCTCATGGATAATATATTTAGGTCATAGCATATTCAGAATTAAATTCAGATTTAATTTAAACACAGTTCTTTTTTAAAAGAAAAACATAATTTAAATAATTTAAAAACAAGTTAAATTTTAAAAATCTGATTTTCTTCCAAAAAATCACCAGTTTTTATCCTTTCCACACAAACATGCATTGACACTAGCACTCATAAGTCCTCTCAAGGTGAAAGACTCTCTTACCTAGTGGGCACAGGCCCAAAACCTCAGCTCTGGAATCCCATTTGTTTAGGATCCATCCACACATATTACCACTGATGCCTCCCTCACAATGCAGGGAGCTCACATGCAACATCATATGATACAGGATCTCTGGTCCATGACCAAGCAGTTTCTGCACATAAACATACTGGAACTCCTGGCAGTCCGGTACATTTGAATTCATTTCCTTCAACACGTTGTATGCACTACAGTTAGGTACTCACAGACAACGTTCCATGCATGTTTATATAAACATATAGGGCACATCTCGCTCCCCCTCCCTCTGCACCTCGCCCCCAGCCTTCCCTAAGCATCCCCAGCCCCACCCCAGAGCAATGATTTAAATGAAGCATGTACATTTTCATTTTATTTTTAAAAAAATAAAAATTGAGGTAAGGACCTGAGCATCGCCAGGTAAACCATCTAGTATTTCATAAAAAGATACTGTTATGGCAGTAATAAAAGGGAGTGCTTAATCAACCATGGGAAGAGAGCTATTTTGTAGGTATATTGCTTGGACTATTTATATTGAAATATTTTGAGAGGAGCTAACTTTGTGTTACCTTGATACATGCTGATAAATCCCATATTACTGCACAAGTCAATGTGTCAGGTACCATGCAGCACGAGGAGGGGTATCAGAATCAGAAGTGTAGACAGAAATGTAGACACAGATATTGATTTACTTCATATTAATGGAGTAATCTATCTCTGAATCCTCCCTCTATATCGATTTAATGGCTGTGGATATCTCCTTCCGAGGCTTTTTTTAACCCATAGTTTTCCAGAATGTGGATGTTGTTTTATAATAAATCATACTTTTTTTCTATTTTGACAGAAAAGTAGTCCTCACTCCTTTCCCAAATCTATTCCCAACATTTTTAGGGCCACAATGACATAAGTCACCCCTAGAAGAAATAAACAAAAAGGGGCAAAGGAAAGATTAGGTGGTTCCCTGCTATCTGCACCCCGTTGGGAGGTAAGTTCCTTGTCCATTAAGCAGGTTCCCATTTACCCCACTGGTTAAGAACCTCTAGTTCTGTAGAGTCTCCTTGCACACGTTAGGAACCTGAACATATTTTGTCTGGCCAAATGAACACTGACCTTTTTTAGCAAATCACATGGAAATGGAAAGTATTGGGGTAGATTCTTTTGATATTGTAGAATTTATTGTGTAATTTGATTCCATTTTAAAATACATTTTCTGTATTCTTCTTTCCCTTCCCTAACATTTGAGGGATGTGTGTATGTGTTTAATCACCTTTTTCATTAAAAAATCACTCCACTAAACTTCCTTCCTTCCTTCAAGAAGGAAAATGAAACAAGCCATTCAGCAGAAAGTGTTGGACTCCTACTGAAGTCTAAAACAGTGCAGCTAAACAATGCCAAAAGGGAGAACCAAATTTGTTGAGCAAAAAAAAAAAGAAAAAAAAAAGGTTGCTGCGCCTTTAAATTCCCGTGCTCCCCGCTCTCCCACCCCCACTAGACATGGCAGGGAAAAGGTCCCTGTCGGCATTCCATCCAAGAAAAACAGAAAATACCGGACATTTCCGGTATCCTGGAAAAGCGCTGCAGTCTAGACGTAGCCTCTATTTGAAAATGTTGGCCTTAAGCTCTCTGTGCCTCAGTCCCCCATCTGCAAAATGTAGAGAATATTTTCCAGTTGCAGGGAGTGGCATGAGGTGCATACAACATCTGTAAAACACAGGGAAATCCCCTGGTTCTATTTTAAATTGCTCATGAATTCTGTAAGATGCAAGTGAATAAGCAAACAGCCCTTTTGCTTTTCTCATGGGATATGTCTACACTACAAAGTTAATTCGAACTAACAGACGTTAGTTAGAATTAACTTTGATAGGCGCTACACTAGTGATCCGCTAGTTCGAACTTAATTCGAACTAGCGGAGCGCTTAATTCGAACTAGGTAAACCTCATTCTACGAGGACTAACACCTAGTTCAAATTAAGCAGTTCGAATTAAGGGCTGCATAGCCACTTAATTCGAACTAGTGGGAGGCTAGCCCTCCCCAGCTTTCCCTGGTGGCCACTCTGGGCACCACCAGGGAAACTCGTCTGCCCCCCTCCCAGCCCTGGAGCCCTTAAAGGAGCACAGTCTGGCTACGGTGCCCGTGCCAGATGCAAGCCTGCCAGCACCCAGCCAGCAGACCCTGCACCTGGCATGGCACGAACCAGCTACCTGCTGCCACCCAGCCCTCCGCCTCTTCCCGGGACCAGGCTGGCAGCTCCCGGGAGCCTGCCCGGGTCCACAAGAGGCGGGCGCCCACCTGGTCTAGTGCGGAGATTGTGGACCTCATCCACGACATCCGCAGTAGGCACAGGAAAGTGGACGTCTAGGGCAGGATAGCTGTCAGCCTGGCCACCCAGGATAAGGTTTGCATGAAAATCAAGGTGGTCCAGTAAGACCCCCGACCCTGAGCCCTGAGCTTAGAATGGCCGTACTGGGTCAGACCAAAGGTCCATCTAGCCCAATAGCCTGTCTGCCGACAGCGGCCAACACTAAGTACTCTGGAGGGGATGGACCGAAACAATGACCAAGCCACTTGTCTCGTGCCATCCATCTCCAGCCTTCCACAAACAAAGGGCAGGGACACCATTTCTACCCTCCATGGACCCAACCTCCATGACTTTATCTCACTTCTCATTAAATTCTGTTCTAGTTCTAGCCTTCACCGCCTCCTGCAGCAAGGAGTTCCACAGGTTAACTATTTGCTTTGTGAAGAACAACTTTCTCTTATTAGTTTGAAGCCTGCTACCCATTCATTTCATTTGGTGTCCTCTAGTCTTCTATTATGGGAACTAAAGAAGAAATTGTTTTATGCACCCTTTCCACACCACTCATGCTTTTATAGACCTCTATCATATCCCCCCTCAGTCTCCTCTTTTCTAAGCTGAAAAGTCCCAGTCTCTTTAGCCTCTCTTCATATGGGACCTGTTCCAAACCCCTGATCATTTTAGTTGCCCTCCCCTCTTCCACCCTCTCTCTTTCCCTCTCCCACCTCCTTTTCCCAGTCTCCCTGAGTTTTGTTCAATAAAGAGAGTTTCTATTTTTGAACACATGTGTCCTTTATTTTTTACATGAGGAAGGAGGGCTAGGGAGGGGTAAATGGAAGGAGGTGAGGGAAGAATGGGGCACGAGCCCCCGATGGGGAGGACTGGGGTGGCTCTGCGGGCTCCTCGGGATGGAAGCTCTCCTGCAGCCCCCCGATTGACCCCCCCACCTCGGATGGCAGCCTGCGGTAAGTGCAGCCGGGCTGATGGCCGAGTGCTGTGATGTGCTGAGCGTGGGTACTTAGGGCACTCCAAGCCAGGACTGCTTTGCTGTCCCTCATTGAGTTAGACAAGCAAGCGGGGAACCCCTGAGAACTGTCTGTCTGGGGTGGGGGTTGGGTCCCTTTAAGCGCAGCCCTCAGCTAGCCTGAGACATTCCTGAGTCCTAACCTGATGCCCTGCCGGCACTGCTTCCGGCCATCCTTAACCCTGGTTCAGGGTCCACTCAATGTGGATATGCTAGTTTGAATTAGCAAAATGCTAATTCGAACTAGTTTTTAGTTCTAGACGCGTTAGTTCGAATTAGCTTAGTTCGAATTAACTAATTTGAATTAAGTTAGTTCGAATTAGTGCTGTAGTGTAGACATACCCATTGAGATTTACAGGCCTTTGGTGTGTTATACAGCTAGAAGCCTTCTGGCATACCTGAGAACTGTAGGATGGGGTTGCGGGTAGGGCGCTGTAGTGTAGACATACCCTTCCAGAATAAAATAAAATCCATGGCTGCATCTAGACTGGCAAGTTTTTCCACAAAAGCAGATGCTTTTGCGGAAAAACTTGCCAGCTGACTACACTGGCCGCTTGAATTTCCGCAAAAGCACTGACAATCTACTGTCCAAAATCAGTGCTTCTTGCGGAAATGCTTTGACGTTCCCGTTCGGGCAAAAGCCCTTTTCCAGAAATGCTTTTGCGCAAAAGGGCCAGTGTAGACAGGCAGCTAAGACATTTTGCGCAAAAGCAGGCTAAACGGAAAAAAGCCCTATGGGCACTCTGAGGCTCTGTAGCCAGGATCAGCTTCCCGGACTTCCTGGTAACACGAGCCTCCTTAAAGCAGACGCAGGCTACTGAGGTCACCAGGCAGGACCCTTATTCGGACCTCAGGACTGAGGTCTGCCATGTGGCCCCTGTGTCCTCAGCAGCCACCCCACAGCAGGATAGCAGCTCCAGGTGGGGATCAGGCACCCGCACCCCCAGCGCAGGAGGCCCCCAGGGCCGCAAACAAAGGGCCCCATCCTGGTCCTCAGGGGAGCTGGACAGCCTGCTCGACCTGTGGCAGGAGGAGGAGGCCCTCCACGAGACCCGCTACCGGTGCCGGAACGCCGACATCTTTGCCCGCATGGCCCAGGCGCTCGCCCAGCAGGGCCATCCAGCCTGGACTCTCGAACAAGTCCAGGCTAAAGTGAAGGAGCTGTGCATGGGCTATGTGCGGGCCAGCGAGAGCCAGGGGGCAGGAGCAGACACCTGTCCCCACTATGACCAGCTCCATGCCAACCTGGGCGAGCCAGCCCTGCAAGCCCCGGACGTCCCTGTCGACAGCAGCATGCGCCACCCCCCGTCACCAGGACCACTGAGGCAGGGAAGGAGACAGCAGTGCGTCGGAGGATGAGGCCAGCACTGCCACCCTGCAGGCCCCTCTGGCAGCGCTGACATCTCCCGCGCATCCTCGGAGGCCGGGAAAGGATCCACCGGTGAGTCTTGCACTTTGCCCTCCCAAGGTTGGGGGGAGGGAAGAGCCAGGCACCCGGAGGGGGGAGGGGGAGAGCATGTCACTCAGGCCACGTGAGCTGCACGCTGTGTAGCGTTAGGCAGGAAGCAGCACGTGCAACCACGTACAGCCTGGTGACGAAGCGGGATGTGGCCGCGGCAGGCAGCTCCAGGGCACACCTGGGACCATGCTGCTCTCACACATCCGGCAGGACTAGGGGGAAGGGTGGATGCCGGCTGGAACCAGCCAGGGCCCCAGGGACTCAGCCCAGAGCCTGTTCCTCTGCAGGGGTGCAGCACACAGAAAGGCACACTGTCCCATGCCTGGCTGTGAGGCCCAGCCAGCTGCTCTTGGGTAAACTGCAGCATCACAGTCCTGTGAGCATGGCCCTCACTGAGCCCCTCGCCTGCTCCCGGTGCCTTGGCTGGCTCCCTGAGGGAAGTCCCCACTGCGACCACACATGTCCCTGGGCTACGTGTGTGAGGGATAGCGGATTGGGCCGCCCCTAGGGCCACATGAGTTTTGCTGCAAGGATGGGACACTCCCCAGTCACTCTCCTGGTTCTGTCCAGGAGATATCCCACGCGATGGGGATCTGAGAGCCCAGACCATGTCTGCCAGATGTGCTCCCAGGCACTGTGTGGGGATTCATCTCGCTCCCTCTCAAACACCAGTGATTAGCCCAAAGCCTCACAGCCTCCACTGGCAGGGAGTTCCACAGCTTAACGCAACACAAGCGCCCTCCCGCCCTCCCCAGGGTCAGGACACAGACCGGTGGTTACAATACATAGAGGAGGACCCTACTCCAGGGGCGGTCCTCTTTGCAAACAGACAACACGGGGGGTGGGAGGGAACCGAGTGGGCCCAAGCCACACTACTGTGGTGTCACCTGGGCTCAGGGGTGGAGGGCATGAGGTGTGGGGACAGTGGCCGGGCTGCCTGACTGACCCATCCTTTCTTCTCTTCCCTGCAGCGGGACCAAGCACAAGCCGGGGACCCTCCAGTCTGGCAGCAGCAGCACCCCCAGATGCCCAACCACCGAGGCAGAGGCAGAGGCAGAGGCAGAGGCTCCGCCACCGGGACCAGCTTCTTCAATGCCATGTGCAGGCCATCGAGCACATTGAGGCTGCAATTACACAATGCATCGAGGGGGACCTGCAGTGGCTCCAGGAGGCCTGGGGCGCCTTCCAGGCCCAGTGCACGAGGATTGCCGACTCCATTGCCACTCTCACCACCCACATTGGCCATGCCGTCCACTATGGCATGGCCTTGCCCCACGCCCCCACCATCCCTCCCCTAGCACTGCCCCTGCCACTCCTGCAATGGCCCCTCCTGCTCCTGTCCCTACCCCTCCTGCTCCTGTCCCTGTGCAGCCTGCCCCTCCTGCTCCTGCCCCTCCTGCTTCTGTCCCTGTGCAGCCTGCCCCTTCTGCTCCTGCCCCTCCTGCCCACCTCCCCATGCAGCCTGCCCCCCATGTCCAGGTCTGCCCCCGCAGGAGCAGTCGCAGGGGCCACCCCTCCGAGGAGTAGCTCCTCCCCCTCCCGGTTGAAGGTCCCCTCCCCCTCCCGGTTGAAGGTCTCCTCCCCCTCCCCCTCCCAGTTCAAGGTTTCCCCCTTCTTCCCCTCCCAGTTCAAGGTCTCCCCCCTCTCCCTCTTGTAAATAAAAACATACACGTTTTTTTCTGTTGAAAACAAAACTGTGTTGGTTATTGTGTTACTTGAGGTAACTTAAATAATTGATTTGAGATGCCAATTAGCCAACTAAATGTAAGATGATTACAAAATGCGGACACCAAATACCACCAGTCTATTGTGGGGAAAATCCAATAACTCCAATTGTGTCTAAAGAGGGGACTGTGCAGGAAATCAAAACTCTCTAAAAGAAAACTGCTGTAAGGGTTAAAAAGTTTTCCAGACCTCTCTCCCTGTAACAGAGAGAAATCAAATTAACTCTAATCAAGACCCTTACAATGCCTCCTATCTCAAGTTCATGGATACTCCTAGTCTGTCACAATTTTGTCATGTAAACCCTTATCTTTGTCACAGTTTGCCTTGTAGACTCCTCCACTCAAGTTCTCATGTGGCTTTGTGTACTGTAAAAACTTACTTCTAGCACTCCTGGGGTGAACAGAAGTCTCAGAGTACTTCTGCTGAGACTTTGATATGTTAAAGAAAACAATCAACAACTGAACTGTCTAAGCATTCTGTATATAGGATCCCTGAATCTGTCTGTCAGTGCTGCTTCACTCTTGGAAGTGACAGCCTGCATGCATGCATCATAAAGTTTTCTCTTCTAGGTTTCTCTCCTGCCTCACTGATTTGACCTCCAGCCTCGGACCCTTCTGGGGGCTCTGTACCCCAGGGGAGCGAGATTTCCCCCTCATCTATCACCAGTCGTTCCTTTAATTGGTCATTGGTTTGTCGCGCATAAATAAATACTGACACTTGTAAGTAAAATTTAAACCACAAGACTATATTAACATAGATAACAAACAAGCAAGAAAGGTTAAAACACAAACACAAAGATTATGTACATAGTCTAGATGCAGGGACGATTGTAGTGTTGCTGGCGACCTCAATCCTTTGGTCCTTCCGGGCCTCGGAAGAGGAACAGCCAGGAGTCCCTCAATGGAAGACAATGCCAAAGCTGGCAACCTCAATCCTTTCATCCTTCCGGGCCTTGGGAGAGGAACAGCCAGGAGATCCCTCGAAGACGACTGGAATCAGGTACGCTGACTCGAGCCTTCCGCACGAACCACGAATCCTCTTCCTGTTCTTCAGGACAGCTCGGACAGGCGATGGTGGCCTAAAACCTAGCCTAAACTAAAAGAAAAACCCTAGCTACGTCCAACGCACCCGACGAACATGCACAATGACGGCCGATATGCTTCAAACCGACACTGCCTGACGAACAGTCACGACGATGATAGCTAATTTAACTAAACCTAACTAAAACAAGTATAACCAAGGTTGGTTTGTTGAATGCAGTAAATGTACAATTGGGAGGTAAGGGGAAGGGAGGGGGAAGGGTAGAGGATGGGAGGGAGTTGTAGGGGGGAAACCGAGGCGACCCTATTATGGGGCCTGTATGAACATGCCCGTCCGGGCATCTCGGATGCGCACCCCATCCTGGTGCACCTGGCGGATGGCAGCTGTGTGAGGCTGTTCATAAGTCTGTGCCTTGGCTGCCATCCGTGCGAGGAGGAAGGCCTCCCTACTCCGTTGCAGCATGCAGCACGTGGCCGTTACCTCCATTGCATTCCGCTCACCCATCTCGAGACGGGTGAGCAAACAACAGAAGCGGGCTTTTAAGCGGCCGAAGGTGCACTCCACTTGATTCCGGGCACGGTTGAGGCGGTCGTTGAACCGGGCCCGGTTCTGGTCCAGCCCCCCATGTAGGGCCGTATTAGCCAGGGCAGCAGGGGGTAGGCCGTGTCCCCGATGACGCAGATGGGCA
Organism: Pelodiscus sinensis; assembly: GCF_052426305.1. Lineage (NCBI taxonomy): Eukaryota > Metazoa > Chordata > Testudines > Trionychidae > Pelodiscus > Pelodiscus sinensis. Next base: position 21,788,804 of record NC_143071.1, read on the forward strand.
TAGGCACATCCCCGACAGTCAACTCCCACTGGGGGAAGTAGGTGCCTGCCTCCAGCCTGCGAAACAATCCGGAGTTGCGGAGGATGCAGGCATCGTGTGCCCTGCTGGACCAGCCTGCATAGACATCCAGGAAGTGGCCCCTGTGGTCCACAAGGGCCTAGAGAACAATTGAGTAGTACCCCTTCCTGTTCATAAAATGGGCTGCTCAATGCTCCGGGGCCCAGATGGGGATGTGGGTGGCATCCAGGGCTCCCCCGCAGTTGGGGAACCCGAAGGCAGCGAAGCCGGCCAGCGTAGCATCCACGTTGCGCAGGCGGATCACGCTCGGGAGCAGGACATTGATGGTGTGGACGACCTGCAGAAGGGTGCAGAGAAACACAGGGGAACACATCACTTAAGGCAGAGGTGAGTGTGCGCTCCCTTGGTCCCCCCCCCCCCGTGATTCCCTCTGTCCTCATGCATACACACACACGCACACACGCATGCACAAACACACACACACCAGGGCCCCCTCGCCCTCTCCCCCCACCAGCAGGCCTGTGCAAGGAGGAACAGCCCAAACCCCTGGGTGACCCAGCCTGGAGTCTTGGTGACCCAGCCTGGACACTGACGGTGGATCTTCCCACCCCGAACTGGTGTGCCACCGATCAGTAGCTGTCCAGGGTGGCCAGCTTCCAAAGTGCGATGGTGACCCTCTTGTTGATGGGGATGGGTGCCCGCAGCCGGGTGGTGGCTCTCTGGAGCGCAGGGGCGAGCCAGGCACACAGCTCCAGGAAGCTCTGCTTTCGCATGCGGAAGTTCTGGAGCCATTGCTGGTCGCCCCATTGCCCAAGGACCAGCTGGTCCCACCAGTCGGTGCTGGTGTCCAGGGTCCATAGTGGCCTCTCCACGGTGGGGTGGGGATGCCACAGGGATGCCATGGCCTCCCTGGTGAGGGAGTCCAAAGCGATCTGTGCCTCCTGCTCCTGGAACAGGAGGGCACCAGCCTGGAGCAGCAGCTGCAGGCACTCCAAAATGGCCAGCAGTGGCCAGAGCAGACACATGGCCACCCCTGGCTCCATGGCAGACAAAAGAAAAAAAAAACAGGAAAAAGCACTAGGTGGCAAAAGGGTGGTGTCCAAAAGGCAGAGGGCAACCACCAAAACTGCTAGGGCTGTCAGTCCCTGCAAGAGGTCCTAAAGCATGGAGCAGGAGACAAACGACTGTCCAGCGAGACCCCTTTAAGCACGTGTCTGAAAGGAGCTCCAGCCCCCACCCCTGGAAAGGGCTGGTGCCCTTTTGCCTTCTTCAAAATGGTTCCGGGCTTCTGCTTTTGCACAAAAGCGCATCGTTATAACGATAACTCCATGCCAGTCTAAACGCTCTTTTCCGCAAATACTTTTAACGGAAAAACTTTTCCGTTCAAAGCATTTGCAGAAAATCGTGCCAGTCTAGACACAGCCCATGCGATTATACTTACAACAGCCAATTAAAATGTTCTCCCTTTCTACCAACTGTAGAAAGAAAATACTGGAAATGTTTGATTTGTATGTATTTATTCTTTTATTGTTCTATGAATGTTAACAGAAATCAATACAGTCCTTCATTCTGAACTGCATTGCACATGTGATAAGCACAATAGAATATGAGTTAGGGTTGGAGAATCAAACTGAATTTTTATCCCGAACCCTTGTTTTGCTGGCTCCCTTGGGATTAAGTCCGATTTCTACACTGATTTCATTGCATCTTTTGTGTGTGGGGGTGGTGGTGGTTTCATTAATCAGACCTTGCACTGACTGAGGCAACCCCTCTGGGCAATCTTAACAGATACTGCCTGTGGGAGTATGGGAGAGGGGAGGAGGGCAAATTTCACTAAGAATCACTGAAGTTGCAGGGAACTTCAGATAATTAGCAGTGAATGTAAATCCCCAAAGCTGCATATACAGTGTACTTCACCAGTCAAGAGGCTCAGCTGTCTCCAGTAAATACTCTTCTCATCCCTTAAGGGCATCTGCAGCAGGCGGCGCATGATTAATTGTTCACGTGTGGGAGGATGAGAGCAGAAGGTCTGTCTGGCAGAGTTTGTGCTCATGAATATTCATCGGGGGAATCTGAAACAGCTGGGAAGCATGTTTGTATCTGGAGAAGATGCAGATGGAGTTAATGGGGCAAATGAAATGAAAGAAGTTAGATCACGTAGACACTTTTGTGTGTTTGCATCATGGCAGTGGTTACCTGGGAGGAAAATGTTGGTACTTCTGGGGAGGCAGTTGCTGAAAACGGAAGGTTATTTATGAAGGCCATTATTGTTAACCTTTGGTTCGGAGATGTGATGGGAGCCTCAAGGGTTAAAGCTGACTACCCAGTGAAAACTACTGGATGATGGTGAAACAAATTATTTTTATTAAGTGGAATGATTTTTTTTTTATCAAAACTAACAATTAGCAAATAGTTTTTTAAACTAGCAATTGCCCAATGCTTTTAAAGGGTAGAAAACCCTAAACTTAGCTGTACTTAACTAATTACAAACTTATTTTATTACAATTCAACTATACCAAATCACTGTCTCTAATTTGCTTAACGAAAAATACAAAAACAAAGCCAATATAATGATAATAAAAACTCCGTCCAAAGCCAGCCCCTCTATGGTTATTTTAGGACAGCTGGTGGAGTTAGTCATAAATCTACTTTTACAACTTAACGACTCCGGGGCTTCTATTTCTAACACTTATATTTAACCTAAATACAACACTACTATACAACACAAAATTATACAATTTACACAGTGTGGTTAACAGAACTTAGACACGCTTTACAGAATTACACAGTGAAATTAACACAATTTAACTATTAATTAAACCAATAACTAATACATTTAAGCAATACTTACAAATCCAGAAACGATAACAACACAAAGACACACTAGAACTCGGAGCATGCTCAGGACTCGTGCACCCCTATATTTGACTCGAAGGGTGGGGAGGCAGCCTCAGGGTGATCAATCCTTTAGCCGGTCAAAAAAAGATACGTGCCCTCAATACACGGAACTTCCGTTGAACAAAGGGGTAGAGGGTCTTTTATACAAAAATTCGATGTCTAATGCCATGCTAGGGTCTGCATTTGGCAGGGCCTGATAGGCTAGTGATGAGGTAGTATGACTATGCTGCCCTATAGGAATTTTTGTGATCCCCTCGTGGACAGGACCAGATGGGGCATAGTTAGTGTGAGACAGTTGTGTTTTATTACCCTATGTTTACTTTTTCCCTTGCCCCTAAGACCGGTCAAGCTACGGTCAAATGAGGCTTATCTGTAAGTGCAGCTAGGCACTATCTAGTCATGCTCACCTCCCTATTTTATGATGCCTGTGAGTCTCAGGATGCCTGTAAGGTCAAATTCCATTCACAAAAACTGCATTGCGCTTCCCATGCTCCTCTGAGTATCTGGGTTTTGTGTGAGGGGCCTTGTGTGGCAGGATGGGCTATACGTGAAGGCCGTGGCCAGAAAAAGCCTGCTTTACAACAATTATATGTCAAAAGAAGGGATGCAGGCTGAATATAAACAAAACCTTCTTGAGAGAACTAGACTGTGGGATTGCCTCCAAACGAAAATGCGGGAAGCCCCATTCCTGGAGACGTTTCAGACTAGGCAGGGCAAACCTCAAATGTCATATTGAACCAAATTGCATGTTTTTGTGAGTGACCAAACTGTGCAAGGTGCCCTGATCTAAAGACTGAAACACTCATATAACTACAGATAGACCTGAAATAAAATCCTCTATAATCTGAACAGCTGGCCTACGTTTGAAATCTGAACCTGTAGTTGAATATTGTAAATGATCTCTTTACAATATAACCTAGATTCAACCAGCCCAAAATTTTTGGAGGTTTGAAATCTGGAGGTGAAGTCTGTGGCTTGGGCCCATCACAATTTGTCATGGACCTAATGCTCCTTTTAAGGTGTTAGGGGAGGACCCTGTACTGAAGAGCCATATCCAGCCTTGCTGTATCCAAGCATGCACTAACTAGGGATGAATGAACAGGTTTGAATAATTTTTAAAAAACCACATGTCATGCAAAATACTTGCAGAACCCGTATCCATTTCTAGAACCAAAATCACTCTGAGGCTGGCTATGTCTATATTGACAAGATTTTGTGCAAATACTCTTTAACGCAAGAATTTTTTGTGTTAAGAGTATTTAAATAAATTAGTTGAGATTGCCTATCTCCTAGAGCTGGAAGGGACCTTAAAAGGTCATCAAGTCCAGTCCCCTGCCTTCACAGCAGGATCAAGGACCATCCCTGACAACTTTTTGCCCCAAATGGCCTCTGCAAGGATTGAACTCATAACCCAGGGTTTAAGCAGGCCAATGCTCAAACCACTGAGCTATCCCTTCCCCATTGTGCAGCTATGCAAGAGCATCCATGCCAGTATAGACTCTCTCTTGCGCAAGAAAGCTCCGATGGCCATTTTAAACATCGGGCTTTCTTGCGCAAGAAATTGATGTTTCCTGTCTACACTGGCCTCTTGTGCAAGAACAGTTGCACAAGAGGGCTTATCCCTGAGCGGGAGCATCAGAGTATTTGCTCAAGAAGCACTGATTTTATACATTAAAACGTCAGTGTTCTTGCGCAAGTACTTGCGGCCAGTGTAGACAGGTGGCAAGATTTTGCACAAAAACAGCCGCTTTTGCGCAAAATCTTGCCAAAGTAGATGTAGCCTGAGTGTTTGAAAGCTTCAATATTTTTTCACATCTGGCTTTTGATTGTCCCCAAAAGTCCCAGTCTAGTCATGCAGAGTCAGGAAGTTCAGATAATTCTGAAAATCTTCAGCGAAGTATGTGAACATCTTGACTCTTCTGTGAGCTAAGCCCAAACTGCAGACATGGGAAGCTTTGTGCTGACCTGGAAAGCTAAAAAGAAAAGAGAACTTAGTGGAGCGCTCTTGGCATATTTCAGGTGCCTGCTGACCTGCCTCGACGTGGGGAAGTACAACATCACTGAGGCGGTCTCAGCATGTTGTGTCCTCCACAACATTGTGGAAAGGATGGCGGAGGCCTTCCTCCCAGGGTGTATGGCAGACGCCGGCCACAAGGAGTAAGCTTTCTAGCAGCCAAGAGCAGCTGCCATCTGATAGGCCCGTCAGGCCGGGATGAGCATCCAGGAGGTCCTGAGGGAGAGAGTCGCTCAAGGACCCCAGTAACTATCCCCAGGGCCTCCCCGCTAGGGGCCTCTGGCTTGCAACCCTATCCCTTCCCCACCACAACCCCTCCCTTCGCCCCTTCCCTGACCTCTCAATAAAGACAGCTGTTTGGTTTTGAACAAAACGAAGTCTATATTTATCTTACATTAAGAAAAGGTGGGCAGGGGAAGGGGGGCTTTGCTCCGCGTCTGCCTGGTCTGCTGGGAGTGCCCCCCATGGTCTTCTGGGCCCCCCCGGTCTGCTGGAGGGGACCCCCCAGCAGACAAGAGAGATGCGGAGCAAAGCCGCGGCAAGAAAAGCCAGGTAAGCAAGAGGGAGAGGGGGCGGAGCCCGCATGCAGATGAGCCCGGGGGCTGGCGGAGGCTGCCAGGGAGGTAGGGAGGTGAGAGGGGCACCGCCCAGAGGGCCCCTGGCGCCCCACCACCACCCAGGCCTCCCTGCTGCGAAGGAGGGGAGGCTGGAGGAGGCGCGCGGGGTTAGTGAGTCGGTCGGTCTCGGTGCGGTTGCCGTGAGCAAGGAAAGGGCGGCGGGCGGTGAGCGAGCAGGCAGGACTTAGAAAATTTCTATTCCCCCGCGCTGGGGGACGTCTTGGGAGGGGGAGAGTACATCTGTGTGCGCCATGAGGTGAGGCAAGGTAGGCCTTTTTCCAGGAGAGGGGAGGGGAGGGAGAGCCTGGCCCCGGCCCCGGCCCCGGCCCCGGCCCCGTTTCTCAGCCTTTTGGCTGGGATGGAGTGTAGTATATAGTAGGTCTGTCTGTTCTGGCTTCAGGGTAGGCTTCTTTCCTTCTCCTTTACCGTCGCCGTCACCACGGCATTGCTCCGCATCTCCCTGGTCTGCAGGGGGTGCCCCCCCGGTCTGCTGGGGCCCCCCATGGTCTCTTGGGGGGCCCCCCAGCAAACCAGGCAGACGTGGAGCAAAGCCGCGGCGAGAAAAGCCACTCCGCGTCCCCCTGGTCTAATGGGGGGAACCCCCCAGCAGTCCAGGGAGACGCAGAGCGGCTTTTTTCGCCGCGGCTTTGCTCCGCGTCTGCCTGGTCTGCTGGGGGTGCCCCCCCTGGTCTGCTGGGGGGCTCCCCTGGTCTAGTGCGGGAGCCCCCCCAGCAGACCAGGGAAACGTGGAGCAAAGCCGTGGCGAGAAAAGCCGCTCCGCGTCTGCTTAGTCTGCTGGGGGTGCTCCCCCTGGTCTGCTGGGGTGGCACCCCCAGCAGACTAGGGAGATGCGGAGCAAAGCCACGGTGAGAAAAGCCGCTCCGCACCTCCCTGGTCTGCTGGAGGGGAGGGGGAAGCCAGATGTGCCACCTCGGGTGTGGGGACCTTGTCTGAGTTGGGCCTTGGTGGGTCCGGGGAACACAGGGAGGTGGGCAGGTCAGGGGCTGGAGCTGGGTCGGGGGGATAGGGGGAGGGGCATCACATGGGGGGCAGGCAGAGGTGGAATGGGCAGCACAGGGGGAAGGAGGGTGGTAGTCGAGCAATGACAGCAGGCAGTGTGCCCTCATGCCACACATGATGGCATACATGCTATTGCACTGCTGCATGAGCTAGTGCCATGCATGGTTCTGCAACTCTGTGTCCTCACGGACCTTCTGAGCCACGATCTGCTGCATGTTGTGCAGGTCTTCCTGGACCTTGGCATGAAGTCTTCCTGGACCCTGGCACGCTTTCAGGTCCCCCAGGCTCTGGTAGCTGGCTCTGGTGGCATGGCTCTTCCCTCCGTCCTGGCTGGTCCAGCTGTGGAGAACACAAAAGGCTACGTCTACATTGGCCCCTTTTCCGGAAGGGGCATGGTAATTTTTGAAATCGCAGTAGGGAAATGCGCGGGGGATTTAAATAGCCCCCGCGGCATTTAAATAAAAATGTCCGCCGCTTTTTTCTGGCTTTTAGAAAAGCCGGAAAAGAGCGTCTACACTGGCCCCGATCCTCCGGAAAAAGCGCCCTTTTCCGGAGGATCTTATTCCTACTTTGAATTGGCAGTGCGCTCAAAAATATTGGCATTGTGCCATTTGGAGCAGAGATCCTGCAATGTCTCCTCATTGTCCCACAGCTCAAGGAGAGACAGGATTTCCGCTCTGGACCAGGAGGGTGCCCACATCTTGGTCCCCCTGGGTGGGTCCTGGGACCCCTGCAGCTGCTCCCTGCAAGGGCCGAAGGGCCTCAGAGGGCTTGTGGCTCCGCCATGGGTGGCAAGGCCTGTGGCAGGGAGATCTGCATGGTGAGGTGCTGCTCTCAAGCCAGCTTTTTGCCATAAGGCTTGTCCAGGGTGCCTGCAGCTTTAAGAGGAGACAGGAACTATAGAGTTCTGATTAATTTGGACAGAGTGGCCACCGGGGCACCTGTGTTATTTCCTGGAGGCCTCTTCTTTCGGAAAAAAACCCTCCTTCCCATCTACATGTGCCTTTTTCTGAAAGAGCTCTTTTGGCAAAAAGGCTTCTTCCTCCTAGACAGAGGATTACCAACGCCAGAAAAACCCCTCTGTTCTTTCGATTTACATTCAAAAGAATGCAATTAAAGTGTGGAAATGTCAGGTTTTGTTGGAAAAATGGCTGTTTTTCTGACAAAACTCTGTAGTGTAGAAATCCCCTCAGTCTAGTTCAGGGTGCCTACAGGTTTGGTTCCCATATGTGACTTAGATGTTTAGCTTCTTTGCTTGGTTTGTAAGTCATTCTGAGGCTTGGGTGGGAGATAAGTGTCCAGACAGATAGAGTGAGGCAGCAGTGTACATGGCCAGAGGCAGAAACAGGCACTGCAGGGACTCTTACCCTGAAAAAGACACTGAGGGTATGTCTACACTACAAAGTTAGTTCGAACGAACAGATGTTTGTTCGAACTAACTTTCATAGGAGCTACACTAGCGCTCCGTTAGTTCGAACTTAATTCGAACTAACGGAGCGCTTAGTTCGAACTAGATAATCCTCATTCCACGAGGATTAAGCCTAGTTCGAATTTACTAGTTCGAATTAAGGGCTGTGTAGACCCTTAATTCGAACTAGTGGGAGGGTAGCCCTCCCCAGGTTTCCCTGGTGGCCACTCTGGCCAAGACCAGGGAAACTCGTCTGCCCCCCTCCCGGCCCCGGACCCCTTAAAAGGGCACGGGCTGGCTACGGTGCCCATGCCAGGTGCAAGCCTGCCAGCACCCAGCCAGCAGACCCTGCACCTGGCACGGATCGAGCCACCCACCCGATGCCCCCCAGCCCTCCCCCTCTTCCCGGGACCAGGCTGGCGGCTCCCGGGAGCTTGCCCGGGACCGCAAGAGGCGGGCACCCGCCTGGGCTAGTGCGGACATCGTAGACCTTGTCCACGATCTCCGCACTAGGCACAGGAAAGTGGCCAGCTAGGGCAGGAGAGCTGCCAGCCTGGCCACCCAGGAGCAGGTGTGCATGAAAATCAAGGGGGTCCACTGAGACCCCCGACCCTGAGCCCTGAGCTTAGAATGGCCATCCTGGGTCAGACCAAAGGTCCATCTAGCCCAGTAACCTGTCTGCCGACAGCGGCCAACCCTAGGGACCCTGGAGGGGATGGACCGAAGACAGTGACCAAGCCATTTGTCTCGTGCCATCCCTCTCCAGCTTTCCACAAACCTTGGGCAGGGACACCACTCCTACCGCCTGGCTAATACCACTCCATGGACCCAGCCTCCATGACTTGATCTCACTTCCCTTTAAACTCTGTTCTAGTTCTAGCCTTCACAGCCTCCTGCAGCAAGGAGTTCCACAGGTTGACTCTTTGCTTTGTGAAGAAGAACTTTCTGTTACTAGTTTGAAGCCTGCTACCCATTCCTTTCCTTTGGTGTCCTCTAGTCCTTCTATTATGGGAACTAATGAAGAACTTTTCTGTATGCACCCTCTCCACCCAACTCCTGCTTTTAGAGACCTCTATCCTGTCCCCCCTCCGTCTCCTCTTTTCTAAGCTGCAAAGTCCCAGTCTCTTTAGCCTCTCTTCATATGGGACCTGTTCCCAACCCCTGATCATGCTAGTTGCCCTCCCCTCTCCCAGCCTCTCTCTTCCCCTCTCCCACCTCCTTTTCCCAGTCTCCCCCAGTTTTGTTCAATAAAGACAGATTCCATTTTTTAACACAATTGTCCATTATTTTGTACATCAAGAAAAGGGGCTAGGGAGGGGTAAGTGGAAGGAGGTGAGGGAGGAATGGGGTACGAGCTCCCGATGGGGAGGACTGGGGTGGCTCTGCGGGCTTCTGGGGGTGGAAGCTCTCCTGCAGCCCCCCAATTGCCCCCTCTCCCCAGATGGCAGCCTGCGGCAAGTGCAGCCGGGATGATGGCCGAGTGGTGTGATGTGCCCAGTGTGAGTACTCCGGGCACTCCAAGCCAGAACTGCTTTGCAAGCAGGGCACCCCTGAGAACTGTCTGTCCGGGGTGGGGGTCGGGACCCTTTAAGCGCAGCCCTCGGCTAGCCCGAGACAGCATCTCCACGCTCTAAGTCCTCCTCTGATGCCCTGCCGGCACTGCTTCCGGCCATCCTTAAGCCCTGTTCAGGGTCCACTTAATGTGGACATGCTAGTTCGAATTAGCAAAACGCTAATTCGAACTAGTTTTTAGTTCTAGATGCGTTAGTTTGAATTAGAGCTGTAGTGTAGACATACCCGTAATTCTTATACTGTCAGATATATATCTTTTTCAGTATTAGTTCCCAGTCCCCATAGACTAATACACTGTGGACCAGAGAGATGTAGAGGGATTCCTCCCACTATAATCCCAAACACAGCTGAAAGAGTATAGGGATCCATTAACATCCTACAGGATCCCAGGGAGAACTATTTATAGATTTCATGGATTCTCAGGACAGAAGGGACCAATGTGATCACCTAGACTGACCTCCTGTGTAACACAGGCCATTGAGCTTCCCAACATAATTCCTACAGCATCTCATTTAGAAAATAATTCCATTTTGATTTAAAAATTGACAGTGATGGATTGCTCTTAGGCTATATCTACATTGTGGGGCTTTATCAGAAAAAGGTACGCAAACTGTGCTCTGCAATTTGCTTACCTTTTTCTGATAGTTTTTTCGGAAGAGGCTTTTCCTGTCTACACTTGGCCAAATTTCAGGAAAAAACCCTCTTTTGGAAGAGCCCTTCTTCCTCACGGGAGGAGGAAGACAGGGCTTCCGAAAGAGTGCATCTGCTCTTCCACAAAAAAAAGCAGAAGAGCAGATGCGTTTCCCGAATGTGGCCAAGTTTTACCTCTGGTATCCTGGAAAAAACCCGTAGTCTAGACATAGCCTTACTGTTTAAAAATGTACGTCTTCTTTCTAGCCCAAATTTGTCTAACTACAACTTCCAGCCATTGTATTGTGTCATATCTTTCTGTGCTCTGTTGAAGAGCTCATTTATCATTATTTGTAGTTCCCCGGGTAGATACAGGTAGTTACAGACTTTTAGCAAGTCACTTCTTTGCCTTTTCTTTCTTAAATTAAATAGATTAAGCTCCTTGAGTCTATCACAATAAAGCATGCTTCTCTGAACTTTCTCTAATACATCCTTCTTGAATTGTTTGACACCAGATCTGGACACAGTGTTCCAGTAGCAGTCACACCAGAGGTGAAATAGCACCCCTATTCCAGATTCCCATTTATGCATCCCAGAATTGCATTAGCTCTTTTGGTCACAGTAGCCCATCATGCCTCCAAAACGTTTGCAGAACCATTGCTTTCTAGTATGTCTGTCCCCCACACCTTACATATGGCCTATATTCCTAGATGTATAAATTTGGGCTATGTCTACACTGCGCTAGTTTTGGACAAGAAATATGCAAATGAGGCTAAGCATGGCATATCGGTAAGCCTCATTTGCACAATTAACGAGCGGCTGCTTTTTGCGCAAGAGGCTTTTGCACAAAAAGGAGTCATCTACACGTCTCCTTCTTGCACAAAAACCCTCTCTAGCACCAGAGCCATTCTTCCTGAAAAAAAATGCGGAAGAACGGCTCTTGCACAAGAGGGGGTTTTTGCGCGAGAAGGAGCAGTGTAGATGGCTCCGTTTTGTGCAAAAGCCTCTTATGCGAAAAGCGGCTGCTCATTAATTATGCAAATGAGGCTCAGCGATAGTTCACTGAGCCTCATTTGCATATTTCTTGTGCAAAACCAGCAGTGTAGACATAGCCTTATAGTAAGCTATATTAAAATGCATATTGTTTACATATGTCCAACTTACTAAGTGATTCAGATCACTTTGTATCAATGACATGCCCTCTTCATTATTAAGCTCTCCCCCAGTTTTTGTGTTATCTATAAACTTTGTCAGTGATTATTTTGTTTTCTGCCAGATCGTTGATAAAAATGTTAAATGTCATAGAACTAAGAATGGATTCCAGTGGACAGGGCTAGATTAACTTTTCTGGGGGACTAGATTTTGTGGGGCCCGCTTGGCTCCAAGTGTCATGGCTCCCCATGCTTTATAAAAATTGTCTTATGAATATTAATATACATAACTCAAAAATGCTTTGGGCAAAATGCATCATGTGACATATCATTTTGAAATTTACGGTCTGTTGAATGGGTATATTCTATTTCTGTGCATATATCATTCTTGTAGGTGAAGTTAGAAATATGAAGTGAATATAAGAATTGCCATACTGGGTCAGACCAAAGGTCCATCTAGCCCAGTAGAGCAAGCTGGGATTCATCGGGCCACTCCTCTAGGTCATTCCCCATCAGCACTTCCGTAGGCAAGTGCAGGTGGACCCCCACTTCCTTGAGACCTTCCTTGGCCCCCCATTTCAGATGCACCCTGGCTACAGGCACCTTAAATGGGGATCCATCTATGCCCTTCAGGGTTAGCTGCATGTGGAGTAGTACCCGGTCTAGGCCCACTATGTTGGAACAGGCCAGGGTCACCTCTGCCCCCGTGTCCCAGAAACCCGTCACCTCCCTGCCATCCACCTCCAGGAGTACAAGGGACTCGCTCCGCAGGGGCCGTCCTGCCCCCACCCGGTACCCGGAGAAGTCTGCCTCCCAAGGGTCAGACCTCCCAGGGGAGGTGCACTGAGCATCCTTTCCCCCGCTCTGAGCTGAGGTTTGCCTGCTGGCCCCAGCCTTTGGGGCAGCCTGCCCTTTCTCCAGCTCCAGCCAGTTAACCCTGGAAAGTCCCAGGTCATGGGACCTGGTTCACTGAGCCCTCTTGTGGCCTTTTTTCCCACAGCGATGGCAAGTTAGGTCCTGTGGGCTCCTTTGGGCTGTCTCTGTCCAGGCCCTGGCTGGTTCTCTGGGGCGCCGACGACTTGTCTCTTGGGCTCGCCTCGTAGTTGACTCTCTCCGTCGCTCAGCCGAGATCCGGTCTCTGCGCGATTCCCTTTCTCTCCAGGACTCCCGTTCACACCCGGACCAGCTCTCCATGAACTTATCCGCCAGTCTCCCGGCCTACTGAGGGTTCTCTGGTCTTCGTTCCTTGAGCCACAGCCTCAGTCTGGGTGTGCATGCTTCATAGAACTGCTCCATCATGATCAGCTTGAACAGTTCCTCTGCAGTCTGGGCTCCGACTCCAGACACCCACTTGCGGCAGTATTGCACCAGGCGGGAGGCCAGGTCCACATAGGTCTCCCGTGGCTCCTTCTGTACCCCCCGGAACTTCTTCCTGTACATCTTGGGGGTCATCCCGAACTTGTGCAGCAGGGCCTCCTTGACTCGGTTGTAATCCCCCGGCTGTAGGTCCTCCAGCTGACTGAGCACTCCAGCAGCCTCCTGGTTCAGTGCGGGGACGAGCTCCTGCAGCCAGTCCGCTGGGGGGACCCGTTGCAGTCCACAGGCCCTCTCAAAGGAGCTGAGGAACCTATTTTGCCCATGTCCTTCAATTGGGCCACCACGAGCCTCTCCAAGCGTCTGGCAGCCCTGGGACGTTGGGGCCCATCCGCACTCGGTGCAGCCGGGGCCTCACCGGTTCTCCGCTCTGCCATGGCCAACTCATGCTGTCGCTGCCTCTCTCAGTCCTGGCGGTCCCTTTCTCGATCTTGGCGCTCCTTCTCTCGGTCCTCTACTTCCAATTTCTTCATCCGCAGCTGGATCTCCAGCCACCGCAGCTCTGCTGGGCTGGCTCCTGCCCTAGATGGGCTACAGCTTGCAGGCCTCCCCGCGGAAGTTGTCCCATCTCTCCGGCAGGCTCCAGTGCCCCGCCCCCTCTCAGAGCCTGACACGCTCCCAGGTGGGGTCTGGCTGCTCCCCATGGGGACAAGATCCTGGCCCCATGGCTGGTCATTCTCTTCCAGCCGGGCAATCAGCTGGGCCTTGGTTGTGCTCCTCACAGGCCCCCTCTATGCACAGCTTCACCAGCTGGTCCCCTCGGTGCAAACTCACCAGTCTAGTGCTGCAGCACCCCACGATTCTCAGGAACCGCTTCGCTCTGTCTCCAGCACGCCTGGCTCCAGGGCTCTTGCTTCTATTGCACCTTGTTGCTCGCCGCTGGAAGCTCCATCCACGGGGTGCAGTGCATCCCGCTCCTTACACCAGTGTGCTGCGCATTGGGGTTTTCCCGTCTCCTGCACTCCCGTAATCGCATGGACAGGCTCCACCAGCCAGTAGAATATAGGGTGTTTATTGCTTCTCCAGGATATAGCACAGCACAGGTGTAATCCGGTTACAGGAACTGGGGCTAGGATACCTCAGCCCCCCTTGAGATGGGGGAGACTGGGCCCCTAAATTCCAGCCCCTTTCCCTAGGCTGTCTCCTCCATGATCCCAGACAGAAACTAACTCATTCACTTCCAGCCCTGTCCCCCAGCCAGGGCGGCATTCCACCTTCCTTTGTTTCTCTCCCTGGGGGGTAGCTGGTCGGACAGTTTGAGAGATCCTCTTTGCATAACGACTCATCTTGTGCCCTGCTGGGCCATGCCGCAGCCAGCAGCCAGTGGAGGTCACTCACAACCCACTGCCCAGCATAGCAACCAGCAAGGTACCCCCACTACGTCACACCTTGCAACTGTGACTAGGTGACCCTTACATTATCCTCCTGCTCCCAGTGGGAACACTGCACCAGGGAGCAGAAACGACTTGCCCAAGGTCCCATTCTCCTTGCAGATGGTAGATGCCAGGCTGCTGGGGCCAGACCCAGCCTGCTCTTAGATAGTCCAAGAGATTTTTTCTGTGCCATGAGACAATGTTGCCCTATGACACTCTCCAGGGCTGGTTTCAATAATCCCTGGGATGTCAGGACTGCTAGACTCCAGGCCAAGCTGAGGGTTGGCTACCCCACTCTCACAAAATACAGGACTATGTAGCACTTTAAAGACTAACAAGATGGTTTATTAGATGATGAGCTTTCGTGGGCCAGACTCACTTCCTCAGATCAAATAGTGGAAGAAAATAATCACAACCATATATACCAAAGGATACAATTAAAAAAAAAGAACACATATGAAAAGGACAAATCACATTACAGAACAGAAGGAGGATGGGGGGGGGAGGGGGAAGGAAGGTAAATGTCTGTGAGCTAATGATATTAGAGGTGATCATTGGGGAAGCTATCTTGGTAATGGGTAAGGTAGTTGGGGTCTTTGTTCAGCCCCCCGCGGAGAGTGTCGAATTTTAGCATGAATGCCAGTTCAGAGGATTTCACTCTCACCCTGCTCCCCTTGCGTGTTCAGGGGGCAGGATGCCCCTTGCATCACCCCACTTCCAGCCCTTCCCAGGGCTGCCCAGGGGCCGCCTCCCGGTAATTCCCTCCATCATTCATTGGCCGCCCCTTCCCGAAGCTCCGCCCACCCAGGCTGACACCCGGCTTCCCGCAGCGCCGCGGCCCGGCGGCCACAACAGGGTCACGTGTCCCCTGACTGCAACGCAACCGTGGAGTAGCCCGGCTGGCGCTGCTACTGGCCCTTTAAGGCGGCTGGGAGGACCGCAACTTCCGTGGGTCGCTCTTGGGCAACTTCCTCAGCAGCGCCCTTCTAGCCGCCGGCTCCGCTTTTTCTATCGTTTCCTCGCCTCGGCCTTCCGGTTTGCGGCGACCGAGCGCAATTGGCGGGTCAGAGCCTGCTTCTCCCAGGGCTGCGTGTAGGCGGGCAGGGTGAATGGGGGGCGGTGAGCGGGGCGGGAATCGTTGGGGCAGTGAGGGGAGGGGCGCATGTGGGGAGGGTGAATCGTTGGGGCCAGTGGGGGTGGGGCGCACGGGGGCAGGGTGAATCGTTGGGGCAGTGAGGGGAGGGGCGCACGTGGGGAGGGTGAATCGTTGGAGGCAGTGGGGGTGGGGCGCATGTGGGGAGGGTGAATCGTTGGGGCCAGTGGGGGAGGGGGTGGGGAGGGTGAATTGTTGGAGGCAGTGGGGGTGGGGCGCATGTGGGGAGGGTGAATCGTTGGGGCCAGTGGGGGTGGGGCGCACGGGGGCAGGGTGAATCGTTGGGGCAGTGAGGGGAGGGGCGCATGTGGGGAGGGTGAATCGTTGGGGGCAGGGGGGGTGGGGGGGGGTGGGGCAGTGAGGGGGTGGGGAGGGTGAATTGTTGGAGGCAGTGGGGGTGGGGCGCATGTGGGGAGGGTGAATCATTGGGGGCAGTGGGGGTGGGGCGCACGGGGGCAGGGTGAATCGTTGGGGGCAGTGGGGGTGGGGCGCATGTGGGGAGGGTGAATCGTTGGGGGCAGTGGGGGTGGGGCGCACGGGGGCAGGGTGAATCGTTGGGGCAGTGGGGGTGGGGCGCACGGGGGGAGGGTGAATCGTTGGGGGCAGTGAGGGGGTGGGGAGGGTGAATCGTTGGAGGTAGTGGGGGTGGGGCGCACATGGGGAGGGTAAATTGTTGAGGCAGTGAGAGAGGGGTGCAAGTAGGGAGGGTGAATTGTGAGGGCAGGGGTTATAGTGGGAGCAGAAAGAGGCATCAAAGGAAATGCAGAGGGGAATATGTAATGGGGGTCAGCAAGAGGGATGGAAATAGGAAGCAGGGATTCCTGTTACTGAGTCTAGGACCTTACAGAGCCAATGGTCCCTATGTGTAACACTGCCCCTGTTGATAGTTTATTCTGGAACTTAGTTTTCTTTCATTGATTTAGCTGGTTTACAGTATCCAGTATAGTATGCCATCTTGTGTCTACAGCAGGGGTGGGCAGTAGTTTTTTTTTGGGGGGGGGGCCCTCTCCAGGAGTTTGGTAAATGATCAAGGATTGCCCTTTTCCATTATATTAATGGAGGGGGTGCAGGGTCTGGGATGGTGGTTGGGTGCAGAAGGGAGTTTATGGTAAGGGATTGACCTGTAGGAGAGGGTGTGGGGTCTGGGAGTGAGCTTGGGTGAAAGGCAATTGTGACCTGGGTCAGGGGACTAGGGTGCAGGTGGTTGGGTTGTGCCCTGAGGCAGGGTTTTTAGGTCCAGGATCTAAGAGAGGATATGAGTGCAGGGGTTTGCATTATGTGGGTGGAGGTGGGGGTGTAAGGTTGGCGTGCCAGAGGCAGGCTTTGGCCAGGAGACTGTTGATTCCCAGCCAGCAGCCTTTTCAGGCAGATTCACTGGCTGCAGGGCCATGTGGTTTTTGAACAGGTACAAGCCTGAGAGGAGGGTGCTTTGCAAGCTGCCTGTTGACATTGGCCAGAAACCGGCTAATGGGACTGCTCTGGGCGTGGGAGCAGCACATGAAGCCTCTTTTCCCCTCGCTTAGGGCTCTTAGCTGTTCTTACTGCAGCAGCTGCTTTTCTCAGTGGCGTATGGGGGGCAGGCTGCCTCCCTGAGGCTCCCTGCTGCATCCACAGGCCAGATCTGGTCTGTGGGGTATATTTGCCTAGGCCTGGTCTACAGCATGGTGGCTTTTAAAGCACAGAGGTAAGTGGAGTAGAAACGAAAGTTGACTTGCTGTAACAGGCAATGAGAGAGGTTTATTGTCTATCTACTGTGACTCTCTCTCTTTCTGCGCCCCTCCCCCCCCCCCAATCCCCATTCTGGTTTTGATCTCTGATCATTGTGTGTCTCAGAATTTCTTGCCAGGTCCATTGCCTAAATAAAGAAACCATTTCCACCTCCATCCTGAATTGTATTGGGACTAAGGTGCAACAAACCCATTTCTGGTGCTGCAGCTCATTTGAGGTAACTCTTTAACCATTTAATTAAAGTTTGACTTAGGATTTGCTATTTCTTCCATGGCAACAGGCAATTGTACAAAAGGTTAGGAATTTGGCAGGCTTTGTAGAGAGCACAGGGCCTGGGAAAAGGCTGCTGTGTGGTTGGGTCCTTGCAAACACAACCTTGTACCAGCCGGCCTGATCTCTTGCCCTAGAATAATCTTATGCAGACTCCTTTCTAGAGTCTGCCCCATGCAGTAGCAGGTGTGAGCATTCTTGCAGCATTTTGATGGTCATGTATGATACTGCATACAAAATCTTTCCAGTATAAGTAAAGGAAAAATGTATGAGTAGTCACAGTTCCTCTATTCGTATTAATCTCTGTTCTGAATTTTAAAACTCAGAGGTTATACATAATGAGACCTAACACCAAATTGAGAGAGCCATTACCTCCCAATCAAGCACTACAGGTTTAAAAATAAAACCTAATTTTTGTAGATCACATTTTTTGTTTTGTTTTTTTAACACTGATGATTTCAAGGTAGCAATGTAAATCTGTGGATTTGCGTTCTCTTACATAGAATTTAATCCCTGCCTAGTTAAGTTAAATTTAAGGTTTAATTTTAAAAATGTGTTTGCTTTCTGCCTGTCCCTATTTGGTGCTGTCTTAACTGGATCTGCAGACCAATAGTGAAGAGTGAATTATCCCCATTTGTCTCAGTAGGGATTTAATGGAGGAACCTGATGATTACCAAGGTTTGTTTGGAGGTTTATACTTTCCCCTGGAAGTTAGTGCAATTTTTCCAAAATGCTTCCGGTCGGGCCTATGCTGGCTATGTAACAGTGTTAGTATGAGCCATATTTTAAGAGTGCCAATATATAGAGAGCCTGACTCTTGCTTTGTACTCCATTATAGCCAACATAATAAGCAGAACACTAGCTTTCTGAGAGTCGATAATACAGTTAACCATGTACAGTACATACATGGTCCCTGCTTTGTGGGAGTTAAAGCAGACTACATCCCAGTTTACTGAATGGAGGCCTGAATTTTAATATGATTAAAAGAAAATTAGACTGTAGCTCTTAATCATCACTGAAGGTTTCTTGGGAGAAGTGCAAAAGTCAATGTAGCAGCTGACTGTCTAAGTGTGTAGTCTTTGGCATCAGACCCACACACTTTGAAAGAGAGAACCAGAAAAAAGGGGTAAGGAGACACTGCTGCTCAAGTGCTATTAGAGGACATGTAAATGTGCCTCCTTGAGAACCCCCAGAAAGCCAACTGGGAGGCCTTTGGTCTCTTGGTTTAACCCTTAAAAGCAGGGATGTTAGCGTATAGCTGTTGAAACTGTTAACCGATAAGCCTAGGCTTTTCAGTTAATCCAAATGACTACACACAACCCTGCCCCCCTTGCTGCCTTTGTATCAAAGGCTGCAAAGGGAGGGAGGCAGGAACCAGTGCCCCTGGGGAGCCAGCTTTTAAGCCAGCACTGTACCCAGAGCTACTTGTTCCCACCTCCACTACCTTCTGCAGAGACAGCATCGCAGGGGGCAGGCGGGAGCCAGCTTTTAAGCCAGCTCCCAACAAGCACCAGATCCCACCTGCCCTCCAACCCCCACGCTGCTGCCTCTGATAGACAGCAATGAGGGGGGTAGGTTGGAAACAGTACACACGAGAAGCTCCACATGTATCAGCTCCTGCGGAGCCACCTGCCCACCCTTGCTACCTCCAACAGAGGCAGCGCAGGGGGGAGCCAGCTTTTAAAAGCTCTGACTGCAGAGCCACCTGCCCCCGCACTGTTGCCTCTGTTTCAGTTTTAAATGCTGTCTTTTTAAAAAGCAAAACCAAACAAAAAACAGGCTCCCCACACAGATCAGATCCCGCCTGCTACCTTGCACTGCTGCCTCTGATACAGAGGCAGCAGTGTGGGTTAGCACCAGCCCCTGTCCATGGGGGGCCCTCAAACTCCCTGCAGACAGAGGCTGCTCTGGCATCCTGCCTGCCCTCCTCCCCCCTCCCACTGCTGCCTCTGTATCAGTGGCAACAGTGCAAGGCAGCAGGCGGGATCTGATCTGTGTAGGGAGCCGTAGTTTTTTTGTTTGTTTTTTTAACACCAACTCTCATTGTGGATTGGCTCCACCTGTCCCCCTCACTGCTGCCTATCAGAGGAAGCAGCATGCAGATTGGAGGGAAGATGGCTCCGTGGGATCCGGTGCTTGTGGGGAGCTAGCTTAAAAGCTGCCTGTGATGCTGTCTCTGTGGAAGGTAGCGGAGGTGGGGATAGATAGCTCTGTGGGAACTGGAATGCGCAGGGAGCTGGTTTAAAAGCTGGCTCCCCAGGGGCACCAGCTCACGCCTCCTCCCTTCCTTTTCCCCCCCTCCCCCTGCTTGCTGCCTTTGATACAGAGGCAGCAAGTGGGGTGGGGTTGCATGTAGTCATTTGGATTAAGCCCGATACACCAGCAGCAACACGGTGTGGCAGGGGTCCCCAGGAGTGGGGCCGGGAGTGCACTGGCTGCTGGCCTAACCCTGGGAGTATTTTAATACAGGCAGTCCCCGACTTACGCGGATCCGACTTATGTCGGATCCGCACTTACGAACGGGGCTTTCTCGCCCCGGAGGTCGAGGTAGCGGATTGCTACCTGCGAGCTCCGGGGCGAGAGCCCCGTTCGTAATCTGCTCCGGTGCTCCTGGTCTGCTGGAGACCGTCTCCAGCAGACCAGGGGCACCGGGCGGGTTCCCGTGCTTCTGAGGCTTTGCCAGAGGAAAGCCTCAGAAGCGTGGGAACCCACCGCTGCTGCCACTTGAGTCCCAGTGCCTGTGGTCTGCTGGGGGGGGGGGGGAGGCGCAGCTAGTGTGCCCCCCCCCCCAGCAGACCAGGCTTTTGTTTTGGACCCTGGAGCAGAGCAGCTGGGGCGCTGCGGATTGGTCCTGCAGCGCCCGCTCTGGGCACTACTGGACCAACCCGGCAGCACCCCAGCTGCTCTGCCCCAGGTCCTGATTCAGCCGCTGCTGGTCAGTTTCAGCAGTGGCTGAATCAGGACGCCTGGGGCAGAGCAGCTGGGGTGCTGCTGGGTTGGTCCAGTAGCGCCCAGGAGCAGTGCTACTGGAGCAACCCAGCAGCACCCCAGCTGCTCTGCCCCAGGCGTCCCCAAGTCAGCCGCTGCTGAAACTGACCAGCGCTGACTACAGGAAGCCCGAGGCAGAGTTGCTCTGCCCCAGGCTTCCTGGAATCAGCGCTGATCAGTTTCAGCAGCAGCTGACTTGGGGAAGCTTGGGGTTCTTAAGTTGAATCTGTATGTAAGTCAGAACTGGCGGTCAGTTTCAGCAGCGGCTGAATCTGGACGCCAGTTCCGACTTACATACAGATTCAACTTAAGAACAAACCTACAGTACGTAACCCGGGGACTGCCTGTAATGTAATTGTTAAAAATTGCTGCGGCTACACAATTACTAAAATACATGATATCTAACATCCTCATTTCAAAGTCCTTCCTGAATTCTGGGTAAGGCTAATGTAAAACATCCTCTTTTGCAACTGATTAGTAGAAGGAAAGCCCAGTAGAATGTTTCCTGCTTTTCTAGTCTAGTTAAATTTCCCACTAACCTCCAGTCCTTCTTTTAGCTGACATGCAGTGATGCTACCTCTCTTCCCTTAAGACTGTTCTTTAGCCAGATAGAGGCACAACCAATGAGGTCTCAGGCTAGTCTGTGTTTGAAAAATAACATGGATGAAAAGAGAATGTGAATTTAAAGCACAGTCATTCTTGACCCACTCAGTATGTGAAGACTTTTATTCCAGAACAGGAATACCTTTTTTCTCTATTGTTGAACCACTGTAAATTAAGATAGATAGAAATAAGTCATTCACGTTCCAGAATGGTCCGTTCTGAGTGGGGACATGCATAAATAACGCTGTGTAAACTAGGGTTGTTAAATTTAGTTTAATCAATTAATTGACTAGTATTGGATTTTCCATTGATTAGTCGATAAGCAGGAAAGCTGCAGTGGGGTTAGCTCTTGGCTCGGGAGTTAACCCCACCGTGGCTCTGCCTTTTAAAAGAGGCTCTTAATACATTTAAAAGGCTAAAGCACAATAGGAGGGACCCAGCATAAGCCACGACAGCTGATTCCCGGCTCATGCCAGGTCCGCCCTGCTGCGCACCAGTCTTTTAAATACATTAAGAACTGACAGGCCCTTAATACATTTAAAAAGCAGAGGTGCAGCATGTGGGACTGGGTACAAGCTGGGAATCAGCTACCCCGGTCCCCACTACCCCCTGCCCACCATGGAGCCAGTGCTGGGGGAGAACTGACTTTTAAGATGACTCCCCTCAGCACGGATTTCTGCTCTCCCCGCCTGCCTCTGATAAAGGCAGCAATGGGAGGGAAGTGACTAGTCTCTTATATCCCTAGTGCAGGCATTAGGGATGTGAGAGTGTAACTGTGTATACGGTTAACCAATGAGCCTAGTCTCATCAGTTAACGTTCAGTTACATGCATGTTCCCTGTACGCACAGGAAGCTAGCTTTTTAAACATGCTCCCTGCACATACCAGCTCCCAGAGAACTGCCTGCTCCCTGCATTGCTGCTTCTATATCAGAAGCAGCAGCCTGGGGGGACAGGGAGCTGGTATTTCGGGGGGAACCAGCTTAAAAGCCAACTCCCTGTGTACATTGGCTCCCAGGGAGCTGCCTCTGTAACAGTGTAACCACTGACATTTTCAACACATATATTGGTACGTAAAAGCATTTTAACATCCCCAGTGGACATACCCATAGTAAGCAACACAAGTGAAGGAAACCTGGAACAAATTAACAGGGCTACGTCTAGACTGGCATGATTTTCCGGAAATGCTTTTAACGGAAAAGCTTTCTGTTAAAAGCATTTTCAGAAAAGAGCGTCTAGATTGGCACAGGCGCTTTTCTGCAAAAGCACTTTTTGTGGAAAAGCTTCTGTGGCCAATCTAGACGCGCTTTTGTGCAAAAAAGCCCCGATCGCAAAAATGGCAATCTCAGCTGTCTACACTGGCCCTTTTGCGCAAAAGGGACTTTTGCCCGAACGGGAGCAGCATAGTATTTCCGCAAAAAGCACTGATTTCTTACAGTAGGAAGTCAGTGCTTTTGCAGAAATTCAAGCGGCCATTGTAGACAGCTGGCAAGTTTTTCTGGAAAAGCAGCTGATTTTGCGGAGAAACTGGCCAGTCTAGACACAGCCCAGGTGTTTGTCCAGTTGATGAACTGGGTATTTAAATCATCTGAGGCAGACAGAGCACACATGCCAACAGTTAGCCTTATCAGCACTCCCCTAAAGAAAACTGCTGCTTTTTCAAGGCTTAATTGCTACTGGGCACTGATTCACTTTGAGGCTGGTGATACAAACCAGTAGTCTGTGTTGGTAAGCAGGTTTGAGTGTTCCTTAATCGAGAGCAGTGGTTCACAACCTACTTACTATCTTGGGCATCATTCAACACTACCTGTATTGCCCTGAGGATGTCACATGGGCTGCAGCTCTATGCTGATTGGGCTACAAGTTGAAAACTAAGGCTAAGCAATCAGTTTGACCCTTTTGTTTGGTCAGTTACTGGCTGCTTTCACCCAAGCAACATCCTTGCCTCCCAATAAAAGGTGGCATTGATTAGAGGTAATCATTTTGTTGAAGAAGGAAGAGAAATGGGGAACACTGTTTTCTCCAAGTGAGAAAGTGACAGATGGCCACTTGGCAGTGGAATAGGAAGGTGAATTACCTTCCCTTCCAGGCAAAGCATTAAATGACGAATCTTTAAGAAAAGGGACACCTCAAAACTAGTGTTAAGACTGAGTGATTAGTGATCTTTTTTCATCATAATGTAGTAATGATTACTTTATTTGTGCAAATGCCAGATAAGATATATACAGAGTACTTCCAAAAAATGGATATTCTTCCAGAGGGCAATAAAATTAAGTTGATATGCTGCAGAGAGCTTGCCATATTTTCCTACAATAAATCAAGGAAGCAGCTGATTTAAGCTGTCTACTTTTTCACTGAGCTTCATAGCAGTTTTGGCAAATAAAAAATTTCCCTGTGCTGTAAGGACCATCTGTTGGGCTACCTGTCCCTCTTTCCATTTTTCTTGTAAATAACCTGGGTTTTTTGAGAGTCTGGTATTAATCAGAAAATGTACAACCAGGTACAACTTCAGTGTTCCAAATAAATATATCTCCCAGTATGACTATAATAGTGATGAGACCTGACACATCCGTCTGACAACAGTCCAATGAAGATCAAGAGGAAAGTGTTATCACTCAATTTTTTTCATCTATGTGTCACTAGGCATGTGTGTGGCAGTTCTGACTAGTGGAAGCACAGTGGGATTTTCAAAAGTGCCTGAATGACGTAGGGACACAAATGCTGCCCCTACGTTGCCTGTGAGTCAAGTGCCCTCAACTTCATCTCTAGTAAGTCTGCAACTAAGTTCCGGTTAAAACTAAATAATATTTCTAAAATCTAGAAACAGCTAACTGCAAAATGGCTTTTGACTCTCTTAAATGTGTTGTGATTAATGCATGATGCTGTCCCTGACTAACAGCTAACTCTTTCTTGTCTAGGTGCTCTGTGGTATAAAGATAGCAAAACTCTTCTGATTGGAAACCAGCTGGTTATTCTACTCCTGGGTAACTATTAATTCAGATGTAGCTACAAATCCAGAACTCTAGTTACAAGCATGGGAATTTAAACTTACAAATTAGGGCTAATAAAGTACAAGACTGTGGACTTCCAGTTGACCAGGTGAGGGCAGAGTAATGGAATCTGAGACAGCAGTTAATGCTGTTCTTGCCTGCTATTTATATGGCTTAATATGCTCTGTTCATTTTTCTTGCTTTAAGAGGCGTTCTTTTGATCTGGCAAATACTGCTCTTCCCTAGTGTACAAACCAACATCCTTCTTTTCTGTTTGTGGAGCAAAACGTATTTCAAGCAATGTGGTTTCTGCATAAAGTAGATCTCAGACATTTTATTAATAGCAGCAGTAAATGCATTTTTTTAATAATCAAAGATACACTTCCAACATTTGATAAGGTTGTGGGAAGGTTTGGTTTCTAAATTGGTGAAAGATATAGGTTTAGAAACACTCTTCATTTCCAAAGTGAAGTTACAACTGGTTATGTAATTGAAGAGTATTGGGCATGATAAAGTACTATATAAGAAACATGTATAAGACATCTTTCCCTCTGTTCAGCATACAGTGTAGTACAACTACCTAGAAAAGCTGTAGTTTAGAGGCTGCTATTGGAAGTCAGCAACTTTAAAATAACAAACCTGTGTGCATGTACAGCAGATGGGAAGATGAAGGCATTTACTAAGGAAAGTGCTATCCCTTTTAGATTGTATTATAACTTGATATAAAATTTCTCCATCTGTTAATGTAATATTTCACTAGCCAGTTACTAACATAAGAGATTTCAACATGAATAAAATACTTACAGGGCTTTATGTTTGGTAGTTCAGTGTATATATAAGGTTTCTGTAGCATTGTGCCTGTATAGCTCACCTGGTCAGAAATCATTCTCATCAGCCAGAGTAAGGGAGTGGTGCATTTTTACCTTTGCTTTGAAGTTGTCTATGTCCAGCCATTCTTTGGCACTCCTCTAGGCTAGCATCATCTTGAGCCACACAATCTGTATTTGTGGCAAATATGCTGAGAGTTTCTATCTTAGTTTACAGACTGATAAACTAATGGACCATTTTGGTACAGAGTACATGTAATCTTAGAATTCTTTTGTAATTGTGGTCAGCTGCTCATCAGAACTTCACCTCCTGTGAAACTTGCTCTATTTGATCTTTCTTCAAATCTTGCATCAGCTTCAGTAAGCAATCACAATGATTTGCAAACATAATCCCAAGGTGAATGAACTTCCTAGCTTTTCTTAGTTCCTTGTAGTGCACTCTGCACAGCTCTGACATGTCCATATGTGAAGCCTTTTGAACTGTTCTTATGCTCATCTGTGTGTCCTGATTATTGCTTTCCAGGTGACTTGACTGGGAGCAGGAGCAGGATGCCATCACTTCACTTTGGCTCTGCCAGCGTGGAGTCTTCTATCTTGTAGTATGTGGCTTTGCCTAAATATATGAATAAAAATCTAACTTTCACGAAGCCTGTGAATTCCTGTCATACAATATCACAGAATCCTAGGGCTGGAAGAGACCTCAGGAGGTCAAGTCCAGCCCCCTGCCCGAAGCAGGGCCAACCCCAACTAAATCAAATCTTTTGCATAAGGCAAAAGAGGTCCTCAGCTTTGCACATTTCTTCTGCACCTCTGGTACCATTAACATTTGTGCAGGGAAGTAGTGCAATCGTGGCAACTGAAACACTTTCTAGCTGGTGCTAGAGAATTTGGGGAAGTAATTCAAACCTTGCTGTCCTTGAATACATAAAGCGTTTGAGAATATATTTTTCATGTGGCACTTCTCATTTCCTCCACTAGAAGGTGCAAAGGTATGCTAAATGGCTGAATTACAATTAAATAGAGCAGATGCAGGAGACTTAAGCAGAAACACATGCAGTGGGGTGAGAGCTGGGTTGGGAGTCCTTCCCAGTTCAGGATGAATGTGGATTATGTAAGGGAGCAGCTGTACTGACAATGACATCCACATGCCAATACAGTGCTGCATGTTGTGCATTTAGGTATTAGTGCTAAGGAAACAATGTAGAAAGGAGGTCTGTTATACACATGTATTGAGGGAGAAACACTCAGTAGTGCCTGCAGAATGTACTAATTTTAATTTACACTGCTCTCTAAAATGTGTGGCAACCAGGAGACTTACACTATAGTGAGGGGAACAGCCTACTAAATCTGCAGCAGGTAGCTACTGCTGTCACTCCAGAGCAGGGCTACTCAACTTTGGAAGTCCCAGGGGCCACAATGATACCCACAGCACATGCCAAGGGCCGCAACTTAAGTGTGGCTGCATGTATATGCAAATATTTATGCAAATAGCATCTTTCACACTGATGGGCAAGACTACACAACACACAGGCCCCATTTAAGTCAGTCCTGCTGATATTAACAAAATCCAATATTTACCCAATTTCCACCCATATGACAGCACTTGTGGGGAGGCTCCTCCACCTGTTGCCAACCCCTGCCTCTCGCTGGCTGGCAGCTCCTGCTCATGCACAGACACAGCTTTTATCAGAGCCATGCCGTGCAGCTGTTTCTGGGGAGGCTCCACCGCCTCTTGCCACCCTCACTGACCAGCAGCTCCTCCTTATGCACCACATGGTTCTGCTTCTGGGGAGGCTGTGCTGTCTCTTGCCAGCTCCCCCCCCCCCCCCCCCCAGCCAGTAGCTAGTAGGCAGGCAGGTGGCCCAGGAAGCAGCTCAAGGTGCTGCGGGACGGGGGCTGCATGCGGGACGGGGGCTGCATGCAGCCCATGGGCCACATGATGAGTAGCCCTTCTCCAGAGGAAATGTGAGATGCTTCACACTTGACTGCTATCATGCAAGTCTCAACAATGCAGTGACTACATGTTAGCCAATGTGTTCTGGGTATAAGCAATACATTGCGTCCCTGCAAGTGCTGCAGAGACTTTTAATTGATGTATCATTAGCCATCTCCTTAGAGCAGTTGCAGTCTGTGGTGTTCTGTGTACTTGCATCTTATTCTGTGCTTCCTCTCCACCTTCAAATGGTTCTGTCCTGCTCAGGGATCCACATACCGATTGTGAGGGGGACTATGCCATAGCACTTGCAGATACTATAATAGAGAGTCACTCAGGCTTTGTCTACACTATGGCTTTTGCCCAAAGAGGCAATGCAAATGAAGCACAGATTAGCATTTTGGCATGCTTCATTTGCATAATCTAGCCTGAGCCATTTGCGCAAAACAGACATGGCCACACTACTTGTTTTTGTGCAAAAACCCCTTGTGCAAAAATGGCTTGGAATAGATTATGCAAATGAAGTGACCAAATGCTAATCAGTGCTTCATTTGCATTGCCTCTTCTGGCAAAAGCCATAGTATAGACATAGCCTCAAAGGACAACCCAGAGGATTGACTAGTATTACAATGAGCAACCTGGGTGATGCAATTTGAGGGAACAAAGAACCTGATTATATTGAATAGATTTGGATCGCACCCTGTTGTGTGTGGTTTGTCACTGAACTAACTTCAACTCGGAGCTACCTGAATACAAGCTCCAAACCAGTTGGCTCTACTTTTGCAGACTCTTTAAAGCAAAGTCTGTGTCCATAGCTATAAGGTGGGTTGAGATAGTAGCTTTCTGTAGCAGCACAGATTGGATTCTCAGGGCTCTAAGCCTTGTGGGCTCAGCTGATCTCTAAGGTGAAGTCTACATTGCCCAGTCTTGCACAAGAACATATGCAAATGAGGTGTGGTGATGAATATTGCTGCACCTCATTTGCATACATAATGAGCCTGCATTTTTGCACAAAAGGCTCTTGCACAAAAAGCAGTCTGCACTGCTCCTTGCGCAGAACCCTTCTCTTGTGCAAGATCTGTTCTGCCACTTACTTTCAGGCAGACTGCTCCTTTTTGTGCAAAGGCCTCTTGTGCAAAAATGGCAGCTCATTAAGTATGCAGATGAGGAACAGCAATATTCATTGCCACACCTCATTTGCATAAGTTCTTGCATGAGATTGGGCAGTGTAGACGTAGCCTTCGACTTCATCTACACTGCAGGGTTTTTGCGAAAGAAGCTTTTTGCGCAAAAGTTTTTGTGCAAAAACGTCTTCCGCAAAACTGCGTCCACACCTCAAAGTGCATCACTTTTGCAAAGACAGCGTCCACACTAGTGGATGTTCTGCACATAAAGCCACCCGGAGCCAGTTTTAGCTGGGCTAGAGGTCATCAGTTGCTCTCAAGTGCTATTGCCAGAGCCCTCCAGAGACACGCACTTAAAGGGACCCCTCGGACAGCCACTTCTCTATCTCTGCTTCCTGCTTGCTAGCTTCTTTGGCAAAGCAGAGCTTCAGCAGTGCCTGCTGTGTTTTCCCTTTGCTTTTTGGTGGCAACACAGCTTTCCACTACTCTGCTCTGTGCTAAGGAACCAGAGATGCCCCTGGGCATACAGTGGACCCCCAGGGCCATGCTGCACTCCCTGCAGTGCCTGCTTCAAGCAGGGGTCCTCTTTCAGATGGAGGTGGACCCCGAGATCTTCTTGATCAGACTGTCTGGCTGTGGGTGCTCCACTCTGGCTGCCCCAGCCCACCATACCCAGAAGATTCTGGAGGCTGGAGACCAGCTTGGACTGGTGGGACTGGCTAGTCATGGAACGGTGGGACTGCTAGCAATGGGTGCAGAACTTCCACGTGCAGAAGGCCACCTTCCAGGAGCTCTGTGCCTGGCTTGCCCCCGTCCTCCAACAACGTGACACCGCCATCCCACTCCAGAAGCGGGTCACCATCACCCTGTGGAAGTTGGCCACCTCAGACAGCTACTGCTCGGTGGCACACCAGTTTGGGGTGGCGAGGTCCACCGTCGGGGCTGTCCTGATGCAGGTAAGGAGATCGCAGGATGCAGCCCCTGCAAGGGGGGAGAGGGAATGTTGCATAAGGGGATCCTCAGGACAAGGGGGCTGGGCACTGTTATGTGGTGGACTGGGGGTGGGGGGAAAGGCCTGGCCCTAGGGGCTGGTGCCTTCTCGCCCTCACACTGGCCTGGTCTGGGGGGGGGCGGGCATGGGATCATGGAAGGGGGGCTTCTGCAGGGTTGGGTGGTCTTAAGGGGGGGTGGCCATGTCCCACTGAGAGCACACAACCCCTCTCTCATTTTGCTGTTTTGTGTGTTCCCGTCTGTCTGTCTGCAGGTTGTCCGGGCCATCAACTCCCTGCTGCTGTGCAGTCATCCAGCTTCAGGACCTGGAGGGCACCATTGGTGGCTTTGCTGTCCTTGGGGCTCCCCAACTGCGCAGGAGCAATCGATGGCATACACATCCCTATCCGGGCCCTGGAACATTGAGCAGCCCAGTTTGTCAACAGAAAGGACTACTTCTCCATAGTCCTGCAGGCTCTGGTGGGCCACCGGGGCCACTTCACAAACATTTACGTGGCTTGGTTGGGCAGGGCTCATGATGCCCGAGTCTCCGGCCTGTGTGCCCAGCTGCAGGCGGGCACCTTTTTCCTCCACCGGGAGTTTCCGGTGGGCGACCAGACTATGCCAGTGTGCGTAGTCAGGGATGCAGCATACTCACTCATGTCCTGGCTGGCCAGCTGGATCGCACCAAGGACATTTTTAATGCGCACCTCAACAGAGCCCGCCTCCAGGTGGAGTGCATCTTCAGATGTCTGAAGGGAGGTTCCGCTGCCGCCTCACCCGCCTAGACGTCGGGGAGCAGAACATCCCCGAGGTGGTGACAGCCTGCTGCGTGTTCCACAACTTGGTGGAGCACAATGGGAAGGCCTTTCTCGCGGGGTGGGTGGCAGAGGCCGCCCGTGAGGGATGGGGCTTTGAGCAACCCCGGAGCTGCCACCCACCAGGCCGATCAGGCCGAGGTGCTCAACCAGGAGTCCCTGAGGGGGAGGTTCTCTCAGGAACCACTGTAAATCTCCCCATGGCCTCCACAACAGGGGGGGGCCTTCTCTCTTCCTTCTCTCTCCCTTTCCTGTCTCACTCCCTCCCCTTGCCCCTACTCTGGCTGCCCAATAAACACACCTGCTTGGTTTTCAAACAAAATTAGTCCTTTTCTTAATTAAACAAATGAGCATGGGTAGGTGGGGGAGGAGGGCTGTCTCAACTTGAAGGGGGGATCCTGCCTGGGAGGAGTGTTGGGACAGCTTGCTGAGTGCCCTCGGGTGCGGGGATGGTGTCAGGGTTGGTTGGGTCTGGGGGCCCCAGTAGGGTGAGCAGGAGGGACAGCTGGAGCAGGGCCAGGGTCAGCAGGAGGGGCTGTAGGCATGATTGGGGGGAGGAGGCATGGCCGTGGGGAAGGGAAGGAGCAGAGGCGTGGCATGGGGAGGGAGGAGAGGCATGGCAAAGTGGCCAGACTGGTGGGCCATGGGTATGGGTGGGGCAGAAGGTTGGAAGCAGCAGCAGACGCCTGTTCCCCCATGCAGGACAGGATGCCACACATGGTGTCACAGCGCGCCATTAGATAATTCCACACCTGCTGCCGCCACTCGAGGTCGGTGTTCACCCGAACATGTTAGTACATCAGCTCCTCCCCAGGCCCTCTGTCCAGCCCTCTGTCCTGGCTAGTCCAGCTGTAGAGAAGACGCAAGAGGAAGGAGTGGTCAGTCCACCCTGCACGCATATTACCTGTGGCTTTTCCCTCCTGTGTGATTGGAGACCGCACCAGTCCACGGCCCGCAGGAGGGGGATGAACCGGGTTCAAGGTTATGAATGGGCTGCACAGCATGCCCCCTCTGTCACGGGCCCTGAGGTGGCCAGAGGACTGTGCTACTCCCTCTCCCACCCTGCACACACACACTATGCTCTCCCTTTGCCCCCTCCCTGCATACACACACCATGGCCAGGCAGGCAAGGGAAGTGTGTGTCCAGAGTGGGATCCCCGATGAGAGGCAGAGGAGCCGTGTGCAGCCTGCCCCTCCCTAAGGGGTGCGCACACAGCTTCGTCTCGTTGTTGTGTGTGTGTGCGTAGCTGCTTCCTCTCACAGGCAGGCATGCCCACGTGCTGTGTGCTGTAGCGCTCCAGGGCGTGTATGGGGTGATGCCTGCGCCCTTGCAGCTGGTTATGCCCCCTCTCCCCCCTGGGGGCATGAGGCTGCCAGCAGGCTCCCAGGCATGTTGAGGGGCTGGCTGCTGTGGCTGCTTGCTGCACCCCTCCCACTGCACGTGGTTGCACGTGCCCAGACTGCAGCAGCATATGCTGGCCTAGCAGCCTGTGCTACAGTGTGCCCCCTGTGCAGCCACCTTCCCCGCCGTGTGTGTGTGTGTGTATGTGTGTATGTGTGTGCGCGCGCGCCAACGTACCTGAGGATCCCTCCCAAGCGTCCTCGGAGGCTTGGGAGATGTCCAGGCTGGCAGGGATTGTCTCCGGGGACAGGGTGATGGTCCTGCTGTCCTGGTCGTCATCCTCCTTCTCTGTCAGGGGCTGGACCTGTCCCCCATCTCCTCCGGCTCGGGGACAGGCTCCAGCCCAGAGTACACCATGATGGAGGGGAAAGAGAGTTCCCGCCCCCCCAAGGATGTGGTGGAGCTCCTTGTAGTAGGGGCAGATGTGTGGTCCTGCTCCTGAGTGCCCCCTCCACTCCATCACCCTCACATGTCCCTGATGGAGCTTCTTCACCTTTGCTCCGTGTGACCTCACTCCATCAGGGACATGCCTATGCGAGAGTATATGTTGGCGTTCCTGCACTTTGCCCTGCGTTCCTTCAGCAACTCCTCCTCACCCTACTATTCCAGGAGGGTCGTGATTTCTACGCTTAACCATGCTGGTGCATGGTGCTTGCTGCCCCTGGTGGGCAGAGCTTGGAGTCCTGTGGCTTCTCCCTGGCAGGGCCAGGGGGTCTCAGGCACCTGCTTGCTCTGCCATTAGTGCTGACAGAGCGCCATGTGGCAAGGCAGCTGGCTGTGGGTAAGCTTCCTGCCACAATGGCTGTGCAGAGTGCCTGCACCTGTAAGAGGGGCCAGCAGACAGGAACAAGAGAGTTGTGATTTCCTGCGAGGGAGTGTCCAAGAGGCCACCCATGTTTTTCCCTAGAGGCCAGTTTTTGCGCAAAAACCACTTGCTTTTTTTGCGTAAGAGCTGTAGCGCAAAAAGGAGTTATTCCTCATGGGGAGAGGAATAACTCTACCACTCTTCTGTTGATTGTCTTGCGCAAAACACACTTGAGGTGTGGATGCTCTGCTGGGTTTTGCGCAAAAACAGCCATTTTTATGCAAATGCCTTGTAGTGTAAACGTAGCCTAAAAGTAGCTGGGTGCTGACTAGAGGCTGTTTGGGGGACAATGAAAAATGATTTTTTTTTTGTTCAACATCTTTATTAATGACCTGGATGAGGGGATGGATTGCACCCTCAGCAAGTTTGCAGATGATGCTAGGCTACAGGGAGAGGTAGATACATTGGAGGGCAGAGATAGGGTGCAGAATGACCTAGACATATTAGAGAATTGGGACAAAAGAAATCTGATGAGGTTCATCAAGGACAAGTGCAGAGTCCTATGGTTGGGACAGAAGAATCCCAAGCATTGTTACAGGCTGGGGACTGACTGGCTAAGCATCAGTTTGGCAGAAAAGGACCTGGGGATTACAGTGGATGAGAAGCTGGATATGAGTCAACAGTGTGCCCTTGTAGCCAAGAAGGCTAATGGAATATTAGGTTGCATTAGGAGGAGCATTGCCAGCAGATCTAGAGAAGTGATTATTCCCCTTTTTTTGGCACTGGTGAGGCCATATCTGGAGTATTGTATCCAATTCTGCCCCCCCCCCCCCCACTCCCCCCACTATAGAATTCCCTTTTTAAAATACGGTCCCATTTATTTGTGTATGTTTAGCTTTTCTAAATAGTTTGTAACCTATTCTTTCTCCATCCAGGGGTGCTCACCTCCTTCCCATACTGCATTGTCTAGTGCAGTAGTCTGGGAGCAATAGCTCTATGAAGACAGAGACAAAAAAAAATGATATTTCAGTTTTTCCCACATCACCTGTCACTAGGTTACCTCCCTCATCCCACACCCTCCCTGAACACCGTATTATTGCTAACTTGCCTGTAGAAACCTTTCTTGTTACCCTTCACATCCCTTGCTAGCCGCAATTCCAGTTGTGCTTTCACCTTCCTGATTACTTCCCCGCATGATCAAGCAATATATTTATACTCCTCCCTAGTCATCTGTCCAAGTTTCCACTTCTTATAAACTTCCCTTCTGTGTTTAAGGTCACCAAGGATTTCACTGCTAAGCCAAGCTGGTCCCCTACCACATTTGCTTTTCTTACTGTGCATTGGGATGGTTGTTCCTATGCTGTCAATAAGGCTTCTTTAAAATACTGCCAGTTCTTGGTTGTGTGGATGCTCTGCTTATAAATTGGACTTATTATAAATTGGGGTTATTTGAAAAAAAAAGCCCTCATGTAGACCAGGGCCTAGTGTCTCACAATTTTCCTGCCCATCCAGCAATGGTCAATCATAGCTTAGAAGAGCTGTTTCTGTTAATGGTGAAGTCATTCAATTTTTAGTATCTTGGGAGTAGGAAGGAATGATAAAAGGGGAGGGAAAGCAATTAAATTGGTACTCAGCGACTTTCTATTCTGCCTCTTCCCTGACCCCACATACAAAAAGCCAGAACAGCAGAGGCCATGATAGAAAATATAGCTTCAAAATTTTGCTTTATGGAGGCTTATTTTGGAAGTGTCATAAGGATTCACTGAAAACAGAGAGAGAGGAGAAAAATTGTCCAGTCGTCACTGCTTGCATACACTCAATACTGCATTATATTGAAGGTTCCCATGACTGTTAATTTGTTACCCCAGCAGTGCTACTCTTAATGTACCTGCATTGTTGAGTGTGCATGTGCAGTGGCTGCTGAGCTATTAATTTCTCTCCTTTGTGTTCATGCAGGTGAATCACCAGAAGGTAATAGAAGAATGTAAATTATGGCAGTCTGTCTGTGGCCTCAGCGTACTCTGCCACACAGTCAGAATACACTCCCAACCTTTTATGTCCTAGTAATGCAGCTGGAAAACAAAGACAAAGAAAAGAAATAAATGTGCAATAGTGACTGCATGAACAAATGCAACATTGCATTTAAGAGTGTTGGTATGGCAGTCCGTTTGTTGTCTCATCGTATTTATGCAGTCAAAACACTGCTCCCAACCTGTTCTCTAGTAATTCCACCTGCTTTGCAATAGTGTCCAGCACTCACTTCTGTTGTCCTCAACTCAGGACCAATGCATAGAGCCCATTGCATTAAGTGACAGAACTGACTGAGATCTACCAATAGGCCTGGAAGGACATCCTCTCTCCAATCCATACCGCTACTATTTCTAGATCAAGAGGGGAACACAAGAGAGCCTTATGTATGTTATTTTCTGTTGGCAGTGGTGTATTTACTACTCTGTTAAATCATGAAAGTTCTCATTTGGGGCAGGCAGGCCACACATAGCCTCACTGAAGTCAGTAGCCTGTTAGGTGGCAGCAGAATCTACTCATATGAATCAACGTCCAGGATCAGGACCTTAGGCATACTCAATTTGTCTGAAAGGAATCTGGAATGGGTTATTGTAGATTTTATTCAAAAGGAAAAATTTTGCTTCTTTCTGAATGATACCAGACTACTATGTGAATGTTAACATTTTACAAGATCAAATTCAAACTTTTTTATTATGACTTGGTTTAAATGGTTAGTAATTGCTGTGTGCACTTATCAGATCATGTTCTTGCACAAGTATCTGACATGAGACACTTGCTATCTTGCAATGGTCATACTGGTGTGCTTATCGAGAACCCCTGTGACTTGCCTATGCTGGTCTCTTAACATTTTTGCTGTCAGTACAATGCAGTGTCTGAATTGCTTAGATATGTTAGGTATATTGCTGTAGTAACAATCCATCTTCTTGCCTATAATGGATCTTCAGGAGAGTGTACTTCCATACAGTCAATGTGCAGAGGCCTGTTTTTAATGCACTGCTGTAAAATTGCAGTAATTGGATGAGTGATTTGTAAACATCCTTAATTCTAAGAAAACAGAACTGACGTGCTAAAAAGGGTCAGTTGTGTATTCAGAACTGTGTAATTTGCAGAACATATTTAAGTAGCTTCAGAGGGTAGCTGAGTTAGTCTGTAACAGGAAAAACTTAAAAAATAACAAATAGTCTAGTAGCACCTTGAAGACTAACAAATCATCTACATGTTTATGTAGTCTCCAAAGTGCTACTAGACTATTTGTTGCTTTTTCATATTTAAGTAGCTCACTTGTTTGTCAATAGAAGTTATCCTTGCATGTTGTAGAACTGAGGTATGTCTGTTTCAAGTAGAGAACGGCACCAACCCTAACTTTTCTCCTCTGTGGACTTCAGCCATATAAAAGCCGTCACTCTTTGCTGGTCTGCTATGCGGCAGAATATGCCTAGATTTGCTTATTGATTACCAATCTTATTTTCAGCTAATTAGTAGTTACTAAGGGCCTTTAAATCACAGATTGCATTTTATTGTCAAGACTAAGAGGTTATCCAACACACAGCATCTCAGCATTGGTAAAATGTGTATTTTATTGTTAAACTGTTCTGCTGAGCAATCTCATTTAATTAACACAAAGTAAATTCATTAATCCATCACATAATTCTCTTCCCTAACTAGCACTCTGGCTGTAAGCACTCTGTTTGGCTTTTTAACTGAAGGAAAGCCTATTGGAATAAAAGCCGGTGGTAAATTTCATAACTGTAGCTACTACTCCCACCTTCACTTCCCCCAGCCACGCAGTTCAATGGAAGTTGGCACCAGACAGGGACTTGGGAGGCTAGGATTCTGTTCCTGACTCTGCAGTTGACTTGTGTGATCTTATGAGGGTCATGAAGAGTATGTGTTCACTGCTCCTTAGGGATTTTCTAGAACTTGTGAAAAGAAAAAGTGCTGCAGAAAGCAGAGCAACAGTGTGAATGATGAGAGAATGCATGTGTCCTTCTGACTACTTGTGGGCTGTGTCTAGACTGGCCAGTTTTTCCGGAAAATCAGCCACTTTTCCGGAAAAACTTGCCAGCTGTCTACACTGGCCGCCTGAATTTCCGCAAAAGCACTGACTTCCTACTGTAAGAAATCAGTGCTTTTTGCGGAAATACTATGCTGCTCCCGTTCGGGCAACAGTCCCTTTTGCACAAAACTTTTGCGCAAAAGGGCCAGTGTAGACAGCCCAGATTTGTTTTCCACATAAAAGCCCCGATCGCAAAAATGGCGATCGGGGCTTTTTTGCGCAAAAGCGCGTCTAGATTGGCCACAGACGCTTTTCCGCAAAAGGTGCTTTTGTGGAAAAGCATCCGTGCCAATCTAGATGTTCTTTTCCGAAAATGCTTTTAATGGAAAACTTTCCGTTAAAAGCATTTCCGGAAAATCATGCCAGTCTAGACGTAGCCGTGGAGAATAGCAAGAAGACATTAGAAAACTGTCTACACTCAAATAATGTAGCTTGCATCTTTGCTGTAAGGTAGGCAGGCTACTAGCACAAGTGCACATGGAATTCAGGCACCAACCCCCAGCCCCACCCAGACCAGTTACCTGGATTGAAAGAATCACATAACTTGGGTGAAAAGGCTTTGTGTTTGAAGCAACAGCCACATAAGAATCTGATCTAGACAAACCCCTAACCTCAGTGCCTCAGTTTTCCCATCTGCAGAGTAAGAGTGATGGGTTTTCCCATGTTCATAGAGTTTTTGGTTAACTGAGCGATAGGGATGTGAATAGATAACTGGTTACCTGGTAAGCATTGTCCTTTACCAGTAGCTGATTAACTGGTGCCCATGAACAGCTCCCGCCTGCAGGGCTAGGAGCCAGCAGCCCTGCGGGGCTGAGGGCTGCTTCAGCCAGGCCGGGCTCACCACTCTGTTTAAATGTAATGTTTAACCAGTTAACTGATTAAACAGAATTTTACATTCATAGTGTGTTATATAAGCTAGTCAACAGGATAAGCATCATCACATACATCAGGGTAAGCAAGCATTAATGCTTCTGTGGGTCTCTTTGATGTGGCAGATTGGAAATTCTCCAGGTCCAATTTTGAAAAAGTGTTGTACTGAAGAATAACTCATCTGCTCACTAGCATCAGTACAGTTCTTGTGCTTATTTGAATAGTAAACTCATTGGTTACGTCTACACTGGCATGATTTTCCGAAAATGCTTTTAACAGAAAAGTTTTCCGTTAAAAGCATTTTCGGAAAAGCACGTCTAGATTGGCAGGATGCTTTTCCGCAAAAGCACATTTTTGCGATCGGGGCTTTTTTGCAGAAAACAGTACTGTGCTGTCTACACTGGCCCTTTTGCGCAAAAGTCTTTCGGAAAAAGACTTTTGCCCGAACGGGAGCAGCATAGTATTTCCGGAAAAGCATTGACAATCTTACATGAGATCATCAGTGCTTTTCCGGAAATTCAAGCGGCCAGTGTAGACAGCTGGCAAGTTTTTCTGCAAAAGCAGATGATTTTGCGGAAAAACTTGCCAATCTAGACACAGCCATTTTATATTGGCCATAGGCTGGCTGCCTTGGCATGGATTAGAAAGAAACTTCAATTGACACTTCTAGCAGGGCATCCTAGGAACAAGAAATGTACGAGCCTCTAGTGATTAGGATTTAGAGAGACTGGGCAGAAGGAGGATTGACCCTGATCAACCATGTGCACCCAACAGCCTACCCCAAAGTCAGGATAGGTCGCACAGAACCAGTCTGACTCCCCCCATTTTGCATTGTAGCAGTTCAGCTATGAAGAAAAATAAACTTCAAGATGTGGAGACAAAACCCAAACACATTCCTCCCATTTTATCAACCTGGGGTACTGGGTGCCTGAGGGATTACTTTGTGTGGCTCCTGTAGCACACAGCAGCCATAAGGCCAACAGAGTTGGCTCCTGGAAGATCTCCTTGGTGGAAGGGAATCCTTAGCTGTTGTTGAGAGACAGTGAAACTGTTCCCATGCCAAGCCCCTCCCTGTGCCCAGAGGAAAGGATCACAGGCCTGATGCATTCGGGGCCACTGGCCACATGACTTAGAGCAATCCATAGGTTGTTAATTCTGGCAGGAAACCAGCCCTTTGCACAGCTATATCAGGATCATGAGACTGTGAAGACAGGACCTGCTCCAGTGCCCACTGAAGCCAAATCTTTCCTTACCCCTAGTTGAGTTGTACATGCTCAGCTGTGGATTGGGACTAAGGTCTCCCCTGAGGCTTTTTTGTTTCTTTCTCCCAGTGTTTCTGCTTTTGCCATGCAGTTAAATTCTCCGTGTTACATACAGAATGCCTTGGAGCTTAGTTTCTTTGGGAGAAACTTTCCGAAAAAGTTGTCTGAAAACAGGCAGCTGATTCTGATGAGATCTAATGCAGTCACGCTGATCCTTTTTGGATTGGCTGTTGCCTTTTCCCCACCATCCCTCCTTCCCTTGATCCACATTTCATTATGGCTGCCACAATCGCTCCTTGTTTCTGTCCATTTGCTCCCCCTCTTTTGCCTCATTCGCACATTTTTTATTCTCCTCCTCCTCCTCCAATCCACATTTGGATCTTGGCAAGCCCTCCCTGCTACCATTCTTGTTCTGCTTTCCTTTCTAACCTGTTTAATTACAAGCCATATTGTCTGCCAGTATTATGTAAATTAACCTTTCAAATCTTAGAACTGAATTCACCCTTCAGAGATAGCATAAATCTTCCATAAGGTTCAAACAATGAGGAGTCCTGTGGCATCTTAGGGTATGTCTACACCACCACCCTAGTTCGAACTAGGGTGGTTAATGTAGTCAATCGAAGTTGCAAATGAAGCCTGGGATTTAAATATCCCGGGCTTCATTTGCATCTTGCCGGGCGCTGCCATTTTAAAATCCCCTGTAGTTCGGACTCCGTGCCCGCGGCTACACGCAGCACAGAGTAGGTAGTTCAAATTAGGCTTTCTAATTCGATCCACCAGTACACCTCGTTCCACGAGGTGTACCGGTAGTTCGAATTAGAAAGCTTAATTCGAACTACCTACTCCGTGCCGCGTGTAGCCGCAGGCACGGAGTCTGAACTACCGGGGATTTAAAAATGGCGGCACCCGGCAAGATGCAAATGAAGCCCGGGATATTTAAATCCCGGGCTTCATTTGCAACTTCGATTGACTACATTAACCACCCTAGTTCGAACTAGGGTGGTGATGTAGACATACTCTTAGAGATTAACAGATTTATTATTAAAACCCATGCCCTAATAAAACCCGTGCCATGGTGTTTCAAAGCAGCAGCACTGAGTGGAGCCCGGGGTCAGCTGGGACTTCCCAGCTGATCCCGGGCTCCATTTCCGTGGAACCCGGGATCAGTGGAGGACTCTGAGTCCCCTGCTTGCTGCTGGCTCCATGAGGGCACTTCTACTTTGAAATGCACAAGAGCCTCTCACTGGGGACTCTTGTACATTTCAAAGCTCGCAGGCCGCATGTAGCCCAGAGTCAGCGGGACTGCACGTGGAGTTCCACATTCCTCCTTTGATTTCAAAGGAGGAATGCGAATGTGCCTATCGAGTAGTCGATGAAAATTCCATTGACTACTTGACTAGTAAATTACTCGATATTTAACATCCTTAGCCTGCACTAATGGCTGTGCTACGTGGTTTGTGATCTCTGCTGCCCTGCAGATAGGCACTCCTCTCCTTTCAAAGCTCCAGGAAATATCTGATAGCTGAGTGAGCTGCTCCGTTTGGAAAACAACAAAGAGCAAATTATTGGACTGCTCTTCCCTGTTTTGCACTGCTAGGAACACAGCAGCAGGCAGACTGCTACTGCAGTGGGAGGACTAGAGAGGCCACTGTGCTGCTTTGACATTCCTTGGCATGGAGAGCTCATAGAGCAGCTCTGCCTTCCCACAACACACCACGTTGCTTTGCCCTATTTGTTGGCAGGGGTGCTAGCAATGTGGCCATGACATGTCAACAATGGGAAGCAGTCACTTTTGGCAACTTTTGCATGCCGATAGCACTTTTGTCACCACACTTTCCCAGTGTATAAGACTGGATGTTCTTCCTTCCCAACCATTTGTGACAACACTGCCCCTAACCCACTTCCAAGGCATCAGTCTTCAGGATAAACTCCTTTTTAAAATCAGGGGCTGTGAGGACTGGGTCACTGCAGAGGGCAGTCTGCAGATCTGTAAAAGCTTCTTCCACTGCAGTGGTCCATTTTATTATGTCGGGGCCACGGGCTCTGGTCAGGTCACTTAAGGGGTATGCCCTAGAAGCGAAGTGGGGAATGAACCTGTGGTAATATCCAACCAGTCCTAGAAGTGTCCTGACCTGCTTCTTCCTGGTTGGTCGGGGCCAATTTTGTATTGCTTCCTTTTTGTTGAGCTGAGGCCTCACTACACCCCTTCCTACAATATACCCAAGGCATTTAGTTTTGGTTAGCCCTATCGCACACTTAGGGTACATCTAGACTACAGGCTTTTGTAGACAGAGGCAAAGCCTCTGTCAAAAAAGAGCGTCTAGACTACAGCCAGTTCTGTCAACAAAGCCAGCCACTTTTTCGACAGAGAGTCTAGACGCTCTCTTTTGGAAAAAGCACAATGGATGCAATAGCGCCTTTTTTCGACATAACTCTGTCAAAAAAAGGTGTTATTCCTCGTCGACTTATTGTCAACAGAACTTGGCAGTAGTGTAGACGCAGGTATAGTTTTGTCGACAAAAGTCCACTTTTGTCAACAAAACTCTGTAGTCTAGACACACCCTTAGTGGGGTCTGCCATAGGACCAGCTCTCCTTAGGGTCTCTGTGACAGGTGTACCAACCCCACACTGGAAGGGAGTGGGCTCCACTCTGTTGGGCGAAAGAGCCCCTCCCCCACAGCCCTGCCAGATATGCTGTCAGTGGGACTTGGCTATAAGAGGCCAGGAGACAGCTTAGTCAGGGCAGACTGCCAGAGGGGAAGGAGCTTGGGCCCAAGCTCCCGAACAGCTTCAGCAGCTGCTGTCGCTGCCACCACAGCTGGAGCCTCAGCCACTTCAGCAGTAGCCCAAGCTCCTTCCCCTCTGGCAGTCTGCCCTGACTGAGCTGTCCCCTGGCCTCTTATAGCCAAGTCCCACTGGGAGCATGCCCCAACCACAGGGGCATACATACCAAACACTGTCTGGAAGGGTGAGCTGCCAGTCGGCATGGTAGGAAGCAACTCAGGGCAGAGGCTTGTTCTCCAGGAGTTCGGTGTGTTTTGATACATAATCCCGCTGGGCAGGCAGAGGACCACTCCACTGCCAACAGGGCCCTGGGTTGGGACCCAGTGGAGTGGGAGGGTTTGGGTTCCCCCAACCCCTCCCACCTCGCAACGAGACTCCTCCTCGATTTTGGGGAGGCTTACCTTTGGACTGGGCCTTAAGGCCATATAACCCCTAACAGAGGGGACTGTATTGAGGACTAGGTCTCCAGGCCCTATACCTCCTAATAGAGGGGATAGTATTTCAGGGGCTGCAGTTGCCCTGAACCAGGTGTTCAGGTCGTGTACGCCCAGAGAAGAAGGTGGAGACACAAATTTTGGGGACTTCAAAACAGTCGAGGAGCATGCCCCTCAACAGTCTCCAACACAGCCTCCACAGCCCTAACAGATAAGGGGGTTAGAGCAGTGGTCCCTAATGCGGTGCCCGCGGGCGCCATGGCACCCGCCGGGGCATTCGTGGGTGCCCGCCGACAATCTGGGCCAGCCCCGCACTCTGTGCACACTGCACTCCACTTGTAAGCTCCTTTGCACAGGCAAGAAGGAAATACTCATGTCTACTCCCCCCAGTCTCACTAAGTCCTGTAGTGATGGGAAAGGGGCAAACTCGGCAGGTGTAAGATGACACTGGCAGCCGCAGTCTCAATCCTGCATGCAGGCGCTAGTGGTTGTCTGGCGCTAGTGGTTGTCTGATGATGACCTGGAGACGACATCATCACTCGGCAGCACCCTGAGCGACCAAGCAGCCTTTTTTAGGGACAGCACTGCTTGCTCCATACGGAGAGGGGCCTAGAAAAGGTGGCCTAAACAAAACTTGTCTCCTCCTCCCCCAGTTGGTCAACGGGCATCTCCATATGCGGTTGAACTATATCAAAGAATCAACGGTGCATCCCACTCGCCTTAAAAGGTGGGAAAGGACTTAAACTCACATGCTGGAACATCACTCGACCTGACAGCACTCGACCTGAGCGACGATCCGCTTTAATTGCACACAAACTCACTAGGCTGGATGTTGACATCGCTGCACTCAGCGAAATTCGCTTTTCAGAGGAAGGCAGTCTAAGAGAGCATGGCGCAAGTTACACCCTCTACTGGTCAGGCAAACCAGCGACAGAGAGACGCCTTTCAGGTATCGGCTTCATGATCAGGGACTCCATTGCTATCAAGCTTGCAAGCCTGCCAACCGGCCACTCTGACGGCATCATCTCATTGCATCTACCACTTTGTGACCAGCAACACGCCACACTGTTTAGTGTGTATGCTCCAACTCTCCAGGCAGACCCTGCTGACAAAGACAAGTTTTATTCCAACCTACGCAGCCTTCTGCAGGATGTTCGAGCTGATGACAAGATTGTCATCCTGGGCAATTTCAACGCCAGAGTGGGCAGAGACTCGGAAACCTGGAAAGGCGTACTTGGAAGGCATGGTGTGGGCAGCTGCAACGATAATGGACGCTTGTTACTTGAACTCTGCGCGGAACAGCAGCTTTCCATTACCAACACTATCTTCCAGCAGAAAGACAGTCTGAAGACAACCTGAATGCACCCTCAGTCAAAACACTGGCATCTCATAGACTACATCTTAGTGCGCCAGCGTGATCTAAAAGATGTCCTTCACACCAGGGTAATGCCCAGCGCCAAGTGTCACACAGACCACCGCCTTGTCCACTGCAAACTCAGCTTCCACTTTGAGCCCAAACCAAGGAAAGGTGGCGCCCCGAGGAAGAAGCTCAAAGTCTGCAGCCTTCAGTCTGCTGCGGTCAAGGCGGTTTTCCAGGAGAGCCTATGATCCAGGCTAGAGGAACCGAGCTGCCTAGCAGACTCGCCTCTGGCTCCAGAAGTGCTGTGAGATCATATCAAAACCATTGTTCTGCAAACATCTGAAGATATCCTCGGATTCTCCACGAAGAACAGGGATTGGTTCGATGAGAACAACTTAGAAGTCCAATAGCTACTGTCAAACAAGAGGTCAGCACACCAGGCCCACCTGGCCCAACCATCCTGCCCGCACAAAAAAGCAGCCTTCCGCCTGGAATGCAGCACTTTCCAGCGCAAGCTTCAAGAG
Source organism: Pelodiscus sinensis (assembly GCF_052426305.1). NCBI lineage: Eukaryota > Metazoa > Chordata > Testudines > Trionychidae > Pelodiscus > Pelodiscus sinensis. The sequence continues at coordinate 21,831,826 of NC_143071.1, forward strand.
ATTCAGAACGAGTGGTGGACCAACCTCGCAGTAAGAACTCAGCTTTGCGCTGATACTGGCGACTACAGGGGATTCTATGAAGCTCTAAAAGCGGTATATGGCCCCTCGTACCAAATCCTGAGCCCCTTGTGGAGTGCAGACGGGAAAGAACTGCTCACCAAAAAGGACTCTATCCTGAACCGCTGGTCTAAGCACTTCTACACCCTCTTCAATGCTAGCCACTCAGTCCAAGAACCAGTGATTGACCGCATCCCACAACAACCAGTGAAAACTAAACTGGATGTGGCACCAACATTACAAGAGACTGAGGAAGCCATTGAACAGCTGAAGAGTGGTAAAGCTGCAGGAGTTGATGGCATCCTTCCTGAGGTATGGAAGAACGGAGGCCCAGCACTGTACACCAAACTCCACAAATTCTTCGTCTGCTGTTGGGAGCAGGATAAACTCCCTCATGACCTCAAGGACGCAGTCATCATCACCCTGTATAAGAACAAAGGGGAGAAGTCAGACTGTTCCAATTATCGCGGCATAACACTTCTGTCCGTCGCCGGCAAAATCCTCGCAAGAGTACTGCTGAATAGACTGGCACCCGCGATAGCAGAAGATCACCTCCCAGAGACAGTGTGGCTTCAGAGCCAACTGGGGAACCACAGACATGGTGTTTGTCCTGAGGCAGATTCAGGAGAAGTGCCGGGAGCAAAACAAAGCGCTGTACGTCACCTTTGTGGACCTGACAAAAGCGTTTGACACCGTGAGCAGGCAGAGACTTTGGAAAATCCTGGAAAAACTAGGCTGCCCACTGAAGTTCCTCACTATGATCATCCAGCTTCACGAAGACCAGCTTGGACAAGTCAGACATAGCAGCGACCTCTCACAGCCTTTCCCTATTGCAAATGGCGTGAAACAGGGCTGTGTTCTTGCTCCCACACTGTTCACCATTTTGTTCAGCATGATGCTCCAGCAGGTCACAGAGGACCTCGATGACGCTGATGGCGTATACATCCGTTTTCGTCTCGACGGGAGTGTGTTCAACCTGAGGCATTTGCTGGCCCACACAAAGACCATGGAGAAACTGATCAGGGAGCTGTTGTTTGCTGACGATGCCACCCTCCTTGCTCACACAGAGGCAGCTATGCAGCGAATTGTTTCACAAAAACTGCTCAGATCTTCGGTCTTGAAGTCAGCCTGAAGAAGACTGAAGTTCTTCATCAGCCCGTACCCCACGAGGAGCACCATCCACCAAGCATCTTCATTGAACAAACAGAACTGAAAGTTGTCCACCAGTTCAGCTACTTGGGGTGCGTGATCTCGTCTGACGCCATGATCGACAAAGAAGTCGATAACAGGCTGGCCAAGGCAAACAGTGCATACGGCAGACTATACAAACATGTCTGGAACAACAGCAGTCTCAAAAGAGACACGAAGGTCAGCGTCTACAAAGCTGTTGTGCTGACCACTCTCTTGTATGGCGCTGAGTCCTGGGTCATGTACCGTTGTCACCTGAGTCTCCTCGAGCGTTTCCATCAGCGCTGCCTCCGCACAATCCTCATTGGAGTGACTTCGTCGCCAACACTGAAGTCCTCAAGTTAGCGGAGGTCACCAGCATCGAGGCCATGGTCCTCAAGATACAGCTTCGCTGGGCAGGGCACATCGCCAGGATGGAGAACCACCGCCTACCCAAGATCGTGCTGTATGGGGAACTGTCCTCTGGCTACCACGACATAGGGGCACCACAAAAGTGGTACAAAGACTCCCTGAAGAAGTCCCTCACTGCTTGTTGTATTGATCACCGTCAGTGGGCAACACAAGCAGCTGATCGCAACTCCTGGCGGCACACGGTCCACCAGGCCACCTCCTTCTTTGAAGATACCCGCAGGGCCTGTATGGAGGACAAAAGGAGAAGGAAGAAGAACCGTGACCCCTCAGCACCTATCCCGGATCAGATCTATATTTGCAGCCGTTGTGGCAGGACCTGCCTGTCCTGCATAGGCCTCATCAGCCACCAGTGTGCCTGCAGAAGACGTGGATTTCCTTCCTAAATCTTCGTTTGCGAAGCCAAGCCATGATTAAGGCCAGAGGAAAACAAGGAGATGGACTGCATGGAACCAGATAAGCTATTTGAGTGGTTGCTGGAGAACTAGTGGCAGCAGGCAACTCAACTACAACAACAACACAACCAATTATTGCAACAGTTAGCTGCTCAGCAGCAGCTGCAAGCTACACAACAGCAGGAACAACAACAGCAGCTACTGCGGGAGCTCACCAATCAGCAGCAGGCCCAACAGGACTGATGGCTCCAACAATTAACTGTGCTGGGGAAGCTGACACATGGGGTTAGGCCATCAGGCGAGGCCTCCACAGGGGTGGGGCAGCAGTTGTCCATTTGTCTTATGAAAATGGGACTGGGGGATGACCCGGAGGCCTTCCCTGTAACCTTTGAAAGGGTTGCAACCACAGCCAGATGACCTGAAGAACACTGGTCCACGATATTAGTGCCATACCTGACAGGACCAGCAAAGCTGGCGTATCACAATTTGGAGCCCAGAGAGACTACCACAAGTTTAAGGGGGTGATCCTGGAGCAGACGAGTGTTAGCCCTGAGACCGATTGACAGTGGTTTCGGCAAGAACGCTCCCCCACCGGGAGGCCAGGCCACAGGCCATGGCACAGAGACTCTGTGATTGCTGCTGGTGGTGGATGGAGCCTGAGAGGCAGAGATAGTGGCCCATGTGGCAGAGATGGTGGTTCTCGAACAATTTCTACAAATTCTGCCTGCCAGGGAGCAGAAGTGGGTACAATGATACCACCCAGCCTTCCTTAATGAATCCATGGCCCTGATGGAAGATTATTTGGCAGCCAAAGGTCCAGAAGAGAATGGAAGAGGGGCAAGAGAACATCTGACCCCGAGACCCAAAATTGCAGAGTCCAGCCACCCATGGGAAACCGGAGGTCCAGAACATGCCACACCACACTGGCTGGGGCAAGCACGGGGGAGACGACCATCCCGAGTGGCCCACCCTGAGAGTGGGGGGCCACTGCCCCACCAGGTAATGAGGAAGAAGGGAAGACAGGAAGATTGGGAGGGTCCAGCCATAACCAATGCTATGAATGCAGACAGGAGGGACACTTTCAATGTGACTGTCCATTTATGGACCATAGTTATGGACAAGTGCTGATGGTGAGGCATAGGGCAAAGGGGAGAGACCTAACTCCTAACTAAGGTGTTAACACAGGTAGTAGTTGAAGGGACCCCGGTTACGTCCTTGATTGATTCAGGATTTAGTCAGACTTTAGTGCAGGCTGACTTAGTGGAGTGCCCCGAGCCAGTGGGAGCCCCAATCCTAATGCAGTGCATACACAGGGATGTTAAGTCCTACCCCACCATCTGGGTGAGGTTGTCTGACACCCAAGAGGAGGGGGTTTGTCACGTGGGGCTAGCCCCGAAATTGGCCTACCCCGTACTGTTGGGACGAGACTGGCAGGGGTTCCATAGGATCCTGCAAGAATGGAGTCAACAAGAACCACCGAAAACAGGTAGACAGGCAGCGAGGTGGGGATTAGTGTCCCAAGGGAGCATTGGGGGCATGAGGGAAGAGCCCAGTGACATCGCCCCCCGCCCCCCGCAAGAGACTCAGAGACTCAGACTTCAAGAGAGGCTGAAACCAACTGGTTAGATGGCACCGGAGACTTCTTGTGAGAACAGCGAGAAGACTACACGCTGAGTCGGGCCTGGGAGCAAGTAGCTGAGTCGGAGGCGGAAGAGAGTGTAGGACAGCGAGAACCCCAAGGACCCCAGTTCGAGGTATGTGTGGACAGTTTGAGGTATGTGTGGACAGGTAGACAAGGGCCCACATGGCTGGGGAGAGGTGCGACAGTTGTTAGTCCTCGCAAAATGCAGAAAACAGGTATTAAAGCTGGCCTGTGCAAACCCATAGGCAGGGCACCTATGAAGGGAGAAGACATTACAGTGGATGACCCAGAGGTTCTTTTGGCCAGGGATACACCACAAAGTTCACGACTTTTGTGAATCCTGCCCAGAGGGTCAGCAGATGAGTCAAAAAGGGGTACCTAGGGCCCCCCTCGTGGTGCTACCAGTAGTTGAAGTCCCCTTCAAGTGGATCAGCCTATAGACTTAGTGGGACCCTCGGAAAAGTTTAGAGGCTACCAGTACATTCTCGTGGTGGTACACTATGCAACCAGGTACCCAGAGGCCGTACCTTTACATAATACCACAGCACCCACCTTGGTGGCTGAACTTATAAAGATTTTCTCCCGGGTAGGGATACCCTGGGAGATTTTGACGGATCAGGAGACAAACGTATCATCTAAGTTGATGGCAGAGTTGTGTTAATTACTGGATATTAAGGCTCCAAGAACCATAGTGTACCACCCTCAAACAGACGGGTTAGTAGAGCATTTTAACCAAACCTTAAAGGCCATATTGTGGCAGTTCATAGAGGAGGACCCCCCAGGATTGGGATAAATTGCTCCTGTCCCTGCTATTTGCAGTGTGCAAGGTCCCCCAGGCCTCTACAGGCTTCTCCCCATTTGAGCTCCTTTATGGGAGGCACCCATGGGGAATATTAGGTCTTCTGAAGGCGACATGGGAGGCACAGGAATCATGAGTCATCGAGTCCTTCCCATATATCCTTTGACTCCGTGAACATCTCTAGGTGTTGGGAGAATTTGCCTGAACCAACCTGGTGCACTTCCAAGAAGTGCAGGCCTGGTATTATAATCGTGGGGTGAAGTTACGCACGTTCGAGCCAGGGGACCACATCCTCCTTTTGTTACCATCTAAAGAGTTGAAACTGCTGGCAGAATGGCAGGGCCCCTTTGAGGTGGTGCAATGGGTGGGACCTGTGGATTATGAGGTGTGGCTAATGGGAAAGAAATGGGGTGTCCAGATCTACCATGTTAATCTCCTGAAGAAGTGGAAGCCACTCAAGGGCCGACTGATCACACCATACCCACCTGAGCTGGAGTTAGGACCCTGGACTGAAGAGGTGTTGAATCCTATACCAGCTACATTGGGTGAAGGGTTAGACTCCCAACAATGGGATGAAATACACCAACTAATCCAGAACTTCTCCCATGTACTATCGGCCCGACTGGGGTGGAACGGGGTGACCAGACACCACATAGCTATCCTGCCTGGCTAGAAGGTGCGCAACCACCATTGGCCCCTCCCCAAGAAGGTGTGGGGGCCGGTTCAACAGGAACTACAGGCTATGCTACAGATGGGAGTGATAGAGGAAACTAGGAGTGAGTGGAGACGTCCCATCGTGTTGGTCCTGAAGCCAGATGGAACTCTCCAGTTTTGTATTGACTTTCATAAGGTGAATGCCATATCCCATTTTGATGCCTACCCTATGCCAAGGGTTGACAAGCTGTTTGAACGTCTAGGTAAGGCAAGATACATTTCCACCCTAGATCTAATGAAAGGATACTGGCAGATACCCCTAACACCAGCCTCCAAGGAAAAGACTGCCTTCTCTACCCTGTTCGGGTTGTACCAGTTTATTACAATTCCCTTAGGGCTACACGGGGCAGTTGCCACTTTCCAACGATTGATGGACCAATTGCTACAAAACCACTGCCTATACACAGCCGCATATATTGATGATATAGTGATTTACAACCAGTTGTGGACCGAACATTTGCAACACCTGGAGGCGGTTTTACGCACACTGGGTGAAGCCGGCCTTCCAGCCAATCCTGGCAAATGTCATTTAGGATGCACACCTCAGCTACACTGTCGGGTAAGGGACATGTTGCCCGTTGATAGATAAGGTACGGGCCTTAAAAGAGTATATAGCACCCACAACCAAGAGACAGGTACAACAGTTCTTGGTGATGGTGGGGTATTACTGTCACTTTATGCCAGACTGTGTGACCCTTTCCGCTCCCCTGTCTGACCCGACTAAAAACTCCCAACCCTAAAGGGTCCAGGGGTCGGCAGAATGTGAATGAGCTTTTAATGCTCTTAAAGAACACTTAACAAATGCCCCCATTTTGTTCCAGCCTGATTTCTCAAAGCCTTTTATCCTACAGATGGATGCATCCAAAGTGGGGCTCAGAGCGGTGCTGTCTCAGGAGGTAGATGGGGAACCCAGGGTACGTCTAGACTATATCTCTCTGTCGACAGAGAGATGTAGATTAGGCACGTCGAAATTGCTAATGAAGCAGGGATTTAAATATCCCATGCTTCATTGGCATAAACATGGCCACCGCTTTTTTTCAAAACGGAGCTCTTTATAAAAAATGGCAGTCTAGATGTGGATCTGTCAAAAATAAACCCTTTGTCGACAGATCCTGTAAACCTCATTTTTTGAGGAATACAGGATCTGTCGACAAAGTGTTTATTTTTGACAGATGCACATCTAGACTGCCATTTTTTTTCAAAAAAGCTCCATTTTGAAAAAAAGTGGTGGCCATATTTATGCTAATGAAGCATGGGATATTTAAATCCCTGCTTCACTAGCAATTTTGACGTGCCTAATCTACTTCTCTCTGTCAACAGAGAGGTGTAGTCTAGATAGCCCCAGTCCTATACATGAGCAGGAAACTGTTTCCGAGGGAGCAGAAGTATTCCACAGTGGAGAAAGAGGCCCTAGTGGTAAAATAGGCTGTTGATGCTTTACGTTATTACCTCCTGGGCAACCCATTCCAATTAGTCATGGGCCACTCCCTCCTGAGATGGCTACATGCCATGAAGAAGACTAACCCAAGAATAATGCGATTATATTTACCTTTGCAGCCCTAGAGTTTCACCGTTGCTCACAAACCTGGTAAGGCATATACAAATGAGGATTTCTTCTCTCAGGCCATGGGGAAAGAATCAGAATCAGGACAGACATCGGAGACCCCATTAAGGGGGAGGGTGTGTGATGGAGTGTACCAACCCCACACTGGGGAAGAGGGAGTGGGCTCCGCTCTGTTGGGCGAAAGAGCCCCTCCACCACAGCCCTGACAGGCATGCTCCCAGTGGGACTTGTCTATAAGAGACCAGGGGACAGCTCAGTCGGGACAGACTGCCAGAGGGGAAGGAGCTTGGGCCCAGTCTCAGGAGCAGTCTCAGCAGGAGCCTCAGCATCTTCAGCAGCAGCCTGAGCTGCAGCCTCAGCAACAGCCCTGACCACAATGGCCATCCAGGAGGGGAATACACACCAAGCAACATCCAGATGGGTGAGCAGCCAGTCGGCATGGTAGGAAGCAACCCAGGGCGAGGCTTGTCCTCCAGGGGTTCGATGTGTTTTGGTAGATAATCCCACCGAGCAGGCAGAGGACCACTCCACTGCCAACAGGGCCCTGGGTTGGGACCCAGTGGAGTGGAAGGGCCTGGGTCCCATCCTCCCCTCCCCCTCCCCGCCCACCTCACAACAAGACTCCTCCCTGATTTTGGGGAAGCTTATCTTTGGACTGGGCCTTAAGGCCATATAACCCCTAACAGAGGGGATCGTATTTTAGGGATGTCAATTGCCCTGAACCAGAGAAGAGGGCTGGGACACAAAATTGGGGACTTCAGAATGGTCAAGGGGAGTGCCCCTCGATAGTCTCCAACACATCTTCCACCTTCTCCAGGTATGCATCCCAATCTGGGTTATGGACAACACCATCATCTAAATATGCAGCTGAATACTTGGCATGTGGACGTAATAGCTTGTCCATGAGCCTTTGGAATGTTGTGGGGGCCCGAGGCAGGCCAAAGTGGAGGACCATATACTTGAAGAGGCCTTCTGGAGTTGAAAAAGGCTGTCTTTTCTTTGGCTCCTGGGACCAGAGGGATCTTCCAGTAGCCCTGGGTCAAGTCAAGGGTGCACAGAATCCAAGCTTTTCCCAGTTGATCAATGAGCTTATCTACTTGTGGCATGGGGTAGGCATCAAATTTGGACACCTCGTTCAACTTTCAGAAGTCATTGCAAAATCGTAGGCTTCCATCGGGCTTGGGCACCAAAAATATGTGACTGGATCACTGGCCATGTGACTCCTCAATGACTCTTGAGTTCCAGAATTTTCTTAATCTCGGCTTGGATCTCCTTGGGTATTTGGTATCGCTTAACGTTCACCTTCACGCCTGGATCAGTGATGATGTCATTGTAAAGCTCAGTTGTTCTCCCGGGCTCTGCAGAAAACACTTCATGATTTCTCACAGTCATATTAGCTACTTCTGCCCATTGGTCCAGAGTCATTTCAGGGGATATCCCCACCAGCCTTTACTGGTTCTCCTCTTTGGGTGGTACTCTCAGAGCAACCAATTGCATTTTTCTGTTTTGCCAGGGTTTCAACAAGACCTTTTATAAATACATTAGAAGCAAGAGGAAGACCAAGGACAGGGTAGGCCCACTGCTCAGTGAGGAGGGAGAAGCAGTAACAGGAAACTTGGAAATGGCGGAGATGCTCAATGACTTCTTTGTTTCGGTCTTCACTGAGAAGTCTGGAGGTGTGCCTAACGTAGTGAATACAAGCAGAGAGAGGGTAAGTTTAGAAGATAGGATACACAAAGAACAAGTTAAAAATCACTTAGGAAAGTTAGATGTCAGCAAGTCACCAGGTCCTGATGAAATGCATCCCAGGATACTCAAGGAGCTGATAGAGGAGGTATCTGAGCCTTTAGCTATGATCTTTGAAAAATCATGGAAGACAGGGGAGATTCCAGAAGACTGGAAAAGGGCAAATATTGTGCCCATCTATAAAAAGGGGAATAAGAACAACCCAGGAAACTACAGACTTTAAACAGTTTAACGTCTGTCCCAGACAGATCAGGTAATTAAGGAAATCATATGCAAACACTTGGAAGGTAATAAAGTGATAGGGAATAGCCAGCATGGGTTTGTGAAGAACAAGTCATGCCAAACTAATCTGATAGCTTTCTTTGATAGGATAATGAGCCTTGTGGATAAGGGAGAAGCGGCGGATGTCATATACCTAGACTTTAGTAAGGCATTTGATACGGTCTCGCATGATATTCTTATTGATAAACTAGGCAAATATAACTTAGATAGGGCCACGATAAAGTGGGTGCATAATTGGCTGGATAACCGTAGTCAGAGAGTTGTTGTTAACGGTGCTAAATCCTGCTGGAAAGGGATAACAAGTGGAGTTCCGCAAGGGTCTGTTTTGGGACCCGTACTGTTCCATATCTTCATCAGTGATGTAGATATTGGGATAGAGAGTACGCTTATTAAGTTTGCAGATGATACCAAACTGGGTGGAGTTGCAACTTCTTTGGAGGATAGGGACATAATTCAAAATGACCTTAGCAAGTTAGAGAAATGGTCAGAGGTAAACAGGATGAAGTTTAATAAAGAGAAATGCAAAGTGCTCCACTTAGGAAGGAACAATCAGTTCCATACATACAAGATGGGAAGCGACTGTCTAGGAAGGAGCATGGCGGAAAGGGATCTAGGGGTCATAGTGGACCACAAGTTGAATATGAGTCAACAGTGTGATGCTGTTGCAAAAAAAGCAAATATGATTCTAGCTTGTATCAACAGGTGTGTTGTAAGCAAAACTCGTGAAGTCATTCTGCCGCTCTACTCTGCACTAGTTAGGCCTCAGCTGGAGTACTGTGTCCAATTCTGGGCGCCACATTTCAAGAAAGATGTGGAGAAATTGGAAAGGGTACAGAGAAGAGCGACAAAAATGATTAAAGGTCTAGAGAACATGACCTATGAAGCCAGGCTTCATGAACTGGGCTTGTTTAGTTTGGAAAAAAGAAGATTAAGGGGGGACATGATAGCAGTTTTCAAATATCTAAAAGGGTGTCACAAGGAGGAAGGAGAAAATTTGTTCCTCTTGGTTTCTGAGGACAGGACAAGGAGTAATGGGCTTAAAGTGCAGCAAGGGAGGTTTAGATTGGACATTAGGAAAAAATTCCTAACTGTCAGGGTGGTCAAATATTGGAATAAATTGCCAAGGGAGGTGGTGGAATCTCCCTCTCTGGAGATATTTAAGAACAGGTTAGATAGACATCTGTCAGGGATGGTGTAGACAGAGCTTGGTCCTGCCTTGAGGGCAGGGGGCTGGACTCGATGACCTCTTGAGGTCCCTTCCAGTCCTATGATTCTATGATTCTATGATATGATGCATTTGCTCTGGTTTCCACCAGTCAGGCTGGCAAATCTTGTAGTCCACCTCGCCAACGGCTTCTATTACTTCATATGGCCCCTGCCACCTGGCCAGGAGTTTACTCTCGGCCATTGGCACCAACACCATCACCTGGTCTCCCACTTGGAACTTCTGGGGTGTCGCTTGACAGTTGTAATAGGCCTGTTGGGCCTCCTGCACCTTCTCTAAGGCTATGTCTACACTGGCAGCTTCTTGCGCAAGAACAGCCGTTCCTGTGCAAAAACTTGTCTGCTGTCTACACTGCATGAGCATTCTTGTGCAAGTAAATGTACAGTATAGTGTTGTAAAACAGGGCTTCTTCCGGAAGAGTTATTCCTCTCCCCACGAGAAATAAGCCCTCTTGCGCAAGAGCTCTTCCACAAGAGGGCAGTGTAAACAGGCAACATGAATTTCTTGCGCAAGAAACCCCTGTGGTTAAAATGGCCATCAGAGCTTTCTTGTGCAAGAGAGTGTCCACACTGCCATGGATGCTCTTGCGCAAAAGCACATTCCAATGTAGACGCACTCTTGTGGAAGACTTTTTGTGCAAGAACTCTTCCGCAAAACAGTTCTTGAACAAGAAGCTGCCAGTGTAGAAGTAGCCTGAATGTTCTCATACTATGGAGGTGACTCTTCCTGTCCTGTCCCTCATCTGGAGCAGATGATCAATGATGTTCCTCCTTGGGCTGAGTTGCTCTTCCCACGCCTCTTTGGTGAGGTTCAGAATACCCCATGGGTTACGCCCATACAAAAGCTCTAACAGGGAGAACCCAGTAGATGCTTGAGGGACTTTTCTTATGGCAAACATGAGGTATGGCAGCAGAGTATCCCAGTCTTTGCTGTCCTGGCTTACCACTTTCTTTATCATATTTTTCAGAGTCCTGTTAAATGGCTCAATGAGGCCGTCAGTTTGGGGATGATAGACTGATGGCCTCAGGGCAGTATGCGGTGCAGAGTACAAAAGTCCTTCATGAGCTTGGACACAAAGGGTATCCCTTGATCTGTTAGGATTTCTTTGGGTATCCCTATCCTAGAGAAAATTTGGATTAGCTCCCTCGCTATTGTTTCGGACAGGGTATTGCATAGGGGCACCACCTCTGGGTACCGGGGGACGTAGTCCAAAACAACTAGTATGTTCTGAAGGTCCTGTGCAGACTTCTCTAGCAGCCCAATTATGTCCATGGCAATCGTCTCAAAGGGGACTTCAATGATTGGTAAGGGTACCAATGGGGCCCTCAGGTGCAGTGTAACAGACATTCAGGGCAGGAAGCACGATATCTCCAGACTTCCATGTAGATCCCTGGCCAAAAGAACCTCCAGGATTTTGTCTATTCCCAGATGCCCCCCAAACAAATGACTGTGAGCTAACTCCAATACCGCCCTCTGGTGCTTCTGAGGTACCAAGAGTTGTTCCACCTTTTGGTCTTGTAGAAGAGATACTCTATATAGCAGATCCCCCTTAATTATATAGTAAGGCCCAGTACCCTTGCTCCTTTGCTCCACGGGGACCCATTAACCTTGACCACATCCTTATGGACATTTTGATTGACTGGGTCATTGGCTTGATCCTGTCCAAAAGTTTCCCATGAGGATCCAACGTGTCCAAGCTGAAGGGGGCCTACCTCACTTCTCTCCCCTGATGAGCTGGGTCCTACTTATGGCTCATCTATTTCCAGGGTTTCCCTCCTAATAGTGAGATGGGCACCTGCCCTGAAAACACCTGCTTCAGATTTTGAGCCAAGATTCTTGTCCCCAACCTCTTAGCTGCCCTTCTCTCCTGCCTCACCTTCCAGGGTTTCCCTGGTACAGAGAACAGGTCCTGAGAAAATGTATGAAAGATCGGGAGACCTTCTTCTGCCCTATAGTAGCAGGTCGTTAAACCTGGGGAAGTCTCGTCTTATGACAACAGGATAGGGAAGCCTTGGGACCACCCCCACAGCCACACTTGTAACACTTCCTTGAACTTCTATCTTCACAGAGATGGTGGGGTAATAATTAACATCCCTATGTACACAAGAAATCCTGGTGCGCTTGGCTTGGGTCAGCTGGTCCTGCCCCATTAGCTTCCCCCAAGTACACTAACATGATGGTTTCTACACCATTCATTTTCACTGGCTGGGTATACTGATGGGGGGCCATTGCAACGCCTGCAAGGTTGATCAGGGCATTGGGGTCTTACAGGTTTCCCTAAGTCACATTGCATGGGCTCTTCTATATTAGGGCACTGAGCTGCTATATGCCCTATTTCCCCGCAGGCGTAACACCTACCATAAAATCACAAGTATAATGTGCACTTTTCCCCCTGGTTTTTTAGGCTCAAAGCCGGGGTGCGCATTATATATAGGAGCAACTCCCCCTCCCCTCTGCACAGAAACTTTCCCTCTGCAACACAGCATGGGAGCTGACGCCCCGTCAGGCTCCCGGACAAGGCAGGGAGCTGGCAGCGCCACCAGGCTGTGCCTGGGGGTTCCCGGGGGTCCCTGCAGCAGGTGCGAGCTCGGCGCGGCACGCGGGCAGCTGTCTGCTGCATGTGCATTTCCTGGGCAAGCCTGCAGGTAGGAGCGGCATATCCTTCCCTTCCACTCTCCTGCAGCCTGGGGCCGCCTCTGGGAAGCGGGCAAGGCTGGGCTTGGTGCTGATGGGTCAGCTCTTGGCTCCTGGCACAGCGGGGTAGGCCGTATTGCCTCCCACAGCACCTGGGCAGAAACCAAGAAATTCTGGACTTCAGAAACAGGTTACCTCCTGTTCTCCTGTACGACGAGGTGTGCATTGTACAAAGGAGTTCAGTTTTTTTCATTATGCTAAGATTCTAAAGTCAGGGTGCGTCATTATACATAGGGGCACATTATACTCATGATTTTATGATATATCCTCTATGGGGCACTCCCCCTTTTCTTTGGGCTGTTGGGCCTTGCCCCCTGGCCCTCTCTACCCCAGCCCCCAAGTCCCTTTGCATCTTCTAGTCGTTCCTCCTCCTCCTTTCTCTCTGTCCGTGCTCGGTCTTGGATTTCAGGAGCATGGACCCTTGGAGTAAGGGCGGGTCTCTTGTTCCAATGCACCACCTCTCCAGGGAGCCGGGAAAGTTCCTTGGCAGTCAACTGCCTCTCCATGAGAGCCACTAAATCATCAAAGGTAGAGGGGTCATTCTGCCAAACCCACTCCCGCAGGTCTGGTGGTAACCCCCTGGTATACCTGTCGAGGACAATGATTTGGATGATCTTCTCTGGGCTGTGGCTCTTGGGCTGCAACCATTTCCGAGCCAAATGAATCAGATCAAATAATTGGATTCAGGGGGTTCTATCTTCCCGATATTTCCATTTGTGGAATCTTTGTGCTCTCACAGCTGCGGTGACCCCTGCCCATGCCAGAATCTCAGCCTTTAACTGGGAGTAATTGGAAGTTGCTTCCTCTGTCATGTTGAAATATGCCTTCTGGGCTTGCCATTTCAGCTTGGGACCAGGCTGTTCTTTCGAAGACCGAAAGACATCATCGTCCCCTGTCATCTTCTATAAGTAACAACTGGCACATAATGGCTAGGTCCTCTCTTCACTCTGCATCTGGACAGCCAGGACCTTTAGCTAATTCACGACCTCCTGCACGGTGGCTCGGTCTTGGGCTGCCTGGCTTATCAGCAGCTTGTTTGTTTCCTGCTGGAGCCACACTGACTCTTGCTGGGCAGTCACCTGCACCTGGGTAGCCTCTTGCTGGGCCACTATGGCCTGCACCAGTGCCTTCACCACATCCTCCATATGTACTTCTCCTTTAAGAGGGGTCAGGTTAACCAGTTTAGGGTCGCTGTGAGGCCTCACCCCTGATACCATGTGTGGCAAGGGCCCCCCTTACTCAGGCCACTGTCTCTCGCCATTCTCCGCAGGGATTGGGGCTTGGAGCAGGTGTCTGTGGTAGGGAGCACAGCCACTCCTCCTGGGACTCCCTACCCTGCTGTTAGTGCACTGAAGGTGGTATGACTCACTCTCAAACTTTTGCTCTCTGTGTCTCCTATACCTCTTCTCCCGTCCTCGGTGGCTATGTCTATACTGGCGGTTTCTTGCGCAAGAACATCTTGCGCAAGATGTCTTGTGCAAGAAAACGTCCACGCTGCCATGTGCGCGCTGTGCTTTTGCGCAAGAGCTCCCATGGCAGTGTGGATGCTCTCTTGCACAAGGAAGTTCTGATGGCCATTTTAGGCATAGGGCTTTCTTGCACAAGAAATCCCTGCCAAGCATCCACACTGCCCTCTTGCGCAAGAGAGCTTACACCTGTTAGAAAAGAGTGTAACTCTTGCACAAGGAGCCGTCTCCTAGCACGCCGTACTGTAATTTTCATTGCACAAGAGCGGGTGGGCAGTGTGGATGCTCGGCAGATTCTTGTGCAAGAACGGCCGTACTTGCGCAAGAAGCCGCAAATGTAGACATAGCCTCACTCTCCCCTCCACCTTACAACTGTGGAGGCTTTTAAAGGCCTTCAGCAAGCCAGCAGTGGAGTCAGCTGGCCCCAGTCTGCCTGAGCCAGCTCCCTCCCAGCTGCTTCTAATTGTTCTGCTTCCCTCTGTTTCTATTTAGCAGGTCTTTTCCCCTTTTTGGGCTGCCTTTCTCCCACTCTGCAGGAGCTCTTCGGCCTGACCCTGCCACAGTATGTCTACACTACAGGACAAAGTCGAATTAAGATACACAACTTCAGCTACTTTAATTGCCTAGCAGATGTCAAAGTAGCTTTACTCTGCTTTTGGCACTGTCTACACTACAGGAAGTCAAAGGAAGAACACTCTTCCTTTGACTTCCCTTACTCCTGTGAAAGCAGGGTTACCAGTATCGACCAGAGTGCCCCCTCACTTCAAATTAGCTGTCTTAACTAGATTGCTGATTCAAACCCTGGAAGATCATCAGTGGCAGGTTCAATCATCCTCTGTTGTGTAGATGTACCCTAAGATGCCACAGGGCCCTCCTTGGGTTTGTAGATATAGACTAATACGGCTACCTTCTTTGAGACTTTTCACCATTAGGTTCCATGCAAATGAAATGCTTTTCAGTGGGAGAACTCTTGTCTTTCACATGTAATCCTGTGGTGTTTACTGTGTCTGAGTGGAATGCTTAAAGCTTTTAGAAATCACTGTCTTGCAGGATATGCTCCATCACCTCTTTCTTTGCAGTGCCATTCATCTACCAATTCAGCACTCAGCCACTTTGGTGGTTCTTAATATTGTAAGGAAACACTATGGCTGAATCTACACTGGCATGATTTTGTGCAAATACTTTTAACGGAAAAGTTTTTCCATTAAAAGTATTTGTGCAAGAGAGCATCTATACTGGCATGTGCCACAAAATTCATTTTGCTCATGCGAGGAAACTCTTAGGCTATATCTACACTGGCGGTTTCTTGTGCAAAAACATCTTGCGCAAGAGTTCTTGTGCAAGAATACGTCCACACTGCCATGTGCGAGCTGTGCTTTTGCACTAAAGCATCCGTGCCAGTGTAGATGCTCTCTTGCACAAGAAAGCTCCGATAGCCATTTTAGCGGGCTTTCTTGCGCAAGAAATTAACTTTGCTGTCTACACTGGCTCCCTTGCGCAAGAATACTTGCGCAAGAGGGCTTATCCCTGAGTGGGAGCATCAGAGTATTTGCGCAAGAACCACTGATTTTGTACATTACAAAGTCAGTGTTCTTGCACAAATACTTGCGGCCAGTGTAGACAGGCGGCTGCTTTTGTGCAAAATCCTGCCAATGTAGACACAGCCTATGGTTACAATACAAAATACAAGTAATTGTTTTAAAAACCCTTCTAACCACAAGTTCTGTATACTTTGATAAGGTGAACTATGCACTTGTTTATTCAATTCATTCCTTCCGGAGTGGGTAAGAATAGTTTGTCTCATTAGTACAGAAGTCTCCAGAGCTATGAGTTAGCTGTTTGGACTAATTCCACATGCTGATTGAGAGCCCAAGAGGAAGTGTGCTTTGTTAGAGAAAGGGCCTCTCTTGTTGGAAGGAATGTTATTCTTTGGCAGGTTAATAGTCCCCGTTGCATTTGCAAAGATCTTTGGAGACCACAGGCTTAAAGCTTGTCCTGAAAGTAGTAGACATAGTGGCTGTGTCTCGACTGGCAAGTTTTTCCGCAAAATCATTTGCTTTTGCGGAAAAACTTGCCAGCTGTCTACACTGGCCGCTTGAATTTCCGCAAAAACACTGATGATCTCATGTAAGTGTAACCCTTCTGCCGGATAGGCCTGGCAGTAACCAGGGCTGGGTTCAATATCTTGGGGTCAATCTCACAAAGAACAGGCTCAAGCCCCCACCCAGTGATCTGGAAAATTCACGCACCCCTGGGCGCCTTTGAGAGGCAATGCTTCCCCACTCGCAAGCACTGAGTCTGAGTGTAGGAAAAGAACATTTAATGAAAGAGAGAGAATTCATATGACATTAGCTTGGGGAAAACACCACAAACAGAGTTCATAACCCAAACATGAGCCAAGCCCCCACCCCAGCCAAGAATCCCACTCCCCAAAAGTCTCTGTCCCCACAAGTTTCTGTGCCACCCAGAGTCCCAAAGTTCACCCACAGGGTTTCACCTCCCAACCAGAGTAGAAATGGGGGTGGGGGAAAGATAGGGAGCACTGTATACGAAACTCCGCCACGCTTCACCAGCTGTCTCGTCCCGCACATCTGGACCTCCGCTGGGCACCTGTTGCCACTTCTCGCCTGCCGCCGCTCCACGCCACGCCGCTGGTCACCACTCCTCGCCCGCCGCCGCTCCACGCCACACCGCTGACGGCCGCTCCTCACCTGCTGCCGCTCCACGCCACGCTGCTGATGGCTGCTCCTCATCCGCCGTCGCTCCACGCCACTGACAGCTGCTCTTTGCCTGCCGCTGCTCCACGCCAGGCCACTGACTGCTGCCACTTTACTGGCTGCAATAGGTCTGGCTCTCAGCCAAACCAGTGATTTCAGCTCAGTGATTTCAACTCTCAGCCAAACCAGTGATTTCAACTCTTTAGCTACCAGCTGGGCTGTCAAATGAATCCAGCTTTCACTGGACTAGTAAACGAAAAGACTCCTCAGGGAGTCTGCTTTAGGTCTGTCCTTAAAACAAAGGGGGAAAGGTGCAGGCTGGGCCAGTCTTATAGCTCACACCTGGCAGGTGTGAAGCAGGCTGACTCAAGTCCTTTAACCCTTTCCCCCAGCTCTGTTCACTCAACTCTGGAAGGGGGGAGGCTTGTTCTTCCGAGACCTCTTACCATGATGGTGGTGTCTCTCCTGCAAGCACTGGAGGCATGTTTTACAGTTCCCACATTTAGGGGTAGCATGATTAGTTACCCCCACAACAGTCCCAAATTATATACAATTCTCCACATTCCATTCCAACACTGACCCTCCATCAGCCCTGGCTGAATGGGATTTACATAGCCACACCTTGGATTCTCTCCTGAGCTGTATTTACATGTCAACAGTTAACAGTTAATTACCTTGTAGAGCTAAACAACTGTAGTGGGCACACCCGCCCCTCCTTTTAGCTGGCTGACAGCAAGCAGCAGTTCAGCCTCTGCTTACATAAGATTGTCAATGCTTTTGTGGAAATACTATGCTGCTCCCGTTCGGGGAAAAGTCTTTTTCCGAAAAAAATTTGCGCAAAAGGGCCAGTGTAGACAGCAGAGATTTGTTTTCTGAAAAAAAGCCCTGATCGCGAAAATAGCGATCAGGGCTTTTTTGCAGAAAAGCATGTTTAGATTGGCCCCGGACGCTTTTCTGCAAAAAGTGCTTTTGCGGAAAAGCATCCTACCAATCTAGACGCGCTTTTCCGAATGCTTTTAATGGAAAACTTTTCCGCTAAAAGCATTTTCGGAAAATCATGCCAGTGTAGACATAGCCAGTGTGTTCATTGGCCATGTATTTATAAATACGGATTCTTGGCCTCCAGTCATCCCATTTCATGAACACCAAATGGATGGAACCAGTTCTAATCAGCGATACGTAGGAATAATGTGTATTGGCAGCATTTTTGTCCTATTTATCTGATCATAGGCCAAAACACAGCTCTTCCCATTCAAAAATGTAACACACACACTCCTCTGCTTTGATCTCTGCACACCTGCCAGTGCTCTCTTTGCTATTCCAATCTTGTGGCCATGCAGACCCATGCCAATCATCTTTTGGGCTGTTCAGCATTCCTTGCTATTTTAGTTCAATGTCTTTGCACAGAACTGTTGACAATTTTGACTTTTGGTTCATAGGCATCCCTGAAACAGGGCTTGCTAATCATGCACTGTGACTTTGGATAGGAGACTAGAATCAGATCATCAAACTTATTTTCAATTGTAATCTAAGATAGGATTTGAACCTGTGACACTAAACATGACTATGTTAATCCATTTACCACCACCCTTGAATCTCCTGACCAGAGAGCTGCTACAATAGTGATTGTAGGAGAAAAGGTGTGTTCTCTATGGGTTTAGTTTGAGTTAAAAAGGCAAAGAGCTTTCATGTGAGTTAGCATGTCTGGTTAAAAGACCAAGCTCCCCATGTGGTCTTTAACTGTGTGAAGTTGTGTGACAATTACAAGCTGCCTTGCCTTCACTAGAGTATTAATGGGAGTTAGTCAACTCCCTTTTTTCCCTACTGAAGACAGGCCATTGCTAACTTTGTCTTCAATGCCAAAAATTGCATCTACAATGGCATAGCTAATGTACATCATCTATCCTACTGTGAAATCCTAGTGGAAACAAGATATTGTAGTGTTTATTGTGAGGAAACAAGACAAAGTTAACCATGGGAAGGGTATAGTGCTGACCTTGCCAAGCTATGTCATGCTAAAAATGACAGATGCCTTTCCTCCACTAGGATTTTGTAGTGGAACAACTGACACATGTGGCTATCCCACTAAAACCCCACATGCACGGGCACACATATTTTTGTAGTGACGACACAGCCATTGTCATTGCAAAAATGCCCATTCAGCAGAGATAATACTACTAAAAATGACTGGTCATGCATGTTCTTTGTATGCACACATTTCCTGATTTTATCACTCCCTTGTCTGAGCTGCAATAGATGACCCAGATGACCTAGCATGTGTTATCACACTCATGTTATGATAGTGCTAATAAGCACAAGGATCAACATTTCAAAGCTAAGCCCCCAAATGGAAATTACAACACCACAACCAAGTCCACTTGGACAGCACACAGAATGTTTCTTTTGAAGAGGATATGAAAAGTTTATGTCAAATACTGACCTTCTGTTCCTGCAATAGGAACCTAATTCTCTAGAATAACTTTTTTCTAAAAGGAAAAAAAATTTTGTTTGGGGAGATTTTAACCATAGGTTCATTATAGCAGGCTATGCTCCTCTTGCTGAGCATGTAGTAACAATGGATAAATGTTTTTCCTACATATAAGCTCTGCTTATACTCAGAGGCTGTTTCTACACTGGCCACTTATTCTGGAAAATCAGCCGCTTTTCGGGAATAACTTGCCAGCTGTCTACACTGGCCCCTTGAATTTCCGGAAAAGCACTGACGATCTACTGTAAGAAATCAGCCACTTTTCCGGAAATACTATGTTGCTCCCGTTCGGGCAAAAGTCCTTTTTCTGGAAAACTGTTCTGGAAAATGGCCAGTGTAGACAGCACAGTAGTGTTTTCTGCAAAAAAGCCCCGATCGTGAAAATGATGATCGGGGCTTTTTTGCGGAAAAGCGTGTCTAGATTGGCCACGGACGCTTTTCCGGAAAAAGTGCTTTTCCTGCCAATGTAGACGCGCTTTTTCTGGAAATACTTATAACAGAAACCTGTTCCATTTTAAGCATTTCCGGAAAAGGGTGCCAGTGTAGACGTAGCCAGAGGCTACATCTAGACTACATCCCTTTTTCGTAAAAGGGATGTAAGTTAGACGTATCGCAATTGCTAATGAAGCGGGGATTTAAATCTCCCCCGCTTCATTAGTATAAAAGTTGCTGCCACTTTTTTCTGCACGGAGCTTTGTCGGAAAAAAAGCGCCAGTCTAGACGCTGATCTTGCGGAAAATAAAGCCTTTTCCAAAAGATCCCTTATCCCTTATTTCATAGAGGGATAAGGGATCTTTCGGAAAAGGCTTTATTTTCCGCAAGATCAGTGTCTAGACTGGCGCTTTTTTTTGACAAAGCTCTGTTGGGATTTTGTGGTTCCCAGAGAGTCAGGTGCTGGGCAGAATCAAGGGTCTTCAATACTTCAATTCAATTCAACAAGACTTTATTCAATGTGCACAAAGGGAGAGCCCCTGGTACTAAAATCAGCCAGAGCCCCTCCCCTTGCTGTTTTATAGCACATGGCAGTCACATAACAGGTTACATAACAAGTTATATAACACAAACTTCTAAACCAATCATATTCAACCTTTCCATATATGGCTTTGTTTGTCACATGTTTGTACTTCTTCACTCCACATGTTGAGTCCACACCCCTCCCCTTGGCCTTTTCTAGACTGTTCCTAGGGTGGTGAGCCACAGCATGCTTCTTTATGCATATCTACTTTCCAAACCACATTTTGTTTAAAATGAACACATGCATACCCTTCAGCTCCGTGGGGAAAAAAAGCAGCAGCCATTTTTATGCTAATGAAGTGGGGGAGATTTAAATCCCCGCTTCATTAGCAATTGCGATATGTCTAATTTACATCCCTTTTACAAAAAAGAGATGTAGTCTAGACGTAGCCAGAGTGCTTAGGTATGATAAGACCCCACATAAATTATTTGACTAAAGAAGTCAAGTTCATCTCCTTTCAGATTACAGCAAGATAATCAGTGTTTTCTACATGGAACAGGACAAAAATCAATCCTGGAGAAGAGGAGACTTTCAGGCTTTTCAGGCTACGTCTACACTGCAGGCTTTTTGCGCAAGAAGCTGCTGCACCCCACCATACACAGAGGCTATGTCTAGAGTGCCCCCTCTTGCACAAGAGAATATGCAAATGAAGTGAAGCGGTGACTATCACTGCGCCTCATTTACATACTTAATGAACCGCCATTTTGCGCAAGGGGCTTTTGCGCAAAAAGGAGCCAGCTTCACTGCTCCTTTTAGCACAAAACCCCCCTCTTGTGCAAGAGCCATTCTTCCTGAAAAAAAGGAGAGAATGTGCATGCTCTGGCAGGAAATCTTAAAAAACTAGCCAATTAGCCTGTCATAAGACAGGATTTTCAAGTCTCCACATCGGTCTTCTCTCCTGAACCTCCGGTCTCTCACTTCATCTCTCTCTCTCCTCCTCCTACTGCCTCCCCCCCTCTATTTTTCTTCTCCCCCTCCTGCCTCTCACTCTCCCTCCGCTCCGTCTTTCTCTTTCTCTTCTCTCTGGTCTTCTCTGTCTCTGTCGGGGATGCCAGCTTGTCCATGTCCCGCCCCCTGGTTGTATACGTCACTGCTTCTCCACCCTTCTCTTCCTGCCATGGTGCTTGGCTGACTTCAGCACCGCTCATGGGGAGTGCAGACCCCAAACAGCCACTTGCGCCACTTGCTCCCACGTGGCGGCCTGGCTGAGCGGCGCAGAAGTCAGCCGAGCACCACGGCGGGAGGCAACAGCGCCGCACAGAGGGAACAGCCAGTGTTTCAGCGTTACAGAGTCACAGACATTGGACTACTGTGTATATGATAGGTAGTGAAATCTTGGTCTCAGTGAAGACAACTCCCATGGACTTCAGTGGGACCCGGATTTCACCCCTTATGTCTACCTTATACTGCTTGGTTAGTGTGCCAGTGAAGGGAAGCAGGGGTTCCAAGAGTGATCTTTTAGCATTGAATTGTGATAGGGCTGTACTGCAAGCCCCCATCAGGGATTGAGGCCCCTTGTAATGCAATGAGAGGAGATGGTTCTCACCTCACTAGCTCACTAATAAGCATTCTTAAGGATTGCCAAAGAATGGCTACAGTAAAGGATAGATTGCCTGTTTAATAATTGTGTGTATAATGATACCTATAGCATCCTAAATCATAATCTTTTCCAGTTGCAACTTTTTTCCATTCCCTTGCTCATGGGATGGGTTCCAACAAGGACCCTGCAGGGTCACCTTTTTGCCGGAGCTTTGTGCAGTAAGGAAGTTACATAATGTGTGCTCTCTTATACGCCAGCAAAGGAAATAAGGTCTTGGCAAAAACAAAGTATGCTGAAAAATCCTTCAGCCATAATTCTGACACCTGTGTGAGTGCTGTGATATTCAAAGAGTGAGAGGTAGGTAGATGGGGCAGCTTGTTGAAAATGCGACTCGATGAGAGGAACTCTGAGAGGCACTTTTCTCCCTAGTGCAGCAGAGTTTCACTGTCACCACTTTACATGGCCAATGAGGGATGAGATGGGAGAGAGAGTGTGTTCATGGTTCTCAGGAGCTTCCCCTGGCTAAATTGTTCCCTACACTCACTACCCTCCAGGGGTTTAAATAACATTTAAAGTAGAAACTAACCCTCTCGTTACTCTCAAGATTGAGCTAGAAATTCCTTTCCCTTCCATCTGTATCTCTAGATTTTCCATCATTTACCACCCTAATATCAGAGCTATCTTCCTGCCATCTGAGAATTAGAGGCATGTCACATAATGACTATATACACCCCATCTAGGTGCATTGTTGTGCCTCCAATTTGCCCTCTATCAGCCAGTCACATGCACCTCTGATGTCTTCCGATGCCACAGTGACAGATTCCCAATCTGTGGAGCCAGGAATATGCGTGTAGGAATCAAACCTTGGTTTTCTGCATAGTATCAAATCTAGGTCCCCTTGAATGGTAGCTTGGATCCCTATCTACTAGTCAGGCTAGAAAAGCTTTTTTAATAGAAATTCTGGAGCTGGTACCATTTTCTATCGAGAAATGCCATTTAATTGAAATATTCATGTTTAGCTGGCAATGTGTACATTTCAACAAAACCTTCAATGGCAAAACATTTTGACTTGCTCATTTTATTTTGATGATGTTTTGTTTCAGCCTTATAATTTTGACTCTTGGGTTTGACTTTAATATAAATGTATTTTACTGTAGTATATTTAATGATGATGCACAATTATTACATTTCATATTATATTTAAATGTAATGGTGTGGGGAATCGCCCCAGGGGGCCACCCCATCCAGGGTTACCTGGTATGAGCTGGTTCCCGCATTTCTCTAGCCCTGGGGTGGGGAGAGGATTGGGACTGACGGGCCAATGCCCTTTTACCTGTGATCCCTGTCCCTGGGTGACTTCCCGTCTTAATAGGGTTCGCTCCGAGGTTACGGGAAGCCCCCTGGACCAATTCCTTGGTCCTTCCTTCTGTAGTCCTAGTCCCCTGGCCACCTTTGGCCACCCCTGGGTCCTCAGTTCGGCCTGATACACCCAGTGTGCACAATATCTTGCTAACTAATCTGCCCGTTTGCACAGGCTTGGTCTCTTGGCTCGATGGGGTGAGGGGTAGGGAGACCTGAGCCCGCCCACTCCTCTGGGTCCCGGCCCAGGGCTCTTAAGGTAGGGACAAGTGCCGCTACCTGGCTGGCGGGGGAGTCCCCGAAACCCAACAACCGCTCGGGGTTTCAGCTCACCCTGGGTCTCTTCATACCCTCCACCAGACTCACCACTTGTGGCACCTTCCCAGAGCTGTCTCTCCTCCGGCCCGTCACCCCGGTACGGCTCTGGAGTCCTTCCAGTGCCTGGATGGTTAGGCTGTCGCTGAGGGCCGGTGCTCGATCTCCCATTGCTTTCCTGGGCTTGGCCCCTTCTGGGCCACTCATGACTTGCTTGGCTGGTGTTGGTGAGGGTGGGACGTCCCCCTCCCTTCTATCGGACAAGCCAGCATTTCTCCTGCCGATGGCCCGACTCCTCCTTCCTTGCCCTTGTTCTCCCCGCTGCCGGCATTTAAAATGCCCAGCACCTGGCTTCAGCATGCGCTGCATCTGCGCGGGGGTAGGGCCGGCCAGATGCGCTGCTCGGCTGTGGCTCCAACCCAGTGGGGGGGGAGGGGGTTTCGCCCCGTCACAAATGGTGTAAATTAAAACTAAATTAATCCATATTACCATAAAATCACAAGTATAATGCACACCTATGTATAATGTGCACCTACCTTTTCAATGTCAGAATCCTGGAAAAAAGTGAACTATATATGATGCGCACCCCCATTATATTCGCGATTTTACGGTATTTATAGGAAGGAAGGGGCCACTCCCACCTGCAGGGTCGCCTGGGGAGCCAGCGGCGGATTTTGAAACCAGCTCCCTGCTCCGCCACCCAGATGCCCGTGCGCCGCGCTGAGTTCATGCCTGCCGCGGGGCCCTTTGCCCCCCGTCGCCCAGCGTCCACACTGAGACTGGGCAGGCAGCGAGCCAGGGTGCTCCTCGCCTTGTCCAGGAGCCTGGCTGAGCTTGCGCATGCCGTGGGGGGCCCCCTGCCCAGCTGAGCTTGTGCCTGCCACAGGGGGCCCCTGCCCAGATGAGCTCGTGCCACGCTGAGCTCGCACCTGCCGTGGGGAGCCCCTGCCCAGATGAGCTCGTGTCTGTGGCGGGGGCCCCCTACCCAGCTGAGCTTGCGCCTGCTGCGGGGGCCCCCTGCCCAGCTGCCCGTACACTGTGCCAAGACCTGGCAGGCAACGAGCCAGGGCGCTGCAGTCTGGCGGCGCCGCCGGCTCCTCGCCTTGTCCAGGAGCCTGGTGGGCTCGCACTGCAACTGGAAAGTTTCTGTGCAGAGAGGAGGGTGAGTTAAAATCTTTAACAGAAAATCTCCTTTGTATAATGTGCACCCCGGCTCTGACCCTAAAAAACCTGGAAAAAAAGTGTGCATTATACTCTAGATTTGACATACATTCAGTGCTCCTGAATTAACATTTTTCATAATTTTGTTTTAATAGGAAATTTTGAAATTTCTGCTTTTGTCCTAATTTAGAATATTATTTAAATGTTAGGATTTGCTACAGAATGGAAATTCTGTTTTACAACCAGCTCTAGAAAGAACTTTTTGGAATGCATAATTTGCAGCAGGGAGAACTCTCTCTGTTGTAGATGTTCTAATGTAGGGTTGGGCAAACTTGTCAGTCTGAGGGCCATATCTGACTGGGTAGATTGTATGGTAGACCCTAAATGCTTGTTGGCCCAATCTCCTCCCAGTTGCAGATTAGCCACTGGATCAAAGGGGCATACCCAGAGGCCTCAGCCAATTGGAGAGTCCCAGGAGTATGGGCACCCCTATACTACCCCAGCCAGGGAGCAGAGAAAACCTCTGACTGCGCTCCCTGGCTGGCATGGCAGGGGAAGCCCCTGCTCACATTCTGCAGCTGAAAGAGAAGGGCAAGCTTCCAGCCACATTCGCCATCAGGCACTCAAGGGCCAGAGGAAAAGGTCCGATGGGCCAGATGCAGTCCACAGGCCAAACTTTGCCTACCCCTGTTGTAATGCAACAGTTTTCAAACTTCATTGCAACACTACCCCTTTCAAAAAAATTACTACACAACCCCAGTGTGGGGATCAAAGCCTAAGCCCACCCAACCCTGCCATCCTGAATGAAGGGGGCCAAAGCCCCACCATTATGGCCAGGGGGACCAAACTGAACCCAAGGACTTCAGTACCAGGTAGGGGCCTGGAACCTGGGCCTTGTTGCCCAGTGCTGATGTCCTTGGGCTTCAGCTTTGTCCCTGGGATGTAGGGCTCTGACTTTGGCCCTGGGCCTCAGCAAGTCTGAGCCAGTCCCAGTGACCCTGTTAAACCAGAGTCATGACCCACTTTGGGATCTCAGCCCCGAGTCTGAGAACTGCTGTAATGTATGTTTCGTCTACCTAGCTGCAGATGTTTATATTTAGCAGCTTTTAACATATACATTGTGAAGTGTTCAGGGCTTAATCTGTGGGCTGTACAATAGCTTGAGTGACAAGGCAATTCCCTCAGGACCAGTGTTCCCCTAATCTTTTCAATCCATGTGCAGCCAGGACTAAAACAAACACTTCTCCCCTCCCCCATCTCTGTTGATCATCCTGCAGACTGAAGGATGGAATGCTTGGTGTAATGCTTATGATGCTATGTTAAGTTGCCAGGCGCTGAAGGAAAATATATGAATAAAGGCAGCAGTTCCCAACTGCCAGTCTGTGGATCAGTGCTGGGCCACAGCCCACGGGCTGCAGTAGCTGCTGGAGCTGAAGCTGGCTTTTTGCGGCAGCTCTGTCAGCCATGGCAGCTGATTTTGCACCTCCCATCCTCCTTCCTCTTCCAACCCAGGTAAGATGGCAGCCTGGCTTGGGTGTCACACTCCTCCCTGCTTCTACCCATGGGGGCACGCTTTGGTGGGGAGGGAACATGAAGGAGGAAAGAGCACGTACACCACCAATGGCCCCTCCCCCTGCCCGTGCAGCAGTAACAGCCACGCTCCTTAGAGGGGGCAGCCTCACTCTGGGGAGTGCAGAGGTGGGGTGGGGTCAAAGGCCAAAGGGGTGTTGGGTGAGGGTGTGATGAGGTCATGGGGCAAGAGGGTGTTGGCATGGGCTGTAGGGGTCAGAGGTTACAGGGTCAAAGGCCATGGGGCGTAGTGGTGGGGGTCAAAGGGTGTTAGGCACTGGGGAGCAAGTGGCTGGGTTGGGGCTGGCTCTTAAGGGGGAGAACTGGGGCTGTGGGAAGGCAGGGGTTAGAGGCCAAAGGGCAAGAGGGGGTGGGTTCCAGTGGGTCAGTGATTATGGATCCAGATGTGGCTCAGCTCATGCTTCTGTCTCAAGGGGCAGCAAATCTGAGGGTGTCTGAGCAGAGTCGAGGGCCTCAGAGATTGTGGAGCAGGCAGTTGCGGGGTCAGTGGGGCAGGATCAGGATTTGGCACAACAGGCAGTCATGAAGTTTATGGAGCAATGGGCACCAGGGGGAGTGAGGCAGCATAAGGGAGCACTGGGTGTGGTGGGGCAGGATCTGGGGAAATGGAAGGTTGTCACTGAGGATACGTCTAGACAGAGGCAACAGAGGCGTGTAGATTAGACTACCCGGCATAGGAAAATGAAGCGGCGATTTAAATAATCGCCGCTTCATTTAAATTTACACGGCTGCCGCGCTGAGCCGATCAACTGTTTGTCAGCCCAGCACGGTAGTCTGGACGTTCCGCGGTCGACATCAAAGGCATTTGTCGACCTCCCAGGTATGCCTCATCCCAGAGCAAAGAGCCACTGGACTGCACTTTAAACCTGTGGCAGCTGTGTGCCTGAGGGTCCTGGCAGCATGGTCCATGGGCCAGATCTGGTGGCTTCA
This sequence comes from Pelodiscus sinensis, assembly GCF_052426305.1. Lineage (NCBI taxonomy): Eukaryota > Metazoa > Chordata > Testudines > Trionychidae > Pelodiscus > Pelodiscus sinensis. The sequence goes on from NC_143071.1 coordinate 21,859,121, forward strand.
CAGGCCGAATCTGGCCCCCAGGCCGTATTTTGCCCAGCCCTGAGGTAGAGGCTATGCAATGACAATACGGGGTCAGCAGGTGAGTGGGTTGGTGGATAGGCACATTATTTGCATATTCATTATATGCAAATAAATGTTACTGGTTCACTAAAAGTTTTTGAATATGTTTGCAGGTCCTCAGTATAAAAAAGGTTGGTAACTGCTGAATTAAAGCTCTTTCTTTCATGCGTGTGGGGAATGGGGCAGGGAGAGGGCAAGGAGAAGTGTCAGATCTCTCTTCCTAGGCCATTTAATACTGAGCACTCCCCATTCATGATGCACTGTAAAAACATGAAGTAAGCCTCATCTCCCACCAGTTGTACAGCAGGTGAAATCAAAGATAAAGAGGTTAAATAACATCCCCAAAGTCATGAAGTAGCAGAGCCAAAGTTAAAAGCTCTATGTGCGATCCATTAATTAAAGCAAATTTCCTCACTGCTGATCATGAACCCTGGAGTGAAATACTGGCTCTGCTGTAGATAAATGGCTGGACTCTATGGTTAGGTGGCAGGGAAAAGGATTGAAATACAAACTGTATGAAGCCCTGAACAGACGAGGTATTCTCTAAACTCTAGGTCAGATGTTTGTCTAACTTGCTCTTAAACACCTCCAATGACAGCCTCTGTCACGTTACTGGACTTTGAAGGGAGCAGCCAGATCACTGCTGCATCCATGGGGGGGGGGGGTGTTGGTCCCAAAAATGGTATAAAAGGGGGCCATCTGGGGTGTTGAATAGAAGCTTACTGTCTGATAATCCTATGTGCGCTGTTCATGTGTTTGTATAATGTCTGTGTGTGCAATCATTAGCATGTACTTGTATGGATACTGAAGATTTCCCTGCATGTGGTTGAGCATTGGGCAGGGCCGGGCCTGTGGACATGCTAATTAGCGAGGCCCTGTGGGACAGTGGCTCTCAGTGGGCCAAGGACACACCTAAAGAATGGGGGCTGTCACCTGAGAGCTGCCATCAGGGAACACAGAGATTGGCCTCTGGCCAGGTGACCTGCTACAGCCAAGAAGGGACCAGGAAGGAGGCCATGTGGTCGACGCCATCTTGGTTCTCAGCTCAGCACTTCATCCCAGAGGCAGCAGTGCAGGGATCGAAGAGCCAGAAAGACCTGTGAACCCATCCTGCTTCTAGGATGTGTAACAAGGACTTGTAAACCAACAGCTGTAACATCTCTGCTAGAGCCTGCATCGAGAACTGGGAGATTCGGTGCATGTAACGTACTATTCTTTAACAACCTCACTCTCATGCTTTTCTTTCTTGTGATAATAAACCTTTAGATATAGATTCTAAAGGATTGGCCCAGCGTGATTTGTGGGTAAGGTCCAGAGGGTAAATATACCAGGGATTTGTGGCTGGTTTCTTGGAACCGGACAGGACTTGTTCAGGGTAGGTGGGATTGGGTGCTAGGACCCCCCCACCAGTGTATGAGGCCCAGGGCCATCCAAGGCACAGATATTGCTGGGGTGTCGGAGGGTTTTGCTCGTGAGGCTTCAGGCGGGCAGCTGAAGCACTCTGTGGGACTGGTTTGTGGCCGGTTTGGAGAGGTCACCAGTCTGGGGGCTATAAGGAGCCCCAAAGTTGAGCAATTCGCCCTGAGCGGATGCCCTCAGCTGTGCCCAGACACGGCCCGGTCCGTCACAGCCTCCCTCAGAAATTGATTCCAGTGCTTAAAGGGTGGGGTCTGACTTGAGGGTCCATTGAATGATCCTGTTTTGAGTTATTAGGATGTTATGTTTGTTTGCTGTAGAATCATAGAGCTGGAAGAGACCTCAGGAGGTCATCGAGTCCAGCTCCCTGCTCAAAGCATGACCAACCCCAATTAAATCAACCCAGCCAGGGCTTTGCCAAACCGAGACATTAAAAACCTCTAGGGGCGGAAACTCCACCACCTCCCTAGGTAACCCATTCCAGTACTTCACCACCCTCCTAGTGAAATAGTTTTTCCTAATATCCAACCTAGACCTTCCCCACTGTAACTTGAGACCATTGCTTCTTTTTCTGCCATCCGTCACTACTGAGAACAGCCTCTCTTTTTGGAACTTTCCTGCAGGAAGTTGAAGGCTGCTATAAAATCTCCCTCCCTCTTCTCTTCTGCAGACTAAATAAGCCCAGATCCCTCAGCCTCTCCTTATAGGTCATAAGCTCTAGCCCACTAATCATTTTGGTTGCCCTCCGCTGGACCCTCTCCAATGCATCCACATCCTTTCTATTGTGGGGGGCTCAGAACTGGATGCAATACTCCCAGTTGTGGCCTCCCCAGAGCCTAATAAAAGGGAATAATCACTTCTCTAGATCTGCTGGCAATGCTCCTTCTAATGCAACCTAATATTCCATTAGCCTTCTCAGCTACAAGGGCACACTGTTGACTCAGGGTATGTCTACACTACCCCGCTAGTTCGAACTAGCGGGGTAATGTAGGCATACCACACTTGCAAATGAAGCCCGGGATTTGAATTTCCCGGGCTTCATTTGCATAAGCCGGGCGCTGCCATTTTTAAATCCCGGCTAGTTCGAACCCCGTGCCGCGTGGCTACACGCAGCACGGAGTAGCTAGTTCGGATTAGGCTTCCTAATTCGAACTAGCTGTACTCCTCATTCCACTTTGAAGTAGGAATAAGAGATCCTCCGGAAAAGGGCTTTATTCCGGAGGATCGCGCCAGTCTAGACCAAGCAGGAAAAAAAGCGGCGGACATGTTTATTTAAATCCGTGGGGGATATTTAAATCCCCCGCGGATTTCCCTATCCTGACTTACCTGATTTGCATCCCTTTTCCGGAAATTGTGGCCAGTGTAGACGTAGCCGTGCTGTGTTTAGAAGCAGAAAAGGGGATTTGTGAATGTTGTCAGAATTCCTTAGTAAAATTTCACCATCAGCTGAAAGGAATGATCACTGAGAAATCACCCAGGTCAGAAAAAAAAAACCAATCAGCAAGCACAATGACCCTGCTAACGAATGACCCTGCCAAACTTTTCATTCAAAAACAGTATCTATGCAGGGGTGGGGAACCCTGAGTCTCACTGGCCAGATCCAGCATGTTGGGTAGAAGAAGTGTGACGCCATATGCTACCACTCACCCTCCCCAGCTGGGGGGATGGGGTGCTGGAAACTGCTGGAAACTGCTCACGAGAGGGTTTTGGCCAATGGGAGCAGCAGGGAGTGCCAGAGAGCACAGAGCTAGGTAAGCACCCTCCTTCCCTCACCCCATCTCTCCTCTGCACCCTCCCGCTCAAGTTCTCCCAGACCCGGTCCGCTCCTGCACCTCCCACCCTTCCAGCCTCAGCTTGTTCCTGCACTTCCCTTCCTGCCAGACCTCTACTCCCAGCCCACTCCAGCACCTTACCTCCCACCCAGACCTCAACCCTCACCCGCATCTGTATCCCACCCCCTGACAAACCCTCCTGCACACTGAACCCCTCGTTTTGGCCTCACCCCAGAGCCTGGGGGGGCTCACAAAATCTACTAAATCTAGTGGGAGCCTGGAACCCCAAAAGAGTTAATTTGGCCTGTGTGAAGCTCTGATGCTAGGTCCTTCCTGCCTCCTCTCCCCCCTTTCACTTCCCCCCGTGGGACTGGAGTGCCAGGGGAGTGAGGTATCTCAGTTGGGAGCCACATCAGTGAGGGTTTTTGGGTTTTTTTTTTTTATTTTTTGGCAAGAGAGTTGCGCCTCACTTGTGTGGCCACCAACTGATTTTTCTGTAGGTCAGTGGCCCCTGACTCAAATGATAATTCGGATGCCCTATGATGCTTCAGGTAGTTAATCATAGATTTCCATAGGATGGCTACTTTTTACTTCTGGATACTTGAGTACAATTAAGATGCGATACTTTTACACTTTTACTCAAGTAGTTTTCCAGAAATATACTTTGACTTTTACTTAATTACATTTTTTTAAAGTAGCAGTAGTTTTACTTAAATAACTTTTTGGGGTACTTTTTCAACCACTTTTTTGACATACTGCACAGACTATGGTGAGAGATTATGCCATACACTCTCAAAGAAACTGAGGAACCACCTGATCAGCATCCTGTACAGCAAACAGGAAAACATCAGAAAAGAGCTCTCAAATCTGGAGACTTTCATAAAAAAATCAACCTTCCACACAAACTTCCACATGGCTGGATTTTTCCTTTGAAGTAGGAATAAGAGATCCTCCGGAATAGGGCTTTATTCCGGAGGATCGGGCCAGTCTAGACACTTTTTTCCGGCTTTTCCCCAAGCCGGAAAAAAGCGGCGGACATCTTTATTTAAATCCCGCGGGGGATATTTAAATCCCCCGTGGATTTCCCTATGCCGAAGTTTAAAATTAGCATGCCCCTTTCGAAAAAGGGGCCAGTGTAGACGTAGCCAGAATGCTTCTGCCAATGTGCACAGGCAGAAATTGTGGAAAAACAGCATCACTTTCCCTATAACCTCAGCTGTGCGGAATGCAATGCCATCCACAGCCTCAGAAACAACTCTGACATTATAATTAAAGAGGCTGATAAAGAAGGTCCTGTTGTCATCATGAATAGGTCTGACTACCAAAAGGAGGCTGCCAGACAACTCTCCAATACCACATTCTAGAGGCCACTTTCCTCAGATCGCACTGAGGAATACACTAAGGCTGTGTCGACACTGCACCCCTTTTCCAGAAAAGGGATGCAGATTAGACCAGTCGGAATTGCAAATCCATGGGGGATTTAAATATCCCCCGTGGCATTTGCATTTTCATGGCTGCCGCTTTTTTCCGGCTTGGGGATAAGCCGGAGAAAAGCGCCAGTCTAGACGTGATTCTCCAGAAAATAAACCCTTTTCCGGAGGATCTTTTATTCCTACTTGAATAGGAATAGACTGGCGCTTTTCTCCGGCTTATCCCCAAGTCAGAAAAAAGCGGCAGCCATGTAAATGCAAATGCCGCGAGGGATATTCAAGTCCCCCACAGATTTTGCTATTCCGATGTGTCTAATCTGCATCCCTTTTCCGGAAAAGGGGTGCAGTGTAGACACAGCCTAAGGGTACATCTACACTAGCCCCCTAGTTCGAACTAGGGAGGCTAATGAGGGCGACCGAAATTGCTAATGAAGTGCGGGATTTAAATATCCTGCGCTTGATTAGCATGTTCCCAGCCGGTCGTCATTTTGAAAATTTACTAGCCTGAAGTAACTGCCCGTGTCTACACACGGCAGAGAAGCACGATTCCAAGATAAACCCCTTAGTTTGAATTAACAGTTAAACCACGAAGCATAAGGAAGCGGTCAACAAAGGCGTTCCCTGTCGACTGATCTGCGTCTTGACTGCCGTGCTGTACTGACGATCAGCTGAGTCGGCACAGCACAGCGGCCATTTTTATTTTAATGAAGCCGGGGATATTTAAATCCCCGCTTCATTGACTATGTCAGGTAGCCTATTTTACATGCCTCTGTCGGCAGAGGCATGTAGTCTAGACATACCCTAAGGTGCCACAGGACTCCTTGTCACTTTTTCAACCACTGGTCTGCATTGAGGAGGAGAAACACAATTTGTGACCTGTGCTTGCAATATAGACTCTTGTTTTGTGATACAGACAGACAACACCCTCCCCCACCCACCTCCACCCTAGGAATCAGTACAATTTAGTTTAACCAGTTAAGGATCAACCTCCACTAAGAAGCTGTTTTAGCTGTTCTTGTGAGAGATCATATTAGAATACAGGTCTGTCTAGATAGTATCTAGATTTAGCAGCAATAAAATCCAGCTTTTAGAGGATGGCATTTCTGGGCTCCATGCAATTTAAGTAACTTCAGCCTGTTAGTGAAAATCTCCCATGTCTCTCATCCCATGCGGGAGACTCGATCTTGTTCAGTTCAGGGAGAGACTGGGCTAGACGTGGAACACAACAAGCCGTTCCAGACATAGGTTATATTTGGGTCACTTGTTTAGCACAGTGCCAAAATTACACAGAGGGAGGGCCCTGGTTTTATTTGCCTCACTGCAGTGTGGATGGAAGGAAGGAAGGAAGGAAGGAAGGAAGGAAGGAAGGAAGGAAGGAAATTAAACTCAACCCATGAAATCTGCTAAGCCAGCAAGTTGGGTATTTTCAGTGAGACATGATCAGACTTAATTTGACAATGATTTCTTAAATATTTTAACAGCTGCTGGAATAAACTGATCATTTCCAAGTAATGACCTAAATTCCACTAGCTGTAAACTTCATTAGAAAGTGTATTTGTGTGCCTGCCAGGAACAAGGCACTCTGTGATTTCATTGATCTGGCCAAGCCTGTATGCTCAATAAATGCTACCTTTGGCAAATTTTAAAGAGCACATCGCAGCACACTACTATCAGAGCCACATGGCTTTGTGTGTGTGGGGCGGGGTGTTTCTTTCCCCCTAGTAAGAATATATGATTTGTTCACTACCGTTATGTCTAAACTATGTTTTATTTTCGAAAGAGGATATGCAAATTCTGTGGGAATTTGTATATCTTCTTCTGATCTTACTTTTGAAAGCTGGTCTTTTGAAAGTGAAAGTAGTCTGGATGCATTTTGGGGGGGAGGGAACCCTTTTTGAAAAACTGCTCTTCCTTAAAAAATGAAGTTTATGCAGTTTTTCGAAAAAGTGTTGTGTTTTTTTTCCCGAAAAACATGCGTCCAGACTACTTTCACTTTCAAAAGACCCGCTTTTGAAAGTGAGATCAGAAGAAGATATACAAATTCCCACTGAATTTGCATATCCCCTTTCGAAAATAAAGTGTAGTTTAGGCGTACTCTAACTGTGCTGTGAAATAGAAGAGTTGAGCCATCCCACTGGCTCTGTGGACTGTGACACAACAGTCACAAAGATAAATGTAGCTTGTGATCATCTTAACCCAGTTGGAGACTCTTCTGTCCCATTCAAGTCGCTCTCCCTTTCTCTCAGACCTAGTGTTACAGGGACACAGGAGAGGTAGCCACAGTTCTCTGTAGGCTATCTGGTCGCACAGCTCTGAGACTTGACCATCAAGGTGCCTCAGGGCCTCTTCCTAGCCCAAAGGACATCTCTCCCGCCCCACACACCCCGCAGCATCATTTCTATTTCTCAGCCTAGGAATCATGGGACTCAGCCTTGCATCCACTGGTGATTACACCTTTCTGTGATCTCTGCCAGCTTCTGCAGCAGTCTGCACTTTTTTATCTAGATCTAGGCCAGGGGCAGGGAACCTAAGGTCCAGGGACCAGATGCAACCCCCAGGTTGCCTGTATTTGCCCCCTCAAAGCTCAGAGTCCTCCCCCCCAGCATCGAGGAGCCCATGCTGGTGTTCCAGCCTCCCCACCTCCCGCTACCCAACCATAGGGCTGGGGCATACAAGATCTACTAGGCTGGGTTCCCCCTAGGCTCTGGGGTGCAAGAGGAATGTGGAGAGTGTCTTTCAGTGAGGGGTTTTTTTGTTTGTTTTTTTTCTTTGCTTCATACTTGTGTGCAGCCCCCAACTGATTTTTCTATGGGTCAGAGGCCCCCAACCCATAAAAGGTTCCCAATCCCTGATCTAGGCCAGCATTTTCAGAAGTGGACTCTGATTTTGGGTGCCTTTATTTTTGAGCAGCCAGCTCAAGATACCTTCTTGGGCCTGATTTCCAGAAGCACTAGGATGCCCATAGTTCCCATTAACTGGAATGGTGGGTGTTCAGCACACCCAAGGTGTGGTTTTTATGTTATGAATGCCTGTGCACTGAAAGTTATTATGGAACCTACATTTCACACAGGCCTCCAAACAGTCTTCAGAAGAAGCTTGCTTTCTGTTACTCCTGAGCTGGGGTTTGAGGGAAAGGCTCTGGAATCCAGTGTGCTGACCAATGAGATTCTAGTGACAGTGAGATACAGAAACTAGAAATTCCATTTTGTTTTTGGTAACCTGTTTATGATTGTGATCTTCCCTATGTAGGGCAACCATTTTGTAGCAGAGAACACAAAATAGAGACATCGAGACAGAGCAATTAAGGGTCATCAGAACTAAAGAGCTCTGCCCTCCAATGGGTTGAATGGCTTTCTCTTCACAGAAGTTGATGGGAGAAAAAGCAGCTGGAGCCTGGATCATCCCCAGCTTGAAGCATATAGGAAAAGAGGACAGAGTCAGTATTAAAAAAGGTACAAGTCTAATCAAGGGAGGACTGTCTCTCACCATGTGTAGGAGACCAGGCCAAGAATGTAGGGAGAGTCCAGACCAAATCCAGGACTAACAGGAATGGTGAGCTCAGGCTTAGACAGACATGTTGAGGAGTTTGGTGTTTTCTATAAAGCTGTACTTCCCTCTTATGCTTTTTTTAGAATAAACTGTGAATAAGCAATTTCTGTGCTAAGCCTACATGCTTTGCTTTTCAATCACCTTGAAAAGTGGAACTAAAAAAACTAGAGTTTCCACAACCAGTTGGACTTGAAGGCAGTGGCAGATATAAGGCAGGGCGAGCGGGACAACTGCCCAGGGCCCCGCGCTGCAATAGGCCCCGTGCCAAGCCGCTGCACGGGGCCCAAACGGCCACTTGAGCTGTTTGCTCCCGTTCAGCGGCCCGGCTGAGCGACGCAGAACTCAATCGAATGCCACGGCGGGAGGCGAAGGGGGGCTGGGCAGTGATGTACACAGGCAGGGTGCAGGAGGTAAAGGGTGTGACAGAGGCTCCAGGTCCTGCTCCCTGGCTGTGTACATCACCGCCCCGCCTCCCTTCGTCTCCCACCGTGGCATTCGGTTGAGTTCTGCGCCGCTCAGCCAGGACGCCGTGTGGGGCCCAAACGGCCATTTCGGCTCCACGAGTAAGAGGCAGGAAGGGGAGGACTAAGGAGAAGAGAAAGAGAGAGTGAGGCAGGAGGAGAAGAGAAAGAGAAAGTGAGGCAGGAGAGGGAGGGGAAAAGAAAGAGAGAGTGAGGCAGGAGGGGGAGAAGACTTGAATACAAATGAATATTTTTAATTATTAATGCAGAATTTTGTTTAAGAATGACTTACAATACAATTAAAATAAAAATTATCCAACTAAATTAAGTTTCTATTAAATTTACCCAATTCACATTTAATATAAAAATAGCCTTCAAATTTGCGCATTTGACGCCTTTTTTCTATTTTTTCTCCAAAGGAGGCCCCCGCAAAATTGTGCTGCCCTAGGCCCCGCAAAACTCTCATCTGCCCCTGCTTGAAGGAAACCATCCCCATTCCAATGTGGGGCTAGGGAGGGCTGTGGTACTGGTTTCAGCTCCTAATTAGTTGGATTTTGGGGTTCCACTGCTCAAGAAGGATGCCAGACACAGCTTCTATAGTGGGAGTGTGCCCAAGAAACTCAAAGCTTGGGAAAGTGACCAGTTACTATGGCAGAAGAAATGCACAGGATTGAATCCAATCACAACGTAGTAGTGACCCCAGAGAGACTGGACTGGTTTAGGCTACCTCCAGCGTCCTAATCTCATTGCAGGAGCTCATATGAGGAGGACCCTTTCCAGTCAATCCAGTCTGTTGGGCTGTTGAACATATTACCCTGGTTCCTTTTATATTGTGACTTCTTAGGTACCCTCTGCCACCTTTTACATTCTTAGAAGTGTAATATTCCCATATCTATTATAAAGGCCTTTGAGAATCAATCTCTCTTTGTTCTAGGTGGATATAGCTCTCTTGTGCAGTTGGATTGAGGATAATGTGTTTCCTCTTCCCACCCTGAGGGTATGTCTACACTACCCTCCTAGTTCGAACTAGGAGGGTAATGTAGACATACCGCACTTGCAAATGAAGCCCGGGATTTGAATTTCCCGGGCTTCATTTGCATAAGCCGGGTGCCGCCATTTTTAAATCCCCGCTCGTTCGAACCCCGTGCCGCGCAGCTACACGCAGCATGAACTAGGTAGTTCGAACTAGGCTTCCTAGTTCGAACTACCGTTACTCCTCATTCCACGAGGAGTAACGGTAGTTCGAACTAGGAAGCCTAGTTCGAACTACCTAGTTCGTGCCGCATATAGCCGCGCGGCACGGGGTTCGAATGAGCGGGGATTTAAAAATGGCGGAGCCCCGCTTATGCAAATGAAGCCCGGGAAATTCAAATCCCGGGCTTCATTTGCAAGTGCGGTATGTCTACATTACCCTGCTAGTTCGAACTAGCGGGGTAGTGTAGACATACCCTGAGAGATGTTTGGCAGATGAGCCTGCCCACACATTCACATTGTTATTTCTATTACAGGAGTGTCTACAGTCCCTGATCTAACCTTGGACTCCTTGGGTAAGGGATATTACAAAGGCCAAATAATAGTCTCTGCCCTGAAAACTTTGCTATATGAATAAGTTGGTTGGCATGAAGTCTCTGTGCACAAATTACATGCAGCCTTGTAAGAAATCATTTGGCCAAAAATGGAAAAAATGCCATTAATTGCCTCAGTCTCATCATGATGGGCAGGCTAGCAGTTTTATGTCAGGGCTGATAAATTTTCATGAGAAATTCACAAGGCTAAATGAAAGGAAGACTACCAAAGCAGCAGCTTTTGTGCTCACTCTCTCATCTCCCAACTCAGAAACCCTGGCTATGTCTACACTGCAGGCTTCTTGCACAAGAACTGTTTTGCACAAGAGTTCATGCGCAAAAGGTCTTGCACAAGAGCGCGTCCACACTGCCATGTGCTTTTGTGAAGTTCTGGAACAGCCTTCCAAGGGAAGTAGCGGGGGCAAAAGATCTATCTGGCTTCAAGATTAAGGATCTAAACTCCATGAATCTATCTAGCTCTTTTTTGAACTCTGTTAAAGTCCTAGCCTTCATCGCATCCTCTTGCAAGGAGTTCCACAGGTTGACTATGTGCTGAGTGAAGAAAAACTTCCTTTTGTTTCTTTTAAACCTGCTGCTTATTAATTTCATTTGGTGACCCCTAGTTCTTTTATTGTGGGAATAAGTAAATAACTTTTCCTTCTTCTCTGTTCCTGTACCAGTCATTATTTTATAGACCTCTATCATATCCCCCCTTAGTCTCCTCTTTTCTAAGAAAAAAAGTCCAAGTCTTTTTTAATCTCTCTTCATATGAGACCCGTTCCAAACCCCTAATCATTTTTGTTGCCCTTTTTTGAACCTTTTCCAATGCCAATAAATCTTTTTTGAGATGAGGTAACCACATCTGTATGCAGTACTGAAGATGTGGGTCTACCATGGTTTTATATAGCGGCAATAAGATATTTTCTGTCTTATTCTCTATCCCTTTTTTAATGACTCCTAACATTCTATTTGCTTTTTTGACTGCCTCTGCACACTGAATGGATGTTTTCAGCGAACTATCCACAATGACTCCAAGATTGTTCTCTTAAGTAGCTGTAGCTAAATTAGTCCCCATCATATAGTATGTATAGTTGGGATAATTTTTTCCAGCATGCATTACTTTACATTTATCAACAGTAAATTTCATTTGCCATTTTGTTGTCCAATCACTTAGTATGGTGAGATCTTTTTGAAGCTCTTCACAGTCTGCTTTTGCCTTAACTATCTTGAGCAGTTTGGTATCATCTACAAATTTTGTCACCTCACTGTTTAGCCCTTTCTCTAGATCAGTGTTTCCCAATTTAATTTGGCCGAGGAACCCTTTTCAGCTTTTCAGAATTTCAAGGAACCCCTAGGTTTGTCAAGCAAAAAAAAAAAAAAAAGCATGAAAATCACATTCCTTCCCCAAGACCCCCACCCCCCTTCCTTGAGGCATCATCAGCTTTGTTCCCCTCCTTTCCATCACTTGCTATCCCCAGCCCTTATACACTCTCACTGGGTTGAGACAGGAAGTGAGGGGTGGGAATGAGGGATTTGGATGTGGGAAGGGGTAAGAAGTTCAAGCTCTGGGAGGGAATTTGGATGCAGGAGAAGGGGATGTTGGCTCGGGGAGGGGGCTCCAGGCTAGGGAGTGTTGGGTTCAGGTGGAAGGTTGGAGTGCTGAGCAAGCCATGGGCTTGTGGATGTGAGGGTGCTGGAGTTTGGGCTGGATATGTGAGGCACTCAGGGCAAGAAGGTTGTGAGTATGACGGGCTCAGGACACAGATTTGCCATATGTAGATGGTGCAGGAGTGTTGCAGCAGAAGACGGAGGATGGGGGGATGCAGGAGTTTTGGGGATGTAAGAGGCCCAGGACAGGGAGTTCCAGTGTATGATAGGCTCAGATTTGGGGTCAGGTGGTGCAGGAGTGTTATGATGCTGCAGTGAGATGGGGGTTTGGCCCCAATTGGGGGCTTGTTGGCCAGGCTTCATTTTTAACTAAAATATTATGTCAAACTCAAAAAGTTTTAGCATTGTCTTTATGAGAGGGGTGAGGAACCTGTTTTGAGTCAAGGGTCACTGACCCACAGAAAAGTCTGTTGGGGCCACACAAGTGAGATGCAAAAAAACCCCAACAACCCTCCAAAGACCCCCAAGCCTCACTAATGTGGTCCCAAATGTGCTGGTGGGAGCAGCGGACAGAGTTCTCATGTATGAAATCAGGGCTTCTTGCGCAAGAACTATGATGCTCGTGCTCAGGAATAAGCCCTTTTGTGCAACTGTTCTTGCGCAAGAGGGCAGTGTAGACAGGCAACATGAATTTCTTGCGCAAGAAAGCCCTATGGTTAAAATGGCCATTGGCATTTTCTCGGGCAAGAGAGCGTCCACACTGCCATAGATGCTCTTGTGCAAATGCACAGCTCGCACATGGCAGTGTGGACGTATTCTTGCACAAGAACTCTTGCGCAAGATGTTTTTGCGCAAGAAACCGCCAGTGTAGACATAGCCTAAGAGTTTCCTCGCATGAGCAAAATGAATTTTGTGTTGTGCACCAGTACTGAGTTCATATGGCTTGTTTGGATGTGCCACTGTGGCACCCAAGTTATTAATAAATATTTGTAAACCTTTACCTTTTCTTTCTGCTGTCATGTCTCCACCCCTTGTTCCATCAGTTCCCCTGGTGCCTGCTGCCTCCCAACTCCTCACCTTCCTCTGCTGTCCTGACTCCTGCCCTTCTCACAGCCCTCAGCTCTCCTGCAACCTACTCCCCCTCCATCAGCCCTTCTCTTCTCCCTGTGCCCACTCCTCCAGTAGCCCCATTCTGATCATGTGAGCTACCCCTCCTCATCCCCTCTTCTAACACCTCTTTCTACAAACCTGCCCTGCATCTCTCCTCTGGTTGTGGTCCCTCTCCTGCAGGTGTCTGCCCTTCTGCTTCACCCCCAGAATCCCCTGGCACTTGCACCTTCTCTTACACCTGCACCCTCCTGTTGCCTCCCGGGCCGTGACATTACATCACACCCGGGCATCTCCCCGCCTACTGGTTTGAGCACGCCGTGCAGGGCAGCAGCAACCAGCAAGGAGAAGCTCAGTGAAGGTTGCGCATGGCAGGGACGGGCACGGGGACAGGGGAGAGATGCTCTGGGACCGGGGTGGGAGGACACGTGGGGGGGCCGGGGCCCACTCCAGTTCCAAATATTGGTGGAGCATGGGCACCATGAGCCTATACAACTCGCTGCCCATGCCTCTGCTGGCTAGCCAGCTCTCTCTCTTTCAGAGGGGGTGGGGGAGTGCCAGCTCCTTGCGCCACCCCTAGTTTTGCTTCGCAGAACCCCAGGGTTCCCTGGAGCACCAATTGGGAAACACTGCTCTAGATCATTTATAAATAAGTTGAATAGGATGGGTCCCAGGACATACTGCTACACAGTGACATGGAAGCACAATAGTTCTATTCCAATCAATTTATAATTACCTAACTCCCAGTCCACTGAGACTAACTTCTTCATGGTGGCAGGAAGTGGGTTCTTTCTGCTGCTGTAGATTAACCGCACAGTGTGCCAGAAGAGGGCAGTGGGACTGGGTTAGAGCAGTTTGCTGAGCTCCTCCCTTGGTGAGTGTGGGAAGGGGAGCGACCCCTTCTGCTGCATTGTGCCAGGCTTCTCAATAGGATTGTTGAGACGGCTGCTGCCCCCCTCCCCCACTCTCCACACAGACACATTTGGCACCTGGGGTGGCTGCCCTATGAATGAGGCAGCTCTGTCTGAAGATCTAAAGTGAAGATTTGTGAATTTTCAGGTCTCATCAGTCCCAGTGCCTGTAATACAATTTACTCTGTTCTGAGGGTGGGATCAGGGCAGTTCCTCCAGGGACCCAGAGCAAGCTCCCCACCTCAGACCTTCTTCCTACCCTGTTCTGCCCACGCCTTATCTCCACTACTTCCAACCCACCCCCATCCACATTCCCAGCTCTTCTCAGCCCAGTTCAGCCTCGTCCCTACCCTTGATGAAGCCCCATTCTGCCAACAGCTGTGGATTACCTGGGCAGCCTGGCGGGGGGGAGGAGGGTCTGAGGGAGGCAACCTGGATCAGCTCCACCCACACTTAGGCTATGTCTACACTGGCGGTTTCTTGCACAAGAGTGCTTGTGCAAGAACTCTTGCGCAAGAACACATCCATACTGCCATGTGCCACATGTGCTTTTGCGCAAGAGCATCCATGGCAGTGTGGACGCTCTATGGCGCAACAAAGCTCTGATGGCCATTTTACACCTGTTAGAAAAGAGTGTAGCTCTTGCGCAAGAAGTCCTCTCTTGCCACGCTTTACTGTAGATCTTCTTGTGCAAGAGCGAGTGGGCAGTGTAGACGCTCTGCGGAAGAACCGCCCTTCTTGCGCAATAACCTGCTAGTATAGATATAGCCTTACTGTGGTGGAAAGAAGTTGAAAGCAGGCTGGGCCACTCTTCTTTGCACTGTCAGTAGAGTGGAGTGGAGTGACTTGGCTGGGAGTGGTGTTGGCTGCTGTGTGCATCACTCTCCTTCCCGGACTTCCGCTGCTGCACTGAGTGTGGGAGGAGGCGGGGGCGGGGGCGTGCAAGGAATACTCCTGCTGCCACCCTGTGTCAGTCAATCCTCTAGGCTGCCCTAAATCCTGCAGGCGCCCATCACTATGGGGGACCGTCCCAGTCAGGGGATGATATGGGTGGGAGCCATGGGGCTACCCCAAACCATCCTATGGACGGGATACCTCTGGATTGGGCTCACCCCTGTATTATTAGTATTCCTACAGTGTATTTACATGCTGGCTAATTATGGGGACACACACAGGGGTAGCCTGGGGGTGAGCCACTGGAGCGCGCCCTCCCTTCCGCTAGCACGGCTCAGCACTGCTGCATGTGCTTCCAGCCTAAGGCCTCAAGGCAGGAGAGAGACAACTGTAGCCTCCAGGAATCATACCAGCGCATGCGCAAGAGCTGATACCCGAGGTAAGATCGTCACTCAGCCTGGCTCGTTAGCTGCACACGCGCAAATATGCAAAAGCTGATAGCTCCGTCCCCTGCCTAGTTTGGCCTAGATCGCGCGTGCGCAGTACTTCAGAGGGGCTTCCCGAGGCTACGCATGCGCACGAGTTGGCAGGTGGCCAAGCTACTCCTTTTCCCCTGTCACTAGTAACAACAGGCGGCTACTGCCTCCCCTCCCCCCCCTCCACTCCGCCGGAACCGGCCGGCGGCGGCGGCGGCGCCGACATGAGACCAGAACCCAGGCGGCTTTTGTGACAGGAGGTGAGTAGGTGGCACTGAGCGGCGCTCCCCGAGTCGCCTTCCCTGTTGCTCGCCGTCTCCCTTCTCGCACCTCACCCCGACCCCGTCATCCTCGTCCCCCCGCGCTCCCTCATCCCTGTACCCCTCCCCCCCACATCCCATTCCGTCATCGGTCGCCCCCTTTCTTCCCGCATCGCCTCTACTCGTCCTGTGCCCCTGCCTCCCCCCCATACCCTTACATCTGCGCCCGCTGCTGCTTCCCAGACCCTGCCGACCCCCTTTTACTTTCCCGGTGCCCTGTTTTCTCCCCCCCCCGTCCCCTTTTTACTCCTTTACCCCCTTCATGCTGCTTCGCTCTGGTTGGATCCCTGAAATCTTATAGGTTTCTTACTGTACTTTCTGCCAGGCCCCCGCCCTGTTTATAACTTCCCCATACAATCTGTTTACTGCTTCCCCCTGCTTTCTTCTGTTCCCCAGTCCCTCTCAGCTTCCCCATTTATCCCCTGCTCTCTGTTATGCATTCATGCTGCTCTCTTGTGCTTCCATCTTCATTCTGTAAGGGAAACAAAGGTACACTCTCTCCCCTTCTTTTCTGATTGCTTCTGTCACTTCTTCCTCTCCTCTTTTTTTTCCTCTCCTGCCTTGTTTTGGGTAATCTCTTGCCTTCCTCCTTGCTCTACCATTGAACATTATAAACAAGAAACTTCTTTCTCCAGCTTTTTCTGTCTAGCTCTAGCAAGTGTTCTATCTCCCCCCTCCTGCTTCTGGAAGGGGGAAATATATCCACATCTACAGAAAACAGTCCCTGCCCAAGGGGGAAACATACTGATACCTTCACCAATTTAAAGATTATTCTTATCTTCCTTTTAAGAGAGCTTCTTCACTATACACAGAAGCACTAAAATGTCAGATATAAACTATTACTTTGAAAATCTTTCCAAGCTTTTGCTAAAATTGAGATACTTTTTTTCCTCTCTTGAGAGATTTTCAGTTTGATGGGAAAGTAGCTGTCTTTTGAAAAATTTATGTCTGTTGATTTATACCTACATTTTGTTTTGGAAAGGTGCTTTGATAAAGTCACAAAGACACTTTTCATTTAGGGCAATTTTTTCTCAAATGTCTATTTTGAGAATAGATGAAGAATCTTCCTCATCTGTGCAATTTATTTTACTGTTCTCTAGGTTTTGTGGCTTTCAGTCATTTGTCAAATAGTTAAGTGTCTTTTGTTTCAGGTGAAGCCCTCCCACAGATTCGTCTTCACGATCTTATCAAACATTTGCTAGTTTAAAACTTAAAAACTCTTGAAAGAGGCTGTTAACATTCCTTTGATATTTTGAAAGTGGTTCAGTGGAGAGGCAATGAATGATATATTTGAATTGTTAATTAAATCTATAACAATAGAAACTGTTTTCCATGGGCTTTAAAAGGTACTACTTTGAGAGTTATTATGTACATGAGATTGCCATGTTCGTTCTTTGAAAAACAGACTAAGAACTCTCTTAGCTGGTGTCCGGGAGACCTCTGTTTTATGTCTAGTCTCTATGGAGATTTGTAAATTTTGCCTTTTCTTTTAAATCTAGATATTAAGTCAGTTCAACTAATCAGGAAAACATATATTTTACAGAATTCCAATCTGTAATGTGAATTGGTACTGAAATTCTCCACAGAAAATGCATTTGTAATTAAGAGTTAAAAAATAAAATCTATTTATTAGTGCACTTTCAGATATTTTATTTTAAAATAAATCAAAATTCATCTCTTGAATAGAATCGTTTGCCAGACTTTCTCCTCATTTTTTTTTATCGTCTGTTGCTTCACATTTCTGTTAAGTGAGACTTCTGTCCTCTGTACTGTTACTTCCACAAACTCATCAACTTCAAATTAATATAATCACTGTAAGAGTGTATTGTTATTAAGGGCAAATGTGACTGTGTTTATTCAAATAAATTAAAATTGCATGTATGTCTTAAATCTGGCTGTCAGACAATATTTTCTTTCTTTAGTACTGAAACTAGTCTTTTTAATTACAAGTAATTTATTCAAGGAACAAAATGCAGGACAATGTAGCACTTTAAAGACTAACAAGATGGTTTATTAGATGATGAGCTTTCGTGGGCCAGACCCACTTCCTCAGATCAAATAGTGGAAGAAAGTAGTCACAACCATATATACCAAAGGATACAATGATTGTGACTACTTTCTTCCACTATTTGATCTGAGGAAGTGGGTCTGGCCCACGAAAGCTCATCATCTAATAAACCATCTTGTTAGTCTTTAAAGTGCTACATTGTCCTGCATTTTGCTTCAACTACCCCAGACTAACACGGCTACATTTCTATCATTATTCAAGGAAGAACTTGATGAACCAAATTCATTGCTGGTGTAAGTGGATGTAATTGGTTTTGTTTATGCCAGCAGTGAATTTGTCCATGTGTGTATTTAACATATCCATAGTTTACTTAAGATTTATTTCCTCTTACTTCATCAACAAATTGGTTGTTCCATCAGTGCTTTGTATTCCTTTCATGCCTGAAAATAATGAAGATTACACTAATTCTAGAAGCTTCAGGGGGTAGCCGAATTAGTCTGTACAGAAAAAAACAACAAATGGTCTGGTAGCACTTTATAGACTAACAAAACATGTAGATGGTATCATGAGCTTTCGTGGGCACAGCCCACTTCTTCAGATGATCAGTCATCTGAAGAAGTGGAATGTGCCCACAGAAGCTCATGATACCATCTACATGTTTTGTTAGTCTATAAAGTGCTACCAGACTATTTGTTCTTTTTTTAAACTAATTCTGTTTAGTCACAATACATTATTTCAGAGGAAAAAGCAGAAATTTGAAACTTTTGGGATTTTCAACATTATTAGTCTACGCAATTCAGGGCTTTGTTTCTTAATTGTTTTAAATTGTCCTTTCCAGTTATTGTCCTTTCATGTTATGAGATTTGCTGAGTTTTGTACAATGGTAGAGAACCGTATGACTAACCTGGACAGATCGTTTTGCATCTCATAGCATTTGCCTATATTCTCAATGCTTTGAAGAATATAGTGGTTTTTGAAGTGTCCCAACAGCATGTTGCTAAAATGGTAGAATGAGAATATACTAATTTGCTGCTTTTTTCAGGGACTGCTTAAAATATAGTATTTGTTGTTTAAATACATAGAGTTGCTCATACCCGACAGTATGGTTGGAAGTGAACTTGCATTTTACACTCTTATCAAATAATTTTATAGTGGCATATAAAATTTACTTCAGATATAAGCTCAGCAGAAAAGTTTTAGCTCAATACTGAACATGAGATGGGGTAAGAGACCTCTCCTGTAAGCTAAGAACATTGAACAGTAAAACTGGCCTCCCACATTTGACAATGACATTTCTAAAATTTGTTTTTCAGGTCTGACTAGGTCTTATTAGTCCGCAACCATGGTGCAGAAATATCAGTCACCTGTGCGGGTGTATAAGCACCCTTTTGAGTTAATTATGACTGTAAGTATCAATTCTTAAACTGTAATTTCTTAATTTGAATATTATTACTTGTATTGCTAAAATGCTGTCAAAGCTTCTTTTGATAGACCATATACATAATACAGAATCACTGACCTGAAGAACCTATAGCCAAAGAAGACAAGCTAAATATAAGTGGTAGGAGGGCGAGGAAAATGCCAAACATTCTTCCCCAAAGCCTAGCCCTAATTTTGCTAGTTATTTTAAGATTTGCAGCAGAGGTGTGTCTGGAGGAGCAGGTGTTTGTCAGGCTGCTACATGTGGAAGAAGATACAAATGTGTTTGCGAGAAGCTGAGATGAACTGTTGAGGCTGACATCTTTGGCAGAGAGAAGGGACAAAAAAACAATAAGCCATTAGCAGACAATAGAGGCAGAGCTGTGAAGAGCACTAAGTGAATATGAAAATTTTAAATTTGTTACAGTAGAAGAGGTTGATTCGGTCAGAACAGTAGGCAAGAAGTATTCTTTTAGCAATTCTGTTTTGAAATTATTAATAGAGATTGGGGCTAGAAGTGTAAAGGAAGGAAGGGAGGTGAAAAGAAACACTATATAAGCTCCAGAAGTGTATGGTCACTAATCTATGTGTAGTTTATACAAATGCAAACTATCAGCACTGAAGAGTGACTCTGACCAATGTTCCCACTTTAAAAGTAACGGAAGTAGATCTCTGATACTTCTGTATACACTTAGTCAAAACCACAGTTGTTCAAGTTCTCCTGAAATAGAAAAAGGATGTGAGGAACAGTTATGTCAACGTCTTCCCTCTTTGGCCCTATGAAAAAATAGTCATAAGAAAATCTAAATAAAGTGTACATTATCTCATAATCCACTGAAGACCTAATTTTTGCATGTTTGAAATGAACAATTTTAACCTGAATGATGTATTTAAGTATCTGTATTACAAACACTGTAATGATAATGCAAAGTTCCTTTAAGGAAGTTATTTAAATAGGTTGGCACCGCGTTGGCACCGCACAATGATGAGACAGTACAGGACTCTATTGTTTAACATGTAATAAACAGTAGTTATTGGATAGGAAAATTACAGAGTTGGGTGTGTTTTACTTTGCTCACATGAGTGGGCCATTACCTTCTTTGGATAGGTTCCTGGGAGTGATTTATATGTTGATACATTTTGATGGGAACCAATATATGCTTAGTAGCTTGTAATGCTATTTACATGAAATACCACAGCTATTCATGAAATGTTTTTTAACATTCTCTTAAACTCAGTAGTTATATATTTAATACTGAATGTGTTTTTTATCCAAATACACTTGTTCCTGTTTTAGACTTACATGTACAAGATGATTTTTCAGCCAAAATTCTATTGTGTACTTTGTCAGTTGAATTAAGGAGTTGTTACATTTCTAGTGTGCTGGGGGAATATGTTTGATCCCTCTAACACAGGGATGGGGAACCTCAGGCCCACGGGTCGAATGCAGCCTCCAGCTTGCCTGGATCTAGCCACCAACCCTCAGCATTGGGGAGCCCACACTGGTGCTGCAGCCCCTGTGCCACCCACTTGCAGGGCTGGAGCACACAAAATCTACTAGCCTGGGCCCCCATACACTCTGATGTGCAAAGGGGAATGTGTGGAGTGTCTTTTCCTTCTCAATCAGAGGCTCCACACTTGTATGCAGCCCCCAACTGACTTTTCTGTGGGTCAACGGCCCTCGACCCAAAAGATGTTCTCCACCTCTGGTCTAACATAATTCAGAAACGCTTTAAGTCAGAACAATTACCATCATCATATCTTGCCAACATTATTAAAACTGCTGTATTAAAATTAGCTTTATGCTTTCAAACTATTTTTTGTTTGTGGGGATATTTGTGTCTGAAGTATGCTGTTCTTTTTAAAAGCAAATTCCTCTAAGATCTTGCAACATCTAAGTTTTGGTTTTCTCGAGAAGAAAAAACTCACAGTATACAAGCAGTTGAAATAATAGTAGCTGGAGAATAAGAACTGTATGTGAACTAAAACATATAATATGAAATAATGAGTTGAACACAGTACATGTGACTCCAAATGTAGACTTGTGATTGCATACTTCATTTGTTTCAGGCATGAACTTCATTCATAGGGCAGTAATTTTTCAGAAGAGCTTTAATTGAATGGACAAAACACAAAAGCTCATGATACGATCTACATGTTTTGTTAAAATGCTACCAGACTATTTGGTTTTTTTTAGTTTATCTTGTACAGACTAACTTGGCTACCCCCTAAAGATTATACCTGTGCACCTTCAGCACCTTTTTAGTTATATCATTGGCTTTAAATGTGTTTACATCACTGGAAAATTGGTAAAGTCAAAAGGTAAAGAGAGGTGTTGTTGTAGGAAATGGTAAGTAGTGCTTTTTGTAAGTTAGAGTCTAATTCTTTGTAGATTCTTTTTCTGTCAGAGAGAAAATCTTTGGAATTCACCATCAGAGTTTGTGAATAATCGAATAAAGTTCGTGAGACTGTTCAGCATATTCCACTTTATGCTGAAATGAATATGTTCTGCACATGTTCATCACCCAACTTCCAAGTGGTAGCAACTATTTCAAAACAAAACGTCTTTTAAATATAGCAGCAAAACTGTTCCTCATTCCACACACAATTCTAGTATATGCCAAGTTTAAATTTCACCTCCTCCTCTCTCCCCCCTCCCCCCCGAAAACAGTTTTGTAAAGCCATATAAAATATGTTTTTTAGGCTTGCAGCCTTTTGCAACTTTTTGAAAAAAATTGCTGGGAATAGATCATGAGTGCCACAAGACACTCAGAAACACCCCCAAAATAATGAAGTAACAAAAGGTATCTAGAATAGAACAGCTTTTTCAGTGTGGCAGCATGCTATTTATTTCCAGGGGTTGATTATTTTAAAGAGGAAATAATGGAAACGTTGTGATCTTTGTAGTAAGGGCTCTTATACCATTGATATTTGAAAGTCGTCTGAAAACATTGAAAATCCCCAGCTTTTTCTTGCAAGGCATATATGAAACTGAGCTAAGTTCTGTTCATATTGAATAGTTGGGAACGGAGGATGGGACAGTGCAAGGTGCTAACTGGTGCATGTATTCCTGATTTGACTGCAGAAAGGTGTCTTCGTTGTAGTTCCACTCAAATATTCAAAATCTGTGGTGTCCAACATGCTAGTCACTAGCCACATGTGGCTATTTCACTGGTTGAATATGACTAGTTGGCTTGAACAATGTGGTTATTTGGCTGGTTGTGTGTGACTAGTTCACTATAGCATTAGCCATTAACACTATAGTGGCTACTGTTTCAGAACTACAGGCAGTCCCCGAGTTACGCAGATCCGACTTATGTCAGATCCGCAATTACGAACGGGGCCGTTCCTCTCCCTGGTCTCCAGCAGACCAGGGAGAGGAAGCAAAGCGGCGGAACACGTGGGCAGCGGACAGGGTTGTCCGCTGCCCACGCGCTCCGCGGCTTGGCTCTGCTTTGCTCTGCTTTGCCCCCCCCGTCCTCCTGGTCTGCAGACCGGGGGGGGGCAAAGCAGAGCCAAGCCGCGGAGCGCGCTGCCAGCTGACAGCCCAGACGCGTCTGGACTGTCCGCTGCCCGCGTGCTCCACGGCTTTGCTCTCCTTTGCCCCCCCCCCGTCCCCCTGGTCTGCAGACCAGGGGGACGGGGGGGCAAAGCAGAGCCAAGCTGCGGAGTGTGCGGTCAGCTGACAGCCCAGACACGTCTGGGCTGGCAGCTGGCAGCGCGCTCCGCGGCTTGGCTCTGCTTTGCCCCTCCCCCCCCGGTCTGCAGACCAGGGGGACGGGGGGGTAAAGCAGAGCAAAGCCGCGGAGCACGCAGGCAGCGGACAGCCCAGACGCGTCTGGGCTGTCCGCTGCCCGCGTGTTCCGCGGCTTTGCTCCCCATCCCCCTGGTCTGCAGACCAGGGGGACGCGGAGCAAAGCAGAGCAAAGCCACGAAGCCCAAGGGCAGCAGGACAGCCACGGCGTGTCTGGGCTGTCCCGCTGCCCCCGTGCTCCGTGGCTTTGCTCCGGACACCTGTGGTACAGCAGCTGGGGCGCTGCCAGTTGGTCCCGTAGCGCCGCTCTGGGCGCTACTGGACCAACCGGGCAGCACCCCAGCTGTTCTGCCCCAGGCGTCCTGATTCAGCCACTGCTGGTCAGATTCAGCAGCGGCTGAATCAGGACGCCTGGGGCAGAGCAGTTTGGGTGCTGCTGGGTTGGTCCCCTGCCCCGGGCTTCCTGGAATCAGCCGCTGATCAGTTTCAGCAGCAGCTGACTTGGGGATGCCTGGGGTTCTTAAGTTGAATCTGTATGTAAGTCAGAACTGGCATCCATATTCAGCCGCTGTTGAAACTGATCAGTTTCAGCAGCGGCTGAATCTAGACGCCAGTTCCGACTTACATACAGATTCAACTTAAGAACAAACCTACAGTCCCTATCTTGTACGTAACCCGGGGACTGCCTGTAGTTGGACACCACGGCTCTAAACCTAAGTATACAATGAAGGCCTACAGCTCTCCTTCTAACTGGAACTAGTTACATTAAGTCCTAATATCAGCTCCAGGATGGAGACACTACGTAGAACTTCTTTTCCACTGAAGCCACCTGAGTGAATGTTTTTTGTTGCATGATGAACTATTAATGTGAAAGCTTCCTATCCTCCCAACTTAAGTTACAAATAAATAATGGAAAGTGATAAGAAATATAGTGTGATAGTAGAATCATGTTCCCCTTAACACGATTCTGATACACCATAGTAAAATTTGCTTCTTTTACTGAGGTGCCTGAAACAATCACATCCAAAGAAATAAAAATAAAAATAAATAATTTTACTTTCCTTTGATCCAGGATTGGTATGGTAAGCTCTCACCAACACTATTGTGTGGCAAATACTCTGTCTTGGTAAATGAACAAATGTATTCTGTAATTAGAAAAGTATTAGGGATTGAAGTGGAGCAGGGTGGCTGCCCACTGACCCCTCCCCAAGTCCGCCAGGGAGACTAATGAGGCCCCAGCGATCAAAGGAGCCAGAAGCCTCCCATGTGCACCCAAAGGAGGAGCTGGACCCAGGAGAAGCTGAAGAATGGCCTGGGTTGCCGGGCCCACAACTGGACAATTGTCTGGAAGGACTGCTTCCCTAGCCAGAGGTTCTAGAGTGATGGAGCCCAGAGGACCTGTGTTGGACCCAAGTACAGTGTGAGGGAGAGTGTGGAAAGAGCCCAGTGGTAGCCGACCTTCATTTAGCTGGGCCAGAGCCAGGTCAGCATGTTGTGGTGCAGATCCGTGCTGACCCAGCAGCAGACTGCTCTGCTGCTACTAGGGACCTGGGCTGGGACTCAGTAGAGTGGGTGGGCAAGCTATGGATGTGAAGGGTAAGAAGAAAAGTTTCTATAGGCATGTTAGCAATAAGAGGGTGATTAGAGAGGGTTTGGGGCCCTTCTTGGATGAGGGAGGTAACCTAGTGACCGATGATGTGGGAAAAGCTGAAGTACTCAATGCTTTCTTTGCCTCTGTCTTCACAGACAAGGTCAGCTCCCAGACTACTGCACTAGGCAACACAGTATAGAAAGGAGGTGGGCAGTCCTTGGAGGAGAATGAACAGGTTAAGAACTATTTAGAAAAACTAAACATACACAAATCCGTGGGTCTGGATTTAATGCATCCGAGGGTACTGAGGGAGTTGGCAAATGTAATTGCAGAGCCTTTGGCCATTATCTTTGAAAACTTGTGGAAATCGGGAGAGATCCCGGATGATTGGAAAAAGGCAAATGTAATGCCCATCTTTAAAAAAAGAGAAGTACAATCCAGGGAACTACAGCCCAGTCAGCCTTACGTCAGTCCCCAGAAAAATCATGGAGGTGATCCTCAAGGAATCCATTTTGAAGCCCTTGGAAGAGAGGAAAGTAATCAGGAATAGTCAACATGGATTCACCAAGCACAAGTCATGCCTGACCAATCTGACTAGTTTCTATGATGAGGTAACTGGCTCTGTGGATATGGGAAAGTGGGTGGATGTGATATACTTTGACTTTAGCAAAGCTTTTGATACAGTCTCCCACAATATTTGTGCCAGCAAGTTAAGGAAGAATGGATTGGATAAATGGACTGTAAGATGGACAGGAAACTGGCTAGACTGTCAGGCCCAACAGGTAGTGATCAACGGCTCGATGTCAGGTTGGTGATCGGTTTCTACCAGAGCGTCCCAAGGATAAGTTTTAGGGCCGGTTTTGTTCAACATCTTTATTAATGACCTGGATGGGGGTGGACTGCACCTTCAGCAATTTTGCAGATGACACTAAGCTGGGGGAGAGGTAGATACACTGGAGGGCAGAGATAAGGTCCAGAGTGACCTAGACAGATCTGAGGATTGGGCCAAAAGCAATCTGATGAGGTTCAACAAGGACAAGTATAGAGTCTTGCACTTGGGACGGAAGAATTCCAAGCATTGTTACAGGCCGGGGACCGACTGGCTAAGTAGCAGTTCTGCAGAAAGGACCTGGGGATTATAGTGGATGAGAAGCTGGATATGAGTCAACAGAGTGCCCTTGTAGCCAAGAAGGCTAATGTCATGTTAGGTTGCATTAGGAGGAGCATTACCAGCAGATCTAGAGAAGTGATTATTCCCCTTTATTCGGCTCTGATGAGGCCACATCTGGAGTACTGTGTCCAGTTGTGGGCCCCCCACTATAGAAAGGATATGGACACATTGGAGAGGGTCCAGTGGAGGGCATCCAAAATGGTTACAGGGCTGGAGCACATGGCCTACAAGTAGAGACTGAGGTATTTGGGTTTGTTTAGACTGAAGAAGAGAATAGTGAGGGGGCTTTGATATCAGCCTTCAACTTCCTGAAGGGAGGTTCCAAAGAGGCTTGAGAGAGGCTGTTCTCAGTAGTGATGGATGGCAGAACAAGGAACAGTGGTCTCAAGCTACAGTGTGGGAGGTTTAGGTTGGATATTAGGAAAGACTAGGAGAGTGGTGAAGTACTGGAATGGGCTACCTAGGGAGATAGTGGAATCTCTGTCCCTCGACGTTTTTGAATCTTGGCTTTACAAGCCCTGGCTGGGTTGATTTAGTTGGGATTGGTCCTGCTTTGAGCAAGGGGCTAGACTAGATGACCTCCCGAGGTCTCTTCCAGCCCTATGATTCTATGATTCTGCGTCCCCCCTGCCACCTCACTCCTGGGGTACGTCTAGACTACATGCCTCTGGCGACAGAGGCATGTAGATTAGACTACCCGGCATAGGAAAATGAAGCGGCGATTTCAATAATCGCCGCTTAATTTAAATTCACATGGCTGCCGCGCTGAGCCGATCAGCTGTTTGTCGGCTCAGCGCGGTAGTCTGGACGTTCCGCGGTCGACATCAAAGGCATTTGTTGACCTCCCAGGTATGCCTCCTAGGATGAGCTGTGGCAGTCCGCTGAGGCACTCCCAGGTATGCCTCCTAGGATGAGGCATACCTGGGAGGTCGACAAATGCCTTTGATGTCGACCGCGGAACGTCCAGACTACCGCGCTGAGCCGACAAACAGCTGATCGGCTCAGCGCGGCAGCCATGTGAATTTAAATGAAGCGGTGATTATTGAAATCGCCGCTTCATTTTCCTATGCCGGGTAGTCTAATCTACATGCCTCTGTCGCCAGAGGCATGTAGTCTAGATGTACCCTTAGATGGCAGTCTTCCCCCTTGGCTGTTCCAGAGCAACTCGCATCTACTGGACTCCTGCCTGAGCAAGGGGATCTGGCTGGGTGTGCCAAGTAAGACTGTATGTGGCTCCCACTCTGAATAAGGGCTTGGGCTCTGAACTGTTTATTTGCCTGAGAACAGCTAGCTGAGACTAGCGGGCTGCCACAGCTAATTCTGTGAAAAGACTAAGCTGGGTGTAGTACGGTGGAGTGGCCACTCACTGACCCCAAAAGGGAGTAGCCCTTCCCTGAGCTCTACAGGGCTACACATGGTGGACAATGTGGGCATGACCCAACCCCTGACAAAATGTTATCCGTTACCCAGTAGAAGCGGGGCGGGAGTAAGAGAGGGAGACGTGGATCTTGAAAAAAATTTTAAATACTAGACTGAGAGTCAGCAGCAGCAACACCAGCAATTGATACAGCAGCTGGGTACACAAGATATTGATGTGAGAAATGGGCACCCAGCAGTAGCAGTTTCTACAAAGTCTGGCCACCCAACAACAGGAACTCCAGCTACAAGGATTCCAGCAGCTGGCCACCATTGGATACTAACCCAACGGACAATCAACTGGGGCTGCAGAAAACTCCGCAGTACCAGCCACACCTGAACAGCTCTCCAAGATGGGGCCGGACAGTGACCCCCAAAGCCTTTCTGGAGACATTCGAGCATGTTGTGGTGATGGTGGGATGGCTGTGAAGGCAGTGGGCCACTTTCCTGGCTCCGTACTTATCTGGGTGGGCCCAGATAGCCTATCAAGGAGGCCCAAGATTATGGATCGTTGATGGTGATCCTGGATGCCCTAGATATCACGCTAGAGACCTTCTGGCACTGGACTACAAATTATCCGACTGTGGTCCGATGTCGGACGGTAGCTCAGGAAGTTATGTTTCCCCCACCAGTGGCTTTGCCCAGAATGGAACTCCGCTGACAAATTGTTGAGCAGATCGCCCTGGTGCAATTCATTCAGGTCCTCCCATTGCAGAGCTGTGTGTGGGTCCTTCAGCATTGCCCGGTGACGCTCAATGCTGCCATCACCCTCATGGAGGACTATCTGGCAGCTGACAGGCCCATTGGGTTAGGGGTTCGTACCCCTCTCCCTCCGAGCAGGCCCATAGCCCCAGCAGCCTCTCAGAGGCCCTGCGAAAAACCTAACCATTGTTCTGATGCCCCAAGGCCTGGGATCTGAGCCCCAGAGGGGAGTCGCCTGACCAGCATCGAGGGACAGGGGGCTCTGGAGATGCCCTGACCGGGAAGTGGTGAGGGATGGTAGAACCGACATCTGGATTCAGATACCCGACCGGCCCGCTCAGAGCTTGGTCCCTGCTTTTCGTGTAGCAGGGATTGTTCTGACATGGACTGCATCTTTGGACAGGTGTGCACTGCGGAGTCTCGGGCCCGCATACCAGGCCCACCCAAGCTGACAGTACTAATGGAAGTGGGGACACGGGAAATGGTCACCCTTTTAGACTCTGGCTGTGGATAAACCCTTGTTATTCCAGTCTGGTGGTGACCAATGGGAAGCTCTGACTCTAGTTTATTCATGACGACGTAAAGGCCCACCCCCAGACTCGAGTGGCCCTGACCATAAACAGTGTGTAACATAGGATATGGTGGTGGGAGGGGCCCCATTCTAGCCTAACCTGTTATCCTTCACCGAGACTGGCTGGGGTTTACAGATCTCCTCCATGAAACCAGTCTCGGGAGCCCCGTCATGCAGGACATCCTGGAGGAAAGTGGGGCTAGCCGTAGCTGGTCTGCAGTCCGCGGCTGGAGGCTCACCACTGAAGGTGAAGAAGAAAAGGAGGGAACTGAAGGAGCAGAGGTGTGGAGCCAGTCTGATTGCTCCCCTGGGGAAGACTTAGGGACCGCCCTAAGATCAGCAGGAGGATCCGTCTTTGGCTGTCACCAACCCCATTTAGAGATGGTGTCGGATCACCTTTATCGTGTGGACCAGGACCCACAGACACTAGAAGTCTGGTCCCACCTAGTGATTCCCTCACTGTCACTGGAAAGCCATTGAGACTCACCCATGACATCACTGCCACGAGACACCTGGGCCAAGACAAGACCCTGGTGTGGGACCTGTCACGGTTCTTCTGGCCCAGTGTTTACCAAAAGGTAAAGGGCTATTGCTGCTCATGCCCTGAGTGCCAGTTAGCGGTCAATGCCAGGGTTCCGTGGGCCCTTCTGGTACCCATGCCAGTGGTCGGTACTCCATTTGAATGTGAATGTGGTGCGCCCCCTCCAGAGGAGCAAAGCAGGGTTCAAATACATCCTGGTCCTGGAAAACTATGCCACTTCCTTCCCGGAGGCTATCCCACTGCAGAATGCCATGGTCCATATCATCGCCTCTGAGTTAGTGAAGGTCTTTGCTAGAGTGGGCCTTCCCTGGGAGCTGCTCCCAGACCAAGGGACTAATTTTACCTCCTGGTTACTCTGGCAGGTTTGTGTGCTCCTGGGCATTCAGAAGCTCCAAACCTCAGTGTACCATCCTCAGACTGATGGCCTAGTGGAGCATTTTAATTGAACACTAAAGGGGATGTTGAGGACGTTTCCCCCCAGCCAAACTACAGCAGTGGGATCTGTTGCTTCCCCCCTCGTTGCAAGCCATCCGGGAGGTACCTCAATCATCGACCCAGTTCTCCCCATTTGAGTTCCTCTCAGAGGCTAATCTCAGAGGCTGTTGGACTTAATGCGGGAGACCTGGGAGAAGACTCTGTCAGCCTCCCAGGGGCTTCTCCACTATATTTTACAGTTACAGGAGCAACTGGATAGGGCCTGAGAGAACCTCCAGGCAGCTCAGGCTAACCAAGAACGGTATTATAACCAGGGAGCCCAGGAGAGGATTTTTGAGCCGGGAGACCGGGTACTCGTTCTCCTCCCTTCGGAGGAATCTAAACTCCTCATTTGGTGACAGGGCCCATATGAGGTCATATGCCTGGTGAGCCCAGTGACATATGAGGTACAGCAGCCCGACTGAAAGAAAAAGAAGATTTACCACCTAAATCTCCTGAAGCCTCTCCCCTTCTGCGGTAGGGGTTGATTCCTTATCTCCCATATCCAGAGCAGCGTAATGGTTCTCCATTACCATGGTGGGAGGGTTAGGAGCAGGGGTGGAGCACTACCTGGTGCCAGAAGTGGCCAGCTGCCAGTGTCCCTCCTCCTCTTCCCCGAGACATTTCCTCCTCCACCAGTGGTGTTTCAGCGGTCTTTTATAGTAGGATAGCTACCTCAGCCTCAGCTGTGCCCCCCCTTGAATATTCTCCAGGAACTGCTTGTGCATTCGTATACTCCTCAGCCTACTTACCTCCTCCTGTAGCTCTCCCACCTGCTTCCTGAGAGATTCCACCAGCAGGCACTTTACACATTGGACAATTCCCCCACCCTCCACCCCCCACCAGCCTGGATTTCAGTCAGTGGGAATTGCAAGCCACAGTCCCTGGAAAACCACACCAGAATCTGGGTAGAGACATCCATAGTCAGGCGGTCTGTCTGGCTGCAAGTGCAAGCAGAGGAGACAAGAGCAATGCTGGCAGTGGTGTTGCGGTTCTTCCTAACCATAGTAGTCCTCCTTTAAAACTTCCTCTTAAACTCTCCTGTCTGCAGCCCCCTGTGTACTTGATTCCCCTGGTTGCTCTGCCTCTGGCTTTTAAAGCCTGCTCACCTGGGTTGAAAAAGCTACTAAAAGGTTAAAAAACTACTGGGGGGAAGCTGTTCTAGATTTCATTTTAACAAATAGGAACTGGTTGAGAATTTGAAAGCGGAAGGAAGTTTGGGTGAAAGTGATCATGAAATCACAGAGTTGTAGAAGAGAGGGCAGCAAAATGGAGACAATGGATTTTAGGAAGGCAGATTTTGGTAAGCTCAGAGAGGTGAGGTCCCATGGGAAGCAAGACTAAGAGGAAAAACAACTGAAAAGAGTTGGCAGTTTTTCCAAGGGACATTGTTAAGGGCCCGAAACCAAACTATTCCGTTTCATAGGAAAGATAGAAACTATGGTAAGAGACCACCTTGGCTTAACCAGGAGATCTTGCATGATCTAAAAATCAAAAAGGAATCCTATAAAACTAGGACAAATTACAAAGGATGAATATAAGCAAACAATACAGGTATACAGGGCAAGATTAGAAAAGCAAAGGCATAAAACAAACTCAAACTAGCTACAGACATAAAGGGACAAAAAGACTTTCTATAAATATATTAGAAGCAAGAGGAAGACCAGGGACAGAGTAGGCCCATTGCTCAGTGAGGAAGGAGAAACACTAACAGGAAACTTGGGAATGGCAGAGGTGCTTAATAATTTTTGTTTCAGTCTTCACCAAGAAGTCTGATGATGAAGGAATGCCTAACATAGTGAATACTAGTGGGAATGGGGTAGGTTAGAAGATAAAATAAAAAAAGAACAAGTTAAAAATCACTTAGAAAAGTTAGATGTCTGCAAGTCACCAGGGCCTGATGAAATGGATCCTAGAATCCTCAAGGAGCTGATAGAGGAGGTATCTGAGCCTTTAGCTATCATCTTTGGAAAATCATGGAAGACAGGAGAGATTCCAGAAGACTGGAAAAGGGCAAATATAGTGCCCATCTATAAAAAGAGAAATAAGAACAACCCAGGAAACTACAGACCAGTCAGTTTAATTTCTGTGCCAGGAAAGATAATGGAGCAAGTAATTAAGGAATTTGTCTGCAAACACCTGTAAGATAATAAGGTGATAGGTAACAGCCAGCATGGATTTGTAAAGAACAAATCATGTCAAACCAATCTGATAGCTTTCTTTGATAGGATAATGAGTCTTGTGGATAAGGGAGAAATGGTGGATTTGGTATACCTAGACTTTAGTAAGGCATTTGATACATTCTCATATGATCTTATCAATAAATTAGGCAAATACAACTTAGATGGGGCTGCTATAAGGTGGGAGCGTAACTGGCTGGATAACCGGTCTCAGGGAGTAGTTTAAAACATTTCACAATCCTGCTGGAAGGGCATAACAAGTAGGGTTCTGCAGGGGTCTATTTCTGGGACCAGTTCTGTTCAATATCTTCATCAACGATTTAGATATTGGCATAGAGAGTACACTTATTAAGTTTCATATGATATGAAGCTGGGAGAGGTTGCAACTGCTTTTGAAGATAGGGTCATAATTCAAAATGATCAGGACAAACTGGAGATATGGTCCGATGAAGTTTAATAAGGACAAATGCAGAGTACTCAACTTAGGAAGGAAGGATCAATCAGTTTCACACATGCAGAATAGGAAACGACTGTCTAGGAAGAAGTACTGCAGAAAGGAATCTAGGGGTCATAGTGGACCTCAAGGTAAATATGAGCCAGCAGTGTGATGCTGTTGCAAAAAAAGCAAACGTGATTCTGGGACACGTTAACAGGAGTGTTGTGAGCAAGACGCGAGAAGTCATTCTTCCGCTCTACACTGTGCTGGTTAGGCCTCAGTTGGAGTATTGTGTCCTGTTCTGGGCACCACATTTCAAGAAAGATATGGAGAAATTGGAGACGGTCCAGAGAAGAGCAACAAGAATAATTAAAAGTCTAGAGAACATGATCTATGAGGGAAGACTGAGAGATTTGGGCTTGTGTAGTTTGGAAAGGTGAAGCCTGAGAGGGAATATGATAGTGGTTTTCAAGTATCTAAAAGGGTGTCACAAGGAGGAGGGAGAAAAATTGTTCTCCTCGGCCTCTGAGGATAGGACAAGAAGCAATGGGCTTAAACTGCAGCAAGAGAGGTTTAGGTTGGACATTAGGAAAAACTTCCTAATTGTCAGGGCGGTTAATCACTGGAATAGATTGCCTAGCGAGGTTGTGGAATCTCCATCTCTGGAGGTATTTAAGAGCAGGTTAGACAGACATCTGTCAGGGATGGTCTAGACGATACTGGTTCCTGCCCTGAGGACAGGGGACTGCAGTCTATGACCTCTCGAGGTCCCTTCCAGTTCTAAGTGTTCTATTATTCTAAGCCGTGGAGGGAATGCGAGGGGCTGATGATCATTCCATATGCACCAGAACCCAGGTGCCTGACCCAACAAGAGAAGAAAAACTGCAGCTGGGCAATACACTGACAGAGGATTAGCAAAAGCAAGCACATCAACTGTTGGAGGCCTTTCAGAATACCTTCATCACACTCCCCAGATGGACCGTGGCGGTATCGCACACGATTCAGACAACCCCTGGCCTGGTCTTCTGAGAGCTTAACCAGCCTCTATGGCAATAGATGTGGGGAACTGTAGAAAAAGAGGACCAGGAAATGCTAGAGTTCAAATGCATCAAGTGGTCAAAAACGGCGAAGTCCCGTCATACTTGTACCAAAGCTCGATGAGAGTATACTATTCTATATACTTTAGAAAAGTAAATGCCATATCAAAGTTTGATGCTTATTCGATGCCCTGAACTGTAGAACTCCTAGATCGCCTGGGAATTGCTAATTATATTACCACCCTCGATCTGACAAAGGGATATTGGCAAATTCCCCTAGACCCGGAGTCCCGGGAGAAAACGGCCTTCACCAAACCTCTCTAGGCTATTCTACTTCGTCCAGATACACTTTGGCCTCCATGGTGCCCCTGCGACATGATGGATGACCTCCTAAGCCTCCATACATAATACACTGCTGCCTGCCTGGATGATGACATCATTTACGGTTACAAATGGGAAGAACATCTCCTACAAGTGGCAGCGGTACTTTGAACTCTTTGGGAAGCGGGCCTAACTGCCAATCTGAAGAAGTGCCAAATTGGATGGCAGGAGACCACCTGCCTCAGATACCAGTTTGGACATGGCCTCATGTGCCCCCTTGTAGACAAGGTCCACGCCATTCAGAGCTACCCAGTACCTACGACAAAGCGGAAGGTGCGGCAGTTCCTTGGACTAGCCAGATATTACCACTGCTTCGTTCCCCAATTTGTGGTCATTGCTGCACTCCTCATTGCCTTCTTAACCAAAGACAGTCCACAATGCATGCGGTGGTTACCGGAGTGTGAGGCAGCATTCCAGAATCTTAAAGATTGCCTCTGTCGAGAACCGGTACTATTCAGTCTTAACTTTGACCACCACTTTGTGGTACAGAAAGATGCCTCAGAGGTAGGACTAGGGGCTGTTCTTTCCTAGACCATAGCTAAAGAGGAGCACCCACTCCTATATATCAGTAGAAAGTACGCATTCACGATTCATCACCACCTGGGAAAAGAGAATACCAATGCGGATTGTTTGTCGTGCATAGGAAAGGGTTAAGAGTCCAGCCCCGATAACTGGGAGCTGGAGTTGAGGAGGGGTGTGTGTAATGGGACAGTGTGGCTGCCCTCTGACCCCAAGGTAGAGGAGCCCCTCCCTGAGCCTTGGTGGGCAGCACCTGGCCCTAGCAACCCACCTGACTGGAAGCTTATCCCACTCTGTGATTGTCTGTCCCCTCGGCTGTTCCAGAATTACAGAATTGTTTGTTTATTTGCTCCTCCCTGAACCAAGGACCTGGACTAAGAACTGTTTATCTGCTTGCTGCCCTGCCCTGAGTTTGGGCTCTGAACTGTTTGCCTGATCTATGGATAGCAATGGATTCAGGCTGGGGAATATCCAGCCCCCTCTTCTTGCATATTTGGAGGCTCTCGTTGAAGAGAACTTATGGAGTAAGCTATGGGAAAGTCAGGCATCTTGTGGATCCTCTGACTTGAGTGGCCATAGAGCGAGGCTGTATAAAAATGATACATAAAGTACTCCTGACAATGGGATAGAATTAGTCTCTGTGGTGAATCTTTGATTTCTCCCAGCTCCAGACCTCTTTATATCTTCCCATTTCCTGGTCATGCTACTTGTTTTGGGGGCTGCATTTTCATTGTAATGTATTGCATTAGGCTTTAATTGAACTACTATGATCTCAAAGAATATTATTGTAAAGAGTCATAGATATTTTATTTAAAAGTTTTCTCTTTTGCTAACTCCAAATAATTATAGACGTCAAGATTTAAAATGATTGTTATAATCTATTCTGACCTTCAAACAGGCCAGAGAAATTTATCCAAAGATTTTTGTTTCTAGCACAATAACTTTTGGTTAAACCAGAGCATATTTAACATCAGCTTATTGAAAAGTAACATGAAGAGAAAGTCATATTCATCAAACCAAGTATGATTCTTCACCACCTCTGTATGTTGTTCTCCTCCTTCTCATGTCCCAATTTACATAATGCCAAAAGTAGCTGAAATGAGGGAAATTACTGGTTTTCAGCCTTTTTTCAAGTTAACAAAGAAAAAAACAGAAGAAGTTGCTTTCAAAACCCTTCTAGAATAATAATGCTCATTAGTAGATCTTTTGAAGTTGAAGAGTTAAATTTTCTTATGTAAGTTATGTACAGTATACAGCTTAGTCTTTATAATGACAACATTAGAATGATGGAGTCCTTCAAATATACTACTCTTGGCACATGAGGCTAAGAGATCAGTATTTAAGATGGAAAAATATAAGCTGTGATGCTGGCTAGATGACATGAGTTAGTGTTCCTTTGAGTTTAAATGCCAAATAAATTTAAACGTTATAAAAATAGCTGCTTCGTGATGGTTTGGGGGTTTACCGAGACTGGTAAAGGGTTGTCACTGGCTGCCCTGTAATCTTGTGTGAGTCTGTGCTGTGTATCTTTGGCTCAGAGCCCTGACAAACCAACAGCACACCTAGTACAGTGATCTCATTGAGGCTTGCACCAGTCTGGTGCAAGAATGAGACTCGCAGCCTCTCCAATCCCTAGCCAGTTTAAAACTGTGTCTTCTGCAGAGCTCATCAAACCCTCTCACTATAGCACTTTCAAAACCTTGTGTAGAAAAACAAGATATTGAAGTGTTACCAAGTAAAAGGATTTGGAATAGAAATGATTGCAAACACAAAAAAGTAGTTTTTTGTTCACGGTAATTTTCTTTCCCCAATTGTTCTTACAACATGGCCAGCTCTAATAGTGAGTTGGAGTGGTGTGCTAAGCTGGTCAGAGTCAATGCTAGGTACTGAGGACCATCTTGGCCTCGGGCATTGGGATGCTCTTAGCATCACATTTTGATATTCAGCAAATATTCTGCAGGATGAGTTTGTGCAGAAGGAAACATATGCCATGTTTTAAGGAAATTAATATTCTAGATTTCAACACCAAAGGTGCTGATTATTTAGAAAAATTATGGAAGTTTATTACATTTACATTCTGTCTATAAATATGTACCATTCACACTTCCAAATTTCATTTTAAAAATTAACTTTATATCCTAATTCGGTGGCTGTACATGATTAGTGTGCATCAGACCTACATTGGTACTGTATGTTAATATTGACTGTATATATTTTTACAAATTTATTATTTTTATGAAAACTGGATTGAGAACTAAAGGCTAGGTTTTCAAAAGTGCTGAGCACTTTTAAGTGGAAACAGGCGTTCAAAAGAAGTGTGCTCCTCTTTGGGCATCTAGATGAAGTGGACAGAGGTTCATAAGTGTTTGGTGTCCGTTGGTTCCCATTGATAACATTGAAGGCTGCTGAGTGTTGAGCACTTCAGAAAAATCTGCCTATAAACTCTTTCCACAGTCATTCAGTTTCAAGAATTAAATTACCATTCCCATTAATTGTTGAATGTTTTTAGTTTCTCTTAAAACAAAAATCAGAGTTCGTTTCATGACGCTTTAAGGATGAAATCCTTTCTAGCTGATAATAAATTGTAGTTGTGGCAAAAAAACCTCCTTTTAGCACAGTAGTCCGAAAGCACCTTAAAACTCATTGAGCATAAAACTGGACAAACTAATGGAGCAATGTTCAACTGCAACATTTTAGTAAATATGTGTGCATTTGAGTTTTCTGACAAGATGACTTGCCTGCTTTTCTTAGTTTATTTTTAATAGATCTGTGTTAGAGACTTTTGCCCATAAGGTTCTGAGTTTAAATGAATGAATTACAAAAGTGAAATAGAATTCCACAAAGTATAAATATACTTCCCTGTTAAAGTTCTCCATACCTATGTCTTCTCTTTTAGATTTGTAAACTAAAATATAATCCATGTTTGACAGTTCACCATCTCCCCATGGTTTATGAAATGGACTTAAATGTACATAGCTCACAGGTGCTTTGAGCAATTACTTCATGTAACCTATCAATCTTCATGTCTTAATCCACTGCATCTGTTTATCTTATATTGGTGTATGTATCATTCTTGTGTGTAAAATTAGACATATGGAGTAGGGAATACTTTATGGGTTTTAAATGTGTGAATGAAAGTCATCAAGGGAGGCCTGGGCAATCATATGCAAATAGCCTTTTGACCTTAAGTCTTGGCAGTGGTTGGTTTGGGGGAAGTCACATGTCCACCCAAACTGGTCATGTGACTTCCCATGCAAAAAGGGAATCTTTAAAAACAATAGGAAAGTAGGAGTCTTTTATCTTTGGCTGGCACAGCCAAAGGAAGGAACAAAAGATCCCAGGGTGAGAGAGAACCTTGGTTTTGAAGGCT
This sequence comes from Pelodiscus sinensis, assembly GCF_052426305.1. Taxonomy (NCBI): domain Eukaryota; kingdom Metazoa; phylum Chordata; order Testudines; family Trionychidae; genus Pelodiscus; species Pelodiscus sinensis. Next base: position 21,896,260 of record NC_143071.1, read on the forward strand.
TTGCTGGAAAAGAGACAGTTTTAGGGTGAGTTTGTAATGAGTTTGTGTTCTGAGGTTTCAGTGTTAGCGTTAGCTCAACATTTTCTGTTATTTTGAGTTTGTAAACTACTTTGCTCTGCCTGATCTTACTTATACCCACTTAAATCCTACTGCTTGTACTTAATAAAATCATTTTTACTTACTTTTCAAGCTCAGTGTAAATTACCTGGGGGAGCAATCGGTGTGTACATTTCCCCTTTTCATTTCTAACGTGGGCTAACACAAATAAGTCATTGGGGGGTTTTGATCCCATTTGGGGAATGGTATCCTGGGGAGATGGGCCGTAAACTGCACTTTGTTTGGACCTGAAGAGATTCAGTGTCTATACTGCTTCTAATGAGAATCTAAGGAGGGCGTTGATCTCAGCTTGCCTGTGGGAGACCAGGGAGCTGGCCCAGCAGGAAAGAGCAGGTAGGAGCCCCAGAGAGCAGGAAGGCGAGTGGCCTTGTCAGGATTCCGTGAGGCACCCCCAAAGGGTCTTCTGTGACCTCACCCTGTCACACCACAGTTCTGCAGTTGTATTGTTTTCCTATTCCTTTCTGGTTTGTCAGCAAATCATCCCTTTTCTTGTAAAGGAATATCAGTCAATTTGAAATATAGTTGATTTTAATTCATTTTTTTAAAGAAAAGTACTTGTGGGTATTATACCTGCCCTTAAATCCCATGCCAATTTTATTGTCTTAGTCATGTTTTCTTTTAAAAAATTGTTTTCACTGTTTTGTGAAATAGCCACTGAAAAGATGGAAACTGGTTAACAGATAATAAAAGGGAAACAGTAAAAATGGCCATACACAACATTATTTCATAGAATTATAGGGTTTGAAAAGACCTCACAAAGTCATTGAACCCAACCCCATGCTAAAAGCAGGGCCAATCCCAACTAAATTATCCCAACCAGGACGATGTCAGCTGGGATGATTCAGTTGGGGTTGGTCCTGCTTTGTACAGAGGTTTGGACTAAATGACCTCCCTTCCAACCCTATGGGTATGTCTACATTACAGCACTAATTCGAACAAACTTAGTTCGAATTAGTTAATTTGAACTAAGCTAATCGAATTAACGCATCTAGACTTAAAAACTAGTTCAAATTAGCGTTTTTCTAGTCCTGGCTTGGAGTGCCCTGAGTGCCCACACTCGACACATCAAAGCACTTGGCCATCAGCCCTGCTGCACTTGCCGCAGGCTGCCATCCGGAGGGGGGGGGGTCAATCAAGGGGCTTCAGGAGAGCTCCCACCCCAAGGAGCCCGCAGAGCCAGCCCAGTCCTCCCCATCGGGGGCTCGGACCCCATTCCTCCCTCACCTCCTTCCACTTACCCCTCCCTAGCCCCCCTTTCTTATGTACAAAATAAAGGACACGTGTGTTCAAAAATAGAAACTCTCTTTATTGAACAAAACTCGGGGAGACTGGGAAAAGGAGGTGGGAGAGGGGAAGAGAGAGGGTGGAAGAGGGGAGGGTAACTAAAATGATCAGGGGTTTGGAACAGGTCCCATATGAAGAGAGGCTAAAGAGACTGGGACTTTTCAGCTTAGAAAAGAGAAGACTGAGGGGGGATAAGATAGAGGTCTGTAAAAGCATGAGTGGTGTGGAGAGGGTGCATAAAGAAAAGTTCTTCATTAGTTCCCATAATATAAGGACTAAAGGACACCAAATGAAATGAATGGGTATCAGGCTTCAAACTAACAACAGAAAGTTCTTCTTCACAAAGCATATAGTCAACCTGTGGAACTCCTTGCTGCAGGAGGCTGTGAAGGCTAGAACTAGAACAGAGTTTAAAGAGAAGTGAGATAAAGTCTTGGAGGTTGGGTCCATGGAGTGGTATTAGCCAGGGGATAGAAATGGTGTCCCTCGCCTCTGTTTGTGGAAGGCTGGAGATGGATGGCACCAGACAAATGGCTTGGTCATTGTCTTCGGTCCATCCCCTCCAGGGTACCTAGTGTTGGCCGCTGTTGACAGAGAGGCTACTGGGCTAGATGGACCTTTGGTCTGACCCAGTGCGGCCATTCTAAGCTCAGGGCTCAGGGTCGGGGGGCCTCAGTGGACCACCTTGATTTTCATGCAAACCTGCTCCTGGGTGGCCAGGCTGGCAGCTCTCCTGCCCTAGACGGCCACTTTCCTGTTCCTAGAGCGGAGGTCGTGGATGAGGTCCACGATGTCTACACTAGACCAGGCGAGCGCCCGCCTCTTGCGGACCTGGGCAGGCTCCCGGGAGCCGCCAGCCTGGTCCCGGGAAGAGGCGGAGGGCTGGGTGGCAGCGGGTGGCTGGCTCTTGCCGTGCCAGGTGCAGGGTCTGCTGGCTGGGTGCTGGCAGGCTTGCACCTGGCACGGGCACCATAGCCAGCCCGTGCCCCTTTAAGGGCTCCGGGGCCGGGAGTGGGGCAGACGAGTTTCCCTGGTGGTGCCCAGAGTAGCCACCAGGGAAAGCTGGGGAGGGCTAGCCTCCCACTAGTTCGAATTAAGGGCTTTGTAGCCACTTGTGTAGCTACACAGCCCTTAATTCGAACTAGTTAATTCGAACTAGGCGTTAGTCCTCGTGGAATGAGGTTTACCTAGTTCGAATTAAGCGCTCCGCTAGTTCGAATTAAGTTTGAACTAGCGGTTCGCGTGTGTAGCGCCTATCAAAGTTAATTCAAACTAACGGCTGTTAGTTCGAATTAACTTTGTAGTGTAGATATACCCTATGGTTCTATGACTTGTAAGTCTTCCAAACTAGGGCTTTGTCAAGCCAAGACTTAAAAATCTCTAGGGATGGAGATTCCACCACCTCCCTAGGTAACCCATTCCAGTGCTTCACCACCCTCCAAGTGAAATCATTTTTCCTAATATCCAGCCTAGACCTCCACCACTGCAACTTGAGACCTTTGCTCCTCATTCTGTCACAACTGAGAACATCCTTATTCCATCCTCCCTGAAATCTCTCTTCAAGACGTTGAAGGCTGCTATCAAATCTTCCCCACCTCCTCTTCTCTTCTGTAGACTAAATAAGCCCAAATCCCTCAGCCTCTCCTTATAATTCATGTGTTCCAGCCCCTCATCATTTTTGTTGCCTTTCATTGGACTCTCTCCAATGCATCCACATCCTTCTTGTAATGTGGCCCCAGAATTGGATGCAATACTGCAGATATGGCCTCATTATGCTGCATAAAGAATAATAATCGCTTGCGTAGATCCCCACCCCAAGATTCTGTTAGCCTTCTTGGCTACAAGGGCACACTGTTGAGTCAAATCCAGCTTCTCGTTCATTGTAACACATAGGTCCTTTTCTGCAGAACTGTTGCTTAGGCAGTCAGTCCCCATCCTGTAACAGTGTATGTGATTCTTCCATCTCAAATGCAGGACTCTGCATTTGTCCTTGTTGAACATTGTCAGATTTCTTTTGGCCCAATCCTTATATTTGTCTTGGTCACTCTGGACCGTATCCCTACCTTCCAGCATATCTACTTCTCCCCCTAGCTTAGTGTCATATATGAACTTGCTGAGGGTGCAGTCTGTCCTCTCATCCAGGTCTTTCAAGTGCACAGACTAGATAGAGAAATAACTCATTCTCCAAATTCTGTTTTTCAGTCTGTTATAGTAATCTAGTATATAATTTGTAACAGTAGGTTTAAAAACATGTAAGTGTGGGTCCTTTTATTTAACTCTTTTATGAAATTGTGGTTTTTGTAATTTTTTTATTAAAAATATGGGCTTGACTACACAGGGAAATTTGCTATTAGAAATATTATAGTATTATACTTCCTCTTGTGGACAGTCTTTTTCTGGAGTAAAAATGTCTTTTTCTGGTTTAGCTTGTGTTTTTTTGGCAAGTCTACATTGGGGAGTTATTTCATGATAATCAACTTATTTCAAAATAACAAGGGAAACACCCATACTACCAAACCTGTTATTTTGAAGTAATGGGCTTGTTATTTTAAAATAATAACTCCTGCTTGTAAAGAGGAATAAGCTTGCTTCAAAATAGTTATTTCAGGAATTACTGTTTGGCTACGTCTAGACTGGCATGATTTTCCGGAAATGCTTTTAACGGAAAAGTTTTCCGTTAAAAGCATTTTTGGAAAAGAGCGTCTAGATTGGCACGGACGCTTTTCCGCAAAAGCACTTTTTGCGGAAAAGTGTCCGTGGCCAATCTAGACGTGCTTTTCCGCAAAAAAGCCCCGATCGCCATTTTCGCGATCGGGGCTTTTTTGCGGAAAACAAATCTGAGCTGTCTACTCTGGCCCTTTTGCGCAAAAGATTTGCACTTTTGCCGGAACGGAAGCAGCATAGTATTTCCGCAAAAAGCACTGATTTCTTACAGTAGGAAGTCACTGCTTTTGCGCAAATTCAAGTGTAGACAGCTGGCAAGTTTTTCCGGAAAAGTGGCTGATTTTCCAGAAAAACTGGCCAGTCTAGACACAGCCTTTCAAAATAACTTATTTCAGAATAACCCGGTAATGTGGACATAGACTTTGTGTTGTCGTTGATGGTTTCTCGCTTCACAAATGAGAAAATGCATTCTAAAAATAAATGAATAGCGTATTTTTAGTAACTTGTATAGAATGAACAGCAGTTAAAATATATGCGGATACTTGTAATTTTAGTGATGCAAAACAGCTGTAAACTGAGTTTGATTGGCTGGTATGTACTAGGTCTTCTGTGCTGCTCTGATGCAAAAGTGAATCTGCCCTTAAGGTTTTTTAATTTTTAAGTTAATACAACAGATTCAAATTAGTAGATGTATCCCATAGAAACAGGAGGGAATGCTTGAATTCCTTTCCCAAAGGTACCCCAAGCTCTTTTTCCACAAAAGAGCTTGAAAAAAAGGGGGGGGGGAACCAAGCTGCAGTCTCTATTAGCTGACTGCTCAGTCTAGGCAGGCAGACACATACAGACAGGCCTCCTGTTACTTTCCAGGACTCAAGAATCAAATCACCACCTTAAACAAGTGATTTTTATTACAAAACAGATGATGTCCTTGATAAAGCATACTTGATTGCTGGGTGTTGCAGAGCAACTAAGTAAAACAAATTAAAACACAGAGAAAATCTCTGGGAGCAGTTCTTATTATAGTGAATGGGGGAGGGGAGGCATGGATTCACACAGAGAAGTTCATGATAATCCTGCCTGGTCTTAAATCATTCTGGGAATGTCTACACTACAGAGTTAGTTCGAACTAACGGACGTTAGTTCGAACTAACTTTCCTAGGCGCTACACTAGCGCTCCGCTAGTTCGAACTTAATTCGAACTAGCGGAGCGCTTAGTTCGAACTAGGTAATCCTCATTTTACGAGGATTAAGCCTAGTTCGAACTAGCTAGTTCGAATTAAGGGGTGTGTAGCTCCTTAATTCGAACTAGTGGGAGGCTAGCCCTCCCCAGCTTTCCCTGGTGGCCACTCTGGTCAACACCAGGGAAACTCGTCTGCCCCCCTCCCGGCCCCGGAGCCCTTAAAGGGGCACGGGCTGGCTACAGTGCCCGTGCCAGGTGCAAGCCTGCCAGCACCCAGCCAGCAGACCCTGCACCTGGCACGGATCGAGCCAGCCACCCGATGCCCCCCAGCCCTCCCCCTCTTCCCGGGACCAGGCTGGCGGCTCCCGGGAGCTTGCCCGGGACCGCAAGAGGCGGGCACCCGCCTGGGCTAGTGCGGACATCGTGGACTTTGTCCATGATCTCCGCACTAGGCACAGGAAAGTGGCCGTCTAGGGCAGGAGAGCTGCCAGCCTGGCCACCCAAGAGCAGGTGTGCATGAAAATCAAGGAGGTCCACTGAGACCCCCGACCCTGAGCCCTGAGCTTACAATGGCCGTCCTGGGTCAGACCAAAGGTCCATCTAGCCCAGTAGCCTGTCTGCCGACAGCGGCCAACCCTAGGGACCCTGGAGGGGATGGACCGAAGACAGTGACCAAGCCATTTGTCTCGTGCCATCCATCTCCAGCCTTCCACAAACCTTGGGCAGGGACACCACTCCTACCCCCTGGCTAATAGCACTCCATGGACCCAACCTCCATGACTTGATCTCACGTCCCTTTAAACTCTGTTCCAGTTCTAGCCTTCACAGCCTCCTGCAGCAAGGAGTTCCACAGGTTGACTCTTTGCTTTGTGAAGAAGAACTTTCTGTTACTAGTTTGAAGCCTGCTACCCATTTCTTTCCTTTGGTGTCCTCTAGTCCTTCTTTATGGGAACTAATGAAGAACTTTTCTGTATGCACCCTTTCCACCCCACTCATGCTTTTAGAGACCTCTATCCTGTCCCCCCTTCGTCTCCTCTTTTCTAAGCTGAAAAGTCCCAGTCTCTGTAGCTTCTCTTCATATGGGACCTGTTCCCAACCCCTGATCATTGTAGTTACCCTCCCCTCTCCCAGCCTCTCTCTTCCCCTCTCCCACCTCCTTTTCCCAGTCTCCCCCAGTTTTGTTCAATAAAGCAGATTCCATTTTTGAACACAATTGTCCTTTATTTTGTACATCAAGAAAAGGGGCTAGGGAAGGGTAAATGGAAGGAGGTGAGGGAGGAATGGGGTACGAGCCCCCAATGGGGAGGACTGGGCTGGCTCTGCGGGCTTCTGGGTGTGGAAGCTCTCCTGCAGCCCCCCAATTGCCTCCTCTCCCCAGATGGCAGCCTGCAGTCTGATGGCCGAGTGCTGTGATGTGCCCAGTGTGGGCACTCCGGGCACTCCAAGCCAGGACTGGTTTTCAAGCGGGGCACCCCTGAGAACTGTCTGTCCGGGGTGGGGGTCGGGTCCCTTTAAGCACAGCCCTCGGCTAGCCTGAGACAGCATCTCCACGCTCTAAGTCCTCCTCTGATGCCCTGCCAGCACTGCTTCCGGCCATCCTTAAGCCCAGTTCAGGGTCCACTTAATGTGGACATGCTAGTTCGAATTAGCAAAACGCTAATTCGAACTAGTTTTTAGTTCTAGACGCGTTACTTCGAATTAGCTTAGTTCGAATTACCTAATTCGAACTAAGTAAGTTCGAATTAGCGCTGTAGTGTAGACATACCCTCTGTGTCTCTCAACTCCTGGTTTAAATCTCCCACACAAAGAAAACAGGCAAGGTATCTTATATGATTCAAATTTCATCACTCTATACCCATTGGTGGTTCTGGCTCCTTCCCAACATTCTTGCTAGCTACCTAACTTTAACCCCTTAGTCACCAGGTGCTGGCCAGCACTCCTCCTATCCATCACATGCCCCCCCCCCCCAAATCAAAGACAGTGCTGGACAGGCTGGCCCACATTGTCTATGATTTCTTCCTGGAGATCCAGGATAAAACATAGTTAATAAAGTATATGCATACTACATTAATACTGAGTACACAAAGAACTAAACATTATTCCCCAAATGTGTGAAATACAATGACTTGGATATAGGGAGAGATTTAACTGCTTTAGTCTAGGAAATTTTCACAGGAGAGTGTATCATCCATTTTGTTAGAAGCACCTGAGATGTGTTGTATGTCAAAGTCAAAGTCTTGGAGAGCCAATCTCTACCAAAGGACTTTCTTGTTAGTCTTTTTGACTGAATGAAACTACTGCAGAGCAGAATGGTCAGTCTGCAAATCAAAGTGTTGACCCCAAATATGGTCACAGCTTCTCTAGAACATACACAATGGCATAGCAGTCTTTCTCTGAGACAGACCAATGACTTTCCCTCTTAGTTTTTTGCTGAGAAACATGACAGGGTAATGTTTGGCCCTGTCTGCATCAGAACTGCTCCCAGACCATGCTTGGACATGTCTGTGGTGACGACGAAAAGCTTGTCATGGTCTGGGGCCCTTAGTACAGGGTTAGACATAAGGGCAGCCTTAAGCTATTTAAAAGCTTCCTGGGAGCGGCAATCTGACTGTAGTGTGGTACAAATCACCTGTAATATCTGGTCAAGCCTAAGAAGGGTTGGACCTGTTTCTTTGACTTAGGGATAGGTCAGTTTTGGATAGCTTCTACCTTATCCTGTTGGGGGCTGATAGTTCCTTGACCCACCTGGTGTCCAAAGTAAGTCACCCTGTTTAGTCCAATTTGACATTTTTTGGCCTTAACCGTTAGACCTGTTATGTGTTGGAAGACAGTTTGGAGGTGTTCTAGGTGTTCTGCTCATGAATCTGAGAATACAGCCACATCATCCAGATAAGCCACTGCAAATTCTCCAGATCTGGTTAGTAGATTATCCACAAGCCTTTGGAAGGTTGCAGGTACATTGCGCAGCCCAAAAGGGAGAACATTAAACTCATACAGCCCCATATGGAAAATGAAGGCTGAGCTTCCCTTAGCTGCTACAAGAGGTACCAGCCAGTACCCCTTGGTTAAGTCTAGGGTGGAGATGAACTGGGCATGCCCCACTTTCTCCAATAGCTCATCTGTGTGTGGCATTGGATAGTTGTTTGGGCGAGTTACAGCATTCAGCTTCCAGTAGTCCATGCAAAAGTGGATTTCTCCATCCAGTTTGGGGAATAGGAGTGCCAGAGAAGCCCATGTGCTCTTTGAAGGGCAAATTACACCCATTTCTAGCATGTCCTTGATCTCCTTCTCTTTAGCTGCTTTGGCCGAAGGAGCCGTTCGGTAGGGTTGGGGTCTCACTGGGTGAGCATCACCTGTGTCAATGGAGTAAAACACCTATTTGTTCCATCCCGGGGTGACTGAGAACATTGGGGTAAACCTGGTGCACAGCTCCAACGATATGCATTCTACTTCACCCTTGCCTTTTCCATTGTAGTAGGCTCCCTCGAGCCACTCTGCGTTTTCCTTCTCCTGGGTAGTAAACTGAAGAACCTTGAATTCTCAGGAATAAAAGGGCTTCAGAGAATTAACGTGATATATCTTAGGCTTAAGGTCAGGGTCAGGAAATGCTATGAGGTAATTAACTGCTCCTAGGTGCTCTTGGACTGTGAATGGTCTGTCCCATGATGCTTCGATCTTATTGGCCTAGGGCACCTTGAAGACCATGACTTGCTCACCTACCTTGAAGGATCGCTCTCTGGTATGTTTATCATACCAGGCCTTCTGCTCTTGCTGAGGATCCTGTAAGTTCTTTTGAGCGAGGGTTAGAGAGTCTCTAATATTTTGTAGATTGTGTACAAAATCCAAAATATTAGTTCCTGATGGAGGCAGCAAGGGGGAAGGGGCAACTAGTCAAGGGACTAGTTGACTAGTCGCTTACATGCCTAGCTTTTATATCCTATCCTTATTTTTGTAAAAGATGTTAATTATGTAAGATTTTAAAAAGTGTGTGTGCGTTAATGGCCTCTCAGATCTTTCAGAACTGTGGGAAGCATAGTGCAATGCTTACATTTGTTTGGGCCACAATAGGAGGGCAATGATTAGTTTCCTGACATGAATAGTTTGTTTTCCAAGTGATTTATTTTTCTTTATTCAGTGGAAAAGGTGAATGCCATCAATGTTGGATTAGGTTCAGAAACATCAGTCACCAATATCCTCAGATATTGCTTTTTAATGTACACAGCAAAAACATATAATTTTATAATTCATTGGGCTGTAGCTTAAAGCCCTCAATGCTGAATTCATGAAATTACATATTTCTGGAAAGATGTTTCATGATCTGCATAATGCAGAGATTGAATTCTGTTCATTATGTCAATGTGAACTGTTTCTTTTGAACTCATTTATTCTCTGTGTGACTAAATTGAGCCCACCTTTCTCTGAAAAAAACCATGAAGATTACATACAATTTTTTTTCACTGTTTTTTAAAAGTAAACCAAAGCTGAAGGAATGTTGAAAGTGTTACTTTTGAACTAACTTTGTACTAGGTATATTTCCTGTTTGTACATAAGGAAGGTAACAGACATAGAAGTTGCTACACATGATCAGATCAGTAGTCTGCTGGCATGCAGTTGGCAGCAGCTAGAACTTGATAAATATCCCATAACATACCTAAGTCATCTGTGTAGTCCAATACATATATGGAGAGGAATGGGTTAGGATTTCTTCCTACATTCTGATTGGCATTCTAATGTAGCATGAGATTGAATCCTCTTGTGACACTTTCTTAGCTTGCATAGCTAGCTGCATGTTAACTTCTGTGTAAGCCCTCCAGTATCTATTTTGCTCCATTCTCTTGCTGTTCCATTGAGACCAGTGGACTGGCAGGATTTAACTTGTATGTTCAGCTGCATACAAGTGTTCTACCTGGCACTTCTGACAGCAGTTGTAGGGACTAATGGTCAATTTCCTAGTCCTCTTTTTACAGTTTGTTTTGAATTTTTCCATTGACAATAGATTCTGTAAGTATACTATTTATAATGTAAATCAGTGGTTCTCAAACTTTTTGGGCTCTGGAGCTCTTTACATGTGTAAAAATTTATGTGGAGCCCCAGTGGGTCCACTGATTGTGTGTGTTGTACATATCGATGTTTCCAGTTTGTCAACCTCATGGAGCCCCTGGAGATGTCTCATGGAGCCCTGAGGCTCCACAGAGCACAGTTTGAGAAACACTGATGTAAATTATTGGTATTACAATAGCACTCATAGGCCTGTGCCTCTAAGCTAAATTTAGACCTATGTGCATGCGGTTCATTTTACTACTTTGTACTCTTCTTTCATTGACCCGCGTTTGGGGGAAGGGAGTGTAAATAAAGCAGGAGATTTTATTCTGTTTTCAACTCCACCAATGATTCTGATGCTTAATGTAAATCTCTTAACCTCTCTGAGCCAAACCACGTAAAATGGTTTTAATATTTACCTAAAAGGAATACATTGAGCCTTACCCTATAGCTGTCTTAGTAAATAATAAAAAAACAAATTAACAAATGATGACATTTTCACATACCGTCCTGTGATGGGGTGTACCAGCCCTGCCCTGAACTAACAGTGTTTAGCAAGGTTATCCAGGCTGAAGCAGTCCTGCCTTCACAGCCCTGCCAGGCATGCTCAGACTGTAGCCCAGGTTTAAAAGCCTGGGGAGAGGCTCAGTCTGGGCTGCCAGAGGAGAAGGACGTCAGGTTGGAGCTCCTGAACAGCAGCAGCCAGCCGCCCAAGGGGCAAGCTTTGGAGGCTCCAACACCTGTTGGAGCATAACCACTTCAGGCCATTAGGGAAATATGGCCCCGGAAGAGTCAGAAGACCCAGCTACCATGTGGGAAGTTGGCCCATTGGATCAGGTAGGAAGTGGCCCAGGGAGGGTGCAGGAGCAGCCTTTCTCACCCAGAGATCCTCGGCATGTTTCAGTTGGATTCCCAGTCGAGGGAGTGGTAGACCATTCTGCCACTCACAGGGCCCTGGGGTGGGACCTGGTGGGTAGGGTGGGTCCAATTCCCCCTACTGGGGCACAGCCCCCAGCCCTGTGACTCTGGCTATTGGGCCATCTGTCCCTGCCTTAAAGGGCCGGTGATTGACTTTGATACTGACTGGTCATTGGGCTACCCAGCCGTGCTTTACAGGGCCTACAAGTAACTGATTTATGGACTCCGGCCATTGGGCTATCCAACCCTGCTTTAAATGGCTGGCGAGCAACTTTGTTTTACTATCTCTGGTGGTTAGGCCATCTAGCCCCAAGGGGAGGGTCCAGATTATGGGTGGTTTACCGCTTACGCAGGGTGTGCCGTGGGCTCAGATAGCCCAGGGAGACGGGACCCTATACCCTGGGAAGGGGGAAGGAAGGACTGCCCTGCGACAAGTCCCAATGAGTTAATATAAAAGTTGATACATTCTAAAATAAACATGGATCAATAAATGTATTGTAAGAATCTTCCGTTCTAAAAGTGTGCCTCTGATCATCGCATATCAAACAGATTCTAGAAAATGCAATTTTAGAACTACTTAAAATTTTGACTAGTGATATAAATGTAGCCGTGTTAGTCTGGTGTAGCTGAAACAAAATACAGGACTATGTAGCACTTTAAAGACTAACAAGATGGTTTATTAGATGATGAGCTTTCGTGGGCCAGACCCACTTCCTTTGATCTGAGGAAGTGGGTCTGGCCCACGAAAGCTCATCATCTAATAAACCATCTTGTTAGTCTTTAAAGTGCTACATAGTCCTGTATTTTGTTAAAATTTTGAGTTAGCAGCACTAGATCAGCAAAGAGTATTTGATGTTTCCAAAAAATAGATTCCCCTGTGGACATAGAGTAGGATAATGGCTGAATTTTAAAATAGTTTTGTGACTGTAAAGATTCATGTCATAGGACATTCAACCCATGTTGCTTACAGCTCAGTTTAATGAAAAGGATGAGATAAATATCAAAGCTAACCTGTAAACAAATAATTGTTTTATGATAATGACAATGCCACAGTGTGAATTTCTTAGGAAGATGAATGTTGGCAATGCATAACATTGTGATTTTGTTTAACTTAAAAAATAGACAAGTAAAATAATTTCATGGGTTTCATGCCTTTAATTCAATACATGCAGTTTAAAATCACAGTGGGACTAAACATTGCTATATTACGTAAAAGTGGGTATGTCTACACTACCCCCCTAGTTCGAACTAGGGGGGTAATGTATGCATACCGAACTTACTAATGAAGCCCGGGATTTGAATTTCCCGGGCTTCATTAGCATAAAGCCGGTGCCGCCATTTTTAAAAGCCGGCTAGTGCGAACCCCGTGCCGCGTGTAGCGGGAGAAGGGGGTCGGGAGCGGGAGCGCCGGCCCCGGGCGCCCGGCGCTTGCCTGGGGAGCGCCGGTCCCGGGCGCGCGGCGCTTGGTGTGGGGAGCGCCGGCCCCAGATGCATGGCGCTTGGCGCGGGGAGTGCCCGCCCCCGGCGCGCGGCGCTTGGCAGGGGGAGCGCCGGTGCTTGCCTGGGGAGTGCCGGTCCCAGGCGCGCGGCGCTTGGCGCGGGGAGCACGCGCCCCCGGCGTGCGGCACTTGGTGGGGGGAGCGCCGGGGCGCGCGGCGCTTGCCTGGGGAGCACCGTGCGCCCGGGGCCGGCGCTCCCCGCGCCAAGCGCTGCGCGCCCGGGGCCGGCGCTCCCCGCGCCAAGCGCTGCGCGCCCGGGGCCGGCGCTCCCCAGCCAAGCGCTGCGCACCCGGGGCCGGCACTCCCCCCGCCAAGTGCGCGGGCTGGGCCCGGCCCCGGGGCCCCGGGCGCGGCGGGGGGAGCGCCGGCCCCGGGCGCGCGGCGTTTGGCGGGGGGAGCGCCGGCCCCGGGCGCGCGGCGTTTGGCGGGGGGAGCGCCGGCCCCGGGCGTGCGGCGTTTGGTGGGGGGAGCGCCGGCCCCGGGCGTGCGGCGTTTGGTGGGGGGAGCGCCGGCCCCGGGCGCGCGGCGTTTGGCGGGGGGAGCGCCGGCCCCGGGCACGTAGCCCTTGGAGGGGGCACCGGCCCTAGGCGCGTGGCTATGGGGGGGGGGCACCCCCGGGCGTGCAAGTGTCCCCGCCCCCTCTGGCGCCTGGCGGGAGAACGGCCACGCCCCCTGGTTCTGTAAGTGGGTGGGTAGAAAAGACCCCATCATGGCTCCAACAAGAAGAAGGAAATTTGAAGCCAGTTTCAAGCTGAAAGTTGTAAAGTTTGCCAAGGAACATAATAACTGTGCTGCTGCAAGGCAATATGGAGTAACAGAAAAGATGGTCCGAGACTGGAAAGCAAATGAAGATGCATTAAAGAGTATGTCAAGTAGTAAGTGTGCATTAAGAAGAGGTACCCCACATTGGTCAGAACTTGAAAAGCACATAGCAGACATGGTGCATGAGCATCATCAAAATGGTTATGTAGTGACACGAAACAAAATACGTATGTTTGCACTTCAGTGGGGCAAATCTAACCCAGATCACAGCAAAGGATTTAAGGCCACTGTATCCTGGTGTACTAGGTTCATGGAAAGGCATAATCTGGTACTGAGGCAAAAGACCAAAATTGCACAAAAATTACCTGCAGATCTCGACGGAAAAGTAAGTCTTTTCCATCGATATGTAATACAACAGCGCAAGAAACATGGCTATGCGTTAAGTCAGATCGGAAATATGGATGAAACTCCTATGAATTTTGATATGGTTGGAAATAAAACTGTTAATCCAAAAGGTGCAAAAACAGTGTTAATTAAAACAACAGGACATGAGAAATCCAGTTTTACAGTGGTACTAGCATGTACAGCTGATGGCGCCAAACTAAGACCAATGATTATTTTTAAAAGAAAAACAATGCCGAAAATCAAGTTCCCTGTTGGAGTTTTTGTACATGTGAATGAAAAAGGCTGGATGGATGAAGAAGGGGTAAAGCTATGGCTTGATAATGTATGGAGTAGGCCACCAGGTGGACTTCGTCAAGAACGTAGCCTACTGGTGTGGGATATGTTCAGGGCTCATTTAAGTACCAGCACAAAGAAAAGGCTGGCAAGAATAAACACAGATGTGGCAGTTATTCCTGCAGGATTGACATCATTGGTACAGCCACTGGATGTGTGCCTAAACAAGTCATTTAAAGATCGCATTCGAGAACAGTGGAATGAGTGGATGGTTAGCGGCGAAAAGTCATTCACAAAAGGAGGAAACATGCGTGCGCCACAATTGGATGTTTTGTGTTACTTTGTCATAAAAGCCTGGAATGATATTGGTGCAGAAACAGTAATCAAGTCTTTCAAGAAGTGTGGCATATCAAATTCTTTGGCTGGTATGGAGGACGACTTCTTGTGGCAAGATGAAGGGGAAGCCAAAGCTGAAGCCACACCATCCGATTCGGAATTAGATCCATATGATGACTGTCTTACAAATGTACCACAAGATGTCATTGATGAACTTATGATGTCAGAGGATGAACATGATGAGGATTTTGAAGGATTTTAAGTACCTGCAAGTCAAAACCATTTTAATTAAAATTATTTAAATCAAATCTGATGTTATTAAATGGTGTTGCCTCAGAAAGGGGGGTAGTCTTATACGGCGAGTATAGGCCAAAACCTATGTTTTAACTGGAAAATTAGGGGGTCGTCTTATACGCCCAGTCGTCTTATACGCCAGAAAATACGGTATATGATTCCCCAGAATGAGATGCCATTCTCAAAAATTATGTAGATGTTCAAGATATGACTGTGTGTACTCTCTGAGTGCCACTTGGCTCTTGCTATATGGAACTTGATTATGCTCATATAAATTCATGTAGGTTCCTTGGTCTACTACAATATACTACAGAACTGTGATCCTCCCTCTTTTTAATACATGAGGAATAAAATAGCTAATGGTGTTGGCATTTAAATTATCGTCACCAAGGCATCTGTGTTAATATTTTACAGATGAACACAGCTGTTAAAAGCCTCCTGGAGATACTGCTTCAGCTCTCTGCAGTCTTTCTTAGTAACTGCAGGACCATTCATTATTTAAGTTGTTTCTTAGTAGACCTATTTGCATCACTTACAGAAATGACCCAGCTGAAGAGAACTGTTGGTGCCTATCACACAGCAGAGCTAGGGATGTGGGTTTCCAGCCAATGGGAGTGTGGAGCTAGTATTCAGGGCAGTATGTCTATGTCCCCCTGAACTCCCCTGCTTAGCCGTGTGCTTCTAGGGCACATGATGTAAGAATAGATAGGGACTCCTCATTGGTTTTCAAAGTGCGGGTTGCAGCCCAGCTTTAGCTAGCCACCAGGGTTCCTGGGTGCTGAGCAAGGGGAACTAATGCTTTACATTCACAACACAAAGTTTAAAAATACTGACTTACAGTCAGCTCACAGTTTTTAGTGTTTTTTTTTAATAAACGTAATAGCTAGAGATTTATTTATTTCTCTTAAATAAAGGCTGAGATTCTGATGGATAAGAGTAATTTGAGAGATGTTATGTTATACCAGCTCAGTTTAAGTTCTCTCTTCATTGCACATTAGGAATGTGACTGTTTAACTGGTGCACCCAGCCAGAACTGCCTTTGTCTGTGGCAGGCCTGGGCACCTCCCATGCAGGGATTGCTGTAGGGTAGTTGGTACAGACCTTGCCTGCCCTGAGGGGCCACTACAGCGCCTCCCCCCTCCCTCCCCACCTACCTTCTCTTTAATTGGTTAAGTGGTTAAACAATATGTTAACTCGTAAACCCAGGTGCAGATGACCATTTTGCGGGGCCCAAGACAGCCCAATTTTGCGGGGGCCCCCCTTTGCCATGGCGCATGCATGGGGCTTCTTGAAGCACGGGGCCCGGGGCGGTGGCCCACTCACCCTGCCCTATATCCGCCCCTGCATAAACCAATTAATCAGGATTTTACATCCCTATTGCACATGCTTCGTGTATTCTGAACCCAGGAACACAAGAACAGATTACCTAAGTACAACACAATATAACTTGACTATAACAATATTCCCATTTGTTATATGAATCTAATAATTTGTTACAGTAGCATGTCCAGTCTTTTGTATGGTGGACACCGTTGCACAGACATTTTTTGAATCACACTCCTAGGGAGTGTCTACACAGCAAAGTTATTTCGGAATAACGGCCGTTTTTCTGAAATAACTATGTGAGTCACTACATAGCAATTCCATTATTTTGAAATAACAGATGGCTTATATTTTGATGTCTCTAAACCTCATTCTATAAAGAATAACACCTATTCCAAAATAGCTATTTCAAAATAAGGTGTGTGTAGACGCTCCACTTCTGCTATTTCAAAATAGCCCCTCACCAGCGCCATTCTAATTTATTCCTCCTGGGGCTCTAAAGTAAGATAGCATGTCTACATTAGGAAGCTTGCCTCAGACTAATTTTGAGACTTCCCTGCAGTGTAGACGTGCTATTTTGAAATATGTTTTTTCGGAATAACTATTCCGGAATAATTTATTCCAAAATAACTGTGCAGTGTAGACGTAGCCCTACAGACCAGGCCCTTATTTCCACTCTGAATATGACTGAAGCATGCAAGTGTGTTCCTAAGAGCTCTAAAGTGACTTCTTTTTGTTGTTGTTCTGAAAGTCAATATTCAATAAAGATGCAAGATTCATGGATTGAAAGGCTGAAGACTGTTCTCCACCAAGCAAGTATTATACAGACAGCAGCTTATAAATATATGGTAGTATCTTTTAAAAAGTATTTTTGAGAGATCTCAAATAAGTGCATGAAAGACCATTTCATTGAAAGTTTATGTAGGTTTCCTGCTGCTTTCATGATTATGAGTGACAAATGTGCTATGTAGGTGGATGGAAATCCCATATGAACATAAATGTAATTTTAATTTACATTTACATTTACAAAATAAATTGTATCTTCATCATAATGCTAAAGCTTGAGAGGTAGTTACTTCTGAGATAGCTTGAACCTATTATACTGCTTCTCTTTTTTGTGGTGGTACTTCCCCCCCCCCCCCCCCCCCCCTACAGTATTGCACAACTGTTAAATACTATATGGAATTTTTTAGTCATTATCTAGAATTTTCTGGTCCCGGAGGTCTAATCTGGTATAGAGATTGTGTTCTTAGGGTGCTTTTTTAAATATCTGCTATATCAGCTTTATCTTGATTTTTTTTTTTACTGTATTGTTTTTGTGTATTTTCATATTCCAGATGGTTCTTAGTGGTTACCTAGTAAAATATCGTATTTGCCTGCATTACACTGTACTGGTTCAAAGCTAGCTTACAAGAAGTAGATTGTATAACAACTATTTGTAGAGTTATTTAAAATTCCTAACTCTGCATTTTGGTCTGCTTTTTGTGACATATTTAGAACAGAATGTGGTCTACACGGTAACCATGGAAATGCTATAATTCTGAATCAGAGAAAGGAACAGAAATGCCAGTATTCTATATAAAAAAGACTGTTGAATTCGCTTAAAGAGAGATTGCTTCAACAGCAATGGTAGGTGCAAGTGAAACCTGCAGTTATTGTCTGAACAAAAGAATGGTAATGAGAGAGACGTTATGTAAAAAGAACTTTAATGGAACCTAAAACAATTAAATCCCAATTACAATCCTGTTCCTTTTATGGAATTGTCCTTGCAGGCTGTCTTTTAAAGAGGTGTTTGTTATTATCCCATTAGTTGGCTGTACAGATGAACCAATTATTTTTTGCCATAAATTTTGGAACTTAGTATTTAAACAGTTCTTTCACATTGACCAAAGGCTTACAAGGAATTAAATGGATACACAGTGTTCTGAGCTGTATTCAGGTATCACAATGTTCAGTCAGTTCAGTGATTACCATAGAAATATCAGTAAATAAAATACCAAGAGGTTTTATTGATGCCTTCTTTAATAGGGAATGCTGAGCTTGTTCAGTGTAGTAGTGAATGTACAGTTTCTGTTCTGAAAGGTTATTTTAATTTTCCTGTTTATTTAGATGTCCTACAATATCACTTTGCTCCTTCCATGTATATGAAAATTTAAATGGAATGATAATTCAAAAATAAATATTTAAGTTTTGGATATAGAGAGCTTTATGGAACTTGGTGTGGAGGTGCGTGTATGGGAGTGAACCCATATCCTACCTGGCATCTCCTCCTGCCTTCCCACTGTCCCCTCCCCCAGCACTCCTCCTGCTCCGGCCCTCCTCCTCCCCCATAATTATACTAGTGTATAATTCTGTTATAGCTATACCAATCAATGTATTATAACACATTGAAATCCTTGATATTTCAAGTGGAAAGGTGCTCCATAAATGTAGCTTGTTGATAGTCTACTTTACTTAATATCCTTTCAGTCTTGGCTTGTTTGCAGAGACTGGTAATTTTGCCATACATTTGCCATACCAAATGATTGGAGGATAGAAAATGTGATGCCAATGTTTAAAAAGGGCTCTAGAGGTCATCCTAAGAATTACAGACTGGTAAATCTAACTTCTGTACCAGGCAAATTAGTTGAAACTATAGTATAGAACAGAATTCTCAGGCACATAGATTAACATAATTTTTTTCAGAGGGGGATCAACATGGTTTCTGTAAAGGAAAATCATGCCTCACTTATCAACTAGAATTGTTTTTTTTTTGGGGGGGGGTGTCAACAAACATGTGGGCAAGGAGGAACCAGTAGATGTAGTGTAAATGATCTGGAGAAAGGGATAAACAGCAAGGTGGCAAAATTTGCAGATGATACTAAACTGCTCAAAGCAAACTGTGAAGCACTTCAAAAGGATCTCACAAAACCAGGTGACTGGGCAATAAAGTGGCAAATTAATTTTATTATTGATAAATGCAAAATAATGCATACTGGAAAACATAATCCCAACTGTATGTACAGTGTGAAGGGGACTACGTTAGCTATTTACCATTCAAGAGAGTGATCTTGGAGTCATTGTGGATAGTTCTCTGAAAACATCTGTCATGAATAGGAGATGCTAAGGAGAGTCTTAACTTACCTGGAGAGTGAGAAAAGAGTTAAGCAACTCTGGAGATGCACCTGAGGGTGGGAGCTTTGTGCATGAAGCCAATGAAATGCTGATAAGGAATTTCAAACTGAGAGAGGGGTTTCCACCCACTTTTTTTTTTGGGTCAGAGCAGTTTTTCACCAGGTAGCAGGGAGACAGGCTCTCCCAGGAACAGATTCCTTGAAATGTTTAAGTAGGGAGAAGTTTAGATAGTCCACCAAGTTGTTATTGTTTTCATTGTTTGGGGGTTTGGAAATCATGTCTGAGCTCCTTAATTGTTTTTCTTTTTTGTAACTAAGGATTATAGCCCAGGGATTCTCCCCGAGTCTATTTTCAATCCATGACTTTTAACACCCAGTTATTTACTATACTTGCAACAGTAGTCTTGTTTTAATAATAAAAGTGCTTTCTTTATGTTTTGGTTAACTGTGCGTGCATGCGTGCGCTTAAACCTACGTGCCTAAGTTACCTGGGAGAAGCAGAGCCCCATTGTTTACCTCAGCTTGTTCTCTCAACTCTAAGCAAATGGATGTTGGTCTAGGAGAGAGACTTTTGCCTCAGGGAGTGGAATCCAAGTGATCTTTTCCTTGGAAAAGGGCTTATTTTATATTTTTATTTACACTTGGTGGTGGCAGCAAACCAGTCATCTTTCTTTTTGGGTCTCAGGGAATCTGAGACCGGGCAAGTTTGCCTCTGGGGGTACATCTACACTATACTCTTATTTCGAACTAAGATATTCTGAGATAATTTATTTCAAAATAACACTTCTACACTTCAGGGAAGCCTCAAAATTAGTCTGAGCCAGGCTTCCCTAATGTAGACATGCTATCTTGATTTAGAGCCCCAGAGGTACTGGGGAAGAATAACTTAGAATGGCCCTGATGTGGGGCTATTTTGAAATAGCAGCAGTGGAACATCAACACATGCCTTATTTTGAAATAGCTATTATGGAATAGACATTATTCCTCATAGAATGAGGTTTACAGATTTCAGAATAAGCCATCTAGTATTTTGAAATTATTTTGAAATAACAGAATGGCTGTGTAGACTCTTGCATTGTTATTTTGAAATAATGCTAGTTATCTCAAAATAATGGTGCAGTGTAGATGCACCCTGAGATTTATAGAGACAGGTTCTTACAGAGTTTATTCTGCTAGCCAGCCCCCATATCTACACTCAAAGTGCCAGGTTGGGGAATTGAGCTGTGACATGACATCCATTCAATGTGCAGCAGACAAATCAAACAGAATGTTGGGAATCATTAAAAAGGGATAGAGAATAAGACAGAGAATATCTTATTGCCTCTATATAAATCCATGTTATGCCCACATCTTGAATACTGCATGCAGATGTGGTCACCTCATCTAAAAAAAAATAACTTGGCATTGGAAGAAGTTCATAAAAGGGCAACAAAAATTATTAAGGGTTTGAAACCGCTGCCATATGAGGAGAGAATAATAAGACTGGGACTTTTCATCTTAGAATAGAGATGACTAAGGGGGGCGGGGATATGATAGAGGTCTAGAAAATCGTGTCTGGTGTGGGGAAAGTAAGCAAGGAAAAGTTATTTACTTGTTCCCATAAAACAGTGACCAAATGAAATTAATAGGTAGTAGGTTTTAAACAAGAAAAGGAAGCATTTATTCAGTCATTGCACAGTCAACCTGTGGTACTCCTTGCCATAGCATGTTGTGAAGACCAGGACTTTAACAAAGTTCAAAAAAGAGTGAGATAAATTCATGGAAGATAGGTTCCATCGATGGCTATTAGCTAGGATGGGCAGGAACGGTGTCCTTAGCCTCAGTTTGTCAGAAGGTAGGCATGGGTGAGAGGGGTGGATCACTTGATGATTACCTGTTTTGTTCATTTCCTCTGGGACACCTGGCATTGGCCACTGTCAGAAGCTCTTCAAGGTGCTACTAGACTATTTGTTGTTTTTTAACTAACTCGGCTATCCCTCTGAAGCTTATCTACTCACTGTCTCTTTTTTCTTCCTTTCCTCCATTTTTTTCCTTCTTTCCTCCTCCCTCCTTGGATTTATTCTTGGATCTGGACTTCCAACATTCCAGTCATCTAAAGAAGTGGGTTGTGCCCACGAAAGCTCATGGTACATATTTTGTTAGTCTTTGAGGTGCTACCAGACTCTTTGTTGTTTTTTAAGATTTTCCTTTTACAGCCTAACTCGGCTGCCCCTCTGAAGTTTTAGCTTTTTATGTCATTAGGGTGTGGAATGTAGTGGCCTATCCAGTTAAAGTCTTTGTTTAAACCTCTATTCAAGGTGTCAGACTTGGAAATGAAACCAAGTTCTGCAGCTTCTCACTTTTGAAATTGCTTTGAAAAACTCCGATCATCTGAAGTAGTGGGCTGTGCCCACAAAAGCTCTTGATACCACGTACATGTTTTGTTAGTCTATAAAGTGCCATCAGATCATTTGTTATTTAAGTTTGAAATAATAGTCACTTTTAAGTGAGTGCCCAGGCAAGTTGAAATGTTTCCCACAGATTTCTGTGTGTTGCCATCTCAAAGACCTGATTTGTGTCCATTAGTCCTTTGTTGCAGAGACTGTCCAGTTTGGCCAATATATATGGCAGAGGTGCATTTCTGATACTTGATTGCATAGATCATATTGGTGGATGTGCAGTTATATGAGCTTCTGTTGTGGTGGCTTATGTGGTTAGGTCCTGAGATGATGTCTCTTGTATAGATGTATGAACAGAGTTGGCACCAGAGTTTATTTCAGGGGTGGATTCCTGGATGAGTATTATGGAGGTGTGCTGCATGGCTGCTGGAAAGAATTTTGTTTAAAGTTAAGGGGTTGTCTGTAGATGAGGATTGGCCTGTCCCCCCAAAGCCAATCCCTTCAGGAGTATTAGCTGTTTTTTAAGCTTTTTCAGTTACAGACTAACATGGACACCTTTCTAAAGAATTCCAGTGTGTCTAGAGCCCCTTTTGGAAACCATTACATTGCAGATGTCAAGTTCTTGAAGTTTAAAAATTTTGAATCATACAGACTGTTTGAACTTCTCAGGAATGTTGGCAGTTCAGTGCATGAACTGCACACTTTCTAGCTGTTTCTTCTGCTACTAATATGTGTCAAAAAATGTTAATTATACTTCAGTCAGCAAGTTGTAGATCTGAAATGTTTTATATACTTACATAGTAAACATAAGATATATAGCGTCTACAATGAGGCAGTTAGGAACTCTTGTCTTAGTACTTTTGTAGCACCTTTATCAGGTAGACAAATCTCATGCCTTACTTTCAGCGGCGGATTTAGGGCAAGGCAAGTGGGGCCGCTGCCCCGGGCCCCGCACTTCCCGAGGCCCCGCGCATGCGCCTTGGCAACACGGCGCATGCGCTGTGTCAAAGGGGGGGCCCCGCGAAATTTTGCTGCCCGGGGCATCCACCCCTGCTTACTTTGGTTAAATATTAAGAGCCAAATTCTACCCTGTCGTGTGGGGAAAGAGGGTGAATGGAACATGCCGATCCCTCAACTTGTTGTGCAACAGCATGCTAAAATTCTTATCTACTGTAGTAATTGAGAGTTCTAGAGGCAGAACAAACAGCAACGCCAACAGTTTCATTGTGGCACTGAAGGGAATACGGTTGGACTGTGTTGCCTACAAGATAGGTATTTGGACATGTCCCTGATATTCAGTATCTTGCCCTAGTAAGGGACAAGGTGCTCAATCATAGAATCCTAGGGCTGGAAGAGACCCCAAGAGGTCATCAAGTCCAGCTCCCACTGGCCAGAGCAGGACCAACCCTGAATGAACCATATTAGGGACCTGTCCCCATATATATTTGAGAGAGTTTGTCTGTATTTGAGTGAGTGTCTGTTTGTGAATGGCAAAACCTAGGACTACCAAATTTACTATGCAGTTTCTTTTTATAACTTAAACCAAGGTAAGGGTTTGGTTGTGCAAGGAAAAGTGGATGTCCCCAGAATAGGATTGCTTCTCATAAAATCATACAGAAAAAAAGACAGACTCACCAGGCAGATGAAAGGAGCTGGCTGGGGGTACCCCACCCCTGGAGTGCCTCAGCCCCAAGCCTCCCACCCTCCAGTCACCTTTTAGGAAGGGGGGGCAGAAGCTACCCCCCCATTTGCTGTTCCCCTTCATCAGGGAGCCAGAGGAAAGTGCGCAATTTGCCTCATTCCTCACTCTGGCTGGGCAGAGTAGGGGGGAGACAAATATGGACTTGCCCTGGCCATGGGATGTGTGCCCCCCCCCCCAGCTGTGTCTGCTGGAACTGTGGTGGCCATGGAGAATTGCTTCTCACCAGTTCCCAAGCAGCCTACATTCTGAACCCCGAGGCCCACCCTATAGCAATGATTCAAATGAAGCATGTACATTTTCATTTTATTTTCCAAAAAAAAACCCAAAAAAGTAAGGACTCTGCAATGTAGGGTAAATCTTCTACAGATTGTACCTCCATAAACTGAGACTCTTTGGTCTGGCAACATCCGTGGTCCAACAGGACCAGAGGCCAGTGGTGGGCAGGGGGCTCAGGCAACACAGGGAGCACAGCGCCAGAGGGCTCAGGCGGTATGGGGAATCCCACAATGTAGCCAGGAGCCCTGTGCCAGGAGACTTGGCCAGTGCGGGGAGCTTTGGTGCCCTAGCCAGGAGTGCTGCAGGGGCTCAGTACAGGAAGCTCTGCAGTGTGGCTAGGAGTCCTGTAACAGGGGGCTTAGTCAGCACAGCTGGGAGTCCCAGGGCTGAGGGGGCCAGCCAGGACCGGCAATACAGCTGGATGAAGACAGTAGGGGCCAGCTAGGGCCAGAAGCAGAGTCAGTGAGTGCCTGGACGGCTGGTGACAGGGGACCTTCCCTTGACTGGCAAATACCCTTGTTCAGACCAGTCAGATCCCAAGGGTGCTGGACAATAGAGGTCCAACCTGTAGTATAATATAAAAATATGGATGAGCCATGTATATTCCACTGTATGCCTGTCCTGAGACATCTATATGTTTCTTATAGCTAATCCTCTTTAAATATCTCTCTGCTCTTCACACCCAGCCCAAGCATACAATTTTACCATAACTGTTTCAATGTTGTTTAAAATATGTATTTTCAACCTCTTGGATTTGGTGACTAGAAATGAGACTTCTTCTTCGAGTGGTTGCTCATGTCAGTCTCACATAGGTGTGCACACGCTGTGCATATGTGTCATCCGAAGATTTTCCCTTAATATATCAGCTAATATATACCCCTGTTAACCCACCACCCCCTCAGTTTGTTTTTACCTCCCCTGAGGGTCACTGGAACATGCTTTGCTCTTGTTCTACAAGCACCTCTTAGCAGTTGTCTTAGTTGTTTAGTTAGTCATTGAAGTTTTCACAGTTCATTGTTCTTTATCTAGCAGTTGATAATCGTTAGTAGTTGTTAAGTGCAGTACTACCAGTACACAGTTTTAGGTGCAGGGCTTGCTTTGCATCTCCCCATGTGTCTGGCAGGACATGTCCAGGCCCCAAAGCTTAAAGCCCTGTGAGAAGTGCCAGGCTTTTATGCCCTGTGGGAACCCCACTGATCCTGCCTCTAGTGCCTTGACGAAGCTCATTTGTCTGAGGCCTGTAAGATCTGTAAAGGCTTCAAGCCACGCACTAAAGAAGATAGTCCCGTCTCAAGATCATCCTAATGGAGATGGCACTGCACCCAGCACCAGTGTCCAATCCAGCACCAGCGACACAAAGTGCACCAGCTTTAGTGCAGGAGGCACCTAGCCACTTACCACGCTTCTTTGGTGTCACGCAGGCCTTGGCACCGGCCTCAGTCCCTGGTGCCCCAGAAGAGGAGGAGACTTAGCCGGGGCAGGTCTTCTTTGAGGCATGTGCCCTCCATAAGCCCCCATGAGGGGCATGTGGCATGGGTGAGCTAGGCACCCGGACCATCGGGGTTGGGTCGACACTGCTGCAGCTCACACAGAGATCCCAGTCCAGTGGTGGATCTCCTAGACACTTTTGAGGCAGTGAGGTACTTGATTGAATTAACATCATCCCTGACCTCAGCACCGGGCTTGGCTAAAGAGCGGGACACCAGACAGCACCACACCTCCACAGCGGTGCCCAGAGCTCCAGCCCCAGAGGCAAGAGGGCACCACTACTCCACTGCAGCACTGTCCACTTCAACACCGGTGTCAGATGTGGCACCACCCTCGGTGTCAGGTGCGGCACCGCCCCCCACCTCTACTCGAGTGCTGGCACCAGCATGCAGTGCTGAGTGGCCCATCACCGCTCTTGGCCATGCCTCCCCCTTGGCACCAGGGGAAGCCCAAATTGACTGCCACCGCTACCGCACCGCCCTGGTCGATGTCTGAGTACTCGACCGATTCAGAGGCAGAATAAATTTGGTCTTTGCGGGGCTCCAGATCGAGGTCTCAGCATGGATCCTATTGCCACCACCGGTCCCGGCACTGCAATGCATCAGCACACCCTGCCCAGCAGCAGGACCAGCCTTGGCCACAACCCACCCTGGTACTGGGAGTGCACCTGTCTTGGCTCCCTCAGCTACAGGTACCTGTGCATTGGCCATTGTGGACTCCCTGGGCCTATCACCAAGGCCTCTGGGCCAGGGTTGGTCTACTCGGGCTTCCCCGTCGGTGACCCCACTCACCCACTCGGCAGTCTCTCCCTCCAGGGCAAGCCTTGCCAGGGCCATCAGTAGAGAGCGGTCCATCTGCTGCCCAACCCCCTACGGTGGCATTGTCTGTGGCTTCTCTGGCCCTATTGCAGGCACCTAGCTCAGGAGTTATGGGCATGAAGGGGTTGTCCTCCTCCTCGCCTAATGAGGCTCTCAGTGGGGCCCACCTATCCATGCCAGCTATGGACTCTAGGGCTACGTCTACACACTGGAGCTATTTTGGGATATCTCTGGTATCCCAAAATAGCTGTTCCACGTCTTTAAACATGCCCCCTTCAGCTCCCCAAAGTTGATGTGTAATAGGGAACAAATGTGTAAACGAAAACACATTTAAAGGACGTATTTTCACGTGTTCTATTTCATATTGTGATTTCAATAAAAGCATTCACTATGCACTTTTTGTTGATTCTTAGATAAACCTCAAGGAGTCTTCACTGTCTTGTAAATAATTGTTTGTGAAGACAGACTTATGGCTTCCTTTGTAAATTATTGTTTCAATACCATTTTGGCCATTGCTTACATCTTATAGGTTTGAAATGAATGTGGTTTTGCCCTCAAAAGCTTATGCCCAAATATATCTGTAAGGCTATGTCTAGACTGCAGGCTTCTTTCAGAAGAACCTTTTTTTGAAGAGATCTTCCGGAAGAACTTCTGAAAGAGAGCATCCACACACAAAAGTGCATCGAAAAAGCGATATGCTTTTTAAAAAGATAGTGTCCATTCAGTGTGGACGCTATCTTACATTTAAGCTGTGACTACTATGGACGGAGTGGCCACCAGAGCACCTGTGCTTTTTCCTCTTTCCTCTTCTTTCGAAAGAACTCCCTCTTCTCTGTCCACACACACCTTTTTCCGAAAGAGCTCTTTCAGAAAATGGCTTCTTCCTCATAGAAACAGGATTACCAACGCCAAAACCCCCCTCTGTTCTTTCGATTTACTTTCAGAAGAAAGCAATTGCAGTGTGGACATAACTCACTGCATGTTTTCCCAACAAAACTCTGTAGTGTAGACATACCCTTAGGCTACGTCTAGACTGCCCCCTCTTGCTCAAGAAAATATGAAAATGAGGCAAAGTGGTGAATATTGCTGTGCTTCATTTGCATACTTAATGAGCCGCCATTTTGCACAAAAAACCCCTCTGGCGCAAGAATCGTTCTGCTGCTTTTTTTCAGCCGTGTAGATGGCTCCTTTTTGCACAAAAGTCCCTTGTGCAAAATGGTGGCTCATTATGTATGCAAATGAGGGACAGTGATATTCACCACTCCACCTCATTTGCATATTTTTTGCGCAAGAGGGGGCAGTCTAGACTTAGCCTTAGTCTTTAAGCTGCCAGAGAACTCCTTGTTGTTTATTGTGGCTACTGACTAACACAGCTACTCCTCTGATACTTTCTGATGGGAGTTGAGTCACAAGCCTCTTATTTGGTTATCTTGCTGTGGTTTTCAGCTGGAAATTCATTGGTGACCTACATCATACCTCCCATTTTCTACTGCAAGTATTGATTCCAAATGGGAGGTATGATGTAGGTATGTTTTTCATACCTGGTTATTTTGACCTCATTCAGTCACAGCAAATTTTTGCCAAAGAAAGTTTCTCTGACAGAAGGCTTGGGACCTCTTTTATAAGACACAACATTTCTTTCTTGTTTATAATAAGAAAATCCTCTAGAAAGGATTCCTGTAATCTAGTTTTTTGGCGTAAAATATCAGTGAAACACCATATCACAATACTCTGGTACGTGGCCTCTTTAAATCTGATTAGTCATTCAGTTAGCCTGCTGTGATGCTTCATCGGGCAGATTAAGGCCTTCATTTTTTACCCTGGCTACCCAAAGTGTTTCTCATAAGAATTCTTTCCCATCCCTGAGGGCATAAAATTCTTGGTTCTTAGCCACAATCAGACACCATTTGTCTACCTCAATGTCATTAAAGTGGATTATTTCATTTGAATAAGAAAGTTCAAGAAGAAAATACAGAGATCAAACAGGCTTAATTTCTGTTTTTATAAGCAACAGCTGTGAAGATCTAATACTAATACTGAATAAGAGATATCATAGAGCTGGAAGACACCTCAGGAAGTCATCAACTCCAGCCCCCTGCCCAAGGTATTGATCAAGAGGGCAAGAGAGGGTGGGGGGGAAGGCATAGATTCACACACAGAAGTTGGAGTTGCTCAGCAGTGGGGGAAGAGGCAGCAGAACTGCTGCTGGCAGCTGCCCAGGCACATACAGTACTTTTACAGAGAACTTAGGGGCACTAATAGGAAGGGCTGCTGGTCCATCTTGGCTCCAAGCAAGGATAGGCAGCTTTTCCAGAAAATTCTGCAAGTAGTGAACATTATACGAAGCATGAGAACATAAGAACGGCCGTACTGGGTCAGACCAAAGGTCCATCTAGCCCAGTATCCTGTCTACCAACAGTGGCCAGCACCAGGTACCCCAGAGAGGGTTGACCGAAGACAATGATCAAGCGATTTGTCTCCTGCCATCCCTCTCCAGCCTCTGACAAACAGAGGCCAAGGACACCATTTTATCCCCTGGCTAATAGCCTTTTATGGACCTAACCTCCATGAATTTATCCAGCTTCTCTTTAAACTCTATTATAGTCCTAGCCTTCACCGCCTCCTCTGGCAAGGAGTTCCACAGGTTGACAACACGCTGTGTGAAGAAGAACTTCCTTTTATTAGTTTTAAACCTGCTACCCATTAATTTCATTTGGTGTACTCTAGTTCTTCTATTATGGGAACTAATAAATAACTTTTCTTTATCAGCCCTCTCCACACCACTCATGATTTTATAGACCTCTATCATATCCCCCCTCAGTCTCCTCTTTTCTAAACTGAAAAGTCCCAGTCTCTTTAGCCTCTCCTCATATGGGACCCGTTCCAAACGCCTAATCATTTTAGTTGCCCTTTCCTGAACCCTTTCCAAGGCCAAAATATCTTTTTTGAGGTGAGGAGACCGCATCTGTACACAGTATTCAAGATGTGGGCGTACCATAGTTTTATACAGGGGCAGTAAGATGTTCTGGGTCTTATTTTCTATCCCTTTCCTAATAATTCCTAGCATCCTATTTGCCTTTTTGACCGCCGCTGCACACTGTGTGGAAGTTTTCAGAGAACTGTCCACAATAACTCCAAGATCTCTTTCCTGATTTGTCGTAGCCAAATTAGCCCCCATCATACTGTACGTATAGTTGGGGTTATTTTTCCCGATGTGCATTACTTTACACTTATCCACATTAAATTTCATTTGCCATTTTGTTGCCCAATCACTCAGTTTGGTGCGATCTTCTTGGAGTCCCTCACAGTCTGCTTCTGTCTTGACTATCCTAAACAGTTTGGTATCATCTGCAAACTTTACTACGTCACTGCTTACCCCTTTCTCCAGATCATTTATGAATACGTTGAAAAGGATTGGTCCCAGGACTGACCCTTGGGGTACACCACTAGTTACCCCTCTCCAATCTGAAAATTTACCATTTATTCCTACCCTTTGTTTCCTGTCTTTTAGCCAGTTCTCAATCCAAGAAATGACCTTCCCTCTTATCCCATGGCCATGTAATTTACACAAGAGCCTTTGGTGAGGGACCTTGTCAAAGGCTTTCTGAAAATCCAAGTATACTATATCTACTGGATCCCCCTTGTCCGCATGTTTGTTAACCCCTTCAAAGAACTCTAATAGATTAGTAAGACAGGATTTCCCTTTACAGAAACCATGTTGACTTTTGTCCAACAAATTATGATCTTCTACATGATTCACAATTTTATTCTTTACTATTGTTTCGACTAATTTGCCCGGTACTGAAGTTAGACTTACCGGTCTGTAATTGCCAGGATCGCCTCTAGAGCCCTTTTTAAATATTGGTGTCACGTTGGCTACCTTCCAGTCATTAGGTACGGAAGCCGATTTAAAGGATAGGTTACAAACCACAGATAATAGCTCAGCAATTTCCCATCTGAGTTCTTTTAGAACCCTTGGATGAATGCCATCCGGTCCCGGAGATTTGTTAACATTAAGTTTTTCTATTTGTTCCAAAACCTCCTCCAATGACACTTCAATCCGGGACAGTTCCTCAGATTCATCACCCACAAAGGACGGTGCAGATTTGGGAATCTCCCCAACATCCTCAGCCGTGAAGACTGAAGCAAAGAAATCATTTAGTTTCTCCGCAATGGCTTTATTGTCCTTGATTGCTCCTTTTATAGCTCGATCATCTAGGGGACCCACAGGCTTTTTAGCAGGCTTCCTGCTTCTAATGTACTTAAAAAACATTTTGTTATTTCTTTTTGAGTTTTTGGCTAGCTGTTTCTCAAAATCTTTTTTTGCTTTTCTTATTACATGTTTACACTTGATTTGACAGTGTTTATGTTCCTTTCTATTTATCTCACTAGGATTGGACTTCCACTTCTTAAAAGATACCTTTTTGTCCCTCACTGCTTCTTTTACATGGTGGTTAAGCCACGGTGACTCTTTTTTAGGTCTCTTGCTATGTTTTTTAATTTGGGGTATACATTTAAGTTGGGCCTCTATTATGGTGTCTTTAAAAAGTTTCCATGCAGCTTTCAGGGATTTGGCTCTAGTCACTGTGCCTTTTAATTTCTGTTTAACAAACCTCCTCATTTTTGTGTAATTCCCCTTTTTGAAATTAAATGCCAGGATGCTGGACTGCTGAGGGGTTCTTCCCACCACAGGAATGTTGAATGTTGTTATATTATGGTCACTGTTCCCAAGCGGTCCTGTAACGGTTATATCCTGGACCTGATCCTGCACTCCACCCAGGACTAAATCGAGAATTGCCTCTCCCCTTGTGGGTTCCTGCACTAGCTGCTCCAAGAAGCAGTCATTTAAGCCATTGAGAAATTTTATCTCCGCTTCTCTTCCTGAGGTGACATGTATACAGTCAATATGGGGGTAATTAAAATCCCCCATTATTATAGAGTTCTCTATTTTGGTAGCCTCTCTAATCTCCCTCAGCATTTCTATGTCAGTATCGCTGTCCTGGTCAGGTGGTCGGTAATATATCCCTACTGCTAATTTCTTATTATTGGAGCATTGAATTTCTATCCATAGCGATTCTATGGAACATGTTGATTCACTTAATATTTTTATTTCATTTGATTCTACATTATCTTTCACATACAGTGCCACTCCGCCACCCACCCGGCCTGCTCTATCCTTTCTATATATTTTATATCCCGGTATGATTGTGTCCCACAGATTTTCGTCATTCCACCAGGTTTCAGTGATGCCTATTATGTCAATCTCCTCATTTAATACGAGGTACTCTAGTTCACCCATCTTATTAGTCAGACTCCTAGCACATTATGCCAGTGCTCCAGAAGCTGCACTGTCTTCCGGTATGTTTCTGGGCACAATTCAAGGTCTTGGTAATGACTTATAAAGTCCTAAATGGGTTGAGACTGGGGTATTTGAAGGACCATCCTCTCCCATACAAACCCGCCTAGGGATTGAGGTGAGCTGGGGAGGCTCTGCCCCATGTTCTTCCACTTATGGAGATAAAGTTGACATCTAATTCACTCCCCTGGAACATTTTCCTGACGCCAACACTAACATTGTTTTGGCACTAGGCCAAAGCTACCCTTTCTAGCCTGCTTTATTGGCGGGGGAGTGAGAGAGTGAGAGAGCGCGAGTTTTCTGTCCCCTATTTGGGGACCTGTATTTTACTTAGTGTTTTTTAAATATTTGAGGCGGCTTACAAAATATTTTAATAAAGAGGTGAGGTAAAAATATTTTAAATAAATAAAGTAGGAGGCCTGAGATGGATAGGAGAAGTTCTGGCTAGCACTCAGTGACTAAAGGGATAAACTAGCTAGCAAAGGTGTTGGCAGCAGGCCCAAAGAACCAATGAATCTGTCCCGCCCCCCCCGCCCAGACCCCCACGAGTACCCTGCCCCCTGCCCAAGCACCCTGCCTCAGCCCCCACCAGCACCCTGCCTTAGTACCCTGCCTCAACCCCCACCAGCACCCTGCTCCTGCCTCCCGTCAGACCCCCACCAGCACACCACCTTAGCACCCTGCCTCAGGCCCCCCCCTTTCCCTATCCCCAGCCAGACCCCCACCAGCACCCTGCTCCTGCCCCCTGACCAAATCCCCACCAGCACTTTGCCTCTGCAGCGCAACTGGCAAATCACGACTTCGACAATTATGCTAAACTGGTCCCTCTATTTGAACTTTTGCCGGACTCTAAATGCCAGATTTTGAAGGCGGTGATACAAGAGGGTTACACCATTGCCAGGACGGCATTGCAGATAGCGCTTGACACGGCTGATGCAGCTTCTCGAGCTACGGCTACAGCCATAGTCATGCGCCAAGCGTCATGGTTGCACCAGGCTGTGGTCCCAAAAGACATGCAGTCTAAGGTGGAGGACCTACCATTTGATCGGCTGTCACTTTTTGCTCAATTCACCGATCAGGTCTTCCACTCAGGCAAGGACATGTGCACGACTTTGAGAACGCTGGGCATGTACACGCCTCCTTATAAACACAAGAGATACACGCCCTATAACAAGCAAAGACTATTTTCTTATTCTACACCTCGGTCCAGACCTTTTGAACAGCAACAACAAGAAAGACCTAGACAGCGCCCACAAAAGCGTCGACAACGCTCTAACAGGGCGCCTGTTCAGCAACAAGGTCGGCAGCAAGTTTGATGGGTTGGTCGAGGGACTCTGCACCATCCCCTTGTTAGAGACTCCACACAACTTGCAAGGCTTTGTTCCATCACCGCCTGAGACCTTATCAACATCGTTGGTCTTGTATATCCACCGACCAGTGGGTCTTCGACATAGTTGCCACAGGATACCTCATTCCCTTCAACTCCTTCCCCCCTTTTCCTCCCCCACCCTTTTCAGGGACCCCTCTCACGAGAACCTGTTACGACAGGAGGTTTTCCATCTGCTCTCGTTAGGAGCGGTGGAGAGGGTACCAGCCCAGTATCGCGGGAGAGGGTTTTACTCCCGTTATTTCCTCACCCGGAAGAAGTCAGGGGGTTGGAGGCCTATCCTGGACCTACGTCAGCTCATTCGTTACCTGCGGAAGCAGAGATTCAAAATGGTTACATTGTCTTCCATCATTCCGGCTCTCGAAGAGGGGGATTGGTTCGCTTCCCTTGACCTCCAGGATGCCTATTTCCACATAACAATTCATCTGGCTCACAGGCGATTCCTTCGGTTTGTGGTAGGAGTCGACCACTACCAATACCGAGTACTACCCTTCGGCCTCTCAGTGGCTCCACAAGTTTTTTCCAAGACCCTTGGGCTGTGTCTACATTGGCCCCTATTCCATAATAGGGATGCAAATGTAGAACTTTGGAATAGGCAAATCTGCGGGGGATTTAAATATCCCCCGCGGCATTTGCATTAACATGGCTGCCGCTTTTTTCCGGCTTGTAGATAAGCCGGAGAAAAGCGCCAGTCTGGACGCGATCCTCCGGAAAATAAGCTCTTTTCCGGAGGATCTCTTATTCCTACTTTCAATAATTTTAATATTTCAAGTAGGAATAAGAGATCCTCCGGAAAAGAGCTTATTTTCCGGAGGATCGCGTCTAGACTGGCGCTTTTCTCCGGCTTATCTACAAGCCGGAAAAAAGCGGCAGCCATGTTAATGCAAATGCCGCGGAGGATATTTAAATCCCCCGCGGATTTGCCTATTCCAAAGTTCTACATTTGCATCCCTATTACGGAATAGGGGTCAATGTAGACACAGCCTTGCAGTGGTGGCTGCTTATCTTCGCAGTTTTGACATTACCATCTTCCCGTACCTGGACGACTGTCTACTAAAGGCCCTCACCTTCGACGAAGCTATGTGGGCGGTCACCACTACTACCATGATATTCAAATCTCTCGGTCTCGTAATCAACGCCGAGAAGTTTTTTCTCATTCCGAATCAAGATCTGGAGTTCATTGGAGCGAGGCTCGATTCCTCAACTGCAAGAGCATACTTGCCCATGAAAAGGTTCCAACTGATTCAAGATTTGGTACAGACTATTTCAATTTCCCCCAAATCTCGAATACTTACCTGCCTGCAGCTCCTAGGGCATATGGCGGCTACCACATCTGTAGTTCCTCATTCAAGGCTTCATCTCCGTGGTCTCCAACATTGGCTATTCACAGTGTACACCCCAGGCATACACAGCACAAACAGGTCAGTCACTATCCCGAACCAGGTCAGGACCTCACTGATATGGTGGGGCGATGCCAAGAACATGTTGCTAGTAGTTCCCTTCCATGCTCAGAGATCATCCCTGCAAATCACAATGGACGCATCTCTGCTCGGCTGGGGTGCTCATTTACAGGACAGCCAAGCGCAAGGCCTCAGGACTCCCCAAGAATCACTGCAACACATAAACTTTCTCGAGCTTCGAGCGGTCTTCAACGCTTGCAGGAATTTTGTCCACGTCATTCGCGGTCAATCAGTACAGATCCTCACTGACAGCATCTGCATGGTGTATTACATCAATCGGCAAGGGGGTGCACGTTCCCGCTCCCTCTGCGCAGAGGCAGTCCGCCTCTGGAATTGGGCAATCCGTCATGGTGTCACCCTGACGGCAGCTTACCTTCCTGGCAAGGACAACGTCCAGGCCGACGCTCTCAGCAGGAATTTCTTCTCCCAGCACGAATGGGAGCTACACACGGAGGTCACCCGCAACCTCTTCCAACGATGGGGCTTCCAAAGATAGATCTCTTTGCCACTCACAGCAACAGGAAATGTCATCGGTACTGTTCTCGAGTGGGCGCTGGAGCAGGCTCCTTGGGAGATGCCTTCCTGCTGGACTGGAGTCGTCACCAGTTGTACGCATTTCCCCCTCTCCCGCTTATCCCGAGGGTGCTGGAGAAAGTAGCGGCAGACCAGGCAACAATAATTTTAATAGCACCCTTCTGGCCCCGACAGACGTGGCTAACTCAGTTGTCAAGGATGTCAGTCGTCGAACCGATATGGCTACCGGTACTGTTCAATTTGCTATCTCAACAGCACGGCACGATGATCCACCCGTGCATCGACCGCATGCACCTGATGGCGTGGCTCCTAGCTGGCACCAAGGGTTGGAGTTCATGTGTTCTAATTAACAGCAGACGCCACACCAAGCGCAAAACTTACCTGCAGACATGGTGTCGCTTTCAAGCTTGGTGTGTGGCATGGGATCTCAGCCCTCTCTCGCTGCCTATCCAGCAGGTATTGGATTATATTTTGTACCTGAAGACGGGTACCTGAAGAGGGTTGGCATGTTATTCTCTTAGAGTGCACTTAGCGGCAATCTCCGCTTTCCTTCTGCCCATCGGCGGTTATTCACTGTGTGCACACCCTCTCACCAAGAGGTTTTTTTAAGGGCCTGGACAACCTATATCCAGCTCATAGGATTCCTCCGGAGCCATGGGACTTGGCGTTAGTATTGGACGCTATCACTCGCTCTCCTTTCAAACCTTTAGCATCGACTGATTTACGGATGCTTACAATGAAAGTGGTGTTCCTCCTGGCTATTACATCCGCGCGGCGAGTGAGTGAATTAGCAGCTCTCTCGGCAGACCCGCTGTACACACAGTTTTCCAGTGATGCCATGGTACTTCGTGTACATCCGGCCTTTCTGCCAAAGATCAATTCTGCTTTTCATATAAATGAACCCATGTGTTTTACAACGTTCTTCCCAAAGCCTCATTCTTCTCCCGTCTGTATACTCTAGATGTTAGACGAGCGCTGGCTTTTTATCTCGAAAGGACGCGTAGTTTTCGAAAATCTCAACGACTATTCCTGTCTACAGCTGAACGTTGCAAGGGCAAACAGCTTTCTGCACAGCGCATATCAGGCTTGATTGTCTCCTGCGTTAGACGTTGTTATGCTTTACGGAACAAACCCCTGCCTGACCGAACTCGAGCTCACTCTACTAGGGGCATAGCAGCATCCACTGCCTATCTTCGCGGAGTACCATTACAGGACATATGCCGAGCAGCTACCTGGTCCTCTAATCTTACCTTTGCTAAACATTACGCTCTTGTAAACTCTCTGAAGACTGACTCAGCAGTAGCTCACGCGGTCTTGTCTGCAGCGCAGAATCGATGATTCCGAAGCACGCATTTGTCATCGGACCACTGCTGTGGACTCACCTCGAGTGGAGCACCCATTGGGGACACTACTCGATGAAGAAGAGAGAGTTACTCACCTTGTGCAGTAATGTCTCTTCTTCGAGATGTGTGTCCCCATGGGTGCTCCACGTCCCACCCTCCTCCCTGCTTCGAAGTTATATTTCTGTATTTTTCAGATGCTTCCGGTTGGGAGGAAACTGACTAGCCGGACCGCGTTCAACTGAGAGGCGCGAAACAGCGGTCACGCATGCTGCGCGGTCTGGTGGGGGGGCTACTGCTACTGAAGATCCTCTGGTTTGCGGCGCCAGGACAAGCCCAACACCTCGAGTGGAGCACCCATGGGGATACACATCTCGAAGAACAGACGTTACTGCACAAGGTGAGTAACTCTCTCTTCTCCGATGACTCTGAGTCCCGTTCCCTCCTCTCAATGGATGAGGGAGAGGTTTTAGCTGTTTTTTCACCTAAGCCATATACAGAAGGGTCAGTAATATCAAATTATCAGATTTTGTCAGAGCACAAATGGCTCCCTGGGCTCCTTACCTCTGGATGCCACCGCCTATGCCTTACCCCTCACACTGGCCTGAGCAACATAGGAGGCCATTAAAAACCAAACATATGGCGAAACCTCGCTCACCCGTGACACAATCACCCCATATGTCCATGGGGAGAAATGAGAGTGAAAACCAATATTCCCCAATTTCAACTTCAGCAATTTCAGCCCACGCAAATTCAATTTCAGGCATGAAGGAAGCAATCCTACCACCATCCTCTAATAACACAGATGAGGTTTCCTCTTTTCAAGATCTCTTTAAAAGAGTCGCAAATGATTTGAATATCCCTATGGAGAAAGTTGAGGACTCTCATCATGAACTCACCAACATCCTCCAGTTGATGTCATCTGCAAAGATAGCATTACTTATGAATCCAACCTTGCTTGAACCCTCTAAAACTTTGTGGCAAACACCTGCCTCCATCCCATCTACATGCAAACATCATGAAATCAGAAATACTGTGTCCCCCTCAAGAGCTCTGAATTTCTTTTTACACACTCTCCACCCAATTCCTTTATAGTGGATGCTGCACAGCAGAGAAATAAACAACA
The DNA here is from genome assembly GCF_052426305.1 of Pelodiscus sinensis. Classification (NCBI taxonomy): domain Eukaryota; kingdom Metazoa; phylum Chordata; order Testudines; family Trionychidae; genus Pelodiscus; species Pelodiscus sinensis. Next base: position 21,933,333 of record NC_143071.1, read on the forward strand.
GAACAGATCCACTCCATCAGAGAAGGACAATAAAAGATTAGACTCATTCGGCAAAAAGGTTTACGCTTCGGCTACACTTCAAATGAGAGTAGTTGTCGAAGCAAATGCCTTACTTAGTTTACATGGCTAAACAGACAGTTTTATTGGCCAATAAAAGCAAAGTGAGCCAAACGTGGTCCCAGCAAAGTCGGGCCCAGTAAGGCTGGCTAATACAATTAATCCTAGTATTTTATACCCTTAACCAAACAAGTTTGACGTCAGGGCAAGAAATCAAAGAGAACTTCAAAGAGGAATTATTATTAGCATAGAAAGAAACAGGTTAAAAAGGAGTTCCAGCTTCAGCTCAAAATAGTTTAACAACACATTCCAACAGCGCATCCCTCTGGTCTCTCCCCATCTCGGTGAAGGCCAGTTCACTCCCTCGTGCAGACACAAGAAACTGAAATGGCTTTTGTTATACAGAATGGCTTCTAGCTAAATATAAAATGGTTTTTACATAGTGAATTGCGCTACTTAACTCAGCAAATATGATTTTATCAGCTAGGCAAAACTTAACACTTTAGCTGAAGGTATCCCCAAAAATAAAAAGACACAATTCAAAGCTATTATCTCGGAAGGGCAAACGGTATCATACATAGCATTGCAAGCCACACGTAACGTAGCAGATGCAGCCACGAGGACAATGGCCACAGCTGTGTCTGAGATGAGCCTCATGGTTTAAATCTTCTGCTTTTCCCTGCCAAGTCCAACCATCGATGGAAGATCTCCCGTTCAATGGTGAGAAGGTACCCACAACCCATTTATCATTACCAGCCATACCAACAGCGCAGGCGAAATAGACAACAAAGACGACGTCCTCAGAATCACAACCCCCAGCCACTGGTCCCAACCCACTAAGCAAATATGAAACAGCAGTCGAGAGACCGAAAACCACATCACCCACCTCAGAAGTTCATAATGTACCAAACTATTCCACTTTCGTTTGTTACCATTTCTGCAAGACTGGAAAACTATTACCTCTGACAAGTGGATAATACAAACTATCTCCTTAGGTTACACTATCCCTTTCCTCTTCCTCCATCCACCCACCCCTTCCCTTTTCAGGGACTCCTTTCAGTAGACCATATTACAACAAGGTGTAGCTCATCTGCTCCACTAGGTGATCTACCCCTTGTTGTAATATGGTCTAGTGAAAGGGTGCCATAGAACCAGTTTCCCCAGAGTTCCACAGAACTGGTTTTTACTCTCACTGTTTCCTCATAGAAAAGAAGACAGGCAGGTGGAGACCAAACCTTGATCTTAGATTGCTAAACAAATATATAAGAAAACAGAGATTCAAAATGGTCACTCTGGCCACCAGTATCCCAGCTCTGGAGATTGGCAGCTGGTTTTCCATGAGGGCACGGGACTGGACTCGATGACCTCACGAGGTTCCTTCCAGTCCTAGTATTCTCTGATTCTATGATCTGTTACCCTATGGTTAGCATTTGAAGCATGGAAAGCAGAAAGACGGGAGTAGCCAGGATCAGACTGAAATGGAGTACAATCTGGCACGCTACCACAGTGTCCTGCTAGGTTGTGAATCCTTAGATTGCCTGGAAGATGCCAGCACTTCAATCTGCATGGGCACAGAGTGAGAGAACACATGATGAACTGTTTTGTATATGCAAATTGAAGATGTGAGCTTGCACATGTGGTCCTGTGTTGCAAGTGTGTCTTAAGTTTTATCTTGAATGTTCCTAAAGAGTATAGTGTTCTTGCAGTTTTAAGTCCCTCTCTCCATTTGAAGCCAAAAAAGTCTCTCTTGATTTAGAATGAATTTAGAATACATTGTCTGTTTTTTTTATTTCTAAAGAAACAGTCAGTTTCCCAGTTTCACTTTCATATATTCACATTTAGCTACCATAGTGATGATTACAGTGTAACTTCTTATCAAACTTTGTCACAGATTTCCTGCATGTGCATAAATTACTTGATATCCACTGATGGAAGGCCTTGTATAAAATAGATTGTAGGAAAGAGATTGGAAAAAGGTAATAAAACCAATATAATTTTGTAGCATATTTAATTTGTCTGTGCTAGGGCCATTTTCTCTTTGGACTTAGCAAATGGCTAATCCTCTCAAGTTTTTTAGAGCATTCATTTAATATCAGGTCTGGTTTTGAGAAGCTCTAAACAAAAAGAGAATCACATCATTGGTATTCAAGTTGTAGCCACATGTTTTGAAATATTTTGTTAGCATTTGTATTATAAAAGATAGTGCCTCCCAGTTTATCACCTGCCACTGATGCCTTCTTAAGTTTTTTTCTTTTAGTCATTCCCCAGGATTTGGAAAAATAGTGGTATGTGTTTAAAACTAGTGTTGTAGCTTAGGAAACATTTGTATATTTAGTGTTGAAACACTAGCAAAGTTGGAGGTGAAGTACCTGTAGTCCCTTTGACTTGTACTGTAGATGTGAATTGGCAAGGGAAGCATTTGGGGAAGAGGTACCTTAATACTATATTTTTTGGTCTAAATTATTCTTATCACAGAATTTTGTATCTTTCTTGCCATTAACATTCTTTAGATATGTTTAAAGAGTAATTTAACAAGACCATTACATTTCAAGTTCAAGCTGCTTCACCATATTATGTTTGTTCCATCAACTAAAATGCCACCTCTCAATATGTCAGAATATACAAATGTTCTCCAGAGGCTAGTAGGAAATTATAAAGTACAGATTCAATGAGCAACAAAATTCCAGATTTAAAACTTCTTTGAAGGATGTGTAGATGTATGGTTGTGTCTTTTAGCCAGAACGCTGTTGCTTGATTTTTAGAATCATAGAGTTGAAAGAGACCTCAGGATGTCAAGTCCAACCACTTGCTAAAAGCAGGACCACTTGCTGAAAGCATGCCCTGTTGACACCCTGGCCCTGGCAAAGCAGAATGGCTCAGGAGGCCCTGGGAAGTTTCTGTCAACGCCCTGGCAGCACTGCCCTCGTTGCAGGGGACAGCCCTGAGGACCTGCCGCTCCACCCTTCCCATCCTGGGCTGGCCCCAGGTAGAAGGTTTTTTTGGGGGGGGGGGTTCACCTCTTTACCCTTGTGCATTGCCACATGTCAACACTTGTGTGCAGTGTTTTCCCAAATATTCACCTCAAGCCATCTTTTAAAAGATTGCATGCAGCTAGCTCTTTTTGTAAATTGCACTAGTGACTTAAAGGCCCCCAGGTAGAAGCTGACAGGCAGCCAATGTGACTGACCACTTTCCTCCAGCCTAGGCCAGCCCTGGGGAAAAGCTGATATCCCCCACACAAGGCTGGCTTGTAAAGTGAAATTCTGACAAGAAAATATGCAACAATTAACTTAATTAGTAAAGATTAATTTTCTACCTTATAGGTGTAACTTAACTGTGCTATCTTGTGCTGTATTTATATTGACTCTGTTTATCAGAATAATGAAACATATGCGCACAAACCTGGCTCAAATCACCACGAAACACTAGGAAAAACTATACCTAATAGATTTTTAGTAAAAAGGCTGTATTTTTTATTTATTTTCTCCTGTTTTCCTCTAATGGTATCTCCCTTTTTGTGTCTTCCAAACTCTTGTAATCTTGGCCTCCTATTTTAACCAGACATATATTTTGATTATCCTTTTGGCTGGATTTTGATGTAGTTATGCTCTGCCCCAGGCGTCCCAAGTCAGCCGCTGCTGAAACTGACCAGTGGCTGACTACAGGAAGTCCCTGCCCGGGGCTTCCTGGAATCAGCCGCTGATCAGTTTCAGCAGCAGCTGACTTGGGGATGCCTGGGGTTCTTAAGTTGAATCTGTATGTAAGTCAGAACTGGCGTCCAGATTCAGCCACTGTTGAAACCGATCAGTTTCAGCAGCGGCTGAATCTGGACGCCAGTTCCGACTTACATACAGATTCAACTTAAGAACAAACCTACAGTCCCTATCTTGTACGTAACCCGGGGACTGCCTGTAATATTAAATATTTTGTGTGGTTTGCCAATTAATACTTTGTTCCTAAGAGAGGGCTGTGTTGTTGCCATGTAATACAGAAGGACTACTCAACACGCGGCACACGGCCCATTTGTTTGCAGCCTGCGATGTCATTTGCGTTTACGTGAGGCTCAACATGCAGCCCGCGGGTGAGACCTTTGAACATGGTCTCCACTGGGAACATGCGCCACAATAGCAAGGTGTCTCCCAGGTGGAATGAGCATTGAAAGACACAAGTGGACAGGCTGGCTGGAACAGAAGGATACAGGATGTCAGTGTTTCTAGCCCATAGGAAGCAGGTGCTAGGAGCGCCAGGGCATTGTGCGAAGTGAAGTGCTGGCTGCTTAGTCTTGCGGGCAGTGCCTCAGAGGTGATAGAGGTGATGACTGGCTCACACTGGCCATGTTTGGGTCCAGCGCCATGGCTGGGCAGCCCTGCCTCTGTCCCTCATGGACCGATGGACTCCCGAGTGAGGACATCAGCCCTGTGGGAATCCAGGATGAGGCTCACAGGCCCCTGTCCTTTTTTGCCTCTTGTGTCTGGCCTGACTCACCCAGCTCCCCAACTGCCACTGGTTGGAGCTCTCTGGCTTGGAAACTTTTCTTTTTACAGTAAAATCACTCCAAAAAATGTACAACTTGAAGCTTCAAGCTAAACACCCAAAACACTGGTATACAATTTTCTTTTGAATAAGAAGCATTAAAAATGGCAACAAAGAAGAGATGTCTGTTGGATGAACACCAGGTTGTCAAACCTGTTTGGGAGATGGAATTCACTTTTGCAGAGATAAATAGAAATGGAGATAAGTGTGAAAGACTCTATTTGCATATATTTGCATGTCTGTGTAACTATAATTAAGTTGCGGCCCTTGGCATGTGTTGTGAGTATAATTGTGGCCCCCAGGGCTTCAAAAGTTGAATAGCCCTGTATTAAAGAAATACATTGGATGTTGTATATAATTTAAAGCAATGAAAATACCCTAAATGGATAAATGGACTGCAAGGAAAATAGAAAGCTGGCTAGATTGTCGGGCCCAATGGTAGTGATCAACGGCTCAACATCAGGTTGGCGGTCGGGTTGACAGTCGGTTTCAAGTAGAGTGCCCCAAGGATCAGTTCTAGGGCCAGTTTTGTTCAACATCTTTATTAATGGATGAAGGGATGGATTGCACTCTCAGCATGTTTGTGGATGATACTAAGCTAGGGGGAGAGGTAGATACATTGGAGGGCAGGGATAGGGTACAGAGTGACCTAGACAGAATAGAGGATTGGCCCAAAAGGAATCTGATGAGGTTCACAGAAGAATCCCAAGCATTGTTACAGGCTGGGGGCCAATTGGCTAAGTAGGAGTTCGGCAGAAAAGGACCTGGGGATTACAGTGGGTGAGAAGCTGGATATGAGTCAACAGTGTGCCCTTGTAGCCAAGAAGGCGAAGGGAATATTAGGTTGCATTAGAAGGAGTATTGCCAGCAGATCTAGAGAAGTGATTGTTCCCATTTATGTAGCACTGGTGAGGCCACATCTGGAGTATTGCATCCAGTTCTGGGTCCCCCACTACAGAAAGGATGTGGACGCATTGGAGAGTGTCCAGCGGAGGACAACCAAAATGATTAGGGGGCTGGAGCACATGACCTGTGAGGAGAGGCTGAGGGATTTCGGCTTATTTAGTCTGCAGAAGAGAAGAGTGAGGGGGAATGTGATAGCAGCCTTCAGCTTCCTGAAGGGAGGTTCCAAAGAGGATGGAGAGAGGCTGTTCTCAGATGGCAGAACAAGGAACAATGGTCTCAAGTTACAGTGGGGGAGGTCTAGTTTGGATATAGGAAATAGTATCTTACTAGGAGGGTGATGAAGCACTGGAATACGTTACCTAGGGAGGTGCTGGAATCTCCATCCCTAGAGGTTTTTAAGTCTTGGCTTGACAAATCCCTGGCTGGGATGATTTAGTTGGAATTGGTCCTGCTTTGGGCGGGAGGTTGGACTCAATGACCTCCTGAGGTCTCTTCCAGCCCTATGATTTTATGATTCTATAAACAAAAATGACTAAGAACAATCCGTAGTAGTGTGTCTGTACATTCCTTACAAAAGAAAGTATCCTTTGTTACTGTTAATCTGTCTGAAGCCTGTGAGTGTTCTGTTCTTGTTAGCACTCAGCTTGCCAACTCCAGGAACTGATTATTTTGTTCCTTTCCAAATTGAATAAAGTCATTTAGTTCAGTCTTCATTTTCAGTAGAAGTAGAACAAATACTCATCAGCGAATCTCTTTGCTTGCCATTCAGTAAAACTTTGGAACATCAAAGCAAATAATACTGAAATTTTCTGGTGTTGAACACACAATGCAAAAGGAAAGAAAGGTTGCCTTAAGGGATGAAGTCAGAAATTAACATGATGCAGCAAAGAGGCCCAGAAGTAAAAGTGCTTTAAACCTAATTAGTGGAACATAATAGATTTAAAATAAACTGAAGAGATGAAACAGTAGAAAAATAGTTTTCTGTATAAATTTGCAATTTACAATAATGTAACAGGGAATTTATGAAAGAAGCAATACAAAAAGATGGTAAATGTTTATCAACTTATTTTGAAGGCTATTTACTCTTCTTGGTATTGGGCAGCATTCAGCCCCGCTTATAACTGAGTAACACTAATGACCAATTACAAAAAACAATTGTTTGGCAAAAGCAAAGACTCACAGCTAACTAAAATGTACAGGGTCTTCTGTACAAAGGTGTAACAGGCTCAAGTAGATAAGGGTAATGACTTGTTAAGGCATGGTAACCCATTTACCATTGTGATGGTACCCATTTACACGATGGCTGTGTCTACACTGGGCCACTTATTCCGGAAAATCAGCCGCTTTTCCGGAATAAGCTGCGAGCTGTCTACACTGGCCCCTGAATTTCCGGAATAGCAACGATGCTCTACTGTACAAAATCAGCCGCTATTCCGGAAAAACCATTCTGCTCCTGCTCAGGCATAAGTCCTTATTCCGGAACACTGTTCCGGAAAAGGGCCAGTGTAGACAGCCCAGTAGTCTTTTCCGGAAAAGCATGTCTACATTGGCCACAGATGCTTTTCTGGAAAAAGGGCTTTTCTGGAAAAGCAGCCTGCCAATGTAGACGCTCCTTTTCCGGAAAAACTGAAAACGGAATAGTATTCCATTTTAAGCAGTTCCGGAAATTCATGCCAGTGTAGACACAGCTGATATGTGTACTACTGTATTGCCCTGAGGATGTCACATGGTCCTCAAGTGTTTTTGATAGGGTCGCAAGTGTGCTGTGAGTTGAGCCACTCATTCAGTTAGAGAAACTTTCTTTGGAAAATATTTGCAATAGCAGAAGGCTTGACATATCCCTTTGTGTAAGCCAAAAATAAGTCATAATATTTCTTTCCTGTTTTCTTTCTTTATATTAGTGTTTCCTTGTCTCTGGTCTTCTAGCAAGAGCACATTGGTAAATAGGTGGGCCTTGGAAGACAGCTACACTTCGACTCAAATGGAAATGGAAGTCAACAATCTGAAAATAGGGATATGGGAGGAAGGAAAACTATCTAAAGTATACTTTTAAAATAGTTAAAAATTGCATAGGGAGTAAGGTCGAAGAAGCTTCATCTCAGCAACAAAAATGTAAATTGAAAGCATCTGTGCAAAGTGTTTCCTTGTTTAAAAGGCACCCTTCTGAACCTGGAGGGTGTATTATTTATCTTGTAAAATAAACTCCTGGCCAGCCCAAACTTGCAAGATTAGCAAAAGTTAAATAGGTATGTAAATATGCTGATATGGAAAGTGTTCAGGTATTCTTATGATAACAGAGTCTCGTAAAGACTTGATGTTCCTATTGCTAAAGGAAGAGCGATCAATGCTCATTGTCATCCTCTTCCCTGAAAAAAATGCTTCCTGTGTTCTGTGTAAGTCAAAATTTACCATGCATTGCAAGCAGAACAATACATGAAACGCTCTAATACTTGATATGCTATGAAACTTGCTGTCTTGAAACCAATCTGTTTCTTGGCAGTGCCAGCTCTGGTAGTAATTGCAAAAAAGTGGAGATGAAAGACTCCTGCTGTTCTTACCAAAAGAATGAAATCAGTATGATGGCTGGCCGGCATTTGTAAACACAGTAGTGTCCAAAGAAAAAGCTTGCAGGAGTAACAGAATTTGTACAGTCCGTAGAATTATTCTTGATTAAGCTTTTGTTCTTTCTTCCTTTCTATCTTTGTAGGCATATGAAAGAAGATTTCCCACATGTCCTCTAATCCCAATGTTTGTAGCTAGTGATATTGTGAATGAATTCAAGAGTGAAGATGGAGCTATTCATGTGATCGAAAGGCGTTGTAAACTGGATATAGATGCACCACGATTATTGAAAAGGGTAACTAAATAATTTTAAAATGGTTTTTATAATTATTTTTTATACCAACCCACAAAAATTGAAATCTTTAACAAAATCTGTGGTAATCTTTCTCAGATTGCAGGAGTAGATTATGTTTACTTTGTCCAGAAGAACTCCTTGAACAGACAAGATCGAACTTTGCACATAGAGGCCTACAATGAAACCTTTTCTAACAGAGTCATCATTAATGAGCACTGCTGTTACACAGTGAGTAACAGAGAAAATCTAACAGTTCTATAGATTGGGTCTGGTTGGCATTGACATTCAGCACTAATAACCAGAAGATGGATTATTTTTGGCTCCTCCTAAAAATCAGCATTATTATTGTGCCTGTGCTATGGGCACTGCTGCTAGTGTTAAAAGTAATCAGCATTTGAAAACCCTGATGCAGATTTGGTTTCCTGTCGGTTGGACATATTCCCACATTATAGAGAACAGACATTTGACAGATTCTGATTATGAGAAGCTCAAGTCCATACATATGCTCTTCACAATTTTGCATATTGCGGGTCTCTCTTATCCCCCAATGCATCCCATCACCCAGCCTAAGAGGGGACACAGCTCCGGGGGAGGTAGGCCTGTTGCCTCCCCCCACATTGACAGTGGCAGCTGGAAGATTCTAGGAGCTCACCGTGACTCCTGCCCCTGCGGTTGCTGACAGCCATGGTGAGTTTGGGAGCTGCAGGGAGCTCATCTCGGGGATGGGAGCCACGGTGAGCTCACCGTTGCAGCCAGGAGCCACTGCTTCCAGTATTCATGGATTTCGCCATTTGCGGTGGTGCCAGGAATGCATCCACCACGAATGGCGAGGGTTTGCTGTAATAGCACATTTAAAACAAATCCCTTTTAAGTAGGGCTGTGGATTAATCACAATTAATGCATATGATTAACTAAAATAAATTAATTGTGATTATTCACAGTTTTTATCACACTGTCAACAAAAGAATATCAATTGAAATTTAATAAATATTTTGGATAGTTTTCTACATTTTATAATATAGTAATTTTTGTTACAACACAGAATACAAAGTGTATGCTTCACACTTTATTTTTTATTACAAATCTTTGCACTCAGTCAATTGCTAAAACAAAATAATTTGTTTAGAGGAGATAATGCTGCCCACTTCTTATTTCTTTACAGTGTCGCAGGAATAGGTATTTGTATGGGACTTTTGTAGCTGGTATTGCAAACCTTTTAGATGTCAGGTATTCTTAAACATCCGTATACCCCTGCATGGTCCAGCCACCATTCTAGAGGACATGCTTCACTTTCATTGCAGATTGACAGAATGCAAAGAGAGTACTGATAAAAGCTTTTTAAAGATAGCTATAGCACTGAACCCAAGGTTTAAGAATCTGAAATGCCTTCCAAAATTTGAGGGACAAGGTGTGAAGCATGCTTCTAGAAATCTTTAAAGAGAAACACTCCCATGCAGAAACAACAAACTCCAAACCAAATCCCAAACTGCCAAAAAAATAAAATCAACTTTTCTGCTGGCATCTGACTCAGATAATGAAAATGAACATGTATTGGTCTGCACTACTTTGGATTGTTACAGAGCAGAACCCATCATCTGCAAGAGGTGGTTAAATCCTGAAGGGACATAAGAATCTTCAGTGCATCTGGCATGTAAAATATCTTGCGACGCCAGCTACAACAGTTCCATGCAAACACTTTTTCTGACTTGTAAGGTAACATTGTAAACAAGAAGCGGGCAGCATTATCTTCTGCAAATGTAAAAAAAAAAACTTAATTGGCTGAACAAGAAACTGGACTGAGCGGACTTTTAGTCTCTAAATTTTTTTCATAGAATACTAGAACAGAAAGAGATCTCAAGAGGTCATCAAGTCCAATCCTCTGCACTCACGGCAGGATCAAACACCGTCTAGTTCGCCCCTGACAGAAGTTTATTTAGCCTGCTCTTAAAAATCCCCAGGTGATGGAGATTCCACACCCTCCCTAGGCAAATTATTCCAGCGCTTAACCAGCTTACAGTTAAGAAGTTTTTCCTAATGTCCAACCTAAACTTCCTTTGCTGCAATTTAAGCCCATTGCTTTTTTATCCTATCCTCAGTGGTTAAGGAAAATAACAGCTCCTCCTTGTAACATCCATTTAGGTATTTGAAAGCTATTATCATGCCCCTTCTGAGTCTTCTCTTTTGTAGCTAAACAACCCCAGTTCTTTCAGTCATCACTCACAGATTATGTTTTCTAGACTTTTAATAATTTTTGTTGCTCCTCTCTGGAACTTCTCCAATTTCTTCACATCTTTCCTGAAGAAACACAATTCTCCAGTTGAGGCCTAATCAGCATACTTTAGAGTGGAAGAATTATTACTTGTTTCTTGATTGCAATACTCCTTTTAATTCAGCCCAAAATGATGATAAAACTTTTTATCTCTTTCAGCATGTAAAAGTCATTAGTCAGGGCTCACAGAGGGGCTCCTCCCCTTCTGCATCAGTGGGCGGCTACTGCACCTCAGTCCAAGGAGCACCTTTAAGTCCTGGGTCTCATGCCGATGATCAGCTCAGTTCAGTGGGGTAATAAAGCAGTTCAGGTAGTTAGATGCCCAGGTCCTGATTCAAGACGGTACAGCAACAAACAATCAATAGCCCGAGCTCTGGTTCAAGGCAGGCAGCAAGTGAATAGTAAGGCCCGAGCTCTGGCTCAGGGCGGGGCAGCAAAGCAAACAAACCATCAGAATCCAGTGGCCCAGGCCCTGGGTCAGGATGGAGCAGCAAAGCAAGCAAATAGTCGGGAATCCTTGCTTGGGCAAAGATCCAGCAATCTCAGATAGTTGGCCTGAAGTGGGGGAGAGAGAAGACTGACACTTGGGTGGCTGGGGGACGCAGAACCGCCCACTCCACTGCGTCTCAGCCCAAGGCCCTAACAACAGCAGAATGGTCTGCTGCTCAGTCAGCAGGGATCCAGATCGCAACATGCTGATCCCAGCTCTGGCTCAGCCAAACTGTGGTCAGCTATCCCTGGATCACTTCTGTTCTCTCCCTCTGTGCATACTTGGTTCTCCAGCAGGTTCACTGGGTGTTGGGGACTGGCTCCATGATCTTACCCTAGGTAGGACAGAGTGTCCACGTTGGCATTCTTCTTTCCCGACCTGTGCTGGATGGTGAAGACATATTGTTGCAGGGTCAGGTACCATCTCATTATACAGGCATTTGTGTTCCTCATGTTATGTAGTCACTTTAGAGGGGCATGGTCTGTGATCAAAATAAAAGAGTCTCCAAGGAGATAGTAGCACAGTGCCTTGATGCTCCATTTTATGGCCAAAGTCTCTTTCTCAATAACCAAGTACTTCTGCTCTTGGGGAAACAACTCCCGGCTAATGTAGAGAATGGGGGTGTTCTTCCCCATCTATCTCTTGTGAGAGCACCACTCCTAACCCCATGTCTGAGGCATTTGTATGGACCATAAAGGCCAGTCAAAGTTGGAGCTAAATAGGACAGGCTCCCTACATAAGGCATTCTTGAGGGTCTGGAATGCTATCTTGCACTCCATCGACCATCAGATATAACCTTTGTGGGTTATATTTGGCGAGGAGAGCAATGAGAGGGAGCAGTGATAGCTGCAAACTGCAGGTACCTGGCTACCTGGCTAGTTGTAGGAACTGCCACACCTCTTCCTCTTAGTGGTGGGTACTGGATACATCTGGATGGCTTCAACTTTCCCCACCAGGGGACAGATGAGGCGCTATTCCAAATGGTAGCCTAGATACGTGGTCTCTTGCCATCCAGTCTGGCACTTTTTCGGATTGGCTGTGAGGCCTGCATCTTGGAAGGTCCGCAGGACCACTGCTACTTGTAATAAATGTTCTTCCCAATTCCAGCTATAAATAAATTACATCATTAATGTAGGCTGCAGCATATTCCATGTGGGCAGAAAGCAGATGATCCATCATCCGCTGGAAGGTTGCGGGAGCCCCATGACAGCCAAAGGGCATCCTGACAAATTGGAATAGTCCCGAGGGGGTAATAAACACTGTCTTCTCCCACGACCCTGGATTCAGGGGAATCTACCAGTAACCCTTTGTGAGATCAAGGATTATGATAAAATGGTCAGTCCTCAGGCACTCTAGAAGTTCTTCCGTTTGAGGCATTGGATATACATTGAATTTGGAGATGGTGTTCTCTTTCCAGAAGTCTATGCAGAACTGGATGCTCCCATCTGGCTTCAGCACAAGCACCAGGGGCTCTGTGAACATTTGATTACCCTGAGCTCCACTATTGTTTCTACTTCTTGCTCAACTACTTCCCTCCTGTGTCATGGGAGGGGGCAATTACTTTCCCGGACCACCTGGCCTGAAATGATCTGGATGGTATGGGACACCACCGGAATCCAGCCAGAGCATGTTGTCATGGTTTTCTGGAATGCTTCCACAAGACACCGAGCATGCTTCTGCTGGCTCTCGGATAACATATCCCCAAGATGTGGTCCTCTGTCATCCATGAAATCGGGTATCTGTGGGCTTGCGCCAATCCACCTGCCATGATTCAAATAGTGCCCTGCAACACAGCAGTTTTCCTTCCTAAATAGTCACATTGTATGTGTGAAACTATTCCTTCCTAAAGTGGAATACTTTGAATTTATCCTTGTTGAATACATTTATGCTTTTTACCTCAGACCATTTCTCCAGTTTGTCCAGATCATTTTGAATTATGACCCTATTTTCCAAAACATTTGCAACCTCTCCCAGCTTGGCATCATCTGCAGACTTTATAAATGGTCTTTCTATGCCATCATCTAAATTGTAGATTAAGATATTGAACAGAACAAATCCCAAAACTGTTCTCTGTGGAACTCCACTTGTGATGCCCTTATTGCATGACTGTGAACCATTGATAACTCTCTGAGAACGGTTATCCAACCATTTATGCACCCACCTTATAGTAGCCCCACCTAGGTTATATTTCCCTAGTTTATCTGTTACACGGTCATGTGAGACCATATCAAATGCTTTACTAGAGTCTAGGTATACTATATCTATCACTTCCCTCATTTCCATAAGGCTGTCAGGTTGTTTTGACATGATTTGTTCTTGACAAATACATGCTGATGATTACTAATCACCTTCTTATCCTCTAGATGTTTGTAGATGGATTCCTTAATTATTTGCTCCATTCCTTCCTGGCACAAAAGTTAAACTGACTGCTTTGTAGTATCCTGGGTTGTTCTTATTTCCCTTTTTATCGATGGGCACTATGTTTACCCTTTTCCAGTCTTCCAGAATCTCTCCCGTCTTTCATGATTTTTCAAAGAGCAGGCACCTCCTCAAACAGCTTCTTGAGCATTCTAGAATGCATTTCATCGGGCCTTAGAGTCTTGAAGACATCTAACTTTTCTGAGTAACTTTTAACTTGTTCTTTTTCTATTTTAACTGTTGAACCTACCTCCCTTTCTCCAGCATTCACTATTTTAGGCATCACCACCGCCTTTTTAGTGAAAACCGAAATAAATAAGTCATTAAACACTCTGCCATTTCCACATTTTCTGTATTGTTTTTTCCTCTCTTCACTGAGCAATAGGCTGACTCTGTCCTTGGTCTTCCTTTTGTTTCCAATATATTTGTTTTACATTGTTTTATTTTTGAATGAGGTTATTTTTGTCCATAATTCTATATTTGTAAGTTCACTTTTCATGATAGAGATTGTGCTGCAATACTTTTATTAGTTGAATTGAAAATACTATTTATAGTATGCTGTTTAATTAGCTAACAGCAAGTGTGGAGGTGGTCATAGCATCCTGGTTGGAGCAGCCCTTGCCTGCAGGGTGCCTAGGCCCACCTCCAGCAGGGAGTGCTCCAGATAACCTTAACTGGTAACCCTCACCTGGTAAGGGTGAGACTTATCGGTTAACTGGTTAAATCTTCACATCCCTAGTAGAAAACATCCAAAATATTTTAATAAATCTTATTTTATAATGGTTTAACAGTGCAATTAAGCATGATTAAATTTTAATCACATGATTAATTACATTTTTTAATTGTTTGACAGCCCTATTTTAAGATAACATGTCTCTTTAAAAATCAGTTAGATTGATTTAGCTGTGTAAATAAAGCATACTTTCAGCATGCTTCTGTGCTTCTTATTAGCATGTTTTATGTTTGTATGGGATGCCCAAGCTATTTAACATCAGATTTCTTATTTTATGAACATAAGAGAGAACACAATTTTATAGCCAAATCATTATGAAACCTATTATACTGTGGAATATCTTCCAAAGGAAGAGTTGGAACCTCCATTGTTTGAAACATTAAGCATTAAACTGGATTAAGTGCTGGAATAACCTTCCTCTGGAATAACCTTTAGTTCAGCCAGGGTTAAACTAAATGATCTTTATAGGTCTTTCCTCTTGCAAGCATGGAATATTACCCAATAGAGATGTGAAAAAATAGCCATGTACATGGTTAACTGATGAGCCTGGGCTCATTGGTTATCCTTCATGGTTACATGCAAGCTCCTGATATGCGCAGGGAGCCACCTACCCCACTCCCACGCTGCTGCCTCTGTATCGGGGGACAGGCAGGCAGGAGCCAGTATATGCAGGGAGCTGGCTTAAGAGCCGGGTATGTGCAGGGAGCCGGTTTAAAAGCCTACTCACCATGCACACCAGCTCGTGGGCTGCTGCCATGCCTCCTCTGCGCTGCTGCCCCTGTGTTAGAGGCAGCAGTGCGGAGGGACGGGGACAGATGGTGACCCGGTTAATTAAATACCTTTTAACATCCCTGTTACCCAAACCAAAAATTTATGATGAAAGAAGAGAGGACAATCAGGAACGTCTTTGAAGTTTGAAAGACGGGGGAGGAAAAGGCATTCTGCTCGGTGTAAACTCTGACTCATTCTGACTGGCAACCCCCGTAGAGGTTATACTCTTTTCTGTAGCATTTACACAGAAGGACCAAGTACAAACTCTTTTTTATCCAGAAAAGATTATGCAACTTCCTTGGTAGTAAGTGGTGCTAATGTGTTGCAGTTTTATCTGCAGTAAATAATCCAAGCGGGTTGAAGGACAGGGTTTTTTCCACCTAGTTATTGTTAAGAGAAAATATGCCATGATGGGTTTTATAGAGCCCATATGAAGGCTTTCTCTTTTCTTTTTGTTGTTGACTAACTTTTACCTTTTTCAATCTGGATTTTGCAAATGGGACCAGAGGTTTCAAATTCCATTTAGATGACAGTTGACATGCTTAAATATGGAACTTTGACTATCCAAGTATTTATATGAGAAAGTGTACCTTGTGCAAAGAGTAACCAAACCATGTGGACTCTGCTGTCCTCCACCAATAGGTTCACCCGGATAATGAAGACTGGACCTGTTTTGAACAGTCAGCAAGCCTAGATATCAAGTCTTTCTTTGGCTTTGAAAGCACAGTGGAAAAGATTGCCATGAAACAATACACAAGCAATATAAAAAAGGTGAGCACATGGGCACGATGTAGATGTCTGACTAGTTAGATTTAAACGCTAAAAACGTAGCTGTTGTCTCTTAACAGATTAATTGTGCTTGTAGTGCAGGATATTGTGAAGAGTGTGTAGAAAGAGATCTGTGGGTTCTCTTTTGGGATGCCTTTTATTGCATTTCTAAACAAGTCCTGTTTTTATCTAAGACATTTTATTGGCTAAAACATAATTTTGTTTCAAAGGGGAAGGAAATAATAGAATATTACCTGAAGCAGATGGAAGAAGAAGGGATAACATTTGTTCCTCGTTGGACGATTCCTGTTATGTATAAATTAGAAAACAGCACATTCCACATTGCACAGCCAAGTTCTCCTGTTATCAGCGTACCAGATACTGCCATCAAGGAGGGACAAAACAATAAGGAAGTGCTCAACACCTCCAGCAGCCCATCAGACCCCACAGCAGGAACACCTGATGGTATATTTGGCATCTCCTCTGTGGACTGTTTGAATTCTCATTTTTAGTTGGTTTATTTGAAATGCTTGTAGAAAGAAGCTCTGCTTCTTTGAAGACCCTCATATTAGTCTCTGTTTCATTAGTACAGGTTGACCTCTGTGATCCAGTACTCTGGTCCTGCTGGACCCAGGATGTTGCTTGATCAAAGATCCTCGGCCACAGGTTGTGAGTGGCTGGGAGCTCAGCCAGTAGGCAGTCTGGAGGGCCAATGGCCTGGGGGCAGGAAGCCTAGCCAGCAGCCGGGGCAGGACCAGACAAGGACCCCTGTCAACCAAGAGAAAAGCTCCACCAGCAAGGAAAAAGAGCCTCCCTGCTGGCTGGAGGCATGGATCCACTGCCAGCTGGGGGAAAGGAGCTCCTGCAGCTGGAGGCACAAAGCCTCCACTGGCTGGGAAGCCCTCGCTGGCTGGGGATAGGGAAGTCTCTGTTATCCAGGGAAGCAAAGCTGGCGCCGGCAGCCTGAGGCAGGGAACCCCGCTGGCCAGAGTGATGCAGCAGCTGGGAGTGAAGCCCCACAACCATCTGGGGGCAGTACATTGGTCGGGCTGTGGTCTGGAGGGAAGCCCCGGGAGAACCCTATGCCTGACCTCCCATGGTCCAGCAAACTACCTTCTTTGGGACCACTCAGGTCCTGAGAGTGCTGGACCATGGAGCTCCAACCTGTACTCATGTTGGTGCTGACCAGTTCTGGGAATCCTCACATACACACACACTTACCACATTTAATGTCTATCTGGAACCTGGGTAAGTGTGTTGGTAGCTGACTCTGTGATTAAGTAATGGCCAGCATTAAAAAAAAAGAAAAAAATCACACTGAAGACCAGTGGAGAGCAATAGTTTAGATTCCCAGGGAAGAAAGCAGAGAGCTCTGCAAAAATCAGCCTATTATCTTGCAAATGGTTAGCCCTCCAGAACCAAAACTGGGAGCTTTTCACCGTCAATAGATTAGAGACCAAAATCACAGTTTGTTAGCATTTCCAACAGAAGAGGGCCCCTCTGTTCTTTGACTATGCTAAAAAAACCAACAAAACTAAATTCCAAATGTATCTGGAAAATACTTAATTCTTCCTAATGTGTAGTTTCAATTCTTCCTTAACTGTGGATGGAGAATATTCATATACTCCATCTACATGTTCACTTAAATTTAATTCTATTACATCTCAGCTGGGAAGATTTTGTGCAAAAGCAAATGCTTTTGCGCAAAATCTTGCTGCCTGTCTACACTGGCCGCGAGTATTTGCGCAAGAACACTGACTTTGTACTGTACAAAATCAGTGGTTCTTGCGCAAATACTCCGCCGCTCCCACTCAGGGATAAGCCCTCTTGCACAAGTATTCTTGTGCAAGAAAGCTCAATGGCACGGATGCTTTTCATAGAATCATAGAATCATAGGACTGGAAGGGACCTCGAGAGGTCATCGAGTCCAGCCCCCCGCCCTCAAGGCAGGATCAAGCTCCGTCTACACCATCCCTGACAGATGTCTATCTAACCTGTTCTTAAATATCTCCAGAGAGGGAGATTCCACCACCTCCCTTGGCAATTTATTCCAATATTTGACCACCCTGACAGTTAGGAATTTTTTCCTAATGTCCAATCTAAACCTCCCCTGCTGCACTTTAAGCCCATTACTCCTTGTCCTATCCTCAGAAACCAAGAGGAACAAATTTTCTCCTTCCTCCTTATGACACCCTTTTAGATATTTGAAAGCCGCTATCATGTCCCCCTTTAATCTTCTTTTTTCCAAACTAAACAAGCCCAGTTCATGAAGCCTGGCTTCATAGGTCATGTTCTCTAAACCTTTAATCATTCTTGTCGCTCTTCTCTGTACCCTTTCCAATTTCTCCACATCTTTCTTGAAATGTGGCGCCCAGAACTGGACACAGTACTCCAGCTGAGGCCTAACTAGTGCAGAGTAGAGTGGCAGAATGACTTCACGAGTTTTGCTTACAACACACCTGTTAATACAACCTAGAATAAATCTTTTGCACAAAGGCACATGCCAGCATAGACGCTCTCTTGCGCAAATACTTTTAACAGAAAAACTTTTCCATTAAAAGTATTTGCGCAAAATCATGCTAGTCTAGACGCAGCCCTCTGGTATATTCAATGATAATGCACAGAGAGTAGTGGATTAGTCGACAACTTGTATTCTCCTCCCCACCCATCCTTTGCTGCCTCTATATCAAAGGCAGTAAGGGTGTGGGGGGAGGAATCAGTTTCCCCTCAGCATTGTCTCTGCTCCTCTCCATCTACCCCCCGTTGGGCTACTGCCATCTGGGCAATTAGCCCCTCTCAGTCCTGGCTTGTGCTGGGACCAAACCCCACTGCAGCTCTGCAATTTAAAAGGCAGCCTGTGCCCTGGCTCCTACTGCATTTTAAATTTCAGATCTGCAGCTTTGGTCACTGACCCAGCGTGAGCAGGGACTGAGCTGTACTGCCTGCCCACCCAGCTCCTACTAAATTTAGGAGTTGGGCTGGCAGGCAGCCTGGTTCAGTCCCTGCTCGCTCTAGGTCAGGGACAAAAGCTGCGGCTCTGCAATTTAAAAGGTATTAGGAGTGGGGTGGAGGGGTGGGGGGAAGCAGGCGCCTCGGCTCCTAATGCCTTTTAAATTCTAGAGCTGCAGTGGGGTTTGGTCCCAGCATGAGTCAGGACTGAACGGGGCTGTCTTCCGCTATTGAGTAATCAAGTAGTCGATAAAAATTCTATCAAAGTAACCTAAATTTAACATCCCTAGATTATACCAAAGGAAAAAGTCTGACCTTCAGAGATTAAAAGAAACTAATTCAATTACCATTTTGGTCATATTCCGAGTATAGCAAAATCTTGGATGAATGCCAAGCGCAGAGGAAAGGCAACTCACTTGTAAGATATTAGCTAAGGTGTTCATTTATTTTTTCTTAAACTCAACAATTCAGAAATTATCATTTTAATTCAATTGAATGTAATTAAAGCTGACAAGTATGAGCCATGTTGACTGAAAATAAGAACATGGGTTCTTCCATATCAAATAATTGACCTAGTAATTAATAATTGCTGTAACAATGTGTAAATACCATTTCAGACAAACTTGATGCAGACTACATAAAGCGGTATCTGGGTGACTTGACACCATTGCAGGAAAGCTGCCTCATTCGGCTTCGACAGTGGCTCCAGGAAACACACAAGGGCAAAGTAAGAAGCTAGTCACCATTTTTAGCTTTTTGCGTTTCAGAAAAGTACACAATACACAAGATGAACGTCACTGAATTAACAGAATATTAATAATCCATCCCATGGAATTGACAGCCAAGCAGTTTCAGATGTCTGCCTTGTATGACATGACCTCATTTCTTATATCTAGTTATTGTGGAGTGACTATGTCTGATCCTCAAATCTGCTTCCAATGATTGGTTGTTTAATCCAGTTATTTTTAGATAGGACAGAGAAAGCATGAGCAGTCCTCATATTCTGTATGATTGTCAAAGGTATGAAATACAATGTTGCCAGTGTCTTCTATTCTTCCTGCAGAAACATATTTTATTGTAGAAGGGTTTTATAACCAAGAGGGATCTAACCATACATTTATATGATAGTATTGTGTTACACACAGAAGCTTCAGAGGGGTGGCCTAGTTAGTCTGTATCAGGAAAAACTTAAAAAACAACAAATAGTCTAATAGCACCTTAAAGACTAACAAAACATGTAGATGTTATCATGAGCTTTCGTGAGCACAAGCCATTTCTTCAGATGTACACTTTGGTCATTTGTTACACACAAACGGTCAAAATTTTCCCACGTTAAGATCTCACAAATATTTGCTTTGGATGAATTAAAGAAGCGTGATCATCTTGGTTTTTTTGCAACCTTAAAACTCGTTATTCCACAGAGTGCATGGGAGGATCCTAGAATAAATGCTTGAACAGAAAATTTTTGCTAATTTCAATTCTTGTCTGGAACAAGAAATGAATAAGTCATGATACAGTTCAAAAACTAAGAAGGCCTAGTGATTGTGCAAACAATGCACTTATCTTCCCCGTGGGAGATTGCAGTTCTGTAACAATGGAGCTAAAAGAAGTGGATTGTGCCCATGAAAGCTCATGATACCATCTACATTTTTTTTGTTAGTCTCTAAGGTGCCTCCCTTGACATTCAAATCAAGAGAAGAAAGTGGGGATGGCGAGGCCACATTCTCAGAAAACCATCTTCCAGTATAGTCCAACAAGCTCTCACATGGAACCCACAAGGAAAACGCAAAAGAGGAAGACCTTGGATAATGTGGAGAAGATCTACTGAGATTGATGGAAGACAAATGGGGTACTCCTGGAGTCAGCTAGAAGTTTTGTCTCGAGACAGAGTAAAGTGGACGAGACTTGTAGGGGACCTATGCTCCACTTGGAGTACAAGGGTTTAGTAGTAGTAGTAGTAAGGTGCTGCAAGACTATTCGTTATTTTTAAAAAAATTCAGTTACAGACTAGCACTGCTACCCCTCTGAAACTTCTAAACCAAAGAGGCACTTTTCTTTCTTTACTCTTTTTTTCCTGTCCTCTTAAAAAAAAAATCCCTAAAGTGATGTTCTGATAAGTTTGCAATTGTCTTCCTTTAATTAGTAGTAAAATTCAATCTGTATATTTGCATTCAAGTTTCTGTAAATTGGCTGATTTTAAATGTCAAAGTTTCAGACCTTAATCAGTAATTGTTTTCCCATAGATCCCAAAAGATGAACACATTTTACGATTCTTGCGTGCCCGGGACTTCAATATTGACAAAGCCAGAGAGATCCTTTGCCAATCACTAACATGGCGTAAACAGCACCAGGTGGACTATATTCTGGATACCTGGAACCCACCACAAGTATTGCAAGATTATTATGCAGGAGGTTGGCATCACCATGACAAAGGTACATTTTAGATACTGATGACCACTTTATAATCAGAATTAAATAACTTTGTTGAACATTCATCAGATATATGCTGGGAGAGTGTGGGCAGTACTTGCAAACCACACTAACTTAATTGCTTTTAAGTGAAATGTAGTATGAAAGCGAGAGTAGGCAAACTAACAGGACTCCTGATTCCTTGTTCTTAGCTCTGACGCTAATTTTGATCAAATCATTTAGGTTTTTTGAGACGTTTGTAAAAAATGGTAAATGTTCTCCATTGAGCTGTTGTGAGAGTTATTAATCCCATTTATACAGCATTCTGAATTACGTGGGTGAAAGAAGCTATAAAATGCTGAGTATAAATTATTATCCTGTTTAGTGATTAAAATATATATGTAAATAAACATACTTCTTCGAGTGGTTGCTCTTGTCCATTCAAATTAGGTGTGCGCACCACGTGCATCGCGTCTTCCAGAGTGTTTTCCCTAGCGGTACCCGTAGCGCTGGCAGGGCGCCCCCTGGAGTGGCGCCACCATGGCAGGGCATAAATACCCCTGCCTCCATGAGGAGAAGCTGCCCCACCTCAGTTCCTTCTTACCGCCTGTGACGGTTGTTGGAGTGTGTCTTTCTCTTAGATCAGTTAATGGTTCCCATTTCTCTTAGTATTGTAGATAGTTCTAAATAGTTCACTTAGATAGTTAGTGTCTTTTTGTTTTCCTTCTCCCCCTTCAGGGGTGAGGAATGCCAGGGCCGCAAGGCTTTAAGGTGTGCGCTGTCTGCACAAAGTTCATGCCCAAAGGAGACCCTCACGACAGTTGTCTGAAGTATCTGGTTGAGGGCCATCTTACGGACACCTGTAAGATCTGCAAGTCTTTTAAGCCACGCACTAAGAGGGAGAGAGACTCTCGTCTAAAACTTCTCCTCATGGAGGCAGCTTTACAGCTTTACACTGTGCGGTGCACAGTGCACCGGCGTCCACGTAGGATGGTCCATCCCAAGGCCGGGCCTCAGCATCGAGGGCCTGGCACCGGTCTCGCTCTCCGGCACCGAGGAGGTCAAGAACGTCTCGTGGTAGGTCTCCGAGCTGAGTATCCAAGTCAGGCCTACATCACGGTGCCGAGTCACCAGTGCACAAGTCATCATCCTTCACAGTGTGGCGTAAGCAAGCGGGACGTCCGTTTAGTCCAGGGCAATTACCCTTGCACCACCCTTCCATGCCGGACACCTTTGAGGCGGCGCAAAACCTCATTAGTCTCACTACCTTCCTTCCGTCATCGGTTGAGGTGGAAGGGTCGAGGTCGCCTACGCCGGAGGCCGTGCTGGCTCCGGCTTCGCCTCCGCACCAGCATGACCCGGACGCCTCTGGCCACTTTTGCAGTGTGACCGTCCCCGGTGGGACCAGTACCGCTTGCTTCCTCATCGGTGCCAGTCTCGACGCAGGCCGCCAGGCTTCACCCGGCGCCCGACTGGGCCCGACCATCCTCTGTGCTGGGACCTCTCCCAGACTCCATCTTGGCTGCACCGGTGCCATACCACTCTAGCCATGTGGCAACGTCTACGGCACCGTCATCCTCGACGCCGGCGATGAGCAGCTTTCCAGCGGTGCCGTTCCAGCCGTCGGCACCGGGCCCTTCAGCATCAGCTTCTTCAGCACCGATGCACTCGTTGGCACCATCGCAGGCACTGGCATTGACCTTATGGACCTTGCCAGTACCGCCATCGACAGTGACATCAGCTTCTTTGGGGTTCGTCTTGCAACCGGTACCGGCTTCGGCACCGCAGCCTTGCTCCGTGTTGGCACCGCAACCAGCTTCGGTACCGGGACCGGTCCTCCCGGTGCCACAACCGACTCCATCCCGGGCACTGGGGCTTGTCCCTCCGGCACTTACTCCACCCCCCCGGCATCAGTATCGGGGATCCCGGTACCGCAACAGGCACCGTTAACGGCACCAGGACCGGTCTTCCTGGTGCCGGCATGCCCTCATTGGGCACACGCGGGCAAACCCGAGTCCATGGCCAGTTTGCTCCTCCTTTGGTGACAGGACATTCGTCATCTGCTCCTCCTTGGCCGGAGTCCGACTACTCGTCAGATTCTGATGCGGCATCGTTCAGATCGGAGTCCTTGGGAGCTTCCTCAGCTCATAGATCTCATTCCCGGCACTGATGTGATCGTTTGCGGGTGCAGCAGACTTGGCCACCTCAACCGCAGTTGCCTTTCTGGACACCGTGGGCTTACCACCAGTGGCAGGAGCCTGTGCCCTCCTCTGTGGTGTCAGGAGCCCCAGGCCGCCGAACACAACCATCGGCATCGCTGTCGTGATTCCCTCCTTCCCCCCAGAGGTCGCTTGCCTCGGATGCCGCGGCTGAGCCACAGGCCTCGGTACCGGAGCCACTTCCGCAAGCGGTACCACCTGCCCAACCAGCGCCTCAACTGGTTCCTACGCCAGTCCCGGCACCGATCCAGGAGTCGTCGTCGTCATCATCTCCTGATGAAGCCTTGGCAGATCCTGCACCGGCACTGCCTACTATGGATGCCCGAGCGCATCAGGAGCTGCTTAGGTGTCTGGCCTCCAATCTGGATGTCCCTGTGGAGCCAGTAGTGGAGGACACGGATCCCATGATTGACATCCTCTCGGAGGATGCGCCCGCCCATTTGGCTTTGCCACTTAATAAGACCGTGGCCAAAATTACCAATGCCTTAAAAGGAGTCGAGAGGCGCTATTACATTCCCCAGTTGGGGCACGAACACCTGTACTCCCAACCTGTCCCCGGGTCGTTGGTTGTTAAGGCTGCGGCCCAAAGGGAGAAACATCCCCAGCCGGGGCTGTCCCTAAAAGCTGGGGAGCCCAAGCGTCTTGACCTGATAGGCCGTAACGTGTATGCCACCAGTGAGGTGCAACTCCGCATTGCTAATCAGCAAGTGATGCTGAGTCGTTATGCTTTTAATACCTGGCAGGCCGTGGATAAGTTTAAGGACAGGCTGCCTGTCGAGACCCGTCAGGAGTTTGCGGCCATGACCTCTGAGGGTAAAAACATCGCACGCATGGCCCTCCAGGTTTCCCTGGACGCTGTCGACTCTGCAGCCCGCACCATGGCATCAGGTGTGGTTATGCGCCGTGGTGCCTGGGTGCAGGTGTCTGGAATACCTCCTGATGTCCAGACTACTATTCAGGATCTGCCTTTTGACGGCAAGGCGTTATTCTCGGAGCATACGGACTCGAGGCTCCATACGCTCAAGGACACGAGATCTATTCTCCGGTCCTTGGGGATCCACACGCTGGCTCCTCAGCATCGTCAGCTGCCCTACAGACAGCAGGGGAGACCGCAGTCCCAGGTCCCCCGTGGGGATTACTGGAGACGCCGTCCTCGTGCTCCTAGTGGGGGTGCAGGGGCGGCTGCGGGCCCCTCGTCCTCAAGGGGTCGTCGACATTGCCCGAGAGGGGACAACCCCCGTGGGGTTGGTCAAGGTCCCTCCCAGCAGCACAAGCACCAATTTTGACGGGCCGCTAGAGAGTCGCGCACCAGCCTCCCACCCTGGCACCCCGTTTGGGGCCAGGTTATCCCGGTTTGCTTAGGCCTGGGCAGAAATCACGACCAACGCCTGGGTCATAAGGATAGTCAGGAGTGGCTATACCATCCCTTTTCTGGGTTCGCCCCCTTCCAACCCGCCCATCCCGTCCCTCTTCAGGGACACCTCTCACAAAGACACCCTCCTCCAAAAGGGAGCCGTGGAGAGGGTCCCTTTACATCTGGAGGGCAAGAGGTTATTTCATTGTCCTGAAACCCAAGGGCAGGGTTCGTCCCATCTTAGATCTCAGGGACCTCAACAAGGCAGTCGTGAAATCCAAGTTCAGAATGGTAACCCTGGCTTCTGTCATTTCGGTTCTCCAGTTAGGAGACTGGTACGCAACTCTCGATCTCAAGGATGCTTACTTCCATGTGGCAATAAGACCCAGCCACAGGAGGTTCCTCCATTTTATTGTTTCCCGATGCCACTTCCAATTTACAGTGTTCCCATTTGGCCTTTCAACAGCACCAAGGGTCTTTACAAAATGCATGGCAGTTTTAGCGGCGTTCCTCCGCAAAAAAGGGGTACATGTGTTTCCGTACCTGGACGACTGGCTAATTCACGGTCGTTCCTACGAACAAGTTGAGGCCCATGTGTCCCTCACAAGGGCCCTCTTCGTAAGGCTGGGACTCATGCTAAATGAGGAAAAGTCATTGTTGACTCCCTCTCGGCACTTTGAATTCGTACGTGCCCTCCTGGACACCAGGGTGGCGAGGGCACTTCTCCCCAGAACCAGGTTCCTGTCCATAGTGGAGCTGGTCTCCGAATTAACTCGGTTCCCTATCACGACCACTTGGGTCTGCTCGAGGCTGCTGGGTCACATGGCGGCGTGTACGTATGTGGTACGCCATGCTCGAATGAGGCTCAAGCCTCTGCAGACCTGGTTGGCAAAGGCATTCAATCAGTCCACGGTTCTCACAGTGCCTCCGGAGGTGATAGCCTCCTTACAATGGTGGACTCAGGAGGAGGTGGTGTGCAGCTGGGTTCCCTTCACCGTACCTCCCCCCTTGCTTACACTGGTCACAGATGCCTCAGACCTGGGTTGGGGAGCACACCTGGGGTGTCACAGGACCCAGGGTGTCTCGTCCCCTGAAGAGCGGGCTCTGCACATAAATGTCTGGGAGCTCAGGGCAGTCAGGAGAGCGTGCAAGACCTTCCTGTCGAAGCTCTCTCACTGTTCTATCCTGGTCCACATGGATAACACGGTGGCTGTTTTTTACCTCAGCAGGCAGGGGGAGCCTGGTCGCCTCCCCTCTGTCGCGAGTCTCTGTGCCTCTGGGACCTGTGTGTAGAGCACAACATAGTTTTGCAGGCAGAGTACCTGCCGGGGTGCAAAAACCTGCTGGCCGATGCTCTGAGCAGGTCCTTTGGAGCCCATGAGTGGTCTCTCAGGGACTCGGCTCGTCGTCAGATCTTCCACAGGTGGGGTTGTCCCTTATTAAACCTGTTTGCCTCGGCATGCAATACCAAGTGTCAGAGTTACTGCTCCCTGTTGGGGCTGGGGGAACACTCCTGGGGGGATGCCATGACGGTGACATGGCCGGCAGGCATCCTCTATGTGTTCCCTCCATTTCCCCTAATTCCCAGGGTTCTGACCAGGGTCAAGACCTTCAGGTCCACGGTCATCCTGATAACCCCTCGGTGGCCCAGACAATTCTGGTTCCTTATACTGGTGGACATGCTCAGCGAGGAGCCTATAACGCTCCTGCCAGCTCGGGATCTCCTGACCCAACCTTGGGACAGAGGGACCATGGTTCACCCGAATCTCAGCTCTCCCCCCCGATGGCCTGGTTTATCCGTGGCTGACTCAACCAGAAAGGGAATGTTCCCAGGAGGTACAGATGGTGCTCCTAAGTAGTAGGAAACCGTCTACCAGGTGGTCGTACACGGCCAAGTGGTGGCACTTCTCATCTTGGGTGTCCAGAAGGGGAGTGCACCCATCCTGTGCACCTGTTCTGTCCATTCTGGACTACCTTTTTGAACTTAGGTCCAGTGGCCACTCTACCTCCTCTGTCAAAGTCCATGTGGCATCTCTCTCCGCCTTCCATGTTGGTTTGGCCGGAGTTTCCCTGTTTTCTGACCCTATGGTCAAAAGGTTCCTTAAGGGTTTAGATAAGTTGTATCCCTCGGTTAGACCCCCTCTCCCTGCTTGGGACCTCAACCTCGTGTTGTCTAGGCTTATGTCGCCCCCTTTTGAGCCGCTGGCCACATGTTCTTTGAAGCACCTCTCTATGAAGGTTGCATTCATTGTGGCCATTACATCGGCTCGCAGGGTCTCCAAGTTGATGGTGCTAACTGTAAACCCGCCCTACCTAGTGTTTTCTGACAATAATATGAGGCTCCACCCTCATCCGGCTTTTCTCCCAAAGGCGATGTCACCGTTCCATTTGTCCCAAGAAATTTACCTCCTGGTTTTCTTTCCAAAGCCCCACGCCTCCCCTAAGGAGCAAGTGCTCCATTCCCTGGATGCTAGATGTGCGCTAGCTCTCTATATTGATAGGACTAAACCCTTTCGCAAATCCACACAATTGTTTATCGCTGTCACTGACAGGATGAAAGGGCTCCCCATATCGACCCAGAGGTTGTCCAATTGGGTCGCAGGTTGTATTAGGGAGTGTTATGCCTTGACCGGGAAAGTCCCGCCCCGGGTACAGCACATTCCACCAGGGCTCAGGCATCCTCTGTAGCTTTTGGGGCACAGGTTCGAATCACTGAAATCTGCAGGGCGGCCACATGATCGTCGCTCCATACCTTTACGGCGCACTATGCACTGGCACAGCAGGCCAGGGAGGACACAGGAGTGGGCTCTGCAGTCCTCAGCTCTGTATTGTAAATATGTATGGTTTATCAGTATCACATTGCACTTTATGCAGTTTTTCTGTGTTCGCTTGGTTGAATAAATTTGTTTGGATTGTTCAGCTTTCGTGGACTTCTCTTTCTGAGTGCTCCGACCCCTCCTCCTTGAAGTGGGGTTGGCTTGGAAGTCACCTAATTCGAATGGACATGAGCAACCACTCGAAGAAGAAAAGAACGGTTACTTACCTGTAACTGTTTTTCTTCGAGATGTGTTGCTCATGTCCATTCGACTGCCCCCCTACCTCTCCTTCATCGGAGCATCCGGCAAGAAGGAACTGAGGTGGGGCAGCGCCAGCAGGTGTACTTATGCCCCCCCATGGTGGTGCCACTCCAGGGGGCCCCCTGCCAGCGCTACAGGTACCTCTAGGGAAAACGCTCCGGAAGACACAGTGCATGCGGTGCGCACACCTAATTCGAATGGACATGAGCAACACATTTCGAAGAACAACAGTTACAGGTAAGTAACCATTCTTTTTTATAATCAACCATCTTATTTCTGTTTTCAGAAACACTTGCTTATGGTGTTGCCAATATTTGACATTGCAGATCAGTTACAGGAACACAAAATAGAGCATGTTCATTAAGAAAACAGCTTCTTATTTATTCTATGTATAATGGGCTATGGTCACATCCCCAGAACTTAAGGATTCAGGTCCAGCTGGTGAAAGATACCACCTAACTTGCCTCTACTGTGCACTGGTCTTGTTGAAAAGTTATGGAAAGGGTATGTGAGGGAGGATTTCCACTCTGCTGTTCATCGTAGAAAGGGACCAATCCGACTTGCAAGTTTTGGAAGGAAATTGGAGATGTGTTCTAGATTTTAAGGGAGAGGCTTGGTTTCCTGTTTCCCTCTTCCATACATATAGGTGCCCACCAATAACAAGAAAGGAAACAGATACAAGTCTGAAGGCTGTTAGTAGACTATAGTATCTGACAACTTTCCTGAGTGGGGCAAAAGGTCTACAACCTTGTATTTTGAATTCTTAATCCTGTCCTTGAATTCCCTTTGCTGTCTTGTAATTCCTCTTGTGGCATGTCAACAGACTATTGTTTAGGTGTTTTTAGCTGAAATATTGTTTGCCAACATGTAAATTCTTCAGAGAATTCCTCAGTTTGAGATCTGTTAATGTTCTACCACCTTAAAGCCCCTCTTTCCTCTTGTACGTGCAAAATGTGATCCAAACCTCAGCTGAGTGAATTCTTTAGTTGCAGTGTTGTAGTCATGTTGGTCCACTCCCAAGATTTTAGAAAGGGTGAGGCTATATCTTTTACTGGGCCAACTTCAGGTGGTGAAAGAGGCAAACTTTTGAGCTTACCCAAAGCTCTTCTTCAAGTCAAGACACTTTTAATAACACAGGCAAGCCATAGGGTATGTCTACACTGCACACTTATTTCGAAATAGCACTTCTACACTGCAGGGAAGCCTCAAAATTAGTCCAAGGCAGGCTTTCTTAATGTAGACATGCTATATCAATTTTAAGGCCAAGGAGGCATTGGGGAGGAATAACTTAGAATGGCCCTGGTGAGGGGCTATTTTAAAATAGCAGCAGTGGAGTGGTCTACACATGCCTTATTTTGAAATGTCTATTTTGGACATAGAGTGAGGTTTACGCATTTTGGAGTAAGCCAGCCATTATTTCAATATTATTTCAAAATAACGGAATGGCTGTGTAGATGCTCATATTGTTATTTTGAAATAACTCTAGTTATCTCGAAATAACGGTGCAGTGTAGAGAGCAGTAGCTATAAAACATGCTCTCTGGCATAGGTCTGTTAACACTAATGAATGAAAGCTATCCCTTTTACTTGAGCATAAATTGTTAAACACTCATACAATCAATATGGCTCTTCTATGCTTTTAAGTAGTTCTTATTTTGATAAGAACCCAAGTCAAAGAATTGTTAAACAACAAAACCCTTGTGACTTTAAAATGTTGATGTAATGTTAAGAATAAAATACTCCCAGTTATACAGCCTTTCCTCATGCATCATTTGGGTGGGGTAGGTTAGTAAATTGTTAGAAGTTAGGTTTTTTTGTAGTTCTTTTATTAACGATTTTTTTTGCATAGTGCTTCAAAATCTGCATACTGCATTTCAGAATAATGTGTGAATTCTGCTTTAAGTGAAAATTCTATTTTAACGCTGAATTTTGTAAACTCTGCAAGTAGGTTAGAATCTTTTAAAACTGAATATTGAAAAATGTTACTGCTGTATCTGCAGACTAAACAGGTTGGGTGCGTCTAGACTGGTAAGATTTTGCGCAAAAGCAGGTGCTTTTGCGCAAAAACTTGCCGCCTGTCTACACTGGCCACAAGAATTTGTGCACGAACACTGACTTTGTAATGTACAAAATCAGTGCTTCTTGCGCAAATACTTTGATGCTCCTGATCAGGCATAAGGATACTTGCGCAAGAGGGCCAGTGTAGACAGGAACGTTAATTTCTTGTGCAAGAAAGCCCGATGGCTAAAATGGCCATCGGAGCTTTCTTGCGCAAGACAGAATCTATACTGGGCATGGATGCTACAAAGGCACATGCCAGTATAGACGCTCTCTTGCGCAAATACTTTTAACGGAAAAACGTTTCCGTTAAAAGAATTTGCTCAAAATCTTGCCAGTCTAGATGCAGCCATTGAGTTTTAGTTCTACAACTTATTTTTTTTAATCTTGCAAACTGATAAATATCCACACTGAAAAATTTAATATTAAATTTAAGGGCATGGTTCAACAATATTTCTCTCTCCATAATGTCCTACAGGAAATCATGCGTAAATAAAGATGACATATACCTCTTGAAGCTTAGATGAACATGAATTTGCCAAATTAAACTGCCAAAAATGTATTGTACCCTATGAAGAGACAGGAACATAGGGTCAACATATAGGTACTTCCATGAAAAAAATGGCCAAAGCTTCTCTTCCAAAGAATCAAGTGGTCAAAACTTTCATCATGAATAATATAATGAAAGCTTGTCCCTCCCCCATTACCCTTCTTTGCCTTCCACCGCCAGAAGTACCCACCTGCTCTTAATACTTATACTTCCAGGCTACGTCTACACTGGCGTGATCTTGCACAAAAACTGTTTAGCGCAAGAGTTCTTAAGTTAAAGTAGTTGCACAATAGAGCATCTATACTGGTATGTGCTTTTGCGCAAGAGATGTGCTTTTGCATAAGAGCGTCCTTGCCAGTATAGACACTCTCTTGTGCAAGAAAGCTCTGATGGCCATTTTAACCATAGGGCTTTCTTGCACAAGAAATTCATGTTGCCTGTCTACACTAGCCTCTTGTGCAAGAACAGTTGTGCAAAAGGGCTTATTCCTAAGTGGGAGCGTCAGAGTTCTGGAGCAAGAAGTCCTGATTTCATACATTAGAACGTCATTTTACTTGTGCAAGAACACACAGCTAGTGTAGATAGGCAGCAAGTTTTTGCGCAAGAGCAGCTGCTTTTGCGCAAGATCGCGCCAGTGTAGACACAGCCCCAAAGTGTTTCATGCTGCATTGGCTGTCTCAGTCAGTTTGCACTGAGAGGAAGAATCGTACAGACTCATTTATAAGGGAGACTTTTTTCAGCAATTGCTGTTTGTGACTCCAGGGCTACGTCTACACTGGCCCCTTTTCCGAAAGGGGCATGCTAATTTCACAGGTCGTAATAGGGAAATCCGCGGGGGATTTAAATATCCCCCGCGGCATTTAAATAAAAATGTCCGTCGCTTTTTTCCAGTTTTTAGAAAAGCCGGAAAAGAGCGCCTACACTGACCCCAATCCTCCGGAAAAAAGCCCTTTTCCGGAAGAGCTCTTATTCCTACTTCAAAGTAGGAACAAACCCAAATCCCTCAGTCTCTACTCATAGGCCATGTGCTCCAGCCCTCTAATAATTTTGGTCACCCTCCGCTGGACCCTCTCCAATGCATCCACATCCTTTTTATAGTGGGAGGCCCAGAACTGGACACAATACTCCAGATGTAACCTCACCAGAGCCAAATAAAGGGGAATAATCACTTCTCTGGATCTGCTGGCAATGCTTCTCCTAATGTACCCTATTATTCCCTTCACCTTCTTGGCTACAAGAGCACGCTGTTGACTCATATCCAGCTCAAATCAAAACATTTGGGAACAAGGCTGTCTGTCATGGTATATTACAGCATCAAAAATGGCAATTTATGCTTGTGTACTGGAATAGCTTAAGACAGAGTTAAAATCCATCCCATAAAGAAGATAAATATGTTATTCCTAAAATATAGCTCCATTAGGATACTGTAAAGGGCCAAAAATGTCAATTATGACCCTCAAAAATCCGAGAATTCTGGTATTTCACATTTCTAAGAAGAGGCAGTTCCTTGAGTGTAAGGATGCCATTTGAACCTTATCTCTGGGACAGACTTGCCCTCCTGAGACCTAACCGGCACTTATGAGGTTGTGTGCCAGCTCCATATAACATGTGGGGAATAGCTACTTAAGGGCCCAAAAATGATACAAGCCATTATTTCAGCAAATAGGGCATTGATCCAGAGAGTACTGTTCCTCACTTTAATGCACTAATCTTTTCAAAGGCTTGTTAGGGGCAACCCAGAATAGTGTTATTGTTAGAGAATGATTTAGGGCACAGAACTTGACCAGAGATCTGCGATACCAGGAAAGATATTGGGTCAAAAATCTATCCTTCACTTGGCTTAGACTGGAGGCAGATTTTGTCCACAATCTTGTTAAGCACAACTAAATGTCTTAGTTCAACAAAATTACAAAGTCACTTTGTCTTCTCTGTCAAAAAGGTTTGTCTTCACTGGAATTTAACAGAAATCTAGTTAAACTGGGTTATCTATTGTACTGTAAAAACAAACCTTTTTGGCTCTAAAGACACAGACTAGATTTAAAACTTTAACACAAAATACTAATTTACCTTCTCTTGCTCTTCAGATGGGCGCCCTCTGTATGTGTTGAGGTTGGGACAGATGGATACCAAAGGCTTAGTGCGAGCTCTTGGGGAGGAAGCCTTGCTTCGATATGTAAGTGCTTAAGAGATTACTTGTTTATTGCTAACAAATTTATTCTAATTTTGCAATTTCTTGCCACACCAGAATGATGGGCACATAGATATTTTTCTGCATGCTTTAGCAATCTGTTCTCAGTTTGAACACATCGAATCTTCCTAAACAGTTCACTTTAGTGTTCTTTCAAGCTATAGACTGATGGCAGAAAGTCAGTTGTATGACAGTTACTGTAGTTCTGAGCTGACAGTTAAAACAGCTTGTGTAGTTTGTATAGTTCCTGATGCTTTTATATGTGCAGAGTGGGGAAAAAATGCCTTCCTAGGAATTGTATGAGTATCCTATTTTAAAAAAATAAAATACACCCAGACTGTAGCCTTAGATGCAGTATTTATTTTAAAAGGAAAATTGACTATAATTCATTTTCTTTGAAAATCCCATAGTGGTGCATTCAGTGTTGGTGTACCCAGCTTTCAAGCAGAACAAGCATACTCTACAGAAGCATAATAGGAACAGCCAATACTTTGCCTTGGTCACAAGCCAATCTCATGGTTGCAGACTTTCTGTTTCTGGTGGAGCTATATTTGTGCTTAAGGCTTTTTTTTTTTCAATCTTTTTTGGTAATTATCTTAACTTTTCTGAGGGGAGCCTTTGAAGGTTCAAAGGATAGAAGTTGGAGGTTTAGGGATGAGCTTAGGGAGTTTTTGTCATGCCAAAAATCTGAGACCCAGAAGTGAAAATCATGCACACTAGTGTCTTCATAATTTGTTGACTCTGAATAACTGAAGAGACAAGTTCTACTCCACAAAATATACTGAATGCCTTTCTGATGTTCATTTGCCAGAAGAAAAGGGTGGCCCCTAAGGTTTTGTCCAGAATTCTTCACCATAGTATCCAAGAACTAAAATGTGGTGCATATGTTTTTAATTTTCTTCTTGTAAATTGCCTAAAAGTTTCTGCATTCATTGCTCCTCCTAAATCCACTATTACATGTCTTCACTAAATATCCTTTTATACTAGTCTGAGGTTACCTTGAAGGTCTAAGGCTCAGGTTATGAAGATTCAAGTTTCTCCCCAGTCCCAGCAATCCCAACCATTTTAGAACATTCTCTAAAACAGTACTCTCTCTTTTGTAGGTTCTTTCTATAAATGAAGAAGGATTGAGGCGATGTGAAGAGAATACAAAAGTATTCGGCAGGCCTATAAGGTGAAACATCAGAATTTTTGTTATTTTTCAGAAATAACATGAGGTATGGATTTTTGTGGGGCAGTGTTCAAGTTAGACCACAGAGTTGCGGATCAGCTGATTGTTGGCACAGCATGGCGGCCATTTTTATTTTAATGAAGCGGTGGTTATTTAAATCCCCGCTTCATTGACTGTGTCGAGTAAATTACTTTACATGGCTCCGTTTATGGAGCCATGTAGTCTAGACGCACCCCAAAAGTTTACTAGTGCATGGCATGCCCATTCTCATAGTCTGACTACAAAGAACTCCCAGTCCCAGCCGGATTGAGTGAGAAGCTAAGTATAAGACTTGGGTCTCCTATGTACTGCTATGGTCTTGTGTTGCCCCTGGGGGTTTACATGTAAAGGTCAAAGAAGTGAAATATACACGATCCACTTACTAAAAAAATTCACTTTGATTCATATGATGTCTTTGGGAGTCATTCCAATGGTCTAGAATCAGTACAACATAACTGAGCATACAAGAATGAGTTCTGAATTCATACCCCTTCATCTGGGCCTGATTTTGGAAAGTACTGAAACACATACTTCAGTCTCACTGACATGTGTTTAAATTCTGTCCTTTATAGGCAATGTTATCCCAAATTGAGTCCTAAATGCGAAAATGCAGTCTTAAAATGCAATGACATTTTTAAAACACACACTTGTGTTAAGGAACAGGCATGCTGAATTTTAAATTCCCAATGTAGAACCAGTACTCTCACCCCACACTAAAGGCAGTGATTTATTAGGCACTATTCTGGTGTTTTGTTAGCTAGTAGTAAATTGTGACATAGTGGGGATTGGGTTCACTGTTTGCTTTGTTGTGTTGTATGTGATTCTACTGTCCTATGCTGCCCTGTAGTAACTCTGTGTGTGTGTATGCCTCAGTTTCCTTGGGCACTGCAACACTATCTGGATGAGGAGGGGAAGGCTGGGCACCACTCACTATGGAAGTATGTTCAGTCTCTCAAGCCTGAGGACCAGATGACAGCAGATAACATCTTGGGCCAGGGAAAGGGAACAAAGGGAGAGGCAGGTCTAACACCAAGCCAGGGACTAGGGCCTGGGGGGGATGAGTCAGTCTCCATTAATTTAGGATGAGAGAGGACGCTTAGAGCAGGAAGGAGGCGGGAAAAGGGCCTGGGGTCCCTTCTTCCGGAGAGAAATGGCACTGAATGCTCCTGGTTCCTGTGTTAACAATGATCTTGTGCTATGCTGAGACTCTGCGAATCAATAAACCTTCTGTTCTACCTGCTGGCTGAGAGTCACATCGGACTGCAGACTGGGGTGCAGGGCCCAGTGACTCCCACGCACCCTGTGACATAAGCATTAGGAAGAGATTGAAATGGTTGTTTATCCTTTTCTCACATGCCCATCCTATATCAGAATGAGCACCGTGATCATTATATACAGAGCCATAAGCATGGCACTTTATAGCTAAGAAAAATTTCCTTCTTCCAAGATCTTAGTCTCCTACATCTACAGGCAGCACAAAATATGAAGAAGAGGTGGGATGAGATGTACTGTGTACAGAAGGAAGTGTGGGGCAACTGAAAAACCAACCAAAATTGTAGATCTATGATACAAAATTGAGTGCTCATGTCTCAAATGATCAAATGCAGTGGTGTGAATAATGAAATATGATTCCAGCGAGATTCTTAAATCTTTTTATAATTAATAGCTCTTGGACTTGTTTGGTGGATTTGGAGGGCTTGAATATGCGACATTTATGGAGACCTGGCGTCAAAGCATTACTAAGAATCATTGAAGTGGTTGAAGCCAATTACCCTGAAACATTGGGCCGCCTTCTTATCTTGCGTGCTCCCAGAGTATTTCCAGTCCTCTGGACACTGGTACGTTTGCACTTCTAGTATCTGCGCCTGGATATGCACTTTTCATGTACATGCTGTCATGAAACCTTTATTGTGCTATTAGCAGTAAATGTTACCATCTGGAAACCCCATTTTTGTAAGACATTTTATTTCTGGAATTACAACAAAAATTCTTAAGAAGAAAAATATGTTTATGTAGCCAGATGAATAATTCACTCATTTACTCTATATACTTTACATAACATGAAATAAAACAAAATAGAACCTGATCAATTCCATTTTTCTTTGTAGGTTAGTCCTTTCATTGATGATAACACCAGAAAGAAATTCCTTATTTATGCAGGAAATGACTACCAAGGTCCTGGAGGGCTGCTGGATTACATTGATAAAGAAATTATCCCAGATTTCCTTAGTGGAGAGTGCATGGTAGGAACTTAAACTATTGAATATTACAATTTATTTGTTTTTTCACTCTTGTATTTAAAAAAATAAATAAACCTCAAAAATGAAGATTGCTAAGTATCTTCTTTAAGTGTGGTTTTAGTCTGCTAAAAAGCATTTTCATACTAGTTCCTATGAATGACTCAGGTTGGAGGAACTGAGTGATTCCTTATAGAAGCAGCCTTTGCAATCGACCCTGAAAAGAGGAATAGACTGTTCGTGAAACAGATCACAAATCACTAACAGAATACTCTGCACCCATAAATAAATGCATTTTAAAAATTGTCTTCCCCATTATGTCCCAAGACTGAAGTTCAAGCTGGTAACATTGTGTCACATAACTGCTTAGCCCAGGCAGGAATCATAGAATCATAGAATAGTAGGACTGGAAGGGATCTCGGGAGGTCATCAAATCCAGTCCTCTGCCCCCATGGCAGGACCAAATACTGTCTAGACCATCCCTGATAGACATTTATCTAACCTACTCTTAAATATCTCCACAGATGGGGATTCCACAACCTCCCTGGGCAATTTATTCCAGTGTTTGGCAACCCTGACAGTTAGGAAGTTTTTCCTAATGTCCAACCTAAACCTCTCTTGCTGCAGTTTAAGCCCATTGCTTCTCGTTCTATCCTCAGAGGCCAAGATGAACAAGTTTTCTCCCTCCTCCTTATGACACCCTTTTAGATATCTGAAAACTGCTATCATGTCCCCCCTCAATCTTCTCTTTTCTAAACTAAACAAACCTAATTCCTTCAGCCTTCCCTCATAGGTCATGTTCTCTAGACCTTTAATCAATCTTGTTACTCTTCTCTGGACCCTCTCCAATTTCTCCACATCTTTCTTGAATTGTGGTGCCCAGAACAGGACACAATACTTCAACTAAGGCCTAACCAGCTCAGTGTAGAGCAGAAGAATGACTTCTTGTTTCTTGCTCACAACACACCTGTTAATGCATCCCAGAATCATGTTTGCTTTCTTTGCAACGGCATCACGCTGCTGACTCATATTCAGCTTGTGGTCCACTATAACCCCTAGATCCCTTTCTGCAGTACTCCTTCCCAGACAGTCGCTTCCCATTCTGTATGTATGAAACTGATTGTTCCTTCCTAAGTAGAGCACTTTGCATATGTCTTTATTAAACTTCATCCTATTTACCTCAGACCATTTCTCCAATTTGTCCAGGTCATTTTGAATTATGACCCTATCCTGCAGCTTAGTCGCAACCCCTCCCAACTTGGTATCATCTGCAAACTTAATAAGCGTACTTTCTACTCCAATATCTAAATCGTTGATGAAGATATTGAACAGAGCTGGTCCCAAAACAGATCCCTTCAGAACCCCCCTTTCCAGCAGGATTGTGAACTGTTAATAACTACTCTCTGAGTACGGTTATCCAGTCAGTTATGCACCCCCCTTATAGTAGCCCCATCCAAGTTGTATTTACCTAGTTTATTGATAAGAATATCATGCGAGACTGTATCAAACACCTTACTAAAGTCTAGGTATACCACATCCACTGCTTCTCCCTTATCCACAAAACCCGTTATCCTATTAAAGAAAGATTGGTTTGACATGATTTGTTCTTTACAAATCCATGCTGGCTGTTGCCTATCACCTTGCCACCTTCCAAGTGTTTACAGACGATTTCCTTAATTACTTATTCCATTATCTTGCCTGGCGCAGAAGTTAAACTAACTGGTCTGTAGTTTCCTGGGTTGTTCTTATAAATGTTCTTTTATATAAATGGGCACTATCTTTGCCCTTTTCTAGTCTTCTGGAATCTCTCTTGTCTCCCATGATTTTCCAAAGATGATAGCTAGAGGCTCATCTTTCAGCTCCTTGAGTATTCTAGGAGTATTCCTCACACAGTTTAAAAGTCTGAGGGGGTATGTGTACACTACCCCGCTAGTTCGAACTGGTTCCACGAGGTGTACCGCTAGTTCCACGAGGTGTACCGGTAGTTCGGAATAGGAATCCTAGTTTGAACTACCTAGTTCGAGCCCCGTGTAGCCGCGCTGCACGGGGTTCGAACCAGCGGGGTTTTAAAAATGGCGGCTCCCCGCTTATGCAAATGAAGCCCGGGAAATTCAAATCCCGGGCTTCATTTGCAAGTGCGGTATGCCTACATTACCCCGCTAGTTCGAACTAGTGGGGTAGTGTAGACATACCCCAAGGTGCTTCAGGAACATTGTTGTTTTTTAAGTTTTCCTCCCACTGTTTTTAGGTTCATAGAGCCATATACAGGCAGTCCCCGACTTACGCGGATCCGACTTATGTCGGATCCGCACTTATGAACAGGGCTTTTCTCGCCCTGTGTCCTCCGGGGCGAGAAAAGCTTCTCCCGGTCTCCCTGGTCTGCTGTGGGGGGGTCCATCAAAGCCGCTGGACCCCCGCAGCAGACCAGGGACATCCGAGCAAAGCCGCCCAGGCGGCGGGAGTCCCGCTGCCTGGGCGGCTTTGCTCGTTTGCCCCGGAGCAAAGCCGCCCAGGCAGCGGGACTCCCCCCGCCTGGGGGGCTTTGCTCCTGTCCCCCTGGTTTGCTTGGGGGGGGTCCAGCAAAGCCTCTGGACCGCCCCAGCAGACCAGGGACACCCAAGCAAAGCCGCCTAGGCGGCAGGAGTCCCCCCACCTGGGCGGCTTTGCATCTGTCCCCCTGGTATGCTGGGGTGGGTCCAGCAAAGCCGCTGGACCCCCCCAGCAGACCAGAGACACCTGAGCAAAGCCGCCCAGGCGGGGGAAGTCCCGCTGCCCGGGCGGCTTTGCTCATTTGCCCCTGAGCAAAGCCGCCCAGGCAGCGGGACTCCCCCCGCCTGGGCGGCTTTGCTCCTGTCCCCCTGGTCTGCTGGGGGGGTCCAGCAAAGCCACTGGACCCCCCCCCAGCAGACCAGGGACACCTGAGCAAAGACGCCGCCTAGGCGGCTTTGCTCCCAGGCAAATGAGCAAAGCCGCCCAGACGGCGGCTTTGCTCTGATGTCCCTGGTCTGCTGGAGGGGTCCAGCGGCTTTGCTGGACCCCCCCAGCAGACCAGGGGAACAGGAGCAAAGCCACGGAGCATGCCCGCAGCGGGCATGTCCTGCTGTGGGCGTGCTCCAAGGCTTTGCTCCCCGTCTCCCTGCAGACCAGGGAGACGGAGAACAAAGCTGCTGAGCACGCCCGCAGGGGGACAGCCCAGGCACGCTTGGGCTGTCCCGCTGCGGGCGTGCTCCGCGGCTTTGCTCCTGTCCCCCTGGTCTGCTGGGGGAGGGGGTGCAGCTAGTGCCCCCCCCCCCAGCAGACCAGGCTTTTCTTGCCTACCCCTGGGGTAGAGCAGCTGGGGGCTGCCGGGTTGGTCCCGCAGCGCCACTCCGGACCAACCCGGCAGCACCCCAGCTGCTCTGCCCCAGGCGCCCTGATTCAGCCTCTGCTGGTCAGTTTCAGCAGCGGCTGAATCAGGACGCCTGGGGCAGAGCAGCTGGGGTGCTGCCGGGTTGCTCCAGTAGAGCCGAGGAGCCGCACTACTGGAGCAACCCAGCAGCACCCCAGCTGCTCTGCCCCAGGCGTCCCCAAGTCAGCCGCTGCTGAAACTGACCAGCGGCTCACTACAGGAAGCCCCAAGCAGAGTTGCTCTGCCCCAGGCTTCCTGGAACCAGCCGCTGATCAGTTTCAGCAGCAGCTGACTTGGGGACGCCTGGGTTTCTTAAGTTGAATCTGTATGTAAGTCAGAACTGGCATCCAGATTCAGCCGCGGTTGAAACTGATCAGTTTCAGCAGCGGCTGACGCCAGTTCCGACTTACATACAGATTCAACTTAAGAACAAACCTACAGTCCCTATCTTGTACTTAACCCGGGGACTGCCTGTAGATTGAAGGCCAGAAGGGACAATTATCACAGGGTTCGACTTCCTGCATAACAGCGGCCAAAGACCTCACATGCAGTAGTTTCTGCAATTTTTACGTTCCCCGCTATTGCTAGAGAAACAGATTATTAGGGGCCTGAACTTGTTTTTGAAAAGTCTTTTAAAATGGGAATGTTTGTGTACATAGGTAATGAGTGTCTTAATGATTTAGGTTTTCTATCATCTTCTCTCTCTTTTTTTTTTTTTAAGAAAATTATCGTTGATCATCTATAAAGATGAAAGTTTACACCTTTGAGTTATGGTATCTGAAGACCATTTTGTCATAGTCCTCTACACATCCTAGCTTGCTCCCAATTGAGATATCTGGAGGCTGTAGTTGAAAACCAGAACCTAATCATGAGCCACAACTGCATGAGGGAGGTGGAGAGAACAAAGATGAGACCAAAGTTAGCATTTCCAGATCTCTCCAACTCATTATTTGTCTTATGAAACATATCCTTTGTCTCTCCTGTCCCTCCTTCAAATCCCCATTGGAATAGCAGGTCCCTTTTAATATAACAACTTGTATTTCTGTAGCTTCAAAGAGGTGGCCAAGTTAGTCTGTAACTGGAAAAACTTAAAAAACAACAAATAGTACTGGCAGCACTTTAAAGACTTACAAAACATGTAGATGGTGTCATGAGCTTTCATGGGCACAACCCACTTCTTCAGATGCACTCTTCCCCTATGAATCTTAGGCCAATATATATAGTCCTTAATGCCTTGAGATATCAAATGCAGTAGGGAAGCATTTCTTCCCATTTTATAGCTGGAAAAACTGAGGCCACATACATAGCAATCGGCACCTTACCAGCTTAGCCAAGTATTGAACCTAGAACAAACAGTTCTCAGTCCTTCCTTTCCTTTCTGCTCATGGGAATCTCATTTATTGTCTCTCCTAAAAAGGTGGTTGGATTTTCTTAGTATATTGCTGTGACATCACACAGTGAATTTGTCTTTACGTGGATTACCGTGTGTTTAAT
Source organism: Pelodiscus sinensis (assembly GCF_052426305.1). Taxonomy (NCBI): domain Eukaryota; kingdom Metazoa; phylum Chordata; order Testudines; family Trionychidae; genus Pelodiscus; species Pelodiscus sinensis. The sequence continues at coordinate 21,974,267 of NC_143071.1, forward strand.
AGGCACTCGCTCTCACCCCAATGTTTTTCTATAAAACTCATCACAATAGCATGTTAAGTGCTGGAATTGGATTAATCAGTTGTGCAAAATGTTTCCCTTTTAGGCTTACTTTATAAAAGTGGTTATTAACTTACTCCTCTACCTTTCATGGAAGTTCTTTTGAGCTGCTCTGGTCCTCCATTTAAAGACACACATACTAGGTATTTTGGACCAGTGTTTATTTTCAAGTGGCTGCTACTTATAGTAACAGTAGCTTTCAATGAAAGGAGTCTGTTCAATGTAATTTAGAACTGTGCAAGTCATTTATGAACCTGGAAAAATCCAATATTTAAATAAGCAAAAGTGACTTACCAGAAGATAGAACAAAATATTGAATGCTTCCTGTCTATTTCAGGCAACAATGCAATAATTTCTTTATTCTGGTTAGTTCTGGATGATATCTGAATGCTTTAAGAACATACATAAACACAGGAGCTTCAGAGCTGTTTTCTATATTACACTGTTGCATGTTTATTTTGATTTCTTTACCTGTTTCTGATATGATACTTACAAATTAGCAGAGACCAATTCAAGTAGTGAATTTACTGAAGAATATCTTTGTATTGATAACTGTAAGATGACTTGTATGGCCAAGCTCAAGTTGGGTCAGGCTAAAATATTACTCATCTCTCTGTTCTCCAGGAATGCCATACAGCATTGGTGTTATTTCTGGGGGTGCCAGTATAGGAATATAGCTTTTTTAGGACATTTAAATTTTGAAAAGTGTGAGGGAGGTGAGGCCTTGTAGTGTTGCTTTCATGATTTTCTTTTTTTAAATCTCCAGTGTGAAGTTCCTGAGGGTGGGCTAGTTCCTAAGTCTCTATATCGGACTGCTGAAGAATTGGAAAATGAAGACATAAAACTGTTGACTGAAACCATTTATCAGTCTGCAAGTGTCTTCAAGGGAGCTCCACATGAGGTACAGCTGCAATCCTCACTCCTCTTCTTTCACTTGGTCTTTGCTCCTATAAAATGAAAGCAGATTAGAATCTGGTCACTCAGGGTACGTCTACACTTGCACCCTAGTTCGAACTAGGGATGCAGATGTAGGTGACCGAAATTGCTAATAAAGCGGGGATTTAAATATCCTGCGTTTCATTAGCATGATCTCGCCGGCGCATTACTCCACTCAACAGCTGTTTCGAAAGTGAAACTGCGCACTGACATGTTAGTTAGAACCAAACCCCTTGGTTATTCCTCATTTTTTGAGGAGTAACGTTAGTTCGAACCAAGGGGTTTGGTTCAAGCTAACACGTCCCAGCACGCACTTTCACTTTCGAAACAGCTATTGAGCAGAGTAACGTGCCAGCGAGATCATGCTAATGAAGCGTGGGATATTTAAATCCCCGCTTCATTAGCAATTTCGGTGTCCTACATTTGTATCCCTGATTCTAGGGTGCAATTTTAAAGCAGGTATTTGGGTTCCCTAAATACTCAGAATGAAAAAGCTTCTGATTTCTCCTTGAAGCCATGAGTATTGCAAGCCAAAATCAGGATCTGGGAAGTTTGTAAAGAAGTAAGTGTTAGCATTTTTAAGATACTCCTTCTCTTCTGTGGAGGAGGTAGGCTGACTGCCTACTCCGTTGGATTCCCTGACCAGAGCACAGGAACTACATTATTAGCTTATAAAAATGCTACTGACTCTATCCATTTAATGAATAAGATGACTTTTTCATGCAATATTGATTTAAAAAACTCAGAACTAAACAAGTTACTCCATTTCTTTTCAAGATCTTTAAAGAGCCAAGCACTCTAGATGGCCTGAGCTGAGTTTCACTAAGGGCATTTCTACACAGCAGGGTGAAAGTTGAATTAAGATACGCAATTTGAGCTACGTCAATTGTGTAGCTGAACTCGAAATAGCTTAATTTGGCTTTTGGCACTGTCTACGCAGCAGGAAGTCCAAGAAAGAACTCTCTTCCTTCGACTTCCCTTATTTCTCGTGAAATGAGGGATACAGGAGTTGGAGTAAGAAGTCCTCCATCTTGACATTATTTCGAAATAATGGTTTGCTGTGTAGATGTGCCTTAACTAAACTAATATTTTTAATATGACTTACAAATAAAAAGCAGATATTTATACCCTCTCTTAGTGATTCAATATGTATAAATGAGTCTGAAAGGTTTTTAAGTCTCATTTTAACCTTAAAAATATCAGGGATATTAATATAACTTTTCCTGTTTTCTTAAAGATCTTTATTGGAAGTTAAAGAAGAAATGGAATGTAGTCTTATTGGGGTTGGCAACATTCCAGAAGTGTCATGCTAAGATTTAACACACTCACTTCTATTTATGGATCCATGTGCCCCTAGACCGAGTCCCACTGGGTACAAAGCCCTAAAGGGCCCCGAGCCCTCACCTGCATCCTGAATGTGCAGGGTCCTCAGCTTCAGTGCCGCCTCTTCCCACCACCTCTTAGCACAGCTTAGCCTAACCTGCTGCCAGGGAAGGGGGAAGGCGCTGGTTGGTTGCACACCATGAGAGCCCCTCCCATCTGGGCACCACGCAGCCCAATCTGCAGCCTTCCCTATGGGTGCAACCGAGGCAGACACCCAGCAGTGGGCAGGACTTTTCCATGGAGGAAGGAGACAGAGCTCCTCCATGTGTAGTTGTGCAGCCCATGCCGGGGGGCAGTGAGTTTGCTTTCTTCGTCTCCCACCTGCCCCCCCACAGTGCCAGCCACAAGGCTCCAGTGGCAGCATGGGCTCCCTGCATGCCAGTCAAAATGATCTTACATGCCACTTATGTCACACATGCTGTGCTCTGCCAGTCCCTGTCTTAGACTTTAATAGAAAGGACATGGATAGTTTTATCTTCTGCAGAAGAGTTTTTACTTCAGCAGTTTGTTCAGGTTAATTAAATACTAATTAATCACTAATTAATTTACTTCAGCAGTTTGTTCAGATTAATTAAATACTAATTAATCAAAGCATTGTGGAAATGGTCTGAATAAATCACTTCACCTTTCAGTTAGGTTTCTCTTATGCATATCCTCTTCTTGAAGGCTCTCAAAATGTGATGAAAAGGGGGGAGATAATTTTGTACATGAAAACCAGCAAGAAAGCACAAACCCTTTTTTTAGCTTTTGCGGGTCACTTTAACATGCCTAACTAAGTGCAAGCATGAGAGCTCTGATGATATCAGGACTCTTGTTAGTGAAACTGCTACCTTTTATCCCATTTCCTAAAAGTCGTCTTTACTATAGGAGGGGCATGGACATCACTTTTGACCTGCTTATGAGTATGCTAGAAGATTTAACTGGCATTGCTTGGGTCCCTCAGGGTAGGGGACTGAGGATGTGGGGAGTGCAGAAGTCAGAACAGAGACTTGAGGATGTAGTGGGCTCAGGGCAGGAGGCTGTGGACGTGTGTGAGGGAGTGCAGGAGTGAGAGTTGGGGGTGAAGGGCTCAGGACTGGGGTTTTGGGGGTGCAAGAGTTGGAAGAGGCTACACTGTCTGGATGGCAGGCAGGAAGCTTACCTCCATTTCTGCCCCCTTCTGGTCCAATAGAGTGTTAGCTGTCCTAGTCCCCATTTCAGGCCCTTTGCTTGCCCCCTGTGGTCATTACACAGTATAACTGTCCATGCTAGCCGCCCTCCCTTTCCATGTTGTGGAAAACAGTTGCATTCCAGGCCCATTCCACTGACCTGGTACAACCAAGCCCTTGCTTTGCTTTAAGTTATGATAAGAGGAAACTGCATACCAAATTTGGTTGTCCTAGCTCTTACCATTTATGAAGAGTTCTTGAAAAAACGTACACATAGACTTGGCTTGCTTGCTCACAGACAAACAAATTCTCTCAAATATATAGTAGATAGCTTTAGAAAAAAATGACTAAAGCTTTTAATAAAGGCCACAAAGAGAGAGAGGTTCTGTCATTGAAAACTCTCTCGTTCCTATCTCAAAGCAAGTAATATGATAAATGAGAGAATGAATTTGTATCTATTATAGAGCACTCTCAATAGTCATCATAAATTGAGAGTTCACCTGTAGCAACTCTTTTTCCTAGTAAGAATTTCAGCCTTTAATGAGCATATTGCTATTGTTTAATTTAAATTTTCTCTCCCTAGATTCTTATTCAGATTGTAGATGCCTCATCTGTGATCACGTGGGATTTCGATGTATGCAAAGGTGACATTGTTTTTAACATCTATCATTCCAAGAGAGCACCACAACCTCCTAAAAAGGACTCTTTGGGCAGCCACAGCATTACATCTCCTGGAGGGAACAATATACAGCTAATAGACAAAGTCTGGCAGTTAGGGCGTGATTACAGTATGGTGGAGTCCCCACTTATCTGCAGGGAAGGGGAGAGTGTGCAGGTAAGATCATTAATTCGACTGTCAGCAAGACTGTATCTTTCTTAATTTTATGTTTTGTTCCCAGCAGATACCTTATTGTAACAATGCAGACAAGTTTATTTCCATTTGTTGTTGTTGCTTCCAGGGGTCACATGTGACCAGATGGCCTGGCTTCTATATTCTTCAATGGAAATTTCATAGTATGCCTGCCTGTGCTACAACCAGCCTGCCTCGTGTGGATGATGTACTGGCGTCTCTACAGGTCTCCTCACATAAGTGTAAAGTGATGTACTATACAGAAGTGTTAGGATCAGAAGATTTCAGGTATGTCCTCTAATTTTTTCCATCCATGGGCAGAATTCATTTTGTTATGCACACCAAGGAAAGTGCAGATGTGAACCACCAATAGAATCGCATGCTGTGGGTACTCTGCTAATCAGCTGACCAGTACTTGACTCTCTCCTTGGCAGTTGCCCATGCACTCAGCTTACAGGGAAAACTGATGTACAATAAAGGCTCAATGTCAAACATTCTTTTTGTGGCCAGCTTACATTTTGCTTTGTAGCTTGGTACTGCCTTGGTACAAAATACCAAAAGCCAAATCCACTAAAGAAAAATCAAAATACTTTGGTGTAGTTGCCTTGGTTAGAAAGCAAGCTGTGTGGACTTGTACTTTACTTAAAGAATCTATAAAATTGCAAATAAAGCCTCATAACAATATATCGAAGATAGTGCTGAAAAATAACTAGCATTGTGATCAATGTTCCCCCTAACTTTTTCCATCTACATGCAGAATGAATTTTGTTATGTGTACTAAAGCATGTGTAAATGTGCACCACCAATAGAAGCACATGCTGCCAGCTGTGGGCACTCTACTAATCAGCTGGGCAGCATTTGAATCTCTCCTGGGTGGTTGCTCAAGCGCTCATCTTACAGAGAATACTGATTGTGGTGGATTACACCGGAAGAGAAAGTGAATTGATTAATCTCATTTTAGGCCTTGTCTACACTAAATGGAAGATTGCCACTGCTGCAATCGGTCTTCTGGAGTTCAATACAGCAAGAATAGTTAAATCAGATTCAGAGGGTGCTCCCCCAAGCGTACACCTGCTTTTGCGAGAAGTAAGGGAAGCCAATGGGAGCATTTGTTCCCATTGACCTCCCACTGTGAGGACACCACCAAGCTCATCTTAAGGTAAACTGACTCTAGCTAAGTATTCTGCGTAGCTGGAGTTATGTATCTTAAGTCGAGCTGCCAGGTTTAGCATAGACCCAGCTGTTGCTAATGGAGATTTAGCCTGTATTACAAAAACACTACAGGTTGAGCCTCTCTAGTCTGGCATTCTCTGCTCTGGCAACAGCTATGTTCTGGCATGATTTTTACTTAGACAGATGTCTATTTATCATGGATGTGGCCAAGTTTCCTCTGGTCCCATAAAGTTTGTTTAAAGCCACCAGTCCTGACTCTGTGTTCTGGGTTGTTATTTAGCTAAAATTTACTGCTAAATGTCTTCTGACATTTCAGTAAGCAGTGGAAGTGTTGGTAATGCTGCTGTATAATGACTACTTCTAAGTCTCACTTTCAAGTGCATCAGATTTCTCTGAAAATGGATAAGCGTTCTCAGAGAGTAGTTATTAATGGTTCACAGTCATGCTGGAAGAGCATAATAAGTTGGGTTTCACAGGGGCCTGTTTTGGTTCCGGTTCTGTTCAATAACTTCATCAACGATTTAGATGATGGCATAGAAAGTACGATTATTAATTTTGCAGATGATACCAAGCTGGGAGGGGTTTCAATTGCTTTGGAGTATAGGGTCAAAATGATCTGGACAAACTAGAGAAATGGTCTGAGGTAAACAGGATGAAGTTTAATAAGGACAAATGCAAAGTATTCCACGTAGGAAACAATCAGTTTCACACATACAGAATGGGAAGTGACTGTCTAGGAAGGAGTACTGCTGAAAGGGTGATAGTGGACCACAAGCTAAATGAGTCAATGGTGTGACACTTGCAAAAAAAGCAAACATGATTCTGGGACGCATTAACAGAAGTGTTGTGAGCAAGACACGAGAAGTTGTTCTTCTGCTCTACTCTGCGCTGATTAGGCTTCAGTTGGAGTATTGTGTCCAGTTCTGGGCACCACATTTCAAGAAAGATGTGGAGAAATTGGAGAAGGTCCAGAGAAGAGCAACAAAAATGATTGAAGGTCTGGAAAACTTGACCTATGAGGGAAGACTGGAAGAATTGGACTTGTTTAGCTCAGAAAAGAAAAGACTGAGAGGGGGCATGATAGCGGTTTTCAAGTTTCTAAAAGGGTGTTACAAGGAGGAGGGAGAAAACTTGTTCATCTTGGCCTCAGATGATAGGACAAGAAGCATTGGACTTAAATTGCAGCAAGGGAGGTTTAGGTTGGACATTAGGAAAAACTTCCTAGCGGTCAGGTTGGTTAAACACTGGAATAAATTGCCTAAAGAGGTTGTGGAATCTCCATCACTGGAGATATTTAAGAGCAGGTTGAATAGACATCTGTCAGGGATGATCTGTACAGTGTTGGTTCTGCTGTGAGGGCACGGGACTGGACTTGATGACCTCTCGAAGTCCCTTCCAATTCTAGTGTTCTATGATTCTATATATCTGTGGTGCCCAAAGATGGTATTTTTTCTTGTTACACACAAGAACCATTACATGTTGACACTAAGGTTATACAAGGCTCTTTAGGTTTAGTTGGTGTAGTGAAGCTGAATAGTAAATAGAACTTAAACAAAGGTACATAGTAGAATTTCAGTTTCCTCTTCTGAAACCTAATACTTTGTCTTATTACAGAGGATCTATGACCAGCCTTGAATCAAGTCACAGTGGATTCTCCCAGCTCAGCGCTGCCACAACCTCTTCCAGCCAGTCCCACTCCAGCTCCATGATTTCCAGGTAGTGCTACTGCAAATGAAAAGCAAATGGATAACATGGCTGGACCCTCATCTGCGACAGCTGACTGCAATACAGCATATTTAAGTGGCATTGCAAAAAACAAAACCCTTTTGTTAGATAGTAAAGTAGCAGTTTGAATTTTAAATGTAGTGTTTCTGTTCAAGTTAGTTCGGACAGCTAGTCTCTTTAACTTTTACCCCTTTCCCCTAACTCAGCCATAGATTTTTGTAAGCATGCTTGCACAAATCCTCACCCTTAAAATACAAGGGCTGTTTTGGAAGGAAAAGAATAACGCGCTGATTAAGAATTATTTTTTAAGAATGGGAAAAAGCAAAAAGCAGTCCTACCAAAAATATTCCATGGTGCATTAGAAAGCAAACAGAATTCTCCTGCCTTCTCGCCACATTATGGAATACCCTGTGATCTTCCAGCTGCTGCAAGCTCTCTTGCCACTGCCACCCACTCACACTGCTGTTCAAGAGAAAGCAGTTCCTGTGCAAGTGGAAAGTAGTTACAGCAGAGTTGTGGGTAAGCCATTAACACTAATATCTATTGCATGAGCACATTGTTGGGGATTCCCAACTCTGAATGTTTAGGGTAAATCTTCACAGGGATAAAAGACTTGTGGCTGAATTGCTGTGCTGGTGTTTGGGCTCAAGCAAGAGCCTAAGCTCTGGGACCCTGGGTGAGTGGAGGGTGCCAGCACTTGGGCCCAAGACCAAGTTCACTGATGTGCCACCAGCTGAAATATTTTATCCCCATGTAGACATACTCTTAGGGGTTAAAAGCAAGTTTAGCTCTTTCCTTGAACTTTTATTTTAAGCCATGAATGTGGTATGGAGAGGGGCAGAGAACAAGCTTTCCTTCACCATGATGACCCAAAGGCTGGTCCAGATTGGGTCCATAGTCTATGTCTCACTTTGTTCTGGAGTTACTTTTTACCCACTCCACTTACCTGCTATACTCCACAAGCACTCATTTTACAGGGGTTTACTTGATGCTATGAGTGTAGATGTACGCATTCCGCAAAGCAGAATTCGGCTTGCTCCTTAAATCTGTTAGGAGTCAGCATAGCTACATCAATTAACTTTCCTATACTTGCTCCTCCTCAAATTCTCCTTGCAGGCATCATGTGGACTCAGAAAAAACAAAACTTCATAGTGTCCACTGGAGGTAAATAATGTAAAGTGGACAGTAGGATCTTTACACCATACAAAAACAAATATGGTTAGATGACACATCAAATCCTGCCTAAGCTACTGCATTCATTATTACAATCATGAGTGGTGAAGTTCTTTTCTGGATTATTATTTAACATATGTAGTTCCCAAGCTGTCCTGCTTTGTCAGGGACTAACCTGATGTCATCTCAGGTTCTACCCTCTCCTCCGTCCCCAGCAATTAGCTATTGAATCTCTCAGGCAAACAAAAGATGTTAAGTAAACACTTTTTTGGTAAGTGGAGTGAAAACATGGCATTCAGAATGTTAATATGTGATATGCCACCTGGCATTAATTACAGCTTGGAGCCCAGCACAAGTTGCTTATTTAGACCACTGGTTGAAGGTTTTTCCCCTACTAGAGAACTAAATTGTTCATCCAGATGGAATAAGTTGCTATATTGCTACAAACGTTAATAGCTAACTGGATAGGATCTTAGGCTTGCAATAGCCTTGATTTGCTCATGAGGAAAAACTGCTGAAGTATTGCATGTTAAGAACAATGGTTTACTTAAGATAACAGGTTGCCCAGCTTGAAGAATGCTGAGTCCTGAGAAATTCAGAGTAAATATTTAAAACATGTGTAATACTTGTACATCCCAGTTCAGAAAAACAAAACTGATGTGCAGCATGTGAAGCCCAACATTTGTAAGTCAATGCTAGCATGTAGTCTTGCTTATAAAGATGCTAAAATTTGGAATTAATAAATAAGAATAGCTATGCTGAAAATCACACCCTACTGCACTTTATCAACTGTATCAGGCACCTTCGACTTTTAATTTGCTTTAATATCAAAGACGGAGGCAGGGCTCTCACACTGGCTGCCAAGAATATTGGCAAACTAATGCTGGGGCAAAAGAATAGACTTTAGTGCCCTGGTGTTAAGCAGGTTCACAACCAGAGTATGTAGATGTAATGGACAATACTCCTTCTCCTTTGTATGAACTACCCACAATCCTGCTTACTGATATTTTCTCTGAAGAGAGGTAATTTGATACTTGACCCACAGGAGCCAGTGTTCTACACAGAGGAGCTAATGCCATAGAAGGCACTATACCGTTAACTTGGTGACATTTGTGCCTCTTTCCAAAGGGGAGTTCCCCTTTCCCAGGTTCTAAGGGCTCTCCCTTGAAGATGGTGTCCCCCCCTCCTCTCTCTCTCTCTCTCTCTCTCTCTCTCTTTTTTTCTCTCAGATGGCGATTTTGCTGACAGCTGTAAAGAAACTGCTCCATTCAACAGTCCACATCTACCCTGAGGTGTCTGGCTTTGTACAACTTTGAGTTACAGCCACTTTTCAAGGCTCTTGAGTTTTTTGGTTTTTTAGTTAGCTCAAAACTGGCACTTTGGATTTGCCCTGAAAAGTCTATTGCATTTAAGAACACAAATCACATGACTGCACAAACAGTTGAGAGGTTAATACACAAGAAAAGCAAGATGTAAAGTGCTATTGCACATAGGACTGAATTATGCAGTTTGAGATAGACTGGATTAATTTTAATACCATTGGCCTCCTCTTTTTCATGTGATATTGCTGTTATTACTCACTCTTCCTTTTTGTCAACCATTCTGTTGACTCTTCTCTCTCTATTACCAATGTCCTTTTTGTCCATATTCATGAATTGCATATCCAATTCTGTAAATGTTTTGTAAACATATTACCTCACGGTTGGTAATAAGAAAGACAGTCTTTAAAAGATTTTTTTATTGTTAACAATAATAAATGTGAACCGTTTGAAAAAAATTCAGACTCTTCATACCTAATTCCAAAGATTGAAGTTGCTACAATGTTCAGTGGAAACTACTGCATGGTTTAAGTGTCCCCCAGCTCCCAGTGGGATTCCACAGTGCTACTGGGGGACTGGCAGAAAGAGTACTCTTTAACTCTCACAGTGGTTGACCTTTCCTATTTTACGATGTATCTTGGTCGTTGCGAACCAATGGGCTTTTCCAAGCAGAGCACAGGACTATGAGAGCAAGAACAAAGTCTAGTGGAAAGGAAGAGGGTATGTCTACACTTGCACCCTCTTTAGAGAGAGGGATACAAATGAAGACATTTGAAATTGCAGCTGAGGCCAGGAGGGATAGCTCAGTGGTTTGGGCATTGACCTGCTAAACTTAGGGTTGAGTTCCATCCTTGAGGGGGCCATTAAGGGATGGGGCAAATCTGTCAGGGACGGTACATGGTCCTGTCGTGAGGGCAGGGGACTGGACTCAATGACCTCCCAAGGTCCCTTCCAGTTCTATGAGATAGGTATATCTCCATATATTTTTATTATAATTGCGTTATGGTGCTATTTCAAAATATCAGACGCTGTTAAGATGCAGTATGAGGAATAAAGGTTATTTCGAGAGAAGGGTTTTCTCTCAAAATAACTGCATCTTAACCGTGTCTGTTATTTCGAAACCGCGCCATAACATGATTATGCAAATGAAGCACGGGATATTTAAATCTCAGCTTCATTTGCAATTTCGAATGTCTTCATTTGCATCTCTCTCTTGAAAGAGGGTGCAAGTGTAGACATACCTGAAGAGTTGCCTTTTCCAAAAGAAAATTTTGCTGCTAGAAGGAATTATCCCACAGTCCATCTTTGACTGGTATTGCAAACTCTAGCTACACTATGGATTGCCAAAAGGAACAATGGTGATTAAAGCTAGATATTTTATAACATCTTGGAAAACAATGCCAATACATCTCAGACACTGTATAAAGAAACCACTTCTGTGCTTTTGACAGAGAAAAAATGGCTTCTAAATCCTTTGATCCAGGTTTCAAGAGATAGCTTCTCTACCAGCAGATCCAATGTACTGCAATATTGTCTGTTTCTGATTGAACAGATGTTTATCATAAAAGGTTTCTTTGAGCTAGAGTCCATTCAAGAAACAGAACTAAGTACAAAATGGTCATGTGTACTTGAATTCAACTGACTTATCGCAAACTAAAATGGTTAGCCACGTGAACAATTTTGATAAGAGGGTTTTCTTCCATTCGCTATCCAGCACTTTTTTGGCCCAAAAGTGACTTAAAAATGTGTGACTCATCAATTATAATGACAAGTCTTCTGGAAAAGCCGAGGTAAATTTAAATAAAGCTTCTATAGCAAAGAATACAGCTTGTCTGGCATCCATGAGTGGTCTGTTTTACCAAAACTTGGGATAGAGAGTGATCTTTTTTTCTAACTAAAATGCTTATGCTGATGTAAAGATAACTTACACCAGTGTAGTCGTTTGCCTTGTGCTGTGAGGGCATGGCGACTCTAGTAAATTATTTCAGAATAACTTATTTTGAAATAACTCCCAAAATAATTATTTTGAAATAGCATGTCCATACTTCAGGGAAGTCTCAAAATTAGTCTGAGGCAGGCTCCCTTAATATGGGCACACTACCTCAACTTAGAGCTCCAGGAAGCACTGGGGAGTAATTAATTTGAATGACTCTGGGGAGTAGTTATTTCGAAATAGCAACAATGGAAAGTCCACATTAGGGATGTAAGCAATTAGTCAACTACCGGATAAGCCTAGGTGTATTGGGAAGTTGCGTCACTACTCAACTAATAACACCATAACGCAATTCGAACTAAGCTAATTCGAACTAACGCATCTAGAACTAAAAACTAGTTCGAATTAGCGTTTTGCTAATTCGAACTAGCATGTCCACATTAAGTGGACCCTGAACAGGGGTTAAGGATGGCCGGAAGCAGTGCCGGCAGGGCATCAGAGGAGGACTTAGGGCGTGGAGATGCTGTCTCAGGCTAGCCAAGGGCTGTGCTTAAAGGGACCCGACCCCCACCCCGGACAGACAGTTCTCAGGGGTGCCCCACTTGCAAACCAGTCCTGGCTTGGAGTGCCCGGAGTACCCACACTGGGCACATCACACCACTCGGCCATCAGACCGGCTGCACTTGCCGCAGGCTGCCATCTGGAGAGAGGGGGCAATTGGGGGGCTGCAGGAGAGCTTCCACCCCCAGAATCCCACAGAGCCAGCCCAGTCCTCCCCATCGGGGGCTCGTACCCCATTCCTCCCTCACCTCCTTCCACTTACCCTTCCCTAGCCCCTTTTCTTGATGTACAAAATAAAGAACAATTGTGTTCAAAAATGGAATCTGCTTTATTGAACAAAACTGGGGGAGACTGGGAAAAGGAGGTGGAAGAGGGGAAGAGAGAGGCTGGGAGAGGGGAGGACAACTACAATGATCAGGGGTTGGGAACAGGTCCCATATGAAGAGAGGCTATAGAGACTGGGACTTTTCAGCTTAGAAAAGAAGAGACGGAGGGGGGACAGGATAGAGGTCTCTAAAAGCATGAGTGGGGTGGAGAGGGTGCATACAGAAAAGTTCTTCATTAGTTCCCATAAAGGAGGACTAGAAGACACCAAAGGAAAGGAATGGGTAGCAGGCTTCAAACTAGTAACAGAAAGTTCTTCTTCACAAAGCAAAGAGTCAACCTGTGGAACTCCTTGCTGCAGGAGGCTGTGAAGGCTAGAACTAGAACAGAGTTTAAAGGGACGTGAGATCAAGTCATGGAGGTTGGGTCCATGGAGTGCTATTAGCCAGGGGGTAGGAGTGGTGTCCCTGCCCAAGGTTTGTGGAAGGCTGGAGAGGGATGGCACGAGACAAATGGCTTGGTCACTGTCTTCGGTCCATCCCCTCCAGGGTTCCTAGGGTTGGCCGCTGTTGGCAGACAGGCTACTGGGCTAGATGGAGCTTTGGTCTGACCCAGGATGGCCATTGTAAGCTCAGGGCTCAGGGTCGGGGGTCTTAGTGGACCCCCTTGATTTTCATGCACACCTGCTCCTGGGTGGCCAGGCTGGCAGCTCTCCTGCCCTAGACGGCCACTTTCCTGTGCCTAGTGCGGAGATTGTGGACGAAGTCCACGATGTCCGCACTAGCCCAGGCGGGTGCCCGCCTCTTGCGGTCCCGGGCAAGCTCCCGGGAGCCGCCAGCCTGGTCCCGGGAAGAGGGGGAGGGCTGGGGGGCATCGGGTGGCTGACTCGATCCGTGCCAGGTGCAGGGTCTGCTGGCTGGGTGCTGGCAGGCTTGCACCTGGCACGGGCACTGTAGCCAGCCCGTGCCCCTTTAAGGGGTCTGAGGCCGGGAGGGGGGTAGACGAGTTTCCCTGGTGTTGGCCAGAGTGGCCACCAGGGAAAGCTGGGGAGGGCTAGCCTCCCACTAGTTCGAATTAAGGGGCTACACACCCCTTAATTCGAACTAGCTAGTTCGAACTAGGCTTAGTCCTCGTACAATGAGGTTTACCTAGTTCGAACTAAGCGCTCCGCTAGTTCGAATTAAGTTCGAACTAGCGGAGCGCTAGTGTAGTGCCTATGAAAGTTAGTTCGAACTAACGTCCATTAGTTCGAACTAACTCTGTAGTGTAGACATACCCCCAGTCTCCCCCCACCCTTGCTGCCTCTCATACAGAGGCAGCAAGGTGGGAGAGCAGGAGCTGGTGCCTCCCCTGGACCGTCTCCGCTGGCGAACAGGGGAGGCACAGCAGGGGAAACAGCACGAGCGGCCAGATCCCAACTGCTGCACCTGTGCCCCTGCTGGGCTCTTGTTACATTTAAAAGGCAGAGAGGCACAGCAGTCAGGACCTGTCGTGAGAGCGGACTGCTTGAGTCCCCGCTTGCCCTGGGTTCCTTGCTGCACCTCTGCCTTTTAAAAGCAGCTCTTGCTACCTTTAAAAGGCAGAGATACAGCGGGGTTAGTGAGCACACACACCCTTATTGATTAATTGAGTAATTGATGGAAATTCCATCAACTACTTGATAGCTAATTGAAATTTAACATTCCTAGTCCATACAACTACTATTTTGAAATAATTGCAGAAGACCCCCGACTTGCAACATGATTGGTTCCACGGGAAGCATCACAAGTCGGGCACGTCATAACTCAAACCCACATTTACGATAGGTGCTGTGTACCATTGTAAATGCGGGTCGAGAAAGTAAGTCGAGGGTTTCCGGACCATTCCACACTTACAAAAAATGGTTGTATGTGCAAGGGGTTGGAACTTGGGCAGGTCACAGGTCGGGAGCCTGCTGTATATCAAAATAAGCATTATTCCTTGTGGAAAGCAAAAGTTATTTCAAAATAACGGGCTTGGTAGCGTGGATACTCCATTTGTTGTTTCAAAATAAGGGGAGTTATTTCAAAATAACTCCATAGTAGACCAGGGCTGAGCATGCTATAAATCAGGCCTACAGCTTTTACTCACTGTTAGCCTTATAGCTGTAGGAGAGTAAAGTGAAAGCCAAAGTGGCCTATACAGCCACACACTTGCTAATGAAGTTCCGCCTGCTGCTCATGCATAAGCAAGAGGTAACCTAGACTTCCACAGTCAGCTACAGAGCTGCCAAGCTGTAATAAACATCTTGGTACATTGTCAGAGCACATTGCCAAGTCACTAAAAAGTGAAACTCCACATTGTTTTTTAAAATATCATTTTTGGTGAAGACCTGTGTGTAGATGCCAATGTCCATTTATTTTCAGGCTTTGAGATTTTTATACAACCCATACAGCTTCTTAAACAGCATCTTTAAGAGTTGTAAATTCTATTAGCTAAAACAAAGAGGGTTGCCTGGCCTATTTAAAGTGTAACCAAGATTTTTATGCAAGCTGCGATAGGGCTACCAGAAAGTAATAAAACACAGATACATTAGCCGTAGGCTGAACAAATCCCTGTTACCATAGCAACCGAATTGTTCCAGGTTAATGAAGACACCAGAAGGCAATCTAGAACCTGCTAGAACCAGCTGAGATAAGTTTGAACCGATCAAGGACCAGCTGAAACTAATTAAAAGCATTCCTGTTAGTCAATTTAATGGTGTTGTGGGAGAAGGATGTGCTGCTGCAGAGCAGGTAGTATAGAGATGCTGTCAGGTACCAGGAGGAAAACCTTCAGGTACGGAGCCAAGGAGTGAGGAAAATATTGAGATAAGAAATCTAGTTTGTTGCTTCAACATCTGGAGCGGCCACTAGAAACTAAGACATTTTCCCCCTCTATGCTGACAATTGGAGTGGCTGCTGAAGTAGAGGCATTAGATCAGGGCTGGTCAAGATGCGGTCTGGGGACTGGATTCGGCCCATGGACTGCATCTGGCTGTTTTCTATTTATATCCTGCTGTCCATGCCACCAAATTTCCAGGTAGTAGGATCCTATTTCAATGGCTCATGGCTCACCATCACGGCAGGAGCTGGAGCCGTGAGCCCTTTAAATAGAAGCAGCAACCATGAGCAGGTCATGGGGCCACAGCAGCTTATCCATGAGTCGCTGGAATGTTGCTGGGGCCCTGTGGAGGCCAAACGGGAGTACTGTGTACTGAAATAGACCTTCCGGGTGGAGAATGCCATTTTTCTTTAGCGTCTTCTGCAAGGGGATTTTCCAGTATCACTTTGTCAGGTCTAATGTGGTCAGGTATCGGGCATCAGCTAGCCGGTCCACTAATTCATCGATGCGGGGAATAGGATAGGCATCGAAGTGGGAGATCTCATTCAGTCGTCTGAAGTAGTTGCAGAAACAGGTGGTGCCATCAGGATTTCGAACTAGAACTCTTGGGTTTGACCACTGGCTGTGGGATTCCTCTATAATCCTCATCGCCAGCATCTTTTCCACTTCTGCTCTGATCTCTTCTCTTTTTGAGGCAGGGACCCGATAGGGTCTCAGCATCGCTCGGGTCCTGGGGCTGGTGGTGATATGGTGGACGGCTTCTGATGTTCGGCCTGGTTTCATGGAAAACACATCTTGGTTTCTGAGAATCATTTCCATTACTTCCTTCTTTTGCTTGGGTGACAACTCAGGGTCCATTTTAACTGGTCCTGGGGGCCACCTCCTGTCAGGAGGACTAGATCTCTCTGAGCAACCACACAAGCCTCACGCTCTTGCCAGGGCTTCAGCAGGTTTATGTGATAAATTTGTTCTTGCTTCCAGCACCCTGGTTGCCAGACTTTAATATTTACGTCTCCTATTGCTTTGATCATCTCTTATGGACCTTGCCACTGAGCTAATAATCTACTTTCCGTAGTGGACACTAGCACCATGACCCGGTCCCCTGGCTGGAATCGCCAAACTTTGGCCTGGCAATTATAGCATGGGTGTTGGGCTTCTTGTGCCTTCTCCATGTGCTCCCTCACAATTGGGGTGACTCAGGCTATGCATTCCGTCATTTGCAGTACACAGTCCACTATGTTCTTCCCCTCAGCTGATTCTTTTTCTCAGCCCTCTTTGGCAATATCAGTCTTGGGCTGGAATTATGGAGGAACCAGTCTAAGGAGAGGGCTGGAATCCAGGGGCCTAGGGACCCCATCTCAAGGGGTCTGAGGTATACTGACCCAGACTCCTGTAAACACATCACGTCTATGCTTTGCTATATCCTGGAGAAGCAATAAACCTCCTTTAGTCTACCGGCTGGTGGAGTCTGTTCTTGCTGCTATAGGGGTGCAGGATTGGGGGAACCCCAACTCGCCGTCACACCAATGTGCACAAGGTCTGGACATGCAGCAGAGAACACAAGTCCTTCATTAGCTTGAAAGTGAAAGGAGTCCCTTGGTCAGTAAGGATCTCCTTTGGGAGCCCCACCCGGGTAAAAATTGCCATCAGCTCTTTTGCGATCGTCCGGGAGGCCATGTTCCATAGTAGAACAGCCGCTGGATATCTAGTAGTGTAGTTGAGGACAACCAGTATGTATTCAAGTATCAGAGGGGTAGCCGTGTTAGTCTGGATCTGCAAAAGCGACAAGGAGTCCTGTAGCACCTTATAGACGAACAGATGTATTGGAGGGAATGCATAGCTTTCATGGGCAAAGACCCACTTCGTCAGATGCCTGGGTCTTCGTCAGAAATGGGTCTTTGCCCACGAAAGCTTATGCTCCAATATATCTATTAGTCTATAGGGGTATGTTCCTGGGCGCTGCCATTTTTAAATGCCCCGTAGTTCGAACTACCTGCCTGCGGCTACACACGGCACGAACTAGGTTGTTCGAATTAAAGCTCCTAATTTGAACTACCGTTATTCCTCCCAGGGCTGGCTTTAGGAAATGCGGGGCCCAATTCGAACCGTTTTGATTTCACTAGGTAAAACCTCACCACATTGAACTGCCCTTTTAACACATTGCCTGCATGTTGAGTCCAAGGTCAGTCTACACAAGATTTTATCAATGATTTTTGCTCAAGCGATCACTGAGATAAGACAAGGACTCTCAATTGATTCTAGTCAGCTCTGCCTTTAAACACTGGATGTAAAGGGTCAGATATAATTGAAGACTCCCAAATAGACTCTACACCACCAGAAATAAAACCTGTTTCCATCTTCTGTAACTTTCGGTTAGATGTGACTCACTATCCTCTGCTTAGTGTTCAAGTTATGATAGACCCTAAGCCAGGTCATATCAAGTTCAGGTCTTTTACCTTTTAATCATACAATATGGATAACAACATTTCATTCTCCCAGCTCCAAGTCTTAAGTGAATTTCAACCCAAAAGAGACAAAATTGATCACCTTGACACAGCAAGTGTGTCTACTGATCTCTGTGGCAAAGTAGGTTGTCTATATAAATAAGGTCTGCTTGTGAAGCCTTTTCCTACAGTTGATTAACAGATGGCAGTAGAGAGCTCATTCAAACCACTGGCTGATAATAATTAGTCACCCTGACCAGTCATTAACCAGAGTCATGGACTCACCCTACTCTCCATTGTCTCTATAATTCTCTGATGACCTGTGACAAAAAGGAGGGTGGAAAAGGAAACTGAAGGGAGAGACCTCTCTAAATTCAGCAATCAAAGAGCAGTATTTCCAACCCAAAAATCACAAGGAACGCCTACACAAAGTTATGAGACTGGTCTACAAATCAAAAGTTTTATTAAAAATAAAACATGTTGGATTTTTATTGGCCTTTTGTTTCTTGAGTATTTAGGGTTCATGTTTCCTCCTTAGTTGTAAGACCCAGAAGTATAGAGAACTTTTTTTAAATGAACGCTGAGATTCCTACAAAATCAATTGACTCCAGGCCTTTAGAAAAACACCAAGGCTGTGTCTAGACAGGCAAGTTTTTCCACAAAAGCAGATTTTGCAGAAAAACTTGCCAGCTGTCTACACTGGCTTCTTGAATTTCCGCAAGAACACTGACGATCTCATGTAAGAAATCAGTGCTTCTTGCGGAAATACTATGCTGCTCCCGTTCGGGCAAAAGTCCTTTTGCGCAAAGCTTTTGCGCAGAAGGGCCAGCGTAAACAGCTCAGATTTGTTTTGTGCAAAAAAGCCCCGATCGCGAAAATGGCGATTGGGGCTTTTTTGCACAAAATCGTGTCTAGATTGGCACGCACGCTTTTCCACAAAAAGTGCTTTTGCGGAAAAGCGTCTGTGCCAATCTAGATACTCTTTTCCGCAAATGCTTTTAACAGAAAACTTTTCCGTTAAAAGCATTTGCAGAAAATCATGCCAGTCTAGACCTAGCCCAAATGGTTTGAGACTCATGGTAAAACAATGGAGGCATTCTTGTGAGCCCATGCTTTGCCCACAGTATAAATAAAAAAACCCAATATCTTCTCCACTAAACATCCTAATGAGATACTGCAAATGAGGAACTGAATTCAACAGCTCCTGCTATGAATAGGTATCAACTTAGTTTTTCATATTTGAGATGGGTTTCCAGGAATCATACATGACAATCTGAAATCTTTCCACTCTCAAGTCAGCATATTCACAAAGCACCTATAATTTTGATCCATGCATTTATTGGATAGTGAAAGAGAAAGGAGATAAATGTTCAAATTTAAAAAAAACAGCCTGAAGGAATTAGGACTGGGCTCCTACATCTCTCATTCAGAACTGACTAGGACACTTCTGACCAGATTTTCAAAGGTGTGGAAAGATCAGATAGATATCTTTGAAGATCCGAGTTGGCAACTATCTCTTTAGGAACTTAATTACCTTTGAAAATCTGAGCTTAGATTTCCAAGTCCAATTTTCAAAAATGACTTTAGTCGCTCAAGTGCTTTTGAAAATTTTAACTGGGGACCTAAAGAGACAAAAATAGACAAAAGCAGGAGATATGGTATTCCTTTTAAAAATGTGTGACATCTATTTTTAACTACATTTTATATTATTTTTCTCCCAGGGGCAACTGACCCCTCCGACCTCCAACCCCCTCACTACGCCATTGCCCCCCCCTCCTGCAGATCTATCGTCTTATGCATGGGCAAGATCTGTGAGAGCTGTCCCATGACTCTGCAGTTAGTGTCTGTGGCGCCTGCTTCTGGGTGGTGTCTCAATGCTGCCACATTCACCTCCAGAGAGGGGGCTTCCCAAAGCAGGCCCTTGCTGCTGACCCCCAAGGCATCCACAGGTCCAGTCTCCTTTCAATGGGCCCACTTCCCAGGGCTCATTGATCTTGGATCTGGCTTCCATCCCCTCTCCAACCTTTGCAACTGCCCAGAGGTGCTCGCCTTCCACCTTATCCATTCCCACCTCGTTTGCCCCACAGGGACAGTCTCTGCCTCACGTGTCCTATTCTACCAAGATGTAATACAAAGTTTCCATGTAAAAGGACTCACTACAAAGCTTCAATGAGAGAATGATTAATACAGAGACGTGTCCACGTCTGCTGCAGGGAGACACCTCTGCCTGCTTCCACCCCTCTTCCCCCAGAGTCTACAGCCCCATTGCAAAGCGGGGGAGTGGAAGGAAAGAGGCTGAGGCCTATCAATGGGACTGAAGCAGTCATGAGCAAGCCATGCCCGGGAGCCATTCTCCTGTCCATTTCTGGGGCTGTGCTGCTTCAGGCACGCTGAAATGCAGTCACCTCTAGGGTGGGCTGGACAGATGTTTAACACATGCACAAGGTTTCAGGAAGGGGGCAGTGCAGGCTGCCTTCCTGCAAAGCCACCATCAGAACTACTGTGCCCTCCTGGCTTAGGAAAAGAATAAACAGGAGAATTGGAAATTAACCTGCCCTGTCTCACGTCCCTTAGGCAGGGAATGAGCCATCTACATTAGGCCCCAGCTGGAGTATCATGTCCAGTTCTGGGCTCCACATTTCAGGAAACATGGAGAAACTGAAGAAAGTCCAGAGAAGATCAACACAAATGATGAAAGGTCTAGAGAACATGAGATAAGAGGCAAGGCTGAAGAAATTGGTCTTGTTTACTTTGGAAAAGAGAAGACTGAAAAGGGACATAAGAGCAGCTTTCAAGTATCTAAAAGAGAAGCATAAGGAGGAGGAAGAAAAATTGTTCTCCTTGGCCTCTGAGGTTAGGATGAGAAGCAATGGGCTTAAATTGCAGCAAGGGAGGTTTAGGTTGGGCATTAGAAAAAAAATTCCTGCCTGTCAGGGTGGTTAAAAACTGGAATAAATTGCTTAGTGAGATTGTGCAATTTCCATCACTGGAGATATTTAAGACCAGGTTAGACAGACACCTGTCAGGGATGAGCTAGGGCAACTCAACTTTGGAAGCCCCAGGGGCCACACTGATACTTACAGAACATGCTGAGGGCCTCAACTTAAGTGTGGTTGCATATCCAAGGAAATATATACAAATAGCTTCTCTCACACTGACAGACATGAACACAAAGGCTGAGTCTACACTGGCATGAATTTCCGGAAATGCTTAAAACGGAATACTATTCCGTTTTCAGTTTTTCCGGAAAAGGAGTGTCTACATTGGCAGCATCTACATACACAGACCAATCAGCGGTTCAGGCCCTGCCCAGGCACGTCTTTTGAGACTGCCTATTGGCGGAGGCTCTTCTGCTGCCTTAAAGCAACAGCTGCTCTCTCCTTTTTGCTACACTGGATCCTCTGCTATCGGCTGTGGATCTGCTCAGCTGGATCAGGATCTGGACCTGGACCTTCCTGCTGCCTTTCGACCTCCCCCTGCCTCCTGCTCCTGCTTCTTGGGACCTGCTCCTGCCTCCTGAGATCAGCTCCTACCTCCTGAGACCTCCTCTGGACCTGCTCCTGCAACCTACTCCGGACCTGCTCCTGCCTCCTGGGACCTGCTCCTACCTCCTACCTTTGCTCTGCATCTGCCTGGTCTCCTGGGGGCCCCCCCTCTGGTCTGCTGCCCCACCAGCACACCAGGGAGACGCGGACCAAAGCCACAGGGAGAAAAGCCGCTCCGCGTCTCCCTGGAACCCCCAGCGGACCAGGGAGACATGGAGCGGTGTTTCTCGCCGCAGCTTTGCTCCGCATCTCCCTGGTCTCCTGTGGGAGGTTTTATCAAAGGAAGCGTTGGCAAGCCACCGCTTTTTTTCATTTAAATCTTTGTTTCTTTTTTTTTCAATCAAGAAAGGGAGAGCAGAGGCAGAGGCAGAAAAACTGCGGGGAGAGGGGGCGGAGCCCGCATACAGATGAGCCCGGGGGCTGGCGGAGGCTGCCGGGAAGGGAGGAAGGAAGGCGGGAGGGAGGGAGGCAAGCGGGGCGCTGCCCAGAGGACCCCCGGCGCCCCACCACCACCCAGGCGTCCCTGCTGCGAGGGAGGGGAAGCTGGAGGAGGCGCGCGGGGTGGGTGAGTCGGTCGGTCTCGGTGCGGTAGCCATGACCGAGGACAGGGCGGCAGGAGATGAGCGAGCGGGCGGGACTTAGAAAATTTCTATTCCCTGTGCTGGGGGACGTCTTGGGAGGGGGAGAGTACATCTGTGTGCGCCGTGAGGTGAGGTGAGCTCGAGTGTAGTATCGGGCCCGGGTTCCTTTTTTGAAGATTGCCTGATTAAGCAACCGCCGTGGGATCAAATCCTTTGCTCTGCGGGACCCGATCGGATCCAGCCTTTTTTAGGGCTTCTGACACCAAGACTCTGCAATCAACAGCCTTGTTTCTAGGCACCTCAGAAACCGCTCCGGAGCCGAAAAGCCTCCGGTTGTGTGCGGTTTCTTTTTTAGCCTGGAAGGGATTTCAACCCCTAGCGCGGTTTTTCTGCCGGCCGCTCTACAGCTGATCTGCAATCAGCTGTTCAGGCCCCACCCAGGCACTTCTTTTGAGACTGCCTATTGGCGGAGGCTCTTCTGCTGCCTTAAAGCAACAGCTGCTCTCTCCTTTTTCCTACACTGGATCCTCTGCTATCGGCTGTGCATCTGCTCCGCTGGATCTGGATCTGGATCTGGATCTGGATCTGGACCTGGACCTGGACCTTCCTGCTGCCTTTGGACCTGCCCCTGCCTCCTGCTCCTGCTTCCTGGGACTGCTCTGGACCTGCTCCTGCCCCCTGCTCCTGGGTCCTGCTCCTGCCTCCTGAGACTTGCTCCTACCTCCTGAGACTTGCTCCGGACCTGCTCCTGCAACCTGCTCCGGACCTGCTCCTGCCTCCTGGGACCTGCCCCTACCTCCTACCTTTGCTCCGCATCTGCCTGGTCTGCTGGCCCTCCGCCCGCTCAGCCCCCCCAGTAGACCAGGGAGACGCGGAGCAAAGGTGCGGGGAGCAAAGCCACTCTGCGTCTCCCTGGTCCGCTTGGGGGATCCCCAGTGGACCAGGGAGACGCGGAGCGGCTTTTCTTGCCGCGGCCTTGCTCCGCCTCTCCCTAGTCTCCTGGGGGAGGTTTTTTCAAAGGCACCGTTGTCAAGCCACCGCTTTTTTCATTTTAATTTTCTGTTTATTTTTTTTTAAATCAAGAAATTGAGTCAGGGCTCGGAAGAGTAGAGGCAGAAAGACTGCGGGGAGAGGGGGCGGAGCCCGCATACAGATGAGCCCGGGGGCTGGCGGAGGCTGCCGGGAAGGGAGGAAGGAAGGCGAGAGAGAGGGAGGCGAGCGGGGAACCGCCCAGAGGGTCCCCGGCGCCCCACCACCAACCGGGCCTCCCTGCTGTGAGGGAGGGGAAGCCAGAGGAGGCGCGCAGAATGGGTGAGTCGATCGGTCTCGGTGCGGTCGCCGTGAGCGAGGACAGGGCGGCGGGCGGTGAGCGAGCGGGCGGGACTTAGAAAATTTCTATTCCCCTGCACTGGGGGACGTCTTGGGAGGAGGAGAGTACGTCTGTGTGTGCCGTGAGGTGAGGTGAGCTCGAGTGTAGTATCTGGCCCGGGTTCCTGTTTGAAGATTGTCTGATTAAGCAACCGCCGTGGGATCGAATCCTTTGCTCCGTGGGACCCGATCGGATCCAGCCCTTTTTAGGGCTTCTGAGACCAAGATTCTGCAATCAACAGCCTTGTTTCTAGGCACCTCGGAAACCACTCCGGAGCCGAAAAGCCTCCGGTTGTGTGCGGTTTATTTTTTTTTTAGCCTGGAAGGGATTTCAACCCCTAGCGCGGTTTTTCTGCCGGCCGCTCTACAGCTGATCTGCAATCAGCTCTTCAGGCCCCGCCCAGGCACGTCTTTTGAGACTGCCTATTGGCGGAGGCTCTTCTGCTGCCTTAAAGCAACAGCTGCTCTCTCCTTTTTCCTACACTGGATCCTCTGCTATCGGCTGCGCATCTGCTCCGCTGGATCTGGGGGATCTGGATCTGGATCTGGCCCTCCGGCCCGCCCCCTCCCCCCCGCTTAGCCCCCTCAGGAGATCGGGGAGACGCGGAGCAAAAGCGCAGGGAGCAAAGACACTCCGCGTCTCCCTGGTCTCCTTGGGGAAACCCCCGGTGGACCAGAGAGATGCCGAGCGGCTTTTCTTGTGGCAGCCTTACTCCGCCTCTCCCTGGTCTCCTGGGGGAGGTATTTTAAAAGGCAGCGTTGGCAAGCCACCGCTTTTTTCATTTTAATTTTCTGAGGGGTTTGGAGCTCTTCTGACAATGTTCTCGTTCATTTCAGTGTAAAATCTGGTTGCAGTGCTTGAAAACACTTTTGTGGAGATAGCAAATCTTTTGCTTAACTGGGATCCAAATTAATGGGAGCCAATACATCTTTAACTTAAAATGCCTGTAACTACAAACCCACTGGAGGGGAATGGTGAGATAAGTGTATGGAGCTAGTTACTGGGTTTTGAAGCCCATTCGAGGATCGAAAGGAAAGCTTCTGCAAAAAATGTCTCCAACAGAGGAGTTTGCAGCTCTTCTGACCACTTCCTCGTTCATTTAAGTGTAAAAAGTTCTTTACAATTTTTGAATGCACATTCGTGGAGCTAGCAAATCTTTTGCTGAATTGGGATCGCCATACATCATTGAATTTAAAACACTGTAACTACAAACCTACTGCAGAGGAAGGGTGATTAATGGGAGCCAATACATCTTTGGCTTAAAAGGGAGTAACTACAATCCCACTGGAGGGGAATGCTGAGATAAGTGTCTGGAGCTATTTATTAGTTTTTGAAGCCCATTCGAGAAAAAAAAGGAACGCTTCTGCCGAAAACGCATCCGACTGAGGGGTTTTAAGTTATTCTCAAAACGTTCTCATTCAGTTCAGTATAAAAAGCTGGTTACACTGCTTAAAAACACTTTGCTGGAGATAGCAAATCTTTCGCTAAACTGGGATCCCAATTAATGGGAGTCAATATATCTTTGGCTTAAAATGCCTGTAACTACAAACCCATAATGGTGACATAAATGTATGTTGCTAGTTACTGGGTTTTAAAGCCCATTCGAGGAAAAAAAGGAAAACTTCTGCCGAACATTTCGCCAACTGAGGGGTTTGCAGCTCTTCTGACAACCTCCTAGTTCATTTAAGTGTAAAAAGCTCTTTACAGAGTTTGAAAGCACATTCGTGGAGCTACCAAATCTTTTCCTGAATTGGGATCCCTATACATCTTTGGCTTTAAACCACTGTAACTATAAACCTACTGCAGAGGAATGGTGTGATAAGTGTATGGAGCTAGTTACTGTGTTTTGACGCCCATTAGAAGAAAGAAAGGAAAGCTTCTGCCGAAAATGTGGCTAACTGAGGGGTTTGCAGCTCTTCTGACAACTTTCTCGTTCAATTAAGTATAAAAAGCTGATTACAGTGCATGAAAACACTTTCGTGGAGATAGCAAATCTTTCGCTGAACTGGGATCCCAAATAATGGGAAACAATACATCGTTTCCTAAAAACGCTTTAAATACAAACCCACTGCAGAGGAATGGTGAGATAAATGTATGGAGATATTTACAGTGTTTTGAAGCCCATTCGAGGAAAAAAAGGAGCACTTCTGCAGAAAAGTCTCCAACAGAGGGGATTGCAGCTCTTCCCACAACTTTCTCGTTCATTTTAGAGTAAAAAGCTCTTTACAGAGCTTGAATGCACATTCGTGGAGCTAGCAAATCTTTTGCTGCTTTGGGCTCCCTATACATGTTTCGCTTTAAAATACTGTAACTTCAAACATACTGCATAGGGATGTAGAGATAAGTGTATGGAGCTAGTTATCTGCTTTGAAGCCTATTCGAGCAATGAAAGGAAATCTTCTGCCGAAAATGTCTCCAACAGAGGCGTTTGCAGCTCTTCTGACAACGTTCTCATTCATTTCAGTGTAAAAAGCTGGGTACAGTGCTTGAAAACACTTTTCTGGAGGTAGCAAATCTTTCGCTGAACTGCGTTCCCAATTAATGGCAGCCACGACACGTTTGGCTTAAAAAGCCTGTAACTAAAACCCCCCTGGAGGGGAATAGTGAGATAAGTGTATGGAGCTAGTGTTTTGAAGCCAATTCGAGGGACGAAAAGAACGCTTCTGCCGAAAATGTCTGCAACAGAGGGGTTTGCAGCTCTTCTGACAACGTTCTCGTTTATTTCAGTGTAAAAAGCTTGACACAGAGTTTGAATGCACATTCGTGTAGATATGAAATCTTTTGCTCACCCGGGATCCCAATTAGCGGGAGACTATACATCTTTTGCTTTAATATACAGTAACTAGAAACCCATTGGAGGAGAATGGTGAGTTACGTGTATGGAGCTAGTTACTCGGTTTTGAAGCCCATTCGAGGGACGAAAGGAAAGCTTCTGCCGAAAATGTCTCAAACAGTGGGGTTTGCAGCTCTTCTGAGAACGTTCTCGTTCAATTAAGTGTAAAAAGCTAATTACAGCGCATGAAACCACTTTCGTGGAGATAGCAAATCTTTCGCTGAACTGGGATCCCAATTAGTGGGAGCCAATACATCTTTTGCTCAAAACGCGTTAACTACAAACCCACTGGAGGGGAATAGTGATATTCGTATATGGAGCTAGTGTTTTGAAGCCAATTCGAGGGACGAAAGGAACGCTTCTGCCGAAAATGTCTACAACAGAGGGGTTTGCAGCTCTTCTGACAACGTTCTCGTTTATTTCAGTGTAAATAGCTTGACACAGAGTTTGAATGAACATTCGTGTAGATATGAAATCTTTTGCTCAACTAGGATCCCAATTAGCTGGAGACTATACATCTTTTGCTCAAAACGCGTTAACTGCAAACCAACTGGAGGGGAATGGTGAGATTCGTGTATGGAGCTAGTTACTCTGTTTTGAAGCCCTTTCGAGGAACGAAAGGCGCGCTTCTGCCGAAAATGTCTCCAACAGAGGGGTTTGCAGCTCTTCTGACAACTTTCTCGTTTATTTAAGTGTAAAAACCTCTTTACAGAGTTTTAATGCACATTCGTGTATATATGAAATCTTATGCTCACCTGGGATCCCAATTAGCGGGATACTATACATCTTTTGCTTTAATACACAGTAACTAGAAACCCATTGGAGGGGAGTGGTGAGATAAGTGTTTGGAGCTAGTTACTGCGTTTTGAAGCCCATTCGAAGAAAGAAAGGAAAGCTTCTGCCGAAAATGTCTGCAACAGAGGGGTTTGCAGCTCTTCTGAGAACGTTCTTGTTCAATTAAGTGTAAAAAGCTGATTACAGCGCATGAAAACCACTTTCGCAGAGATAGCAAATCTTTGGCTGTACTCGGATCCCAATTAGTGGGAGCCAATACATCTTTTGCTCAAAACGCTTTAACTACAAACCCACTGGAGGGGAATGGTGAGATTGGTGTATGGAGCTAGTTATCGGGTTTTGAAGCACATTCAAGGAACTAAAGGAAAGCTTCTGCCGAAAATGTCTCCAACTGCGGGTTTTGCAGCTCTTCTGACAACGTTCTCGTTTATTTCAGTGTAAAAAGCTTGAGACAGAGTTTGAATGCACATTCGTGTAGATATGAACTATTTAGCTCAACTAGGATCCCAATTAGCGGGAGACTATACATCTTTTGCTCAAAACGCTTTAACTACAAACCCACTGGAGGGGAATGGTGAGATTCGTGTAGTGAGCTTGTTACTCTGTTTTGAAGCCCTTTCGACGAAAGACAGGAGCGCTTCTGCCGAAAATGTCTCCAACAGTGGGGTTTGCACCTCTTCTGACAAGATTCTCGTTCATTTAAGTGTAAAAACTCTTTACAGAGTTTTAGTGCACATTCGTGGAGCGAGCCAATCTTTTGCTGCATTGGGATCCCTATAGAGGTTTGGCTTTCAAAAAGTGTAACTACAACACTAGTGCATAGGAATGGTGAGATAAGTGTATCGAGCCAGTTACTGGGTTTTGAAGCCCATTCGAGGAAAAAAATGGAACGCTTCTACCTAACATTTCTCCAAGTGAGGAGTTTGCAGTTCTTTTGACAACGTTCTCATTCATTAGAGTGTAAAAAGCTCGTTACAGTGCTTGAAAACACATTCGTGGAGCTAGCAAATCTTTCGCTGAACTGGGATCCCAATTAGTGGGAGCCAATACATCTTTTGCTCAAAACGCTTTAACTACAAACCCACTTGAGGGGAATGGGGAGATTGGTGTATGGAGCTAGTTATCGGGTTTTGAAGCACTTTCGAGGAACTAAAGGAAAGCTTCTGCCGAAAATGTCTCCAACAGAGGGCTTTGCAGCTCTTCTGACAACGTTCACGTTCATTTCAGTGTAAAAAGCTGGGTACAGTGCTTGAAAACACTTTCGTGGAGCTAGCAAATCTTTTGCTGCATTGGGATCCCTGTACAGGTTTGGCTTTCAAACAGTGTAACTACAAAACTAGTGCATAGGAATGGTGAGATAAGTGTATGGAGCTAGTTACTGGGTTTTGAAGCCCATTCGAGGAAAAAATGGAACGCTTCTACCTAACATTTCTCCAAGTGAGGGGTTTGCAGCTCTTCTGACAACGTTCACGTTCATTTCAGTGTAAAAAGCTGGTTACAGTGCTTGAAAACACTTTCGTGGAGGTAGCAAATCTTTCGCTGAACTGGGATCCCAATTAATGCGAGGTAAGACATGTTTTGCTTAAAATGCCGGTAACTAGAAACCCATTGGAGGGGAATGGTCAGATAAGGGTTTGGACCTAGTTACTGGGTTTTGAAGCCCATTCGAGGAAAGAAGGGAAAGCTTCTGCCGAAAATATCTCCAACAGAGGGGTTTGCAGCTCTTCTGAGAACGTTCTCGTTCAATTAAGTGTAAAAAGCTGATTACAGTGCATGAAAACCACTTTCGTGGAGATAGCAAATCTTTCGCTGAACTGGGATCCCAATTAGTGGGAGCCAATACATCTTTTGCTCAAAACGCTTTAACTACAAACCCGCTGGAGGGGAATGGTGAGATTGGTGTATGGAGCTAGTTATCGGGTTTTGAAGCACATTCGAGGAACTAAAGGAAAGCTTCTGCCGAAAATGTCTCCATCTGTGGGGTTTGCAGCTCTTCTGACAACGTTCACGTTCATTTCAGTGTAAAAAGCTGGTTACAGTGCTTGAAAACACTTTCGTGGAGGTAGCAAATCTTTCGCTGAACTGGGATCCCAATTAAGGCGAGGTAAGACATGTTTTGCTTAAAATGCCGGTAACTAGAAACCCATTGGAGGGGAATGGTCAGATAAGGGTTTGGACCTAGTTACTGGGTTTTGAAGCCCATTCGAGGAAAGAAAGGAAAGCTTCTGCCGAAAATGTCTCCAACAGAGGGGTTTGCAGCTCTTCTGAGAACGTTCTCGTTCAATTAAGTGTAAAAAGCTCGTTACAGTGCTTGAAAACACTTTCGTGGAGGTAGCAAATCTTTCGCTGAACTGGGATCCCAATTAGTGGGAGCCAATACATCTTTTGCTCAAAACGCTTTAACTACAAACCCGCTGGAGGGTGTATGGAGCTAGTTATCGGGTTTTGAAGCACATTCAATGAACTAAAGGAAAGCTTCTACCGAAAATGTCTCCAACTGCGGGGTTTGCAGCTCTTCTGACAACGTTCTCATTTATATCAGTGTAAAAAGCTTGAGACAGAGTTTGAAAGCACATTCGTGTAGATATGAAATCTTTAGCTCAACTAGGATCCCAATTAGCGGGAGACTATACATCTTTAACTCAAAACGCTTTAACTACAAACCCAGTGGAGGAGAATCGTGAGATTCGTGTCTTGAGCTTGTTACTCTGTTTTGAAGCCCTTTCGACGAAAGACAGGAGCGCTTCTGCCGAAAATGTCTCCAACAGTGGGGTTTGCAGCTCTTCTGACAAGATTCAAGTTCATTTAAGTGTAAAAACCTCTTTACAGAGTTTTAGTGCACATTCGTGGAGCTAGCAAATCTTTTGCTGCATTGGGATCCCTGTACAGGTTTGGCTTTCAAACAGTGTAACAACAAAACTAGTGCATACGAATGGTGAGATAAGTGTATGGAGCCAGTTACTGGGTTTTGAGGCCCATTCGAGGAAAAAAATGGAACGCTTCTACCTAACATTTCTCCAAGTGAGGGGTTTGCAGCTCTTCTGACAACGTTCACGTTCATTTCAGTGTAAAAAGCTGGGTACAGTGCTTGAAAACACTTTCGTGGAGGTAGCAAATCTTTCGCTGAACTGGGATCCCAATTAATGCGAGGTAAGACATGTTTTGCTTAAAATGCCGGTAATTAGAAACCCATTGGAGGGGAATGGTCAGATAAGGGTTTGGACCTAGTTACTGGGTTTTGAAGCCCATTCGAGGAAAGAAAGGAAAGCTTCTGCCGAAAATGTCTCCAACAGAGGGGTTTGCAGCTCTTCTGAGAACGTTCTCGTTCAATTAAGTGTAAAAAGCAGATTACAGTGCATGAAAACCACTTTCGTGGAGATAGCAAATCTTTCGCTGAACTGGGATCCCAATTAGTGGGAGGCAATACATCTTTTGCTCAAAACGCATTAACTACAAACCCGCTGGAGGGGAATGGTGAGATTGGTGTATGGAGCTAGTTATCGGGTTTTGAAGCACTTTCGAGGAACTAAAGGAAAGCTTCTGCCGAAAATGTCTCCAACAGTGGGGTTTGCAGCTCTTCTGACAACGTTCATGTTCATTTCAGTGTAAAAAGCTGGTTACAGTGCTTGAAAACACTTTCGAGGAGGTAGCAAATCTTTCGCTGAACTGGGATCCCAATTAATGCGAGGTAAAACATGTTTTGCTTAAAATGCCGGTAACTAGAAACCCATTGGAGGGGAATGGTCAGATAAGGGTTTGGACCTAGTTACTGGGTTTTGAAGCCCATTCGAGGAAAGAAAGGAAAGCTTCTGCCGAAAATATCTCCAACAGAGGGGTTTGCAGCTCTTCTGAGAACGTTCTCGTTCAATTAAGTGTAAAAAGCTGATTACAGTGCATGAAAACCACTTTCGTGGAGATAGCAAATCTTTCGCTGAACTGGGATCCCAATTAGTGGGAGCCAATACATCTTTTGCTCAAAACGCTTTAACTACAAACCCGCTGGAGGGGAATGGTGAGATTGGTGTATGGAGCTAGTTATCGGGTTTTGAAGCACATTCGAGGAACTAAAGGAAAGCTTCTGCCGAAAATGTCTCCAACAGAGGGGTTCAGCTCTTCTGAGAACGTTCACGTTCATTTCAGTGTAAAAAGCTGATTACAGTGCATGAAAACCACTTTCGTGGAGGTAGCAAATCTTTCGCTGAACTGGGATCCCAATTAGTGGGGACAATACATCTTTTGCTCAAAACGCTTTAACTACAAACCCACTAGAGGGGAATGGTGAGATTCGTGTAGTGAGCTTGTTACTCTGTTTTGAAGCCCTTTCGACGAAAGGCAGAAGCGCTTCTGCTGAAAATGTCTCCAACAGTGGGGTTTGCAGCTCTTCTGACAAGATTCTCGTTCATTTAAGTGTAAAAAGCTCTTTACAGTGTTTTAGTGCACATTCGTGGAGCTAGCAAATCTTTTGCTGCATTGGGATCCCTATACAGGTTTGGCTTTCAAACAGTGTAACTACAAAACTAGTGCATAGGAATGGTGAGATAAGTGTATGGAGCCAGTTACTGGGTTTTGAAGCCCATTCGAGGAAAAAAATGGAACGCTTCTACCTAACGTTTCTCCAAGTGAGGGGTTTGCAGCTCTTCTGACAACGTTCTCGTTCATTAGAGTGTAAAAAGCTCGTTACAGTGCTTGAAAACACTTTCGTGGAGCTAGCAAATCTTTCGCTGAACTGGGATCCCAATTAGTGGGAGCCAATACATCTTTTGCTCAAAACGCTTTAACTACAAACCCACTTGAGGGGAATGGTGAGATTGGTGTATGGAGCTAGTTATCGGGTTTTGAAGCACATTCGAGGAACTAAAGGAAAGCTTCTGCCGAAAATGTCTCCAACTGCGGGGTTTGCAGCTCTTCTGACAACGTTCACGTTCATATCAGTGTAAAAAGCTTGAGACAGAGTTTGAAAGCACATTCGTGTAGATATGAAATCTTTGCTCAACTAGGATCCCAATTAGCGGGAGACTATACATCTTTAACTCAAAACGCTTTAACTACAAACCCAGTGGAGGAGAATCGTGAGA
Source organism: Pelodiscus sinensis (assembly GCF_052426305.1). Taxonomy (NCBI): domain Eukaryota; kingdom Metazoa; phylum Chordata; order Testudines; family Trionychidae; genus Pelodiscus; species Pelodiscus sinensis. The sequence continues at coordinate 22,006,332 of NC_143071.1, forward strand.
TTCGTGTCTTGAGCTTGTTACTCTGTTTTGAAGCCCTTTCGACGAAAGACAGGAGCGCTTCTGCCGAAAATGTCTCCAACAGTGGGGTTTGCAGCTCTTCTGACAAGATTCAAGTTCATTTAAGTGTAAAAACCTCTTTACAGAGTTTTAGTGCACATTCGTGGAGCTAGCAAATCTTTTGCTGCATTGGGATCCCTGTACAGGTTTGGCTTTCAAACAGTGTAACAACAAAACTAGTGCATACGAATGGTGAGATAAGTGTATGGAGCCAGTTACTGGGTTTTGAGGCCCATTCGAGGAAAAAAATGGAACGCTTCTACCTAACATTTCTCCAAGTGAGGGGTTTGCAGCTCTTCTGACAACGTTCACGTTCATTTCAGTGTAAAAAGCTGGGTACAGTGCTTGAAAACACTTTCGTGGAGCTAGCAAATCTTTTGCTGAACTGGGATCCCAATTAGTGGGAGACTATACATCTTTTGCTCAAAACGCTTTAACTAGAAACCCACTTGAGGGGAATGGGGAGATTGGTGTATGGAGCTAGTTATCGGGTTTTGAAGCACTTTCGAGGAACTAAAGGAAAGCTTCTGCCGAAAATGTCTCCAACAGAGGGCTTTGCAGCTCTTCTGACAACGTTCACGTTCATTTCAGTGTAAAAAGCTGGGTACAGTGCTTGAAAACACTTTCGTGGAGGTAGCAAATCTTTCGCTGAACTTGGATCCCAATTAATGCGAGGTAAGACATGTTTGGCTTAAAATGCCGGTAACTAGAAACCCATTGGAGGGGAATGGTCAGATAAGGGTTTGGACCTAGTTACTGGGTTTTGAAGCCCATTCGAGGAAAGAAGGGAAAGCTTCTGCCGAAAATATCTCCAACAGAGGGGTTTGCAGCTCTTCTGAGAACGTTCTCGTTCAATTAAGTGTAAAAAGCTGATTACAGTGCATGAAAACCACTTTCGTGGAGATAGCAAATCTTTCGCTGAACTGGGATCCCAATTAGTGGGAGCCAATACATCTTTTGCTCAAAACGCATTAACTACAAACCCGCTGGAGGGGAATGGTGAGATTGGTGTATGGAGCTAGTTATCGGGTTTTGAAGCACTTTCGAGGAACTAAAGGAAAGCTTCTGCCGAAAATGTCTCCAACAGAGGGCTTTGCAGCTCTTCTGACAACGTTCACGTTCATTTCAGTGTAAAAAGCTGGATACAGTGCTTGAAAACACTTTCGTGGAGCTAGCAAATCTTTTGCTGCATTGGGATCCCTGTACAGGTTTGGCTTTCAAACAGTGTAACTACAAAACTAGTGCATAGGAATGGTGAGATAAGTGTATGGAGCCAGTTACTGGGTTTTGAAGCCCATTCGAGGAAAAAAATGGAACGCTTCTACCTAACATTTCTCCAAGTGAGGGGTTTGCAGCTCTTCTGACAACGTTCTCGTTCATTTCAGTGTAAAAAGCTGGTTACAGTGCTTGAAAACACTTTCGTGGAGGTAGCAAATCTTTCGCTGAACTGGGATCCCAATTAATGCGAGGTAAGACATGTTTTGCTTAAAATGCCGGTAACTAGAAACCCATTGGAGGGGAATGGTCAGATAAGGGTTTGGACCTAGTTACTGGGTTTTGAAGCCCATTCGAGGAAAGAAAGGAAAGCTTCTGCCGAAAATGTCTCCAACAGAGGGGTTTGCAGCTCTTCTGAGAACGTTCTCGTTCAATTAAGTGTAAAAAGCTGATTACAGTGCATGAACACCACTTTCGTGGAGACAGCAAATCTTTCGCTGAACTGGGATCCCAATTAGTGGGAGCCAATACATCTTTTGCTCAAAACGCTTTAACTACAAACCCGCTGGAGGGTGTATGGAGCTAGTTATCGGGTTTTGAAGGACATTCGATGAACTAAAGGAAAGCTTCTACCGAAAATGTCTCCAACTGCGGGGTTTGCAGCTCTTCTGACAACGTTCTCATTTATTTCAGTGTAAAAAGCTTGAGACAGAGTTTGAAAGCACATTCGTGTAGATATGAAATCTTTAGCTCAACTAGGATCCCAATTAGCGGGAGACTATACATCTTTTGCTCAAAACGCTTTAACTACAAACCCACTGGAGGGGATGGTGAGATTCGTGTAGTGAGCTTGTTACTCTGTTTTGAAGCCCTTTCGACGAAAGACAGGAGCGCTTCTGCCGAAAATGTCTCCAACAGTGGGGTTTGCAGCTCTTCTGACAAGATTCTCGTTCATTTAAGTGTAAAAACCTCTTTACAGAGTTTTAGTGCACATTCGTGGAGCTAGCAAATCTTTTGCTGCATTGGGATCCCTGTACAGGTTTGGCTTTCAAACAGTGTAACTACAAAACTAGTGCATAGGAATGGTGAGATAAGTGTATGGAGCCAGTTACTGGGTTTTGAAGCCCATTCGAGGAAAAAAATGGAACGCTTCTACCTAACATTTCTCCAAGTGAGGGGTTTGCAGCTCTTCTGACAACGTTCTCGTTCATTTCAGTGTAAAAAGCTGGTTACAGTGCTTGAAAACACTTTCGTGGAGGTAGCAAATCTTTCGCTGAACTGGGATCCCAATTAGTGGGAGCCAATACATCTTTTGCTCAAAACGCTTTAACTACAAACCCACTTGAGGGGAATGGTGAGATTGGTGTATGGAGCTAGTAATCGGGTTTTGAAGCACATTCGAGGAACTAAAGGAAAGCTTCTGCCGAAAATGTCTCCAACAGCGGGGTTTGCAGCTCTTCTGACAACGTTCACGTTCATTTCAGTGTAAAAAGCTGGTTACAGTGCTTGAAAACACTTTCGTGGAGGTAGCAAATCTTTCGCTGAACTGGGATCCCAATTAATGCGAGGTAAGACATGTTTTGCTTAAAATGCCGGTAACTAGAAACCCATTGGAGGGGAATGGTCAGATAAGGGTTTGGACCTAGTTACTGGGTTTTGAAGCCCATTCGAGGAAAGAAAGGAAAGCTTCTGCCGAAAATGTCTCCAACAGAGGGGTTTGCAGCTCTTCTGAGAACGTTCTCGTTCAATTAAGTGTAAAAAGCTGATTACAGTGCATGAAAACCACTTTCGTGGAGATAGCAAATCTTTCGCTGAACTGGGATCCCAATTAGCGGGAGACTATACATCTTTAACTCAAAACGCTTTAACTACAAACCCAGTGGAGGGGAATGGTGAGATTCGTGTATTGAGCTTGTTACTCTGTTTTGAAGCCCTTTCGACGAAAGAAAGGAAAGCTTCTGCCGAAAATGTCTCCAACAGAGGGGTTTGCAGCTCTTCTGACAAGATTCTCGTTCATTTAAGTGTAAAAACCTCTTTACAGAGTTTTCGTGCACATTCGTGGAGCTAGCAAATCTTTTGCTGCATTGGGATCCCTGTACAGGTTTGGCTTTCAAACAGTGTAACAACAAAACTAGTGTATACGAATGGTGAGATAAGTGTATGGAGCCAGTTACTGGGTTTTGAGGCCCATTCGAGGAAAAAAATGGAACGCTTCTACCTAACATTTCTCCAAGTGAGGGGTTTGCAGCTCTTCTGAGAACGTTCTCGTTCAATTAAGTGTAAAAAGCTGGTTACAGTGCTTGAAAACCACTTTCGTGGAGATAGCAAATCTTTCGCTGAACTGGGATCCCAATTAGTGGGAGGCAATACATCTTTTGCTCAAAACGCTTTAACTACAAACCCGCTGGAGGGGAATGGTGAGATTGGTGTATGGAGCTAGTTATCGGGTTTTGAAGCACATTCGAGGAACTAAAGGAAAGCTTCTGCCGAAAATGTCTCCATCAGAGGGGTTTGCAGCTCTTCTGACAACGTTCATGTTCATTTCAGTGTAAAAAGCTGGTTACAGTGCTTGAAAACACTTTCGTGGAGGTAGCAAATCTTTCGCTGAACTGGGATCCCAATTAATGCGAGGTAAGACATGTTTTGCTTAAAATGCCGGTAACTAGAAACCCATTGGAGGGGAATGGTCAGATAAGGGTTTGGACCTAGTTACTGGGTTTTGAAGCCCATTCGAGGAAAGAAAGGAAAGCTTCTGCCGAAAATATCTCCAACAGAGGGGTTTGCAGCTCTTCTGAGAACGTTCTCGTTCAATTAAGTGTAAAAAGCTGATTACAGTGCATGAAAACCACTTTCGTGGAGCTAGCAAATCTTTTGCTGAACTGGGATCCCAATTAGTGGGAGCCAATACATCTTTTGCTCAAAACGCTTTAACTACAAACCCACTTGAGGGGAATGGTGAGATTGGTGTATGGAGCTAGTTATCGGGTTTTGAAGCACTTTCGAGGAACTAAAGGAAAGCTTCTGCCGAAAATGTCTCCAACAGAGGGCTTTGCAGCTCTTCTGACAACGTTCACGTTCATTTCAGTGTAAAAAGCTGGTTACAGTGCTTGAAAACACTTTCGTGGAGGTAGCAAATCTTTCGCTGAACTTGGATCCCAATTAATGTGAGGTAAGACATGTTTGGCTTAAAATGCCGGTAACTACAAACCCATTGGAGGGGAATGGTCAGATAAGGGTTTGGACCTAGTTACTGGGTTTTGAGGCCCATTCGTGGAAAAAAGTGGAACGCTTCTACCTAACATTTCTCCAAGTGAGGGGTTTGCAGCTCTTCTGACAACGTTCACGTTCATTTCAGTGTAAAAAGCTGGGTACAGTGCTTGAAAACACTTTCGTGGAGGTAGCAAATCTTTCGCTGAACTGGGATCCCAATTAATGCGAGGTAAGACATGTTTTGCTTAAAATGCCGGTAACTAGAAACCCATTGGAGGGGAATGGTCAGATAAGGGTTTGGACCTAGTTACTGGGTTTTGAAGCCCATTCGAGGAAAGAAAGGAAAGCTTCTGCCGAAAATGTCTCCAACAGAGGGGTTTGCAGCTCTTCTGACAACATTCACGTTCATTTCAGTGTAAAAAGCTCTTTACAGTGCTTGAAAACACTTTCGTGGAGCTAGCCAGTCTTTTGCTGCATTGGGATCCCTGTACAGGTTTGGCTTTCAAACAGTGTAACTACAAAACTAGTGCATAGGAATGGTGAGATAAGTGTATGGAGCCAGTTACTGGGTTTTGAAGCCCATTCGAGGAAAAAAATGGAACGCTTCTACCTAACATTTCTCCAAGTGAGGGGTTTGCAGCTCTTCTGACAACGATCTCGTTCATTAGAATATAAAAAGCTCGTTACAGTGCTTGAAAACACTTTCGTGGAGCTAGCAAATCTTTTGCTGAACTGGGATCCCAATTAATGCGAGGTAAGACATGTTTTGCTTAAAATGCCGGTAACTAGAAACCCATTGGAGGGGAATGGTCAGATAAGGGTTTGGACCTAGTTACTGGGTTTTGAAGCCCATTCGAGGAAAGAAAGGAAAGCTTCTGCCGAAAATGTCTCCAACAGAGGGGTTTGCAGCTCTTCTGAGAACGTTCTCGTTCAATTAAGTGTAAAAAGCTGATTACAGTGCTTGAAAACACTTTCGTGGAGATAGCAAATCTTTCGCTGAACTGGGATCCCAATTAGTGGGAGCCAATACATCTTTTGCTCAAAACGCTTTAACTACAAACCCGCTGGAGGGTGTGTGGAGCTAGTTATCGGGTTTTGAAGGACATTCGATGAACTAAAGGAAAGCTTCTACCGAAAATGTCTCCAACTGCGGGGTTTGCAGCTCTTCTGACAACGTTCTCGTTTATTTCAGTGTAAAAAGCTTGAGACAGAGTTTGAAAGCACATTCGTGTAGATATGAAATCTTTAGCTCAACTAGGATCCCAAGTTGCGGGAGACTATACATCTTTTGCTCAAAACGCTTTAACTACAAACCCACTGGAGGGGATGGTGAGATTCGTGTAGTGAGCTTGTTACTCTGTTTTGAAGCCCTTTCGACGAAAGACAGAAGCGCTTCTGCCGAAAATGTCTCCAACAGTGGGGTTTGCAGCTCTTCTGACAAGATTCTCGTTCATTTAAGTGTAAAAACCTCTTTACAGTGTTTTAGTGCACATTCGTGGAGCTAGCAAATCTTTTGCTGCATTGGGATCCCTATAGAGGTTTGGCTTTCAAACAGTGTAACTACAAAACTAGTGCATAGGAATGGTGAGATAAGTGTATGGAGCCAGTTACTGGGTTTTGAAGCCCATTCGAGGAAAAAAATGGAACGCTTCTACCTAACATTTCTCCAAGTGAGGGGTTTGCAGCTCTTTTGACAACGTTCTCATTCATTAGAGTGTAAAAAGCTCGTTACAGTGCTTGAAAACACTTTCGTGGAGCTAGCAAATCTTTCGCTGAACTGGGATCCCAATTAGTGGGAGCCAATACATCTTTTGCTCAAAACGCTTTAACTACAAACCCACTTGAGGGGAATGGTGAGATTGGTGTATGGAGCTAGTAATCGGGTTTTGAAGCACATTCGAGGAACTAAAGGAAAGCTTCTGCCGAAAATGTCTCCATCAGAGGGGTTTGCAGCTCTTCTGACAACGTTCACGTTCATTTCAGTGTAAAAAGCTGGTTACAGTGCTTGAAAACACTTTCGTGGAGGTAGCAAATCTTTCGCTGAACTGGGATCCCAATTAATGTGAGGTAAGACATGTTTGGCTTAAAATGCCAGTAACTAGAAACCCATTGGAGGGGAATGGTCAGATAAGGGTTTGGACCTAGTTACTGGGTTTTGAAGCCCATTCGAGGAAAGAAAGGAAAGCTTCTGCCGAAAATGTCTCCAACAGAGGGGTTTGCAGCTCTTCTGAGAACGTTCTCATTCAATTAAGTGTAAAAAGCTGATTACAGTGCATGAAAACCACTTTCGTGGAGATAGCAAATCTTTCGCTGAACTAGGATCCCAATTAGCGGGAGACTATACATCTTTAACTCAAAACGCTTTAACTACAAACCCAGTGGAGGAGAATCGTGAGATTCGTGTCTTGAGCTTGTTACTCTGTTTTGAAGCCCTTTCGACGAAAGACAGGAGCGCTTCTGCCGAAAATGTCTCCAACAGTGGGGTTTGCAGCTCTTCTGACAAGATTCTCGTTCATTTAAGTGTAAAAACCTCTTTACAGAGTTTTAGTGCACATTCGTGGAGCTAGCAAATCTTTTGCTGCATTGGGATCCCTGTACAGGTTTGGCTTTCAAACAGTGTAACAACAAAACTAGTGCATACGAATGGTGAGATAAGTGTATGGAGCCAGTTACTGGGTTTTGAGGCCCATTCGAGGAAAAAAATGAAACGCTTCTACCTAACATTTCTCCAAGTGAGGGGTTTGCAGCTCTTCTGACAACGTTCACGTTCATTTCAGTGTAAAAAGCTGGGTACAGTGCTTGAAAACACTTTCGTGGAGGTAGCAAATCTTTCGCTGAACTGGGATCCCAATTAATGCGAGGTAAGACATGTTTTGCTTAAAATGCCGGTAACTAGAAACCCATTGGAGGGGAATGGTCAGATAAGGGTTTGGACCTAGTTACTGGGTTTTGAAGCCCATTCGAGGAAAGAAAGGAAAGCTTCTGCCGAAAATGTCTCCAACAGAGGGGTTTGCAGCTCTTCTGAGAACGTTCTCGTTCAATTAAGTGTAAAAAGCTGATTACAGTGCATGGAAACCACTTTCGTGGAGATAGCAAATCTTTCGCTGAACTGGGATCCCAATTAGTGGGAGCCAATACATCTTTTGCTCAAAACGCTTTAACTACAAACCCACTTGAGGGGAATGGTGAGATTGGTGTATGGAGCTAGTTATCGGGTTTTGAAGCACATTCGAGGAACTAAAGGAAAGCTTCTGCCGAAAATGTCTCCAACAGAGGGGTTTGCAGCTCTTCTGACAACGTTCTCGTTTATTTCAGTGTAAAAAGCTTGACACAGATTTTGAATGCACATTCATGTAGATATGTAATCTTTTGCTCACCTGGGAGCCCAATTAGCGGGAGACTATATATCTTTTGCTTTAATACACAGTAACTAGAAACCCATTGGAGGGAAATGGTGAGATAAGTGTATGGAGCAAGTTACTGGGTTTTGAAGCCCATTCGAGGAAAGAAAGGAAAGCTTCTGCCGAAAATGTCTGGAACAGAGGGGTTTGCAGCTCTTCTGAGAACGTTCTCGTTCAAGTAAGTGTAAAAAGCTGATTACAGTGCATGAAAACCGCTTTCGTGGAGATAACAAATCTTTCGCTGAACTGGGATCCCAATTATTGGGAGCCAATACATCTTTTGCTCAAAACGCTTTAACTACAAACCCACTGGAGAGGAATGGTGAGATTGGTGTATGGAGCTAGTTATCGGGTTTTGAAGCACGTTCGAGGAACTAAAGGAAATCTTCTACCGAAAATGTCTCCAACTGCGGGGTTTGCAGCTCTTCTAACTACGTTCTCGTTTATTTCAGTGTAAAAAGCTTGAGACAGAGTTTGAATGCACATTCGTGTAGTTATGAAATCTTTAGCTCAACTAGGATCCCAAGTTGCGGGAGACTATACATCTTTTGCTCAAAACGCTTTAACTACAAACCCACTGGAGGGGAATGGTGAGATTCGTGTATTGAGCTTGTTACTCTGTTTTGAAGCCCTTTCGACGAAAGACAGGAGCACTTCTGCCGAAAATGTCTCCAACAGAGGGGTTTGCAGCTCTTCTGACAAGATTCTCGTTCATTTAAGTGTAAAAACCTCTTTACAGAGTTTTAGTGCACATTCGTGGAGATCCCTATACAGGTTTGGCTTTCAAACACTGTAATTACAACCCTAGTGCATAGGAATGGTGAGTTAACTGTATGGAGCCAGTTACTGGGTTTTGAAGCCCATTCGGGGAAAGACAGGAGCGCTTCTGCCGAAAATGTCTCCAACAGAGGGGTTTGCAGCTCTTCTGAGAACGTTCTCGTTCAAGTAAGTGTAAAAAGCTGGTAACAGTGCATGAAACCACTTTCGTGGAGATAGCAAATCTTTCGCTGAACTGGGATCCCAATTAGTGCTCTTTAGTGTGTTTGAATGCATATTCGTGGAGCTAGCAAATCTTTAGCTGCATTGGGATCCCTATACATCTTTGGCTTTGAAACACTGTAATTACAAACCTACTGCAAAGCAATGGTGAGATAATTGTATGGAGCTACTTACTGGGTTTTGAAGCCCATTCGAGAAAAAAAAGGAAAGCTTCTGCCGAAAACGCCACCGACTGAGGGGTTTGCAGCTCTTCAGACAAGGGTCTCGTTCATTTCAGTGTAAAATCTGGTTAGAGTGCTTGAAAACACTTTCGTGGACATAGCAAATCTGTCACTGAACTGGGATCCTAATTAATGGGAGCTAATACATCTTTGGCTTAAAACGCTGTAACTACAAACCCAATGGAGGGGAATGGTGAGATAAGTGTACGGAGTTAGTTACTGGGTTTTGAAGCCCATTCGAGGAAAAACAGGAAATCTTCTGCCGAAAATGTCTCCCACTGAGGAGTTTGGAGCTTTTCTGACAACTTTCTCGTTCATTTAAGTGTAAAAAGCTCTTTACAGTGCACAGTCGTGGAGCTAGTAAATCTTTTGCTCTATGGGGATCTCTGAAGCTTGTGTCGCCGTTTTTGGCTTCAAAAGTTGATTTCGGCCATCGTGGCTGGAGTAGGGACCTTTCCTGCTCCGGACGTGGATTCCTGGCACAGCGGCCTGAGTCGCCGTTTTTGCCTGCAAAAGTCGATTTCGGCCATCGCACCCCGAGGAGTGTGTTTTCGTTCTCCGGATTTGGATTTCTGGCTCCACAGCCTGGGTCGCCATTTTCAGCTTCAAATGTCGATTTCGGCCATCGCTGCCCTAGTAGGGCGTTTTCAGGCTCTGGACATGGATTTCTGGCTCGGAGGCGCAGGTCTCCTTTTTTAGGTTCAAAAGTCTATTTCGTCCACCGTGGCCCAAGAAGGGCGTTTTCGGGCTCCGGACGTTAATTTCTGGTGACCCGAAAATGCCCTCCTCAGGCTGCGATGGCCGAAATCCACTTTTGAAGCTGAAAACGGCGACCCGGGCTGTGGAGCCAGAAATTCAAATCTGGAGCTCGAAAACGCCCTCCTCGAGCTGCGATGGCCGAAATCCACTTTTGAAGGTGAAAACAGTGCCCCGAGCCTCAGAGCTCTACGTCCAGAGCCTGAAAATGCCCTACTCGGGCTGCGATGGCCGAAATCGACTTTTGAAGCTGGAAACGGTGAACCGGGCTGCGGAGCCAGAAATCCACATCCGGAGTCCGAAAACGTCCTCCTCGGGCCGCGGTGGCCGAAACAGACTTTTGAATCCGAAAACGGCGACACGGGCTTCGGAGGCCAAAATCCACGTCTGGAGCCTGAAAATGCCCTCCTTGGGCTGTGAAGGCCGAAATCGACTTTTGAAGCCGAAAACGGCAACATGGGCGTCGGAGCCAGAAATCCACGTCCGGAGCCCGAAAACACCCTCCTCCGGCCGCGATTGCTGAAATCGAGTTTTGAAGCCAAAAACGGCGACACGGGCTTCGGAGGCCAAAATCCACGTCTGGAGCCCGAAAACGCCCTCCTCGTGCTGCAATGACTGAAGTTGACTTTTGAAGCCGAAAACAGTGACCCGGGCCGGGGAGCGAAAAAATCACGTCCGGAGCCCGAAAATGCCCTACTTGGGCTGCGATGGCCGAAATCGACTTTTGAAGCCGAAAACGGCGACACGAGCTGCGGAGCCAGAAATCTACGTCCCGAGCCCGAATATGCCCTACTCAGGCCGTGGTGGCCGAAATAGACTTTTGAAACTGAAAACAGCAACATGGGCTTCATAGGCCAAAATCCACATCCGGAGCCCAAAAACATCCTCCTCGGGTCATGATGGCCAAACTGAATTTGAAGGCGAAAATGGCGACCCGGGTCGGGGAACGAAAAAATCACGTCCGGAGCCCGAAAATGCCCTACTTGGGCTGCAATGGCCGAAATCGACTTTTGAAGCCAAAAACGGTGACACGAGCTGCGGAGCCAGAAATCTACGTCCGGAGCCCGAAAACGCCCTACTCGGGCTGCGGTGGCCGAAATAGACTTTTGAAACTGAAAACAGCGACACGGGCTTCATAGGCCAAAATCCACATCCGGAGCCCGAAAACGCTCTCTTCAGGCCATGATGGCAGAAATCGACTTTTGAAGGGGAAAACAATGACCTGGGCCACCGAGCCACAAATCCATGTCCGGAGCCCGAAAATGCCCTACTTGGGCCGCTGTGGCCGAAATGGACTTTTGAAGGCGAATATGGTGACCCGGGCCGCCGAGCGAGAAATCCACGTCCGGAGCCCGAAAACGCCCTACTCGGGTCACGATGGCCGAAATCGACTTTTGAAGGTGAAAACGGCGACACGGGATGCCGAGCCATAAAACCACCTCCGGAGCCCGAAAACGCCCTCCTCGGGTCGCGATGGCCGAAATAGACTTTTGAAGTGGAATACGGCAACACGGGCATCGGAGGTCAAAATCCACATCCGGAGCCCAAAAACGCTGTCTTTGGGCCGTGATCGCCGACATCGACTTTTGAAGGCAAAAACGGTGACCCAGGCTGCGGAGCCAGAAATCCACCTCTGGAGCCCGAAAACGCACTCCTCGGGCCGCGATGGCCGAAATCGACGTTTGAAGCCGAAAATGGCGACCCGGGCTGCGGATCCAGAAATCCAAGTCCAGAGCCCGAAAAAGTCCTGCTCGGGTCGTGATGGCCTAAATCGACTTTTGAAGCCGAAAACGGCGACCAGAGCCGCGGACCGAGAAAACCACATCCGGAGCCCCAAACTCCCTCCTCGGGCCTCAGTGGCCGAAATAGACTTTTGAAGCCGAAAATGGCGACCTAGGCTGCGCAGTCAGAAATCAACATCTGGAGCCCGAAAACGTCCTCCTTGTGCCGCAATTGCCGAAATCGACTTTTGAAGCCGAAAACGGCGACCGGGGCTCCCAAGCCAGAAATCCACTTCCGGAGCTCGAAAATGCCGTTTTTGGGACGCGATGGCCGAAATCGACTTTTGAAGCCAAAAACGGTGACCTGGGCTGCGCAGTCAGAAATTGACGTCCGGAGTCCGAAAAAGTCCTCCTTGTGCCGCAATTGCCGAAATCGACTTTTGAAGCCGAAAACAGTGACCGGGGCCGCGGAGCGCGAAAATCACGTCCGGAGTCCGAAACCGCCCTCCTAGGGCCGTGATGGCTGAAATCAACTTTTGAAGCTGAAAACGGTGACAAGGGCTTTGGAGGCCAATATCCATGTCCGGAGCCCGAAAAAGCCCTCTTAGGTCCATGATGGTCGAAATCGACTTTTGAAGGCAAAAACGGTGACCCGGGCAGCCGAGCCAGAAATATACGTCCGGAGCCCAAAAATGCCCTACTCGGGCCGCGATGGCCGAAATTGACTTTTGAAGGCGAAAACTGCGACCCAGGCTGCGCAGTCAGAAATCGACATCCGCAGCCCAAAAACGTCCTCCTTGGGCCGCAATTGCCGAAATCAACTTTTGAAGCCAAAAACGGCAACCGGGGCCGCGGAGCGCTAAAATCACGTCCGGAGCCCGAAAACGCCCTCTTCGGTCCATGATGGCCAAAATCGACTTTTGAAGGCGAAAACGGTGACCTGGGCTGCCGAACAAGAAATCTACGTCTGGAGCCCAAAAGCGCCCTACTCAGGCCGCGATGGCCGAAATCGACTTTTGAAGCTGAAAATGGCGACACGGGCTTCGGAGGCCAAAATCCACGCCTGGAGCCCGAAAACGCCCTTCTTGGGTTATGATGGTCGAAATCGTTTTTAAAGGTGAAAACACGATACCGGGCTGCGGAGCCAAATCCAAGTCCGTAGCCCGAAAATGCCCCCCTCTGGCCATGATGGCCGAAATCGACTTTAGAAGGTGAAAACAGTGACCCGGGCTGCGGAGCCAGAAATCCACGTCCAGAGCCCGAAAACACCCTGTTCCGGATGCGATGGCCGACATTAACTTTTAAAGCAAAAAACGGCGACCCGGGCTATGGAGCCAATAATCCACATCCGGAGCCCGAAAATGCCCTCCTCGGGTGCGGTGGCCGAAATCAACTTTAGAAGGCGAAAACGGTGACCCGGGGCCGCCAAGCCAGAAATTCACGTCTGGAGCCCGAAAACAACCTACTCGGGCCGTGATGGCCGAAATCAACTTTTGAAGCCAAAAATGGTGACCCAGGCTGCGGAGCCAGAAATCCACGTCCAGAGCCAGAAAACGCCCTCCTTCGGCTGCGATGGCCGAAAATCTACTTTAGAAGCTGAAAACGGTGACAAGGGCTTCGGAGGCCACTATCCATGTCCGGAGCCCGAAAAAGCCCTCTTCGGTCAAGGATGGCCGAAATCGACTTTTGAAGGCGAAAACGGCGACCCGGGCAGCCGAGCCAGAAATACACGTCCGGAGCCCAAAAACGCCCTACTCAGGCCGCGATGGCCGAAATCGACTTTTGAAGGCGAAAACGGCAACCCGGGCTGCGCAGTCAGAAATCGATGTCCGGAGCCCGAAAACGTCCTCCTCGGGCCGCAATTGCCGAAATCAACTTTTGAAGTCAAAAACGGTGACATGGGAGTCGGACACAAAAATTCACGTCCGGAGCTCGAAAATGCCCTCTTCGGGCCGTGATGGCTGACATCGACTTTTGAAGCCGAAAATGGCGATACGGGCTTCGGAGCCCAAAATCCACGTTCGGAGCCCAAAAATGCCCTCTTCAGGCCATGATGGACAAAATCGATTTTTGAAGCTGAAAATGGTGACCCGGGCTGTGGAGCCAGAAATCCACGTCTGGAGCCCAGAAACGCCCTTCTCGGGCCACAATGACTGAAATCGACTTTTGAAGCCGAAAATGGCAATCCGAGGTGTGTAGGCCGAAATCTACGTCCGGAGCCCGAAAACTGCCCCCCGGGCCGCGATGTCCAAAATAGACTTTTGAAGCAGAAAACTGTGACCCGGGCTGCGGAGCGAAAAAACCGCGTCCAGAGCCCGAAAACACCCTCTTCGGGCCGTGATGGCCGAAATCGACTTTTAAGCCAAAAATGGCGACCCGGGCTGCGGAGCCCAAAATCCACGTCCTGAGCCCAAAAACTCCCCCCCCCGGGCCGTGATGGCCGAAATCGACCTTTGAAGTCGAAATGGGCGACCCGGGCTGTGTAGGCCAAAATCTACATCCAGAGCCCAAAAACTTCCCTCCCCAGGCCACGATTGCCCAAATCGACTTTTGAAGCCGAAAACGGCGACCCGGACTGCGTAGGCTAAAATCTACGTCCGGAGCCCGAAAACTACCCTTCCCGGGCATCGATGGCCAAAATCGACTTTTGAAGCCGAAAACGGCGACCCGAGCTGCAGAGCCAGAAAACCATGTCCAGAGCCCGAAAACTCCCTCTTTGGGCCGGGATGGCCGAAATCAACTTTTAATCTGAAAATGGAGACGCGGATCATGGAGTGAGAAAACCACGTCCAGAGCTCGAAAACGCCCTCCTTGAACCACAATGGCTGAAATCGACTTTTGAAGCCAAAAACGATGACCCGGGCTGCAGAGGAAGAAATCCACTTCCGGAGCCAGGAAATGCCTCCCTCGGGCCGCAATGGCCGAAATTGACTATTGATGCCGAAAATGGCGACCCGGGCTGTACAGCCAGAAATCCACGTCCGGAGCCTGAAAATGCCTCCACAGGCCACTATGGCCGAAATTGACTTTTGATGCCAAAAATGGTGACCCGGGCTGCAGAGCCAGAAATCCATGTCCGTAGCCCGAAAACGTCCCCCTCGGGCCGCAATGACCGAAATCGACTTTTGAATTCGAAAACAGTGACCCGGGCTGCGGAGTGAGAAAACCACGTCCAGAGCCCAAAAACGCCCCCCTCGGGCCACAATGGTCGAAATCGACTTTTAAGCTGAAAATGGTGACCCGGGCTGCAGAGCCAGAAATCCACATCCAGAGCCCGAAAACGCCCCCTTCGGGCCGCAATGGCCGAAATCGACATTTGAAGCCAAGAACGGTGACTCGGGCTGCGGAGAAAGAAAACCACGTCCAGAGCCCAAAAACGTTCCCCTCGGGTTGCGATGGCCGAAATAGACTTTTGAAGGCAAAAACGGCAACCAAGGCTGGGGAGGCGAAAATCCACATCCTGAACCCTAAAACTCCCGACCGAGCTGTGATGGCCAAAATCGAACTTTGAAGCCGAAAACGGCGACCCGCGCTGCGTAGGCCAAAATCTACACCCGAAGCCCGAAAACTGCCCCCCGGGCCGTGATGGCCGAAATACACTTTTGAAGCCATAAACGGCGACCCGTGCTGCGGAGGCAAAAATCCAAGTCTTGAGCCCAAAAACTCCCCCACGGGCCGCATTGGCCGAAATCGACTTTTGAAGCCAAAAACGGCGACCGGGGCCGCGGAGCGAGAAAACCACATCCAGAGCCCAAAAACGCCCCCCTCAGGCCGCGATGGCCAAAATCGAATTTTGAAACCGAAAACGGCGACCCGGGCTACAGAGCAAGAAATCCACGTACGGAGCCCGAAAACTGCTGCCTGAGCCATGATGGCTGAAATCGCGTTTTGAAGCCGAAATCGGCTACACGGGCTTCGGAGGCCAAAAATCACATCCAGAGCCCGAAAACGCCCTCTTCGGGCCATGATGGCCAAAATCGACTTTTGAAGCTGAAAATGGTGACTAGGGCTGTGGAGCCAGAAATCCACGTCCGGAGCCCAAAAACGTCCTTCTCGGGCTGCAATAGCGGAAATCGACTTTTGAAGTGGAAAACGCCCCCCTTGGGCCGCGATGCCCAAAATTGAATTTTGAAGCCGAAAACGGCAACCTGGGCTGCAAAGCGAGAAAACCATGTCCAGAGCCCAAAAACGCCCCCCTTGGGCGGTGATAGCAGAAATCGACTTTTGAAGCCAAAAATGGTGACCAGAGCTGCGGAGTCCAAAATCCACGTCCGGAGCCCGAAAACTCCCGCCCGAGCCATGATGGCCGAAACTGACTTTTTAAGCCGAAAACGGCGATCCAGGCTGCATAGGCCAACATCTATGTCCGGAGCCTGAAAGCTGCCCCTCCGGCCGCGATGGCCGAAACTGACTTTTTAAGCCGAAAATGGCGACCCGGGCTGCGGAGCTCAAAAACTCTGCTCCCAGGCTACGGTGCTCTAAATCCACTTTTGAAGCCGAAAATGGCAACCCAGGCTGCAGAGCCAGAAATCCCCGTCCAGAGCCCAAAAACCCTCCCCGGGATACAATGGCCGAAATCGACTTTTGAAACTGTAAACAGCAACCCGGGCTGCAAAGGCGAAAATCCACGTCTGGAGCCTGAAAACAACCGTCCCCAGGACGCGATCACTGAAATCGACTTATGAAGGTGAAAACAGTGACCCGGGCTGCGAAGGCTAAAATCCACATCCGGAGACAAAAATTGCCGGCCCTGGGACGCGATGGCCGAAATCGAATTTTGAAGCCGAAAAAGGTTACCTGTGCTCTGGAGACCAAAATCCACGTCTGGAGCACGAAAACACCCCCCAGGATGCGATGGCCCAAATCACCTTTTCAAGTCGAAAACGGCGACCCGGGCTCCGGAGGTCCAAATCCATATCCGTAGCCCGAAAACGCCCCCGGAACAAGATGACTGAAATCGAATTTTGAAGCCGAAAATGGAGACCCGGGCTGCAGAGGCGGAAATCCACGTTGGGAGCCCGAAAACGCCTCCCGGGACGCAATAGCCGAAATCGACTTATGAAGTCGAAAACGGCGACCCGGGCTGCGAAGGACAAAATCCACATCCGGAAACAAAAAACGCTGGCCCTAGGCCGCGATGGCCGAAATGGGCTTTTGAAGCTGAAAACGGCAACCTGGGCTGCGGACGCCAAAATCCACGTCTGGAGCCCAAAAACGCCCCCCCGGGTCGCGATGGCCGAAATCAACTTTTGAAGCCGAAAATAGAGACCCGAGCTGCAGAGGCGGAAATCCACGTCCGGAGCCCGAAAACGCCCCCTCCCCCAGGACACGATGGCCAAAATCGACTTTTAGGGCCGAAAACGGCGACTCGGGCTGCAGAGGCCAAAATCCACGTCTGGAGCCCGAAAACTCCCCTCCGGGCCGCGATGGCCGAAATCGACTTTTAAAGCCGAAAACGGCGACCAGGGACGCGGAGGCCAAAATCAATGTCCAGAGCCCAAAAACCGCCTCCCGGGCCGTGATGGCCGATATCGACTTTTAAAGACGAAAACTGCAACCTGGGCTGCGGGCGTCAAAATCCTCGTCCGGAACCCAAAAAGGCCCCCCACCCCGGGACGCGATCACCGATATCGACTTATGAAGCCGAAAACGGCGACCCAGGCTGCGAAGGCCAAAATCCATGTCCGGAGACAAAAAACGTCGGCCCTAAGCCACAATGGCCGAAATCGACTTTTAAACCTGAAAACGGCAACCATAGCTGCGGAGGCCAAAATACACGTCCGGAGCCCGAAAATGCCCCTCTGAGACGCGATGGCCGAATTTGAATTTTGGAGCCGAAAACAGCGACCCGGGCTGTGGAAGCAGAAATCCAAGTCCGGAGCCCGAAATCTTCCCCCCCCGGGCCGTGATGGCCAAAATCGACTTTTGATGCCGAAAACGGAACCTGGGGTGCAGAGGCGGAAAATCACATCCACAGCTCTAAAACTCCCCCCCAGGCTGCCATTGTCGACATCGACTTTTGAAGCTGACAACGGTGACCTGGGATGTGGAAGCCAAAATCCACGTCCAGAGCCCGAAAACTCCCCCCTCGGGACGTGATGGCCAAAATTGACTTTAAATACCGAAAACAGCGACCCGGGCTACAGAAGCGGAAATCCATGTCCGGAGCCCGAAAACTTCCTCCCGGGCCGCGATGACCGAAATCGACTTTTGAAGCCGAAAACGGCGACCCGGGATGCGGAGGCCAAAATCCACGTCTGGAGCCCAAAAACTCCCTCCCAGGCCGCAATGTCCGATATCGACTTTTGAAGCCTAAAACGGCGACCTGGGCTGCGGATGCCAAAATCCACATCCGGAGTCCAAAAACGCCCCCCCGGATGCGATGGCCGAAATTGAATTTTGAAGCCGAAAACGGAGACCCAAATCTTGTAGCTGAGTTGCGATGGTTTGTCCTCTAGAACGTGGGGAAGGTTTTTCACATATTTCTGAGGTACTAAAGTAATTGCGAGGAAAAATGGGTCATGAAGAAAACTGACATAGGGGACTGTTGACATTAATGTATGAAGCTAGTTACAGTGTTTTAATGCACATTCGAGCGAATGCCATGCCTTTTGCTGGAAAAACGGCTCCAAATCAGGACTCTCATAGTTCTTGACACAACTTTCTGCTCACCAAGAATGAAAACTTTACTTTTTCTCTCTATATGCATGTCCCATATAAATCATGTGGTTGACCAGAGTTGTGTGGTTACTGCAGCGTCTGGCACGTTTTCACACCTTTCCGAGGCAATACAAAAAATGGCATGAAAAATCCTCTCCTAATCAGAAGTGCTATAGGGGAATGTTGAATGAAGGGTTTCTAGCTAGGTGCAGTTTCTTAAGTCCCAGATAGGCAAAAGCCAAAGAGTTTGCTGAACTTGTCTCCAGTTGAGGGCTAATGCAGAGCTTGTGAGACCTTTCTGTTCAGAGTAAATGACAGCTTTCATTTTACTCCATGTATCACAGTCCCACCCAAAAGATGTAGTTAAACAGAGCTGTTGCTGTCTCTAGACCGTATGGAAGGCTTTTCAAACATTTCTGAGGCAATACAAGAAACCTCGACAGAATGAGTCTCGTAAGCGAAACTGATATAGAGGAATGTTGTGTATACAGCTAGTCACAGTGTTCGAATGCCCCAGGGTGCAAACATCTCAGCTACAGTTATAAATCAATTCAAATCAACTCCTTCTATAAGGGACATTGCCTACACGGCTAGCTCTTCAGAAAATTGTCTTCTGAGATATATCGAATAGTGCTCTTCATGTAACAATATCTCAACCTGATCTGTTGGGAAGCTGAGCTGCTTCTGTTTGTAGAAAAGACTGCAGGACTTTCACGCATTTCTGAGCCGGTTGAAGACACTGTGTCGAAAAAGGGCTCATGCAGCAAAATGGAGCGCTAGCTTGTGAAAAACCTTTTTGTCAGTGAAAATGGACGATTGCATTTTGCTACTCCTAAGCAAGTTCTACCCAAATCTTGTAGCTGAGATGCAATGTTGTGTCCTCTAGAACGCGGGGAAGGCTTTTCACACATTTCTGAGGTACTAAAGTAATTGCGAGGAAAAACGGATCGTAAACAAAACTGACATAGGGGACTGTTGTCATTAAAGTATGAAGCTAGTTACAGTGTTTTATTGCACATTCGAGCGAATGCCATAACTTTTGCTGGAAAAACGGTTCCAAAGCAGGACTCACATAGTTCTTGTGACAACTTTCTGCTCACCGAGAATGAAAACTTTACTTTTTCTCTCTATATGCATGTCCCATATAAATCTTGTGGTTGACCAGAGTTGTTGCAGTTTCTGCAGCATCTGGCACATTTTCACACCTTTCCGAGGCAATACAAGAAATGGCGTGAAAAATCCTCTCCTAATCAGAAGTGCTATAGGGGAATGTTGAATGAAGGGTTTCTAGTGTAAGCAGGGGCTGAACTGCTGCTTGCTGTCAGCCAGCTAAAAGGAGGGGGGGGGGGGTGCGCACTACAGTTGTTTAGGTCTGCAAGGTAATTAAGTGTTAACTGTTGACATGTAAATACTGCTCAGAAGAGAATCTGAGGTATGGCTATGTAAATCCCATTCAGCCAGGGCTGATGGAAGGTCAGTGTTGGAATGGAATGTGGAGAAGTGTATATAATTTGGGACTGTTGTGGGGGTCACTAATCATGCTACCCCTAAATGTGGGAACTGTAAAACATGCCACCAGTGTTTGCAGGAGAGACACCACCATCGTGGTAAGAGGTCTCGGAAGAACAAGCATGTTGAGTGAGTTGCTGTTGTGGGAAATAATTGTGATTTGTATTTCAGGAAATTACTGTTTGTATCATGGCTTGTCTGTCAGGTTTGTTGGGCCCTGGCTCAGAAGCCTCTAGCTCAGAGGCAGCAACCTCAGCAGATGATTGGGCAAAAGCCCTGGGGCAAATCTTGGAGAAATGTGTGCTATCCCATGCTATGGCAAGCTCCTATTGTAAGTTAAGATTATTCCCTGGGGAAGAGGAGTTTGAGCCCTGGCTGGAACACACCACTGAAATGCTAGAGCATTGGGCTGTGCCAGACAGAGAAAAATAAAGATGTTTAGTCGACAGTCTCCGGGGCCCAACTTTAGATGTGATTCGCACCTTGAAGCTCACTAACCCTGAGGTCGGTGTAAAGGACTGCCTAGAGGCCTCACTCACACCTTTGGGAGCATGGAGTGTCCTGAAGACAGTTTCTGTAACTTTCTCAATGCTAAGCAGCACTGGGGAGAGAAGGTCTCAGCCTATGTACAGAGGTTGGAGAGGCTGCTACAGAGAGCTGTCATTAGGGGAGCCGTGGCTGCTGAGCAGATGGACCAGACCAGATTGGCTCAAATTGTAAGAGGAACTCCATATTACAGCCCGATTCTACTACTCCTCCGGCTAAGAGAACGACAGGAACACCCCCCTACATACTCCCAACTGATAAAGGAGGTCAGAGAGGAGGAAGAAAGGCAGGCTTCCAGTGGGCTTTGGGAGGCCCAGAGGCCTAAGCCAACCAGCGCTGCACCCCGACAAACAGCCGGCGTGCTGATGATAAACACCAGAGGAGACATTACCCAGCAAGTTCAGGCCCTGACAGAACGGATTGCTGAGTTGCAGAGAGCCATTGGCCAAGCAAGGATTTGCAGGGATGAGGAACCTCAGGCTGTGGTGATGGAGAAGTCAGTGCCTGGAGCTGCCATCCCACCCAGCCGAAAGAGGAGAGGATCATTCTTCTGCTACCGGTGTGGTCAAGATGGGCACAGAGCTGCACATTGCCAAAATGAGGGATACCCCAGTTTAGTTTATGGAAAGCTGAGAATCAGTCACGAGACGGTCAGGAGACAGGGACCACCCAGGCCCCCAGGATTTGATGGATTCCCAAGAAAAGACCACTCAGCTAGGATCCCTTCAGGACTGATAGGGCCTCGAGCAGAGGTCACTGTAAGGATTGAAGGGGCAGAGTGCAAAGCAGTGCTTGATACCGGATCACAGGTGACAATTATATTCCAGTCATTCTACCAACAGGTGCTCAGGCACCTGCCTATCCAGCCATTGACTGGCCTTGGCCTGTGTGGTCTCAGCATGAACGAATATCCCTACAAAGGGTATGTCACAGTGCATTTGGAATTCCCTGAGGAGGTGACAGGGGTAAGAGAAGAGGTGGACACAGTAGCCTTGATATGCCCTGACCCTAAAGAGGTCCCTGATGAGTCGGTGCTGATAGGGACCAACTCCAGTCTCTTCAAGGTGCTTGCAGAATACTGCAGACTGGGGACCAATATCTGGACACCCTGATGATCCACACCCTTTGTGCTGAAGCCTATAGGAAAATTGAAGATGCTAAACAGGAGACGTCTGAGCTACCAATGGGTACTCTAAGGTATGCAGGCATGAACCCTTTAGTAGTGCCTGCAAGGACAGAGCAGGAAGTGCTCGTCATGAGTAACTGGCTGAAAGGCAATAAACGAGTGTTCGCCATGGTAGAACAACCAACTGAGGGAGAGCTTCCTGATGGGGTCCTGGTCCACTGTGGAGTTATAACCTTACCAGCAACAGCCCAGGACACAGTCACGGTACTGATTGCGAATGAAACAAGTCATGATATGATTGTGAATCAAGGGCAAAAGATAGCAGATTTTTTCGAGACTGAATTGATTGTGAGTCCCCAGTGGGAACCGCACGTTCAGACTATAGATCCATCAAGGTTTGACTTTGGAGATTCACCCTTGTCCGAAGAGTGGAAGGATCGCCTGAGGAAGAATCTCTCTGAAAGACCCAAGGTATTCTCACTGCATGAGTGGGATGTGGGGTGTGCCAAAGGGGTTGAGCACAATATCAGGCTACATGATCCCTGACCTTTCAGGGAGAGATCTAGAAAAATTGCACTTTCAGAGATGGATGATGTGCGACATCACCTTCAGGAGCTGGCTGCAACTGGCATCATTACCGAGTTCCACAGCACCTATGCCTCACCCATTGTGGTAGTCCGCAAAAAGAATGGGAAAATTCGGATGTGTATTGACTACCGCACCCTGAACCGCCGTACTGTGGTTGACCAGTACACGATGCCCCGAGTAGAAGATGCATTAGATTGTTTATTGGGAAGCCAGTGGTTCTCAGTATTGGATCTTTGAAGTGGATACTACCAGATCCCCTTGGGAGCAGAGGACAAGGAGAAGATCGCCTTCACTTGCCCATTGGGGTTTTATCAGTTTGAACGTATGCCTCAAGGGATCTCTGGGGCCCCCGCCACATTCCAGCGCCTCATGGAGAAAGTTGTAGGTGATACTGCAAGTCTTGGTCTATTTGGATGATCTGATTGTATTCGGAAGGACCTTGGAAGGGCATGAAGACAGACTTCTTAAAGTACTTGACAGGTTGGAGGCCTATGGGCTGAAACTTTCCATTGATAAGTGTCAATTCTGCCGAACATCAGTGAAGTATGTTGGTCATATTGTGTCCCAAGAAGGTGTGAGTACTGATCCGGATAAAGTAGAAGCACTCACTACCTGGCCGCGCCCCAGAAACTACAGAGAGCTTAAGACTTTCCTTGGATTTAGTGGCTACTATCGGAGGTTTGTGAAGAATTATGCCACCATTGTAAAGCCTCTGAATGATCTTACCAGGGGATACCCGGCCATCAAGAGAAAGGCTAAGACCAAGAATAAGGGGAGGCCCCCTGACCTCCCAATCCAAGACAATATGGCCCCATAGAGCCCTTTGGACCACGATGGGATGAGGGATGTGAAAGGGCTTTCCGAGAGATCATTAGCTGTCTAACTCATGCTCCAGTCTTAGTTTTTGCTGACCCAAACAAGCCATTCCTCCTACATACAGACGCCAGTTTGGATGGTTTGGGAGCAGTCTTGTACCAAGATGTGAACGGCAACCATAAACCTGTGGCCTTTGCCAGCCGAGGGCTGTATGACAGTGAAACTCGTTACCCCATCCACAAGTTGGAGTTCCTGGCCTTGAAGTGGGCCATCACTGAGAAATTTTGGGACTATTTGTATGGTGCTAAGTTCCAGGTATGGACAGACAACAACCCACTGATTTATGTACTGACAAGTGCTAAGCTGGATGCTACTGGACAACGATGGGTGGCCGCCCTGGCCAGCTAGGAGTTCAGCATACAGTACCGATCAGGGAGAAACAATGTAGATGTGGATGCATTGTTTTGGCGTCCACAGCCAACAGAAATTGGTGAGATTCCTGTAGATGGAGTGAGAGCTATCTGCAATGGTAGTTATCAGAAGTCCAAGGCACATGAGAGACCTCATGGGAGTGTTGCAGAAACACTGGGCCTACCCCCTGAGAGTGTACCCTCTGTCTCTGTGAACTACATTATGTTGGACCAGTCCCCCTTGCCCAGGCTCAATGCTTCTGACTGGCAGAGAGCACAGCTGCAAGATGTTGACATCCATAACACATTACTTGCAAAAAGAGAAGGGAAAAGCCCTAGTGCAGTTGCCACATCTACCCCTGAGGGTAAGCTACTGTTGTGGGAGTGGTGCAAACTGGAACTAATACAGGGGGTGCTGCACCGGATCACCGTAGATCCTTTGCAAAATGTAACCCTTCTGTTGGGTAGGCCTGGCAGTAACCAAGGCTGGGTTCAATATCTTGGGGCCATCTCACACAGAACCGGCTCGAGCCCCCACCCAGTAATCTGGGAAATTCACGCACCCCTGGGCGCCTCTGAGAGGCAATGCTTCCCCACTCGCAAGCACTGAGTCTGAGTATAGGAAAGAAACATTTAATGAAACAGAGAGAGAATTCATACGGCATTAACTTGGGGGAAAACACCACAACAGAGTTCATAACCCAAACGTGAGCCAAGCCCCCACCCCAGCCAAGAATCGCCAAAAGTCCAAAAAGCCTGACATCCCAAAGGTCTCTGTCCCTGGTCCGTGCCACCCAGAGTCCCAAAGTTCACCCGCTGGGTTTCACCTCCCAACCTGGGTAGAAATGGGGGTGGGGGCATATATAGGGGGCACCTTATACGAAACTCCACCACGTTCCACCAGCTGTCTCATTCCATGCCTCTGGACGCTCTGCTGGGCACTTGCCGCCACTCCACACCACCAATGGCCGCTCCTCGCCTGCCGCCACTCCACACCACACCGCCGGTTGCCACTCCTCGCCTGCCGCCGCTCCTCGCCTGCCGCCGCTCCACACCACGTCGCTGGTCACCGCTACTTCACTGGTGCAACAGGTCTGGTACTCAGCCAAACCAGTGATTTCAGCTCTCAGTGATTTCAACTCTTTAGCCACCAGCTGGACTGGCAAATGAGTCCAGCTTTCACTGGACTAGCAAAAGAAAAGACTCCTCAGGGAGTCTGCTTGAGGTCTGTCCTTAAAACAAAGGGGGAAAGGTGCAGGCTGGGCCAGTCTTATAGCTCACACCTGGCAGGTGTGATGCAGGCTGACTCAAACCTTTTAACCCTTTCCCCCAGCTCTGTTCACTCAACTCTGGAAGGAGGGAGGCTTGTTCCTTCGAGACCTCTTACCTTGATGGTGGTGTCTCTCCTGCAAGCACTGGTGGCATGTTTTACAGTTCCCACATTTAGGGGTAGCATGATTAGTGACCCCCCACAACAGTCCCAAATTATTTACAATTCTCCACATTCCATTCCAACACTGACCTTCCATCAGCCATGGCTGAATGGGACTTACATAGCCACACCTCAGATTCTCTTCTGAGCAGTATTTACATGTCAACAGTTAACACTTAATTACCTTGCAGAGCTAAACAACTGCAGTGGGCACACCCGCCCCTCCTTTTAGCTGGCTGACAGCAAGCAGCAGTTCAGCCCCTGCTTACATTAGCAATTCACATAAGCAAGTAAATCCGAGTGTGTAAAGCTCCGGTGGCTAATGGAGCAATGCTGTATGCGGGGGAAATCCCTGCAGAGGAACAACTTGCCCTTCCGCGAGACAGTTCAGCCCCAGTCAGGGACCCAGTTTGCAGAATGTACAGACCATTGACAGCAGCAGACCGGGCTACTGGTCACTTTTTAATCTAGCCCCCGTGTTCCCCAGGGTGTCCATGGGGGAGAGTTCCACAGGCTATGTATTCATTCTGGAGAGAAGCATTTTCCTGTCATTCTTTCAAATTTACCTCCCTTTTAATGTCCTTGAGAGGCTCCTTGCTCTGGTTTATGAGCCGGGTGAGAGAGGACTGGCTCGGTGTCCTTCCAAATTCCTGGTACTAATGTCGGGGACTTTAACCCGGATGGCCTCCGTTCGTTGTCTGACTGCAAAGAGACAGGCAACACCAGCAAGATCCAATCACAAGCTCTTTATTGAATAGTGCGCACTACAATAGAGAGCAGCCCATCTCCCAAGTGAACCAGCCACGATTTCAGTAACAAGTAAGATTATATAGACAGTTCCGTCGCATCATAAAACATTTGCCCAAGCATCTCAGCCCCCCTTAATTTGTTAGAAGCTTCTAGTGTTAATGTGTATACTTCATGGCCTCAAGCAATTCATAATACGTCAACAGCTTTCTTATCAGCCCAGAAGGCAAGTACCAAACAACAAGGAGACCAGGAGTTAAAACAACAGAGGGCAGAGACAGTTCGTTAAGATCAGGGTGAGAACAGAAACAGGGAGTTACCTTAACAGTTCTCAAACTAGCTGTTCCCATCACAACCGGTATAGGAATGCAGCCTTTCACTTATTTTACTTCTGCAACTCAAGCAAGTATGTAGGGAGCGCCCCCTTGCTTGAACCATGTCTCTAGTTCTGCTCAGGGACTACCCTAGAAACCTTTGTTAACCTCTTTCCTTGATCTGTCTTAACATAACTGCACTAGGCCGAATTCTCTAGGGCCTAACAGTCCCCCCTTTGTCCCTAGAGTATCACAAAGGGACTCTTGGGACATACTGCAACAATTACTACTTGATGGAGCACATCTTAGTGCCTGTCCAACATCCACAACGGATGGCATAAAAAACTACCAAGCTACAAATAATAATGACAGCACTACAAAGTAAGTTATGGAGCCAACCACTTATATTTGGAAACCAGCTAAACAAGTCACTCCACCAGGAATCCTTTTTTTTTTCTCCATGGTCCTTTGCTACCTGCATAAGATGGTTTGCTCTGTCCTAAGTGGCATTATAAACATCAGGAATATACACACAACACTCTTGTCCAATTAAGGCACATGTTCCTCCTTGAGAGACCAACAGAATATCCAATGCCAAGTGATTTTGAAGAACCATCTGCCTTATTTTCTTCTGCTCAGTTGCCAAGTCCATTAAGGCATCGGCAGTGCCATTTGCCATGATCTCTAAGACTTCTTGGAGTCTCATTATGCCTTCTCTTAATCGATAAGTGGCCTCTCCACAGGCAAAGGGAAACCTCGCACAAGCGCCTGTCCAATCGTTCACAGCCCGCTAAGTAAGAGGATGAGTTTTCTCAACATCTGTCTTAGCATCTCTTACATTTCTAATCTTTCCACTGGGAAGATGGAGGCTACAGGTGGCTCTAGCCAGGCTAAGTAGCAGGATCTGCTCCATAAGGGAGGAAGAATTAAGTATGCTTTGTTACCACACACCCAACATGACGTATTATGTAATTCTGGCATTCGAGCTTTCAGCTCATGTGCAAGATGAATAAAGGTGTTAGAGCGATTAGTTTTTACAGCCTTTACATCCCATACCACTAAAAGAGAAAGATAACAAATAATAAAAGTAAAAACATAAGAACCCAGGCCAGAAAACGAGGCCTTCTTTCCGGGAAAGGACACCACCAGTCTAAGGTTTCCTCAGTCGAAGTCGAAGCTTCAGGTCACCTAAAGGGGTAGCAGTCCATTTGCCCTGGGCACAGATATCGTCTGCTTCTGGTTCACCCCGTTCGCGGCGGGGTGAACGTGCGTGGCTCCCTTGAAGTCCGATGTCGTCTGCTTCTGGGCCTGGATTGCCGGTACCAGGCCTGCGCTGATCCCCGTCTACTTCTGGACCTGGGTTTCTGGTACTAGGTCTGCAGTGCTCCTTGTTGGGGCCAACTTGTGTAAGCACTGGAACCGGTTTGCAGTGGGAGGCGTGAATCCAGGTGGGCAATTCCTCACACTTTACAGCAGTATGGGTGGTCAGAAGGACTTGGTAGGGACCCTTTCACTTGGG
Source organism: Pelodiscus sinensis (assembly GCF_052426305.1). Lineage (NCBI taxonomy): Eukaryota > Metazoa > Chordata > Testudines > Trionychidae > Pelodiscus > Pelodiscus sinensis. The sequence continues at coordinate 22,033,579 of NC_143071.1, forward strand.
TTCCAGGGCAGTCTTCCACTGGTGAACCTTCACGCAAACCCAATCTCCTGGTTGTAGTTTATGGCACGGCACAGTCAGGGCCTCCTGGAAGGCGTCCTTAACCTGAGAATGATAAGACTGTACACACCTCAAAAGTTCCTGACAATACTTGACTATGCTTTCTTTAATTAGTGTGGTATCAGCCAGGTCAATTTTTTTGGCTGCTTAACAATTTCATAGGTCGGCCACATGCAATTTCATGTGGACTGAGTCCAGTTTTCTGATTAGGAGTCACTCTCATGCCTATTAGGGCAATCGAGAGTGCTTCTACTTATGTTAAGCCAGAGTCTTTACATATTTTTGCAAGTTTGTTCTTTAAAATCCCGTTTCATTTCTCTCCTGCTCCTGCGCTCTCCGGGTGTTGTGCGCAGTGCAGTGCTTGTTTGATCGAGTAGTACTTTTACCAGTTTTTTTAAACAATTTGTCCAGTAAAGTGGGTACTTTTATCACTGGAGATCACAAAGGCTACGTCTAGACTGGCCACAAATTCCGGAAAAGGGATGCAAATCAGGTAAGTCAGCATAGGGAAATCCGCGGGGGATTTAAATATCCCCCGCGGATTTAAATAAACATGTCTGCCGCTTTTTTTCCGGCTTGGGGAAAAGCCGGAAAAAAAGCGTCTAGACTGGCACGATCCTCCGGAATAAAGCCCTTTTCCAGAAGATCTCTTATTCCTACCTGAAAGTAGGAATAAGAGATCCTCCGGAAAAGGGCTTTATTCCGGAGGATCGCGCCAGTCTAGACGCTTTTTTCCGGCTTTTCCCCAAGCCGGAAAAAAAGCGGCAGACATGTTTATTTAAATCCGCGGGGGATATTTAAATCCCCCGCGGATTTCCCTATGCTGACTTACCTGATTTGCATCCCTTTTCCGGAATTTGTGGCCAGTCTAGACGTAGCCAAAGTGTATTCCTCATAATGGGATGTAATGATTTAGAAGTTTCTTTGCCACTGTGATGGCATCAGCTTTCCTGCAGGGAATAAGCTTTTACCTATCCCCCAAACAAGCAAACAATAACCAACACATATGCAAAAGATTTACATTTAGGCAATTGAATAAAGTCCATTTGTAAATCCAGGCATGGTCCTAAAGGTGGAGGTCTGGTTGCCGGAACTGTCTTTACAGGTTTACTCACATTGTGGGCTTGGCAGACAGAGCAAGCCAGGCTATAATCTTTGGCTGCCTGGGAGAATTTGGGAGCAAACCAATTTTGTTTTACCTTTGTCAACGTGTGACAATCCATGGAGCACGGAGGCAAGGTGAGGTAGCAAGACCACTGGGGCAACAATGTGGCCATCAGAGCTGCACCAGTAGTGGTCTGGGTGCAAGGTGCACCCTGCCAGTCTCCACTCCTGCTTTCCCAATTCTGGGGCTTGGTCTTGCAGGAGGGCTAGTTCCGAAAGAGATGGCAAAGGAGCTGGCGTTCGTAGGAGAGAAGGGAAAAAAACAGCAGGTAAAGGAGCAGATTCCGCTACATTCCAGATAGTACAAACTGCATAGTCTGATACTAAAACTTCACTAGAATTATAAAAGCAAAAACCATCTATGTAAAGCACAAAGTTAAAATTATTTAAGGGATTTAAATTATTCTTTCAGTAAAACAACAATATTGTACACACAACAATGTTTGAAATACATATATCACAATTAGGACACACAAGACAAATTTGGATAGAACACAGAACACAAACTTATTATGTCATGACGCAGAACCATGGTTTTTTCTTCAGTTACTTTTCAGCTAATATTAGTGCTTTTTGATGATTTGAAAGACAAAGAAACATTTCTACTCACATTGGGGTAGTGCATTATATTTTAGAATACTTTTTCTTTACAGATGTTCTTTGCTAATTTTTTTATTAGCCTGCTGTTACCTAATGGTATGCTTTGTTTTGCACACCAGCTTCAGAGGGTTTGAATCAATTACTTCATTGTTCAATTATTAAGTTAAAGATAACATGCCTCAGTTTCCCTCTTGTACTGCAGACCAGGCTCTTTTTTTTTCTTTAATGTGTGAAGCTTCAAATAATTTACTGCCACAGAAACTTTTTCTTAGAACAAGGCCTTTGCTAGTTACTATTTCAGCAAGCAAAAAGGTTTTCTTTTCCTAAAAAGAATCATATGCAATGTTACAGGCTTACTTTTGGGGGACAGTGCCCCCCCCTTTCCAGAACAGACAGGCAGTTTGCAGACACACACAACCTTGGATCTGAAAGCAAGCCAAAAATGCTATCAACTTAGCTTTGAACAGAAACACTGTGAAGTTCTGGGCTTGGATTTTTTAAAACAATAATTAGTTTTCTTGGAAGACACATTTAACCCATAGGGTGCAGGTTTTACAAATTTACAATGTATAGATTTTATTCTTTTATGCAGTTAACCAATTAAGTTTCAGTAGAATTCCTTATTTCTCTTATGGTCTGTCTTTTCGGAGCTTTACTTCCATCCCTCAGGGCTTTAATTTTTCCTCTTTTCCATTGTACACCCGTGTCACAATGCTAACCACTTCAGGTAAACTTTTCCCTTGCATCCCGTCCGAATTCGGATCCCAGTTAGGCTCAGCGGTGGGCATACTTCCCCAAGCTTGATTCTGGTGATATGTTACAGCCTTTTCTTTAACCTTTTGATGCTCATCTTCCATGAGGAGTGTATCTAACAATTGGTTCACATCAGCCCAGGTTGGCAGATGGATAGAGAAAATGGTACGGAATGTTCTTTCTACCACCTCCGGGGCATAGGGTGGGGGAATTTTAACAGACTCCTTCATACAAATGGCCTTCAGGGCTATCTCCCTCTCTTTTGGCTTATAATTGTACCATACAAATAAATATTCCATTTGTCCCGGTCTAAGATTGACCAATACATCTCTCAAAGCATCCATCCTCTCTACGGAGAAAGTTCCGCAGTCCGGCCAATCATTATCCGGGGATAAACGGGCAGTAAAAGAAGGCCATTGAATTTGACACAACTTTTTCATTTTTAGATTTAGCTAAACCGGTTGTTCCAGAGATACCCTTCCAATCTCTGAGTACCAGGGACAATGGAGTGTCCCCCGGGCATGAACTGCCAACCTGTCCCATTTCCCACAGTTAAGGGACTCTAATCCTCTAACCCGAGCGCTCACTTACCTGTCCAGGGACTCTAACCCCGAAGACCTGGATCCTTCACAATGGGTAGGTGACGTTGCTGGATTTCTACGGGCTCCGGCTGGTTCACAGGACACCCCTTATCGCCGAAGCAGAGATCAGGCCACCTGGCAAGGCTCCTCAAAACCGGAGGATGCGCACTGCGTTGCTTCGGGGTCCGATCCGCTGCACCGGAGAGTCAGACAGCTCCCATCTGGGTCACCAAATTTGTCGGGGACTTTAACCCGGACGGCCTCCGTTCGTTGTCTGACCGCAAAGAGACAGGCAGCACCAGCAAGATCCAATCACAAGCTCTTTATTGAATAGTGCGCACTACAATAGAGAGCAGCCCATCTCCCAAGTGAACCAGCCACGATTTCAGTAACAAGTAAGATTATATAGACAGTTCCGTCGCGTCATAAAACATTTGCCCAAGCATCTCAGCCCCCCTTAATTTGTTAGAAGCTTCTAGTGTTAATGCGTATACTTCATGGCCTTAAGCAATTCATAATACGTCAACAGCTTTCTTATCAGCCCAGAAGGCAAGTACCAAACAACAAGGAGACCAGGAGTTAAAACAACAGAGGGTAGAGACAGTTCGTTAAGATCAAGGTGAGAACAGAAACAGGGAGTTACCTTATCAGTTCTCAAACTAGCTGTTCCCATCACAACCGGTATAGGAATGCAGCCTTTCACTTATTTTACTTCTGCAACTCAAGCAAGTATGTAGGGAGCGCCCCCTTGCTTGAACCATGTCTCTAGTTCTGCTCAGGGACTACCCTAGAAACCTTTGTTAACCTCTTTCCTTGATCTGTCTTAACATAACTGCACTAAGCCGAATTCTCTAGGGCCTAACACTAATGACCCACAGAATGACACAGCCAGCAAATTCCAGTGGCAACTGAGTTAGTTCTATGTGGCCCTTGTCAGAGTGGGCCACACCTGACTCCCAAGCTGCATCACCAAGCCATCTTTGTGTTCGCATTGTGCTCCCTGGGCTGTCCCTCGGCAGTGTCCTGCTCACTGGTACCCTGCTGCTGCTTTACCACAGGTACAAAATCCTGAATGTGGCAGCCATCCCCGAAGGCCAGTTCATCAACAGTAAGAACAGTTGCTCTCCTCCACTGATGTGGATCACAGCCGGTACAGATCTGGCCACAGTAAGGTAACGCTGCTGTGCAGAGGGGAGCAGGCAGAGGGTCAGCATGACACACAACAACAGACAACAGGGAAATTCATGAATGGGCACTGAACTCCAGTCCGAGAACTGACCTGCCACTCCCAAGCCCCCTCGCACCCACTGTGATCAAACGCCGAGGTAGGAATTCGGCTCATCCAAATGCTCATAGAAAATGGCAGACATCAGTTGAGGAAACCAAATCCTGTCAGGGTGGGAGTGGGAGCAACTGGTCCCGGTGTCTAGGGCCTTACTGCCACAAATGACCCGTGCTGCTTGTGCCTATGGTAGATGTGTGCAAGTGTGCCCACTGAGCACATTTGTTTCTCCCTCCCTGGCTTCCTCTCTCTGTCTCTGTGTGCGCTGGTGCCAGTGTGCTGGAACAATTCTGGGGGTGAAGGTGCTGAGCTGCACCCCCACTGCTCCAGGCTAGGGCCACAGCTGGGGGCAATTGCAGAGCCCTGGGGCTGGTGGCCAGGACCGTGGGTTGGCAGCAGAGCCCTTGGGCATGGAGCCAACACTGGTACCCCAGGAGGCAGAGGAGCCAGTAACTGGGGCCCTGGCCCCAGTGACCAAGACCTCTGTCTTGGGGCCTGTGGTGGAGCCTCTGGGCTCGGGGCTGGCAGCTGGGACCCCAGCATGGTGCCATACTAGGCACAAAGACTGGATGTGCTCCAGCAGTCCCTGCACCTCTATCAGGAAAGCAGTGACATGCTGGCTGCATGGTGAACATGGAGAGCAGTGGAGAACATGGCCTTTCAATGGCAATGTGCAGATGCCCTGTTTGGCTTTCCCTCCATGAGCTCCGAGGCAGCCGCAGCAGGAGCCTTTGGCAACAGGACACTTTGATTTTTGGAAGAGCCTTTCCTGGTATATGGGAAATACTTTGACTAACCCCTGGCTAATGGAACACTGCAGTCCAACACCCACTCATCTGCAGTGTCCGCACAGGGCAAAGCAGTTTGGAGGCACAGGTCATGTAGGCAGCAGTCACTACTCCTGCTAACCCTGCTTATGAAAGACATTTCTGGGCAGCCCAGAGTGCAGGCTGAGATGCAGAGGGTTGGTGTATGGGTGAGCAATAGGCTACGAAGGGCTGTCTCAAACTCCTCTTGCCCTTTGCTGGCTTCATACAGAGCCAGCTTAGCCTGCTCCTACTCCCCTTGCTGCTGAAGGATGCTAGTGCTCTCCCCTGATAGGTCATTAGTGGCTCTCAGCTTCAATTCCCTACCAAAAGTGGCATTACCCTCGGGCTTTGCTTTGCCAAGGAGTATGTCAGATCACAGGAGGCCCTGAGTGACTCGTGCTGCTTTGTGAGCTTTACAACCAGCCTAGAGTGACATGTGGGCTGGCTCTCAGTGAATGACATGTGCATGTCAATGCAGCCTCAGTTCTATCCAGGGGATTTGCTTTTCAAACCTTCCCCCCTTCTCTGCTCCCTCTCCATTGGCCAATGTGCCCCCCAACCTATTGCTGTCTCCCTCTATGGCGCTGTAGGTGTTCTTCAAGGCTGGTCTCCTGGGACTGCTGGAGGAGATGTGAGATGAGAAGCTGGTGAACCTCATCACCTGTACACAGGCTTCATGCAGAGGGTACCTCATGCAGGTAGAATTCAAGAAGATGAATGGGAGAAGGTAACCAGCGACTGCCTCTCTTCACCTGTATCACCTGGGCTTTGGTAGCCCTGCAGTCAGGTCTTCATGACAGCATTAGCCAGAGCAGCACTGAGCTTTGGGCAAATCAGATCCCACTGGCCCCACAAGTGTCTTCTCTGTTTCAGAACATTTCTCTGTTCTGTTTAGAGAGGACTTGTCACTGCAGCACCTCAAGGGCTAGAAGTGTCTTGTTTACACCCAGACATGGAGAGGTTTCATCACAAATCTCCTGCAAAAGCAGTTTAGATGGTACTGAGAGGCTGTCATTCCAATCCATGGAATCTGCTCCTAACCCCAGTGGCACTGGCTCCACACTTTGCATTCTTTAAGCTGTAGTTGAATGGATTTTCGGGGAATCCATCTATACTCTCCAGTACAATGTTCGCACATTCGTGAATGTCAAGCACTGGCCCTGGATGAAGCTCTACTTCAAGATCAAGCCCTTGCTGAAGAGTGCTGAAGCTGAGAAGAAGATGGCCAATGTGAAGGAGGAGTTTGAGAAAAGGAAGGAAGAGCTTGCTAAGTCTGAGGCCAAAAGGAAGGAACTCGAGGAAAAGATGGTGACTCAGCTGCAGAAGAAAAATGACCTTCAAGTTCAGACAGTGAATAATTTCCACTCCTTCGAAATGTACTGTATTGCCCCTTTTCCTGCCTGCTTCCCTCCCTACCTCTAGCACTGAGACTAGGGGGCAGATCTCCCACCACTTTGCACCTGCTCTTGTCACTTAAATCTCAGCACAGTGCGTTCAAAATGGGCATAAAATGCTGCCACCAGTGTACACTCCCTTAGCAGAGCTGCAGAGAACCCGGAAACATTAGCCAGGCCACATGGACACCACATGCTCCCCACTGGGGCTGTGCAATGTGAGACTGCACAAGCTGGGGTGGAACCCACAGCAAGTGTGGGTGGGATTTCTTAGGGACTGATTTTCATCAGTTAGCAGGCAGGGTCTCCACAGCAGAGACTGGATCTTCTGCAGCCAGAGACAAGGCTGTGAACATGGACTTGAGAAGTGCCCCGATGCAGCCCAGCCCCCTCCATAAAGTCACCAGGCTGTGGGAAGTGTAGACAATCACTGGGTGCCATCTACTTCCAAGCCTGCTATGTCTAGGCAAGCTAGTTACTCTTATCTACTATATATCTGAGAGAATTTGTGTTTCTGTCTTTCCATCCATCCAGCTGTGAGTCTGTTTGTCCAAAAACTCCTAAGTGGTAAGAGCAAGGATCACCAAATCAGTGTTTGGGACCAGGGCAGCATGTGGATGCTCCCTGCCCCCTCTTCAGGGTCAGCATGGGACCAGGGCAGGCAGGGAGCTCTGTTACACTGTCAGATTTTTAGCTGCATAAATTGTCCTGGATTGGCTTCAATAGTCTCCAGGGGACAGAGCCTGATTCTGGGAGGGTTGGCAGCCCTCCTTCTGTCCCTCCATCCCTGTGCACCTTTCCTCACGCTCCCCATCCCCCCATCACTGGTCTCTGCTGCTCCTCTGTGTGTCCTATCTGCTCCTGTGCCATCGGGTTTGGAGGGGGCCATATGGGAGCCAAGGCTGATCCCATGTCATTGGGGGGGGGGGGGGGAGGGAATCAGCCAAGGATCTCTGTCCTGGATCCTGACATACCCATTCCCATTTGTGTGCTAAACTCAACATGCATCCTACATGTTCCCCCAGGAGAGTGAAAACCTGACTCATGCCGAGGAGAGATGTGAAGGGCTCATCAAAAGCAAGCTCCAGCTGACAACTCAAATTAAGGAGCTGATGGAGAGAGTTGAGGATGAGGAGGAAATGAATGCAGAGCTGGCAGGAAGAAGGAGAAAATGGGAGGATGAGTGTTCAGAGCTGAAGAAAAATATCAATGACCTGGAAGGGACACTGAGCAAAGTGGAAAAGGAGAAGCATGTGGTGGAGAACAAGGTGAGTGGAAGCTCAGGGCAGTAGCCCAGCCCCGAGACCTGCTGCTCCCAGTGCCCTGGGCTGGGGAGTCCCCAAAGCCTCAGCTCTCTAGAGCTCCTGTTTCCTTCTGTGCGCGCTGAGCCGGAGCAGCATCAGGCTGGCACACACAGCTCTGGGGAGGGTGGCTGCAGTTACTCTCCAGCAAATGACACCTCTGAAGAAACTTTAGCTTTTCAGTGGGAAAACTACAGCCCTGTGTGGCCGAAGAGCCTGTTCTTGTGTAGGATGAAGGCCCAGGACATGGACTGCCCCCTTTGGCCCACTGTGCAGGGCACTCTGCAAGAGACAGGTGCTTACAACCAAACCAGGAGAGTTAGCCTCTGGCACTGCCTCACAGAGCACTGCCTCACAGTAGCACTGCCTTCGTATGCAGCCCACCAGATCTCTGGTTCCTCCTGGCTGAGCTGAGCCAGGCCCCTCTTGTGTTCCATGGTCCTTTCTCCATGGCGCTCTGTCACTAAGCCACCTCAGGGAGGTGCATTGCCCAGCATGGCCTAGTGACAGCGAGGCCTGGCTCTGTGCCCAGGCCTGCCCTGGCCTGCAGGTCTGCCCTGGCCTTCCCCTCTCGCTGCAACCGGGGCCTCTGGCCATTGGCATCCACGGTATATGAGACGTTTTGCTGCTCGACTACAGAGATGCCGTCTCTCCTGGGAGAGGGAAGCTCTGGCAGCGATGTGACATGATTCTCCCGGGGCTCACTGTGTATGTCTCCAAATGGCTTCCCTGCTGTGCTCCTCACCAAAGAAACCCTCACTGTAAAACTCACATCCTATAAAGCAACAAAACCCCGGAGGGCATCCACACCGGTCGTTACAGGGGCACTGTGGGAAAGGGCAGGAGAGCTCTTTGCCCATTTCCAGCACAGGCCACAGGCACAACCAGGCTGCAGATAGCACAGGTGTGCCATGCCAGAGCTGCTAGCATTACCAGCAAACCTAGAGTACGAGGCCCTCACCTGTCTCAGAGCTGCCTTGGAGAGAACACTGGCAATACCTGTACAAGAGTTTGACGAAGGGCTCCTCCTGAGCTCCTTTGTATCCAAGTGCCATCCTTTGTGCTCTCAAGGTTCATACAAAGCTTCTCCTGTTCCAGAGACCCTTCAAGCTAAAACATCACACACAATGCACTAGCACTTTGAAAGGTACAGGAAAGAGACAAGCTGGATTTACTCTCTGCCCTAAATTCAAACTTAATCAGTGTGCCAATGGTTTTCTGAAGGCTTAACAGTTATTTAGGTGGGTTTTCCTGTTTTAAACACAGCTCATCCATCTAAGCACACACAATCCAGCCCTCCCCTAATCCACCACAGCATATACGTATGGGGTTCACTTTCCCAAAAACCTTCCCTTACATCATCCATTCACTGTTCGATCTTAGATCTTATTTTGGACAGCATGATGACTTTGTCCTCCTTGGCTTGTAGGTCATCCAGTGTCTGCTGGTGGACCTCCTGGATGGCTCTTCTCCTTCATGAGCTTGGAGATATTTTCATTCAGGGCCATCGTCTCTTCAGTAAGATTCTTAATCTAGAAAACAACCAGCACTCATGTTTCCAGGGGCAGGTGGCAAAGAGAAAGCTTGAGGGGGACCTGAAAGTGTCTTATGAATCCATGATAGATTTGGAAAATGGCAAGCAGCAAATGGATGACAAACTGAAGAAGTAACCACTGCTTCGTATATCTCTGAATTTGGATGCACATTTGTCTTTAAAATATTGACTTTCACATTTTTCTTCTTCTTCACCAGGAAGGTGTTTGAAATCAGCCAATTACAAAACAGCACTGAAGATGAACTGTGCAAAGCTCACAGCTACAGAAGAAAATTAAGGAGCTGCAGGTAAAATCTTAGAGCTAGTAGTGTCTTTCTGCTCATAAAAGCCCACTTTGAAATTGATCAGATGCTCTGCAGTATTAATTGGTATTTATTCTTAAAATGCGCCACTGGAAAGAATTCCCTGAGCTTAAATGAAACCATCAACACGACTCTGAATATAATAACTCATCCGAGTGCACTTTATCAAATTACTGTGACCCCGGGCTGGTAAGTTACTGTGAGACTCTCCCGTGCATACCCACCATTCTGAATTTCCAGAAAGAAAACAAAAAGTAATTTCCAAACAGCAGACTTTGTTGACATGTGGGTAGGGCTGGGAATGTACATTCCTCAAACAAAACAGGGAGTCTGGTGCGGGAGAGGGATGTGACAGGTTTGGAGGTGCTGGATACAGGCAGCACTCACCTCAGGAACCTCCCTGCAAGTGGTGACCTGTCCCTGCTGCTCCCTTTGGCCACAGTTCCAGCATGTGGGGCGGAGTGCGGGCAGTGTATGGAGCCCCTGTGGCTGAGACGCATTGCCACTTCTGGAAAGCCACATGGAGCCAGATACACAGCCAGACAGTCCTGCACCATCTAGACTATAAACTGGACTTTCAATGAAGATGAGAAATGCCAAATGGTAGAGCTTTCTGGTTGGTTAACATAGCTTTTACTGTACTTGTACAGGTTACCGGGCTCTAAAGGACTTGTAATTGTGCAGGAGAAAGATGTGGGTATCACTGGATGGCTCAGTGGATACTGTGCCCTGTGTCCTGTGCTGTTTAACAAAACAAATGAAATGTCAGGATAACAAAATAACACTGAAAATATTCTAATGCCATTACATAGATCAACAATTTGCCCTTCTCTAGAATAACATGTGCAGGTCTTGGTCATCTAAATTATGTAGCAGAAACAGACAGTTCAGAAATGAGCGATGCAAATTGTTAAAGGGAAGGAAAGCCATGTCATTGTACAAAAAGAAACCAAAAAGATTGATATTACTTTATGTAAAAAGAAGACCTCTGTCCTCTGAGGTTTCTAAGTCCTGGCTTGACAAAGCACTGAATGATGATTTAGTTGGGGTTTGTCCTGTGTGGGCTGGGGGTTGGACTGGGTGACCTCCTGAGGTCTCTCCCATCTCTAATCGTCTATGATTCTATGGTACATTGTGAGTGGTGCAGCCTAGGCATACAAAATAATGAATGGCAAAGAGAAGGTAAACCAGGCATTCCTTTTCATCCTTTGTCAGAACTCAGACCTAAAGGACCATTCTTTAAAACTGAAAGATAGCAAATTAGAAACTAATAAAAGGAAATTGTTGTGTGCAGTTAGCCTGTGGAACTTACTGTCACAAGGTATTGCTCAGACCAAAATCTTAGCCGGCTTCCAAAACAAATTGGTTATGTACAGACAGGGCCTTACCAATTTCATGGCCATGAAAAATGTATCACGGATTGTGAAGCAAGCCTTCCCTGTGAAATCTGCTGTCTCCTTGATGCTAGGAGCACCCTGTCAGAGGGGGCTTGCTATGTTCAACTGGGCAGTGGAAGGACAGGACCTGCTCCTCCCCTGTAAATTGCTTTGACATTGGGAGGTGGGGACCAAATCACATCCTCTTTCAGGTGCATCTCCTGCTGCAGAGAGAGCAGCAGCTTGAGGTTCCTGCAGCTGGAGGAGACTTGTGGAGTTGGACCATATCTTCCCTCTGCTGCCGGGAGTGCCTAGCTCCAACTAGGCAGAGGAGGGACAGGACTTGTTCATTTCCTGCAGAGCTGCTGGGGGTGAGGAGAGACCAGACAGTCCCACCTCTGGGCATCCCCCCCGCCCCCCGCTGCAGGATGCTCTCTGAGATGGGTAGCAGGCTGAGGTTTCTGCAGTTGACTGTGGGGCCAGGGAACGCAGCACTTTGTGCTGCTTTGCAGAGAGAGAGCCGGTCTTGTCCCTCCAAGCCAGGCAGGATTAGTGATGACAAGCCCCTGGCTGGGTGTTCCCAACAGCACAGGGGAGATCAGACCTACTCTCCCTCTTGGAACCTCCTGCGGCTGCAGGAAGCTCTGCAGCTGCTGCCTTCAGACTCCCAAAAGTAGCACAGAAGTCAGGAGGGCAATCCCATGACATTCCCACAACAGGTTTGTGACCCTCTGCTCACAGTCTCCTTTTAGGTCAGGAACCCAGGGTTATAACACTGTGAAATTTAAAGTTTAAACAGCTGAAAATGTGAAATTTACCAATTTTCAAATCCTATGGCTGTGCAATTAGCTATAATGAGCCATGAATTTGGGAGGACCCTGTTTATAGAGGAACAAGAACAAGCAGACTGATAAGATTAAGATTACAAAAACCCGCCGGATGCAGGGCAAAGCTCACCCTTTGAATGACAGGTTAGGAAGATATTTCCCATATAAACAAGGCATCCCATAACACCCCATCAGGATTTCTTTCATCTTGTTCAGAAATGTCAGATATTGGTCACAGGAGCAGCTGGAACACAGGTCTGTTTGGCTCTGATAATCCTTCTAAGAAAGTACCCAGGATGGAGTCAAAGCCCATTGCAAAATTGCAGGGCTGCCTTGCATTTCTGTAACTTCCTGCCACTGTAGGGGCCTCAGGCATTAGTGGCACATCAGTAGCTCCTCTTCTTTCCCCCCCACTGGCAGTGTCCAGAACTGCCCTAGTCAGACTAATGCCACTGCACCCAGGGCAGGAGTATCTGGGTAAGGTCTTTTGGCCTGTGTTATGTCGGGGTATATCTACACTGCCACCCTAGTTAATAGAGGGATAAGGGATCTTTCAGAAAGGCTTTATTTTCCTCAAGATCAGCGTCTAGACTGGTGCTTTTTTCCGGCAAAGCTCCGTGCCGAAAAAAAAAGCGGCAGCCATTTTTATGCTAATGAAGCAGGGGAGATTTAAATCCCCGCTTCATCAGCAATTGCGATACGTCTAATTTACATCCCTTTTACGGAAAAGGGATGTAGTCTAGATGTAGCCGTCCTGTCTTTCCTTCTCAGTAGGATAGTTTGCTTTTAATATTGTCTCTAAGAAGCTGCCAGCTCTCCTGAATTCCTGGGTGCTCATGGCACTGGGGGGCACAGATACAGAGGGTGCTGCGGGGGTGCAGTTGCTAATGATTCTGCCCACCAGGCCTCTCCACCCTGCTCAATGCTAAAACAATGCACAGGCCTGGAGTACCTCAGAGACTAACAGATTTATTTGGGCACAAGCTTCATCCAATGCAGATAGAGTAGCACAACTACCATTCGAAGACTGCTCAGTGCTGTACTTTCCTGTGGGATCTTTCCCTGTCGTGGCTAAGGCCTGGATTTTGGATCCCTATCTTGAAGGGTACTCCAGTCCAAGGTATCTATTCCTTTGCCTAAAGTTGTTCCCTGGGTATTTACTGCCCCTATTTGTTCCACCAAGAATCATAGAATCCTAGGACCGGAAGACACCTCCGGTGGTCACCTGGTTCATGTCTCTAGTGTGATGACTAGTAGCAGCAGCAGTTTTGGCTAAGCCATCAGTCCTGTTGTTCCAGCATGCTTCCATGGATTGATTCTTCTGAGTTTTGTTTCACAGACACGTACCTTCCTTCCTCCCCCTTCCCCCCCCCGCATCCCCCTTCTGTTCTGCAATGTGATTTGTCCTTTTCATATTTGTTCATTTTTTTAATTGTATCCTTTGGTATATATGGTTGTGACTACTTTCTTCCACTATTTGATCTGAGGAAGTGGGTCTGGCCCACGAAAGCTCATCATCTAATAAACCATCTTGTTAGTCTTTAAAGTGCTACATTGTCCTGCATTTTGCTTCAACTACCCCAGACTAACACGGCTACATTTCTATCACTATTCTGAGTTTTGTGTGAGTCACCCAGGTCTCCTGTTCTTTCCTTGATCAGATTTGCCATCGGTCTCCATTTTTCTGAATGAGGAAGGGAAAGCCTATTTGCACCTATCATTTCCCTATCATCCAAAGGGTGAGCCACAGTGATTGCTCCGGCTGTCCAATTGGAATCAGTGTAAATAGTAACAGAAGTGTGCTGGGATTCATACCAGGACAACTTCAACTGCTTCCACGTTGGTGGCTTGAGGGCCCCACCCTCAGGCCTCTGTTCACAGCCAGGCGCCTGAAGTCCATAAGCCGGGTCCTAGCTTCCACCAACCCTACACTGGGGGGCTCTGTTCCCAGACCCACTCACAGGGTCCCAGTTGTGGGGTGGGAAGCACGGACAGGAATAAACGGGATGAGGTAAAAGTTTTCCCCCACTGGAAAAATGTTCCAGCCCCACTGTCCCCAGCGTCACTCAGAGCCACCATAATCCACCCAGGCACCCCTCGAGTCATTGTTAGCACCCCAAGACACCCCTCCCCACACCCTGGAGTAACCCCAAGCCAGTCCCCGACCCGGAGACAACCTCTCCCCGCCCCCACGCGCAGGCAGGAGCCAGCCCCACCGTAACCCTGAGACCCACATGTGGAGTTGCTCGGAGCCACCCCCCATCCGGCGGCGTCAGAGCCCGCCGGCCCCCCGAGCCAGGGCCCCGCCCGCAGCCCCCCGAATCAGAGACTCCGCAGCCCCTCCCCCCGGGCTCCCCACGCGCGGCGCAGGCAGGGCCGGCTGGGGGCGCGGCCCGGGGGCGGCTCGGCGGGCTCGCTGCGATCGGGCATGTCGGGCCGGCGCTGCCGGGCGCTCTACCCCTTCTCTGGGGAGCGGCACCGGCAGGGGCTGCGCTTCGCCGCGGGGGAGCTGCTCACCCTGCTGCAGGTGCCCGAGGGCGGCTGGTGGGAAGGGCAGAAGGAGGACGGGCTGCGCGGCTGGTTCCCGGCGAGCTACGTGCAGCTGCTGGAGGTAGGAGCCGGGGTGGCTGGTGGAGAAGGGCGCCGGGGAGTGAACATGGGGTAGTGGAGAGGGGCGCGGGGAGGGGTCTGGAGGAGAAGGGGGGCAGGTGGAGAGCAGGGGCAGGGAGGATTGGGGGAGGGGTGTACAGGGAGGTGGGGGCAGGTGGAGAGCAGGGGCAGGGAGGATTGGGGGAGGGGTGTACAGGGAGGTGGGGGCAGGTGGAAAGAAGGGGCAGGGAGGATTGGGGGAGGGGTGTACAGGGAGGTGGGAGTGGGGGCAGGTGGAAAGAAGGGGCAGGGAGGATTGGGGGAGGGGTGTACAGGGAGATGGGAGTGGGGGCAGGTGGAAAGAAGGGGCAGGGAGGATTGGGGAGGGGTGTACAGGGAGGTGGGGGCAGGTGGAAAGAAGGGGCAGGGAGGATTGGGGGAGGGGTGTACAGGGAGGTGGGGGCAGGTGGAGAGAAGGGGCAGGGAGGAGTGGGGGAGGGGTGTACAGGTTGTGGGAGTGGGGAGTGCAGTCTAGGCATGGGTGGGGGATAAGGGGTACCTAGGTTGCCCTCTCATGGGGTTCCATGCAATGTGTCAGGTGCCTGTGGATCCAGCACTGTGCAGGTGGCTTGGTCAGGCTGGAGCTCTGGCCTTCCTCAGACCTGCTGCCTGGGCACTGGGCACTGGCTCTGCCCCCTGTGCATGGCTGAGCCCCGGCCCAGCGGTGTTTCCAGCCTGGGACCTGGCCTTTTCCAGTGTGGGGGGGAGCATGCTCCTGGGGTTGCTGACGGTCAGTTGCACCCACCCACTAGCGGGTGTTTGCAAGGAGAACAGACTCATCCCGGGCCAGGGTTTGTGTGTGAGCTGCAGCTGCCTCAGCTAAACGTGGCTCCAACTCTCCCCCACCCCACAGGGTGCTGCTCAGGCCACTTTTGGGCCTTTCCCACAGACAGCTTCACCTCTGTCCCTGGGCTGTTGACAAACCTTTGACCCTGACACAGCTGCATGGCGGTGGCAAGGAGGAAGAGCGCCCTAGAACCCCACAGCTTCATGGTTCTGGAGAGTCCCAGGCTGGAATTCCTGCTGAGGAGCCTGGGTTCTCTGTTTCACAGCTGCTGGTGAAATGATGGCCCCAGTCACTCGCACATGGATTTCAGCTTCTATTGCACCATGTTTCCGGAACTTGGGGTCAGTTTCCGATATCACCTCAAGTTTGCTGCCCGTGTCAGGCTGGAGGAGCTTGTGTCTGATGAGGCTTCTTCAGCTATAAGACTTCCATTCGGACCAGTGCATGAGATCTCTCAGACTTGAACACCATGGTCCCTTCATCTAGTCTGATCCCTTCCATGTTGCAGGCCACAGAACTCGCCAAAAAGTCACTGAAGTTTTCTAATGATGGTTCAAAGACGTCAAGTCTCAGAGAATCCTTCGATTACACTCGTATGACCCTACAAATGACCCAGTCGCATGCTGTAGAGGAAAGTGACACCCCTGCCCCCCGGTCTCTGCCACTGTGACCTAGGAGGAAATTCCTTCCCAATCCCAAATATGGCCATCACTTAGACCCTGAGCCTGTGAGCAAGACCCCCAGCCAGGCACCTGGGAAAGAACTGTGTGTAGTCGCTTGAAGCCTTCCCATCTCAATTCCCATTGGTAATCATTGGAGATATTTGCTGCTAGCAGCCACAGATCAGGTACAGGCTATCCTGTCAGATCCTCCCTGCCAGAAACATATCAGACTCGATCATGAAACCAGTTAGGTTTGTTGTCCCACTTATCATTTGTAGTTTAACATGTTTCTAAATATTTACAGCTCTGCCCAGGTCCCTCACCAGCTTGGGAGGCAGTCACTAACACCTGCTGAGATTACCGGTGTCATTATAAAGATCACGGTGTTCATGGTTTAATTGGTCCTTTAACACTCTGCCATATCTGGTGTGTTCCCACCTTGCTGAAGTCACTGGTTGCAGTCATTGTGCCATGCAGTGGGCACAGCACCCAGTCATTGCAAGTTCTTTGGAGGGTAGGGTCAAAATTCAAAATGATCTGGACAAACTAGAGAGATAGTCAGAGGTAAATAGGATGAAGTTTAATAAGGACCAATGCAAAGTGCTCCACTTCGGATGGAACAATCAGTTTCACACGTACAGAATGGGAAGTTATTGTCTAGGAAGGAGTACTGCACAAAGAGATTCAGGGGTCATAGTGGATGACAAGTTAAACATGAGTCAACAGTGTGAAACTGTTGCAAAAAAAGCAAACATGATTCTGAGATGCATTAACAGGAGTGTTGTGAGCAAGACACGAAAAATCATTCTTCCTCTCTACTCTCTGCTGATTAGGCCTCAATTGGAGTATTGTGTCCAGTTCTGGGCACCGCATTTCAAGAAAGATGTGGAGAAATTGGAGAAGGTCCAGAGAAGAGCAACAAAAATTATTAAAGGTCTGGAGAACATGACCTATGAGGGAAGGCTGAAAGAATTGGGCTTGTTTAGTTTGGAAAAGAGAAGACTGAGAGGGAACATGACAGCAGTTTTCAAGTATCTAAAAGGATGTTATAAGCAGGAGGGAGAAAAATTGTTCTTCCTGGCCTCTGAGGACAGGACAAGAAGCAATGGACTTAAACTGCAGCAAGGGAGGTTTAGGTTGGACATTAGGAAAAAGTTCCTGCCTGTCAGGGTGGTTAAACACTGGAATAAATTGCCCCGGGAGGTTGTGGAATCTCCATCTCTGGGGATAGTTAAGAGCAGATTAGGCAGACACTCTCAGGGAGGATCTAGACGGTGCTTGGTCCTGCCACGAGGGCAGGGGGCTGGACTCGACCTCTTGAGGTCCCTTCCCGGTCTAGGGTTTAAGATTCTATAATTCAGTGCTGGGAGCTCCACCCAAAGGCATTTCCTCAACTCATTATTGTTGTGGGAGGCTGAGCTTTGCCATGCTGGGTGTGTAGCGTTTACTCCTGGGCTAGAGAGCTGCCCCGCTGGGAACGTCTGCAGCTTAGGTATGTGCCCCTCAGTGGAGAGCCTGATCAATACCCCCGGGGCAGACCTGGTTTGCCCTGGATCATTGCTGTTATACAGAGCCGTGGTACCCATGTGACCGCCAGTTTGGTCTTTCCCTGTCTTGTGTTGCATACAGTGGAAATGACAAAGTGCCACTAACACGAGGTTTTGGGTGAATGGAAACTCTCCCTCCATGGCAGGGATTTCCATCTTGTCACTGACATAGACGTTTGCTTCCACCACCAGATCCAAGCTGTTTTTAGGGCTGTTCAGGTTCCAATTTTAGCCCTGCTCTGAAACTCAGCCCGGAGTGCACCATAGCACTGGCACTCTTGTTGTCTGATTTGCAATAGCTCAAGAGCTGCTGAGAAATCCGGTGAGCTGTGTCTCCGTGCGCGTGGTGATGCGTATGCTACCTATGACTCTGGGAAGCTCCTTCTCTCCCACAGCTTGGGTGTAAGAGCAAGCTGAGGGCAGGATTGGCCCTCCGCCCCATTCTCATTGATGCCAAGGGCTGTGGTGGCCCCTGCGCCAGTTCAGCCTTTGAAGGTGTAAAGGCAAAATACAGGGCTTGGGCTGTGCTCTGATCTGTCCCCAGGAGCTGGTGCCTGTTGGGTTGGATTATTTTCTAGGAGCTGAATAGTGATGTGCCCTTGAGGTAGCAGAGTTTCTCCTATTGGTGTGTGTTTCATAAGGGAGGACACTTACACCATAGCAGAGTCTCAAACGGCTCATTTAAACATTCATTTCAGGGTCTACTTTTCTGATTTGTGGTTAGCGAGAAATAACTTATGTAAGAAGCAGCAACAGCAGCATCTGCAAATTCTGCTTAACTGAAGTGTCAGCACTTTTTATAGCTACTCTCATCTCCCCGAACTACAAATCTCTGCCTGGAGCACAGTGTGATGGAGATGGGGTAGGAAGCTCATTGGTCAGCTCCACCAATCTCTGCCCCATTATATTGCTCTCACCGTCTGGCACCTTCACACATGGAAGTAAAAAGCCATATAAGGCCTCAGCTACCTGTTTGTCAGCTTCTTGGGGCACCACTTCTCCATGGTGGCTCTTGCATAGGGAAGCAGCAGCACAGAAAATCTCCTTATGGAATGGAAAGAGCAGGAACTATGTGGCTCCGTTCCTGCCTCGTGCTGCTCCAGAGCCATCCTGTTGCCCTTCTGCAGCCCCAGCATCCTGGCTGAGGAGCAGATGGCCGTGGCTGTCTAGAGCGGGCAAGGATGTGGGAGACAGCATCTGCCCACGATAGGTGACTTAGTTACCAAGAGTTGGGCTCCTACTTACGTCAAAGGAGCAATGTAGGCTGTGGCTATGCTGTGGGCAGTATGGGGCTCTCCACCCAGGAGCTGAAAGCACCTGATTCTTGGGGCACCAGCCATACAGTGCTGCTGGGTCTGTGGGCAGCATGGACCAGCTGAAATGCTGGACCCTGGGCCTGGGCAAGAATTGCAGCCTGCCCAAGCACTGTTCTGCGCAGGCTCCAGCAGGCCTCTCTTCTTCTGGACACTTTTACTGGTGACAGAGAGAGGATGCACTTCTGAGGGGAATATTTTCAAAAGTGATTCACTGACATGGGAGACTGACTCCCAGGCTCCTAAGTCACTTCTGGAAATGGGGCTCCCAAGTCACTCAGGTGCTTTTGAGAATGTTCCACTACACAGCTGTCTGCCTGTGCATCCAAGCAAAGCCTGAGCCTGGCAAAGGCTGCTGAGAGAGATTCTCTCAGAAGAGGTAGATGTTAGGATTTTTGCCTGACTGCACATGGGTGGTGGTGGCAGTGGGTGAGATGCATGGCAGGGCAGCACGGGGCTGGGTGGCAAGGGGAGGTGTGTCTTGGGGAGGCACGTGGGGAGGTGTGTCGCAGGGTGGCACATAGGGTGGGTGGCAGAACAAAAGGTGCATGGCAGGGTGGCACAGAGAGGTGTGTTGTGGGGAGGGCCAAATGGCCACAGGCAGTGGCAGCTTTGCAGGAAGGTGGGTGTGTCTAGATCTGCTGGAAATGCTCCTCCTAATGCACCCGAATTTGCCATTAGCCTCTTGGCTACAAGGACACACTGTTGAGTCATATCTACTTCCCCAGGTCCTTTTCTGCTGTACTTCCACGTAACCAGTCAGTCCCCCACCTATAGCAGTGCGTGGGATTTTTCCATCCCAAGATCAGGACTCTGCCCTTGTCCTTGTTGAACTTCATCAGATTTCTTTTGTCCCAATCCTCTAATCTGTCCAGGTCACTCTGGATCCTGTCTCTGCCCTCCAGCGTATCTACCTCTCCCCCCGCTTAGTGTCATCCACAAACTTGCTGAGGGTACGATCCATCCCCTCATCCAGGTTATTCATAAAGATGTTGAACGAAATCGGCCCTAGAACTGATCCTTGGGGCACTCCGCTTGAAACCGACCACCAACCTGACATAGAGCCATTGATCACTACCTGTTGATCCTTACAACCTGGCCAGCTTTCTCTCCATCTTACAGTCCATTTATCCAGTCCATACTTCCTTAACTTGCTGGCAAGAACACTGTGGGAGACTTTATTAAAAGATTTGCTAAAGTCAAGGTATATCACCTTCACTGACTTCCCCATGTCCACAGAGCCAGTTACCTTGTCATAGAAAGCAGTCAGGTTGGTCAGGTATGACTTGCTCTTGGCGATCCATGCTGACTATTCCTGATCACTTTCCTCTCTGATGATGTGCTCTAGTTGGAAGCTAGAGGCATGTAGGTAAGAATAGTGGTCAGTAGGTTTCCGTCATAGGGTGGTGTGTATGTAACCATCATTTATTTGTACTGTTGTGTCTGGAAATGGATCTCTTGTATGGACTGGTCCAGGCTGAGGTTGATAATGGGGTGGAAATTGTTGAAATCCCAGTGTAATTCTTCAACCAGACTCCTTGCTCGTTTGCTCAACCCTCAGACATTGCCCCTCTCTGAGTGGCAGCTGGTGACCACTGAGGCACCTTGCTGTGCTCCCCAAGCTGTCGGGGACGTTGCTCTGAATTGCAGCTCTCCTCTGTCCCTCTGTGCTCCCCAGCAGCCTGAACCCCCTGGCTTCTGTGACCGTGTGCTACCAACCCACACAGGTCTCGAGGAGCTCCTCCTGGGTTCCATGTGTAACGTGCATTTGGGTGGCGTGTAAATAAATCTTTGTGGAACACACCAGAGGCAGCTGCTGGGTGCTGATGAACTGTGAAAATCTAACCACTCTGGATTCATTTGCTTTCTGGATCTGCCTTCTGGATTCATTTTACTCATATTTGTGTGGTAAATAACTGGCCAATGAACATGAACGAGCAATAGCAGTGATAGATGATACTATTGCTTTGATCCACCCCAGGACTGTTTGCTTAACTGAGCATTTATCTAGTTTGCAAGGCAATGGCATGTTGTCAGGTCTCTACTTTCCTAAGTGTGCACTGAAACAGGTCTTGTTTTTATTTGACTGCCGTGTTCTGGGCTGCACTGATTGCCCTGAGCCCACACTGTCATTGAGATTGCAGAGGTAAGCTCTTCTTTTATCAGGGCAAGTGTCCATACATATGGTTTGAACTCTGCATTACAGCACCATGAAGCAGCAACCAGTTTCTGTGGGAAGCTTTGGGAATTTTGCATTTGTTTTCACCGTGGACAGAATTAGACCTGTAATTGTGTCTGAGGGAGTCCACGTGTGTGCTGTAGATTTCTGTACATCTGGCTGTGTGCGTAAGGTGTGGGCCTGGGGAGCACGACTGCTGGCACAGAAGTCATTCATTCAGCATTGCTAAGTTGCACCTCACTGGTACTTGGTGGGCTCGATTCTCCATTGACCTGCACCTTGTGTAACTATTTACCTCCATGCAAAATGGGTGTGAAATGCTACCACCTTGGCTTGTAACTGTCAGTTGCCCCATGTCTTGTGAAGTCAATCAGGCGCCTACTTGCTGCTGGTATGGAGGGGCGTACCACAGTGACGTGTCTATCTTGAAACATGGCATGTCCTCTAATGGAGCTGGAATTTTTCAGGCTTGTAACTGTACTGCTCAGTGTGGAACATTGCCTGGAAAAAGGTCATTGTGCTGAGAGCTTTGTGTGCGTGATAGACCTGGGATGATAGCTACCAGGCACTAGCTCCAGGGCCAGCTGGGGCCAGTACTACACTGGATGGCTCAGTTAGTTGTGGGTGATCCCGGACCAGCACAGCTGTGCCAGCAAATCCTTTAGTGAGATGCAATTATAGCAGGAAAACTGCCTCTTTGGAACTTGTTTCTTTCAGGGGACTGCAGTACATTTACGAGTAAAAAGTAGAGTGCTTTGTGGATGCCGTACCCCAGTGTAGCTGTACGGGCAAAAAAGGTTATATCCGGACAAAAGGCTATTGTCACAGAAGGAGTCTGAGCTAATGCACCTGATCGCTTTTGTTGGAATGGAATGGAAAGGAATGCCTGCTACCTGCGCTTTTCTCCTCAGAAGGAGTCTGGTGATGATGTCTTAGGGGCAGCTAAAATTCCTTGTTCCAGTTTTGTGAACAAAGTAAGCAAAGTTGGTAAGAAGATATGGAAGGTATAACTATATTTAAAATGCTACACCAGTGTAGTTGCAGTGCCTGCTGGCTCTTCTGTTAGCATAGAAACCTAGCACTGGAAGAAGCCTCGAGAGGTCATCGAGTCCAATCCCTTGCCCTCACAGCAGGACCAAGCACCGTCCAGACCGTCCCTGACAGACGTCTATCTAACCTGCTGTTAAATATCTCCAGAGATGGAGATTTCACAACCTCCCCAGGCAATTTATTCCAGTGTTTAACCACCCCGACAGTTAGGAAATTTTCCCTAGTATCCACCCTAAACTTCCCTTGCTGCAATTTAAGCCCATTGCTTCTTGCCCTATCATCATGAGGCCAAGAAGAACAATCCCCCCCCCCCCGTAACACTCTTTTAGATATAGTACTTGAAAAACTGCTATCATGCCCCCCTTCAGTCTTCTCTTTTCCAAGCTAAACAAGCCCAGTTCTTTCAGTCTTCCCTCGTAGGTCATGTTTTCTAGATCTTTAATAATTTTTGTTGCTCTTCTATGGACTTTCTCCAATTTCTCCACATCTTTCTTGAAATGTGGCACCCAGAACTGGACACAATACTCCAACTGAGGTCTAATCAGTGCAGAGTAGAGCAGAAGAATGACTTCTTGTGTCTTGCTCACAACTTGAGCATCCAAGAATCACGTTTGCTTTTTTTGTAACCGTGTGACACTGTTGACTCCTAGTTAGCTTGTAGTTCACTATGGCCCCTAGATCCCTTTCTGTAGTACTCCTTCCTAGACAGTCGCTTCCCATTCTGTATATGTGAAACTGATTGTTCCTTCCTAAGTGGAGAACTTTGCATTGTTCCTTATTAAACTTCATCCTGTTTACCTCAGACCATTTCTCCAGTTTGTCCAGATCAGTTTGAATTTTGACCCTCTCCTCCAAAGCACTTGCAACCCCTTGGTATCATCTGCAGACTGAATAAGCATACTCTCTATGCCAGTGTTTCTTAAAATTTAAAAAATGAGGAACACCAAACAATTTTTTTATGAGAAAAACCGAGGGAGAGGGAGAGGGTTGGGGGGGGGGGGGGGGGAAGTTATTGAACAAAAAAAAAGGGGGGTGTTGGGGGAAAGTTATTGAGCAAAAACCCTTTAATGGCAGCCATTTTTAACTCTGTTGTTCTCCACCTCTGACTGGGAACACAGTTTAAGAAACACTGCTCTATGCTGTCATCAAAATCATTGATGAAGATATTGAACAGTACCAGTCCCAAAACAGACTCTTGTAGAACCCCACTTGTTATGCCCTCTCAGCATGATTGTGAAGCATTAATAACTACTCTCTAAGAATGGTTATTCAGCCAGTTATGCACCCAACTTAAAGTAGCCCCTTCTAGGTTGTATTTTCATAGTGTCAGATGCCTTACTAAAGTCTAGGTATACCTTCCACCGCTTCTCCCTTATCCTCAAGGCTTTATAGCCTATCAAAGAAAGCTATCAGATTGGTTTGACATGATTTGTTCTTTACAAATCCATGCTGGCTGTTACCTATCAGCTTATCTTCCAGATGTTTGTAGATGGATTCCTTAATTACTTGCTCCATTATTTTCCCTGACACAGAAGTTAAACTGACTGGTCTGTAGTTTCCTGGGTTGTTCTTATTCCCCTTTTTATAGATGGGCACTAGATTTTCCCTTTCCCAGTCTTCTGGACTCTCTCCCGACTTTCATGATTTTTCAAAGATGATAGCTGCAGGCTCAGATACTGCCTCTTTCAGCTCTTTGAGTATTCTAGGATGCATTTCATCAGGCCCTGGTGACTTGCAGACATCTCACTTTCCTAAGTAATGTTTAAAATGTTCTTTTTTTAATTTTAACATGAATGCTCCATCTCCCAAGAGATGGTTGCTAGGCCAGCAGAAGATTCTTCCAACAACCTAGTGCTATCTACACTGGTGGTTAGGTCTGTGGGGACACATCCCTTGGGGAGTGGGGGACATAGATGACCGACTGAAAGTTCCTAAAATAAACCAGGGCTATCTCAGCAAAACTCGGCCACCTCCCCCCCGTGGACGTAGGCTGTTACGTGGAGACCAGGCCTAAATTACACATTTGGCAAAGGAGCAAGCACTCAGACAAAGCAGCCTAGAATCCAGCCAGCCAGACCTGGGACTGGGCACTGCAGCTGTTCCTGGTTCCTTCTTGGGTCCTAAGAGAACCAGCCTCCATTGGCAATTGGAACAGAGCACGTTGGTCCCAGAGGGATCTGCCCTGGATGAAAACAAGCAGAGGGCTTAGGAACCAGTGATCTGTGTTAGTAGCAAGGCAGGCCTGCACCATGTACAGGGAGCATCCTGTGGAAGCGTGTCTGAGCCTTTGGCAGAACCAGAAAGCCATTTGTGGCTGGGCTGCTGTTAGAAGAAGCCAGAAGGCAGCCCAGGCAGCAATGTGTGTACTTGGCATGCGGCACACATTTAGCCACGTGGTGCTTGGGGCCTCACTGTACCAGTGCGGGTCCATCGTACCATGTGTGTTGTGTATAGCGTTACCAGGTAGACCCCCCCAAAAAACTGGACACACTTGATCGTGGGCAGGGGGATGGGGGACTGGCTGGGAGGAAGGGGGGGCAGGAAACAGAGTTGGGGACTGTGAGGCTGGCTGGCTGGGAGGAAGGGGGGGCGGGAAGCACAGCTGGGGGGGTCTGGCTGTGGGGCTGGCTGGGAGGAAGGGGGGGCCAGGAGGAAGGGGGGCGGGAAGCAGAGCTGGCGGGGGAGGTGTGTCGGGGGCCTCAAGGTTGTCCAGAAGGAAGTGGGGGGCCTGGAGGAAGGGGGGCGGGAAGCAGATTTTGGAGGGGGGAAGTGCAGCGGCACTGGCCAGGAGAGATCAGGAAGAGGAATGGGCCGGTGGGAAGCAGAGCTGGGGGGATGTCGGGGGCCTCAAGGTTGGCCGGGAGGAAGTGGGGGGCCTGGAGGAAGGGGGGCGGGAAGCAGATTTGGGGGTGTGTGTGCAGCAATGCTGGCCGGGGGAGATGAGGAAGAGGAACTGGCCGGCGGGAAGCAGAGCTGGAGGGGAGGGTCGGGGGCCGCGAGGCTGGCCAGGAGGAAGGGGGGGCAGGAAGCAGAGCTGGTGCGGAGGGGGGCATGCAGCGGCACTGCTCAGGGGAGATGAGGATGAGGAAGAGGAATGGGCCGGTGGGAAGCAGAGCTGGGGGGCGGTGCAGGGGGGCTGGCCGGGGAAGATCAGGAGAGGAAGTGGGGGAGAACCGGCCGGTCAGGAAGGGTGTGAGGAGTGAACAAATCGGCCGGCGTGGAGAGGGATTGACCCGGGCACTTGTAGATGCCAGGGCGCTGCCCATCCCGCGCAGGCTCCCGGCTTCCCCTCCTCTTCACATTCAACTAGCTTAGGGCTTCCAGCTGCAATCGTGGCCCCCCTCTCAGCTGGGACTCCCAGCCCCTCCCCCGGCCCACGCCAGGCTTCCGTCTGGTGCGCAGCCAGAAAAAGCAGAGAATACCGGACACTGCACATTGCACACTGCACATCACACATGTCCAGTATTGTCTGATTTTTTTTACCAGACAAAGAGCGCAAATAATGGACTGTCTGGTACAATACCGGACACCTGGCAACCCTAGTTGCGTAAGGCACACAAACTGCAATGAAGACGGGATCCTACTGGCTGAACACTGCAGAGGAGAGAGCAGCGTGGAGCATGGAAACTCTCAGTGAAGGGTTCATTTAGGGGGAACAGAGAAAGGATCCACGCACCTGGCTGCTTGAGGGAAGTGGACTTATTTGAGTCACACATTGAGGACTGGTTCACTCCTGTCGAGACGGCACAGGGTGTGATCAATATAGTATAAGTGGGGAGGAAAAGATGGTGGCTTTTACTGTGTACTGCGGGGGCTAGACTTCATCACCCACTTGTCCTGCTTTACCCTGGAAGTGGCAGGTCAAAGCAATGGAACCACAGACCCTCTGTATGGCACAGACTGAACCCTGGTCAGTGGCAAATGCCGTGGCACAGAGCAACTGTCAAGTGAGCTAATGCTGGCTCAAGTCCATGACATGGCAATGAATGGACAGGCTGATGCACACAATCAGCTGGAGCAATGTCTGATGGAAACTAGGGATGTGGAAGGTTAGCTGGTTACCTGGTTTACCTAAACAGGTAATGCTCACCAGTCCTGGTTAACTGGTAACAAGGGAGGGAAGAGGTTGGAGCAGCTCCTGCCTGCCACCAGCAGAGGGCTGCTCCAATCCCGCAGGGAGAACACGGACTGGGGCTGCTCTCGTCCAGAGGGGAGCCTGGGTGCTCCGCAGGCAGAGGCTTCTCTGGCAGAGCAGCTTCTGTCTGTGGGGAGCCTGGGCCCACCATGGACAAGGGGCTGCTCCGACAGGGGTTGGGAGCTGGGAGCCAGTGACAGCCTAGCCCCACCAGCTGGGGGCAGGAGCCCCCTAGGCTGGGGCTGTTCCAGCCAGGCTGGCTCCCGCTTTAATCAGTTAACCAGTTAAACATTAGGCAAACGTAACCTTTAACCAGTTCCTAATGAACTGGGATTTAACATCCCTAATGGAAACAAAGGAGTAGGTAACTGCACCTCAGGTACCTGCTACGTGCCACCAGAGTGGTTATTCCTATGTAGCTCCAAAAATTATACAAAGGCCATTTTGGAATTGTAGCAATGGAAGTCTTGGCCAGAGGTTTTGTGTCCTGGCCGGGGATTGGCACACAAACAGAGGAAATAGCAAACGCTGCAAGTGTGTGTTATGTCTTTACGTGTGGCCAGTTACCTCAGAGCAGTGAATCCCCATAGCCTGTGCTGGGCTGTTTATGGGACAAGTGGTTTTATTTGCATTAGATGCCTCTTGTAAATGACCTGCGTTATTCTGAATGAATTCCATTGGTTCAGGTCTGATGGCAGTACTATGCAGACTCTTGTTTTCGTGGCTGAGGGTTCCTGAGCAGATTGTAAGTGACAAAGGAACTCAGTTCACACCTAGGGAGCATCAGCTGTTTGCCACAGGAAATGGTATCACACATGTCACATCAGCTCGTCACCATCTGCCACAAATGGCCGAGTGGAGGAAAGATTTGTCCAAACGTTCACACCACTGATTCAGGTCAGATAGTCACAACACAAGGTGATAGGAATGCAAGCCCAGGTCTTTTTTTGGCACTGAGGCTGTTTAGCAACCCAGCAAGGTGTCTGCGTACAAGTTTTCTCTCTAATGTGCCTTTATATCACAGATGGGCAATATGATGAAAATTAAGTTCATTCACCTAGGAGCATAGAAAGAAAGGGTTGGAAAGGACCTCAAGAGGTCTAATGACCCACTCTGAGGAGGCATGATTCAGTGTTCCTAGGCCATTTCTCACAGCTGTTTGTCTACCGTGTTCCTTAACAACCTCCAAGGACAGGCATTCCACAGCCTCCCTAGATAACCTGTTCCAGTGCTTTGCTTTCCTTCAGAGTAGAACGTTTTTCCTAATATCCAGCTTAAGTCTCCCTTGTGCAATGCCTGCAGTCTCAGAAGTGACATGATAAGCACCTGGTCTGGAAGCAGCAGCCCCAGGACTTGGCAGGATGGTGGATGCAGGAGGGAAGGAGAGAGAAAGGCATGTGTGTTGGTGGCGTGGGATTGGAGCTGTGTGGTAGGAAGCAGCCTATGTCTCAGTGTGTTCAGTTTGCGACGGCAATGGGCCATGCGGGAGAGGTGTGACTGACCAGAGTGGGGGCTGAGACTTGAAATATGTCACTGAGGTAGGAACAGCCAGAAGTGAGGCTGAAGAATTCAGTGCTCTTCACACTTCCAGAGAAAGCCGTCTGGTGTTTCCAGCATTTTTTTAAGTCAGTTGAAAAAATTATTCTAGCAGAATTGGATGATTTTGACTTTTCCAATGTCATTGATTGCCTGAGCAACACATTTGCTTCCTCTGCACCAGCTGTTTGATAATAGGACTTCCCCAGCTCCTGAGCTAAAGCCAAGTGGTCGCTTTCAATAGCAAGACTTAGATGAGAGCCAATGATTTACCCTGCTGCAGCATGGCCACTGGTGTTTGCAACCATAACCCCTCTGTTGGGTTGGGTTTCTGTGCTCAGTACTGCTCAGACGTACCTCTGGGAGTCTGGATCATTGTTGTGGGGAGCCACCTCTATGGTGTGCATGTGCCAGGAGGGCTAGTGATAATTCTCTGGGCTTGGATGGAGGTGGAGACAATGCTGCGGATATGGCCACTGGGGCAGTGGTGAACTAGCAGGTTATGCCAGCACCATGCTCTTCTCAGAGGTGGCTGTTACAGCAGAAGGCCATAAGGCAAGGTGCTGCTCTGAGGATGAGGTTGGGCTCCCCATACCTGAGCAAACTGCTCTCCTTCATTTGAAGGGGTGAGTTAAATGAGCTGAGGGGTCTGTGCTGTGAGCAGATCAGTCAGCCTGCTCTGTGTTTTCTTGTTAGACTCTGGATTCTGAAGTGTTTGAGCATCAGGGCATGCTGCCCTTTGGATGTAGGTTGTTCCAAAGGGCTTTGAACTAGTGGCAATGACTCCCTGTTACTACCTTTCCCCTGGGGTTCATGTGCCTTCCCTGTGTCCTGGGGGTACTGTCGGCATGGGGTGGGGAGGGTTAAGGTACTAGCAGCCTCAGAGAAAGGGAAACAGTGGAAGAGGACAGAAGCAAGGTCAGTTATTGACATTTTCTATGGCAGTCCAGGCCCACACCAGACTCCTGCACCCATGAGCCTCCCAGCCAGAGGCCTGTGTTCTGAAGAGCAAGCCCAGAGTAAAGATTTGGGGGTCCTGTGCACAATGGAAATGAGGGCTGTTGTATTAACTTAGATAGACTAAATGGGCCTAAAGAGTCAAAAGTATTAGCACCAGACTTTCACTGTCCATCATTGAACAGTTTTAAACAAGGCTTGGGATTTGGTCTACACAGACCTCTGCTGCTCAGCAGCGGTGAGATACAACACCCATCTGAATAGGAGGGGGGAGACTTTGATTGTGAACACCTGGGATTCCACTGGGAAGACTTTCTCTGCTTCTGTAGCCATGAAGAACAAAAGCTATCCCTCTGCACAGGAATCTGCTGCAGGTCACAAAGCAGAAGTGCTGATGAGTCAGACACAGAAGAGGGGACGGGTGATCCCACTTCTAAGGGTTCATGAAAATGAGAGAGGGTCTGTTCCCTAAAAATCTGCTTCCCATCAAATCCAATAGGGATAAAGAGACCAATGTCCTCTACAGCATCCCAGGATTTGGGTGCAGACACTCCTCCTACCTGCATCTCCTTTATTGAAGGACAGACCTGAAGGTGACTGGGCCTTTGGACAGAAGACCTAGACAAATATTGTGGCAAGCACATCAGGAAATATCTTTTGAACCTTTTATTAAAGATTCAGAAAAGAAGGAAGAGCAGCTAAGGCTTTTGAAATGTAAAGGAAAGCTTTTATTTTAACAATCTTCCTCATTCCCGTGCCTTTTATCTGGAGAGAGTCTTTTGAAGGAATCTCTGGATTTGACAGGCTCTTAAATGGTCCTAACTTTCCTTTGAGATAGGTTGGAGCTGTTATTGTTACAGCTGTTGGAGTCCAATCATGTTTCCCAAAAGACAAACACAGACAACCATACTCAAAAGGGGAGAGAAACTAAAAGCAAAGGTAGAAAATGCAGCTTCTGTCTCTGGTGCTGACTTTCACTTGCAGCCTCATTGCTGGAAAAACACAGGCCCAGCACATGGTCTTCAACCTCTCCCAGACCTGACAAACTTGGCCCGGCATCTTTTTGTTGTTTCTTTCTGGTCCATAAATTCCCCCTCAAGGATAAGTCCTCTTGTGCAAGTTTTCTTGCACAAGAGGCCAGTGTAGAAAGGGAACATAAATTTATTGCGCAAGAAGGCCCGATGGCTAAAATGGCCATCAGAGCTTTCTTGCGCAAGAGAGCATCTACACTTGCACGGATGCTTTTGCGCAAAAGCAAATATTTTGCGCAAAGGCACATGCCAGCATAGACGCTCTCTTGTGCAAATACTTTTAACAGAAAAACTCTTCCATTAAAAGTATTTGTGCAAAATCATGCCAATGTAGATGCACCCTGTGTGTCTGTTCACATCTCATACTGGAGAATGAGAGTGGTTGAGATCATTTATTTTGCCTGGCTGAGGGCAATTTCTTGATTTGGCCTCCCTGGCCAAACCATGTCAGATGTTAACAGTTCACTCAGTGGTTTTGTCACTATAGAAAGGTTATGTAGGTATTGACCAATGCATTTTCCATCCCCATATATATCTCAGTTCTGATACATTAGCTTGTGCGTTCAGTTCTTGAATTGCTTTTTATGGTCCCAAAACCTCGATTTGTGGTAGGTGGAAAATACATTTTTCCTTGTTTAGCTTCAGTCCAGGCTAACTGGGTTGTCTTAGGTCTTAGGTCTTTCTTCCATCCAGGATTCGTATATCAAAATAACATACACGTAAACGACAGTTCCGTTGTGTCTGTTAAAAGTTCTGCCATCGTTCCGTGGAAATGCCATGCATGCTGGTAATCCCAGAAGGTAATCTTCAAGAGAGAAATCTCCCAATGGTGTGATAAATGAAATCAGCTGATTACCTCTTTGGCTAAAGGAATTTTCCAGAATCCTCTTAAGGCATCCATCTCACAGATCATTCTCGTTCATTTCACTTTGTGTGTATGTCAGCCAGTGGTTTTCTCTCACAGCTGCTTCATTAAATATTTCAAATCCAAACAGATGAATGCGTGCCGATCCAGTCCGTTTTCTTGAACTCTGTTTCCACTCTTGTCAAGCAGTGGGATAGGAATATCATGAGGGGTTTGTACACTGTGTAGTTCAGCATTGTCTCTCAAGTTTATTTGTACTGGATCTCCTTTTAAAAGTCCAGGATCACCATATAGTCCATTGTGTTCTTCTACCTGTTTCACTGGGTCCACTAAAGCTGCACACTCCAGCAGAGAAGGTTGTTAGTCTCTGTTCCTTTGGCCACACACACTCTGAATGCCAGACTTGTGTCTTTGTAAGATGTCTCTCTGGTGAACTGGCCTGTGGAACACAGAACTTCTCCAGGGCTAGACAGAGCTATATCAGGGGATCTAGTCTATGGGAAGGGATGAAAATGTTTGTAAATCTGTTCTGAGATTACTAGGATATCAGCTCCTGAGTCAATTTTACAGGGTTGCCATGACTATTCATTTTCACTCTCCAGGCAACCCTTGTGACATCACATGTTAGACCCCAGAAAGCGGAAGCTCTTGCATATTCATAATATGACACAAATTGCTTACTGCTTTGATGCAGCAAACAACTGCAAAATGTCCATATTGCAAGCGTTTCTCACACGGTGTGCGTTGGCTCGACATGCATCACCTCATGGGATAGGACTTGTTCCATTCCTTGTACATGTAGGCTGGAATTTGTCCCTCTTAGCCTAGGAGGTGTCTCTCCTTGCCTCAGGGGTTCTATGATAATAACTGTTAACACTCAAATTTCTCTTTCCAGTTTCTAAGATAGTTTCACATTTTTCAAGTTTTTCTAAGTTTTGCTGTTTCTCCAGCACAGAATGCCTTGCTCTCTATATAATTGCGACTAGGTTAAACCTCTCTCAAATTCATAGTCATAGCTTAGCTTCACTTGCATATTTCTCACGCAAGAAGCCTCGAGTTTTCAAAGATAATGGCCAAAGGCTGTGCGATGACATGTCTCTCAGCAGGTAAAGGTTTGTCTGCCCCCTGCGCTCCTCAGTCAGATTGAGAAATGATGCTGCTGTGAAAAGATTTTTATCTGGTAACCCAATAACCGTCCTGTCTCTGATATTCCCCAAATCAGAGTTCTCAGTCACTGTACGTAGTGCTCTTATAAAACTTTCAACATTTCCCCGTGATTCTTGAATTCTCTGGTGAAAACATGTTTTTTCATAAAACATTTCTCTGAGGTATAAAATATGCATCAAACATAGACAGAACCCTTTCATAGTCATCTTCAGTAAAGTCAGATGACTTAATGATATGCTCATTTTTCTATTCCATAGCATAAATTAAAGAATATAGCTGCATATAATCAGTTTCCTTGTGGAGATTGATGGGCTTAAAGTGCAGCAGGGGAGGTTTAGATTGGACATTAGGAAAAAATTCCTAACTGTCAGGGTGGTCAAATATTGGAATAAATTGCCAAGGGAGGTGGTGGAATCTCCCTCTCTGGAGATATTTAAGAACAGGTTAGATAGACATCTGTCAGGGATGGTGTAGGTGGAGCTTGGTCCTGCCTTGAGGGTGGGGGGCTGGACTCGATGACCTCTTGAGGTCCCTTCCAGTCCTATGATTCTATGATTCTATGATAGGAATGAGAAATATTGCAAAGCATTCTTTTCAGTCTGTCCATTCTGAGGGTTTGTCAAAGCTAAAGTTCTCTGAGGCATTGAAGAATGGTATGTTTGCGATCCTGCATCATTTGTTCCTTTTTCCCTTCTGTTTGCAACTTTTATTGCTGTTTTCTTTCTCTTCCTGTTCTTAGTTTACTCCTGACTCCCATCATACTCCTGTCCCAGATGTGCATGGGTAACAGTGTGACAGTCTAGACTGATGGACACCAGTGTCCCCTCAATTCTTCGACATCGGGTGCCTATTACACTGCTCTGCTCTGAAAGCAACCACTCCTCATCTGTTCACATACAGGTTCCAGAATGAAAATCATTCCCAGCTATATTATAAGTGCACTAACCAGCCAGTCACTCCTGAATTATACTGCAGAGCAACGTAGGTACGCTTCAGCTCCAGACTTTCCTCCAGAAATGTGTGTCGAGTACTGCCCAGCATCCTCCTAGACAGAACAAGAGCATAGAAAGTCTGTCATTCCATTAATAGACAATGATATGCTCAAATCTTGTGATTCAATTGAAGTTTCTGGGAAACTTAATTTGAGAACACTCTGGTTTAGTTAGATAAAACATTAAATTGAGCTTATTAGCTACAGAAATATAGGTTTTAAGTAGGTCTGTCAAGCAATTAAAAACAATCTCAATTAATCACATGATTAAAATGTGATTAATCACTTTGTTAATAACAGAATATCATTTATTTAAATATTTTTGATGTTTTTTTCAAATATATTGATTTCAATTACAACACAGAATGTACAACGCTCAGTTTATTTGACTAGAAGATTTACCGGGCATTGCTTAGGTCCTTAATACAATTAATTTTTGTTTTTCATCACTGGAATCATTGCTCTGGAGTGGGGCTGGGGAGGTGGGTTCAGGTGCAGGCTGCCCCGGGGAGAGAGGACAACCCCAGCCCTCTGTCACTGCAGCAGCTTGTGGCCGGGTGAGAAGCACCTCTCGATGGCTGCTGCAGCTCCAGCAGGCAGAACCAGGAGAGGGGTGCCTGACCACTGGCTGGGGCAGGTAAAGGTTTGTCTGCCCCCTGCGCTCCCCAGTCAGATTGAGAAATGATGCAAACTGTGCCCTTTCCCTTCGCTCCCTGACGAAGGGGAACAGCCACAGCCAGCAATGTCCCCATATGAATTGGGGGGAGAGAGCTGCAATCCCAGCCGTCCCTAAAGGGTGTCTGGGGGTTGGAGAGTTGGGGCTGGAGAAGTCATGAAGAGAGGTTGGGGCACCCCCCAGTCAGGTCCTTTCACCTGCCTGGTGATTTTCTATATGGTTTTGTGCATCCCTGTACAACTTGGCAGGAAGGAGGAACCTCCCCTTTCGCACAGCCAATCCTGTCCTTGCTTTAAGTTTAAATTATGACAAGAGGAAGCTGCATACCAAATGTGATGGTCCTCACTCTTACTGTTTGGAGGAATTCTTGAACAAATGGACGGACAGACAGACTCTCTCACTCACAGACAAACTCTCTCAAACAGATAATAGATTATTATGTGTGAAGGATCCAGTAGGGCCGGCAGCCAGGATTCTGGGTGCAGGGCTGTCAGCTGAGACTCCAGGTAGAATGAATTGTCAGAGAGTACATGGTTACTTTTAAAATGATATTTACAGCCCTCCCACTGGGGCTGGGGTTTGTGATCCCAGGTAAGCTATTGCCAGCCAGCTGCCAGGGAGGACTGGCATGTAACTGCCCCCAGGAAACTTCTAGGCCTGGGCTGCAGGCTTGTGGGTCATGACATCAACCCCTTCCCAGGACTGCCCTCTGAGCTACCTGAGTCTAGAGCCATGGCCCATTTAAATCAGCGAGCCCCAGGGCAGCTGCCCCCTTTATCTCCCTTTCCATTGGTGGCCTTGCTCTGGGCTGTAATCTTTCCGAACAATCATTTACCCTCATTTGCCCTGCTTCAACTGAGAACTGAGGAGTTCTTGCAACCTGTTCTTCCTCACCCTCTACTTGCACTGCTGTGGGGCTGGGATTCGGCTCTAAAGGGAAATATGTTCTCGGTATAGGGCTTTGGAAGTGAGAATTGGAATACTGTGCAGGCTATGATGGATAAGGGAGCTATAATTCAAAGGTGGCCCAGTTGATTTGTCCCCAAGTCTGTTACCGACCAAGGAACTGATAGTCTAGCTTCTGAGAGTCTCTCTGTGTGGAGATTCTCTGCTGAAAGTCCTACTTTTTGTCCTACAGAGAGCAGGGCCCTGTTGCCTACATTTGTCTACATGACTTTTGTAGTATTCCTTTGTCTTGTCCAAGTGCCTCTTCAGCTCCTCTTGGATGCAGTGGATAGGTTGTACTAGTCTGAGGCAGCCGGGTTGGGGAAGGATGTCAATAATTGTGGGTGAAATCTGGGGTGGGACCCACAGTTAACAAAGAAGGAGACTGTGGCTGGTGGATGTGTGGTCCTCATTACTGTATGGAAACCCCACATGGGGTAACAGCGAAGAATAATCAAGTTGGTGGTTACTGATGTAGCATCATCAGTATTATTTGAGGATCTGGTTGATGTTGTTTGAGCAAGGATGACAGGCAGAGAACAAGTGCTTGTGGATACCTAATAAATATGACACAAGGGGGCAATAAGTCCTGGTCCCAAGGCAGCAGGCCCTGAATAAAAATTGTATTGCTCTATCCAGAGCTGGGCTTTTTTCTCCATGGAGGGAGGCATCTTAGGGTACATCTACACAGCAGGGCTAAAGTTGAATTAAACTACACAACTTCAGCTCTGTTAATTGCATAGCTTAAGTCAAAGTAGTTTAACTCGGCTTTAGGCGCTGTCTACACAGCAGGAAGTTGAAGGAAGAATCCTCTTCCTTTGACTTCCCTTACTCCTCGTGATATGAGGGTTACCAAGAGTCAAAGTATGAAGTCCTCTAACTCGACATTACTTCAAAATTAAGGCTTGGAGTGTAGACACTAACATTATTCTGAAATAACACTGCTGTGTCGATGTTCCATTACAGAGGTGATCTGTTACCATCTACCATCTCTTCCACATTTTTCATTGACCTCAGTGGGTTTTGGATCAGGCCCACAGACTTTACAGTCAGTGGATTTCATTAAAGCCCTATAGCTGGCTGGAAAGGGGTTCTCATTGCTCTCTCGCACTGTTTAATTCTTGCCACAGGGGTATGAATAAAGACATTGGCTGGAAGGCCTGCTACAATCCACATTCTAATGACATAAAAAGCCAAACAATGGGCACTTACGAACAATTTGCAACTTCTCTATCAGCTTCATGTAGCATGGAGACTCTGACTATTTCTTTCTCTTTTTTTACTTCTCTTCCCCACCCCCATCCCTTATTTATTTCAAAACTGGACCTTTAATAACTCCATTCGTCTGAAGAAGTGGGCTGTGCCCACGGCAGCTCATGATACCGTCTACGTGTTTTGTTAGTCTCTAAGGTGCTGCTGTTGTGTTTTGTTTTTTCAGCAACCAGTGCTCTGCTCCAAGTAGGCTGGCTGGGGAGCTCTAACTGGCACTGCTGAGCTGAGCTCTGCTAACTAAGCAGTGCATGCAGGACATGGTGCAAAGCAGGAACAGATTTGAGCCCCTCCTTAAATTCCAGCTGATCATGTAGCCTGGATGTAATAAACCTTGGTGATGCTTTGGCTCTGTATAAGGGTGTGGCATGCGCAGGGGTGGGTTGAGTCAGTGCATTAGTGCTTCTCCATCGTGGAAGGGAGCCCACGCATAGAAAAATACTTTGTCCAGCTTTCTATGGCAGCAAAAACCTGTAGCAGGGCTCCTGAAACTTTAGCCTTTTTCACTTAAAAGGGAGAGAGTCAGATCTTGATATAGGGGGACTCATGAAGGACCCATAGTGCACAGGGATCCGAGTTGCACATTTGTGCTGAACTTACATTTTCACACTTTCTTTGGCACTTACCCTCACTTCCCATTTTGTCTGGGGTCTGCTGGTTGCCGGCTCCTTTTCAGTGGGCAAGTGACAACCAGGTAGCACAGTCTGACAATGTAAGGGAGCTAAACATATCAGCCAGATCCTTATAAAGCTGGCTCTGAACTTAGACTCCTGCATTGTGACCAAAGCCTTTTCTCTTTCAAGGAAGATCATAGAATAAAATGTCACGTTCTTTGCTGTTGCTCACAGTATGCAGGAGTAACTCCCTGCCTTCTGTTCTAGAGGGCTGCTGCCTCTGGGAAGAAGCAAAGCCTCGGAGGAGTGACACACAGAAGTCAAAATGCTACATGGTTTTTAAACAATATTCTTTGGAAAGCAATAATATTAACTGTGTTGCCATGGTGTACTGTGGGTGTGGCTAATTAGACAGAGTCAGTGTGTTCTGGTATCCATGGCAACTATCTGGCCAAAAATACAGTAACTCAGAATAATTTTCCCCATATAATGTAGTTCTTGTTTTCCATCACATTGTGAAACATTGCAGCTGCCTCTGACACAGAGTTCCTGCTGAATGGAGACCACTGGAATCTGGCTAGAACCTCCTCCATGCCAGTTGGTGGGAAAAACCTGGGTTAACGCAGAGATGGGAGCAGCCCACCTGACATAGAGGTGGAAATTGAGCCGGGGGGGCGAAGGCGGTGCATTTGTGTGTCTGTGTCTCCTTTCCTCCCTGTAGGAGAAGTGAGCTCTGCTTGCGTCTGTGTGTTAAGGGGGGGAGATGTGCCCTGCTTGTGTGTGTGTTCGTGTGACTCTGTAGGTGAAATGAGCCCTTTACCGTTTGTGTGAGTGGGTTAGTGGAAGTGGGCCCTGGGGTGTGTGTGAGAGAGACAGTGTGTGTGTTGGACGTGGGGGTTGGCACAGTGGAGCGTGTACTCAAAGGGTGAGCAATAGCAACTTCTTGTTCCTTATCCAGGACAACTTGCAGTAAAGCAGAGGGCACAGTCCCATGCACAAGCTGAGGCTGCAGAACAAACATTCATCCATCCCCAGGAAGGGATCTGGGACAGCCAGACTCTGTGGGTTCCAGAGTGTCCCTGCATCCCAGTCAGATTTGCCATAGGTGACGTGCACTGGTCATGCCCATAGTGTCCCTTTCATTTCAGAATCTTTCTGTAGTTGCCATGTGAAGCTCGTCTCAGCCCAAATGTTCAGGGTACCACTGTTAGGGTATGTCTACACTACCCTCCTAGTTCGAACTAGCGGGGTAATGTAGGCATACCGCACTTGCAAATGAAGCCCGGGATTTGAATTTCCCGGGCTTCATTTGCATAAGCAGGGCGCCGCCATTTTTAAATACCCGCTCGTTCGAACCCCGTGCAGCGCGGCTACACGCGGCACGGACTAGGTAGTTCGAACTAGGCTTCCTAGTTCGAACTACCATTACTCCTCATTCCATTGTTCTTCAGGCAAGTCAGCCAGCTCCAGGGCAGCGCGCCAGGCAGCAGACTTAGAACATGGTGTTTTCAGATCGTTTCAGGGGTGCATGAATGTGCTGAGTTGCTGCAAAGGAGGCACAAACTGAGTAAATACCTGTGCAAAGGGTTTCTCCAGGGAAGAAATCATCATGGTCACTGAAGATGTTTTCCCACCACTGTGATACTGAATGCAGCAATCTCTGTTAGGGATGTAAGCGACTATTTGATTGTCCGATAAGCATGAGCTTATCAGATAGTCGATTAGTGATGCGACTAGTCGCTTCTCCCCCTTGCTGCCTCTATCAGAAAAAAGTTGTTTACCTCTGCAGGGAGCAGAGGAGGTAGAGGCCCAGTGGGAAGCAATGCAAGCGGGGCATGAAGCAGTCTCCACTGGCACCCTGCTTTTGAAATGTACAAGAGCCCCAGCAGTACTTCTGTATATTTCAAAAGCAGAAGCCCTACAGAGAACCCCACTGGGGCATGAACATTTCAAAGGCTGAGGTGCAGCAGGGAGCATGGGGTCATTCTCCTGTTGGCCCTGCACCCCCTGCTGAACTGTAGCAAGAGCCAGGCAGGGCGGAGGCTCCCTTATCGACTAATCAAATAGTCAATGGAAATCCCATTGACAATTCGATTAGTTAATTCATCTAAATTTAACATCCCTAATAGTTGTACCTAAGCTGGACTAACAGAGCGAGCCGGGCTTCCAGGCAGACTTTGTCCCCTGCCCCCCATTCTGGGAGAGCCACGCTGGGAAAAAGTTACTGGGCTGTGTTCCCCCCACCCCTCATAAGTTTCCCCATGTTGTTCAGCTGCGGGCTGTTCAATCCGGCGCCAGGCTCTCTTCGGGGGCAAAGGTGTTTGCAGTTCTCAACCCCAGCCCGGCAAAGGCTGAGCCGGCAGGGGCTCTCAGAGCGGGGGGGAGAGGGGCATTCTCTGAGGCATGTGCTGCATGGCCTGCCTGGCACTTTACCCCGTGACACCTGCCTGATCCGGGTGGGGGAGCCTGCCTGGCACTTTACCCCGTGACACCTGATCCGGGTGGGGGAGCACTCACCCCCCCGGTAGCTTTCGGAGGCCAAGCCTCCCAGCGGGGGGAACACTCACCGCCTTGTTCCTGCGCACCACACTCACCCCCAGGTGAGTAAATAAAGTTTTGTGCGTGCGTGTGGGGTTTGTAAAAACGAATATAACCTGTGGGTTATATTCGCTAAAATACAGTACTTCCTGTTTCGATGCCTGTGCACCATTCCATCAGGGCCATCCTTGGCCGGGGGGAGGGCGTGAGGTCAAGGACAACTCCCTCCTTCATCTCAGGCTCTGCCCCTAAGCCTCCATCCCCACACCGACTCTCATGAGTGACACAGGGAGCTGGCGGGGTGAGTCAGGCTGCAGCTGAATGGAGGTAGTGTATGCCTCTGTGTTATGTCTGGCCCCCAGACCACAACTGAGAACAGAATATGACCCTCTCCACAGAATGAGTTGGACAGCCCGGGTCTAATACAACGCTAGAGCTTTGATGTGCAGATGCCACCTCAGCCAGTCTTTCTCTCCGCACACCCCAGTATTCCCTGTGGTGAAGGAGAGGGAGGGTGCTGCGGGTTGCTTTTGAACAGCATGTGGGCCAAAGTGTCACGTGAGGCTGTGCTGTCTACTGTGAAAGGACAGAGAGGGGCTGGAGGAAGGGAATCTCCTTAAGAGATCCTGGGCTGGAAGTGAAAACTGTCAGTTCTGCACGTCAGCCTCTGGCAGAGGTGGCCAGATGTTGCAAGCATGTGTCTGGTGCAATGTCCTCACATCCTTGGCAGAGACCTGTAGACTCTGTCCAGGGCTGAGGTCATAGATTTGTGAAACCCCCGAATAATGTAGCGCAGCCTGGCTTTGGAGTCAGCTCCAGCGCTTTGGGGAGACAGGGCTTCCCTGCTCCTCCCGTGGCTTTATGCACTCCTCTTTTAGGGCGTGTCTGCGCTGCAGTTAGAGAGGGCCTTGCCTCTGACTCAGGCTCACTGGGCCAGATTAAGGGCAGGTCACTCCCCACCTGGCATTACAGCCAGAAATGTGTCATGGCCTGGGCATGGCGAGGTTTGTCCTGGAGACCACTCCCCTACCAACACCAAGTGCTGCATGATGCCACTCAGCTGCAAGCCTGGCCTACTCGCAGCATGACCATCGCATGCAGGCCTGGCCTGGTTCTCGAACTAATGCAGCCCTGCATGCCCCTCGTGGGCTCAGAGGGGTGACGCCCAAGACTCTGAGGTGGCAGCCTAGGCTGCCTTCTCCCTCAGCTCCACACTGCCCCTCTGCTGCCTCTGTAGCGCAGGGGCAGGAAGGAGGGGGAACTGAGGGCCAGTGCCATGCTTCCTGTCCCCGAGCAGCAGCACAGTGCCCTCCTCCCTGCCCAGGAAGTGGCCTTCAGAACCTGCCACCTGCTTTCCCAAGCCTCGTGTGAGAGGGGGCTGGGCCGAGGGGTCCACAGGACACAGTCCAGCCCGGTCCATGCAGGGAGGAGTGTCATTTTCTGGGAGCCCAGCAGCCTCCCTCCCCTGTCTGTGCTGTTCTTCTTTAGCCTCCTTATTGCAACTCTTCCTGCCTTCACCAAGCCCAGGCAGCCTGGGATGGGCAGGGGCAGAGCTCTCAGCGGCTGCTTTAACACCTCTGCTGGGCGTTTCACTGCTGTGTCTGGGGTGTGTCGGTGTGGGCTTTGAAGTCTCTTGTGGTTATTTATGCAGGGTGTGTGCTTCCCGGCTGTAGGGTGGGGCTGGGTTATAAATGCAGGGATCTCCCTCCCACTGAATATCTGGTTTGGCTGATGTTTCCCCAGTTGCATTTTTCCAGCTTGAAGCTCATGTTGTTGTTTCCTGCCCCTATTTATGACCTCTCCAGTTTGATATGCGGTATGTCTCTCCTGGGTTGGGCTTCTTGCCTCACACTTCAGAATCATCCATGACAATTTCTCCCAGCCACACAGGAAGTTCATTATGGTCCCCCTGGCACCTTCCCCTAGTTTTGCCTTTGCTCATCTGCAGTGTATAGTTCGTGATAGAAATGTAGATACTATAGTTCGTGATACTTTTTATTCTCTGTTGTTCAGAGCTTTCCTCTTAATAGTTGTTCTGTTGTGTTTCTAGGCAAATTAATCAAAGGTATGACTGTAAACTGCATTAGGGCAGGTCTGCGCTAAAATGTTGACTCAGCTATTTTGCTCAGAGGTGTCAAAAATCCCAATCTCTAGGTGGCCTAGTTAAGCCAACCTGACCACCCTGCCTTCCCACTAGAGTACCTACAGCCATGGGAGAACTCCTGTTGACACAATGAGTGTCTATCCCAGTGGCTCTCAGGCTGTGGGTGGCTGGATCAGCCAGTTACATTTGTGGCCCATGTTACAGCCTCAGGGCCATACAGGCAGTATATCTATTGTGTGGGTGTAGCCCGCATAACACAGAGAGAGCTGCATGTTTGCCCACAGTGGTCTCTACACTGATGTCGTTTAGCATCATAGTAAGGCCCATCAGGGCTAGAAGCTCAGCTTGGTAGCTAGCAGACAGCTTGATGCTGCCACTGTAGTTGTATTGCACTCTGCTACTCATGGCGAAGTCTAAGATTTTGTCAGGGATATTTTTAGTAAAAGTCTGACAGGTCATGGGCAATAAAGAAAAATTCACTGATGTCAGCTGGCTTTCCCTTCCCCCTTCTGCTGGTGCTTGTCACGCAGATAGAAAGCAGAGGGCGAGAACTCTGAGGGTCAGGCAATGCCACGCTCATTGAGGTTAGTTTCCAGCAAGTATGCTCATCACTCTGACACCACAGAGCTTTGTTTCCTAGTTTTCTGACACCCCTCCCCCCCCCCCCCCCCCCCCGCCGCTCCTCAGGCATAATTATACCTGAAATACATGTGCACGGTCTCACCACTTATAGTCATGTTCCATTTGGGGGGAGGGGTTGTGACAGACTGGGCTGGATCTGGGTGCTGCTGAGGGCGTCTGCTCAGAGCGAATTGCTCAAAGTAGGGGCTCCTTACAGCCCCCAGACTGGAGACCTTCCCAAATAGGCCACAAACCAGTCCCACAGAGCACTCCAGCTGCCTGCCTGGCCAGCGTGAAGCCTCATGAGCAAAACCTCTCTGACACCCCAGCTCTTCCAGTGCCACAATCAGCCCCGGTCTTGCCCACAGGTGAGGGGTTTTAAAACCCAATCTCACCTATCCTAAACAAGTTCCGTCCGGTTCCAAGAAACCAGCCACGCATCCCAGGTCAATTTACCCTCTGGATCTCACCCACAAGACCCACACTGAGCCAATCCTTTAGAATCCAACTTCTAAAGGCTTATTACTACCAGAAAGAAAAGCGCTAGAGTAAGGTTGTTAAAGTATCATACATTACATGCATCGAATCTCCCAATTGTCGATGCAGGCTCTAGCAGAGGTGTTATAACTGCTGGCTTAAAAGTCTTTGGTGAACATCCTATGTCAGGATGGGTCCACAGTTCATTCCAGCTCCTCGATCCTTGCCCTCTTGCCTCTGGGACGAAGAGCTGAGCTGAGCGCCAAGATGGAGTCAGCCACCTGGCCTATTTATATCCCCTCCTGGCTTCTTCCAAGCTGGAGAGAGTCACATGGCCAGTGGCCACGTGTGTCTTTGGCCTCCAGAGGTCCATTGTTCCCTGGAGCTTTGCTCATTAGCATGTCCATGGGCAAACATTCCCAGCCCATTGCTCTGCCCCAGACAGAGAATCTTTCAGCATCAACACAGAGTCCATATTTATAACTTCACACACAGACATTATACAGGCGTATGAAGAGCAGATACAGAATCCGTAGACAATAAGCTTTTGTTTGACAACTCACATGGCCCCCTTTGTACCAACTTTTGGGGCAACCCCCCGCCCCCATGGGCGCAGCAGTGACCTGGCTGCTCTTCTAAAATCCAGTAATGTGACAGGGGTGTTGAAGATCTGGGGTCTTTGTCCCACCTCTTTTGTATCCCAAGGGCTGGATAAGGAGAGAGGCTGTATTTAGGGACGTTAAACAGTTAACTGG
The DNA here is from genome assembly GCF_052426305.1 of Pelodiscus sinensis. Lineage (NCBI taxonomy): Eukaryota > Metazoa > Chordata > Testudines > Trionychidae > Pelodiscus > Pelodiscus sinensis. The sequence continues at coordinate 22,076,448 of NC_143071.1, forward strand.
TAAGCCTATCGCTTACTGGCATGCTTACTGGTTAGCCAGCCCCTGCTGGTGAACACCAGTGGTGGCCAGACAAACTGTTTCAGACCAGTCCCATCTGTGGTGGGGCCAGCTAATGGGACCATGCAGCATCAGTGGGCCCTAAGTTAAGTGCTAGCACATCCCAAGTTGTGCTGTGGGACAGGCGTTTCTCTCGACTTTTAGTGTCGTCCCCCTCCCCCCTGCACCCTCTTGACCCCACCTGCCAGGTTTCTTGACCTTGCCTTGAATTAGAGTAAGAGTCTTTAAGACTGCATCAACTCCTATTTCCAGCATGCCCAGTGCAGTGTGGTGAAGTTTGGCTGAGTGTGCAGGATCCTGCAGCACAAGTCAGGGCCAGATTAACAGTGTGCGCCAGACACCAAATATATTTCTGGGCCCAATGTAGCCGTTATCAACCCCTTCCGGGTGTCGGCCTGGTGTGGCAGTGCTAGTGTATCCCCGGGACTGAGTCTGAGACATTTTCCATTTGGATCACACATCTCTGCAAGACTGTCTTTACTGCCTTGACCCCAGTTGTTTTCACTGAGAGGTACTATGGGTTTGCCAGTGTCACACTGAGAAGAAATTCAATAGTGGCCAGGGAAATCGTTTTCTAAGATAAAAAGTCCCTGTCTTTTTAATCTCTCGATTTCTGCCACCTTACTGTTTACCCCTTTCTCCAGATCATTTATGGATATGTTGAATAGGATTGGTCCCAGTACAGACCCTTGGGAGACACCATTAGTTACCTCTCTCCATTCTGAAAACTGACGTTTTATTCCATCCCTTTGTTTCCTTTCTTTTAACTGCTCTTTCTGCACCCTTTTGGTGGATTCAGTGTTTGTCTGCAGAGATCCACGTGTTGGAGATCTCCAGGTATAGTTACAGTAATTCTCTGTGCCTAGGAATTACACAGCTCTCTCCCTCTACACAGCGTCTGTCTATTCTTCAGTGTAAACCTGGGGCTAGTAGAACCTGAATTGTGCCTAGGGCTTGAGCGTCAACACTCATTTGTAACCCTAGATTCAGATTTGTTAACCCCCCCCCCCCCGAGTCCCAACTAGGGATAACCGTGTCTACACTGCCTTGTGCAGGCCTGAGTCCCAGAGTTGCTGGTCTAATGCTTTGTTCATGGGGCAGTGTGGGAAAATGTGGCCCTCCATTCAGTTTCCTCCAAGCTGTCGAGGGAACAGAAAGTTGGCCAGTGGCATTGTAGGTTATTTTGGATGTGCTCCCAGGGAACGTCCACATGGCAACAAAGCACACTGGGCTGGCATGTGCCTGCTGACTGGGCCTCGGGGGCAGCACAGTTGCCGTGCAGATGCTCACACACCTGCACTGTGGGTATATTCCTCTGCAGCCCGAGCCCCACGAGCCAGCGATGGTCATTTTACTGCAGTACAAATCCTTGTACCCTGGGTCTGGGCTTTGACCCTGACGCCTGGTGGGGTCCTGAGACTGAGCTGGGGGGTTAATGTGACTGGAGCATAGACAGCAGGTAGATTTAGGCTTGAGCCTGATTTTGAACCCTGGAAGCAGGGCTGACCAGTTCACTGAGCCCCTGGGAAAGATGGGCAGGAGGCTGGCTCCAGGTTCCCAGAAGAGGTGGAGCCTTGAACTTAAGGGGCAGGGCTGAGGGTGATTAGCACAGTGCCTCCTCCCCTCCCCCTCCAGCAGCCTTCACAGCCACCCAGAACACGCTACATGGCTCTTGTGGTGATTTAAAGAGCCCAGGCCTCTGGCTGCTGTAGCCGTGGCAGCCAGACTCCTGGTACCTTTTGAATGGCCAGGCTCCCAAAACACAATGAGGTTCCTGCGGACCACAGTGCAGGGGGCAGAACCCATGTCAGCTCTTGGCCAGGGATTCTAGGCAAGGCTTGGGCCTAACAAGGTTGTCCAAGATGTTCCGTCAGAACATCCAATTTTCAGTGGCTTATAACTTGCAGACTAACTATATGGACTAAAGTGTCCCATTCTGCATACTTGCCTGAGGCTGAATGTATTATAAAACTTCAGACAAAATGGTTCAGCTGTGTCCAAAAGCACCACTCTTCAAACCCGACTTTTCTACCAAGAGACAGGGGGACTCAGATCCTCTGCATTCTCACAGGAGCAGGACCCCCCCCCCCATGAAACCTCACAACTGCTCATGTGCTCTGTCTGCTCCCCTTCATGTATCTAGAGCTGCCCAGTGAATGCTGGTTGGCAGCAGATGCTGTCTCCAGCACCGTCCCCTCCATGGCTCCCAGGGAGGTGAAAGTGAAAGGTTTGGGTAGGGACACAGATGCATATTCCCCAGGTCCAGAAAGACCCCCTGGATCAGGGGGAAGGGGCCAAAAAGACCCACTAGCACAATGGACTCTTCAGGCCAAAGTTGCTCTTACTTCATCCACTCCCTATTCCGGGGTGGCTGGGCCTCCTGGTGTACATAAGGGCACCCGCAGAGTGACATCCGCGAGTCTCAGGGGCTCTTTGGCTAGGGAATGTATACATTTTCGTTTAACTTTTAAAAGCCAAAGCTGCCTGTTAAAGGGACACTGAGAATATTCATATCTGGCAATTGTATCATTTCACAGCAATACACATGAAAATCTAAGGGTCATATTTGTCTGAAAATGCCATACCTATGCGTGGGCCAAGCACTTACTGATCCCTCTGACTGAGAGAGAGAGAAGGGGTGAGGGGAGTTTCTCTTTGTCCTGTTTGCTTTGTGCACGTGACAGCACTTTGTTTCAGGTCCATTTATTGTTTCCCTGCAGTCATTGTCCCTCTTTGTTTGCTTAGGTCTTTTGCACAGAAGCAGGGGAAAGAAAATCTCATTTTAAAGTGTCAGAAAATAGAATTGTACCTTGGCAGGTGTCAAACCTGGTTACTTTCACTATTTTAACAAATTGTTTAGATTTCAAGTTGATGTTGCCTCTTTAAAATATGACAAAAGGCGTTTTAAAAAACAGAAAGTCAGCCCTAAAATCCTTTGGGCCCTGGTAGAAGGATAAGTAAGGATAAGGATGTGTAATAAATTAGTGTTGGGATGCAGAAGTCTCTAAGCTGTGGACATCATGTCTGAAAAGCTGCAAATCACATGTCTACAAATAAGTAATCCTTACAATAAAGGGCCATGTCATATTGGAGTGGCAGTGAATTTTTCCAAACTAGTGGCACAACTTCATTCCTGGCTGTTTTATTTTGTCAAAATAAACTTAAAAAACAACAGATAGTCTGGTAGCACTTTAGAGAGCTTTCGTGGGCACAGCCCACTTCTGGTCATCTGAAGAAGGGGCGGTGCCACGAAAGCTCATGATACCATCCACATGTTTTGTTAGTCTATAAAGTGCTATCAGACTCTTTGTTGTTTTTTACGTTTATCCTGAACAGACTAACTCAGCTACCCCCTGAAGCTTTTTATTTTGTCAAGACCAGCTGCAGGTGGAAACTCCACAGGGTTAATAATGATGCATGTCACTCATCACAGCCAAGGAGAAGTACCTCACTACCCTCTGGAGTTACCCCTCTCCTGTACTGGAGTGGCATCATCTGCATGGCGCAGCAGCATGGTATGCAAGAGCCAGGGGAATGATGTTCCTGCCCCCATTTCCTGGTGAGGAAATAGAGTGAGGGGGCCCTGTGAAGCTGGCTGACTCATACAGTGAGTCAGTGCCTGAAACCAACGCTTCAGATGCCTGACTCTCACTACCTACATTCTCCTTGAGGTCAGTGGTTATCAGTCCATGGGCAGTTTGTGGCCCAGCCAACAGTTGCAGCCCCTGTGCCATCTTCAGGTCCATCTAGGTAATATAGTTATTGTGTGGATGGGGCCCACATAATCCCCAGAGAGCTACAGATACTGCTCATAATGCTAAACAGTTCAGAAATGCTCCTCTAGGTCCTAACCCAAAACATCCATTAGTATTGCCTCTGGGCTGTGGGGCACCAGGGAGCTGGGCCTGATTTTGGGCATGCAGTACAGATGTAGAGTGAGACAGCCCCTGCCTCCATGGAGCTTATAATCTACGTAGATGTGAGCAGCACAGGGTGGAAGAAGGGATGGCCTAGACAAGCAGAGCAGTTGATGGGATTGTGGCAAGCATGAGGGATGCAATTTGTTCATGCCCATTGGGTTTGGACTTGGGGGGGGAGGGTGTGGGGAGCAACCAACCAGTTAATGGCCAGAGTAAGTGCTACAGAAAGTAGCCTGACATGCATCATGAACATTTGTGAGCTCCTGCTAGGCCTTCTCTCCTAGCTGCTGCACTGGTTCCTAGGGCTTCCCACAGGTTCTAGTGTGCCTGATGGGGTGGGGTTCTCCCCTGCACAATTCTAGATCTGTAGAGGGGGGTGTCCCAGGTTGGCCCCATGTTTCTCCCTTCATGCGGAGCTGCTGTCCCTGCATCTATTAGACCATCTGGCATCTCCCTGAGTCCCTGACCAGGGGAGCTGTTAAGGTCTGTGCAGCTGCAGTTTGCTACCCCTTGCCTGGACACTCTTTCCAGGCTGAACAGCAGGGAACCTATCCTGGCTCTACCTGTTCCCTTGATTAATGCTGTCCCTTTCCTCCTGCTTCTGCTCCTCCCTGTCACTGGCAAACCCCTCTCTCCTGCTGGGTTTATGCTCTTCAGCTGTGATAGATGGTTCCTGTGTCTGCCCACACAATGCACGTGGAATGGCACAAACTGCTCAGCCAGAGCCCTGCTTTGCACTTTGCTCTAATTGCTGGGACAATCACCATTTTGTAACAAGGTCTGTGCTAGTCTAGTTGTTGATGAGGTCCTACCCCTGAAAGTCTAATGGTCCTTCAGTATCCCAGACTCCAAGTGGGTATCCCCTGCACCTCAGTAAATCCTAGCCTATGACACACCCGGGTACAGTCCAGACCAATGAGTAGCTCTACCCTGTTATCTAGAGTGCCCTTTACTTGGCTTTGCTGCTGTAGCCTCCAACTTGGACTTCTCACAAACAGCCCCAGTGTGCAAATCACTCCTAGCCACATCTGCATGTGCTGCAGCCAGCCAGCCACACGTTGGCCTGTGCCAGTCTAGGTTATGCTGCAGGGTGACCCCAATCCACTTCCAGCCCTAGATTCCTCCATGACCCAGAAATGTACTTCCTCTATTGTCCATGGACAGTACAAATTCATAGAAAACCTGTATTTCTTGACCTGAACTCCTAAAGGCATTGCTACCCTAATTGGAGTGTCCCAGACTTTTCGGTTTATACACATTGGATTAGATAAAACAGGTTGAACTACAAAGAATGATTTTAAGTGAGTCCAAGTAATTAGGCATAAAAGTCAACAATGGTTACAAGCAAAATAATGCTAAAATGTGTACTGGTGCCTAACTAAACAAACTATACTAAACTCAGCAAAGTCATTTCTCACCATGTACTCTCAGAAGTTTTATTAGCCAGACTTCTTATGCCAGGACCCCTTCCTCTGTGTAACAGCTGCTTCCTTTGTTCCTTCTCATTCAGCGAATTGATGGGCAGAGAGAGGAGGGTGCCTTGTCCTTTTTGCAGTGGCAGTTTCTCCCTCTCAGAAAACTCTTCCAGCTGAAGGCAGGAGACAACGTCAATAGGGAAGCATTCCCTCACTTGCTGGAGGCTTTTTCCTCACTTGTTGGAGGTTTTTTGTTTTCCTTCCTACCTGTCAGTAACCCTGTTACTGGTTAAATGCAATTTAAGCAGATCACACATTCCTCTGAGACAGACCTGTGTGCTTACCTCAGTTTGGAATACGTCTTAAATAACATCATACAGTGGAATCTTGTAACTCCACAGACGTCGTTGCTCCACATATTGAGGCAGGACAATACTGACCAGCAAATTATGAGATTTCAGGTGATACCTCACAGGGCATTATTAGTAAAAATGTAATTACAAGAGCATCTAGGGTGTGGACATAGGAGCACACTTTGTTATATCCTCCTTAGCAAATCCAGCCTTGAAATGTTGACAGGCTAAACCACCATGACCCAAAGGAAATGCAATTACTCCCGCCACATCCTGCTGAGGGATCGAAAGACTACACTGCTTAACTGGTGTCCCAAGGGAAGGAGGACTCAAACTCAGGTTTTCTGACTGATCGGTCAAGGGTCTTAACTACACGGCCAACCTTTCTCCATGGTACTGGGGCCTTCCCCTTCCCTCATAGTATTTGAGCACTTGATGTGTGTGCGCCATTGGGCAGATGTGAGGAGGTTTACAGGAGGATGGGGAGAATGTCTGGAGGTGACACATTCACCAGAAGGCAAGTTTTAAATGTACGGGGGGAAATATTTTTACATGTAACTATGAAATTACTATTTCAGGTTTAAATCTACTAGTTTTGCAAACACTGTGTATGTGTATGAGAGAGAGAGAGAGCCACCCCTTGTGTCCAATGAACACAGCAATGAGTGCTGTGGCCTTAGGGAGTTTCCTTCTCCAGCACAGTCTGCCCAGTGGCAGTTTGACAGCAGGCATGCACTGGCGACGTTGAATGGGCAGAAGCACTATGGATTCCCCACCCAAGCTGCAGACTGTGTGTTGTGTTATTACTGCTTTAGGTGCACCACATGTAGTTGCACCATCAGGGTTCATTTGGGGCAATGAGAGCACAACGCAGGGAGAATCCAGCCTCCCAAACACCACTGAAAATTACTGTGAGTTGGCTCCTAGTAGGCCTTTGCTGTGCAGTCTGCATGGGAGGAGAAGCAGGACAGGATGCGGGAGGAGGAGCATCCAAGGAAGGAGGTCCATGCCTAGGGCTGGCCAAGGTAATCATGTGATTCCCAGGAGGAAGCAGGGTTAGGCACCTCATGATCACCTGCCTTTAGTATGAGGCTGTCTTGTCTGTGCCCACTGTGGATCAGCCCCCTGAACCACTAACCTCTGGTAACGCAAGCCTTGGTCTTATTCTCTCTCTAGAGGTTAGTGATGGGTGTGCAGCAACCTCTCAGCATCCTTCTGGAGTGCACAGTCCCTGCTCCACTCAGCAGCCCCAGAACTCTGAGCTCTCTAATCCCAAAGAAATTGGAGATATCAGTTTGTAAGGTTCAACTAAAGACCAGCACTTTGCTTAACACATGCATACACCTAGATCTACTGTGATACCAGCTGTTAATTGGATTCTAAAAGAACAGAGACTCAAGTGTTGGTGAAACTGCTGGAAAGAAATGGTGACGTGTTGAACAAAATCACAATACGCTTTCTAGAGACTAAACTTCCTTAAATAAATGATCCTTTGTCTAGAAAAGTGAATCTCACTCAAACCTTCCTCCAGCCTTTTCAGCCAAGCCCAGGTGAGACTCCTCTTTTATGGAGCAAACTCACTGTCTATTTCTTAGGCGAGGGATACTAGAGTTATCTCCTGTGCCCCCAAATATACCAGAACAAAATTCAAGATAATTTCCCAGTTGCTGGTCTACTCCCTACTTTTACAGTCTTCCCAAAGTCCCTGTAAGCTCTTCATTAGCATTTGACTTAGAATGCTAATGGCAGCCTATTGTGAACAATGCTCAGTGTACATGTAAAAAGCTAAATGGAGAAACATCTCAGGTCTGGTGTAAAACCTCCTTTCACTGTTTCTGGTGGTCAACTCTGGCTGCATCCCCTAAGAACAAATTTCTAGTCTACATACATAGCTCCTTGCACAGTATCTGTACATTTCTCAGTGATATTGACCAGTGACACACCAGCTCTCCGGAGCAACCTCACATGGCACTCTTGGATAAATTAGCTTGTAAATATCAGAATCAGGCATTCCACTAACCTATGTGCATCTCTCATGCTCTCTACCTACGGGCAGCGAGAGGTCCCTCGGGCAGAGTAAGGAAGGGCCCTAAATGCGCAGGTGGTCAGGTTTCCTAGAGTAAACACTTGTCTCTCCTTGTCTGATTCCCTGACTCCTCCTCCCAGTGAAGTGGGGGTCTATGGGCTTTAAGTCCCACAGCCATAGGCAGGGAGGGGAAAGCCTTGGTCACTCTGGGGTAGGAGAGGAGCAGAGTAAAGTCCAACCAGTTTTCCTAATGTTTTTCATAAACATCCCTAAAGGTGTGAGATCAGAGCAACATCCTGGGCCAGGCTGCAGTGGGGCCCTGGGCCTGCCCAAAGTGAATGTACCTGAATGGTGCCTAGTTGGCCCTGTCCTCACCTCCGCCACCTTGTTGGGTAAAAGTCAACATGGTTTCTGTAAAGGGAAATCCTGTCTTACTAATCTGTTAGGGTATATCTACACTACCCTCCTAGTTCGAACTAGGAGGGTAATGTAGGCATACTGCACTTGCAAATGAAGCCCGGGATTTGAATTTCCCGGGGTTCATTTGCATAAGCCGGGCACCGCCATTTTTAAATCCCGGCTGGTTCAAACCCCGTGCCGCGTGTAGCCGTGCGGCATGGGGTTCGAACCAGCCGGGATTTAAAAATGGCGGCGCCCGGCTTATGCAAATGAAGCCCGGGAAATTCAAATCCCGGGCTTCATTTGCAAGTGCGGTATGCCTACATTACCCTGCTAGTTCGAACTAGCGGGGTAGTGTAGACATACCCTAAGAGTTCTTTGAAGGGGTCAATAAACATGTGGACAAGGGGGATCCACTGGATATAGTGTACTTAGATTTCCAGAAAGCCTTTGACAAGGTCCCTCACCAAAAACTCGTATGTAAATCAAGTTGTCATGGGATAAGAGGGAAGATCCTTTCATGGACTGAGAAGTGGTTAAAAGACAGGAAACAAAGGGTAGGAATAAATGGTAAGTTTTCAGAGTGGAGCGAGGTAACTAGTGGGGTTCCCCAAGGGTCTTTTCTGGGACAAATTGTCTTCAACTTATTTATAAATGATCTAGAGAAAGGGGTCAACAGTGAGGTGCTAAAATTTGCAGATGATACCAAATTGCTCAAGATAATTAAGACCAAAGCAGACTGTGAAGAGCTTTAAAAAGATCTCACCAAACTAAGTGATTGGGCAACAAAATGGCAAATGAAATGTAATGTGGATAAATGTAAAGTAATGCACATTGGAAACATTCATCCCAACTATAAATACAATATGATGGAAACTAATTTGGCAACAACTACTCAAGAGAGAGATCTTGGAGTCATTGAGGATAGTCCTCTGAAAACATCCACTCAGTGCGCAGTGGCAGTCAAAAAAGCAAACAATGTTAGTAATCATTAATAATGGGATAGAGAATAAGACAGAGAATATCTTATTGCCTCTGTATAAATCCATGGTACGCCCACATCGGATACTGCATACAGATGTGGTCACATCTCAAAAAAGATATATTGACATTGGAAAAGATTCAGAAAAGGGCAACAAAAATGATCAGGGGTTTGGAACAGGTCTCATTAGAAGAGAGATTAAAAAGGCTTGGACTTTTCAGCTTAGAAGAGAAGAGACTAAGGGTGGATATGATAGAGGTCTATAAAATCATGACTGTTGTGGGACAAGTGAATAAGCAAGTTATTTACTTATTTCCACAATATAAGAACTAGGGGCCACCAAATGAAATTAATAGGCAGCAGGTTTAAAACTAAAGGAAGTTTTTCTTCACGCAGCTCACAGTCACCTTCTAGAACTCCTTGCCAGAGGGTGTGGTGAAGACTAGGAATTTAACAAGGTTCAATAAAGAGCTAGATAGATTCATGAAAGTTAGGTCCAACAATGGCTCTTAGCTGTTTCTTTGGCGGTGGGTAACACGGGAGGGATCACATGAGGATTACCTGTTGTGGTCCCTTTCCTCTGGGACACCTGGCATTGGCCACTGTCAGCAGAAAGGGTACTGGGTTTGATGGACCTTTGGTCTGACCCAGTATGGCCGTTCTTATGTTCTTGTCTTCTTACCTTCCTGCCAGGGCCTGGGGCCTTGGCCCCACCTAGGCAGGGCTCCGTGATCAGCAGGCCATTGTGGATTCTGGCCCCGGCCCATGCCCAGGCTGCTCCAGGCCTCTAGCCTGAGACAGAGCGCACTGAGACAGAGCGCACCGTGATTGCCTACTGGCAGTCCCCATGGCCTCTCAGAACCCAAGCTGCTCCTTCTGTCAGATTGTTAGGAGCAGTCATACACGGCCCTGGAGTCTGGCATAGCTTGCCCACCCTACCCTCTGTCCTGGGGCCTGCCCCTCGGCTGCACACAGTCTCACAGCTTTCTTCATCAGGGCATTTAAACGCAGGCAGCTTAAGTGTGTCAGACACATAGTGATGGGCAAAGGGGATGAAGCCAGCTCTGGAGCTCTTGACAAAGGCCCAGTCACTTTGCCATGTGATCAGCCAAAAGGTGGCACAGGGGGCTGAGTAGCAGCACAGGGAACTGTTCTACCATCAGCTCATGTGGTCCTGATCTCCAGACCCTGCTGCTCTGGGTGTGTGTTGGGTATAGAAGAGCCGAGGAAAGTGAGAGTGCAGCACAGTGCACAGTGTTGTGGGTGGTTCCACTGTTACCACTGTGCAAAAGGGGTGCTAAACAGACACCCATTGAGATTGGAAGAAGACCCAAAGAGTGAGAAGAAAGCCTGTCTTCTGCGCGGAGTCGCTTGTGGAAACGAGAGGTTTGCTGGCAATTAAAGGGCATAGGAAACCTCTCAGGCCCAGCGTGAGGGGTTGTCCCATGGGAGGCATGGCAGAGTTCCAGGCTGGGGCTGGACTGTACTGTGTTTGGGAGGTGATGCATCAACAGCCAGCTCCTTCGTCCAGGCCAGCCCAGCAGTACTGGGCTCATTTCCCCCCAAACAATCTTTTGGGGGCACAAATTACTGTCAAAAGGCAAAATCTGTGCAAAGTTACCCAGCCTTATGCAGCAGCAAATTGGAGTGTACACAAATTATAATCGCAGCAAAATGCTGGCCCGTAGCCAAATGTTGGGTGTTTTACACTTAAAATCCACAATTTTCATGGTGTCTGACTAGTTCTGGGGCTCGTGGAAGGTTGATTTTTAAATAGTATCCAGGGGATTCAGATTACCCCCTCTCCCTGCCTCCCTCCCACTATGATAGGACTCTAGCCTAGGCCCTGCTCACAATGATTTAATTCCGCTCTGGCACAGAATCCTAGAATCCCAGGGTGGGCAGAGATCTCAGGAGTCATCGAGTCCAGCCCCCTGCCCAAAGCAGGACCCACCTCAAATAAATCATCCCACCCAGGGCTTTGTCAAGCCAAGACTTAAACACCTCTAGGGATGGAGATTCCACCACCTCCCTAGGGAACCCATCCCAGTGCTTCACCACCCTCCTAGTGAAATAGTTTTTCCTAATATCCAACCTAGACCTCCCCACTGTAACTCAAGACCATTGCTCCCTGTTCTGCCATTGGTCACTACTGAGAACGGCCTCTCTCCATCCTCTTTGGAACCTCCCTTCAGGAAATTGAAGGCTGCTATCAAATCTCCCCTCACTCTTCTCTTCTGCAGACTAAATGAGCCCAAATCCCTCATACTTCCTCATAGGTCAAGTGCTCCAGCCCCCTAATCATTTTGTTTGCCCTCTGCTGGACCCTCTCCAATGCATCCACATCCTTTCTTTCGTGGAGGGCCCAGAACTGGACACAATTCTCCAGATGTGGCTTCACCAGTGCCGAATAAAGGGAAATAATAGCTTCTCTAGATCTGCTGGCAGTGCTCCTCCTAATGCACCTTAATATGTCATTAGCCCTCTTGGCTACAAGGGCACACTGTTGACTCACATCCAGCTTCTCATCCAGTGTAATCCCCGGGTCCTTTTCTTCTGAAGAGTCTCCAGCAGTTTCATTCAGCAGAGAGCTGCTACCCCACAGGCTGTATCTCTAAGCAGGCAGAGCTGCAAAGGTACTGGAAGCTGCTCCAGCCTCTCTCTGTGTCCGGGGCCAAAGTGCTGCTGCCAGCTGATCACTCTGTTGCTGGATGCTGGAGGTTAAAGGCTGCCCGGGAGAAGCACTGCAGCTGCACAGTGCACACAGTGTCATGGGCACGATGTAAACGTTCATCTCTGTAACTGGTGGAAATGTTCCAAACACGAGAAACTTCTGAATGGAGCCCGATGTGTGCACTTAGGGGAGCCCAGGCCGGTGTACACAATGCTCGCTGCGTGCTTGGGTGGGGCAGACACCTGTTGTGCCAGTGCAATGGACCCCGACTCGTTTGAATTTTGTTTGCCCTCCGCTGGACCCCCTCCAATGCATCCACATCCTTTCTTTCGTGCCAGTGCAAGGGAGCCCAGGCTGGTGAATTGTGACCTATGTGCTGGTGTGGGAGAGGCATGCATGGAATGCAAGCACTTTCCCCTCACATCCCTTAGCTTCCGGGTAATGAGATGAAAAGCAAGTTGCGTCCCAGAGCACACAGCTTTTGCCTCCTCTACCCTCCCGAAATTCTGCCCTTGAAGGCAGCTTCTGCCCCGGCACGGCACCTTTGGGTAGGCATGGAGCCCTGAGGGAGAAAAAACGAAAAGAAAAGGAAAAGAAAGGCCTGATCTTTACTTTTAAACTTTTCGCAGATCCCTTGCAGTACTGTCGTGGACCACCAGCGGTCTGTGGACTACAGGTTGTGAGCCACTGCTCTACCCATTAGCTCAGCACACCTTGATCCCTCCCTGTCTCTACACAAGTGCGAGACTCAGGTGTCTGTACTAGGGCTGAGCAAATCACTGACTTTTTCATTGAGGGGCCAAACTGAAAAATTAGGGGCGGAAGGAAGCTGTGTTTGATTTAGTCTGATGGCGAGCCCAATTTTCTTGCTGAAATGAAAAATCCTAATAATTTTGTTTGATCTCAAAGCATTTTTTCATATTTCCATTCAAAATAATAACTCAGAGCAAACTGGCCAATAAACCTTTTGAGTTTTTATCTTTTTTTTTTTTTTAATTTCTTGTTGAAACTGCTTGCCAGATTTAGCTTGTATTCGGAAATCACTGGTGTGCTCTGAAATGGTCTTTTTCACAGACAGGTTTTTGCTCAGCTCTAGTCTGCACAGGGTGCAGCTAACTAAGATCACCCCATTAGCCTGTACCAACCCCCTGGGGGGTGAGGTTTTGCACACCAAAACCCTGCTGATCTTTCAAATCCCCATCCTTTCCCTTCCCTGCAGTGCCACGCACTGATTGCCCCTCCTCCCCCAGTGCTCTCCCCTGTACACGCCAGCTCATACCACCTCAAGCCGCACCTCCCATGCAGATTGCATAGAATCCTAGGTTTGGAAGAGACCTCAGGAGGTCATTGCATCCAGCCCCCCTCACAGGAAACAGGTTTGTCCTGGAGCCCTGCCCAGAGGCTTGGGATCAAATATGACATAAAGGACGTTTGATTCCCTGAGAACAGGCAGGGAAAATAAAAGGGGCAAATAAGTCTGGTTGTTGTTTGTCTTACTGAACAGTGATTCGAGGAGCTCTGTGTTGAATATCCATAACCTAGCCTTTAGCATCCATAGCCTTTAGCATCTGTGACATAACAAAGCCGGGCACATTTATCTGCCTGTCAATGGAACACATCTGCCCCCAAACTCCAATCCCACACATGAGGGAAAATACAGAGACCAGGTTCAGAGAAGTAAAGGAAGCTATAAAATAATATTTAGCACACAGAGAAAGGGGAAGCTGAAAACAATGAATCATAGAATACTAGGACTGGAAGGGACCTCGAGAGGTCATCGAGTCCAGTCCCCTGCCCTCAGGGCAGAACCAAGTACTGTCTAGACCATCCCTGATAGACATTTATCTAACCTGCTCTTAAATATCTCCACAGATGTAGATTCCACAACCTCCCTAGACAATTTATTCCAGTGTTTGAATACCCTGACAGTTAGGAACTTTTTCCTAATGACCAACCTAAACCTCCCTTGCTGCAGTTTAAGCCCATTGCTTCTTGGTCCATCCTCAGAGGCCAAGATGAACAAATTTTCTCCCTCCTCCTTATGACAGATACCTGAAAACGGCTATCATGTCCCCCCTCAATCTTCTCTTTTCTGAACTAAACACACCCAGTTCTTTCAGCCTTCCTTCATAGGTCATGTTCTCTAGACCTTTAATCATTCTTGTTGCTCTGCTCTTGACCCTCTCCAATTTCTCCATATCTTTCTTGAAATGCAGTGCCCAGAACTGGACACAATACTCTAACTGAGGCTAACCAGCACAGAATAGAGTAGAAGAATGATTTCTCATGTCTTGCTCACAACAATCCTGTTAATGCATCCCAGAATCATGTTTGCTTTTTTTGCAACAGTGTCACATTGCTGACTCATATTCAGCTTGTGGTCCACTATAATCCTTAGATCCCTTTCTGCCGTACTCCTTTCTAGACAGTCGCTTCCCATTCTGTATGTGTGAAACGAATTGTTCCTTCCTAAGTGGAGCACTTTGCATTTGTCTGTATTAAACTTCATCCTGTTTACCTCAGATCATTTCTTCAACTTGCCCAGATCATTTTGCATTATGACCCTATCCTCCAGATTAGTCGCAACCCCTCCCAGCTTGGTATCATCTGCAAATAGCAGAAGCTAGGAACTATAGAAAAATGGTGAGGGCTAAAAGGAAGTCTTGGCCAGCAGAATTGTGGACAATAAAATGGAGCTTTTAAAGTAATTTAGAACCAAGAATTCATTATGACTTTTTTGTGGTTTTCCACTGGTGGCTGCCTAGGGCTGAGAGTGGGGCCTAGGGCTGACAGCAAGGGCTACCGCTGTCAACTGTCATCCCTATGCATGGCAGGCCTCTCTCTGTCAAAACTATGCTGGAAGCACACAGCCTGATGGAATGGACAGAGCAATCTGGTTTGCTTGGTAAGCTTGATCCATGCAAACAGTGTATGTTTCAAGACAAGCAAATGTAAATGTGTACTTCTAAGTACAAATACCGTGGGCCATACTTACAGGATGCAATATTACCCTGGGAAGCAGTCATGCTGAGAGATTTGGGGCTCATGGTGGATAATCATGGAGTGTGGCCAAGTGAGCTAATGTGACCCTGAGCTGTATAAACAGGGGACTCTCAAGCACGTGTCGAACGGTCATTTTACCTTTTCTAGAATCCAGTGCTCGGTTCTGGTGGTCACAGTTCATGAAAGATGTTGACAAATTGGAGAGGAGTCAGAGAAGAGCCACAAGAGTGATTAAAGATTAGAAAATCTGCCTTATTTGAAAGACTCAAGGGGCTCAATCCATGTGGCTTAAGCAGAAAGTTCAAGGGTGGCTTGCTTACAGTCTATAAGTAACTGCACGGGGCACAGGTATTTAACATGATCCCGTGGCTGAACCTTGAAATTAGACAAATTCATGCAGGAAGCAAGGTGTACATTTTTAATGGAGAAATTAACCATTGGAACAATTTACCATGGGTCAGGAGGGATTCTCCATCACTGGCAATTTTTAAATCAAGATTGGCTGTTGTCTTAAAGCTCTTCTCTGGCCTGTGCCATACACAATGGGCCCTAGGTTCTGAGAGTACCAAACATGAGATGACTGTGACTTTCTGCATAGCTCTCCACCAGATGGCTCCTCCAGGAGACACATCCAAAACCAGAAGACTTCAGAAAGTTCAGAGAAGAGCAATAGGACTGCTCATGAGGCTCCGCAACAGCTCTGGATGGAAGCAGGCTGCATGCAAGGCCTGTTCAGGTCATAGAAGGACAAATGGTTTTCAGTCCAGAAGAGCCCTGATATCCTGCATTGCCTGACAGTGACTCCTGCATCCAGCCCACATCTTGTGGTTGAGTGAGAACTTATCCTTCAGAGACATCCATCCTTGCTTTGGAGATTTGCAGTGAGGGAGTCTGTCAGGTCCCTTGAGACTCTGTTCCAATGGGTCTGTCCCTTCAGGGTTAACAGATTGCATCTTATTTTGAGTTTGAACTGAGTTTCCAGCCATTGACTCTCATTAGCCCTTTGTGAGATTAAAGAGCATGCTGCCACCTCTTCCCCCGTGGTGATATGAAGAGGACGAGGTCCAGCCACAGAAAGAGGAATGGTGTTCTGGTGGATGATGCCTGGAAATGGAGCCCTGGGCATGCATGGCTGGGGCTAGTCCTGGGATTGGGGCCAGTGAGAGGGAGGTGAGGTTTCCTGGCGTAGGGCGATGTACGAGGAGATGCCTGAGTAGGACAGGTGGGGAGTGAAGTTGGCTCTAGTCCAGGGCGGGTGGACAGACGAGCTTTAAGGAGCTGCAGGAGAGTTTTCCATTTGGATGTCAGGCAGGGATTTTGTTGGCTGTTGCAAGATGGCTGCTGTGGATGAGCGAGTGAATTACCAGCAGTCTGTAGGTGTGCAGGCGCCGCTCTGGTGAAGCAGCAGCACAAGGAGAAACTGAAGTTAATTAGGCTGAGTTTGGGGGTGGTGGCACACTGGGGAATCCCTAAGTCTGTAGGCCTCAACATTTCAACATGGAAGGTTGAGGAGAATGTGAAATCATGGGGCAAGGGACCCGGACCTCCATCACTCTGAGGCTGGCCTGGGGCAACATCTGTTTGTGTTTCTAGTGTCTCTGGTCCTGTGGTACTATGCTGTGGCTACAGCGTGCTGAGAGACACAGTGGGCAGGCAGGTACCAGCCCAAGAATCAGGATTTATTAGATTTGTAGTAACTAAGAGCTATGTTGGTTGTCATAACAACCGAGCTGATGTACTGGAGCATTCACATGACTTGACCCGCTTCGCTTTCTAAATATAAACCTGCTTTCACACTGCGTGTCTGAGACACGGGGCCAATTGTTGTGTAAGAATGAGCAGGGGAAAAGGAGAAATGCAGAATGGATAAAAATATTGAGGTAGGTGCAGCTGGGACCCTGTGCTGAGTTCTGTGTGTGCCCAGGGCACCAGCCAGGGCTGGCACCCCCCACCAGGCTCCATAGGTGCCCAGGGTATTATCCATGGGTGGCACCACAAACCAGGCTATCACATTGCAAACTCATGTCTAAGTGAGCGTTCAGGATCCTAGATGCCTCCCTCTCTTGCACTAGGGGCATGGGGTCAGTTACCCTCCAAGTAATCAGCGGAGCTCATCAGACGACAGTGCTTCTGGGGGTCGCTTTGTCCTGCTTCTCAGTCCCCACTGAGGGTCTCAGAGGCTCCTACGTTAGCGTCCTGTGTAAATGTAACTAGTGCCCTCTCCTAGCTGAGCTGTGAACATGTGACATCCTCTGGAACTAGTACGTGGGAGCAGGGCTTAGCTGTGTGCCTCTGGCGAAGCTCCAGCCCTGAATTTGCCAGCATGTGCTGCGAGCTACCGCAGCTCTGGAGAGTTACACAGATGTTTCCTCTCTAGGATCCCTCCGTCCAATGGGGGTGTTCCTGTCATTTGAAAATGGGAAATGATTGTTCTCTGTTAAACAAGCTGAGCTCATCTCGCAGGGTACCCTCCCCAGCTGGGAAGGGCTCTGGGGCTATGTGCAGTGCTTGGAGCGGCTGAGGCTCGCTGCTGGGCTGAGAGACCCTGCTGAATGCACCAGCGGTCCTGGGAGACCACCAGGAAGCGTAACTACCACTGGAGCCCGAGCTGATAGAAGTCTGAGAGAAAGGGAAATGTCTGGAAGTAGCCTGCTGCACCAGCTCCCTGGCTGCAAGCAGGCTCTGCTGTAGGGCTGCCCACTTCCAGCGCAGCCAAATGCTGGGAGGCAGGATGCCGCACAGGCCTCAGGGCGGCAGTTTCTGGTCTGTAAGAAACACTCTTGTTCCGCAGGCATGAGTGTGCAGCAATTCCTAGCCTGGTACAAACCGGGACGGGCAAAATATGGCCCACAGGCTGAATCTGGCCTACCAGACATTTGGATCTGGCCTAGCACTATACTCAGGGACATAAAGTTCTGTGGCCCAGTGGAACCCTCAGGCAGGCTTTCCTACTGCCTCAGCCCCACACATTGCTCAAAGGGGTCACACTCCCCGGGGGGGGACTTCTATATGCTGGCCCTGCCCAAGCACAACCCTCACAACTTCATTTGGCTGGAAACTGGCCAAGGGGAGCTTCCTGGGCTGTTTGTGGGTGTGTACTACACTGGAGACTTCCTGTCCCCTACCCAAGGGGTGTTGAGGTGCAAACGTTGGCTCCATCAAGCAGCCACTGTCAGTGGTGTGTAGGTCTGTGGCAGCCAGGGAGCCTGTCAGAGGGCCTTGCTGCTTGGGAGCTGTCTTCAGTAAGCGCCTCCCAGCCAGAGCCTGCACCTGGTACCTCATCCCCTCCCACTCTCCAACTCCCTCCCTGTCACAACCCAAACCCTCTGCACCCCAGTCTCTTGCCATAGATCCCAACCCCCTCCTTCCCAGACACCACATCCCCTCATTCACACCCTCCAGTACTGTCATAGAAAAGTGCAGCCCTTGACCACTTACCAAATTCTTGGAGTGCCCCCCCATCAAAAATTATTGCCCAGCCCTGGACTAAAGGTCACAGTGATCCCTCTAGGCCTTAGAATCTATGAGATTCTAGTAGCCATCGTCTCTTGCTGTGCTTCTGATACTGGTTCTGCAGGGGGGTTGACATGCTACTGGAGGGGTATTTGACAGTCTGCTCTGAGAAGTTATAGATTTCTAGCTCTGCTATATTGGCTATAATGGAATGGTTCTTCCTGGTCTCCCTAGCTATGAGTATGCATGTGGGGCGAGGTTTCTGTGAAAGCAGTTTTCCCCTACCACTGCCTCCTCCAACCCCTTACAGCATGAACTTTCTCTGTCTCTCAAAGGAGCTTTGTTCAGAAACCCTGACTTCTCTGCTTCCCATATTTGCTATCTCTTTGTGACATTCTGTGACTGGTCTCAGATAGGCAGCTGTGTTAGCCTGTATCTGCAAAAACAAGGAGGAGTCTTGTGGCATCTGAGGGTACGTCTACACTACAGCGCTAGTTCGAACTAACTTAGTTCGAATTAGTTAATTCGAACTAAGCTAGTTCGAACTAACGCGTCTAGAACTAAAAACTAGTTCGAACTAGCGTTTTGCTAGTTCGAACTAGTAAGTCCACATTGAGTGGACTCTGAACAGGGCTTAATGATGGCCGGAAGCAGTGCCGGCAGGGCATAAAAGGAGGACTTAGAGCATGGAGATGCTGTCTCAGGCTAGCCGAGGGCTGCGCTTAAAGGGTCCCGACCCCCACCCCGGACACACAGTTCTAAGGGGTGCCCCGCTTGCAAAGAAGTTCTGGCTTGGAGTGCCCTGAGTGCCCACACTGGGCACATCACACCACTCGGCCATCAGCCCGGCTGCACTTGCCGCAGGCTGCCATCTGGGGAGAGGGGGTAATTGGGGGGCTGCAGGAGAGCTTCCACCCCCAGAAGCCCGCAGAGCCAGCCCAGTCCTCCCCATCGGGGGCTCGTACCCCATTCCTCCCTCACCTCCTTCCACTTGCCCTTCCCTAGCCCCCCTTCTTCTTGATGTACAAAATAAAGATAACGTTTCTTCCAACATTGACTCTGTCTTTATTGAAAAAAACTGGGGGAGACTGGGAAAAGGAGGTGGGAGAGGGGAAGAGAAAGGCTGGGAGAGGGGAGGGCAACTAACATGATCAGGGGTTGGGAACAGGTCCCAGATGAAGAGAGGCTACAGAGACTGGGACTGTTCAGCTTAGAAAAGAGGAGACGGAGGGGGGACAGGATAGAGGTCTCTAAAAGCAGGGGTTGGGTGGAGAGGGTGCATTCAGAAAAGTTCTTCCTGAGTTCCCATAAAGAAGGACTAGAGGACACCAAAGGAAAGGACTGGGTAGCAGGCTTGAAACTAGTAAGAGAAAGTTGTTGTTCTTGACAAAGCAAATAGTTAACCTGTGGAACTCCTTGCTGCAGGAGGCTGTGAAGGCTACAACTAGAACAGAGTTTAAAGGGAAGTGAGATAAAGTGATGGAGGTTGGGTCCATGGAGTCCTATTAGCCAGAGGGTAGGAGTGGTGTCCCTGCCCAAAGTTTGTGGAAGGCTGGAGAGGGATGGCACGAGACAAATGGCTTGGTCATTGTCTTCGGTCCATCCCCTCCAGGGTCCCTAGGGTTGGCCGCTGTGGGCAGACAGGCTACTGGGCTAGATGGACCTTTGGTCTGACCCAGGACGGCCATTGTAAGCTCAGGGTCGGGGGTCTCAGTGGACCCCCTTGATTTTCATGCACACCTGCTCCTGGGTGGCCAGGCTGGCAGCTCTCCTGCCCTAGACGGCCACTTTCCTGTGCCTAGTGCGGAGATCATGGACAAGGTCCACGATGTCCGCACTAGTCAGGAAGATGCCCGCCTCTTGCGGTCCAGGGCAAGCTCCCGGGAGCCGCCAGCCTGGTCCCGGCAAGAGGGGGTGGGCTGGGGGGCATCGGGTGGGTGGCTCTGTGCCGTGCCAGGTGCAGGGTCTGCTAGCTGGGTGCTGGCAGGCTTGCACCTGGCACGGGCACCGTAGCCAGCCCGTGCCCCTTTAAGGGGTCCGGGGCCGGGAGGGGGGCATAGAGTTTCCCTGGTGTTGGCCAGAGTGGCCACCAGGGAAACCTGGGGAGGGCTAGCCTCCCACTAGTTCGAACTAAAGGGCTACACAGCCCTTAGTTCGAACTAGCTAGTTCGAACTAGGCGTTAGTCCTCGTAAAATGAGGTTTACCTAGTTCGAACTAAGCGCTCCGCTAGTTCGATTCAAATTCGAACTAGCGGAGCGCTAGTGTAGCGCATAGGAAAGTTAGTTCGAACTAACGTCCGTTAGTTCGAACTAACTTTCTAGTGTAGACATACCCTTAGAGACTAACAGATTTATTAGGGCATAAGCATTGTGGGTAAAAGTGGGTTTTATGTAATGATCTGTTAGTCTTTAAGGTGTCACAGGACTGCTCCTTGTTTATTCTGCGACTGGGGAGCCTCAGGGCTGCGTCCTTAGCCTGTGGGGTGCAGGGAACAGCCAGAAGTTGGCTTGTGGGAGCGGGCTTGCCAGGAATGGCAGGTCAGGCAGGGGGTGATTGCTACCAGGTGCTCTGGTGGCCCCCTGAGCTGCATGGGGACTTTAGTTCCCTGCAAGCACTCCCAGGGCTGAAGCGTAGGGGCTAAGGGTTGGAAGTTTCAAAAGAACTTTTTTCAAAGGACCTTTTAGCCATTTTTCAATTGTGCCAGTGCAGAAGGGGTGGGAGGAGTCCCTGCAGCCACAAGTTCCTACATCTTTAAACTCCCCTTTCTCTTGCAATGATAAGCTGCAGACAGTTAGTTCCTCAATGGGTCAATACATCCGGGTATTCTCCCGCAGGAGCCAGTTGTCACTCCCATACGTGAGAGTAAGAGGCAGAGTGTCTGTTCTCCCAGCTCTCCCATAGCTGCACTCTCACAGCTGGAGCTCTCAAGGCCAGAAGGGACTCATCCAGGCTGACCTCCTGCAGACCAGAGGCTGGAGAAGCTCTACCGTGACACCTGCATCCAGCCAAGAACCCGTGGTTGAGTCAGAGCAGAGCTGTGAGAAAGAGACAGACATTCTTGATTTACAGACTGACAGATGGAGGATCCAGGAGGGCCCTGGGTAAGTGGTGCCCCGGTTAATTACCCTCACAGTCAGCACTTTATGCCTTTTCTCCAGGCTCAGATTGCCCGTGTCTCAGTTTCCAGCACTGGCTTCCTTTTGCTAGATTGAAGAGCCATCAGAGATTTTCTCCTCACGTAGGAACCTCCAGCCGGAGATTTGTAATTCTCACCTATCACCTTGTCAGCCAGGGTATGTCTACACTACCCCGCTAGTTCGAACTAGCGGGGTAATGTAGGCATACTGCACTTGCAAATGAAGCCCGGGATTTGAAATGAGGAGTAACGGTAGTTCGTACCCCGTGTAGCCGCGCGGCACGGGGTTCGAACCAGCGGGGTTTTAAAAATGGTGGCTCCCCGCTTATGCAAATGAAGCCTGGGAAATTCAAATCCCGGGCTTCATTTGCAAGTGCGGTATGCCTACATTACCCTCGTAGTCCGAACTAGGAGGGTAGTGTAGACATACCCCAATGGTCCTGCCAAAGAGGAACTGGACACCATTATAAAGAAAGGGCCTTGGAAAACCATGTAAATGAGGGGTGATATTTCGTTTGGCCCAGTTTAGATCATTAATCTTCAGGCCAAGAGCTGGCTCACTCCGTGTTTGGACATCCTTAGTTCAGCCTTCCCCTTGGGCATATGCACTGAAAACTTTGCAACAGCTAGGTTGCTGGTCATGCTGTCTAGCCCCCTCTCATTAGATTTTGCGCTCCTCCACCTGCCTCACTCCATCTGGGGTCTCTAGCTTGGACCATCTTTGTGTCCTGTTCCTGTGTAGCACTTGGCTCAGAAGATCCCTGCTATCCCCCTGGGCTCCTAAGACAGACAGTAACACAAGATAACGAATCATGACTGATGACTCACTTGGTAAGGATGTTAGTTAGGAGAGATGCATGCAGAGAACACAAGGCGTGGGGGTGAATAGGACAAACAGGCAGTGTGGCTGCACATTCATGCCTAGTGCAGCAGAGCTCCCTCACTACTTTGATGAGTTCCCTGCTTCCTTTTAGCCATGGGCTGGGAGATTCTCTCTCCCTGGAAATTTATCCACACCCTTGGTTTGCTGTCCCTCCCTTGCCTGACCAGGGATTCATCCCAGCTCTCTGAGAGGAGAGGGGACCTTCTTAGACTCTGGTATCCCCTGCAGATGGGGCGGCAGCAGCAGTTCAGACACCTCTTTCTGTCTCTCCCCTCTGGCAGTTGCCCTAAATCTCCAGGGACCAGAAGCAGGGTGTCATGGGGCAGACACTCATCGCCACAGTTCCTCCTGTTGGAAGACTGAGAATTAGCTTGGACCTGTCCGCTGGACACCCCTCTGCCTGGTGCCTCCCTGTGTCAGTTCTGGACCCACGTCTCTCCCAGACCACAGTGTCCTCTTTGGGCAATGCCCATAATTTTTGCGTCTCATCCCCCTTCCGGGGAGGGGGGTGTTTATCCATCTCTGCAGTCCCAGAGAAGCCCCAATTCCTCAATACCTGTCTTGCCTCAATGACCCACTGTTAGTCTTCATCTAGCCCCTGCCATGGGAAAACTGCAGTCTGAAATGGCTGCTCACCATGGGCAAGGAGGGAAAGGGGGTGTGGACCTGCTGCCTCTTTCTAGCCTGCCTGTCTCCCTGCAGCCCAGTACACTCAGGTCGTGCCTCAGGCTCTGTGGCCTGGAATTAAGGCCAGGCAGAGTGCCTCAGTCTCAGGAAGCCCCCAGGTTTCCTGGCAGCCAGGTCTCTCCTCCCCCCTAGAGCAAGAGTGTCTCTCTGCCTCCTGGAGCCCTTATTTATATAGCCCACAGCTGGGCCATAATGGGCGGCACTACCCACCTCAGCTGTGGGCTCTGCTGGGTTTTAACCCTAAAAGGCCAGTGTGGGGCAGACACCCCATCCCAGCGGGTTTCCTCTGCAAGGCAGGGTTTCCCAGCTTTTCACCTCTGTGCCTGTGAGATTACCTTCCCGGAGTGTGCACCGCCCTGCCCTGCTTCCCACAGCTCCTATCAGACTGGAGAACTTGATTGGTTCCAGGAAGCCTGCCTTAGCCCTGCTGTTCAGCCACAGGGGAGCCCTGGGCCTTTTTAACTCACCTGGCCTCTGGACACTTGCCCCCTTTGCCCTCTGCCTTGGCTCCACATTGTTCCCAGATGTGGCCGGTGTGACCCATGAGTGAGGGTGGGAGAGAGCAAGCAATGGAGGAAGAGGTATGGAGTGAGCAGGGGCAGAGCCCCAGAAAAGGGGTGGGGTCATGGCCTCAGGTGAGGGTCGGGGCAAGTCTGTTGTGACTAAGGGGGTCTCCTGGGATAAGATAGTTTTGTTAACTACTTGCATGCCTAGAATTTGCGGGGGCAGCCCATTGAACCATAGCTGCACTTTGATTGGCTGCAGATGGAACACACAGCTCTTACAGTGTTGCGTGCAGTCAGCATGCACCTCACTTCATGTGCCCTTACTTTACATGCATGTCACTTTAGTGGCACTGGTAGAAAAAAATACGTGTGGCCAAAAACTAGCAGAATCTGGCAACCCTGTGTGTGGGCAATGGTAATAAAATGTCTCCTGAGCCACACAGCGAACCCCGATGGGCCGCATGTAGCCCTGTGAACACAGGCTATCCTCCACTGCCTTACAGAGTCCAGGGCACAAGAGTCGGACTCTCCTTTGCACATAGTGCCACCCTTGTGCATGGGGTGTCCAAGGCAAACAGGCTAGTTCTTTGCTATGGGTGTGGCAAAGCTGCAACAACTTACTTCTGCCCAGCCCCTGGTGGCACTGCACCGGGTGCGCGTGTGCGCCTGCGCAGGAGGGTTGGCAGCACAAAGCACACAGAACGTTCTGCTGCCTGGCCCAGCCCTGCCAGCCTCCCCCTCCCGCACCCACAGTGTGTCCGTCATCTGCCACTTCCGACTCGGCTCAGCATTTCACAAGCAGGATGTTTGAAGCAAAGCTGGTTCCTCATGCTTTCAGGCAAGAAATAACCATTCCCCTCAGGGAAATTTCCCAGGCATGTGGCATTTCCAGCATACACCCCCCCCAGTGGCCATCGTCTCTTACTGAAGGGAGAGGTCACAGGGCACCTTCACGCCCATCTTCCCGCAGCTCCCTTTGGCTGCAAGGAGCGAAACGGCGCCAGTGGGTGCCGCAAGGCTCCGTGGCTGCAGCGCTGGTCCCTAAACAAACCTGGGCAGCCAGTGAATGCGTTTCTCACAGTGATTCCGCAGAACACTTTCAGAAACGCTGTTCTAGGCCACAGGACTCAGGCCATTGGTTCTGGGTTCCCTCCACCTCTAGCTGGTGCAAACTGAGGTGTCCCAGCCTTGAAGCCCCTGTGTGCAGTTAGCCCTGCACTTCCTTTCTGTGCCACTTTAGCAGGGTAAGGTGTCCCGCTCCACAGCCTGGCATTGGAAGGCGGCTGCCACGATGCACTCTCTAGCTGGGAGCATTGGTGGTTTTGCCTTTGCAGTGGGGTTGCTGCCACCACACCTCTTGGTACCCCAGGAGACAGGGGAAAGGCTGAGGAGCGGTTGCCTTCTGAAGGGGCAGCTGTAGAGAGCATGGTCAGCAGCACTTTATTACCTGCCCAGCTCATCTGCCCATGAGATGGGAGGAAGGCTGCCCCCGGTCAATTACTCTGTGCTGCTGATAGTGCCCCCCACCTGCCCATGTCTGCTGAGAGTGAGGGCTGTGTCTGTATCATGCACAGAGCACTGTGGGGCCTGTCATATGGTCAGCGTGGGAGCACTGACCTCAGCCTGGCAGCAGGCGGGCAGAGCTGCTCCAGCAGGGCTCTATTGCAGTGTTGCATGCAGCAGCCAGGCACTGTACAAGGAACCGGGCTGAAACCATTCCTGGCAGCTCAGGGTGAGCCCCAGAACGTCACAGCAATGCACAAAGCAGCCCTTGTTTGCTTGGCCAGTACATGGGAACCATCTGGTCAATGGCACAGACGTGGCCATTGTGCTCTGCCATCAGCACAACCTCTACCAGGCTCCAGGGGCTTTGCAGCTGGGCCGCCTCCAGTGAATCCTTTGGCTTCTCAGCTGAGAATACCGCAGTGCTCAGAGTGCTTCATGCAGCCTTGGCAAAGGGAGCAGGCGCCCGCCTTGCTGGAGGATTCAGCTGCAGAAGCGGAGACTTTCCACATTTAGTGGGGGCAGGCAGTGAGCTGGCCTCATCTGACAACCATGCCCTTTCCCTGCTTGGCCCCAGGGCAGTGCAGAGCTGCAGCCAGCCTCCACTCAGAGCCACTAGCTCCCAAATGGTAAGGGTGGGGGGTGGCTTTAACTAGGACAACGTTGGACTCCCCCATTTTTTCCCTCAATAGAATTTTTTCTCCAGTGGTTTTTTTTGGGGGTGTGTGTGGGGGGTGTTTGGTATTTTTGGTTAAACCATCTGGCAACCCCTTCCCCCTCCAAAAAAAATCATGTGGGAATAAATTCTGTTGAGAAAAAAAAAGGAGGAGACCAAAGTTGAGGAAAAAAAAGGACCCCGAGAGTTATTAAGCAAAATAAATAAATTAATTAATTAAATAAAAACCCAGCATGACCCCTTTAAGAAATGCTTTTGAGGCTTTTTGGCCCTAACAGGCTGCTGGCAGCCATCCGCCATCTTGTCTTTGTCAATCAAGGACGATAAAGCCATTGCGGATAAATTAAATGATTTCTTTGCTTCAGTCTTCACGGCTGAGGATGTTGGGGAGATTCCCAAATCTGCACCGTCCTTTGTGGGTGATGAATCTGAGGAACTGTCCCGGATTGAAGTGTCATTAGAGGAGGTTTTGGAACAAATAGAAAAACTTAATGTTAACAAATCTCCGGGACCGGATGGTATTCATCCAAGGGTTCTAAAAGAACTCAAATGGGAAATTGCTGAGCTATTATCTGTGGTTTGTAACCTATCCTTTAAATCGGCTTCTGTACCTAATGACTGGAAGGTAGCCAACGTGACACCAATATTTAAAAAGGGCTCTAGAGGCGATCCTTTCAATTACAGACCAGTAAAGTCTAACTTCAGTACTGGGCAAATTAGTGGAAGCAATAGTAAAGAATAAAATTGTGAGGCATGTAGAAGAACATAATTTGTTGGACAAAAGTCAACATGATTTCTGTAAAGGGAAATCCTGTCTTACTAATCTATTAGAGTTCTTTGAAGGGGTTAAAAACATGCAGACATGGGGGATCCAGTAGATATAGTTAACTTAGATTTTCAGAAAGCCTTTGACAAGGTCCCTCACCAAAGTCTCTTGTGTAAATTACATGGCCATGGGATAAGAGGGAAGGTCCTTTCTTGGATTGAGAACTGGTTAAAAGACAGGAAACAAAGGGAAGGAATAAATGGTAAATTTTCAGATTGGAGAGGGGTAACTAGTGGTGTTCCCCAAGTATCAGTCCTGGGACCAATCCTTTTCAACTTATTCATAAATGATCTGGAGAAAGGGGTAAGCAGTGAAGTGGTAAAGTTTGCAGATGATACCAAACTGTTTAGGATAGTCAAAACAGAAGCAGACTGTGAGGGACTCCAAGAAGATCTCACCAAATTGAGTGATTGGGCAACAAAATGGCAAATGAAATTTAATGCGGATAAGTGTAAAGTAATGAACATCGGGAAAAATAACCCCAACTATACGTACAGTATGATGGGGGCTAATTTGGCTATGACAAATCAGGAAAGAGATCTTGGAGTTATCGTGGACAGTTCTCTGAAAACTTCCACACAGTGTGCAGCGGCGCTCAAAAAAGCAAATAGGATGCTAGGAATTATTAAGAAAGGGATAGAAAATAAGACACAGAATATCTTACTGCCCCTGTATAAAACTATGGTACGGCCACATCTTGAATAATGTGTACAGATGTGGTCTCCTCACCTCAAAAAAGATATTTTGGCCTTGGAAAGGGTTCAGAAAAGGGAAACTAAAATGATTAGGGGTTTGGAACGGGTCCCATATGAGGAGAGGTTAAAGCGACTGGGACTTTTCAGTTTAGAAAAGAGGACTCTGAGGGGGGATATGATAGAGGTATATAAAATCATGAGTGGTATGGAGAGGGCGGATAAAGAAAAGTTATTTATTAGTGCCCATAATAGAAGAACTAGAGGACACCAAATGAAATGAATGGGTAGCAGGTTTAAAACTAATAAAAGAAAGTTCTTCTTCACACAGCCTGTAATCAACCTGTGGAACTCCTTGCCAGAGGAGGCTGTGAAGGCTAGGATTATAACAGAGTTTAAAGAGAAGCTAGATAATTTCATGGAGGTCAGGTCCATAAAAGGCTATTAGCCAGGGGATAGAATTGGTGTCCCTGGCCTCTGTTTGTCAGAGGCTGGAGAGGGATGGCAGGAGACAAATCGCTTGATCATTGTCTTCGGTCCACCCTCTCTGGGGCACCTGGTGTTGGCCACTGTCGGTAGACAGGCTATTGGGTTAGATGGATCTTTGGTCTGACCCTGTATGGCCATTCTTATGTCTTCCTGCTCTGGGCCAGACAGCTCCCCTGTGGAACCAGGTAAGCCCTGGGATTTTCGCCTAATGGCCAGGAAAAAAATAAAAAAAATACCGGACATTTTAGGTGTCTGGTATTTTCTGAATTTTTTACCAGACAGGAAGTGAAACTACTGGACTGTCTGATCAATATCAGACACTTGGCAACCCTACCTGGCACTAGTGGGACGAGGGCAGTCAGCCCTGGTGGTCGGAGCAGGAGCTGGGGCGAGTCAGAGTCTGAGACTGGCCAGAGGGTGAACGGCAAGTCAGGTGAGATCAGCCCACCAGGAGATGGGGTCGAGTGCCAGCCAGTAGGCTGGCAGCAATCGAAGACCAAAGACAAAGACAAAGCCGGACTGGAAGACAGAGCCTCGGTTCTATTGTGAGCAGGGTTGGAGCATTTCCTCCTGCTTTAAGTAGTGTCCCAACCAAGTTTCATCATGACTGAGTCCATCCTGGAACCAAAAACGATGCCAACTCTGCCCACATATCCATATTGGCGAATTCATCACGGGAGCCAACAACATAAGCCACCAAATCAAAAGATCATTTGACTGCACATCCAGTAATTTGATCTATGCCATCAAATACCAGCAGTGCCCCACTGCTATATATATTGGACAAACTGGACAGTCTCTGTGGGAAAGAATCAATGGATAAAAATCAGATGTATGTTAAGGAAACATACAGAGACCTATTGGGGAGCATTTCAGTCGTCCACATCACACTTTAAAAGATCTCCAAGTAGCTGTCTTGTCACAAACCAGTTCTACAAGCCAGATCCACAGGGAAGCATTGGAATTAGAGTTCATCCACAAATTCAATTCACATGCTAATGGACTAAATCGTGATGAAAGTTGGTTGGGACCAATTTAACAGCCATTTAACAGCTCTTTGTGTAGTATCCTTCCTGACATGGGAGTCTATCTATCGACTTTGATTCTTATCTGCTTTGGTTTAACTAACCAATCTTCAGATATTTACTGATGTCCTCTGCTCTCTGTCTCCCACCCTCCTCCTTTGTTCTTTTCTCCCCCCTCCTCTTCTCCTTTCCCTTTCCCTGTCCTATTTATTTTGGGTGTACACTTCTGAAACTCATAACTCGGGTCATCTGAAGAAGTGGGCTGTGCCCACGAAAGCTCATGATACCATCTACATGTTTTGTTAGTCTATAAAGTGCTACCAGACCATTTGTTGTTTTATTTCTGTAAGGGTATGTCTACACTACAAAGTTAATTCGAACTAACGGACGTTAGCTCGAATTAACTTTAATAGGCGCTACACTAGCGCTCCGCTAGTTCGAACTTAATTTGAACTAGCGGAGCGCTTAGTTCGAACTAGGTAAACCTCATTCTACGAGGATTAAGCCTAGTTCGAACTAGCTAGTTCGAATTAAGGGGAGTGTAGCCCCTTAATTCGAACTAGTGGGAGGCTAGCCCTCCCCAGGTTTCCCTGGTGGCCACTCAGGCCAACACCAGGGAAACTCTATGCCCCCCTCCTGGCCCCGGAGCCCTTAAAGGGGCATGGGCTGGCTACGGTGCCCGTGCCAGGTGCAAGCCTGCCAGCACCCAGCTAGCAGACCCTGCACCTGGCACGGCACGGAGCCACCCACCCGATGTCCCCCAGCCCACCCCCTCTTCCCGGGACCAGGCTGGCGGCTCCCAGGAGCTTGCCCTGGACCGCAAGAGGCGGGCACCTTCCTGGGCTAGTGCGGACATCGTGGACCTCGTCCACGACCTCCGCACTAGGCACAGGAAAGTGGCCGTCTAGGGCAGGAGAGCTGCCAGCCTGGCCACCCAGGAACAGGTGTGCATGAAAATCAAGGTGGTCCACTGAGACCACCGACCCTGAGCCCCGAGCTTACAATGGCCGTACTGGGTCAGACCAAAGGTCCATCTAGCCCAGTAGCCTGTCTGCCGACAGCGGCCAACCCTAGGGACCCTGGAGGGGATGGACCGAAGACAGTGACCAAGCCATTTGTCTCGTGCCATCCCTCTCCAGCCTTCCACAAACTTTGGGCAGGGACACCACTCCTACCCTCTGGCTAATACCACTCCATGGACCCAAGCTCCATCACTTTATCTCACTTCTCTTTAAACTCTGTTCTAGTTCTAGCCTTCACAGCCTCTTGCAGCAAGGAGTTCCACAGGTTGACTCTTTGCTTTGTGAAGAACAACTTTCTGTTACTAGTTTGAAGCCTGCTACCCATTCCTTTCCTTTGGTGTCCTCTAGTCCTTCTGATATGGGAACTAATGAAGAACTTTTCTTGATGCACCCTTTCCACCCCACTCATGCTTTTATAGACCTCTATCCTATCCCCCCTCAGTCTCCTCTTTACTAAACTGAAAAATCCCAGTCTCTTTAGACTCTCTTCATATGGGACCTGTTCCAAACCCCTGATCATTGTTGTTGCCCTCCCCTCTCCCACCCTCTCTCTTCCCCTCTCCCACCTCCTTTTCCCAGTCTCCCCCAGTTTTGTTCAATAAAGAGAGATTCTATTTTTGAACACAATTGTCCTTTATTTTGTATATCAGGAAGGGGGGCTAGGGAGGGGTAAGTGGAAGGAGGGGAGGGAGGAATGGGGTACGAGCCCCCGATGGGGAGGACTGGGCTGGCTCTGCGGGCTTCTGGGGGTGGAAGCTCTCCTGCAGCCCTCCAATTGCCCCCTCTCCCCAGATGGCAGCCTGCGGCAAGTGCAGCTGGTCTGATGGCTGAGGGCTGTGGTGTGCCCAGTGTGGGTACTCTGGGCAATCCAAGCCAGGACTGGTTTGCAAGCGGGGCACCCCTGAGAACTGTCTGTCCGGGGTGGGGGTCGGGTCCCTTTAAGTACAGCCCTCGGCTAGCCTGAGACAGCATCTCCACGCTCTAGGTTAGTTCGAATTAGCGCTGTAGTGTAGACATACCCTAACAGACTAACTTGGCTACCCCCTGAAGCTTCTGTTACATTATTGTTATATTATTATTTTTGGTACTTCCTGTTGAAACATGCAAGGCACATATATGCTCTGTAATTGTAGTCTTTCAAAGTTGTTCGGGATTGCAGTGCTGTTAGTTTTATCTTTTGACTGGTCTGTGGATTTCATAATTTTAGTTCTCCCTTATACTTAAATTTAATTCTAAAATATCTTAGATGTCCTGGCTGGAATAATAATCATTATTACTTTTATTATCCTACTGTGCTTTGTCATTTGTTATTTAAAGTGGTACAATCAAATAATAATATCCTCCTAGAATGTAAATTTAGCAAGTATGCATCTTTGCAGTGTCAGTGTAAAAACTTTAGCTACTTTAGACACTATCTGGATGAAGGTCACTTATTTTCAAATAGTACTTTTAATTATATCTGTAGAAGAACTTAACTTTGGTATGAAAGTAAATGCCGTTCCAAATATGCTACTAATAGCAATGATGGAATCAAAGGTAAGTGAGTCATGCATATGATTATGTTCAGTAAATATAAATGCTAAAATAAATAGAACAATAAATTCTCTTTCATAATAAAAGAGTAAAAAACCTTAATTGCGTACATTAAA
Organism: Pelodiscus sinensis; assembly: GCF_052426305.1. Classification (NCBI taxonomy): domain Eukaryota; kingdom Metazoa; phylum Chordata; order Testudines; family Trionychidae; genus Pelodiscus; species Pelodiscus sinensis. The sequence continues at coordinate 22,107,825 of NC_143071.1, forward strand.
ATGAAGTAAATACGTTCTGAGTGGAGTGAAAACAATTGACTACTAGAGAGCAGGCTAGAAGACTTACCCGTCATTGCCCAGGTCCAGCCTGGGAGGGAGGAGCAAGATGTGCAGGCCTCCTACTGGTGCTCCCCAGGCTCAACCCAGGATGGAGGGAGGGAAGTGGGCTGCACAGGCCGCCCCGCCATACTGGGCAGCTTGGCGGAGCTGGGAGGGGCAGATTGTGGCTCCTATGACGAGGTCTGGGACTGTGCTGCTTCAGCCCCAGTGGTGCTTTGGGGGGACTGCAGCGATGGGGTTGGTGGGGCTTCCTCCCCATCTGGAAAGAGACCTTGGTGAGCCAGGAGTGACAGCAGGGCTGCAGGAGGCCATGGGTTCCAGCAAGATGCAGCTCTCCTGTGACAGCATGAAGTCTGCCTTAAGCCACAGGCCAAGTGCCAGGCACCACAAGGCCCAGCAGCAGCAGAGATGTCAGGGTGGCAATACACCACACACCAAGCCACCCTGACTTCTGCGCTGCTGCTGGCAGTGGTGTTGCCTTCAGAGCTGAGTGCCTGGCAAGCAGCTGCCACTCACAATCTGGCCTGGCAGTACTTACTTCGTACCTGGGCTGAGCTTGGAGCCTTGTCCAATGTAGACTATGCCTAGGACTACAGCAGAGCCCAAAGATGATGGGGAGGGGGCAGAATTTCAACCAAGAGGCCATTTTGTTCATGGCGAGCCCTGCTGCCAAGCCCAGGCAAAGCCTGTAGAGTTGATGCAAAGAACCCCTGTGGACCAAGTTCCTACTCTGGCTTCATGGCCAGACCATCCTTGCCTGGGCTCAGAGCCTTCCTGTGCCAGTGCTGGAGTCCCAAGAGGATGCAGTGAGGACAGGCCTGGGTACATGCAGCAGCTAAGGGGCCATTCACAACAAAGAACCACCCACAGCTGAGCAATGGCAGCTGACTTGGGCTCACGGGGCTCAAGCTGCGGGCCTGTGTCATTGCTGGCAGACTTTTGGATCTAGGACCCAGTGAGGTAGGAGGACCTGAGACCTCAGGCTCCAGCCCAAGCCCAGAAGCCTGCACAGCAATTAAACAGCCCCAGAGCCCAAATCAGCGGGCACAGGTCAACTGAGCGATTTCCATTGCTGTGCAGACAGACCCTAGTGGCCAGGCAGGGACTTTTCCTCTCCCAGCCTAGCCACTCAGGGTGTGTCTAGACTACACCTCTCTGTTGACAGAGGGATGTAGATTAGGCACATCGAAATTGCTAATGAAGCTGGGATTTAAATATCCCGTGCTTCATTAGCATAAACATGGCTGCCTTTTTTTTTTCGAAACGGAGCGTTTTTGAAAAAAAACCCAGCAGTCTAGACACGGATCTGTTGACAATAAAGTCTTTTTCAACAGATCTTGTAAACCTCATTTTTGGAAGAACACAGGATCTGTCAAAAAAGACTTTATTGTTGACAGATCCGCGTCTAGACTGCTGTTTTTTTCGAAAAAGCGCAGTTTCGAAAAAAGTGGCAGCCATGTTTATGCTAATGAAGCATGGGATATTTAAATCCCGGCTTCATTAGCAATTTCAACGTGCTTGATTTGCATCCCTCTGTCGACAGAGGGATGCAGTCTAGACGTAGCCTCAGTGTCTGCTTTGCACTTTAATGTTGGAGGAGTCACATTGCTCATGTTCCCAGAGAGCCCCCTCCTCACACAGTTCCCTGGCAGAACACATGACTTTGTATCAGCAGGAAAAGTCAAAACCTCCTTCTTTGTGGCTCTCTGGGAACGTCTCTAGGAGACAGGGAATGCTGAACAGTCTTGTTGGAATCCAAGATGCTCTTTCCAGGCTGCAGATGGACAGAGGATTGGGGGATAGGACGGGCAATCATTAGCTGTGCTTGTCCATCTCACTCCTATCCCGAGAATCCCAGATTGTAGGCCCTCATTCCATGTCTGTGTCTGTTTGGATTTTGCCTGGTCTGAAAGCCAGCTTAACAAGACCCACTTTGTCTTCCTTGCAGAAACCCAGGAAGGTCACTCCTCAGACAGGAGAAGATTCTCTGACCTGCCCTCTGCCCCCTGGCTGGCAGAGCTATATGTCTCCCCAGGGTCACCGGTACTATGTGAACACCTTCACCAACGGTAAGCCCCATTCACCCGAGCTATGCTGGCAACATCTTGGCTCTGCTCTAATGAAGGATCTTGCAGGGCTGTTTCTGGGAGGTTTGAATTCACCTTTGGGCTGCTGGTGGTGGTCTATGCTGGTTTTCAGAGAAACAATGGAAAGAACCAAAGCATGTGAATAGCACAAATACATTTCATTGACAAATTCCAGCAATATCAAGAGGAACTCTAAGGGAACGTGGTTAAGGACTCTCTCCAAAATGGAGAAGTGCCAGAATAAGGAATGTCTGTAATGCCTTAACTCTGACTTCTTAGTTTGTGCTGCAAGATACTGTCTTTAATTTCATGGAACATCTCTGGAGTACAGGGCTCAGAGAGGTGCATGGCTGATTTCAGAGGTCACTGGACATTATATTTTTAAACTGGAAACACTTTTTTCCTTCAGCTAACAAACTGTCTTTTCAATTCTAAGTGCAAAGGTAGTGATAGTAATTCCATTGCATAAGGTAGTGGTAATGGCCATCCAAGTGCCTGGGCTCTTACACAGCCAATGTGCTGTGGAGATTGGTGCTTTCGTGGCAGAGAGGGATAGATATGGATGTAGAGCCACAATGGTGCAGTCACCTCGAGTTTGAATTTTGCAAGTTTGTTCTAATCTCCTCTACGTTAAAATATATCTATGGGTTAAACTTCCAAAGGTGGTTTAGGAACCAAATCCCCTTTATCCAAAGGCCCTTAGGGATTTAGGAGCTGGTCTTATTGGATGTCAATGGGACTTCAACTCCTTCATCATTTGGACACTTTTGAAAATTTTACCCTAATTCTTCAGCTTTCAAAAAGAGCGCACTTCTAGCCTGAATGGAGTGTGTCAATGCAAGAGTCTGAGGACTGCCCGAAATGGTGTCACTTGAAACTGAAAGCGTGGCCATGGCAGGAGGGTGGGGGAGAGGTCTCCCATCACTCTGTATAAATCACCTTGCCTAGGGGAGTAGCTAACAGTGCTGGGAGCAAACCAACTAAGCAGGATCCTGAGCAGAGGACTGCTTGAGCCTGGCTGGAGCAGTCCCCAGGCTATGGGGCTCCCACTGCCAGCCCCATGCAGGGCTGGCTGCCAGCTCCAGCCACCATCCGCATGGGGCAGGCTGCCAGCTAGTGGACCCGGTGGGGTTGGAGCAGATCTCTGTCTGTGGCAGGCTGCGGGTAAGATGGGAGCTGCTCCGGGGGAACCAGTTAACTGTTATCCAGTTAAGGGTGATGCTTACCGGGGAACTGGTTAACTGGTTATCTTTTCAAATCCCTAGTTTTTACAAGGCATCATCACATGCTCCTCAGAGATCCAGAGCAGGACCAATGGCCCTGCCTTTCCAGATGATGACACGGTGGAAAAAGCAGCTTCCATAGGCTGTGCAGAAAGGAAGTTCCAATAGGGGAGGAGACCCCAGGGCAGTGTAATCCACACCCCACTCCCCTAAGAGATCTGCCCTCTGCTTGCTCCTGGCTCCACTCCTAATCTTATGGGACCGCTCATACTTAGAATCATAGAATCCCAGGGCTGGAAGAGACCTCTGGAGGTCCTTGAGTCCCGCCCCCTGCCCAAAGCACCTTTCCCTGTCCCCCCTCCACGGGACACCTCCCTGCCACCTGTGCCTCTCTGCCTCTTGGGGGATAAAGAAGCACGAGTGGCAGATGAGGGAGGATGCGAGGGAGGGGCAGAGGTGTATGGGGAATTCTGGGGGCAAGGGACAGAGAAACGTTGAGTGGTGGGGTGTAAGGGAGCAGGTCGAGGCAGGTGGGGGATTCCAGGGGTAAGGAGTAGAGAAGCGTGAGCAGTGGATGCAGGGTGTGAGGGAGGGGGCAGAGGCGGGTGGGGGTAAAGAGCAGAGAAGCATAAGCGGTGAATGGGAGGAAGAAGAGGCAGGTGGGGACGGGCAGAGGAGCACATGGGTGAGGCCACAGAGGAAGAGTGGAATGCAGGAGCAGTGCTATGGCTCCTGTGCAGGGCTGGACTAAGGGGTGGGCTAGCCGTGCAGCTGTCCAGGGCGCCAACCTATGGGGGGTGCCTGGCTCCCGAAGGGCTGCAGCGGCCGCCCAGGGTGGGGGCTGTGTTAACTTCCACAGCACCGGCCAGCAGCGCCCTTCCCCCGCAGCCGCAGGGCGGCCCTGGGCTGCGCGCCATCGGTGGTGGCTGGGCCAACTGGCCAGCACATGCGCTGTGTGTCCGCCCACGCGCCCCGGGGGAGGGCCTGCAAATGCGTTGTGCACCCGGAGGCGGGGCCGTGTGTCCCGGGGGCGGGCCCACTCATTCATCATGTGCCTGGAGGCAGGGCCATGCCAAAATGGCTCAAGCCGGCCCTGCTCCTGTGCCCTGTGAGCAGAGTGGTCCAGAAGCAGATCCCCAAATGCTACATCCTGTTTGGGGAGGTTTAGCTGTCTTACCTACCGCCCATGCCTCTGGCATCTGCCCCAAGGGAGGGGATGTGGGGCAGTGCATGCATGCCCAGGCTAGGCTGCCAGCAGGTATGGGACTGAAGCCCTGAGTCCCCCTGTCTGTGGGGCTAAAGCCCTGCACCCTAGCAGGTGGTTTTACTGTCCCTGTCACAGGGAACTGTAGCAAACATACTGCTTCTGAGTGGAGAGCCCAGAATCCAGGCTAGGCACCACGAGTGTTCCCTGGACAATGTTCAGCCCTGCCCGGCTTTGGCTTCCTGCCCTCCTGTGTCTGATGTTGCTGTTGCTCTACACAAGATAGAGGGAAGTATTAGGCCCTCGGGAAAGGCTATCTGCATATTCTGCAAATGTGTCCCCTGGCACTGCCACTGCCGAATGCTGCTTCCTTACTGGCACGAGGCTCCTGCTGGAAGTTTTTGCTTATTTATTATGCACTGTGCAGGCCCCCAGGCAGCTGAGGAGGTGACTGCTACTGAGCACCCCTTGCAGTGTTCCTTCTAAGGTTTTCCATCCATGAGAAGAGTGAGTTTTGTCTTGTGTACTGTGACGAGGCGCTCCGACCCCGCACTCGGACTGGGGAGGAGCGCCGCCCCCCAGCATTGCTGCGCATGCTCTCTCTGCGCACCAAGTGATTTAAACCCTGGCAGCGCTGGCAGGGGGAACGTGGGCGGGGGGAGGTGTCAGTGCCGATGGGGGAGACACTGCCACCAGCGGGGAGGCCAGAAAAGTTCCGGCTGGCCCCGCAACCTCAGATGCTGGAGCCGACCTTGGTTCCCAGTTTCAGGCCCCAGGACGGGACAAACCGGCTCTCCCAGCGACCTTGCGGCTAGAGGGCTTGAGGCTGCACATGCCACGGGGAGGGCCTCAGGACGGGGGACAGAGTCCCAAGGCCCTCCCCCTGTGGGGAGAGGCAGACGCTAGCATGGAAGGAGAACTGGTGACCAGGCTGGACCAAGCAGGCTCCTAGACATGGGAGCCTCGTGACATTCCTGCAGGGATCCCAATGCACCCAGACTGCAGCGGGAGCAGAGCCGAGGATGCCGACATGGGCGAGAAGGTTGCACTCCACCAGACAGCGAATGATAGGTGGGGCTTTGGTAGGAAGTGAATCAGGGCGGGGTCGGCCCAAGCAGTTGGCGGGTTTTGGCGTTTTCCCTCACCAACCAGGTAGTGGCTGTTGTCCCTACCTTTAGGGCCCTGGGCTGGAACCCAGTGGAGTGGGCGCACCCAGGTCCCCCTACCTCTTCGTGTGTGAGGTGAGAGCGAGAAGCAACCACCCTGCGAACCTGTGGGGAAGTGGTACTTTGGTGAACTCCTTATGGGAGAACTAGCCCAAGGGGTATGGAAGGGCCGAGTGGTGTGGACCCTAAGGAGCAGACCCTGGATCCCCCTTGCGGGGGGGGGGGGAGGAGTGAGCCAGAACGCAAGGCCTACGGCTATACTGAAGCACCCCAGGAAGTGTAGTTAGCTGAGGGGACATTGGCCCCTGTGGGTATGTCTACATTGCATTCCTGTTTTGAGAGAGGAATGCAAATGCAGGCGAACGAAATTGCAAATTAAGCGTGGATTTGAATTTCCCATGCTTCATTTGCATAATCGCGTGTGGGCGCTATTTCGAAATACCCTATTTCGAAAAAAGAAACACAGACTATACACGGTTATTTAGAAAGAAAACCCTTCTTTCGAAATTCCCTAACTCCTTCAGAGGAATGGAGTTATGAAAGGTCCAGTTCCAAAATAAATAGGGGATGGGAAAACGTGGGGAAAAAGCTAGAGTGTTCATGTTACAAGGAAGCTGATAGAGAAGGTGCAAATTGTTCTTAAGTACCCATTGTTTCCTTTTTTAAGTCATTAGGATGTGGAAGGTCCTGTGCTAGCCAGGTAATATCTTTGTTCATACCTTTGTGATGGGTCCCACACCTGTAAATGAAATTACATTCCAAGGCTTCCCTATGTATTTGTCTTGTGGAATTGGCCTGAAACAACACTTTGAGATCCATTGATGAGTGCCCGGGCTGGTTAAAGTGTTCTCCAACAGGTTTCTGTGTGTTGCCTTTTTGGATATCTGATTTGTGTCCATTAATTCTTTCCTGTAGAAAAAGTAGTCACATGGAATGCTTCTGCACACAACACATATAAATCAGAGTTAAAGCTCTCTGATGAATCAAGTGCAGATTTCCCTTGTCTGATCTGATCCATTCATAAGCATTCTTCAAAGCTTGAATGTCTATTAATAAAAATAATATATAAGAAAGGTGACAAAGAATATTATTTGTTTTATGCCAGAGTGTACAGGTACTTGATTGTATCATTTCAAGTGATCAACTCAGCTACAAGAGTTCTTATTTTTGCTCAAAGTAAAAAATTTTGTATTTACATGGAAAGGTTATCAAAAGAATTTGTGTAAAGCTAAGCACACGCTGGATGGGTTTAATGAATTTCTTGGAGTTTTAAATTAAAATAAATCAAGCAGACAAGAAAACAAAGGACATTTAAGGCCTGTTCTAGCACTCCTTGAAGTTAATGAGAAGTTAATGAGAATCTTTCCATTAACTTCATTGGACTTTGGATCTGGTTCTTAGAGCTGTTATTTTAAATAAATTATTTTAAATAAATTATTTAACGAAAAAGAGTGATGTATCATGGTATTTACTCCATTTTATGTCCAAAGTATTCAGAGAAAAATATTTTCTCTACCTTTTTGTCTATATAGAAACAAGAACTGATAAACGTCCTTGTAAGGCAAGAACTTTCATGATCCTCTTTTATTTAAAATAGATATTGAGTAACATTGCTATACATTATGCAACCATTTACATTGGTGGTTCTGAGATACAGACAACTGCTGTCTGATCATTATCTCCATATTCTTAGCTGCAAAGCCTCCAGTTGAACGTCTGTATTTAGTGTTATGAATGTAATAAGCACAATCCCCCTGGCACCTGCACCTTCCCTTACCCCTGCACCCTCCTGGTGCCTCCCCCTTCCCTCACTGCCCCTGCCCTTTTTCTCCCTGGTGCCCACTCCCTCTCCACCCTCTGCCAGAGCTCTCCTTATGCCCCTCTGTGCCCTCACACATGACTTGCTCATCCCTTGCATTCCTCATGCCCATCCCTCCTTTCACCCCCTCTTCTCCTGGCACCCACTGCCCCCTCCTCCTCCTTCTTTGACCCCATTGTCCCTCCCTGTGACTGCCCTTCTGCTTCACCCTCACAATCCCCTTTCCTCTCCCAGCACCACCCTGTCCCTTCTCTTTTCCCACCCGCACTGACACCTTCCCTCCCCCCCCTTCTTGCCCTTTCCCCTCATTGTCTCTCCTGGGCCCCCTGGCACTTGTCTCTCCTCCACACTGTCTCTTGGTGCCTGCCCCTTTCTTCTCCTGCCCTGGCTCCCTCCTCTTCCCTCAGCACAAGCCCCTTCCTCTCCTCACCCTACTTTCCCCTTAGTTCTCCCCCTGCCCCTTCCTCCACCTTCTGTGGTTGCCCAGTTAGCGGGGGCTGGAGCTGGGAACGCGGTGCTATATTTAGTACTGCGGTCCCGGCCCCTGAAGCCACCATGCAGCCCTGGCCCCACCTGCTCCTGGAGCGGGACCATGTGCCAGGACTGGAGCCGGGGCTGCCCGCAATGCTATTATTAGTACTGCCGTCTGAGGGCTGGGACTGCGACACTAAAAATAATACTGCGGGCAGTCCTGGCTCCAGTGCCAGCATATGGGGCAGCTGCTCGCCACTCAGTCCTGCCCTGGGAGCAGCTGGGGCCAGAGCTGCGTGGCGTCGTCAGAGGTTGGGACTGCGGTACTAGAAATAGCACTGCGACCCTGGCTCCAGTGTGGCTGCGTGGTGGGTGGCTGTCCTATGTGCTGGCACTGGAGCCGGGGCCACAGTGCAGCTGCTCCTGGGCCAGGGCTGTGGTGCTATTCATAGTACCATGGTCCAGGTTCCATCTCTGGCAGCCACCTGTGGCCTGCCCTGGCTGCAGCTCCAGCCCCGGGGAAGGGCTGAAGCTAGGGACACGGCTGCATAGTGGCTGCCCAGCTGCTCTTGGGGTGGGGCAGTTACCCGCCATGCGGCCTGCCCCACGCAACTGAGAAGCCTCTGTGCAGCTCTTCTAAGAAGGTGCGTGGGAGTCAAATTCTTGGTACAGGCGTGCACCTTAGAAGGAACGCTGGTCCCTTGGCTTCCCTTGGGAGATCGTGGACAAAATCCACTTCTAGCGAGGGGGAGAGGGCACGGAGGAGGGGGCAAGAGGTGTGGCCCAGGGGTCCAGCAGCAGAGTTAGCAGCAGCTATGCCTGGTGAGGCATAGTCTCCCTTGGCCTATTTTACCTACCAGCCATGGCGGGGATGCCACTGCTGCGTGGGAAGGGAGAGTGGGTTTGATTTGTACATGACTCCTCAATGGCAGAAACTATTTACATTCATCTAATGTCCCTCCAAACAAATACAAACCAACCTTCTAATCTGCCATAAATCCTGGGAAGTTAATAGGCTTCTTCCTGGGTCACTTCAGCAGTGTTGAGGGACCATCGGGTGATCAGATTCAGCCCCGAGCCCTCAGCCTGCCAAGGGCCAGATTTCCAGAGCCCTGGACTTTGTGACCATAAGAGGCCAAAAGACCATTTCCACTATGGGGCCCTAATTCCTGTTCTTCACATCCCTGTACCCTCCCTGAATTGGAGCATTGATCTTCATACTATGGGGCACTCTGTACCTTCCTTGCCTCGGCTCTCGCCACTGCAGGGCCCTTGTCTACCCGCCCTCCCGTCCACGAGGACCCCATTCCTCTGCCCTCCCTACCATGGAGCCTGTGTCCTGCTGCCCTCCCTACCACGGAGCCCTCATGCCTCCACCCCTCACGACTCCCATCTCCCTGTTCTTCCCCTGCTTTGGGGCCCTCGTCCCCTCTTACTCTCCACTGTGGCACCATCATCCCCCTGCCCTTTCCACCGCAGGGCCCTCCCCACCTGCCCTCCATGCCATGGTCTTCCATCCTGAGGCCCAGGATGGATGATGCCCTGGCTGTCTCAAGCAGCAGCTCCCCATTGCCACACTGCAGGGAGAGGAGCATGTTGATGGTCAGACTCTGCCATGCTGGCATCAGAGCAGAGACCATGGCTGCCCACTCTCTGAGGGGTTCATTCCAATGCCAGTTCAGGTAGGTCTTTCGGTGGCTATGGAATGGGGAAGCGGAGAGCTGATGAGGGGCGGGGGAGAAGGAAAAAGAACTTAGAAACACAGCAAAGCCAGTCTGACATTGTGGGGGGTAGGGTGCTGGCCTGCTTAGGCCATTAGCTATGCTCCTCAGTCGTCCTGGCTGCCTGGATATCTTGGTGCCTCTAAGACAGGCAGCAAGTTGATGCCCGAATGGATAGATGAGGCGCTGTTTCACTGCAGAGAACCCTACCCTACGCATAATCGGCTCTTATGAAGGGTGATTGTTATACAAAATAGGAAACATGTTTGTTCGGTTGCAGATAAAACACAATCTTTGATTTGTTAGCTCTGCAAAATTAGGAACAGAGCATTGTTTGTTACACAAAATATTCAACATTCTTGCATGATTTGTCTTTTCATGAACACACGGAAAATTTGGCAACAACTTGGCTCATCTTATCCAGTGCAACGTGCATTTCAACCTAGTGCATACGGCTAGAGCTTTGGAAACAACAGAGAGCACTGCCTTGTTGGCCATAGCAGAAAACAGGCCGTATTTTCTGTAATTGTGCTGGTTATAGTAATAAAAACGGCCATACTGGCTGAGACCAAAAATCCATCTAGCCCAGTATCCTATCTTCTGATAGTGACTGAAGCCAAATTAATCCTATTAATCCTATTAATCTCTCCTCATATGGAAGCCGTTTAGTACACCTAATGATTTTTGTTTCCCTTTTCTGAATCTTTTTCATCTCCAAAACATCTTTTTGAAAGGGGTAACCACATCTGCCCAGAGTATTCAGGATGTGGATGTACCGTGGATTTACAGAGAGGCAACATGACATGTCTTTTTATCTAACCCTTTTGTAATGTTCCCAACCTTCTGTTCACTTTTTGACTGCTCACCCAGTTTTGTGAGATCTTTTTGTAGTTCTTTGCAGTCTGCTAGAAATTTAACTATCTTGAGTAGTTTTGTATCACAGCCTTCATTTTAGCTCTTGATAATATGTATTTTAAAGCAGATTTAATTACAAGATCACATATTGTTTCCTCCATGGTTTGTATCTAGAAGCTTCAAATCCCCAGCACAAACTTGTGCTATTTGAACTAAATGAGTAGTAGTTTGTTATCTGTGGCCTCTAGAGAACATATTGCATTTGCTAGTTGGCTACATAGCTACTATTGAAAGAGGTGGAGTCTCGTGTATCAGGATTGCTGGGTTCTAAACTTGACTGTAGGAGCAGAGTGGTTGAATCTCTCTTACAGCTAGCGTAGCCACGCTCAGATGCAGGGCATTTACTCTGAAATGCAGTGTTATGGTGTGCATGAAATTTGATTTTGTCCCGTTTGGTTCCCCAGAGTCAGAGAGTCTGTTTCTTCACATGGAACGTGGCAAATGGTGTGAGTGAATTGCCTACCTCGCAAGGTTACAGAGGCTTGGAAGTGTGTCTGTGTATGAGAGAGACGAGCAGGGTTGGAATCCCATGTGCCAACACCATGTCTGTGACCTGAGGGTGAAAGGGGGCTAGTTTTTAGATTCCTTGCCCAGAAAATTGAGCAGCCACAACCCAAGCAGGAGTGAGAGTTCCCTGCTTAATGCTGATAGAAATGTAGCCGTGTTAGTCTGGTCTAGCTGAAACAAAAAACAGGACTATGTAGCACTTTAAAGACTAACAAGATGGTTTAATAGGTGATGAGCTTTTGTGGGCCAGACCCACTTCCTCAGATCAAATAGTGGAAGAAAATTGTCACAACCATATGTACCAAAGGATACAATTAAAAAAATGAACACATATGAAAAGGACAAATCAAATTTCAGAACAGAAGGAGGATGGGGAGGGGGAGGTAAATTTCTGTGAGCTAATGATATTAGAGGTGATAATTGGGGAAGCTATCTTTGTAATGGGTAAGATAATTAGCATCTTTATTCAAACTTGAGTGTAAAGTGTCGAATTTAAGCATGAATGACAGTTCAGAGGATTCTCTTTCAAGTGAAGTCTTAAAAGGCCTTTGAAGCAGGATGCCGGTAGTCAAGTCATTGAGACAATGTCCTTTCTGGTTGAAATGGCAAGAAACTGTTTTTTCTTTGTGATCCTGTCTGATATCTGTTTTGTGGGCATTGATCCTTTGGCGAAGCGTCTGAGACGTTTGTCCAATGTACATAGCAGACGGACACTTTCGGCACATGATAGCATAAATTATATCTCTGGATGTTCTTGATCTTATAACTCACTTGGTTAGGTACAATAATGGTGTCAGCAGAGTGAATATGTGGACAACGCTGGCAACGGGGTTTGTTGCAAGGGAAGGTACCAGGGTTGGTATTAGTGTGGTATGTCCTGTGGTTGTTGGTAAGAATCATCTTGAGGTTAGGTGGTTGTCTATAGGAGACTATGGGTGTGTCTCCCAGAGCCTCTCGGAGTTTAGTATCCTGTTCCAGTATAGGCTGTAGTTTATTGATAATGTGTTGGACAGGTTTAAGTTGGGGGCTGTAGGTGATGACAAGTGGTGTTCTATTGTTGGTTTTCTTGGGTCTGTCTTGAAGTAGATGGTTTCTAGGTATTCGTCTGGCTCTTTCAATTTGATTTTTTATTTCTTTGGGTGGGTAGTTGAGGTTTATAAATGCTTGGTAGAGATCCTGAAGTTTCTGGTCTCTGTCAGTGGGATTAGAGCAGATGCAGTTGTATCGAAGGGCTTGGCTATAGATGATGGATCATATGGTGTGTTCTGGATGGGAGCTGGAAGCATGTAGGTAACTGTATGAGTCAGTGGGTTTTCTGTAGAGGGTGGTGTCTAATTTTCCATTGCTGATTTGTACTGTGGTGTCCAGGAAGTGGACCTCTCGTGTAGAATGGTCCAGGCTGAGATTGATGGTGGGGTGTAGGTTGTTAAAATCTCTGTGGAAGGTCTCCAGTGTTTCTTGGCCATGCGTCCAGATCATAAAGATGTCATCGATGTAGCGTAAGTAGAGAAGAGGTAAAAGGGGATGGGAGTTGAGGAAATGTTGTTCTAGGTCAGCCATAAAGATATTAGCATACTGTGCCGCTGATCTGTAGGTATAAGTTGTTCTCAAACTGGAAATAATTGTGGGTGAGAACAAAGTTACATAGGCCTGCTATCAGATTGGCAGTGGTGTCCTCTGGGATAGTGTTTTTAATTGCTTGTAATCCGTCTTCATGTGGGATGTTGGTGTATAGAGCTTCTACATCCATGGTGTCAAGTATCAGAGGGGTAGCTGTGTTAGTCTGAATCTGCAAAAGCGGCAAGGAGTCCTGTGTCACCTTATAGACTAACTGAAGTGTAGGAGCATAAGCTTTCATGGGCAAAGACCCACTTCGTCAGTCTGAGCTACAGTTCATCTTCAAGTTTGACACAATCAACTCTGGATTAAACAAAGACTGTGAATGGCTCGCTAACTACAAAAGCAGCTTCTGCTCTCTTGGAATTCACACCTCCAGATCAGCTACTAGAAGTGGGCCTCATCCTCCTTGATTGGATCCACCTCATCATCTCCAGCCTGACTCTGGCCTGCATATTTATACCTGCCTCTGGAAATTTCCACTACATGCATCTGACAAAGTGGGTCTTTGCCCATGAAAGCTTATGCTCCAACACTTCAGTTAGTCTATAAGGTGCCACAGGACTCCTCGCCGCTTTTACATCCATGGTGGCAAGGATGGTGTTATTGGGGAGGTTATCAATGTTTTGTAGTTTCTTTAGTAAGTCAATAGTATCTCGGAGATAGCTGGGGGTGTTGATTGCGTAGGGTTTGAGAAGAGAGTATACATAGTTGGATAAACTAGCACGCTCACTACTGGTTTATCCAGCTATGTTGACTAACATCTGTGTGTCTCCCACTCATGCTGTGGCCACGGCTTTCCCCTTGCTGTCGCACTTTGAGGAAATGAGAACTTGACGGAGATGTGTTATCACTTTGAGGGAGGGTAAGTGCAATTTCAGAGGCAGATTCCAGCTGTTTTCAGCCTTCAAATCGTAGCAGAACCTGTCCATCATGAGAGAGAATAAACCTGTCAGATGGTTCCAGCACAAACAAGCCTCTTGTTTCCCATTCGGGCTTAGCATCCTGGCAGAGTTTTGACCGTCTGTGTTACCCGTAAGTCCCAGTGGCTGTACTCAGGGCTCAAATGCTCCTTGTCTGTTGCTTGGGTGTCAGGAATCAGGTACTTAACTGGGAAGAATGAGAACTGCTGCAACACATTCATCTGCAGAAAAAGCTTTATGAAAAAATCTGTAATTTGCTGGAGGGAACAGCTTCTTGGGAAGGGACAAGCCCTTGCCAGCACAGCCCTGGGCTCTATCCAGAAACACGCCCTCCCCCAGTTGTGCAGTGTCGGAGGAGCTGCTCTGGTGGGCTCCTGTTATGACTCAGCTCTCTAGTGTGGAAGGCTCATTTGCTGCTGCAGCCGGGAGGCTGGTTCTGCACAAAGTCCAGCTTGGTCTGACCACTCAGTATCTCCCTTGTGTGACGTTTAGAGGCACCTTGATTTGTTACACCCCGTATTTCATGTGGGAGGAGGGAGCTATCTAGCCATTTTGGAGGGCTTTCAAAGGGCCTTGTCCTGCAGCCTCCCCAGTCCTGCTGTTGGGAGATGGAGACCACCGTGTCTGTGCCCCAGTTTGGGGTCCAACTCCAGAGTTGAGCTCTTCACTTAGTCCCAGGTGGCAGCTCAGAGTGATCGAGAGACTGTCTGAATGATGGTGTCCCTGCCATCATGGCTGTTGGTTGTGCTAGAGCATTGCTTGCTGCTCCAGCCTGGGACGGCTTCCTCCCCTTTTGCATAGGGTGATAGCCTGCTGCAGAGATTGGAGGGGAAAGGGAACAGGGAAAAACTCCATGTATTGTGCACTGTTCACTCTTAAGGAACTGCTGTCCCTACCACTTCTCTGGACAGGCTCTTTCTTCTCTTTCCTACTCCCATCCTCCACCAAATACCATCTCTTCTTTAGTATCCCCTGCAGAGAATTGGGGTGTCCCTCTCCGCACCTGTTGCAACAACCACACACCCAACTGTACACTCACTGAAGACAAAGAGATTTTAACATCAGAGGGGACCATCTGATAAATCTAGTCTGACCTCATGCACCTTGCAGGCCACAGAATCTCACCCACCTGCTCCTGTAACAGCCTCATAACTGCTGGCTGAGTTACTGATGTCCTCAGATCAAGATTACGAAGAACGCATCGTTTACTCTAGTTCAAGCCAGCGAGTGATCCATCCCCCATGTTGCTGAAGAAAGTGAGCCCACTCCCACCCCATGGTCTCTGCCAATCTGGCCTGGGAGAAAATTCCTTCCTTACCTCAAATATGATGATCACTTAGGCTATGTCTATACTTGCTGCAATAAAGATTGAACTTCTGGTGTTTGATGTAGTGGGTCTAGTAAGGACCTGCTAAATTGAGCACTGAGGGTGCCCTGGTTGGGTGCCAGTACTCCTTGATTCATGAAGAATAAGGGAAGCTCACAGGAGTGTTTGCTTCCATCAATTTCCCACTGTGAAGATGGCACCAAGCTTGGCTGAAGATATGTTGACTCCAGCTACATTCTTTACATAGCTGGAGTTGCGTACCTTATACCAACCTTCCAGGTCTAGTATAGATCTGACTTTGGACTCCAAGCATGTATGTGAGACCCACCAGCTGAACAGCTGGGGACAAATTCTCTATAGTAACTCTGAGTTCTTACTAGCTAGTGACCCATCTGCAGCCATAAAGATATTTGCTGTAGCAGTTGTAGAGGGGTCATATGTCATTGTAGGGTGGGCAGTCACATCATACCATTGTCTCCAGAAACTTATCAAGCTCAATCAAAATAAGGTGGATTTCTTGCCCCATGGCTCCCCTGGAAAGGCTGTTCCAGAACTTCGCACATTTGATGTTCAGAAACCGTCATCTAATTTCAAGTCTAAACTTGTTGATGGCCAGTTTATATCCATTCGTTCTTGTCAGCATTGGCCCTCGGCTTCAGTAACTCCTCTCCCTCCCTGGTAATTATCCAGCCGTATTTATAGACAGCAGTCATATCTTCCCTCAGCCTTCTTTCAGATAGGCTAAACAAGCCAAGATCCTTAACGCCCCTCTTGTTCGGTAGATTTTCAGTTCCTTTGATCATCTTAGTAGATGATGTTTGAATTCATCTCTCTCATAGCTGGGAGACCAACACTACACACAGTATTCCAGAGGAGGTCTCTCTCAGAGGCAAAAACTCTTCTCTCTTTTGCTCGGAAATACCTTGCTGGAGGCATTTTAGGACTGCCTTCACCTTTTTTAACAGCCACATCACATTGACAGTTCATAGTCATCCTGTAATCAAACTGTATACGCAGGGCTCTTTCCTCCTACGTCACTTCCAGCTGATATGTCCCCCACTTGTCGCATCATTTCACTCTCATGCAAACACACACTCACACTCACACTCAGAGTATGTCTACACTTGCAGCCTATTTCAGAATAGGGCTGCAAATGTAGGCATTAGGAATTTCAAATCAAGCCTGGGATTTAAATGCTTGATTTGCATCTTCCCAGTTGGGTGCCATTTTTGAAATTTACAAGCCCGGAATAACTGCCCGCATCTACACACAGCAGTGAAACGGGCGTTCGAAATAAAGCCCTATTTCGAACTGCTATTCCTCCTGCAATGAGGTTTAACAGGTAGTTCAAAATTGGGGTTTATTTCGAACGCCCGTTTCACTGCTGCGTGTAGACACGGGGAGTTGTTCTGGGCTTGTAAATTTAAAAAAAAAAATGGTGCCTGGCCGGGAAGATGCAAATCAAGCGTGGGATATTTAAATCCCAGGCTTGATTTGCAATTACGAATGCCTACATTTGCAGCCCTATTCCGAAATATGCTGCAAGTGTAGACATACTCTGAGTGTGAATGTGTGTTTGCGTGAGAGTGAAATGATGCAACAACTGGGGGACATATCAGCTGGAAGTGACGTAGGAGGAAAAAGCCCTGTGTATACTGGTTGATTACAGGATGACTATGAACTGTCAATGTGATGTGGCTGTGAAAAAAGGTGGCTGCAAGTGTAAACATATCCTCACACTCTCTCTCTCTCTCTCTCCCTCCCTGGTGCTGAGGTTCTGTAGGAAGGGAAGCCATAGTACAGCTTGGGCTAACAGGGAGAGGGAGGCCAGACACAGGCAAACAGTGGTTCCATGACAGTTATAGAAGTAAAGATGATAAAACTGAACACAGCTGAAAACTGGCCTGTAAGCATTGCCTGTGTGTAAACACTAGGGGGTGGTGTGTGTGTGTGTGTGTGGGGGGGGGACGGACAGTTCAAGGTGCACATAGAGCCAGGATTAAAAGGGCTGGATGAAGCGCTGAAGATGAGGGGCATATTGGGACACACACAACCAGTGCCCCGACCCCATGATCTATCTCCCTGGGCCCAACCGCTTCCACTGGAAGAAGGGCCTATGTTGGGTCTTGGTGGTGGCCTAGCAGAGCTGTAGTGGTGTATGCTAGCAGGATGCATGTGTGGAGAGAGGGTTCAGCTGGGCTCTGTCCCTGGCCAAGTGCTTCATTTTGGAGATGATGGAAAAATCACAGCTGCAGATTTGCTCATATCATTTCCTTCCGATTTAAATGGAACAAGAAGAGCTGGCACTGGTTCCATGCTGCACCAGCGGGCTGCATGGTTCTGCTCTGGGTCCTCCAGCCTGCACCTTCTGGCCCGACTGGCTTTGTCAGGGCTGGCTCTGCCCCATCTGACACAGAGTGAAATGAGGCCTTGGGGAGCTGTGGGTTTCTTTAAGGTGCAGCCTCCCAACAAGCACTGCTGAAACTGAACTGACAACACACAGGCTAGCTCCTCTCTGGGAAGAGCAGAGATCCCTGCTTTTCACACCCACCTGCTCTTGGCTGACTGCTGCTTGGCAATCAGCCAGCGAGGTGTAGGCTGGGGCGGTGCCACCAGCACTGGCTGGCAGTGGCACTGTTCAGGACTGTAGGCAGCTGCTGTGTCTCTGCAAAGTGTTGCAGAGGTCTGCTTGCTCCTGAGGCACAAATGTACCAATTAGGTGTACAGCTGGGGCTCCTGCCTGCTTGTCTGCACGCCGCACTACAAAGAATATACAGGCCACTTGAAGAGTCAGCTAGGAACTCAGTTGTTCTGCCAGAATTTCAGGAAATCAATCTACCCGGGCCGGTTTGGATTACAAAAACCATTGCGTTGTGCAGCATTCCAAAGTGCCTGCATACATAACCTGATGGGGAGCACACCTCTGTCTGAGGCAGAAGATGACTAGGCCAGAACCTGACATTTGGATTCAAACTTGGACACATCTCTAGATTCTGTGGATCTTTTGGGGGCAAATCCAGGTAAGCAGAACCCATTTCTGGTCTCTCTTGTTTTCCTGCTATCTTGACAGTCACAGCAAAATAAGGAATAACCGGAGCAGTGGATGTACCGTTTGTACAGTTAGAGCCAAATTCCTCATGGGCACTATCTGAGCCCAGAGCAGGGAGCATGGCATCAAGCCCACCAGGGCACAGGTTCAGGGATATCATGGAAAAAGACTTGGGGCTGTGGTAAATAATCGACTGAACATGAGCTTCAGTGCAATGCTGCAGCCAAAAAGGCGAATGTGATTCTTGGCTACTAAAAAGGAACCTTGAGTCGGAGCAGAGAGCTTATTTGACCTCTATGTTTAGCACTAGTGCAACCACTGCTGGATTTCTGTGCCCCGCTCAATTACAAAAGGAGCTTGATACATTGGAGGGGGGCCAGAGAAGAGCCATGAGAATGATGAAAGGGTTGAAACCTTGGGAGCTCTGTTGATTTAGCGTAACAAAGGTTAAGTTAAAGCCGTGGTCCCCAACACTTCAGTCCATATTTCTCTATTATAATAACTGATGGATAAATTTACAACACAATTGTGTATCCATTTTCTCCCATAAAAAATAGCTGTGTAGTTAACAACTAACAGTCACTAACAAGGTCCAAAATATTTATTTTCTCTAACGCTGGAAAAAGCATCCTCAGAAAAAAGGGGGTAGATAGTGATACTGATGATAATCTATAAAAAACAATTATTTTCACACTCCAATAACTGCACCTGGCTCTTAGTGTTACTTGTAGGTGAAAACCACAAGAAGCACATAGGACTCCACTCTAACTGGCCTTTAAGATCATTAACTAAAATGTAATGCAGCAGCTGTCAAATTTAGAACTAGTGATGCTGAAAATCTGATACTGTTCCATAAGTATTTGCTACTCATTTAATCTCAAGGCATGCGCCCGCCAGGTGCTCGAGGCTGGCCTGGCCCTGGGCACATGGTGCGGCGCTTGTGGGGAGCGCCGGCCCCGGGCGCGTGGCGCTTGCGGGGGGTGGGGGGAAAACGCTGGCCCCGGGCGCGCGGTGCTTGCGGGGGGGGGGGCCCAGCCCCGGGCATGTGGCTATGGGGGGCCCCCGGCCCCGGGCATGCGGCTATGGGGGGGGCCGGCCCCGGGCATGCGGCTATGGGGGGGGGCGCGCAAGTGTCCCTGCCCCCTGGCACCTGGCGGGCGAACGGCCACGCCCCCTGGTGCCCGACAACCTCAAAAGGTTGGGGACCACTGAGTTAAAGGGTGGCTTGATCACAGTCTGTAAGTATCTGTCTGCAATACAGAAAAGTAACACAGGGTTCTTCACCATAGCAGACAAAGCTGTATCTAAATCCAGTGGCTGGAAGACATTGATCAGTGAGGGCAACTAACCACTGGAGGACTTTACCAAGGGGTTTGGAGTCGTCTCCATCACAGACTAAGGATGTTAACTAGCAGGTCGAGTGGTCAATGGAATTTCCTCCTTTGAAATGGAGGAATGCAGAACTCCGCGTGCAGCCCAGGGCCAGCCGGAAGTCCCGCTGACTCTGGGCTGCACACCGCATGCCAGCTTTGAAATGTACACGAGTCCCCAGCTGGGGCTCTTGAGCATTTCACAGCGGCAGTGCAGCATGGATCCCAAGGTCAGTGAGGGACTCATACTTCCCTGCTGACTCCGGGCTCCATGCTGCGCTACCGATTTAAAATGCCACGCGAAGCCAGGGTCAGCTGGAGACTCCGCAGCTGATCCAAGGCTCCGTGCAGCATTTCAGCAGAACCTGGGACCAGCTGGGGACACGGGAAAAGGAGGTGAGGCCAAGCAAGAAGGCTCTGGGGAGGGGCCATGGGGCTGAGTGAAGGGATACTGGAGTGGAGAGAACCAGTTCCTCTGATGTACTGACTCCCCTGACTCTGAGTTGATCCTCTTAATTCAGAGAGAATTTTTGGTGTGCTGGGGGGAAAAAGGGCTGTCCATGCCGAGCATCCCTGCTGAATGCTGCTTTCAGAGCTGTGTGGGGCTCGCCATGTGTCCAGGCTGTGGAATAAGGCTCAATTCTGTGACTGAAGTGACTGGCCCTGTGTGACACTCTCATTCAAGACAGCCTTTAAACATATACCTGTGCCCATCCCTATGGAGGAGAGCACAAAGGCTTAACTTTAAGCATATGTTTAAGTGCTTTCTCAGTGAGCAGTGCCTTGCTCAACCTGGTGTCAGGGGTGTGTGTAATGTGTATACAGCAGGACTGCATGGTCAATCCACCTCGGTGAGCAGCACTAGGGAGTGTGTTTTTCTAGCCTTGTGTGGGTGGTGTTTTCCGCTGCAAGGTATTTTTCAGCTTGTGAAGGGCTTTCCTGCTGTTGTTCTGATGTGATGAGGCTGTGAGACCTCTCGCATCAGTCAGGATATGTCTACACAGCAAAATTATTTTGAAATAACTTTCCTAGTGTCTACACAACCAAACCGCTATTTCAAAATAAAATCAAAATAGTGGTGCGCTTATTTCAAATTTGGTAAGCCTCATTCTACAAGGAATAATGTCAAATTCGAAATAGCTATTTTGATGCAAGTGCTGTGTAGACACTTATTTTGAAGTAGGGGGGCTCCAGCCTTCCCAAGGTGCCCTGGTGGCCACTCCAGCCTCAACCAAGAACACTTCTCTCCCTCCCCCCTGCCATCCCAGAGCCAGCAGTCACTGCCCCTGACCCAGTGGCCCCAAAACATGAGCCAGCAAGCCACTGGCAGCCAGCCCTCCTCTGCTCCCCAGGAGCGGTCTGCCAGATCATAGGAGCCTGCCAGGGCCTGGAGAAGGTGGGTGCCTTCCTGGTCCAGGGTGGAGATCATGGACCTTATTCAGGTTTGGGGGAGATGCCCCCAACATCCATGATCTCTGCACTAGACGGAGGAACGCAGCCGTCTATGGCAAGATAGCTGCCAGCCTGGCCACCAAAGGCCACATGTGAACCCAGGAGCAGGTTTGCATGACAATCAAGTTGGTCTGGTGAGACCCGCAACCCTGAGCCCTAAGCTTCCCCTCCCCCTTCTTCCCTTTGCTTCCCCCTTCCAGCTCCCTCCTCCCAGGTTTCCCCCTCCCCTCTCCCACCTTCTCCTTTCCCCAGTCTCACCAGAGTTTCATTCCCTCCCCGCCCCAGTTTTGTTAAATAAAGAGAGTTTGTGTTCATGAAAATACGTGTATTTTATTTGACATCAGGAAGAGGGGTTAGGGAGGGGTAAGTAAAGGATGTGAGGGAGGAATGAAGCACAAGCCCCTAGTGGGGCAGACCAGGGAGGCTCTTAGTGCTCCTCAGGGTGGAAGCTCTACCGCAGGGCCTTCTGGATACTTACAGCTAGATACTGATGGACCTCCTGGATGGCAGCCTGCAGAATGTGTAGCCAGGCTCACAGCAAAGTATCCAAGAGAAGCACCAGAATGCCCAGGGGCAGCTTTGCTTGTCCATCATCAAGGTAGGCAAGCAAGCAGAGAAACCTGAGAACCGGCTGTCCGGAGAGGAGGGGGGTACCTTTAAGCACAGACCTCAGATAGCCTCAGGCAGCAGCCCCACAGAGTAAGTCCTGACCTGGTGCCCTGCCGGAACTGGTTCCAGCCAGCCTTAAATGTGATTCAGAGTCCACTTAGTGTGGACGCGCTATTTTGAAATAGCAAAATGCTATTTTGAAATGCATTTTGTGTGTAGACGCGTTATTTCAAAATAAGCTATTTTGAAATAAGCTATTTTGAAATAACACTGTAGTATAGACATACCCTCAGGGAATAATGCTCCAGAAACCTTGTCCACCCTCTATGGGAGGAGGAGTCACATGGTTCTGACAAGAGTGTCTACTGTCAGAATGTGGGAACTCTGCTTGCATGTTCTCTTGATCCTAACTAAGGTCCATGTATGTGCATCATGACAAAATAGACTAATAAACTGTAGCATTGGGAGAATTCCTACAGCTGGGGTGGCCAACCAGTTAGAGACGAAGAGCCAAAATAGCTGTGGATAGAGTGCGAAGAGTCATGTATTATATATTTATCTTTATATATTTATATATAGTACACAAAATGTAGTGATAAAAATAACATTACAGGACATTTTGGACAAAAACCAATTAAAAAGTCTCTAGGGGTATGTCACCACTACCCTCCTAGTTCGAACTAGGCTTCCTAGTTCGAACTACCGTTACTCCTCGTGGAATTCAAATCCCGGGCTTCATTTGCAAGTGCGGTATGCCTACATTACCCCGCTAGTTCGAACTAGCGGGGTAGTGTAGACATATCCTAATTGCTTAAAAAATTCATGGTCAGTCTGTAGATCTTCAGAGAACTTGACAAGGAACTAAATTTAAAAAGAACTTTAAAAATACAGTAATATTCTCACACTAAAAAAAAAAAAAGCATCCCCACCACGTAGTTTAAATGTAACACTAGTGCCCTATTATGTCCTGAAACAAAAAACAGGACTATGTAGCACTTTAAAGACTAACAAGATGGTCTATCACTATTCTCTCCTGTGAGTTTTTAAAAATTAAACTGAACTGAGAAGTAAATTAGCTCAATTTGAAGTGCCTGTTTCACTCCAGCTTGTTGAACTCTGGTATGGTTTCCTTATTTTTTTTACTTATGAAGATTTTGGCTTTTTTATAGTTCTAAAAATTCAGGTCTGCCCCAGACTGCAAATATGAGAGGTTCAAAACAATAAGGGAGAGACTCATATCTCAGAACAATTGCTTCAGCCTTGCAAACGATAGCCTTTGAATGTTCTTTAAAGAAACACTGTGCAAACCAGGTACATGCTGATTCTTTTTTTGCCCTGGAATTTAAATATGACATCTGTGTTGGCTGCCTTATTCTGCATCCATGAAGACTTTGAGTTTAAGGTGCTTCAACCACCCTTCCCCTCCTCTAACCCAGTGCCCAACCCCTCTCCCCGAGTAGGGTTACCAGGTGTCCAGTGTTGAACCGGACAGTCCAGTATTTGAGCTTTCTGTTTGGGAAACAAATTGAGGAAATAGAAATGTCCGGTATTTTCTAAATCAGATGTAATGTAGATTGTGATGTCATGTCAAGTGTGTCTGGTATTTTTGTTGAAGCCATCTGGCAACCCTACCAGAGCCAGCCACCCTCAGACCCTTGTTCTAACCCAGTGCACCCACCCCTCCTCTCAGACCCAGGCACTTCCAGCCCCCCGTTCTTATCCAATCCGCCTTCTCTTCCCCAGAGCCTGGCATTCCCAGTCCCTGCTCTAACACAATCCCCTTCCTCTCCCCCAGAGCCAGGAACCCCAGCCTCTCCATTCTAACCCAGTGGCCTCCCCCTTCCGCAGAGCCAGGCATTCCCAGGCCCATGTTCGAACTCGATCCCCCTCCCCTTCCCAAGAGCCAGGCACCCCCATCCCCCTGCTCTAACCCAATGGCCTGGGTCCTGGGCACCGCTGATGCTGCTGCCACGCGCTTCTCCCTCCAGGTTCTGGGATGCATGCGCAGAGAGCCGGCCATGAGCAGGCACTGGGGCGTGTGCGCAGAGCAGCCGGCCATGAGCTGGCGCTGGGGCATGAGAGCAGGCGCTGGGGTATGTAGCAGAGCGGCCGGCCATGAACAGTCCGGGCGCACGGCTCAGAAGTAGCAAGAGACGCGTTTCTTGAAGCAAAGAGCCGCATGCGGCTTGAGAGCTGCGGGTTGGCAACCCCGTCCTATAGCCTCCACCATTGAGTACTGGGACACAAACCTTCAGACAGCTGGAAATGTGTGCCCACAAGCAGTCATTCTCTTTGCAGTAACCATCCACTATCCCTGAGGATCCAGGGCTGTAGACCCTGTCTTGGACACATTTTTGTCAGGCATAGAAACACCACCCTAAAGCTGCCTCCTGAAGCCACAGGTCCAGTCCTCCTTACTCTGCAGGAAAGCATTGCTCTTCTGGACACCGTGGCATATCTTTATTGTTTCTTAGCTACTGAGCTGACCATGTGTCTCTCTTCTGCAGCTGCCCAGACTTCACTCAGGAACAGCCAAACCATTTGCACTGGAATTTTCCAAACCATTCCAGCCCGAGGCAGACTTCCAGCATGGAAATGACAGTCCAAGTGGTTAATGTTTGACAGAGTTAAAAGCAACTGACCACAGCATATTGTGCGGGGAAGAGCTGGCCAGTCTTACAGGCAGTACTAGGGGCAAGACTGACAGCAGGGAAACGTCCTGGGAGGTCAAAAGTGACTAGTCTGGGTGTTACTACAGCCGATCATTTGGTCCCAGGAAAGTGCCGATAATCCCCCTCTCCCGCTGCAGCAGTCACTCTGTGCCACACTGGCTGAGAAGGGACCTCCTCGGACAGGATCCAGTCTGGTCAATAGAATAGGAAGGACCCGCCTCCTTTGCTGCCCTCTGAGGGGCGGGCCTGATCATGATTTCAGCCAATCTCAGTGCAGTCTTCAGGTGATCCCCCTGTAATCAACCTGTCCGTCTAACCATCCCCCCCAGCTGTTTTTCCCTGTTCCAAGGTACAGAGAAGGGCAAGTAAAGTGATTAGGACTATAGAAAAGCTTCCATATGAGGAGGGGGCAAGTCAAATAGTGCCCGTGGCTGTGTACCACGCAAAACCCTTCTCCCAACCCCCCTGGGATCTGCCATCCAACTGCCTTGCTTAGCAAGTAGAGGTCAGTTGAGGGTGACCCGGGCTTAATTTGTAATGAAAGAGGTGGCAGAGTTCAAGCAAGTATTTTACTTTCATAATCAGTATGGCAGGGCCTGAAGAACTGGGGCTATGAACTGCCAAGCCTAGAGGTGCTGGGCCCAGCCCTGGCAAAAATTGAGCACCTCAATCAGGACAGGCCACGACCAGTTAAGTTGCCCTTCTCCAGACCTTATTGCAGGAGTATAGGCAGGGCAGCAGAAGTGATTAGGGATATGGAAAAGCTTCCATATGAGTAGAGGGGCACGTTGGTAACCAAACTCCAGCCAAAAGTGATCTCGTGGGCAGCAGATATCTGCCTGGTAGAGCCCTGGATTGGGGTGGGCAATCATTTTTGGCCAGAGGCCACTTCAAAAATTTTTGAAGTGGCCCTGGGCCGCCTTGGAAGGGGCGGAGCCAGAATGCTTCTGGGCTTCCTCACCCACAAATCATGATTGGTTTGGGGGTGGGGGAGGCCCTTTGCGCGCCCCTCCCCCTGCACTAAGCACCCATGCCCCTGGCAGGGCGGGAAGAGGCTTGGCATGCTCTCCCACCACCAGGCCAATTAGTCTTTGTTCATACTTTTCAAACCTATCAGACTTTTTCAGGTAGAAGTATTTTATCACACACAGTGGGTGGGTCTAGACTGGCAAGATTTTGCACAAAAGCGTGCGCAAAAACTTGTCAGCTGTCTACACTGGCCGCTTGAATTTGCGCAAGAGCACGGACTTTGTAATGTACAAAATCAGTGCTTCTTGCGCAAATACTTTCACGCTCCTGCTCAGGAAATAGTCTTCTTACGCAAGAATACTTGTGCAGTGGACGTGGAGCTGGGAGGTGGATTTGGGGGGCTGTGTAGTGGAGGTGGATTTGAGGGCACTGTGCGGGGGGATGGAGCTGGATCTGGAGGGGGGCCTGCGTAGTGGGGGTGGAGGTGGGGGCACTGTGCAGGGGGTGGAGCTGGGAGATGGATCTGGGGGGCTGGAGTTGGGGGCAGTGGGGGTGGAGCTGGGGGGCTGTGCAGTGGAAGCACTAAAGGTGGAGCTTGGGAGCCTGTGCAGTGGGCGGTGGAGCTGGGAGGTGGATCTGGGGGGCTGTGCAGTGGGGGGTGGAGCTGGGAGGAGGATCTGGGGGGCTGTGCAGTGGGGTGTGGAGCTGGGGGCCTGTGCAGTGGGGGGTGGAGCTGGGCGCCTGTGCAGTGGGGTGTGGAGATGGAGCTGGGGGCATTGTGCGGGGGGCTGGAGCTGGGGGGGCTGTGCAGTGGGAGCACTAAAGGTGGAGCTTGGGGGGGCTGTGCAGTAGGAGGGGAGCTGGGAGGTGGATCTGGGGGGCTGTGCAGTGGGGGGCGGAGCTGGGAGGTGGAGCTGGGGGGCTGTGCTGTGGGGGGTGCAGTGGGGAGTGGAGCTGGGGGGCTGTGCTGTGGGGGGTGCAGTAGGGGGTGGAGCTGGGGGGCTGTGCTGTGGGGGGTGGAGCTGGGAGGTGGAGCTGGGGGGCTGTGCAGTGGGGGGGGGGGTGGAGCTGGGGGGCTGTGCAGTGGGGGGCGGGGCTGTGGCCAATGGGCGGGCCCGCGTACAGGCGCCAGACATTGCGGCGGGGCCCCAGCGCCGCCCCCCGCGGGGCCCGCTCCCCGTAGCTCCGCCGAGTCCGTCCCCAGTGAGCGCGCGGCGGGGTGGGCTCGTGCAGCTGCGTTACCGGCTGCTCCTGTTCGCCGGGCCCATGGCCAGGGCAGGCTCCGCGGCAGGTGGGCTGCGCGCAGGGTCCTTGCTGCGAGGGCGGGGGGGCAGCGGTGGCTGGATGCGGGGTGGGGGGGGGGGGCTGAGTCAGGGCAGCGGTGGCTGGATGCGGGGGGGGGGGCTGAGGCAGGGCAGCGGTGGCTGGATGCGGGGGGGGGG
Organism: Pelodiscus sinensis; assembly: GCF_052426305.1. NCBI lineage: Eukaryota > Metazoa > Chordata > Testudines > Trionychidae > Pelodiscus > Pelodiscus sinensis. The sequence goes on from NC_143071.1 coordinate 22,134,428, forward strand.
GGCTGAGGCAGGGCAGCGGTGGCTGGATGCGGGAGGGGGGGGGCTGAGTCAGGGCAGCGGTGGCTGGATGCGGGAGGGGGGGGCTGAGTCAGGGCAGCGGTGGCTGGATGCGGGGGGGGGGGGCTGAGGCAGGGCAGCGGTGGCTGGATGCGGGGGGGGGGGCTGAGTCAGGGCAGCGGTGGCTGGATGCGGGGGGGGGGGCGGGCTGAGTCAGGGCAGCGGGTGGCTGGATGCGGGGGGGCGGGCTGAGTCAGGGCAGCGGGTGGCTGGATGCGGGGGGAGGCGGGCTGAGGCAGGGCAGCGGTGGCTGGATGCAGGGGGGGGGGGGCGGGCTGAGGCAGGGCAGCGGTGGCTGGATGCGGGGGGGGGGGCGGGCTGAGGCAGGGCAGCGGTGGCTGGATGCAGGGGGGGGCGGGCTGAGGCAGGGCAGCGGTGGCTGGATGCAAGGGGGGGGGGGGGCGGGCTGAGGCAGGGCAGCGGTGGCTGGATGCAGGGGGGGGCGGGCTGAGGCAGGGCAGCGGTGGCTGGATGCGGAGGGGGCGGGCTGAGGCAGGGCAGCGGTGGCTGGATGCAGGGGGGGGCGGGCTGAGGCAGGGCAGCGGTGGCTGGATGCAGGGGGGGGCGGGCTGAGGCAGGGCAGCGGTGGCTGGATGAAGGGGGGGAGGGCTGAGGCAGGGCAGCGGTGGCTGGATGCGGAGGGGGCAGGCTGGAGGCAGGGCAGCGGTGGCTGGATGCGGAGGGGGCGGGCTGAGGCAGGGCAGCGGTGGCTGGATGCAGGGGGGGGCGGGCTGAGGCAGGGCAGCGGTGGCTGGATGCGGGGGGGGCGGGCTGAGGCAGGGCAGCGGTGGCTGGATGCCGGGGGGGGGGGGCGGGCTGAGGCAGGGCAGCGGGGGGGGGGCGGAGGCAGGGCAGTGGTGGCTGGATGTGGGGGGGGGCTGAGGCAGGGCAGCGGTGGCTGGATGCAGGGGGGGGGCGGGCTGAGGCAGGGCAGCAGTTTGTGATGCATTGGCAGGAGTGAGGGTAGCCAAGCCTTGGTGCACTAACTGTGCTGTTCTCTTTGAGCAGAAACCACTTGGGAGCGACCGAGCGGCGTGCCTGGGAGCCCCGGGAGTCAGAAGAGTGCTGTGCTTGCAGGTACTGCAGCTAGCGAACAGGAGCAGCTAACTGGAGTTTGGGGAGGGAGTTCAGAGGGACAGTTTGAGGTGGGCTACATACACATAACAGTTGTTATATTTGTGTCAACCCCAACAGCTGGTTCAAAAAAATAGTTCAAGAAAGGAATAAGAGGGAAAGCAGTCAGAGGTCAAGCAGCAGAATGGGGGTAACCAGTTTATTCACCCAGTGTAGCATGTATGATTGCCTGCCCTATGGACAGGCTGCATGTATGTGCAAGGAGCTCCTGGTCCTTGGAGACCAGAATGGCTGAAACAGAGGAGCTAAAAGAGATAAAGAGCTACATGTCATAGAATCCTAGGGCTGGAAGAGACCTCAGGAGGTCATCAAGTCCAGCCCCCTGCCCAAGGCAGGACCAATCCCAACTGAATCAACCCAGCCGAGACTTAAAAACCTCTAGGGATCGAGATTCCACCACCTGCCTAGGTAACCCATTCCAGTGCTTCACCACCCTCCTAGTGAAATAGTTTTTCTTAATATCCAACCTAGACTGCTCCCACTGTAACCTGAGACCATTGCTCCTTGTTCTGCCAGGTCACTACTGAGAACAGCCTCTCTCCATCCTCTTTGGAACCTTCCTTCAGGAAGTTGAAGGCTGCTATCAAATCCCCCCTCACTCTTCTCTTCTGCAGACTAAACAAACCTAAATCTCTCAGTCTCTCCTCATAGGTCATGTGCTCTAGCCCCCTAATCGTTTTGGTCACCCTCCACTGTACCCTCTCCAATGCATCCACGTCCTTTCTATAGTGACGGGCCCAGAACTGGACACACTACTCCAGATGTGGCCTCACCGGAGCTGAATAAAGGGGAATAATCACATCTCTAGATCTGCTGGCAATGCTCCTCCTAATGCAACCTAATATGCCATTAGCCCTCTTGGTTACCAGGGCACACTGTTGACTCAAATCCAGCTTCTAATCCACTGTAATCCCCAGGTCCTTTTCTGCAGAACTGCTACTTAGCCAGTTGGTCCTCAGCCTGTAACAATGCTTGGGATTTCTTTTGTCCCAATCCTCTTACCTGTCCAAGTCGCTCTATCCCTGCCCTCCAGGGTATATAAGAGACTCTGAAACACAGTAGATGAGTCCCACCTGAGGTCAGACAGCCTCTGCTCTTGAGGAGGGTGAAGGTCTCAGGGAAGGAGAGCATCCAATTGGAACAGAGGGAAATTATCCTATAGCTGGGAACCTCCTTCCACATGATGCCATGGTATCCTTTTGGACAGGGCTACTCAACACATGGGCCACATGCAGCCCATGGCCTGTTTGTTTGTGGCCCACAGTGCTGTTTGGGTTTACACGGGGCCCGTGGGTGGGAGCCGAAACAAAAAAGTTGTCAGTATAATAATGGTGTTCCGTAGATACGTGTTTTAGTAGTTAAATTCCTGGACTGTCATTGCTCATTAAAAGTGCTGTTATATGGGTGGAAATTGGGTAAATGTTGCATTTTATTAATATCAGCAGAACTGACTTAAATGGGTCCTGTGTGTTGTGTAGTCTTTTCTTAATCTTTATATTCATGCCCGACAGTGTGAAAGAAGCTATTTGCATATATTTGCATATATATTTGCATGGATATACAACCACACTTAAGTCGTGGCCCTCAGCATGTTCTGTGAGTATCACTGTGGCCCCCGGGGCTTCCAAAGTTGAGTAGCCCTGCTTTTGGACATACCTCTCCAGGGAGGGAACTTCAGTTATTTGGAAGAGACAGGTGTTAGTAACAGGGGATTTGATCGTTAGAAACAGATATCTGGGTTTGTGGTGACCAGGAGAACAGGGCAGTGACTTGCCTGCCTTGGGTGAAGGTTGTAGATCTCTCGAGACAGTTAGATAGACTTGTGTGTAGTGCTGGGGAGAGGCCAGTGATCATGGTACATGTAGGTACCAATGACATAGGGTAGGACAAGAGAGAGGTCCTGGAGTTCAAATTTAGGCTACTAGGTAAGAGATTAAAGTCCACGACCTCCATGGTAGGGTTCTCTGAAATGCTTTCAATTTCATGGCAGGGGAACTGTAGGATCTCAGTGCATGGATGAGATGATGGTATAGGGAGGAAGAGTTTAGATTTCTTAGGAGCTGGGGACACTTTTGGAAAAGAGGGAGTCTATACAGGAAGGATGGGCTCCACCTAAACCAAAATAGAACCAGATTGCTGGCACTTAAAATTTAAAAGGTCCTAGAGCAATTTTTAAACTTAAGTCTGGGTGAAAGCTGACAGGTGCGAAGGAGTACATAGATTGGTGAGACACATGCCTTAGGTGAGGGTCTATTAATTGAGATTCTCTATGTCAGTGGTCCCCAACCTTTTGGAGCTGCCGGGCACCCAGGAGTGGTGCCGCTCACATGCCGGGCATCCGGGGGTGGGGCCACACGTGCGCCCAGGGGTGGGGACGCACACGCTCCTGGGGGCGGGGCCACCCATACGCTGCATGCGTGGAGCTGGCGCCATCCATGCACCGCACTCCCATGTCTCGTGCACTCGGGGGCGGGACCGCCACCACCCATGCACTGCGTGCCCGGAGCCAGCGCCTGTGCCATGCGCCCAGGAGCTGGCAGCGCCCATGCTCCGGCAGCGCCCATGCTCCGCGCTCCCAATAGCGGGGCTGTCCATGTGCTGCGTGCCTGGGGCCGGCGCTGCCCCTATGCCACATGCCCGGGGCCGGCACGGACCTTGCTCCGTGCACCCAGGGGTGGGACCGCCTAACCGCTGCGCGGCCAGGGCCGGCACCGACCATGTGCTGCGCACCCGGGGCCAGTGCCACCCATGCGCCCAGGGGCTGGCACCACCCATGCTCCGCACGCCCCGGGGGCGGCCGGCCCTGATCACTCGGTGGGCACACAGAAATGGCCCAGCGGGCGCCACGTTGGGGACCACTGCTCTATGTTGTAGTAGGTGATAGGGATACAGTAGCATAGTCGATAAACCGATAAGTAAAAGCTTATAGGTTAATGGTATAGACTACACAATATGTCCTGGCTTGCACCAGGTACGTGACCTACCCTTGCTGTGGCTCTGCATTTAAAGCTTATTAGGAGCTGGGTGGGCAGGCAGCCCGTCTCAGTTCTGGTTTGTGCTGGGTCCAGGAACTGCCACCCTGTGCACCTCTGATACCAATTAGCAGTGTGGAGTGGCAGGGAGCTGCTTGGGAACGCAATGGCTGCCAGCCCCACCTCTGGGGACTATAGACTAGTTGAGTAATAGATCAGAGTTCGTGAGGTTAATCAACTATTCAATTAAGCGATATTTAACAACCCTAGTAGGAGAAGAGGATGGAAGATGATAAAGTACAGTAAGATCTGGTGAGAAACAGCCAAACAAAAAGGGGTCCCATTCAATCACATTATGTCATGGCAGAGAGTTAAAAGGGACAAGTTTTAAAGTGCTTACATACCAGTCTTACCAAATCTGAACAAGTTCTTCCAAGGCCAAAGGATCAGCCACATTCCCAGGTCAATTTATACCTCCAGTCTTACCTAAAAGAGCATGATGTGCCAATCCTTTAGACTCTAAAATATAAAGGTTTATTAATAAAAAGAAAGAAGAGACCTCTGTGGCCTTTTTTATAACCTTGCCCTTTTGGAGGGAATCCCATTGTTTTCTCAGTGTGAATCTTCCTCCCAAAATGGAATTTGTCACCTGTCCAAGTCCTTTTTAGGCACATAGCCATGGCTACCTGCTTCTCTGCAGGTTTGCAGCAGAATTTCTCAGATGTATATCGGCAACACTTAAGGTCCGTTGTTAGAGCAGTATTGCTATTCTCTGGAATAGCCACCCTTCACAATAGGCAGGCAACCCCTCTTGCTGCTTCCCAGAAGCAAATACTTGAAATATCAGTACAGAGCCAAAAATCATAACTTCACACACAAATATCATACAGGCATGTGAATAGTCTAAACATACTCAGCAAACTTAAGCTTTCGCTTGGTCCACTTTGCACAGTTTTTGGAGCAAACACACAACAGTGGGTGTAACAATATTCTGCATGTTCATACTAAAATCTAACAACATCACAGATAATATGGGTAAGATCTGATGAGAAACAGTCAAATGAAAGTGCCATTCAGTCATATCCAGTAATGTCAGACAGTTAAAAGGGGAAGGGTTTTAAAGTTCTTACAGACAAATGCTAGAAGTCTAAATAATAAGACGGGTGAACTAGAGTGCCTCATATTAATGGAGGATATTGATATAATGGGCATCACAGAAACTTGGTGGAATGAGGATAATCAGAGAGAGACAGCAGTACCAAGGTAGGGAATACATTGGAAGGAAAGAATAGGTTGTGTTGATGAGAGAGTGGCACTACATGTGAAAGAAAGCATAGAATCAAATGAAATAAAAATCTTAAATGCATCAAACCGTACCATACAACCTCCAGGGAGGTTGTGGAATCCCCACCTGTGGAGATATTTAAGAGCAGGTTAGATAAATGTCTATCAGGGATGGTCTAGACAGTATTTGGTCCTGCCATGAGGGCAGAGGGCTGGACTTGACCTCTCGAGGTCCCTTCCAGTCCTAGTATTCTATGATTCTATGGATAGTAATTTCATGCTCTAATAATAAGAATTTAGCAGTAGGGACATACTACTCACCTCTTGATCAAGATGGTGGTAGTGATTGTGAAATGCTACAGGAGATTAGAGTCTCCATACAATAATAATAATAAAAAAAGCCTTAATAATAATGGATTTCAACTACAGGTGACCCCCACACTTATGACCTAATTGGTTCCTGGACAACTGTCTTAAGTCATGCTGTCATAAGTCAAACCCTTATTTCCAATAGGCGCAATGTTATAAATGGCGGTTCGATTCCTGGAAACCCATTTCATACCCTAAAAATACCAAAATTGACTACGGAATTGGAGGAAAACTAAATTAAATAGTTCAAATAATGCACAAAAATAACTAAAAAGTGAAGACCGATATGGCGGAGACGTGCGCAGTTAAAGCAGCAGCTGCAGACTGGTGAGTCTGACTGACCTTGTGTGTTTCCTGCTTTGGGATGACGAGTGGAGTCTGCGTCGCATACTGTCGTAAATGCGAGCTGCAGACATAAATTGGGGGGGGTTATGAGTTATCTTGCATGAAAAAAAGTGGTCATAAATGGGGGGGTTCGTAAGTTGGGTGGTTGTAAGTTGGGGGTCCCTGCATCCCCATATTGACTAGGCACATGTCACCTCTGAATAGGATGTAGAGATTTTTTTTGACATCTTTAAATGACTGCTTTTTGGAACAGCTAGTTCTGGGACCCGCAAGAGGAGAGGCAATTCTTGATTTAGTCGTAAGTGGAGCACAGGATGTGGTCCAAAAGGTGAATGTTGCTGAACTGCTTGGAAATAGTGACCACAATATAATTTATAAATTTAACATCCCTGAGGTGGGAAAAATGCCACAGAGGCCAAACACTTTGACATTTAATTTCAGAAAGGGAAACTACACAAAAATGAGGAGGTTAGTTAAACAGGCATTAAAATGTACAGTGCCAAAAGTCTGAGGGGTAGCCACATTAGTCTGTAACTAAAAATTTTTTAACAACAATGGTCCTGTAGCACTTTTGAGACTAACAAAAATATGTATATGGGCACAATCTCTGATGCAGAGGCAGTGGTTTGGGAGGTAATGGGAGTAATCAAGAGTATTAACTAATAAGGCTAGGCTTATTGGTTAATCATATACCCGACTACTCATTTACATCCCTACCAGATAAATTAATGAAAGCTAGGTCCATTAATGGCTATTAGATAGGATGGGCAGGGAGGGTGGCCCTAGTCTCTGTTTGCCAGAAGCTGGGAATGGGTGACAGATGATGGATCAGTTGATGATTTCCTGTTCTGTTCATTCCTTCTGGGGCAGCTGGCATTGGCCACGTTTGGAAGACAGGACACTGAGCTAGATGGACCCTTGGTCTGACTCAGTGTGGCCATTCTTTATTCTTGCGTTCTTACTGTGCCCTCGACTGGGCCTGTCTGGAGGGCTGCCCAGGCAGCCAGAGGGGCCCAGCATGATGTCACAGCCCATGGGCCCAGCTGAGGAATGAGTTCTGTGTCCCCTGTGCTGTGGCCTGGCAGGCCCTTCACAACTTTGGGAAAGTGGCTGGTGCCTCTCTTGGCTGGAGCATCTTCCCAGCACCGAACTACAGCTGAGGTGGCTCTGACTTCTGCAGAGAGCTGGCTTAGTTAAAGCTGCTGCCCCAGGGCCAGGGCAAAACCCTGCAAGAAGAGGAAGTGGAGTACATAAAGCAGGGATGGCAAAAATATGTCCTGCCAAGCCATCAGATCCATCCGGCCACTGTCCTGTGGCCTAGCGGGAACTTTGGGCAAACTCCCAGTGTGCCATGCCCTTGCATACTGCTCAGAATAGCTGGCTTCAGGGGCCATGTATTTGCTGCGCACCTAGGGATAGCCTTTGCTTGCTGCCCCTGCTTCCAATACAGTCTTGCTGCTCCCATTGGCTAGAAACCAGTCAATGGGAGCTGGCTGGAACCTGAGGCAGTGGGTGAAGCTCCCTCCTAGGCGGTCGTGGTGTGCAGAGAGCACATGGGCCCCACGCTGGGCTGCTTTGAGCAGTGTGCAGGGGCATGGCAGGCAGGGAGGTTCCACTAGGCTGCTGGCCAGGAGACGCGTAGGGCAGGGGTTTTCAAACGTGGGTTGTGGACCTGCCAGGAAAAGCCCCTGGCAGGCTGACACAGCATACTCTCCCTGCACTGAACAGGAGGGGGTTAATTCCGTCTTGAGAGAGGAGGAGGCCACACCCTCTTTACCCTACTGTAAAAGACAGCACCTCTGCTCAGTTGGGGCTGGCAGCTGGAGGGAGAGGACATTCCTGGCTGGCACCTGCAAGCCCCAGTGATGGCTCAGACTCTGAGAGCTACCACCCAGGTTGGAGACCCAATGCAGGATTCAGAAGCAGGTGGGAGTAACCAGATCCCAGAGGAAAGAGGGGGGATGGAGATCCACCAGTGCACAGAGACATTGGGAGCAGGAAGCAGCCCAGGGACGGCGATGGCCACAGGGTGAGTGAGCCGCTGTCAGAGAGTCAATGTTTTGTGGCAGCAATTTCCCCGCTCAGTGGCTAGAGCAAGCCACTAACAGGGTCCTGGGCTGGGGTCCAGTGGAGTGGGAGGGCCTGGTCCCCTGTTGCTGGGGGATGTAAAACTTTTCCTTATTTGCTATCCCTTAAAACAGACTTGGACCATTAGGTCGTATTAGAACTATGAAGCAAGGCTGAAGGAATTGGGCTTGTTAGTTTCAAAAAGAGATGTCTGAGAGGGGACTTGATAGCGGTTTTCAGATATCTTTTAGATGGATGTCATGGAGGATGGGGGAAAATTGTTCTCCTTGGCCTCTGATGGTAGGTCAAGAAGCAATGGGCTTAAACTGCAACAAGAGAGGTTTAGGTTGGACATTAGGAAAAACTTCCTAACTGTCAGGGTGGTTAAACACTAGAGTAAGTTGCCCAGGGAGGTTGTGGAATCTTTTATCACTGGAGATATTTAAGAGCAGGTGAGACAGACATCTATCAGGGATGGTCTAGATAGTGCTGGGTCCTGCCATGAGGACGGGGGGGGGGGGAGGACTGAGGGTCTCTTGAGGTCCCTTCCAGTTCTGATGTTCTAACTATGGGCTTGTGCTGCTGTGCTAATAGGAGCGAGTTATATACCTTGGCCATTGGGTCATATTGAGACTATTGAACTGTGCTGCCCTGCTGACTGGGGCAGTTTACAGATTTTGATCATTGTGTCATATTAGGACTATGGACTTGTGCTGCCCTACTAATAGGGGTAAGGAATAGACTTTGACCATTTGGTTGTATTGGGAAAACTGAACTGAGCAGCCCTGCCGCTAGGGGTGAGACGAACACCCTTGTCATGCTCTAGATGAGGTCCTCACCTCAGCCGTGTGACACAGTCCCACAACACTTTGTTTGCTCCATGGCTGCAGAGCTTTAGAGTATCGCAGCTCCCATTGGCTGCAGCTTCCAGCCAAGAGGAGCTTTGCTTGGCAGGTCCGTGATCCAAGTTTGAAAACCCCTGGTATAGGGTAAGCGCCTCTGTGGCGGGGTACCACCCGCCTCTGGCCCCTTTCCCCTGGGGAACAAAGCGCTAACCCCCAGCCTGGGGGCCTAGTCCGCACCCGCAGCAGACCCAGCGGCCTAGTCCAGCACCCGCAGCAGGCCCAGCGGCCTAGTCCCGCACTCGCAGCAGGCCCAGCGGCCTAGTCCCGCACTCGCAGCAGGCCCAGCGGCCTAGTCCCGCACTCGCAGCAGGCCCAGCGGCCTAGTCCCGCACTCGCAGCAGGCCCAGCGGCCTAGTCCCGCACTCGCAGCAGGCCCAGCGGCCTAGTCCAGCACTGCGGGGTGGGGTAGAGGGGTCCGGGCCCTTCCTCTCCACCGGACCCCAACCCAGGGCCCTAATGGTGGTGGGTGGTTCCCACCACCGGCTCAGCGGGGGGTCCTCCCCCAAAACATGCTAAGCCCACTGGGGGGGGGGGGGGGGGGGTTTCCCGGCCCCTTGCCCTGGGTTGCTTCCTACCCCCAATCTGGTAGCCGACGGAGGTCCCACCTGGCGATGCTGGGTTGCCGGCAGCGTCTTCGTCTGACGGGCTTGTCCCTGGGCAGCGGCACCGGGCGTTCTGCAGCGGGGCGGGTGGCCACCGGGCGTCGGTGTTGAGGGCGGGCTCGCCCCGGGGCTGGTGGCAGAAGCAGCAGCGCCTCCTCCGGCTCTGGATCTGGATCTGGCGGCAGGTCCGGCGGCAGGCCTGCAGCTTGGGCCGGAGCTCCTGCCTCCCCAGCGTCCTGCCTCAACTGAGCAGCCCAGCAGTCTTTTATAGCGAGGCTGAACTTCGAGCATGCCCAGTAGGGCTGTGGGGGAGGGGCGTGTTCTGCCCAATAAATGGGCTCCCTTTCCTCCTGCTCAGTGCGGGGCAAGTTAGCCCCGTCACACACCTCCCCCCTTAAAAGGTTTCTTTCCGGTGGCTCCTCCTTAGGAGCTATGCGCGAAAGAAAATCTGCATTGCCGTGCGCCTTCCCGGGTCTGTGTGCCACTTGAAACGAATACGGCTGCAAGGCTAGGTACTAGCGCATGATACGCGCATTGGTGTCTTTCATAGTTTGCAGCCACCTTAAAGGGGCGTGATCCGTCACTACCAAAAAAGTACTCCCCAGCAAATAATACCTTAGTGCGTCCACCGCCCACTTCACGGCCAGTGCCTCCCTCTCTATGGTGGAGTACCGGGTTTCCCTCGGGTACAACTTGCGGCTTAAGTATAGTAGCGGGTGTTCTACTCCTTCTATCTCCTGGGATAGTACGGCCCCGAGGCCTACCTCGGAAGCATCCGTCTGTAGGATGAAGGGTTTGGCAAAATCCGGCTGGGCTAGTACCGGTCCCCGGGTAAGGTGGTCCCTCAAGGTTTGAAACGCACTCTCGCACGCTGCTGACCACTCTACCCGCCGCGGGTGTTGGTTTTTGGTCAGGTCCGTCGGGGGGGCTGTTATGGTGGAAAAGTTAGGGACAAAGCGCCGGTAATAGCCCACCAACCCTAGGAACTGCCTCACCTGCCGTTTCGTGGTGGGAGCGGGGTATTCTCGGAGGGCCTGAATTTTGTCTATTACGGGTTTCACCTGTCCCTTCCCCACCGTATACCCCAAGTAGGTTACCTCTTCTTTCCCTAGGTGACACTTGGCCGGGTTTGCTGTTAACCTGGCTTCCCCTAGGGCCCTCAATACCTCCTCTAAGTGGGTTAGATGTTCCTCCCATCTTTCGCTGTACACAATAATATCATCGATGTACGCCGCTGCATACGCATTGTGGGGTGCCAAGACTTGATCCATCAGCCGCTGAAATGTGGCAGCGGCTCCATGTAGTCCGAAAGGCATCATCGTAAATTGGTAGAGCCCAAAAGGGGTTGGGAATGCTGTTTTGGCTTTCGTCCTCGGTGTCAACGGGATTTGCCAATATCCTTTAGTGAGGTCCAGGGTCGAAATATATCTGGCCCTCCCCAGGCGTTCTAATAGTACATCTACCCGGGGCATGGGGTAGGCATCGAACTGGGAGATGGCGTTCACCTTGCGGAAGTCAATGCAAAACCTCACTGAGCCATTGGGCTTGGGGACCAGCACTATGGGGCTCCTCCACTCGCTTCGGGATTCTTCCACCACCCCTAGGGCCAACATTTCTTTTAGTTCTTGGCGCACGGTGTCCCACATCTTCCTGGGCAGGGGGCGGTGATTATCCCGTACTTTCTGCCCCGGTTTTGTGGCAATGTGGTGACTAATTAACGGGGTCCTTCCTGGTTTAGCGGACAATACATGTGGGAATCGTGCTATGAGTTCTTGTAGCTGTTGCTGTTGTCCCTCCTTTAGGTCTTGCCCGACATCTACCTGGGGGTTCTCCATCGAGGCTCCCACTTGTGGTCCCAACTCGTCCTCTGGGGGGAAGGGGGTGATCATCATTGCTTCCCTCTCCTTCCAGGCCTTCAGGAGGTTTACATGGTACACCCGTAAATCTTTCCGCCGCCCTGGTAGCCTCACCTCGTAGTCGACTGGCCCGACCTTCCGCACGACTTCGAAGGGTCCTTGCCACTTTGCTAATAGCTTGGTCTCCGAGGAGGGCAATAAGAGTAACACCCGATCCCCGGGTTGAAAGATCCGCATCTTCGCCTTCTGGTTGTAGTGGTGTGCTTGCGTTTCCTGCGCCGTCCGCGGGTTCTCTTGGGCTAGCCGGCCCAATTCTTCTAGCCGCTCCCGTAGCTGTAACACGTAGTGGATGGTCCCCCTCTCTTGTCCCTCCCAAGTCTCTCTCAGTAAGTCCAGAATTCCCCGCGGTCGTCGGCCATACAATAATTCGAATGGGGAAAATCCCGTGGAGGCTTGGGGGACCTCCCTCACAGCGAAGAGAAGAGCTGGCAGCCACCTGTCCCACTGTCGCGGGTCGTCGTCGACGAATTTCCGCAGCATTGACTTCAGCGTCCTGTTGAACCGTTCCACCAGCCCGTCTGTCTGGGGGTGGTACACAGAGGTTCTCAGGGAATGAATGTTCAGTAGGCGGCACAACTCCGTTATCAGCTTGGATGTTACGTTAGTTCTTCTTCGGGTAGTCCCCGTGGGTGCTCCACTTCTAGTGTCGGGCTGGTCCCGGCACCGCAAATCGGAGCTTTAACAGAGCTGTGTGTGTGTGTGTGTGTCGGGCAGCGCGCGTGCACTCCCGTTTCGCGCCTTTCATCTACCGCGCGCTGCCCGGCTCCCGCCAGTTCTTCTCATCCGCCTTGGGTCACAGACGGAGCTTCCCTACTCTCTCCTCAAAATTTCCCCCTTCTTCCCTTCAGCTGTTTGCCGTGGGGAAGCCCCATAACTTTTACTGTATGAATATATACTGCCTCTAGCCCCGTTGGCAGACGCGGTTTAAAAAAAAAAAAAAAAAAAGAGAAATAAAGAAAGAAGAAAGGAAAGAGTATACTGAGAAAGAGCAGTGCTATATATAGATATACACCGTTGGCGTTTTTTCTGTTGCCTGCTCTGGTTTAAAAAAAAAAAAAAAAAAGAAGAGAAAAAAGGAAGGAAATAAAGTTTAAACAGAAAGAAAGTAACACGGAGTAACCAGGGATGCATACAAGCGGCTGCTCTTAGCAGGCGGTAACACTCAGTCCCCACAACTCAAAATGCCGGGCTCCCCCGGCTTCAAGAAATGTGAAGGCTGTGCTGAACCAATGCAGGTGTCAGATGGACACTCGGCTTGCATTCGCTGCCTTGGGGAGACTCACATCCCCCAAAAGTGCTCCCACTGTGCCAGCCTGACGACTAGAGCCCGCAAGGAGCGGGAACGTCGTTTAAAGGAGATCCTGTTTGATAAGGCTCTCATGCCTTCCACTGCCTCAGGATCCTCTGCCTCTGACCCCACGACTGATAAGCGGAAGGCTCCTTCTGAGGCTTTGCCCTCATCAAAAAAGAGGAAAGCCTCTCCTGCTCACTCCCTGCCAGCTGCTCCGCAGTCGCGGGTAAGCGCAGGTGACAAGCCGGGCACTTCTCGTTCGAGGGTAACCCGCGCTCCATCAGTCAATAAGCCGGCCGGCACTTCAGAGTCTCATCAGCCCACTGCTCGGGATCCTCACCCGGCACCGGGGCTTCTTAAAGAGACAGACGCAGCGGCACCAGTTGTATCATCGGTGCCGGCTGCTGAAGGGCTTTTAACCACGGCCCCCCACAGGGAGCTGTCCTCAGCACCGGCAGGGGATCAGCGTGCTCATACTCAGATGCCTGCTTCACAGCCCTTAACCCTCGCCTCAGGCCATTCCTTCATCAATGGGCCACCATTACCTCGGACCGATGGGTCCTAGAGGTCATATCGTCGGGCCTGACAATCCCGTTCGCATCAATCCCTCCGACCACTCCTCCCACCCCATCCCTTCTCAGGGACCCGTCTCATGGGGCCGCTCTTCGAGAAGAGGTTCTTCACCTACTCGAGATCGGAGCCATAGAGAGAGTACCCGACGAATTCCGAGGCAAAGGGTTCTACTCCAGGTATTTCCTGGTTCCCAAAAAGTCCGGAGGGTGGAGACCGATCCTGGATCTGAGGGGTCTGAACCGTTTTATCCGAAAGCAGCGCTTCGAAATGACCACCCTGGCCAAGATCATGCCAGCACTAAACAGAGGAGACTGGTTCGCAGTCCTGGATTTGCAAGACGCATATTTCCATGTAACGATTCACATAGCCCACAGGCGTTTTCTCAGATTCGTAGTGGGCGACGATCATTTTCAGTACAGGGTTCTGCCTTTCGGCCTCATTTCGGCCCCAAGGGTGTTCTCCAAGACACTAGCGGTAGTGGCTGCCCATCTTCGAAGGATAGGAGTCGTTATCTTTCCCTACCTCGACGATTGCCTCATCAAGGCGCGCACCCAGTTAGAGGCTCACCACATGGTAGTCGCAACTCAGGAGTTGTTCGACTCCCTTGGCCTTATCGTGAACACTCAAAAATCGCGCCCACTACCTACACAGATTTTAACCTTCATAGGAGCGCGTCTCGACTCCCAGTCGGAAAGAGTCCACCTTCCACTCGAGCGTTTTCAAGTAATGCAAGATCTGATAAAAACAGTTTTGCACGCTCCAATGCTCCCGGTACGCGTATGTCTCCAGCTTCTGGGACATATGGCTTCCACGACAATCATAGTGCGCCATTCAAGACTGCACCTCAGGTGTCTGCAGCATTGGCTAAGCACGGTTTACAAGCCTACCGACCACAGCATTCGCAAAACTGTAGTACTTCCAGTACATGTCAAGGACTCCCTAGTATGGTGGACGAATCACAACAACACGTTGTCAGGAGTTCCCTTCCATGCACCACAACCGTCACGAGAGATAACCACAGATGCTTCTCTCATCGGCTGGGGTGCCCACATGGGCACAAAAACAGTTCAGGGTCGTTGGTCCACTATGGAGATGATGCTCCATATCAATCTTCTCGAGCTTCGAGCCGTGTTTCATGCCTGCAAACACTTCAAGGTATACATAAAAGGTACTGTCACCAGAATTCTCACGGACAACGTAGTCGCAATGTACTACGTAAACAGACAGGGGGGTGCCCGATCCCGCTCACTTTGTGCGGAGGCGATCCGTCTCTGGAAATGGTGCATTCGAAACAACATCTCTATAGTTGCGTCATACTTACCGGGTGTGAACAATACCACAGCCGATGCACTGAGCAGGTATTTCCCCCAGGACCACGAGTGGGTGATCCGCACAGATGTCCTCTTAAGTCTCTTCCATCAGTGGGGGTTTCCGACGATAGATCTCTTTGCAACACGTGCCAACGCAAAATGCAGAGCTTACTGTTCCAGAGCGGGAGTGGGACCTCACTTGCTGGGAGACGCATTCCTCCTTCCCTGGGGCACATCACTCTTGTATGCATTCCCCCCTGTTGTACTCATTCCCAGAGTACTCGAGAAGGTTGTGATGGACAGGGCACGAGTGATACTTATAGCCCCAGCCTGGCCCAGGCAGCCATGGTACTCAACCCTTCGGCAGCTCTCTGTACGAGCACCGCGCCGACTGCCTTGCCTACCAGATTTGCTGACACAACAGAGAGGCTCACTGCGTCACCCGAAGCTGGACACTCTGCACCTCACTGCATGGATGGTACATGGTTCAGCGAGTCCGAGAATCTTTGTTCGGATCAAGTGAAGCGTGTTCTCCTGCACAGCAGGAGAGATTCCACCAGGAAAACCTACCTGTCAAAGTGGTCCAGATTTGTACGATGGTGTGCTCCTAAACTCCTGGATCCCTTGCTTTCGCCGATGCATGTCTTATTGGACTATGTCCTTCAGCTGCAGGTAACCGGACTAGCCATTTCATCACTTAAGGTCCACATAGCAGCAATAGCCGCTTTTCACTACCCCGTTGAAGGCAAGTCGGTTTTTTCTCACCCCATGATGGCTAGATTTCTCAGAGGATTGGCTAACCTCAACTCACCACGGAGACCTCCGCCACCTGTATGGAGTCTTGACCTGGTTCTCGATGTCCTCACTGGGCCACCGTTTGAACCGCTGGCCATGGTACCGCTACCGATGCTTACGATGAAGGTACTTTTTCTTCTGGCTATAACATCAGCACGCAGGGTGAGCGAGTTATCCGCACTAATGTCAACACCTCCCTATACAGTCTTCAACCCGGAATCAGTGATACTGAGGTCTCATCCAGCCTTTCTACCTAAAGTCTGTACGGAATTTCACATAAACGAACCAATTGTTTTGCCATGTTTCTTCCCAAAACCGCACGCATCTCAGCGAGACGCTCTCCTGCATACGCTCGATGTCCGCAGAGCCCTGGCTTTCTATATAGACAGAACCCGTACTTTACGTAAGACGGACCGCCTCTTTATTTCAACATCGGGCTCTTCTAAGGGCAAGTCCTTATCCGCCCAGCGCATTTCCAAGCTGGTTGTCTCTTGTATCACGACGTGCTATACTATCCGTAAGAAGTCTCTCACCTCGCAACCTAGAGCTCACTCAACACGAGCAGTCGCTGCGTCTACAGCTTTCGTGAAAGGTGTCCCTCTTCGTGACATCTGCCGTGCTGCGACTTGGTCTTCAAATTCTACCTTTTCAAGACATTATGCAATTGTTCAGCACTTCACCACTGACTCAGCAGTAGCCTTGGCAGTGTTGCCTACTGCTCGGAATACCGATTCCGAAACACACGTTTAGCCGAGATTACTGCTTCGGAGTCACCAGAAGTGGAGCACCCACGGGGACTACCCGAAGAAGAAAAGGAAGTTACTCACTTCGTGCAGTAACGATCGTTCTTCGAGGTGTGTCCCCGTGGGTGCTCCACGACCCGCCCTCCTCCCTGCTTCGGAATCTTGTTTTTCTGTCTTTCAGATAGGCGGTGAGATGAACTGGCGGGAGCCGGGCAGCGCGCGGTAGATGAAAGGCGCGAAACGGAAGTGCACGCGCGCTGCCCGACCACACACACACACACACAGCTCTGTTAAAGCTCCGATTTGCGGCGCCGGGACCAGCCCGACACCAGAAGTGGAGCACCCACGGGGACACACCTCGAAGAACGATCGTTACTGCACGAAGTGAGTAACTTCCTTTTCCCTGGTCTGTTAGGATTGTCTTCGGGAGACCCACCCGGGCGAACACCTTTAAAAGTTCATCGGCGATGGCGCGAGCTGTCGTGACCCGGAGGGGGATCGCCTCTGGGTATTGGGTGGCGTAATCCACAATGACCAGAATGTACTTGTTCTTATTAGCGCTTCGCTCCAGCGGCCCGACCAAGTCCAACCCTATGCGTTCAAAGGGTGTCCCTACCACGGGCAGAGGGATCAACGGGGCTTGGGGGACTCCTCCGGGGCTAGCCCGCTGGCATTCGGGGCATGATGCACAATAGGCCCTCACCGCATGATGTATTCCTGGCCAGAAGAATCGCTGGGCTAGTCTGCACAACGTCTTTTCCCAGCCAAGGTGGCCTGCCCAGGGCACATCATGGGCCAATCGCAACACCGTCGTCCGAAGCCGCTGGGGTACCAGCAGCTGGCAGATCTCGGTTTGGGTCTGCGGGTCTTGGGTCAGGCGGTACAACAAATCACCCCGTATCTCGAACCTCGGACCTTGGGCCCCCCCCGAGGTGGCCTGGTCCGTCGACTCGGGTCTTCCCGCCTGCTCCCAGGCCCGGCTGAGGGTCGGGTCGTTCCTTTGTTCCTCTAGGAAATCTCCCTGCAGGGCGAAAGCTGTTTCTTGGGGATCTATGGGGGGGGGCGTCTGTTCGAGAGGGTTGTGGGACTCCCCCCCGGCCCCCCTTGAGGTCCCTTCCCCGGGGTCTTCTTCCATCGGCAGTTCTGTTAGCGCTGCCTGTGGCTGTTCTGGGCCTCCCTCCCCGGGGTCCCCTCGCCTGTAGCCCTGTAGTAGGGTCCAAAAG
This sequence comes from Pelodiscus sinensis, assembly GCF_052426305.1. Lineage (NCBI taxonomy): Eukaryota > Metazoa > Chordata > Testudines > Trionychidae > Pelodiscus > Pelodiscus sinensis. The sequence goes on from NC_143071.1 coordinate 22,152,014, forward strand.
TGGGGCCAGTCCCGCCCCACAACCACGGGGTAAGCCAGTCGGGGGACTACCCCTACGCTGCACATCTCTTCATGCGCCCCGATCGCTAGCTTCACCTTAGCGGTGGGGTACGTCCTTACCTCCCCGTGGATACACTGCATTCTCACCGGGGGCCCCCATTGCTCTGGGTCGCCAACTATGTCTTCTTCTATCAGCGTCTGTCCACAACCCGTATCCACCAAGGCTGTGGTCTCCTCCCCTTGCACCTTAACTGGGATGAGTATCTTTGTCTCCCCTTCTTTCTGCGGTTGCACCCCCGCTACTAGTACTTGCCCATAGCTACAGGCCCTGGGGGTGCCCCTCTCTTTCCCGGGGTCTCCCTGGCGGCTCCCTGGGCGGCCTGTCACCCTCAGGGCTCCCCCGCCAACCCAGAGCCCTTTCAATAGGGCTACCGCCTGCCCCAACGTCTTGGGCCCCTGTCGCCGGATCCACTCCCGGTCCTCCTTGGGCAAACCGTTCAGGAGCTGCCCCACAGCCTCCCTATTACCTTTCCGGGGGCCCATCTTCCCCCAGGCCCCCTCGAGCACCTGCCCGACTAAATCCTGCCCCTTTTCTCCTTTTTTTTTTTTAAAGCACCCCTAAAAAAAAAGAAACCCCTCTCTGCATCCCCTTTTACTCAAGGGGGGGGGATTGATGCCCACATTCTCCACCAGTTGTGGCGGGGTACCACCCACCTCTGGCCCCTTTCCCCTGGGGAACAAAGCGCTAACCCCCAGCCTGGGGGCCTAGTCCGCACCCGCAGCAGGCCCAGCGGCCTAGTCCAGCACTCGCAGCAGGCCCAGCGGCCTAGTCCCGCACTCGCAGCAGGCCCAGCGGCCTAGTCCCGCACTCGCAGCAGGCCCAGCGGCCTAGTCCCGCACTCGCAGCAAGCCCAGCGGCCTAGTCCCGCACTGCGGGGTGGGGTAGGGGGGTCGGGGCCCTCCCTCTCCACCAGACCCCAACCCAGGGCCCTGATAGTGGTGGGTGGTTCCCACCACTGGCTCAGTGGGGGATCCTCCCCCAAAACATGCTAAGCCCACTGGGGGGGGGGGGGGGAGTTTCCCGGCCCCTTGCCCTGGGTTGCTTCCTACCCCCAATCTGGTAGCCGACGGAGGTCCCACCTGGCGATGCTGGGTTGCCGGCAGCGTCTTCGTCCGACGGGCTTGTCCCTGGGGCAGCGGCACCGGGCGTTCTGCAGCGGGGCGGGTGGCCACCGGGCGTCGGTGTTGAGGGCGGGCTCGCCCCGGGGCTGGTGGCAGAAGCAGCAGCGCCTCCTCCGGCTCTGGATCTGGATCTGGCGGCAGGTCCGGCGGCGGGCCTGCAGCTTGGGCCGGAGCTCCTGCCTCCCCAGCGTCCTGCCTCAACTGAGCAGCCCAGCAGTCTTTTATAGCGAGGCTGCACTTCGAGCATGCCCAGTAGGGCTGTGGGGGAGGGGCGTGTTCTGCCCAATAAATGGGCTCCCCTTCCTCCTGCTCAGTGTGGGGCAGGTTAGCCCCGTCACAGCCTCCCAGCCAGAGCCTTCTGCTGGCACCCCACCTTCTTCTGCACCCCATGGTCATAAATCAAACCACCTGCACCCCTTCCTGCACCTCTGCCTCAGGTGACACTCCCCTCCCAGATCCTGCAACCCCACCTACACTCCTCATTGAGGTCAGAATCTTCTCCTGCACCCATACCCTCCCAGATTCTGCATCTCCCTCCTGTATCCCAATCTATTGCCTCAGGTCGCAACCCCCTCCAACACCCTACTCCTTCCCAGACACCCCCCCAAACCCTCTCCTGCACCCCAGTCCTCTGTCCTGAGCTCCCTTCTGCACCCAACCTCCATCTCAGACCTGCATCTCCTCCATTAATATCATGGAAGATATTACCAAATATCTTCATGGACCACTTACCAAATTCTTGACAAAGCTCTGACTGGGATGATTTAGTTGGGGTTGGTCCTGCTTTGACCAGGGGTTGGACTAGATGTCTCCTGAGGTCTCTTCCAAATCTCATCTTCTGTGATGTACACAAGCACGTACCTCATAAACATCTATCCATAAACTACAGAATAATTGAAATCATGTATTTCTGCCACCAGAGGGGGAAAGGGCTTGTCTCTCTGAACTGTTGGTGGTAGGCAGGGGAGTATATCTAACCTGCACTAGTCTGCTATGCACTAATTATCTGGCCCCTGCTATTGCACTCTAAATGGGCCTATGTGGATTTTGATCTTCCCTGCTTTGAAATTAGTGATTTTTTTTAGTGTGCGGCAGCAGGGACATGGCCACTGAATATAGGGCAGGCTAGATCAGGGTACATTTACATCGAAGTTTTCTGGTACATGTTAGAATAGATTAAGCATGTGAAAGAGTAACCAGTTAACTGGTTACCCATTAGCATCACCCTTTCTTAGGCTTAATGGGTAATGGTTAACCAACATCCAGGAACAGTTCCCCATCTGCCCACCACGGGTGGAGGGCTGATTCAGCTCTGCCGGTCCCACTGAGCTGTGGGCTGGGGTGGGAGCTGGCAGCCCTGTGCTGTTGGGGGCTGCTTCAGCTGGGCTAGAGTGGTATCCCACCATCCTGGTTAATCGGTTAACCTGCTAAATTTACGGTTTAACCAGTTAACTGATTAAATGGGATTTTACACCCTGGCTACGTCTACACTGGCCCCTTTTCCGGAAGGGGCATGTAAATTTCATGAGTCGTCGTAGGGAAATCCGCGGGGGATTTAAATATCCCCCGCGGCATTTAAATAAAAATGTCCGCCGCTTTTTTCCGGCTTTTAAAAAAGCCAGAAAAGAGCGTCTACACTGGCCCCGGTCCTCCGGAAAAAGCACCCTTTTCCGGAGGCTCTTATTCCTACTTCGAAGTAGGAATAAGAGCCTCCGGAAAAGGGCGCTTTTTCCGGAGGATCGGGGCCAGTGTAGACGCTCTTTTCCGGCTTTTTTAAAAGCCGGAAAAAAGCGGCGGACATTTTTATTTAAATGCCGCGGGGGATATTTAAATCCCCCGCGGATTTCCCTACGACGACTCATGAAATTTACATGCCCCTTCCGGAAAAGGGGCCAGTGTAGACGTAGCCCCTTAGTATATAAACCTGAAGATGCAGAGGCTTTTGGGAGCCAGGGCCAAACCCAAGTATCTGAGTCACACTGGGCAGGGGATAGTGAAGATCTGAAGGCATGGGGAGCTTTATAATAATAACAAGGGGGATGACAGTGTTTGTGTAGGGACTAGATGCCTTCATTATTATTGCTATAAGATCACGGGGGATTGTTACATTGTTGCTCAATGAGGAATCTGCTCCCTTGTAAAATGACTGCTGTGCTTTGTCCTCTTCTCTTCCTTCCCTTCCTACTTTTTCTGCTTTTCTCCTTGTTTTCTATCCTCCATGTTCCTTCTGCATTTCTTCACTGCAAACTCCCACTTGCCACTTATAGAGAGTTACTGCCAGTTCACATAATGCAGAGATTATAATGCCAGACAGCTTCCCTCTGAAATGACACATTCAGGAGTGGGTCTGATCTGTGGGGCATTCTCCTTTGTGAAAGTTAGGACCAGATCAAATTATTCCCCAGCTCCTCCATGAGTCCTGACTCTGAGATAGACACAGGGCTTTATCTAGGGGTCAGTGAATTCTGCTTGCTTTGTCGTACACTAAGTCCTATTGGACAATGTTTAAAAAAAAGTCCTGCATTTTGCTTCAGCTACACCAGACTAACACAGCTACATTTCTATTACTAAAAAAAAGAACCTATTCAAGAAATAATGTGGAGATAAATTAATAAATATTAAAAACTTGAAATTTCAATTAAATCTGACTAAGTCTCTCTGTTTACCAAGGCCAGTTACGGTCTCCTTTCATGGTCTATGCAGTCTGAACAATCTGACGTTTAACAGCAGAAATTGTTAGTACCTTAAATTGCCATAGTATTACCACATCCTATTAGAATGATCACAGACCAATTTAAATCTAACCCTTTTGCAAGGCTTTTGCAAACTCCATGTCACTAGTAGTGCTGAGGGTTCTGAGATGTCATGTGCAGATGTGTGCTGGACCAAAAGTTCCTTCTTGAGGTTTGTCTATATTTTAAACTAGAGTGCTGCCATGGCAGAAGTGCTGGGAGAGAAGTCTGTGTAAATCACCTCCATGAGGGATATAGCTAACCGTGCTGGGAGCATAGCTGTAGAGCAGGTTACACTGGCGCTTTACAACATTGTAATTTGCTGCACTCAGGGTGTGCGTGCGTGCGCTTTTACACCCCTGAGCCAGAAAGTTGTAGCACAGTAAAGTTCCAGTGTAGACTAAGGTCAAGTTTACACTGGTAAGTTACAGTGCAGGAAATGGGCTCCTAGCACTGTAATTCCTGAGCTGTTCACACTGGCAAGGTACTTGGTGTGTACTAATTCCGTAGTTACTGCATTCCAGGTAAACCCTCTTGATGAGAAGCGTAGAGCTTGCTGAGCTTTGGATTCAGTACTGGAGGCCAGTGTGGAAACTTGAATTGTTTGTTGCCTTTTGACTGGCTTCCTGAAATGGCCTATAATTCCTCAAGTCCCCTCTGCTCCTTGTTTGGTACTGTGTGCCCTGCAGACATGTGCATATCTCTTTTCAGAGCTCCTTTTCCGACAGTCTGCATGCTGTGCTAATTGACTTCTGACACAGAGCAAACCCTTCAGGTGGAATGGTTCTGCTGTTAAACACAGAGGCTGTGGTGAGTGTGAGTGTGAGTGAGAGAACGAGCTGTACAAAGAGAAGGGGTGCTAAGATGTTAGGATTTCACCCTCTTCCTGCTTCAGAACAGGTTGTTTGCTGCCACTGTCTGAATTTCCATGAGAGCATGCTGACATTCTCCAAAACACACTCTTCTCCCCCCCCCCCCATACACACAAACACAGTTATGCCCTCTCTCTCCCTTCTCCTATATCAAAGCTTATATTATCTTAAGCATTCACCTTCAAGAGAAAACATGAATTAGAGGTAATCATTATCTTCTGTAAAACATATCCCAACCACAAATGTTCTTACATTTTGAAGAATGAAGGCTTTAAGCTTATAAAATAAATCAGTTTCAGTGAGGGTATTTCTCGATTTTTTTTTTTTTTTGGTGTGTATATGTGGGGGGGGGGGGGGGGGGGGAAGGGAGTTTAAAACTAAAGGTTTTTTACCTTTGCAAAATGAAAGGGTGAATAGGTACCTTTTTGACTTCGTTTATTGCTCTTTGGAATATCCTAATTAAATCAAGTTTTGGGAGCAATTCAGTTCAGTATCTTCATCAACAATTTTGATAACGGCATACAGAGTACGCTTATAAAATTTGTGGATGATACCAACCTCGGAGGGGTTACAAGTGCTTTGGAGGATAGGATTATAATTCAAAATGATCTGGATAAACTGGAGAAATGGTCTGAGGTAAATGGGATGAAATTCAATAAGGACAAATGTAAAGTGCTCCATTCAGAAAGGAACAATCAGTTGCCCACATAGAAAATAGGAAATGACTGCCTAGGAAGGTGTTGAGCGCACCGCCCAGTCATTTTTCTTTGGAACAGTTTCAGCTATTGCAGACTGAGTATGTGGACAAGATCCTTGGAGGAACGTGACCGATCACGTGCTCGTTCGACCCCTGCCCTTCATGGCTTATTAAATCTAGCTGGGAAGGGATGACTAGGGTCTAGGGGATTATTAATGTGTCTCTTCGGTCTGGTATGGTTCCCACCACCTTGAAAGAGGCAGCGATAAAGCCTCTACTTAAGAAGCCTTCCCTGGACCCACATGTTTTGAATAACTATTGCCCAGTTGCTGCTATTCCTTTCTTGGGCAAGGTTCTTGAGTAGGCAGTGGCATTGTAACCCCAAGTTTTCTTGGAAGAAACAGATTATTTAGATCCATTTCAGTCTGGCTTTAGGCCAGGTTTTGGAACTGAAACCACCTTGGTCGCCCTAGTAAATGACCTACACCTGAAGATAGACGGGGGAGTGCATCCCGGTTGATTCTCTTGGCCCTCTGTGGCTTTTGATTCCATTGACCATGGTATCCTTCTGGAACGCCTAGTGGAGCTGGGTATTGGAGGCACTATTCTGCAGTGGTTCTAGTCTTACCTGTTGAGACGCTTTCAGAAGGTAGAGTTAGGGGGCTGCTATTCAACCCCGTGGCGATTGTGCTGCGGGGTCCCGCAAGGTTCCATCTTGTCCCCTGTTCTGTTTAACATCTACTTGAAGCTGCTGGGAGAGGTCATAAGGAGTTTTGGAGGACCATGCCATCAATATACAGATGACACCCAACTCTATTTCCCTGTCACATCAGAACTAGTGTGGTGGCGACTGATCTAAACCAGTGTCTAGAGGCGGTGATGGACTGGATGAAGTCAAACAAGCTGAAGTTGAATCCAAATAACACTGGAGGTCCTGTGGATCAGGAGGCCATCTTTTCAGGGATGTGGCATGGTACTTGTTCTAGATGGGGTTACTCTCCCCCAAATAACAAGTACACAGCTTGGGAGTCCTCCTGGACCCTTTTTAAACATTTGAGAACCAGATTTCTTCGGTGGCCAGGAGTGCCTTTGGGTAGCTTTGTCTGATCCGCCAGCTGTGACCCTTCATGAACAAGCATGACTTGGCCACAGTGATCCATGCTCTTGTTACATCCCAACTGGATTACTGTAAAGTGCTTTATGTGGTGCTGCCTCTCAAGAGCCTTTGGAAACTTCAGCTGGTCCAGAATGTGGCTGTTCGAGTTTTGACTAATACTGATAACTCCGGTCATCTGAAGAAGTGGGCTGTGCCCACAAAAGCTCATGATACCATCTACATGTTTTGTTAGTCTATGAAGTGCAACCAGACCATTTTTTTTTCTGTAACAGACTAACTCGGCTACCCCCTGAAACTTGTTATACAGAGCACATTATGCCAGTGCTCCAGAAGCTGCACTGGCTTCCGGTATGTTTCCGAGCACAATTTAAGTTCTTGATTATGACCTATAAAGCGCTAAATGGGTTGGGTCTGGGGTCTCTAAAGGACCGTCTTATCCTATGTGAACCTACCCAGAGATTGAGGTCAGCTGGGGAGGCTCTGCTCAGTGTTCCCCCACATATGGAGATAAGATTGACATCTACGCAGAACAGGGCCTTCTCAGCCTTTGCTCCCAGACTGTGGAATTCTGTTCCTGGGGATATTCTCATGGCATCAACGTTAGCATTGTTTCGGTGTCAGGCTAAAGGCACCCTTTTTATTTGTGGTGGTATTGGTATTTGAATCTCTCTGTGTGTGTTCCTCCTCTCGAGATGTTTTTAGAAGGTTTTATGTCCCTCTGGGGTCTCGTATTTTAATTTTTTAATATATATATTTGTATTGGGTTTACAGAAAGTTTTTTGTAAGTCATCTCAAATATTTTAAATAGAGAGGTGGGGTAAAAATGTTTAAAATAAATAAATATTGTAGAAAGAGATCTAGGCGCCATAGTGGACCTCAAACTAAATATGAGTTAGTAATGTAACACTCTTGCAACCAAAAAAAACCAAACCCCATCATTCTGGGATGCATTAACAGGAGTGATGCAAGAAGACAATGTTACAATGACGAGGGAGAAAAATTATCCTCCTTCAGGTAAAGCTAGCAGCTTTTATTTTAAAAAAATAGGAACTCTTAGATATTGAGCAAAAATTGTACTAAAATGATTTAATCAGCTGATTTGCCTATTTGCCAGTGACATGGATATAATAGTATCAGAGGGGTAGCCGTGTTAGTCTGAATCTGCAAAAGCGAAGAGGAGTCCTGTGGCACCTTATAGACTAACTGAAGTGTAGGAGCATAAGCTTTCGTGGGCAAAGACCCACTTCGTCAGATGCATGTAGTGGAAATTTCCAGAGGCAGGTATAAATATGCAGGCCAGGATCAGGCTGGAGATGACGAGGTGGATCCAATCAAGGAGGATGAGGCCCACTTCTAGCAGCTGATCTGGAAGTGTGAATTCCAAGAGAGTAGAAGCTGCTTTTGTAGTTAGCAAGCCATTCACAGTCTTTGTTTAATCCAGAGTTGATTGTGTCAAACTTAAAGATGAACTGTAGCTCAGCAGTTTCTCTTTGAAGTCTGGTCCTGAAGTTTTTTTGCTGCAGGATGGCTACTTTTAGATCTGCAATTGTGTGTCCAGGAAGATTGAAGTGTTCCTCTACAGGTTTTTGTATGTTGCCATTCCTAATATCAGATTTGTGTCCATTGATTCTTTTACGTAGGGACTGTCCTGTTTGGCCGATGTATATAGCAGTGGGGCATTATTGGCACATGATGGGATATATTACGTTGGTGGATGTGCAGGAGAATGTACCAGTGAAAGTATGGCTGATTTGGTTAGGTCCTGTGATGGTGTTGCTGGTGTATATATGTGGGCAGAGTTGGCACCGAGGTTTGTTGCAAGGATTGGTTCCTGAGTTCGAGTTATTATGGTGCGGTGTGTAGTTGCTGGATATAATAGTCCACTACAGTTTTAAAAATGTGGTGTGTGAATTTAGTGCTGGTGAAGGTATCAGGTGGGTATCCCCCTCGTTATCTACAAAGCTGGAGCAGCTCTCAACTGCCAGCATGGCTCAGCCCAGATCTTAGGGCAGGGGTGGGCAATAATTTTTGCTAGGGGCCACTTCAGAAATTTTTGACGTGTCCCCAAGCCTCAAGTGGAAGGGGTGTGGCCAGGATACATCCCTGCTTCCTCACCCACATACATGATTAGTCTGGGGGTTGGGCAGTGAGTGAAGTCTTTGCCCACCACCCAGAGGTTCCCCCTAGGTGCCCATGCCCCTGGCAATGGGAGGAGACTTCATAGGCTCTCCCTTTTGCCCCATGCCAATCATGTCATGTGCTACTCCCGTCATGTGCTACTCCCCGCCCCCAAACTGCAGAGGTACGGCAGGGCCTCTGTTTGGTGGGCCAGATCCAGCCCACGGAGGCCCTTTTGCTCACCCCTATCTTATTGGTTTCCTCTCAGGCCCTAGGGCAGCTCAGTCCCCAGGCAGTTCTTGGCCTCTCTGAGTTGGCGCATTAATGCGAAAAGGATTGGGGAGTTTGTGACATGGGAACTGGAAAACACATACATCACTAAACACCCCATAGATCGGGACAGGACTAACTCCCTGCTGAGCTGAGTTGGATGCACACTGCTGTTCTACCAGTGGGTTACAACTCTCTGGGGCAGCCAATCCCCAGTTAGTGCTGCCTTAAGAAAAGATTGAACCCTCGGCAGATAGAACCCATAGAACCGCCTTTATGTGTTATGAATGCTGAGGTTAGAAAGTCAGGTGCTCAGAAGTTAGAAAATGCCAGTATTAATGTCATTATAATTCTGGTCTCCACTGAGCCTTTAATTACATACAAATTTTTCTGGTAAGGGACTTCATGGTGGTCTAAACCCAAGAGGACCTTACCAGCCATGCCATAGATCAGGGATGGCCTACCAGTTAGAGATGAAGAGCCAAAATAGCTGTGGATGGAATGCGAAGAGCCACATATTATATATTTATCTTTATATATCTATAGCTAGATAGATACATATAGTACACAAAATGTAGTGATAAAAATAACATTACAGGACATTTCGGACAAAAACCAATTAAAAAGTCTCTAGTCACCTAAAAAAATCACATTCAGTCTGTAGATCTTCAGAGAACTTGACAAGGAACAAACATCAAATAAAAAAAACCCCTTTAAAAATACAGTGATAGTCTCACATTTAAAAAAAAAAGCATCCCCACCATGTATTTTAAATTTCACACTACTTCCCTATTATGTCCTCTGAGTTTTTTTAAATTAAACTGAACCGAGAAGCAAATTAGCTCAATTTGAAGTGCCTGTTTCACTCCAGTTTGTTGACCTCTGGTATGGTTTCATATCATTTTTTTTTTCCTTATGAAGATTTTGGCTTTTTTGTAGTTCTAAAAATTCAGGTTTGTCCCAGACTGCAAATATGAGAGGTTCAAAAACAATAAGGGAGAGACTCGTATCTCAGAACAATTGCTTCAGCCAGGGAAACAATAGCCTTTGAATGTTCTTTAAAGAAACACCATGCAAACCAGGTACATGCTGATTCTTTTTTTGCCCTGGAATTTAAATATGACATCTGTGTTGGCTGCCTTATTCTGAGTCTGCGAAGACTTTGAATTTAAGGAGCTTCAGCCCCCAGCCATAACCCAGTGCTCCACCCCTCTCACAGAGCTATGCACCCTCAGCCTCCCTGTTCTAACCCAATCCCTCTTCTCTCCCCCAGAGCCAGGCCCTCCCACCCCCAGCCTAGTGCCTGGGTCCCAGAGCTGCTGCCGCTGCCACACACTTCTCCCTTCAGGCACTGGGCACATGCGCAAAGTGTTTGGCTATGAGCAGGCACTGGGACGCTGCTGGCTGTCAGCGATCCTGGCACATGGCTCAGAAACAGCAGGAGCCTCATTTCCTTAATCAAAGAGCTACATGCAGCTTGAGAGCCGCGGGTTGGCCACCCCTGCCATAAATCGTGCCCGATTGAGCGGGAGGAAGAACTCCTAACATGCTCAGGCTGATGTCTGCGTGGACCTTCTTTTAGAGACACATGTTACCCAGCAATTGCTAGATAGTGGGAGAATGCTGACTATGAGGTTTCCTGGGCTCTGTGCCTCGCTTCAGGAGCAGCATGTGGCTGCTGTTTAGAGCAGTTGTCCCTGACAGCACAGACCTGGGGCACTTTCCCAAAGGAAGTCTGGCTGCGAGTTGTGATTGGCTCTGCCATATTTGGGTTCTTCCCGCAACTTTGCCAGATATGTTCTTATCGGGAAATGGTGATAGTACTTGCTTCAAGAGGATGGAGACGGCACAAACCTTACCCAATGAGGAGAGGTGTGCAAAAATAGTGACAGCACTGAGCAACAGAGGTGAGACTGCACCTCATGTGTGCCTGTCTTTCAGCACTGTGCATCTGCTCCAGGCCCAGGCTGTTTTGTGGGTCACTCTTTCATAGATGATTTTATCCCAGGATGGTGAAAAATTGAGCTTGTGGGCTGCCCCCCGATGGCAGTGGGTCCCCAGTAGCACCTGGGGCGAGGGCATGGTCCTATAGACATCTAACCTGTCTGGCTTTTCTTCTCTTGGACTGAGCCTGGCCCATGAGCCATGTTGCACTGTGTGGACAGGGGATGGGGGCTGTTGGGGAGTGTGCACAGAAAGATGGGGAAATGCAACAACCCAGGCTGAGATTCCTGAGGTCCAGTGTGTGTGTTTTCTGGTGAGCTATTGGTGAAAGGAAAGAGACTATTCAGATTGCTTCCCTGTGCATCCTGTGTCGAGCACAAGGGACTCCTGACCTCACTCAGTCTGCTCCCAGAATATAGACAGGCTCCACTTTTAGTAGCACACCACCACAGAACTGTAGGTTTAGGTGATTTCTGTGGCAGCTTGACAGAATGGGGCAGAGCTCTAATAGCCCTGCAGATACTTGACTGACAGTCAGCCCCAGGTGCCCTCCAGTGGGTCACAGCCCAGGGGAGCAGCTGTTGTAGTAAAAATGATTGTTTCCACAACCACCTCCTGGAGCAATCATCCCTGAGTGGGGACAAGCCAGGAGCAGTGTCTTCTATCCCCATTTCTCAGGCTCTATGCAACAAGAAGCTGAGGACATCCAACCCGTGGGCAGACATTCAGAATTGGGCCTGGACTCAAGCTAAATGCTCTGAAAAGGAGGAGCTGGAATGTGTGGGCCCCAGAAAATTGAAGGAGCGAAAGTCTTTTACACTCTTTATTTGCTGCCAAGACTGGCTTCTGCTTTATGTTTAGTATTGGCTTTTCAAGGAGCAGGTTCAGTAACAGTAACCAACCCCAAGCTGCCAGAAGACAGGCCTGAAAAATCGGGTTTTCAAATCATACAGTTTTCAAACACTCAGCATTGGATTGTTTTCTTTTGCCTCTGGTTTTTGGGGTGCTGGTGTTTTAGAACAGAACGGAAACTAGTATGTGCCACTCGGGGAGACTTTGTCGGCTGGTAGGAATTCCAATTTTAGGATCTCTACTAGGGATGTTAAATTGCGTTTAATCAGCTAATTGAGTACTCAATGGAATTTCCATTGACTACTTAATTAGTCGATAATGGGGGAAACTGCAGAGCCACAGTGGGGTTAGCTCCCAGCCCCAGGAAGTAACCCCGCTGTGGCTCTGCCTTTTAAATGTATTAGAGCAGGGGTCTCCTTTTTACACCCAAGATCACTTTTTAAATGACAGAACAAGCCAAGATCTACCGCCCCACCCCTTCCTTGAAGCCCCACCCTCTCTATTCTCCTCCTCTCCATCACTTGCTATCCCCAACCCTTATACTGCTGCTTTTTTTCTCCCCCAATTCTTCTGTAGGAAGTATTTCCAACATTTGGCCTGTCTAGACTGGACCAAATGTCAGAAAAACCTCTTCTTTTGGAAGCCCCCTTATTCCTCATGGAAACAGGAATTTAGGGGTTACCGAAAGATCATGTTTGCTCTTCCACTAAAAGAAGCGGAAGAACAAATGCATCCCTGGATGCAGAAGTGTGTTTCTGGGATATCTCAGGAATCCTGAAAAAATCCTGCAGTCTAGCCGTAACCTCGCTGTGTTGAGACAGGATGTGTAGGCTCTGGGGTGGGAATGAGGGATTTGGGTGTGGGAAGGGGTAAGAGGTGCAAAGTCTGGGAGGAAATCTGGATGCAGGAGAAGGTGGAGAAGGGGACACTGGCTCGGGGAGAGGGCGCTAGGCCTCTGTTGGGGTCAGATGTAGGATTAGGGTACTAAGCAAGCCACAGACTTCTGGACGTGAGAGTTCAGGAATTTGGGTTGGGGTATGTGAGGGGCTCAGGGCAGGGGGGTCCAGTCTATGATAGGCTCAGATCTAGGGTTGGGGGGGGGTGCAGGAGTGTTATGATGCTGTGGCCAAATGGGGGCTTGGCCCCAATTGGGGGTTTGTTGGCCAGGCTTCATTTTTAAATAAAATACCGTGTCAAACACAAAAAGTTTCTGCATTGTCTTTATTTCTGAGAAGGGCAGGGAACCTGTTTTGAGTCAGGGGTCACTGACCCAAGAAAAGTCAGTTGGGGCCACACAAGCGAGATGCAAAAAAACCCCTCCTCCAACCCCCCCCCCCACCTGCAAGCTTCACTAATGTGGCCCCAGCTGTGTTGGTGGGAACAGGGGACATAGTACTGGGGAAGGGCGCTAGTGGGTGCTTTGGCTGGGGACAGAGTTCTGCAGCTGGGGACAGGGGAGAGGGAACAGGGTGCTGGGAGGGCAGAGGACAGGGTTCTGCAGCAGGGGACAGAGTTCTGTGGCAGGAGAGTGAGGGGAGAGGGACCTGGAGAGTGGGGGCAGGGGCAGGATGCCAGTGGTGACAGAGAGTCCGCTGCATCTGCCTCCTCCCAGGATACACCCCCCCCACTCTGAGGGAAGCTGGCGCGTATCTCCTCCGGGTCTGACTCCCCTCCCCCCACAGCACAGGGAAACCACTCATGCACGCACACACACCCCTCCCCCGTGGTGCAGGGAAAACCCTGTGCACGTCTGCCCTGGGGCCGACTTACCCCTCCTCCGCCGGTGCAGGGAAGTCACCATGCTCCTCCTCCGGGGCTGATGCCCCCACCCACAGCACATCCCCAGAAGTGGCACTAAGCTGCGGGAATTCTATCCACCCGAGGGAAGCCAACACTACCTCCATTTTCGCTGGAGGTAGGTAGTAGGGCTTCTCGGGAGCGGGGGGAAAATGTGGCAGTGGCCCGGGTGCCTCGCGATCGACTGGTCGAGGCCTCGTGATCGATCAGTTGATCACGATCGACCTGTTGGTGACCACGGTATTAGAGGCAGAGGTGCCGTAGGGGGAGCAGTCAACTTATTCCCGGCTTGTGACTGGTCCTCCCCCTCGCCTCCCCCGCTATACCTAGTTCTCCCCTTCCCCCCATGAAGAGGGTGCTGGGAGGAACCAGCTTTTAAGCAGCAGTGGCAGGGGAGTGTCTAGTTGAGTCACTACTCAACTACCCGATAAGCATATGTTTATTGGGTAGTCGTCTAGTTGATTAGTCACTTCCATACCTAGCCTCTCCAGGGGACCCTTTCTACAGCTGTCTAACATTGCTGAATTCTGTCTTTCCCGGAGCAGTAAAAGGAGGCCAGAGACCTGAGGCAGGCTACTCTACTGAGTTCTGGGTTGGCACAGTCCCATCCAATTATAGCCCCTGAGGCTCAGGCCTGCTCAGCAATTTGTTCAGTTCAGGCAATTCTGGGGGAAGGCCAGTGTCTTAGTAGGGGTAGGGGGTTCTGTGAGTCTACCTTTTTGATAAATAAAATGATCAAGAACTATTGAAAGTCTGTATTCAAGTAGCTGATGCCTTGAGTAGCCCTTCAAACCTCCTCTGTGTGTTCCTTACAGTGAATGGATATCACAGCCCTGTGACCCCTATGCATCAAATGGAGCCTGGTCATATGAGTCTCCGAAAACCCAACGGGGACCACCAGGTAGGTTTTGGGTAACACTCTGAGTAGGAGTGGGCAGGACTAGGGGTAGTTTGTGAGCTCTCTGGTGACACTCCCAGCGAGCATGCTTTAGAAGCCACCAGACCCCAGTCACAGCAGCATGTATGGATCTGAGGAAGGCACGTTTGTATATAGATAGCAAACGGGAGAACCCCACTGTTTCATGAGGTTTCCTCATGGGGCTTTGTGGTGAAAAGAGAGCGACACAAGGAGGCCTTTTGATGTTGAAGCACATGATAGCAATGTGCTTTCAGTATCCCATTCTTTCTCTGCTATTGGGACAGTGGTACCAGAGCTAATTTTGAAAGTGCATTCAAGTAGCTTTGCTGTCAGCACTGGCCTGCTGGTTTACCACCTACTCGCCATGTGTGGGTTGAGCATGTCCATGCTATCCTTACACTTAGAATCCCCTTTTAAAATGTAGCCAAGTAACAGATAACACATTAAACCTTTTCCAGGGGTGGGTGCCAAGTTTGTATAATGTTTGCTGGTGCCCGGAAAGGGTCCAAGTCTCATCCCCACCCACTTTTGCCTAAGGCTTTGGGAGGGTGTTTGGGTGAGGGTGGGATGCAGGAGACCGGCAGGGAGTTTGGGTTGGGGCAGATGGTTGGGTGTGGGAGGAGGTCAGGGTGTCAGCACTTACTTCAGGTGGCTCCCAAAAGCGACTGGCAGAGTCCTCCCATGGGGGTGGGAGTGTGTATCTCTGCACTGCTATTCACAGGTATCATCCCTGTGGCTCCTACTGGCTGCAGCAGAGAGGGGTGCAGGGGGAAGTGGGTGCAGGAGCTCAGTGAAGGGGTTCATAGTGGAGTGCCAGAGTTCTGCAGTGGGGGCTCTGCAGAGAAAGACTCAGTGCTCAATAGTGTGGGGTGCAGTGTGGAAAGGTTTAGTGGAGGAGGGTGGGCAGGAGCTGGGGAAAGGGTACAGGATCTCAGCTAGGAAGGGATGCAGGACTTGGAGTTTGGGGCGGGGGGTAGCATTCCCTGTAAGTTGAGCTCTTTGGCAGCCATCCAGGAGAGATTCAGGTGATGCCCAGCTGATCAGCAGAACACCCACAGCTGTCAGCATGTGTTTATGTTGGTGGTGCACATCCACACATGACGTGGTGCATATAACAACATTTATTCTGCACATGAATGGAAAAAATCAGAGGCGACATTGGTTGGGGGTGCAGGGTAGAGGCTCAGTGGGGAAAGAGGGGTCAGCGGAGCAAGGATAGTGCCTCGTGGTCCTGGATGTCCAGGGCAGCTCCTCAATCCTGCATCACTCCGTTGCCTGCTGCTGCTTTCCTCAGCTAGACATGTGCCTTTCACTGATTCGCTGTGTGGCTCAGACCAGGCTCACCTGCAGACCCTTGTGCTATGCAGCATATACTGACAGTGCTTCTCACCTCTCTCCACAGAGTCCAGGGTCCCCGCGTGTGCCCAGGAGGCTGGCCAGGGAGAGCTCACAGACAGTAAGTACCACCAGGATGGTTGGCAGCGGCGCAGGCGGGGGAAAGCCTGGGCAGTGATCCCTGCTGCTATACTGAGGGTTGGTAGCAGGCAAGCCAGCCCCTGGGGCAGGGCAGGGCAGCCTGGGAGGGCAAACAAATTCCTCAGTGGGTGGGGTATTCCTGGGACAGCCAATGCAACCAGAAGACACATTTCTAAAGCTCAGCCCAGGGGCTCCCTGCTCTGTTGTAAAGGGGCACTGAAGAAAAAAACAGCTTTAACAAAATAGCCTCCATTATATACATTGATGGTGTCAAACCAGTTCCTAGCACAGTGGCCAGATAGAATTGTATGCATGCAATAGAGGCCCCAAGTCTTAGTGAGCAATAGATATTTATGTACTGTGAGCCTAGCAGGGCTGCCTTCGGACAGAAGCCAGGATCATTTGTAGACAAGCCTATTCTGCCTGCAGAAAGTCTGTTCTGTGAATGAATGGAAATCTTAATTCCTCCAAGCTACCAGGCCAGTATCATTCACCAGCACTGAAAGTCACACAGCAAAGAATGATACACAACCAAGTGATAGTTTAACAAGAGAGATCTGTGCCCTGTGATATCATTCATCCCTATGGTGTGAGGACTTCTGCCAAGAGTCTCTGTCTTATTTTCCCATTGTATTTGCTTCTAATCATGTGTGGGCACTGAATTCCCCAGATTTGGAAGCAAAAGTTTATTTCCATTCCTTCAATGATAGAGCTGAAATTGACATTTTTGAGCAATTGGTAAGGAATGGTGGCTCCGCAAAATAATAACCTAGTGATAAACACTTCCAAATTAAGTGTAAAAATGTAAGAAGAAAAGCCAAAAAGGAGTTTGAAGAACAGCTAGCCAAACCTCAAAAGGAAATAACAAAATGTTTTGTAAGTACATCAGAAGCAGGAAGCCTCCTCTACAGCCAGTGGGGCCCCTGAACGATTGAGATCCAAAGGATCACTTAAAGACGATAAAGTCATTGCAGAGAAACTAAATGAATTCTTAGCTTCAGTCTTCATGGCTGAGGACGTTGGGGAGATTCCCAAACCTGACCCGTCCTTTGTAGGTGACAAATTTGAGGACTTGTCACAGATTGAAGTGTCAATAGAGAAGGTTTTGAAATTAATTGATAAACTAAACAATAACAAGTTGATATCTGCTCTTGGGGGTGGGGGGAGGGCGCTGCTGCCGCCGAATGCCAGGCGAACCATGCAGCTAGTCTAGGGCTGCCCTTGCTAATGTCAGTACCAGGCAAATTAGTTGAAACCATAGTAAAGAATAAAATTGTGAAGCATGTATAAGAACATAATTTGTTGGGCAAAAGTCAACATGGTCTCTGTAAAGGGAAATCGTGTCTTACTAATCTATTCGAGTTCTCTGAAGGGGTCAACAAACATGTGCACAAGGGGGATCCAGTAGATATAGTGTACTTAGATTTCCAGAAAGCCTTTGACAAGGTCCCTCACCAAAGGTTCTTACGTAAATTAAGTTGTCATGGGATAAGAGGGAACTTTCATGGATTGAGAACTGGTTAAAAGACAGGAAACAAAGGGTAGGAATAAATGGTAAATTTTCAGAATGGAGAGGGGTAACTAGTGGTGTTCCCCAGGGGTCAGTCCAAGGACCAATCCTATTCAATTTATTCATAAATGATCTGGAGAAAGGGGTAAACAGTGAGTTGGAAAAGTTTGTAGACGATACTAAACTGCTCAAAGTAGTTAAGACCAAAGCAGACTATGAAGAACTAAAGATCTCACCAAACTAAGTGATCGGACAATAAAATGGCAAATTAAATTTAATGTGGATAAATGCAAAGTAATGCACATTGGGAAAAATAATCCCAACTATATATATAATATGATTGGGGCTAATTTAACTACAACTAATCCGGAAAGAGATCTTGGAGTCATTGTGAATAGTTCTCTGAAGATGTCCACGCAGTGTGCAGTGGCAGTCAAAAAAGCAAACAGGATGTTAGGAATCATTAAAAAAGGGATAGAGAATAAGACGGATAATATTTTATTGCCCTTTTATAAATCCATGGTACACCAACATCTTGAATACTGTGTACAGATGTGATCGCCTCAACTAAAAAAAGATATAGTGGCATTAGAAAAGGTTTAGAGAAGGGCAACTAAAATGATTAGGGGTTTGGAACGGGACCCATATGAGGAGAGATTAAAGAGACTAGGACTTTTCAGCTTGGAAAAGAGACTAAGGGGGGATATGATAGAGGTGTATAAAATCATGAATGGTGTGGAAAAAGTGAATAAGGAAAAGTTATTTACTTGTTCCCATAATATAAGAACTAGGGGCCACCAGATGAAATTAATGGGTAGCAGGTTTAAAACAAATAAATGGAAGTTCTTCTTCACACAGCGCACAGTCAACTTGTGGATCTCCTTTCCTGAGGAGGTTGTGAAGGCTAGGACTATAAGGCTGTGTCCAGACTCAGGGGTTTTTTCGAAAAAAGTAGCCTTTTTTCGAAAAAACCTCACCTGCGTCTAGACTGCAGCCGCGTTCTTTCGAAATTAAATCGAAAGAACGCGGCTTTTCTTTCGATGGCGGTAAACCTCAATTTACGAGGAAGAACGCCTTCTTTCGAAAGTTCCTCTTTTGAAAGAAGGCGTTCTTGAATGTAAATAGGGCTTCTTCGAAAGAGAGCATCCAGACTCACTGGATGCTTTCTTTCGAAAAAGCAAGCCGCTTTTTCGAAAGTTCAACGTGCAGTCTAGACGCTCTCTTTCGAAAGAGGCTCTTTCGAAAGTATCTTTCGAAAGAGCCTCTTTCGACAGAGGCTTGCAGTCTAGACATAGCCTAACAGGGTTCAAAAGAGAACTAGATAAATTCATGGACGTTAAGTCCATTAATGGCTATTAGCCAGGATGGCTAAAGTGTCCCTTGCCTCTGTTTGTCAGAGGATGGAGATGGATGGCAGGAGAGAGATCGCTTGATCGTTACCTGTTTGGTTCACTCCCTCTGGGGCACCTGGCATTGGCCACTGTTGGCAGACAGGATACTGGACTGGATGGACCTTTGGTCTGACCCATTATGGCTGTTCTTATGGTCTTATGACCTGGTGATCAAAAGCTGGTAAGGAAGTACTTGGAAAATGTGAATACCTACTATAGAAATCAGCTGCTCTGCGTGGCATGTCTAAACGTGCTTACTAGACTGCTGCCATTTCATTTTGAAAACTTAGGGACACTCAGGATGGAATGAAAAATTGGAGATGTGGGAATTTAGCACCTTATTTTCAATGAAGAACGATTCTGGCAATTATCCTACTAGTGGAACTTCCCTCTAAGTGAAAGACAGTAATGCAAGGGCATTCATATCTGGCAAAGCATCCAGTTGTGTGGAGGTTTCTGGTAGAAAGTGCAAGCACTGGTGTTCATCAGTGTTAATTAACATCTTATTTACTGAGCCACATTCAGTAATTTGCAACTTCGCTTTACAGAACAGGGCGGTGTTAATCCCTCTGGATGAAACTGTGTATGTGGACTTTAGTGGTCAGTTCTGGATTTCAGAGATGAGATTGTGCACATGGATTTCATGGATTTTCAATTCAAGGATAACTCACCCAATTGAATCTGGTACATTTGGCAATATATCTGAATATATTCTCACCACACCACAGAGGGAAGACACTGAGTGTCTGAACTTTCTGTTGAGGAAAAGCAGTTTTCTTGCTGATGTTTACCTTCAGAACTTGCTGCAAGACACAAGGAAAGTCATTCATGAGTTTTTTTTAAAGCTGCTGCTCCAACAGCTCTCCTTTCACAATGTCTCTGTAAACAGTACTTATAATAACAAGAGGCTTCCTATTCCCAATAGCTGAAGAGCTGTTTACAGTGGTATAAATCTGTTTCTTCTCCCTTTGCTTAATGGCAACTCACTTTGGATCCTGTCTGCCTCATCTGCATTTCCAAGTGCCCATCATTGTTGCTCTTCAGAATGAGGCCATATCTGCACATGTGCTACAGTGGCACAACTATGCCTCTGCCTCATATATCTATGCCTCTGTGCATAGAGCAACTGAAAGGGTTTTTCTGTACTAGAGTAGCAGTATCTAGGTCAAAGGAAGAGTTTTTTTGGTCTAGCTCCATCTGCACTCGGGAGGGGGGGTCAGGTTGGCTTCACTGGCAGACGGATAAAGGAGTTTGAGACACAAGTCATGCCTGACTAACCTGATCTCCTTCTGTGATGAGGTAATTGGCTCTGTGGATATGGGAAAGGAGGTGGATGTGATTGTACCTTGACTTTAGCAGAGTCTCCCACAGTATTTTTGACTTTAGCAGTACCTTGACTTTAGCAGAGTCTCCCACAGATACAGTCTCCCACAGTATTTTTGTCAGCAAATTAAAGAAGTATGGATGGATAAATGAACTGTAAGTTGGATAGAAAGCTGGCTACGTCATTGGGTTCAACTGGTAGGGTATGTCTACACTACCCCCCTAGTTCGAACTAGGGGGGTAAGGTATGCATACCGAACTTGCTAATGAAGCCCGGGATTTGAATTTCCCGGGCTTCATTAGCATAAAGCCGGCGCCGCCATTTTTAAAAGCCGGCTAGTGCGAACCCCGTGCCGCGTGTAGCCGCGCGGCACGGGGTTCGCACTAGCCGGCTTTTAAAAATGGCGGCGCCGGCTTTATGCTAATGAAGCCCGGGAAATTCAAATCTCGGGCTTCATTAGCAAGTTCGGTATGCATACATTACCCCCCTAGTTCGAACTAGGGGGGTAGTGTAGACATACCCGTAGTGATTAATGGCTCGATGTCTGGTTGGCAGTTGGTATCAAGTGGAGTGCCCCAACGGTCGATTCTGGGCCTGATTTTGTTCAACATCTTTATTAATGATTTGGATGAGGAGACGGAGTGCACCCTCAGCAAAAGAAAGCTGATGAGATTCAACAAAGACAAGTGCAGAGTCCTGCACTTGGGACAGAAGAATCCCATGTACTGCTACAGGCTGGGGACCAACTAGCTAAGCAGTTCTGCAGAAAAAGACCTCGGGATTACAGTGGACAAAAAGCTGGATATAAGTCAAGAGTGTGTCCTTGTATCCAAGAAGGCTAATGGCCTTACTAGACCACTACCTTAATGGCATTTTGGGATGCATTAAGAGGAGCATTGTCAGCAGATTTAGGGAAGTGATTGTTCCCTTTTACTCAGCACTGGTGAGGCCACATCTGGAGTTTTGCATCCAGTTCTGGACCCCCCAATTACAGAAAGGATGTAGACGCATTGGAGAAAGTCTGACACAGTGACTGTATGCATTCTAGTAGAGAGAAGGATGCTAATGAACCAGCCTTAGATGCCCCTTGGAGAAAGATTTGTATAACTATGCAAAATGGATTCTATGCAGACCAATAGAAAATTTAAAGATTTTTGGATAAAATCCTACACCACTGTCTTCCTGATCTGGCAAACAGGATCCCTGGCTCACGGAGGCCCCAGTCCTTAAGGGAGGATGAGGAAGGACTGGGCTTGCTCAGGCCCCATAGGTCTGGGTGCTTGTTCTGAGCTGAAGCTGCGATGAATGTGTAAGCATGATGATGCTCTGGGGCAGGAATTTGAAGCACTCTCCTGCCAGAGTACATGTAGGAGTTGGGATGGCCTCTTCTCAGCTTATTCACATGTGGTGGGTCTTTTAGTGCTTTTACTGTTTTTTCCTCTGTAATGCTTTTATGTTAAGGAAAAAGTGGACTTGCTTACAAAATGTCTGTGGTTCCTTATAGGGATGCAAAATCCCAGTTAGTTAACCGGTTAAATGTTAAGGCCACACATTAAGCAGTAAGGATAAATATAAATATTGGACAGTGATTTCATCATGTATATGGATGAGAATCCCGGGGAGGAGGGAACATACGCTGCTAAACTATATAGTTGATTGTTTGGCCATACTGTGGTTCATTGTGAAATGCATGTTGAAACACCCTGATCCAGCACCCTCAGGACCTGACTGGTTCCAAACCAGGGAATTTGCCAAACTAGGGAAGGTCAGTGCCCGCTTCTCTGCTGCCACTAGCTGTGGGGTTCTGCTCCAGCAGCAGCTGCAGAGGAGCCAACATCATTGGAGTGGAAATTGGGGTGGGTGCTTGGGGGAAGAAGCAGGGCAGCTTCTTCAGTGCTGGGACAGCTTGGGGGTCCTGCTGGCATTGCACCCATAGCGATGTCCCCTCTGCTGCGCCCAGGTCAGGGCCCTCCAGTCCCGGCTCGTGGCCCCCCGTGGTGGTGCAGGCCGTCCCACTCCCCTGGATGTGGTTGAGGGTGGGAAGTAGGGGCAGGTGTCAGCCCCTGCTGCGGCGCTGCCCCTGGTGGCCCTGGTGTACGCCTGACGCAGTTCCTTCATTTTGAGGCGCACCTGCTTCTGTGTACGCCTATGGCCCTTTCTGGCCATGGTGGCCACTATGTGGCTGTAGACGGCTATGTTCCTCCTCCTAGTGCAGAGTTCACGGACATTGGGGGCCTCCCCCCAAACATCAAAGAGGTCCATGATCTCCGCACTAGGCCACGAGGGCACGCGCCATCTACAGCCCCTGGGTGCTGGGGGATTGGGCGGGAGACGGCTGGCTGCCATTGTGAGGCCACTGGGTGAGGGACTGGGGCTGCTGGCAGGCCTGGCTCTCACAAGTGCCCAGTGGCCAGACTCGACCCCTTTAAGGGCCTCGGGGTTGGGGGAGAGGAGAGTAAGTTTTCCTGGTTGTGCCCAGAGTGGCCACCAGGGCTGTCTGGGAAGGGCTGGAGGCCCCCTATTTCGAATTAAGTGTCTACACAACACTTAATTCAAAATAGCTATTTCAAATTTGGCGTTACTCTTCGTAGAATGAGGTTTACCAAATTCAAAATAAGCACTCCGCTATTTCGGTTTCAATTCTTTTAAATTTGAAATAGCCATTTGTATGTATAGACGCTATTGAAGTTAATTCAAAATAATGGCTGTTAATTCGAATTAACTTAGTAGTATAGACATAGTAGACATACCCATACAGCTTAAACTTCCTGGATGTTGCCAGAATCTGGCTTCTTTCTCTTTTTGAAAATTAGTGTCATATTTACTTTCCTCCAAGCAGTTGCTACTTCTTTGCACCCTGTATTTTTCCAAATATTATTGCCTAAACCTCAGCAAATTCAACAGCTAGTTCTCTGATGGTGAAATGCATGTCATCTAGACTTGCTGTTTGGGATTTGCACAAATTTCACTCGCTTGCTGCTTACCATTTCATAAGGTTAATTTGCCCCATTTGACAGGCTGTTTGCTTGATTTTTTTTTTTTTTTTTTTTACAGATAAACTGTGTGACTTTTCCCCACCCAGACACAATGCCAGAACAGCAGTTGCTGAAACCCACTGAATGGAGCTACTGTGATTATTTCTGGGTAAGTAGGCAACCGGGCACATGCCAGACACTGCAGCTTCTGAGTTTCAGGAAGAGTGGAATGAATTTCTAGGAATTTGTTAGAATGCAAATCACAATTCAGAGTGGTAAGTGGGCTTTGAAAAAGTCTCTTTGTAGCAAGAAGCAGCACCTGCTCTGCATTATCACACAACACAGTATGGTGCTAGAGTTGCTTTCCAGAACAGAGAAACAAGGGAAAGGCTCCATGGGCAAGAGAGAGAAAACAGCCCCTGCAAGGAGAGAGCATGCTTTCTTAGCCTCAGCCCAAGCACCAGAGCAGACTACACTGAGGACACACAGAGCAGCTAAGGTTCTGAGACAGGCTGAGAGGGCAGGAGAAGCTCCAATTTGGAGAACAGATAGGGAAGGCAGAGAAAAGACCAAACTCCAAGTGAGTGGAGTCTGTCTACAGAAAATCTTGGACATGTGGCAGCAAGGAGCCTCAGAAAGGAGTGGGCAAGACAAACATTGCTTGCTTGGCCACACTGTGGTTCATTATGAAATACATGTTGAAATACCCTGATCTGGCACCCACCCTCAAGACCTGACTGGTTCCAAACCAAAGAATTTGCCAGACTAGGGAAGATACCCTAAAATATACTTTTGCAGAGACACCGTGATTCTTGTCAAGGAAAATTGGTCAGTGTCTCCTGTAACTCTTCTAGTGAGCTGAAATGTTGCTGATATATCAGCCTGGCCGAAGTGAACAAGCTATTCATGTTGTATCAGGACTTGCTAATTGTGAGGAGCACCAAGATCCTGCAGCTGCTTCCTCCATGCTGGTAGATGAATCGGCTATAAGATTCGGGCTTCATCTCCTCATCTGTACTCTGGGAGATGAGGCAGATAACTTTCTGCTCATGTGAAGCCCAAGGCCAGAAAAGAACATGTGGAAAATACTGAAGACATTGCTCTCTTGTGAAAGGGAGGCTGAGCAGCCTTCTCTTCCCCCAAACGTTACCTGAGACTCATAGGGCTGTAAACATCCATGTGCTACAGCGCAGCTAACAGATATGCAGAGTACAAAGTCAAAGTCACACCAGCTGAAAATTTGGGGACTGGAGCCAAAAAATGGAAATCATGTGTAGCTTGCAGTATCCTTTCTGTCTTCCCCCATCCCTAGCAATACTGAGAAATGGTACCAGCCTGAGGAACTGAATTCAGGAGACTAACAGCTGGTTCAATAGCTTCTGTCAGAAAATGACAACTCAGTCAAGTCAAACTGCTTTCAGGCTGTGAAACAGTTAACTTCCAATTGAAAATTTAGATTAATCAGCATGTTTTATTTAACTTTATCATTTTACTTTTATGACAATAGCTGAGATTATAAACAAAATCCTTCAGAATATTTAATTTTCATGAAAAATTTAGAGACTTTGATTTTGTCTCCCCGTTTGAGGTAAAACAAGATTTCAGCATTTCTTGTGGGATGGATATTCCATTATTTCATATGCTCCAATAAAAAGTTTACAGGCGACCCCCATACTTATGACCTAAATGGTTCCTGGAGAATCATCATAAGTTGAACCCTTTTCCCCCATAGGTGCAATAATAAAAATGGGGGTTCCATTCCTGGCCTGCTTTGCCTCCTGGGAGTTGTAGTCCCCAGTGCACTGGGTGGAGGCAGGTGGAGGCGACAGCTGGAGTAGGGCGGTTGTAAATATGGGGAGTCATAAATAGGGTGGTCGTAAGTCAGGGGTTGCTTGTACTTATCCACCATTACTCATATCTTCAAAGTTGTATGTGGCAGAACAGATCCTGAGGGGATGCCCACGGTAGAACAGCCACGGCCTGATGATGGCTGTGCTCAGACCATGTATAGAACTACAGAAAGAGATTGCCTTGCAGATTTAGTAACAGAGCTGCCAGTGGCTGACAAAGATCCCCTGATATAACAGATGTGTCAGAGGCCTCTCCTGGTCAGTAAGTGAAGCAATTACTTGTGTCCAAATGACAGACCCAGAAAGCTCTAAATAATTGAGAATTTCTTCACTTACCGTCCAGGTTTGTTTCCCAGAAGGGCTAGATACAAGTGGTCATGTAGCTTATAGGTTAGTGTGAGACATTTGCTACACCAGCAAGGCAATTTCAGCAGTAGACATTTTCTTCCCAAGTAGCATGGGCCTGGCTGAAGTGGGAGTATTGAAAGGGTCTGATATGGCAATAAGACTTGAGATGGTTCCCTGCTCTTCCCTTGGTGATCTCGTCCACAAGCACCACTTTGATAATCATCTTTACCTGTCTGTGGTGCTAATCTGGCTCCCATCAGTAGCTGAGCACCCCACAGTAGCTGAGCACCCCACAATTTGTAATGTATTAATCCTCACATACTCCTGCTAGGCAAGCCTATGCCCATTGTACAGATAGGGACAGAGGCCTAGTCTACACCTAAAATGTAGGTCAACCTAGATACATCTCTCAGGGTGTTCACACTCTGAGTGACATAGCTAAATGTACTTAAGCCCCACTGCAAGTCGCTCAGTCAACATAAGAATTTTTCCATTGGACTAGCGATTTCAGTGGTGCAGATTATCTACAGCGATGGAAAAAAAACCCTTCCGTCTACACAGCTGTGCTGCAGTGCAATAGCTGTGCCACTGTAGCATCTGTAATGTAGGCAAACCCTTGGGCTGGCATTTTCAGAGGGGCCTACGGGAGGCAGGGCCAGTTTTCTAACACTTTCTCCCATGGACATCCGGTGGCTTAGGCAGCGCAAGGCTTTGCTTTCCCAGACCTCCAGCCAGGCCCCGCCCATGCCTACTGAAGTGTTCTGGGGATGGAGTTTTGCTGCCCCCCAGCACCCGCACTCTGCATGTTCTGGGGACGCTTGGGCCATGCGGCTGCCTCCCTTCCTGCTGCTCCAGGGGCTGGAAAGGCTTGGGCCATGTGGCCTCTTCCCTCCCTGCTGCTCTAGGAAGGCTGGAGCACACGTGCTCTTCCCCTCCCCATGGTGGCGAGTGCGTATGCTTGGTGCACTGCTCCTTCTCCTCCGCTCCCCATGGTGGGGCTGGGGTCTCAGCAGAGGGGGCAGGGCTGTAGGTGGGACTGGGGGCCTGCCTCCCCCCAGTCCGAGCTTCACCAACGGCCTGCTTTCTCTGAAGAGGCTTACCTTGGTAGACGTTAAATTCATTCATGCTTCTGACAATTCCACAAAGCGCCTCAGTGCGTCTTTGGGCACCTGAACACCTTCATGAACGTGGCCTGAATGGTCTTGGCCAAGGTCACACATTGAGTCTGTGGCACAGGATGTGAAATCGCATCTCCAGCATCCCAGACTAGCCTTCAGCCCTCGTCCTCTCCTCCTGCTGATGACTCTGAGCTGTTCTGCCCTGGACCATGCCAAAACTGAATTCCTGATCTTCCTTTTTGTCTTCCCCCTTTCTCTGTCCTGGTGCAGAGCACCACCACCTTCCCTATCATTCAGACCAAACACTTTGCCCCTCTGTTTGCCGCCTCACTTTCTGTTGAACCACACATCAGCCATGTCATGTGCCACCTCTTCCTGCACAGCTTCTCCAGGATCTGGCCAAAACTCTCTTCCAAGCCCTGATCATCTTGCTTTTTTGATTACTGCAGTCTTTGCTATATATGTGAGTACAACATGCAGTGCAATGGGGCAAAAGCACAGCAATTCTGGAAATATTCCCTGTTCTTGTGTGTCAGGGGAGGGGTGAAGTTAGACATTAATTAAAAGTGTAGGGAAGGAGGGAAAGAGAAAAGGTGAAAATGAAAAAGGGAGACAATTCCTCTGACTTTGGAGCCTATCCCGGGAATGAACAGGGCTAGGTAACAAATAAGCTGTGCTTGAAAGATGGAGTTAATGACATTACTTAGTTGCCCTTGAAATGAGATTGTCTTTTATACACTGAAAAGCGAATCACATTGATGACATTCTACCAGGCACTGATGAGCTGGATGCTGATTAGAGGGGAGGAACCATGTAATGGTTTGATGCATTTCAAAGTGTCTTTAATGTTTTGATTAGCAGCTTAGATCCCAAGGAGGAGCCTCCTGTGAAGAGAAGCAGCTGTTCCCATACTTGGAATGCCATCTCTTGGCAGCATTGCTGGAGTTAGGGTCCTGGGAGCCATGACATGTCCCATATTGCACAAGACCTAGCTGCTATTTCTCTTCCAGGCTGATAAGAAGGATCAACAAGGAAACAACACTATATCAGGGTTTGAAATTCTGCTTCAAAAGCAGCTCAAGGGGAAACAAATGCAGAAAGAAATGGCAGAGTTTGTTCGAGAAAGGTAACTGGAAGCTTTCTGTTTAGTTTAGTGTTTCTTGTAATCACCATTTATTTACTTATGTCAATCAATCAAGCACATAGCCTGAACTGTGGAAGCTGTGCCTATTTTATGAAACATAAACATTTAATGTCATTACTATCCATCCAAGCTCTCCCATCTTGGCCAAACAATGTTCTCCCTCAGCACACCCATTAGCTTTAGACTTCCCATGTCTCTTTAAGGTTTGTGAGTCACTTAACTTGGTAGAATGAGGATAATGGATGGAATACAGTAATACCAGGATACAAAATGTATTGGAATGACAGATTATTTCACATGTAATGCCACTCTCTAGGAAGGGAGCAGCACCACATGTGAAAGAAAGCAGAGGCAAAGTGAAAATCTTGAATAAATCAAGCTACCTTAGAATTTCTATGGATAGAAGCTGCGTGTTTGAAATGTAGGGCATTTTAGGTGCTAAAGGAATACTCAGGGAAGATTGTTGCAAGAAGCTAAATGAAGTCTTTGTATTGGACTTCACTTCAGAGGATGCGGGAGAGATTCTCACACCTGAGCCGTTCTTTTTAGGTAACAGAACTTAGATACTGTCCCAGATTGAGATGCCAGTCAAGGGGATCTTGGAACAAATTGATAAATTAAATAGCAATGAGTCATCGGTGCCAGATGGTATTCACCCAAGAGTTGTGAGGGATCTTGCATGTGAAATTGCAGAACTACTAATTTTTACATGTAAATGATTGCTTAAAGCAGCCCCTGTACCATAGGTCTGGCGGACAGATAATGTAATGGCAATTTTTAAAAAGGGTTCCCAAAGTGATCCTGGCAATTATAGGTTAGTAACCCTAACTTCGGTATCAGGCAAATTGATTGAAACAGAATGATCAGACACTCAGGTAAATGGGATATGTTGGTAAAGAAGCAGTATGACTACTGCAAAAGGAAATCATGTCTCTCCAATCTAGTAGAATTCGTTGAGGTCAACAAGTACATAGACGATGCTCTAGTGCAGTTGTCCCCAACCATTTGGGGTTGCCGGGCGCCAGGGGGCGTGGCCGATCGCCCGCCGGGCGACTGGGGGGTGGGGCCCCCCCGAGCGGGGCCCCCCCATAGCCACATTCCCGGTGCTGGCGCTGGTGCTCTCTTCCCCCCCTCCCCCAAGCGCCGTGCGCCCGTGGCCGGCGCTGGCGCTCTCCCCCCCGCTCCCCTAAGCGCCGCGCGCCCGGGGCTGGTGATGGCGCTCTCTCCCCCCGCTCCCCCATGCGCCGCGGGGGGTCAATCCGCAGCGCCCCCGGGGCCGGCGCTCACCGTGCGCCATGCGCCCGGGGCCGGCTCCGGCACCGCGCATGCGCCACGTGCCCGGGGCCAGGCCAGCCCTGAGCACTTGGCAGGCGCAGACAAATGCCCCCGCAGGCGCCATGGCGCCCACGGGCACCGTGTTGGGGACCACGGCTCTAGTGTATATAGTTACTTCTGACATCTACAAAACTTCTGACAAAGTCCCTCACGGAAAGCTCTTAAGCAAAGCAAGCTGTCATGGGACACGAAGGAAGGTCCTCTGGTGCATCAGTAACTAGTTAAAAGACAGGAATCAAGAGGTAGAAATAAATGGTCAGTTTTCACAATGGAGAAAGGTAAATAGTGTGGTCCACCAAGGATCTGTAGTGGGATGATTGCTGTTCAACATATTCATAAATTATCTGGAAAAGGGGGTGAGGAGTTGGGTGGCAACATTTACAGATAATACAAAATTACTCAAGAAATTTAAGTCCAAAGTTGAATGTAAAGACTTTCGAAGGGATTTTACTAAACTGGGTGACTGTGCCACAGAATGGGAGATGAGATTAAGTGTAATGCACATTGGAAAAATAATCCATATGTACAAAACAGTGGGGTTTAAATTAGCTGTTACCACTGAGAGAGAGAAAGATCTTGGAGTTGTCATGGATAGCACTTAATGTGCAACTACAGTCAAAACATCTAAAAGAATGTTAGTAACCATTTGCAAAGTGATAGATAATACAACAGAAAAATTCATAATACTCCCATGCTCTGGGTGTCCCTAAATTCCTGCCTGGCAGAAGCTGAGCCTGGACAAGAGAGGATGGGATCACAGTAATTGCTCTGTTTTGTTCACTTTCTCTAAAGTATCTGGCACTGGACACTGTCAGAAAAGAGAGTATTGGGCTATTCTGACCCACTATGGCCATTCTTATGGGTCAACAATATCTTTTATCAGTGAGTTCCATGGTTTAATTATAATAGGTAAAAGCAATACTCGTATGAGGGTCCAGTGGAAAATCTGATTTACTTTGTCGTGTGGTGGTTTTGTCCATCTTTACTATATTTTCATTGCTATCTGTTTTCTGTAGGATAAAGATTGAGGAAGAATATGCCAAGAACTTGTCCAAGCTGTCTCAGAACT
Source organism: Pelodiscus sinensis (assembly GCF_052426305.1). NCBI lineage: Eukaryota > Metazoa > Chordata > Testudines > Trionychidae > Pelodiscus > Pelodiscus sinensis. The sequence continues at coordinate 22,182,053 of NC_143071.1, forward strand.
CATTGGCTGCTCAAGAGGAAGGGTAAGGAGTTCCTTGCGTAAGAGGCATAATGGCTGTTATTTCAAAATAAGTTTGCTGTGTAGACATTCCCTCTGTTCATTGTTATTTTGAAAATATTGATTCTGCTTCTACTAGGCTTTTTGTCTTCTGGGCACTCTGCTGCTATTGCTCTCTTGACTGTCTGAAATTGGATGTCCCTTTCTAAAGCCTCTTTCATTGTGAGAAGTGGGACACTGTGCACTTTGGAGGTTTGCTTCAAGACAGACCTGAGGGCTGTGAAGCAGACACATAGCTAAATCATATTTGTACCCAGTGAGAGCTGGTGCTTAATGCTAGAGGGGCCAGGGTCTGTGATTGATTAAGCTGTCTTGGCTGGATGGTCCTGAGTGTGATGCAATGCAGGGATTGATAACAATGAATACTGCACAAATGGTTGTCTCATGAATTCTGGTGGGGGCTGTGCATGGGCACATCTCAGGGCACTGACCAGTGATGCATTGTGTTTTTCAGCACTGTTGGAGAGGCCTGGGCCCAGCTGAAGAAGAGTCTGGCTGATGAAGCAGAGGTTCATCTCAAATTTTCTTCTAAGGTAATCTGCAAGCTCCTCTACTCACACAGTACATTCTCCAGGAGTTTGGTAGTGGCCTTTGGAGGTGGTTATTAAGGAAAATATGAACATACGTAGGTGGCCCAACTGGCAAACATCTGGGAGCACTAAGGAAATTTGTCTAATCTGCGTGCTTGCTTATACTCTGCACACGTCGTTCTGAACTGTTACACCCCACTCTCGCCAGAGCTGAAATCAGATCCTAGGAGTCTTGCTCCTCAGCATTGGGCTGCTGTCTAGCAAATACAGTAGGAGCACTTCTAAATAGGCCTTTTTTTGCTCCTCTGTTAATTGATTCCCATGGCAATGTTACTTACCATGCTTCTGTTCTTTCCCAGTACAACTGATATAACTGTGTGTGGCTCTTAGTAATCTTTAGGAGTGACTATGGTCCCATTGCTTGATCAGCGTGGCTCTGGGCCCCTGTGCATACGCAGTTATGTCCCACAGGAAAAGTATAGTATGTCCTCTCAAGGGCATTTATACATAGGTGGTGGCTCTCAGAGCTAGACCATTTCCGAGGTCTGTCTAATAGAATACATTTTGCTCACTGTTGGCCTCTTGCATCGATTTCTAAGGTGTAAAAAGTGAGATGCTGTGGACTGGGCACAACGTGTGTGGACAATGCATATGGGTTCTTCTCTCTGCTCTGCCCCTTCCAATGCTTCCCAGCAACTCCCCTAATCCTAAACCCTGACCACATGCCACTCTGAAATGTGCTGAGGAAGATACACACATAGTGCCACTTCCTCTTTTGTTTCATTAACAATAGTGTTGGTTTTTTTTTTTTTTTACTTAGTAGTTTTACTACCAGTTGTTAGCAGATTTGCCCACGACTTTAAGATGCACTCATTTATTACGGTTACTCTTTGTGGGAGAGGAAGATGGGGTTGGCAGTTCTAGCAGTGTGTTAGAGGGAAAAACCCCCAGTATTCCCAATTAATTATACTGTGAATGTGGTCAAGCTACACAGTGTATTTCGTTCCAAACCATAGGGCTGCATCCTTGCTAGAAATGAAAGCGTTAACCCAGTATATTAGAATTCAGCATTAGGCTGGAATGTTTGTGGGGTGAGAACCATGGGTCTCTTATATGTTAGGGTATGTCTACACTACAGAGTTAGTTCGAACTAACGGACGTTAGTTCGAACTAACTTTCATAGGCGCTACACTAGCGCTCCGCTAGTTCGAACTTAATTCGAACTAGCGGAGCGCTTAGTTCGAACTAGGAAAACCTAATTTTACGAGGATTAAGCCTAGTTCGAACTAGTCCGTTATTTTAATGGCTTCTTTGACTATTCCGAGTAAACTCCTTTCCATGGCTCCGTTGATGGATCCATGTAGTCTAGACACACCCCAAGTGTAGTTCCCTGTAAGCTGGTCAACTGCCTAGCTAGTGTTGCACAGCGGCTTAAGGCACCTGTGCAAGGAACGAAGGAGGGCTGCTCCACCCACTGCCTAGCCTCCAGCCTTGTGGCCAGGGGAGGGATGGCTTGAACCAGGCATCTCCCCCTACGCTCCTGCCCAAAGGCAACGTGGCCTGGCCCTTGTCCCCACCTGTTGCATTCCAGCCCCAGAGCTTCCGTGGTATCACAAAGTTGCCCAGGCGGCTCAGCCCCAGAGTTCCTCTATTGCAGCGGAGCTGCCTGGCCCTGCAGCGGCCTGTGTCCAGACACACTCCCCCTCAGCTACGGATTGTTCATAGACCACCTCTTTCCCACTGCAGCTAGTTCCCAGACCACCCCCCCACAGTGCTGCAGCTGGGCAACCCAGACCCTTACTTGCTACCCGCATCCCCTCGTCCTGCCATGACCCAAGCGGCCCAGATCCCCAATCCTGCTGCAGTCAGAGTGGCCCGGCCCTGGAGCCCCCCTACCCACAGCCTAGTCTATAGCCCACACACACACCTCTGCACCCCTCCCCAGCCCCACCTCAGAGCCTGCACCCCCAGCCAGATCCCTTGCACTCTAATACTTTGTCTCAGCCCCGAGTGCTTCATCCCCAGGCCCACTTCAGAGTCTGCACCCCCAGACAAAGCCCTCACACTCCTGCAGCCCAAGTCTCTGCCCCAGGCCTGAGACCCCTCCTACACTCAGAACCAGTTGGCCCGACCCTCACCACATGAATTTTATTATGTGCACCAGTATAAATGTGATACGGCACACAGTACCTTCCTGTTGCAAATCACCTCTGTGTTGGTGGACTTAATAAAATTCATTTTTCTCAGGGGTGGAAAAATTAGAGGGAGCCCTGTTTAAAGGTGCTTTATTTTGGTTGCAAAGTCAAGCCTATCAAAGTTAGCAAATGCCAGAATTAGTCTGCCCATGTTAACTTAATGTGAGTTAGCATTGACCCCACGGCCCAAGCAGACAGTGCTCAGAGAACAATCCAGCTGTTCAGGGTTTCTTTGTCTCTTCATCACTCAATGTGCGGACCCCCTGTGAAACTCTACAAGTGAGGCATTAAGAATATCCCCAGGAGCTATTCTGTTATGCTTATCTCTGAACTATAAGACCAGTTCCACACTATGGGAGAAGGTTGCTGTAAGGTACACAATTCCAGCTACATAAATAACGTAACTGGCATCAATGTTCTTTAAACTGAGCTTCAGCACCATCTTCACAGTGGGAGGTTGACAGGAGAAATGTTCCCGTTGACTTCCCTTACTCCTTGCGAGAAGTAGGAGTACTGGCATCTATGGGAGTGTCCTCAGCATTTGATTTGGCAGGTCTTTACTAGATCTACTAAATCAAACGCCGCAAGATAGATCGCTGGAACATTGATCCACTCTTCGCATAAGTGGAGATGTGGCCTAAGCCAAACAAATATTAATCAATGTAGCTTAGCAACACCTGTGAGTGGCAGGGAGGGAAACTGAGGCTAGTGTTCCCTGTAAGATGAGCATATGGGTGGCTCTTCAGGAGAGATTCAGGTGCTGCCTACCTGAGTAGGAGAGCACCCGCAGCCACCCATGTGTTTGTATTGGTGGTGTTCATCCACACTTTCTTGGTGCACATAATAATATTTATTTTGCCAATGGATGGAAAAAAATGAGAGGGAACACTGACTGAGGCATGAGACAATAAGACCAAAATAAGATTTTGAGTGCCTAAGTAATCTGACTCCCAGCCTGCAACACCTAAGGCCACATTATCAGAGAGCTCAGCATCCTACCTTAGATCCAGGTTCTGTAAAAAGCTAATCATTAACGCTCCAAAACCCCTGCAGTGAAGAGGGGCCATCTATGCAGAGAGTGATACTGATAGTCTCAGTGATAGCAGCAGGCTTCAGAGTCACAGGCCAAGGTGTGACCAGCTTGTGTGCAGGGAGTACCAGGGGGCCAAGGCGCCACCTGCCTCTTGCACAGCTCATGAGAGGGCTGGGAAACACTGCAGGCCATTTATTCCGTGGCCACTTCCCTCCTCCTTTGTTAAGCAGCTTGTAATTTCCCAGTGCAAAGGGAAGGAGGCAGAACCATAGTCAGGGCGCCACATTTCAAGAAAGGGTACAGAGAAGAGCGACAAGAATGATTAAAGGTCTAGAGAACATGACCTATGAAGCCAGGCTCCATGAACTGGGCTAGTTTAGTTTGGAAAAAAGAAGATTAAAGGGGGACATGATAGCGGTTTTCAAATATCTAAAAGGGTGTCACAAGGAGGAAGGAGAAAATGTGTTCCTCTTGGTTTCTGAGGACAGGACAAGGAGTAATGGGCTTAAAGTGCAGCAGGGGAGGTTTAGATTGGACTTTAGGAAAAAATTCCTAACTGTCAGGGTGGTCAAATATTGGAATAAATTGCCAAGGGAGGTGGTAGAATCTCCCTCTCTGGAGATATTTAAGAACAGATTAGATAGACATCTGTCAGGGATGGTGTAGACAGAGCTTGGTCCTGCCTTGAGGGCGGGGGGCTGGACTCGATGACCTCTCGAGGTCCCTTCCATTCCTATGATTCTATGATTGCCCTCCCTCCTGCTCACTGTAGTCCAGGGTCACCTGCAGAGTAGGCTGCACTGACAGACTGTGGTCTCCAGCTCACTGGAGAATGCAGGGTGTGACTGAGGGCTGAGTTGTGCCTGAGAGAGGCAGCTTCCTGCCACCTTCGAGCTGGGGCAGGACAGTCTTGTGTTTAGGTTTAGGTTTTATTCCTGGTCTTGCCTCTGGGTCACATGGGATTAGTCGCACTCTAGCTCTGGGTCTGAGTTCCCATCAGAAAATGGAGATAACAGCAGCACTGCCCCTGCAGGGCATGGGCAGGAGGAATTCATTACCTGTGCATAAGGCCTAGTGAAGGTGACTGAACAAGCATCTCCATAGGAGATTAAAGGGTTCAGGCTTCTCTGAGAGATGGCAGGAAGGTCCAAAGAATCTCATGGCCTTTGAGAAATTCCTCCTACAATCCCTTACCTGGTGGGTCAGGGCAGAGGCAGCTTTGCTCGGAGCTTTCTTTGGGGACGGAACATTTCCCCAGACCATTTTGCCTTTATGCTACTAAAATTTCATCTTTGGCTAAGTATGTGTACTAAATTCTTGTCCATTCTTGCAAGCCATACTGGAGAAACCGGTAACTGCTCCGGGCTGTTAGCACTTCTCAGTGCCCCTCTCTGTTGCTATTCCCAGCTTCAGAGTGAAGTGGAGAAACCACTGCTCAACTTCAGAGAGAACTTTAAGAAGGACATGAAGAAATACGACCACCACATCGCAGATTTACGAAAGCAGCTGGCTAGTCGCTATGCAGCAGTAGAAAAGGTAAGAGTAGAGAAGGAAGCAAAGTGAATTTTGATGGGACCCAAGAAAAAAACAACTCCTAGAAAACTTATTTTCAGCTGCTAAGTCCACAGGAGAGGGTTCTGCCAGAGGCTGTGTGCACTTGGCTGTTCTAGACTCCTAAAGGCTTGTTCTGTTCTGGTGATTCATAGGAAACCAGGGAGGCAGTGTCAGGTCTGGAGATATTGTCACATTGAATTGTATCTCTAACTCTATCCTTCCCACTCTCTAGGTTAATAGATCACTAAGGCATTAGGTGAAAATAACCATTTTCATGCATGCTCACCAGTCACATTAGCCACTCGGGGCCTGGCAGGGTTGTCAGTGTAACATGATGATCTTAGATCATCAACAAAGCCTCTGCCAGTTGTACACACATGCACACAGACACATCTCTGTTGTGCTTTGTTTATTCAAGGCCCGGAAAGCCCTGTCAGAGAGACAGAAGGACCTGGAAATGAAAACCCAGCAGCTGGAGATAAAGCTCAGCAACAAGACAGAAGAGGAAATCAAGAAAGCTAGGCGGAAGTCCACGCAGGCTGGTAAGTAGGTTTGTATCTGGTAAGCTGCTCTAGGGAAGTCAGCGAGGGGTGTGCTACCATAGAAAAGGTGGGGAGCAAAGTGGCCAGAATGAGAGGTGAGGCTGCTGGGATGGGAAAGAGAAGGGTGTTACTGGTTAGGTAATAAGGAAGCAGCAGCAACATTTTCGTGTATGGGGGAAGGAAAAGGGAGGAGGAAAAAGTAACCACCAGATTTTGGACCTGGGAGATGAAGGATGGTGCTGGTTGAAAAGGGAGACGTGGTGAAGATTTGGGAAGGAAGAGAGGGAGCTTGCTTTTGGTCATGATAAGCCCAACAGGTGACAAGATGTCCCAAAGGTGATATCAGCGAGACAGGCCAAAGTAGGAGATTGAAACTGGGCTCGTTTAGTTTGGAAAAAAGAAGATTAAGGGGGGACATGATAGCGGTTTTCAAATATCTAAAAGGGTGTCACAAGGAGGAAGGAGAAAATTTGTTCCTCTTGGTTTCTGAGGACAGGACAAGGAGACAAGGCTTAAAGTGCAGCAAGGGAGGTTTAGATTGGACATTAGGAAAAAATTCCTAACTGTCAGGGTGGTCAAATATTGGAATAAATTGCCAAGGGAGGTGGTGGAATCTCCCTCTCTGGAGATATTTAAGAACAGGTTAGATAGACATCTGTCAGGGATGGTGTAGGTGGAGCTTGGTCCTGCCTTGAGGGCGGGGGCTGGACTCGATGACCTCTCGAGGTCCCTTCCAGTCCTATGATTCTATGATATTTCTCTTTCTATCCAGCGTTGGAAAGAGAAATTGTAGAGGCAGCAGCATAGAGCTAATTCCTCAGCTCCTTGGGTTCAGGTGAGACAGGAAGTCAAGGTAGGGGCAAAGGGCACAGCTTTGGAAAACCCCATTGACGGGGGGGAGGATCCACCAGAAGTGAAATGGGAGAAATGGTCAGGCAGATGGGAGGAAAACCAGGAGAGCATGTTATTTTGAAAGACAATTTGGCCTGTGATTTCTCTCTGTCTTAGTCAGTGGTATAGCTGGCAGCAAAAGTCATAGTTAAAGTTGGCTATTTCTTTCCACTATAAAACTCTTATAACTTCATCAAACTTTAACTATTCAGGGTAAAATTCCCAATGCCTGGTGTCTGCCTGACACTGAAGTTTTTTGCAAAGTTCCAACAAAATTGGTCCAGCAGTTTCAAAGAATGGGATGTGGGGAAAATCCATTGTTTTGCTAGGGATTAAACATGTTTTGCTGCTCCAAGAAGCTCAAATGCTGATGTACTTTGGTCCCAATCCCACTGATGACCCATCTTTAGGTCATTGGTGAAGCTTGTGGGTTTCTGGCAGGCTGTTGGGGTCTGAGCTCTAGAACAAGATGCTGAGCATTCCAAGGCTGATGGAGTAAGCTCCTCCAGTCGGATTTTGAATGGGACCCAGTCTGGTGGTCGGTCTCTGAGCATGCCTGCCAGACAGAGCAGGACACACAGGATTTTTCCGCAGGTATTTTTGTCCAGCCTGTGGATTGCAGTGGCGTTTAGGCAAGAGATAGGCAGAAGAATGCATCCCCCAGTGCAGACATTTGAGCAGCTAGGGAATTGTTACAGCAAAAAGTTAGATGCCAAGTGAATTTAAGTACCCACAGGGTTCAGTGGCAGCCAAATAGGGATTTTTAGACTCAGTAGGGGTTTTGGGGAACATTGCAACTCAAGTACCTTAAGTTATGTCTACACTACAAAGTTAATTCGAAATAACAGCAGTTATTTCGAATTAACTTTACTAGCATCTACACAGCCAAACCGCTATTTCAAAATAAATTTGAAATAGTGAAGCCCTTATTTTGAATTTGGTAAACCTCATTCTACGAGGAGTAACACCAAATTTGAAATAGCTATTTCGAATTAAGTGCTGTATAGACACTTAATTCGAAATAGGGAGCCTCCAGCCCTTCCTAGGGAGCCCTGGTAGCAGAACCAGGAAAACTTACTCTCCTCTCCTCCAGCCCCAGAGCCATTAAAGGGGTAGACCCTGGCCACAGTGCCTGTGCCAGCTCCAAGCCTGCCAGCCCAGAGCCAGCAGTCACTGCCCCAACCCAGAGGCCTCAAAACACGAGCCAGCAAACCACTAGCAGCCAACCCTCTACCGCTCCCCAGGAGCAGTCTGCCAGCTCCCAGGAGCCTAATAGGGGCTAGAGAAGGCAGCCGCCTTCCTGGTCCAGGGTGGAGATCATGGACCTTATTCAGGTTTGGGGGGGATGCCCCCAACGTCCATGATTTCCGCACTAGATGGAGGAATGTGGCCGTCTAAGGCAGGATAGCTGCCAGCCTGGCCACCAAAGGCCACATACAAACCCAGGAGCAGGTTTGCGTGAAAGTCAAGTTGGTCCGGCGAGACCCTGAGCTTCCCCTCCCCCTTCTTCCCCTTGCATCCCCCTTCCAGCTCCCTCCTCCCAGGTTTCCCCCAGCCCTCTTCCACTCTCTCTCTTCCCCCATCCCACTCCTTTTCCCAGTCTCCCCAGAGGTCTGTTCCCCCCCAGTTTTGTTCAATAAACCCAGTTTCTATTTTTGAACATACATGTTTTATTTTATTTGACATCAGGAAGGGGGGGTTGGGGAGGGGTAAGTGGAAGGACGTAAGGGAGGAATGGGGCACGAGCCCCTGGTGGGGAGGACCGGGGAGGCTGTGAGGGCTCCTCAGGGTGAACGCTCTCCCTCAGGGCCTCCTGGAGCCTGATAGCCCCCTCATGGAGCCCCCGGATGGCAGCCTGCAGCAAGTGCAGCCGGGCTGATGGCAACGACCCCATGGGACGCACCGGTGTGCCCAGGGGCAGCTCTGGCTTCATGTGGCTGAGTGCTGTGGTGTCCCAAGTGCGGGCACTCAGGCCACTCCAAGACAGGACTGCTTTGCTTGTCCCTCATCAAGGTAGACAAGCAAGCAGGGAACCCTGAGAACTGTCTGTCCGGGGTGGGGGTAGGGTTCCTTGAAGCACGGAGTTCGGTTAGCCTCAGGCAGTAGTCCCACACACTAAGTCCTAACCTGACGCCCTGCTGGCACTGGTTCCGGCCAGCCTTAACTTCGGTTCAGGGTCCACTCAGTGTGGACGCACTATTTCTAAATAGCAAAATGCTATTTTGAAATAGTTTTTGTGTCTAGATGCATTATTTCGAATTAGCTTAATTCGAATTAACTATTTCAAATTAAGTTAACTCGAAATAGCACTGCAATGTAAACATACCCTTTGTGTTTTTGAGTATCTGGACCTTATTCTTCACAGTTACCAGTCTTTAAGAAACTATGACAGTATTGGTTGATTCTGTCCACTAAGTGGCAGGAGAGAGCCTTGGGACATCACCAAAAGAGTGTTTGTTTTTCTTTAAATTGTGATGATTTATTTTGGCCAGTCCATAAATCATGGTGCTCATGGTCGTGGTGGAATTGATAAGGAGCCCAGAGGGACAGCAGGAACTGTCCACAGGCAGTCTTGAAAGGAATGTGGCTGCATCTCCCAAAACTTCCATAAGTCACTGACTGTTGTACTCAAAATAGCTTGCAGAAGAGCAGGTACAATCTGCTCCAATATCTGCGTGAAACTCTGGGACACTGTCATGGTGTCTGGGAACTGCTTGGCCAGAGGAGGTGCATAGAGAAAGCCTTCCCCCATATCCTTGTAATAATGACAAACTGGGGAACTGCCCAGAATAGGACAATGCAAAGACAAGCTGTATTCATCCCTCTGTGACCTCTCACTGCTCTGCTCTCATCCCAGCATAGTCCTGCACTCTCTCCTCAAATCTACATCTTCCTTGTTCCCTGCCCACATCCCCTGCCTGCCAATCCATCTTTTCCCTCATTTACAATGCAGACATGCCAACTCTCACCAATTAATTTCTAGGGACACAGTTTCTAAGTACAGTAGACTTCCGATAATCCGGAACCTATGGGACCTAGGTGGTGCTGGATTATCAGATATGACGGACTATCAGGAGGTACTATAAACTGGTTATATATATACTGTATATAAAGTGTTCTTAACCCTTTTTATTGTACATACTGTATACAATATACTGTTATGTTTTAGTTTTTTTAAGCCTTTTTTACCCTTTTTACTAGTTCAGCTGCTGCCGCTGTTACCTTGTGACTCCTTTTTTGCTGAAGCTCACTCACTAATCTCTTGTCATTTTGATGCCTGACTATCAGGATTATTGGATGCTAGACTATTGGAGTTTTACTGTAACCTTAAGCTCAACTCATGATAGAACTCTCAAATGGCAGGATTTATTAGGTTAGTCACTGGCAGGCTACCCTGGGTGGCTGAGGGTCTGACACCTGACCAAGTGCCCTGGGGATGACAAAGGAGCCCTGCCTCATGGAGTGGGCTGACAGTAGCAGCCCCACCCTGCTGCAAGGAGAACCTTTCACTGTCAGTCAGCCTTGGTTGGCTGGGGCTGCCACTGTCAGCTTAGGAAGTGGGAGAGGGGACTCTAGGAGGTTGGGGGGAGAGGCAGGTAGAACCCTAAGAGAAGCAGAAGTGAGTCTCAGGGAGAGGCTGAATGATTGCCTGGGTGTTGCAGGGGGTTGAAGTGAGAAGTGGAGGCTGATGGTGTGTTATATTAATGGTGAGTTCTGGGCAGATGGGGCTATACTGGGAGGTGCGCTGAGGATGGTGGGGGCAATGGATCAGGGAGGCTGGGGGACAAATTAATTACTAGGCAGGAGAGGGGCAGATGTAGGGGTGAGAAGCCCTTCATCTGAGGCCAAGAATCCCCTTACCCAGGGCAGTGGGAGAGTGGGCACCTTAAATTGTCACATTCGGACACCCAGGGTATGGGCCTGGGGAGTGCAGACCTCTGGAGGCTGACCTAAACGCACACTATAATCTTACTTTTTTAAAATCTTCTGATTATGGGGGGCTTCAGCTCATTATTTTTGCTCTCTTGAAGTCGGCAGTCCTGCAAGAGACTCAGTCCCCCGCTTCCCAGCACCCATCTCCTTCTGGCTCAGAACCTAATCCCCCAACCTATTTAATGCAGCCCCTGCCCATGTATCTGTCTTTCCCCTGCTGAGAACACCCCCAGCTGCCTCTGCTCTGAATTCCACCCACGCTCTGCATGCAGTCACATAATCGCACAGTGTTGCTGTCATACACACATGCACCTGCCAACCTTTCGGGCTCTTCCCCTGTTCCCTGACTCCCCCCACCAGACTCCACAGCTACCTGCTCTCTCAGGACCTGGCAAAAAGGTGTCTAGGCAGCCATAGAGTTGCCCCATAGAGGCCTGAGCTCCCTGCTCTGCATGGCGCCAGGAGCACCCAGCTGTGCAATGCAGCATCCACTGCACAGAGCAGGCAGTGCAGCTGTCAGGGAGCTTCACAAGAGTGACCCAACCAGTAATGGAAAAAGTAGCCAAAAAAGCTTTTTTTGTGACAGTACGCACCAGTACGACATACCAGCACCTTTTTTGGGGAGCACTTGCGCCGCTTTCCCCCTGCAGAGCCCCCTGCTGGCCCTGGGAGCACTTGCGCCACGCTGCTTTCCCCTGGCACAGCTCCCTTCCAGCCCTAGGAGCACTCGCGCCGTACCGCTTTCCCCCAGGACAGGCACCAGCCTGGCTGACTCCTTCTGCAGAAACAGCAAGACGAAAAATGTTCTTTTCGCTTATGCACATGTGTATGTTGACATGCTATAGGAAGAAGGGTGGGAGAGGCATTTTTCAAATTTATTTTCTTCAAGAAATGAGTACCAGCAACTTTTGTTTAACAAAACAAGGTGTGTGTGTGTGTGTGTGTGTAAAACTTAAGAATTAGATGACGGTAGCCCTGTATCGAATTAAAAAAGAACATTTAAATAAATATTAGATCCACTCAGCTATAATATTAACATGTTCTGACATCTTGTGGCAAGTCGCTTAAGGGACACTGGTTAGCCTTAAAATTTTAATATATTGTCTTACTTTCTTACTAACTGCAGAGAGAGAGAGAGAGGCTGTCAGGATGCCTGGGCTCTATCTCAGTTCTGGAAGGGAAGTGAGGTCTTGTGGGTTGTAGCGGGGGCAGATACAAATGGGCTCTACATGAAATCAGAATGGTCTTACTGGGTCAGATCAAAGGTCCATCTAGCCCAGTATCCTGTCTTTCAACAGTAGCCAATGGCAGGTGCTTCAGAAGGCAACAACAGAAGAGACAATCATCAAATGATCCATCCCCTGTTGCCCAGTCCCAGTTTCTCGCAAACAGAAGCGTAGGGACACCATTCCTGCCCATTCTGGCTAGTAGCCATTGATGGATCTACCATTCATGAACTTATTTTCTTCTTATTGTAACACTGTTACAGTTTGAGCCTTTCCACCGACACGTGGCAAAGAGTTCCACAGGTTTGACTGTGAAGAAATAATTTGGTGTAAATCTGCTGTCTATAAATTTAATTTAATTCTTGTGTTATGTTAGTGAAGGAGTAAATAACATTTCTTTATTCTATTTTTCCACATCATTTGTGATTTTCTAGATCGCTAACTTATCCCCCTTTCCTTTAGTCATTTCTTTTCCAAGCTGAAAAGAAGTCCCAGGTTTGTTAATCTCTCCTCATATGGATGCTGTTCTTTACTCATAATCATTTCTGTTGCCCTTTCTGTACCTTTTCCAAATCCAATACATCTTTTTTTAGATGGGGTGACCACATCTGCGTACGGTATTCAAGACATGGGTGTACCATGACTTCTACAGAGGCAATATGATATTTTCTGTCTTATCTATTCCTTTCCTAGTGATTCCCAATATTCTGTTAGCTTTCTAGTTTTCAGACTGGACTGCACATTGAGCAGATGTTTCCACAATGATTCCAACATCTCTTTTTTGAGAGGTAACAGCTATTTGAGATCCCATCATTTTTATGTGCATAGTTGGGATTATACTTTTCCATGTGCAATACTTTGCACTTATCAACACTGAATTTCATCTGTTGTTGTGTTGCCCAATTACCTAGTTTTGTGAGATCCCTTTGTAACTTTTTGCAGTAAGCTTCGGACTTAACTATTTTGAGTAATTTTGTATTATTTGCAAATTTTGCCATCTACTATTTACCCCGTTTTCAAGAACATTTAAAAGTTTAATGGTATTGGGCCAACTGATTCTATGATTCCTCTTCTTCAAGAGATGTCCCTGTGGGTGCTTCACATTAGGTTGGTGTGCCGCCACCGAGCCTCAGCTCGGAGATTTCATAGTAGTGTCCCTGGGGCTGTACAGGTGTGCACCAGCAGTCACGCGCTGTTAGGCTGCAGGCATCGCGCATGCGCAAGCTCCACACCCCCTCAGTTCCTTCTTTTCCGCCTTTGGCTACAGATGGACTCAGCCGTTCTCCCTAGCTTCTTTGCGTCTACATGATTATACTTTCTAAAACCAGTTGAAGTTCATTATATTTGTTAATTAGTTTTAAATAATTAATTTGTTAGTTTAAAAAATATTGATATATATCTAGTCAGAGAAGAAAAGAAAAAAAGAAATATTAATTAGTATAAGGGGCTTTGTTCCTTTTTGCCCAACTAATCCTTCCTTGCAGTCTCTGGCTGCTTACAGAGACATGCCTGGATCGCCTGGCTTTAAACACTGCACTTCATGCAACGACCATATTCGACTCTCGGACAGTCACTCACAATGCGTCCGTTGTCTTGGAGAGCAGCATATCTCTCAGAAATGCCCTCACTGCGTGAAGCTAAAATCGTGGGCACGGAAAGACACAGACCTACAACTCAAACTGTTTTTATTAGAAAATTCGCTTCGACCAGCCTCCGATCTGGGTCACCAGCCCGAGGAACCCAAACAGCAGGAATCCAAAAGGCCCTCCGAAAAGCAAACCTCCTCAGCGCCTCAAGGAACTACAGCACCAAAATGGCCATCCCCTTCACGGCTGGTGCCGAGAGCAGCATCAGCACTGCGCCTGAGCACCTATGATGCCACTGGCATCTCTGGAGCCCCCAGCGGAGGCATACAGTGTGCATGTGCTAAATCATGTTCTGAGGCGACAGGCTTCAAGTTGCCTGCCTCACTGGCTGCAGCACCACCCGTCAATGATACGTTCTTGCCCACGCAGCATGAGAGCGCTCCGCCGACTGCATTAGCAGGTGCCTCAGCTTCCACGACAGAAGCGTCTGATGCACCAAAACTGCCCTTGGCACCAAGGCATGATTCAGCACCTCAGCCTCCATACCTCCCACTATGGCACCGGCAACACCTGTTGAACACTACACTCAGCACAGAGACGTATTAATCTCATTCACGTTTAACTCACCAGTTTTACAGCCTGAGAGCTTGCCTCCCATGTTAACATCACAGGGATCACTCTCCCAGGAAAAAAATGTCATCTGACTCTGATGAGGACTTCTTTAGGGGTTTTCACCAGAGAACTCCTTTTACGCAGTTCATAACATCTTCTCTCCCAGATTCGGAAATATGCCTCTGTATTATGGCAATCCCTGGGCACCTCCACCTCAGCCTTACCTATATTGGCAATACTGGGACAAATGGCAATATTACTAGAAACACTAGAGGGGCTGGAAGAGACATAATGTGCAATACTGTCCCTCCAAACAAATACAGGGAAAACCACTGTTGTAGGAGGTCGTGACTCCTCCCAGTACAAAGGACCCCTCTCCAGTGGAGGAAGGCTCTCCCCAACTTCAACAACTTCAGACCACGCTACACATTTCCAAGACCTTTTTAAACATGTAGCTGTGGAGTTGAACATTCCTCTCCAGGAGGCTGCAGAAAATCAACACGACCTAATAGACATTCTTCCCCATCAAAGATAGCATTGCCAATCAATCCAGAAATAATGAAACCGGCAAAGATGCTCTGGCAAACTCCAGTGTCTGTCTTTTCTACTGCTAAGAGAACTGATAAGAAATATTATGTGCCACCCAAGGGCTCAGAATTCCTTTTTTCCTACCCAGCACCTAACTTTCTTGTGGTGGAGGCTGCTCAACAAAAATCCAGGCTGCGATAGCAAAAGACTTGATGCATTTGGGCACAAAATATATATATATCTTCTACTTTACAATTTCACATTTCAAATTACACAGCTTTATCAAGCAAATACAACTATAGAAATCACAGCAAACGGAATAACTTTGTTGCAGACATTCCCAAGGCTAAGAGGCAACAATACGCAGCATTGAGAGCTGAAGGTCACAGAATTTCAAGAACAGCATTACAAGCTGCCTTAGATGCTGCTGACACGGCTGCACATTCGAAAGCAGCGGTTCCCAAACTTTTCAGCATCGTGCCCCCTTTTGATTTTTGAGATACCCTCACTCCCCCTACCTCTTCTTTACCATCATCCTACCCCCTTTCAACAAACATTCAATTTGTAATTTAAAATTAAAAACAAACACAAAAACTTGGTATAAAATTATTTAAAATTAAAAATATGCACAAATAGTTTTTCTTGGCACAAAAATGTAATACAAATATAATTTAACATAATAGCAGAAACAAATTGAATGTAATGTGAAGGATGCTGCTGCATTTTCTTCAGGAGTTGCGAAATCCTAGATTTGAAAGATGAAAGTGTGCAACATAAATCATTTTTGACATCCAGTCGATTTCTTCATTTTGGTTTTAATGTGACTAATCTTGAAAAGCTTTTTTCACAGAGGTATGCTGACGAAAATGGAAGAATAATATTTAGCACTTCTCCAACTTTTGAATACATTGGGAAATATTTTATCCAAAATTCCTCCAAGCTTGTTTTCAAAATTATCTTTCGTACTTGAATCATATTTTATTTTGAGTGCTTGTTCTTGCAATACTTCTGGCAATGAATCGACATCAACGTTGAATCAATTTCATACTGATTTATGAATGGGGGTTTCCAGAAACGTTGGCAGTCCGGATGAAACACAATTTTGTTCTTCACATCCTCTTTATAAACTTCTTGGAAACATTCATTTTCAGTGAGTGATGAAAGTGTCGGAAAAGTGTTAGGCATCTGAGCTTGTGTTCGACATTTCCAAAGCTGGATTTTTTTCGTATATGCTTTGATGGCATTGTGGTGAGCTATAGTGCTTGCAGCTTCAAATTGAGATTGTTCAAAGG
Source organism: Pelodiscus sinensis (assembly GCF_052426305.1). Classification (NCBI taxonomy): domain Eukaryota; kingdom Metazoa; phylum Chordata; order Testudines; family Trionychidae; genus Pelodiscus; species Pelodiscus sinensis. The sequence goes on from NC_143071.1 coordinate 22,198,032, forward strand.
TTCAAAAAATGTTCAAGAGGTATGCTAGTGAAAGTTGAAATGTTTGGTCTGTAAATGCATGATATAACTCTTCTTTCTTCTGTTGCTTGAGAAAAATTTCCACTTCATCTTTCAGTTTAAATAATCTCGAAAGCATGTTACCTTTGGAAAGCCATCGTACCTCCGTGTGAAACAAAAGAGTTATGATCTGCTCCCAAATCCACGCAAAGAGCATCAAAAAGTCTAATATTTAAAGCACTGTTCTTCACAAAATTGACAATTTTGATGACAAAATTCAGTGAGTCATGTGGGTCATCTGGAAGGGTTTTAGCAGCCAGAGCTTGTTGGTGTATTACACAGTGAGTTGTGGTTACAGCTGGATTTTTTTCTTTCACCAATGTCACAAATCCAGAGCGAAAGGCAAACATTCCTAGAGCACCGTCTGTGCATACACCAACCAGTTTTCCCCATGAAAATCTATTTTCTTCAAAAAATAGGAAATTGTTTTCATAATATCAGAACCCTTTGATGTGGTCATCAAATCGTTCGAAAAAAGCAGTTCTTCTTTCACAGTTCTATTGTTAATTAATCAAAAGTAGATAAGCAACTGACAGCACTGTGCTATATCAGTGGTATCATCGCACTGAATTGCAAAAAAAGGAGACGCCAAAACTCCTTCCACAACTTGAAGTTTAAGATGTTTCGCCAACTCATCGATGGGACATTTCATGGAATTGTCAAAGTGAAATTTCTTGCTTTCCACACCAAGCACAATATCAGCTGCTTTTAACAAGCAAGGCTGCACAAGAGTTTCTCCGATTGTGTGCTTTCTTGGCTTTAGTGATGAGCAATGACAGTTCATAAGATGCTTCTTCCATTTTGGCCGACATTTGATGAAAAGCTCCAGTAGCGTCCAGCTTTGTGTTACAAATTTTGAAGTTTAGCAGCAAAAAGCTCTCTCTTGGTTTCTCTGTCAAAGCACTGTAGTTTTTTGTCAAGTATCACTCAATTCAAGTAGGTCTCAAGGAGTCATTGCTAAGACCTGTGTGGTATACTATGCATTGAGGATGATCAATCTCGTTTTTTTCTATGACAGTGAAGCCATACCTAATGTAGTCTTCCTTTCCTTAAACGCAGCCATAATATATTAATTAAAAAAAAAATCTATAAAACTAATTTTTCCAATTAGAATAAATTTAATGGACACAGGTTATTTTGATAAGTTATTGCAAACATTTATTTACTACTATTACGTATGGACACATGCTGCCTTATATATACCCCAGCATCAGTAACCGTGCAAGATTGGTTACCTACTCCCATGATAGAACAGTCCCAAACACTCCCACAAGCGTGCTAGAAAGTTTAAAAAAAAAGTTTCATTGCCTTCTACATCTTTCTTTGGCCTCCCCTCCAACCAAACTGATACCCCTACATGTCAAAAGGCAAATATTTTCCTGGTATAAAATTTGAAAATTAAAAATTGTTTACCTTACTATCTCCAATCTTTTTATACCCAAGATCACTTTTTAAATGTCAGGGCAAGCCTCAATATCTCACCCCTTTCTAGTGGCCCTGCCCCCTCCATTTCCCTCTTCTCCATCATTTGCTGCCCCCAGACCTTACTGACTCTCACTGGGTTGAGACAGGATGTGCGGACTCTGAAGTGGGAATGAGGGATTTGGGTGTGGGAAGAGGTGGAGAAGGGGGGGCTCCAGGCTGGAGAGTGTTGGGTTCAGGTGGAGTGTTGTGGTGCTGAGCAAACCACAGGCTTGTGGCTATGAGAGTGCAGGAGTTCAGGTTGGGATGTATGAGGGGCTGAGGGCAGGGGAGCATGATGGGCTCAGGACACAGATTTGCAATGTGTGGATTGTGCAGTAGTGTTGTGGCAGAAGACTGAGAATGTGAGACGCTCAGGACAAGGGGTTCCAGTGTATGATAGACTCAGGATTGAGGTGTGTGTGTGGATGCAAGAGTTTTATGATGCTGTGGCCAGATGGAGGACTTGACCCCAATTGGGGCCAGCACAAATGTTTCAGCATTGTCTTTATTTATGGGAGGAGTGGGGAACCTGTTATAGGTCAGGGGTCAAATGTCAGAAAAATGTCAGGGAACACACAAGTGAGATGCAAAAAAACCCAAACACTCCTAGTTATCCTCCCCCCCATATTCCACTGATGTGGTCCCAACTGAGTCACCCCCCTCCCCTGGCACCCCAGTCCTATAGGGGGTTGGTAGGACTGAGGCTCAAGGCATCAGGCCAGATTAATTCGTCTAGGGTTTGATGGTTAGTGGAATTTGTGGGCCCCTCTACACACTGAGGTGGAGCCAAAATGAGGGATCCAGTGTTCGGGATAGGTCTGGGCGGGGGGCAGGGCATTTGTGGGGTCTGGGCAGGGGGGCAGGTACCAGTTGGGGTTCTGGACAGGGGGGGCATGGTACTTGTGGGATCTGGGGGGGGCAGGGCTCTTGTGGGGGGTCTGTGCAGTGCACGGCACTCGGGGTCTGGGCAGGGGGTCTGGATGGGGGGGGCAGGGCACTCGCGGGGGTCTGGATGTGGGGAGAGGACAGCTGGGGGTCCCGCAACCAAGTCCGGGGGTTCAGAAAGCACTTGTGCTGCTTGTTCCCTGGGCTGCTTCCTGAGTCTGAGCTTGCAGCTGTTTGCAACTCTGCCTGCATTGGAGCCTTTTTAATCAATAATTATTCAAGGAGCCAAGCTCCAAGGCCCCTATTGTCCGAAGGAAATTAGCACCTTTTCAGCATGGCTCTGGGGCTTGTCTGTAGCCCCAGGAGGCGGGAGGGAGACAGACCTGGGGAAGCCACAGTGCAAAACAAACAGTTAAAGATGAACTTTGGGTGAGGTAATGCCAGTGTGGGCTCTTTCTTGGGGGGAGGGAGGGGCTGGGTCACCTCGCACCCCCCTGGAATTTCTTCATGCCCCCCCCGGGTGTCACGCCTCCCAGTTTGGGAACCTGTGTTCTACAGCAACGTCGGTAGTAATGAGAAAGGCATTGTGGTTTAGCTCCACTCCATTCCCCAGGGAGATTCAAGCTACAGTAGAAGATCTGCTCTTGGACAGTCAGAAGCTGTTTGCAGCTAACACCAGTGAAACTCTCCACTCCATGAAAGACTTCAGAGTAACACTGCAACCTCTTGGGATCTGCAACCAAGCACCTAGAAGAAGGCAATATAGGTATCAGCCTTATCGGAGACCTCAATACCCCCCATGTACACAAGACTACAGTAGACAAAATCACGAGCACCAGGGCAGGTGCAGAAACCAACAATGTCACCCTTCCTCTATTAATTCTCAACTGTCACAGCAGCCCAACAAGCAAATTTGATCATCAGGTTGTGGGTCTGGAGAACCCCTCACCTAGTCCAACGCTGTTGAAGCAAGCAAATCTCTTCCATCATCCAGTATCGCCTTTCTTCAACAGCTGACCTCTGATAATGGGTCCTGCAGATAATTGAAAAAGGCTACCTTATCCCTTTTGTATCCATACCCTCTTCCTGTCCCTTCCCCATCCCTCTTCAGGGACCACTCTCACAAGACTCTCCTTCAACAAGAAGTAGAGCACCACACAATTTAGAGGCAAAGGATTCTACTTCCACTACTTCTTGACAAAGAAAAGATCGGGGGGTTGGAGGCCCATACTGGACCGTTGAGCACTTAATACATTTGTATAGAAACAAAAATTCAAGATGGTAACACTTACTACCATATTACCAGCATTGGAAAAGGATGAGTGTTTCTTGTCCCTCGACTTGCAATATGCATATTTTCACCTTGCCATCCACCCTCTCACAGGCGTTTTCTTCATTTTGTTGTAAATTCTCAACACTACCAATACAAAGTGCTTCCTTTCGGGCTCTCTGTCGCCCTGAGGGTCTTCTCAAAAGTGTTGGCAGTCGTCACAGTGTACCTGAGGAAACAAAGTGTTATATTTCCTTATCTAGACAATTGCCTCCTCAAGTCACGCTCACACAACGATTCTTGCTGCTCTCTGTAGGCCACAAGACACCTATTTTGACACCTGGGCCTTCATATGAATGAAGCCAGGTCGACACTCTATCTTACACAAAAGATACAGTTCCTAGGAGCATGCCTCAATTCAACAACAGCCACCACATCCCTAGCTACAGACCGTTTTCAAAAGATCGTGGCCTCGATAAATACCTTACGATCCAGCCCTTGCACAACAGCACTTGAATGCCTTCGGCTACTGGGGCACATGGCAGCATGCAACTTTGTAGTAGGCAACACCCGTCTCCACATGAGATGTTCACAGAGATGCTAGGACAGATGTACAAAGACAGTGTCCATCCGCTATCCAGATCCCTTGCTCTTCCAGGGATAGTAAAGAAATCCTTATGCTGGTAACTGAGCCCAAGGAATCTGTGTTCCAGAGTCTCCTTTTACCCACCAGAATCATCTGTCTCCATGATGAAAGATGCATCTCGTACAGGATGGGGCAGCCATCTGCGCCATCACACTTGCCAGGGCCTGTGGTCCAGCACCAACAAGAATCTGCACATAAAAGTCCTAGAACTGCAGGCAGTCAGGAATGCATGTGCCAAATTGCTCCCATTCATCGCCAACAGACACATCAGACTGTACATAGACAACGTTGCAGCAATGTTTTACATAAATTGTCAGGGTGGAGCCCAATCTCAAGCACTCTGCACAGAGGCTCAGAGCACTTGGGATCTGGTGTCTGAAATACAAGACATTTATCACCGGAGTGCATCTTCCAGACGCCCTGAATACAAAGGCAGATGCACTCAGCAGAGCCCTCCCGGCCGAGCACAAGTGACAAATGTACCTGCACATATTGGCAGACATCTTCTGCCAATGGGGTCACACTACCATAGATCTGTTTGCCACACAGTCCAACAGTCAATGCCCCCTCTGTTCCAGGGCTGGAATAGTAAAGGGATCAATGGGGGATGCTTTTCTCATCACATGGACATCCCACCTATTCTACACGTTTCCTCCAATTCTGCTATTGAACAGATAGTTCACAAAATAAGGAGGGACAGGGCCCCCCTCATACATATGCATGGCCTTGCCAGCCATAGTTTCCCTTCCTAGTGCTGATGTCCCACAACCACCGATCCACTTATCTTGCATCGGGGATCTCCTCCTTCACCCGGGCTCCCAAGACGCCCACCCGAACCTCCACTCACCTCCTGGATGGTTTTCTGACCTAGAGTTGACCTGCTCACAGCAAGTATAAACGGTCCTTCTGTACAGTAGGGCACAGAGCACCCACAAGTCTTACCTTCAGAAATGGAAAAGATTCTCGAAGTGGTGTGCTTGTCACCAGTTGGTTCCTTCAACATCCCTTTTATCTACCATTCTCGACTATTCTCTACACCTTGAACAAGCTGGCCTTACAGTGAGCTCCATTAAAATTCACTACTTGTCCATTTTTGCTCATCCACTCACCAAGAGGTTCTTAAAGGGCCTGCAGGCACTTTATCCAGATATCAATCCACCAATGCAACCATGGGACCTGCATTTAGTATTGAATGCTCTAACTAGGCCTCCCTTTGAACCAATGGCGACGGCCTCATTTTTTGCACTTGGCCATGAACGGTTTTCATTTATTGCCATTACCTCAGCCAGATGGATAGGAGAGATCGCAGCTCTAATGGGGAAGCCCCCCCCCCCCCCCATATATCTTCTTTTAAAGACAAGGTCACTTTAGATACTTATCCCAAATTCCTCCCCAAAGTACACTCATCCTTCCATATCAACCGGACAATACATCTTCCCTAAACCACGTCAACTCTTTTGAGATGAAAATGCACACTCTTGACCTGCGCAGAGCACTCTTATCTAACTTGCAGCGAGTGAGACCATTCAGGGCATCTCCCAGATTATTTGTTTCAAAAGCAAACCACAATAGGGGCCCGGCAGTCTCATCACAGAGACTCTCCCACTGGATCTCGGATTACATCAACCTCTGCTACGCACCATCAGTTGTGCTCCCTCCAGAGAACATATGGGCACACTCAACCAGGGCCATGGTTACCTCGATAGCTTTCCTCCATAAAGTACCCATAAGAGACATCTCTGCAGCTGCCATGTGGTCCTCCGACCACACATTTGCAAAGCACTATGCACTTATGCAGGGATCTCGTTCCAACCTGAAACTAGCTAAGGCAGTTCTTTTCACTGCTTTTCTGCCAGATCCGAAGTCTCTACCTCCCTAAAGGGGAATTGCTTTGTAGTCACCTAACGTGGAGCACCCATGGGGACACTCCTCTCGAAGAAAGTCAGTTACTATGGCGGTGAGTAACCTCCTCTTCTATGAAATGCAAATCCCAGCAATATTACTCTCATTGCTACTCCTTCCTCCCTCCCCCCCACCCAGCTTTTAAGAACCTGGCAATGTTTTAATGATGGTCTGAAGATCCTTTAATTACTCGAATGACCAGTTTTTTGTTGTTCTTGGTCACCTGCCTCCCTTTTTTATGACAAACTCCCTGCCCCAAAGGCAAAGCTGCAAGCATTCAAACTCTATTGCAGTTAAGAGCTGCCTTTGAAGCCAGGGCATGCAGCTTTAAGCAGACCTCAAGCATGAAATCCAGTGGTTCAGACTTCGTACCTAGTCACTCTTAAATGGCGCCCAGGTGCATGGGATTGTGTTTTAGCAATTCAGAATGCTGGCTTGCACAAGTGTCAATGGGCTGCTGAAAGTACTAGCTTCCAGAAATTGTAGTGTAGTAAAATGTAGAATATTTTCTAAAAAAATGACTTGAGTAATAGCCAAAGTATCACAAAATAAATTACTTGAGTAAAGTACAAATCCCGAAAAAATGTACTGGAGTAATGTAACAAAGTATTTCTACTTAGTTACTTTCCACTTCTGGACCCCGTCCGGCTAAAGAGCAGCTTGATCCTGAAAGCAGATTGACTTGTTTATTGGAATGTCTGGGCCAAGCCCATCTGACCTAACCCAGAGGGTGTCAGAGAGCCAGATCAGGAGTGGGGCCGAGTGCCCCTAGCACACACTGAGATCTACTAGAAACTGCAGCTAGTGCAAATAAAATCCATGCTCTGGCGGCAGCTGACTAATTGTCCCCGGAATGCTGCTTCTATGCCAAGGCCCTGGACACTGTCTGAGACAAAGCACAAGGAAAATGGAGTCCAGAATACATGGATGGCAGCTTATTCCACACTGTGTATAATAACTCAGTGCTCTCCACAGGCTATGTGCTGTTTGATGTGTCACAGCAAGAAATAAGATGGAAACTCGTATAATGAATTGTGTATGAGCGACCCATCTTACCCTGATAATTGCAACTATGGCTGACTGCCAGCAAGCAAACTAGCATCCTCTTCCACCAGTCTCCAAACACTATGGGAAAATACAGCTCTTACTATATATTCAGAGGGACAATAAACATAGGTGCTTCTGGAACAGGGGGAATGGAATTCCAAGGGCTTTTGTCTTCAAGAATGCATGCTGCCCCTGCCCTGGGAGCTCTGCTGCTAACAACCAGTGCAATTTGGTACAGGGACAATGGCCCTTCCAGGCTTCCCAGTGAGTGTGCTTGGAACTCTCCAAATTGCCACTTTGATCTCCACATAGAACCCACTCAACAGCCAGGGTAGCTTACAAAGCACATTGGTAAAACACCCCGGGTACGTCTAGACTACATGCCTCTGTTGCCAGAGGCATGTAGATTAGGCTACCAGACATAGGAAAATGAAGCGGCGATTTAAATAATCGCCGCTTCATTTAAATTTACATGGCTGCCACGCTGAGCCGATCAGCTGTTTGTCGGCTCAGCGCGGTAGTCTGGACGCGCGGGTGTTGACATCAAAGGCATTTGTTGACCACCCAGGTATGCCTCCTGGGATGAGGTATACCTGGGTGGTCGACAAATGCTTTTGATGTGGACACCCACGCGTCCAGACTACAGCGCTGAGCCGACAAACAGCTGATCAGCTGTTTGTCGGCTCAGCGCGGCAGCCATGTAAATTTAAATGAAGCGGCGATTATTTAAATCGCTGCTTCATTTTCTTATGTCTGGTAGCCTAATCTACATGCCTCTGGCGACAGAGGCATGTAGTCTAAACGTACCCCTCCTCACAAGAATGCTGCTGCATTTCTGCCCAAGCATCACCTTCCAAGCAGTTTCATGCTGTAGTCCCCATGCAGAGCATCTTAGTTTATCCTTGAGCTCTTAAAGCAGGGCTACTCAACATGCGGACCACATGCGGACTGCATGCGGCCCACAGCCCGTTTGTTTGCAGCTTGCAGTGCAGTTTGGGTTTACGTTGGACTCAACATGCCGCTCGTGGGTGGGATCCTTTGAACATGGCCTTCACTAGGAACACGCTCCACAATGGTGAGGCGTCTCCCAGGCGGGGTGAACATTGAAAGACACAAGCAGATGGGCTGGCTGGAACAGATGGGTACAGGGTTTTGGCGTTTCAAGCCCCCCGGGAGGAGGTACTAGGAGCGCAGGGGTATTGTGGGAAGTGCTTTGTATTCATGCCCATTGGTGTGGAAGAAGCTATTTGCATATATATGCAACCACGCTTAAGTTGCACCCCTCCGCATGTGCTGTGAGTATCATTGTGGCCCCTGGGGCTTCCAAAGTTGAGTAGCCCTGTTTTAGAGGGGCAGGATTGTCCAGTGGTTAGGACGCTAGCCAGGTGCTGGGCAGTTTCTTGGTTTCTTCCCTGCTGTGTCTCACACTCCCTGGTGTGCTGATGTTCATTGGTTCTGGGCAGCTGTTCCAGCTCTATGAAATGGTGGGAATTGCATTGCCCTTCCTCACAGAGGAATTAAGCAGCTATCTTCAAAGGCTGTGAGGTGCTTAGGTGACAAAGAGGTGGATAATGTTGCAAAGCCTGCACGTGAAAGGAGAAATCTGGCGGCCAGGTGGGAAGTGCCTCTCTATGGCGGCTGCAGCTCCAGCACAGTCAGGGGAGGGGTGCATGTTCCCCAGCTGGGGCAGGTCCAGATTCATTTGCTGTCTGTGCTTCTCACCCAGGGTGTGTCTAGACTACATGCCTCCTTCGACGGAGGCATGTAGATTAGCCAGATCGGAAGAGGGAAATGAAGCCGCGATTAAAATAATCGTGGCTTCATTTAAATTTAAATGGCTGCCCCGATCTGCCGATCAGCTGTTTGTCGGCAGATCGGGGGAGTCTGGACGCGATGCCCCGACAAAGAAGCCTTTCTTCATCGACACAGGTAAGCCTGGTTTCACGAGGCTTACCTGTGTCGATGAAGAAAGGCTTCTTTGTCGGGGCATCACGTCCAGACTCCCCCGATCTGCCGACAAACAGCTGATCGGCAGATCGGGGCAGCCATTTAAATTTAAATGAAGCCGCGATTATTTTAATCGCGGCTTCATTTCCCTCTTCCGATCTGGCTAATCTACATGCCTCCGTCGAAGGAGGCATGTAGTCTAGACACACCCCCAGAGTGCAGAACTCAGCAAACTCTTCCCCTCATTCCTTGATGAAGGGGAACAACCAGCAATGTTCCCATATGAATGGGGGTGGGGAGCTTCATCCTGCTTCACTCTCCCTAGCAGGTGGCTGGGGAGGGTGGGAGGCTTAGTGCTCGGACATTCCTAGACAAGAGGGGGAGGCAGCCCCAGCCATCCCCTTTCACCTGCCTGGTGATTCTGTCTCTCTTCTGTATGGTTTTAAGAGCAGCAATCCCATTCCAGGTACATCCAATTTTTCTGGCACAACCCAAACCCTTGCCTTGCTTTTAGTTTGATTGGAGAAAGATGTATACCCGATTTGGTGGCCCTAGGTCTGACTGGTTAGGAGGGGCTCTTGAACAAACAGACAAGCGAACAAATGCTCTCCAGTATATAGTGCAAGCATTGTCCATTGTGCAGGGGACTTATCCCTAACAGGATCCTCACATGTGGTGCTTGCTTTCTCTTGGCAAGGCCCACCCAAAAGGCTTTGTTCCATCTACAGATCATTCAAGAAAAGCTCGGGACCTTCACCTCAAGCAGCAACTGCTCAAACTGGCCCTGTGGCCTGATCCAGTCCCAAGGCCTTTATCAGGCTGCAGATTTCCCTCAGGCTCTGAAAGCCCTGTTGCCCATTCAAGGGCAGGCACTTTCTCCAAGAGGTGGAGGTGCTGTTTCCCATTGAGGGTGCCAAGGAAGAGGTCTCATAATGCCAAATGAGACTGATCCAGATATCAGGCTACTCTTCTGCCTCCCCCAGGAACACAAACCATCCACAGGCTAGCACCAGCATGCAGAATGGCACAAGCACCTCTGACCCTTGTCTGGTATCAAATAGGGAGCTCAGAAAGCTTATACTGTCAATTCCAATTCCGCCGTCTGTTGAGTCAAGTCTGATATGGGTGATAGCCGTAGCGATTGTATCCACAGCTCTGGCATAAAGGGCAGCTACAGACCTCCTGTGACTTTTGGTCCTAACCTCATCACTGGTCGAAGAACTTCCTAGGGCTGCACTGTCCATCACTCCTCAAACTGAGTATGTTGCTGAGTTCTCGCGTCTCAACTCCACACTCCTGTGACAGTTGCGGAAGAGCGAGTACCAGGATTGATGAATGGCACCTGAGTACTTGGAACCTCCTTGAGCCAGTGAAGTTAGTGCTGTTGCACTGAGGGATGCTTAAGCCTAAATTTGCAATCTGATTATTACTAATTAATTAATTAAACCTCAGTGGAAGTTGCAGATACTACCAAACCTCATCTATCATAGGTGTTTGTTGATTAATATGCCGCAGAGAAATAAAAACGTTACGCAGTTTAAAGGGGCCAAACCATATATTGTAAATTTCAAAAGGTACAACAAGGAAATAAGTAGACACGCTTAGGGTACGTCTAGACTACATGCGTCTGTCGTCAGAGGCATGTAGATTAGGCTACCTGACACAGTAAAATGAAGCGGTGATTTAAATTTACATTCATTTAAATTTACATGGCTGCCGCGCTGAGCCGACAAACAGCTGATCAGCTGTTTGTCGGCTCAGCGCGATAGTCTGGACGCTTCCCTGCCGACATCAAAGGTATTTGTCGGCCACCCAGGTAAACCTCCTGGGATGAGGTTTACCTGGGTGGTCGACAAATACCTTTGGTGTCGGCAGGGGAGCGTCCAGACTAATCAGCTGTTTGTCGGCTCAGCGCGGCAGCCATGTAAATTTAAATGAAGCGGCGATTATTTAAATCGCCGCTTCATTTTACTGTGTCGGGTAGCCTAATCTACATGCCTCTGGCGACAGAGGCATGTAGTCTAGACGTACCCTTAATGTCCCCAACCCAAGAAGAAATAAGAGGATAGAAAAGTACCCCACAGACACAAGGTATGACACAGACAATAATTACAATTCCAGCCGTCGACGATGGACGGCGATGCACCTGTCTCTCAAGCCTTTGGCTAATTAAAGCCTCTAGCGAGAGACTAGGAGGCAATCCCTTGCAGCGATGTCCTCTGCAGTGCTCTTGACCTCAAGCCTTAGGCTCCTTCCGAGCCCTTGGCGAGGAACAGAGAGGCGATCCCTCGTAGACCCTGGGGACTGGTGTGAAGCAGGCAGGTGGCGAAGTCCTCCTCCGGGGCCTTCCGCTCCTGGACGCAGGATTCACTGCTGGTAAGTTGCCTGGCGCTGTCTTCAGGTGGATTCTGCTCCTCAACTGGAACCGGCGATAGAGGAGCTACTCCTGTACCCAGACTGGATACACAAAATCCCTACCTAAACTAACACGACGCCTCCCGTTGCGATATAATACCCCGGCTGCTTGAGCATAGAACCGACGCACTATACTAACGGACAGACTTGATGACGAACCTCTAACTAACCTAGCTACCTAATGAACACGAACAGGGAATAGGGTGGAACGCTGCAGAAGCGAACAAGCAGAGAGAGAACCAAACAGGAATGCTGACCAGAACTTAAGTAGTCTCTCCCCATGAATATTTATGAGCTGTAGCTTTAAACTCATTGGACCTTGTCTGGATAAACAAGGGCCTCTGATTGGGTGTCTGAACAAACAGCTTCTAACTGTCTGGGGGTGAGTGTGCTGTGTGCAGCAGCACGTGGTAACATGTGCAGCTACTTGCGTGCTGTGTGCAGCAGCACATGGTGACGTGTGCAGCAGAAGGTAGAACCATTATGTAAATATTCATGATGGTTATTGCTTATTCAGTGTCACTGCTTATGCATATTGATGAGAAGGCGGGGATCTCGTTACCGTGCTTCCCTGGTGGTGGATGCTTCCCAGGTGGCTTTCATCCCCTTCTATGTCGCTGCTCTTGGGCATCCCAGTACCAGCATTCACTTTGGCACCAGCATGCTCAGTACCTGCAGTGCCACCTTCATCTGAGGCACCACTTCCTGCTTCACCATGATGCAGAGGCAGCGGGATGGAGGGGAGGTGGCTCTGCAGGAGCCAATACGTGCGGGGAGCTGGCTTGAAAGCCAGCTTCCAATATATACTGGCTCCTCCCTGCCTTTCTATCAGAGGCAGCCGCACGGGGGTGGAGGGCAGCATCGCGGGAACCAGCACGTATGGGGAGCCGGCTTAAAAACAACCTTCCCAGGCACTGGCTTCTGTCGCCTACCCCCTGTCCTTGCTGCCCCAATACACCCCCTCTTGCTGCCTGTGTATGTATGTAGTCATTTGGCTTAAGCCTCAACGTATTGGTTATCGGTTAATCATTTAAAAGAATATATGCTAACAGCCTTAGAAGGAATGGGAGGGGAAGGTTTGTATCAGTGCAGCTTCATATACCCAGAGAAAGGCCTATAGCCACAAGGTGCAAATGGCACCTAACGGGTATTGCTGGGTAAAATTCCCTGGCTTCAGTTGCTCTGGGCATGCATACACATGACATGGCTGCATCATGTCTCGAAGAACTACAGTTACAGTAAGTAATTTTTCCTTCCTGAGATTTTTAAAATTCCATGGCCATCTAGTTTCAGCACAGAATAGGGATTATATTGTATGTTCAATCCATTTTCAAATGTACTTTTAACTATGGAGTTGCTATCAGGCAGATCTAGAATTCATTTTTTTCAAATTCCCCTTGTTTCAGTTTGTCATAAGTTTGTGTTTTAAACTTTTAAAGAGTGCTACTTTCACTTTTTATCTTGACCAGGAAGTATTTATAACTGAAGTTGTCTTCTTTCCTGACTGCAGAATTATGGCTTTTGGGCCACCTAGTAAAATGTTTTTAAAGGAGTCCCAATTATCATTCACAGTTTTATGTATAAATAACCCTCTCCCCCCCAGTTAGTTTTGCTAATCGAAACCATGTTTTCAGCTTGTGAAACTGGCCCTTTTCTAGCATAGAATATATGATGGTATTATTTTCTGTTTGCATATCACAAATCTAATACAGAGGTGCTCTATTTCAACCAGAAATTATAGCTGTTCTTTGTAGGATGTTGAACTTGATGATCTAATGGCCTTCAAATGTATGACTGTACATGAAAAGTAACCTGTCACTTTCCACTCTACTCCGTTATAAGGACTAGAAAGATGACTTTCTGCTATCTTGATCTTTCCAGGAGATGACCTGATGCGCTGTGTAGATCTTTATAATCAAGCCCAGTCTAAATGGTTTGAAGAAATGGTGACCACCACTCTGGTATGTATCAGTATATAGCATATTGTGTTTCTAATACTGCACTTTGTCTATTTTGCTTTGTAATGGAAGGCCTTCAAGATAATCTAGCATGGAAGTCACTCTGGGTACATCTACACAATACCCTTACCTTGAAATAAGCTACACAATTTTGCTACACAAATTGCATAGCTTATGTCAATGTTATTTCAAAATAAGGTGCTATTCCGAAACATCCCTTATCCCTCTTCAATACGGTTTACAGGGATATTGGAATAGCGATATTCCAATCATATTTCCATCATATTTCGATATAACAGGCTTGCTCTTAAGCTGTGGAATAGCTATTTGTATCCCAAAATAGCTCCACTGTGTAGACATAGCCTCTATTATCCTTCCATTATTAGCCACAATACAGAAGAGATAACAGACACTATGTTGCCCATCCAGTAATATCATTTGTGGAAGCAAAACAAAAACATTTTCTTTGCAGTAAAGGGGCAGTAGTTTGAAGCCGCTCAGGTGTTAGAAATGGTGGAAATAGCCCTGGAAAAATGGGGTAGCAGGAAGAGAACAGAGCAGAAAAAGTTGTGTGCTAAAATGTGAATACATTTATACATTAATAAGGTATTTCAATATTTTTTTATCTCTTGGTTTTACAATTTTAGCACACAGGTATCCCCAGCACATACATAGTATGAGATAATCATTTGTAATTCTTCTTCTCTGAAGGCATCATATCACAGAACTCTCACTCTTGGGGCTTCCAGGATTAGTCATGTGGGAAATGTCCTGATATTTATGTATTTAAGGCCTTCTGAAGCACCTATAAGTATGCTCTGGAGCTCTTCTCCAGTCCACCTCACATGCTGCAAACAGCAGTACCTCAGGGGTTTTAAAGATTGCTGCTGGTTCCTTTCAAGAATGGGAAATAGGAGTTCTCCTGACAGGCAATTAAAAAGTTGTTTTTTTTTAAATACAAAAGAATAGGCCATTCTAGATAAGGCCTAGGTAATGGAGAATTGAGTGCCCGGTGACAGAGCCAGCAGTCCACACTCAAAGCCAAATAACTCCCAGGGAAGGGGAGAAAAAGGTAGGTGAGTGAAAATCCTAAGACAATGGTCGTCAATCTTTTGAACCATAATATCACTCTTTCAGTTTAAGTGCAATGTAAGATCTACCTCAAACCCAAATACCCTTGCCCAGCTTTCTTCTCCTCCTTCTCTGAAGCCCTGCCCCTACTTCACCTCTTCTCCGAGGCCTTATCCTGCTCACTCCATCGTGGAGCTGGCTCCTGCATATGGAAAGCAGGCTAAGGGACCGGCTGAAGGTAGATAGGTGGGGTGGGTTCTGGAGTGGCCTAGGGGATACAGTATCAGTATCTGGAACACAGGGTGGTGGACTTGAATCCTCCTGGCCCCCACTCCGCCCACCAAGATAGTGGCCAGGCAGCCAGCCAACACCAGCTGCCCCAGGGGTGAAGCTGGCTCCCACATTAGGAAAGCAGGATAAGGGACGCCCTGAAGATAGGGAGGTGGGATGGGTTCTGGAGTGGCTTAGGGAATAAGGCAGTAGGTAGCTGGTCCTTCTGCCTGTGTCACTGCAGCTACACTGTTCTTTATAGTGCACTAGCTCAATCAAAGCCAGCGTGGGTATTTCCGTCAAAGCTGTAAAGTATACCTTCAGCTTCAGCATAGAGGTGTCCTTAATTACAAAGCAAATCAGCCATGTGATTCTTCTCACGAAGAATTATGTTATGCTTATAAGAAGCACATGGGATCTTTTTCAGGGGAGAAGGCAATGCATTGTGTTTATTGAGAATACAGTAGAGAAGCAGTTAGCATATGCTTTATGAAGACACGTACACGTACACGTGTCCTGCAGATGGTGCATAGTTACCAGTCCATGGTGACTAAATCAGTTTCACTGGCCAGGCAAGGCTGACTGAGTGAGGTGTTGGGGTTCCTCTGAGATTCCTCCGAGGCTTGGTTTGCAGGACTGAACCCAGAGTCCCATGGCAGGAGCATCCCTTCTTATACATGTAAGTTTCCATTTGAGTTTTGGTTTTTGTATTAACAAAAGGAAAAACTGTGTAGCACTTTAAAGACTTATAAGATGATTTAATAGGTGATGAGCTTTCGTGGACCAGACCCACTTCCTCAGATCATATTCTGAAAGAGGATATACCAAAGGAATTCAATGAAAAAAGTGAACACATTATTAAACTGACAAATCGGATTTAGTAGAGAAGATAGGGAGAGGAAGGGAGGGAATAGCTATTTATGAGTCAATGAATGGCTAATCAGGGGTGATAAGTGGGGAAGCTATCTTTGTAATGGGTAAGGTAATTAGCATCTTTGTTAAGGCCCTTTTGTAAAGTGTCAAATTTAAGCATGAATGAAAGTTCTAAAGTTTCCCTCTGTAGTCTGGTGTTAAAGTCTCTTTGAAATAAGATGTATATAGTAAGGTTATGAAGACTATGTCCAGGAATGAAAACCAACTGGTTTTTCCTTGTGAAGATGTCTGATTTGTGGGCATTAAGTCTTTGGTGAAGTGTCTGAGAAGAGTGTCCAATATACATAACAGAAGGACACTGTTGGCACATGATGGCATAAATTATATTTCTGGATGAACAGGAATATGTGTCCTTGATCGTATAACTGACATGGTTAGGTCCAGTGATGGTGTCACCAGAGTAAATACGTGGACAAAGCTGGCAACAGGGCTTGTTGCAAGGGAAAGTTTCCAGGGTTGCAGTGTCATGCTGTAGTCATCTGCCCATAGCAGGTGTGAATCTGTTTTCCAGAGTTATCCTTTGATGGTGATAGTCAGGATTCTCATAGTTATCTCTCACTCTTGGGGGTCTCTTCCTGTCTCCAGGGTTCGTCAGTGCTGCTAATTCAATTCAGCCTCAAGACACAATACATGTTTCCTCGTTATCTTCAAAGTTTCCACTTCTTGATCACCTGGATATCTGTGATGGTTTTCACTCACACACACCCTCCACTCACACCAAACAATTGTATAGTGTTTCAGACAAGATCTGTAGTTACTAGAAGACACAACTTAATCATGAGAGAGACAGAGTGAAATAGAAGCTACAGAACTTATAACAAGTCATTATACATGAAATTATACCTCATACTTAGTCTTATAACCAATACTAACTAAAGTATACATTATTGCTACATTGTTTGGTCCCTATTGTATTCCACTGCAGGTTTACACATGCACCATGTATCCAGAGCCAAAGAATTTGAAAGTAGTAGTGTCCATTGCTCCATACATGCACCCCTGCTCAGCCTTATGGGTGTCTGATGTGCTAAAGGGTAGGTGGGACTGACCATGCTCTCAGTTCCTTCTCACCACTCACAGTTGGAGCTGCTAGTGTCCCCTTATCTCCCTCCGGCACATTTTTTAAAAAAGTTTGAGAATTATGCATAGTTTTTATCTTTGCTTGTAAATTTAGTGCTCTTAGGGTATGTCTAGACTGCATCCCTCTGTCAGCAGAGGGATGTAGATTAGGCAGGTCAACATTGCAAATGAGGCAGGGATTTAAATATCCCGTGCCTAATTTGCATAAAAATGGCCACCATATTTTGCCAACTTAGCACTTTTCCTCCTGCAAGGAGGTTTACAGGATCTGTTGGAAAAGGCTTTCTTTCTCGACAGATCCGCCTCTAGACTGCCACTTTTTGCCGACAAAGTGCTGAGTCGGCAAAACTTGGTGGCCATTTTTATGCAAATTAAGCATGGGATATTTAAACCCCTCTCTCATTTGCAATGTTGATCAGCCTAATTTGCAGCCCTTTGCCGACATAGGGATGCAGTCTAGACATACCCTTAGTGTTCATTTGGGGAATTAAGAGACTTTGGGGATCCATTTTTTCACTAGTACCCTCTCTCTCCACCTAACACCCACACCTGAGTGCTGAATTATTCTGAAGATGCTGGGGTTCAAAATCAGTGCGTTTGTACTTGATCCGCAATAAGAGCCAACAGTCTCTACTGCTTGGGAGAAGCCTACGTTTCATTCGGGTACAGTGTCTACTTCTCCTTTCCAAGCTTTGCCCAAGAGAGCTCTGCTCCCCTCTCCATGAGGCCTCAGTCAGATCCTGGCAGTAAGTCTTCCTCCAGGCCCAAGACAAGTGATTCCCATGAGTGCCAGCCATGGAGAAATGGCTCATTGCAAGTCACTCAAACATGATAAAAAGTTTCACAGGTTGGCAGATACTGTGGTACAAACCGTTGAGCCACACAAGCCTTCGAAGTTGGCACCCCGCAAATCAAGGCAACTGGCAGTTCCAAAGCAACTTTCCATTCTGGCTCTGGTTCCAGTTATGGAGCATGTGCCACTAAAGCTGGGGAGATTGGAAATGGTGCCTGGGCCTCATGAACTTTTTGCTCTGTGAGAAGTGAGGTCATCTCCTCTGACTCTACCATTGGCACCTAAGGAGATCCAGCCTTGACCATGGACTTCCACCAATTGAGTTGTGCTCCTGCACACTCAAGTACAGATTTGTATGGTTCCACTGGTTGTGACAATACCACCATTCGAACCATGCTCCAGGATCTAACCAGAGAATTTGGATGTAGAACAGAGGCTCCCCATCCCCTACCACTGCTGTGACTACTCCAAGGGACTCCCAACTTCATGGCAAAAGTCTCCTTTTCCCTAAAAAAGATCCACGTGGAGCACTCAACCACATTTTTTGGATCCACTCGGTTGGCTGTTCTGGGAGTCCTGGCCTGAATATGCACTTTTCCATTCAGCCAAGGGAGGATTCACGGCTTCAGACATCTTCCAATAGATATACAGAATCCGTTCTGGAAGATGAGCTGGTTGATCTGCCTTTAATGATACTGCTAGAATAAGAGCATTTCCCATCCTCTTCCGCAGATGCAGCTGTCTCCTTGGCTCCTTCCTCACCTCCATACAAATTTTTTCAGTTCCAACACCACCTATGCAGTGTGGCTGAAGACCCTGGAGGAAGAACAGGATGGACAACATCAACTTTTTGACATCCTTTATGCCTTGGTACCAACCAGGGTTGCTCTTCCTATTAACAATGCTATTCTGCAGCTAGCAGCTGGTTCAAACTGTTCAACCTATCATTTCCCAATGGGTCTTTAACCTCATTCTCTGAAAGTTGATCGAATTACCCCTCAAGATGTTTACTTTGTGTTCTCTGTCCCTCAGTCCATGAAATTTACCTTCCTGAAGCTGTTATTTCTGCAAGAACGTTGGGTGAGCTGGGGACCATGACTGTGGATCCTCCTTTCCCCACTTTCCATAAGGACAGTTTTCCTGAGCCTTCATCCCAAATTTCTGCCAAAGGTCATATCCCATTTTCACCTCCCCCCACTCATACAGAGTGCAGGATGATATATCTCCTGCTCATCTGGGAGTTTTGGATGGCATTGGATGTTCCTTCTCTGGAAAGGTCTTTAACAGAAACTTGTCAGCGTTAATGCATGTGCTTGCCTTTCCCCAAACTGCATTTCTCTGTGTCTCTCAGTAAGGGGCCATTGGAAATTCCCTGGAGAAGGCAAACAGGGTTTCTCATTGTGGAAAGCAGGAGTTTGCTCAGCTGCCTGTCATTGTAGGCGATAGTTTTCTTCCCCACAGAACAGAATTGGGGAGTCAGCCAACCAATCAGGCAAGTGTATGATAGTGCTGCTAAGGATGCTTTTATCTTGGTCTAAGGCCTGACAGCTCTTACTGGCCAGACTCTCCCAACAGCAGCAAAAAGCAGGTAGGGAGGTTTGGCTACATCATCAGAATCCAAGAGTCGGTTGCACTGACCCTCAGGGCAGAACATTTTTTAAAAAGGGGTCAGTCCGTATCAACTAAAACCTTGATCATGTCCACACTTCCCGGCTAACTTAGTGACAAGAAGCTGCTGGTGAACACACAGACATTCCCTTGGGGAATGACCTCTGAGCATAGCTCATGTTGCCCAGCCTCCAGAGCAGTGCTGCCAAAGTAATTTCAGGAGCTCACTAGCACAGTGAGCCAGGCTACAGCCTGGAAACAGGGCCTCCTTGTTCCTGTCCTGCCCTTGCACTCAAGAGCAGCAGCTTTCCACAGGCCCTGCAGTTCCTGTCTTTCCCCATCTCATCAAGGAACTTGCACAAGCCTTCTTTCCTGCTGCACTGGCTCCTTGCTGGTTCCATCACCAGCTGCACTGGCCACGGGCCAGTCCTCCTGCTCCTGCACTTACTGAGCACTGAGCCCAGCTGTCTCCAGTGATGTGTACCTTTCACCATTAGCAAAACCTAATTTTGGCATGCATGCAGCAATCTGGGCTCAGCCACTGATCAAAATATGGGCCTGTTTTTCTCACAGGAGTTGGAGAGGCTGGAGGTGGAGCGAGTGGAAATGATTCGGCAGCACCTTTGCCAGTACACACAGCTGCGGCACGAGACAGACATGTTCAACCAAAGCGTAAGTCTTCTCTGCCTTTGCCTCCCTTTGGTCCAAGAGCCAGAGGGAGGTTCTACTGAGCTCCAGCCTGGTCTTGTATGTAGGGTGCTAAATTCCACTGTCTAATGGAGACTGAGATCTAGGTGGTGCCAGTTTGGGAGTCTGCACCTACCATGCATCTCCAGAGACATCCGGAGCCTGGGGATAGGGCATATGGAAGAGCAGAGGGGCTGGTCAGAAGGGGCATGTCAACTCAAATAGTTCATCATGGCAGCCATGTGGTATGGGGGGTGGCAGAAAAAGGCTTGATAGGAGGGCATAAGGCAAACCAGCCCCTGGCTCTACTTTACACCTCTCGTACCTGAACACTTCTCACTCTGCAAGCAGTACACGCTGCTCTACACCATCCTTCATTGTTGCGAGACAAATGGTAATCACAGCAACTGTTAGTTCAAAGTGAAAATATAAAATCTTGTAAAACTGGCACCTTTTCAAGTACTTGCGTATGTGGCATGTATTCTGATGTGTGGGGTATTCAGTGGATTGTGATATATTGTGGATATATAGTCACATTACATAAATCATATACTCATAGACAGTGCTTTTTTTGTGACGGCACACCTCTATTTTCCCAGCACACCGTAAATGAATGGCATTCCCCTCGGGCATACCGGCACCTATTGGCATTTATTTTCCTGAGGTGGCTTGGGGGCTCCCGACGGAAGCTCTCTCAGGATATGTGGGTAGTAAAGGGGCTGCAACCACATTTCGGTCCCCAGTGCTGCTTTTTTTTCCCCTCAACAACTTTCCCTTGGAGAACCAGCACCTTTTTTCTTGCAAAAAAAGCACTGCTCATAGCCATATATAGTGCAAGTTATCCAGGTGTTCCCTGCCGCACTTAGGCCTGATGTCGTCGGTGAGCCCTGCCTTGGTTTCCCTTACCCCAGGCAATAAACAGTCCCTATTGGCGCCTCTGGAGATCTGTGCTTGCCTGCTGCCTGGGTTGGCTCTGGGACACTACAGAGGCTTCCTGGTTGAGCTGGCCGGAGCACCTGCCTGGGCTGCTCTGAACACCCTGCCTTTCACAGTTTTCCACTGAACAGATGCCAAATACACCTGGGGCCAAAGAATGAATGACCTTCAAAGGCTGGGGGGAAGGGCCTCTATGGACCAGATCAGACCTCAGGCCTCTGTTACCTCTCCTTACCACTGCACACTTGGGCCAGCACCTTGGCACTCTAAGCCTAGAAGGAGCAGACAAGACGCCAGTCACATGAAGAGAAATCAAAGCCTTTGGGCCCCAGGAAGAGAATTGCATCACCCCGTGCATCACCTCAGGCCAATCATTCTTGGGTTCTTTGGGTCCTCTGCCATCCCCATCCTAGGAGTATTCCTATGTTTTCCCCCACCTCCTGCCTAGGCCAAGCATTCCTGGTCCGTCCCTTCCCTGGGGCCAGCATTCCTAGACATTCCCCTTCCTCCCCACCCCCCCAGGCCCTGGTTCCTGACAGTTGGCCCAGTGCATTATTAGGGGTTGGTTTGCCACCTCCTGTGGCACCAGGAATTGGATGTGCTCAGCAGTATATGCTGGACTTGCTTCACTAATGGTCAAAGTCCTATTGCAAAGCCTGTGTTTTCTTGGACCTTCCATTTATGGATCCAACTAATTGAGAGGAGAATGTTCTCCTGTGATAGTGGCAAGCTGAGCCAGTTGCATGGAGCTCTTGCAGCAGGACTTGCTCTGTATTCTGATATATTCTTTTGACAATTTGCTTCTCATTCTGTTCTTTTTAGACAATAGAGCCCGTGGATCAGTTACTTCAGAAAGTGGAACCTGCCAAAGACAGGGAACTCTGGGTAAAAGAACACAAAACCGGAGAGATCAGACCTGTGGACATGGAAATATAGATTGATCCGATAAATGATATGTGATGCGTTTGCTGGTTTATCCAGGCTAATGGGTTCTGTAAAGGGTCAGAAGAGGTACAGGACTGGAAGAGGGTTGCTTTGCTACCAGATACTTTGTATTTATTGCCTGTAGGGAGTATCTCTGTCACATTTGATCGTCACACCAATTCCCATTGTGCTATGCCTTAAGTTCCCAACATTCCAGGGTGAAGAAACTGGAGGGGTCTACTCTTCCTGTCAGAGGTTTCCAGCTGCCAATGATGTACTGCCCCCAGGAGAAACAAAGGACCTTGCTTCCTGGTTCAGAGAAAGCTCTGCTCTTTGATGACTGTGCACTAAACCCATCACATGACTCTTTGTGTAGAATGTAAGAATAGCCATGTAGCAAGCCACTGCCATGGAAGCAAACCAGCGATTTGACCATGATGCTGGTATCAAGGAGCTTCTGAATGTGGATCTCAGCACTGCCACTGCTCAGCTGGATGGCCTTGGGCACATCACAAAACTTTTCTGGTCCCACTATTTATAATAAGGGGCTCATAATACCTACCTCATAGGGGTGTTGTGAGGATACATTGATTTTTGTATAATACTTATTAGCACAACTTCTTGATACTGAATGCAGAGAGGTATGGGCTGTTTCCCAGTGCAGTAAACAAGGCAAATGGCTAGGAGAAAAAGCCCCAGAGGAAAGACTCCTGTTCAAACCCTTCCTGTTTTGTACTCCCACTCAGAGACAAATAAACCCTCCATCATCTCCATTTCTCTTTGAGACTATTAGAAAGTAAGATTGACAGGGATCTCTTGCACCATCTATGGCCAGGAAAGACTCAGTTGTTCTACAGCTACCTCATTAATTGTCTCATTGACTTAAGTGGCAGAAAGAGAACACCTGCAATGGAATAAAATCTTCAAGCCCATCCCTTCCTTTGCAGTGTGATGTCCAGCACTCTGCTTTCTTCAGGAACTTCTAGCAGTCCCTTTGGGAGATAATTTCCCAACCAATAGATCAAGGTTTAAATTGTCCTTCATTTGATTTCCCCAAAATAACTCACATTTTATAGCATCCTCTCTGTCCATCACTCTTTATCTATTTCCTTGGGGTTTGCACCCATGTGATCTTAGCAGATAGTCAGCAGGTCTATTCCAATTGGCGAGTAGATTTTAGCCCGGTGTGGCCGCACAGCATGGTCTGCGCATGCACAGCGTGCGCCTCTGCACAGCTGGTGAGCAGAGCCTGCCACCGCTTGGCGAGCCCTGCCAATTGGTATAAGTTTTTACACTGCAATCATCACTGTAATAGCTTGGCTCTTTCCAGCAGTGCATTAAGCAGTCCATGTTGTTTTTTCTTCTCCCCCAGAAGGAGAAACATGCATATTTATTAAATACCCCGTCACTACGCCTTTGTGTTAGAGAAGGTAAAATCAAAGTAATGTGCCTTGCACGTGGAGGTTGGAAGTGATGAGGTTATGAGAGTCATTACTTCCTGGGGGAGTTTATTCCAGAGTCTTGGACTATACCCTGAGAAATTTCTGTCACCTGCACAGATAAGCTTTACCATTATTGTTGAGAGCTCCACTGTGCCAAAAGTGTGTAGCTGACCATGGGCCTCGTCCTGGAGATTTAGATGGCTTTTTAGGGTCCAGGACATCAAGTGCTTTGAAGATAAGGACAAGACCGTGAAGCTGATTTGAAATTGTATGGGAAGGTTACAGTGTAGAGCATGGAGAACAGGTGTGAGATGCCTGAGAGAGCTTGCGTTGCTAAGGAGGTGCAGTACTTGGTGTTTCCAAGCAGCTGAAGGTTTTGTGGCCAGGCATACCACATTGTTGTAGTCCTACAGTGACAAAGGCACAAGTATCTAATGCCAGATTTTCATCTGCCAGGAGTGGAGAGATTTTGCTGAGAGGTGGGGACAGCGTGTGAAACCTCCCACTCCCACGGACACCCAGAGGAGAGAGCCACAGGGAGCATTCAGTCACTTAAAGTGATGTGGGGCTGCTCTGAGGAGGCTGGCTGCCTTGTTCCTGAGGATCCCAGTGGGATGGCTGCTTTGTTCCAGAGGGTTCCCAGCGCAGCTCCCTCTCTCTGGAAAAAGGCTCACCTGCTGCAGTCAGAGCCAGGCTTGGAACTGCAGCCATTGCATGCTGCAAAAACAGCTGAATGGCAACCAAACAGATAAGGAGCTTTGGCCAGAGAACTGATTAGAGAAGGGATGAATGGATTGCCTGCAGTGCCTGAAAACAGCTGACCAGTAGCTAATTAGCTACCAATAGCTGATCCTCTCCTGACTGTTGAACCAGGGCACATCATTCTGCTTTCACCTCTGTGCACTGGAAAAGTCAGTAAAATGTTGGGTAATGTTTTCAAAAGTACAATTTCCGAAAGTAACTCTGGCATTTTGGTGCCTAAGTCTTACTGCAGGTCAATTTGAAAAATGTCGTCTATTAGTACAACAGTGACTTTCTTCGAGTCTTCTTGTACTATATCAATTTCCAAGGTAAAGTACAAATTAAAACCAATAATTTGGAAAGCTCTCTAAAACTTTTGCATGCAGATAACCAGTTTGGCAGATTTTGTGTAACATCTTCCATAGTTACTGTTGAAATAGAAAGTTTATGATCAGAATAATTATATAAATAAAATAATGCATTATCCCAACTTAATACCAAATGCAGGACATAAATATTTATTGAACACGTCTGCCTTTTCTGCATCAGTACTGTTTTACTATCTTGTAACTGGAAATCAATTGAAATAATTATTTTAACCATATCGACTATAGATTAGTAATGCATCTAGCTTGTCTTAATTACCTGCATTTCTTAACTTTAATTTATATTTATTATTATGAATATATCCCTTTTTATTCGTCAACCTTTTTTGCCTTTCACATCCCATTTTAAGGTAATAGAGGGTTTTATGGGTGTTTTTGTTTGCTTTTTAACTGAACAGTCTTTTCTCATGACTGAAGAATTGTGGATTTTGGGACATGTAGCATGGCATTCTTAAAAGATTAACTATTTTGATGCAGATTTTTCTGTTTAAGGTTTTTGTCCGCAATCAATTTTGTTCGTAATTAATTTTACCTTTTGTAAATTGGCCTGTTTAAAATACTAAGTGTGTGTGTGTGTGTGTGTACACACACACACACTAAATATATATAAATAAATAACTAGTAAGGGTTTGGTTGTGCCAAGAAAAAGGGATGTGCCTGGAATGGGATTGCTTCTCAGAAAGCCGTACAGAAAAGAGAGACAATCACCAGGCAGGTGAAACATGCTGGCTGAAGACATGTCCCCCCTTTCCTGGATTGCTGATGAGGCTTCCTACCCTGAAGATACCCTTTAGGGAGGGCAGCAGGGGCTGAAGCGCCCCCCCATCCAGATTCGTATGGGAACATTGCTGGCTGTTCCCTTTCGCCAAGGAGCATGGGGAAAGTGCACAATTTTCTGCATTCCTCAACTCTGGCTGGGGAGCGCAGGAAGCAGTCAAGCTGTGCACTTTGCTCTTGCTACCCATTTTTGAAAAAGACAATCATTTAAAATAAAGCCTATACATTTTCCTTTATTTAAAAAAACCCAGCAACCTTAACTAAAGTTAAGGACCCGAGCAAGGCTGGGTAAATGTGTTAGGGACTCAGATATGAATTTACTATGAGGGCTGTAATACTTTTTTTTTTAAGAGAATTGTCACCTGTAATTTAAAGAAACTCCAAAGAAGTTTGACTCTGGGCAGTAGAAGATCTCCAGTTTATGATTAGTGTATTTGTTTCCACATAAAGGACAATTAGTGAGAATGTCTCAGGATGCTCTTTGTCACATGCTTTTTTTTCATCCCAGAGGTGAGATACTGTTTTTTTTCTAAATTGGAAACCAATGCAGGTATTTTGAGCCATGCCCCTCAGCAATGGGTTCCCAGTCAAGATCACTTGCGTCTTATTTCTTTCTGGTAGCATTAACTTACCCTAGCTACTGCTTGCCTAGGCGCTTTGTGTCCAGCTGACAGTCTTGGGTTTTCAATAGCTATTTTTCTCAGCTTTATTGTCATCTAGTTCACTAAGGGCAGAGTATTTAATACCACGGTCTAGGTTGAATAGCTTTATATTTTCCCCCTTCATTTCTGCCTCACTGTCCAATTTCATTTACATCTGCTGCATCCATGGCCACAGACACTTCCTTTCTCCTCGTAATTGCAATATAATCTGTCCATTTTAACTTCTTTATATTGTCAGCAGCCTGTGCTGGTCTGAATCATTTTCATTCTACAATAGGATGTTTAACAGTTTCCATGTTGCACACATATAGCCTTTTCCGTCTTCACACAGAAACAGAACAAAATTTGCCTGCCACTCCAGCCTGTCAAGCGTTTTTGGTCAGCCATTTACTGATGCATCTTACTTAAAGGAAACCATCTTTTTAAGACCTATCTTGCTCTTTGAATTACTTCTGGAACCAACCCATTTGCTGCTTCTGCTTCATTGCTAGCTGGATGTGCCTGGTTTTAACAGAAGTCAGATCTACCTCTCCAGTGATCTAAGGCCCCCAGCTGCTTTCTCGGAGGAAGAACTCCCACCAAGGCTGCTGGAAATTTCCCGACCACTCTGAAAGCTCTGAGATCCACAACCCACATTTGTGTGTAGCTACTCAGCACTCAGGTTCTGTGAGCCTGCAAAAAACTTCTCTCTTAGGACTGTGGCAGCTTGAAAGCTCTGGAGCTGCATTTTACAAGACAAGTGAAGGACTCCAAAAAGGTCATGAAATCATGGCCCAAAATCCTGTAAAAATAACTGTTCTCCCAGAGTCATTTGCTCATATATAGTTCTGCCTGAGTGCACATCTAGAGCAGCTTCCCTGGAACAGCTGTGACTGTTTGCAATGAGCACTCCCACAATCTTCTCTGTTGCTGTGTATAAAAGAGGTAAACATATGCTTGCTCCCAGGGTTATTGCCACTTTGTTTCACTTTAATGTGCAACTTCTCATTGCATGTTCCCCACACCATCCTGTGCATAGCTGTTCTCTGGTAGAAGGTTACATTTCTAACTTGCTAATTTAATAGCATATCAGATATTTTCAATGGGAATTCTGACTAAGACTTTTGGAGGAGGTTGGGTCTGTGGATTCAAACCAGACTTAGTAATAACTGCTTGGACTGGCTGAGAGATGTACTACCCAAACTCTGCATTTCAGCAAGTTTTTAAAAAATGGGTAAGATGGAATCCTCCTTCCACATATAAAGATAGATATGAGCTGCTCTCAGAAGTGCTAAGAATTCACAAGTCTCTTGGAAGAAAATGGCAGTTAATAGGTGATGATGATCTTTGGAAATCATACTACTGATCTAGGTGCCAAATAATGACCTAATTATAAGGCTTCCCTATAAATAAAAAATCTTGAACTTTCATGTCACACTCAAAGGTAAGAATCTTAGATATCTACGTGTGAAAGGCTGCAGTGTATTCAGAAGGAATTAGCTTCACCATCTGCTGAAAGACAGCCACTCTATCGCGCTGGGTTTGAGGGGACCCAGTTACATATTGTGTTTAGAAAAGGCTGTGGGCTCCCTGTAACATGGCACCTGAACCTTTCCATCAATAAGAATAGCTCTTGAAACCCAATCAGCCCTTGATATACCTGCTACCTTCTACTCTGTACCATAGACACAGAGCTCAGCTTCCATACCCAGAGTGCTCTGCAGTGCTCTGAATTCAGGCTCTGTCAGAGTTCAGTGGGGAGCTAGCACAGAGGGAGGAGCATAGAACTCACCATGCCCCCACTGCCACCAGGTGAAAGAAAGCACCCCCCCCCCCCCAAGCCAACAGCAAGAGTGAACTTTTAGATCTCAGACATAGGGAGACACACTGCTTTGCTCACACAGCTGGCTCCCTATCGAGAACCTCACAGATCACAAACACCCCTTGAAGACGGCAGTCCATGTGGGTAACTGGCAAGTGGAGTAATGTGATCAGAGTGGGTTGCTCATTTAAGACACCAGCTCCTGCATTCTTTACTAGCTGAATTTACTCAGTCCTTTTCCAGGAGCCCAGTGGGTCCATCAGCCTTGTAAAGCTGCTAGCCTCATGCTCTACAAGAGCAACATCTACTAAAAGTTCTATTTAAGAAAATACAATTCTCTGTTCAGGGGATCCAGCCATGGGACAAAAATTCAAGAGATTGGGCCAATTCAGCATCTGACCAGCATTGGACATTGTAAAGAGCAGTAGCTACTGGAGCCGGGGAGAGTACCAGCAGGTTTCTTCCCAAACTGATTCAGTGCAACAGCTCTGCTATGAACTATGACCAAGACCATGCTGGGAAGAATTCAAACTACAAGAAATCTTATGCACCCATAGAGAGGAGTGTCCTGCTGTTATTTCAGCTCCTTTCCACCGTGGCATGTGAGCTGCCTTGCTAAAGCCAAGTGGCTGCATTTGACAGAGGCTTCACTTAGATATTCATACTGAAAATGAGTGCATCTGGCAGTAAAGATGTGTAACTCTCTGCATGCAACTTTAGCTGTAGACAAGTCAAACTCAAGTCATAAACTTTCTCCAAGACTGGAAATAGTGATATTAAGGGTACTCTTCCCTTCAGCCCAGTTTTCCTGGGGATTTAGAAGTGCTGTGAAAAAGAAGTCCCTTGATACTCAGTAAGACAGGATTCAGGAGTACAGTGACTCCCTGGTCACTTCTCCAGAGTTCGCTGGCATACTGATGTATGGTAATATCCAGCTCATGCCCAAAGTTTGCCCTGTGTTTCTGAGGGAATAGGGATGTTCAGGCTGCTCTATTACTCAGAGTTCCACACACACAAATCCTGTTCAACACACTCTTCACAACTTGGGAGCACTTGCATTCTACTGGTGACATAATGAGAACATGTTCTTTTTCATTAACATGTCCTGTCTTTGGGGGACTTCTTCTCAACTGCTTAACTGTACAGTGGTTTAAAGTAGATCTTACTTAAAGATACATGATTTCTGTTTCTGAATGCTCAGCTCCTCCCTGTTGTTCCACCAGAGTTGTATCCATTTCTAAGCATTTTGTTTTTCAGTGTAGCTTTTCAGGTGTCTCTGGCATATTTGTTGTACTGATGTTCAAAACAAGATTTCTTGCTTCTTGGATGCATTTCTGAAAGTCACTGGTTCTCAAACTGCTTTAAGCTGCTGTAGTTGGAATACCAATTACTCCTTTTTGTCCTACACACCATAGTCTGCATTAATCCATACTAACATATGTACCTTATTAAAGACTTTGTAAATAACTGTTCAGGTCAATAGCATAAGAAATATATTTAATCACATTTGAAACAGATTTGAAGCAAATTTAAATTCTCTTAACTTAAGATGCACTATTTTTCAGATGCAGTCTGAAAGAAGCTCAGTAGGAATGTAGAAAAAGCTTACCCGTTGTTGAATTCAGATTCCCTGAGCTTCCAGGAATATAATTTGAATAAATTGGCTTCATTGCTACAGATTTTTTTTAGGTCACTGAATATTGTTTGTTTGAATCTCAACTGCAATTCCAGAAAAATACAATAGTAAGTCCCCCAAATTCTAAGCACCACTTTAAATTAAACCTGCTACAGCTACACAGTATAAAAATGCATAGACACATCTCATGAACTTCCACAGATGAGGAGCAACAGTGCTCAGCAGTGTTCTCAGGTCCCCTTTCCTGCACTGATACTGTCACTTGCTGTAGATCCAAACTACCTGATGTTACTGCACTGATGATTAATGTCAAGTATGGACATCAGAAATGCTAACCACTGAAAATGAGGGGATAGCAAACTTTTTAGCCATGTTAAAGAGAAGGTCCACTCACTGCCCCTTCCTCTTGCATTAGCCACTGCTTCCTTCTCCTACTCTCTTTGTTGGGTCTCTTTGTTTTGGGACATCCTGTGAACCTGCAAGTGCACAGTCAATACAGTGGAAGCTGAGGTCATTCAGGGGCTTTGTCATACTTTCCCCAACAAAAGTTTCAGGGATGGCATTAAAACAAGCAGATAATGTCACTTTATGGCCCTGAATAAAGACTACTGTGGATCCAAGCATACACTGTTCTCTGATGAGGTTCCTGTGAGTGAGGAGCCTTTCCTCTGGGGCTCTCCTTGTGGCCCAGTGACTCAGCATGTGTATCGGCTGAGGGTTGGGACAGGCATTGGATGAGTATTTCTTGGTGTGCTCAGGTTGGCGTCACCATCTAGACATTTGGATTTAGGGACTGTTGTCCTGAGCTAGTAGCTCCTTCAGAGTCATGGGTGGTACCAAGGCTGTGATTTTTAAAGCTGCCTAGGGTGGTTGCCTTAGTTTTACACAGAGAGAACAACATCTTAGAGCAACAGTGTCAATCTGTTCTGCGTGGAGCAGGTGGCTTTATCAGACAATTGGAATCTAATCTGTTTTAAATTGCTTGATTTGTTTTAACAGTCCAAAGGGAGGTAGGAAACCCAGTGGGTAGTTTGGCAGACAGTCTAACAGCAGCTGTTCAAAAGTAGAGCAGATCAGTGGTGAGCCATGTTCTAAAGCTATTTTCTAATAAAATGAATTTATCTATACAGTCCTTTTACTAAATACTTTCTAAATTTTTAAAGTAACAGTTGTCTTTTGTCAGTATTAATGACCTCTTTTTTAAATGTTTAACCAAAATTTTATATCTTTCCACAGATATTGTCTGAATAGATCCTTAAATAGATGATATAACATAAGATCTTTCTGAATAACAACAGTAAATCTTTAATCAGTGTGAAAATTGTAATAAATTGTCCCATAAAACCCTATAATAGAGTCATTATGGCTGAAGAAATGAATGCTCAAAAGGTTTAAATGCCAGCTCCTCAGGTGAATTCACTGGCATAGCTCCACTGAAGTTAGTAGCATGGTGCTGACTTACACCACCTGTAGATCTGGCCCTTAAATGTTGAAAGCATTTTCTATACATCATTTTTCTGTCTTATTGCAAAAAGTTAAACTGTATTTTCCTGCATTATTCTGCAAGTGTATATACACGTTGGTGCTTCATCTCATCCTTTGTCAAATAAATTGTATAGCGATATATTGGCAACTATGGTGTTATATTTATCAAATTGTTATTTCAAATCAAAAGTAGCAATGATTTTCATCACACTGTCATAATAATTATACACATAGCTGTATCTCTCCAACCTGCTGCTCCAATGAATTTCTGCTCTAAGATGGGATTCATCTGTGGAAAGAGATGGAGGAGGAGAGAGATCTGGGTGTATGAACCATGAACATGATACAGCTGTGAAAAAGGCAAATGCAATTCTAAGATGTATCCAGCAAAGTATATCCAGTAAAAATAGACTTGCGTTGGTAAGACCTCTTCTGGAATACTGTGTACAGTTTGGGTCACTAGGTTTAAGAAAGGTTAATTCAAACTGGAACAGGTGCAGAGAAAAACTACCAGGGCAATTGAGAATGGCGAGACTATCCCATGAGAAAAGGCTAGGCGACATAAGTTGTTCAGCCTAGCAAAATGAAGATTGAGAAGTGGGATCTGATTGCTATTTATAAATACATTGGAAGAGGGGGTAAATTCCAGGGAGGGTGTAGAGTTATTTAAGTTCAAGGATAGGATTGGCACAAGAACAAATGGGAATAATCTGTTTGTGAATATATTTAGGTTGAAAATTAAAAGAAAGTTTCTAATTCAGCTGGGTCAACAAAATTTAGTGAGTAGTTTATTTGCTGAAATATGCAGTTTTGTTTGATAGAAAACTATTTGTGAATTTATGTCTAGTTCCCCATATAGTTTCATGTGAACCAAAAATGTAAATGTTTCAGTAATAGCAAAATGAATCCTGTTTGTTTTGACATTACTAAAGCCTTTGGATTTTTTGGCTTAGAGTCACTCAACATTTTTCATTTTGATTTTTTTTTTCAAACAAATGTTTTGACTCTTCAATTTGCCGAATGTCTTGAAAGGTTTTGTTTTCACTTTGACCCAGAATGAAACCTGTTGGAACTTGTCAGCTGTGACATTGCCCAACATGCAATGTGGGCTGTTGAATTGCTGTGTCCCCTTTTACTCACCAGCCGGGGATTCCTTTCACATTACTTTGCTGGTGAACAGCAATCTCCTCCAGGCACACACTGCCACTAGCATGTAAAATCACTCCCAGCTGAACATATGAATGCTCTCCTAGCCATGAATTATATACAGGACAACATCTGTGTATTCTTAGTCCCAGCCTTGCATCCCAGAAATGTCTCTCAAACTGCTCAATAGACATTCCAATGGGTAATATTTATGTGCCAACTTTTCTTATCTTATGTAGCATTTTCCTTAATACTTCAAACATACCAGTTTAGATAAAATAATAGGTCAAGTTTATTAATTAGAGAAAGATACATTTTAAGTGGTACAGCATAAAAACTATAATTGGTGACTAACAAAAGAGAGAAACTTCAATATAATTCCTAAACTTTACCAAAGTTAACAGTTTAAAAATGTGTCTTGCCATGAGCTGCAATACATTTCACAGGCTGCATCTACTTCTATTTACTTCAGATATTTTATTGAGGTCATGGAGACCGAGTGGAGAGGTGACCAGAGGCCTTTTCCCTCCTCCTATCTCTGACCCTTTATACTAGAAAAGTCTCTTTTGGGTCATGAACTCAGGTAGTTCCATTGTATTTGAGCTGCCAACTGTCCATCAGTTGAATTGTAAATAGAAGTTCAGGGTTGGAAGTAACTTCAGGATATCTAATCCAACCCCCTGCTCCAAGGAGGACCAACCCCAACTTTGTCAAGCTTGACCTTAATGACATCTGAGTAAGTTTATAGCTTTGTCCTTCCCTTGCCGGGGATTGTCCAGTTAAGAAGGTAATAGAGCTTTAGCACCTGCCTGATGTGCAAGTATGTCTTTGGGTATTACCCAAAATTACAACATATTTCAGAGCACTCATGTAGCAAAATCTTATCATTTTATATGTAACTAGACAATTAGCCCACCATAAGACGGGATTTTCAGGTCTCTCCTCCATGCTGGTCTTCTTTCCTGAGCCTCCGGTCTCTCGCTCCGTCTTTTTCTCTCTCTCTCTCCCCTCCTGCTGCCTCCCCCTGTCTCTCACCTCTCCTCCGCCTTCTGTCTCTCTCCGTTTCTTTCTCTTCTCCCCCTCCTGCTTCACTCTCTCTCCGTTCTCCTCTGTCTATCAGGGATGCACGCTCATCCAGGCCCCACCCCGTGGGCGTGCACATCACCACCCCGCCCCCCTTCGCCTCTCGCCGTGGCACTCGGCTGACTTCTGCACTGCTCAGCCAGGCTGCCATGCGGAAGCAAGCTGTGCAAGCGGCCATTCTCTCTTCTCCTCCTACTGCTTTGCCCTCTCTCTTTCTCAGATCTCGTTCACCTCCTGCCTCTCTCTCCGTCTCTCTCTTTCTCTCCTCCCCTCCCGCCTCTCACTCTGTGTTTCTCTTCTCCTCCTACTGCGTGTCTCTCTCTCTCTTGCTGTCCTCCACCTCCTTCTTTCTCCTTTCTGTCTCCTCCGTGTCTACTCCGCTTTCCTCCTTTTGAATCCGGCGCCCTTTCCTGATGTCAGAGACACACGCTCGTCCAGGCCCCGCTCCCTGGCTGTTCCTTCTGGGCGGAGCTGTTGCTGAGTGCCACGGCGCGAGGCAACAGTGCCGCCCAGAGGGAACAGCCAGCATTACAGAGTCACAGCCATTGGGCTACTATATATGTAATGTTGTTATGCACATTTCAGCAGGATAATAAGATGTAGTAGATTATGAATTTTCAAATGATACCTCACAAGGCATACAAAGTACAAAATAACAGCATAACGATACATGGGGCAGGGTATCACACCAGCAAACTGAAAAATCCATTGTCCTATTTCTAGTTTCTAATAATCAGATGAGGAAGAGGTTCTGGAGTAGCCACACAGTCTGGGTAAGGGTTACCAGCAATAGCAGGGACTGTACTTGTTGAGCATCCTAAAGATGGCAAGGGATATCTTGTATCAGAGGGGTAGCCGTGTTAGTCTGAATCTGCAAAAGCGGCGAGGAGTCCTGTGGCACCTTATAAACTAAGGGATATCTTGTTTGTCAGTCATGCTCTTTTGCTATGTGCATATTTTCCTATCAACAGCTACATGGAAATTATGACTTAAAACATGGAAATGCTAATGTCATCATTTGCTTTTCTAAATTGACATCTCCACCATTATACAAATAAAAACTAAGTTTTATAAACTGGTCCTACTGAAATATTTACACCAAAAGCCAACATTTCTGCTAGACCGTTAACTGCCCATGCTCTCCTGTTTGTAATAATTTTACTTTCACAAGTTGCTATGGAAAGAGGACATGAACTTTCAACTTCAATTTTATTTTCAGTTCCTGGTGTCTAGTGCAGAAAACCAAACAGTCAGCCCACTCTGCAGATACTACATAAATTATACCTTTGTATATACAGAGCTATGACCGGCTTTAGACCCATCAAATATATTACCGCTACACCAGTTTAAACAACTTGTTTCTTTAAGACCTAAACTGTCATTCAGTTGTCGGTTTACATGTATCCTGGCTGACCTCTCCAGTGTGAACTGTTGTCTAAGGTGACAGGAACATTTGACACACACTTCTCAGAAGTTCAGGCCTCAGTATTTTTTTTCCCTGTGATGTGACTTTTTGGAACATCCTTCATAGGTACAAGGGCAGGAAAGGATGTTGCTGTGGTAGAGGTACAGGCCTGGGACAAGCACTTACAGTCCTTGTATGAACCATTTTGAGTAATAGTCTTAAAGTAAGAAGTACAGACTTTTGCATGTTTCTGATTACAAGCACAAGAGGGCCTTGCAGGCTCAGTGAGGTGCAATATAGCTGAACACCTAACTATTAATGAACGACCATTTTGCACTTGCTGTTGCACATACCAAAGAAATGCGTGTGACGGGGTGAGGCAACCCCGCACTGGAAGGGCCCCCCCCAGCGAGGCAGGGGAAAGCGGCGCGGCTTGTCTCGCCGCCGCCGAGGACGCGTCCGGTGGGGTAACCGGGACGCGCCGCTCGGCAGGCGGGCGAGCGGGCGGGACCCCGAGCAACACAGGGGAGGGCGGTGACGGGGTGAGGCAACCCCGCACCGAGGAGGGCCCCCCCCCAGCGGGGCAGGAAGAGACGCCACGGCTGGACCTGCTGCCGCCGGGGACGCAGGCAGCAGGGCAGCCGGGACATGCCGCCAGGCTGGCAGCTCCAGGGACGCAGCCCGGGACAGCGCGGGGGAAGAACCCCCCCCCCCGGCAAGGTTAGTGGGGACAACCGGGCAGGGACGGCACCCCACCAGCCTCGGGGCGGGCAGCCCCGCGGGCGCCCCAGCCGGCCCTATGCCCCACAGCTGCAGGAGAGGGAGAGAACGCTGGGGGGTGAGGAGAAACAGCTGGGGAGGAGAAGCTGGGGCCGGGGATGAGCACAGGTGTGAGTGTTCTGGAGGGGCGGGGCGGCACCTTCCCCAGGTATAAAGTCAGGAGAGGCAGAAGCAGGGGGGGAGGAGAAGGAGGACGCTGGAGTCAGAGACTGAGAGACACTGAGGAGGCGGCGAGACCAGCCAGCTGGTGAGCGGACGAGCGAGGGCGTGAGGAAGCAGCCCAGGGCGGGTGTACTGGAGCCCGAGGGTTGATGCGTTGCGGCTCTGTGCCCCATCAGCCAGGTCGGGGGAGAGAAGAGCATCTCCCCCGCCTTAGGGCCCTGGGCTGGGGTCTGGAGAGAGGGAGGGCCCGGACCCCCCTCACCTCCTCGCTCGCGGGATCCTCGGGGCAACCACCGGGAGGGCCGACCCGGCGCCGCGGCACCGAGACTGGGACCTTCCGGGACGGCAACCGGGGGAGTGTGACTGCCCAGGACGGGGTGGGCTCACGGACCCCGTAACACGTGGTGGAGAATGTGGGTAGGGGGCCCCCGAACGGAAGGGGGGCGCTAGCGGAGCAGGGGTGGCTCTTGGGCACAGATAAGGGTGGAGGTTTGTGGTCTTCTCTCTAAGGGGGCCGCCCAGATGGAGCCGGCAAAGGTGTTGGAGTGGGTGATGGAAAACCAGCGGCAGCAGCAGCAACAACAGACGCAGATCGTGCAACAGCTGGCGGCGCAGTTTCAAGAGCAACAACGGCAACTGGTTAGAGAGCTCACGGAACACCAACAGGCGGTAGGGGCCCGCCGAGGGAGATGGGAAGCCCCCTGGCCAGGGGAAGAAGACACAGCAGGAGGAGTCCAGCCACCCGTTCGTTTAGCTAAGTTAGGCCCGGCGGATGACGTGGAGGCCTTCCTCGTAACCTTTGAGCGAGTGGCCACGGCGGCAAGATGGCCGGAAGAACACTGGGCGACTATAGTAGCTCCCTACTTGTCCGGACCGGCCCAGATGGCATATCGGGGGTTGCCCGCGAGGGAGGCGCTCCACTACTATAAAGTGAAGGAGGCCATATTAGACCAGGTAGGGATAACCCCCGAAACGTACCGCCAGCGGTTCCGGCAAGAACGATACCGGCCAGGAGACCGGCCCCGCGCAGTGGCCCATCGCCTGAAAGAGTCCGGGATGCGGTGGCTGGAACCCGAGCCCAAGACGGGGATGCAGGTGGCGGAGCTCGTCATTTTGGAACAGTTTATACAGGTGCTCCCGGGGGAAGGACAGAGGTGGGTTCGGCGTCACCGGCCCTCCACGTTAGCTGAAGCAGTGACGTTGATGGAGGATTTTGTGGCCGCAGAAGGAACGGAGGAGCGCGGGAAGAATCCGGTGAGTGGTCCGCCCGGGAGAGCGTCAATTGCAAGTAAGGGCCCCGCCGGGAGGGGAGAGCGAAGGCAGTCGGCGGAACCGGGGCCAGTCTGGGGACGGAAGTTAGCACCCGTATGGCGGAACCCAGCAGAAGAACCCAGGGCGGAGAAGAGGGGGCTCGCCCCCGAGGGAGACAACGGACGGAAGGTGGGGCCACCTAATAAGCTGGTCTGCTTCCAGTGCGGGCAGGAGGGCCACTTCCGCCGGGAGTGCCCTGTAATGGACTGTACTTTCGGAAGGATGATGACCTCGGAGGCCCAGAAGGCGAAACCCCTGCCGAGTAAGGTGATGGCCAGGGTAAAAGTGGGGGGCCGTATTGTGGAGGCGCTGGTGGACTCCGGCTGCGGACAGACGATGGTACGGGCAGACCTGGTCGAAGGGGGAGCAGCTACGGGAGGGCCCATCTGGATGCAGTGTGTCCACGGGGACGTCCGCCCTTATCCGACGGCTTGGGTCCAGATAGAGGACGGACGGCATACCGAGACGTGGCGAGTGGCGTTAGCCCCAAACCTGGCGTACCCCGCCCTGCTGGGATACGACTGGCCGGGCCTGGGCCCCTTGCTCCGACAATGGGGGCAGGCCGTGACATCACCCGAGGACGACCCCGGGGAAAGGGTGCCGGAGGTGGCGCAGGGGGAAGAAGCCCAGGCCCCGACTAGCGGGCACCCTACGGGAGGGGCTACGCCGGCCGGTACCGGAGAGGATACCCAGCTGTCTAATCTGGAGGTAGACGAAGGGGACTTCATCCAGCTTCAGCGGGAAGACCCCTCGCTTCAGCGAGCCTGGGACCAAGCTACGGCCCCAGGTGAAGGAGACGGGCCTCAGGAGACCTATGGCCAGAATCCCCGATTTGAGGTACGCGGGGATCGATTATACCGGGTGACCCAGGAGAGGGAGGGGCGTGAGACGGTCCGCCAGCTATTAGTCCCCACCAGGTATAGGTGGCGGGTCTTGGAATTGGCGCACGCCCACCCCTGGGCCGGGCACCTGGGGCGGGAGAAGACCCAACAGCGCGTGCTGCAAAGGTTCTTCTGGCCAGGGGTATATCGGGCTGTCCGGGACTTTTGTGACTCCTGCCCACAGTGCCAGCTGACGGCCCCAGCAGGGATCCCGAGGGCCCCGCTCATCCCGCTCCCGGTGGTGGGTGTCCCTTTCGAGCGGGTGGCTTTCGACCTGGTAGGGCCGGTCGAGAAGTCAGGACGGGGGCACCAATTTATATTGGTTTTAATAGACTACGCAACTCGGTATCCCGAGGCCGTCCCATTGCGGTCCACCACGGCGTCCGTGATCGCGGGAGAGCTGGTAAAAATCTTCGCGAGGGTAGGGCTCCCTCGGGAGGTGTTAACGGACCAGGGCCCAAATGTCACATCCCGGGTAATGAGCGAACTCTGTCGGATGCTGCGGATTAAAACCTTACGCACCTCCGTGTACCACCCCCAAACGGATGGCCTCGTAGAACGATTTAACAAGACGCTGAAAGCAATGATAAGACGGTTTATACATGACGACCCCCGGGAATGGGATAAGATGTTG
Source organism: Pelodiscus sinensis (assembly GCF_052426305.1). Classification (NCBI taxonomy): domain Eukaryota; kingdom Metazoa; phylum Chordata; order Testudines; family Trionychidae; genus Pelodiscus; species Pelodiscus sinensis. The sequence goes on from NC_143071.1 coordinate 22,236,257, forward strand.
CCGGCCCTGTTGTTTGCTGTCAGGGAAGTGCCCCAGGCCTCCTCGGGGTATTCCCCATTTGAATTGTTGTACGGGCGGCAACCACGGGGAATATTAGACCTGGTGAAAGAGAACTGGGAGGAGCAAGAGTCGAGGGCCCGGGGGACAGTCCACTATGTGCTGCAACTCCGGGAAAGGTTGAGAGCACTGGGGGAGTTAGCGAAAAACAATCTAGAAAAGGCTCAGGAGCACCAGGAAAGACACTACAACCAGGGGGCCCGTTTGAGGGAATTCGCACCAGGAGATCGGGTCCTGTTGCTATTGCCAGACCGAGATTCCAAGCTGATGGCGAGGTGGCAGGGCCCATTTGAGGTTCTCCGGAGGGTTGGGAAGGTGGACTATGAACTGAGGTTACAAGGGAAAAGGAAGGACACCCAAATATACCATGTAAACCTCTTAAAGAGGTGGAAGCCCCGAGAAGCACTATTGGTGGATCCGCGGCCCCTCGAGTTAGACCTCGGCCCTTGGTGTGAGCCAGAGGAAAAACCCTGGATAGAGGGAGAACTGGCGCCCGCGCAGAGGAAAGAGATGGAACAGCTGCTACAGACGTTTCCACACGTACTAACAAGCCATCCAGGTAAGACGACCCTCGCCGCCCATGAGATAGACACGGAGCCCGGGAAGAGAGTCCGCAACCCGCTCAGGCCATTACCACGGAAGTTATGGGAGCCCGTGAAACAGGAGTTACAGCTGATGTTACAGTGGGGGGTGGTAGAAGAATCGCATAGTGACTGGCGGAGCCCGATAGTGCTGGTTCCAAAGGCAGACAAGACATTACGGTTCTGTATAGACTTCCGGGGGGTGAATGCGATCTCGCGCTTCGACGCCTACCCCATGCCCCGGGTGGAGGAGTTGCTCGAGCGTATTGGAGAAGCCCAGTACCTCTCCACGATTGACCTCACGAAAGGCTACTGGCAAATTCCTCTGACCCCCGGAGCCAGGGAAAAGACCGCCTTTGCCACTCCCTTTGGGCTGTACCAATTTGTGACGATGCCATTCGGGCTCCATGGCGCCGCGGCAACATTCCAACGGCTCATGGACCGAATACTGCGGCAGCACCAGGCCTTCGCCGTCGCGTATATTGACGACATCGTCATATTTAGCACAACCTGGGAGCAACACCTGAAACATGTGCAGGCCATCCTCAAAACCTTAGCGGAGGCGGGTTTAACAGCAAACCCAAAGAAATGCAAATTCGGACGCCGGGAAGTGTCATATCTAGGCTACACCGTGGGGGGAGGGCGCCTAAAGCCCTTAGTCGACAAGGTGAGTGCGGTACGGGATTGGCCTTTACCCACAACCAAGAGACAGATACGTCAGTTCCTGGGGTTAGCGGGGTACTACAGACGATTTATAGCCGACTTCGCCACCCTAGCGGCCCCGTTGACAGACATGACGCGGAACAACCAACCCCAAAAAGTAAGATGGACCGAAAGGGGCAGGCAGGCATTTGACACGATCAAACGACGCCTGGTGTCCGCCCCTATATTACGACAACCCGACTTTTCAAGACCATTCATCCTGCAGACGGACGCCTCAGAGGTGGGGCTCGGGGCAGTGTTAGCGCAGGAAGTCGAAGGGGGGGAGCATCCCATACTATACCTGAGTCGCAAACTGTTCGATCGGGAAAAGAACTATGCGACTATTGAGAAAGAGGCCCTGGCAGTTAAATGGGCCATTGAGGCTTTACGTTATTACCTTCTAGGGGACCGGTTCCTGTTGATCACAGACCACGCACCGTTGAAGTGGATCCAGTCGATGAAAGAGACTAATGCATGAATAATGCGGTGGTATTTAGCTCTCCAACCATACTGTTTCCAAGTGGTACACCGCCCGGGGGCGGCGCACCAGAACGCGGACTTCCTATCGCGAAGTATAAAGGAGGCTGAGGGGACGAAAGGACCCCCAGAGCTCGACTTACGGGGGGAGGTGTGTGACGGGGTGAGGCAACCCCGCACTGGAAGGGCCCCCCCCAGCGAGGCAGGGGAAAGCGGCGCGGCTTGTCTCGCCGCCGCCGAGGACGCGTCCGGTGGGGTAACCGGGACGCGCCGCTCGGCAGGCGGGCGAGCGGGCGGGACCCCGAGCAACACAGGGGAGGGCGGTGACGGGGTGAGGCAACCCCGCACCGAGGAGGGCCCCCCCCCAGCGGGGCAGGAAGAGACGCCACGGCTGGACCTGCTGCCGCCGAGGACGCAGGCAGCAGGGCAGCCGGGACATGCCGCCAGGCTGGCAGCTCCAGGGACGCAGCCCGGGACAGCGCGGGGGAAGAACCCCCCCCCCGGCAAGGTTAGTGGGGACAACCGGGCAGGGACGGCACCCCACCAGCCTCGGGGCGGGCAGCCCCGCGGGCGCCCCAGCCGGCCCTATGCCCCACAGCTGCAGGAGAGGGAGAGAACGCTGGGGGGTGAGGAGAAACAGCTGGGGAGGAGAAGCTGGGGCCGGGGATGAGCACAGGTGTGAGTGTTCTGGAGGGGCGGGGCGGCACCTTCCCCAGGTATAAAGTCAGGAGAGGCAGAAGCAGGGGGGGAGGAGAAGGAGGACGCTGGAGTCAGAGACTGAGAGACACTGAGGAGGCGGCGAGACCAGCCAGCTGGTGAGCGGACGAGCGAGGGCGTGAGGAAGCAGCCCAGGGCGGGTGTACTGGAGCCCGAGGGTTGATGCGTTGCGGCTCTGTGCCCCATCAGCCAGGTCGGGGGAGAGAAGAGCATCTCCCCCGCCTTAGGGCCCTGGGCTGGGGTCTGGAGAGAGGGAGGGCCCGGACCCCCCTCACCTCCTCGCTCGCGGGATCCTCGGGGCAACCACCGGGAGGGCCGACCCGGCGCCGCGGCACCGAGACTGGGACCTTCCGGGACGGCAACCGGGGGAGTGTGACTGCCCAGGACGGGGTGGGCTCACGGACCCCGTAACAATGCGTATAGAGCATAGGCCTCTCATTCTGAATATTGGCCCATTATCTCTCTGTACCACATTTTGTGCATCTATGTTACAAAAGAGCTCAGTGCACGTTGCAAGCTTCTCTCTGACCGTCATAAGTTGGTCCACTAAAAATATTACTTCATCCACCTTGTCTCGTGCTCACCTGATGTGTGTATAGAGAATCAAAATTTCTTAACAATCCAGATCTTGAGTGGGAATTTTAAATTAGGGTGTGGCCTCATGAACACTTAGTTTGCAGCAAACTGATGTGCAAATACTCTACATTAGCCTGCCACACTCTTTCTCCCTTAGTGCTGCTGAGTTCTCTACTGCACTTGGAAAACTGTAGGGCTATGTCTACATTGGCACAAAAATATGCAAATGAGGCTAAACATGGAATATTGCTGACCCTCATTTGCATAATGAGGCTCTGTTTTTGCACAAGAGGCTTTTGCGCAAAAAAACCCTCTTGCGCAAGAGCTATTCTTCATTTTTCAGGAAGAACGGCTCTTGTGCAAGAAGGGGTTTTTGTGCAAAAAGGAGCTGTGTTCATGCAAAAGCCTCTTGCTCAAAAACAGCCTCATTAATTGCAAATGAGGCATGGTGATATTCCATGCTTTGCATCATTTGCATATTTTTTGTGCAAGAGGGAGCAGTGTAGACATAGCCTTTGGGATTAAAATGTACTAAGAACCAGCTATTGTGCAGAAGCAGGGTCCATATGGCCATTTAGGTAGATTGACACCCCATCTTGCTGCAAACTAAATGTTTGTATTAAATAAGCCCAGACTCACAACTTTACTGATCATAGGGTTTAGCCATGACATTTGTAAAGATTTTGAAGTTCTTGAATGGAAGTTGCTCTGTAAGTCTGAATGTTACAAATCAAATGTGGTCAGAGAGCCACTGTGAGTGGACTGACATTGTGTGTGAGTGGCCACAGCTTCTCATTGGCCCCAGGTGTGAAGGTGGGATGTTGACACTGGCCTCTTTGAAATCAAGTCAGAAGAGCCCAAGGAGCAGCATGGAAAATCAAAGCCAGGTGAGTGCATGGATGAGTGAGTTATACACCAGTCCATAGAGACTGGTTTCTGACATCTGCAGGCCACTCCTCAAGGCACACTGATGGTGCAGAGAAATCTGGTCTGGGCAGGTGGGTCTACAATGGGTGACTCAAATATAAGTGTGTCTTGGATGGTTGAAAAAGTCTGTAAAGTGACAGGCTCATATTTGCATTGAACAACTCATCCAAACTGGCTCTGACATCTTCCTAGTCCACCCTCAGTTTAAACATAACCCAGTCATAACTGGATTTTTTATCTCAGAACCTTTTCTTTTCCTCATTCTCTGTCACTGTTAACATCACACACTTCCTTATCCCCAGCTCATGTCCGGGAGTCCTCTTGAGTACTTCCAGATCTCTTAGGCTATGTCTAGACTGCAGGCTTCTTTTGGAAGAAGCTCTTCCGGAAAAACTTCTTCCGAAAGAAAGCGTCTGCACTGCCAAAGCACATCGAAAAAGTGATCTGCTTTTTCAAAAGATAGCATCCATACTGAATCTCGCATTTCAGCTTTGATTACGATGGACGGAGTGGCCACCAGAGCACCTGTGCTTTTTCCTCTTTCCTCTTCTTTCGAAAGAATTCCCTCTTCCTCATCCACACACGTCTTTTCCTGAAACAGCTCTTTCGGAAAAAGGCATCTTCCTTATAGAATGAGGATTACCAGTTTCGGAAAAAAACCCTCTGTTCTTTTGATTTCCTTTCAGAAAAACATGATTGCAGTGTGAACATAATTGAAGGGTCTTTTTGGAAAAAGTCTGCTTTTCCAAAAAAAACCCCTATAGTGTAGACATTCCCTTAGCCTGAATTGGGTGTGGACCGCTCCAAATCTTCTTCCTCCAGAACTGCTGTCGCCCCCTGCTCTCAGACTCCCCAAGCCCCACCCACCCAGCAGCAGAGCCTAGCCAAAACCAGAGGCTTCCACCCTCCTTTTCCACTCAGGGCCCTGCTTCCAGTCAGAGCAGAGCGCCATGGACCCTCCACCTGCCCAGGGAGTGAGGGTTGGGAGAAGCCTCTAGCCTCTGTCCCCACCATCAGGCTCCTCACCCAGGGCAGGTGCAGGGTCCGTGATGCAGCTCCCCACAGTTGTCCACACAGCTTTTACCATGGCTGGATCCAGCTGTGGATGCTCCTGCCAAGGGAGTAGGGGAGGCATGGGGTGGCACACAGATTGGTGGCTATTTTTGACCTTCCCACACTGGGCAGGGAGAGGGTCTTCTGCAAGGAGCCCATAGATTCCTGGGCACCCTGGCCAGTCTCCAGCTGACGGCTGACCTGGAGGAGGGGAAGGGGAGACTCAGTTAGGGTAGAAGAGGAGGGGCAGTGCCATGAGAGGGCCCTACCCTGCCCTGTCCCTTCCAGGGATCCACTGCCGTTAGGATCATCTCCTTGACTGTCTCCCAGACCCCATCTTCCCCCTTTAACTGAATGCACATAGACCTGTCATATAGCTCAGGACACACATGCTGAGGCAGGCTGGCAGGCATCCTGCTCCACTAGCAACCTCTCATGCATCTGTTTTCAAACATGAGAGCATCCCTAGCACCATTTGGAAAGGTGCATAGAGCTACCAGCCATGCACCCTGGAGCTCTAATTCCAGCTGTTCTGCCTATTTCTGGGCGCTGCACATCCCGCAAGTAGTTTGCACTGCTCAGCAAATTGTCTGTTTCCCAACGATCCATTACCAGGTCTTTGTACAGAGATGACTACGACTGTGTGTAGGGTGTGGCTAAAGAGGTATCTTCTGTCTCACGGCTGTAGGGTAGTGTTACTACAGAACTTGCACCTGGAGGACACCAGCCTAAGTCCGGCCAAAATTATACATTCTACCCATCTCATGGTTGAGCTTGAGTGAGACAATTAAAACCACATCAGCCAGTTTTGTTAGGCATCTCCTAGAACTGGGCTCAATCTTCCAGAGGCTCTTGAAACCAAACCAGGAGCATGGCTGTTAAATGGCCAGCAGTGCAGTGGAGCTAAGGCAGGCTTCCTGCCTGCTGGTCTCCATGGCACACCTGCAAGTGGCCAACACCTCCTTCCATGTGGCCCTCTAGGTGTGTATGTGGGGTGTCTGTGCACTGCCTCAACCCCATGTGCCAACTCTGCAGCTCTCATTGGCTAGGAACTGTGGCCAATGGGAGCTGTGGGGCAATGCCTGTAGGCAGGGGCAGAAAGCAGAGCCACCTGCCCCCGCCTCCCCCCCCCCCCGCCTAGGGGTGTCAGAAAGGGACATGCTGGTTGCTTCCCAGAAATGCATAGAGCCAGGGCAAGCAGAGAGCCTGCCTTAGATCAGGACACAGAGCCACCCAAGGTAAGTGCCACCCAGCTGGACCTCTGCCTCTCACCCCTCCCTCATCCCTGCCCCAGCCCTGATTCCCCTCCCACACCCTCAGAATATGAATCCCTCACCCCCTCTAAAACCCCAATCTCCTGCCCCAGCCCTGTGCCCCCTCCCAGAGCCTGTGCACCTCACCCTCTCTTGCACTCTAACTCCCTGCCCCAGGCTCAGCCCAAAGCCACCTCCCAACTCCAGACCCCTTGGCCCCAGCCAGAGCCCTCACCCCAGACCACTGGTGGAGGTAGGAGGTGGGGAGAGGAACAGTGAACGATGGATGGAGTGAGTGGAGAAAGTACCTAAAAAAGGGACGGGGCAGGGCAAAGGTGCTTAGATCTGTGTGATTAGACCAGGGTGGGCAAAAGGTAGCCAGTGGGCTGAATCCGGCCTCCCAAGCCACTGGATCGGGCCTATCAACTCCTTGCTGGCATCCTCACTATACAACAGCTTGCACCACTTTACACAGCTAGCTGCTGATTGCTCTCCATGCTGCCCTGCCCCTAGCAAAGTACCTCAGCTTCCATTTGCCAGTTTTGAGCCAATAGGAGCTGAGGAATTTTGCTGGAGGCAGGAGCAGCAAGGGGAAGCCTCCTCCTTCCCCCCCAGTTGGAGTAGAGCCACGTGGACCAGCCAGCCAATCAGCCCGGGGCTGCAGCAGACAGGCCAGGGCATCTGCCTCAGATTCCAGTGGAGCTGCTGACTGGGAGCCGCCTAGGTGAGCATCTCCCAGCCAGAGCTTGCTTCTGGCACCCCACCTCACCCCCAACTACCTGCTCCAGGCCACCACCCAAATCTGTGCCCCTCTTTCCACCTCGTCTAGGTCACAATGCCCACCCAGACCCTGGACCACCTCCTACACCCCTCCCCAAGGCCAGAATCCTCTCCTGCACCCATACCCCTCCCGGACCCTGTGTAACTGCCACCAGGTAGATTTGAACCTGGGACCTCTGGAGCTTTATAGGAGCCTCTACTGTTTGAGCTAAAAGCCATCTGGCTTTCAGCCCATGCTGTAGAGGTCTCTTGTTCTTATTTGTTGCTGTGTTCTAGGTGCCGGTGCATGGATCAGTGAACCACACTAGGTGTGTGGGTTATGCCCGCATCCCAAGCCTCTGCCCCAGATCATAACCCCATCTTTCACCTAAATTCCCTCTCAGACCCCACACTCCCTCCTGCACTCCAGTCCTCTCCCCCAATCTCCCTTTTACACCCACCTGCTGTCAGACCCCATAGAAGTGCGGCTCTTGACCACTTACCAGAATCTTGGAGTGGCCTTCCATAAAAAATTGTTGTCCACCTCTGAATTAGACAGTTGGCAGCCTTAATCAGCTCCCATATCACAGACTTCCCACTATGTGTTGTGTTTGGGGCTTTCTTGCTGTGTGCTGGGCTTGTGTTTGTGAGTTAGGGTTGGTGTGTGTGTGTTTTTTCCCCCCCGTGTTTGAGAGTGAGGCTTTTTTTTCTTTTTTCTTCATTTCCCCTTTCCTCTCCCCCTTTCCTTCATGGAGTGAGTGCTGTGACTGGCAGGTGAAAACAGTTGGCTTCTAATTAAAATTTGAATTCTAGAAGCCTTCTGCTGATTGGCTGAGCCTTGGTAGGGGGAGGGACTTTCAGGCAGTCCAGAGTTTTATAAAGCAGTGAGCAAGTGACCAAGGAGATAGCAAACAGGTGAGTGCTATCAGGGAGTTTAGAGGGAGTTTGGAAGGGGAGAGGGAAGGGGGCGAGGTTTCCTTGCCCTTCTTTTCAATCCTTTTTCCAGGACAGCAGGTATGGATGGTCATAGGTCTCCTGTTGTTACCTGCACAGCATGTGCCATGTTTGTCTTCCTCCCAGAAGAAAGAACGGATTTCATCTGCACTAAGTGCAAGCTGGTCGCCATTTTGGAAGAAAAAATTGGGCCTCCAGTCCTCTAAGTGTCGACCCTACACTCGATCAGAGAGGATGAAGACTTCCTCAATAGAAGGCAGCATTTAATCCTGCAAGCACGGCAGGCGGAAGAGCCAGAGAGGGCAGTACGGGACCAGGAAGAGAACTGGCAGCATGTAATTTCTAGAAGGAGAAAAAGGCCAGCACAGGAATCCCCCAATGCTATAGAGGTAAGTAATCGCTTTCAAGCTTTCTCCACAGGCTCTGCAGTGATGAATGCTTTGGAAGGGACCTCACAAGGAAGAAACTGGAAGGGAACACCATCTACTGGAAGTCCTAGGGATGGGAGTTCCACGACCATCACCCCCAAAAGAAGATGATGGGTGGTGGACGTCGGGGACTCGCTCCTAAGAGGGACTGAGCCATCCATCTGCCGTCCAGACCTGGACTCTCGAGAGGTGTGCTGCTTATCGGGAGCTCGAATTCAGGATGTGACTGAGAGGCTTACAAAGCTGATCAAACCTTGGGATCTCTACCCCCTTCCTGCTTCTCCACATGGGTACTAATGATACGGCCAAGAATGACCTTGAGTGGGTTACTGAGGATTATGTAGCACTGGGAAGAAGGATCAAAGAAGTCGGAGCGCAAGCGGTGTTCTCGTCCTTCCTCCCTGTTGAAGGGAAAGGACTGGGCAGGGATCGTCAAATTGAGGAAGTAAGTGCGTGGTTGCGCAGGTGGTGTTGCAGAGAGGGCTTTGGTTTCTTCAACCATGGGATTCTGTTCCGGGCACAAGTATTGTTAGGAAGAGATGGGATCCACCTAACCAAGAGAGGAAGGAGCATCTTTGCGGGCGGGCTTTAAAGTAGGTTTGTTTGGGGATGGTGATCAAAACCCTGAGGGCAGTGGGAAAGTCGGATACCGGGAAGAAATGCAAAGAGGAATGAGCAAGAAACGAGGACCCCTGATTCGAATAGAGAAGATAGGGCGATCAAGTGGTTACCTGAAGTGTTTGTACACTAATGTGAGAAGCCTGGGCAAGAAACAGGAAGAACTGGAGATCCTGGCCCCGTCCAAGAAATATGATTTAATTGGGATAACAGAGACTTGGTGGGATGACTTGCATAACTGGAGCGCTATTATGGAAGGGTTTAGACTGTTGAGGAAGAACAGGCAGGGGAGAAAAGGAGGAGGAATTGCACTATATGTAAGAGCACTATGATTGCTCAGAACTCCAGTATATAGAGGGAGAAAAACCTGTTGAAAGTCTATGGGTTAAGTTTAGAGGTGCAAACAACAGCAGTGATGTTGTGGTTGGTGTCTACTACAGGCCACCTAATCAGGTGGATGAGGTAGATGAGGCTTTCTTTGGACAACTGAGAGAAGCTTCCAGATTAAAGTCCCGCACGAGAACCAGGGCCTGCAATCACCCTGACATCTGTTGGGAGACCAATACGGCAGTACACAGGCAATCCAGGAAGTTTTTGGAGAATGTTGGGGATAACTTCTTGGTACAAGTGCTGAAGGATCCAACCAGGTGCCGTGCGCAGCTTGACCTTCTGCTTATAAACAGGGAGGAACCAATAGGGGAAGTAGAGGTGGGTGACAACCTGGGAAGCAGTGATCATGAGATGGTAGATTTCAGGATCCTGACCAAAGGAAGAAAAGAAAGTAGTGAAATATACACCTGGGACTTCAGAAAAGCAGATTCTGACTCCCTCAGAGACCTGATGGGCAGAATCCCCTGGGATGCTAACATGAAGGGGAAAGGAGTCCAGGATAGCTGGCAGTATTTTAAAGCCTTATTGAAGGCACAGAAAGAAACCATCCCGATGCATAGCAAGAGAGGCAAACATGGTAGGAGTCCAGCTTGGCTTACCAGGGAAATCCCTGGTGAACTTAAGCACAAAAAGGGAGCTTACAAAAAGTGGAAACTTGGACAAATGACCAGGGAGGGATTTAAATGTATAGCTCGAGAATGGCGGGGGGTTATCAGGAAGGCGAAAGCACAGTTGGAATTGTGACTGGCTAAGGATGTGAAGGATAACAAGAAGGTGATCAGAGAGGGTGTGGGGCCCCTACTGGATGAAGGAGGTAACCTAGTGACAGATTTTGTGGGGAAAGCTGAAGCACTCAATGCTTTCTTTGCCTCTGTATTTACGGACAAGGTTGGCTCCCAGACTAATGTGCTAAGTGACGTAAGTTGGGATGAAGATGGACAGCCCTTGGTGGGTAAAGTACAGGTTTGGAACGATTTAGAAAAGCTAAACATATACAGATCCATGGGTCCTGACTTAATGCATCCAAAGATAATGAGGGAGTTAGCAAATGTCATTGAGGAGCCTTTGGCCATTATCTTTGAAAAGTCGTGGAGATCGGGAGAAATCCCGGATGATTGGAAAAAGGCAAATGTAGTGCCCATCTTCAAAAAAAGAAAGGGAAGAAGGATGATCCAGGGCACTATAGGCTGGTCAATCTTTCCTAGGTTCCTGGAAAAATCATGGAAGGGATCTTTAAGGAATCCATTTTGAGGCACTTGGAAGAGAGGAAAGTGATTAGGAATAGTCAGCATGGATTCACAAAGGGCAAGTCATGTCTGACCAATCTGATTAGCTTCTATGATGAGGTAACTGGCTCTGTGGACATGGGAAAGTCAGTGGATGTGATATACCTTGACTTTAGCAAGGCTTTTGTTACGGTCTCCCACAATATTCTTGCCAGCAAGTTAAGGGAATGTGGATTGGATAAATGGATGGTAAGATGGATAGAAATATGGCTAGAAGTCCGGGCCCAGTGGGTAGTAATCAACGGCTCAATATCAGGATGGCAGTAGGTTTCTAGCGGAGTGCCCCAAGGTTTGGTTCTAGGACCGGTTTTGTTCAATATCTTTCTTAATGACCTGGATGAGGGGATGGATTGCACCCTCAGCAAGTTCATAGATGACACTAAGCTAGGAGGAGAGGTAGATACACTGGAGGGCAGTGGTAGGGTCCAGAGTGACTTAGACAAACTAGAGGATTGGGCAACAAGAAATCTGATGAGGTTCAACAAGGACAAGTGCAGAGTCCTGCACTTGGGACGGAAGAATCCCAAGCATTGTTACAGGCTCAGCTTGGGGACCAACCGGTTAAGTAGTAGTTCTGCAGAAAAGGACCTGGTGGTTACAGTGGATGAGAAGCTGGATATGAGTCAACTGGGGGCCCTTGTAGCCAAGAAGTCTAATGACATATTAGGGTGCATTAGGAGGAGCATTGCCAGTAGATCCAGAGAAGTGATTATTCCCCTTTATTTGGTTCTGGTAAGGCCACATCTGGAGTATTGTGTCCAGTTCTGCCTCCCCCCCCCCCCCCCCACTGCAGAAAGGATGTGGATGCATTGGAGAGGGTCCAGTGGAGGGCAACCAAAATGATTAGGGGGCTGCAGCATATGTCTTATGAGGAGAGACTGATGGGAGTTGGATTTTTTTAGTCTTCAGAAGCGAAGAGTGAGGGGGGATTTGAGAGCAGCCTTCAACTTCCTGAAGGGAGGTTCCAAAGAGGATGGAGAGAGGCTGTTCTCAGTAGTGACAGATGGCAGAACAAGGAGCAAGTTGTGGTGGGAGAGGTCCAGGTTGGATATTAGGAAAACTATTTCCCTAAGCGGGTGGTGAAGCACTGGAATGGGTTACCTGGGGAAGTAGTGGAGTCTCCATCCCTAGAGGTGTTTAAGTCTTGGCTTGACAAAGCCCTGGGTGGGTTGATTTAGTTGGGATTGGTCCTGCCTGGAGCAGGGGGCTGGACTTCATGGCCTTCTGAGGTCTCTTCCATCTCTATGATTCTAATAGACCAACTCAGCAGTGAGGCCAAAAATAGCCAGGGATGTTGGACTTCTAGCGTAGTGGTTCGCAAACTGAAGACCACAGGTCTACGAGTTATGTCCATTGCTGCTAGCCCACTGATCAACTCCTTCCCCTCCCTCCCAGAGCCTTCTGCATGCCATGGGATGGCTGTTGAGGGATGTGCAAGGGGTGATCGGAGGGAGGGCAAGGAGCAGAGATGGGTTGCACTTGAGGAGGGGTGAGAAAAGGCAGAGAAGGGGGAGGGCTGGCATGGAGTGGAGGCAGGAATATGATGGGGTATGGATGAAGCTTTGGGGAAAAGGGTGGAAGAGCAGCTGAAGCTGAGTGGGGGCAGAACAACCCTGGGGAAAATTAGAAGCTGGCTTGGGGTGCCACAAAATGTTTTAAGTCAATATGGGGTTCATCACACTGCTAAAATGTGAGGACAGCTGTCCTACAGGAAACCATCCAGCTCACGACTGACTCTAAGCCATGATGATAGGGCAGCATGAAACAAGCATTCCCATTAGGGCAGTGGTTCCCAACAGGAGGGATCACGTGATGATTCCCTGTTGTGTTCCTTCCCTCTGGGGCATCTGGTATTGGCCGCTGTCCATAGACAGGACACTGGGCTTGATGGACTTTTGGTCTGACCCAGTCTGGCCGTTCTTTGTTCTTATGCAACCTTGCTGAGCATATAGACCCTTTCAATATGTTAAAATGTTATGGATCCCCCAAGGGGAGTGGTAGGGACAAGCAGCCAGCATGTCCTTTGGTCCAGGCTGCTTTCTCAGTTCCTGCCTCCTCTCTCTTCTGCCCATCCACAGATAATACAGTGAGGGAGTTCTTGTGACCAAAGGCAGCTCCTGCCCCAGCATGGCTTGGCCAGGCATGGAGCCCTGCAGGAGGAAAAAAAGGAAAGGAAAAGAAAAGAAAAGAAACATAAGTATCGGGCCCACCACAGGACTGGGAGGGCTGGAGCATAAACAGAATCGTAGCTGGCTGCGGGGGGACAGATGGTGCCTCCTTGGGGTATCAAGATCCCATCCCAAAGGCAGGAGGCAGCATGTGTGTGACAACATGCGAATGGCAAGCCCCAGGCAAGAATCTCCTGGCCGAAAGTCCCAGTCCCGCGGTGCAACCGATCCTTACTTTTCTGTTTCTTTCCTAAACAGACCCCCTATGGTACCATCTTGGACCACAGGTTGGGAACCACGGCTCTACAGTAAAGGCTCCATTCTCTTGGTTGCACAAGCGCTAAAGTCAGACACTATTTGCAAAGTCAGACTTTACTATTATATGCAACTTGATTGTCTATATGCAAACAAGGCTATTAAGTAATTTGCATGTGTCATACACAGAGCTGCTGAACATTTGGTATAATAACCTCAGATTTTGTTCTCACTTCTAAGGCTCTTTTCCTCCTCGTGGATTCCAGAAAGAGCTAGTAGCCTCCCCCTCCAGTTCTTGGAGAAGGAAGCACACTCTTGTCAAGCTCTGAGCTAGTGCTGCAGCCTCTCTCCCTCCACCCTTTGTGAGTACACAGAATCCTAGAAGATGAAGGTTGGAAGAGACCTCAGGAGGCAGCTAGTCCATCCCCTGCTCAAAGCAAGACTAACCCCAACTAAATCAACCCAGCCAGGACTTTAAAGCCTCTAGGGATGGAGGTTTCACCACCATGGCAGATACCCATTCAGAGCTTCCCACCTTCCAGTAGATTGGCTGGCTGTGTTGTAGCTCCAGCTGTCAGAGCTCTCCTTCTGCTATGAATTCACCATCTCAGTGATTACAGGTGAATTTTGTAAACTGAGATTACACCTTTTACAGGCCCCTCCCACAAACACAGGCAATCCAGATTAGAGATTTACAATGAGTCTTCACCTAAGGCATTATTTGTGAGAAGGCGACTGTTTCTGAGACACTGTGGTGCTTCATTTAGAACAGAGGAGCTTGTAATGTTTGTTTAAAAATGAGGTATATGGGTGGTCATCTGGGTTTGACATGCACTGTCTTCCTTTGGGAGGGTAAATAATATGATTATAGTTCAATGATTAAATTTTATTTATATAGTTACCAACTGGTCTTTTAACAGAATCCATGTAATACTGAAATAGTTCAAGAGATTGTTTTTACCAGGCCTTCTGAATCTGATTATGTAAGATCACGTCATTTCTATAAACAGAAACAGGCAGAAAGATTACACATGCATGAGAAGAAGAGCCACTTGCTAGAAACTGTGGTCAACAACATCAGCGGCTGCTTTCCCAGGGGAAATATCTTAACCTGCTCCTAAGTAGTAGTTCAAACTTCAATTTTTGATGAGAAATAATAATATGTTCACAAGCTTTTTATTTCTGGGGCACAGTTTTCAAAGTCTAAAACCACACATTTAGGAGAAATAAAGCTTTTTGAAAAGTGCAGAATTACTGAAATCAGCAGTAGATTTGCACAGCCTAAGACACACCCTACCAAAAACACTGTGGTAAAGGCTGATGTGGTGTCCCTTAAAGGAGGGGGGCATTTGAGCATCTAGATGGGGCTCAAAACTAACTAGGACCTACCTTAATCCAGGCTTTAAAACCATTAAAATTATCTTAAAATCATTCAGTCTATTAAGAATAGAGCACTATACAAGATGAGTGCCACGTACATTACTTGAATTAACATTGACAGCTCTCTAAAATAATCGGTAATGGGAAGACCTAATCCAGAGGGTGTGTTGCAAGCGGAGATATGCCCTTGACCCCATTCTAGTCTGTAACTTCATTGGTGATACTTGTGGCAGACAAGACAAAATCACTGCAGGTATAGTTTGCAGTTTATAGCCAAATACAACTAGGGAGGGACTATGGGTCATACGTACAGAACGGGGGACTTCGTCCTGCAAAGGAATGACTGTGAGTGTAGACAGAGAAGGCTGATGGAATTTTTGGTGATATGCTTAGCTCAGTGGTCACCAGCCAGTCAATCGGCTTCTACTGGTCGATCTTGGAGCCTCTGAGAGGTGATCCAGACTGGTTTGGCGAAGAGGCGATCAAGAGCCAGCACTTGCTACCCCTCCTCCCACTGCTGCTTGTCTCCTGTCCTTTGTCTTGGAGCTGCCCCCACCCAGGGAGCCTCCTGCTTGCTGTGCAGAACAGGGAAGGGGGAGGAGGGTGCTGATGTTAGGGTGCCCTTTCCACCCTGTATTCTGTCTCCACAGAATGGATGGGGGTACAGGGCTTGGGATGGAGGGAGTTTGCTGGCTGCTTTTGAGAGTGGTGCACGGCCAGGGCAGGGGTGAGCCTGCCTTAGCCCCACTGCACCACCACCCAGGAGCCACCTGAGGTAAACAGTATCCAGCTGGAGCCAGAATCCTGAACTCCTGCCCCAGTCATGAACCCCTTCTTATACCCCAAAGCCTGTCCTAGCCCTGAGCCCCTTGAGCCCAAATGCCCTTACAGAGTCTGTACTCTGAACCCCCTTCTGCACCTGGACTCCCTACCCCAGGCTCAGCTCAGAGCCCCTCTCACACTCCAAACCCCTTAGTCCAAGACCAGAGCCAGGGTCCCAACCCTCTGCCCCTGCCTGATAAAAGGAAGGGAGGGAGGACAGAGTGAGCAGGGGTAGGGTATTTGGGTCTGAGATAGATCCTGGATTGCACTTGAATTCAAAAAGTGATCTTGTGCTTAAAAAAGTTGGAAACCACTGGCTTAGATAATACTGACTGGAGTTGGGAGTTGTGTGTTCCAAAAACTTTGGGGTAATGCAGACAATTAGGCTGTTTGTAATTATAGTTGCTGTGAAAGGTTTTTTTTTATCTGTTAAACTGTTGTCTGCACAATTTAGGGATTTCTCTCCCTTCCCCCCTTTCTGAGTGTAATGGCCTTCTACAGGTTAATGAGAATTTTCCCCAAGAAAAGAGCCTTTATCACAGAGTGAAGATTCTCAAACACATGCATGTATTTATTAGCCATCAACAATTAATCAGAAGAATACACACATTATGCATCTAATGCTCACTTCTCCCAATAAAACAGACCGACCTCTCCCAATGGCCATTCGGGGCCAATTTCATCCAAGACTCCAGCTGCTACACAGTCTAGTTTTGTAGGGGTTAAAATTCCCAGTAGCTTTGGTCTTGAACTGTATCCAAGAGTTAAGTTCCAATGAGCTTGTTTTCTGATCTTCATTATATAGTTAAAATGAGTGTTGTTCTTATCTACCTTAACCAGTTATTTTACCCAAAGCATGTCTAGTCAGGGTGCACATGCCTTCGGCTGCCTACTCATTAATGTGTGTGTGTATTTTTCAAAGTTAGTGAAAGAAGTGAAAACTTCTCGATCTGTATTTCTCTTTATGCTTCAGTTTGCCTTGTCCCAGAGCCTGTTCCAGAATTCAATGAGGTCAGAGGAATGGGTCCAAGTCTAGGGGAGGCGTCTTCTGAACAGCATAAAAGAGGACCTGGGTAAGCACAAGCAATGTGTATTTTAATACCACTCTGTGTAAATGTGTGCAGCTTTTACAAAGGATACTTACAGGATGGGGATGTCTATCCTGGCAAGCAGTGACTCTGATAATGTTTTTGGGGGGTCGGGTCATAGTGGATGATCAGTTGAAGCTTCAGATTAGAAATAAATGTAAATTTTAAATGGCGAGAGTAATTAACCATTGTAACAATTGGGCAAGTGTTGTGGTGGATTCTTCATCCCTGACAATTTTTATTTCGTGATTAGATATTTTCTAAAACCTCTGCGCTTGGAATATTTTGGGCCATGTCCCCAGTTAAGTTATACAGTAGTTCAGACTAAAAGGCCATAATGGTCCCTTCTGGCCTCGGAATCTAGTTTCTTCAGGAGAGGAAGGGAGGGAGGTCCACTCCAGCACATCCCACAGAGCAATCTAACTGAAGAGCAGTGCTGAATTAAATAGCAGCTTTCTTTGAGGTAAAAAGATTTTAGAATATCTTCTTAATGGATGTTTTATTAAGGATCTAATTTCTCTATGTGTTACCAGCCCAATATATACAACATCACAAAACTGAAACTACTGGTGAATTACAGGTGCCTGTTTATAAAGTGTCCTGTTTATAAAGTGGTACATAGATTTACAAAAGCACAGAGTGATTAGCTAGGCTTTTATGTTGCCTTGTTCAACATGCGGCTTTCAAGGGCTAGCTCAGTAAAATTTTAAGATAAGCGATATGCCCTGTAAATCCCTCACAGAGCCAATGAGAGTTCTGGTATCTTCACTTGCTGCCCATCAAGACCTGGAGTAAGTTTACACACTGCTGGATTGATTCTCTACCACCTGCTCTTTGTTTACCTTGCATACTAGGGCAAAGTAAGTGCAGAATGAGGAGTACCGATTGCCAGTGGGGGCTATCCTCAGCATTCAAATTAGGGGTCTACACTAGACCTGCTAAATCGAACGCTAGAACATCAACCTCCAGAGGGTCAATCTTCTCTGTAGTGTAGACATGCCCCGAGCTTTTTCCTTGCTCCCTTCCGTATGACATGCTCTGTGAGCCTGTGCTTTATATTCTGTGACCCAGCAGGCCCACTCTGTCTCATGCATCTTAGCATTTATTGAGTAGCATGTTTAACCCCCTTGGCATCGGTGAGATTACCCCAGTGAGTAAGTGCTGCTCAGCGTGGGTAATGGCTACAGAATCAGATGCAAAGTAAGATTTTTCTTGATCTTGACTTTGCCTTGTGTCTCCAATCTCCCCCACCTCCACCCTCCATTCTGGTAGGGACTTTTTTTTTTCTGGACTACTTTGAGCTTTTAGCAATGAGAAAAATCTCGTAAAATTTGCCTCTTTTCATTTATAGCAGCGGTTCCCAGCTTTTTCCAGATGGGGACCCATTTTGACAATTCAGGAAGACTTGATGACCTAAGGCAATTCAAAAACGGGGAGAATGAGGGGGCAGTGCCACCTGGGGAGACACTTGGCGACCCTTTTGAAATGTAATGGTGACCCATATTTGGGTCCCAACACATAGGTTGGGAAACCCTGATTTACAGTAATTCTAGACGGGGCAGGGTGGGTGGGGATTGGGGAGGGGAGAGGCTGGAACAATACGTACAGTAGGGGGTGCTGAGAGTCATTGAACCAAACTGTAAAGCCTGCATATGATGGAAACCACTCATGCCAGAGATGCAGCAGCCCCGCAGCACTCCTACTTATAGTTCCTGTTATTACTGTGTCATCATTTTATACCACAAATGAATAAACAGACAATTAAAATACACACATTTAGAAGCAATAGTTAAATTCAGCATAAGAGATTTCTCAAAAGTGGGAGATTCTATGTATGAACTATTTAGAAATAGTTGAATAATCTAGGTGCCTTTAATGAACTCAACATTAACATAATTTTAAATACCATTATACAGACTCCTTGGACATCGCTGAAATTGTAGCATCTGCTTTCCTCAGGGCCTCTTGCTCTGTGAGGTCCATGGAGTTATGGGTCTGGAATTGTAAGGGAAGTAAGTGCCTGGATTATGGTGGGTTATTTCATGGAAAACTGATAGAA
This sequence comes from Pelodiscus sinensis, assembly GCF_052426305.1. Classification (NCBI taxonomy): domain Eukaryota; kingdom Metazoa; phylum Chordata; order Testudines; family Trionychidae; genus Pelodiscus; species Pelodiscus sinensis. Next base: position 22,254,807 of record NC_143071.1, read on the forward strand.
TCAGATACTGATGGGGCAGGTGAATAGGGTCTTTGAAATTTGTTTCAATGAGACTCAAAAGTGATTTGAAAGGACAGAAGTGTGTGGTGGAGAGATTGCAAAGTGGCATTTGTGCTAGAAAGTGGTTTAAGATGAAATTCAGAATTTAAAACCAGAACAAGCTGGAAGTTTCAGATATCTTTCCCATTAGCACTGGATTAGTTTGTGAAATACCGTAGCACAAAGAACAGCGTGTGCAGGAGCCTGTAATTCTTTGCAAGTTTATTTTCAGTTCACAGTGAAAGTGTACCTTGAATGAGTATTACACTGTAAGGCTACGTCTAGACTGGCATGATTTTCCGGAAATGCTTTTAACGGAGAAGTTTTCCGTTAAAAGCATTTTCGGAAAAGAGCATCTAGATTGGCATGGACGCTTTTCTGCAAAAGCACTTTTTGCGGAAAAGCATCCATGTCAATCTAGACGTGCTTTTTTGCAGAAAACAAATCTGAGCTGTCTATACTGGCCCTTTTACGCAAAAGTTTTGCGCAAAAGGATTTTTGCCTGAATGGGAGCAGCATAGTATTTCCGCAAGAAGCACTGATTTCTTACAGTAGGAAGTCAGTGCTTTTGTGGAAATTCAAGTGGCCAGTGTAGACAGCTGGCAAGTTTTTCCGGAAAAGTGGCTGATTTTCCAGAAAAACTGGCCAGTCTAGACACAGCCTAAGTGCGCTGAGCTCCCAGCCTGAGCACCTGTCATTTAATCACTTGGGCCTTTCTGTATAGAAGGAATTAGGCTGTAACTCAAATGCTGGCAGTGGACAGGAATGTCTGTAGGATTAAGTGTTCGTCTGGTGCAACTGCACATGCTGCTCTAGTCTTTGGTGTTATTGTGCATATTGGCAGACAGAGACTGTGAGCATCTCCCCCTTCTCCTGGATGGCTGTCTGGGCAATGTACCTGAGAGGGGAAAGGAGGAGAGGTTTAAAGAGAGGCAGCCACTTGCTTCACGTGGATTGTGAGGCTGCTTGCCAGTGAGGTAGGTAGAGAGAGACTGTGAACAGTGCAATGTGACATGTGATGGATGATTGCTACAAAGCAGGGAACCTCTGGATGGTGAGAGGGACAGAGGATGTGCAGGACGTTCTCACTTGGACCCCCAGTCAACTTGTGCAGTCTCCTTACATGGAGCTACCCTGGGTGCTCTGCATAGTGCCCTCCTTTCTCCCCTGCTGGCAGTGCTCTGCCAGAAGCTCCCTACAGAAAGGAGATGTACTCAGTGATGCCAGTCTCCTGGTCCCCCTCATGGTGTCCTTTCCTGGCACCTTGTGAGTGCTGAGTGGCTGAACATTAGTATGCTGGGAGCTATGCAGAGATGCTTTGGACCCACCCTCGGAGCTCACTGTCATGCTGTACATGCGTTTGTAGGCAACTAGCACCCCAGAGCATTGTCCTGGGCTGGCACAGTATCCAGGCATGGGCCCTGATGGCAGTCTGTGGCTGTAGAGGCATCTCTGGATAGAATGTGGAATTTCAGAGTAGTCATGGGAGGGCATGAAGGGATGATTAGTTTGACATGCCTCATTCTGCACTGAACTGTTAACACTGCAGTCTTCCTCTACCTTCCCCTGCCTTCTTCATTGCTAGATCCTTCCCTGGGGAAGACCATGCTCCCACATCAGCTCCAGACTCTTAACCAGAGTCCCTTGTTCTATCAGAGTCAGAGGCCATTGAGGTTTACACCTGCCTCTGAGTGGAGGTTGAAAAAACCAGTCCTTTGCAACTGCATGTAGAGCCACGGATTGCCAATTAGCATGTTCAAATGCCCTATTTCTGTATTGCAATAGGTCTGCATCTAAATAGCATAGCTCAGCAAATGCAGACTGGCCTAAAATGCACGCACGCATGCACACACACACACACACGTCTCCTCTCAGAGGCAGACTGCCATCAGTCGATCAGAATGATGGGTGGAGCACAGTCCTGCGAAGTAGCACATGGCTCTGTCAATCATAGTCATGGAACACTAGAACTGGAGAGGACCTCAAGAGGTCATTAAGTCCTGTCCCCTGCACTCATGGCAGGACCAACCACCATCTCTGATACATGTTTATCTGATCTGCTCTTAAATATCTCCAGAGATAGAGATTCCACAACCTCCCTAGGCAACTTATTCCAGTGATTAACCACCCTGACAGGAAGTTTTTCCTAATGTCCAACCTAAATCTCCCTTGCTGCTATTTAAGCCCATTGCTTCTTGTCCTATCCTCTGAGATCCAGGAGAACATTTTTCCCCTCCTCCTTGTAACACCCTTTTAAAGTACTTAAAAGCTTCTGTCATGTCCCTCATCAGTCTTCTCTTTTTCAAGCTAAATAAATCCAATTATTTCTGTCATCCCTCATAGTTTGTTTTCTAGACCTTTAATCATTTCTGTTGCTCTTCTCTGGAGATGCTCCAGTTTCTCCACATCTTTCATGAAATGTGGTGCTCAGAACTGCACACAATTGACATCTAATCAGCACAGAGTAGATCAGAATCTACTGTGTCTTGCTCACGACACTCCTGTTAATGAATCCCAGAATCATGTTTGCTTTTTTTGCGGCAGTGTCACACTGTTGACTCATATTTAGCTTGTGGTCCACTATGAACCCTAGATCCCTTTCTGCAATACTCCTTCTCTTGCAGTACTACTTCCCTTGCAGTTATGTTGCTTCCTTCCATCCTGAAGGCCAATATTGGTAGAGTGGTGCTGCTCCCAGAAGCTGATGAAGTTGTCAGTCCTGAATGGATGTTTGCAGATGGTTGTACCTGGAGAAGAGCTCTGTGTGGCTCAAAAGCCTTTCTCTTTCACCAACAAAGTTGATCCATTAAAAGATACCTCACCCTCTTGTCTGTCTACTGGCCTACATGATTTCATCATACAGCTCAGCCTGTGCTGTCTATAATATGAATACACTGGCTCAGACCAAGGGTCCATCTAGCCCAGTATCCTGTCTGTTGATAGTGGCCAATACCAGATGCCCCAAAGGGAGGGAACACAACAGGGAATCGTTACATGATCCCTCCCCCATCACCCATTTCCAGACAAACAGAGGCTAAGGATACCATTCCATCCTGGCTAATAGCCATTGCTGGACCTAACCTCCATGAATCTATCTAGTTCTTTTTTTAACCCTGTTAAAGTCCTAATCTTCACAGCATTATTTGGCAAAGAGTTCCACACTCTTATTGGTCTGTTACAATGTGACTCCTATTCAATTTCTGCTGCTTGGGCGAGGAACAGCATTTTTCCTTCCTTGTGTGGATTTGTTCAGCTAGAGTACATACCTCCCCCATCTGCACATTGGATCACTGTGAACAACACAGATAGGCACACACACATGTACACAGAACCAGTGACCATAGCAAACAATTGGCATGTAAAACCTTAAAATAAATCCAAAAAATGTTTCTTCATTAGACATAATTATTCTTCTGAACACAGTAACATTTCAAACTAGAGTACCACATGTCAAAATGCCAATCATGTAAAATGATAAACAAATCTGAAGGAAATATGCCAATATACATATGTCAGAAAAACTGCAGGACAGAGTAGCAAACAAAATACAACTAATGTGTTATGACCTATGTAAAGGAGACAAACAGTTCTCTTCTTGATTGCACTGAAAGCATAGTAGAAATGTACAGACACAGAGATGACCTGTGAAATCTGTAGTGTGCATCCACAGGGTCCCATTCCTGATCAGGGTGCAACTAACTTTTCTTGGTTGCCAGATTCACCGAAAACAATATCCTTCCTCTCTTTTAACCACCATCAAAACTGCAAGGACGTGCACCTCCACATCTACAGGAACACTCAGATTTTGCTTTGATTTCCCATGTGGGATTAAGAGATAACTTGGGATGGAACAGGCAATGTTAACCCATGTCAGAAGGGACAATCTTCAGCTTTGGGCAAGCTTGGAAACTTGTCTGTGTCGCCAGCAGAAGCCGATCCAATAAAAGCTATGACCTCACCCATCCTGTTTGTCTAATATGCTGGCACCTACATACCTACACTGCAAGAAATTTCCCATTCTTTTCTACGGTTGCAGGAGCACAGCATGTGGTGAGGAGGAGGGCTCCAAAGGATCCTTTATTATGCTGCCCTTTAAAAGATATTTTTAAATCTCACTTTCTTCAAAGACTTCCACCGTTGTCTCCCCAGTTGTGATTTCTCCTTCGCTGCTGTCAGACACACTTGCCCTGGGGTGGGGCTTTCGAATAGGGCCTGTTTCTGGACTAATATCTGCTCCCCTCTTCGACAGCACCTGCTGGAGCTGCATAGCCCAGGGCTCACTCACTTTCATGCACAACCTACAGTTGGCAAAGTGATGATGCTTTTGCTTCTTTGAGCATTTTTCCAGATATTTGATGTTTTCCCCAAGGAAGCACTGAATGCAGCCAAATGGATGAGCCAGCAGGAAACGGGACCATTGCTTTTGGAGTTCTGCTTTCACCTGTTAGAAAAAGAAAACAACCTGACACAAAGTATTGCTTTTTGGTGACTGACACAGGCAAAAGATGGTGGGCTGACAGGAGTGCAGACAGGCTTTTCAGCTGCTTACAGAGAAGTGTAAGAACAAGCAAGCTGCAGTGTCCCAGCCTGACTTGGTGTGAGTACTCTGAGATAAAGTGGACATCAGCCTCCAGGGCCAATTTATACTGGGACTTTCTGATTTACCTGCCAACAAGCAGGCAGTTGGTGAAACAGCTATTGAGGTGTGGCTGGCTGGCTGTCTAAGCAAAGCATATCAAATAGCCCACTTAGGCTATATCTACACTGCGGAGCTATTTTGTGATTACCTCAAAATAAACTACTCAGTTTGCATGGTGCAAATTGTGTAGCTTATTTCAAAGTAAGGGTGCTGTCTAGACACCCCCTTCACAGATTTCAATAGTGTTACGGGTTACTATGACTTAGAGGTGTAAATCTGCATACTTGGGTCAGTCCCCTGACCTAGCCAATCTCTGCTCCATTCATGGGAGCAACAGTGACTCCTGTGTTTTATCCTGAAGCATTTCTGGGAATGGTTTTGTTTTGCAGTGCCTAATACCACTGGGGATTGCTAGAGGACTTTGAAATTGGGAACCAGGTAGTCCTGGGGCCAGGGAATTGATGGCTGTGCAGATCTGTATGAGTTGTACACTCTGGACTGTGGTTTGTAGAATACAGCTAACTCAAACCCTGAATACAATTTTCCTGTGTATCCATGTAAAAAAGGAACAAATTAATACTTGTCACATTGTCACTTGAGTGTTTGACTTTGTTACTTTAATAATGTTCTTTCAAGGTAGATTTTGGATTTATAATTAGAGGTGGTACAGATAGTGATGCCTGATGTTAAGGTTGCCTAACACGTCCTGCTTTCAGTTGCCTGTGCTAAACTAACTTTTTGGGCAGAAGTCTGCTTCAGGCTGAATCATTATAGGAAGTATCAGCATCAGTGGTTAAAGAATGTCTGATGACATTAGGAAAAATGCATTATTTTTCAATGCTAATGGAATATGAATAAGCATTTTCCAAGAGATCCCTTGGTGCTTCCATACTTTGGAGTAGGGACATGAAATTGGAATCTGCCTTTTGCACTTCTGAAAAAAAAAGTCCAATTTTGCCAAGTTATGAGCTTTTGGAAACCCTTAGTTTGCTCATGCTCAGTAGCCTGTTTGGGAATTATGTGAAGATTCTATCTGTACTTGACATCCTCCAGCCCCTGTGTTTCCAATGGATTACATCTTCCCTTTGGTCAAGCAATCATGGTGCATCATGAGAACACCATGGCCACGGTATACCATAGTGGATAATGTCCAGGCAGGAAGCCTGGGCTGTAAAACAGAGAGGGAGACTGAGACACTCAAATTTCACTTCCCATGAGGCACTGTGATTGCTCAGGCAGGAACAATTCAATATGGAAATGAGCCAACATGCCAAAATGTTTAGTTTAGATAAAAAATGTCAAAATAAAATGTTCCAACATTTCTGAATCAAACATTTTTTGAACTTGCTGTTCTGTGAAAAAAAATCAATATTTTGACTTTTCATCTCTGTTTGGAACTAAACAGTTTCAATACAGTATCATTTCCTACAGGATGGAAATTCTGATTTTGCTTCTTAAAGCTCAAACTGAAATTTTTCATGCTTGATCTCTATGTAAGGTTGATTATTTTGAAAGCATGAGCAAAAATTGTTCCGCTATTTCTAAGACTATGTAGTTTTCACAAAAATTAGTCTTGATAACATTAAACATTTTTTCAGCTGTTTTTATGAACTGCTATTGCACCTCCATTCTGTCGAATGGAAAAAACTGAAATGCTTGGTTGTGGAAAAATCTATGATCAGAGCATTGTCTTTCATTGTTCCTGTAAAAATCTTTCCAGTTTTGGACAAACTAATACTGCACTATAAAATTTGTTCAGGATTTGTCCCTTAATTCTTTGAAGATCACACATGTCTCTAGGCTTTACTAAACCTTCTATAGTGCATGGATGCCTTATGCAGATAAATAGAATGCCAAACAGGAGAGTTAAATACATAACTGGCTATTTGTAAGATCACATACCGTGTTATGGGTGCAAATCTCAGTGGTCATTACTGTATTGTTTTAGTGTCATTATGTTTATTGCCTTGAAAAATCTACAGAAACCATCTAGTAATACCTGTCCTGGTGCCTTACCTCTCCATTAACAAAGCAGTAGAAAATTGCTACCAAAAAACCCTACAAGAGAGAGAAAATAAGAAAATTAGATTATGGAGGAGGCACTGATTCCTATAGTCTAATGTGAAATTACTATTAAAATCTTCAGAATACTAATCCCAGGACCATAAATCTTCTTTTTTTTAAATAATTTTCTCATATATAATAGGTTTGTCTCTAGGCAGGGATCTCAGACTCTTGGTCTGGGGCTGGAACATACTCGTGATTGGGCCCAGGAGACTCAGCGACCTGGGGGTATGTCTGAACCTGTCCACTAAACCCTGCCCCTTCCCACCACTGCACTACTCTCCCCACCCATGGCACCCTATCCGCCAGCCTCAGAGATTATTGGCAGGCACACTCAGCGGGTGCACTCCATCACATTCAACTCACAGGCTACGTCTACACTGGCATGATTTTCCGCAAATGCTTTTAACAGAAAACTTTTCCGTTAAAAGCATTTCCGGAAAATCATGCCAATCTAGACGCAGCCTTTATGTTTTAGTCAGTTTCCTTTCAGAGTCCCACTATCCTCTTCTCTTTCTTCTCCTCCTGTCCAATCTGGCCTCCTTGGCTATGTCTACACTGTCGGGTTCTTGCACCAGAAATATGCAAAGAAGGCTAAGCGTGGAATATCACTGAGCCTTATTTGCATCTCTAATGAACTGCCATTTTTGTGGAAGAGGCTCTTGCGCAAGAAGGAGCATCTACACTGCCCCTTCTTGCTCAAGAAAAACCCTCCTGCGCAATGCCGTTATTCCTGAAAATATTCAGCATAGCAGCATTGCGCAAGAGGGTTTTTCTTGCGCAAGAAGGGGCAGTGTAGACACTCCTTCTGGCGCAAGAGACTCCGCTGCAAAAAGGGCAGGTCATTAGATATGCAAATGAGGTTCAGCGATATTCCACACTTAGCTTCATTTGCATATTTCTGGCGCAAGGACCCGCCAGTGTAGACATAGCCTTCCTGTTTCTAGTCTCTTCTCTGTAAGGCTACGTCTCCACTATGAGCTAGGAGTGTGATTCCCATCTCACATAGTCAAGATCACACTGACCGAGCATGCTAAAATAATAGTGTATCTGTGGCAACAGACAGTGGTGAGCAGTGGCATGGACTAGCCACTCTGACTACATTCCCAAAGGGTCTAGAGGGCAGCTAGTCCATGCGACTACAGGGTTGAGCCTTTCTAATCTGGCACCCTCGGGACCTGACGGGTGCCAAATCAGAGATTTTGTGGACCCCCGGGAGGTCAGTATTGTAGCAAGTGGATCTCTTTTTATTTTTGTTTTGCTGAGGTGAATAAATGGCACAATGCTTGTCACACTGCTAAATAATCACATATGACTGTACTGATACACACTCTCTAAGTTTATGCCTGGCCAAGGCTCACCGTGTTAGTTTTGTTACACAATTTTACTCTGTATCAAATAAGGATAAGTAGATAAAGCATAAAAAGGATAAAATAATATAAAAATTGATAATAATATAGATAAATCAATGCAATAGATCCTCATGATTCGCAAAATCGCTATTAATGATTCCCTGTGTTCATGGAATCTTTCCTATGACCTGGGCAGGTGGGGGCGGGGCAGGAGCTGCAGTGAGTTTGGGAACTTCTGATAGTTCACTGCAGGGCTGGAGAGCCATGGCCCGCACTATTTGCAGATTTTGCTCTTTGCAGTGGTGCTAGGAACATGAATGGTGAGGGTTTCCTTTAATTTACTTCCCTAAAATGAAAGAATTCTGCTTCCAAAGTGATATTCTAATAACTGCTCACTCGAATTACAGTACAATGGCAGCATTACCAATACTTCTGCTGCCTTCTGGTCTCTTAGAAGACATTTAGGGGTAAATTAGAGCTAAGTAACAGAACAGAACACTAAGATTACGTCTACATTGCAGCACTTTTTCAAGATACCAGACTAGAGCGTTTTTTTTGTTGAACAAATTTTAAAAAAGCGCCAGGCTGCCAAAATGCAGTAGCAACCCCTTTAATTGCTGAGCCGCTCCCCTACCACTGCCCCCACTCCCGCCACGTGTCCAACGGTATCTTCTCAATTTCTTTACCAGACAGAAGGTGCAAATACCAGACTTTCCGGTTCAGTATCAGAAACCTCGCAACCCTAGGCAGAGGGCTTGTGCCTCAGCTGGTATCACTCACTGGAGCTCCCTGAAGTCAGCACAGCTATGCTAACATTCCCAGTTGAGGGTCTGACTCAGTAAGGAGCTGGAATTTATTGCCTGCTGTGTCTCCTGATCACATCACGTTTGATGCTTTTCTGTTAATTTCTCACCTTTAATGTTGCTATATCAATTATTTTTCTCAGTGAATCATACATTTGTGAGGGTTAGACTAGCTTACCCTTGTGGGGTCTGTCTATCTAGAATCTTTCTATGGCCATGAGTTTCAGGGCTGTCATCTCTTTAATAGTAACATTACATGGGGAGATGAAGTTTGAAGTTTAACAGGGATGCTTGTCGGTTTCTGATAAGCCTATGGGAAAGCAGAGATTTAAATGTGTGGTTGCAGTATTGTTCACTTTTGATGTAAATAACAGACCATGACTATTGTTTTTTCTTGTGGGTAACAATCATGTTATACAATACTAAGCAGAGATGATTGGAGCTCCCTACTCTAAAGCAGAGATGCTGCTAATACTGTCACAGCTATAGCAGAGCTGAGTTCTAGCATTTCATTTTGTGCTCCCTCCAATTGCCTGAGTTAAAACTTGCATCTCACATCCCAGAGGTAATTGTTTTTCTTTATCAAAACAATTTAGTTATGTTTAAAATTACTTAGGATTTTTAGAGACTAAGCAAATGGAATTGGTTCTAGTGTGTATGCTATTCGCTAATCCTTCTACAAAGTAATGTTTTCATTAGAAATAAAAACAAGAGACAGAGCAACCACAGTAAATACAGATTAAGTCTTTTAGTTATTTTGGGGAAAACTGTTTTATTTTTAAAAATTGAAATGTCTGCTATGTTGCAGAAACCAGCAAATTTCCCTAGATGAAAATCTTTCTATTACTCCCTTCTCTTTGTACTCTTGCTATGTAAAATAATGTAAGGTTGTTTAAACATAATAGGTGTGATGAGTTCCTCCCTGTGTCAGAGAAAGGCATCTATTTGCCTGCAGGGAGGCATTTAGGTCTATCTGAGAGTCTGAGCAGAAAAACCTGTGTGTTTGCAAGAAGCCTGGGGAGGGGAGGAGGAGCTTCCTCCTACTTTTAACACAGTGGTTAAGTAGACACTCACTGGGGTGGTAGGAGCTCCTGTTTCAAGTCTGCCCTTCCCCCAAAGGAGTAAAGGGATGTGAAGAGGTCTGTACTACCTCTGAGATGTGTGCGCCAGTCTCTGGGCTATAGGCTATTCTGGTGCGGGGGATGCTCCCTCAGTCTCTCCTGTTGAGTCATTCCTGTAGTTGCTCTCCTTTCTCTGGCCCAGAGATTCCTTCATTATGAATTCACAACCCTGATAATAACTCCATAACCTGGTGGGTGAAGCACTACCCTGGGGCCCAGGAGCCACACCCCTTTTTCAATGACTCCTCAATTAGTTATCTAAAGTGTTAGGCAGTGGTTCCCAAACTTTTTGATTTTTGAGAAACCCTCACGCCCCCCCTCCAAAATAGCAGCAAAACTTGAGTCAAAAAAAGTTGCCCTTTTAAGGTGGCCATTTTGAAGTCTGCCCAGGGCACTCCATCCTCTCCTCGCCCCAGCCAGTCTGAGCTGCACGTCTCCAGCGGACACCTGGGCCAGGAAAAACCGAAATGCCCGACGTTTCACCTGGTCTTCCCGGGCTTGTGTCCCGGCCAAACCGGGCTCTTTCTGGGGGCAATGATGGGGGGGCGGGTCATGCTCCTCGGCGTTTCCTTGCCCCCCTGCTAAGGGCTGCAGCGGGAGCAAGCGAGGGAGCTCTGCCCCCAGGCTCTGACTCTGGGGCGTACGCCTCTGGCAGGCCCTGCCCTTCCCTCCCAGCGCCTCCTGCCCACTGCAGATCAGCCGGTCTGTGGGGGTGGGGCAGTGCTCAGGGGAGAGGGTGGAATGGGGCAGGAAGATGCAGGGTGGTGGTGGAACAGGGGCAAGGACCTTGGGAGAAGGGTCTGGGGCAAAGTGGGGGTCAAGAACCCCCAGAAAAATGAGAAGCTCATCGCCTGTGCAGCCCACAGAATCCTAGAACCTCAGGAGGTCATCAAGTCCAGCCCCCTGCCCTAGGCAGGACCAATCTCACTAAATCAACCCAGCCAGGGCTTTGTCAAGCTGAGATTTAAACAGCTCTAGGGATGGAGACCCTACCACTTCCCTAGGTAACCCATTCCAGTGCTTCACCACTCTCCTAGGGAAATAGTTTTTTCTAATATCCAACTTGGACCTCTCCCACTGCAACTTGAGACCATTGCTCCTTGTTCTGCCATTTGTCACTACTGAGAACAGCCTCTCTCCATCCTCTTTGGTGCCTCCCTTCATGAAGTTGAATGCTGCTATAAAATCCCCCCTCACTCTTCGCTTCTGCAGACTAAACAGACCCAACTCCTTCAGCCTCTCCTCATAGGTCATATGCTCCAGCCCCCTAATTATTTTGGTTGTCCTCCGCTGAACTCTCTCCAATATGTCCACATCCTTTTTGTAGTGGGGGCCCCAGAACTGGACACAGTACTCCAGATGTGGCCTCACCAGAGCTGAATAAAGGGGAACAATCACATTTCTGGATCTCCTCTTAATGCAACCTCATATGTCATTAGCCCTCTTGGCTACAAGGGAACACTGTTGACTCATATCCAGCTTCTCATCCACTGTAAGCCCCAGGTCCTTTTCTGCAGAACTACTACTTAGCTGGTTGGTCCCCAGCCTGTAACAATGCTTGGCATTCTTCCGTCCCAAGTGCAGGACTCTGCACTTGTCCTTGTTGAACCTCATCAGATTTCTTGTTGCCCAATCCTCCAGTTTGTCTAAGTCACTCTGGACCCTATCTAGCTAGTTCTAGCAGCCATGTCAGTTTGTGTTGGACTTGACTAGGGATGGAGGAATGGACAATTCAGACAGATACAGTCGCTACAAACTGGCTCTGTTCCAGTGTGCTGAATGAACCCGAATGTTCCAGAGCTTAGAACCAGCAGATCTGGCATTATGATGATCTGCTCTGTACATTGCCAGCCTAAAGATAGCACAAGTAGTGTGCTCAAAAATTCATGTTTACTGGAGATAGAGGGACAAGTGGGACACACCGTCCCTTGTGCTGTGAGCCACAACACAGAGCTCCGAGGGGGGCGGACATTTCCCCATGATTATATCACAATGCCATGTGCATTGCTGCCCTTTTCAGCCATATGATTGAAAGGAAGCCTGATCTGTTTGGAAGAAGAGAGGTGTGTTTCTCATTAGGGACTGTGGTTTCTTAAATTTGGGGATTTTGAGTAACAAGATCTACTGGCTGGAAGCTGAAGGGCAGGTGAAATGAAAATTGTTTAAAACCTTAGAAGGAAAGAAAGAGGAATTGCGGACAAAAGGCTGAGGGCAGTTTTGCTGTTCTCTAGTTAATCTTTTCTACCATTTTCAAAGTTTTCTCTTTTCTTCCCTTCTTGTGCGGGCATGAGAGTCCCACACAGTGAGCTTTACACTGAGTGTTGACAAACTGTCACACACAGATGTGAGGATTCTAGATGTGCTGCCTGTGGTGCTATGGAAATTGATCCCCTTACCAGTAAAATGCCCTTTGTGGCTGGTTTTGGTAAAATAAATTGAGGCTGGGAAGTCATAGTTATTGTTCTCTAGCTAACAGAACTAAGTCCGGATTAATTTTAAACTGCCGCGTGTAGCCGCGGGCAGTTCGTTCGGACTAAGGGGGATTTAAAAATGGCGGCCGGACGGGAACATGCAATTAAAGCCTGAGTTATTTAAAGCCCGGGCTTCGTTTGCAACCCCGGTTCCCTGATTTGCCTCCCTAGCTCGAATTAACGAGCTAGTGTAGACATACCCCTTGAAGGGTCCGATTTTCAGAAGGCAGCTGCTCAACGCTAATGAAAAGCAGGTTCTGTTAAGGTAGCTCAGGTTGGGCATACCCTCTACCCCTGGATGACTGGTTGTTTTAGAAAATTCTCTCTAGAGAATATTTATGGGAATCCTCCTGCTTTGCAATCACCATCTAACAGGCTCTCCCACCAATAGAAATTCCAGGCTCCAGGGCAGAACAGTCAATAGGCTCCCATGCATGCACAAGTCATGCCTGTCTCCCTGATATTTGGGAGGTTCTGCACCTGTGCAGGCTGGTGTCTTGCAATCTGCCCTGGGCATCCTCTTCTGGCATGGCCAAGGTATCCACATGTCTGTCCCATATGGTTGCCAACTTGGGCAAATCCAAAGTCCTTTGCCCTGCCCCCTTCTCTGCTCCTTCCCTGAGGCCATGCCCCTGTACCACTCCTCCTCTGAGGCCCCGCCTCCTGCTAACTCCATTGCTCTGTTGCTCATTTTCCTCACTCACTTTTACAGGCTGGGATGGGGATTAGGGTGCAGTGGGTGCAAGTGCTGGGCAGAAATTTGAGTAAGGGAGGGAGTGTGGAATGTGGTCTCTGGAAGGGAGTTTGAGTGCAGGCTCCAGGATGATGTCTGTGGGGTGCAGGCTCTGGGCTGGGGCTGGGATTTGGGGTTCAGGAAGAGGACGGGGTGGTGCTTACCTCGGGAGGCTCCCATAAATGACTGGCACAAGCTCTTTTGTACTAAGGCTAGGTGTCTCGATGCACTGCTGTCTGCAAGTACAGCCCCCAGTGCTCCAAAGGGAGTCATGAAGTTGGTGCTTGTGTGAGGACAGTATGCGGAGACCTCATGGCCCTCCTCCTACCAGGGACATGCTGGCCACTTCCAAGAGTGGCACAGAGTGAGGATGGGCAGAAACAGTGCTTGGTCCTGCCATGAGGGCAGTGGATTGGACTTGATGACCTCTCAAGGTCCCTTTCAGTTCTACTATTCTATGATTTTATGAACCCTGCCTAAGCCCTTATACACTGGCCTGCCCTTTTCAATTGCCACTGGCTGAGAAGGAACATATGCAGGTGAGAAGGTCAATTTTCCCATTTTAGTCTGTTCAAGAAACTGCCAATTTGAAATTGTTTAGGTGAACTTCTTGATCCTGCAATGTAACACTATCACATTAAGCCAATATGATGAATGATAATCTATATATCGTTGTAGAGTATGTCTGTGTGACTGTGAGTCTGTTTGTTCAAGAACTCCTCTGAAATGGTAAGAGGTAGGGCCACCAAATTTAGTATGTAGCTTCCTCTTCTCCTAATTTAAAGTAAAGTCAATGTTTGATTGTGCCAGGACAACCAAAAGCCCCTGGAATGGGACTGTTTCCATAACATGCAAAGGGAGGGGCTGCTGTTCGGAGGAACACAATATGAGAGTGGCCACCAGGGATAGCAAGCCCACAGGGAAGAGCTATTCTGCAGAGTGGCTACTGGAGGAGGAGAGAACAGCCCTCTGGTGGCTGGTCAGGGGAGGGAGAGAGGAGGGAAAAGGCCCCTGGCGGCTGGTTGGGGGAGGAGGGAACAAGCTCCCCCATGGCCTGAGGGGAGGGAAGGAACGGCTTGGTTCTAATACGACAATGGGATATGTCGGGAATTCGATTGTTTCTCATAAAACAGAAAGGAAGGAGTCTGCTAGTAGGCACAGTTATACTTTGCAATGATCCTGGGGGGATCAAGGAGCCAGAGATGTGGAGCCGGCCAGCTATAACCACACTGAGGCAGCAGCGGACAGGGTGGAGAAAGGCACAGCTATGTTCTGTATATTTCAGAGAGTTTGTCTGTTTGTGTGTCCATCTGTTCCCCAGCTGGAGGACATGCACACCTCCCTCAGCTGTGCCCACTGCAACTGCAGTAGCCATAGAGAGGCATTTCTCACCTGGCCTCAAGCTACTGCAGTGATAGAGGGCTGGGGTTGTCCTCTCTCCCTGGGGCAGCCTGCATACCAAACCCCTCATGCCCAACCCCACCCTAGAACATGATTTAAATGAAGAAAAAGAAACTTACTTCAGTTAAGGATCTGAACAACACTGGGTAAATTCTCTAGTAATAAATAAATCCAGGATATCTAGTTTATATGGGAACACTTTCTCTTTAAGGAAATATACTGTAACAGAGTAAAATGTCTCAGAGGGATAGCTATGTTAGTCTGTAACTTTAAGAACAATGAGCAGTCCTGGGGCATCTTAGAGACTAACAAATATATTCTATCAAAAGTGTATGTGGGTAAAAGTTCTTACAGAGTACTTACTTGAAAGGAGCTCATAATTAATTGGATGAAGACTCTTATACGTCTTGAAAATCCTTCAACTTGTTCATCAGGTAAGAAGGTAAAGACAAACTCCTGGATCCCGAGTAAAGGGATTAACACCAGCGTAGATCTCGCCAATCTTAAAAATAAAGAGTTTGAATAGTATGTTTCTCAACATTCTCAATGTGAAGCTGAACATCCACCTATGGAGAAATAAGGAGAGTAGCAGGTCCCTGAGGCTTCCAGTCTGGGACTTATACATGAACTTCACTAATGATCTGGAGCACAGAGCAGCTAGTGCCGAAGTCTGAGGGATTAGATGTACAATAAAAGACACCAGGAAAAAGAAAGCAAAGGCCGATGAGACAGAGGTGAGATTAGAGTCAGGGAAGTGACAAATACCAAGTAGAAGAATATTTGCTGAAAAATAATGTGAAGAGGAGGGACTGGGAGGTGGGATGTAGTGAGACATTGGGGATAGCAAACTGGCTACAGGGGCCAGCATTAGCAAACTCTAACAGTTAGACAGTTAAGTGCACATAAATATGTGGCCTCTTTCTCGAGGTGATGAGCACTCACACTTACCATTCACTCCATTTAGCAACTCAGAGAATCAGACCACTTTCATTTAGGTGCATATGGCATGGCACCTGCCTAGCTCCTTTAGTACCTATGTTTGAAAATGTGACCAATAACTTGTTTTAGAAGACAGGGGTACTCTAGTGAGTCAGACTCTCCATCCTGCCAGGAATTCACCACACAAAGCTCTCTGGGACATCTGTACAGAGGGGTTGGACAAGGGAGGCACAAACACCTCCTTTTTAGGTTGTTAGCTCTGTATAGTGAGGACTTTTATTTTCTGTATGTTTGTACAGTGCCCAGCACAATGAGTCTTGATCATTGTTGGCAGTTATGTACTCAGACAGGATAAATGTTAAAGTAATGTTCCTTCTCCCCCCACACACACATACTATGTAAAAGAAAACTCCAGTAAAACTCCAGTTGTCTGGCATCCAGTGGTCCGGGACTCCTGATGGTCCGGCACCATCTGGAACCCGGAAGTGTTCCGGGCAGCCGGACAATTGGAGCAGCTCTGCCCCCAGCTTCCCCAAGTCAGCTGCTGCTGAAACTGACCAGCGGCTGACTGTGGAAGCCAGGGGCAGAGCAGCTGGGGTGCTGCCGGATTGGTCCTGCAGCGCCGACCTCTCCATGCTGCGCAGTTCACTGCCGACCCTCCCACCCCAGACCCATCATAGCCCCCCTTCCAGTACTCTGGCATATCTGATAATCTGGCACCCCCTGGGTCCTAAAGGTGCCAGATTATCAGAAGTTTACTGTATTTAAGGTTGAAAAGTTAAGCACTCGAAATTAGCAAAGCCAGAAGTCCGATAATAATGTTCCTCCTTTTTCATATGCATTATTATACGGTCTTTACATGATAACATACTCTGCTTTTTCCCTGTGCACTGCATAGGAAAGAAGATCCGTTGGAAAAAACATGATCATATAACTAATGATATTGTTATGCACAAGGAGCCAAACTTAAGATTGCAGTCACCTTTATTTCTGGTATTTCCTTATTTTTGGACATTTGACATTGCAATCTTAATGTTATATTAACTTAATTAGTTTTGATATAATTGTCTGGGTTTTTGTGAAAGCAAACTGAAAAAACTGATGTTATGTTAGGTGGACACATACTGACCCCCCTGGATGGGTCTCAGCAGTGTTGAAGCCTTTAGATCGACTGTACAGACTTAGTCCAGGACTACACTAAAGGGGAAGATTGAATCAAGATACACAATTCTATCTAAATTATCCCAGCCAAGGGCTTTGTCAAGGTGGGCCTTAAAAACCTCTAAGAATGGAGATTCCACCATCTCCCTAGGCAAAGTATTCCAGTGCTTCGCCACTCTCCTAATGAAATAGTTTTTTCTAACATCCAGCCTAGACCTCCACAAATGCAACTTGAGACCATTGCGCTTTCTATCAGATGTCTCATTGGGAACAACATCTAGTTGAATTTTCACCTGGATTATTGCATGTTTTCAAAACCATGGGAACATGTGATAAAGTCTGGTGATAGCAGCAGCTCCAATCTCAAGCTCCATTCTCATAGGAACTATTTTGATCAATGACGTAATCCAGATGCCAACTCTGACAGCAGCTTCTAAGAACAGGTGTAGGGTTTGCTCTGGTCTTTCCTCCATTTTGAATCCCAGACTTTCAGTCTTTCTTGGGGTCATTCTTCTTAGGTGTCGTCTTGGATATACCAATACTGTGTTCCTGGTTGCTAAATTGTGTGAGAAGCTGGCACAATGTGTCCTTTCTTCTGGCACTTTCTGAAAATAACCTGTTGTGGCCTGTTATCCTTCTGGAAGTGCATAGTTTGTGCCCAATGGCCCCATAGAAATTCCTTATGTTTTCTTGGTCTTCCGAATCATCAGTACAGGAGCTGAGCTTCTTCATTCACACTAAATTACAAATCCTTTTCGGTGGTCTCCACTGCAACCACTGATACATCAATAACTTCCTCCCAATCTGGTCATTGCATAATCCAGATATAAATTGGTCACACTTGGCATCACTTAATGGTTGTCTCAATTCGCAATGCTGGAGATGCGCGATCCCTTCCAGCTGTTTCCATTTAAAGGGCTCTCACATTCCCTGCGTCTGCTAGGCAACACGTTGCCTGACAGGTGCAGGGAAAGCACCACCCCTTTAAATAGAAGCACTTAAAAGGGCTCGCAGCTCCCGGCACCTGTAGCATGTTGCTAGGGAGCCAGAGACATGAGCCCTTTCAACTGCTTCTATTTAAAGGGTTCGCCTGCTGGGTGGCTGTATTGCCTGGCTGCCACCCAGCAGGCACAAGCCCTTTAAACAGAAGCAATTGAAAGAGCTCACAGCTCGGCCACCCTGGCCCGTTGCCTGGGAGCTGCCTGGAAATGTGAGCCCTTTCAACTCCTTCTGTTCAAAGAACTTGTACCTCCTGGGCAGCTGCCAGACAACAGATTAGCAAGGGGGGCCAGGAGCTGTGAGCCCTGTTATATGAAATCTAAGCCTCCACCCCAGACAACTCTGGGAGAAGGCTATCCCTTGGCACCCTCCCCTTTGCTCCCTTCCATTGGCCAGATGTCAGGGGGCAGGGACCCCAGGCCAAGGAAAGCTCCCAGCAGAGTAGCTCTCAACTCTGCCCTTTCCACCCGTGGCCCCGCTCCTTCCTGGTTGGCCTGCTGCCACTTTCAAAATTTGTGAAGTGGCCCCTCTTCAAAAATTATTGTCCACCCCTGTGTCACAACATCCATGAGCTGCAGTTGTCACACTCGCCAAGTTTGCACACAAAAAGTGCCGTTTTCTTGTTCTCCTTTCGGGCTTCATGCCTTTTCCATGGGAAAATCCTTTTTTGTTGCTGAACTATCGCAACTGGCCATGTGCTTTCACATTCCTTTGGCTATACTTGCAATCTCACTGGCTATATACCCCCAGTCCCGGCCTGATAGCACAAGTGCAACAAGTCAGGATACATCACTGCTTTTCCTTTGCACAACCCTATTCCAAAGTTTGATCTGTAACCCTTCTGCCAGCTAGTGCTAGCAGGAGCCAGGACCAGGTTCAGTATCAAGAACTATGTCTACACTGGCGGGTTCTTGCACAAGAACACGTCCACACTGTCATGTGCTTTTGCACAAGAGCATCCATGGCAGTGTGGACCCTCTCTTGAGAAAGAAAGCTCTGATGGTCATACTGGGCGTCACTTAATAGTGAAGCTTTAAATGTCTGTGATCCAATCGGGGAGCAGAAGTAATCTCCTGCACTTTAGTAATTTCCTGCACACAACACAGATGACAATGAATTACTGAAGAGAATAGCTTGGGAACAACTTGTAGTTTGAAAACTATTAATCCAAAATATTTGGGGCTGGATTCTTCCTGCCTTATTACTGAAGCTCTAGAAAGAGCTCTACTGACTTTAGTTAGGCTATTTATAAAGTACTACTTAAATGAGTAAAGGAAACAGGATGACTACGTCTACATTGGCAAGATTTTGTGCAAATACTTTTAACACAAGAGTTTTTGCGTTAAAGTATTTGCATAAGAGAGCGTCTACACTGGCATGTGCATTTGCGCATGATATGTGCTTTTGCGCAAAAACATCCCTGCCAGTGTAGATGCTTTCTTGCGCAAGAAAACTCCGATGGCCATTTTAACCATAGGGCCTTCTTGCGCAAGAAATTCATGTCACCTGTCTACACTGGCCTCTTGCGCAAGAACAGTTGTGCAAGAGGGGTTTTTTTCCTGAGCGGGAGCATCATAGTTCTTGCGCAAGAAGCACTGATTTCACACATTAGAACTTCAGTGTTCTTGTGCAAGAACTCCCCGCCAGTGTAGACAGGCAGCATTTAGACACAGCTGATATGTCCTTAATGAATCCTAATCCTCTAATAACGAAGCACCATAAAGAATCATAAAGAATTACAAGTCTGGTTTATGAACAGTGCACTACTCAGAACAAAGGTCTGAACTCATTACACATACAAATGGCTATGTCTAGACTGGCATGATTTTCCGCAAATGGTTTTAATGGAAAAGTTTTTCTGTTAAAAGCATTTGCGGAACAGAGCGTCTAGATTGGCACGGACACTTTTCCGCAAAAGCACTTTTTGTGGAAAAGCGTCCATGCCAATCTAGATGCGCTTTTGCGCAAAAAAGCCCCGATCGCCATTTTGCGCAAAACAAATCTGAGCTGTCTACACTGGCCCTTTTGCGCAAAAGGACTTTTGCCCGAACGGGAGCAACATAATATTTCCGCCAGAAGCACTGATTTCTTACATGAGATCGTCAGTGTTCTTGCGGAAATTCAAGCGGCCAGTGTAGACAGCTGGCAAGTTTTTCCGCAAAAGCAACTACTTTTGTGGAAAAACCTGCCAGTCTAGACACAGCCTATGAGGGGAATCGTTTCTATTCTGTTAAATACAACTAAGTCTTTTCTTTTGCTTATTGAGTTCTTCCTTTCTTCCCAGGCTTTTTCTGGGCTGGATGCGAGGAATTATTTTTATTATTTATCATAAGAAGGGCCATACTGGGTCAGACCAAAGGTCCATCTAGCCCAGTAACCAAGCAATTCCAGGTACCCAAGAGGGAATGAACAGAACAGGCAATCACTAAGTGATCCCTCCTCTATGACTCATTCCTCACTTCTAACAAAGACGGACTAGGGACACCATCCCTAACCTTCCTGTCTAATGGCCATTGATAGATCTATCCTCTCTGAATGTGACTAGTTCCTTTCTGAACCCTGTTATAATCTTGCTCTTCACAGCATCCTTTGGCAAACAGTACCATAGGTTGACTGCGAATTGTGTAAAGAAATATTTCCTTTTATTTTTTTTAAACCTACTGCCTGTTAATATAATTTGATGACCCCTATTTCCTGTATTATTTGGAGTAACTTGCACTTCTTTAGCTACTTTCTCCACAACAGTCATGGTTTTATAGACCTCTGTCACATCTCCAGTTAGTCATCTCTTTTCCAAGCTGGAAAGTCCCAATCTTATTAATGTCTCCTCATATGGAAGATTTTCCATACCCCTAATCATTTCCATTGTCCTTTTCTATAACTTTTCTATATACTGCTTCCCTCTTGCGCAAAACCTATACAAATGTAGCATTGAATAGCATATTGCTGCACTTCATTTGCATAATTAGGGGCCATTTTTGCACATCTACACAGCTCTGTTTTGTGCAAAAACTCCCTCTTGCGAAAGAGCCGTTTTTCCTCATATTTTAGGAAATGAATGAGTAATGTTAGTTTGAACCAAGGGGTTTGGTTCGAACTAACGCGTCCCGGCACTCACTTTCACTTTCGGAACCGCTGTTGATTGAAGTAATATGCTGGCGAGATTATACTAATGAAGCACAAGATATTTCAATCCCCACTTCACTAGCAATTTCAGTCGCCTACATTTGCATCCCTAGTTCGAACTAGGGTACAAGTGTAGATGTACCCTTACAGACAACCTCCTAACCTCAAACAAGTTCTTTCCAGTAACCACACAAAACACCTCCATCTTAATCATCCAGGAACCTACCCCTGCAATCAGCCCCAATGCCAACTCTGCCCACACATCTACACAAGCAATTTCATCACTGGACCCAACCACATCAGACATCAAATCAGAGCCTTATTTAACTGCATATCCACTAATGTGATCTATGCCATCAAATACCAGCAATGCCCCACTGTCATGCATATTGACCAAGCTGGACAGTCTCAACCCGAAAAAATTAATGGACACAAATCAGATATCTGAAAAGACAACACACAAAACCTGTTGAAGAACACTTTAATCTTCCTGGACACTCATTAATGGATCTTTTGTTTCAGTCCAATTCTACAAGCCAAATACACAGAGAAGGGTTGGAACTTAACTTCATTCACAAGTTTCATTCTTATGCAAATGGTATGAATCAGGATATTGGATGGCTCATACATTATCTTCCACATCTTAATGACTTAGCCAACCAACCAAACAATGAAGGTGCTAATTGTTCTTGATGTCTGTGTGGAATCTGGTGTTGCTCATCTTCCTTTCCAAGTGCAAACTAATGGTTCTTATCAGACTCTTGTAATTATTTAGTCTTTAAGGTGCTACTAGACTATTTGTTGTTTTTTAAGTTTTTCCTGTTACAGACTAACTTGGCTACCCCTCTGGTGCTTCTTTTATAATTTTAGATAACAAGGTACTATTTTTCTCTTCCTCTCCTAAGACATTTGTGTTACATGATCAGAATGGCTGCCATATCTTAACACTTTTGTGGATGAATATAATTTTATATCCTGCAAAGCACTTTAGGAACTTTTGGAAAGAAAGACACAATGGAAATACAAAAGACTAGACTACTTTGATGTTTATCACATACCTGTATTTGTAATCATGAAAGTTCATTTGCTGGGCTTTGAGTTTGGAAATTAACAACTTTAGAATTTTTAGGAAGATGCAGAAATTAACCTTAAAAGAAAAAAATATATATATATCGATTAGTTACAGCAAATGTCACTATACAGTAATATCAGATACACAGGCATATATAACAGTAGCAGATTTACCCAGCATTGCTCAAGTCCTTAACTTAATTAAGTTTTTTGGGGGATGGAGGGGTGGGGAGGAAGGGGAATAAAAGGAAAATGTAAATGACTTATTTAAATGATTGTATTTTTCAAAAATACAATGTTATTTTTATTAAATTTTATTTCAGATTTCTTAAAGGGATTTGTAAAATTTTTCCATTTAATTTTTTTTAGCAATTTTTAAAAAATGGGAATTACATCAAGATTTTCTTCTAGTTTTTAAATCTTAAGCATTGATTTAGCTGTGCCAAAACAGAATACTACTCCAAATTTCTCAGTTTTATCTCTATTTCTGTAAGGTTTGTTGAGAAGCAGTCCTAGTCCAGATTCATCCTGTTTTTCTGGCTCATTTTGTTTCAGTCTCTTTCAATATTCACTTATTATGTCAATTGTGAAGACTGCTCTTGTTTTGGTGGTTCTGTCTGTTTTCAGTTTGGTTTCATGAGACACAATCCCTGTGCAACCTTCATTCTGCTCCCTTCTGTATCTGCATTATGAGACAGTCTTTAAATATATGATCACATTTTACTTTTTCTGCATGACCCCTGTCTCATCCAGTGAATGGGCAGTTATTCAATATTTCCTTTTAGCATCATCTAGCAATGTGTGGTCCCAGGCCTCATTTAGAACACACCATACAAATCCTGAATTCAGTACAAATGTATTGATAACTTCAGGGAGTTTTTACTGATTAGTCATCATCATACTGTCTGAGTGCTTCACAAACATTAATGAATTTATCGTCACATCACCCCTTTGAAATGAGTAGGTGGTTTTATCCCAATTTCACTTGTGGGAAACTGAGGAACAGAGGGATTAATACCAAAATTGTCAGCTCTCCACTAATATTGGGTGCCTTACTTGAGAGAGACAAATCTGAGTTATTAGAGTCCTTAGCATTATATAGTAAGTTGTATGTTTAAAGCACAGCTCCCACTGATTTCAACTGCTGTTGAGAAGATCCAGCACTTGGGCAAATCTGTCCATAGTTCTCAGTGAACCCAGAAAAAGAAACAGTCAGTAAGTGGCTAGTTGTGAAAATGTTGCTTTAAAAAAACTTACTAGCACCACATAGGAACTCTGTGGTAAAGGCAGGAGTGGAATACAATTCTCCAGGGTGGCATTCAACTGCTTTAATCAGCAAACCATTCTGTCTCTTCCTGCAAATGTCTACTTCATTCACCACCCAACTTCCAACTTTTGCAACGGGTGAGACAGGAGTCCTATGTACAACAGCTTCTGTCCCTGCATTGCTCTGATCCATCCCCATACCAGAGCTATCCTGTTCACTGAATGAGACAGGGCTCCCAGGAAAACTTGTGTGATCATGTAATTAAAGATAGCACGGAACAACCCTACTTCTAGAATTTTCTAGCTTTATGTACTTGAGTTTGTAACCATAATGTTTCTTTACCACAGTTTTATGTGTGTTTTTAAAAAAAACAAATTGAAGAGACAAAAATTCCATGATGTGGAGCAATATTGACATACACATGATTCAGCAGCAGTAGGGTTCGTTAAAAAAACTTTTTTGACTGGACATTTTTTAACAATTTTTGTTTTGCAAAAAGTCCTTTCCACAGAAATTATAAATGTTTCATCAGCAAAGTCCTCAGAAATTTTAAACAAAAAGAGCAAAAATGTTTTGTTGGAAGTTCCCTCATGAACAAATCCCCTTCCTATCTGACTAAACAGCAAGTTTGGAATGTTTGGATCCACTTTCTGAGCACTGCCACTTGAGCTAACAGCATAGCTCATATTTGTAGCAGCAGGTTATCACCCTTCGTGTGGACCAGCCACTACATGGTGAGGAAACATTATGATTTTTCAGTGGGTTTCACAGCTGTTTGTTGATATCAGAGGGATCTAGACACACAAGACATCTGGCTTCAGTTCCAGGATTTGGATGGGAGTAGATCTTTCTGTCCTGGAACTCTCAATGTATTCTTACCCCTCTGTGTCATTATCCATCCCGCATCCCTGCTCTTGGCTCCCTCCCTTTGTTTCTATCCACATCTCCCAACTTGGCTCCTGCTGCCCTCCCCCAGGTTTCATCCATCCCAAGTCTGTCTCCATCTGTTATCCACCTTTATCCCTGGCTCCTGTCCCTCTTCCTTCTTCCCTTCTATCCAGCCTATCTACCCTTCCCACCTACCTTATCCCACTTCCTCATTCCTCACTCCTCTAGAATCCAGTCAGGCTGACTCCTCTCCCTTCTCCATTTCTTTGTGTCCTAAGCCCTGGACAAGGGGGGCATTGACAATACAGGATTGATTCACAAATACCAAGGCCACAAGAGATATGATGATAATCTAATTTGGCCCCCCGCATAACACAAGTCATAGAAATTCCTCCTAATGATTCCAAAAGCAGATCTTTTAGAAACACATCCAAACCTGACATGTACATTGTCTTTGATGTAGAATCCTCCATGACCCCTTGATACATTGTTCCACTAGTTAATTATTCTAACCATTACAATTTAAGCCTTGTTTCCAGTCTGAATTTCTCTAACTTCAGCTTTCAGCCATTGGATCGTGGTAACTCTTTCTCTGGCAGATTGAAGAGCCTGTTATTGCCTATTTGTTCCCCATATAGAAGTGACTTAATTATAGACTAATCAAGTCACAACTTAATGTTCTCTTTGTCAAGATAAATAAGTTGAGCTCCTTGAGTTTATAACAGGGGTGGGCAATAATTGTTTTGCTGGGGGCCACTTTGGAAATTTTTGAAGTGGCCCCAGGGTGCACAGGAAGGGGTGGGACATCAAGTGGAAAAGGCGGGGTATCAAGTGGAAGGGGTGGGGTCAAGATACATCTGGGTTCCCCACTTCTAGACAGTGATTGGTCTGGGGGGGAGGGAGTGCCTTTGCCCTCCTCCCCACGCTCCCTCTAGGTGCCCATGCCCCTGGTGGGGGAGGAGACTTCCCATGCTCCACTATCCCTAGGCCAAATATGCAATAAAGCCTCTCTGCTTTTTTAAAAGATGTTTGTGTTTATATATCCCATGATCACATTGGCCCTTTTTTTGGCCACAAAGTCACGTTGGGAGCTTATGTTCAGTTGAATAATCCACAATAATCCTCCAAACTTTAGAATCATGGAATCCTTGGGCGGGAAGAGACCTCAGGAGGTCATTGAGTCCAGCCGCCTGCCCAAGGCAGGACCAATCCCAACTAAATCATCCCAGCCAGGGCTTTGTCAAGCTGGGACTTTAAAACCTCTAGAGATGGAGATTCCACCACTTGCCTAGGGAACCCATCCCAGTGCTTCACCACCCTCCTAGTGAAATAGTTTTTCCTAATATCCAACCTAGACCTCCCCCACTGTAACTTGAGGCCATTGCTCCTTGTTCTGTCATCCGTCACCACTGAGAACAGCCTCTCTCCATCCTCTTTGGAACCTCCCTTCAGGGAGTTGAAGGCTGCTATCAAATCCCCCCTCACTCTTCTCTTCTGCAGACCAAATAAGCACAGATCCCTCAGCCTCTTCTCATAGATCATGTGTTCCAGTCCCCTAATCATTTTGATTGCCCTCTGCTGGACCCTCTCCAACACATCCACATTCTTTCTGTAGTGGAGACCCCAGAATTGGACAGAATACTGCAGATGTGGCTTCAACAGTGCTGAATAAAGGGGAATAACCACATCTCTGTATCTGCTGGCAATGCTCTTCCTAAGGCACTCTAATATGCCATTAGCCTTCTTGGCTAGAAGGGCACACTGTTGATTCATATCCAGCTTCTCATCCACTATAATCCCCAGGTCCTTTCTGCTGAACTGCTACTTAGTTAGTCGGTCCTCAGCCAGTAACAATGCTTGGGATTCTTCTGGCCCAAGTGCAGGACTCTGCACTTGTCTTTGTTAAACCTCATCAGATTTCTTTTGGCCCAATCCTCTAATTTGTCTAGGTCACCCTGGACCCTATTCCTGCCCTCCAACCTATCTACCTTTCCCCCTAGCTTAGTGTCATCTTCAAACTTACTGAGAAAGCAATCCATCCCCTCATCCAGGTCATTAATAAAGCTGTTGAGCAAAACCAGCCCTAGAACTTATCCTTAGGGCACTCCACTTGAAACCAATCGCCGACCAGACATCCTGTTGACTGCCTGTTGGGCCCGACAATCTAGCCAGCTTTCTATCCACGAGGTGTAACAGTTAATTCGAACTAAGGACTTAGTTCAAATTAACGTTTAACTGCCGCGTGTAGCCGCGGGCAGTTAGTTCGGACTAGGGGGATTTAAAAATGGCGCCTGGATGGGAAGTTGCAAATAAAGCCCGGGATATTTAAATCCCGAGGTTCATTTGCAATGTCGAATGCCTACATTAGCCTCCCTAGTTCGAACTAGGGGGCTAGTGTAGACATACCTTTAGAAAAGTTAGATTCTGCAAGTCACAGGGCCTGATGAAATGCATCCTAGAATACTCAACGAGCTGATAGTGGAGGTATCTGAACCTTTATCATCTTTGAAAAATCATGGAAGATAGGAGAGATTCCAGAAGAGTGGAAAAGGGCAAATCTAGTGCCCATCTATAAAAAGGGAAATAAGAACAACCCAGAAAACTTCTGTGCCAGGAAATATAATGGCACAAGTAATTAAGCAAACACCACCCTCCTAGTGAAATAGTTAATGAATTAAGTAATTCATTTGCAAACACCTGGAAGATAATAGGGTGTTAGGTAACAGCCAGCATGGATCTGTAAAGAACAAATCAAGTCAAACCAATTAGATAGCTTTCTTTGATAGGATAACGAGTCTTGTGAATAAGGGAGAAGCAGTGGACCTGGTATACCTAGACTTTGGTGAGGCATTTCATATGGTCTTGCATGATCTTCTAATCAATAAATTAGGCAAATGCGATATAGATGGGGCTACTATAAGGTGAGTGCATAACTGGCTGGATAATCATGATCAGAGAGGTGTTATTAATGGTTCACATTCCTGCTTCAAGGGCACAACAAGTGGGGTTCCACAGGTGTCTGTTTTGAGACCAGTTTGTTTCAGTATCTTCATAAATGATGTAGATATTGGCATAGAAAATACGCTTATGAAGTTTGCAGATGATACCAAGCTGGGAGAAGTTGCAATTCCTTTGGAGCGTAGGGTCATAATTCAAAATTATCTGAAGAAACAGAAGAAATGGTCTGAGGTAAATAGGATGAATACAGACAAATGCAAAGTGCTCCACTTAGGAAGGAACACAGTTTCACACACAAAATAGGAAGTGATTGTCTAGGAAGGAGTACTGATTAAAGGGATTTAAGGAGTCTTAAGTGGACCACAAGCTAAATATGAGTCAACAGTGTGATGCTATTGCAAAAAAAGCAAATATGATTCTGGGATGTATTAACAGGAGTGGTGTGAGTGAGGTACGAGAAATCATTCTTCTGCTCTTCTCTGCGCTGATTAGGCCTCAGTTGGAGTATTGTGTCCAGTTCTGAGCACCACATCTCAAGAAAGACAGGGAGAAATTGGAGAAGGTCCAGAGAAGAGCAACAAGAATGGTTAAAGGTCTAGAGAACATGACCTATGAAGGAAGACTGAAAAAATTGGGCTTGTTTAGTTTGGAACGGAGAAGACTGAGAGGGGACATGATGGCGGTTTTCAGGTATTTAAAAGGATGTCACAGGAAGGAGAGAGAAAAATTGTTCTCCTTGTTCTCGGCAGATAGGACAAAAAGCAATGGTCTTAAACTGCAGCAAGGGAGGTTTAGGCTGGAGATTAGGAAAAACTTCCCATCTGTCATGGTGGTTAAACACTGGAATAAATTGCCTAGGGAGGTTATAGAATCTCCATCTCTGGAGATATTTAAGAGCAGGTTAGATAGACATCTATCAGGGATGGTCTAGACAGTACCGGGTCCTGCTGGAACATGGAATGAGCTAATTTGAGTTAGGAGTTTACTTTGAACTTCCCTTTCACTGCTGCGTGTAGACGCGGACAGTTATTCCAGGCTAGTCAGTTTCCAAAATGGCGACCGCCCGGGAGCATGCTAATGAAGTGCGGGATATTTAAATCCCTCATTTCATTTGCAGTTTTGGTTGCCCTCATTATCCTCCCTAGTTCAAACCCGCTGGTGTTTCCCTACTGAAGGTTAGCAGGCAAACCTGGGCTCTGCTTCTGGATGCAAGCGGGGCACCCTGCTCCTTATGCAGCACAACTCTGTGTTGCCTTGGTACCAGCAGCACAGATGGAAGGATGGTTTGAGTGTCATAACATGGGGATGGTGAAACAGCAGACCTGCCATGGAATCTCCATGAGAAAATAAGTACTTCAGGAAAGGCTTCAACAGCATCTCCCTGCAAGATGCTATAGATAGATGTGTTCATCAAAGCCCTGTTGGGACATAATAGTGACCAAGGCAGGGCTTAGTCAGCTCACAGAATCACAGACTCCTATTGCCCTGTGTCCGCCTTGCCCTGTTGCAACAGAGCAGCTTAACCCTGCAGCTCTTCCTTTGCTTCATGCTCCACATCCAGCTGCTGCTGATACTCAGCCTGAGCCTTGGGACTTCAGAGCAGTTCTTTGCTGCCTGCTGTAGAGGGTGGCCTGACAGTGAGCCTCTCCTCCTTGTCCATTTCTACTTCTTCATCAAGAAATTCGTCCTCCGGGTTAAATCTGTTTCTGCTGCCTCTGTGCTATGGAAAGTATGTACAGGGTCCTTGCCTGTGGATATGGGGTCCCCACCCATGATTGCATCCAGTTCTTTATAAAAATGGTATGTCTTGGGTGCAGCACCAAACCAGTGGTTTGCCTCCTTCACCTTAGGGTACAATTGCCAGAATTCCTTTATCTTGGCTCTGCATTGTAGGGTGTCTCGCTCATGCCCCTTCCTGCTTGGATTGAGAAATGTGGCCATATGCTTCCCACTTCCTATTGGTCACTGATAAGGAGAAGATCCTTAATCGCTGGGCAGAGCACTTTGCTGATGTCCTTAACAGGCCCTCTTCTATCAACAAGGAGGCAATAAGCTGCCTACCTCAGGTGGAGATCAACAAAAGCCTGGCTGATCCTCCAACAGTACTGGAAACTCGAAAGGCCACTGAATTGCTCTCCAACAGTAAAGTTCCTGGAGCTAATTCTATTCCAGCTGAAATTTATAAATCTGGTGGACCCAAGTTAATTAAGAGGCTTACTGAAATGTTCTGTGAGATGAGGAAACAGAAACGCGTTCCTCAAGACTTCAAAGATGCGACTATTCTTAATCTATACTAGCGCAAGGGAAATCGCCACCCTTGTGACAACTACAGAGGAATCACTCTGCTCTGTGTTGCAGGAAAGGTCCTTGCCAGAATACTTTTAAGCAGACTCACACAGCACCTTGACCAAGGTCTCTTGCCGGAAAGTCAGTGTGGCTTCAGGAAGGGACGAGGTACTACTGACATGATATTTGCCGCCAGACAACTACAAGAAAAGTGTCAAGAACAGAATGTCCAGCTCCACATTGTCTTTGTGGATCTAACTAAAGCATTTGACTCTGTCAGTCATGAGGGCCTCTGGAAGATTATGGCCAAATTTGGATGCCCAGACACCTTCATTGAAATGGTGAAGCAGTTCCATGATGGTATGCTTGCCAGAGCCCAAGATTGTGGCAATTATTCAGAGTCATTCGCAGTCACAAACGGTATGAAACAGGGATGTGTCCTGGCCCCCAGTCTCTTCAGCCTTATGTTCTCTGCTGTGCTGATTGATGCCTTTAGAGAAAATAATATTAGGATCGACTTGCGCTACCATTTTGATGGAAGGCTATTTAACTTGAGGAGGCTTCAGACCAAAACCAAGGTTCAGGTCGAGACCATTCGTGACTTTCTATTTGCAGATGACTATGCCCTCAACTTAGGTACGCAAGCAGGCATGCAACACTGCATGAACCTATTCTCCGCAGCGTGCATGAGC
Source organism: Pelodiscus sinensis (assembly GCF_052426305.1). Taxonomy (NCBI): domain Eukaryota; kingdom Metazoa; phylum Chordata; order Testudines; family Trionychidae; genus Pelodiscus; species Pelodiscus sinensis. The sequence continues at coordinate 22,284,817 of NC_143071.1, forward strand.
TTCGGCCTCACGATCTCCACCAAAAAAACCAAGGTTCTGCATCAGCCCACTCCTGGCTGTGACTACACTGAGCCATCCATCATTGTCAATGGCCAGAAACTCGATAATGTGGACAGATTTACATATCTTGGCAGCACTCTATCGAAGGCAGCCAACATTGACGAGGAGATGAATACTAGAATCGCTAGAGCCAGTGCAGCTTTTGGAAGGCTTAAACTTAATGTTGGAATCAAAGAGGCATTAAGACTGAGACCAACCTAAAAGTCTATTCAGCGGTCGTCTTGCCCACCCTCCTCTATGCTTGTGAGACCTGGACTGTATACAGTCGTCATGCGAAAAAGCTGAATCACTTCCACCTGAACTGTCTACGGAAACTGCTGAAGATAAGATGGCAGTATAAAGTTCCAGATACTGATGTTCTTCTACGGGCTAATATGACAAGCATTCACACCATGCTTTGCAAGGCACAACTCAGAGGGGCTGGCCATGTTGTGCGCATGTCCGATGATCGATTGCCCAAGAAGATGCTCTGTGGTGAATTACAACACGGCAAGCGATCTCTTGGAGGTCAAAAGAAGAGATTCAAAGACACCCTTAAGGCCTCCCTTAAGAACTGTAACATAGATCCTGGAAATTGGGAGAGTATTGCTGATGATCGTTCCGCCTGGCGCAGACGAATATATGATGGTGCAATAGCCCACGAACAAAAGAGACTGCGTTATGCTGCGGAGAAACGTCTTCTTCGCAAGTCTAGGGATGGTATCTTCTCTTCCTCCGGTCGGCAGTCCGATCTTTCATGTCCCCACTGTAACCATCAATTTCGGGCTCGGATTGGACTAATCAGCCATCTCCGAACCTACCCCCAACTAAACTGATGACACTGGGTGGTCCTCATCGACCTCGATGGACAAACAACAGCAGATGGTATCATGAGCTTTTGTGGGCACAGCCCACTTCTTCAGATGACTCAAACTCTGGTCATCTGAAGACGTGAGCTATGCTCACGAAAGCTCATGATACCATCTACATGTTTTGTTTATCTATAAAGTACTACCAGACCATTTGTTGTTTTTTAAGTTTATCCTGAACAGACTAACTCGGCTACTCCTTGAAGCTTCTAATTCTTTATGTCCATGTGATGAGTCTACATTGGATCGGGGGTGAGCAGCCCAGAAGGAGACTTGGATGATTCAGGGGTTGATGTGTACCGCTAACTGATCCACACAGAGAAAGCAACACCTGGAAGGTAGTACTTGTGTTGTGTTACTTTCATTGGAAGCTTTTAGGGACAAGCCAGACAAACACCTGTTAAGAACTGTCTAGATTGACTCGGTCCTTTCTCAGAACTTCTGCAAAGTTAGTGATGAATTTGTAGAAAGAACCCATCCCCCACCCCAAATAAACAATGAAATGAAAAGCAGCTGATTTCACTGACTCTTCAAGTTCACATGTCCTACTGGACATTAGTATTTTAGTACTTGTCCCTTGCTCGACTTTTGTATTTATCATTCTCATTTCATGTTGTAGATTCTCTGGAGAGGGACTGTGCCTTTACCTGAAGTGCACCTTGGCTCTCATAATCATCTCAGCCAGAATAAAATTTCTTCGAAAGATAAAAATAGACAGTCATACCTGTATAATATATAAACACAAAAAATAATCCTTACTGCAATGGAAAATAACATTGGCCCTCGGATGATCCACCAGATTCCCTCATTGTCATGTGTTGCCCAGCACCTAAAGATTAATTTAAAATATAATTAGATTCCTCAAAACAAATCTGAGAATTTTAACACAGCAATCATATTGAAAGATTAAAGGGTATTTTACAAGCATCAATATTTTTATTTGCTATTCCTTAAAAACAACAGAATCAATTTGAGAGAAGATACTTTCAATAATTACAATTTTAGGAGTCTGTTGCTTCACGCTCTTGGGATAAAATGCCATATGCTGCAGGCTTCAGAAGCACCCCTCACCAAAACACACCCTTGGGAAGCCCCATGAACAGCTCTCAAACCACTGTCAGGTGGCTGAGCTTATGCAGAGACTGGCAGCCAATTTGCTAACATAGCGAAATGGCATCCTCTGTAAAAAATGGGCACTTCCTGGATTGCAAAAGCCTGTCCTGCCCCTCCACATAGTGAGACAAGTCGGTGACAACTGCAGTCCCAAGGCCCAAGCTGTACCCTGAGGTGGAGCACAGGCCCAGTTCTCCGATGGCCTCCTTCTTAACAAACTGTTGGATAATATGGAAGTTGCTGTGACAACTCCAGGAAGTACAACAATCAGTGCAGTTTGGCCCAGGCTGGAGTAACTAATAAAAGCTACTTCCTCTCTGGTTATATTTTTCCAATTTCTGCAGGGACTAATGGAATAGGAGGAAAGCCATAAAGGAGCTCTTTGCTTGAATCTGAAAGAAAAATCCACAGGAGACCTTCTCGCTACTCTTACATGGACTACAGAAGACACCTGACACAGACTCCTAGTCTGCGTCTAGACTGGCAAGTTTTTCTGCAAAAGCAGTTGCTTTTACAGAAAAACGTGCCAGCTGTCTACACTGGCCGCTTGAATTTGCGCAAGAACACTGATGATCTAATGTAAGATTGTCAGTGTTCTTGCGCAAATACTATGCTGCTCCCGCTCGGGAAAAAGCCGTCTTATGCAAATGCTTTTGTGCAAGAGGGTCAGTATAGACAACTGAGAACCGTTTTGCGCAAAAAAGCCCCGATGGCAAAAATGGCAATCGGGGCTTTCTTGTGCAAAACCGCATCTAGATTGGCACAGACTCTTTTCTGCAAAAAGTGCTTTTGCGCAAAAGCGTCCGTGCAAATCTAGACGCTCTTTTCCACAAATGCTTTTAATGGAAAAACTTTTCCATTAAAAGCATTTGCGGAAAATCATGCCAGTCTAGACGTAACCCTATGGGAAATTATTCCGTTGTAGGGAAACTTCTCTTTCTGTACATCGGATTTATTTTGCTGCTTGAGACACCACTCTGGACACACGCAGCTGAACTGGTCTATTGGGCTGTCCAGGCATGGCAAGGGAAAACAAGGACTTCTGATATATCAAATAAGCTGTTTGTAAGGCAAGACATTGTAAACACCTTTGCAGCAACAGAAAACGTGAAGGGTAGAACATTGTAGTAAAAATGCCTGTCCTCCTACCTCCCCCACCTTCCCCCCCCCGCACCCTCCCCCCCCCCCAAAAAAATTAAGTATTTGTGATAGAACAGCCTGACTGCTATATGGAAGCTGACATTTTTCATACTGAAAATCCCAATCCAGTCTTGCACTGCGAGGCTAGGATTTCTAGTGCACCAGCATTAGTATATGGGAACTTGAACATCTTATTGTATTTGGTCAAATTTCTTAGGCCCATGTTGAGTTCCATTTTTGTCAGCCTTCAATGTAAGGAAAGAGCTGGAATAAATGCTTTTTCCTCCCTACCAGAACTTTCTCGATGGTCCTTTTCTTCAGAAGAGAACCCACTTCCTCCATGAGCAGCATCATAGAAGAAGGTTATGGAGAGAGGGTTTGTAGGGAACACAGACTGGATGCAGCAAGTGAACCATGCCCCACACCGCTGAGGAAGGCACAAACCCTCCAGGGTCTCTGCCAATCAGACCTGGGTGACAATTCCTTCCCAACCACAAATATGGTGATCCATTACACCTGGAGCATGTGGGTGAGACCCAGCAGCCAGACCCTGGAAAGAATTCTCTGTATTAATTCAGAGCCCTCCCATCTGAAACATCAGCCGCTCCAGCCATAGGCAACAGTTATGCACTGGAAATGTCTGAAGACATCAGAGAGACACAGTATAGATACCAGGTCTATCCTCAACTGGAGAAAGGGATGCTGAGGTGGCCTGGTCACTGTGGGAGCACGCCACAGCATCTGGCATTCTAAGATCAGCCCTAGGCTCAGAGAAGGTATCTGGGAGTTTAGTAATATGAACTAAAGGAATTTCTCCCTAGCTGATTCAGGCAGAGATGTCTTTGGAGGAAAGGAGTGCTTGCCTGGGGTCCTTGGCAGAGCAAGGAGTGAGATTGGGAACGTGTGGTAAGAAATTCATATTGAATCAAATCTAACGTATCAAGGTTAGCTGCTAGAAAGTTTTATATTTATTTCTCTGTGTATATCTCCTTTTGAGCATCTTATCCCTCATAATGAGAGAGAGGAAGTCTGAAAAGAGAGCCATATTGAGCAGAACTTCTAGAGAAGATCCTGCATGAAATTCTTACAGTGTCCTAATACTGCAGCTTTGGTGGGAACTAGCAGAGAAGACGGAATTATGGGTCCTGAGAGCTGTCCAGGTGGACCTTTGTGATTTAAGAGCACCTCTGAATTCACACTCTGAACATCATTGTAATAACATTAGTACAAAATATGCCTTGTGAGGTGTCATCTGAAAACTAGCGACAAGGAGTCCTGTGGCACCTCATAGACTAACAGATGTGTTGGAGCAGAAGCTTTCGTGGGCAAAGACCCACTTTGTCAGATCTGACATCTGTTAGTGTATAAGGTGCCACAGGACTCTTTGTCGCTTTTGCAGATCCAGACTAACACGGTTACCCCTCTGATACTATCTGAAAACTAGTAACTTGTTCATCAATAATATTAAACTGACATATATCTGTATGCATTATATGTAAAATTATGAATTCCTCCTTCATGATGTTGTAAGCGCTTGTTCAGATCCACAAGTCCTGGTTAAACAGGTCTTTCCTAGCCAAAATAATGTACGTTTATCTCAATTAATATGTAAGTTGTAAATGGGGGGCTCAAGACAGCACGAGGGGGAAATTGACAGTACACAATGCAAAGCCATTTTTCAGCAAACACGGGGAGAAGAAAAAGCATGGAGCTTCCCACCAGATTCCACATCACCTTCTTTATTGTTTGAATAAACGTTGTTTTGAGAGATAATACTCAGAAGAATCCACTTCAAAGGTTGACTGGACTACAAAGTGAGGCCCCAAAGCACCCCATCCTCCGTCCTCTCTCTTTTTCACTTAAAAAGACAAAGGACTCAACCCATGGATCTGGGTGTGACCCTGACCTGAGAATTTGGTCAGCAATATTGCTGGGAACATGTGGTAAAGAATTCATGTTAAAACAAATCTAGCTTGTAAGTTTAGCTACTAGAAAATGTTTTATCTTTATTTCTATGTTTATATCTCCTTTTGAACATCTTATCCATAGTAATGAGAAAGAGGGAATCTGAAAAGAGAGCCACGTTGTTGCAGGAATTCTAGAGTAGATCCTGCATAAAATTATTTTTCATTGTGTTTGTAATCATTTCTGACCTCAATACTTTATAATTGTATGCACTTAAAATCTCTCTTCCTGTGTAGTTAAATAAACTTGTCTTATGTTTAATATAAAATAATCCATTGCTGGGTTTAAACTGGACTGTTTAGTAACTTGTTTAAAGTTACAGGTCAATATCTGAACTGCACAGGAAAGGATTGGACATTGCAGAACTCATGAAAATGTGGGTTTGGGATTGTGTTAGGGCCACCTAGCAATCAGTGGCCAAAGCTGGTGGAAGCCAGAGTGTGACTGGAAAATTGTTGACAGGCCGCTGGATCAGAGTTTCTGTGTCAGGGCTGTAGCTGTACAAAGACACTTTGGCTACGTCTAGGCTGGCATGATTTTCCGCAAATGCTTTTAACGGAAAAGCTTTTCCGTTAAAAGCATTTGCGGAAAAAAGTGTCTAGATTGGCACAGATGCTTTTGCGCAAAAGCAACCGTGGCCAATCTAGACGCGCTTTTGCGTAAAAAAGCCCCTATCGCCATTTTTGCGATCGGGGCTTTTTAGCGCAAAAGAAATCTGAGCTGTCTACACTGGCCCTTTTGCGTAAAAGCTTTTGCGCAAAAGGGCTTTTGCCCGAATGGGAGCAGCATAGTATTTCTGCAAGAAGCACTGATTTCTTACATGAGATCGTCAGTGTTCTTGCAGAAATTCAAGCGGCCATTGTACACAGCTGGCTTTTGCGGAAAAACGTGCCAGTCTAGACACAGCCCTGAGGTATTACCTGCATGCTGGTAGGTTGTTTGTGAGTGGCCCAGGTTGGGAGTTACACCAGCAAAGCACGGTTAGGCACCAGAGTTACAGGACAGAAGGTGACACAATCTCTCATTGGTCTGGATTGCACACTGAAGTGTGATAGCTCCATATCCCATCCCAGGCCCTTTGAAGATAAAGTGGGCAGCTCTCAGACCTGACACTCACCACATAGAGCATCTCCTTTCTACTGCAAGAAGAGCTCCCTCTTACAATTCCTCTGAGGAAAGAAAATCATACTACATGGACCAAGCAGTGCAATGCTGATTAAAAATACAGGCAGTTTCCATGGTCTCTGAGGAACTGAGCAGTATCCCGAACATAGAGATTTTGGGAGCACAGGTTTTGGCACCAACCCATGATTCCCTCTTTCTTTTTCTGGTAGGCTCAGGATCTGAGGCTTATGCCTTCTTATGGGCCCATTTTCTTTTTTCCTGCCTTTGAGGAATGAAGACAGTGGAGCTGAAGCCTCCATGCAGGAGGTCTGTATCACTGTATTTAAATAGCCAGTACCAGTATTTGAGGATGTTGACTCGCCTGGGCTATATCTACACTGGCGTCTTCTTGTGCAAGAACATCTTGTGCAAGTATTCTTGTGCAAGAACTCTTGTGCAGGAACACATCCACACTGCCATGTGCAAGATGTACTTTTGCGCAAGAGCATCCATGGCAGTGTGGACACTCTCTTGCACAAGAAAGCTCTGAGAGCCATTTTAGCCCTTGGGCTTTCTTACGCAAGAAACCCCTGCCACGTGTCCACACTGCCCTCTTGCACAAGAGCTCTTGTGCAAGAGAGCTTACATCTGTCAGAAGAGTGTAGCTCTTGTGCACGAAGCCCTCACTTACCATGCTATACTGTAAACCTTCTTGCGCAAGAGCAGGTGGGCAGTATGGACACTGTGGAAGAACGGCCGTTCTTGCACAATAACCCGCCAGTGTAGACATAGCCCTGGATTATTGGCATTACAGAAGGTCTCCTAAGCCTCTGGTACTTTTGGCAATGTTGGCATCTCAGAGATGATACTGAAAATTCCTGGTTGTCCTGAAATCTCAGATGACATCAAAGATTTGCCCCCCACCTGCGCACACTCTTGTGTGAGCAAATCTCGGTGCTGAGTTTCACTGTGCCAAACCAGAAACTTTCCTCGGATCACTTGCAGCTATTCTGATACTTCCAACTGGAACTATGCTCAGGAAGGCTAGACAGGGAAAAAAGGGAGGAGGTGTTGCCTTATATATTAAAAATGAACACGCTTGGAGTGAGGTGGAGATGGACATAGGCAACGGAAGTGTTGAGAGTCTCTGGGTTAGGCTAAAAGGGGTTAAAAACAAGGGTGATGTCATGCTAGGCATCTACTACAGGCCACCTACCCAGATGGAAGAAGTGGATGAGGCTTTTTTTAAACAACTAACAATATCATCCAAAGCCCAAGATTTGGTGGCGATGGGGGACTTCAACTATCCAGATATATGTGGGAAAATAACACTGAGGGGCACAGACTATCCAATAAGTTCTTGGACTGCATTGGAGACAACTTTTTATTTCAGAAGGTTGAATGAATTACCGGGGGGGGGGGGGGGGGGGAAGCTGTTCTAGATTTGATCCTAACAAATAGGGAGGAGCTGGTTGAGAATTTGAAAGTGGAAGGCAGCTTGGGTGAAAGTGATCCCATCAAAAAAATATATTGGAAATGGAAGAGGTACAGAAAAGGGCAACAAAATGATTAGTAGGCCACAGGTTTAATCAATCTTATAAGATTATCATTATATAGTAATTTACCCTGTGTCTTCCAATTTTGCTCTGGCTATGCCCCAGGGGGCCACAAACAGAACTGGAACAACTGTTGGAAAGAAAATGGGCAGATTAGAACTAGGTTTTCAAGATGTTCAATACAAAACATAGACATACGACAGCTGTGCTTGATGATCCTCTACATAATGGTTTTCATTCTTTTCAGGATCATTGTGACTCTTAGAAATCCTCAGTGCTGGATGACAAAGAGTTCATTTTGGACTCATCAAATGTTTCCAATTATGTCTGACAAGCTCACTATATCTAACACACTGTTTTCCTAGTATTTATCCAGAAATAGTAAGATATCAAATGAAAGATGGTGATATACTAGTCATTAATATCATGGTGAAATAAATGGTAACACTATATAAAGATTTATGTACACCTACTGAAAATATATTTTAAACTTTGTAACAAGGCAGAGTTGACAAGCAGGTATTCTGACAGACAAAGCAGCTATTTCTACACTGGCAGGCTACGTCTAGACTGGCCCCTAATTTCGGAAAAGTCATACAAAGCAGGTAAGTCAGAATAGGGAAATCGGCGGGGGATTTAAATATCCCCTGCGAGATTTAAATAAACATGTCCGCCGCTTTTTTTCAGGCTTGGGGAAAAGCTGGAAAAAAGCGTCTAGACTGGCGCGATGCTCCGGAATAAAGCCCTCCGGAATAAGAGATCCTCCGGAAAAGGGCTTTATTCCGGAGGATCGCGCCAGTCTAGACGCTTTTTTCCGGCTTTTCCCCAAGCCGGAAAAAAAGCAGCGGACATGTTTATTTAAATCCCACGGGGGATATTTAAATCCCCCGCAGATTTCCCTATTCTGACTTACCTGCTTTGCATGACTTTTCCGGAATTAGGGGCCAGTCTAGACGTAGCCACAGCGTCTTGCGCAAGAACTCTTTTGCGGAAGAGTTCTTGTGCAAAAACTCTTCCAGAAGAGAGCGTCTACACTGGCATGTGCTTTTGCACAAGAGATGTATTTTTGGGCAAGAGAATCCATGCCAATGTAAATGCTCTCTTGCACAAGAAAGCTCTGATGGCCATTTTAACCATAGGGCTTTCTTTTGCAAAAAAATCATGTTGCCTGTCTACACTGGCCTCTTGTGCAAGAACAGTTGTGCAAGAGGGCTTATTCCTGAGCGGGAGCATCATAGTTCTTGCTCAAGAAGCACTGATTTTATACAGTAGAACGTCAGTTTACATGCACAAGAAATTGTGGCCAGTGTAGCCAGGCAGCAACTTTTTGCACAAGAGTGGCTGCTTTGGCGCAAGATTGCGCCAGTGTAGACACAGCCAGCATGTCTTTGATGTAAATTAAGGATTGCAAGTCATTACACTGGCATCTTCATAAGCATAGAGCACCAATGGAGGATGCAAAAATCAATGTGGAAGAATAAATTAAAGAACAAACAGCTGGAGTGCATTGCAAAGGGCTATATAGCTGGAGGAACAAATAAGACATTTTGTGATCCTTTCATGGAAGTATCTCATTGAAAGACATGGCATGCTCATGTAAGCTTGGATCCTGGTTTTGACTGAAAACCAGCAGCTCTGTCAAAGAAAAAAATCTTCGGGAGAAAATCTCTCTTAAATAGGAAAAGTAACCATTAATAAGTGTAGACTCAGAATTGTGTTTGAAGTTTTGTTTATATATGTAAACATTTCAGTTTCCAGAGCTCTGACACCAGAGCTATGTAGATTAGTTTACTAAACATACCCAAATGAAGCCGCGCTTTAAATAATCGCGGCTTCATTTATATGATGATGGCTGCCGTGCTGTCCCGGCACAGCGGGGCAGTCTAGACTCTCCGCGGTCTACAGGGAAGACTCTGTCGACCGCTCCGGTAAACCCGGCACAGTGTGGCAGCCAGTTTAATGTAAATGAAGCCGCAATTATTTAAATCGCGGCTTCATTTGGGTATGTCTAGTAAACTAAACTACATGGCTCTGGTGACAGAGCCATGTAGTCTAGCCATACTCTAGTAGTGCTGCATTATTATAAAGCTGTTGATTGTGAGTTGTACCAGTGGAGCAGTGTGTACGCTGTGTCCTCAGGCACAGCTTGCCTGGAAATGGCATGGGCTGTTTTGAGCACTAGGAGTTGGTGAGAGTCTATCACTACCTGCACAGAAAGGGTGAGATCTGCAGCGATCTGAAAGTCAGGGCTTGATTGTGGCAGAAGCTGTTGCTTTCAGGGACATGAGCTACAGCAGGCAAGACCAAACGGCCAACCCTTGTTGTAAACCTGTGGCAAAGCATGTCTCAACTCTGGGTGGTACCCCAGAAGCATTACAACCATCTCAGGAAATTACACAGTGAGAATCACCTGTTTGGCGTTTGTTGTTTCCATAACAAGGACCATATAAAGACTCCTCTCAGAGCCAGTTGAGTTACGAAATGTACACAAACATGTCAGGCCTAACTAAATACAAGGTGCTGCTCTGAGTGGAGCCTTGAAGATTCAGCCATAGAACAAGATGAATGCCACTAGTGGCCTCACAAAGTATTTAAAGGAACACTTGTTCCCAGGTAAATAATTATAGCACCTCTCTTATTCGTCAAGGAGGCTACCCTGGAATCATTTTCTTAGCACTCGTTCTGTCCTCTCTGACAGGCCATGCCCTCCTGGGTGGTGCAATATGCTTGTAATGTATCATAAATCTGAACTGTCAAGCTGTAGCCCTACTGTCAATGACTGTTTCTTCATAGTGCCCAAATTAGAAAAACCCCACCCTGCTCATTTTCTATGTCCATTCATAGATTACTAGGCCCCATGTGGGCTGCAGTCCCTGGAGGGAGAGGGGAAGTATTGGCAAAGGGGCCCCTAAGGATTACGGGGGGAGGTGGACTGTGGGTGGTGGGGGGAAGCCCTGTCCCGGGGGTTCTGCAGTCCTGCCGTCACACAGTCCTGCAGGGAGGGCAGGCTTCATAGGGGGTTAATTCCTGGGGTGTTTGTGGGGGAGAGGGGACCTCCTAAGGGCTCACGCAACCCCTTTGTTGCTCTGTTTTGAGTCTTTATTTGTTTCTTTCTGCAGATGGTGAGGGCCATAAACACTGTCTTGCTGCGCCTGGGAGAGCTGGACCCCATCGTGGCCGGATTTGTTATCCTGGGCGTCCCCAAGTGTGGTGGGGGATAGATGGCACCCACACTCCCCAGCCATGCACCAGAACACCATGCCACCTTGTATATAAACCACAGTGGATATTTTTCCAGGGTCTTGCAGGCCCTCATTGACCACCACAGACAGTTTGGTGACTTTTTCATCAGCTAGTCGGGGAAGGCACACAATGCCCATGTCTTCTGCCACTCCAGCCTGTGCCAGCAGCAGAAGGCTAGCACTTTCTTACTCAAGCGCAACGTCAGAGTCAGGGACATGGAGATGCCAGAGTGCACTGTGGGGGATGCAGCCAATCCCCTCATACTGTGGCTAATGAAGCCGTATACCAGCCAGCTGGACCCAAATAGGGACTTTTATTGCCCGCCTGGGCAGGGCCCGCATCCAGGCAGAATGTGCCATTGGCTGCTTGCAGGCATGGTTTAGATGCCTCTTGACCCGCCTTGATGTGAGGGAAGCACAATATCCCCCCGGTAGTGTCAGTCGGTTGTGTCCTCTACAACATTGTTGACAGGAAGAGGGAGGCCTTCTTCCGGGGGGGGGGGGGCGGGGGGGGACAGAGGCCCGCCAGGAGGGATGGGCCTTGGAGCAACCACACACAGCTACCCTCCACCAGGCCCATCAACTGAGGGTGCGAATCCAGGAGACCCCGAGGGAGATTTTCTCTGACGGATGCCAGTAACTCTCCCCAGGGCCTCCCCCCTAGGGCTGTGTCTAGATTGCACCCCTTTTCCGTAAAAGGGATGCAAATTAGACACAGTGCAATTGCAAATGAAGCAGGGATTTAAATCTTCTCCGCTTCATTTGCATAAACATGGCTGCCGCTTTTTCCAGCTCAGGGCTTTGCCGGCAAAAAGTGCTAGTCTAGACGGGGATCTTTCGGAAAATAAAGCCTTTTCCAGAAGATCCCTTATCCCTCTTAAAATCAGGAATAAGGGATCTTCCACAAAAGGCTTTATTTTCCAAAAGATCCCGTCTAGACTGGCGCTTTTTGCCGGCAAAGCCCCGAGCCGGAAAAAGCGGCAGCCATGTTTATGCAAATGAAGCGGGGAAGATTTAAATCCCCACTTCATTTGCAATTGTGATGTGTCTAGTTTGCATCCCTTTTTCGGAAAAGGGTTGCAATCTAGACACAGTCTAGGGGTCTGTGCCTTGCCCCTCTCTGCTTTTCCCACAACCACCCCTCCCTTTCCCCACAACCTCGCTTCCCTACAAACAAAATAAAAGCAACTTTTTTAAAAAAAATAACTGTTTGCTTTTTTTTATTTGGGCTCAACTAGGAAGGAGGGAGTGGGGGCCAAGAACCTGGCCGGGGGGGGGGGGTGAGAACCTTGGCAGGGGGAGGAGAAGCTCAGAGCTGGGGCTGAGACTGGTGCATGGCTCAGGTGGTAGTTCCACCTCATATCTGTGGGCCTCAGTGACCAGGGGTGGGTGGAGGGGGCGAGGGTCTTGGGAAAACAGGGGGATAGGCAGGAGGGGGGAGCTGGAAGGGTGTCAGGCATGGCAGGAGGGCAGGGGCAGGAGTTGGGTACGCCATGATCTCCTGGATAGTGGCACAGCTGTTGTGGCCCTGCTGAAGCTGCTTGGTCCACATCTGGGCCTGCCCTTGTGCATTGTCCAGGATCTCATGGGCCAGGGGCTGCTGCCTGTGACTGAGGATGGACACGTGGTCACTCATTAGGTCCTCATGCACCCTCCAATGCCTGCTGCTCCCCTGGGGTCAGGCGACTTGCTCAGAAGCTGGTGATCACCACACAGTCACAGCTGGTCTGGCTGGGGAGGCTAAAGAGAGGTGTTCAGTTATCCCTGGAGACACTGTCCCTGAGGCCTTGCCCTCATCAGTGAGCTAAGAGCAACAGTTCTCAGAGCAGAGGCAGGTGATGTCCTGGGAGTAAGGCCATGTGCGGCCTGGACAGCAGGCCCCTGCCTCCCAGAGGTCTTCAGAGGACTATACTGCCCTCCCTCCTGGCCCATAGACAAGCAGGCAAGGGAAGTGTCCATCAACACTGGGATCCCAAGGCTGGGAGAGGGGCCTCGAGCAGCCTGACCTTCCATCAGAACTGCACACACACCTGCGCCTAGCGGTGCTGTCCTTGGGACAGGCATGCCCATGTGCATCACTCCAGAGTCTGTGTGCGGGTGTGTCCCCAGTCTCCTTTCAGCAGTGGCTGGTGGTGGAATGGTGTCTCCCCTGGGGGTCAGAAGTGTGTCTGCCCTCTCCCGAGCCTTTGAACAAGAGCCCAGGACTGCCTCGGGGCATGTGGGGCAGACTGGTACTGCATGTGCCTCCACGAGGGCCAGTCCTGTGACGATTGCACTACATCCCCTCAGCACCTGCCACCCCCTACCCTGTGAGTGTGAAAAACAAAGAGCACTCACCTGATGATCCCTCCCCGGCCTTGGAGGATGGTTGGGAAACATCCAGGCCCTGTGGTACAGGCTCAAGGGTGATGGTGCAGGCCATCTCTTCCAGTTCCTTGTCCTCTTCCTCCTCTTCTTGGGCTAGGACCCCTGGGAGGGGCGATGATGGGCATCTCCATCCCTTTGTCCACCACCATGGATGGGAAAGGGGCTGCACTGCCTCCCAGGATGTGATGCAGTTTTGCATAATAGGGGCAGGCATGGGGTCCTGCCCCAGAGCGAGAGCTACACGCCCTCACCCTGGCGTAGCCCTGCCACAGCTCCTTCACCTTACTCCTGACTTGTTCAAGAGGCCTTGTGTGGCCTTTCATGGCCAGGCTGTTAGCCATCTGGCTGTAGATGGCGTTCCAGGTTCTAGAGCAGAGATCCTGGAGGATGTCGTCTTTCGGCCAGGACTTGACCTGCTGGCTGGCGGGAGAGGGGGGTGGGGGGGCACAACACCCCGGAGGTGGTTTCTGCCTGTTGTGTTCTCCACAACATTGGAGAGAAGAAGGAGGAGGCCTTTCTACTGGGGGGAGGGGGAAAGGTGGGGCAGAAGCCACCCGGGAAGGAAGGGCCTTCGAGCAGCCGCACACAGATGCAATCCCCCAGGTCCATCAGGCTGGGGTGCGCATCCAAGAGGCCCTGAGGGAGAGTTTCTCTCAAGGACCCAGTAACTGTCCCCCAGGGCCTCTCCCCTCGGGACCTGTGCCTTTCCCTCCTATACCTTTCCCACAACAACCCTCCCTATCCTGTACAGTCAATAAAGACACCAATTCTGAGTTGAAAAACAAAAACTTTATTTTTTTTATAAGAAAAGGAATTGGGGTGGTGGGGGCTGAGAACCTGGATGGGGCAAGGAGGCGTGAGGGCTCAGGGCTGGGCACTCCCAGTTGCTGCTTCAGGTCCAGGGACCTTGGTACCCCCAGGGGTGGGTGGGGCCTGGTAGAACAGAGTGGTGAGTGGGCGTGGGGGGGGCTGGAGCAGGGTAAGATATGGCAGGGGCAGGGCATAGTCTCATAGCAGGTTGGGGGGGCAGGAACAGGGACTGGAGCCAGGTGTGCCATCATTTCATGGATGATGGCACAAACATTTTCGCCCTGCCGCACAAGCTGATCCTACATGCGGGTCCACCAGTGGGCATCATCCCGGACTGTCTGGGCTAGGGTTTGCTGCATGTTGTGGAGCAGTGGTCCCCAACCTTTAGAGGCTCCTGGATGCCTGGGGGGCGGGGCCACTCATGTGCTGGGCGCCCAGGGGGTGGGGCCACTCACGTGCCGGGCGCCTGGGGGGGTGGGGCTGCGCATCCTGGGGCACGCCAGGGGCGGGGATGCCCTTGCACCCAGCGCCGGCACGTACCCCAGTGCCGGGGCCGCCCGAGCGCCTTGTGCCGTGGACCCGGGGCCGGCACCGCCACCCGAGCCACGCGCCTGGGGCCAGCACCAGCGCCGCGCGCCCGCATGTGCCCTGGGACTGGGGCCGCCAGAGCGCCGCGCACTAGGCGCCGGTGCGTGTCATGCGCCTGGGGCCAGTGCCTCCAGTGCGCCGCGCGCAGTGCCGGCCCAGCTTGTCGGCGGGCGCACACAAATGCCCCGGTGGGCACCATGGCGCCCGCGGGCACTGCGTTAGGGACCACTGTTGTGGAGGGTGGCCACATGCTCCCTTATGAGGTCCTCGTGGACCTCCTGTGCTTGCGGCTTCTCTGGGATTGGGCAGCTGCCTCAGATGGCGATCACCGCGTCCGTGATGGCTAGTCTGGCTGTGGAGAATAAAGAGGGAGAGGCAGTCACTCACTCATGCAGACACTGTCCCTGAAGCTGTGCCCTCCTTTGTGAGCAGTGAGCAACAGTCCTCAGGCCAGAGCAAGGCCATGTGTGGCCTGCACAATGGAACCTGCTTTCAGTCCTCCCCGTCCCACGGACAAGCAGGCAAGGGAAGTGTCCATCCACACTGGGCTCCCATGGATGGGAGTGGGGCCTGGAGCAGCCTGGCCTTCCATGGGGTCCGCTTCTACATCTGCTTCTGGCAGTGCTGTCTGTGGAAGTGGGTGGCGTCGTGCATGCAGGCATGCCCATATGCTTTGTGCACATGCCTCGGTCTGTGTGGGATTGTGCATGTGCCCTTGTCCCCAGCCTGCTTCCAACGGTGGCTGGTAGTGGGAGGGTGTCCCCCTGCAGAGCTCAGACGTGTGCATGGTGTCCCCAGAGCCTGTGAGCAGAAGCCCAGTGGAGCTTCGGGGCTGCCTCCTGAGGCCACGCGGCCCAGACTGGCGCAGCACGTGTTTCTACATACACGGAGGGCAGCACAATGTCCAGGCTGAGCAGGCCAAGTGACGATCATACCCCAGCCCCTCTACGCCTGTGAACCCTGGCCCTGTGTGTGTGACAAAGTGAGACCACTCACCTGATGATCCCTCCCTGCCCTCAGAGGATGCCTGCGAGACATCCAGGACCTGGGGTACAGGCTCCAGGATGAGGGTGACCATGCTGGCTGTCTCCTCCTCCTCCAGCAGCTCATCCTTGTCCTCCTTCTCTGCATCCTTGACCCCCCCCACAGGTGACAACGGGCATCGCGAGCCCCAAGTCCACCACGAATGAGGAAAAGGCTGCACCACTCCCAGGATTTGGTAGAACTACTGGTAATAGGGGCAGAGCTATGCTCCCTGATCCTCGCGCAGCCCTGGCAGAGCTCTTTCACTTTGCTCCTCACTTGCTCCAGAGTCCTGGGGGGATGGCCCCTCGTGGCCAGAGCCTCGGCCATTCATCCGTATATGCCCGCATTCCGCCTCCAGGAGTGGAGATCCTGCAGGGTCTCCTCCTTACCCTGCAGCTCCAGGAGGGACAGAATCTCTGCTCTGGACCATGAAGGCACATGCCTTTTTGTGCCCCTGGCTGTGTCCTGGGAGCCCTGGTGGTGCTCCCTGTGAGAGCCAGGGAGGTTTTGGGGGGCTTGTGGCTGGGCTATGTGGTCCAAATGTGAGCAGCAGGGAGAGCTGCACGGACAGGTGCAGCTGTCTGGGCTGGCTTCTTGCCACAAGGCTTGTCCCGGGTGTCTACAGCTTTAAAAGCTGGCCATAGGCAGGAACTGTACAGCTTTGATTAGTTTGGACAGAGTGGCCACCAGGGCATCTGTGTGATTACCTGGAGGCCTCTTTAAAAAAACAAAAACAAAACAACCCCTCCCTTTTCCATGCCCCCACATGCCTTTTTCTGAAAAGAAAGAGGTTTGCCGCTGTTGGAAAAATCTCTCCATTCGACTTTTTTATTGAAAAAAACGCATTAGCAGTGTGAACGCAAGTATTTTTTTCCCATAAAATGCTATCGTGTAGACATACCCTGAAAATTTCATCATTCCCATTACAATAGAAATGCTGATGCCAACTCTAGTATTTAGCCCCACATTCCATTATAATGTGTAGACGAAGAGTGATTATAATAAATTGAGACTTTTTTGGGAAATGTCATAATATGATGTATTAAATGGAAAATTTGGTTTGGCTTTAATACTTGATTGACAGAAAGTGCAAGAATTGGGTTTTCTGCTTCTTTTATGTACTGAAACATTCTTGTTATGAAAAGTGGATAATATCGGGGGGGTAGTGGTACCCCCCACAATATCTTATAGAGGCCACGGTAGGGCCAGCTATGTTCTCCTGTGCAGATAAGCAAAGGGAGAAGATGAGAGTGGAATCCAGAGGAGGACTTTATTCATTTCCAGTGTGTGTAGATATCTGCTGGACATTATATATTATATTGTTACAAAGTACATTATGATCACATGATCAATTCTGGGCAGCTCATTTGCACAGGGACATTCAGGGAGTTCAAACATGAGCAAGCAAATAATCTTCTTTTCTCTTTCATTCACAAGAGTACCAAAACCTATTATTTACCTAGCATTTATCTTTTGACAGAAAATTAGAGAGAACTTATCTGAAATTATTTACTTACCCCATCCTATGACAATGTATCTCTGCAGCAAGAGTCTTGCAGTGAGCACATCAGTCACCAATAATGTGTGGAGATAAATTCCTTCAACTAAAAGCCAAAAATAATTTGCACCAACAAAGTAATGCAAGGAAAGCTGTGAAGTCCTGCAAATGGCTAAAATCTGTAGAAATAAGACATCAGGAAGACTTTAATAATAATAAAAAAACATTACACATTGTACTGCTGTAAAATCTCTGAGAAAATTCTGTTGTTCCTATGTAATATTTTATATCCTTTGAAAAGTAATACAGTTTTTTGATAAACATTTGGTTTAGTCAGGCACCTGCTAGAGTGCTAGCCTGACATTTCTATTCCTTCCTTGATGAGGTTCCTGTTGTGTGCTACTAGGAATAGATGCAAACCTGTGATGTAATCTACAGCCAAGATCATCTAATCAGAATGGCTGTGTCTACATTGGCACCCTTTTCCGGAAAAGGGATGCTAATGAGACCAGTCGGAATTGCAAATGCCGCGGGGGATTTAAATATCCCCCGCGGCATTTGCATGAACATGGCTGCCGCTTTTTTCCGGCTCGGGGTTTTGCCGGAGAAAAGCGCCAATCTAGACGGGATCTTGTGGAAAATAAACCCTTTTCCGGAAGATCCCTTATTCCTACTTGAAAGATCCCTTATTCCTATTTTCCTATTTTCTTGTGGAAAATAAACCCTTTTCCGGAAGATCCCTTATTCCTACTAGGAATTCTGCAGCAGTGTCATATTTTTAAATGAAGATTTTCATTCAATTTATTATATATTTTGAAGAGTTTGTTTGTTTGTGCAAAATAAAGTCATACTTTGTGATTACGTACAGATACCAAATTTTGTATAAACCACTGCCACTTAAATTAGCTGACTGCACTCCTTTTTACACTGGAATATGCTAGCTAAAAGGTTTAAATAATTTTTATTTTCATTGGAAAAAAATCATGACTTCTATTATTAGTATTCATAAAAGTATTTGCTAACAAAATTAAACTTGAGTCACTTATTCAACTATCATTTTAGTACAAAGAAAAATTGTACTGTTACAAATCAAAATATAATTCAAATTAGAGTTATGGAAGCTTTATAAGTTTCTGATTCAATTTTATTATGTATGATAATTATTCAATAAAATGAATGTTTAAAGTTGAAATCCTAGAAATTTAAAACTGTTCTTTTACTTCCCTTTTGCAAGCACATGTAATAGAATTTGTTATTAAGATTTCATTTCTTGAACTTTCCTATAGGTGAAATCTATACCAGTGTTTCTCAACCAGTGGTACAAGTATCCTTATGGGAACTCAAGAGAAGTCTGAGGGAGTACATCAAAACAACTGAAGTTTGGAGAAAACTGAATTTTTATTTTAAGTTTTCCAGTGTTTTATTATTTTTGTACTTTTTACACCCCAAAATTTCATTGCCCACCCCGCTACGATTAAGTTGTTTAAACAAATGTGTTGCAATGGTAGAAAAAAAATGGTGTGTCTGAACACTGTAAGTACTGGGGGTACTTACAATTTATTTATTTATATATTTCTTTTGAAAAAGGAGTAACTTATAAAAAAAAGTTGAGGAACACTGATCTATGCAAAATGACTTTGCTTGGTCAACGACAGGCCTCACCTGCTAGTTACATATAAAAATGGAATCTGTAGGGGGAAATTAGGTGATAGCTTTCTTAAGAATGTTAAACTGTGGTTAATTGACTAGTTGAGTAGTCGATGGAATTTCCATCAACTAGTCGATAGGTACATCTGCATTCCTCCTTTGAAATGTACAAGAGTTCCTGCTGGGACTCTTGTACATTTCAAAGGAGGAATGTGGAACTCCACATGCAGCTTGGGGCCAGCAGGAAGTCCCCCTGACTCCGGGCTGCACGCAGGAGTGCCTGCTTTGAAATGTACACAAGTCCCCAGTGAGGGCTCTTGTGAAATTCAAAGCCACAGCACCCTCATGGATCCTGTGGTCAGCAGGGGACTCAGAGTCCTCCGCTAACCCCAGGCTCCATGCTGCACTGCATGCTGAACAGAGCCTGGGATCAACGGATCTCGGGCTCTATGTGGCATTTCCAGCTGATCCTGGGCTCCACAGCACTGCCCCTTTGTACGCCACTTCAGCATTTCAAAGGGGCAGCACTGTACAGCACAAGGCGGCGTTTCAAAGGAGCAGGTGCCACACGTGATCCCGGGCTCAGCTGTGGGGTGCTGCCCCTTTGAAATGTGGAGGCGGCATTTTAAAGGGGCAGCATCAGACAGCTGAGTCAGGGATCAGCTGTGCGGCAGCTGCTCCTTTGAAATGCTGCCTTGGAGTTTCAAAGTGGCAGTGTAACACATCTGATTCCCAGCTCAGCTGTGCAGTGCTGCCGCTTTGAAGTACTCCTTTTTTCCCCTCACCCCCATTGCTGCCTTTATCTGATAGGAGGTAGGGGGGATGGAAATCGACTATTTGACTGACTATCCAATAAGCCTGGTAACACGTTATAGACTAACAAAACATGTTGATGATATCATGAGCTTTCGGGCACAGCCCACTTCTTCAGATAACCAGAGTTATGAGTTTAGGATGTTCATAGAATCATAGAATACTTGGACTGGAAGGGACCTCGAGAGGTCATCAAATCTAGTCCCCTGCCCAAAATAAATAGTACAAGGGAAGGGAAGGGGGGAGAGGAAAAAAGGAGGGGGGGTGGCAGACAGGGAGTTAGAGGGAAGCAATAAGTATCTGAAGATTGGGTAGTTAAAACAAAGCAGATAAGAATCAAAGTCAATTGATAGAATTCTTCCTGACATAGGAGTCTATACAAAGAGCTGTTTGCACTTTCAATGGCTGTTAAATTGGTCCCAACCAACTTTCATCACGATTGAGTCCATTAGCAAGTGAACTGAATTTGCGGATGAACTCTAATTCCAATGTTTCTCTATGTATCTGGCTAGTAGAACTGGTTTGTGACAAGACAGCTACTTGAAGCTCTTTTAAACAGTGATTAGAAACATTGAAGTGTTCCCAATAGGTTTCTATATGTTTCCCTTACGTATATCTGATTTGTGTCCATTGATTCTTTCCTGCAGAGACTGTCCACTTTGTCCAATATATATAGCAGTGGGGCACTGCTGGCATTTGATGGCATAGATCAAATTACTGGATGTGCAGTCAAATGACCTTTTGATTTGGTAGCTTATGTTGTTGGCTCCAGTGATTAATTCACCAGTATAGATATGTGGGCTGAGTTGGCATCATTTTTGGTTGATTCCTGGATGCTTATGATGTGGTTGTGTGGCATGGTTACCGGAAATAATTTGTTTCAGACTGTGGGGTTGTCTGTAAGCAAGAATAGGCTTTTCTCCCAAGGCCTCTGAGAGTGAGGGATCATGTTCTAAGATGGGTTGTAGATTGTGTATAATGTGCTCGAGGGGTCTGAGTTATGGATTATAGGTAATAATAAGCTGAGTTCTGTTATTTTCTCTTTTGGGTCTGTCAGGCTATGTTTACACTACCCCGCTAGTTCGAACTAGCAGGGTAATGTATGCATACCGAACTTGCTAATGAAGCCCGGGATTTGAATTTCCTGGGCTTCATTAGCATAAAGCCGGCTAGTGCGAACCCCGTGCCGCGCGGCTACACGCGGCACGGGCTAGATAGTTCGAACTACGTAGCCATTCTT